>NW_027271032.1:0-2532500 GCF_040938485.1 Diadema antillarum | reverse complement strand
TCAAAAGACTGTTTCATCCACTCCAATAGCCTGGCACTTGAACCTAGGCGCTTCAAACCAAGGATGGGCTGCTGACCAGGAGATAAAGAAAGAATGTGAAGGAAAGCTGCAATACAGAGTGATTTCACATTTTCCTGATAGCTTGTGTGCAAACATTTATGAAGAATGTGTTTTGCTATTTTTTTTTTTTTTTTAGTTTAGAAGCACATTATAATCAAAATTCTCATATCACATTCTAAAGTGTGTGTGTCCCATTTGCAACCCTGAAAGATTCCTTTCATAAGCTGGTATATTGTAGATGTAAGTGATTTTGACCTTTTCTCAGAATCAAACTGGAAGCTTCTTTATGATGGAGAGGGAATAGGCCTAAATACTGAAGATTTCCAGTGACTTTATTCATACTAAAAAAAACCAACAAAATCCAACTGTTATTCTCTGCTCCAAAGGGGAGCATATTCTGGAGTGACATGTGGTTAGTTTTTTTTTTTTTTTTTAAAACTCTGATTTGTATGACTGTAAGATTTCATTCATGATGTTGGGGGACATTATTCTTCAACCACGTTAAATTTTGTGACATTTGCAAAAGGGATGCTACAATGACTTTTGAAGTGTTATCAAATTGTGATATAGTTGCTTTAGGGTGCTTGTTTGCAGCCTGAGCAGTGTGACCTCTGAAACATTGTTGAGCAGGTGGAGTTTAGCTTAAAGGCATAATTTACCATTCGTAGATGAAACAAAAACCCAGCATTAGTGCTTTAAATTGTTCTGAAATGTGAGTTAGGGATAGAAACAACCACTGTAAAAATTTGAATCCGTATAATCAATGTCAAGTGTTGTTAAATACACAAAATATAAACAATAGTTATAATAAAAATGTTTCCAGACTAAAGCGTATACAGTTACGGTTTATTGAGAAAAACACTGATATCTCCTTATATTTTAGGCTTTATTGCAAAAATTTTATATGGTAGGATGTTTCATGATACAACAGACCTACACATATGAATCAAATGTGATATCTTGAGCATTTTTGAAATCACTGCTCCCAAAGGTAAACTGGACCTTTAACCCTTTATTTACTTTCACCATGGTGTGCACATACACACAGATGTACGCCAGCACATTAAGTATAATGAGAGTTGTATCTTTGATTGACGGGCTATGAAATTTGTGACATGTGCTGTATGGAATGTCGCCATCAGTTTGCAGTCGGTGAAGAGGTTCATTTCAGCGTCCGAATATTCTGTAATTCTGACCAACTGAAACACGCACACACATAAAAATACATTTCAGAAACATGATTTCAAACTAGTATACATTGTATATTCGCCAAGTCTGAAACCCCCTGTGTGCTTCGCCAGATCTCTGGGAATCCACCCAACACGGACATCCAACCCAGTTTACTGTGGAGTGCTTACGATATCCTGTTTGTCTGCCCTGTCGCGACAATTGTTGCCTTGTACTTATCGCCCACACTCTTCACAGCCCCCTCTCAAGCTCAATTATGGGATCCCGTGCCCACTGAATGCCGAGCATAACATGCAGGATCCGGACACAAGAGCTTTTATGTGCTTGCAATATAGCTATGCCTGTCACATACTGTGTCATTGAAACTCAGACAGTTCACAGCCACAAGTCTTTGCAATGACTTCCTGTAAGACATAGAGAAAGAAGAAAAAATAGAATAGAATGACTCAACGACATACAAATATGTTTCTATGTACAATCTTCTGTAATGTCCAAATGTGCAAAAGAAATTGATCAAACAGCAAGGGTTTTTTTTTTTTCTTTTCTATAACTGTTAAGGAAGATATATCTCCTAGGGTAAGTTCCCCTTAAAGGGATTGTATAGTTTTGGTTGAGACCCAACTTTCCTAACACTTCTGGTGAGATAATGAAAAACTTCTTATGCAATATTAAAGAGCATGTAATTCCAAGAGGAATTCAACTTCTAGGCCTATTTGATGAAAATTGGTTTTGAATTGGCTGAAATATCCAAAACAGAGCGATTGCAATGAAAGGTGGGACCCACCTTTATTACGGTCACTTTGTTTTACTTTGTTTTTGGATGTCTCAGCCATTCCAGAACCGATTTTCATCAAATAAACTTTGAATTCCTCTTAAAATGGTACGGTCTGTACTATTTCATAAGTTTCTTGGTATCTCGCAAAAAGTTAAAAACCCAATCCTCTTCTCCACCAATACTATACCATCCCTTTAGATTATGACACATTTTCAATAAAGGTAGTGAACCTATATCGAAGAAATGTTTAAGATGAAGATACGTATATGTGGAAATTTATTTAATGATTGTCAACTCGTTGTGATAATACTTCTACAATATCTGGTTCATTGAATGTATGCTCAAATAATAAATATTAGTAACTTATATCTTTCAATCTCATGATTCTCACACAACAGTTTGCCTCAGATAATTGTGTATTGCCAGTGAGGAAACATTATGCACTTTGAAAAAGAAAAAAAAAAGTGTGTTCAAATGTGAAAAATGTATAAGTGGTGTTTTAGAAACTCTAGGACTTCAAAGCGTCATTTTACCGTATTCTGGAGACATATCACAGCATTACAAAAGACATAATTCCTGTTTGTTTTAGTTTGTCAAGTGCCTGTTTATTATACAACAGTAAGTTTTAGTTGCCTTATGCAAGAAAGCTAGTGAGTTAATAGCACTACACTGAAGAAATTATATTGGGCATTTGTAATTATGCATGATGATATGTTATGTTGGTCAAGTCTATATCTGCATTGCTTGTATTTATTCATTTGTGGGCATTGGTCTATATTTCATTCTTTTTGGAATGGATTGTTCATGACTAAGAATCATAATAGCAAACAAATTATCTGGCCTTCTAATAATTCCTTCAGTTACACTCATACTGCTGTTTTCATTTTGACACATTACTGATGAAAGATGAAGAGAATTCAAACCAAGCAGAGATTTGTGTATCATTGGATTTGAAATCTTAAGGTAGAGGGGAAGTTTAGTCTTGTAATCATGAGGTGACCCAAATTTGTGTTCATGTATGGTATTATGTCATCTGTTGATAAACATCAATGAATATGATAGGTTACTGCTATTTCAGAGCCTTGGTTCACCAATAAGACAATAAATGGCAAATTTATTTGGTCAGAGTGTAGAATAGTAGTTGGGAGTATATATTATATAGACATTGTACCATCTTTCTATGCTTGAGTTGGCGGAGAATATGACACCATCATGTGTAGCCTTGTGGACTTTTGGCAGTTATTGATGTTGAGTGAGAAGATGTAGACTGGTTCTTGATTCATGCTTGTTTCTACCCCCCCCCCCCCCCATCTCAGGACTGAAGACAAGTGTGATGTTCTTCTTCCTTCCGTGTCTGTGGGTGGCCAGCTAGCATGGTCCCCATTGATAATGTGGCAGTGTGATGAGGATGTGTAACACTCCCACCAAATGAGACGAAACAGAAATGTGGGTGACTAATGATGAGCGCATCTGTCAAGAGATGCTGATGTTGTACCCCTCCCTCCCAGCCCCCCACCCCCTTCTTGTGGTTGGTGGGGGATGAGTTGAAAGGCACGTATCCCTGCCCCCCTGACGGGGCAGGCCAGCTGTTACTTTCATCTCAGGGGCAACTGTGAGCTACCTACCCCCTCTGACCTAATCAACATCCCAGCATACCAGGAATGTAAGTGAACATGGAGGGTTTGTGGCCCAGCGTTGTTGAGTTTAGCCTGCGGGAGGGCCGGCTGGCCTGGCTGCAGCCCCATGCCAAGCGTTGCCCCCATTCGGCCTCCGCGCCGTGGCATCTTTTTCCAACACTTGTGCACGGCCATTCCCTCTAATATGCTTAATGATCTGCTCAGATGAATGCCGACTTGCTAACAGCCATTCGCTTACTGCAATGTTTGGCTCTTTTTTTTTTCTGGCCGAGGAAAGCCATCTTTGTTTCGACGCTCCACATCCGAGTTCAGCGCATTGACTCGTCCGAGCCGAGAGGAGTATCCCTTACTTTGAGACATTTGTTGTGAGCCCCGTTGATGGGTCAGACAGAAAAAGATGGAATTCATGAAAGTAGGCAACGAGAAGATCATGGTCCTTGCCCGGGTTGCCATCGGTACGTATCCTCTTGTCAACCATCAGCTCTCTAACAAACAACTCCCGGCACCCCTCCTGTTGTGACCGCATCTATCAGTTGGGGTTTAATGTGGAGTTAACTTTAACCCGATGCGCTCTTCCGGAGCGCTGCTTGGAGGAGGAGGAAAAATTAGGCATGTAACGAGAGCTTTCGCATTTGTTCACTGCCCAAGGGCCTTTTGCCCAGTCAGGAGAAATTCTTGTCAGATTTATGGCAGTGGAGGAATGCCCATTATAACAAGGGCACCACAAAGCCCAAACTGACATGCATTCAGATGCTTGTCTGTCGTATTTACCCAGCACATATATACCTCGTCTCACAAATTTGCCAATGCGCTCACTTCCACTTTTATCACGGTTTATCTGCCATGCAGGGGTTATCTCTTATCCTGTAAATAAAAGTCATTTGTCGGTCAGTGCCCAAGTGGTGTAGTTGCTGAGACAAAAAAAAAAAAAAAAAAAAGGAAGAGAAAAAAACATTGTGAGCACTTGTGGTGGATTTAGGCTGCGATTTGGGATGAGTTGTGCGAAATGGCAAAGCAGCGACTGTATAGGGAGGTTCCTAACTGGAGGGGTGTTGGTGTGCGAGACAAACGCAGCTTTGTCAAGGGGAAAGCAACATTGCACAATGCACCAGGTATTAGTCAATCTCTTTTCTTATATTGCATGCACAGTGGGTGTTCTGATCCCCTCCGCCTTGTGAGTACGACTTAGTGGATGCTTCTTTGTCTGTTGTGCATGGACGGCAACAGTACACATCTAGCATGTAGACTGATGGTGTAGTATTGCAGCTCAGACATATTGCCTGGGCAGAGTGTGTGATATTTCACTAAGTGTTCATTAGTCTCAGTATACTGACGTTGCTCTGCGTGTGGTCACGTAATTACTCACCCCCCCCCCCCCCCACACACACCATATTGCATAGCCACAGAGCTTGTACAGATGTCATGATGGACCAATCATAGTGTGTATTATTATGACCAATCATAGTGTGTATTACTGCTTAGGCTGCCTTTTGAAACATGCTTGGTACCAAGACTTGGTACTCCAGGAGAGATGAACATAGTAGTAGTACCTAACTTGACACGTCTGTATATTTGTATAATTGGTCATTGATAAGCCGTGGCTAGAGTTACTCATTGTCAGATTGGATTTCAATCTTTGGGAATGAGTATTGTCTCCATGTATATATTTCTTTCTCTCTCTCTCTCTCTCTCTCTCTGACTCTGTTCTCTTTCTTCAGTCTTTTGGTTTCATCCAAACGACATTCCACTTATGCCATATGTTCATGTAAGTAAGGAAATGATGATAGAGTGATACTTTTAGAATGATTAACTATTGATTAATGCAGTTTTGTACTGAACCAATTTGAGTGAACTTGTTTATATTATGTATTTTTTGCTACACGATTATTTTTCAAAAACAAATATTTCAATTGATTGACCAATTGCTCTACATTGACGTAATTAAACACTTAATTGATCAGTATTGTAGTTGTAGCCATGACAAAAGAAATCATGGGCATACATACTCGAGCAGGATTCGAACCTACATCTTCTTGATCACCGGACAGGCATCATCTCCACTAGACCACCAAGCTTCTGCCTGACAACCAGTGAGCTGGTTTTAATCCTCATAGCATGCAGTGGGTACTGTGTAACATCGATGTAAGGCAGTTTGTCATCAGTTGCAATAAAAACAGCTTGACCAAAGAATTTCAGCAATTGAATTAACAAATATTTGTTTAAGAACAGGGGCAAAAATTCATTAAAAATTCCATGTTGCCAAGTGAGTTATGATTCCAGTATATCACTATGGACGATGCACTGATATATCTTTCTTTTCCCCTCCCTTCTTTTCTTTCCCCCTGCTTAGCAGTTTTAAATGCATGAATGATCTTTAGTGATCAGTCAAATTTGTGCAGAGCTTTCACATCGTGGCTCTGGGGTACAGCAGTGTCCAGATATCTTGCATGATACGTGCAAAACATAGTGACTGCTAAATTTCTGTGAAATGTTTGCCAAATAATTGGGTGTAAATGAGTTTAAAGTTGATTGATAACTATTTTCTTTTTCTTTTTTTACAATTTGGTGACACTATGATGCACTTTCTCAAAGAGGAAGGATGAGAACTACTTGGGGTTGGTTGAATGGGTTGTACTTTTTGTTTCTCTTGTATTCTATATGATGTAAACCTTTGTCAAATCAGATGTTAGCAGTGAGTGGGTTTTAAACTCTGAATGTGATTTATAAAATGTAGGCCTGGTGTTCAGCTTTTGATTTTAAAGTAAGTGCAAGGACTTGCAACATAGTCTTCATACCTGGTAATATATTCTTTACAGTATTTCAACACAAGATTTCAAATTTGTCTTGAGTTAGGAGATTAGATGACCATTTGAGTGGCATTTACAGTGATATGAACAAGCATGTTGTTGATCACAGGTTTCTACCCTCCACTAGGGCAGATAATTAGAATATTGCCATAAATAGATTGACATATTGGAAAGCCAAGCTCAGGTGATTTTGTACAAATCACTAGGATAAAAGATGTGCTAGCCAGTCCTGCCATCCAGTGTGATGTTTTATGGATATTTCGAAGTTGCAGAATTTTGAAAATCAGACAGTTTTCACATTTCACAACATGTTGTAGTTTATTTTACTGTGTGAGCTGTTAATTTCACGAGAGTTTAGTTTATGCAAATTTCGTGAATCACGCTTGGACCGCGAATTTAACAACAGGCGAAAATGTCACCATGTGCTAAGGTAATAAAGCGCTTATGAAGACCTCTGTGTCAATTCACGAAAACAACATCTCGCGAAAATGTCCGTGACCTCCTCATTTGCGAAAATATTTTTACACGAAAATTAACAGCGTATAGGCCAGAAAGTATATCATCCAGAGAAAATGAATTACAATGTTGTCTTCATTACGATACCCATAGACTAGTATAGGGAAAGTCATATTCTCATGATGACCAGAGGTTGTTACAATGACACAGTTTCAAACCTTTTTTTTTTTACTATTAAAGAACAAGTTCACCTTCATAAACATAAGGATTGAGAGAATGCAACAATATTAATAGAACACATCAGTGAGAGTTTGAGGAAAATTGGACAATCGATGCAAAAGTTATGAATTTTAAAAATTTTTGTGTTTGAACCGCTGGATGAGGAGACTATACTAGAGCTCGTGAGTCAAATGCGTACAACAGTGTAAAGAAAATATAAAGAAAATTCAACATATTTTCACTTTTTTGCATAATAAAAGAAGAGCACTTGACTTGCCTCTTCCTAAAGGCAGGGGGAATAATATTACCCATAACATTTGTCGGTAATGAGTCAGGGGAATGTGTACTTTTTTCAAAAGATGAAATTTTGTGAAATTCTCTTTATATTTTCCTTATATTGTTGTACGCATGTGACATCTAAGTTATTCATACACTGCAGTAGTCTTCTCATCCAGCGGTTACTGCACAAAAACTTCAAAAATTCATAACTTTTGAACGGATTGTCCGATTTTCCTCAAACTTTCAATGATGTGTTCTACTAATATTGCTACATTCTCTCAATCCTTATGTTTATGAAGGTGAACTTGTCCTTTAAAGACACGGTAGTACTACTCCGTGGCAACAGCCAATTATCTTCCAGGATTTGTTCTTGTTGCCAGGGGAGTTGCTGTTGTCGTGCTTTTTTGTTTGAGATACCCTTATAAATAAGTGCTTGTGAGGTTGGCACATACACTTGTAGCACTTGAGTCACTTAAAGATGCTGACCTCATACACCAGCTGCATCCTTGGCTATTATGTATGCAGCCATTTAAAGGTAATTTATTTGATTTATTAAAATTTCAAGTATGCATCAGATGAAAAGAAATCCAATCTACTTCAATGAAATCAATTTAAAGGTCCAATGACGTGTTGTTTACCAAACTTAGCTGGCGTTGATGTAACGTATTTAAAACACGCAACTTCTTTTGTTCTTTTTTTTTTCTTATTGTCCACTCCCATTCCACCAAAAACCCTCACAATTATTCTTATTAATGTCCTGGAGAGCTCCAGAAGTATTGGGATTGAACTTTCTCATTCAAGTAATGGTAGCCCATGCCTGTGAGAAAATAGCTGCCTTTAGTCAAGGAATGTGGTCTGCAAAATTCCTAGCATAGTATTTGCCAAGACCGCAGACAGCATAATCAAGGTTTAATGGCATGAGAACCCCCACACTTGTATTTTTCTTTATTTCAGATCAATTCTGAAACTAAAATTTTGTTGTTGTGGTATCAGTGCTAAATCATTGAAGCAATTTGATCTCAAGGCATCCCATAATACAATTACAGGAGCGTTAGTGCAATAATGTCTTACGTGCATTGATGTCGTCACGCCATTGCTATTTGATATACCATTCATTTTGCATTTTAAAACATACAGAATAGTAAAGAGTAAGTGTAAAACAAAACAAAAAACTATTTTGTGATGAAATATGGATATCATTAACAGACATACATTTTTTTTTTTTTTTTTTGTTCTCAATCAACTATCCAGGAGAGAAACTGGATTTCATGAAGATATTATTAAAAACTGAGAAGTTACGAGAGATTGTAACAGGGTGATATTCAAAACTGCCTGAGGATTGTCCTCACAATTTGGAGATGTTGCATACTGTATACGCCGAATATTTCGCGAGGTTTTTATTTTCGCGAATTTCGCAAGTCAGCTGCTATTCGCGAAAGTAAAAACGCGAAAATATTGGCTAAATGCCGATGTGAATGTGACATACGCGTATATTTCTCTGTTCACGACAGGACTCCACAATTGCAAATTTAACCACTCACGAAATTGTTGGGAAGTCCCGATTTGCAAAAAATTTATACTCGCGAAATATATGGCGTATACAGTTTTGATCCATGAAACAGTCTGGTGCGTAACGAATAGGTTGACTTCAGCTGTAACATTCTCTATAGTATTGGATCCTTTCTTTGTCTGAAAGTGCACTGCCCCCCATGCATTTCTGTGCATAGTGCAGGATACAGAGGGTATAAACCCCACTATCCAAGACTGGACAAGCATATAGATTTCAGGAATAACTACTTAAATATAAACATGAGAGCAAAGGGTAAGAATTGGGAATTTGGCATATATGCAAACTGAGACACCTTTTTCAAGTCCAATGACTCCAAAATCAAATTATCATACGCTACAATTGTATGTGATATATAGGGCCTACAAAAAACCATTGATGTAATATAGGCTTATACAAATGGGTATTTTCTTCTTGATCAATAGAGAAATGAAAAGAGAAACTATACCATGATATATGTAATTTTTGTTACATTAGGACTTGGTCACACATTCAAATCCGTGAGAGTTAAATCCCTAATCATATCATCTCAAAGGCTCTCTTATGTATGTATTCAAAATTATCTATAGACATATTTTCCTGATGACATAGTGAACAATTCATTGCACCTGCTCTACTAAATTCATTTCAGCACTGGGAAACCGATTTGCATACATTAATGGTGCTATTCTGGGGGCAAACTCTGGCAAAAGCCCAGAGTTGAACCTTCGAGGTAACTGGCATGTTGTCAGGAAGAACCTCTGTGAAAAGGGAGTATGCATCACATGTGTGTTTGTGTCTTGGGAGAGAAAGAGAGAGATGAGGTAATGGAAGATATAGACTTCTATTTCAGAAGATGTTCCGCGAGTTGTCAATAATAAAAAGTCTCCTGACAGGGACGATAATTGTCTCTGTCTGCTCATGAAGGAAGTTCGCTGTTTGTGTCCCAGCTGCACTCGCATCTCTTGAATTATATAATGAAGGAATCCAGCTGAGGAGTGCGCATGAAGGAATGTCTCAGCCATGCAGCATAACAAATGCATGCATAATGGGGCTTCGACCAAACCCCAACAAGCATGGAAGTGTTGAAGATGGTATTGTGCATGTACTGTATGGTCCTATATAATACAGGGTTCCTTTTTTGTGCATTTTGTTTTGTTTGAGTATATTGTCAAGATGGCTTCCTGATTCTAAATTCAAACATTATATTCCCCCCTTTTTTCCCTGATGAATGAAGAGGATGTACATAATTTTTACAAATGTAAGCTTGATTGTTGGGCGATCCATTTGTTCTGACAGTGAAAAATCAAGACATTGGAATAAAGCATCATTTACGTGAAAGTTGCTAGGCAACTGCTGAAAGCTACCAGAAATGTCACCAGACGAATAATACACTGGGGATCAATTTTTCTATCAAACTTAAGAGATTCCAGTCACAGTATGCAGTGTGAGTCGTTAGTTTACTGTAGAAAACTCACCATTTAGTTATGCATGACGTACACACATACGTTTAGATTAAAGGTCCTGTTTACCTTTGGGAGCAGTGATTTCAAAAATTTCAAGATATCACATTTGATGCATATGTGTGGGTCTGTTGTATCACAAAACATCCCACCATGTAAAATTTTTGCAATAAAGCCTAAAATATTAGGAGATACTGGTGTTTTTCTCAATAAGCCATAACTTTAGATGGTTTAATTTGGAAACATTTTTATTATAACTATTGTTCACATTTTGTGTATTTAACAACACTTAACATCAAGTATACGGATTTGAATTTTTACAGTGGTTTCTATCCCTAACTCACATTTTAGAACTATTTTAAAGCACTAATGCTGGGGTTTTGTTTCATCTGCAAATGGTAAATTATGCCTTTAATCCCCATGGCCACACATGAGATATACATCAATGTAGCTGGCTGACCTAATGTGACATTGTGATTTTTCCTATTGTGCCATGACATCACATATTTTCTGTTTGTCTTAATTGCAGTGGGAATGGAATGATCAAATAATTATGACCCATAATGTCGCAATTCCCAATGAGAATAGGTTCTTTTGTTAACCCGTTGAGGACGGGCTGATATTGCTACAACACTCATTTCCCATAGACACCTGCCCGAGTATCTACTCCTGACTCGTCCTTAACGGGTTGAACTGAAATTCCAGAATACCTGCATTTCTAGAGTTAGCACAAATTTTGACTGGATGCTGATGAGTTCCCTCTGGTACCTAGCAGGAGTTAAGGCAGCGTTAATAAGACTTTGCGTACCGAGAAACACAGTTTTGACAGAGGAGCATTGATCATGTGCATGTTTGTGGCTCACACAGACTGTGCCATTTTGCATCTCATTATGCGCAGCTTGTCCATAGCGATAAGATCGATCAATCAGGGTGTGTGCAACTATGCTGTCATATAAACTCTATTCCAAATCATGGTTGCAATAATACTTTCAAAACCTTGTTCCTAGTGAAACACAATTTTTAATTGCACTTTCACAGTGCATTTCAAAAGCCATGTTTCTAATCATGACTCCTACTTATGGCAAAATTTAAACCACAAAACAAGATTTCTCAACAATGTTTCTACCCACAAAAATTTGCTATAATTTAAATGCACCCTTTGTTTCACAGACACTGTTGCTCCTTGATTTGTAACCTGTACTTGATAGTTCTGGTTAACCTTGACATACATTCCCTACCTGTTGCCAGGGTTTTGATAAATGTGGGCTTTGTATCTCACCAACTTCTTCTGCCACAGTTTTCTCTTTCTTCTCCCGGCATATTGATTTTCCGGATGGATGGTATTTTTATGATGAAAAATTTCATTTCCTGTCAGATTGTGGTTTGATGTTAAAGTGTTTCATGCGGCAGTAGCCCCTGCATTATTTACACAAGGTGCTGTATTTACTTACCAACAGGGAAATTTTTATAGGATATGTGCATGATGCTGAAAAAAAAAATGCTTTGAACTGTAGGGAGAAATAAAGTACACTACAAGTACAACCAAAAGGTAACATGATAGTGCAGTGCATGTCCAGCTTAATAGGTAGCAAAACATCTGTTAAAAAAAAACAACCAAAAACCCACAGCATCCTGTTGGTAGTGGTCCAATAGGCCTATGTTTTACGGTATTTTGTTCAGTGCTTGTAATATGTGGTAATGATTGAATATTCCTAAGAAGAAGCTATTTTGATTCTCAGTTCTCCTCGAGGATCTTTTTCTGGTGACTTTGATATGTGGTGATAGATCTTGTAATCAAATGCAGTCTCTCATGAAATTCAGGAAATCTACCACTAGTTTTAGCCTAAGTCATAAGAGCTTTAATAGCTCTGTCATCAATCATCTCGAACAACATGTTTTAAGTAAGTGTATACTGTGGTCCTACCAGGCTCAAATTAAGATCATTGAGCAGGTTGTGCCACGTGTTGTGATAGATCCATCCTTGTACTGCTGTTAAAGACAAGTTTACCTCAATATATGTGTGGATTGAGTGAATGCAGCAATGTAAAGTAGAACTTGAAAGTTTGAGGAAAATTGGACAATCTGGTCAAAAATTATGAATTTTGAGAGGTGCAGTGAGGCTATGCCGCCATCACTGCTGTTTGTGATGTAGCATGTGTAGAATTATATGAAAAAGAATATATGAAGAGAATTCTACAATTTTATTTTTTGAAAGTACACATTTCCTTGACTTGTTCCTGATTAATGTTAAGAGTGATATTATTCTCACGGCTTCTGAAAGAGGCAAGTCACATGCTATTTATTATGCGAGAAAAGTGAAAATATGTTGAATTTTCGTTATATTTTCTTTTCTTTCATTCTACACATTATATGTGATATCACAAACTGTCTAGTCTTCTCATCCAGTGTTGGCAGCACTGGCACTTCAAAAATGCATAACTTCTAAATGGATTGTCCACTTTTCCTCAAACTTTCTGATGTGTTCTACTTGTATTGCTGCATTCACTCAATCCACACATGTAAAGGTGAACTTGTCCTTTAATCTGATTGTAACATAAACCTGCCTGATGAATATAACAAATACAAAAAGCATTAAAACTGCATTGCATGTGTTTGAGATGTCGTTTCTTAAATGGTAACGTGAATGGAATAGATGGTCACAAGAACCTCAATAGAAAAGATATGAATTTCAAGACATCAAACCGGCCCACTCATAACTTTATAGTGCATCCCACATTTCCGTGTTGACAATAGACTTGCCTATCCTATCATACACAAAAGCAGTGTACTCAGTGAAGATGATGAATTGTGGCATATAAAATTGTAAGGAACAGTCTTCACAATGCCTTATTTGAGGAGTTCCCTTTCTGAGGTCTCCTATTACTTTAATTCAGAGGGTGTTTGTGCATGTATTGTATGTATTTGATTTGTTAATGAGAATGTGCTTGAGAGATGATTGGAATGTCTTTTGTGGCATTTTCAAATCATTCAGTTGTGATGTCATAGTTGTAGTGCATCATTTTCCGCGCTCAGAGTGAAATGATGCATGCAGTCTTTTGGGTGGGGAGCTGTGAATTTCAATGTACCGGTATTGGGGAATGACAAATATAAATGCTTTGATGTCCAGACACACTAGGTTATTTTTGCCATGAGTTTTTGCACTTCGTAGAACAGCAAACATGAGGGGTAGACATCGGAAGTAGCACTTTTACACATGAGCTAACATTTACCCTTAACACTTTGTTTGCCACATTATTTCAGAGAAAATAATGCATGAGTAGTTTGGAAAACATTCTGTTTTTCAAAGGGATGTAACTTTTTACAGAAGCATGTCACATGCCAGAAATACGGAACAGCAAAGTTGTAATTAGACAATTAATAACCACAACTGTGATCAGTGTTAAAGTGTTAAACGATCCGTGCATTCTTCGTTTGGTTATTCTTCCCTCTTTTTTTTCCCTTGTATTGCCATGTGATGTTTCTCTTCAAGCTTCCAATTAAACTTGAAATCACACTGAATACATGTGGGTGCATTTTTTTTTTTACAGGATAAAAAAAACCCAAAACTTAACAGTAAAGCAAACAGAAAAATAGTTGCTAACAATGATTGTAACATTTTTGCCATTGCAGTTTTGAGTCATTTGTACGTTTCAGTCCCCACTACTGAGCCTGAACAGTAGTCTATGAGGTTGATACATTGTAGAATGTTTGTTTACATGAATCACCTGTCTGGCATTCCATACTTACATGGCATCTGATCTGTCCATAATTTTTGCTGGATTCACCACGACAAAGAGCTCCAGAATTCACCTCAAAAGCCTGGTGATCGAGGTCTAATTCCTCTGCTACAGCTACTGTAAAGCAAGATATAGATCCTATTTGTGGTATGAAATTTTCGTGAAATAGAACCGTTGGCCTTTTTTGCGGTATGAAAGTGAAATGAAGGCCGGGCTCGGCCGCGGAGCCCAGCCCTTTCACTCACTGTAAACGGGTTCTAAGTTTCAGTAATCTTGGCTCTCTCGAAATTCGCAAAATTTAAATGCAAAATTTAAATGCACGCAACATTCCTCATATATCTTTCTACATTTTTTTTTTTTTTTGGGGGGGGGGGGTGGGGGTGAAATATTTGAAATGACCAAAAAAACAACAACACTTTTATAGTACAGATTTTATAAGGGGGTATACCCTACTCCCACATAAGTTGGGCTAGGGGTGGGGTGATCGAGTGAGTCTGTGAAGGTTCCCATTAATTCTTTCCCCTTCTCAAGTTTCCTGAAACCTGGCATCTGCAGAATGTGCACAATGAGTTATGAGGTGACAGTATGCGAATGAGGATGGCCGTGACTTTTCTCAGAACTTTTTTGTCAGTCAGCATGCAGTGAATGGCAGCAGGCTGCGTGCATAAAATGTGTGCAACTCATCGGCACAGGACGAGTGACAACTGGAAGAAAGTGCTGCTACGCCTCTTGCTCTCGGCCTGTTGCTCACCACAGAAAAGGCAGGGTAGGGATTTGCTCCGCTGATGTGCCGTAGATGTTATCAGGCATGGCATGAATACAAATGGCAGAGATAGGAAGTTAATAGTCTAGTGAAGATTACACTGAGCCGATGTAACTTGCTAGTAGTTAACTTGAAGTTAGCTAAGAAGCCATCGTTGATGACCTCTTATCAGTGCAATAAAATTTGTGGAATCCAGTAGAAAAAGGGCTATATGCTGTATCAATAATATATAATGTGTCCGAGTTTGTGGCTAGGGGAACAATTTTCTCCTTAATGATAATAAGCTTAACAATGATGATAAAGGTCTTGTGTGAACATGCCTTCTATCAGATGTACCATTTGATGGTTTCCAGCGATCTATCTGAATGCGGGAAGATTGGGAAGTAAAGTAGAACTGGACACACTTCCGAAAGTATTTTCATTGTAGGTAAAGTTTTGCTAGATGTGATGTTGCACATATTGTGCATGTAGCTATGTGTGCAAAGAAACAGTCTCACAATGGGCAGAGGTGTGTGCAGTATGTTTTCATCATGTCTAAAGGAGACATTCTTGAAATCTTCTGCCATTGGCAAATTTGTATCCTGAAGGTACGTTCTTTTTGTGAATGTATGAGTAGTTGGACAGGAGACATGGGGTTTATGCATAGGGATCCTTGAGCTACAAAGAGAGGTTGCTCCATAACTAATACCAAGAATAAACAGACCACATGTTGCAGTGTTCATGAACACACATGTGGGTATGGCTGAGCCAACAGAGTTCGAAAGAATTGACGTTGAAAGCCCACTTGCTCAATGGGGAACAAAGTTATCTGTTTGGCAAAAAAAAAAAAAGAATAATAATAATAAGGATATCAAATAGTGACTGTCTGCAGACACTTGCCCCCTTTTGAAAAACACCAGACAGGGAGTGAACCAAAGATGTTTTCATAGCCTGCTGTTTTCTTTGTTGCAGGACAGGCTACGGGGGGGGGGGGGGGGGGGGGGGGGGGGGGGGTGTTTCACAAAGCTGTTCTTAAAGTTACGAAGGACTTAAGAATGACTGGTGATCAGCTCTTGTGCTGAATTATTGAGATTCTGATAAGTATAGCACATAAGAACTGATCACCAGTCGTTCTTAAGTCCTTCGTAACTTTAAGAACAGCTTTGTGAAACACCCCCCAGGTATACTACAGGCCTACTGTACATGGCCCCAATGTAATGGCTTTAGGTTCTACGGACAGATCAGTGTATCAGTCATTAGGGCCCTGTGTCACTAACATGGGAAATAAATTGTGCCAAATGATGAACTCAATATTGGGACAGATTCAGATCAGAAATAGCTGGAAAGGTTACTATAGACCATGGAGCTCCTTGCTCCATGCATAGACATTCAAGATGTATTTTAGGATGTTGCAAGATGGGAACAAGGTGTTGTCCCAAATGGCTTTGTGAAACAGTTCCTAACTTCTGAAGGCTGATTGATCCCAAACTTGTCCCCAAGATCAGTTGAATTGAACTTAGGATTGATATTTGAGCTCAGTGAAACAGCAAATGCAAGAGTCAGTTTCCATTTGCACCAATGATAGTTTTGCAGCAACGCTCCATTGTTTAGATATGGATTCTACCAAACATCCTGCCATTTAGTGTAAAATATCGCTTTCATTTAGATATCAGTTAAACTACCAGCTGCTTTTGTATGAATGAGAGAGGTGATTCCATGTAGTTTTGAAGTGGTTTTGCCTTGTAATTTGATAATACAAAATGTCTGTGAGTAGGAGAAACAGATATGGGCCAAGTTTTACACGGTTCTCTTCCTTGTCATAGTGAACCTGACTAATATTCTGTGATTGTGTATGGTGTTCTTGGTCACTATCAAGGAGGTTCAAATGGAGTCACAACAGTCTTATTCGCTTTGATCCCATGCTCGATGCCGCTACTCAAAAATATTTGAAGTATGTGTCGAACTGGATCTGCCGCTCAGATGCGAAGACAATTGACTCGCGTCTCATTGCATAATCACCAGCCACTTTCCAAGGAAGATATGTCTTTGTGATAGTAATTACTTTTCGCTATCCCTACTTACAAACGATGGGCGGTAGACAATGGTAAAGGCACGGGGGTGCGCAAATAGAAATTGCTCAAATATTGTTGAAATAGATATCAAAATTACTCGACTGTGCGTGTCTGTACGCTAATCTGACATATTAATTTATAAAGAACTATACTTGAAGATGATACCATATTAGTTTCATTTGGCGGAAATAAGGAGAAAAGTGATAAATATGGCTTTCCATGAGGGTAAAATTTCAAACACTTTCACAAAATATAGCTCAGATTTACACTTTTGCACATATTTTCGAACGGAATTGACTTTTGTTTTATATGCTTTATCATTAGGTGAAATTTCATTGCATTTGATGTATAAATGAGCAGCATATACCCGATATTATGTTAGCGTTGAAAATGAATCTTCAGATTGCTCAGAAAGATGGCGGCTTCAAGCATCAAACATCAAAGGCACAAATGCACCTGTGGAATTCTTTTGTCCATCCATAGAAAACTGACAGCTGATTGAATAATTATAGTCAGTTGTAACTCCATCTCTCAAACCTTCTTAGTCACATTTACCAGTAGTAAGAATACAGAAGAAGAAGAAAATCATAATTGAACACAGTCATGGCCTTGTGTGAGCAGAAGTTGCAGTCAATAGCTGTCTGACAGTTGCTCGTTTGCAACTCTGTAACTAGGACCATGGCTAGCTGTTGCAGAATCCCAAGTGCTTGTCTTTCCATTTATGTTTTCGGAAACATAGAACAGTATCTTGGGTTGTCAAGACAAATATGGCATGCTTTAGCCAAAACTAGTACTGTGAGCCTCTAGTTATGGAACTGTTCCATCAGAGATTGAACAAATGACTAAACTACCAACCGATACTGGACCAGACTGAACAAGTATTGTCATAATGTAGGTCAAAGCATTTGCCTCAGTCTCAAAGACAAAGGACTGGACTTGCATGACGTTGTTTGGAATCCGTAGCAAAATGCAGGGCAAATGTAATCTGACAGTTTTTATGGCTTCTCTAGCTCTGAAAAAGAGGGAACATAATAGGGACCCTACTTGACTACCCAGTATGTTCAAAATTGCATTGACACATGTGTTCAGCCATCACCATCTTCCATGCATATTTGGCATCTGATTGATTGTTGGTACAGAAGCACTCGTAATTACTGAGTGGTTGGGAGACGCAGACCAATAATCCTATTTCCTCCCGAAGAAAAGGCAGTGGGAACGAGATGGCACCATGATTTCACAAAGCTGTTCTTAAAGTTACGAAGGACTTAAGAATGACTGGTGATCAGCTCTTGTGCTGAATTATTGAGATTCTGATAAGTATAGCACATAAGAACTGATCACCAGTCGTTCTTAAGTCCTTCGTAACTTTAAGAACAGCTTTGTGAAACACCCCCCAGGTATACTACAGGCCTACTGTACATGGCCCCAATGTAATGGCTTTAGGTTCTACGGACAGATCAGTGTATCAGTCATTAGGGCCCTGTGTCACTAACATGGGAAATAAATTGTGCCAAATGATGAACTCAATATTGGGACAGATTCAGATCAGAAATAGCTGGAAAGGTTACTATAGACCATGGAGCTCCTTGCTCCATGCATAGACATTCAAGATGTATTTTAGGATGTTGCAAGATGGGAACAAGGTGTTGTCCCAAATGGCTTTGTGAAACAGTTCCTAACTTCTGAAGGCTGATTGATCCCAAACTTGTCCCCAAGATCAGTTGAATTGAACTTAGGATTGATATTTGAGCTCAGTGAAACAGCAAATGCAAGAGTCAGTTTCCATTTGCACCAATGATAGTTTTGCAGCAACGCTCCATTGTTTAGATATGGATTCTACCAAACATCCTGCCATTTAGTGTAAAATATCGCTTTCATTTAGATATCAGTTAAACTACCAGCTGCTTTTGTATGAATGAGAGAGGTGATTCCATGTAGTTTTGAAGTGGTTTTGCCTTGTAATTTGATAATACAAAATGTCTATGAGTAGGAGAAACAGATATGGGCCAAGTTTTACACGGTTCTCTTCCTTGTCATAGTGAACCTGACTAATATTCTGTGATTGTGTATGGTGTTCTTGGTCACTATCAAGGAGGTTCAAATGGAGTCACAACAGTCTTATTCGCTTTGATCCCATGCTCGATGCCGCTACTCAAAAATATTTGAAATATGTGTCGAACTGGATCTGCCGCTCAGATGCGAAGACAATTGACTCGCGTCTCATTGCATAATCACCAGCCACTTTCCAAGGAAGATATGTCTTTGTGATAGTAATTACTTTTCGCTATCCCTACTTACAAACGATGGGCGGTAGACAATGGTAAAGGCACGGGGGTGCGCAAATAGAAATTGCTCAAATATTGTTGAAATAGATATCAAAATTACTCGACTGTGCGTGTCTGTACGCTAATCTGACATATTAATTTATAAAGAACTATACTTGAAGATGATACCATATTAGTTTCATTTGGCGGAAATAAGGAGAAAAGTGATAAATATGGCTTTCCATGAGGGTAAAATTTCAAACACTTTCACAAAATATAGCTCAGATTTACACTTTTGCACATATTTTCGAACGGAATTGACTTTTGTTTTATATGCTTTATCATTAGGTGAAATTTCATTGCATTTGATGTATAAATGAGCAGCATATACCCGATATTATGTTAGCGTTGAAAATGAATCTTCAGATTGCTCAGAAAGATGGCGGCTTCAAGCATCAAACATCAAAGGCACAAATGCACCTGTGGAATTCTTTTGTCCATCCATAGAAAACTGACAGCTGATTGAATAATTATAGTCAGTTGTAACTCCATCTCTCAAACCTTCTTAGTCACATTTACCAGTAGTAAGAATACAGAAGAAGAAGAAAATCATAATTGAACACAGTCATGGCCTTGTGTGAGCAGAAGTTGCAGTCAATAGCTGTCTGACAGTTGCTCGTTTGCAACTCTGTAACTAGGACCATGGCTAGCTGTTGCAGAATCCCAAGTGCTTGTCTTTCCATTTATGTTTTCGGAAACATAGAACAGTATCTTGGGTTGTCAAGACAAATATGGCATGCTTTAGCCAAAACTAGTACTGTGAGCCTCTAGTTATGGAACTGTTCCATCAGAGATTGAACAAATGACTAAACTACCAACCGATACTGGACCAGACTGAACAAGTATTGTCATAATGTAGGTCAAAGCATTTGCCTCAGTCTCAAAGACAAAGGACTGGACTTGCATGACGTTGTTTGGAATCCGTAGCAAAATGCAGGGCAAATGTAATCTGACAGTTTTTATGGCTTCTCTAGCTCTGAAAAAGAGGGAACATAATAGGGACCCTACTTGACTACCCAGTATGTTCAAAATTGCATTGACACATGTGTTCAGCCATCACCATCTTCCATGCATATTTGGCATCTGATTGATTGTTGGTACAGAAGCACTCGTAATTACTGAGTGGTTGGGAGACGCAGACCAATAATCCTATTTCCTCCCGAAGAAAAGGCAGTGGGAACGAGATGGCACCATGATTTCACAAAGCTGTTCTTAAAGTTACGAAGGACTTAAGAATGACTGGTGATCAGCTCTTGTGCTGAATTATTGAGATTCTGATAAGTATAGCACATAAGAACTGATCACCAGTCGTTCTTAAGTCCTTCGTAACTTTAAGAACAGCTTTGTGAAACACCCCCCAGGTATACTACAGGCCTACTGTACATGGCCCCAATGTAATGGCTTTAGGTTCTACGGACAGATCAGTGTATCAGTCATTAGGGCCCTGTGTCACTAACATGGGAAATAAATTGTGCCAAATGATGAACTCAATATTGGGACAGATTCAGATCAGAAATAGCTGGAAAGGTTACTATAGACCATGGAGCTCCTTGCTCCATGCATAGACATTCAAGATGTATTTTAGGATGTTGCAAGATGGGAACAAGGTGTTGTCCCAAATGGCTTTGTGAAACAGTTCCTAACTTCTGAAGGCTGATTGATCCCAAACTTGTCCCCAAGATCAGTTGAATTGAACTTAGGATTGATATTTGAGCTCAGTGAAACAGCAAATGCAAGAGTCAGTTTCCATTTGCACCAATGATAGTTTTGCAGCAACGCTCCATTGTTTAGATATGGATTCTACCAAACATCCTGCCATTTAGTGTAAAATATCGCTTTCATTTAGATATCAGTTAAACTACCAGCTGCTTTTGTATGAATGAGAGAGGTGATTCCATGTAGTTTTGAAGTGGTTTTGCCTTGTAATTTGATAATACAAAATGTCTATGAGTAGGAGAAACAGATATGGGCCAAGTTTTACACGGTTCTCTTCCTTGTCATAGTGAACCTGACTAATATTCTGTGATTGTGTATGGTGTTCTTGGTCACTATCAAGGAGGTTCAAATGGAGTCACAACAGTCTTATTCGCTTTGATCCCATGCTCGATGCCGCTACTCAAAAATATTTGAAATATGTGTCGAACTGGATCTGCCGCTCAGATGCGAAGACAATTGACTCGCGTCTCATTGCATAATCACCAGCCACTTTCCAAGGAAGATATGTCTTTGTGATAGTAATTACTTTTCGCTATCCCTACTTACAAACGATGGGCGGTAGACAATGGTAAAGGCACGGGGGTGCGCAAATAGAAATTGCTCAAATATTGTTGAAATAGATATCAAAATTACTCGACTGTGCGTGTCTGTACGCTAATCTGACATATTAATTTATAAAGAACTATACTTGAAGATGATACCATATTAGTTTCATTTGGCGGAAATAAGGAGAAAAGTGATAAATATGGCTTTCCATGAGGGTAAAATTTCAAACACTTTCACAAAATATAGCTCAGATTTACACTTTTGCACATATTTTCGAACGGAATTGACTTTTGTTTTATATGCTTTATCATTAGGTGAAATTTCATTGCATTTGATGTATAAATGAGCAGCATATACCCGATATTATGTTAGCGTTGAAAATGAATCTTCAGATTGCTCAGAAAGATGGCGGCTTCAAGCATCAAACATCAAAGGCACAAATGCACCTGTGGAATTCTTTTGTCCATCCATAGAAAACTGACAGCTGATTGAATAATTATAGTCAGTTGTAACTCCATCTCTCAAACCTTCTTAGTCACATTTACCAGTAGTAAGAATACAGAAGAAGAAGAAAATCATAATTGAACACAGTCATGGCCTTGTGTGAGCAGAAGTTGCAGTCAATAGCTGTCTGACAGTTGCTCGTTTGCAACTCTGTAACTAGGACCATGGCTAGCTGTTGCAGAATCCCAAGTGCTTGTCTTTCCATTTATGTTTTCGGAAACATAGAACAGTATCTTGGGTTGTCAAGACAAATATGGCATGCTTTAGCCAAAACTAGTACTGTGAGCCTCTAGTTATGGAACTGTTCCATCAGAGATTGAACAAATGACTAAACTACCAACCGATACTGGACCAGACTGAACAAGTATTGTCATAATGTAGGTCAAAGCATTTGCCTCAGTCTCAAAGACAAAGGACTGGACTTGCATGACGTTGTTTGGAATCCGTAGCAAAATGCAGGGCAAATGTAATCTGACAGTTTTTATGGCTTCTCTAGCTCTGAAAAAGAGGGAACATAATAGGGACCCTACTTGACTACCCAGTATGTTCAAAATTGCATTGACACATGTGTTCAGCCATCACCATCTTCCATGCATATTTGGCATCTGATTGATTGTTGGTACAGAAGCACTCGTAATTACTGAGTGGTTGGGAGACGCAGACCAGTAATCCTATTTCCTCCCGAAGAAAAGGCAGTGGGAACGAGATGGCACCATGATTCCCACAGCGCCGACTTTACATTCATACCAAACGTTGTTCAGCTTTCAGATCATGCAGATTATAAATGAGGAGTCTCATTTGCATGGAAGCCCCTCACATCTACAAATGATGTGGAACTAGGTAAAGCGAATACTACTTGCCAAGATTCCATGTGTATGTGGTTAAGGCTCGAAACAGCAGTGACACGGCGCCCAGTCTGTGTATTGTTTTCTACTATCATAGGTGGGTTTACACGAAGTTGCTAATCTTGAAGGTTAACTCAGGAGGTTAACTTTGATGATTAGCTTGCAGCTTAGCCCTTTGTAGACACACTCAAAAAGTAGCTATCTGTAAGATTAGTTGATGATTAGAACTATAAGATTTCATATGGTTTATGCTCTATTCACAAACCGCGGGAAGTACCCTCTGCTACAATGTAGTTTCACGGTGTGTGGACATAGTCTTTGTCAACAAACTTGAAAGTTAGCTTGACCCCTCCATAAACTCATTACCCTTACCTTCTGGGCCAACCTCCAGTGCATGCAGTATGCTACTGTCATTGCACATTATCAGGTTTACCACTGGTGCTGCATGTATGAATTTCTTCCAGTTCTGTGATTCAATCATTGAATGGGACTTTTGCTCAAAAGTTTAGTCTTAAAGATTGAGTTTCATGTAGACACTTGTTGTAGTTGAAGGGGGCAAGCAGTTTTCATGGATGATTAGCTAACCATCGATGATTAGCCTCAGTATGAACATACCTATTGTGTCTTCAACTGGTGTAACATGTTTGAGATATTCAGAGACCTACATAAGAGGTGGTACAACATAAAATTGTTGCTAGTTGTTGTCTTTTTCCGAATGCAATCATTTTATTAAACTCAGTGTAATTCATTCCTTAGGTAATACTGGAAGGTTCCTGTGTGAACACATTAAGGAGATACTTTAGGAAGATGGCAATGTAATGCACATTTACAGTTAGAGGTTGCTTAAAAAAGAGGGGGGGGGTGGATGTGATAGAGGGGAAAGGGGTGCCACAGGTATCCCGCTGAAAATCGAAGGGCAAGCCTGGACTCTTACCCATTGCATGTGCAGGGAGAGAGAGCATGTTGTCCGTATCAAGTCCGCATGGAGGGCCTTTGCTGCTGCCATGATGTAAATTTTATGCACCGAACTTGCAATATTGGCAGAGTGCCAGAGACATGTTTTGGTTTTTTGTTTTTTTTTTCCCTTGCCTTAGCAGATGATATCTCTCTTTCAGTGATTCTGCGCTGTTAACTCCTCCTCATGCCTCCTCCGTCTGGAAAGTTCCCCTTCAACTTCACTTTACAAACTGCATGCTTGCACAGCATTGATTGATCATACGTATGGTATGCAAGTTTATTCATTTAGTCCAGGCCTCGAAAAGAAAGATGTATGGCTGTGTTTGATATCCATGTTGCAAGAGGACTTACTATGTCAGCCAGAAGCCTTCTGATTACTTTTGCTGTAAATGTAGAATCTGGTGCCACAGGAAAGTTATTTTTGATAAGTGATGGATACCCGGTACCAGGAAAAGCTGTACCGCGTACTGCAAGAAGAAGACAAATCAGATTTGAGAAAAATTAAAGTGCAGAAACTCTTGTTTTATGGAAATCCAGTGTACAGTGCTTAAACAACAACAACAACAACAACAACAACAACAAATAATTCAGCAAAATGGCAGGTTTCTATTTGGTACCCCAGGGCACCAGAAACCACATCTTTTAGTATTTTTATGCCTCCGCCACGAAGTGGTGCCGGAGGCATTATGTTTTCGGGTTGTCCGTCCGTCCGTCCGTCCGTCTGTCCGTCCGTCCGTCCTTCCGTCCGTCCGTCCTTCCGTCCGTCCGTAATAAATTTTGTGGACAGGGTAACTATCGAAACCTTTTAAGGTATCCTCATGAAACTTGGCATGTATGTGTATTAGGGGGTGAAGTTGTGCCTATCAACTTTTGGGTGCACATGGTCAAGGTCAAAGGTCAAGGTCAAATACGTAAAATTTCACTATTTCCTCCATATCTATGCAATGCCTGAAGATATTTTCTTGAAACTTAGTGTATACATGTATTACCCAATTAAGATTCTCTGGTGAAAGTTTTGGGTCATGAGGTCAAAGGTCAAAGGTCAAGTTAAAATATTAAAACTTGGCTTTTTAGCTCACCTGAGCCAAAGGCTCAAGTGAGCTATTGCGATCGCCCTTCGTCCGGCGTCCGTCGTGCGTCGTGCGTCGTGCGTCGTCCGTCGTGCGTCGTCCGTCGTCCGTCGTCCGTCGTGCGTAAACTTTTTACATTTTCATCTTCTTCTTGAAAACCCCAAGACCGATTTTCATCAAACTTGGCAGGTAGCATCCCTAGGGGGTTAGGAACTCAATTTGTTAAAATGGGCACCATGCCCCACCCAGGGGGCCCCCAGGGGGGCCCAAACCCCCCAAAATTAAGGAATCTGTAAAAATCTTCTTCTCTAGAACCAGAAGTGATAGAGCTAAGTTAATACTATGAGTTAGTACATTGATGACTGTAGTTTCAAGTTTGTTCATGGCAGAATCAGGGGTGCCCCCCTTGGGACCGAGGGGAGGGGGGTGGGGAAGGGTTCTAATGGGGCCTAAATTGTACATTTTCATCGTCTTCTTGAGAACCCCATGACCCATTTTCACCAAACTTGGCAGGTAGCATCCCTAGGGGGTTAGGAAATCAATTTGTTAAAATGGGCACCATGCCCCACCCAGGGGGCCCCCAGGGGGCCCCAACCCCCCAAAATTAAGGAATATCCGCAAAAATCTTCTTCTCTAGAA
Source organism: Diadema antillarum (assembly GCF_040938485.1). Lineage (NCBI taxonomy): Eukaryota > Metazoa > Echinodermata > Echinoidea > Diadematoida > Diadematidae > Diadema > Diadema antillarum. Next base: position 2,506,918 of record NW_027271032.1, on the reverse strand, counting down.
CCAGAAGTGATAGAGCTAAGTTAATACTATGAGTTAGTACATTGATGACTGTAGTTTCAAGTTTGTTCATGGCAGAATCAGGGGTGCCCCCCTTGGGACCCAGGGGAGGGAGGGGGTGAGGAGGGGTCCTAATGGGGCCTAAATTGTACATTTTTATCTTCTTCTTGAGAACCCCATGACCTATTTTCACCAAACTTGGCAGGTAGCATCCCTAGGGGGTTAGGATCTCAATTTGTTAAAATGGGCACCATGCCCCACCCAGGGGGCCCCCAGGGGTCCCAAATCCCCCAAATGAAGGAATCTTTATAAATCTTCTCTAGAATCAGAAGTTATATATAGAGCTGAGATAATACTATGAGTGAGTACATTAATGACTGTAGTTTCAAGTTTGTTCATAGGAGATCCAGGGGTGCCCCTCTTGGGTAGGGGGGGGTGGTGGTTGGAAGGGTCCAAATGGGGGCCTGAATTGTACATTTTCATCTTCTTCCTGAAAACCTCATGATGGATTTTTGTCAAACTTGGCAGGTAGCATCCCTAGGGGGTCAGGATCTCAATTTATCAAAATGGGCACCATGCCCCACCCAGAGGGCCCCGGGGGGCCCCAATCCCCCCAAATTAAGGAATCTTAAAAAAATTGGGCCCTTATTGTACATTTTCATCTTCTACTTGAGAATGCCTGGTCAAATTTTGGTAGAGCTGTGAATAATTTAGATTAGTGACTGCGTGAAAGGTGAACTTGCGATACTCAGGTGAGCGCTAGACCCGCGGGTCTCTTGTTTCTCCGTACCTTGGAAATTGTTCAAGGTATCTTCATGGAACATAGTATATATACACGTACTGACTGGCAGTTATTATCTAGAGAATCTAGGGTTCATAGGGTCAAAGGTCAGGGGTCAAAGGTCAAGTGCAATACTTCAAATTTTTACTCTTTCCCTCATACATGTATTTATGTAATGCCAGCAATTTTTTTTTTTTTTTTTTTTTTTACACTTGGTGTATGCATGTATAACCTAGATTATCTGGAAATTGTCTTTTTCTCTTTTTTTTTTAATGGGGGGGGGGGTTTATGGGGGGGACAGGGTTTGCCTCAAAGGTCAGAAGGTCAAAGATCAAGGGAAAGTGCTGAACTAATTTTTTTTCTCCATATCTCAGAAGTTGCTCAAGTTATCTTGAAACTTACTACATATTTATGCATGTTCTGCCTGACAGTGATTATCCTATGAATTTTAGGGTCAAAGGCCAAAAGAAAATGGTAACAGTGTACTTTTCAATACAGAAATTACACTTTTTCTCCATACCTTGAAAATTACAGTATTCATACACTTATGAATGGGTCAAAGTCAAGTTAAAGTCCTTGAATCCCCAAATACATGCTCTCCTATTCATCTAATTAAACCTAGGTAAAGGAAGGTGAACATTCAACACATTTGTGACAAACATGTAATTTCAATATTTTGCCAATATTGTGAAAATGTAATTATACATTGTCCACATGTACTATAGACCTATTAGGAGAATCATGCATTATGGCGGAGGCATAGCAGTCGCCTTAGCGACATTTCTAGTTAATCATGAAGTTCACTCTTGCAAAGCCTGAAATATTAGTTTGTCGATTAAATATGCCTATTGTTAGTGTCTGTGTAATGCGTAAATGGGTAGGTATAACTCTTTTGTTGAATGCATAGAATGGTGCAGCAATAGTAGAAAAGTCCTGACTGAGTCATGTGATTGACGTCCGTAGATATCTTTTGTTGCTTTTATTGAGACCACCACCAACAATGAGTAATGCATGAAAGACCAGTTCACCCTAGAAAAAGAAAAAAAGGAAAAAAAAAGATGTATTTTTATTTGACAGTGGTGGTGAGGACACCAAAGACCTTGAGCAGGTGTGTTGAATTACGGATAGTCCACATTGGTAGAAAATCCTCCCATAAAAAGACTAGCATGGTATGACTCTGATTGAGGGAAAGGGATATGGGGTCACTACCTCGCTTAAAGTTCAGGTCAGGGACAGATGAACTAATTATATTTTCTGAAAATGTTCATTCCCTGGGGCTGGCATCAATTCTTAGGGCACTTTGATAGAGGCTTCACAAGGGAAAAAGAAAAAAGCTTTGTTTTCTGATTGGGCGAGAAGTGTTGTGAACCACGTTTGACCCTTTGCTGACATTTTAGCAAATCCTCTGGAAGTAGAGAGTATGCTCTTTTCAAATAGACACAGAGTGGACAAAAGCATTTAGTAAATTAGTGATGAGTTATTGGCCAATGTTGAATCACTGTAGCAAGAGGTCTTGCCAGATATAATGATTTTAATTCGTGGTAATGTATTATTTGCAAAGCCAACAGAAGCCACTTTATGTGTCTGCTGTTTACTAAGAGCAAAGGAATTTCCCTACCGCAAGCTTAGTGTTTTACCCCCCCCCCCCCCAAAAAAAAAAAAAAAAAAAAAAATTATCAGGCATTTCTTTGTACCTCGAAAGATCTTGTGCATCAGCCAGAGAGAATATGAGCCGTTATCTCGCTCTTTTCTTCATGGTTAATTGAGGGGATACATCAGATCACACTGCTCTAAACTGTCAACTCATTCCGTACCGCACGACTGTATCTGTCAAAATTATCATTCAAGTCCTTTTATTTTTCTTTTCACATTCTTGCACAAAAAGCAATTCTGACCTGGCGGTTCTCGTTGGGAAGCATAGCAGCCAAGTGGGAAGCGGGGTTTGGTCTGCCTTTGTTCAACATACAGCCAAATGAAATCATCTACTGATGCTGAAAGCTTCCAATTTAACCATACTTGAGTGGGAAAAAATGAGAGAAGGGAAAAAAAAAAGGGAAAGAGGAAGAAGCCACCCTTATTCCCTTCTGCTAGACTGCCATTAGCTAGTTTCATTTGCAGACTTTTATTTCATTCCAGCTACGGAGGATTGTGTCTATTATATATATATTTTTTAAAGTTATTTTTAATGGTATTGCTTCCTCTTTGTGTAAATAAAGACTAGCGCGGGCTCCGCATGTGAATGCAGAAATGGTGGCAGTAGGATTTGAAAAGCCAGTCTTTTTTTATCAAGTGACAATCGAGTGAAATCCATGCAAGGGCTTGACTTGACTTTCATCGTTGGGATGACGACAATGAAAGGTTCTTTGCAACCACAACTATTGGCGGGGGGGGGGGGGGGGGGGGGGGGGCTGCGCTATGCTCTGCCATGTGCTCTGATGGCAGTGTTCAGCGAGGCATTCATTTCATGTGCCAGAGCGCCGGCAACAAAAGGGCAGGAGAGAAAGGAAATGCAGCCTATAAACTCTCCTTGTTCTTTAATAAGTCTGTATGCTTTTCTCTTCCACAACGATTGCAAGCAAACTTCCACATGTATCTAGCTGAATGATCGAGAGAAACCATCCCCCCCCCCCCCCCATGTGCACTGGTGTATCTTCCTTCCTAGGTAATGTGTATTTGTCAGGTATTTCACCAGATAGAAAATCCTAGTGAAGTCCTGTGTATGACATAGGTTTACATGCATCCTATTGAAATGATTGTGCTGCTTTAGCATATGACGTAGAAGAACTGTTTTCAAGCACATTTTAGTTGAGCCTAATGTCTCGTATAATTGCCACATATATCCATAGCATTCTTATTTCATTTTTATCTGATTTTGTTGTTGTAAGTGATATACTTTCAATTGAGGACCACATCAATAGGTATGAATATAAGTTATACTAGTGTTGCTGACTGCTAGTTGTGCATTGCTCAAGCAAGACAATAGGGCCTTTACATTTCATTCATGTACTGGGGAAGATGCTTTGAGATGTTGTTAATTTCACAAGTATTAGTTGACCACAAAGGTTGTGAAACTAATAGCACGATGAGGTAGATGCCATTGTCAGTCACAAACATTATAGGCCTACCTGATGTCACTCTCATTCTCTATGAGACTATGTGGAATTATAGGCCTACAATACTCCTTGGGACCACCACTTTAATGGTGACAATACCCAAATGTACGTGTGGACTGAGTAAATGCAGTAATATTAGGTGATCACATAGGCCCTATGTGAAATTTGAAGAAAATTTGAAGAAAAATTCAGAAGTTAGGAATTTTTGAAGTTTCAGTGCCATCACCGCTGGATGAGAAGACTGCAACAGTTTGAGATGTCTTTGCAGGACTATGATACAATGTATACAGAATACATAAAGAGAATTGAACACATTTTCTCTTTTTAAGCATAATTAAAAGGCACTTGACTTCCAACTGTAGGTTCCCAACCTCTTCCAGAAAGGAGGGGGAATGATATTAACAAGTAGAGGGAAGGGAATGTGTCCTTTTCATTTAAAAAAAGAAGAAAATGAAATATTGTTGAATTTTCTTGATATTTTCTGACAAAGACTTCTATTTACAAAGACTGACAGTTTTATCTGACAATACTTCTATAAAAGTCAACTTGAACAACAGAATGAATTTTCCCTCTCATTTCTGTTTTTATGTTTTTTTTTATGTTTTTTTTTTTTTAATCTTCGGAGTGGCATGGACAGCAATCTCTGCTAGCATTCCCTCCCCACCCCCATCCATTCACATTCTGGAGATTGTACCTTACCCTACCTTGATTTGTTTCTTGGCAAGTGTAAGCAACTGCATACTTGAAATTGCTCTGCTTATTTTCGCAGTAGTGGCATTGCCCCTGCCAACTGGCTAATGAAATAGCTCAAATTAAGTCATAATATGCAAGCTTGTTGGCTGAAATAACCTGTGTTTGCAGGAATCTAAATGGTTTGGCATATTTTCACCACCATTAATATGCCGCTTAATGAAACATTTTTGGACTTGAGAAGGTCAGTTCTTTGCAGTCCTTGTTCGTTAGACTAAGTGCTGCCGAGCCGAGATCATTGGGAGTTCTCTTTGAATTATGATTGTGTGGCTAAGGGAAGAAATGGTGCGTTAGTTCGGTGGTTATTATTCTAACCTGGGGCGGCAATGCCCCCCTGCTCGGCCAGAGCAGGGTGTCAAACCTCCATTCATTACTCCGTGCCTTTCAAATTAATGCATTCACTAGGCTGCAGAGTGAGAGGAAAAAGAAAGAAAGAAGAGAAAAGGTGGCTTGCGCCAGACTGCTGGCATCTGCAGTCAGAACTTAGCGTAGAAGACAATATAATGAGTCATATAAAAATATCTGTCATATCATAAGTGCATACATTTGTACATATGAGGCATTAATATATAGGCCTATATTTTCTTTATGTTATAAATGAAAGGGCATATATGTGAAGTTTCCTCTAGCCTATTGGGGAAGGATGAGAGTGTTATATATGTATTTTTTTTTTGGGGGGGGGGGTCACTTTGCTCTAGAAAGAAAGAAAAAAAAATAGTGTGTGAAAGTTAATTAGCAATGGATTTACTTGTTCTTTCGAAGAGGATTCTATTTATGTAGCATTATTTGTGTACTGTAAGAGTGGGTGGTGGTGATGTTAGTTTCAGTTTCTGTGAATTGCTTGTACAAAGCTCTGCAGTACTTCCTGGAAATTTGAAATGCTGAAAAAGGGTGTGTAAAACCAGTGCATCGAGGTTTGAATGGCCTTCGTTCAGTACAGGGATAAGGGTCTGAGAAGCAGACTAGTTTGCTAAGGGGTCAAATAGCCTACTCAGCTGACCTCATCAGCTGGGTCACGCTACCCAGCAAGCATGCTGAATCTGGTCTTGCCGCCAAAAAATGAAAGGGCATGCATCTTGTGTGCAGGCAGGGCATTTTTATTAGCGAGCGGTGCAGCCGAGGAGACTGCATGCTGCTTTCCCTTTTCAGCCCAGGCTCTGGCGTGTGCCTGTATAATAAGAGAGCGCCTGGCTTCCAGTATGAGCTCATTCTCAGTCTTGTGATCGTCTTGTGAAGGTGGTGATGGCAGGATTTTTTTTCTCTCCCTCCTTTTTTTTTTATGTCGTCATGTCAGATGAAGCTGGGTGGCTGCAGTGAGCGCAGCACACTCTGACTTTCTTCCCACACATATGGAAGACATTTCCAATCGGTGGAAGGTGCTCGACATTGTTGCTGGTAGTGGTAGGTCATCTTGCAGCGCCGGAACAATCCAGGCTGTAAAACCCATGCAGTCGAGAGATTTCTGTGGGATAGGAGGTTTCCATTCCAACGTGGCAGGGCAGCGCCAACGTAACACGAGGCCACCCATCTCGCTGTTGCGAGGGAAGGGAAGAACGCAGAAACCAAGATGGCGGATGCTCTATCTGGAGCCATCTCGTAACATGCCTGTGGCCATACTCGGGAATATGCATCGCATGGTGGTTCGCTGCCGGTAACCTGCAGTGAATCTGTAATGCATGCTGTTGTGAGTACCTCGCCGTGGCACAGCGCCGTGGCTGGCGCACCAACCTATCCCTCCTTCGCCCCTCCATATTCATGACATGGCAGTGCTGGGCGGAGGACCACATGTTCAGGGGGCTGGGAGTGCACCCAGTCGCCACATGGCCCCATCGTTTCCTGTTTGCCAGCCACCAAGCTTGACTTGGCCTTCATGGTTCCAGCGGGGGAGACTCTTGGATTGGCTGTGTTTGGTATGTATCCCATATGTTCAGCTTTGTTCACTCAAATTTTGCCCCCCAAATCGTCACATCCATGTCAGAATCTCGACTGATGTTCAGCCTATTCATTTCCATAGTTAGAATGGATTTTTTTTTTTTGCCTGAGTCTAGCCGTGGGAAGGTGTGTGATGGGTAGGAAATTCCATCTGTGTGCTTTATACAGCCACTGATACCACGAAGCTCGTTGTAGCTCCATGCTGTTACTGCTTCCAGTGGTTATGGAGTGCAGGCTGGGTGATGGAGTTAGCACCTGTTCACTTCTGACATGGCCACTTTGTGCATATTCAGCAAAATGATGCCTCCTTACGGCTTCCTACAGTCTCCTATGCCTGGATGTGTCGTGTCTGTCCCAAGATGCTGATGTTGATGCTTTTTTTTTTTTTGAGGGGGGGGGGGGGGGAGGGAAAATCAAAAATGTGAAGGACAAGTTATGTTTAGGATTCAGGAGGTATTCCCTGCCCGTATTTGATAAAATCTTGTGGACCTGTTGAATTGAGCAGGCTAACTTTTGTCATAAAATTTGTTAATGTGTTATGTGGTTGATGCTCAGTCATTAGATCTACTTTGTAAGTACTACAAATTGTAGATCATATTTTGTGACAACATTTCATTGTGTATTTTGAACAAGAGAAGCTTGTCATGTGTGCTTGCTCTCATTCTCTGTTTTTCTGAAATATATGAAAATGGATTTTCAAAGCCTTGTCTTCTACTCTGTCACTGACAAGAGTTGAGTCTTTTTCAATTTTGTGAGGATACAGTGTGTGCATTGATCACCGGAGATATTTCAAGGCAGCCATGTCGAACAACAAACAGCCTTTTATTTTTCTTGCATGGTTTCACATTGTGTTGTATTGTTTAATGTAATTACTTGGAGTATAAGACTTGTATCCCTTGAATTTCGTTAATCACATCGTAGGAAGCTATTTCTTAGGGGAAGATAGCTGAACATGCCCAAAGAAAGGTTGAATGAAACAACCTTTCTTTTTTTTTTCTTTGTTTCCTGGTTTGTTTGGTTTTGGTTTTTTTTTTTGTCTTCACACACACACATACACACACACACACACACACACACAAATGCACACACATTTTTTTCTTTTTCTCATGTGACATGCCATGCAATATATGGTTATAAGCACACACAAAGGATACGCGCGCACACACACACACACACTCATACTGAATGCACATGCACACATGCCTGCATACAGATACACACAAATGCACACAGTGACTAATCCAGCTGAAGTTACCAGCACATGTTTCTGACCAACAAAGGAATTAAAAGAGTTAGTGAGCTAAGCCATGTGTATGCTGGTTTATTTGAGGTTTCTGGCCATAAGCTTTGTAAAGGGGGGGCAGCATCCAAGCTGTGCTGGCGTGCAGTCAGTCAATCTTTCACTGAACCATATGAACCAATGACTTGAGTGCTTACCCATGCGTGGAATACACATCTCTCTACACTTCTTTTGTCACAGTGAAGGGAGGAACTTCTTTGTGTGTGGAAGTGCACACTTTGAGGTTTTCTGGCGGGTCTTTTTTTTTAAATTCATATGTGGACAAAGCCCATAGTGCTTGCAGTTATGACCATTTTGTGGACTGGAGAAAGGGGAGACCACAGTTTCCACGACTGAGCAAACAATAGGCTTTCAAATAACCCAAGAAACACCTGCTAGAAACCCTAGCCCTTCTGCTCCTTGCCATTCCTCCGGCGAGTGAACAGTGTGATTGGAGGAATGCTCCATGTCGTGAGCAGCAGCAGTATGTGTGTAGTGCAGTGCAGGGGACAGGCCGGCATGGAAAGCCGGCCGCATGGCAAGCACATGGCAGAACCCAGGCTGGGAAGGTTGGCCAGAGTGCAGTGGGTAAGTCAGGGGGTGTGTAAATCCAAATGTGTGTGGATGTACAGCACTCAATGTGACTAGACAGAAGAGCTTTATGACATGACAGCCTCTTGAAACTACAATGTATTGGAATTTTCGCTATTACCCGGTAAAATTTTTCAGAGCAGTTGCCTACTATTGACTGTTTGAGGCTTAGTTTCTTGGCAGAAAAGAGTATTCCTTTGATGCAAACCTTGATGTTGTGAAACAATTGCTCAGTTGTTGAATTGGTGTTATAGGGGAAACTCAATTTTCTGTTGAAACCCCGCATTTAGATGAAAATCAGGGTGAAAAAGATTGATTTTTTAAAAGATGTTTTTCATACTTGCAATTATAGTAAGCGCAAGATAAAGATGTTTTCCTCTTATTTTGCTCTGACTCTGATCCGCAGACTCTAATAGATGGAGGACAGATTCGTTCCTTTGTTGTTGTTAGGCGATTGGTATGCTCGAAATTAAACTGCATATCAAGGAGTTGTGCAAGTTTTCATGGATTTATTGGTGTAGATTTGTAATCACTTTCTCATCAATTATTACGATCGATTTCAAACCATTTAAACATTAAAATAAAAGGTGTGGAGTCTGGTCACAAATTCTATCTATAATACGTAAATTGTACAATTAATTTTTGTGTTGGGTTACACTACAGTAGGCACTTATACTGAAACTTAAATTTGCAGATAAGTGTTGATCTCAGTTGTCATTGTTAGCCAGTAGTAGGACTATTTGAACTTGAAAAGATGTTTGGTCATTGATTGAGAAAGGGAAAGGGAGATGGAAAATGCTAGCGAATGCCTGGAAGTTCATATGCCGAAGACTGAAAGGTGCACATTTATAGGGACCTATCATGTCTTGCTAACTTGATCCAACTTTATCTCTTAATCAGTGAACTTCACCGCATTTCCCTTGGGATGCATGACCCACGAGCAGCGGACTGCATTGAATGTTTGGACAGATGCGCTACCGAAAAAAAGAAGATCCAATTCATGAATTCCCTCTAGAAATATCCCCATTGTGATTTCAGGTTTTGTGGGCCATTCAAACAGTTGGTGCCAGTCGTCCTCTTTGCTGGGCTCATTTGTTCAGAAATATGTCAGGAAAAAAAGCTGGATGGGGTCCAATTCAAACTCTGTGCGTATCTGTGTGGAGATTACACAGGGGTAGGGCAATACCTGATTCATTATTCATGCATATTTTTGTGGAGAATCTGAAGTGGTAAGCTTGGATTTCCAATCGCTTCACAGAAGGCATCATGCTTGAGTAAATGTTGTAGGACATTGAGATATTAAAACTTGGCTAGTAAGTTTGCAAGTTTGTTATAGTTGCGTGAAGAGCAGTATGTATGTTTTGTACCTTTGTTGAAATGAACAAATTCCATGGTAGTTTTGAAATGTAATGATTGTATGGAATTTGTCCTTTTCAGGTAAAGTAGTGGTATTATGGAACTGTTAGGGCTCATGTGAACTGTGAACTTTGTAATATTGTCATGTAAATGTTTGTATCCTATTTTGGGATGTATCTTCAGTCATCTGTCCCCTTTTAACATTAGAGGACATTGACATAATATGACTCCTTCCATTCTTGTGGTCTAAAGTCTTAGGAATGTTGTTCGCTGTACTTTGTAAAACGAAATAAATGGTGAAATGTAGGCCGTATTGAAATTCCAAAATTACCACCTGCAGGAAAATCGTTGGCCACCATTTACTGAGAGGACATTGCTGTAGGCTTATAGCATAAGAATGACTGTGTGAGATGTCAAATAGAAGAAAGGGAAAATTCATGATTATAGTAGGTTTCTTTGAAAATTCAGGAAATTGAAATGATTGCTGCTAACATGCTGCTTCTCAGAAGGCACTCCTGCTCAGTTCAAATATTGGACTGCGACCAACACCTTGCCGGCTCCTTGTTCAAAGGATAAGAAAAGTATTGGAGAACAGAGGTCGCATTCTTGTGGCATGGTTCCCACGGCCAGAGATGCAAAGGTCAATCAAAGGTCATGCTGGAGAAAGGTGGGGGAGGGGGAGGGTAGGTAGGGGCAAGACATTTTGATTTATTTACCTTTTACTTACTTTCTTTGGCTGAAATCCTACCCCCCCCCCCCACCCTCCTCCTATGATAAAGATTTGAAGAGCTTATAAAGTCTATTCTTGGAGGGTGCATTCTGCTGCAAGGTATAACAATTGTATAAGTTGAGCAAACTGGATTTTCCTTCAAGTTCAGCAAGTTTCAGATAGCTGGAGGAGTCAGGGGTACTGGTAGGTGGTATTTTCAGGAGATGGTGTTTATTTGTTCACCCTCCTCTCCTGCTACCAGAGTTTTGCTATCTCCATTTCTCTGCCCGTCTCTTTTTTTTTTCTTCTCAGTGTCACCCTTTTGTCTTTGTCTTTGAGGCAGTCAATGAGGAACCCAAAGTTAATGTCCCAGAACCCGCTGTTAGCCTGACATCGAGCGAGTCTGCCGATGAATAAATCATGTCAGCAGCGAGGTGATGTATAGATCGTTTCCCAAGACTGTCAGCGTCTGCATGTAGTATAATATCTCTCAAGAGTGCATGGTGCACTCCTCCTGCTGCACTACTATACCTTCAGCAGTCCCCACTTGTGATGCATTACCTGTACAAATGTACACCACCATGCTTGGAATTTCATTCTCTAGAACTTTGTTTCAGCCATGTATAGTTTCTGTTGAAGCCGATCTGTATGTAAAGATCACCTATCGGTGGTCATACCACCATATGTGATGTTCAGTCTCGGGTTAATGCACTCTGGTGCTTTTTTTTTTTTTTTTTAGCTACAGGAAAAAGCTTTGATATGAATAGTTTTGTGCGGAAGATTTTTTTTTTTTCCAGTGTTGAATAATGCAGTGCTGGAAACATCTGGTGTTGAGATACATTGATATTACCACACACATTAAAACAATATCGACCATTCAATATTACTGGGCATAGTCACATTTCAAAAGGGAAGATGATGTTAGTTTCAAAACAATTTCACCGCCTGCAAGTTTTGGTTTATGGATCTCTTCATTCCAGACTGAGAGGTATCATTCAGTTAGCACGCTATCAAAGCATACACTTGAGAACAACAGCATCGCTTCAAATACTTGAAAAATTGGTATACGTATGCAATTTCATTGCACATTTCTCGTGTGCTGTGGGTTTTAGCTGGTTAGGGGTGGGGATGGGACAAAGATGTTACAGCTGCAAGGGCTTGATGAGGTTGTATGCGTAATTGTCTTCCGTGACCTGAATATTGGGGTGCAGCATATGTGCATCTCATCGCGCTGTCGCAACGGAGCCCGTAGGGCCGCCGAAATTTAATCAAAAAGTGGTAACACTGCTGCACCTGTGCTTATCAACCATGCCTAATTATCCACTTTTGACGAGGGATTCACTGTCACTATTAATGAAGCTGGAAGGGAGACTGGTGTGGAGCAGCGGGGAATCACACCCTGTCAAGATGAGCTGTGTCTTGGTCCTCCCCTAGGGGCGGGGGTGGGGAGGGGAACTAGTGGAATTCTCGGCTCACTTCATACCTAGAGCTCATTCCATCCCTTCCTTTTAAAAGATGAGTGTAGCATCCAAAGAAACAGCTATCCAAACACAAGAAGGTGAAGGACTCCTGTTTATCTAAAAACATAACACCATGCTTCAATGATAGAACTAGATATGAACAATTATATCCATATCACTATACACATCTCAAATCCAAGAAAGCTCAAAGCCTTATGGATGATGAAATGGAAGATGAGAGGTAATTGTCAACCTCTTGCATTATTTTTGCTTTTAATGATTAGTTTGCAAATTAGCAAAGAAGTCCATTATACTGGAGTATTGCTTAAATGATGAAAGTAATGCACACTCAATTCTGCATTGAGTGGAGTTCAAGAAAGAATACCCAGATTGATAGGGAATTTGGAATTTTATCTCTTGAGATTGAATTTTTGAACGAAGAAATGTTCAGTTTTTGAACAAAGAAATGTTCAGAAATTTGATTCATTGCTTAGATACACGTATGAGATTTCATCAGAAGTGGAGTTTGCGTGCACTAAAGTCACGTGTGTGATGTTCAAGGAAGTGATGAGCCTGGACTCTTTAAAAAAGGAACAAACAAAATCTAGTACTGTAAATAGCCTGCCTATTGGTGCATAACTGAAGAATCTCTTTTCCCTGTCACAAACTGGCCAGGAAGGAAGGAAAGGCCATTCAGGAAAAAAAGAAAGAATAACTAAGCAAAAACTGTTCAGCTGGAAAACAAGGACAAAGTAATAGAGACAGTAGGTCCTAATAGCTTTTCTTTACCACTGGACATCATGGTGTATTGTATTGCTGCCTCTCTACCCATGCGCAGAATGCTCCTTGGTTGTCCACATTCAGTGAGATTTTGTGTCTTGCTTTATTCTCGAGATGGTTAAAGTATTTTGTTTCAAAAAAATTAAAATGTTTGCAGATGTGTGTAGTGCAAAACTTATTCATACATCTGCAACCTTGTGACCCTGAGGACTACAATGAATTGCAAGGATTGTATGTCAATCAGTTCTGTTTGAGAACAGAAGGGGACTCCTGTACTTCACCTTCTTTCAGCAGTGAGCATCTTTAGAAAAGGCGCTGTTAGTAAAAGCTGGAGTTTTTGGTCTTGACTGGTGTGGAACATCTACGTGTATTTCGCTAGAAGCAAAAATTTCTCATGATTTATTACTTCCAGGACCATTTCTCTCTTGTAGGGATAGCCTGCAAACCTTTTGTCCCTCAATTTAACCTTGCACATTTCTAAGGGAGTGTGTTAGCCTTGAAACACATCGAGAAGAATGACAGGCTAAGGAGATGTACAGTTTTTTGCCTGTACTAAAACTGGGTCCCCACAGCACAGGAAAATCTTGGGAGACTGGTTCAGTGTGACTTACACAGAAACCTTCCTTCTCCGGCAAATTGATTGATTACTCAGCTGCATAGGTAATGTTTAAAGGTGACGATCGTTCATGTACGTTCAACATTCAATGCAGGGTGGTACAAACCTGCTTTCACTTTCAAGTATAGTATGCCAGGGGCATCTGAAAGTAACCGTTGGGCCCTAATGTGAATACCTGGTAGGCTCTTGCCTGTTCAGAATGTGGGACTCTTGCTTGATTACCCCTGAGGACAAGTGAGAACAATATCTTTGATTATGGTTGTCCTGGAAGGCTGCATTAATAAAATGCAGTGCTCCTAAATGCAAAGATAAGCCATCGAATTTCTTTTGTCTTACTCGTTACGTTAGTCGTCATGCGTTTGTGTTATATCACTTCTGTTGGCAGAAATTGTAGAACCCTGATAAAGAACCACTTGCTTTGTATGTGAAATGAGGCTCTCTAGTATTCAAATGAGGCACGGTGTTAATTGTACGCAGAGTCAACCTCTCTAGGCTTTCTTCATTGTGTCTTTGCTGTCAAGGTGAAGACACCTTCGCTTTACAGATTTTATAACCAGCGGTATGAAACTTTCACGGATTAGAGCCAACAGCCTATTGCGCATCTTGAAACTTTGGCGAATTGTTGACTGTGAAGAATTTACGAGTATACTACACGTAGGCCAGCTGGATTGTGTGAACAGAAATTTTGATGCGCATATTACTTTTGCAAATTGCAGCTCCTCATGAAATTGGCAAAAGTTCCATGTCCAAAAAAAATTTGGGTTTTACAGTACTTGATCGGTATGTCCACAGTGTACATGAGACTTTGTGTTTTGTGTGTGTGTGTGTGTCTGTGTTTGTGTGTGTATGCGTGGGTGTGTGTGTGGGGGGGGGGGTATGTGTGCTTTATCTCTGAAGTGTAGAGACAATACCATCATGTGATACTCATCCATTGTTTTGATTCTCTTCCTGTGCCCTGCAGTGGAAGGGGAGGACGGAGAGGTTGGTATGGTCAGCTCAGCCATCGACACCCCATCCCAGGAGGAGGCGCTCTCCCCCCTGGCCAGGCTGCGAAAGGACATTCACAGCGACAATGTCTTCAACAGGTAATGATTCCTCTCTCTACCCCCTGGCTTTTAATTGGGGGGGGGGGGGTGGAAAGCTTGTATAGTGATCAGGGGAAGGGAAGGGGCAGGTGTGGGCAAAAAAGATATGGGAAATTGATAAGAAATCTCGGGAAAGATGAGGCAGTTATCAGTGGTTGCATTTATTGTCTTTACTTGAGAGCAAAGCACACACAAACAAGTAGAGCTTGATGACTCAACTATTGTATGTGCTTTCATCATTAAAGTTTAATACATAACCAAACCCTCCCCCCCCAAAAAAAAAAAAAAGAAAAAAGAAAAAACATGGTGTCTAATCATTCACAATATGGAGTAGCAGGTGGATGATATGAATATTTGAAGTTGCCCTTGGCACCTTGATACTAGTCACAAGCCTGCGTGAATGTGAAATGTAAAGAGGACGGAGACAAGAATGGAAATGTCCAACTAGTGAGGAAATTAATTTGGCTGCAGAGAGTGATGTGATATCAACACTTGGAGATTCACACCAGAGCAGAGTGCTAGTCTTGTTTGTGAAAAAACATTTTCTTTTGCTGTTGCTGCGTTGTTATTGATATAGTTGTTCCCATTCCCACAAGCATGTGATGGAGGTGCCAGTATGGTGGTACCCAGTAATCTTCTGCCTCCTGTACTTCAGGCTATAATCCTGTAGGTGTTAAGGTCCATGCTGCTGTTGTGTAATAAAGTCTCTTTTTCTTTCTCTGTGGATAATGTTTTATCCCCCCCCCCCCACCATGCTAAAGCATGTTTATTGTTTCCACCAATATCCCGCAATATGGCCTTCCATTTGGAGATGGTACCAGGACTTTTTCTTTAAACATGAGCCATAGCTTTGTATGTAGAAATCCCCTTTAATTTGACCTAGCTTTTTCAGAGATGAGGAATAGTACAATATCAAGCCAAGATATTTTCTTGCAAATTCTGTTTCATAGAGTAGGCCTACATTGTTGTTGGCAGCTTGAATACTTCTTCTGAGCATGGTAAACCTGCCATTCAGGATCATCAATATGAATTTAAAGGTGTACACTACAGATGGATTTTCTTTCTGACATGTCGGGTCTGAAAGGAGGTACATTTCTATGCTACAAGTTGCTCTACAGCAGAATTATGTGGCACAAGGGAATTTGCATCGTTCTATTAGTGGTGCTGTTTTGGTTCAGTTATAGATGGATGCTTAGGTGTACTTGACCAGAAGGCGACTATGAGCCCCTCCACCTAAAATACAATTCCAAATTGGGTAATTGATCCAGGGGGGTGTTTCATCAAGCTTGTCAGCGCTGACAAGTTGTCAGTCTCTGACAATCACCATAGTAACAGTCAGTGCCCTGAGCATCTCAGCCAATCAAAACCAAGGATTTTGCTAAAATTGTCAGAGACTGACAACTTGTTAGTGCTGACTAAATTGATGAAACACCCCCAGGAGTAAAAAGCCAGGAATGTTGTAATTTTCATCACTGCAGTCACATGCTCCTTCTTACAGGTTTTCTGGCATTTACAGTAGTTAAACAATAGCTAATAGGGCTGAAACACTATTGATCCAGCTTGAACATTAGTTGTATGCAGAGTTAGGTTTATTTTCTGCAGTGTTAACAAGATGACAGGATTGGAAAATGTTGAATTCCACAAGGTCAGTTTTAATCAGTCACCCACTCCATGAGTTTGAAGAAATCTAATAGGCTATACTCTGTAGATTGAACATGCTGACAAAGCTGACAATGCCGTGCAACACACCAAGATCATCTATCATCTCTATTTCACATTATATTCTGAGTGTCTTCACTCACTGATGTGAGCAGATTGGATTGTAAGCATAGCCAGCTACATTGTAATGGTAATCTGGCAGAATTTCCATTTTACTCATTTCACTGTTGGTCTTTTACTTGTCTCATAGGTACTACTATTCATCATACACACTTTGTAATCAATTTTGCTACTGAAGGTGTATTGTCATTTATGATGAAATCCTGCAGTATTTACCAATAATTCCTAATATGTATGCAAATACAGCACAAAATAAACTGCAGAATTACCCTGGTATATAATATCACGGTGATTCAGATTTTCATGCACCTTGAGTGCAGAGAGGACTAGTAACACACCAGCAGGGGCTGAAAATTCCATGGGCGCATTTGAGAGATAACCCATTTTCCCAGCATACAACGGGTTCCCACTCTCTCGGCTGACATCCTCCAACTTGCTGACACCCTCCCCCAGTAGGCCGGCCTCAGCAGCAGGCCCATTATTACACGATCTCTCGCACACTGGTCTTGTCACAACTTATTACCACAGCACCTCAGAATTACAGCAAGAGGGAACACGGATGAACAGAGGAAATATCTTGTGCTTTTACCTCTTTTTTTTTCGTGCTCCCTTCTGCCAACATCTCTTGTGCACAGTTAGCAGTTTGTATTTTTATGCATCAGTTTTTGCAACCCAGTGGTATTCCTGATTTGAAGGTCAGAAGTAAATTTCATCCAGTTTGTTTGTTTGTTTCTTTCTTTTTCCTTTGTCCCCTCTGAACTACCTGTCAGAACCCTCTATGAGTGTTATGCACAAGAAAACAATTCATTGGTGTGAAAGGGAAATTCTATTGCGTAATACTCGTGAGATATTACGTCAGGAGAGAGCCCGCCATGTGTGCATGCGCAGTAGAACCAATACGTCATCGTGCATGCTGAGATTCGGACGGAGGATTTTATCCCTCCGTTTTTTCTGGCATTTTTCTTCGGATTTTGCCTATCTAGTGAATGTGTTTTGGGGTAAAATTGCTCCAAGACACTAGAACTGTACCCTGCTATTGGGCAGACAAACAGTTTTCGAGCATCGAAAGCAGTTTCGAGTATCAAATCATGGATTCATCGGTTTCGCCGATCTCGGTGAAAGAGAAATTTCGCGCTGCCGCTCCACGTGAGCCCACGGCAGCTTCACACGCCGCCACGGGCGGACAACCAGCCGCCGCACAGGGGAAGCTCACAGAGCTGTGTGCCCCTACGGCTACACAAGATGGCGGGAAATCGAAACCTGCTCAGCGCACAGCGCAAGTAAAGAAGAGCAAACCTACAAATCCGGCAAAAACCCAGTCATCGACAAGCTCCGATGTGAACACTAGACTGAGTAAATTGGAAGACTTGCTGGAGTCAGTTATTCAGCGATTACCGGCGGAAAATCGTACTGCAAACTCTACAGGAGTATTGCATACGTCTGCAGTTACACCGCAGCCACGGGCTGCACACACTACCGATGATACGTATTCACATACGAGTACACAGCAGCCATACAGTGGCGAGCATTGTGAATACACGGGCGCCGGTATGGGGCAAACGCATTCAATCGCGGATGACGAGGAATGCTACCCAATCATGCCAGACGAAGTTCCACATATTGCGGCGAAGTTCGCAGTGAACGCAGATATCGGGGAACCGATAGAGGAAGAAATTGCTCAGTCAGCTACATATTTGCTCACACATCAACTGGAAAACAAAGCACTAGAGGAGACAGCAGCTAAATATGCTCTGCCCAGTAACTGCCAAGCTATGGATTCCCCAAAAGTGAACCCCTTCATTTGGGACAATCTTCCGACACATACAAAGTCAAGAGACTTGAAACTACAAAAAATTCAGAAATCAATGACAAAGGGCATTAATGCCTTTGTCCGTTCACTTCCATCGGGCAACATCACGGACCCACAACAAGATGCGCTGGCCCTACTTTGCAGTTCTTCTTTTGAGTTGAATTGCTTACGACGTGAGCTAATCAAACCAGACCTAGACTCAAGATGTGCCAGGCTGTGCAAGCCAGAGAATATGGTTGGTACTACCAACAAACTACTGTTTGGCGACAACCTCAGCAAGAAGGTTAAGGACCTTATGGAAGAACAGAAAGTTACGGCAGGGGTGATGAAGGGACAAAGAAAGAGCTACTCAAGCCCACATCCCTACAGGGGATTTAGGCCCTCGCCGGGGTTCGCTAGTGCTACCCACCGAAGCTACAAGGAAGCAGGCTGGTCCAGATCTCGTGCCCCTGCCACTGCGACTCGGCCTTTTTCTGGTACTGGTGACCGGCCTTTTTTTAGAGCGGAACCCGAGGCAGTACCGCCAGAGCCAAGCACAAGGCAACAAGAAGCCACTGCCTCCAGCGCCTCACACACAACGGAAACGCTAATCCTTACAGAGGTGAGAGATGAAATAACTCTAGAAACCCCACATGGTTCTCCCAAAGTTGGAGGTCGACTGTATGCCTTTCAGGATAATTGGCGAGCTGTTACATCTGACCCATCTATTTTAGAGGTCATAAATGGTTACAAACTAGAATTTGCGGCCACGTTGCCACCATCCAGAAACAAACCCCCAAGAAGCTACAGGCTTTCTGAAACTGATAGAAGAGCTCTATCTATTGAGATTAATAAACTGTCTGAAAAGGGGGTCATTGAAAAATGCTCCAGAGAAACAGGAGACTTTGTCTCTAATATTTTCTCAAGACCTAAGAAAAATGGAGGTACACGCCTCATACTAGATTTAACAGATCTGAATAAGTATTTACCTTACCAACATTTCAAAATGGAAAATATCCATACTGC
Source organism: Diadema antillarum (assembly GCF_040938485.1). Lineage (NCBI taxonomy): Eukaryota > Metazoa > Echinodermata > Echinoidea > Diadematoida > Diadematidae > Diadema > Diadema antillarum. Next base: position 2,487,875 of record NW_027271032.1, on the reverse strand, counting down.
CTCACAGCTCTTGTCAAGAAATGCCTACATGGCATCAGTCGACCTCCAGGATGCATATTATGCAGTCCCAATCCACCCATCTCACAGAAAATTCTTCAAATTTATTTGGGAAGGCCAGTATTGGCAATATAAGGCCCTGCCTAATGGCTTGAGCACTGCTCCTCGATTATTCACGAAATTGTTGAAACCTCTCTTGGCAATGTTAAGGCAGCAAGGCCACACTGTGGTTTGTTATCTAGATGATACACTCATTATTGGGGACACAGTAGAACAGACAAAGAACTCTGTTAAAGCAGTCACTCAGGGCTTCGAAAGCCTAGGATTTCTAGTACACCCAGACAAGTCTGTACTACAGCCACAAAAAGTGATCCAATTTTTGGGCTTTATCTTGAACTCGGAAGACATGACTCTTCGATTGCCAGAGGCAAAAATGCATGAAATTAAGATGCTCTGCTCAGAGCTCAGATTAAGCTCGAGCACTACAATTAGGCAAGTTGCCAAAGTGATCGGAAAGCTGGTGGCAGCCTCGCCAGCAGTCCAGTATGGGCCTTTGTTTTATAGGGCCACAGAGAAAGAGAAAGTTGTTGCCTTAAGATTGCACAGAGGTCACTTTGACAGGAGAATGTCGTTATCACATGAATCTAAACAAGAACTCAATTGGTGGGTTTCCAATGTCCAGTCGGCATTCATGCCACTAAGAAGACCCAATCCGTCTGTTGAAATTCGTACAGACGCAAGTGGTAGTGGTTGGGGTGCCACTGACCTACACAATTCCACAGGGGGTAGGTGGAATGAAGAAGAGTTAAGATATGTCAAAGACAGTAAGATAAATTATCTTGAACTACTAGCCGTAAAATTTGGGCTGCAATCACTATGTAGTAGAGCTAACGATGAGCACTTTCTCATCCGCACGGATAACACCACTGCAGTTTCCTACATAAACAACATGGGAGGAATGAAATCAGTGGAATGTAATAGGTCAATTCCACGGAAAAGTTGCATCTTGTGAAAATCAAACTATTGAGTATAGATGATTAATGAAGCTTAATTAGATGATCTGGTATTGTTTACTCAAAGCAGCCTTTCACAACGGATATTTTGATACCTCATTTGTGAACATCGGTGAACGTGGAGTGGAGTTATGTCCGAAAAACCTTCATTTTTCATGAAAATTGCCAATTTTTGCAGAATTTATGTATCATTTCTGATACACTATTATGACCATAATACAGTTTGTGTAATTCTCAGATGGCTTATTTTCTGAATGTTCTTTGGTCATAGATTGGTTTTATGATGTTCTAGAACTTGTTCCGGCATCAGTAAATATTATTCTCTCAATCTCAAAATGTGGTAGTTGATAGCGTCCCATAAGTCACATTTTTGTGTCCCATCAGTCACACTGGTTTTCCCTATCCTGCTACTGTACCAATGAGTAGATATTCATATCACTTGGCTCAGGGTAAGCACCAACCCTTTGCTACATTCAGGAAGGAAAATATCTTTCCAGAGACTCTGTGTGTAAGAATATTTCAGAACTTACTTTCCCATGTGAAAAACGGTGGTCCTCAAATGTCCCATAAGTCACGACAGCAATTTTTCGTTGCTGTACGAAATGCAACGATACTTTTCAAACTAAGTATGGTGTTTTCATAAAATGTGATATGATGGATCTAACCATGAACTGAGAAAAATGCATTTGATGCAACTATTTTCTCAAAATACTGGTTTGAAATGTCCGAAAATTGTCACTTTGTCCCATAAGTCACAATGGAATTGACCAATAACATTACGAGAGACATTTGGATGTGGTGTATTGATCACAATGTGTGGATAACGGCATCACATTTACCAGGCAAACTAAACGAAGAAGCAGATCGCTTGTCTAGAAAGTTTGATGACAGGACAGAATGGATGCTTGACAGGGACATTTTTCAATCCATCACTGCTAGATTTGGAGAACCTGAAATTGATTTATTCGCATCTAGACTGAATAAGCAAGTACAGAATTATGTTTCATGGTTACCTGACCCAGAAGCAGTGTCAGTCGATGCATTCACTCTCAATTGGAATGGATTGAAATTCTACGCATTTCCCCCATTTTGTCTGATTGCAAAATGCCTGCAAAAAATAAGGGAGGATAATGCAGATGGAATAATCATTGTACCCAACTGGCCCAGTCAAGCATGGTTTCCCCTCTTGCGAGAAATGACAATTGGGAAACCTATGTTGCTTCACAGGAGCAAGACACTCCTAACACTCCCAAATTTGAACACACCACATCCCTTACATGCAACTCTTGATCTTATTTGTTGCAGGCTATGTGCACACCACTAGAGCACCAAGGAATTTCGAGGGACATCATTAACATCATGGCTGCTTCTTGGAGAGATTCCACCAAGGCGCAATACAATATCTACATTAAAAAATGGTACCAGTTTTGCCGTGAGAACAATATCGACTGCTACTATGCAGATGTTACGGATGTCCTCAAATTCCTCAGTAAACTCTATCATGTGGAACATGCAGCTTACAGCACCATAAACCAAGCTCGCAGTGCTTTATCATCTTTCTTGACACTAACTGACGCTTCGTGTACAGTTGGTACACATCCCTTAGTCTGTCGGTTCCTGAAAGGAGTTTTTCACCTACGGACTCCCTTGCCCAGATACAAAGAAATCTGGGATGTTGGTCCTGTTTTTAGATTGTTGCGTATTATGTCACCAGCAAAGTCGCTGTCTCTGAAGAAATTAACATTAAAACTGTGCATGATCATTGCTTTGACTTCAGCGCAAAGGATTCAGTCTCTGAAATTCATGGATCTTGATCATTTACAATTGAGAAACAGTTCAATTACTTTTCACTTTGAAAAACTGATCAAACAGAACCGACCAGGGAATGTTGGGTTTTCGGCTACCCTGGAATCTTATCCTCCAGACAGACGCCTGTGCGTAGTAAGGTACCTCAGAGAGTATATCGAGAGAACAAGTATGCTCAGGGGGGATGAACGACAGCTATTCATCAGCTACAAGAAACCCCACAAAAGGGTATCATCACAAACTATTGCTCGTTGGCTGAAGGAAGTGCTTACATCAGCAGGTATCAACACTGATAAGTACAAAGCGCATAGCACTCGAGCAGCATCAACTTCAGCCGCGACCAGGGGTGATGTACCAGTGACTGCAGTACTTGAACAGGCTGGATGGTCAAACGAACGAACGTTTCGACGTTTCTACAATAAGCCAAAAGACGCCAAAATGAGCTTTTCGCAGGCTGTCACTTGTGTAGCAGAATACTAATGACCTCTTGGTAGGTGCTTCAGTTATTCACATAACTTATGTTATGTCTGGGGGAAAAATGTATCGTCACAGGCTTTAAAGTCTCCTGACGTAATATCTCACGAGTATTACGCAATAGAATAGAAAGATTAAACGAGAACTTACCTGTTCGAAGCTTTAATCTCGATTCTATTAAGTAATAGGAGGGTGATATTACGTCCCCTCCACACCCACCCTGCGGTTCTAACAGGAGTGTAAGTCGGCATTGTTTCGAACAGGATTGCAAGTTCCCGTTATCTTTCATCTAGTGACAATCCATTTTTCACTCTTCGAAAATTGGTTCTACTGCGCATGCACACATGGCGGGCTCTCTCCTGACGTAATATCACCCTCCTATTACTTAATAGAATCGAGATTAAAGCTTCGAACAGGTAAGTTCTCGTTTAATCTTTCTATTATGAGACCTTTTTGATCTGTCGTATTGAGACAAAAAGATCATCAAGCATTTTAGCTTGACCTTTATTCATTGATTTCTGTTTTTGTTTTTTGAGGGGGGGGGGGCTTGGGAAGGTATGGGTCAATTCAGGTTGACCACATGACAAATAGTAATATAGAAAGCTGTTAGTTGTAACCACCAACATTACCAGGTTAACCTATCCTTTTTATTGGAATCCCCTTTAGCAGAGAGATCAAATATCCTGTGATATGATAAACAATAAAAATTGCTTCAAACTGAAATGTCAAGAATATTTTAGTTGTCAGAATGTTAAAAAGAAAAAAAAATGCTCATGTTTTTGAATATGAAACAGTATGAAACTTCAGAATAAATAGGCCTACTGAAATGCATTTTAAAAAAGTTGTATAATTATTGGAGTGCTTCTTCTTTCTGTTTTTGAAATATTTTGGCATGATTACAGAGGTTTGAGGTGCTTATGTTTTGATTGAATGCCAAAAATGAACTTGAAATGGCACAGGAATTGCTGCCTTGATTATTCAGTATCTCTTGAAATTGGTTTGCATGCCTAAGCCATGCTTAAAGGGATGGCATAGTAGGCCCTATTGGTTGAGGTGAGGATTCAGCTTTTAACCTTTTGCCAGATACTTACAAACCACTTTATGAAATGTTAAAGAGCATACAATTCTAAGAGGAATTCAAAGTTTATTTGACATAAATTGGTTTTGAAATGGCTGAGATATACAAAAACAAAGTAAAACAAAAGGGATCCTAGTAAAAGTGGGTCTCCTGCCACTGTAATTCATAGAAGCCACGTGATAACTTTACAAACGGTTGCTTCAAATACGTCCAAAAACAATCTTTGCTGTTTTGTGCGTTTTGCTCATTACCAGCTTTCATGTTAACAGCACTAAAATTAAACGAAAATGCTGTAGAAAATGCGGGAGGGGACTCTTTTATGTCCGCTTTGTAATAATCTTGTGATTCACCTTCACATAGAAAAGGTTTGAGTAAACTTGGCCTACATACATGAGAAGGGTGCACGCTGATCCACATGTCTTGAGAAAAGGAGGAGAAGAATGTGTGAGGAAGGGGGGGGGGGGATTTCACAGGGAGCCTTCTCCAGTTCCAGCCTAAAAAGCTGTAATCTAATCACTCCGTCATTTCACTGGGGTACATTCCCATAAGCCACACAAAAGGCAGGCAGTGGGAAGAGAATGGCAAATCACCAGGCCATCTGCTGACCTCTGAGGGGTCATGACCTGAAGAGGTCATGCAGAGATTCTAGCTCCCCTGTCTGCTGAAGGACTTTCCCATTATTATTTTTTTTCCCCTCATCTACTGCATCTCCAATTACTCCAGAAAGGGGGTGGGTATAGCAAGTTAGCCTTCTTTCAGACTCACGGATCATTGAAAGGAATCGCATAACCGCGTAAATCCTTCTATAAGGAATGTGTTTCATACAAAAGCCACATAGGGCTTGAAACATCAGTGATATTTGTAGAGGCCAGTCATTCTTGTCATTTTTCTTAATAATAATCAGGTGATCAAACACTGATAATAAAGGGATTTAGTTCACTCTCTTCTATTTTCCCCCTGCAGGGCTCAAGCAAAGAGTAATTTGGTGTCAAAGCATATTAGGGACACACATACACATGTGCTCGTGTCAATGTACACATTTATGAAACCTTTTGAGGTATATGTATTGCTTATCAGTTGTTTGCATCTTGCTTGTTTTTTCATTTCCTTGGGGATTCTTTCTTTCCTGTTTTTTGACTTTTTGTGTTTGTTTGTCTTGTTTGTTGTTTTTCCTTTAGTCACAGCAATTAGTTTGAATTGATTTGATATTGCATGAGGCCAAGTTTGAGTGGGGCACCATCAATCATCTTATCAGAGTTGTGACTCAACTTGTAATGCTATTCTCTCAAATATAGGTGAATGTGAGCTGAACACTTGTGGGGACTGTATTGATGTGTTCTTAGATTTTCCTCTGGAAGTTTACTTACTCTCCTTTCGCAACTCATCTTTTTTCCTTCTTTCCGTCTCACTCTCTTACTGCACACTTGGTGTTCCTTGGGCTCTCTCAGGAGGGGAGGTAGGGCCCCCTTGCCAATCTTTCAATTGGATCGAGATCCCGGTTGCCCTCCAGCCTGGGATTATTCTTGCGCGATGCCTTGGTGTTTTTCCTAGGTCAGAGGTGTCTGCATGTGTTGAGGGGGTCCACAGAAATCCACCGACAATGTTTGCAGAGTTTTCTCCCTTATAACCCTCAAAATGAAAGAAAAAGCTGACCAGAAATATGTAGGAACTTGAGTTTAACCACCTTTTTGCTTGTGAGGTGTGTGTGTGTGTGTGGGGGGGGGGCGTTGTAAGATTACTGGAAGGTTGAGTTGGTTTTCTTTACAGTATGAGCATTTTCTTACTTTTACTATATGGGAGAATTTCTTTGCAATGCTGAATATAATGTGACTCATGATTTTCATCTCTGAATAAAACAAATGCTGGTATTTTTCATTACTCTCATCTTCCATGTTAAAAATGTTTAGCTCATAACTTTTTTTCCCCTTCAAATTTCATATGCTGGCATTCAGAGTTGGTTAATGTTCATAAAGTTGGCGCTTGCCCTCTGTAATCTGTTTAGTCTGTGAGCATCACGATCTTATTAGCTGCTGTAGATTCTATTTAATCTCCTGAGACATTTCAGAAGAGAGGTTACAGTATGCAACCTTTTTGGATACCAAGTACCGTACATCTTTGCAATAGCCCTCAAGATGTGTATTGACTCGGGCTCTCCTGGAAATGCATTTCGGTTAAGTATTGGGCAAATACGAGACATGCATCGACAGTAATCCATCAGAGGTACACAGATTTGCGAGTGCAAATATGGAGTCATAAATCTGGTGTTCAAGTGTATAAATGCTAGCAGACATAAATCATCTTCGCATCAAACCACATAGAGAAAAAAAATATATGTGAATAAATGCATAGAGCGATGAATGAACTTCACAGAATCAGATATTGCAACCCTGCCTTAATTTTTGTGGGGGAGAGGGAGGATTTATTACCAATTCTTTCTTACTTGTCAGCTTTCCTTTGAGGCTCCTAATTGATTTGATATAATGTATACGATCATAAAAAGTGGGCGTGAAGTCACTGCTTGAAAAGGTTCTGCCCCAACCTTTTTTTTTCCTTTAGATGTGCCTTGTCCCTATTCAGTGTCAGTGCATTCTTTAATTTGAGTGGGGACATGGGGCACAACAAACGGGAGGTAATACTGATGACAGTGTTGATTGTGATGGTAGTCACATTGATAACAATCAATACCAATTCACTAATAATGATGAATATTAATTTGTTGGCATCACTATTAACCAAGATGCATGGCATTCATTTCACATCAAATCCCTCATCGCTTACAATAAGAAAAAGGAAAAATAATGTGTATCTTACCAGTGGTAAGATCTCATTTAAAAGATTGCTATCTAATTTTATCATGAACCCATTCTCAAACTTGGTATTGGTGTCATGAAAGTCTGCTCAATCATGTGGAGAACTGGTGGACAGATTGTGGTGGACGGTGGAGAAGGAAGGATAAAAGGAAGAATGCTATGTCATAGTGCTATTATAGTGATTGCACTGAAATATATGAAATTATGAGCTAGTCAGCCAGTCAGTCAGTTTTCAAAGTGGAGTGACGGTTTATATCAAGTAGAATATGAGTTACTGCTATTCAAAGATTTATGTGTTTTTGCAAGCCAGCAGATCTACAGGTGCCAAGTGCTATGTAGAGAAAGGAAACGCTCTTTACGTTGAGGGTGTGCGTCATTTCTTTTTGGCATGTGCCATATGTGACACAAACAAGCCGGAGTTAATTTCTGTGATTATTACAACTCTGATGCTATTAGGTACTACCACTGTCTCCATTCGCTTAACACTGAGAATGTGTCAAAAGGATAGAAGGGACAGCTGGGCATTAGGAATGCTTTGTTTGCTCTATAAAAAAAGAAACAAAACAAATGCACCTGCCTTATCAAGAGGCGTTTTCACATCAGCCCGATAAAAATCCAAGCTCGAGATATTTTTTAATTTCCCAAGTCAGAAAATAGCGCGCTATTTCGAAACATCGGGCTGATGTGAAAACGCCTAGTAGGAAAACATGTAAATTTAGTATCGGTGCATGACAACATACTTTGTACATATGCTACCTGGAGTGTAAGAGTAATATCCTTTGTATTTAAGCAAGTCTTATGTGCTGTTTGAAAATGTGATCTACAAAAGCCAACTCTGATATCTTATGCATTTTTGTGTGATATTTTCCATTCCTCAGTCAAATATTGTATTGTAATATATTGTATATATATGAAAGACAATATATACGTATATGTGAAGCAAGAATTGTAAGGCAGTATTTTTTAGACTAGGAATTTGTTTGTGTTTGTCGACTAGAAAGTTCAGTTGTGTCAAGCTTGAAAGCTTTATTTTGTTGTTGTTGTTGTTGTTTAACAGGCAGTGGATACAACTGGAAAAATGATGAATCAATATTGTTGATAATTATGCAGACACTGTTCACAGCATGGACACAATAAAATATGTATACACTTTGCTAATGTTGAATACATACAAGTTTGATAGAATTTTAGGTATATTTTTGCGATCACAAGCTGTACTGGACACCATAAAATCCCTGTTAAAAAAAAAAAAAATGTGTATGCTACAATCACTACAAGCATGCTTTGGGACAAAGTAGAATTTGGACCATTCATTAATGGCAGAGCACATGTTGTGTGACAAAATTTGTAGCCTGAACGCAAGATATATATTTTTCTTGGCCCTGTTGCATAAATGTTGATATCAAACATAAGTCTCTAAATAATCAATTTTGATTGGCTGATATCTGACTTAGGTTTGATATTCTGACTTATGTATGAACTCAACTTTTCTGCAATTGCGCCTTGTGTCCTCCCATGTAATGTTGTAATGCTGGGCATTTCTGATATGTTGCAACACATTTATACTTCTGTGGAGAACCCAATAAGGGCTGAATATATTTCAGCCAGAGAATTTGCTGAGTGCACCAGCTTCTAGACCTGTTCAGTAACTGGGCACTTTAGCCCATCACAATTTCTTCTTTAGTATTTTTATCTTTTCTTTTCTTTTCTTTTAATTTAAGAAGTGCATGTGCTGTGTGAAGAGAAGGACCAAATAGTTACAAGACGTTTGGTGTGCAGTTTTCACTGTTGCCATGGGAACACACCATGTGTCATATGTTACATTTTGCTGGCAAAGCTAATTAGTATTCTGAAAGTCTCTTAACACAAATTTTGTTATGATTCCTTGTGATACAAGGTGTACATGTAAGAATGGTGCAATATTCTCATCAAATGTTTCAGGTCTCTTTATTTTATTTTTTTTTTGATACCTTGAACTGGGTGTGCTTTCACAGGCATTAGCAACATAATCCTTTTCTTGTCTCTAGACATCTGTTACCAATACAAGCTTGTGACAATGATCACTATGTCACATGTTTGACATACAGTATATCAAAGGAAGCAGCAAAAGAAATGAAATCAAAGTTTTGTGTAGAGTGGCAATCCTACATTTGAAGGTTAAGCTATCATATGATTTGGTCTTAGTTTGATATGATGTAGCATAATTATTTTTTGATAAAATATTTTTGTAGCAGCAGAAAGGTTTGTTTCAGTGTATTTTGATAAAATCTTCTCAACGTGTATACAAAAACTATTCACCATGAAGATGTCTTTTATACGATCAGTGCATTTTAATCTCTGTATAATTGTTTAATAATCTAAAATTTGAGAAAAAAAAAATTGAAAAACAAAAGTATATCAAGTATCATGTTGTAAAGACATGTCTTTTGATGGATGCAGATGTGACCAATTCATGTTTATGATATTAGTTTGAATAGGTACCAAAAAAAGAAAAGAAAAGAAGAAAATGTTAAATTTTGATGAGAGAGTGAAGTCTTCCAAGTTCTATCTCATTTCCAATTTTGGCAAGGCTAATGTAGAGGATTCATAACCTGAATTCTAAATTCTAAGACTGTGAAGCAATTTGTACTGATTGTCATATTGTAAATGATTTGGTTTCAAATAGTCATGGTCAAGTAAAAGAAAAATCCAAACAAACATTTTGTCATGCCGATATGTAGAAATATCTGTAATTTTCATCTTCCAAAATGCAGCCTTCTAGTGAAGAAAAATGTGAATTACTGTTATGCTCTTTTAAAACCCAACAGTTCTCTATCTTTCAGACATTTTTTCAGACATTCAATGCTTAAAAAGATGTATCCAGTTTGCAATTACATGGTTTTGATGTAAAAACTGTAGAGATTGTCACAACCACACTCTGCCATCTGCATCTGCGTCATTTATATTTTGCATGATATTCTTCATGTAAGATTTTTTTTTACCTTTTTTTTTTAAAACTTGAAATAGTGCACATATCAAACAGATGTTTTCATTATATACAAGAAATCTTTGAGGACGCAAAAATGTGCAAATATTTTCCATGTGTAAGTCAATATCTAAAGACACAGTCACATTGCCCGTGGTATTTATGTACACAAACAGTAAATGAAAAATATGACTCTATAAAGACATTCTGTGCTGGAATAGAGCATGAATAAAATTTGGAAAAGCAAACAGAAACAAAACTAACTAATCTGTGTAAAAGTTTTTCTTTTCATGTGTGTCTTTGTGCCGATGACATACCATGTGCTGAGTATTCTGTAGTTGATATACAAGAATTCTTCAGGCACACTTCCTAAATGTAAATTAGTACTGTATGACTTACCCTACTGACTCTCGGGAGATGCGGTGGCTGCCTACTGACTGGATACATAGCATACTGTAAAAGTGGATATTTTTGCGCTAGTAATTTTTCACACTCGGGCGGGTAAGATATGGATATCCCGTGTTTTTAATTCCGTGGAATCAGGACATCAACTAACTGGAACATACGGCATGCAAAAATATTTGTGTGCTTTTTATTTCGCGCTAGCATCTGGTTGCGTGAAATGCGTGAAAATGTCCACACCGCGAAAATTTCCACTTTTACAGCACTAAAGTTTCTGTATCTGATGGGTTAACATGGCTCTTTGTGAAATGACACAAATTACAAACAGCACAGTAAATAGACTCGGGCCCTAAAGATAGAGTGCCAGATAAAACTGCATTAGCAGTGCACGAGTACTTAGGTTTAGTTGAAATGCTACTCTGATGCATTTTCATAATAAGCCAGTTCGTAATTAGCTCATGTTCACATTGGTACTAGGTGTTTCAAAAAACATTTCCCACTTTTGATCATTAATAGTTCAAAAACTATTCATTTAATAAAACTGTCATTGATATGAGTAATAGCTGGATAGTGTACAATTTGGTTGGAGGTAATTTGGACGTGAAAGCATAAATCAGTTTCATTAAATCTGAGATTGATTTTGAAGTAAGGTTTCAGATTTTGGTCAAATTTTAACCCTCTGTACAAAAATTAAACTTCGCACAGGATCCAATGATGTGTATGTGAGTGTGTGCTGACAATGGCCCTGAACAATGGACATGCCTGAACCACCTGTTGACAAGGCGTCAGTCTGGCGCTCCCTGGCACATGAATGCTTAATCAATAATTCATGTGGATTGCCCTGGGCACTGCTAGTCTGAATTCATGCACGGTAAAGTGCTTGCAAACACCACATTTCATTCCAGCTGGCACTCATTTTCACATTTTGCTTCACATATCACTAAATTTGGGATATAAATAAGAATAAATGATCTTCAGTTCCTCATTTCAATACAACTGTCTACTAATTAAATAGTCTGACAAAATTTTCGCTGTTTCGATAAAAAGAGATCATTTTTGGTAAAGAGTTCAGCAGCATTTATCATTGGGGCGATTTGTTTCACAGTAGATTTATCTAAGGTTCCATATACACAAGTGTGGATACTCTACTTGATTTTCTTTACTTCCTGTCACCACGTTTATGATAGAACAGAAGGTATTCATTGTAATTTCGTGACTCAACGACAGTATCGACTGGCGTTTGACTTACACAGATACTGCCAGAGGCTGAATAAAGACAAGTTGTGATAGTGGAATTTCTCATGAATAAAAAATGAAGTATTCAAACCCTGGCCATTGTTCAGGACCATTGTCAGGGTGTTAACCACACACTCCCATACACACCCATTGACCCCTGTGCAAAGTGAAATTTTGTAAGGAGGGTTGAAAATAGAGTAAAGTCTGGAACCTAACTGTAAAATTAATCATGGATTTCATGAAATGGATTTATGCTTTCATATTTAAACCACCTTCAACCAAATTGTACACTATTCAGCTATCACTCATATCAATGACAGTGTTATCTGATATATATTTTTTGAATTATTAAGAATCAAAAGTGGGAAATGTTTTTTGAAACACCTAGTACAAATGATCTTTCTTTTTTCTCAGTCGGTTAGGCACTTCACTCGTTTTCAAAGCGGCATAATGCATATGCTTGCCCCACATAACAATTTATGGAATTCATGTTCAAACAAAGAATGAACTTGCGTTTAGATCAGGTGATCAGAATACTCCATCAGTTGACAATTTAGCAGGCATCGATTTCATTGTTTTGTAATTGAATGCAATAACAGCATATTTCCTTTTATATTGCGAAATACCATTCTTGCTGTCAGGTGGATGTGCTAGCAAGCACTATTTAGATAAGGATCACATGAATAATCATCGCATCACAGATGCTTATCTAGGTGAATTAACAAACCCAAATGCCTGTTGGTATAAATGACCTTTTTCTGCTCATGCGCAAAGTGGAAATACGAATTGGTCTATTATTGGCTTTAATGAAGAGTAGACTAGAAGTTTCAGGAAAATCAGACATGATATGATACAGTTAGGAATTGACATTTGTTGCAGTCAGTTATGCAAATTGTAGGAAAGTTTGTTGTCATTGGCTCATGAGTCTCCCTTGAACTGCACACAAAACTAAAACCAAATTTCTCCTTTTTGAAATCATTATGGGGGAGCAAATGAGACAGAGAGTTGGATATTATATAAATAGTGCATGCTCTATGATGCACTATACTGGATTAGAGAACGACGAATACAAAATTATCCCGAGTGCTGTTTTGTTTCACCGAGGCCGCAGGCCGAGGTGAATAGAACTGCACGAGGGATAATTTAGTATTTGGAGTTCTATAGTCCAGTACTGGTGCATCAATAGAACATGCACTAATTATTATAGTAAATAGGTCCCTCGATCTACATGTATTTCCGTAGGTCTAGGCCCTAATTCAGATCTAACAAGACTCACCGGAGGGGACCGCCGCCGCGGCACTGCACTTGTTACACGCAGAGTTAAACAACCGCAACCTACCGTACGTAGCCTACGTGCAAACTGTACACAGCGTGCGACGCTAGCTAGTACAGCCGTGTATGCGTATTGCACATCACAGAGCAGACTCGGTTATAAACTCCTACATTCTGCGTCCAGGCGGCTGTACGCGCGCATGACGTTGAAATGCTTGGCCTTGTCTCTTACTACGTCCATCGGCCGCCTAGCTAGCTCCCTAGGCCTTGCGCGAATCTCTTCGTACATAAAGCGTAGGCACGCACTGTAATCGTTCGGTATAGTGGCACGGTCGTGCCACTATACCGGAATTTTTGCACAATCATGTGATACTATCCAACCAATCACAACGCAAATTTCACTCTACCTATTTACTATATATATATATACCCACTGTTAATATGCATCTATCACTGCTAATGTCAAGCCCTGATCTATCTATTTATATCTGTATATCTATATACATAATTATGTGTGTGTGTACACACACACACACACACACACACACACACACACACACACACATATATATATATATATATATATATATATATATATATATATATATATATATATATATATATATATATATATACATATATATAGATAGATATAGATATATTGAGAGAGTGAGAGAAAGAGAGGGAGAACCAAGAGGGGGGACTTGATATTTATATTCATTCTATATTCATATATTTAGAGGCTATATGCCTGCGTCAACAAACTCACTTGAATACTTTATATTTCATCCTCACTTTGCCCTCAAGCAAAAAGTGCCTTCAACATGTATTATTTTGAAGGTATTTTAGCATCGGCCTTACATGCTTCTGTGACTCATCCGTCATCACGACTTTAATCAAGTTTTTACAACAGGAAAGTCTGTGTGACGGACTGTTGATATCACGGCTGTCTCCTCTAATCTTACCCTACAATAAAACATGGCGGATGAAAATATCTTTTTTCACACCCGAGGTGTGAACCGCCCCAAGTCACTTCCCTTTAGCAAACACCTTGCCGAGTTCTGCGTTGATAGATGCCAGGTAAAATCAAGGGTCCCCAAAAAAGCATAAAATCTCTTGATCAGCACAGAGTATAGTATGGAGCAAAACTTCGATTCAGTTTATTTTAGAAAAAAAAATTATCCCTTAAAAATAGTTGATTAAAGATATAAAAAATGATAGAATAGCATTTTTACGAATCATAAAATCTTATACAGCTATCATTTGAATGCCTTAAAGGGTGAACGCAAAGAAATTGATTACAGCTAGTTTCAGATTCATCATAATTTTTCAAAATCAGTTTATGTATGCAAAGTGTAGGACATACTATCATGGAAGTTATATATTTCATGAATGTGGACTCGATAAAATAATGTCGGAAATGGTTGAATTTGTGATCAAGTAACACAGCAACAGAATGAGGAACAAGTATTATCTCCATCAAAAGAAAACTTTAATAGCGACTTCCAGCTTGCAAACAATTACATTTCTGTTTTAAGTGGATTCATTTTCCTGAATTTTTGTGAATGAGTTAATCTAAAACAAAAATAAATAAACCAAAATTACATGAAATATACTACAGGATTTCTCTATAGTGTATGATTGACAGTGCCTGTTCCAAGAAAATGCCTGGGATATGTTCTCTTTATGAAAGCATGTATGAACACTCATTTGCATGCACACTCAATATATCTCCTAGCAGAAAAAAAAGGAAATCAGTTATAAACCAGACTTTTCGTGAATACTTACAGATTATCTTGATGGCTTTGATAGAGCAACAAAACACATAAATTTTTAAATAAGAACAGTTTCCAACTGAAAGTTTTGATGATTATTGATGATGTTAATGGTTATCTGCTTATGTTGCATATATGTCAGCCATTATCACTTTGTCTTATGTAAAGATGAATAGTAGGTTATTCAATACAAATCAAGAGCCCAAACCTGCCTTGCCTTATTTACCACCCAAATATGGCTCCCTCTATAGTTCTCATTTTGAAACAGGCTTCCAAGTCCCTTCTCTTGCGCAGTAGTTTGGAGCGTACCATCTATGTGTGTGTAGATGAAGTTTCGAATGCACCACTGTCATGGCAGTTGCCATACTTTGCACAAAGTTTGCAATCTTTACTTGATTTACCTGTCCCCCGAAGACACCACTGAATGTTTAATCTATATCTTTCTAGCTTCCTGCAGTCCCGGGAGGATTGGTTAATTCTCCCAACTCTCCGTTGGAGGAGCTCCAATCTTCCTGAATGTGGCCCACGTAACCTCCTTCCCCCCTCTTGCCTTCTTTTCATTCCCTTGGCTTGTTCCCTTTACTCCCTACAGCCTACCCTTCATGATAGGGGGTTGTGTTTTTCCTGTGGCACAATCGGATATAATTCTTTCTTGTTCTTGCATGTGCAATTTGCCAAGATCAGTGACATTAATTTCTCGTTCATTTCTCCAAATCGCCTCTTCTGTGTGTATATATGGCTGTGTGTGGTTTATAATACACTGCTGAAAGGCATTAATTGCACATGTATCATGTTTGCATTTTAGGTTGGTTTGAACATTCAAAACAGCAAAATCCAAGTACATTTGTTAATACTAGTACAGCATTCCCATAAGTATCTCATCATTTATCTGGTTTGATGTTGATTAAAGTTTCTGTTTTATGTTAAGGATGTTATAGATCTACAAAAATACACCTGATGCTTTGCCAAATCTGGCACTTACATTGCTCATACTATTAATGAATGTGCTCCACTGCAAAGATGCTGTGGGCCCTGGTCAGTTACAGAATAGGACCTACCACTTTGAGTCCAAACACATTTTTTATTTTTTATTCTTTTTTTTTTGGGGGGGGGGGAGGGTAATGAGTTTTTGACTTTCTATGGATTTACACTCTTGAATTATTCCCATCAAAGACATCCTCTCAGCAATTATCTTGAATCTATGTCTATTTTGTTTGTAATTTATTCTCTGTTTTGGCAGATGTTTATCTCTGTATTCTAATCTCATTCTTGCCTCTTTGATCTCCAGTCAGATTACAACTTGTTTTATTACTTGATGATGATTAACAGAAATAAATGAAATGAGAGTATTATTTTTGTTAGTGGCAAAAAGACTGATACATTGTATCAAAATGAAATGTTGCACATCTGGTAAGTCATTCTTTATGACATGTTTGTGTGGTGTTGTTGGTTCAGGGTGTTTGGGGGCATTGGGGGCATTGGGACATCTACATCTATGCATGATAGGTACTGACCAGTGCATTACAAGTGTTCATATTATTGTTATCATTATTTTCAAATGGGAAATAGCCTGTCAGTGTATGGATGAAATAGGTGTATAATTACGCCTGTAAGCACGGGTGTGAAGGTGCTTGTGTGTGTGTGTGTGTGGGGGGGGGGGGGGGGTGGGAGGGGGTATGGTGTACATGTCTGTGTAACATGTAAAACAAATGCAAAAGATACATGTTTGACACACTGCATGCACTGAAGCCTAAACATGACAGAATTCATGCTGTACATGAAGCATTGATTTACTTGCATTTCAAGTTTTGTGTATGGAGTGAGGGGACTTTACAGACACATGCATTGGGCGAGATTCATTTGGAGATATCAACAACACACAGACATACAGATGCACACACACCAGCACTGCCACAGAAGTGGAGATTGTTTGACGGATACTTGAGCTAGGATCTGGTTGTATCCTCACGTCGTACTCCCATATTTCCTGTTCTCGTTTCGGCAGGTGCCTGCAGCTTCCTGCTCCAGCCACCTTCCTCCTCCCCTATCCCTTTCCCTTGCCCACTTTTAAAGGGTACTGCAGGGGAAGGATTCCATTTCTGCTGCATGACAAATTAAACACTTATCAACATGAATCACAACTATATATTCTCATCTTAAAATTTCCTACCGAATCCTCAAGAGGGCGATATTTATGCTGTCTTCTGCCAGGTCAATGCTCTTTTACAACACATCAATTATTGCAA
The DNA here is from genome assembly GCF_040938485.1 of Diadema antillarum. Lineage (NCBI taxonomy): Eukaryota > Metazoa > Echinodermata > Echinoidea > Diadematoida > Diadematidae > Diadema > Diadema antillarum. Next base: position 2,470,801 of record NW_027271032.1, on the reverse strand, counting down.
CTAATGTAATATACAGCGACATATCGCTGGCTCCGAACGGCATACATGTACATGTGTATGTGAGGCTGATGCTGCGTTATTATCAATGCAGTGCACTGGACCCGATAATTCAGAAGCAATAAGCAGTGAACGTACATGAATCATGAAAATGTGTACACAGACGAAAATTTCGTATGGAATGTAAGGCAAAGAAGTTATAAATTTCGAAGCGCTGCTTTGCTTTGGTTTTATTTTGCAGAAATCACTGGCAAGAAATAGATATTTCAGAAGCACATGTTTTCAATGCAAAAACAGATTAACAAAAGCCTTTAAAGATAATGATTCCATTTAAATCCCTGACACATTGCTGGCAGTGAATAGTTAAGAAGAAACTTTCCATACATCTTCACATTATTAGCTACATATCACAGCATAGCAGGTGTTTCATTCAGGCACCTTGGTGTTGAGATTAATTATAAGCATTTAAACACAGTAGGTCAAATTCTTAAAACCATGGAAAAACCTCATTAAAATGCACAATTCTCATTTCAAATTATTCTTGAATAGACCTTTAATATTTGACTGGAACTGAGGCAGATATCACTCTTTTGACAATTGGAGAAATATCAAATTCCTTGTTTTCACCCAAATATCTCATTTACAGTTTTCTCAGCTGTAGTGTGACCCGTTTCTTGATAAGGGTAACACAGTGACGAGTCACATACAGACATTTCCATTCCCAAGGAGTTATTTCATACTGCAGTAGTGCCATATCAATATCATTCTACACTTGGGAGATTAGATCATCCTGCAGATAATGAAATGAGATACAGCAAATTGTTTCTATCCGAAGACTGATGTAAACAACACATATCAATTTTCCTCAACTCGTAGGTACATTGCGCCTTTACTGCACTAGAATCTTATTTGTTGGGTGACTACATATGCCATTGCCAGCAATTAACTCAACTGTAATCTCAAGCTAATGCCGAGTGACCAGCTGTTCATTTCACCTGGTCATCTATGTGACTTGATGGATTGTTTTGAAGAGTAATGGTTCATTTTAATGTTCGAAATTCACACACTTTTGCACGGTATACAATGTATGTTGCCAAAAGATAATGAAATGGCTCAGTGTAAGCAGAGTTGCTCATCTTGCTGAAAATATGTAAAAAGAAAACACAACCAAAACAAACAAACAAACAAACACTATTGATAAACCCTGACTTGATGGGGAGTCATGTTGGCATGCTGTCTTTGGCGATCAGGAGATATAGCCTACAGCTGTCAATAAATAGCATCAGGTAATCTTCCCAATCCCTATTGCATCACAGCAGCCATCACATGTGGGACTATTGCACTATTACACCTGACTTGTGTTTTGTCGCTCTAAACATTGCAGTTTAAGTTCACAGGGGTTATTTATTACTCAAATGCCAATACAGTGCCTTGGCAAGCTACTGTTGGGTGCATGGGCTACAGGTGAGGAGTTTGATAGTAAAACATGTTAAGTGTCATATTCTAGTATTTGAAATTAGTCCATCGTCAGATCTTATAGACCAAATATGACCATTCCTGCAATACCTTGTTGCAAAACAAGAAATGTTCTTGAAGTTATGATCAAAAATATTTCATCACATATCTTCTCATTGTCTTCTTTGTTGTTTAGCAGATTTAATTGCAAATATCTCAACTTGCCCAGAATGGAGTTAACTCTTTTTTGCAATCAAACTCTACAAGTGCTCTCCCGACAGAGAGAGTCAGTTAACTACAACTTTGTATACTTTTTGTGCCAGGGACTTTGGACAATGTACATAACCCTTTGGGGTTTTCTGTGCCACAGAGTTAAGAAATAATAGCATACATCACATTTCTGCCTGTGGTGAAAGTATACAATGCTCAGACCAATACATGTGAAAAGTGCACATTAGTTGAATACACCATTTATATGAAAGTCAAGTACGGTACTGCCTTGGGGGAAATATATTTTCAAGTCCATACAAAATTGCCCAATCAAACAAACTACTCAAGTGTGCAATGAGTGACAAGTCACTGGAAAACTGGTTTTCAGGGTTGTCAAAGAGTTATCCATAAATCTACTCAAAAAACATGAAAATAAAAACACAAAAATAATTAGTCAGTATTTAACCAATGCCACTATGACAAACACTTGACACAGACTTACTGAAATATGATTAAATTTAATGGAATCCCATTTTCTTTGCTCAATTTTTCACTAATGAATTGCTGAATGATGCACTTGTTTGTTGTTATCATGTATCAAAATCATTTACATCTGAGCTGTCAGTTTGAGACTATAAAAGCACTTATTGATAATATTCCCTTTACAGGAATCATGATAATAATTTGCAAGTAAAAGCTGCAACTTTTCAAACCATCATTTTTGGGGGGTCTTTTTAACCATATCATACTTCACAGGATCATATCACATAATGTTGCTACATGCTGTCCTCATACTGTAAGATCATTTTCCATCCTCCCTCATTCCCCCCCCCCCCCCCCCCCCCCCCACATCCCATCCTATGTATCAGTTTTCCCCTTCATTCCCAACTCTGTGTCTGGCTGCCGGCCAGAAAAGTTCTGCCTGAGTCAGTCGTGGTAATCCGGTCACATGACTTCAACTAGGGGAAAAAATATATCAGGGAAAAAAAAAATATCGCCATAGCATTGCTCATTTGTTCTGAACCTAGGAACAAGCTCCTCACTGTGGTAATACAGTGAGGGTAGCAGGGGAGAGATAGAAGGACAGGATTGTGTACGAGAATAGGGAACACACAACAGTAAGGAGTTAACCCTTTCTGTACCAGGGACTTTGGACAGTGTGTACAATGCTATGGGGTTCTCTGTGCCAATCAGCACTCAAAGCACACAACTGGTTAACTAACTTCCATGATACTGTATACACTAAATATTTTGTGAGATTTTTATTTTGGTGAATTCTGCGAGTCAGTTTTTATTCGCGTATTTAAAGACACATGAAAATATTGACTCTGATCACGACATGAATGTGACGTGCACGCAAACATTTCTCCATTCAGTACTGTACTCCCTGATTGCAAATTCAACCACTCGCGAAATCACTGGAAAGTCCAAATTCATGAAAAATTTGACTTGCTAAATATAGGGCGTATACAGTAGTCAAGACCCAAGAGAGTCAAACTTCAAGTTTGACTCTCTTGTACGTGAATGAGTTTACGTGAATGCATGGAGTCTACGTGAATGCTTGCTCAGTTTACTCACTTCGAGTTGCTGTACATTTAACTTCTTGCTCGCAAGTTTATTTTCGGAGCTATTTTAGTAGTTCTATCGTGAATTGCTTGACAATGTTGGATGCCCTTTGAAGTACATAGTAGTTAGTGACCAGTGTGAAGGTACTGGTCAATCATCCCATGGTCAAGCCTGACCCTTGGGAGCAGTGAATAACTCTTGGCATATGAACAACTTGGCATGTTCGCATACAAGTTTAGCCTACAAGAACACTAAGTATGCAGTCACCTAGTATGCTGCTGTGGCTCGTTTTACAGTAGAAACATGTTTGGCATTCACTACCTTTGTCATGCTCAGGGTAGTAGATGCAGTAGCTGTCTACTCTAATGATATAACATCAGGTTTTCCCATGAAAATGCTCAATGTATTGAAGCGGGGGTCATTAAAGGTCATGTACCCTAAACTTCCCACTTGTATCACTGAGTGGTACGTGTACTGAGTTTATACAGGTGAGTTTCATCGTCAACTATAATTGGTGTATGAAATGAGGAGAAACAATATGTATTTGCTTTCATTTTCTTTTCAAATGAGTATCAACAAAACTATGTACAAACATTGCTGTACCATCTTTATTCATAACTCGGGCAATGGTATCCAAAAGCTGATGACATTGCAAATTTAACCCTGGATTACTCTCACTTGCTCTGAAGAAAATTAAAGAAAATTGATATAAAACTTTCACTGAAAAAATAATGGATAAACATGGTTGCACGCATTATGCAGCTATGTGTTTATTGTTACATTTTGATCATGGACAAAAAGTTGATTTCAGGTATCTGTTTCTCCTTCTCATCCTCATCAGGGTAAATGATTCACACATATTGTTGTCCACATTGAACGGAAATATGCATCTTCTCTTTGTGTTATTAACACCTGAGAAGCTGGGTGATATTGCACAGTAGCAGCTTAATATCAAATTTACCCTCACATGTATTTACACACGTCCCAGTAAGTAGATGAGATGATGAGATGACACAAATTGTTTTATGTAACCCCATGCCAAAGGCTTTTAAAGGGTGTGTACAGTTCTGGTCGAGGTGAAAATTTAGCTTTTAACGTTTTGCGAGATATTCAGAAACTGCTCTATGAGATGTCAAAGAGCAAGCAGTTCTAAGGGGTATCAAAAGTTCATTTGATGAAAATCGGTTTTGAAATGGCCGAGATATCCAAACACAATGTGAAACAAAGATATCCTAATAAAGTTGGGGCATGTCGCCTTTTATCATTAGCACTTTTTTGGATATCTCAGCCATTTGAAAACCAATTTTCATCAAATAAACGTTGAATCCTTCTTAAAATTACATGCTCTTTCATATTTCATAAGAGGCTTTTCATTATCTCACTTAAGAATGTTCAAAACATGAATCCCTACCTCAACCAGTACTGTACAGTCCCTTTAACCCTATTCTAACTGGGGGGTCAAATTGACCCCCCCCCCCCTCGACGTTTCGCGCCACGATTCCGCAACGCGCAAAGATATTGCCGCGTCGTTTCACGAGTTTTTTCATTGAAGTCTCTTGCAAATTTTGAGACCAAATTTGCGACGTCCGGGTACACCATTCTGAAGTTACGTAATGTTTTGCATATGCATGTCAACCCAAAAACAGCTCAAATTCATGATATCGTGTGCAAATCCAATGCAAATTGTGTTTTTAGGTTAAATTGATATGAATTAGATTATTTCAACTTTTAACCATTGAAATTAATCAATTCTAGTGTAGATAAGTCTGAAAAAGTGCCTGCAACAAATTTTGACAAAAAAACAATAGAAAACAAAAGGTCGAAAAAACAATAAAATACATAAAAAATTAACAAAACAATAAAAAACAAAGGAAAATGATTTTGATTGCGTTATCTTTTTACACGAAAATTGTTTGATATGTCTTGAGGAATTCTGACACAAAAATTTAGCAATCCTTCAGTCTTTTTGATGGAGTTATAGGTGAAAATATAATTTCATGCACAAATTTGCATGAGTAATTTATTGAAAATAGAAAGGAAATATTTTTCTACTGTATGACCATGTAATCTTGTAGTTGACATCCAGCTCTATCTTTAGGCAAAACTTCGCGGCTATCGCGCGATCGGTGGCCGAGATCTGAAGGGGGGGGTCAAATTGACACCCCCCCAGTAAAAACTTGGTCTCAAATAGCTCAGTTAGAATAGGGTTAAACATGAATGTCAAGCCACAGAGAACTCCCCAAGCAGTCAGTTTTTGGAATGGTGCAAGTCTAGTCATGTACAATTCTACTTTGCAGCTGTCGAAATAGCGCTATTAAACTATAATAGTGCCACCTTGTGACCAATGCTGGACTAATGCATGTAACAAAACATATTTCAAAAGTCTTCAACTGTACATTCTTGGGTGTTGTGTCACATAAGTCTACGCTAAGATATTACAGGTGGGCCCTATTTCATAAAGCTGTTCGTAAAGTTATGCATGACTTTACGAGTCACTTAAATATGGCAAGCCATGTGGGTTTCCATATCATGGTTAATTTCAGTAGCTAAAGTTGAAATTTGCAGATGATAATGATTATTCTTACATGTTAACACACATTTTTAGTTGAAAGTGTATTTTTGCCCCAATGTAGGTGAAATATTGACATACAGCCATACTTTGCTAAAACGTAAGAGAAAAAAAAAAATGGGCACACATTTGGCACTTCATATTCCAGTCATTCATAAAGTCATGCATACCCATGGTAACTTTAAAAACAGCTTTATGAAACAGGGCCCTGAGCTGATTATTTTTTAAAGGCGGTTCCTCAAGACATTTTAGCACACAATGTATGTCTTTGTGCGAGAAGCACATCATATGAGTTGTGAATTTACAGGTCATTTCATACCATACTTATATTACCACTATCAAAGAAACACAGGATACTGTGATTCTGTGTGATGATATTAATATATGTGGCTGTGTATAATGCCCCAGGTATGTAACCGTACATTTGAAAGAAGCATATATGCTGGGAATGGAAAGACAAATATATTCATTATACATACACAGTCAGTAGCCTTCCAAGAGGGCAGCCTCAAGTGTCTTCCTAATAACTCCTTGTTCCATGTACACCAAGTGATTTCTCACCAAAGTTTACAAAAATATTAACCTGTTGAAGACGAGTCCCAAGTATACTAGGGCAGGTGTCTATGGGAAATGCGTGTCATAGCAAAATCAGTCAATCCTCAACATGTTAAGGAAGGTAAATCATATCCATTTTACAACAGAGATGAAAATGTGACCCGCTACAACAAAATGGTCCTAAAGTCGCACACGGTCAAAGCCGTGAAAATCGAGTTTGAAGTCAGAGCATCAAATTTGGTCAAAACTTACGATTTTCTGAATTTGACATATTATTAGAGTCTGACATGTCTTCTATCGTCTGTCGAAATTTTGAAGCAAAATGATGAAAGGAAAGACCAAAAAATAGCGTTTTTCTGGGCCATGTTTTTTGGCGTTTCGACGAAGCAGAAACTGGTTCGAACATTTGGATTGAGCGCCATAGGCTCCGCCCCTAACAACGACCAGAGTGATCTCATTGGTCAGTTTGCTGCTTGCCGCTAACCGAAGCGTGAAGCTCGCACACTGCCTAGTCGACTGGTGCGTGCTGGCAGGGTGCGCTATGCCCAGCCGCTTCTCCTGGCATCCTGGTCACTGATTGGTCGGTGAGGAGACCGCCGACGCTGTGTTTGAATGAGCATTTCGGGGGTTGCTAGGGCTTACCTTCTATTGTCCGGAGGTGAATACTGACTTGCGTGTCCCTTGATCGTGATTGCGTCGCAAGGAGATCTTTTAGGGCGCTTTTCTCGAAACAGTGATTTCCCAGACGTCTCGACATGCTCTCTTTTAAACATCGATATCTCCACAGCCGATTATTTTTATAAGATGTGTTATATATCAATTTAAAGCAGAAAGACTAGGGAATTGTGTCATGCAATTTTCAAATAATCGGCCTCACCCGACTTTAGGATCATTTTGTTGTAGCGGGTCACAAATGTTCTTCAGAGAAGAGTGCACTTGCCGAGCTACAGCTCAAGGTCTTCATACATCTTCAAGTTCTCTGAAAGGGGAAGTCTAGACGATTTTCATAATTTCACATCATGTAATATTCAAATTGACAGCTCCATGTATAGCTCAGTGGAACTTATCGCGATCCTTTAGCGGAGCAATCCATACTCTGAAAACCAAAAACAAATTACACTGAACAAGGAACAAAGAAGATGACAAAGGAGGCTCACATACACAGTACTTCTTCAGAAATATGTAGTGATGTAATTTCCATTACAATGCTGTTTGGTAGACAAGTTCACCTGTGTATAAAGTGTGCATGCTTTCTTCTTTTTTTCTGCTTCCACAAGCATCCAATCATGCAATCATAAGGTGAAGCTGTCATGTCATCATCCTTGTTCATTGTGATTTGTTAAAAATCTTGAAAACATTCCTATTCCTCATCACTAAACATTTTCAACACTATAAATTCTGAAAGTAGAAGCACCACATACTCTTGCTGGTGACTGACAAGTAGCAATAGCCACGTGGTAATTGTTCTCATGAATGGAAACATTTTGTGCTGTGCTGTGTTGCATGAACTGCTTTGCACAGGGACTGAACTGTTTGTGCTTTCATGGTGTCAATTTTTAAACACCAAACAGGGATACACCTAAAGTTGCCAGCTTTTGTTTTCAGAGGACTTGTCTTCCTGTGTTCTATGGAAGCAAACTGTTCATTTCTGACACACGAGCATCATCTCCACCGGTTATTACAGAACATTATTATCCACGACATATCTGTTATCTTTCACCATCCCAAATCAATTTGAATGTCTGCTACCTCTATCTCAACATCTTTACAAGGTATTAAATTCTCTAACACCAAACATGGATACACCTCAGCCTGCCATGCATTGTTTTCGTCTGCGTCGTCTCTCTACACAAACTTTGTACGCATATTGACCATTTTCAGCATGGATTCCATCTGCCATCCATGATTACTGGTGTAATCCTGGATATCAATTTTATCCCTCACCATCACAAATTAAATCCAATGTGTGCTATCTATGCTTCAGTGTTTTCCAGACGTTGTGTCTCTCTCGCGTTTTCATCAGCCTGATGAGGATGTAGACATTGGTGAAGAAGAAGAAGAGGCCAGCCAGCCAGATGAACACAAAGGTGTCCCTGCCTTCAAACTCCAGATAGTATGCTGGTAGCAGCCACAGGCCCTGTTTGTGGGGAAGATGGGTAAAGTTTCATCAAACTTTTTGGTGCCATGCCTCCTTCAATGTACATAAATGCCATTGTATATACATTTTCATTGTAATGATTTGGTATTGAAGGAAATAAATGTTACTTTGAAAATCAAAACTGAAACCAACATCACTGGCAGACTAGTCAGTTGAAGATGGAACCCATTAGCACTCTTGAGTTTTCATTAGTGATTTTGTTTTGTAAGGAGCAAAATGGCATGAGACTGGTGTCAAAGGTCAAACTGCTCCCGAGTTTCAAAATAGCTATGACAATACAATTGTTAACTTGTTAACAAATGCCACATTATTTCCTTGTCATAGACCCATACATTAAAAGCATTGCTTAGGAGCATTCGAATGTATACCTGATGAGTACAGGTGCAAGGTAAATGAACTTAGCAGTAATTTCAGCAGAGTCATGGCATCAAGCATTGACATAGCAAGGGATATATATTTCTATAATTGATTCACAAAGGAAGACATGCTACAAGAAAAAATGTTATATTTTCTACATTGCAGAGCTCAGAGATTCTTCTGCAAGGAATCAATGTCAACATAACATGGAAATCCTACCAGGTTTAGAGTAAACTATTTCCAATTTCTCCTAACTTGCAAAAGGCTCAAAATGGAAGTGTGCAACCAAATTATTTGACTATGACTAATCAGTGTTTCTTTGTCATTCTGCAATAACAGCAGGTTACAACATTTCCACCAGCGATTCATGATCAATATCAGGATGATACCGGGTATCCTTCTCATCCCTCATCATCACAAATCAAGTGGACACCATGTAATAGTTTGGAGAAATCTGTGTACAGGGTCCAGTCTGTTCAAGTAATTCCCTGATCATGCTCACCTGAGCAGCAAACCAAGTTGCGATGAGGAAAATTCCCTCTCGGACAGACATCAGCGTGGAGGGCAAGATAAGAGGCAGAAGACTCAAATACCATAGGAAATACTGTGTACAAATAAAAGAAGGGAAAAAAAAATGTTTTATAGATTATTGATTGAGACACATTATACAAATTAAACAAAGCCACAAAGATCCATAAAAGCTTTGAAAAATACGGGGGAAGGGGAGTCGTGTGCAACATTGGAAAGCAAGAAGAATTTGAATATTCAATATATTTTGATACATTTGCTAACAGTACTTGAATAAAAAAGTGATATACCTATCACTGTTAGATGATAAATGATAATTAACAAATAATGCTGTCCAGCCCCAGCCTAGCCACTATTTTTGATCAAATCTAATTTTTCATCAGATGAAATAAACTTTCAATCTTGCAGATCTTACTATGTATTACATGCAACCTTCATCATGGCTATAAGCCTTTCCACAAAAGATCTCAGCACGCCAATTATCTTACAAATTATTCCAAAATTCCAAATGTGAATATTGCCTCTAAAAAGGGACTTGAGCAGGACATCATAAACATCGTCGTAGTGACTGTTCATGGTAACATTTTGGGACAATTGATTTCAATTGTGAAATTACCCTTACCTGTGAAGTGCACACTTTGTTGAATGTCACAAACAAAAATGTGTGTGCAAAACAGCAGAATGTGATGTCCTTGTAGTATCGCAGAGAAAATGCAACCAGGAGGATGACCTGGGGAACAAAGGTCAGGAGGCCGAGACGGAACGATGCCGACCACTCAGACGTCAGGTAGAGCATGTAGAAGAATGGTGAGAAGTTGTGCTTGACATCACGCCGGGTCAAATGATAAAAATATGCCTCAGATAAGAAGTCATTTCCATACCTGCAGGGGAGGAAAAGAAAAATATGTGAAAGCTAAAAATATGTTGATAGAACCCTGAGAAATGAGAGAATATCTTTTTTTAAATTCTGATTTCCTTTTTTAACAGACGACTCCCCTTATAATGAAGTCTGATGGACCGGCAGTTCCTTTTGTTATCTCAAAATTTTGTTATAGCCTAGCAAATAAAGAATAGAAAGATATATAGATAATGATTTTGGGACCAGAAACTTTATTTTATTGTGACAAAATTTCATTGCAACCATGTTCTTTATAATGGGATGGCATTGCATCTTTTTTTTTTAATCCTTCAGTATAGTGAGGACTATGTAGTTCTAAACATTGTCTTGTTTCCTCTGTCAAAATTACACTAAGATGCTGATAATATATTGTGATATATCATACACACAGTTGTTATGAGTTTTTGTTACATTGAGCAGACTTTTACAACTTACAAATTTATACTTTGGGTTTCCCTACGGGGTTATGGATATGCATTATTTCTGATATCATTGCAACCTGCTGTGTATTTGTGTTTGCTACTGGCAAACAGGAAAGTGCTTATGCTTGATAGCCTTAAGTCCAATCACAATGACTGACGAGAACCAACCAGTAGTACATTACAGCAGTCAGAGCAGCAAATGTCAGAGTGAATACTGCCACCAGCTCAATTCTGTTCTTTGTAGGCCACAACAAATTGATGGACTTGTCCAGAAGGTTCTGTTGCTTCCACCGTCTCAACTTTTGACGCCTGTCGGCGGAGTACACCTCAGAGTCTCCGACGAGGAAATAGAATGGGAGGCAGTACGTGAGTGGGTAGATCTTGAAGTGAACAGAGACAGCAAGCATGAGGGCACACAATTTAGTCTGCCGCTTCAGTAGGCATCGCAGGACGAGGAGGACAAGAACGGCCATGACGGATTCCGCATTGCCTCGGCTGGACACCGTGGCAGTCAGTGGGTTGAACAGCCACACGAGGGCTCCCTTCAGGGCCGTCCTCTCACCATAGCCCTGCATGAGGATGATCTCGTATATAAGGAGTCCAGCAGCGATATCGAGGAGACAAAAGAGGAGCTTTCCAAACGGGAATGCCAGCCAGATGTTTGGCGTCAGCATGAATGCCAGGAGAGGCGTGTATCTGTATGTTGCTCGCCGATACGGAGACTCATTCTGCAGGGGGAAAAATCAAGACAGAGAATATCAGGAGAAACACATAATTTGTGGAAATGTAAGCACAACATATATATGAGACAATCATGAGTTATATTATTAATATGTAGTACAAAAATTAAACATGATTTGTTGATGAAAGCGATGACATATCTATTATAAAAGGTACTCCTTCATATTGATACTTTGCAGGGAATAGAAAGTCTATCTCTATCTAAATGAAACTAGCAAAGAGTCACAGAACTGAAAGAAGAGGAAATTAAGGTATAACTTTCTATTTTGAACAAAGATACATTGGTGTTTATGTCACCTTCTACAAATGCCCTGCAACTGCATGGCCTGCTTGATCACATGATAAGTATCATCACACATGGGCATGTAAGATTGCCTTTTGATTTCTAGATCCACCATCAAAGAAAATTACTACAGACACAGATCAGTGTACAGTGTCATCCTGCCCTAACCACAAGATTATCATGGAAATGCTATACATACATCATCATCTCATGATTTTATTGTTTATTTGTTTCGTATATTCATCAGACTCTAATCTATTCATTAGCCTGACCAGACGCCGTGCTCCAGTGTCTCCGTGCGCCAGCACGGCTTTTACAGCGACTGGGCTGTGTATATAGACCAGTTAATTCATTAGATACTTCTACTACCGGTACCGGTACATCAAACTTGGAGACTTGAGTTGAAAAGAAGGTTGCATTTTCTATTAGATACCTGGTATTTATCTAAATTTTATTTCTAACAGCAGTCAAAAACACATTAAAATTTTACATATTCTAGACTATAGACTCCACCATAATGAGTGATTTCATTTAAAGTCAAGGACGACATAAAGAGTACTTTATGTCACTTTTTGTATGCTTACTTGGGTAACATATCTCGCAGCGTCTGTAAAGACATGGTAATCGATGTCTGTGTATTTCACCACCATCATTTGATCTTGGACTTCACCGTAGGCCATGAGTAGCAGACGACAGGCAAATGCGGCTATGCAACATGAACGAATGTTGCGGATGAACATCGAGTTCGTGGGAGAAGCCATCGTCATTTCTGTTCCTTGTTGCAATGTTGGGTCCTCGGTTTTCGCGTTACTTGTTCGGTAAGGCAAACGAGTGCTTGATGATCAGCTCAAAGAAACATATATCTCAGGGAGGAGCTGTGATTGCTGAGCCGTGCGCTACAATACTATGGTTGTTTGCACAAGATCCATCGGCCATCGAGGGTACTAATGCCGGTGGCATGCCGTACAGCATGCATGCAGTGCAGTGGTGCAGCTCCCCATCCATTCGTCACGTCCGTCCAAGCACATGCCATGCAGACGGGGTACGAGAGAGAACAGTTAGTCTTATTTTATACGCTTTACTATTATATACAAACTATTTGGTAAATTAAAAGGCAATGAATGGCTTAAATGATAACAATTACAGAATTATGCTTAATTTTTACTTTCAATAATGCGATTTTTCAATCGTTTGTACGTTTTCGAAAGGACAAACGGAACATATGTAAATAAATTTCTGAAAACGCTTATGAAGGTTTCTGTGTCTTGCGGAGATTCCAAGATGGCAGCGCCCATGATATTCACCAAAACTCTTCTCCATGGATCACGCGTTTGGAGTCGATGTTGTTTACATCGTAATGCGCCATGTTTGGTTTCGCAGTCCAACATTTCAAGAATATGTTCAAGTGCAGCATTGCGTAAAAAGCAGAGACAGTCGTTTTCCGCCCGTAAATTTGAGAAACTGATGACCAAGAAAAAGTGAGTTGTGAAAGGCGATCGCGACCTACCAAAGTATGTAGCCCTACATACTTATTTTGATGTTAGTTAAATGTAGGCGTAAATTAGTAACGTTAGACATGATCTCAGGGGCGTCACCAGCTTTTTTTCAAGGGGGGTGCGTTTTGACACTAAATGTTTACGAGATTTTTTGGACAGACATTTTAAATATAGGAAGCTCTCAATCCCTATAACTTTTACTGTTTTTTGATGGAAACCAAGCGGGGAAAGGGCACCGGCGCGCCGGTAGCTAGGATTTCATCTTGAGGGGTTAGTATGCGAGCGAGCGGAGCGAGCGAGCTTGAAAATGTTGACATTTTACAGTCCAAAAACTGCCGTTTGTAGCCATATTTTTTTGCTTTGTAAATTAAGGGGGGGGGCCACCGGGCGCAACTGCTGGCAATTACTGGCAGCAACATCAGGTGAATGGCATAATAATTAAATGCGAGCGAGCAAAGAGAGCGAGCTTGGAAATTTTGACATTTTACAGTCCAAAAACTGCCATTTGGAGCCATATCTTTTCGCTTTGGAAATAAAGGAGGGGTGGGGGCGCAACGGGCGCAACTGCCGGTAATTACTGGCAGCAACATCAGGAGAATTGCATAACAATTAAATGCGAGCGAGCGAGCGAGCGAGCTTGAAAATTTTGACAGTTTACAATCCCCAAACTGCCGTTTGTAGCCATATTTTTTTTGCTTTGGAAATTAAGGGGGGGGGGGGCGCACCGGGCCCAACTGCTGGCAATTACTGGCAGCAACATCAGGTGAATGGCATAACAATTAAATGCGAGCGAGTGGAGAGAGCGAGCTTGAAAATTTTGACATTTTACAGTCCCAAAACTGCCATTTGGAGCCATATTTTTTCGCTTTGGAAATAAAGGAGGTGGGGGGGGGGCGCATCGGGCGCAACTGCCGGCAATTACTGGCAGCAACATCAGGAAAATTGCGTAACAATTAAATGCGAGCAAGCGAGCTTGAAAATTTTGACATTTTACAGTAAAAAACAAACAAACTGCCGTTTGTAGCTATATTTCCTAGCTTTAGAATTTAAGGGGGCGCATCGGGCGCAACTGCTGGCAAATACTGGCAGCAATATCAGGAGAGCATAATGATTACATTCGAGCGAGCGGAACGAGCGAGCTTGAAAATATTACATTACAACAGTCCAAAAACTGCCGTTCTTTTCTTAGCCATATTTTTTCGCTTTGGAAATCAAGGTGGGGAGGGGCACCGGGCGGAACTGCTGACAATTACTGGCAGCAACATCAGGTGAATTGTATAACGATTAAATGCGAGCGAGCGAAGAGAGCGAGCTTGAAAATTTTACATTTTACAATCCCCAAACTGCCGTTCTTAGCCATATTTTTTCGCTTTGGAAATTAAGGGGGGGGCGCACCGGGCGCAACTGCAAGCAATTACTGGCAGCAACATCAGAAGAATTGCATAAAGATTAAATGCGAGCGAACGGAGCGAGCGAGCTTGAAAATTTTGACATTTTGCAGTCCCCAAATTGCCGTTTGTAGCTATATTTTCTTGCTTTAGAAATTAAGGGGGGCGCACCAGGCGCAACTGCCGGCAATTACTGGCAGCAACTTCATGATAATGGCATTACGACTAAATGCGAGCGAGAGGAGCGAGCGAGCTTGAAAATTTTGACATTTTACTGTCCAAAAACTGCCATTTGAAGCTATATTATTTTGTTTTTTTCGCTTTGGAAATTAAAGGGGAGGGGGGACGCCCGGTGCGCCCGGTGCGCCCGGTGCGCCCGGTGCGCCCCTCTCCCTGGATCCGCCACTGGTAGTAAAGGGTGTGGGTTTATGTTCATGACTGGGGGAGGTATGACCAGCGAGGTGACGTCGAAGTGACCAAGCGGGGAAAGGATGTCCAAAATCTGCACTTTAGAGCATCCCCTAAACTAATTGTGCGTGTTTGTTTGTGTGTGTGTACTATATGTACATGGAAAAGTTAGGAATTAGCCCAGGTCAAGTCTTTTTATTGGCAATGCAAGACATTTTTACATAGACTAGTATGTAAAGCAACACTGCAAAATCAATGATCTAGCTTTGATCGAAGCGTAAGGTACAAAGGTGTACATTCTACATCACATTGCGCAACATTGTAGCGACTCTTCGTTCGGATGTACTGAGTACACTGCGCACATCCTGCTTATATGCAGAATGCCAACCAGGAATCACGCTGAATCACAATCTTTTGTCGGGTCCGGGCTTTTTGAACAATGTTTCACACTATATACCTATCTAATTATGGTTAAAAGAAATCATAGAAAAATATCTTATTTCTTGATCACCCTTTCATTCAAAAGCAGTTTACTAACACTTGAATTACTATTTCGGTAAGTCTTTTTTTTTTTTTACCAGCGGATTGGGAGGGGGCGCACCCCCCCCCCCCTCCGTATAGTTACGCCACTGCTTGTGGGTGAAATAATTGGACAGATTTCATGAATTCTAACAAAAAAGCAAGAAAATCTTCTCATTTCGGGAATTATTAATTATGGGGGGGGGGTGCAAAATTAAAATATGCTTGCCCCTCCAATATTTTTATGGGGGTAAATTTTGTTTTTCTGTCAAAAAAAAAAGATAAGAAAATCTTCTCGTCTCTGGAATTGTGGAGGGGGGGGGTGGGCAAAATGATATGCTTGCCCCTCCATTTTTTTTCATCTTTTTTTAATGAGGCTAAGACTCGCTCTTGGGCTGGCAATATGGATTGGTCAGAAGTAACGTACATAGACCCTACATACTTGTAAGTAGCACACGTACATGCAAACGTGTATAAGTGCTCTGTATCGTACGGATGTACAGTACGGTCGATAAATAGTAAACACTGTAGAATACTAGTAGATATGTATAAAATCAGTGCTGCCAGAACCAGGGAAGCGAATTGATTGTGTGTGTGTGTGTGTGTGTGTGTGTGTGTGTGTGTGTGTGTGTGTGTGTGTGTGTGTCCCTGGTGCAAAATGCAAAAAAAAAAAAATAGAAAAGAGGAATTATTTAGCGTCCGGCGTTGAGGTCGCTCGCAGACTGATATTTTTTTTTTTTTTTTTTTTTTTTTTTAAGGATCTGAAGGGGGGTGCGTTCGCACCCAGCGCACCCCCCCTGGTGACGCCCATGTGATCTAGACTCTATAAATAATACTAAAATGGTCTACGACGTGCGTGCGTCTAGTTAGATAAATTGACCGATAAACTTACAGTATTGTGACTCGTGAGTAATAGACTCTAGATGGTTGCAGAACTCTGATCTCAGGCAGCAGGCTTTACAAAACAACGAGGGAAGTAAACTTTTAACGTTGCATGCTAGCCTTTTGTCAAGGCCGTCTCGCTGTAATGGACGAGCGAAGCGAGTCGCGCTACCTTACTCGGCTGGGCTCTCTACACCATACAGCGAGAGGGCCTTGACAAAAGACTACGTATAGCTGACAATGAAATCATTAATGCAAAAGAAAAACATATGCCAGGGACTTTGATACAGTACTGACTACTGTGAGAACAGACTACAGTAGTAGACTCGGTTCTCTTAGCAGGTTTGGAGTAAACAACCCTGTATGCGGCAGGGTGCCTATTTCTGGCAGGGGCACTTTCATTCATCAGTAAAACAGCTAATGAACATCATGTGTGCTCCCACTTGAGAACGCAAGCAGGAGTTACTCGCTAGTGAGTAGTGTCAGTGGCTGCCAACACTGGAAACTAGTTGAGAATGAGACTCCCATAGGCCAATGCCATAAAGTATAATTCAGGAGTCAAAATGAGTGAGATCAATAGAAATGCATGCAAATGAAATAAAGTTTTAGAGTGAGAAAGGACCAAACTGTGTGAGTCTCACGCTCGATGCGTGAGAGTTGGCAGCCCTGTAGTGTTTTGAGAAGTGACACCTGATTGGACCTTTTCATCAATGAATGATGTGATGTGATGCGATGTGTAACAAGAGTTCTGTGTGCTGTGCCAGAGCAGAGGTATGTCCTGAACACACCTTTTCCTTAGTCCTAAGAGAACTGTGCACAGTTGATTCACAACTGGGGAAAAAATGTGACTATGCACTAAGTGTTGTACACTTGGGTGGTCAGAAGTAGTTTTAAAAAAAAAACAAACATCAAAAGAACAGTGAAGACGAGGAACACAGATTTGTCATGCAGAATGTATAAACAAGTTACATCATGAAGGAAGAACATTTATAACATGCAGGTCTGCAAGAAAACAAAGGGAGAAGATGTGGAGGTCTGCAGATTCTTCCAGAGGGATGTAAGGGTAATATGTTTCTAAGTAGTCTAAGTGTATGAGATTGGCAATGAGTTTATCTTTCTTGTTTAGGGGTATCTGAGTGAGCAGTTCCTGTGTACTTTCTGTGAGGTGTGAGATGTATGTCTTCCTCCCCTTAGTTTCAAGTTTCAAGTTTCAAGTTTATTTAACCAATTCATTAAACATTTGACATTTTACAAAAAGGATACAGCATTAAGAATAATGAATAATGAATGGTTCGTAGAGCATGAATTCCCCAAGGAGGTGTGTGATGGTCTCATCTTTAAACTGATACATGTACTAATAGGGACATCTGGTGCTCTTTTGCTTCCCTATCAAGGCTTAGATGGGTGTTTGTAGGGTAGACACCATTGAACAGTTGGCACTTAATTAGTATAATGTATTGCCTGGCAGAGTGAATGTGAGTTGAGTTGGGCAGGAAGAAGGGTAGTTGCCTGTACAGGGTCCAGGAAGCTGAGCAGATGAAGAGTGGACTTGGTGGCTATAGCTTCTTTGGACTTGCCTTCTCTATGACCCAGGACTGCTGCAGTGATGATCCTCTGCCATTGCTAAAGAGTAGTGGGTACATTAATGACATCCTCCAAACAGAGGAAGATTATACTGTGGAGAAGGCTCTTGTAGACTTGGAGTCCAGGTGTTGACCCAGTATGTGCTAAAAGAGACGGTACTAATTAGGTGTGAGCATCATCAGTTTCCCTGGTAGTTCAAGACAAGCATTGCTGTCTCATCTGAAACGTTGGGAAGCTCTGTCAGGATGTGGACAGACTTATTAGCTGTGGAGTGGGGGATTCCTAGCAGGGCTTTGAATAGTTACCTGAGCATTGTCTTGGTGATTCAAAGCAGCCTTTGTGAGGTATGCTACACCGTTCCTCGGATCCATATGGGGTATGCAGAATCGTTCCCACAGGGATGCCATGACCGTCGGTGTAAGTCCCATGCAAAGGTTGCCTAGTCCTGTAAGCGTATAGAGAGTCTTGTTGGCTGTGGAGATCATTTTAGGGCTTGGGTCCTGATTACCCGGTGAGTGAATGATACCAAGTTAGGGATGGCTATCTAGCTGCAATATATGTTATTCGGGCCAAACTGCTACAGGTGTGGTGTCTGAGGCCCCGGTCTGGTGACAATGATGGCGCTCTTGACAGCATTGATGGGTTATCTCCATTTAGCAGAGTGTTTAGAAATTATCTGGAATATGCTGTTCAGCTCCTCCGCTGATGTTGCTACAAGAGCATCGTCATCTGCCAAAGCCAATATACCAGTGTTGAATGAGTGTGTGGATGCCCCAGAGTCCTGAGGCTTGGAGTCTTGTGTTGAGGTTGTTGATGTATACGAGACAGAGCAAGGGGAATAGGATTCCACCTTGTCTGATGCCGTGCCTCACAGGAAGGATTCACTTGTTCTGTCATTCCACCAAACCTTGGCTGTCAGATCTTCATTCAGTCTCCTCATGAGAAGCCAGAGGTTTCCATGAACACCTGCTTTGAAGATCTTGAGTAACAGACTGTTGTGTCATACAGTATTGAAAGTCTTCACTGTATCCAGATAGGCCATGAAGGTTTGCATCTCATTTTGTGCATTGCTCTTTGTGATAATGTTCAGGGTGCTTGCCAGTAACATACAAGAATGGTCTTCCTGGAATGCTGGAACCCACTTTGCAGTTCATCTGGTATATTTTTGATCTGCACGAGTCTCTACGAGTAGTTCAAGAGTATACAATACACAGAGGTCAGTGAGGTATCCCTGTAGTTTGAAGGGTCATTCATGGGCTTCCCTTTTCCTGTGTGCACTGATAGGATGAGGCTGATCTTGAAGCTAGCTGGTATGTGGCAGTGGTATACAAGTGAGTTGAATACCTGCACAAGGATCAGAGGGTAATAGGACTGGCAAATTTTATGTGCTCTGGGCTGATATGGTCTTGACCACCAGCCTTTCCCACACTCAATCTAATGATAGCTTTGTTCAAGTGTGATGTTGTGATACACAGTTGAGTTCTTTGTACGGCTTGTATTGCAGTACCAACACCATGGTCCACTAAACACAGGAGGTTTTTAGGTGTTGAGAGTGGAGAGAATTATTCCTCACAACCTGCAAGAATATGATGACCTGTGTACATTCTTTTCTGTACCACTGAGGAATCTGTCTCTCTACCGTTTTCTGAGGAGACTTTGAGCTGCCTGACTAGCTTGCAGAACAGTCGAGGATCATCTACCCTTGAAGATTCCATTTCCTCCAGGACCTCGTTGTGTACACGCTGCCTTTCCTGACGTAGACAGCATCTGAACACTTTCTTACCTGCTTGTACAGTGCACTCCCGTTATAACGAACATGGTTATAACAAATTTCCAGTTATAACGAAGTAAAAATTTTGGCTGCAGTGTCATCCACTCTATGTATTTCTATTGTTTATTTGTTCGGTTATAACGAAATTCCGATATAACGAAAGAAAACTGCCGGTCCCGAGGACTTCGTTGTAAAGGGAGTCCACTGTAGTTCAGCTACACTTTAAGCTCGTAGTTTCAAGGACAACCTTGATCCTTCCAGCATTTCCATGCTTGCTGTATGTGACTGTAGGCCTGATCAACTTTTCAGTCCTTTATTGTTTCCTGGTTTTGGGGGTGCTTGAAAGAGAGTGAGGCAGCTTGGAGGTGGATCTCTGCAACATGGTGTTGGTTATGTCGTTGAGGAGCTGTTCAGTGACTTCTGGATGTAATATCCTGGACTCTGAGATGTGCGACCAGATCTGGTGCAACTCTTGACCTTGTGGTTTCAAGGATGACCTCGGTCCTTCCAGCATTTCCAGGCTTGCTTTATGTGACTGTAGGCCTGATCAACTTCTTCAGTCCTTTCTGGCTTCCTGGTTTTGAGGGTACTTGAAAGAGAGTGAGGCAGATTAGAGATGGATATATGCAGCATACTCTGCATGGTGTTGGTTATGTCGTTGAGGAGCTGTTCAGTGACTTTTCAATGTAATATCCTGCACTCCTCTGAGATGTGCAACCAGATCTGGTGCACCAGATCTTGACCTTGTGGTTATGCTGCACAGATCATGCCCTTCAATTTCAATCAGTGAGATGTCAAATGTTCAGCTTTGAGAAATAAAGTTAGCATTGTGGTATCTGTGTCTTTTTTCCCCTGTAAACTAAATCTGTACTGTTTGACCGAACAAAGCTTTTTTTTTTTTTTGGATAAAGGAGCCATTCCAATTTAATTTCATCTCAAAACTATTGTAAATAATATACCATTTCACTACTTAATGTACAGTAACATTATAATCATTATATAAACAGTAATATTATTCATTACATGATGTTGTATGCCTTTGGTGAATCTCTCTGCTAGAATTTACCCCTCCCCCCTCCCAGATATGAATTGATATAGGAATAAATAAAAACAAATACTTTAATAGCAAGCTAGTGGACCAGTAATTTGTATGGTTCTGTGAGCTAGACCATAACCTCCCTCATATTTTGAAATCACAAGGACTATATTAATATCAGATATGTTGCAAGGTGGACAATAATCCTAGAATCCTTATAGTGTATTGACAGCAGGTCAACATTGGTCATTTTATGACATAAAAACATTGCCTATCTAGGTACAGCTTTGTAAGAATAACTGTAGCAGCAGCTGACCAGATTTACATTTTACAATCTCAAACAAATAATAGAACAACATATACAGTGTCGTGCGAGCTTTACACATCTATATATTTGAATTACTGTAGAGGTTTAATATCAAAGCTTTCTGTGAGTTTATGTATTTGTGTATGTTTAAAAATCTGTTTGTATGTTTGTTTCATGCCTCCAGGAAGAAATTCTACTTTGACCCCGTAAATGCAGGACAACTGGGCAAGATAGTGAGTATTAATTACCAGCATCATGAGCTTCAGTTTGACCAATTGCTACAAAGTATGTTTGTTGAGTTTCATTGGCCATTATAAATGTTATATTTCCTACACATACTTTGTGCAAATTGCATCAAGTGAAGACAGACTCGGTCATCACTGAAAGCTTTTGGTATAAAACATGTTGTGGCAGTTGGTAGTCTAATTATTCAGAAACAGATATTAGTGTGGATGGCAGCAGGTATGACCACCAGAACAAAGTTGATACTGGGTGATTTCACACACATACGTGTGCACGCACGCACGCACACACACACACACACACACACACACACACACACACACACACACACACACACACACACACACACACACACACACACACACACAAACACACACACACACACACACACACACACAAATGCACAAAACAAGCTTATTACACTTGCAAACACCGGCCATATATGTCAAACAAATACAATCTACTACTGTATCCTGTTATTATCTGTTTGGCAGTCTTCCAACACCCAACTGTCCAGGAGAAATGATGGGAGACTGCAACAACAAGACAGTGTCAGGCTGAGAGTGTACAACACCATCCTCTACCAGCACATTGTGGATCTGGTCAACACAGACTACATCAGCAAAGAACTGGAAGAGCTTCAAGTTCCCATTCTCTCTGTGAGTTAGCTCTTGAATCTACTGTCATATTCAAAACATTTCCTCCTTATATGTGGATCAAAACGTATCTTCTTGGAATTCTCAGGTTTACCCTGCCTTTGTCTGTTTTACAGAATGTGAATGCCTAATGTAAGGTTTTCAGTTTTGAGGAAACTAGGAGCTGTGAATGTAAATTCATGTGTTACTTTTTTATAGCGCCAAGTCTGCCCAGTAAAACTATCAGGATTATTGTGGAAGTATCATATTTCAGATACAAGGGAACCTTGCTGTAATGAAGACCTAAAAACCTAAGACAGTTACCTTGATGTACGGTACAGTATTCATCGCATAATCGGGCATCTGATAATCGGGAACCTCGCTTAAATGACATACGCTTCCCAGAAACATTTCCAATGCATGTTATTTTCACTGGATAATCGGGCGGGGACCTCTGATAAACGGGACAATTTTTCTTCAAGCGATCTTTGATTTTGTTGATATTTTATACAAAAAATCTACCAAAATACCATAACAATATTTCAAAGATTCCCTATCAGTTGTCGTCATCGAACTTACAAAGCAAGCTTCGGACTGGTGTGTTTTGACCTCCGTTCATCCAGTACACGTACATGCATAGCCACGAAAGCGCCGTGTATAAGTATCCATGCCATTGCGAAACACATGCTTTCGCGAACATTCTTCTCCCCTACATAATATTATAAGCAAAGCCATGTGCAGGGAGAGCTAGAGGGTCGCGCCGAGGGGTAGCGTGGTTGTGTATTCATGTACATGTACATGTACAGTACGTCAGTATGCATGTGTATGTGTGCACTACATGTACATGTCGTATGCCGTTAGTGTATGGGGAGTGCTCATCGCGAAATCGGGCACCCCGCTTAAAGGGGCCGTGTTTGCTGCTCCCAACCTGTCCCGATTATGCGATGAATACTGTATTAGCTTTCTCACTCTATTAAGGTACAATGACAAAGAAATATAAAGAGCTGGGACCTGTATTCTTCTGATGTTTCTTTATGATGGCTTCAGTGTGTCTTACTGTGAATGTAAAGGTGGTGAGTTTTCTTATATGGTAAATGACGATATCAGTTCATTAACCATATCACTGTATACATTTGTTTTGTTTTTGTTTTTAAATTGCATGAAGGCAACTGTTTTAAAATCTAAATGTGCAGTGAAATCAAATGAATGACAGAATGAATGAAAATGTATTCGATGTGTTTAAATACATTGAAAATAACAGAAGCATACGGTAGAGAAAGGTGTTTGTGGGCAGTATTACTATTTGGCTGTATGTGCAGTCAAGTGAAAGGAATGAATGAATGACATGTAGTGGAAGTTCCAAGCAATTTAACTGAACTGAAGCATTATGGCAAAGATAGTTTTCTATTGCACTATCATTGTTTGACTGACAAACAACACATTTATCGGGGCATGTCAAAGACATCCACTCAATATCTCTAAAGGTGTCTGCTCCTCATTTGGTAGGTGCGGATGGCTGGAGACATGAGTGTGGCCAGAGTTTACTGGCAGGCGTCCGGGAATGCAGAGAGTGATGACAAAGTACAGGAAGTGTTGGACAGATATGTGGGACAAATCAGGCAAGTCAGCATACGCCTTCACATTTGTGCAATAGACCGGTATGCTAACAATTCAAATTTATGGGTGTTTCTTCTGTCTTGGGGTCCGTTTCATGAAAGCCATATGAGAGACTTTTCACTCGTAAGACACGTTTTGAGAGACTTCATAAATGGATTTTACTTCTCTCTGAAAGTCTCATAATTACATATGACCGACTGGCCATTCTGAGATTTATGTAAAGACTTTTATGTGATGACTTCATGAAATGGATCCCTGATGTAGTAAGGAGCTGTTCTATTAACCTGCACCTCGAACACAATTTTTAAACACTCAGAATCTACTCTGTGTGCATCAGTTGTTGCTACATCAGACAAACCTCAGGCAGTCTTTCAGGTTGTCAAGAAGAACCATTGTCAGAGAGGCATGCATGAAATTTGAATATGTCAGTAAACCGGTCTATTCTTCCAATAGCAGGTATACACTGTAAAGTCTGCCACAAAGGACTTCTGTGAAGAGCAGTTTGAAGACTTAGTCCACCATGTTTAGAGGGAAAGGAAATCCATTCTTCTTCTTTTTTTTCCTTATGGTTATAAATGTCATCTTGGAGCCTAGGCTTGTACAGTTTAGTAGATTCAACAAGGTTTGATTATCATGTTTATTATGACATATGCACAAAAAGATGCAGGTCTTGGAATAGGGATGCTTGTTCCTTCACATATGTGTAATAACATTACAGATGTCAATCTTTTATATTTCAGTGTATTTATCCAGGAGCAGAATTCTTGTCATGCCATATACTTGGGACAATCCAATCTAATTTGTGTGTAGCACATAGATGTGAAAAGGTGACAAATGTACATGTTACATGTGGCAAGATTTGGATATTGGTTGTTGTAGTGAATCAATAAATTTGCATGAAATGTACGTCAACAGGGAGGTACTGCATTTATGGATAAACATTGGCTGTCCCATCTAGCATCCTTGGTGCCATATGAATTTGAAAAAGAAAAGAAAAGTCACCCTGGGAAATAATAACACAGAATGGTATTTCATTAGTGAAAGAAAAAAAAAGCCTTCCTTTTACTTTTCATACATTACTTATTCTCCATGAAACATTGCAATGTTAGTGATGATGTCATATTATACTGTATATGGTCCCACACATATGAATTAGCGCATGTTTGTGCAGTGTGTTTTGTACTTGAGTAAGTGAAATGGCATAGTCCCAACCCGTTTCCTCCACAGCTTAGTCTATCATATGGATAAAATAAGCCTCCTGCATCAAAATAATTCTCAGTATTATGTTTCTGATTTTTTCCCCTTCTGTAGACATGCTCTCATTTCACTTAGAGTATTTGGGAAAGTCCCACGTGTGTGTTTCCTCCAGGACAAGGCAGCTGCCAGCATCGCAGAGATTGACCGCCTCCTGGCAACCGCAGACCTTGGACCAGGCGACGATGAGGACACATCAAACGACACCGAACCCCTGACTTCAAAGTGGAATGATCCACATGGTGAATCAGCAGCACAAGTTGAGCTTGGACTAGACCATTTTAAAAGGGGTGGTCAGAGCAAGCCTACGCGCGAGGAGTCCCAGATCGCATACGGGGGACCGAATTACTTTGCAGTGGACCATGCGGATGCACTGGCTCAGATATCCAGAGGGAGACAGAAAGATGAGAAAATGCATGTGCCTGAAGGCTTCTCTCCGATCACGACAGATTCTTTGGAACAATTCAAGAAGTTTCAGAAGAGGAAGAAGGCGAGGAGGAGGGGTGAGGAGGACCAGTCAGTGTACAGGGGGCAGCTGGATGAGAGGGGATGGAATGATGGTGAAGAACTCTTAGCGCATGAAAATGGTGATGAGAATCCTGGTGATGCTAGCGGTGAGAGTGATTTTGACGAGGACGAGGCGGGGTATCATCAGATTGACGGGGACAGTGAAACATCGCGTAGATGAGTTTTCATACACGGAAATGGCTTGATTGCATTGAAAGGACTGTAATACTTTATCAGTATTTGGTACATCTACAACATGAACAGATAGTTCAACAGTAATCATTACTTTACAGTAACTTATTTTATTTACCAAATTGTTATATTTGCAACATGAACTGACTGTTTCTGTCAAGTACTTCAGTGTAAAAAAACTTCTGACTAAACATGCCAATATCACGTTTACTCAAGTCTATGTAACTTAAGATTGCTTCATGTATATCGTGGTAAGCTAATGCTCTTTAGGTGTGACTGTGATAAACAAAGATAGAAATCACTTAACAAAATAACTTTTCCATAGATAATATTCCAACCCTATTAACCTGAACTTTAAAAAAAGGAAGAAAAATAATGTGCCTGAAATGGCACACTATTTTATGCATTTGTTAATTTATTCATTATGTTTCAAAGTACATGTATTGCATGTTATAATGCACAGGATATGCTGAAAAAGCAAGATATTTTCACGGCATGAAATTTTTGTGAATTGGAGCTGACAGCCTTTTTCAGGGGCACAAAATTTTCATGAATAGTCACCAGCATTCAATGCATACAGTGCACTTCCGTTTTAACGAACACGGTTGTATCGAAATTCTCGTAACAATGAAGTAACAAGTCAGATGCCAAATTCACCATGTATACAGCTTTACATACATTATTGTTCAATTATAACAAACATAAGAAAACCGCTGGTCCTCATTATAACGAGAGTGCACTGTATAGTGTAGACAAGAACATTCGCATGCATTTTGATATTGTAAATCTTGGCTCTCATGAAATTTGCGAAATTAAAATTGATGTGAACATTCCTCGTTTTAGAGTACACCTTTACTGATAACTGCTCCCCCACCTCCTTTAACAAACTAATAAATGTATGCTATCATGACTATGTTACAAAGAGTATGATTAGCATATACCATTATACTACTTTGTGAGCAAGAATTTAGAGGTGCAATGAATTGACTGTTTTTGTTGTTTTGTTTTTGCTAGCAACATTTGGTATAAAGAGAAATCAGTAAGCACCAGATACCTTATTCACTCACATCAGAAATCAAATAAACACACCATCGTTCATAAAGGAAAAAAAGAATGCTGTAAATGTGTATGAATCATTTCTTCATTATTCTCAAATGTCAGTTCCATGTACATTAGGGTCATGTCAGCCTGTTGCCTTCAGAATATGGCAACGCCCCTATTGATGTAAAACATTGCATATCCATTTTCTGTAATTCAACAAAGACCTTGTCACTATTAAGCACACATACACTCATACTTATCCACAGTCAGTTTATGAGTACAATGTATAATGTGTAAATCTATTATGTGTTGATCATGATATTATGTGTTGATCTATGAAACCACACTGAATCCACAATTCAGTCTTTGTGTCATCCGTGACACTACTTCATTTCTTTGCTATCCTTGGGTAGACTCTGTTCCCAGACCTTGCCATGGGTATGAGCTCCTCCCTGTACTCCATGGGCAGGTACTTCTCAATGTAGATCTGAAGGGGCTCCTTGTCGGAGACTAAGCGTTGTCTACAAACAAACAAATGGAACAAAGAAGACTTGCCTTCACTTACTCTACGTAATAATGAATGCACTTCATTCTGGCAGTTTGGCTGCAATGCATTCATGCACAAAAAAAGAAGGAAATAGAGATGGATGATATAATACCATTGTGTGCCTGGGAGAAATACACAAACGCACACAATTTAAGGAATGCGTGGCAGGGAGAATGACGCGAACGCTGGCAAGATCTATAAGTATAGCACATGCCTCGGCTGCATTTGTGTTGTTCTCCCGGGCACACAACAATATTGAGATACTGGAAATCATGTCATCATGGGCACAGACACCTAGAGAAATATAGACAGTAACTCAAATCGGATTGCCAAGATCAGCTGCATGTTCCTTTCTCAATATGATTTCAAATAATCGTTAAGTCTACATCAAGATTATTACATTCCCAAGCAAACTCTATGATCACTTATGGTATACAAGAAGCAATGTAACGGCACATTGTCCTTTGATAAAATGCACTGCTCAAGAGAATCATGGATCCAGCATTTTGTGCTTTGTATCTATACCGATTAGATGATGTATTGTCCTGGTTGGCTGAAAGTGTGTATATATAAGCATGTCCATCTCCTAAAAACTCTGCTTAATGGTGACAAATGTGCTCATTTTAGAAAGTCATCATATATGTATTTTAGAAAATCACAAGATTCACAAAGGCCTAATAGCAGACAGAAACAGTGTGTAATCTAATGAAAGAGTACAAAGAAATCTGTATAACTTCTTCTTTTTTTATATATATATTATGTTACCTTTTCATGAGCAGTTCTACATCTGCTTGATCAATGGTATTCCTTCCTGCATGCTTGCAGTAAGCCAGTAAGTCACTGGAGATATTCTTGAAGTACTTGCTGGATCTGGAAAATATACAAGTATATCAGTAGACAAAAATTCATGTTGTGTTTGTTGGAGGGATTAGCAGAGAGGGACATCTACAATGAAAACTGAATTTATTGCATTTAAATGTCATGAATGATGTGAATTACAATCGGCAATGGTACATTTTACATATTAGATACTAATACATACAACAATTACATTTGTATAGCACTCTTACAAGCTATAAGTTGTTTCACAGTGCATTACATCACGCCAGCTATAGCACAGCTGTTATATACACATTACTCCACTGTGCTGCAAACAGCAACATAAAAAACAACTCATATCTGCTTAACTGCTCTTTAAAATGTGTATACAATTATAATTCTAAACACAAAAACATCTTTTCAAGATTGATACAACCACTCACTATAACAAAAACACAAACAGACTGTACCAAAGAGACAAAGGAAACAGGAATTCCTATCAGCTATTAAGCTGAGAATGGAGGGAGGGTATTGAATTTCACAAATGAAAGAATTATATACAGCAACCAGTAGACCTCCCAAATCAACAACATGTTTGTCAAAATGATTGTATCATAGCAGCTTTGTAATGAGTGAGTAAGAATCACACAGAGCATCTCAAAATTTCATAGGATTCTGTGATGAATATTAACAGAGGTGAGCACACTCACACTTCCTCCACACTCCTGATGGCCTCCTGGGAAATGCGTGCCGTCGAGAAGTGGCTGAAGATGCTCCTCATCAGGCTGCGGGGAAGTGTGGTGGGGGGCTCCTTGGGCGTCCTGGGACCCTTGCCCCCTGGGGGAGGCCGCGTCGCCGTCTTGATCTGATGGAGAGGCTGCCTCTTGGTCCTGCGAATTTTTTAGCACAATTTTACAAACAGTAAGGGAGAAGTTTCCCCAAATGTAATACAGGTATAGAGCACTGAAGTGATGTCTTTTGCTATAACTGGGGTTGAAACCAGGTGCAAGCATGGTATTTTAAAGCAACAACAGTGTTTACAGCCCCAGCTATTCCACGAGACACACAGACATATTTGCCTAAAGTTATCTCAGTCAAGGGAATGTGCACTTTTCATGAAAAATGAAGACTTGTGAGATTTGTGACTTGACAGTAGTCATAGCTTTCTGACTAAGTGTGCAGTCTGGTTTGAGGCAAAATTTTCCCAAACAAGTGGATTCACTAAATGCAAAAAGATAAGTGATACACTCATTAAAAGTGAGGTCAGCATTGGACAGTCTGATAATGTATCATGTTTTGATAACTGTGCTTAACCCTATTCCAACTAGGGGGGGGGGGTCAAATTGACCCCCCCCCCCTTCGACATTTCGCGCCACGATTCCGCAACGCGCAAAGATTTTGCCGCGTCGTTTCATGATTTTTTTCATTGCAGTCTCACGCATATTTTGAGACCAAATTTGTGACGTCTGGGTACACCGTTCTGAAGTTACATAATGTTTTGCATATGCATGTCAACCCGAAAACAGCTCAAATTCATGATATCGTGTGCAAATCCAATGCAAATTGTGGGTTTTTTTTTTGTTAAACTGACATAAATTAGATTATTTCAACTTTATATCATTGAAATTAATAAATTCTAATGTAGATAAGCTTGAAAGAGTGCCTGCAACAAAGTTTGGAAAAAACAATAGAAAACAAAAGGTCGAAAAAACAATAAAATACATAAGAAATTGATTTTGATTGTGCTATTTTCTTACAAGAAAATTGTTAAATGTGTCTTGAGGAATTCTGACACAAAAATTTAGCAATCCTTCAGTCTTTTTAATGGAGTTACAGGTGAAAATATGATTTCATGCATAAATTTGCATAATTAATTATCTAAAAATAGAAAATCAATATTTTTGTATTGTATGACCATGTAATCTTGTAGTTGACATCCGGCTCTATGTTCAGGCAAAATTTTACGGCAATCGGGCCATCAGCGGCCGAGATCTGAAGGGGGGTGGGGGTCAAATTGACCCCCCCTCAGTAAAAACATGGTCTCAAATAGCCCAGTTAATAGGGTTAAGGAGTTTCCCTAAGCTGTGGCTCTCACTTCAGTGGATTCATCCAATGCAAATTGCACCAGTAGGTACATTCTCCATGGATACCACTTTCATGTCTGTTTGCTTCTCTCTAGTCTTTTTCACAGACACACTTATCGTAGCCTTCAATGTATTGTGTACACATAAATGAATGTGATATCAGCTCAAAAATCCTCTGAAGATGAAACTCTCAATACTCTTCTGCAAATGCAGACACTTTTTAAGTTCATGTGTCCTTTCTGCAACGCTGAAAATTAGAGTCCTTTCAAAAGCTGATATGTTGGAGAAGTAGGTTATTCAGACTTTTCTTCATATTAATGAAACTGAAAACTTCTTAATGATGGAGGGGGGAAGCATTGCTAGAGATTTCAAGTGAATTTATTCCAACCCTGAAAAATTCCTGCCATTACTCTCAGCACAAAAGGGGAGTGTATTCTTGAGTGACATGGGGACAGTTTTCATTTTTTCTTTTTTTTAACTCTGAGGTGTATTACCACAAAATACCCTACTCAATGTTGGGAGACTTTACTTTTCTACCATGCAAAATTTTACGATGTTCGCAAAGGGATATATGACTTTCAATCCACAATGTACCAGAAAGACATTTCTGTGATTTGATGCTGCATTTTGTCATTAGAATAATAGCTATTCATTTCTACTCATCGCACGCTTTAACTAAACAGATCATCACTTTATGTTTGTACATGAGGAATAGAACTATCAAACACTTCACTCACGGAAGAGGGGCTTGCCTGAAGGCAGCCGGAGTCTTGGCAGCGGGCGTGGTCCGTCTCCCCGTTGCCCTGAGATGAGGTGTTCTGAGTGGTGAGGAGATGCTTGCTCTGGAGCTGAATAGGAAGACATTGCTTATTAACATATCACTTTTCAAAAACATGGCATCCTTCACACCTATCCCATACTAAATGACTTATTCTTATGCATAATCATCAGAACTTTCTTACTTTCTTAATATGCTTTGTCTCATCCCACTAAAACTTCTCCTAATTTGGTACAAGGGTGTTGTCTATTTTACACGTAACATCTGCTTTTCTTTGGAATGAAAATCTTTCCTGTATTACTAACATCCAGAAATGGCTTTCATGAAAACGTATTTTCATGCGCAGTTCATGAAAGAGTAGTATCTCAAAATAATAAAGTTCACCCAGATTACAGAAACTTGTATGAAGGTGACATAGAATGATGACAAAGAGATTGTACAAGAATAAGTCAGACAAGTTGCAGAGCTGGTGGAAGGGGTGCCTTTGATTTTCACATAGGAAGAGAAAAATAAATTACATTAAGAAGACAACCTCTTACTGATGCAGGCAACTCCTGTTATAATGAAGTCCTTGGGACAACTAGTTTTCTTTTGTTATACTGAAATTTCATTAAAGCTGAACAGTAAAGTATATAAAGATATCAACATGCTGACTCTAGGACCTGAATTTTTACTTCATCATAACAAGAATTTTGTTGTTTAACTATGCTTGTTATAATGGCAGTGCACGGCAACACTGACTCACCCCCTCTTTTTAACACTCTCTATGTGGGCGGGCTGGGTTGGGGCAACCACATCGGCATCCTCAAAGAATTCTCTGCTGTCATCACGGACATCCATGTCCTCCCGATCTTCATCAACATCTTCATCCTCTCCTCGGCTACTGTCTCCGCCGATCCTCTCTGCTGGCTCCTCCTCCTCCTCCTCCTCCTCCTCCTCTGTCCCCTCCACAGCATCCTCTTCACCCATTCTATCATCCACAGTTCCTTCATCCTCTTCCCTCCTGCTGGCACTTCCTGACTGTCTGACGCCCTCTTCTTCATCGTCTCCAGTTGTGTCGGCGCTGGACGTGGAGTGGGCCCGCACGGTGTCCTGACTGACTTGCATCATCAGCGAGTCTCCCTCGTTGGACAGAAAGCTTTGGTGTGACACTGAAGCAAGGAAACAAATCACAGAGAGGATGCTAGTTGCTACATTCACGCAATGTCAAATGAACATACGTGTAGATATAAAATCCTTTTTACTAATGGCTGATGAAATAGGATCAATGCTGCTGGCACAGCAATTTCCATTTAAATACTTCCAAACACAAGTGCAGGAGAGTCCCGTTATCATGATGTAGGATACCAAATCTGCTCCTAACATGGTAAACTTTACATGTTAACAAATGATTCAAAGTATTCTTAAAAATGAGTTAAATGTTTTCTTTTTTTTCTTCTTTTTTTTTTTTTTTGGGGGGGGGGGGGGGAGGAGGAAACAACAACAGAATCTGTGCAGCAGAAAGTTTGTGGCCCAAACCACACAGTGGGTAAAATTGTGGCACATCAAAACCAGCAAACAACTGCTGAATGCCTGGTAACCACTCTATACATGTCTGCATTAATGCTGCATGCTTGCAGTTTAAGTGATTACCCCCAGTTGCTTCTGCTGAGCCCTGGACATGGCTGCCATTGAGGTGCCATAAAATAAAAAATTCATGCCTCTTATGTCTGCTCAGTCTGTCCCTTCAGTTGGCCTCACCTTGTGTGCTGGTGGACGGTACCTGGAGAGAAGAGTCCTGGAGGAGTGACCGCCTGCTGCTCCGACGTCGACCAGACGGGGTGGTACCCAATCTCGAAGTCTCACCTTGGTCCCTTGTGGTTGAGTCAGGGCGGGGCTTGGGGGAACAATAAGACAGTGACAAGTCCTTTGAGTGGATCTTTCATTTAGGAAAAACAAAACACCCTGCAGTTGAATCCAATGATTCCATGCGAAGTCAGATAGTGCTGTAACTAAACTGGAAAATGTAATTTTATCATATGTCTGTTCATTTTGAGAGCAAGGCAAGCAAAGGGAAAAACAACAGATAGTGAAGTAATATGACTCCAAATGTTACACTGAACGGCCAACAGGCTGCCATATTGAATGATACATGGACAATGAAATATATCCCTTTAAACTTCTCCTTTAAAAGGAAAGTTGTAGCTCAACAGCAGCTTCTGACAAATTGCCACCTGTCTTTACCATAGAAGTTCCAACAAACTAGCAATACTTCACACATCAAATATTACTCAAAATGTATGCAGCACAAAAGCAGTCACCACAATCATCTGCTAAAGCCCTGACAATCTGAAGGGACAGATCAAATCAAATGACTATGACAAGAAAGAAGGATAGATTTCCATCTAAATGCATGACATTGTGTTATTACCTGCTGTAAATGGACATTGTGGTGGTGCACTGTATTGAAATGTTTATGTAGTGCTTGAATTTAAAAGATTACTACACACCAAATTTGCTGTGACCTAGCTCATGCACTTCTTCTCAAAGCTCCTCTACATTAGTTGACAAGAAGAGACAATGCTTGTTAAAAATGTTGCACATGAAGAATGAAATACATCTTTCAGAAATGGATCGGTAAAATAAATGTTCTGTTGTGGATCACCTACCAGGGAAAACTGAGATGGATCTTCTGCGATACTTTCAAGGAGCACTCTGTCCGCTGTGGTTTCCCGCTCTCCTTCTTCCTCTCCCTGCTCCATCCTGTCTTCCTCCTCCTCCTCCTCCTCCTCCTCTTCCTGGCTCAACCTCTCCCTCACTCTGGAGGCAAACTCCTCCCTGTCGATGGCACGGCGACGCCTCGGGCGGGGCCCTTCATCTGGCCGGGGGCGGGCAAACCGATAGGCCACATCTGAGACTGGCAAATCAGATGACGTGCTGCTGCTGTTGAAGAGTAATGAGTGAGAGTTCTGGGGGGTATTTGTCTTGTTGGTTGTTGGTTTTTTTTTTCAAAGAAAACAGCACAAACTAGGCACAGCACTTTAGCTCTCATCAAACATGACAATGACACTATTGAGTGTACATTTCTGAAATGTCTGAACAAAAAAAAAAAAGAAAAAGAAAAGAAGATGACTCAAGAGTATTGGGAGACCGACTCTCAACAAACCTGCAGGAAAAAATAAAACCACAAATCTAACCTTTGTATGAAGATGGAGTACATTATTTTGTGACAACTGCATGTCACAAACAGTTTGCAAGTTTGACTACAGAATTAATTCTAACAGACAATATAGCTTCTAAAATGAGATGGTATCTGATTAAAGTAAAAAGTCAATCATAATGCAGGGAATAACAACAGTAGCATATTGCTTTGAGGGTCTTGTACACACCTTTCTGCATGAGCTTGGATATCATTTCTGCTGCGCACAGAAGGTGTAGGTTGCTTCAAAGGAGAAGACACTCTAGGTTTTGCATAAATAGCTGGAGTCTGAACATCAGCTGAAAATACAAATAAGAAATAGATCAAGAGATTACTAAAGCAGAGGGATGAAGACGTGCTATGAAAGATTGTTTTTTCTCAGTTGTCTCCCTCTGTAATAATGTATTTGTAAGATTGCAACTGCTGACCTATATCTTAACAAACATGCCAAAAAAAAAAAAAGGAAAGAAAAAAAGGAACCAGTGGGAGTCTGCCTTGGACTACTTAAAATAACAAGGTCAAAATTTCAGAGCTTGGGTTTTTTGTTCCAAGTTCATTGCATCACTGCCAGCCAGCAGGGATAACCTGGTGGTAGTGTCACTGCCCAGAAAGCAATACAAGTAGATGACAGATTCGATTCCCACTGGTTCCTTTTGCCAACAATCAGCATTTCTGGTTTTACAGTGAGTCAACTTTCTCTTCATTGATTGAAAAACCAAATCACTTCCCCCAACAACAAAAAATATTAGACTATGAAACAATTTTGATATCAGCAATGATTGGTGTTAGTAACAGGCACAAAATACAAGACCATGCAGAGACTAAAAACTGTGCACATGTACAGCTGAGAAAAATTAAGAGACAACCATTAAAATAACAGTTTTATTTTTTGTTCAAAACATGTACATGACAAAAATGGCTACAAACTTTCATCAGAAATAGAAAAGGAGGGAAAGAGAAGAGGCTAACAAAATCAACAAGCTCCACAGATACAGAAGATTGCCTGACAAGCAAAATTTCAGCATAATTTTCCTCTTACCAGCTTGTAGGAAACCAGTGATCAAGCCCCTGGGGGTGGGGTCACTCCCTCCAGGGGTTGCCAGAGTCTCCAGCCGAGTCATGCGGCGTGACGAGCGGGCAGACCGCGGCAGGGTGCCCGGAGTCCTCGACCGCCTCCGCTGGGCTGAAGCTGGGATGGGTGCCGGCGATGCAGCGCTTGGGCCAGGGGTGACTCTCGCTCTCTTTCTTGGGGACTGGCGAACGGTTTGGGCGGTGTCCAGGAAACCCTGAATCTGTTACAACAAGTCAGAGAATGAGCTATAAACTTATACTAGAGAGCAAATTTTCAAATTAGAATTGTGACCATTCATTTTTCAAATCTGAAGTCACAACACACATTGATGTACATGAACACGTGTACATTGTCTGCTCAAACAAGCTATCTGATGAACCACAGACAAACCTATCATTTGGCATGTCCATGTATTTTTTTTTCATTTATATTCAGGTCTTATTTACCCAGGGTAGCCTCTTCAGTGTTGCCACTGCTCTACCAGAGGGCCCTGCTATTATTATTACCCTGGCGTTGCCAGGTACCCATTTATACACCTGGGTCGAGAGGGACACATTGGGAAAAAACATCTTGTCCAAGGACGTAAGCACTGGGCGGGATTCGAAACTTGGGTCCTCCGATCGGGAGTCGGGAGTCTTATCCACTATGCCACAGTGCCCCCAATGTAGGCATTGATTAAATCCATTGCAATGTACATGTATGTAACATTATCTTGATACCCAGGAAATTGCATTCTACTTATATCCACTTCTGGGAGAATCACATTTTATCAACTGCAAACAAAACACACAACAAAACAGGGGCAGCTACAGAGTGTATTTGGGAGTAATAACACATGTAAAAAGGGTGTGTACAGTTCTGGTCGAGGTGAGGATTTAGCTTATTTTTAACATTTTGCGAGATATTTAGAAACTACTCTACGAGATGTCAAAGAGCATGCAATTCTAAGGGGTATCAAAAGTTTATTTGATGAAAATCGGTTTTGAAATGGCTGAGATATATCCAAAAACAAGGTGAAGCATAGAGATCCTAATAAAAGGCGTGGCCTGTCACCTTTTATTATTATCACTTTTTTGGATATCTCAGCCATTTGAAAACCAATTTTCATCAAATAAATGTTGAATCCTTCTTAAAATTACATTCTCTTTCATATTTCATAATAGGTTTCTCATTATCTCACTTAGGAATGTTCAAAACATGAATCCCCGCCGCAACCAGTAATGTACAGTCCCTTTAAAATTGAATAAGCTAGGCTTCCAGTGACACAGCTGGGCATACTTATATCTATTGTCAAATGAGAAGCCAGATTTCTGATCAAAATGCCTTCAATGTGCAATTAAAAAGCCAAAATATAATATAAGGTATATAATTTTCATGTCCCGTGAGGACATGTTTACTTATAACTTAATTCAAATGCACTGTGTAGTACCAATATCTACAAATGATGCTGTTTATTATTATGATATCAGAGGGTTTAACCATAATGCTTAACATTTTAATACTTGTCTTCATCTTCACTCATAATTGTGTTGTCTTCAAACATTGAATCCCTGGAACAGCAGCATTCCAAATCTACATACCCTGTAATACATCCATAGAACAATGAAAGGGTGTTTGAGCAACATATAAGCTAGTATCAGCGTACTCCCTCCTGACAAATCATATCCGTATCACTCATTTTTTGTGTCGCATTGTGCATGTGTGTGCGCGTGTGTTTAATGACAGCAGATAACAGATCTATTCCTCGGCAGAAAGTGCAACTTTCCTTTCACTGATGGAAACAGTTTTGGTGCACTAAAGTAACTTATTTACCAGAGTCCTTGGTGTGAAATCGTCCATGGCTGAGAGGGATCGTCGACTTCGTCTTCGCACAGATGCCATATTGCATTACTGAAATTAAGCATATAAACAATTAATCATGTGAGAATTTGCAATCTAGCCTGTTTATCATTCCATTTTGGTACAATCAATTAAATCTTGTTAACATGAATCTGGGATTTAAACACAGATAATGCATCCAAATAATTTACAGCTTGTTGAGGATAAGAAATCAGATTCTCTGGTCTCAATTACACAATCCACCAAAAGACAGCTGTTTTGAGAAGGAAAAAAAAAAGATCTTGTTTAATTTGACACTGGATAACAGACACTTCAGGTGTCTACTGCTATA
The DNA here is from genome assembly GCF_040938485.1 of Diadema antillarum. Lineage (NCBI taxonomy): Eukaryota > Metazoa > Echinodermata > Echinoidea > Diadematoida > Diadematidae > Diadema > Diadema antillarum. Next base: position 2,433,534 of record NW_027271032.1, on the reverse strand, counting down.
CATTACATGTAATCTCAACCACAAGTAGGTTTATGACCCCATTCTAAAACAAAAACCATACCAAAGATTGGTGATACTCGCAGTAAGCGAATCATGTTTCAAAACAGGTCAGTAGTACGGTACGAACATTAAGATTTCCAGGAGATTTCCAGCCAAAATAGTTGGCATCATATATTCCTCAAGGTTATCTGCACCAATCATCAATACTACATGCATATTGTGAACACACTGACAGTGCAATATACACTGGAGTGGCCTATAGTATTGTGGTCCTGTTAACCATGTTAGAAAGGGCAAGAAAAGCCCTCGTAAGTAACTATGCTTTGAACTAAAGAACCTGGGCCTGGGGCAGTATTTAAAATGATCTTTCAGTGATCTCTCAATAGTCTCATTGGTCACTCAACTCAGTGAACATTCACGGGATTCAGCAATCTTTTATGACAATGTCAATGTCTCACACAAAAGATCTCTCATCTCGAGTACAGAGTAGAATCCTTCTAGTGAATGAGAAACTTCGGTTTGAGTTTCTTCAGTTTGTCTCCCTCTACATATGAAAATTTGTCAAGATCGCAGCTGCTGATCTGTAAATTAACAAACATGTCGGAAAAAAGGAACCAGTGGGACTCGAACCTGTCATCTACTGCTTTCCGGGCAGCGACACTACCACCAGGCTGTCCCTGGTTGCCGGCAGTGACACGATGAACATGGAACAAATACCCAAGCTCCGAGATTCCGACATTGTTATGTTAAGTAGCCCTAACGAACTTAGCCCTAAAGTCTACATTGTATGGTTGGGGCACCACCTATCGACAGGGCACCTTCCCATCGACACCCTGCGTATCATGGCTGTTTGCGTATAGAACGAAAAAGTACGCGCGGGATCAAGTGTCATTAGCTATAAAAACAATAAAAACGAAGAAACGAAAATCAAACTCAAACAAACCAAGCTAAAAATTACACATCCGATCAGTAACGACGCATGGCTGTGAAATTCACGTGTATTACCTATGGCCTGTGAAATTCACGTGTATTACCTATGCTGTGAAATTCACGTGTATACCTATGGAGGAGAGGGGGTGCCGATCGCATGGTTCCCTTTTCAGCTGCGCGAAAAAAACGGAACGCACGCACTAAAATTGCGCTGTTTTAAAACGGAGATTCATAATCAACGAGACGGTCATGACATTCAAAACTGCAGTATTTATGGCATATTTGAGGTAAGAATTAGGCGGATTTGTATTATATTTTTAGAATAAACAAGCTACAGATCCTTAGGGTGACGATACGTGGTACCCCCAACCCTACCTAACGAACTCAGCCCTAATGAGTAGATGACAGGTTCGAGTCCCACTGGTTCCTTTTTTCTGACATGTTTGCTAATTTACAGATCAGCAGTTGCAATCTTGACAAATTTTCATTTGTAACAGAGGGAGACAAACTGAAGAAACTCAAACCTGAGCCTTCACCCCTCTGAATAATATCTTTCTTTCAATGAGAAACTTGTTGGAAAATTACCTTTTGGTCTTAATATTACCTCCCAATGGCAATGGTTTATTATTAGGCCTAAAGTTAGATCTAGAATACAATTCTTAACAGCTTAGTAATAACGCAAGTTCAAGACAATCAAGACTTGACCGAAAGATCGGTCTGTATCTGGTCGTCGGGGAAATGTTCCGCGGAGACTGCATCTGGCTTCACGGATCCCCTCCTTCTACGAAGGAGAGCGATAACGTCAAAAAAATAAAAGACTCCTCCGGACAGACGGATCTTTCTGTCTAGTTCAAGACTAGAGACCCATGTATTTTTTACCATTTCACATAGCCCGACCAGACGCTGTAATTACGCCGTGTGATTGCCTGTCGCGACGTATACTTGGGTGACCCGCACCTCGTCATAGTTAATGTTTGCCCATAATTGAATCACATTTGGCCACTGAAATTCTTTGAAATCCAACTCACATACAGGAAAAATGCTGAAAATTCCAATGGAATCACAACTTCACTGATCGATATTGAAAATTTGCAGCTATCGTCGTCAAAGGCGAACGATGCGAAAAAGTTGCGCGCTAAGGAAGGGGCCCGCAACTCGTCACCCGCTCTCCCATAGACTTAGCACGTAAAAGACGTTTGCGATGACCGTGATGTTCCCATAGACATACACGTAAAAGATGCGTGCGGGTGACATATAACACGTATTCCTATAGCCCTATTAAAATTTTAGATTTTTGCGAAAAACTGTTCGGTTTTCACCACAATTTGCTTGGTTGTAGTAATCCTGCCAAGTTTCAAGCGTACAGAACACAGTCCCGGGCATACATTTTTGTTCAGTGCGCTCAAAACGATTTTAAGCGGGGTGACGGTATTCGGGCCCCTGACGAGGTGCGGGCACCTGGCTATACCTACGTACAGCGACTGGGCTGTGTATACATGTAAACATTTCACATACTAGTACTAGTAGATTAGAATCTAGACAACTCGATCTCTAGTGTCTAGACACTATTCTTATCTGGTCTTGGAGACTGCCGAGGGATCTTGCCAATCTTGGGTCTCTCAGTGGTCTCTCAAGGGACAAGGCCATGGGCATGAAGGGTGAGCTGCCTAATTTAGTGGGGTGGGCTTAACCGCAGCAGCGACCCCATACGGACAAATACGTACCGTAAAAGGCTGTTACTGTGTTACAGCGCCCCGCGACGGGGTTAGGGTGGGCTTAGCTTTAGCAGCCGGGCCGGACCCTGACGACACTCTGCCACGGCAGCTTGTCACTGCGTACCCACTTGGCGATAGGGTTCCTCCGATCCGCTCCGACGGAGCGAAGGAAAAGGCTGGTGAAAAGCCATCGGTAATTCATCGGTTACGTTATGGTTACATTACAAGGCCAAACAGAGGCAAGATCGAAGTAGGTACAATGTAGACTTTCATCAGACATCAGACTTATCATATGGTAGCCGAAAAAAATGTAAAACCAGAAAATCTGTCAGCTGCTTACCCACTTGCTTGGCTCAGCATTAAAAGTGTAAAGGGCCGTTCACACTGGAGCGGTTTTGCGGCAGCGGCAGCGGCAGCGGCGTGCCGCAAAAATCCCTCGCGTGTTGTTCATGTACAACCGTTCACACTGGAGCGGTAGCGGTGACTTTTCAGAGCTGTAGCGGCAACCGCAAGCGGTTTTCTCGAATCGCTCCGATCCGCTGAGCGATTTTTCTAGTCTGCCGGCGCGCTGCGGCGAGGTTGCTATTGACCAATCATAATAGAGTACAGTTCGTGACGTTATTATGTGGGTGGGGTCATAAACTTTCCTTGAAAAAGAGTCTCGCGAAGGTGCAACACGTCGGTCGAAGAGCAGAACGAAGACGTCCCGAAAAGACAACTTTTGTACAATAAACTCAATTATGTTCACAAAAACACTCCTGAGGAAAATATCGAATTGGAGACCATGGTGATGAAATCGGGCTAAATGGTAAGTTGCTCATTTGATTTTCTCAAGGTTTTGCCATTTGTTTCGACCCTTGACAGCGGTCACTCTCTTGCAGAGGCTATATTGCAGATTGTAACTTTCCACGTATTTTGCCATAGACGCAGACTCGCCAGCGAAAGAAAGCAGTCTATCAATATCACAGTCCCATCTACGCATATCTATGTCTGATATAGTATTCTGCCAACATGGTACTGAAGCCTTGAAGTCTAGAGTAGATCTAGAACTACTAGGTCCAGTAGGAGCACTCTTACTATCCGACTAGTCCTACACTAGCCCCGGAGACCCGCCGCTCTGCGGCGGGTTGTACGTTGGGGCTGCTGGTCGCAGTTAGTCCTACACCTACTAAATGACCAGCAATGTATGGGGTCCATAGATGGGAAGGGCTTCTCATATGATAAATGGACCACAGTATGGTCGATTGTATACTGGTATTGGTAGGCAGGCGGTAGGGCCTGGCCCTAACTAACATCCTCAATGACCTCATTAAAAAAAAGGTTACGTAGGCAGGCATATACAACATATTCAACGTTACAATATGCTTCTTAGTAGACTAGACACTCTAACGTGAGATATATTTGATATCATAGAGTATTTTTGAATAATTTCTAATAAAATTAAATAATGTAGTCCCTGCCTAGAGGGAATTCTTTTTTTAATTAGAAAGTAATTCATAAGTAAAAATTTGGCGTTAATTAGAGCTAATACGGGGAAAAAATGGTCAATAAACGGCAAATAAATTCAAATAAAAACAACAACAGACACACCTAGCCTCTAGGCCTGATACTGTTATTGTTAACGTTAGACATAGTTCTAGACTCTAGTCTAAAGTTTCTAGACCTAATGTGCATTAGGCCCTTTGGGGCTTTAGGTATGTTCTGGGTATTGACTCTGCCTTTATACAGGCCTAGATCTAGGTCACGTACTACGTAGGTGTTTTTGTGCTGCCATACTGCCACCGCACTGGTATAAATGCATACACATAACCACAACTTTGTCCATTGGCATTGGCATGACAAAGACAATCTACATGAATTTTTACTTGCGTTCAGTCTCGCATCATCAGACAGGCAGTGAAGTAGGACTGATTTGTCTTGTTAGAAAGTGAATCAAATCCTCTCATGAGTCTCAGGCTGAGTCTGACCAAGTTAAGGGTAATGTTTTAAAATCACTTTAACTGTAACTCTACTGTAGCTGGTAAGCATACGTGTGCTTATCTTGTCTTGCCTTTCCAAAGATGCCCACATTTCCCACAATCAATAGACTTGGAAGGTTTCTTCAATGTATGGTAAGGGTACCAGCTATCGGCAGGTTACATCGACACTCTGCGTATCATGGCTGTTTGCGTATAGAACAAAAAGGTACGCATGGGATTAAGTGCCATTTTATAGCTATGAAAACAGTAACAAAGAAACGAAAATCAAGCCAACAAAACAAACTAAACACGTTTCAATTACACATCCACACAGTAACAACGCATGACTATGAAATTCACATGTATTACCTATGGAGGGAAGGGGTGCAGATCGTGAGGTACCCTTTTTCAGCCACGCGAAGAAAATGCATTGCACGCACTAAAATTGCATAATTTTACAACAGAGATTTGGAATCAACAGAACAGTCACAAGATTTGAAACTGCAGTATTTACAGCTTATTTGAGGAAAAACTTTGGTGAATTTGTTTTATACTTTTGGAATAAATGAGCTGCAATTCATAGGGTGCCGATAGGTGGTACCCTCATTCATACAATTTAAATGCCAGTGATGCAGTGGTTGGTTAATTGCTGACCCTTGACATATTGTATCAAGGGTTGAAGCAGCCATTACTTCTTCTGGGAGGCTGAGCCAGTCCTTTGTGTTCCTCTGTAGGAAAGATGACCCTCTGTATTGTGTTCTGCAGGTAATTCAGTGCGTTATACCAAATGTATATTTTCATGAATAGTTTCATTGATATAAGCACTTGGCATTTTAGTAGCACTTACACTGTACTGCAAAATGAGCAATTTAAGAGAAAAATCAGATATCAAAAGTTCAGGCAATCAATTCCTGCATGTGGTGTTGGTTATGGGAGTGAAGGACTAAGGTGCTTTTTAAAAGATACCTTTTTATATTACATTTACTTTGTGCTGAGTAAAAAGTTCCCCCATTCATGTAAGGAAATAACGTCATAATGCATTGTACATGTATAACACATCATTTGTATAACACCTCCCTTGTATGAATATTATTTACCCACAGGTAAACAGTGATTGAATCTGCTTCCCTCCTATTCAGTGAATGCGGAAAGACCATGCAAAGGAGGCTGTATCCCTGACCAGGCTTTGATGCAAGCTCACTCATTGACTGGAAAGCTGTGAGTTTCAGCTTTCAGGATTAACAGAAAGTGCATTATTCAAAAGATTGACATTCTAGGTACATTTATACCATAACCATTGTTCAGAACTTGACCCTACTCCTGTGGGAGGAAAAAACAACAACTTTATTTTGGAAGTGATGGTACATGTATTGTACCGTACCTGATAATTCTAATGACAACACAGGTACATTATTTTGTATGTCACCTGGAACTAAAGAGTGAACTTAAATTAAGAGTGAAATTTCTGTGAAGGTACATCTTTTAATCTTTACCCTGCCCCTTCATTCAAGGAAATGTACATGTATGTAGATTCTTCTCTTTCTTTATAATGTATGATATGGCAACATCCCATACATTTGACAGGTATGACAATATCCAGCATAGACCAATCAATCATTTTAATAGTGTATATTATAGTGTACCAAAGGTGCCTAGGTCTAGTAATTGGCCCATACCAATTTAATCAGTTTCAGAGGACATGAAAATGCATGTCAAATATAACTTTAAATGTAAAATTGTCTGTCACTTTTATTTTATTTTATTTTATTTTCTTATTTGGGGGGGGGGGGGGTGGTCCAAAAAAAGTTGACTTAAGACAAAGTTACACTTCTTTGCAAAGATAGTTCTGGTTTGTAATTAAGCTAGACATGGGAAAAAACAGACAAACAAACAAACAAATAGCACCATGAAGGCCATAACTGTGTGAATTGTTCTGTTGTGATCTGTAGCTTTCTTACAGGCCTATACTACCTCCCCATTCCCTTCTGAAACAATTTTGTCCCCTGTTTCCAGATATCATGTTTGACTCACTCCTGCATGTGCATAGTAGATCTTCAGCTTTAAAGAATGACCTTCTGATCTTGGTCACTCTTGCTCCTAGTTTGCTGGAGTTGCTCGTAAATATATGATACAAAATTACTGGAAATACCATGTGTATAAAGGCATAAGAAAATAGTGCACATCAATATGTCTTAAAAATTTTTACACTGTTTCCATATATGCCTGCCTTTTTCGTTCTCCCAGGAAGGACTGTTTTAACTACTCATATGTGGTCGACACAGAACATCCGCAGTCACAGCCCTTCATCCTTCTTATTGGAGAAAGCAAATTAAATATATACCCTCTTCAGGTACATGTATCTGCAGTTGTGGAGCACAGGGCACAGTCCTCAAGGCATTGTGGGTGCAGCTGATCTTGTCTTCAAGTTGATCTTCGTTCTAAATCGCAACTACTGGCCACATTGCATGGCGGTGAGACCATTTTAAAAGGGACTCCTGTACAAACAAGGAGGATTTGAAACTTTGGCATCCATCCCTTATTTTCTAAATTTGCCGAGTCAACCATAATGCAACCATTTATTTATCATCTCCACCCTTCCCGTATCAAGTCTGCATAATAAAACAGCATTTGCTTGAGAAGTACATACAATGTTATAGGGAAATAGGCACTGACCCATTAATTGTGATCTCCTCATGACAGTGACCATGTTATTTCACAAGCCATTTGCCATTTCGATATTGTTGTATTTTGACTATACACCTGTACCATGTATGAATGATAAGGTACCTTTATATTGATACTATTAGTAGTTAATGCTTCTTTGAAACATGTACATGTATTCACTTTTCAAGGAGTTAGTTTTACTTATGATAATGTAGACAAGTATCGAATATGTGAAAAGCTGCTAATTCCATTATTACACACCACGCCCACACATAGTGTGTACAAGTTGACAAGGGATGTATAGAGCACCAAACTGTGACATTGCCATGGAGACTAGTTCTATATGACCTCACCTGGCCTAAATATCTGTCAACAGTATTGTTGCTAACCATGCTTGCACCAGGTTCCAACCCAAGTTACAACAACTCTCTTGCTTTTTCAGGAGTTGACCTAGAACTTGGCATACGTGGCCAATATTACAGGTAAATGTGGTATGTAATTAATGTGTTGCCACGGTAATGAAAAAAAATCTATAGAAAATTTATCCAAGATATTGTGGATCAAACTACTTTCAGTCTTTATAATGTGAATGGTAATTTGAAAACACAAGATATAATTGTCTTCAACTGGCATCCTTCATGTATCACTTGAGTAGTGAAGATGTACCCCACGCAATTTCATCTATGTTCATAAGAAGTGATCAAGTTCTTCATGATTATCATACAAGGCAGGCTATTGTGTATCACTTAGCAGATAGAACTCGACTCAGGAGAAATGTGATAGCATAATACATGTACAGGTCCACAACACAAGAATTCTTTGCATTGCTCCCAGGTAGGCCAGTAGCCAACATACTATTCAAAAATGTGATGAAATTCCACCTTTTCACTATGTACCTGCATAGTACCTGTCTCATGTGTGTATTTGACTTTGGAGTATGGATGCAATATTGTATAATGCTGCATGGCAATGAGTAAAATGATTAGCAGTAACACAAGCACTTTATAGTGTACCTGAAGCATGTTACTACAGATTTTTGAAAGCTTCAAGTTTATCTTGAAACCCAAATCTATAAATGTTGACATGGCATCAAATATTATTTTCATTACTTGTATAATCTTGAACACTCAGTTTGTACTTTCCTTGCATTGAATTAGTATTTGATGTCAGATAACTCATAACGGGTCATTGCATTATATGCGTAATATGTTGCTATTCTGTTTGCTACTTGATTTTGTTATCTGACTAGCTAAATTGAACCATGTAAGCACCTACAATGTAGGTGCCCATTTTTGTTGTATTCCTTTGCTTATCCTGATTTTCTTGTGTTTGTGTTTGTAACTTCAATACATGTCCATATCATTGCAAATCTCAAGCCTCATCCACCCCTATGTATCCGCTCTTTCTTGCTCATTTCATTTGATGAACCCTGTACTGCTCTTTTCTCTCAATCCTATTCTCTCCTATATTTTCCCTGTCCTACATGTATGTACATGCGTATCCGAGCAATTGCCCCAGAGGGCAATTACTCCCTGGCTAAATACTGGTTAGTGGTAAGGTAAGAGTAAAGATTAGGGTTAGGATTAGGTCAAGGCTTAGGAGTTTGGGTTAGGGTTAGGATTAGGTTCAGGATTAGGATTAGGGCCAGGGGAAGGGTCCGGGGTAATTGCCCAAGGGGTAATTGCCCTAGACCCATGTACATGTAATACAAGTACTTTTTGTTTCTTATTACTTAGAAAGATTGGTCCTTATGAGGTTTGAAAGGTGAAATGTAAACAACTGATTTGTTTTATGTTGTAAAGTATGCAGTTCTGCTCGGAATTTGCACTGAATTAATTCTTTTTTTTTTTCAGATGTAGGAGATGAGAATGATATGCGTATAGAAAATTGGTCCAAGAAACAAATTACATTGGTGTTAATTATCATACATGTACTTCAATCATTCATAAAATCCAGTACCATACTACCATTACTGTATTGTTTTGACAACTCATGTGTATCCATTCAGATTTACAAAGTTGCTCATACAGTGTCAGATCTTGTGAATTTTCATTTTACATGTGAATGTGCTATATTACTTCCCTTCGCAAATGTTAACAGTATATGTATACACTGTACTTCATTTCTGCAACAGACTGCCATATTAGATCACATCAAATGAGATTGTATGTTGCAACAATTGTCCTGAATTAGTGTCTCAAGTGCTAAATTTGACATGTGTGGTTTGTATTAGTGCATGTGCATTGTTTGATGTGTATTTCGAGTGATGTTTGTCATTTACGGACGTAAGTTGGTTAAAATTCCTGTTAACTAATGTTTTCATTCGGTGGTTAAATTAATCGAAGAAAAGATTTAGTGCAATTCCACAAAACTTGCTTAAGATAAAACCGACCTCAGTTGGCTTTTGGTAATCACTTTACCCAACAGTTGTGTGGTTCACTTGGAAATCGACTGTCTGTTTAAATGCTATCCAGATTTCTGAAAGCGTAGATTTGATGGTGTAACACAGATGTATGAATTTGAAATCCAAACTGAGATCGTGTGTGTGTGTGTGTGTGTGTGTAGTTTTTGTTTTTGTTTGTTTGTTTGTTTTTTCTAAGAGGATGCAAAACTGCCATTAATTTCTTCCTCATGCATGATATAAAACACATGCTGTGGAGAGTAAAAATGCTACTCATGTTTTTCCATAGCTGGGAGTACAGTATGTGGGTGACTGTATTATGGGCCGTTTGTGGATTGATTACATTATACTCTACATACGTATAGATCTAGTAGATTTGAGTAGGAGAGTGAATGGTAGGCATATTACCCAAAACATCCCCTCACCTTTGTAACTACAATTCCAGAAAGAGCATGAACTGTGACAGAAATCAAATCAAACATTAACATTTCATCCGTGTAGAGTTCATCGGTAATAATGATAGTAATAATACAGTATACATTTAATGTGCCAATTCCACATGACTAACGTGCTCAAGGCGCAGTAGGAAAAGTGAGTTATGAAGTACAAAAATCATTACACAAACATGCACATGAAAATGAATGACACAATCATGATGATTAAATATATATATATATTAAATATATATATATATATATATATATATATATATATATATATATATATATATATCATAATACCGGTATACTATTCTATGGTAAAAGATTGGAATGACAAGTAAAGAAGTATGTTGCTGGTTTTTTTTTTTAAGAGCTCATCTTTCATAAAGTTGACTACTTTGCCGACACCAAAAAAAAAGAATACTAGTCATTTTTCAATTAACACGAAACAAGATAAGATATCATTACTTTAGATGCTAACTAATTTTGTAAAAAACAAAACAACAAACAACAAACAAACAAAAACAAGGAAAATGTGACATTCGCAGATCATATTTGAGATATTGATGTGTTGGATGTACACATTTTATTATTATTATTATTATTATTATTATTATTATTTTATTTGGCTTTCAATCACAAATACATTTTTCGAAATCAGAAAATTGTACATTGGAGTGGTAAGGGGGCACCAGGTTGGGTAGCCCGGGTCTGGAAAGAGCCAACTAAATGACTTAGGCCCTCAGGCCATCCTCCCCAACCCACCTGGTGCACTCAAAACAGTCAGTTTACAATATAAAAAATACAAATTTCATTAACAGGCATACATAAAAAACAAAAACAAAACAACTGTTTCTTTGTATGTGTCAATTTGAGATATGTGAACCTACCAATCTTTCTTATTCCATTCAGATATCAGAGGTCATTTTCTAAATAAAATACTACTAAAAAAAAAAATTATACATTGCATATATGTATGTCAGCTCTTAAATGACTACCGACATCAAAACCTACACTGCGTGTGAAAATGCATACAGTCAATGAACAATGTATGAATTTGAAATTTCCATGTAAACTATATTCCCTTACAACATTTCATTTTAACTTCATTATATTTGGACAGATATCAAAACAGAACTGCGAGAGAGAGAGAGAGAGAGAGAGAGAGAGAAAGAGCGAAAGATAGAGAGAAAAATAATAAATTCATAGATAACTAAAACTATCTCTCAACGTGAGTAACACCCCTACCCAACACCCATGGAGACAGCTCAACCAGTAATGATCATCTGCATGTTTTCTATTGGAGAAAAAAAAAGAATACCATGGCAATGTATCGCTCAACATTGAACAAAATGTACACTCTGCTCACTAATAAAGCATGTAGTCACGTGTGCCATGTATTATCTCAATTCAAGTGCTCATAACCCGAGTAAGGTATTGAAATAAACAATGATTTTCATTAAGGAATGTTGTTACCATGGCAACACAATGTTTGATATGAAGATAAAAGATATGGGGAAAATGAAATTTGCACAACTACACAATATATTTCATAGCTGTCACATGTGCCAAAATTTAAATGAAATTGCTCAAATGCTGAGGGAGTTAAATAAATTCACAATAACATTATGATTTTCATTCAAAATATGCTGTTAACATGGCTACACATTTTGTAACAAGAGACCCGCGGGTCTAGCGCTCACCTGAGTATCGCAAGTTCACCTTTCACGCAGTCACTAATCTAAATTATTCACAGCTCTACCAAAATTTGACGAGGCATTCTCAAGTGGAAGATGAAAATGTACAATAAGGGCCCAATTTTTTCAAGATTCCTTAATTTGGGGGAATTGGGGCCCCCTGGGGCCCTCTGGGTGGGGCATGGTGCCCAGTTTGATAAATTGAGATCCTGACCACCTAGGGATGCTACCTGCCAAGTTTGACAAAAATCCATCATGAGGTTTTCAGGAAGAAGATGAAAATGTACAATTCAGGCCCCCATTTGGACCCTTCCAACCACCCCCCCCCCCCTACCCCCAAGAGGGGCACCCCTGGATCTCCTATGAACAAACTTGAAACTACAGTCATTAATGTACTCACTCATAGTATTATCTCAGCTCTATAACTTCTGATTCTAGAGAAGATTTTTAAAGATTCCTTCATTTGGGGGGTTTGGGCCCCCTGGGGGCCCCCTGGGTGGGGCATGGTGCCCATATTAACAAATTGAGATCCTAACCCCCTAGGGATGCTACCTGCCAAGTTTGGTGAAAATGGGTCATGGGGTTCTCAAGAAGAAGATAAAAATGTACAATTTAGGCCCCATTAGGACCCCTCCTCACCCCCCCCCCCCCCCCCTGGGTCCCAAGGGTGGCACCCCTGATTCTGCCATGAACAAACTTGAAACTACAGTCATCAATGTGCTAACTCATAGTATTAACCTAGCTCTATCACTTCTGGTTCTAGAGAAGAAGATTTTTGCGGATTCCTTAATTTTGGGGGGTTTGGGCCCCCTGGGGGCCCCCTGGGTGGGTCATGGTGCCCATTTTAACAAATGGAGTTCCTAACCCCCTAGGGATGCTACCTGCCAAGTTTGGTGAAAATGGGTCATGGATTTCTCAAGAAGAAGATGAAAATGTACAATTTAGGCCCCATTAGAACCCTTCCCCACCCCCCTCCCCTGGGTCCCAAGGGGGGCACCCCTGATTCTGCCATGAACAAACTTGAAACTACAGTCATCAATGTACTAACTCATAGTATTAACTTAGCTCTATCACTTCTGGTTCTAGAGAAGAAGATTTTTACAGATTCCTTAATTTTGGGGGGTTTGGGCCCCCCTGGGGGCCCCCTGGGTGGGGCATGGTGCCCATTTTAACAAATTGAGTTCCTAACCCCCTAGGGATGCTACCTGCCAAGTTTGATGAAAATCGGTCATGGGGTTTTCAAGAAGAAGATGAAAATGTAAAAAGTTTACGCACGACGCACGACGGACGACGCACGACGGACGACGCACGACGCACGACGCACGACGGACGCCGGACGAAGGGCGATCGCAATAGCTCACTTGAGCCTTTGGCTCAGGTGAGCTAACAATGACGAAAGATCAATTTTGTACAGGCAAATAGTATAGTCACGATGTGGTAACATGAGCCATATTTGATACCTTACAAACAAACAAAAAATACATTCTTTAGATATACAAATATTACAGTCTAATCAAAGGAAGAGACATGTGATTTCAGTCTTTGTTGCCAGTTTGTAAAGTTCACAAGCACAAAATCTGTGCGCAAGTCCGTGGGCAGCTGATCCCATAAAATGGGAAAAAGGTGCATGGCTGTCTTTGAAAGTCTTTGTGTGCGAGCTTTCAGATGCTGGAAACGTACATCATATGGGCGTCGAGTAACAACTTTAATGGTAGACACGATGTCGTCACACAATATGAAACGATGCAAGGCTTTGGCGATGAAGCTCAGTAGGAGGTATGTGCGGCGGGACTCCAATGTGGACCAGTTCAAGGTACGTAGACGCTCAGGGTAAGGCATTTGTTGTCTACGCTGCTTCAGAATCATTCGGGTTGCACGGCGCTGGACGCCCTCAAGTCGGTCACACAAGTTCCGATTGTAGGGCATCCATGCAGGTAAGCCATACTCCAAGATTGGCAGAACGAGCGATTTGTACAGGGTAAAACTGGCTGATGATGTAAGGCCGGAAGACATGGAATTAATCAGGCCCAACAATCTATTGGCGCGAGAAATTATGTAATTAACATGGCTTTCCCACGACAACCTATGATTGATCACCACACCAAGATATTTAACTTCAGAAGCAACATCGATTGGGACTCCCTGTATGAAATACGAAGGTAAGGCAACATTCGTTTTCCTTGCTCCAGCGATTCGCATGACTTTTGTTTTCTTGACATTGATTTCCATACGGTTGCGGGTACACCAGCATGACACGTCATTCAGGTCAAGTTGCAGATCCTCGACATCCCTGGCAGATTGAATTGGTCGATATAACACCGTATCATCGGCGAAGAGGGCAACTTTTGATGAAGCAATGGCAGGAAGATCGTTAATGAACATGTTGAAAAACAGGGGCCCAATAACACTTCCTTGGGGGATCCCGGACGGTACAGGAGACCAGTCAGAGTGGACACCTCTATACAAAACTCGCAGCTCACGTCTGCAGAGGAAATCTTTTGTCCAGTGCCAGAGCTTTCCGGTGATATTGTACTGAGTGGAGAGCTTATGTAAGAGAATATCGTGAGGCATTTTGTCAAAAGCACGGGAAAAATCGAGGAACAGAACATCTACAGGTGAGGCATGTGGGCCCTCCAAAGAGTGAAGCCAGTCGTTCGTCAAGTGCAGTAATTGGGTAACACACGATTTCCCCCTCCTGAATCCGTGTTGGACAGTTGTAATCGGACAGTTTAAAGCGAGATGGTCCTCTATAGCTCTGGCCACCAAGGACTCCATGATCTTACTAGCTATTGAGGTAAGAGCAACCGGTCGATAGTTGGACGGGTCAGATTTGTTGCCTGTCTTAAACACTGGTATGATATTTGATCGCTTCCAGGATGTTGGAACAGAACCAGTCGAAAGAGAAATGGAGAAGATCCGCTGCAAAATATGAGCTGATACTGGAGCTGTTTCCTTGAGTAGGACTGGCGAGAGCCTATCAGGCCCTGGAACTTTTTTGGCTTTGAGAGTGAGCAGTTTCCGGTAGACATCCGCTACAGATATGTCAAGTGATTCCATGGAACTTATGGGAAACTGGCACTTTGGAGGTTCAGCGGGTACCTCTTGGCCTCCAGTAAAGTATCTTTGAAAAGTGGCAAGATACCCATTTGCAATATCAGCTGGGTTCCTGATCACATGGTCGTCAACTACAAGAACCGGAGGAGGAGAGTGTCTTTTCCTTTCCCTGACAAATGCAAAGAACCGTTTACGGTTGTCAGGGAGAGAGAACATATTGTTGACGTAGTGCCAATACGACGCTCTGGTGTGGTATTTCACCTGGTTGCGAATTGCACGAAACGCAGACCAGTCACTCGAGAGCTCAGTCCTCCTAGCTCTTCTGAACAGCTTGCGTTTCCTGTTGATCATATGTTTGATCTCTCTAGTAATCCAAGGTCTGAATCTGGTAGAGCGTTTCTTGGTTCTGGGAATTGCATCCCTAACAGCGGCGTCAAAGATGTCTAAAAATCCTTCCCAGGATGCATTGGTGTCATCAGGGTCCAGATATAGACTCCATGGGACGAGCTGCAGTAGGCGATTTAGATGAGAAAAGTCCCCTTTGTTGAAAAGCATGAACTCACGAATTACAGGATTAGTCGAAAACATCTTTGTAGACTTTATTTCAAAGAAGACACCATGATGGTCACTCGGAACCGGATTTGGACATACATCTGCTTGCAGAAAGACATCAGGGCGGTTGGTAAAGAGATGATCAATTAACGTTCCAGACATAGGATCGTCGCGTGAAGGCCGAGTAATAGAACTAACGAGTTGAGAAGCATCCAATGTGTTAAGTATGGACAGCAGACGAGTGGAATCAGGTGAGTGTCGATTCAGCAAATCCACATTAAGGTCACCAACAAGTAGGATACCTGAGAAATCTGACGATACTCTTTGGACATTGTCAATGCATTCTTGCAAAGCTTCCCATGTATCAGCTGCTGCATTTGGTGGACGATACATGGACACCAAGAGCCACTTTGAGTTACCAATGACAATCTCGACACAGGTCATTTCGAGGTTTGGGTGTTCCAACATGTTCAGGCGACGTGGACAGAGTGTTGCATTAACAGCCGTGAGAACACCACCTCCACCTTTGCCGTGCATAACTGGGACGTCTTCCCTGTCCCTTCGAAAGATCACGTAGTTGTCAGGAAAACCTAGTTCAATTGTATCGCATGTGATGTTGAGCCAACTTTCGCAAACAGACAATATATCAACCGGGTTTGTAGCCATATGAGCTAGCAGATCTGGCATTTTGTGTCGAACAGAGCGGGCATTGAACAGCAGACCAGAGATTGTTTTCCTTTTCGCACCACGGTCTTTGTCAGGACCTGGGTTGGTCTCAATATCCCCAGACTGGGCGGAGAAAGACTGAAAGGCGGAGAAGTAGCACCATGAATCTTTTGAAGTGCAGTTGTATTCAGTGTAAACTTGAAGAAGTTCTAGCTGAAAGGTAGATGAAGAGTTAGTGTAGTAGTGTATTCTTGAGCCTAAATACCTGGTACGGCGGAACAGTGTAGCATGTGTGTAACATGATGAAGACAGGCTCAGGGGGCTTGCATGTACATTGTATCTGTACAGTACAACCAGCAGGAGGAGTGTGACAAACTTGGCAAATCCCATTGTTTCCAGCGGTCACTTTTGTTGCAAACAATAGTGAGGGTTGAGCGAACATGAATAGTAGCACCACAGCTCCCTTCAGTGAGTGTGTAGACTGTATGCTGTATGCTGTACACGCAAAATGGCTCAAGTGGTCAGTGACTTCCAAAGAGAAATGTTGAATGATCAGCACAGGCACGGAGAAATGGATGCATATTCCTGCTGCAGCTTGCCCAAAGGTATCCAGAGTTTATGAGAAAACGATTCACAAGTTCAAAACAACACATCCAGGCAGAAAATGATGAAAATTTGGATGGAAACTCAGAGCTCGTTCTACACCCAGCTTCACCCAGCTTCATGTATTGAAATCATGTACCGCCTTTTCAGTATACATGTATATGGCAGTGGTCCGATGCAACAATTTCTGCGTGATACCAATATCAGTAACACAAGGGATATTTTGCAGTTTCATTGAACAGTCTGTGTTGAAAGTGGGTTTTTTATTTAAAGCAAAAAGTTGAAAAGCTGAGATTCCAGTACTGATTGTCCAATAGTCTTCTTGCATGTTACGCATCCTTGATTTCCTTGATTGTTTGTTTCGTTTTGGAAAAGTGATTTTGTAAATTCTCAGATCTATGGGGAATGTATTCACGGTATACATGTGCATGATAATTATGTAATTGATTACTAGTAAACTGCAGGTGCCCAAGGGCAACAATCTAATTTGCATATTACGCGCGGCAAACCGCTCCAGTGTGCACAGCGTGCCGCTGCGGCAGAGTTTAGCGGCAAACCGCCGCCGCTGCCGCTGCCGCAAAACCGCTCCAATGTGAACGGCCCTTAAGACGTTGCGGTTGATGTGTACATAAACATGAATGCATCACACATACAACTAACTTCGGAGTTCCCGCATTACCCCGTTATCATAGAGGGCGCTGCTGCAGTCTATCCATTTGTATGTCATCGAGCGATCCGAAGTTTCCTTCATGATTTTTTTTTTTCTTCAATGATAATTTTCCTGTATTGTGGATGTAAAGCGGGAGAAAGAATGCAAACATTTTCAAGCAAACAAAACGAGTATATTCTCTTCGATTGTGTCATGGGGTGAGACAATAATTCATAATTGCATACCCTCCCCTTTTTATTTTTACTTTAGTTTTTTTTTTTCTCGATTAACTAAAATTATTATTGTATGTATTAACAGAGTGTTATCGCAAAACGAGCTAAATCCATTCTTGTTAAGTTGAGATATCCAGTGCGGATCCAGAAGGGGCGCACCCGGCGCACGCCCCCTTTATTTTTCATTAAAAGCAAAAGAAAGAAAAAGAAAAAAATAAAGGAAACCCGGAAGTGGCACCAAAAATATTAGTTCGCCCCCCCCCCCCCCTTTACAGAATTTCTGGATCCGCCCCTGATATTTGTGATTAAAGCTGCTAAAAAACAAAGAAATGATAAGAAGATACATGATATTCAATCATAACTCCTATAGAACATTTATATAATATTGACTGGCCCTGAGGGAGGTACCAGAAAATATTGCCCAAACTGAAAGCATATTGCCCGAGTCGAAGACGAGGGCAATATGTTTTCAGTGCGGGCAATATTTATCTGTTACCTCCCGAAAGAAAGGCCAGTCAATATCATAATTATTACCTATCCCCCTAGGGAAATTAAGAAAATATGTAAATACGGCTATACACTATATATGACACAGATCAAGCCACATTTGACTACCTGTATACACCATCAATATGTTGAATAATTGCAAATTGATTGTTCATCAATGTATATCATTCAACTCCAACTTCAAAGATACATGTAGTTGTAACGGGCAAACTTCAAACTTCTGAACGTTCTTACATTTTATTTTTACTTCTCTGTTTAAAGTTTGAGAGTTGTAAAACTGATGGTCACTGTGCAATTACTGATCACAAATGGACTAGTCATTGCCTAGTGCTGCTGTAAGTGTTCGACCTTGTATGACATGATTTATCAGCGTTCTTCTGCGGTGCGTGTAACTGACACCCTGGACGTCCTGGAATGTTTTCTTTTCGTGGTCGATCGGAATGTTTACGTTTAAAGCAGGGAGGTGGAGAGAGAGATTCCACTCTTTCTCTTCCCACCTCCCCAAACCGGAAGATTGCACTGTTTGCACATACTGTTACTGTTACGCAGCGACGTGGCGAAAAAGCATATTGACTGCTGACCTTTAACCCTGCAAAATAACAACTCCTGACCTTTAACCCTGCAAAATAACAACCGGAATTGCCTCGCAAAACTCCCTCGTAGAGGTAATAATCCTTGTTATGTTACAAGTGAGGTATTACTGGAGGTTTATTTTTGCTCTAATGGGCCGATGATGGACTTACTTTGAAATGTTTAAAAATGGCGCTTAGACCATTTTGCAATAAAACTCTTCATATAAAACAATATCGATGATCTCGTTCTATATGATGTATTAATTTCATGTAGGCCTATTGTACGATATGCCGGAGGAATGAAAGAAATTAGAATTTAAAACAATAAGAAATGCCTTCTGAGTTCGTTAGGGCTGACGTTCAATTTCAGAGCCCCGACAAGATACTCTTTGGACAGTTTGACGAGGCAAGTTATATCTTTTCGACATTCATTCTTGCAGACAGGGAAAAGGTGTGTGCGATTCATATTCCTGTGACAACACTACGAATATCTGCGTATTGACCTGTCCTTCGAATCATTCTGAAAGGGCGTTAGATGTTGCGGAAATGATTATTGATCGCATGCAAGAGAGTGTGGCGGACACAGCATCTAGGGGCGTTTCATCAACGAGTTCGTCGGAGGTTTTCACCGACAAATTTGCTATCGGCCAATCAGACGTAAGGATTTCAGTAGCTTTTAACAGTTGTCAGTGTAATTCACCGACAAAAAGTTTCTTGAAACACCCCCCAGGAGTGAAAATCATGGACCAGGACAATCAACATGACTTTCCGACAACCATTTAGATGTGCGGACAACACGAGGGAATAAAGTAAAGCCTTCATTTTCCATGGGATTTTTCTCGTCATAGTGTGGTTCCCCCTCCTCCACCTCCTCATGGGCACTATAACCAGCCTTGGAATGGTCAGGCATCAGGGCATCCGTCACCTCCACGACGCCGCCTCGTTCGAAGTCAATGTTGCTAGTTCCTGATGTGTCTATACGTAACTGTATAAAATGTCAATCATATTGATTAGTTCAAATAATGTGTGAAAAATCTTCAGTGAATGAAACGACTGTGTAGAGCAGATTTGCTCTTCAATCTCTAAAGTGAATAAAAACTTCGCAGGAGCTAGACTCTTGGTGGTGGTCTGCTTCTTCTTCTTTGTGGAAACTGTGGACAAAGAATCTCCGATCTTCGGACTATGGTTTGCCCCAGCCCCCAGGGAATGTTGACTTTCGCCGGTTCATCATCAGGGCCCCATTTCATAAAAAGTTGATATGATAGCAACTCTTGCTGGAATGACAATTGTAATAGTAACGACAAAAATCCAGCTTCCTGATTGGCTGTTGCTATACTGGAAGTTGCCATCGTCCAGCAAGACTCTGAGATTGAGTTGCCATTTTAACATCTTTTATGAAATGGGGCCCAGTTGGTCGGATGCAGGAGGGATTCTTGCCCTCACCCTCTATATAAACCCCCCCCCCTCCCCCATCCCCACCTTCTCTGACTTCGATTGTATTTTATTGGCATAAAATAAATGAGGTTCAAGAGATGGGAGTTCCAACTGGCTATGACTAATTCAAATACTAGTAGCTGTCAGTTGTATGGAACCACAAAAATGATTCTACACTGGTGCATTTGTGCCGTTTTAATGATCGGGGTTCAATGCCGCCATCTTTCTGAGCAATTTGAAGTTTCATTTATAACGCTTAATACACAGGCTGCTTTGCATGTATCTATATCAACTGCAGTTAAACTTCACCATGGATTAAAACAAAAGTCAATCCCGCGTCCAAAAGTAAACCGTGTGCAAAAGTGTACTCTGAGCCATATGTAGTGAAAGTGTTTGAAATAGTATACCTTTCTGGAATACCGATTTTTATCATTAAAGTCTTTCCCGATTATTTCCAACGAATTGAAACTGAAATGGTGTAATCTTCAAGTATAGTTCTTTTTTATATTTTGGCTGAAAAATCAATCCTCTAGTGATTGGTTGAAAAGCTTGACGTGATTATATGTATTTTCAGCTATTGCAGATATTGGTCTGTTTTTACATTGCACTCGAGTCCACTGTATAGGCCCTACTTTGGGAAATGACGTCACTGTTTGTGACATTTTCCAATACATTGTAGTGCACTATTTATGAAATTATGTCACCAAGCGATTGTGACATCACAAAGCAATTCTGACATTGCGCACTGCTTTGTCAGCCACTTTGTGCAATGGCACAAAATAAGCATCTCGCGCCTGCATAATTATGTTTCACGAGTTGGGCGAGGGTGGGGGGGGGGGGGGGAGCACTAGGGACCTATACCGGTTGTTACGTCTAAGGAGGCACAATCAATTCAGACTTTCATTTCATTTCTTTTCATTTTATTTTATTTTATTTTATTTTATTTTATTTTATTTCATTTTATTTCATTTCATTTCATTTCATTTCATTTCATTTCATTTCATTTCATTTTATTTTATTTTATT
Source organism: Diadema antillarum (assembly GCF_040938485.1). Taxonomy (NCBI): domain Eukaryota; kingdom Metazoa; phylum Echinodermata; class Echinoidea; order Diadematoida; family Diadematidae; genus Diadema; species Diadema antillarum. Next base: position 2,412,434 of record NW_027271032.1, on the reverse strand, counting down.
TCATTTTATTTCATTTCATTTCATTTCATTTCATTTCATTTCATTTCATTTCATTTCATTTCATTTCATTTCATTTCATTTCATTTCATTTCATTTCATTTCATTTCCAACAATGCAGAGCATTTACATACACAAAATGAGAAAATATCAATGTATAAGTGTAACAAAGAAAAACACGAGAAGTTAACATTACTGAGCATCACGTTCAGATGAGATTGAATTAAGATTAATTGCACGGAAATGGAGGAGACGTGATGAAAAGCCAAGCTTATATTTTGCAGTCTCCTTGTGGACATTATAGGGGCCTAACCGCTCAGCGAACAAAGTTAATACGTGTAGCACTAAGGAAGCAAGTTGCTTCGATATATGTATTGAAAAAAAAGCACGTACACACACATACATTACTTATACAAACAAACACAAAGATGGACAGTCAAACACAAGTAAGCTCTCTTGTTAAAGAGAAAGAGAGAAAAAAAAAACCCAGAGTGAAGAAAAAAAAAGGAATTGGAAGACTTTGAAAGTATAATGCATGTACTATGAAGACAAAAAGAAGTGGCGTAGATATGCCTGCCATGACTGGAGATACTCCTTTGTTCAAAAATTAAGTCAAGATTTGATCCTTACCCATCAATGATAATATTTATAAACATAAATTGCAGTATGAACCCTTTCTCTCTGACTTCTCTCGGTGTCACCGAAACTGCACATGGCATGGGTTTTAGCAGACAGGAAATGATGATAATAGTATCAACATAAATGTGGAGGTGTGGTTTACATCGATCTACACCTTAGTATGCCTACACTTGCAGTTCACCTGCATAAATGGCGTGTTTGATCATATGAATCTATGATGTATGAATGTTTTAGAATGTCCAGTTTTTCCCTTGCTTGTCATCATCATCATCTTCTTCTCCTTTCTCTTTTTGCCTTCTTCTTTCCTTTATTTCTTCTCTTTTCTCCTTCATGATCTTATTCTTATATTCCTCTTTCTTTTCTCTTTCTTCTTTCTTCTTCTTCGCAGTATTGTTGATCTCTCGTGAGGTTTTTCACTTCATGCATAATATATGATTATATATATATATATATATATATATATATATATATATATAAATATTTATATATTTATAAATATTTATATTTATATATATATAAAATCAAAGGTATCGAATTCTATGGTTCCAAGTACATGATACCTGACGCGTCCACTCGCCCCATGATGTGCCAGTGGGATGTGTCGCTCCAGCCTCACTCAGTGCTGGCCGGCCTGGCCGGCAGGCCTCACTACTAGTATTTGAAAGACGCCCTCTTTTGCCCAGACAGCTTGAACGCGAATCGAGAATGTCTAGTGAAAATGGCTGCGTCCTAGTGATTCACTCCGTGGCCCTGTGGCGAGGGATTGTACAATCGTCATTCATCCAGGTAAATATGCTTAAAAATGTTTAGTTCATAGTGTCATAACTTTTTTTAATACTTCATCATTTTACTAGCGTGAGTTTTCTTTGCAAATTGCTCCCGTCTGATGAGGCCACGTGATTGTACGTACAATGCTGCAGTAATCTTGAATCCCTTGCCTTCGTTTGTACATCGTCGTCGCATCACTGCATGCAGGGCGGCGCGTTACCAGCTACAGCACACCGCCCTGCACAGCATGTAGCACACACAGCAGCTCACACTACCACAGCACAGGGAGGCACATGCAGGCACAGCACAGCACAGAAAACTACGGTAACAAACTCAAAACTCTCTCAAAATCCTTTCTAAATCATCATGTTAGGCGCTAGTGTACTTTCACACCTGTTTGTCAAATGATCTCCAAACATGCACAATATCCAAGTCATTCCAATCAACAGTCCGGGAAACCCGCTCATGAGGACCGCCCCCGCGTACGAGGATGGTCCCTCCTCATGAGGACCTCCCCCCGCCTCATGAGGCCCCCCCGGGGAACGCCTCATGAGGCCCCCCATTCACTTCTTATTCATCTCCCATCTGACGTATAAATTGTCGCAACTTTGCACGGTGATTTTTTGTTACACACACATGTCCACTATCCATGATGAAAAGAAGAAAAAATCCTGTCTGTTTTTTTTTTCAAAAATCGAGTTTTAATCAACCGATGCAGAGCGCCCATCAAAACACGGGCGCCAGCGCGTTCGCACAATGCAAGACTGCCGCACCTAGCGGCCTGATCCGACTAAATATTTTCGATGCTTTTTTCTGCGGCTCTCACCTCTCCGCGCACGAATCAGCCTCGTGAAGCTGAAGTCTGACATCTTTTTACACAAATTCGTAACGAGAAAAATTAAATCAGTACTAACCTGATCTTGTCCATATATTCCAAATTACTATTCCACACTGATAGAGTAGGTGGGTAGATGACATACTCCAGTTTGTTAGCAAAATAATCACTTTGTAGGTATGACGAGTTCACTTTCTTCGTCAATTCCGCCCACGATTCCGCCGTTTGGGCGCTTTTTCTGGAATCATCCCGCGACGCGACGTACGTCGCATCACATCACGCATCCAGCACATACCAGACTGGTATGTGCTGGATGCGTGATGTGATGCGACGTACGTCGCGTCGCGGGATGATTCCAGAGAAAGCGCCCAAACGGTAAGCGGGCGGCGGAATCGTGGGCGGAATTGACGAAGAAAGTGAACTCGTCATACCTACAAAGTGATTATTTTGCTAACAAACTGGAGTATGTCATCTACCCACCTACTCTATCAGTGTGGAATACTAATTTGGAATATATGGACAAGATCAGGTTAGTACTGATTTAATTTTTCTCGTTACGAATTTGTGTAAAAAGATGTCAGACTTCAGCTTCACGAGGCTGATTCGTGCGCGGAGAGGTGAGAGCCGCAGAAAAAAGCATCGAAAATATTTAGTCGGATCAGGCCGCTAGGTGCGGCAGTCTTGCATTGTGCGAACGCGCTGGCGCCCGTGTTTTGATGGGCGCTCTGCATCGGTTGATTAAAACTCAATTTTTGAAGAAGATTTTTTCTTCTTTTCATCATGGATAGTGGACATGTGTGTGTAACAAAAAATCACCGTGCAAAGTTGCGACAATTTATTCGTCAGATGTGAGATGAATAAGAAGTGAATGGGGGGCCTCATGAGGCGTTCCCCGGGGGGCCTCATGAGGCGGGGGGAGGTCCTCATGAGGAGGGACCATCCTCGTACGCGGGGGCAGTCCTCATGAGCGGGTTTCCCGGACTGATCAATGTGTCCAACTCAACTGGTCACAGACAGCCTCGAAATGAAGAACGTTACGTCGTTAACGTTAGATCTAACGTTAGATCTATTTCAATTTCGTGAATTTGCAACCGAGTGAGATTTCAAGTGCAGTAACACTAACAGTTAGAAAAGGAATTTTCACTGTTTTGCTTTTGACAGTTTTACAGTTGGTCAGAATATGATGATCACAGCCAGTCCACTCTGCATTATCTGCACAGCGTAGCACCAGTTGTGCACAGGAGCAGATAGCGCAGCACGGTGTACTTAACACGTTCATGGCGCGGCAGCCAGCGTCACGGCAGATCCGAATGCAGCTATCTTTTTATTAGAACTTCACTTCATAGTGGTCAGAGCAAGTTCTTCTATGGTATCTTTAAAGAGATAATACTTTTTCCGCCTTTCTCTCAATCTCAGCTTGACCGAGTTGCGGTAGCGATTGATTGAGGATTTGTGTTTGTATTGTGTGTGTGTGTACATGCATGTGTATGTGTGAGGGTGTGTGTGTGTGTGTGAATGAAAGAAGATTGTGAAAAATGTGGTTGTAAGACAATGGTGAAAGAATCCATCAGGCTAGGAAAAGTGGGAAAAGGAAATAAAAGAAAAGATATTTAAGGACAAGTTCACCTTCATAAACATAATGCACTTGTCAATGTAATGACGCACCCCACTACCCCCGGACATGGGTGCGTCATGGTCATTTTTTGACTGACCACACAGGGTTTTTGACGGACACCACAGTCACTTTTTTGACGGACAATACGTTGAAAGTGACGCACACCTCTGTCACTTTTTTGACGGACATCCTCGGTACATTTGACGCACCCCCGTAAATACTGAAACGATTTTTGCATACGTTTTATTCAAGCAATTTCGTTTTCTTTTGGTTCGTACACATAATTTGTAAAAGTTTCGGCAAGTTTCCCTTACCATGTAATCACCGTATTGTCATTCACCGTACATCACGCTGCTGCTACGATATTCCGTACAGTAGTATGTATTCTGTGCATGCAATCCATACATGACAATCACATGTATGTGTGCAGAATGCGATGTGTGTGCGCGGCCATTGCTAGTGCGGTGGATGCATACTGCTGCATGCAGCGCAGGTAGGTACACACCACGCCACGGCATTCATATTCCCGCTCGAGTACTGCGTAACTACAGCCTAGTCGCGGTACGTAGAGATTCGCACAGCTAACAGCGTCGCGCGCGCGTCTGGCCAGCTGGTCGGGCTATCCCGCGAGCAGAAAATGGCATGCGGCAGGCAGTTCTTCTGCTGCCGTTTCGACAGGAAAGATTGAACTAAGTTGTTACATCGCTGAACAGTCCCTGGTTTGAGATTGAGTATGCATGATTTCATGGGTTTGTTGGAGGGAAAATGTAAGGAGAAAGGGTGGCTTTTAAATTCTTTGCTTGCCAGATTCTGGCAAGCATTTTTTCCTCTTATTCCAAAACGCTTCCCGACTTTGATTTTCACTTGCCGCTGGAAAGCGCTCACTGTAATTTCACTCGCGGTACGTGTATCCGGGACCGGTAGTGTGCAAAAATGCGTGCAGTTTTCCATAGCCAAGTAACGTACCATGACGCACCCCTCGGTTCAAAATAATGCGTGTTATTTTCCATAGCCAAGTGACGTACCATGACGCACCCCTCGGTCAAAATTTTGACCGACAATGATGGGATTTTGACGCACCCCTCGGTCAAAAATTTGACGGACAAAGCTGGTAAAGTGACGAACACCTGGGTCACAAATTTGATGGACCAAACGAGGAAATGACGCACCCATGTCCGGGGGTAGTGGGGTGAGTCATTACATTGACAAGTGCATAAGGATTGAGAGAATGTAGCAATATTAGTAGAACACATTGAAAGTTTGAGGAAAATCGGACAATCCGTTCAAAAGTTATGAATTTTTGAAGTTTTTGTGCAGTAACCGCTGGATGAGAAGACTACTGCAGTGTGTGAATAACTCAGATGTCACATGCGTACAAGAATATAAGGAAAATATAAATAGATGAACTTGCTCTGATCACTATGAGATCGCTAAATTCAGTGCTGCGGTGAACATGTTTGTCTGTTGAGAATGAGAAGGGCGTTAAGTTGTCTTGAACACTATGGGTTTTGTGACAACTTAACGCCCTTATCATTCTCAACAGACGAATTGTTTAGTATACCATGCTGCGCTGTCTGCTGCTGTGCAATGCAGTTATCGCAGAATGAACTAGCTGCGGTTGGCATATTCCAACAAGTGTAAAAGTGTAAAAAATGGTGAAAATTCCGTTTCTACTGGACTTGAATCTCACTCAGATGCAAATATTCATGGCTGTTTGATATTTAGAGTGAGTTTGTGCATGTTTTGAAGATCAGTAGATGAAGAGGTGTGAAAGTACACTTGTGCCGAATGATGTAGTACTACAGCTTGCTCTTGAGAGTTGATAGGACTTTTCTCACATTTTTTTTCCCCCATGACATCTTCAGGCACACTACATTGACAAAGGGTGTGGTTTCCTGCGCATCCTTGGGAACGGATAGCAGCCATGTTCCTCTACTCCCTGACCCTGCAGCGAGCCACTGGCATCGTCCAGTGCATCCATGGCAACTTTGCTGGCTCCAAGCAGCAGGAGCTGGTGGTTGGGCGTGGCAAGCTCCTGGAGCTGGTCAAGCTGGACCCCAACACCGGCAAGCTCTACACTGTGCTCAGCCACGAGGTGTTTGGTGTCATCCGGGCACTCATGCCATTCAGGTTGACCGGAGGGAGCAAAGGTGATTATTATACTGAAAAGTGCTCATGGTACAGTATTGTTATATATATATATATATATATATATATATATATATATATATACAGTACTGTTATAGCAAACATAATTGTAATGAAACTCTTGACAAGGAAGTTAAAATTAAGGTCCCAAAATTTTTATCTGTATCATCTTTATATACTTTATTGTCTGGCTATTACAAAATTTTAGCATGTAATGAATGAAGGCTGTCAGCCCGAGTATTTCATTATGACAATATGTCACCTGTAGTGTATTTTCACTGTTTACTTTTTATGTGCTAATCTGTTGCCACATGTGTGTAATGTTCCTGTCTTGTGTGTATGATTTCGGTACGACAGTGAAAATGGAGTTGAATTTGTGACTCATCAAATTGGCAACCCGAGATGATGTGGCAACGTTTGTTTAAGCACATGTTGTGTATTGAGGGCAAATGGTGTATCATATAGTGTGCTTTTTTGCTGAATGTAATTAAATGTTGGAACCTGGAACCTAGTTGAATATACTTCAAGATGACAAAGTAGATTATCTATATTAGCTGTGGATCATGATCACCTGAGAACCAGAAATCTACCACATTTTTTTTTTTTCATACAGAATATTTGGAGTTCACACCCCACTGTTTCATTATTGTTTTGAAGATGCATTATTAGTAATGTATCCATATACAGGTGAAAGCCATTATGTGCATAACTAGTTGAGGTATGGATGCATGATGTCACTGGTTTTCAATTTTACAGATATGTCAAGAAATAGGGTATGGTTGCAAATTTGCAAAGCATCACCACAATAAAACACAAGCCCAAGGTAGCAGTATTTATTGTTTGGAAATACCAGAGGATGACATCTCCACAAAGTCAATTGAGATTAGATTGTTATTTCTGATGCTGATGGCCTCACTTTCCTCTTATTGTCCTTTGTCCTCATCTATACCTTGCAGACTACATTGTTGTTGGCTCAGATTCTGGTCGAATTATTATCCTGGAATACAACCCATCAAAGAATTGCTTTGACAGGGTAAGCATTTTATGATGATCACATAAGGTACATTGATGACAGAAACACTACACTGCAGACTTTATCAGTAGCATGAAAATGAATAAAAAGTGATAATTTCACCATGATTTTTTTTTTAACATTAAGGGCACTCTATATTAAATATAATATGTTTCCCAGCTTATTACAAAATGATGCTGTAAAGGTGTGTGATGATCTTTGTTGTTTTTAATGATCACATAAAATAAGTCCATGACAGAAACACTACTTTTAATAAGACTTCTTCATTCTTCAACAATAGTGTTAAGATTGATAACTAGTGGTAGTTTCACAATTAATTCTCAACATATAGTGCCTTCTATTAGAAATAGGTTTGCTCAATGTTTTCCTAGCCTATAACAACCTGATGTTGACAAGATGTGTTAAAAATGTGAGAAGAGTAAAGAAAAGAAGAATATAGATAGGTAGACAAATATGTGTGCAGAAAAAAAAGAAAAGAAATTACCATGATATGTTCAATCGCATTTCTGCTGACTCAACCAACCAAAGACCACTGACAAGAATAGTTGGTCTGTATAATTAAGATTCCCAGGAAATAACTGCATATGCATGCAGAGATATCTGCCACAGCTTCAGTGTCTACATTGTATGTTACTCTTCTTTACTACCTTTAATAGATCCATCAGGAAACATTCGGGAAGAGCGGCTGCCGGCGCATCGTGCCGGGCCAGTTTCTGGCGGTGGACCCAAAGGGCCGTGCCGTCATGGTGGGGGCGCTGGAGAAGCAGAAGCTGGTCTACATCCTGAACCGAGACGCCCAGGCAAGGCTGACCATCTCCTCGCCTCTCGAGGCCCACAAGTCCAACACGTTCTGCTTCCACATCGTTGGTGTAGATGTCGGCTTTGAGAATCCCATGTTTGCCTGCCTCGAGATCGACTATGAGGTAGTAAACGTTGTAGAGTTTGCTTCTGAAACTTGTGTATTTTGAGCTAGTTTTTTAAAACACACTGAAAAACGATAAGAATTCAATCCAAATAAATTTTGAAATACAGAGATTAAACCAGTAGGCTATGAAACTTCCATTGTGTAGGACTTTCATCATTGATGAACAATTTCCAACAGAATTCACGGTGTATTGACTAGTCTACTTCAGTGACCATTGAAATAAGTTTGATGATTGTTAGTCTGAATAACTACAAGTAACTTTGAACCTTCTGTGTTCCCATGAGGTAGACAAGAATGTGATTAGACAAGTCCTGATTTATTGAGCTGAAGAAGATTATCTGGGGAGTAAGAAAGCAAGTACATCAGCATTAACAGAAATGCAGCATCTGTTGACCGGTGCCTGTATCTATGGAAGATGCTTACCGGTATGGGTTTCATCTTGTCAAGGAGAGCCCGTAAGCTATAAAGACTCTAATTCATGTGCATTTTTATTTATGCCATAAAATCCTCCATGTTCCTATGAAGTGCTTCAGAGAATGGTTGAATGTGATTTTAGTTTACTCTGCCTTCTGTGAACATAGTCTCATCTTTACTGTTACATAAAAAGTTTAAGTGGACATTGACATTAATAGTCATGATTTTTATTTTCTTCCATGTTCACCTTATGTCCAGGATGCAGACAGTGACCCCACAGGGGAGGCAGCCTTAGCAACCCAACAGCTCCTCACCTACTATGAACTAGACCTTGGCCTGAACCATGTCGTCCGAAAGTACAGTGAACCCTTGGAAGAACATGGCAACCTTCTTATTGCAGGTAATCTGCTCTATTTTTTTGCCAGTGCATGTAAGTGCATGTGTCTGCTCTTAAGGTAGCACTTAGTGTGCGGCTGCACTTGAAATATGTTTGAATGGTGATCTGGTTTCTTTGTCTTGAATGCAAAGTAATCTTTGTCAGTTGGGAGTGAATATGGTTTTAAGGACCTGGTAGTGTTGGGAGACATGGCTGGTCAGGTTGAGTCCATCTTCATTCGCTGTCCACCGGGGTACATTCAAAAACCACGAATAGAGCCCGTCAGCAACATGCCTGCAAATATATGCATCAAAGTGTACATTCATTGGTAATATTTGACTCAAGTCAAGACTTTTTATTGTGTGTATACTTACATAGAGATCAGTGATAAATCTGTACATAATTTGTTCCAGTGATTCTCAAATACATCTGAGCTGGGCCAGCTTTCTCACTTCCTGGTATGCCTATACTACTGGGTCTTTAATGTGGAAACACGTGTATGAGATGATGATAACCTCATGCGTGTCATTTGAGTTCTGCTCTAAGTGTCTCTGCTCTGTGCTCATCTTAAGCGTTTTGCTCAAGGTAGCCAGACTGGGATGCTGCAGTTGGACATATGATACAACATGGCATCTGATTATTTAATGGTAGTTTCCACTGGTGGTACATCAAATATGTAAGATTTACCCAGCATGCTTTAGTAATATGAGAAGAGCTATCTGTTTTCATGTGAATAGTAACATAAGTGTGTAAATGTCTGCCTTTTCATGGACTTGGTAAGTGAAACAACTTTTTTTTTTTTGGGGGGGGGTGTGCATCAGACCTACCAATGGTGTGTAAAACATTACTTTTTGTCAGTGTTCTTGGTGCATTTCATGCCTTAGGTCTTGTTATGTAAATCACTGTCATAGTCCTTGTGTTAACATTGTAAAAGACCAACAACTGTTGTCCCGAGTGCTTATTTATGGCAAGGTAGACTGAAGTCTCGACAAGAGAAGCTAATTTTTGGTATCATGTTTCAGTGCCTGGAGGCAGCGATGGACCGAGCGGCGTCCTCATCTGCTCCGAGAATTACATCACCTACAAGAACCTGGGAGACCAGCCTGATATCAGGATGCCCATCCCAAGGAGAAGAGTAAGCATCGGATGTTTCAATGTAACAAAGACCAATGTCATTCACATACACTCTGTGCCATTTGGCTACAGAGTAGCAGGCTGTGGGACATAGAAAATTTGATTGCTGGATGTGATGCAGATATGATGTGCATTATGCTTCCGTGTTTCAGCTGACTTCTTGTGATTATACCATCTTAGCATGCTGATCTGCTCTCTCTCCAGAAATCTTGTAGACAGCTTAGCTTTCTCATCATGTAATTGGGTAGATTTTCATTCTTTATCTATTAGAATTGGTCAATGAAGATATTAGATTCACCTCCCCCCCCCCCCCCAAAAAAAAAAAAAAATGGTAGTAGTCATTGTCTTTGCATCAGAGCAATAGATAAACACTCATAGTTACAATATCTTTCATCATAGAATGCTTGGTTTGTTTGGTTTTTCTTTCTTTCTTTTAATGCATGCTATATTTGAGTGATTTCAGAGAAATTCCAAAAATGTTACAGGGAAAATACTTCGCTACTGCTTCCTCGAATAAAAATTTTGCTCATCTAGTTTTTGAAATATGTGAAGATTTTTGTGTAGATTATCATGACATCTGGCTTTCTTTTCCATGTCCTACCAGATTACAGCTGCTACAAATAGCTTTTCTCTTCTCTGCTTTGTTCTATAGAGATATTATACCATGCAGCAGATTTTTCTCTCTACTGCTTTGCTGCAGAAATATGAAAACTGTCAAATCAAAGCCATCCTACATATCCATGCAGCTACAAGTAGCTTTCCTCTTCAATACTAGTTCAAGTATACATTTTTGTTTTGTTCTGCATGCCTTGCCTAAGCAGTTAAGCAGTGACCCGATATAGTACTCTGATGTAATTTGCTTTATTTGTTGATCAACATGCAACAAACATATTTCAAGAATGAAAAAAAGTAGCATATGACTGTAGATACTGCTCATACAAAAAAGAAAAAAGAAAATAAGAATTGTGTTGTTCATAGAAAGTGTTACAAGTGTTCATTTGTGTCTCCATACCAGAATGATCTTGATGATCCTGAAAGGGGTATGATCTTCGTCTGCAGTGCAACACATAAAACAAAGGTGAGTAATGCCTTGTGGGAACCTTTAAAGAGTTAACAGAGTGATCAAGTTGCAGCATCGGGCATCATGTTACCTTATGACCATGGTAACGAATGTATTTCAGTGCTGCAGAAATCAATACGATGCCAGTGGCATGAATGCATTGCCTTTTATCTCCTAGGCTTGCATGTGTGCCACAGGTACCAACACATCCCCTTGATATTACCCCTGAAATACCTTTGAGAAATTACAGCAAATTACCCTGCCTCCTGAATCTGTTACATGTACCTGTATCTTCTTTCTTATGTGTAACAACTTTAGCCCAGCATTTTGCTGTATTATCAACAATAAGTAAACTTTTTCCCATGAGGGGTACATTATTTTGAAAAATTCAATACTTTTAATGGCATGGAGGTTCACAGATTCAATCCAAATGCATTTCTGTTTCAGGTTTTCAATTCTGTCAATTACTCATGATGTCATACCTTTGCTGTCACATTACTTATGGTAAACTCTGTATGGGTGGGGGAGACGTCAAATCAATTGCAATGACTCAATCCACTTTAGGAAGCTCGTGTCAATCTTGCAGATGCAGAATGACTCTATTTAGTGTTTTTTTTTTTCAAAAATAATAGCAGATGTAGTCCTGAAAGATTTTAGGCAGTAGTCTCAGTTGGAGTAGCACCCATCACATGCTTTCTTTCTTCTCATCCCGTAGTCGATGTTCTTCTTCCTGACCCAAACGGAGCAAGGCGACATCTTCAAGATCACGCTGGAGACAGACGACGACATGGTGACAGAGATCCGCATGAAATACTTCGATACAGTCCCCGTGGCCACGTCTATGAATGTGCTCAAGACGGGGTTCCTGTTCATTGCATCAGAATATGGCAATCAGTGAGTATATTCTGCCCTGTGAGCCACCAAAGGAAAAGGCTGTATTTCTGTAATTAGGTGTGTTTATGCATTGTGAAGCTATGGACCATCTCTGTTGCACTCTATCAAACATCGCATGCTTCTATTCCCTGGCTTTATAGGAGAAGTGATGTAACAAATAAAGAAATTAAGCGGGAATAAAATGGCATAGGCTTTGTCAGCATTTTCCTGAGTGTGTTAGCAAGTCCTTGAAAACAAGGAACCCTGAACTCTGACTAATCATACTGTGCTTCTGCTGTGGAGACATTACCTTGTTATGAATCCCATATGGCAATATGATGTGATTGTATTCAGGGTTTTGATTGTGGACATACATAGTAATAATTTGGGATGAGACATTCTGTTACCTATTATACACTTTAATATTTTTTTCCCTGTTTATTTGGAGACTAGTGTTTTTCAGTTGTGATACAAAATCCACTTGATGTGTATATTTTTCTGATATGATAATAGTGTGGCTCTTGGAGAATAGACCAGGTTTTGAGAGTGAATTGTACAAAGGGGTTGTGTGGTAAGGGAAACACTTTCTTTCTGTCGGAAATAGATGCTTGTCCATCTCTCTGTGGTCAAAAACATTAAGGTTAATCCTTGTTGATGTTGTTGTAATGCTGTTATGGTCCAAAATACATATCTCTGTACCCTACTCTTTTCTCCAAACCTCTGGTTTACAGCTACCTCTACCAGATTGCACACCTGGGAGATGATGACGATGAGCCAGAATTCAGTAGTGCCACACCCCTGGAGGAAGGGGACACATTCTTCTTTGCCCCACGACCCCTCAGGAATCTGGAGGAAGTGGATCAGCTGGAGAGCCTCTCGCCGATCCTCAACTGCCAGGTACAAGACTTATACAACCCACTCACAGGCTGATAGAATTCTCATTTTTTAAGGGTACCCTCTCGTTTGAGTGGATTCTTATTCTAAGAGTGTTTTATTTATAAAATCTGTGAAGGTAGCTCTATGTTGTCTTGAGTTGACACTTGTATTTATCTGTCTGGACGAAGTCAGATGCTAATGGTCTTGAAATCATGTCCGATGGCACAATGTTATTTGAAATCATTTCATTAGATTACCAGGAGATGCTGGCAGAGAGTCAGAAGGATCTATCATTTGTAAAGAATTCATGTTTCCAATGAGTTTGGTGTCACCATGCACTCTTTACAAAGTGTACATATTTATCTATACTTGGCTCATTTTGTTAGAGAAATGATGAGGAGCCCATGAGGGAAATTTCATGAGGTAAAACATTAGAGTTTAAACTTTAGGAAAGCTTCCAACGTATCGTTTAAACTTTTAGGGTTAAAACTGAGAGACCTATAGTTAATGTGGTCTCTGAAGACAACTCTTCACTGCACTACATTGCATATTTTGACTTCCTCAGATTGTTGTACAAATCAAGCTTAATCCGATCAAATGTGTAATTGATAGACCTGCAAACTCCTCTTTCACTAACTTTTGTGACAGATAGCTTTTATTATCATTTTTGTGTGTTTTAATTGTTTTATGTCCTACACTAGTGGCTGATTGATTAAAACGGTGCATAGTTTTGAGAATGAATGGTCTTTGAATCTCTACAGAGGAATTTCAACGACGTTGCAAAATAATTTCTTGACATCAAGGTGGAAATCTTTTGAACAAGTTAATTCCTAAATTTGTTGCATGAGTTCTTAGAAATGGATTTAGGACTTATTCTATGTTGTTTTCACCAATGGTAGACTGTAGCTTGACATTTTCTACTTACCATTATTTGCCTCTTTTAATCTCCTAACCAAATCTGTCTCTTTCTGCACCAGATTGCTGATCTTGCCGGTGAGGACACGCCCCAGCTGTATGTAGCATGTGGCAGAGGTCCTAGGTCATCCATGAGGGTACTAAGGCACGGATTGGAGGTAAGTGGCCAGTGACCATCATTGGGCAGTTCAGACTTTCCTGCCAAAGTGTATATACATACAAGTGTTCATCAAACACATACTTTATGACATTGAGTACAGGGTCCACCATGTTTATATGCTGTTACTGTCTACATGTTTTGTGAGATACAAACAGTAATTGCTATGACGTGGTGTTGCAAGCTCTTCAGTACGAAAGTTATATTTATGCCTCCATTTTGTCTTTCCTCTGGAAGCAGGAGAGCTATATCTGTAATTAAGTGGGAAATAAATTTTAGGAAAGTGAAATATTCCCCCCCTCCCCCCCCCCCCCCCACCTAACATATAAAGGAAGTTATGAAAACGTAAGAGACCAGAAAGTCTGTATACAAGATTTCACTTTCATCTTGTCTTTCAGTGGAATATGCAAAAGTCCACTTCAGCAAGGTTTTTAGGTGCAAACTACAGTATAATTCAAAAGTGAAGTCCTAACTTTGGCATTACCACCAGGTTTATAGCACATAATGTCAATGGCATTTTTAGATAGTTGGTTGTGAGATAAAAGTCACTGTCATACTTCTCAGTGGCATTGCCGCATTCGGGCATCATGTTACCTTGTCACTGTGGTAATGTATGTGTTTCAGTGCTGCAGAAATCAAACAGGTAGGGAGGGATCCATTGCTTGCTTTTATGACTGAGCTTGCTGTTCTCTGCCTACCAACACACCCATCTTAAGGGGGATAGGGCAGCATGTTAATTATGTAAGAGAACTTGGTAAAATAAAGAACCTTCTTCTTTATTTATGCAATGTACTTACATTTCGACTGAAAGTATTAAGTGTGAATTTTTGATTATGTAAAGATATTAAGAGTGTCCATGTTCTCACTGCAGGTCTCAGAAATGGCCGTCTCTGAGCTGCCCGGTAGCCCAAACGCTGTCTGGACTGTAAAGAAGAAAGCAGATGGTGAGTGGAGCAAACCTCATCAAAAGAACTGTATACCTGTATAAAGATCCTTTTAGAAAGCCACACTAAATGACTTGCTAATATCAAAATTTTCACAACTTCTAAAGTACTTTTTTTTTTCCCCCTGCAAAGTCGCTCATAAATGTGTGTTAATCTACTTTGTTGACAGGACCTATTTCACCAAAAGCCATCCCCTCTTTGGGATGAAATGGCTTGCAAAGCTACTTTCACATTGTCAACTCCTCATCATTATGTATTTCAGATGAATTTGATGCCTACATCATTGTGTCCTTCGTCAATGCCACCCTGGTTCTGTCCATCGGTGAGACTGTGGAGGAAGTGACAGATTCCGGTTTCCTGGGAACCACGCCCACTCTGTCGTCCTCTCTTATTGGTGACGATGCTCTCCTACAGGTTAGATGGAAGAAATAACTTACTGTAAAACCACAAACAGTTGGGACATGAAACTTTCGCAAATTGGGGCTGATGGGCTTTTTTATGGCATGAAGCTTTTACAAATTGCCACTAGCATTCAATGCATTGTTGTGACCAAAAAAAAACTTTCACACGTATATTACTTCGGAGAATCTTGCCTCGTGCACATGTAAATCCCTGGTTTTACAGTAGCTCACAGTGAATAAGCTTATTTTTGTGTGTTTTATATGTTATTCTTTATTGTCTGATGAGGCATGTATGTGCACTGTGCTAAGTTAAGAACACTTAGTATCATACAGTGCATATATCAATGTCAGAAGCAAACTGTCATTGTTCCCCCAGTAGCTTTAAGTTTGCACATCTTGTTGATAGGGTGGCTTGAGGAAGCAGTCCTGTTTTGCAAGTCTCCCTCCCCAGTTCCACCCAATCACATGTGAAGATAAATTTTAGAAGCTGTTTGAGTCCCATGTGTCCAATTTGACATCAAACTAAACGTTTAAAGTAGCAGCTGTATGGAATTCCATTAACTTTCTATTAGAACTTAAATGAGGCAGGCATATTAGATCTTGAAGTTACAGCATCGAAAACTCTACAATAAGTGATGTTTGAACATTTATATGTATGCCATGTTAGTCATCTTTGTAAGTCATATTTCCCCCAAGTTTATTCATGATCCTCCCTCAGTGTTTCTGCATGAGGCCACCTACCTTGAATGTTCAAGTAATGATTGTCACATATTTCCCCATCCCTTGTCAATGTGTGGTCTCCCCCCCCCCCCCCCCCCCAAAAAAAAAAAAAAAAAAGCTGGATGTGATGAATGCATGTATACTCGCGCTTCGACTGAAGTGTATTAACCGTGTTGTGAAATCGCATGCACATTTCTGATCCACATAGCTATGTATGAATGTAGAGCACTGGCACCGAAAGAACAAGCTTATCCAACTGTACAATGTCACTGTGCTTACTGCATGTCATATTTGAAATAGGACAGTTGTAGTTTCACAGTATCCCAAGAGTTCTGAAAGTTGAAAGTTTGAATAAAGTTGGTAGTGTCACTGCATGGTGAGCAGTAGGTTCCAAGATCTAATCCCTGGCTAGTTCCTTCTTTGTCATGTAGGCCATTGTAAAATGGATTGAACAAGTGAACTTACAAGCTACAATAAGACCATCTATTCTTAAGTCAATATTTTTTTGCCTATTTCTCCTCTAAACTGGGGGTCAGATCTACCCTGATGGTATCCGCCACATTCGGGCTGACAAGCGTGTGAATGAGTGGAAGACACCAGGCAAGAAGTCCATCGTCAAGTGTGCAGTCAACCAGAGACAGGTGGTCATTGCCCTGACCGGTGGAGAGTTGGTCTACTTCGAGATGGATCCAGTGAGTGGACACTTACATTGAATCTGTAGATATGAAAACATTACTTGAAGCCTGATACACACCAGTTTGAAACACAGTCTTTACACTCTTGTACACAAATGAACCTGAAATTTTGAAATTGTCACCCTGAAAATAATGTTAATGAAACTGTTCATTTTAACATAGTACTAAAGAAGAATCTTTTGCATGATCATCAATTAGTGTTGATATAGTACACTAAGAATGTTTAATTGTTGATTTCTGTAAGTAAATGGCTGTGTGTTTTCTTTCTACACAGACTGGTCAACTGAATGAGTACACTGAAAGGAAGGAGATGAATGCCGATGTAAAGTGCATGAGTTTGGCCAGTGTGCCCTCTGGGGAGCAGAGAGCCAGGTTCCTGGCTGTGGGTCTGGATGACAACACCGTCCGCATCATCTCCCTGGACCAATCAGTAAGTTTGCTTCTTGTATGTCATCTCTTTGCAGGTAATGCTGTATCTTCAGGCGATGCCCTCCAAAATATTGGTTCCTGTTTGCTGACATCACAATAGTATATATCCTGACACTTTTTCTTCATACTACTTCAAGTGGTGTTTAAGGCCTTCCCTCAATGTTGGTGTTTAGTTCTGTTTTTTAGTTTGTTTGAATAGTATATATCCTGACACTTTTTCTTCATACTACTTCAAGTGGTGTTTAAGGCCTTTCCTCAATGTTGGTGTTTAGTTCTGTTTTTTAGTTTGTTTGTATAACAATTTTAATTACCCACTGATGTTATGTTACTAAATTGTTAGTGAGCTTGTAACAGCCTTTTACCTCATTAGACTCTTCCTTTGTAATAAAACACAGCAAGCAAATCCATATTGTTTATGTGCTTGGTGCCTGTAATGTGTATAGCAATGATGTTCTATCATTATCTGTCAATCCACCGAATGATATTGTGTGGATAACTTCATTGATACCTGAGCTATGCACAATAGGATGCTCCAATGGTTTATTGGGAGAATGCAAGAGTACCCAGAGCAATTATACTTTATTGATGGGCGAGTGACATAATGTTGACACTGGTTTGAATTGGCAAGCTGCATCTGTAATGGATTCATTGCACAGTGTTCATGTGATAAAAAATAAAGAAATACAACCCAACTCAACTACATGTGAGCATCTGTTGTGTCAACTGTAGTGCAGGAACTGCTTGCAAATGTACATACACCCACAAATTACTGAAATATCTTGTTTGTTTCAGCCAGATGACTTCAAATACAGGAGTTGCTTGCCATTGCCACTTGACTGATCAAGTATAATTGTTTGACACTTTGGATGTATTCACCACATGTCTCATATCAAACACAATGCTTCATCTTGACTCAATGGGTATAGAATACGAATGAAAACATATATTAGGAAAACAGAATGCACTGTTCATGTAGCCCAAGAATAATGTGGCAACATTGTAGAAATCTGATGTTATATGGTATAAGTTATGTAGATATTTTTATAATAGAATTATCATTAATAGAGATCCGCCACTCATATTGTTTTGCCCGATTAGATGACATATTTTTATCTGATGTTAAATAATGTAATACATGCTATCCTTGACATCTTGTGACAGGACTGTTTGCAGCCCCTGAGTATGCAAGCCTTACCAGCCCCTGCTGAAGCCCTGTGTATCATTGAGATGGGTGGGGCTGAGGCTAGGGAGGATACTGGAGAGAGGGGCAGCTCTGGGGGACTCTTCCTCAATATCGGTCTACAGGTGAGTGGAATTTAAAATCATAGTTCAGAGAAGTGAAGCTATTTTAGTATCCCCTGTGATTTTCCACATAAATATGTTCATGTAAAGATACGGTAAATACACTTCAGAATTGAAGTCCCTGTGAGCGCTTATAAAGTTCTCTGCATGGAACCTGTCCCATTTTCAGTTTTAGCATGAAAGAAGTATATGTCTCTTTAGCAAAGATTTTATCAGCCATATTTTAGGGTATCCTTGCCACCCATTGTGGGTTGAGTGTCTACTTGGAAAACTTTCTGTGTGTCCAATTGAGGAATTGAGCTCAAGATCTGTCAATGTCATAGTTTGCAGGCCGGCTGTAACATTTCCATCATTAAACAGCAAATATTGATCAGTCTTTGAATTTAGGACTTTCTGTCGTAAAAACACTGAAAGAAATATGAATGCATATACAGCTCCTTCACTTTGCTTATGATGAATCCATTTTATCTCTTTCCTCATGGAATTGTGAAGTACAAAGTGTGTTTTACAGATAGTCTTTTACTTAAGTGTGAATGGTGCCAAGTCAGTCATCTTGGTAACCTCAGATAGAGCTGTGCTTAGAGAATAGTTTGTGTTGTGTGCATTTGGTATGGTGTTGCCAAGTGTTTGGTTAATGTTTCATCTTGTTTGCATGCAGTTTACTGCAGTAGTAGGCATGAAAATCTGTGTAGTGCAGTGGAAAATGATGTTTGTACCATTGTGTTTTGTGGTTATGTACTCACATTGTTTTGTTATATAATAAAGGGTTTATAGTCTGCACCTTAGACACATGAGCTCCAATGTAGCTTCTTCACACACACACACACAAAAAAGAATAAAATTAATGCTGATAAAATCTTAGTGCATTACAAAGAGTGTGTCACAGCTTTCAGTCACATTACAGCTCTTGTCTTATGATGTAGATGTTTCAGCTTTCATGTAAATCCCCTCCCCCCCCAAAAAAAAGAAATGTAACTAACCCAGATGTGATGAATGCATGTATACTCGCGCTTCGACTGATGGTTTGTTACCAGTGTTGAAACAAGGCATGCACTGTTCTGATCTGAGATTGCCTATGTGTTGTGGCATTTCTTGATGTGATTAACAGTTTGAATTAACAAATTGTTGCAAAACAAGACATTGAAATATTCGTGTTTCTGTGTAGACAGGGCTTAGAATGATGTGCAGTACTAATATATTATCTTCCTGTCTTTTCTTCCTTCACTCTCTACATTTCATTTCATTTCATTTTGTGTGTGTGTTTGTGTTTGTGTGTGTGTGTCTCTCTCTCTCTCTCTCTCTGTCTCTTTTTGTGTGTCTGTGTGTGTGTATTATGCTACTTGTCACCCATTTCTCCATATCTTCATTTCTCCTTTCTATCATCCTCATCCCTCTCATTTCCTGCTCTCTCATTCCTCTCTTCAATCTCAATGCTATCTCAATCTCCTATCGTCATCCAACTCTTTTCACTCCATGCTGCTCGGCTTGATTAACTCCAGAATGGTGTGTTGCTGAGGATGGTCCTGGACTCGGTGACTGGTGACCTCTCGGACACCAGGACGAGATACCTTGGGTCAAGGCCGGTGAAGCTCTTCAGGATCAACATGCAGGGATCAGAGGCTGTGAGTGACCGACGCAAATTTGAAAAGTTGTCTCTTTCCATAGCCCAGGATGCTAAAGCAACAACTGGACTGTAGAATTTAATCTACCTGGCTGCAGCTCTTGAAATTAAGAGTCCTTTGCAATCTTGTTTTATGCTCAATCAAAAGTGCACCAACCCTTTAGTTTCATGAGTTACAGTAACATATTTTTCCCATGACAAATCAGTATGTGTGTATGTATGCATGTAAATCACTCATTCTTTTTGCCAGCAATATAAGCTGTAGTGATGGTGCTACTGTATAATGTTTTTAGCACAGCAGACACACTGTACATGCAATAAGTGTTTCACGTTGGTTGGGAAAAGAGACTCAATCACCTTTACGCTGACTTTCATACCTCTGCTCTGAGGTCATGGAGGATAATGATTCAAATCTCTCTTTAAAGCATTTAATAAAGCTGGATGTATATTTGCTACAGTTTTTGCGAATTGACTTTTTTTTTTCTTAGACAGGGCACCTATAGGAGATCCTCATATCTCCAAAATCTTTGGCAATAGAAATTGTTAACTCGACCTAGTTTAGTGAATATAGAAAATGTTGGTGCTTAGCAGTGATGTATATCATTATCTGTCAATCCACCGAAATCATTTGTGTGGATATTTTCACCTGATACCTGAGCCATGCACCAGAATAATTCAAATATGACTCTTTATACCATATTACACAAGATTTTATTGTCAAAAAATCACTTAAACAGCATTTCTTTAGCACACAGACTGGCTCTCTTTTGCCAGTACTTTTTTGACACCAAGTCATCTGAATATGACGCAAAGAGGAACCGAGATGTAGGAGCAATATTTGGAAAGCACTAGCACTATAGTTCAATCAAGCACAGATTTCATACCTGTCATTATTTCTGCACTCTCATATAACTTGTGTCCCATCATGTTGATGTTTTCTTTGCTGTGTATGGTTTCCTTTTGTTTCATCCACCAAATCCAGGTCCTGGCCATGTCGAGTCGATCGTGGCTGAGCTACTGGTACCAGTCCCGCTTCCACCTGACGCCGCTCTCCTACGAGACGCTGGAGTTTGCTTCAGGCTTTGCCTCGGAGCAGTGTCCTGAGGGTATTGTGGCCATCTCCACCAACTACCTCAGGTGAGGATTGGGGCCTCTCTTCTGTCTTTCCTCTAGTAACTCTACCACATGACACCTGGGGGGCATTTCATGAAGCATTTTTGTCCGACAACTTGTTGGACAAATTTGCTCCTAGCCAATCAGATGCAAGGATTTCAGTAGCTTTTAACATTTTGTCAGACGAAATATCTGACAAAATGCTTCATGAAATGCCCCCCAGATGTCGTTTCAAGGATTGCGACCTTGGGGAGTAGGCACTGCCCTGGCGGTCTTAAGGTTGCTGGTTCAAACTCCTGCCAACTTTCTCTTGGTGTGGTGTGTGCATTTTTCTTCAGAATGGGTGAAGACCGAGTCTTGTGAAATATGCCCAATCACAGTGTGAATAGAAGGAGATGTAAAATTCTCTCGTGGTAGTGGAAGTGATGCACACACTTTGTACCAAGTGATTACTGAAATACTATTTAAGTTATAAACCAAAAAACACAAAAACCCCATGTATTCTAGATGATATGATACAAGAGATCAAATGTATTATCATTGTAGTTGTTAATGTCAGGAGAAGTAATGACAGGAGTATTAACATAGTAGTATCATCATCAACATCATTATCATTTTATTACTATCAGATGGGGAAGTGCTGTTAAAGTGATTTTTGTTTTTTAGTCATTATTACTACATGTATTTTTCTTATAAATGGATTTGTCAGTTTTAGTGAAACTCACTTGTGGTTTTAATCATGCAGACAAGGGTATTTCTGCAGATCTTTTAACATCTGTAAAAAAAACCATATATACTTGTTGACAGTATGTGCGCTTTGTAGTTTCAATTTGAGCAATGATACAAATGTATTTCCTTTGTTTAGGATTTTGGCACTGGAGAAACTGGGTGCAGTATTCAATCAAGTATCTACACAGCTGAAATATACGCCAAGAAAATTTGCCATTAATCCAGAGAACAGCAGTGTCATCGTCGTGGAAACTGACCACAACGCCTACACAGATGCAACGAAGGCACAGCGAAAACAGCAGATGGCTGAGGTACAAAAACATTAAATAGATATTTTACGCAGTAATTTTTATTCAGATGTTGTGTGTCAAATTCTGTGCATGATAGAAGTGATAATTGTCATGTAGATACTTAAGACAGTTTGCATGAATCTGCTGCGTACAATGTATATGTCTAGTTTTTACTTGTGCTGGAGGACATTCTTAATCATTTTATTGGCAAAACAAGGCTTATGTCATACTGTTTTCAAAGCTGTTGCTCTCTTGCGCACTTCGGAATGTATGTATATAATCTTGTCGGGTGTGCATCTGTCCCTTTATATGAAGAGACTGAATTGAATGTGGTCTATGATGCTATAAACAAGCATATGTCTGAATTCATTTGAATGTCATACATGGATCCTGAGACCACAATGAAATGCATGCCCTCACAGGAATGATTGTTGTGCAATGATTAGTATGTCAATGCAGTTTCAATGTCTCTTATTACATACATACATACACACATACATCATAAATGAATAAGATACATAGATAGATAGATAGATGGATAGATAGATAGGGGCTTTGAAGACAAGTTTGCGTGTGGCTAAATTTGTAGACGAGAGCCACAGCGATGGAATTGTAAAGTTTAGCTGAGTGAGCTGTTTATAGGTGTCAAAATTATAGCTTTTTTAGCAAAAAAAAAGTGTTTGGATGAGATTGTCAACATTATGATCTCAAAGCAGCTCATTATCTAAACATTACTCTTACAACTCTTGTTATCATATTCAGTGTATTTCATATGACCACGTGTAAGTAGTGCAGGCTTGCATTTTTGCTTTGTTTGTTTGTTTGCTTTTTTAGCTTATAGAGTAAAATATCCCGTTTGCGGCAGTTTAAGCATTGTTAATAGTTTTTCCAACTTGTAAACAAATCAGGCAAATTATTTTCAACCATTTCATATATCATAGACAAGATTATTCATTAACGCAATTGTTTTCATGAAAGAAATTTACCATTGACCAACGCAGTTTTCATGATTTACCATGGCAAAACCCGGCACAATTTTCGCCGATAAGGGCGATATGCGACGTAGTATTTCTGCTTGCGGCACGATGTACAATCCCTATGCAATACGCGCGTGCTCCGCGATCTTTAGCTGAACGCCTTCACATGTCTCGCGAACATTGCGTAAGCGCCAATTCCCATTGCGAAAGCACGTGAAAATAGCGTGCGCACATGCATTGGCCGCAAACAAGATCGCAATTCTGGCGGTGTTGTTGATGTCTTTCTCGTGTTTTTCTCATTTTTTTTCGATGGTAACATCCACTTTCCGAAAAAAATGGCGGCCCACATCGGCTCGCGAAAATTCTATTTTACGTGAGGATATGTTTTCAAAATCCATGAACATCGAGAAAACGACAAAAAATCCAGTTTCTTGGACCATTGTTTCTTAACTGTTATGTTAAGAAGTACCGAAAATTTCATTTTGGATGCGATATGTTGTCATTTAGGTGAGAAAATTTCACTTTCGTCAGAGATCGTGCCCATTTTATCGGTTGGTTTTTGTTGATTGCTAGTGTGTTAGTATATGTGTAGTGTGCATGTAACAGTGCAATGCTGTGTTTAGCTGTATATTACCGTGTATGTTGTACCTGCCGCGAACGGCTGCACGGCCGCTGACTGACGCAGTTACTCTAGTGTGTTTCAGTGTAAGTAATGTTCAAGACATTATTTCCTCCCCCCATGTCAGGAAATGGTTGATGCAGCAGGGGAGGAGGAGAAGGAGCTAGCTGCGGAGATGGCAGAGGCTTTTCTCCATGAGGAGCTGCCAGAGTCGACCTTCAGCTCCCCCAAGGCGGGAGCTGGCATGTGGGCCTCCAACGTCCGGGTCCTGAACCCCGTGCAGGGCCAGACTCTGGACCTGGTGGAGCTGGAGCAGAATGAGGCGGCGTACAGGTGAGGCCCAGGGCTGAGAGAGTGAGCCCGCTTCCTTTGCCTGGAGGGATTGTGTGCTTGATGATGTCTTGATGCAAAGGAACTCTACTGCATACTCAAGTTTGACTTTAAATGAAGCCAGGTAGACAGTCAAGTTTCATCGAAATCAGACAAGTTTGCAGAATTTCAAAGTTTCACCTGTTTCCATGGAGCAATTATTAGTCACAATAACATATATAGTTAGACAAGGCAATAATATTATCTCTTTAGAGCTCTTACATAGGTTTGTACTTGATTTTGTTTCACTCAAATCTGCTAAAAGTGATAATTCCCAAGTATTTCTGATAAATCTTATCTCCTTAATCATAATAACTCTAGAATAATTTGATGGAAGTGATACATCTCTTTGAATTAGTTTCACAAAGGGTATGAAGTGGAGACTTAAATGGTAATGTGAATATATCAAATTTTTAATAGGAGAGCATTTTTTTTTTTGTTTACCAGTCCAAATCTTGCATTCATTCACAAAATTTTGTATCTTCTTCCGTAAGAGCTTTGTGCATATTTCTAATTTTGCCAGGAATGTATCATAACTGCAAACAAACTTAGAATACACAAGACTTACCTGCCATTGATTTGATATGATATGATATGATAGTTACTATATGTTGAAAATAAATACAACAGTCAGTATATTAATCATTACAAACTGGACATGAAGACATGATCAGCAATGTTGCGTAAAGAAGGTCTGAACTGGTAAATATAGGTCATCGCAATCTTTCAATTGTATCTGTAGCTCCAATTATTCTGTTCTTTTATCCTCTGTCTACCAGCCTGGCAGTGGTAAAGTTTGCCAACAGAGAGGGGGAGACACATGTGCTGGTTGGCACAGCTAAAGACGTCACCCTCAGCCCCAGGACGTGTTCAGGGGGATCCATACACACGTACCTTGTCAAAGAGGAAGGAGCCAAACTGGAGCTACTTCACAAGGTTCGTTTTGTCTTAGCACTGTCCTGTCTGTCTGCCTGTCTGTCTGTTTTAAGTTATGTCTCAATAATAAATTTCAACAAAGAGTACAAATGTGAAGTGTATGCACTTCTTGAATGAAACATGACAGATTATGTGCATATTATGTTACAGTTGTTTGGTCTTGAGGTCCCTTTAATTATATGTGTGTCGTAAGAATATTCAAAAAAGATATTGTGTTGATGGTGTGTTCTGAGAAAGCTCTGAAATCAGCTACACCTCATTCCCTTCAACAATGCTTTGTAGTCAAGTGTAACAAATGACCATATGTCAAGTAAAACAGGCTTGTACTTTGATGGACTTGATGCAATTCTGGGAAGTGTCATAGAATGACACATCTTAACACATGACTAGCTGAACAGGGACTGTCTACTGTGTATTGAGACGCTGGTTTTACCGTGTGCTTTGGTCCACTGTCATAGATATATTGTTTTGTGGCAAACAAAACTTTTGATTGTCCCATTTATTCAAATATGTGTTTGCTGCAGACGCCTGTAGATGATGTCCCTTCTGCAATATGTTCATTCCAAGGGAAAGTACTCATCGGCATCGGCAGGCTTCTCAGAGTGTATGACCTCGGCAAGAAGAAACTTCTCCGGAAGTGTGAAAACAAGGTGAGCGTTGGTGTCCAACCACGTGAAGCTGCTGTTCCGTCCCACCAGAGAGGCTTGTCCATTGCACAGTAGAGCTCTGTCTGAATGAAAGCTGGATGTGATGAATGCATGTATACTCGCGCTTCGACTGAAGTGAATTAACCGTGTTGTGAAATCGCATGCACAGATCTGATCCATCAAGTCAGCATTCAGATTGTACTCACTAATGGACATCTGACTCCCTTTAACAAATCTCTCCTCCACCTTTGAAAAAAAAATGAATATACAGCTAACAATGGCAAAGAAAGACACCCACTGCAGTCTTGTTGTACCCATATCAATGCAGTGTAGTACTAATCCTAAGCTGTAAGCTGTAGAAATATGCTTTCCTGCACGTGAAAAAGTGTGGTCATGCTTTGTGCACAAAGTGTAAGAAATATCTCCATAAAGATTGACAGTCTCATATTACAAGTTGTGTAAGTGCCTGTTAAGTTGAAAACTTGTCTTACCTTACAAGCTTGATGTAGCAAACACTTGTTTTATTATCATTGTGCTACTGTTACTTGAAGTTTGTCGTGAAACTAGTGCACTTTCTGTAACAAGATAGCATTGAAATAACAATGCACATAGAATGCTCGGGCTGAGTGTTATAAAATATTTATCAGTACTCATGAAAGCTATGCTTAGTGTGCAGTGAATTAAGAAGGTATGCATGAATAATCATATATTGGCAAAAACTTTTTGTGACATTATTGTTCTTTTTAAGCAATCCTTTGGTGTCTGATCTAAATGAAATCAAAGACAACATTTGTTACATTCCAACATTTTACATTTCATTGGTTTTCAAGATTTTGATTGTTCTACTGTTCCTGTACTAGAAACCTTTTTCCTCACAATTTTTCCCATTGTGTATGTCCAGCACATTCCAAACTTCATTACCAACATCCTGTCATCTGGCAACCGCATCGTGATAAGCGACGTCCAGGAGAGCCTCCACTTCCTCAAGTACAAGCGGCCCGAGAACCAGATGGTCATCTTTGCCGATGACTCTAACCCCCGCTGGATAACGGCCACCTGCATGCTGGACCACGACACCATCATGTGTGCGGACAAATTTGGCAGTGTCTCAGTGGTGAGTAGGCTCCACTCTGTATGGTATTTGAAATATGTTTCGAGGATGGCAAACATTCAGTGAGCAGTCGTAGTGTTGTAATGCGTTTTCTTCCTGAGTGACTGGCTTAAACTCGGTAAGACTTAGGATCTTCTTTGCTGCCTCATGATTGTTTTGTTCATATGCTTCTACTGTGTAGGGCATAGTATTCTTTACTTGAATTTGAGTTAGTAATAGCGTAGTATGTAAGATAACTGCCATCACCAGCCTCGGTGAATGTATGTCAACTATGCAATATTTTTCATCCTTTGTACATGTGATGGTAATGTCTTTGATTTCAGCTTATTTTGCTTCCAGAGATAGTAGTCATGTGTAGGCACTGCCATAGTGATCTTGTATACTATATTCATATCAATTTACTGTATACAGCGAATATTTCGCGAGGTTTTTATTTTTGCGAATTTCGCGAGTCGGGTGCTATTCGCGAAATTAAAGACAAGCAAAAATATTGACTCTAATCCTGATATGAATGTGACGTGCATGTATACATTTCTCCATTCAGTAGTGTGCTGCGCCATCCCGAATTTAACCACTTGCGAAATCATCGGGAAGTCGCGATTCGCGAAAATTTAGACTCGCTAAATATATGGCGTATACAGTATTCTGGCAAGAGGACCTCTGCTGCACGGACTCTTTACCATAGAGCTGAACATACTTTTTTTTAGAGCTTTGGTTAGCACACATTCCTGGCTATTAGCACACTTCTTTGCCCTCTAGTTGCCACTGAGGATGCCATAACGAGAATGATATTCATTTATGTCTATCCTTTGTACAATGCTCCGTCTCAAGTTTGGTTCCTCAGAACCTTGCACATCAGTAACATCAGACAGAATGTAAGGTAACCTGATTAAAGGGAGAAAAGAAGGATATTTTGCTCTATCAGACAAATGTTGTAGTATCGGTGAAATAACATTATGTGTTCATTGCTATACTGTATATGTAATGGTATTCTGCATTTTTCTCTGGGTGCCCCTTCTCTAGCTGCGTCTACCCACGAGTGTCAATGACAATGTTGATGAGGACCCAACAGGCGTGAAGGCCCTTTGGGACCGAGGCCTGCTGAATGGGGCCTCCCAGAAGACGGACGTCATCTCCAGTTTCTTTATTGGAGAGACGGTTCTCTCCCTGCAGAAGGCCACCCTGATCCCTGGAGGCTCCGAGTCGGTGGTGTACACCACGCTCTCTGGGGCTATCGGTGTTCTGGTGCCCTTCACCTCACATGAGGTATGAACCTGTGGTCATTTCACTGTCTGTACATTACCCTTGCATGTTGATGATGATGATGATGATGATGATGATGATGATGAAACAGCATTTATTTAGCACCATTTGTCTGTAGAAACATTCAAAGGTGCTCGGCTGCCACAATGTGTCATACATCATTCACAAAGTTGCTGTAAGTCGCCAAACTTTTTTTCATAGGTGCTGGCTTCATCTCCCCCCAAACTTAACTGAAGTGAAAGTTGAGATAGCGAGCTCAGATCAAATTCATCGACCATTAGTTGATCTGAGGCATTTGTACTGAGTAATGATGGAAACAAGCCAGCTAATTCAGTGTGCCGTCTGACCAACAAAGCAGAGGAAGTGTTGACCCTTGAAGGGCTACCAGGCCTCCCTCCATCCCATCTCCAAAATTTCTTCAGCTACCTTGCAGTGGCTCTGGCTGTAACATTTGCCTTTGCATGACTTTTTTTTTTCTGTCTGAAGACTCCCACACATGATATCTTGTCCCGATGTCAGAATAGAATAAGCAATCACAGTCAGTTAAAGTGTACTTGGTACATTGTATGTGTATACTCCTGTGTTATTTGCAAAGCAGTGCTTATTTCAAAGATTAGTGCCATTTCCAGTTGTTGCTTACATCCATTTGGTATTATTTCTCTACAGGATCATGACTTCTTTCAGCACCTGGAGATGCACATGAGGTCAGAATTCCCTCCCCTCTGTGGTAGAGACCACCTGTCTTACCGCTCCTACTACTACCCCGTGAAGGTGAGATGCTCTCCTGTAATAACTGATCTTCCATGAGATACTTTCACACTCTAGCCCCTTAGATCATGTGCTCATTTACTGTAGATGTGGTGCTCATTTACTGTAGATGTGGAGCGGGGGTCATGGTAAATTGATCCCCTTTACAATAGAATAGTTTCTTGGTTCTGTACAACTTGTATTGATTGAGAATGTGTGTTTTATATTTCATATTCATCTTGTGCAGAGTTGGGGGGGGGGGATGTTCCCCATTCTTTATTGAAAGAAATATGAACATACCAAAGAAGTTTGAATGCATAATGTAGTGAGTGAATTAGAAAGTAATGGTGTTGCAAGACTTGCATTGGAAATGTGCTGGATATATATGAAGTGTTGCTGAACTGAAGTAAAATTTATGAAGAACAAATTCCCCTTGAAGTCATTGCCATTTGCCGTGTGTATTCAAATGTAATGAGGATTTGTGCATCATTTTCTACTACATCCCACACAGAATGTGATTGATGGTGACCTGTGTGAGCAGTACAACTCAATGGACCTTTCCAAACAGAGAAGCGTGGCCGAGGAGCTGGATAGGAATCCAAGTGAGGTAGGCATTCTACTGGGCGGTACAAATGCACAATTGTTTGCTTCAGAGGAGTCAAAGATATAGTATGCAGATATACCAACTGTAAACTTTTTTGCGGTATTTTATACTGTTTTTTTTCTTTTCAAAATACTCTTTTGTCCCTATTGTATTGGCATACATGTCTGTTGCAGGAAAGGCAGAAATACTGTTTTTCCACCAAAACTTCACCTCTTTCAGCCCTCAGATTACTGCAGTGGTGTATACAAAGTTAGCATCCGTGAGTATGCTTCATTTGCAAGACAAAGGCAAGGGTGCGGAGATCAAGTATCATTGCATTTGATAAAGCAAGCATGCTGCAAAGAATAAGTTCACGAAAATAAGGTCATGCTGAATGATGAGTGATGCAATAATTTGGTTTGTATAGTTTTTGTTGTTTGTTTTATGATATTGTGTGAATGTGTGTGTGCCTTTGTGTGTGTATGTGTGTATTACTAGTAGTTGAGGGGAATACTGACCATGAATATACTTACTGGCAGTGCACACCAAGAGCCCCGTGCAAGGTTTCATGAAACCTAGACCACTCTGTGTGGTGCAAGCACCAGCGTGTCTGCAGTACCAGTAACATTCTTTCATCACGTTGCATAGCATGGACATGGAGGTCAACCTCCTCCTCCCCCCCCCCCCCCCCCCCATGGTTTCATGTTACTACATAAAAGTGTGGGTAGTGATGGAGTATGGAGATTGCTTCAAGTTGTTGTCTAGTTAATGTTTACATACATCGGACATGATACCAAAAGATATGACATTGTTGCCATTTCAAAGTTTGAAAAGAAATGATTGCCCTCAATGGTCAGTTCGTCGATAATGAATGTCCAAATACAAGGTAGAGATTTAGCTACATGTATGACATTTTCAATGGATGAGCCCCAACATGCCATGCTCTATTTGACCATTGTAAGTGTACCAAACTGACCACTCTCCCAAATGTTCTGAAAATATGATGAATCTGTTACTTTGTGTGGCAACATGATATTTCAGCTCAGGTAAACGTGTTTTGAAAAAAAGAAAAGAAAAAGTGTACTTCGTGTTTGTGGCATAAGTTGCTAAATTAGTTTTGAACCCTTGAAATATAGTTTGGCCCCAATCTTATTGGCCAACACCCTGTCATGTTATGACATTATACAATATGAAAACTTCTATCATATTCCCTGAATTATTGTTTGGAAAGTGGGTAGAATATCACAGTTTTGCCAGAACTTTGAGCCTATGTTTCTTAATATTATTAGTTGCGTTACATTTCATACGAAGCAGATTGTACTTATTGAAATATGCTGGAAATAAAATCAACTAAATTTCATGTCCATGTGGTTGGATACAATTCCTTCATACACTATGATTTCTCTGTTATCTTGTCAAAAAAAAAGAAGAAGATACTATGTGAAATGGACTTCATGGGCTAATCTATTATTCCATTTCAATTCTTTTTTATTTTGTCCTTTTTGTCCCCTCCTTGTGATTGATGTAGATTAACTCTCCGAGATATGTTTGTGCTTTCTTCCAAAAGTTTTCTTCAGCTTACTCTGAACTAGGTTGTAATGGGTTTCATATCATTTATTTCTTGCAGGTATCTAAAAAGCTGGAGGACATCAGGACAAGATTTGCCTTCTGAGTGATACGGTCACTGACAATTCTGTCCCAGTTTGGTGAAATTTTGTATGTGGTACTCGAAGCCTGAGGGATTTCCCCCGATCACAATGACCAACAGACATCTAGCAGTGGTTGGAAGCTCAATGAAATCATGAGTGAAACTATGAGGTGATCATGTAGGATGGAATGGCACATCTGTGGCAGTTGGTGTCAGACGGCTGAAGCAAATGATATTCCAGAGAACTTTTTAATGAGGAAGTTTCTTGTTAAAAATTGTGAAAATCAGAAAGGATCTTTTCTGGACTGAAGGTTTGAAGGTAAAGAGTCATGTTCTGGATGCTTCAGTATTTTTCCGTCTTTCCTGTCCCAAGCTCAGCAGTCAAGACTTTGAGCGTTCAGTCATGACAATGGAGGCAAACTCAGAGGATTGTTTGAAATGCTTGCCTGTGTATTAAAATGTATTGTTGCAAGTCCAATTGATCAAGGTGTAAGAGGCACCTCCAAATGCCCACCATCGTCTTGTGTGTTTGTTTTGTTGTTATTTTTCAGCAAGCAAATAAGCAAATACTTTCAAGCCTGGTGAAATGCAGTCAAAAAGTGCCTGTTAACGTAATCATGAGATATGACCTCTCTTATATGGCTACTGTTTGTTTCCTTGTTTTCCTGATATAATTTATCATCCAGCTTTTTCACATAGTAGCTTCTGTTGAAATCGTTGATTCATTTCAGAAGTCGAAGTGCCATTGTTATTAAATGAATGTTTGGAATGAATTAATGGAAGTCACTGAAAAACATTTACCCATCAATTTCAAGCTGTTGAAATGAGAATATTTCTGTTGAGATTTTGAGTTATATGTAGAGAGAATGTCAGTGGCATAACATTGTGGGTCTTTGCAAACTTAAGCCAAAACATAGTTTTCGTATGCTAGGAGAACTGTTGATTATTGCTATCAAATGTACACTTATGCATAAGAAATGTGTGAAATAACGTAATAAAACGATTCAGTTTGGGATTGATGAAATGCAAAATATTAGCCAAAAAGGTTCGCCAGAAGTCCACAATCTCAGAGCTTTCCCTATTGTGGTTACTACTTAATTTTTCATAATCAATTATCAGTAATCGACAAATAGGGCTACAGGATACCCATCGATCTTCTGTGCTAGAGAAGATCGCATGCAGCTTGTTGAAAAATATGTTTGTAAGGGCACGATTGATCATCACATCATGTTCTACCTTTCGACAATGCTGAATGTGGGGTTAACGGTGAGGGCTTTTCTGGAATAAAAGTTGTGTACTACGATCAAAATTATTCTTCACTTTTGATCTCAAAATACTCCAAAACAACTCATCATCCTGGCTAATTGCATTGGCCAGGTAAGTTTCTTGGTAGACCCTTTCGGTGTATTGGATGCAAATTCCAAATGATGGAAGATGAGTTTTTAGCCCCTCTGAGAACTATGTTTTGGCTTTAATCCAGACCCAGGGTAAACAAGGTTGACATGATGCCAGTCAAATGTTAGGATATTTTTCTTCATAATTTGTATTCATATTACCTTGAATATTAAATGGTTACCGTCTTTTTGTCAGTGCAGAAAAGAATGTGAAGATGGGAACCTGCCTTCTAATGAGAGTATCTCGATTATATGCTGGTCCCAGCATATGTGATATCAGACATGCTCCGCTCTGTAGGAGCAGAATGTTTTCCTTCAAAACATATTGACCTAAAAAATGTGGTGACCCTGTAGATTTACTTCTGCATGACTGCTGAGACGGGGGCAGTGGGAATGGTAACTAGTTTCTTTGTATGCCCTTTGCGTGCGGAGTGGAATCAATCGAATGTGTTAATAGCAGTACTTAAAGCGGTCATGTTCAGTGATTGTGAAAAGAACAACGTTCTTGTGAATGGTAAATACTTGGTGACAAAAGGAGTATTGATTTCAGGCAATGAATGCAAAGCATAGCAAGGTTTACCATGTATGCACTTTGTGTAACAGGTGTTTTTCTTTTAAGTGTGGAACCTTCTGTATTCACACTTTGCATAGATCAACCAACCCCCTCCATTGAATTAAATATACATGAAAGACATAAAATCAGGCTGGATCTAAACCTGCACTACCTTGATGGAACTTCTCATGCCTTTTACATCCATTGAGCCAGGCAATCCCAAGAATGTCTCTGATGTGTGTATATACAGTATTTATGTAAAAAAAAACCAGAAATTAGTGTACAGTATGATGTCAGTGAATTTGCACATTTTTCAGATTGTGCACATCTGCTGAAAATTTGTTGATGGACATATGTTTTTCTTTTATACATAGAAAATAAATTTGTACAAAATGTGTACTCCTGATGTTTAATTCTTTTGCTTCATGTCCATGTGTGTACTGAAAGTGGTCCTGTGTTGCATTTGTAGCCTTTTGCAATACTTACAGTTACCTTTGTAGCAGCTGAAATACTGTAGACTGGAAGACATCTTGTTGTTGCCACAGTAAGTGCAGTTGTTGGACAAAGTTGTTCAAGAAATCAGAACCTTTAGTGTCAATGTTCAATTTTTGTGAACAGTTCTGCTGTGATGTTGTGGCTGATTGATTCTATGTGAGTGTAGAGTAGCAGCTAGTGCAGTTATGGTGTGATATTTCTCCAGGTTAAATTTTTTCATGGTTAGCAGTTGAATAAGCTTGTTATCACACAAATCAAACATCATTTTTGCCGTAAGATAAATAACTTGATCTCCAATAAATTAAATTCAAACAAATGTATCAATTATGAACAAATATCAGCGAACAGACTTCATAAATCCAATTGCCTAACAATCCACGGAAATAGACATGGCCAATGTTAATCACGACATAAGTACATACAGTGTACATATAATATACAAATGATGCACAGGGTAGAGTGTGTTAGTGGACACTAACGCCACGAAATAATCCTGTGCATCATTTGTTTTATAAAATGGGTCGAAAACTAACAGCATTTTTCACGTACCTTTGTGGGTCAAGATGTCTGAAGATGTTCATCCCAAACATTTACGCACGTCGCCCTCGGAAATCCCGCACATATAAGTACTGTACGTATAAGAGTATACGTACGCCACACATGTTATGCACAAGAAAGGCCGGCCAGCCGGCCGGCAGCCCGAACTAGAAGTTGTTTACAGGATTGACAGCGCGTATGCATGCAATTCAAAGGAGCCGCCACGCGCACAGACGATTGGCAATAGGATTTAACACGCAGTGCAATGGGACTAAAATAACCAACGCACACGTGACTCATTTCAGCGCTTCCTATTGGCTACATTCTTGAACCCATTTTTTATAGTCTATCTATCCACTTGGGTACAGAGTATCCCATGTAATAAAATGACACTTGTCATTTTAAAATTTTTGATCATGAAGAGGAAATTTTAAAGCAACTCCAAAAATAATGTATGTCTCATTACTAGATGCAATATGCATGGCAGGCTTCAGACAAAATGTGCTAGACTCCCAAGAGGCCATAGGAACGCGGTCAAGTATCTTGAGGTTGAGAGGAAAACGCCAAAAATATTGTCCTTTTTTTTTTAAATTCCCGTGCTCAAAGTCATCAGACACAGAGGACATGTGAATGAGATATTGTTGCACAGGTGCATGTTGCTGGATACGAGTGTGATTCAACAAGATATATGTATATATATTCAACAAGATGTATATAGCAATGTAAACACTTCTCATCTGAAGAGAAGCTAGCCACTGCCAATCATAGCAGGTGAAACAGTTTTCTCTAAAATGAAATTCTACACTTGTACATTCAGACCACATCAGAGTGGGTCCTAAACAATCCTCATTTTCCTCTTTTTCACCCAAATGTAAGATAACCACCATCATCCTGCATGCACAAGTGAAAGATAAACGTGTGAAGAATTTGTTCGCAAAAACTGATAAGTCCATTTTTGAAGATTTTGAAGTATGGTCTATATCATAAAAATAATACCTTTTAAATGATATATTGGTCACTTCATATAAAGGTACATTTTTGAAGTTATGGTCAAAAGAAGCAAAAATTTTCTTATTATTCTCTTTATTTTTCTTGATATTGTTGGTAGGTCAGACAGGGTAATATCAAAATGTGCTACAAGTACATCAAGTTTTTTAAAAAAAGCCAGCATTTTGGGTTACATAATTAAACAATATACAACAGAGATGCTTTTATAAGTATACCTTCTATAGTAATTTTAGATAAACCTGGCCCCGTCTTATAAAGACTTGTGATTTGTTATTTATACTTGTAGCCGAAGTAATGGCCTTGAGAATTAAGCAGAACAATCATATACAGGGTATCACTGTTATTTCCGGCAACATAGCTCAACAAAAAGAATTTAAAATCTCACAACTGGCTGATGATACTGTTATTTTTGTTAATTCGATAGAGTCTGCTAATATAGCACTCGGGGAAGTTAAACGTTTTGGGCAAATTGCTGGACCAGTTTTGAATGTCATGAAAACAAAAGCAGTAACAATGAAATTTCAAGAAAATAGTGTAAATGATTTGAATTGGACTAGTGATCCTGTGAAATATTTGGGTGTATTTTTAACAAAGAACAGGAAGGAATCTGAACAATTGAATTGGTTTTCAAAATTAGAAAAGGCCAAAGCTATTTTAAAGTTCTGGATAATGAGAAATTTAACATTGTATGGTAAAGCGGTAATTGTCAAATCATTGATCATTTCACAATATGTGTATGTAGCCTTAGTACTACCATTTCCAGAGAAGTTCATTATGGAATTGAATAAATTGATTTATAATTTCCTTTGGAATTCTAGGAGAGAAAAGGCGAAGCGATCTATTTTATTAAATCCTATTGAAAAAGGCGGTTTGAATATGTTTGATTTACATGCTCGATTTCAATCCTTGTATTTGTCGTGGTTCGCAAATTACCAAAATTGTCATCCAGACTCGCCATGGAAGTTTATGTTCAAATTTTGGGTCGAGAAAATAGGTCCAAGTCCTCTGATAATGAAAACGAACTGTTCATGTAAAGATATGTTAGCACTATGCAAGAAGCATAAACTACCTCGTTTCTACACTCATTGCTTACTTTCGTGGTGTGAATTAAGATATATTGATTTTCTTCATGTGAGCAACATACTAGATGAAGTATTGTGGTATAACAGTAATATATGCTTTAATGGAAAAACCTTGTTTTTTGAAGAATGGTACAAGAAAGGTATCTTGACACTTAATGATGTAGTTGAAAATGGATGTTTTAAATCTCGCAAGTCAATTGTTGTGCTCTCAATTGTGATAATTTATTAGTGGATTTTAAGTATTCAAAACTTAAAAAGGCAATTCCAAAGATATGGGTGGAACATATATTAGAAGTAGATCAATGTGAAAATGCGCACAAAGATTACGATATTGATTTATATGCAATAAAGGACAATGAATATATCAGATTATCTAGAACATCGTCGAAACAATTTCATAGTTTTTTATGTGAGAGTAAGAAAAGTGATCTAACTATACTGTTATATTGGAAAGACAGATTTGATTTGAGTACTGATTTTGATTGGAATACTGTTTTGAAACAAACATTTCGGAAACTAAGGAACAACAAAGTTAAGCAATGCTACTTCAAGACATTACATCGTATTCTACCTTATAGATATAATCTCTTCAAATGGAAAATTGTAAGTGATAATTTGTGTTTATTTTGCTCTGAAACAGAAACCTTTAGTCATGTTCTTTTGGAGTGTCCTAAAGTGTCTATGTTTTGGAAAAAGATTACTGATTTTATTCAGTTCGCTTTTAGAGAAACAATCTTATTAAACGAGAAATTATTGATTATTGGAGTGGAATCAAAGAGTCCAAATGTAACGAATATAAATAAGATATTGATATATGCGCAGTATGCAATTTATAAACAATACATGATGCATTTATTTCAAGGGCATTTATACAATAGTTTGAAAATATGGATTAGTTTTAGAAATGAAATATTGTTAGATAATGTTTCTGAGATTGTAACAAACATGATGAAATCATTTATTTGATAACCAATGAAGAATCTGTACTTTTCGAGTATGTGCTCATTCATTGTTTAAAAAAAAAGAAAGAAATCGTTTGATGTAAAGCTTTGGAAATGAATGAATAAAGTACATCTGTAGAGGTTAAAAAAAAAATAAAGACTTGTGATTGATTCAAATCAATCACAACTTTACGATTGAATGCAAATCCATCTTATAAAAAAAGTTATGATTGAAATCAAGACGGAGAACTGCAATCGATCAATCACAGGTTGCGATTGATTGCAGCCTTGAAGAGATTTTTGATTGATTGATTTCTGTCACAAGTTTTATAAGACAGGGCAGTCGATCTACCATTTGAAATGCACAGGTCATGATTTTTACACAGCTGGATTAGTCTCAAATCATAATTATTGGTACTTCTTCTTCTTCTTCTGATTAAGTCTGCCTCCTTCAATAGACTGAAGATTCTTGCAGACTGGTGCTATTTACATTATAATACAATTTATTTACAGATATTTACAAGCACATAGACAATTTGACGAAAATACTAGCCACTGTGATCAACCGTTAGACGGTTTCGAAATGATCCCACAGATGGCGCTGAAACAATTTCTGACGACAGGGAATTCCAGTTCCTTACAGTTCTTGGGAAGAACGAATGGCGATGCGATTCAGTTCTCGAATATGGTACCTGATAGGAGTGTGGTTGCGAGGATCTCGTTAACTGAGTAGCCTGTTTGATGATATAGTCCTGTGCTGAAAGAGGAGTGAGATTATTGTGTATTTTGTACATCATAATTAGCCTGTCATTTTCTTTGCGCTGTTCCAGAGTGGTCCAATTAAGTTCTTGAAGCATTCTGTTCTGGTACTGGTAACATTATGTGAGGATTTATGCTGTGACTCAAAATCAAGAGTATCAGTAGTCTCCATGTTCTTGACAATCATTCTGGTGAAATACATTCAAGTTCCATCATGAAGCCACATCATACAGTACATCAAAATCATCTATTTTCCAGCCTTAGATCCAAGCTGGCCTGTCCAATCTATGAGATCAGTAATATCATTCAACAATTCATCAACTACATTTTTGGAAGAGATTCATGTGGAAAATACAGAAGGCAAAATAAAGCCTGGAAACTAATTACTTTCTTTACTATATGCTGTAGAATCATAAAGACATTATTCACAATTATCATCAACACCTTCATCAAAAATATTATTGACATTGGACAAGTTTGTTTCTGGATCTGGATCTGGATGAATACGCTGAAAAACTCTGGATAGAGTATCACTCAGCACTGTGGTGTGTGATGTGCAGCTAATCACAACGGAGGTGACGCTGGAGCGCTTCTTTGAATGTGTCAAATTTATGAATCTGCTTTATGTTACTCGGCAGATTATTCCAATCCTTCGCTGTTCTATGGAAGAAGGAGTTGGCGGGAGCAGTTGAGGAACCGTGTAGAGTAATTATCCGGATGATAACTTCGGGTTGTCATACCTCTCGGTGCTTGAGCAGGACTGATATAATCCTCGAGATTTAGATCAATATTGCCGTGCTTTATTTTATGAAATGTTGATAGCCTTAAAAGCTTGCGTCGTTCTGGGAGTGGATGAAGTTTGAGATCCTTTATCATTCCGGAGACGGAAGATTGCCACTTGTAATCATTACAGATGAATCTGGCTGCTCTATTTTGTACTGCTTGAATCTTGGAGATGTTACGTTGAGTGAAGGGGTCCCATACTGTACAGCAATACTCCAAGTGGGGACGCACTAGGCTCTTGTATGCTTGTAATTTAACATTTCTCGGTGCATTATGTAGATTACGACGGAGAAAGCCAATCATGCTGCTTGCTCTGGCTGTAGTTATATCAATATATCTATTCCATTTTAAATTGTCTGATAAGACAACTCCTAGGTATTTGTGACTGGACACTGTTTCTATCTGGTGACCGGCTAAGGTGTACGTGTGATGAATGGGACGAGACTTCCTTGTGAAGCGCATAACGTTGCATTTGTCCAGCTTGTATTTCATTTGCCATTTTTTTCCCCAAGCCTCTAAGGTACGTAGATCTTCTTGAAGTATGACACAATCTTTATGTGTCTTAATGGGACGGTAAACTACACAATTGTCTGCGAATAGGCAGACGTTGGATGAAACTTGTTCAGGGAGGTTATTAATATATGATAAGAAAAGCAATGGGCCCAGAACAGTGCCTTGGGGCACTCCTGAAGAAACATGAACGGGTCTTGAGGATGACCCTTGGACTACGACTGTTTGTTCCCTTTCTGTGAGAAATTGTGAAATCCATGAAAGTAATGAGCCCTGGATTCCAAGATACTTGAGGCGATGAAGGAGCCTCTGATGTGGTACAGTATCAAACGCTTTTGCAAAGTCTAACACAACAGCATCAACTTGCTTAATGGTTTCGACAGAGGAGAAAATATGATGAATTGTTGTAATCAGTTGGGACTCACACGACCGTCTGAATCTGAATCCATGTTGTGTGTTACTGAGGATATTGTTATCCTCCAGATGGCTCATAATGTGGCGATAAATGATATGTTCTAAGACTTTGCAGCAGGTGGATGTGAGGGATACCGGCCTGTAGTTGGCTGGGTCGGATCTACTACCATTCTTATACAGAGCATTTATATTAGCTTGTCTCCAATCTCGGGGTAGCGTGCCAGTCCGAAGACTTTGCGTGAATATGACTTGCAATATAGGTGCTACTTGTGCAGCACATAACTTGAGAAATTTGGGAGAAATGCCGTCTGGGCCAGAAGCTTTATTCACATCTAAGTTCTTAAGAAGTTTCATAATACCTTCTGTAGAAATAATCAAATCTGATATTGTGGTAAATGGAAATATGCGGTCTGTTATTGTTGCGTCAATGCGTTGAGGCGCGTTGTGTCCATGCCAATGGCGCAGTGTGCGTGTGGTTGGCATGGGCACAACGCAGCTTTTATTTTTCATGTGAATATAATGACGCAGATTTGATTGATTCTTGATTCTTCACTTTCACTTGAGAGAGAATGGACATACAAATGTATTCTCTACGAGCTCTGCTATGTTGAATAGTTAATAGGCCTGTATCTGTTATTCACTCTGTATTCGACATGTATATAGCTGAGGATAATGCGGATGATACGGAGTTTATACATGTATCAGCAGACTGAGACTGTTTGATTTGTTCAATAAAATCTATGCAACGTCAACTGGAGACTGTCAGCGTCATCATTAACCCGGCTTACAACAAAATGGTGTCAGGAGTGGGATGATGACAGCCTGGCGGATTGCGACGTTCATCCAGTTGAAGAACCCTGATCGACGAAGAACAGCCTCGAGTATGACGGAAGAACGATCCACGTTTCGCTCCGAGGAGACCTGCTGTTTTGACTACACTTTGGTGGCGGACAGGAGTATGCAGGAGTGATCTTGGTGTACGTTGATCAGCCCTGGTAGAGCAACGCTGCTCTGTGAGGCAACTTCAAGATGATCAGGCTCGTCGGTAGCAGATTGAAGACTGGAGCAAACGGTGCATCGAGAGTTTGCCGTAGATGTCTATCAGCGCGAGTGTACCACAGGAGCAGCAGAGTGTATATCACAGTCGAGCAGCAGGACATCGATCAGGATGTGACAGTTGGAGCTGATGGCATCTCACGCACTGAATAAGACGGTATTTGATAACTTTCGTTTAAACCGATTGGACTTCAGGCAGATTTTGACCTATGATGCCATTTGGGCATTACGTTTCATGTTTGAAAATGACGTATCTTAATTGGTCAGTTTAACTGCGTAATTAGTCATGTGTGAACAGTTTGTTTATAAGGATGTGCAAAGTGATAATTGCTCTTCGTCATCATATCGACAGGCAATAGATTTGTGTGTAAATCTCGCTCTAGGCCATGCTCAGATTGAAAAGTTTAGTGGGTATTGTGAAGATGGTACTGAAACACCTTTTTCTAACTGGATGGAAGGATTCAATTTTATTATTGAACCTTTCCATTTCAGTGATGAGGAGAAGGCTTGGGTTTTGGTGAGCAACCTTACGGGGCCAGCAAGAGAGGAGATTCTTTATTGTCTGTCTGACGCGAAGCGGAGGAGTTTCACAGAGATTGTAAAAGCTCTCCGTCTGTGTTTTAGTCGAGAGAATTCTCACTATTTGCGGTGTTTGTTCTATAAACGTGTTCAACGTGATAATGAAGACTTGGCAGACTTCAGTAGGGCTCTCATGCGTCTTTATGCCAAATTGGTAGATGCTGCAGACGATGAGAAGGAAGCTGCGGCTCTGAGGCAGCTTAGGGATGAAGCTGTGTCAAATCAGTTTGTCAGTGGAACACGGGATGAGAGAGAACGAATTTTGTTAAGGCGTTTGCACATGAGAAATAGGGGAGACCGATTTGAAGTGCTTAGGAGAGAGGCATTGTTAGTTCTCCGTGAAGACTGTATGCTTGAGGGAGATGGGCTGAAAACTGGGAGTGCTGATACTGGAACACAAGGAGTGTTCACTGACCCGGTTGCTCAGCAGCTAGATCTTTCCTCAGACATGTCAGATACAGCTGGACAGGAGAAGGAGGATGCCATATCTACTCTTTTGGATGGGGGATCGCAGATTCTGGGTTGCGTTGATGTAGATGAGGGTGGTGCAGAAATTGATGCTGGGGGACATGGACATGAGTCATGTGATGAACAGGTTGATGCAAAGGATTTAGATGCTGGGGTGCTTCTAATTGCACAACCTGTAGGAGAGGGTACCAAGAGGGTTCCCGAATTATCACTTGAAGGTCAGGATGTCCAAAAGCATGCAAACGTGCA
Organism: Diadema antillarum; assembly: GCF_040938485.1. Taxonomy (NCBI): domain Eukaryota; kingdom Metazoa; phylum Echinodermata; class Echinoidea; order Diadematoida; family Diadematidae; genus Diadema; species Diadema antillarum. The sequence goes on along the minus strand of NW_027271032.1, from coordinate 2,370,697 downwards.
GCCACAAAGAACTAACGTAGCGCCAAAGGAGAGGTCAATTCCAAAAGGGGAGAATATTTCTCATGGTGACATTGTTGTCAATAATGTAATAGCAAGAGAGGCATGCATACCTAACTGTAACGTGTGGAAACATGGATGTCATGTTCAGGAAACGGTATGGGGGCCCTGGGAGTCAAATTGGAGACCGGATTTGGGGTTGGTCGCTGCAGGTTAGAAACCCGCTGTCCGTTCATGCAATTTGTTGTGAGTTGATTCGCTTACAGTGTATACGTTCATGACTGCAGCTGAAGCTTGTGTACCATCTCAAGTAGCAATGGATTTAGGAACTATGCACATTTAGAGATGCAATATCAATGCGAGAAATGATTATCAAGATATTGTTGTTTTATTATTGATATGTGATTGATAAGAAGTTTTTAATGAGATATTGGAATAGTGATATGAAAGTATTTTAAATCACTATTACGTGGAAAAACGAAGGAACTATATAATAACCATTGTTTTAATTGTTTTGTTGGCAGCTGAAGAACATGGCATTCTGACAATATTAGTGGTTGTTCAGTGAGTCAGGAACGTTTGATAATGAGATATAGTTAGTCGAGAATTCATGCTTTGAATGATTCCTTAATTTGTAAATGAGCAAATCGCTGACTGTGACGATATGACACATAAAGCGGGGAAGCTTATTTTTGTTAGTAGTGAATTCTAACATTCTGTGACTTCACTTTGTTTCAACTGTGAATTTCGTGGTATGTGTTATATTGATTCATTGAGAAATACATTACTTTTAGGAAATCGATTATTATCATACGGGTCGTATGATATAATCGCGGGGAAGTTGTTGTGTTGTATGCATTTGGCATGTGTATTAAGAGACTTGTCTATATATTGCGTCTCGATAAATTTGAACTATACACATTGATGTATACAATGTATAGGACATGTTCTGTTACGGCATGTTTGACGGGTTTTTATGCATTGTTTTCTCGGATATACATAACTGACAATGTGGGACCGCTGAGTTCTACATCGAAACGGAACTGAAGAAAATTGTAACATATTGATGTGTTATTCTCTTGGCGCGGAACATTTATGCCATGTATCAAATATGAGTTTGTATGATTTACTGTAAATTTGGAAGATTCAAGAGTTTCGGCTCTTGGCAGATTTCATGTATAAAGTTCAATCTTTTAGTATTTCGACGTTTGTATATTTGACCGGAAAAGCGGGGAACACGCTTTCCTGAAGTATATTTTTGTATATGTGCTGTTAATCCGCTCTTATATGGAATTGCTGTAAAGTGTAATGATTTGACATGAAGAGCGGGGAATTTTTTGTTATGTATTATTATGTATAATGATATGAAAATGATATGATGTAATTGGGATTATATAACCCATGGTTGTGTTATATAATCGCGGGGAAGTTTGTGGTAAATGGAAATATGCGGTCTGTTATTGTTGCGTCAATGCGTTGAGGCGCGTTGTGTCCATGCCAATGGCGCAGTGTGCGTGTGGTTGGCATGGGCACAACGCAGCTTTTATTTTTCATGTGAATATAATGACGCAGATTTGATTGATTCTTGATTCTTCACTTTCACTTGAGAGAGAATGGACATACAAATGTATTCTCTACGAGCTCTGCTATGTTGAATAGTTAATAGGCCTGTATCTGTTATTCACTCTGTATTCGACATGTATAGCTGAGGATAATGCGGATGATACGGAGTTTATACATGTATCAGCAGACTGAGACTGTTTGATTTGTTCAATAAAATCTATGCAACGTCAACTGGAGACTGTCAGCGTCATCATTAACCCGGCTTACAACAATATTGTTGGGATTTGTCTCTGTCCCATATGAGGAATATTAATCAAATCTTCTATCTATTTCTATCTATTTGTATGCTGCCCTCTCAAGACGACTTTTCCTAAAGGTTTTGTAAGAATGACTCTGATTGGGCGACACACCACACTTGTTAGCCCATCCACCAATAAAAAAAGCGATCGATATGTTCCATAGTTTTATTATGTTGATTCTATCTCGTCGCACTGACTGTACTGAAAAGGGGAAAGCTGGCTGTGTGTGTATGTAGTCCATGTTATAGAGGTTCTGTTAGGAGCCGGTAAATCGGTACGGTAGAGCCGTAGCTAGACGATACGGCATCGCATCTGCGGCTGGCTAGCTAGCTGTGTGCTGTCAACGGATGTAGATTCTACGACGTGCTGGTGAAGGATCGAAGATAAGTTGATAGCGAAACCCGAAAACCTGACGGGTGTGTAGTATTGTATACGGTGGGGGAACCGGCTGAGGTCAACTGTTTCGTATTTCAGACCGTGCTAGTATAAATATTGCATATTTTCAGGGAGGAGAGGAAGCAGAAGTATGTCTTAAACAGCAGATAGGTAAGATCCTATCTTGACGCTTTCAATCTTCTTTCCCGCACCATGAGTGGGGCATATTTCAAGCACAATCATGACGCGAAAATCGTCGGCCTGTACGACCTGGAGGAGACGTTGGGACGGGGGCACTTTGCCATTGTCAAGCTCGCCCGGCACATCTTTACGGGTGAAAAGGTAGCGGTGAAAGTCATCGATAAACTCAAGCTAGATGAGGTGTCGCGAGCTCACTTGTTCCAGGAGGTAAAATGCATGAAACTAGTGCAACATCCAAACGTAGTCCGTCTCTATGAAGTCATCGACACACAGACGAAATTGTACCTGATTCTCGAATTAGGAGATGGCGGAGATATGTATGATTACATTATGCAGCATGAAAATGGACTTGACGAGGAGTTAGCAAGAACTTACTTTCGCCAAATTGTCGAGGCCATTTCATACTGCCACAAACGGCGAGTTGTCCATCGAGATTTGAAGCCAGAGAATGTGATATTTTTCAAGAAACAAGGAGTGGTGAAATTGACAGACTTTGGATTCAGTAATTGCTTCAGGCCAGGTGAAAAGCTAGAAACATCATGTGGAAGTCTAGCATATTCTGCCCCAGAGATTTTACTCGGAGATTCTTATGATGCACCTGCAGTTGGTAAGATTTGTAACCACATAAAACCAGACATTTTTGCATGTATGAGACTGTCGTGAATTTCGCGAGGAGCCAAGAAAGAAAAACACACACAAAAGTTTTTGTCTAGTCTCTAGAGACTGTACTACACAGTGTATCATTTGAATGCTAGTCATCGATTTGCAAAAGTTTAATTCCACAAAAAAGGCCATCGGCTCCAATTTTGCAAAAGTTTCATGCTGAGAATCATACATGTATTTGATTTCACAGTAATTTCAAGATAGGTGCAGACGTGCTGGGGCGCTGTTGGATGATACTGCTGATCACCGTTAGCATGATATGAAGATTGCTGAAGTTGAGCTGTCATCAAGAGTAAAGTGTGTACATGTGTAGGTGTTGCTAGGTAACATTGCCTTCGTTGTCTTCTGCACGTCACGCAGTCTGTTGTGATGCCAGGGTGGGCGCTTCTTACTTTTACATCGCAGAAGAAGTTTACTATTTAAAGCTGTCATCATCAGCTGAATCATGAACCGAATTGTGATCGGACCACTGACTACAGTGGATCAGACTTCTTTGGACTCGTGGAAATGGGTCACAGTGTAAGTGCTAAAGAGGAGTCGATAGCATACAATTGTAGGTCTCTGTAGGAAACTTGTGCCGTGCGCCCGCGTACGCATTCGACTAAACCACCGGGTCTATGTGCCTTTAACTGACTCAAATCAAGCTCCAGAACACTGTCACTGACAATCAGATTAATGCAAGCAATATTGATCAAAATGATCAATCCTCAACACTTGTGACACACTGTTGCCTGCACACGCTGCGAAGTTGGGCAGAAATTGACAAAAGAAAAAAAAAAAACCCACTTAATTGCATTTTGCTCAAATCAAAATACACGTACAAAAAATGCAGACTCAAAATCATTGAAATGGATGATATTATAAAGAAGAATTGAATTGCCACAAATGTCCTGACTTTATGTCCATAATTCTTAATTTTGCACCCAGGCATAGATTTTAATGTGGCCATGTCTACTAAGTTAATGTACCATACTTTCTACATGTGACTGTTGCATTGTTTTTCAGCATAGGCTATGCACATACACATGTACAAGTGACTGGGGATGATGTGCATCCATAGACTTGAAGTTGGGTCTTGAACATACAGTAATTGTAGAGGCAACGCTAACACCAGCATGGAATCAAACTTTATGATTTATCAGGGCTGGTGTATGCCAATAGGTGAAAAAACAAAGCATTAGGAATTGTCAGCAAGAAGACTAAGAGCGGAGTTCAGTTCAGCAGACGACATTCAGCACCAGACCCAACACTACTATAGCCATCAGACCTACAACGTACCTTCATGTACAAAGTATGTCACAATTTTTAGGTTAACCAGCTACAGACTGATTACAAGTTCCGGATTATTGCTGGTGCTAGCATTGAGATACAGTAGCACTTACAAAACGTACACCAGCACGAGTACCAAACTTGAAATCACTCGTGTTGGAAGAAGTTGACACCAAAGGGAAAAGTGGTATGCGACAGCATGAATTTCAAAGCACCCCTCATCTGCAATTGGATTCTATATTATGGGACACTCAAAGTTTTTGTTTTCTGTTAAATAGTAACTCTGAAATTTCAGCAAGCATTCCATATGTACAACTACAAGTACGTCCCCTCAGTATCAATACCTCACCACATGCCAAATGTGTGTCATGCATGCATCTGTGCTTACAAAATGTACTGTAGTGTAAGCAGACAAGGGAGAGTTGGGTGGAGTGGTTCAAATGGCAAAAATACTACAATGGTAGTGTGTTGGGGGGGGGGGGGGGGAGGGTGTGGATGTATGGAAGTCTTTCCGAAGTTTCTTTTGGATTGCTGTAACACTTGTCTAATATCTTGACCATTTAAACTAAAATACATTGCATGACTTATTTGCCCTAATGAAGGTATGTTGTACACATACGTTCTCTAAGAAGAGTATCTAAGAAGAGCCTTATAGTTATATGTACCTTGTACACTGTACAAAACATGTACATGAATGTACACAGTGTATGTGTATGTATGTTGTACCTGCATATTGTATGTCAATAGTGAAACTGTTATAAAATTTGGTGAAAAGGTGAAATTTGCATATATTTTATACAAGCAATACGCTCTGTACAAAACACAACCCAGTTGCTCGACCATGGCATTGTTTTCTGCAGAGGTCAAGTGAGTGCTAGAGAATGTGAATTCTGATCTCCTGCCTTGCCGTACAGACACACTCATACACTCATAGTATGTAAAAACATTGTACAACTGTACGCACAATATACCGGTACACACTTTACACCTGAGATACAAGCACAAATCATGTTTACATGTAGTAGATCTTCAGATTGAAGGAGACAGAATTTGAATTGAATAAGAAGGCACCTTATTAATTTTAGTGACTTACAGTGTACTGTTATCATTCCTTCATAGTATACAATGTATTTGTTTGTTTGTTTGTTTAAAACAAACCTTTGTGCAAAACTAGAGCTGAATACCAGCATAACATGCGGTGTCCAGTAAATTCACCAAGCTGCCACTGGTGTTCTTTTTTTGTATCATGATGGATAGACATGGAGAGACATTACATGTTGTTTAAGAATGAGAATAAAACAAACGGAAATCATACAGTGTGCAAATTACAATTGTAGGTCATTACCAATTACTCTTAATTCCTCAGATGAGTACATTTAATCAGGAGTCATTCCGATACTTACCAAGTCTTACAGTCATCACTATGATCCTGCTTTCTATACACATGGATATACATCTGGTTGTATACACATACAGTACAATAGTGACACTTCAGGGAATGTAAATTGCTTGCCAGTTCAGTAAAATTACAAGTTTGGTACATTTGTCAATTACATGTACATGTATATCAGCTACTGATGTATACATATGATGTATAAGTATAACATTGTCACAATCCATGTGTCATACAAATGTAGTGTGTACACACAGTTATCGGAGACATCATTAGATATCTGTTTACATGGTTTCTGTCTTAAAACCTGAAGTCTTGGAATTACCCTTTTATGTGAAACAAACAAGAAAGACACATAAACACACACATGCACAAATACACACACACACAATTTATTAATCTATGTGTGATGGACAGAGTTTTTGAACAAGAACAATACCCAAACTCTGATTCAAAGGTGAGACAATGACATCCGAATATGAAATTTTGAGTGGGCACAGAAATAACAAGTTAAACTTAGTGTACAGTGTATTCTAATAGTCCTTCTCTCCTTGTATAAAATGAAAGCATCACCATGCCAGACCTACTTTACGTCCTCTATACAGTCTTGTAGTAAGATACGCGGCATATATAATGATGTGTGTGTAATTATTAGTCATGATGTTTCTTGTCTGCTGTGGTTTGCTTGCTTGCTGGCTCGCTTTCTAGGCACTAGTGCATTTATGAGCTTCCACATCTTGAACCGAATGGAGAATCAAAGCTTAGGAAGGTCAGTGACTAGAGCTCGTACTCTCTTGGTGCACATTTAAAGGCACGAGGTGAGCTAGATGCACTGACACTGCGGAAGTACCACGGTAAGCGCAACCCATTAGAATGGTACAGGGTACCCTTTTATGTCTGCCTGTTTTGGGCTGATTACATAATCGTATCATCCTTTTCTATGACTGCAAGCCTTATGGCTACACAATAGACCCTGGATTCTTTTGTCGAAGACTTCTTTACAGACTTTAGTGGGTATGGAGGAGTGATTGTTCAAAGGCCAGGTGAAAATAGCATTGTTCCTCATTTATACACAGAAATGGCCAGAGGTGACAGGAAGTGTTGTGTTGATTCAACACCCTGTCTCTCTCAGTGCTTGTTGACAACCATAAAAGTCAGCAAAATATAGGCTTTGACAGTTAGTATCTAGTGTTACTCCCCTAGTGGGAGTGACACCAATATGCTTGATGGGCACCATTATCTTGTGCAATCAAATGATCAAACAAAAATTGGAAACACTTTATTTGTGCAGAAGATGCAGCCTGCTCCCCCTATATGTTCTCTTTCAAGACTTGTATCGATTTCTTTTTACATTGCGTATGCATCGCTTTTCAATCAAGGGTAAACTTTCATAAGAATACACATGTACTGTACATGTATGTAGCTACAATTGTATTGTACAGTGTGTACATATTATGTACATATATTTTGTAATTGTAGCTAACAGTACAGAATGTAGGCCAAGATTAGAAACACACACACACACACACACACACACACACACACAGGCACAAATAATAACGTGGGTACGTAGTACGTAGTCGAAGGCCTACATCTCGTACTTGACATTTACAGTCATCTGCCTTAGACTAATACACTCGTAACAACTAACATCTTCAATGAAGCAAAGTCTTGTGCCAAGACATATTTTGATCATGGAATTTGACCTCAACATGTTTATAAAACTGAGTCCGTAGTCCAGTGACATTAACTGGCCCAGATAAGTGTACATGTACAGCTGTATGCAGGCCTCTGCCTTCATATTGGGGCCTGTGTCACGGAAGATGCCACTATTAATAATAATGTGGACTGAGCCTGAATTAGAATCTTACCCATCCTGCTCAACATGACTCACGTGTCACGCATGTGGACCTTGTTTATATGGAGCACTTTGCCTTAGCGCGGGCAACTACAACTTGTAGTTCATTTCAAGGGCCACTGCAAAATCATGCCATAAAAAGTCTGTGGGTATATGTACAAGTACCTGCTATATTTTCTTTGAGCCGTGCCATTCTCTACACTGTACATGCTGATACTGATGGCATTGTGCCAGCGTTGTCGATTCCCTTGACATCAACTAAATAAAATTTAAGATAATGGTCACAAGTGAACTCTTCATCTTCCCAGTTTATTTGAAGTAGGGGAATATTGAAAGCAATCATCATTTTATGAGCACTTGTTCACCTTTATAATGTTTACAAAATAGCTGTACTTGTTATCTACTTTTTTTTTGTGTGTTTGTTACATTTGGAATGCAGGCCAACAATTTTGTTTTGACATCTTTCAAAGTACATTGTACATAAGCGTTACAGCTGTACTCATATAAAACATTGTATACCCTGTACCTGTAATTTAGAGAATTACATTTTGCATGCCGTTTCAAATGCAGGCCTGTGAAGATGGCTATGTTAGCACTGTACAGCTGTACATCAATGTACATATGAGAATACAGTTTCTCCTGAAATTGATAGATTGATCATTTAGACTAGATTGAATTAGGGTCCTTGTGGTAGGATTGGGGATCAGTGTGTACACATACAAAATGTATACAAATGGTGTAAGTGAGGGAATCAGCATGAAGACAAGAGAGTCATGGCATGCCAGTATGTTTGCACATTTCATGTTTGCATACTGGTGCAAAACACTAGCTACAGCCTGTACAATTGTACATTGTACATGTAACATGTCTGTTCTACAAAGATGGTGGGGGGGGGGGGGGGGGGGGGCTAACAGCTACGAATAAAATTGTCCCTTATGTGATCAGACCATGCCTGTGCCCTCTGGACAGGAACTGGGGCACGAGGGTGACCTTTCAAGGATCAAGACTTGGTCCCAGGGTAAAGAATTTATTTTTAGTAGCTGGCCAGGGGTTTCTTTTCTCTCATACATCTACTGTTCAAATGTACCTACACCTGCTTCTGCCCTGTTTGTTTTGGTTTGTTCTCTATGACAGTTACCCTGAACAGTTGCTTGTACTTGTGACAGATGAGCTGCAGAACATTGCTGAAATGTGCCTGAACATGTACACTGTATCACAGATGATGTATTCAATATGTTTCATACCTTAAACATTGTTTATTAAATCAAAATGTTACACATACATTGTACGTGTAGGCCCTACACACTGACTGTGATCATATCGGGACGTTCATAGACATTAACTTTCGGATCACAATCTTTTTTTTCAATGTTCAATTGTATGGTAGTTGGATTTTTGTGTGATATGTATCAAATTATTTTAAACGATGTCATGATTGAACCCCCCCCCAAAAAAAAAACAACAAAACAAAACAAAACAAAACAAACAAACACAAAAAAACAAACAAACAAAACAAAACAAAACAAAATAAGAAATAAAAAACAAAACAAACAAAGCCCATCGTTTAATTCAGAGCAAGCAGGTTAAGAAAGCCAAAATATATAGGGGGGGGGGTCTTTTAATGGCAGGATCAAGAAAAATAGATTGAGTTGTGTAGAATAACAAAGCAAAACAGTGATTAGAAGACAACCAAGCAAACATACATGTAAAAACTGTTCTAAATGACACCTGTTCTGGTGCAAAGTGATGATAAGAGATTAAGAATGTACGGATGTAGTGCAGGGCCTACTGTAAGCCCAGGCACGTACAGCTCCTGAAATTTAAGTCATATCCTGACTCTGAAACCACTTTACTCATGTTTGTAAGGTTTCTTCAAAGACTCATTATGTCATTGTGTACTATGCATTCAGAGAAGGAGATGACAAGATAATTGTGCAGTAAGATTTAGTAAGAACTATGGAAGCAAAATATTAATATTTCGTGTGGTACTCTGGCAATCTTCTCTATTTATAGCAAAAAAAAAACAACAACAACTAAAAGTACAATGTAGCCTTTGTCATCAGAATATCAGGTTCTAAGCATCATCTCTATTAAAACATTGTATAAACGTGTACATGATGTACACACTGCATGTACATGTATGTAGGGTATACTGTACTTGAACATCTGCATGTGAAGGCACTGTAATTGATACGTTGTATTTGTAAAGTGACAGAGCATTATATACTGTAGGTTGTCACCAGCCATATACTGTAGGTTGTTTTTATCAAATGTGAATGGCTTGGCACAATTAGGAAGGAAGTATATGTGAACATGTTACATACAATGTACATTGCACATTTGTATGTGTGGTTCAGATAATAGAGTACATACTGTACATTATGTATATAATTCACCTACCCTACAACTAGAAATCAATTACCAATATTGGGAAAGACACATATTAGAAGACTGTGCCTTTAATGCCACATGTGTTCTAGATGTACAATGTACATATGTACATGTGTAACTATCTCATGTACAGTGTACAGGACACTTTGTAGTTGGAAGTCAGAAACAAGTCTGCCTGGTCAAAGATTCGAGGAACCAGCCTGAATGGGAGGTAGCGATTCTGAGGGATTTTGGACCACAAGAGAACGTCTTGTTTATATTCATGTTTTGAGACATACGGTAGGTGTATCTCTGATGTGTTTAGAAGCTGAGGTGTTTTCACTACAATGGGTCTCAGCATACAGCTGTAGACTGCAACAATAACAGCAAAAAAAGATTTCATACAAAATCTGTGTCGCAAAGTCCATGAACTGTCAATATGCAATTCTCAATGTACACTATCAATGTAAGACTTTATTTCTTTAAGTCCCATGACAGAAACAAATCATGCCTGAGGGGTCAGTCTGTTCAAATGACAAGGGTTCACCCAAAATCAACAGAATGTGATTGGAAAACACCATGGCACCATGATTTGTCAAACATGTTGGTAGAAACATGTTGGGGGTGAATGTTTATTCTAGTTTGCTTTTTACTTACAATTGTATATGTACAACTGTACATTGTACATACAATGTACAATTGTACAAATATATATGTACAGAAACAGAAAATGAGTTTCTAGTCATAGATGCAAACAAGCTCCTTTGTAAGTGTGAAGCCATCTATAGGCCTTATTAAAGAAAAGGTGATAAGATACAGGAGGATAGAGAGCTAACAACTAGGTGTATGCATTCCACACCATGATCAGATTGGTTTTAGATAATAGATAAAGTAAAGTCAAATGAACAGAATGATAAAGCGGTTTCATCAAAAGTCCATCCAGCATTAAGGAAGTGAAGAAATATTATAAAGTTTTTGTACATTTCTCCGAAAACAGTGATACTGAGGACAAGCATATCGTATGCATTTCTGAGAGGAGGAAATGTTGTCATCATTCCACAAAACCTCGCTGTGACATATGTATTCATAAATCTTTACCAAGTTTCCTGTTTTGACATGAAATCAATAAGTTACCAAACTTCTCATCAAGTCATTGGCAGTCTTTAACAACCTGGCAATTATGTTTGTTATCAGAAGCATCTGATTGTTTGCAAAATTAAATGATCGCAAGCATAATTTTTATCTAGTATTTTGTGTACATACCAATGGAAGAGTTACAATGTATTAGGTATGACATCATTGCCTTTTCTGTGTGTGTTTGTGTAATTACGACCATCATCACTACACTGTGATAACATTTGCACTTTAGGATGGTATACATGTACATTGTAACTCTTTATTTCTTGTCCAATTTTGATCAAATCGTTACATACTAGATTCTGATTTTACTGTAAAGTCAACATAAATGCACATCATGACATGGAATTGCACTTTTGATTTGACTTGAACCTGTGAGACATTACACAAATTTTGGCCCGAGTGATGAGGAAAAAAGCCACAGATGTTCATATCATCTGAAGTCTGGTCCATCGGATGTTTGAGATGACTCAGTGGACGCCACTGCAGTGATAACAGTATTTTATAATCTGAAATCTGATCTTGATAGATAGCTTCAATGTAGCGTGCCAGGGGAGATTACTCTCGGCCGATTAGTCCTGACACCACATGAAAACATCGAACTAAACTGGCATGAACTTGGAAAGAATTGTATCTTTCAGACCATCCTTGTTGAAGGGAGCAAGATAACTCCATAGTATTTGTGGTATTCAGTTGAGTGTGAAATGCTAGAAAAACAAACTCAACATATAATATACAGTTGTTGTACACAGATTGTACTTCACAATACATGTACAAGTTACGAGTATAGAGAATTATTTACTGCAGTTGAAAGATGACAATTTGATGGATTTCGGAGTCATATCAAATGCAAGTTTTACACAAGTGCCATGGATGTACAGTGTAGAGGTTTGTATAATGTGTACAATGTAGGCCTACAAATGTACTTGTATGTGGGACCATGGTATAGGAGTTTTGAACTTGGCAGTATTATCTATTGGAAGGTAAAACTTGTTATGCCGAGCATGCAGATTTTTTTTTCCTCTGTTGTTTACTGTTTAATAATTGCTTATAAAATCCACATACAGTTGTATGCTTGGAATTGATACACTGTATCTTTGAAACACTAACTGAGCGTCTACAGTTGTACATCATGTTTTGTACTTGCTGTATAGGCCTAGTTGTACATGTTGTTATATTTTGCATTGTAGGTATACTATCAAATGTCACATATTGATTTTAAAAAAGATAATAGTAATGTTATGATTCTGCATTATTTCAGGATCTCTAGTAGAAAAATCTCCCTGCAATACCATACCTCTGAGTAAAGACTGCAGTGCCAACTAATGGTGAAAGATTGTACAATGTATGTTGCGAGATCAAATTTTCTGAGGTTTACAGCCAAAAGACTACACCCTGACCACCAAATGAATTACCTCCTTTTCAAAATATCAGGGGGATGTGAGGATAGAATGGTGTCTGTTGGACAAATCAAAGTCTGATGTGTTACAATGTGCATGTTCCATTCATGTTCACTTTACACATGTACAGTACATGTAGACAGTTTGCTGGGTTGGCTACAAAAGTGTATGATATGTCAAATGCGTGCTGAGTTTGGCCTTGTAACAACATCAACCGTGTCTGTCACACCATTAATTTCAATCTGTTATGTGTGAAATATAAATAATCATTAATTTGCAGCACAATGAATTTGTAGGACTGCGCTTGGGTTCATCCAAGATCATATCAGGTTGTGATATTTGAATGACATTTTTCCCCCCTGTTTTTATTTATAAAAAAAAAAGAAAGAAGGTAATAGCAGTTTGATAATTGATAAAAAAAGAAACAAATGAAAGAAAAAAACATACACGTATCATGCAGCAATGACATTGTTCTGATGGCCTTCACAAGATGTGCACATTGTCCAAGCCAATGTTTATTAACATGAGGCAGCTTTCAGTCATCACAATCAATCACTTGACCTATAAACGATAAGGAAGAGGGAAGGGGGGAAGTGGGTGGTACTTCCACCCTGTACTTTCAAAAGGCAAATCTACAAGTTTGTCTCGTCCATTCGCTGCATACAGTCCCACCACTGACTGCACATTGGGGTACGTGGTTGTACTGAACCAGCTAAAGCACTGGAACATTCCTACCCTGTGTGTTTGTTGTGGATTTCAGGAAGCCGGGCCAGATGTCAACAAGATAGCTCCATGAATGTAAACCTGTGTGCCCAACCATGGGAATGTTCCCCCCTCCCACTTCCTGATTCCTGATGCTGACGTAGCCTTGATTCCAGACTCAAATTCCAACTCAAATTCCTATTAGGCTGTGGAACAAAGACACCAATAATCTAGATTATAATGTGAATGCTTTAGGGCAATAAAGGCAGAAATGATTGGATGTAGAAAAAAATTGTACCAACATTTTCTTTTTTCGGGGGGGGGGGGGATTGAGGGGAGGAAGTTGTTAAGTTTTCATGTGTGTTATTACTTTGTAAGCCTTAGGCCTATTAGTACAATTATAGAGACAGTGCCTGTAATAGCAAATTTTGCTTTCCTAAAACTTGAGGCTATAGTGCATTTATAACAAAGCACTAGACAATTCAAAAGAAGCTCCTATTGTACATGTACTTCATATTGTGAAATGTCACATAGTCAGAAATGCAGTGCCATGTAAACTATTACATGACCAAATCAATGTCATCTCCAGACAAATTTAATGAAGTTATGAGAGCTTGGTAAAAAGAATCACTTTAGTCCATCAAAGTAAGCATGGTCAGGGAAGCACGTGAGAGAATTCGGTGATCACCATAGCTTAAAGCAGTCTTCATACTACAGTACTTTTATTTGTGGAGCAAAGTTGGCTTTTCAAATGTGTTTGAATACAATGCAGACCTACATGTTTCAGCATACAACTGTAGCTGCTATTTAATAATTTTTAATTTTTATCCACAAAACTTTGTTAACTCGTTCTATACTGAATTCTGAAATCCCATAGACTTAATACACAGGTCACCAGGTTCCCGTAGGAAAAGGGTTAAAAAGTGCACTGAGAAAAAAACAACAAGATGAAAATAACATCTGTATTGTAGATGTGTGTTAGGCTCTTTCATTTCCATAAATATTTTTTCCATTTTATTTTTGTTTTTGTTTTTTCTAATGTATGCTCTTGCCACCTTTGCGCACACTGTCACACACAAAAGCTCGAAGGAATGGTAAACCATCATGTACCCAAAAATTTGCATGTCCTGCCCCTGTGTTGGGATGGTTGACATACTTGCAGAGAGCAGCAACATGTTGCAAATATGGACAATTTTGATACGGAAAATATAATGTACAGATGAGTCAGTGAAAGTCCCACGGTGTTGTTGTTACTATTTTTTTTTTTGTAATGATGTTCATAAAAAAGGCTGTTTGCCTTTTTTCTGCAAATGTGTGTATTTGTGTGTTTTTTCTTTTATTGGGTTCATGCCAGTGTAAAACAGCTATTTATTCCTACATCCTTTGCAGTATTGTGTATTGTACCTACAAATGTACATGTATGACAGAAAGTTGTGGTACATGTACATATGTAGCTTGTAGATTTGCAAGAAAAAGTAATAAAATCAATCTTCCCTTTTGTGCAACTTTTCCCAATCTCCCCTTTCAACCCATGCGGGATGCAGCTGTTCCTTGGGGCCAAATTTGCCTTGTATCTCTGTGATCCAACCATTCTCACCTAGAGAACTCACAACACATAATACTGACAGTAGAGTCACACATATTAGTAGATACTTGTGTGCAACTGTTTCAGAAGAGACTCCATGCTATAAAATGTTTTATGATGCAGTTGTTGACACTGCAGTTAATGAATCTGTCAATGTGCACCTATCAGTAGACAATTAATCTTATCTAGGAGCATTCATGTTTGTTTGTTTTTTAACATTTAGGGCCTAGTAGTCATGCTTAAAGCTTATAGAAGATCTGCAGTTAAAAACAAAACAAAACAAAACAAAACAAAACAAAACAAAACAAAACAAAACAAAACACCCCCCTCAAAAAAGATGAAGAAGAAAATGTTAGCATATCACAGATATAGAAGCTGCATTGGTACAGATAAATGTATTTTGACATTTTTACTCTGCTCTTTATGTCAGTCACGTACGTGTAGCTTATTGTACCATGTACATTGTACAGCACATTGTCTGCACAGTGCAGATCTACTGCAACTTGCGTTTGAACTTGCATGCTTTCACACGTTGTGCCAAGATTTAATTAGGTTCTTGGAATAGCTGTAATGTGATTTCCCATGGCCTAATTCATGTCAGATATGTCCAGAGAAATGCAGTATGAGTGTGCAAAGATGATTTTTTGGACTAAGGAGAAAAGGGGAAAAAAGAGTACCGGTATTAATTTCCTTTTTGAGGGTTCCCCCCCCCCCCCCTTTCTTTTCTAAAGCTGCACTGTGCTGAAAAGCCAAATTTGATTTTGGTTCTCTATGATTTCTCTTTCCTTCCTAACTTGTCTTTATTCTTTGTTTTCATTTTAAGAATCTTGTAGGTACAGTTCTGTATGCAGTGAACTTGAAGTAATTTACATTAATTATATCATAGACAGTGCAGAAATGCAGTGGAGTAAACTGTACCTATGTGTACAGTGTAATTTATGGCTTCATGAAGGTACTACATGTACAAATTGTATGTACATGTTCTTGTGGCAGCAGATGGTGGTGCTTTCAACAGAGGTAATGTACATATATGTAGTTAGGGGGAAACACCATAATTTTTAGTTGCACACTCTACTGGTGTGATTGAACAGACTGGATACATTTCATATACACTTATATAGTATCTAAAACACTTGTTGCAAATGCATGATTAGTTTTCCTCCCCTTCTTCTTTTACACCTCCTTTTCTATTAACATTTTCACGGCTGGATACATGAATTATAATTGTGTAATAATTAGTGATGATAATGATACAGTGTACATACAATTTCTATAGCGCCATTTTCCATTCTGATTACACGTAGGTGCTCAAGTCGCTTTACACCAAAGCAAAAGACTGAAAATATGTATACCATAAAAGAAGAAGAAGATGAAAAAGAAGACATGAATGTGTCTACAAAATGTATTGTCAAACACTTCAGCAGGATTTTTACTGTAAATTTTACCGTAATATTTTTTTTTTGGAATTACACTGCATGGGCTTTTAGCTGTGGATCTCTCAAACAGTGTTTAGGTTGTTTCCTTGGCAACCACTTCCCTGTCAACCTATCAACAATTAAAGGGACACAGTCCTCACGAAATTTAAAAAAATATGTTGTTGTTGGTACCTCCAATTAACTACTTTCACCAAAAACAAACTTTAAAATCACCAAATAAGCTCGTACATTTTGGTTGAAAAAGTGTGACTCTGCATGGTGAATATGCTAATGAGCAAGTCTTGGTGGAGAGTCATACGTCGTCGATGCACAACTCTTCCCAGCCGTGTTCTGCTCGTTATCCGCACGCTCCCTAGTTTACCCGGATGCATGAAGACGTCGGTGGCTACTCCGACTCGTATTTGACATTGTTTCTACGTTGTGTGTGTGTGTGTGTGTATGTATTGTGTATTATATTCGCACGTGTGGACGGTACAACTAGATGATAGATCTACGGTAGATACGCGTACGCACCCCGTACGCGGTTTGCCCTTCGCACTTTTCCAGTCTCAAGCGCAGCTGCAGCCCTACCTGTCGCCGCTCATGCATGTTCTATAGTAGTACGTACAGAGTGTACATATTTGTAGGTAGAAACGATTCTACACAGGCCTGCTAGTACACACTACAGGGGCGACCGCATTCAGCGTCGTCTGGTCAGGCTATCTTACATCAGTAGTTTTGCTCGAATCGTGCAGAAAATTTCCCAGGAAAATTCTTTTTTCCGTCCCAGACCAACAAAAGTATCATGAAAGGTGAGCTGTATGGCTGGGAAATATCGGTACAACGATGCCGAACATAAGAAACTTAGGGCCTACAAAATCTCGAAATCGTGTTGTGACCTACCTGTGCGTGGACAATTTGTGAAGCGATGTTTTTACGTGGACCGGCAGGCTGTGGCCCTCGGTTATAAACCGAGAAAACTCCTGAAACCAGATGCAATCCTGACCATTTGCTCACATGAGTTATAAAACAGAAACACCTCGAGCATCGACTTCGAAGAGAACCGAGGGAAAAAAGCGTAGAGAGGTAAGGAAAGTGGCTAGCTATGTTTAATTTACCGTGGGCCTGCAGCCGGGGTTGGACTGCAGTACAGTGCCACTGAGCTAGCTGCGCTGCCAGTGCCGACTGGACATGCTCGGCAAAGTGGAGCAAAATCATATCCCTACGACCCCTGTGTTTACCCTTCCCGGCTCACGTCATATTTTTTTTTTTTCGAGGAAAGGCGATTATCTGACTACTTACAGAAATATTGAGATACAAACAATATTTTCTTTGAAGAATTCGACTCTCTCATGCACAGGTTATCTTCGGTTTGAATGCCAAAATCGACTGGACGGAGTCGAGTGTATACTGTGCATGTGTATGTACTATACATTGGTATGGTAAGGATTTGCGCGCGAGAGTGGTTTCTACGCTAAGAAGTATGCAACACGGACGGAAGCTAGAAAACGACCGTGCCTATTTGATGTCAAGTTCATGGTATATTTGGTTTAAAAATACATATAAATTTATGTTTACAATATTAATTTTTCGTAAATTATATATATCTAAGCTTGAAATATTTTGTTTGAAATTATAAAACCACAAACTTTCACATTATATGATAAAATTGCAACTAATCATTTGAACACTTAAATTGGTTTTTAGAGGCACGGCTGTCAACTTGGTGAGTAGGGCATGCACTACGTAGCATCTTTTTGCCGGCTCTTTCACGATCGCTTGCAAGAATTATTTTTCAAAAATCGCGTACGGAGACAATTTTTGATGTCCAAGCGTATAAATTGGTGAAAGTTTATATTTTTTACTCTTCTTAATTATCAGTACAGTGAAAATCTCAGGACTGCTTCCCTTTAAAGTGAAACTCTCTCAATGCAATATGCTTGACCGCAGGGATACCATGCATGGAGTTTGAAAATGGGGGCACATTTAATAGCCATTTATATTTTCTTTTAAGTAGCTGGCCTTGGTTTAGATTGCATTGTTTCACATGCTCATTTTTGTCTATCAATACATACATGTATTGGCATTGTAGAGTAAAGAGACTGGAAAGGGTCAAACAAGCTACAAGTTTCATAATGCATGTAAGTGTTTGCATACTGTGAAAGCGGAAATTTTTAGAAACCCTGACCATAGAAATTTGCGCATTTCGCACATCACAAAATTAGCTCAAAAATAAAAGTACAGTGTATGTGAATGTTCTTGAATATGATATGTCATACTTATTTTATCTCTTTGATTCCGCAGAATAAAGCACATACATTGTACTATGTGTATATTAAAGCAAATTTTGTGTGTGTATTGAGTGTAGTATCATTAAAAAAAATCTCTATTTGATGATGACCTTCCTTTATACATATTAAACATAACTTTGAGAATGGTGTTTATGTGTTTTTGCATTCAAACTCTTTCATATGTAGGCCTACATTGTATGTGGATGCATAAAGCCTACTTACTTAGACTGTAGTGTACACACGGTTTGGGGAATCGCGTCTTCGGATGTTTGTTGCGCAACCTTCCGATTGCTAGTGCATGCGCACAAGTGCATTCCTGTGGATAGTCGCTACCAGCCTGATAGTGCATATGCTAAAAGCGTATGAGAAATATCTCTGATGCTTGTAGCTCTGTCACCACTGGGGCGGCAGCACGGAGGAAATGTCTGCTTTAGCTATTAGAGAGAGGTAATGGGATTATGGGACATTTTGCCCTGCTGTATGCTAATCCAGATAGGCATATCAGCAATATTGAGGTGCCGGAGATTCACGGTCTCCCCCTTATGGTTGCGAGTACACATTATGCCGCTATTGGAATTAACCCCATTAGCGAGGAATCAACTTTTCTCAGCCAATTACCAAAAGAGAGAAAACTCATTGTGGAGTCACGGAGCGACCGCATGCCTAAAGTTTGAGACTCGCTCATTGCATTTTAATGTAGCTTCGATTCTAAAGGTCTCGCCAAAATTTTAGACTTGCATGAAGCATAATGTTGATGCTGAAGTGGAAAAGCCACATGGTAGTACAACCTACATCTTGCCTTTCCTGTTCAAGATCACCAGATTGAATCAGAAAAAAAAAGTGACCTTTGCAGACTTTAAGGCCTTTTGCAACTGACTGCACACAGTTCACAGTTTTAGGTTTAACAGATTAACATGTACCCCATCATCCTTCATATGGCACGACATGTCCTCATGCACCCTTTTAATTCGTGCTAGGGTTGCATGCACATTTCAATCAAAAACTTATGGGTTCGTTATGATTCAATAAGAAATCTTCTTTACAAACTCCAGTGTGCACTGATTCTCGTATCCATAGAAGCTGTCAGAAAAATTTGCATTAATCGTCAATTTGTGATAATCTTGTGAAAGTGATTTGACAGTCACGCAAAGAAAACATGCAGGCCAGCCATATGAGAAGTGCTGCACATTTAAAAAATGTGTGTCTGTCAAGGAATTATCATGCAACTTCGGTGTGCGCTGCTTGACTGCCAAAATTGAACAAAACATCTTGTTTAGATTTTTTTTAAAAAGAGTCTTGCTCCAGAGTATAATTCAGAATGTGATCACGATCAAGCTTTACCATAAAATTTTTGGTGCTGCACTGCATATTAAAAGCAATGATAGCTGACATGATGATTATCATCGTGTTATTTTGGGAAGTGTACTGCTGCCTAATGATTCAATTTAATGCACGCATAAAATAGCTCTCATGTTGGAATTACCCAAAAAGTTGATCTACTGTAGCAAGCATTCCTTCAGGGTGTTTCTGGAATTTTGCTGTTTTTTTATGTTCATCGTGATGAGTGTTTGCCACAATGTGGCAGTGGATTTGTGTTTATTTTGTGATGAATATAAAGGTGTATAACTTTCATGTAGTGGTATCCTGTTTAATACCTCTTGATGGATTATCTTTTGTAGTCTCTGTCTTTTTTGTTTTATGTGCTTTTTCTACATATATGGATATATATGTAGAATCAAATTTCATTTCCTCACAAAAAAATGAAAAGAAATTAAAAAATGATTTTATGCAGTAGGCAATACAGCTTATTTTTGACCTTGACTGTTAGTTTATTATTAAAGTGGTCTGACTCACAGCAAATGTCCTATCTTCACAATTAAAGTCACACACACACACACACACACACACGCACGCACGCACACACACACACACACACACACACACACACACACACACACACACACACACACACAATCAATTATCCACAGTCACAGTTGTTTAGCATGCCGTGAGAGGCTGCATTATTTACAATGGACTATGTAGCAGCACACTTTGAAACAACAATTAGTGTAAGTGTACATGTACATTCTATATTCATAATCACACAATGTACAGTCTCCATTTACACATAACCCACATTGTGATGTACAGTACGTTATCCAATGTACAGTATGAGGACTTTGAGTGTCTGTCTTAAAGGAACTTTGGGGCAAAAATAGCAATAAATATTGATTATTCACTTACAATTTTATGCATACAATGTACCATACTGCATACGCCGTATATTTGGTGAATCTAACGTTTTCGCAGATCGGACTTCCCGTCAAGTTGGCGAGTGGTTAGATTCACGATCGTAGAGTAAAGCAATGGGTACATAGAAATCTACATGCATACACCTCAATGTTGCATTCATGTCGAGATCAGAGTCAATATTTTTAGATGTTTTAAAATTCTTGAATAGCACCGGACTTGCCAAATTTGCAAAAATAAAGACCACGCGATACTATTAGTTATCCCCTGCTTGTTCACGAAATACGGGCAAATATCTACGGTCTGGTGCCATATTCCATGAGGCCGAAGGCCGAATGGAATATGGCACCAGACCGTAGATATTTGCCCGTATTTCGTAAGAACAAGCAGGGGGTAATGATTTTATCTTTTAGTGTAAGTGCTAACCTTCTTCTCGCTGATTTCCCCTCGTGAATGATGTTGAAATCGCCGGCTGTCAGCCATGACCATGTTGACTTAGGCCTACGTCTCGCGAGCTGATTACTGCATGCGATGCGCGCATACAAATACATACACGTACATGCCATAAGATACTGCAGTGCAGTAGCCAGATAAGTTGCTGTTGTTTATCAAGCGTCTAGTGGTCTCAGGTTATGTGCGCAATAAGCTTGAGGACCGCGCGCTGTCCATTTGTTTTGTACAGGATTAGCGTGCACTTTCCTATAAGCGTCTTTGGTTCACGCGCAGCTGGCTGTGTAATACAGTATCATGACGTCATATCCACGTAATACGGGATACATTAAGTGGTTGATTGACCAATGAGATTGCAGAATTCACGATCACTAAAAGATAAATGTATATCATGGTGTACACAGTATCAGTATGTCTTTCTGTGCAGTGCACAATCTACATTGTGAACAAATAGCTTTCATGGCAGTTGTTACAGTACGGGTAGTCACGCTAGAATATGTTCAGTGCTGTGTATGTAATTGTGTCATAATGTGCTTTCAATTCCCTGTTATAAGCTGAATGAATAGGCGTCATTAGTTCGCAATGTGGGCATGCTTCTGGGTCTCTCTTGATATGGGTAGACCTTTCAAGAATTTCAACGAATAAAAGGCAAACTGAATATTGTGAAAAGTCGTGTAGAATACTATAGTCCTTTTTTTTTAAATAGGCCTAGTTATAGCACGTTAGATTCTACCATTCAACATATTTGCAGGTGAGATGAAAGCAAAACAGTATACTTGCAAGTGCAACAATTTCCAACTCGAATGTAATTGTAGTTCTCAATTCCTCACATGTTCTTTATCACTTCAAAAGTAATGCAGATGATATGCATTGCTACACATAACATGATTAATTACCTTTTCATTTTTTCATTGTTATGAACGGAGCGGTGTACAAATGTATATTAGTGAATTGATATTTTCATTCTGGTGTTGTCTTACACTGATAAAGGAGTGCTGAATGCATATACCTTTCTTTTCATCCAGTACGGAGAGACACTTTATAATATGTACGTATTAAGCAGTTGTTTTAATCCTCCCTTCATTTCTCCTGTATACACTCCCATGCACCACTATCTCATCCATGCATCAATACATCCAGCTGAAAGAGCTTGCGTCTTAACTTGAGTATGGCTGGTTGTGTGCTGCATTGATCGATAATGCTGCGCTGTCCCCCCAAACTGCCTTGTACACTATGCTGTGCAGCATGCATCGTGCCAAAAGATTCCGTCAAAGGATTCTTGAAAATCTCAACACTCTCACACACATACACACATGAGCATGCACGTAATCGTGCTCAAGTTCCCCTTCGCAGCATTCTGTGCCCACCCCTAGCAATCCTTCAGAATATGCTAAAAATAAATCAACACAAAGGAATGCTGTCTCAGATTTTAAGTTTGTCAATTTCTTCACAAAAAGTCGCAACAGCAATTGGTCTCCAGTCCACATGGATTTGTTTTTTCTTCCCTATCTCTTTCTCCCCCTGAATTATTGTGTGACTGCTCTAAGTGAAACGTGCTCTTGGAATTAGCAGAGGGGGAAAGTGATGGTTTTTCTCTCAATTTTCAATCTACTGGCTCTCTTTCACGGTGAAGCCTGACCTAATTTTTCTGAATTTGCGCAATTATGCCTGTGTTGTACGCTTCGGGAAGAAATTAGATTATGATATCTATTTTGCTGTTGAGGTCATGCGATGAAAGTGTAGTTTATTTGCATGTTAACCTGTGGTATGCAAGCTATGCTTTCTGGTTAAGTTGCCTTCCCTTTTACCAGTAGTTCTTCCTTCTCAAAGGGCCATGTCAGAATAACTCAGTGATATCCATGGTCAGCTCTTTTAAAGACAACACTACAAATGAATTGTATGTGTACATTATACCTAAAACAAAACTACAAAAATATGTTTGCAATTTGTGGGATGGCAAACTTTATTTCCAAACTTCAATGCCTGTGGCGCCACAATCATTGCTGCTACATAAATCCGAGCGTTCATGTTTCCTTTATAAAGCAGTGCAGGTCGAAGGAGGTCAATTTGCGGCTTCACTGTACAGTGTGCGCACACTCTCGGTAAGTGCCAACCCCTTGTTACAACATGTGATGCAATTAATGGTGGTATTGCAAATGCACCATGATCAGTTTTAAAATGATAAGGGCTACCACGTAATACCGATACCAAGGGACAAAGTGAAAACTCTCAAAGCGTGCTGATGTCGAGAACACTTGGTACTGTACATGCACGTGTAGATTATGTGTGTTACTAATGAAATCGATATCATCGTCATCATCATTAATCATTATTACTGGGCATTTGCTTTGCTCAAAACATCAAATGCTAAATTAGACCATGTAGTTTTAATGTTTGATGTGTACACAACTGTATTTTTAACCTGTTGAGGACAAGTCCCGAGTATACAACTTGTACTTGGGCCAGCGTCTATGGGAAATGCGTGTTGCAGCAAAATCCAACCGTTCTCAATGGGTTAAGTATTTATTGAATATTCAAATATCTGCCAGTTTCCCCGTACGTTCATTGGTTCCTTGGGTAGGTCCTCTCAATTAATGCAGCTAACTTTCTTTGCAGAGGATATTATCTCTGTGGTTCCATGACAATTTGCTCCTGCGGCAATTGCTCCCATGAAATATCTGCATGCTATTACACCTGTATTTGGTTTCATTGAACAGTATGAAAGTAACGTTCCCGAACATTAGTTTTTAGGTCTGGTTTTAATGAATTTTCTACCTTTCTGCTTAGTTGATTTTGTTTTGCTAAAATCAGCTTGAATAATACTACATCCCTCAAATAAAATCATTCAGGTGAGCATGACATTGGTACAATGAAACAATTGCAAATTGTCAGTCTCTGCATATATGCTGCCATTGAAGAGCTTTTATTTCAGCATGTTTTGAAACCATTGCAATGCTTTGGAAAGTTGGGGCTTCTTAGGCCTACATGTATATGTTCATGTTCCATTTGTTATCAAATGTGACTTTCTCACAGTGAATTGAACGCAGTGTATCAGGAAATGTCATCAACACACTTTATAAATGAACCAATTTCTGTAGAGGAATCCAGCAATCATGCCCAAGCAGGGCAATTACCCTCAAGAAACAAATTTTTGCCATCAATATTCAGGATGTTTGGCATAGCAATGTGCATTAGCTGCAATCTGAGTGTTGTTCTAGTAGCCTTGAGGTCTGGCAACATCTTGATAGGATAGTTCTGCCCCATTGAACTCTGTCACCATAGTAGAGTGTTGAGTGTATGGGGGGGGGGGGGGGGGGGGGGGGATGATGCATTGAGTTGGGAAATAGAACATGGCCTGTACCACTCAAGCTGAGTTTGCGGAACCGAAAACGTGCAACCCCGTCGTCTCCCCCTCTGCCCTCGCGCTGCAAGTCGTTTCAGGCTATCACACGCCACGCATTCTGACCATCAGTCACGCAGCATGACAGACGGGACAAGCCAGCATCGTGACGTAATCAGAGTGGAGCGGCGCACAGCGTAGAGATATATATATTGATGATATCTGCTGTTGCATCAGGCTACCCCCTTCCCTCCCCCCTCCCAGGCTTCCTCCGCTATGCTGGCTTCTCCGAATTGTTTCTCCCTCATGCCATTACCATTTCCTCTCCACTGGGCAGTGTTGTGGAAGCATCTGCCAATACCACAAGCGCTGCTGTGTATGACGTCAGGCATGGCTGTGTGGGATATTACTTCTTGTTTTTTATCCTTCATTCATTCATTCATTCTCCCTCAACCATCTCCAAGTCTTCCTCCCTCCTTTTTATTTGTCTTTTATGCTGTCCATCCTTCTGTCCAGTGGGATGAGGTGTACAAATGCCTCCTGGGCTTATATTGCTGGTGGGTAGGATGTGGAAGGAGCTATATTTACTCCGACCCCTTGATAGGTCGTTGCTATCATTGCAGTAGTGTGGCCAAGCTGAGCGTGGTAGGAAGAAGTGAATGTCAGCTGCTAATGACTTGGCAAGCAGCCACGTCAAGAATCGGGGATTCAGTCGTACGATACGTGTGCTGTGTTGGTGTGAGAAACTTTAATATCTAGTCTAGCGTATACGTGCATTCAAAATGGCACAGTTGGGTGAATTTCAGGGAGTTCATTGTCCTTTTCATA
Source organism: Diadema antillarum (assembly GCF_040938485.1). Classification (NCBI taxonomy): domain Eukaryota; kingdom Metazoa; phylum Echinodermata; class Echinoidea; order Diadematoida; family Diadematidae; genus Diadema; species Diadema antillarum. The sequence continues at coordinate 2,345,311 of NW_027271032.1, read as the reverse complement.
TGTCAGTGTGAGGATGTCAATCAATTGTCACTCTGCTGAATATCTAATGTTTTTATTTTGTTTTTGGCAGTGATGGTGTGTTATTTGTCTCTGGTTATGATATTGCAACATATTGAAGAAGGGAGGTAGTCGTCGTGCGAAGTAAAAGATTTAATTTGTCATTGATATGTTTTTTGATAAAGGAGGTCAGACTGCCGTGGAAATGTAAATCTTCTATAAAAATGCATTAAACACACATACCTGAAATGCTGAAATAATGCTGAACAATGCTAAAACTTTTAGACTAGAGCTTTGTATAATCACTGACTATACCAGGATGCCTTCCTACATGTGGTAGGTGGGTATGTATTGATAGACATTCTTCTATATTGGGAGTTAAGCAGGTCTTTTTCAGTCACATATTGACGTTTATGGTGGACACGTAGCAGTGACGCATGGTAGATGGAACTCTGACAAATTAGGGAGCCGAACACCAGCCCCTCCCCTTCGCCCTCAGTCGATGGCCTGCCCTGCTGCTGCATTACATGTTATACTCCAAATCGTCCCAGCGAGCCTCGTTTATCCACGGATCAATGAAGTGATGTAGCCTAAATGGCTCCGGGTTGTGCAATGTGATTTGCTGCTGGGCCCACTAGATTCGCTAATTGGGTAATCCCCCTTTTCCTGTATGGTCAGTAAATGTGGTGGTGTGATGTGAAAGTGGCGGTGTAACCCCTGGATTGGCTGTGTGGACTCACTTGCTAAGCCTCCACTTTCTATTGTACATATATCAGGTCACCACAGTGACATGTCTAATATAAATGTAGAGCTATAATCTCGCTTGTGCCCCCCCCCCCCCCCTCCATGATTTTCCTTATGAATCAAACACAAGTGCGTAGCAGTGCAGCATCCTGATGTGGAATTGCCATTGATGCTCTTGTATTGGGCTTGTGTGTAATTGCGTATTGGACCATCAAATTATGACGATATGCTGGCCTCAAAAATAAATCATTTCGGGTCAAGGCTATGGGGGCCTAGAATATCCAATCATTTTGTCTTTTCTTTTTTCAGTTGTTCATTTGACAGTGTTCCGATCGAGATGTTAGGAACATGACAGAGTGATTGGCAGGCAGCTCTTGCGTGAAAGAGGATCATATAATGTGTGATGGAAGATGTTGGCTTACTATCACCACATGTTACCCCTGTCTGTACTGCTGCTGAGCAACCTGTACCCGTACCCAATATCAATGACATTTTGAGCTTGTGTTCCCAGGATGGTTGATATTGTAACAGTGCACCTAATATCATGGTACGGTACTGTGCTTTGGTTTAAATGAAAATCACAACAGGGCGTACACACTTGTGTATGTGCAGTTCTGCCCCCCCCCCCCCCTCCCAGAAAAAATGCAGTATCTGCATGCAGCTGCATTGGGTTTTCCCCAGGGACAAAAGTATAATATATCTACATTTTCACTAATAGCTTTAAAAAAACACACAGAATTATATGTATCCAGGAAAATTGGTAGCTGGATAGACTATAATTCTATAATGAAGGAATTTTTTAAAAAGAAAACATTATGTTCAAATGGCTGTGGCAAAAACTTAAAATGGCAAATATCTCGGTTTTGGAAAAATGCAGATCTGTATGCAAATACTGCATTTTTCCATGGGGGGGGGGGGGGGGGGGATTTATGGGATGGTGGCCACCAGGGTTGGAATAATCTACGTTTGTACTTATGGCCTACAGTGCATTAAAACACATGATGATGAAGAGCATTTATATAGTCCTATTCATCTGTGAAGATCATTCAAAGTTGATTATGGTGGAAAGATGAATTATCTCAATATTGATAGTGATTAGTCGTAATTCGATACTTGTGCATACGTGTCTGTAGTGTCAAACACAGCATACTCATTAAAAGTGAGTGGTGGCATAAGTGCGTTTGTCTTTGTACCGTTGAGTTTCACTGATACTTGTGTTTACTTTTCATTTCCTTGTGTCCAGCTAAAGTATCTCTGTCAGTGTTTGTAGCTTTCACGATGGATGATACTTGACACCAACTTTGTCAGAACGTTCGGTGCTCAACTCTCTATATGAAGGTTGCGCCTTTAATATCTTGAGTTGCATCACAGTAATACCAAAATACCATGTGGCTGTTTATAATGAAAACATTCGTGACGTCTCCATACATACGCGGTGAAGCTTTTCAAAGGGAAGCATTGCAATTCCATGAAATAGTGTAGGACATTCACACTGTGCATGCACTGCTTGTGGTTAATACCCGTCAACTTGCATAAACCTCATATAGTGGTGATCCAAAGCTTGCTGATACATAGTCAGCTTTAATGTCATATGATCATGAAGGCATCTCCTTTTTTTAAAATTTGATTTTGCTGTATTTCTGCAGTTTCCTATAAATTCAATAACCAATGAATGGCAATTTATATGAATGTAACATGTGATATAGTTGATGGAGGAAGACTCAATTTAACAACATTATTGATCTATGTTTATGAATATAATGATCTATCTATTCATCTATTCATAAATGTTTCTTCTCATAAATATGCCCTACAGTCTGTGCGCAATTGTAATCAGAATTGATACTGACTTAATACGATTGGGACTGGGTCTGCAATTGTAACATACAGTTGTACTTCTTGCTAAGTACTATTCTTTTTAAAAATTTTATTTCCATGGTAAAGATGCTATACTTTGCATGTGTTTCCTATGGTAAAGGTACCATGTGCTATGTGATGAAATACCTTTGATTGAACACCTTGCTGGCTGGTTATTTTTGTGTACAGAAACGTGCAAGATTCAAATGTAATAAGAGGGTTTCCTGGTGAAGATGAGGATTGTGTAATGTGCTGGGATTAGGGGCGTCTTAAATGGGAAGAACATCAATTCTGAAATCACCACGCCTCCAGAGAGGACTAGCCAAGATCAAATGAGGGATGTGGGAAATGGGATGGAGTAATCCGATCTTCCGCTAATGCTCCTCCAAGTTTGTTTGTCTCTCCCCCCCCCCCCCCCTTCTGCATGCTTGCTTCATGCACTTCACTTTTCTCACTGTAATTATTTTCTTTATCACTCTTTTTCATCAGGACACCATGTAGGCTTTCAGGGCATTCAGATGCAAAAAATTTATACTAGAACGGTATAGCTATACCGAAACGGTATCGCTATACAATGAATTTATACGTCTGAACGCTGACTAACGAAACAACGTATAACAATACGACATATAGCGAAACAACGGTCAGAGCATCGTTTCGAACTAGAACTCGATAACGAATCAGCATTCCCTGTGCGTCTGAACGTATGGTGACCATAGAACGGTATAACTGGGCGGGGCTTAATGGGACCACGCACGAAAGGTGACCCCACAGCTGTCACTCGCGCAGTGGGAAACTGCACATCTATACGACGTTTACCAGAACGGTCGAAATAAATGTCTGAACGGTCTGTCGGCTATACGATGATTCTTCATACGTCGTTTCGTCATCGAGTTTTGGTATAAAATGGCATGCGTCTGAAAAGGTTTTTTTTCATGGCTTGGTGATCACCATGACTTGTTTTGGGTTGTTGGTCTAAAGTGAAGGGGAACCATTTTATTTTGTTTTTTTGCCTCCGCCACGAAGTGGTGCCGGAGGCATTATGTTTTCGGGTTGTCCGTCCGTCCGTCCGTCCGTCCTTCCGTCCGTCCGTCCGTCCGTCCTTCCGTCCGTCCTTCCGTCCGTCCGTAATGAATTTTGTGGACAGGGTAACTACCAAAACCTTTTGAGGTATCCTAATGAAACTTGGCATGTATGTGTATTAGGGGGTGAAGTTGTGCCTATCAACTTTTGGGTGCACATGCTCAAGGTCAAAGGTCAAAAGGTCAAGGTCAAATGCTTAAAATTTTACTATTTCCCCCATATCTATGCAATGCCTGAAGATATTTTCTTGAAACTTAGTGTATACATGTACTACCCAATTAAGATTCTCTGGTGAAAGTTTGGGGTCATGAGGTCAAAAGGTCAAAGGTCAAAAGGTCAAGTGAAATGTTAAAATTTCACTTTTTTCTCTGTATCTTGGAAATTGTTCAAGGTATCTTCATGGAACATAGTGTATATGCATCTACTGACTAGCAGTGGTTATCTAGGGAATTTAGGGTTCATGGGGTCAAAGGTCAGGGGTCAAAGGTCAAGGGCAATACTTCAAAATCTTACTATTTTCCTTATATTTATTCAATGCCAGCAGGATATATATTTTTTTAAACTTGATGTATGCATGTCTAACCCAATAGAGATTCTCTGGGATTTTTTTTTTTTGCCAAGAAGGTCAAAGGTCAAAAGGTCAAAGATCAAGTGAAAGTGCTGAACTTACTTTTTTCTCCATATCTCGGAAGTGGCTCAAGTTATCTTGAAACTTAGTACATATTTATGTATGTTCTGCCTGACAGTGCTTCTCTTATAAATCAAAGGCCAGATGAAAATGATAACAATTTACTGTTCAATACAGAAATTGCACTTTTTCTCCATACCTTGAAAAGTACTCAGTGCATAAACTTATGAAATGGTCAAAGTCAAGTTAAAGTTCTTAAATCCCCAAATACATGCTCTCCTATTCATCCAATTAAACATAGGTCAAGGAAGGTAAACATTCAATACATTTGTGACAAACATGTCATTTTAATATTTTGCCAATTTTGTGAAAATGTAATCACACAATGTCCACATGTACTATAGACCTATTAGGAGAATCATGCATTATGGCGGAGGCATACCAGTCGCCATAGCGACATTTCTAGTTGATTTTTTGTTATGTGGAATTCTCCGAGATCGCAATAACTGTAAAACTCAAACAGCAGCAGCGCTATTCAAGCTCTGAAACAATGTCAACAATGCTATGCTGTTGCACGGCCAGAGCTCTATTTGACAGAGCACTATCTCTATCTCCAAACTACCATTGTTTTGTAGATTTTTTTCAGCAATTGTTTCATATTGGAAAAAGAAATATGAAATTTATAAAGTGTGAAGATGTGTTTCACTCTGAAACGATTGTGATTTAATCATTATAAAAGGGGAAAGGTCACCCCAGTAGATTTCATTACAGCATATGTACGCTCTGCCAGTGCCTTCTGCACAATAATTCTGCATTTACCGACTCCGCTTGACCTCCTCGTTTTGTGCGTGGGTGCGTATGAGATCACCTCATTCATTTGCACACAGCGTACCACCAGGGTACAGACCTGGCTGCTTCGGAAAAATGTTTAGATTTATATGCAGTAGGGAGAATTGTTTAGGTAGGTGATCAAGGGGACACATCCTGAAGTACAAGGGCAGCAAAGTCTTCATAGTTCCGCTGGAGACTCCCTGAAAACTTTTCTATCTCTTCATGTCCCGACAGCAGAATAGGTACTGTAAAACCAGACATTTTCATTTGCATTTGACTTACACGGTCTTCACAAGGAGCCAAGAGTCACAAAAGTATTTAATGCATGGGGAAGTTTGTGTGTGCATGATGCTCATAATGCCAGTACAATCAAGGAGGTACTAGTACCTCCTTGGTACAATGCTGTACTGCTTCTGTTCAGTTAGATGTAGCACCCGATCTGTGACTGCTACTGCACTTTACAAACTGCAATGTATGCATGTTTAGTAGTGCATATTCAGCTTTGTTGTGTGATTTTAATATCGACCACAAGCAGTGTGTGTTCAACAAATTCCTGTATTTAGTACGCGTATATATGTAGTATACTCATAATTTTGTCATGGTCAGCAATTGACGAAAAGTTTAATACAACATACAACAAATGATTCTGCATGTTTCTCAGTAAGCCTCAGGGATGTGAGAATCCTTTTCACCAATAAAGATGTATGCAACACAGCACAGAAGTATCTCCCTGAGTGCTCTACGGAACTTCCTTGCTTTTGATGTGGAAGTGTTGGCAGCCCTGTGTAATAAATGTTTCAAGTTTTAGTTGTGCTGCCCAGAGAGTAAATGCACTTTTTGTCAAGGCCGTAGAAGTATCACACTGTGAAGTGGAAAAGAGAAGGTAGTGAAAGGATTGGTTGTATGTAAACGAACAAATACAGCGTAGCTTTACAATGCCACTTATAGGGGGGGGGGGGGTGATGTGTGTGCATTGTGTGTGTTTATATGTGTGTGTACGTGTATGTATTCTCGTAACAGACTTCAATTGGGGATATCGTAGTGTTTCATGTCAAGCAACCAGGGATACATTTCACACAGGGCATACAAACTATATGCTTGTTTGTTCGTAGTATTTAAAAGATATAAAAAAGCACCCTCTTATGGGCCTATAAGGGGTATCTTAGGGATAGGAGTCCTATCATGCACCTACCCATCCTGCATGTTTAGTGCCCGCTAATGTAGGCGAATAACACTTCAGGTAACGGCAACACAAGAGAAAAATTAAATCTGTGACTTGATCCTCTTGATTCTAACCTTGAGTGGGTCAAGAAAAATCCCTGTAGGGTTTTTATTTTACACGTGGATTGCCACGCATTGCCGCTTTCACATGTTCAATTTTGATCGTCTGCACCAGCAGGGCACTTGACTTCCTGTCTCGCTCATCCATGGGGAAAGGGCAACCCACCCATCCTAATGACCTCCTTCATCACGACTGTAGTACAGAGTACACTATACGGCCAGAGATGGACGGTTGAGAGAGACATCGGTACTACAGTCTCGGCATAGTGGGGTACTGCTTTAATTTTAAATAGGAGCAATACCCTACTTAATTCATGTTCAGGCCGAACAAACAATTCCGATGCATATTTAAACTTACCTGATAATCGGGTAAGCATTTTGATGTAAATTGGTAGAAATTTTCCAGAGGAACCAATCTATTTTCCTGTTTTTCTTGTAGAAAATTTCTAGGATGGGTGTAAAATATGTAGATTCTTAAGAAACTCTGAGATGCTGAGAGGCAACAGCCTACAGTGTAGTTTCACTTTTAAACATCAGCAGGTTAATTGCACAGTGTACAATCAGTTCGCCATATCATTACAAGGTAGACACTATGCATCAGCACCACACACTATCCTAGTGACGCACTAATCACTACTCCTGTCTAGCTATGGTAGATCTCAAGAAAAGCAACTGAGGTTCTAAAGCTAGCTCCTTCAAGACTCTTACCTTTCTTTGGACCGATCATGGGAAAATAAACTTAGATTCGCTATTAAAACTAGGAGGACAGAAAATTTACTGTAGCACATGGCTGCATGCCTGACATACACTGTAGGAGTCTAGTTATGAGAAGTCTTCAAGTTCTTGGAGAAACCTAGAGATCAGTAGCAAAGAAGTACAGTGTATATGTTTAAATATTGTTTTCCATTAAAAAAATCTTGTGAAAGAGTGAGGTTTCTACTGCGAAGGATGTTGTGTAACTTTACTTTTTACTAGTGCCAGACAGATGAACTGTGGCCTGCTGTAGTGATATACTGTGCTGTGTGTGTGTGTGATACAGATACTAGCAAGTGCATCATTAGTAGGTGGTTATCTATGACGTGAATGAGTGAACATGCTCTCCAGTAAACTGGGTACATGGCCTAATTGGGTAAGAAATGCTCTGCCCGACACTACCCAATAATACAGAGACCCCGACCAACCAAGATTAAAAGAAACTTCTACACAGCTTGCATGTTATTATCTACTTTATAGAGTCAGCAATTTACGACTGTTTTACTGATTGTGATCAAGACTATGATTGTGATGATGATGATGATGATGCTTGTTATTAATGTTATTCTTGTTCTTGTTGCATTGTTGTTATCAATATCATTTTCATTATCATTATGTAAGAACACGCCATAAGCCGCAGTCACACTAGCAAAAGATTGAGAAATCTAAGATCTTGAAGTTTTGCCAGTGTGACCACAAGAAACTGAAATTTTGCGATCAGCGGTGCCACTGAAGCATGTAGCCATAGTGATGCTCAGTGTTCATCGTTATGTCACAATAACTAGCCATTAGATGGTATGCTCTTTCTTTTTTTCTTGCCCATGCACACCAGTGACCCAATTTTCTTCATCCAAAGATCGAGAAGTTTGGCTGCCAGTGTGACTGCACGACAAAATATCAAGAAGACTTCGCGATCTGAAACTTCTTGATCTTTTGCCTTTCTGACTGCCTTTTGATACAGTGGATGAGACTCTTGCCTTTCAAATTAGCCTCCCAAGTTCCAAATCCTGCCACGTGCGCTGACGTCCTTGGACAAAATATGTTTACCCATCATATCCCTCTTGACCCATGTGTATATATGTGAATACTTCAAATACAGATTTGAAGTCATAAACAAATGTCATGATCCAGAATGGCTCTGTCAGTGTTATTGCATAAATGGCTGTCATTTACCATATATACCAAGTGACAGAAATTTCTTGGTAGCATAGATATATGACACATCTTGGAACCCATGAAAGAGATGTAAAAATATCACACAGTACGAAGGATATCATATGTTGTACATGCAAAATTTATCCTACCAGACATCCAGTGTATTTCCATCACCGCAATTATTAACAGTGAAACAGAAGTCTTTCCAGGAAAAGAATACGACAATATTCATGGGAGCTTGAAACATATACGATTACAGCCCCAAATTCACAGTCCACATGCTGGTTTCTTTTTTTTCGGCCCGGAATATAATATGGTGAAGTAGAAATGATATGCGAAACCGCCAACTGAGAGTGAACAATAAACATGATGGGCATGATATACAATAACATATTTTGGGTGCCAAGGGGAATCAAGCGGGAGTGAAATGAAATGTTACGGCTCTGTCAGGTGGAATTAAGTTGTTGTTGACTTGCAAGGCAGTGTGTTTGTGTCATGCAGTGTCTTTAGCAGCGTCGCCCTGCTGATATTTGTGTTGTTAAATGTCAAGTTCGTGTCAGAAGAGTATATTGCATATATTTCGCTTCCCTGTCTCTCTCTCTCCATCTATCTCCATCTATCTCTGTCTCTCTCTGTCTATCTCTGTCTCTCTGTCTTTCTCTGTCTCTCTGTCTCTCTCTGTCTCTCTCTGTCTCTTGCTGTCTCTGTCTCTGTCTGTCACTGTCTGCTGCTTTTTTTTGTCTGTCTGTCTGTCTGTCTGTGATTTTGTCTCTTTTATTATTTTATTATCTTCCTCTATCTTCGATCTCTCTTCCTCGACCCCTTTCCACCCAGCCAGGGTGTATGATCTGATTGTGCCCCATAGTGTGTTGGTAATGATTTTCAAGTCAGCCGCAGCTCATCGACGTACATATTGAAATACAGGCTGCCAAATGTCCTATCTCTCTCTCTCTCTCTAGCTTGAAGTCCCAAATTTCTGACCACAGAAATAGAGGCTGTGAGGGTATAATTCACTTTAATAAATGGGTGCCATGCACTTAATGTTGTATGTGGTCTGGTGGATAAATTCAGGCTTTTGCCTTTGATTTTTACTTAGCGAAGAATCCCAAGTATGGTTTTGAGACATAAGTATATCCCCCCCCCCCCCCCGAAAGAAGAAGAAGAAGAAGAAGAAAGAGAAAGAAACAAATAAATTATCTGTTGTAAACAATTATGATGAAGGGAGAAATTATTGAGTATACATGTCAAATCATGGTGAGACAACAATTGTTTTTTATCTAATTTTTATTTCAGTGTTTTGAATGAAAAGAAAATCACATCTTTGGTCATAAATGCACTGTATGTGTGATTTGCCACTACTGTTGTTCATTTTTTTCTCTACTATAGTACTATGAATTCCGGACATTTTTAAAATACCAGTATGCATCTATTATGTGGTGATCATTTCTACAACTGTATGTATGTTATCATGAAATCAAAACAAAAGGAAAGATGTGAATGTTTGTTGATTTGTCATTAAAAAATGGCAAGCATATTGGCAGCCTTCCTTGGTTCCACAGGCCAATGCACAAAGTATGTATGCAAGGTTAGCATTTCTTTCATCATTCTATCCAGTGTCATTGGCAGGGGAATGAAATGCGGGATTATCTTCATTGGGAAGATAAAAATAGTTTGCATCGTGCGATGAAATAGGTATTGATCATGGATGCGTTATTAGGGAAGGGAGGGAAATACTGGCTGAGAGGAAGGGGGTGAGTGGTAAACAGGCATTATATTTAGAAACACAAAATGAATCAAGATGAAGGAAATATCTTCAACTGCATCATCTGAAGTATAATATAGTGCCAAACTGATCGTAGATACCTCACTCGTCGCTAAACTATTCTCCAACTTCAATCTTTCTTTTCTCTGGAGAGTATATCTTTTTTTAAATGGTCGCATTATGAGCCACGTTACCGAAAATAGAATGAATAGGCAGCGTGGATGAATTAGCCGTAGGGTCACGCAAAGGCCAGTAGGACGTCTCTGATATCTATGCGTTCGGCCCCCCTCGCTACAGAATTAGAGAATTTTGTCGCCAAAAGTATTGGCCCCTGTCATACCCTACATTTCCTGGCAATGACATCCTGTCCTTCCGCAGCTGCCCCATCATGGCCGAAAATAGTCAGTTTAAAGTGAACTTTGGAAAACTTTTATCTTCACTTGCACCGTTAAGTGCTAGATATTTTACTTTTTTCCACTACACCCACTATCACATTTTGTCCTCCATTGTATGTGACAAATAGAGAGACAGAGCTTGTCGTTCCTCTATTGTGGTAGAGGTTTAGACGGAAAGAAATGGGACTAGATTGATATTGATCATTGAAACAGTGAATTGTGATATTCGTACTCTGAAAAAAGAAATGGGGGGGGGGACTTTAGGTCTTACTAAACTTCTAGATGTGGCTTCTTTGTTGTTGTTGTTGTTGTATCGTGCACTTGAATATCATACAAAGCTACCAGTGCATGAATATCGTTTTAGATTTAGATTTTGAACAAATATACTCTCATTCAGAAGTAAAGTGCAATGGAAGGTATTAGTCAATTGGTTAAAAAAAAAAAAAAATGTTGCATGAAAATCTGTACGTTGACAGTATAATTGTCCAGCTGGTTTTGTATACATCCAGGGATGCTTGGCTTGTCTGGGAATCGCTTGTCATTCAAATAAATCATCACAAGAATTGATTTTATTGATTCTATTAGGAGTGTCAACTCCATGCAGGTCTAATCATAGGTACAGTATACTACATGTGCAGTCAGAATATTACTTGAGGTCAGTTTTGTGTATAGGCATCAATAGATTGGTGTTTATGAAGGAGAGTAGAAGGCTGGTTGGTATTATATACTGTATATTATTCTGAGTGGATGTACAGTCTGCCTTCATTGTCAGATGAATATTGTGTATGCGCTCTATTTCACTGCATTTTTATTTTCCCAAATTTTGTAAGTTGACCGATACTTGTGAAATTACTACCTGTTTTGCCTCCGGTTACACAAAGTTGGAAAAATTACTCCTTTTTTTTTCTCTCTTTTTGTCCCCGCCGAACGAGTTCGAGCAGGGGACTATGAAACGGGCTCCGTACGTGTGTGTGTCCGTGTGTCCGTGTGTCCGTCCGTCCGTCCGTCCGTGTGTCCGTCCGTGTGTCCGTCCGTGTGTGCGTCCCTGTGTGATCAAAATGTTCAAAATGCTACTCCTTCGCCATTTCTAACCCGATTTTGATTCTGTTTGCTTTATATGATAGCACTACATGGGAGCTTTGAAACTTCTATACAGAATTTCAGTTGTGACCTTTGACCTTGACCTTTGACCTATATTGTACATTTTGCTTCAAAATGCTACTCCTTCGCCATTTCTAACCCGATTTTGATTCCGTTTGCTTTATATGATGGCACTAGGTGAGGGCTTCAAAACTTCTACACAGAATTTTGACCTTTGACTTCTTTGACCTTTGACCTTGATTTTTGACCTACATTGTACATTGCCTACAAAATGCTACTCCTTCGCCATTTCTTACCCGATTTTGATTCCGTTTGCTTTATGTGATGGCACTAGGTGAGGGCTTCAAAACTTCTACACAGAATTTTGACCTTTGACTTCTTTGATTTTTGACCTATATTGTACATTTTGCTACAAAATGCTACTCCTTCGCCATTTGTAACCCGATTTCAATTCCGTTTACTTTAAGTGATGGCACTAGGTGAGGGCTTCAAAACTTCTACACAGAATTTTGACCTTTGACTTCTTTGACCTTTGACCTTGATTTTTGACCTGTATTGTACATTTTGCTACCAAATGCTACTCCTTCGCCATTTCTAACCCGATTTCGATTCCGTTTGCTTTATGTGATGGCACTAGGTGAGGGCTTCAAAACTTCTACATAGAATTTTGACCTTGACTTCTTTGACCTTTGACCTTGATTTTTGACCTATATTGTACATTTTGCTACAAAATGCTACTCCTTCGCCATTTGTAACCCGATTTCAATTCCGTTTGCTTTAAGTGATGGCACTAGGTGAGGGCTTCAAAACTTCTACACAGAATTTTGACCTTTGACTTCTTTGACCTTGATTTTTGACCTGTATTGTACATTTTGCTACCAAATGCTACTCCTTCGCCATTTCTAACCCGATTTCGATTCCGTTTGCTTTATGTGATGGCACTAGGTGAGGGCTTCAAAACTTCTACATAGAATTTTGACCTTTGACTTCTTTGACCTTTGACCTTGATTTTTGACCTATATTGTACATTTTGCTACAAAATGCTACTCCTTCGCCATTTGTAACCCGATTTCAATTCCGTTTGCTTTAAGTGATGGCACTAGGTGAGGGCTTCAAAACTTCTACACAGAATTTTGACCTTTGACTTCTTTGACCTTTGACCTTGATCTTTTTACCTATATTGTACATTGGCTACAAAATGCTACTCCTTCGCCATTTCTAACCCGATTTCGATTCCGTTTGCTTTATGTGATGGCACTAGGTGAGGGCTTCAAAACTTCTACATAGAATTTTGACCTTTGACTTCTTTGACCTTTGACCTTGATCTTTTTACCTATATTGTACATTTTGCTACTAAATGCTACTTCCGGCGGGGACATATATTACGCACCGCGTAATTTCTACTTTTCCTTGTTTTTTCCGTAAGGGATGGTATTTTATTCTTATCCCATCACTGTGGCTCTCTGTTGTGAATTGAGCCACTTGTTCAACTGTCCCAATTTACACAATATCATTCGTGATGGCATCTTATACAGTTCCTGGGTGTGATGACAGTCACTTACTATTGGGTACTCAGTTTTGAAAGTCCCTAATACAACAAATTAAAGCACCCTTCCAGTTATGCCGGAAGTTCTGACATTTAAAGTATTCCATTTCCCCATGCAAGGTACTTCCCCAGGCTGATAGGTTTCCTGGAATTAGAAGAATGCACCTCAAAAATATTGAATACATGGGATGTGATTTCAGTGGATGTATTGTTTCTCAATAAATGAACCCTTATAACAGGAATATTTAATTCATATTGTAGGTTTGTGTGTGTGTGTGTGTGTGTGTGTGTGAGTGTGTGTGTGTGTGTTTGTGTGTGTGGTTTTTTTTTTGGTTTTGTTTCAAGAGCATAAATGGATTTCTGTCTGTATTGGGGTTTGACATTCAGTGGGACCACCCACAGATTTATTCCTTGTGCTCTTTCAATGCAGTGAATGTCTCCGTCTCAGTTCTACAGAGTATGTGTACATTTATTCCATGTGATAGCTTGCTGTTCGTCTTGTTTCTGAAAGGTTTAATGGTATACCACTTACACTTGGCAGAATATATGAGGAGTTTGATTTTAAAAAACTGTTTAATCACATTCTTGTCAAGATTTGAAATGTTTGTGACTGAGCCTGTGGAGAAAAAAAAATCCTTAATCCTATTTTAGGAATATTTCTTGTTATGTAACTAGTGGGGAATGATGGAACTTGCTTTAAAATGTTCAAAAATGGTGCTTAACCCAGTTTCCTATCAAACACTTCATATTGAACATTAAAAAGCTTCAAAGACAAATGAGACGAGCCCTATAGTCTGCTGCTTCCTTGTACAAACATTCCACCTAGTTTAGACTGGTAGGCTTTTACATAAATGTTGGTTCTCATTCCTTAATTACTGTAATAAAAAAGGACAAAAGAAATTGAAGAACTTAAGAAGACTGTTGCTGCCTTCAATGTTTTGGCTTTGGACTGGAGTATCTTGCAGGGTATAGCTTCCATTTGTTGTCATTTCTGTTCACACATCCACTCATGGATACGGGAAGAAGAAGCAAAAGTTACACTGCTCTCACTTCTGGCTGTCATTTCCTGTGGCAATCCCTCCTCCACCCCCCCCCCCCCCCCCCCCATCATGAGGTCAGCTATTGTCTTTTGTCCCCCGGATGTTCGCCCAACCGTGGTGGTGTCTGGACTGCGGTCTATTGTTTTCCACTGTCTGCTGTTATGGTGTTTATGTTGTTGGTTGTTGGAGTTGTTAAAATGTTGTGTGTGTGTGTGTGTGTGTGTGTGTGTGTGTGTGTGTGTGTCGGGGGGGGGGGGGGGGGGGGGGGGGTTGCTGTGACCAGAAAGTCCAAGTTGTACATACATGTGTTAATTACAGGTCCTGATGTGTATACGTAACTGTGTGTGTTCATGTGTATGGACCTTGCCTGAAGACAGATGCAGCGAAAGTTTGTTGATCTGTGGTAGTGTGGGGGACGAAAATAGCCTGCTTCGATCAGTAGGGAGATAGTGCATGATATTGATTAGTAAGGAAGGATGGTGGTTTTATTTTTTTTTTTCCCCAGCCAATATGGTTTATTCACCCTGGGCCTTCAATTTATGGTGATTTGTGGCGCACAGGTTTGAATCAATATTCAAGCTCGATACATTTGGTATGACTTATGAAGAACACATACCCCAGCCTACTTTCAGGAACCTCGATATGATCTTGAATACAAAGTCAGTATAAAGGGAGGTTGAATGTTTACCTCGGTATGGGGAAATGTTATGTTTCCTTTTGTGTCAATGCCTCTATTTTTGTAAAGTCTTTTTGAATCCCTTAAAAACAAAAGAAAAGAAAAGTGAGACTGAAACAAGCAGAGACATGCAAACAAAGTTTGGAATGCAGTGTACAATTGTACATATTCAAAATTTTGCATTGGTAAAGGGTATTGTTATGTTTTCTACTTTTTGTGTCTATTAAATATGTTAATTTTAGTACTTGATTATTGCTGAAGTATATGATGCAATGTAAATTATTGTAGAGTTTTGTAGTTATGTTGAATATAAGATTATGTTTTGGTATAATTGTGATATATGTAAGGCGCTTAGAAACTGTGTATTAAGCGCAATATAGATGGTAATTATCATCATTATCATTATTCAACCACACACATGTAGTATCATCATCTTAAGGTTATTTAAAGGTTGATCGTAAAGAAATTAATTGACTGATATTATTGTTTTTATTAAACTATGTGGAACCTGGTTAAAAAAGAAAGGGCTATGAACCTACTCATCCACTGAAACTCACTCAAAATACCATGGCAATTTATTTCCTCATTCTTAGTGACAATTCTTTTTGTTTTTTGAGAAGTACATGGAAGCTGGCAAAATATGCAAGGTGCTACGAACCCACTCATCCACTGAAACTCACTCGAAATGCCATGGCAATTTATTTTCACCCATTCTTATATTGACAAACTATCATACCACAGTATTTCAGTTGATACCATTCTCATTCCCAAAATACCACGGTATTTCTCTGGCCCAAAAGTACACCTTATCCGAGATGAGCACTATGCATATTGGTATGCAAAAAGATAGGAAATGTGTTACATCATAGGTCACTTTGGAATTACACTGCGATGTGGTTTTTTGTGACATGCTTCACACACAAAGCTCACTTACGTATTTCAAGTAAAGTTTGAATGACAGTCCTAAATACTGTCGACTGAGAGGGATAAGGACGTTACAGACACTATGGCTTTAGTGGCAACTTAACACCCTTATCATTCTCAACCGACAAGTATTTAATGCAAAGTTTGAATTACCATTCTAAATACCACAGTGTTTTGCAATATATTTTGCGGTGTATTTGCATTCTTCTTACAAAACTAGAAAAGAACTAGTAGAGAGTACAGACCTCCGCCAAGCAGCTTCTTTCCACTCATACACGCATGCTGAAAATTGCCCAATTTTCCCAGTGATGAAGAAGCCTTGTGTTTACCGGGTACCTCATCAGTTTCCTGCTGCACGGCGCCTGAGCAGCAGTGCATGCGCTTTTAGTGCGCTTATTCAAGCCTCAAATACGCGCAGCTTGAACTCCCAAGTTCACTGACCCTATTTGCCAAAACATTAAAAAATCCTTCAAAAATTCGTAAATATTCCAAGATCACTACCAAAATTTCATCATCTGTTCCTTGTGTCGTAATTGTCTTTTCAGATGAGTTTGATCCAAATCTGTTTGCAACTTGAGCTGTTTTGCAAACAGGCAAACCAAGGACAACAAAAACATAACTTCCTTGCCCTCAGCGGAGGTAATAATGTCCAAAATACGGAGCAAAAAAAACACAGTGTTAGCGTCAGGCTCACGAAATTTGCGAAATATTGGCGTATACAGTAACATTGAGGATTGAAGGAAAGAAGTGACACAGTGATTCAATGTATGTACCTCATCATACACTTACTATCCACTGATTCGATGATGTCAGCCCGGTTGCTAAGGGGGAGGCAGTATAAATTGTACGCAAAGGCAGCCTTCAATAAAGCACACTGAGCCTACTGGCCTTTAGGTAAAGGTCAAGCGAGCAGTGATGGCGGCGGCCGTGACGTGATGAGATGGACGGAGTCGATGCTGATAACTGATGTCATGAAACATTCATATGTCGATGGGGCCGAAGCAGTTATATACATGCATTTAACTCCTTGTTCTGTAATACTCTACCTTGTTTCCAGGGGTACTACCCAGATGTAACATCTTTCTTCCTTCCGCCCACCCCCCTCCCCCCCCCCCCCCAAATCTGATCAGCCAATCAGATGAGTGTCCGCTATTCTTAACACACAAATATGGAGTTATTCACTACCATCAGCAACTTGACTGTGTAAAGTCAATGGCATTTTACAGTTTGTGGTCCTTAGACATTTAACATCTCAACAGTGGTTACCGGATTCAGGGGGGGGGGGGGGGGAGGGGGGGCAGGGGGGGGGGGGGAGGGGGGGGGGGAGGGGAAGGGGAGCAAGTGGTCATATGGCTCCGTCAATCTATAATCATGCTGATATTGACTATTTGGTGTAGGTGTTTATCTCCACATAGCGGGGTTTTATTAATTTAAAAAAAAAAGAAATCATATTTTGTTGACTTCAAAAAGTCACTTCCTGGTAACCAGCTGATGTGGGTGAGAGATAATTTAAGAACAGAACTGCTTCATCATTACAGTTGCTACACGACTACGTGTTGGCCCTATCTGTACTGTGGTCTAGATAGGCCAAGTTCATCACCTCGATGAATCTCAGTTTCTAATTGTGTCAGCCAAATTGACTTGAATGCTCAAGGTCTTTAACAGACACGTACACAGATCGTGTGGTACCATGTCTGCTACTGACATAGGCTGTCATGGCCCTCCTACCTTGTTAAAGTTTTCTTTTTTTTCTGCAGTGTGAAGAAAGTTTGTGAAGAAAGTTGCTTGTTTTAAAGCCCAACTGTTTTTACTCTAAAAGATGGTACTTCCTCTGCTTAATTTGTCGAGAATACATCATACTGCTTATCTATTTCATCTGTATTGTGCACGTGTCTAAAAGATTTCAATCATCTCCTTCTATATTGTTTTGATTTGTAGCAACTCCTGCTCAGCTCATTAGCTCATTTTTTATTACATAATCAATCTGTGATGCATACAGTTTCCTTTCCCAAACCACATCCCGACCGACTCCAAATTCCTCCTCATACCTATGCTAATTGGCCAATACTTGCGACCGCATAGAAAGATTGACCACACATAACGCTTTGTTAACAGGAACTCTGGTAGTTGTGTGTTAGGACATATCATGTTGTTGTTGTTTTTATTGAGACTACATAAAGATTACATTTCTTTTCTGCAAGAAAATAAATGTAGAGTAGTGATTGATAGCCTGCTTTCCCAGCTACTCATGCCAAAGATGAATCTGTCCCATGCCAGGTTCTAAAACATGAGAGCATTATCATGTCTATCCTATCAAACAGGTAGGTTTAAGCGAGTAGGAAAGGAATGTTTGCCGCTTGAAGTGAGACTATGCCAGAAGTCCGCCTGACTATAACTTAAATATAAAACAACTATCTCCTATAATTCTGTATAATATGCGGATTGGCCTCTGGGGGTTTCTATGAATACATACTGCACAACTTTGATTATACTTGTTTCTGGGGTCGCTATTGTATTGTACGGCTGCCAAACTAGGCAGTGAAACTATGCATACTTCTCTTCAATACTCCCTCCTCCTCCCCCTTCGTAAAAAAAAAGAAAGAAAAAAAAGATGAGAAATAGATCACATGGTTTATATATTGCTATGCACAACTACTCTCCTCCCCCCCCCCCCCCCAACCTAGCTGTCAACTTTCCAGGAAGTTGTTTAGGTCATCACTATGAGTGGCATTGTCCGGGGATGAGCATCAATTCGGCAGCCGTGCATTGTCTCAATTTATTTTCGTCCCACGCCGCATCTGCCTCGCCTCAGACTCTTTTCCTGCCTTATTGTTTGTGACGGGCGCCAACTGCAGTTGTAGCCAAGCACGCGACAGCTGATGTGGGCATTTTACGCCGTTCCAAAGCAGGAGAGAATGAAAATATATTGGCTGATCTTGCTTGTAAATCAATAGTGCTTCTTATAGCACTGTAAGTTTGTGTTATGAATGTCAATAGTGTGTGCTTTGTGGCTATATCAGATTTTTTTTTTTTTTTTTGGGGGGGGATAAAGATAGATGTACTGTAAGAGCAATTTTTCAACTTAATTTGTCAGTAATTGCCAATATTACACAGAAATAATAACTGAATTCATAAATTCTTAAGTTGAGGATCAGTTATAAATCTAGTAATTGAGATCCTTTTGAAAAATTCAGTACTGAAGCAAACAATCATATTAATATGATGAACAAAAGACTCAAATGAAACGGAATTATGTATTCTCCCTCATAAAAATTAAACACTATAACAATGAATAATCCAAATTGTAAAAGTAAAAATCCATCGCCAAAGCACAGAAATTTGTTTGTAGAAGCCATTGGTTAAATGATCCATGGAATATACATTTACGTACATTTCTATGTTTTTCCATGTGTGACATCGGTGTTTGTCATGGTAATATATGCCAGATTCTTTAGTACAATAGAATCAATGTGAATGTGACAACCCTGCTTGCGATAACAACCATTAACAGTGGGACCCGGAACTGACCTAGAACTCACTGCCCAATGATGGGAGGCTGGGTGGGGAAAACATTTCATACAGCCATGCACCATTGGTTGGTTAATCGCAAACACACTATAGGCTGCCGCGATAAGGAGATAGTTCGGGGAATTCTGTGCTTATTGGGTCACGCTGATAGAGTGATTAAAAGTGCGACTGGGGTCGGTACATTTCACATCGACCATCTGTAGGAAGAGGGAGACCGAATATTAGTGGTCAACCCACTGGAGCAGAATGTTGATGTATTCATGAGAGGTGCTCCAAGGTAGTCCCTCTCACTTGAATTGCTGTTGGTTTGTATTTTTTTCTTTTCAAAGATTGAAATGAAGTCTTCTCAATAACCTGATAGGATGACTATTTCAGTCAATAGCTTACATCAACACTTCTTATCTGACCTTATGACAGGGCTGTATGGCAAAGATAAACAAGCAAACGTACAAACAAACAAACAAACACACAAAAAATGCTACAGACAATTAAATTCTCACTCTACAGAAACATAAAGGACCTGCTTTATTGTCATTCTCTGTCCAATAGCCGCCTTCTTGTTCTTTTTGTACCTTTGACATTTCTGAAACGTGAAGAGCTGAATCGTAAAAATAGAGAGAAGTTACTGCTTCTTTCTAATCCATGTATGTCTGCTGTGGGAAAATTTCAAAATCAATCTTTCATTGATTTAATTACATGCCTCCCATGGATATTAATGACCATCCATAAACCAGAGATGTGGGTTTATGAAATGCACCAAAGAAGAAAGAGATATTGCCTTCAAATTTGATTCTTATAGAGTAGATTGTATTTCATTGCTTGAAAACTAAACCCTCTGAGGGGCTGTACAATTTGTATGATTGTTTTGCCCCGCAATTACGGAATATTCCATGTGCAGTGCGGCTAGCCACATGAACAGACTGAGTGAAATGTCACTTGACGGAGGAACAGTGACCTTTCTTGATAGAGTTCATTGAACTCTCTCCATCCTTTGTTTGAGGCAAAGCATGCTGTGATTACTTTGAGCTGTCACCAATTTTAGAACAGATTTTCTTCTTTATATCACAGACTTTATGTGAAATTTACTGTATTTTTTTTTGGGGGGGGGTGGGAGGGGAGGGAGGGGTGAGATAGTATTGCTCTGCAGCTAAAGTATAGAAAATGATGGAGAAATCATACTTCATGATATCCATGTGCATGTTACTTGTCGCTCATGATGAGTAATTTCATTAAGATGCTAGAAGTGCTTTCACATTTCTGCAGATGCTACAATGCTTTCTAAATGTCAGATAGTGGCAGGGTTATCCTCGCTTGCTGGGAGAGTGCGTGTGTAGCTCAACTGAACAATTACACCATGCATTGTGCATGATGTTGTTCCAAAGTACTCGGCATCAGGAAAAACAGCGCATTTAAACAACTTGTAATGGATTGATTACAGCTGAAATCCATGGAGTTATTTTTTTAATGTCTGTATGATGCAATAGTGTGGAATAACGTTTATGAGATTAACAAATTCCTTTTTTCTAAGAAATATTTTTACTCTTTTATGCCGCCTGTTGTCAACCTGTTTTACGTGATACATTGCAATCAGAGAGAATTTGGAAAAACAGCAATGTCTGTTGTCTATTGTGTGTGATGTGAATGCATTATATTCTTCATGTGCCTCGAGTTACCAAGAAACTGTTCGGAACTGTCTCTGACGCAGAGACGGTTCTGTCCTGCGTCAACATTTGAAAGTAATTCTGACACAACATGCATAAACACACACACTCACACACACACACACACACACATACATGTATCATCTAAGCTTGTGAGTTATGATAAACTCATTTGCTTGAAAGGAATGTCATTGGAAGGATATACATTACCTTTTCTTCTTCAACTACAACTGTGGAATTCCACACCTGTTAACACAGATGACTGCCTATGTGTGAGGTGCATGATGTGCTATGTAAGAAGAACTGAGGGTATCATTCTCTTGTTACCGTTGGCAACCCATTTGTGTACAATGTCACCGCACTTTGTGATGGTGCTACAGAGGGTCAAAGTTCACTTCTTACTGGCTGTGTGAGACAGCACCTCTATATACAGTTATTATAAAATGGGCATTAGAATCTCATTAATCTGATTGGTCAGTTATCATGCCTTAATTTTTACTGATCCACACTGAGCCATGTGTCCGATAGAATTTGAAAAGTCTTGTACGGTATTGAGAGTGTACTGGATGCATGATGGGGAAAAAGGTTGAATTTCATGAATTTATGGGCCCATTTTATAATATGAATGATGCACAGGTTTATTGCATGGATCAGTGAGAACTGGATGTCTTGTTTAACTTTGGATAAAACCCACTCGCTGCGCTGCTGGGTTTTAAACAGTTCTAAAGTTAAACTTGCGCATCCAATTCTCACCTATCCACTCTGTCCTGTACATCATTTGTATGCCAAACGTAGCATATACTGTATACGCCATATATTTCGCGAGTCTAAATTTTCACGAATCGGGAATTCCCAACAATTTCGCAAGTGGTTAAATTCGCGATCCAGGAGTCCTGTACGGAACAGAGTAGTGTACACGCGTACGTCACATTCACATCGGGATCAGAGTCAATATTTTCGCATGTCTTTAATTTCGCGAATAGCACCTCACTCGAATTCCCAAAAATTAAAACCTCACGAAATATTTGGCGTACACAGTACACAATTTTCCTGTGTTAGCACCTGTAGCATCAGATCCAGAGGCATACAATTTGTAGTTCCATCAGACTTAACTTCCCCCTCAAAAAAAAAAAAAAAAAAAAAAGATTTAAAAAAATCTTCCCAGGCAGCATACAACTGCAAATAAGAAGAGAATTTGTACATCATTAGCTGGGAGATTTTTGTCCTCGATGGGAGATTCTGGTGAATGAGACTCTCTCCTCTGACATAACGGCTGCAGTTTGATGTCCAGGCATCCGTGTGATGTCTGGATGCAGAGCTCTGTGACGTCAATGAGATGTGCTACCTTTGTTGCTTTACCTACCTCTCCCCTCCCCTCTCCTCCTCTCCATTGTCTGCTCTGCCCTTCTGGGTTACTCTGCCAAATGCTATGAAATGATAAGAGCTATTGAAGAGTACCAAATTGTTTTGTGTTTTGTATTATCATTTTCTCTCTTCCATCTTTTTTTTTTATAATGGGGGAGTTCATTCCATTCCCCCTCTCTCCTACCTAATGATATTCAATTTCTCCTAGCCTTCTTTTCTTCTCCCAGCTGTGACTCTCTACTCTGAATGCAGTGGGGTCCTTTCTTCTCTGCACTGTGTACAATTTATTTTCTTGTTTAATTAATGTTTATATAGTACAACACATACACATTCATACACATGGATATATATATGTATATATTTGTACTTGACAAAATATTTCTGTTTATCACATGATTGCTTTTAAAGAAGTGATGATAATCCTGGTAATCATAATTATGATGTCAATTATTAATGGTAATGAGGATAA
Source organism: Diadema antillarum (assembly GCF_040938485.1). Classification (NCBI taxonomy): domain Eukaryota; kingdom Metazoa; phylum Echinodermata; class Echinoidea; order Diadematoida; family Diadematidae; genus Diadema; species Diadema antillarum. The sequence continues at coordinate 2,322,515 of NW_027271032.1, read as the reverse complement.
TGATAACTATGATCATCATTATCACAATAATGGGAGTGGTGATTTTAGTTGGTATGTAGTAATCAAAAGACTGTCTACGTCAGTGTGAACCTTGCACCTACTTTGTAGAGGTAGCACCATGTACATATGGTGAGCTCTAGTTTTCTGTCATAAGAGAATTGTTAATGATAGATAAATGGAAGAAATGATGCCAGTGAATAAAATTTTGTCACTGACAAACCATTTTGAATGGTTTTTGCTCAAGAGTAGACACTACCCTTGATGTGTAGCCACGCCAGAACTACCTTCAGTCATGTGAAAACCCTGCCTCGTGCATGCGTCTGCATGACGCAAAAGGACCTCGTGCAACATGCAATTAGCTCATTAATGGACTCTCTGATTTTTCTCATTTGTGTTCCAACAAGTGCTGCAGCTTTTGTCCCTCCATGCGTCACATGCTGCGGGAGCTCTTTAGTTAGCTGTCATTACTGTCGGGTGTCATTACCTGTTCTCGTTCATTCTCGGCTTTTCATTTATGTTCAAAATCATTTCCAAGACTGATGGCGCTTTGCTGCAATTTGCCGCAATTGTTGACGTTCCCTGCTCATGATTTATGCTGTGCTGCCATCATTGCAGCAGTGATAATTGATGATGCTCAACTTTGATACAGTGCAAGCAAGCTTAGGTTAGGTACAGTTGAACCTCTCTTATCCGGCCTCCCATTATCCGGATCTCTCTATTATACGGACGCAATCTCGCCGTGATTTTTTTTAAATAATTACGGGAGGAAAGGGGGATTCCCCAACTCCTTGAGAACTCCTACACAAACACACATGAATTACATATTACTTCCAACATGATTAACATACATTACATCAAATTTCCTTCCAAATTGCTTACCTTCAGACATTTTAACATCCCCAAACATCCCCAAATGTAACAATGAAAAGGTTGCAGTATACACATTACTACATGTGGTACTACAATGGGCTACATCAGTACATGTGTATGTATATGTACATGTATAAAGCATTGAGTCTCCCGTATCCGGCCAAATCCCTTATCCGGATGAGCCCCGGTCCCGACTTGTCCGGATACGAGAGGTTCAACTGTACTTGAAATGTCTGAAATGACTGTGATCAAATTACTAAGTCTTGATGATTATTAAAGCCATTCTCATGTAATGTTGGATGCTCATGAGCCTTTCAGACATGCTACATATTTTCTGTGTGTATTACATTGTATGTAAGCTGCTCTTATTGTTTCTCAAGATCTTTTTTGGAACCATCTGCACAGCGATGTACTAATAGTCCATCTTAGTTTATTTGCCTTTCTATTTTAGGCGTGTAAAATATCAAGGCATCTGTGAATATACCACAGGTATATATCTACTTACATCCAATTCTCCTAACTTTCTTGTTCATTTCAAGATTGTTGGAGGTAAGAATTAGCAATCAGTCTCTAGTATAGTACTGGCATGATTTGAAATGACACTCTGTATTTATGAGTACCTGGTAACCTTTATCTACGTAATGTTCAGAAGCTATCTTTTATGATGCAATTTGTGGTGTAATAAAGCATCATGCGCTGAAATAATTTTCCCCAATGAAGAATGCAAAGGACGTTCAAGCTATGTTCATATCTGTTCACGCGTGAAGTGCCGGGCTTCCTCAGTAATGCGGAACAATTGAATTACTATTCTCTTGACCTTATTGATGTCGGCGAAGAATTTGTGGCGGTAAGTCTCCGACGAATATATCCCCTTTTCAGGCTCCTTTTCTCCAGCAGAGTCGTTTGTGCGGACTTGCAATCTCTTTGCCCTCCCCCCCCCCCCCCCCCCCCCGACTCCCTCCAGTCAACTATGGACCAGCCGCTGAAACCTGCGCCAATATTACAGCGAGCACTCTCTGTGTGTACCAGGGGCAAATTTCAATTAGGATGCACTCCCGATCCCCGGGGGGTTACCATTCATACGCCTGTTTGATATCTGGCTACAGTCATTGCTAGCTAGTGTTGGGTTGGTGAAGTTCTGTACTTGGTTCCTACTCTGATATGTCATGAGGGCATATTCTTATTAAATTTTTGTCCTTCTCTCTCTCGTATTTATTCCTTCTTCTTTTTTCATTATGCCCAGTGACACAGGATGGAAAGTTCAAAATAAGTCACGTAATCAAAAGGGTCCAGAGGGAAAAAAAAAAAAAACTTGGTCGTGTACAGTGTACAAAGACACCATTGTCTTACCTAGAAGTTTGAATGTCTTCTTCAGCTCTTTTGATATTTCCCTTTGATATGTGATGAAAGCTTAACATAGAACGAGCAGAGTTGGTGGATGAAATCATGAAAATCTGATGCTGTTATTCAGTATGTCAAGAATACCTAAGCGGGATGTACTTTATAAAATGACTGGAGTAAAGTAGTAAACAAAGATTTCAAATTAGTTTATTTCCACAAGTTCAGTTAAAAAATATACAGATAGACAATCAATCAAATCAAACATATTATATACATATACAATCCAAAAATTATTTTGGGTAAATACATAATCATAGTTAAGAAGTGTGTGTTGAAGATTGACATAACAATTAAAATAAAATGGTGGAGGAAATCAGCAGTAGGCCATTGGCCTTTCGAGGCTGATCCCATAACCAAATTTACAATGTTGAAGCTGTATGTCATTATACACTGTGTCATAAAACACGAGTCACATAAAAAAAAAAAACACCCCGATTTGCAATGAATAAAGACAAGAAAAGAACATCCAAAAGAAAGGGACCCAGACATACCAAAAATAACCATAGGGGAGTGGGACAAATGGGCAAGAATTATGATTAGATATAATTAAATAACAGTTTGTGCAATCAGTATTCTAATAAAAATCTGCATAAGAGCAAGCAAAGTTACATGTCGTGACAATACTAAACAAAAAAGTGTTGTTCTTCAGATTTTTGCATCAATTTCTTACTTTAAAAAGGCCATTTAATCTACAATAAGTGTAAGTCTGTTCACTTGTGGTCAGCTTCTATGAAATTCAAATACTCAAGTATGATGTTTTAGTATATGGATTCGAATCAAACTGATCTGTGATACACTAGAGTGAACGTCAAGTTAAAGATTCATTCTTTTAGAAAGTGCACAGAAGTATTGAATGTGTTTATTTGGCTTTGATGTGTTTTTCTTTCTTTTGTTCAAAGTAAAGTAAAGAAACAAACAAACACAGGTGTGTTTTGATGGGATTCGTAGAGTGCTCCAGTTAGATAAGTTTGTAAGAAGTATGGTCCCTCAACACTTTTGTTTTGTGGATATGAGAACTTTAATAAAGCAATCAGTCACTTTCTAATGGCCATTATGGAGATGCTTACGTAGAAACTATTATTTTGCTGCAAGTGCTTTCTTCTTCAGCCATAATCATCTTTTCTGGACAGTAACTGATATGTGTTCATGTCATCCATTGAGACATAATTATTGAAGGAGATGGTAATACTTATTATGGTGTTCATGCATTTTTCCTATCTGCACTCTCTCTTTTACTGCAGATATATGGAGTTTGGGTGTGTTACTGTACATGTTGGTATGCGGGGAACCCCCATTCAACGAAACGAACGATAGCGAAACACTTACCAAGATTATGGATTGTGAGTATCACATGCCGGAGCACCTGTCCGAAGAATGCCAAAGGTAAGTGATTTTTGTTGTTTTTGTTTGATACCTGATACTGGCACACTCCTAAATGTGCTATGATAGTGTGCTCAGATAAAATGTCACCAACGAGATATTCGTTTCTTTGGGTATTTGAACAAAGCGCATGAATACCAAGAAATGAATTGCACTCTCTTGATCTTAATGAGGAATTTACTCCAAAATACATTATGAATTTATTTGCTTGGCACTCTTATAAACATTGTACAGGTGGAAGTGAAGTGTCGAAAAAAATGCCCAATATACATTTAAGGCGCTATTTCCTACTTTTCACAGAGATTCAGGCATGGCCTTCACTTGCGGTGGGCTTTGTTATTGTCTTTATGTCAGAACGGCAAGCAGCAATTTGCGTCGTGTGTGAGTGTACATGTATGCCACTCGTAGCTAGGTTTGTGGTGAAGTCTTGATTTTGGACCATTGATGTACAGATGTGTACAGTGCAAGAAGATCCAAGCAAATAATGAAGGAGCTACACTGGTTCTGTACACTGTCAAGACTCCTCGCACTCTATATGTATACACACACACACACACATAAACACACACACACACACGCATAAACACACACACACACACACACACACACACACTAATATTCAATCATCAAAATGCAAGTTGGCCTAGTTTATATGAGAATGACCCATGGGGTAACATCACAATATCCAGTTGATAGTTCATTATGTATCAGTTACCCTGATTAACTACTTTTCCACATCCGCAGACTGTCCCTTGGGTGTCGTACAGAACTGTGCTCACTTTTGCGTGAAATGGCAACCCATACATGTCATAAAATGAATTGATTTTCTAAACTGCTTCTCGCAACGTATCGTTTGCTTGAAGAATCCAGACTTTTTTTCGCTTATCTCATGTGAATGGAAAGACTCTATAAGACTGAATAAAAAATGGCTTGATCTATGAGGAAGACTTTTAATTCTTACCACTTACCCGTGGACTATCATAGCTAAAATTTGGAGCATGCTATCATTATTGTGTGTGCTGTCTTCAGATTATCTTCAAGTTTATCACAAAAAATGTCATTTTCAAATAAAATGCTGATATGAAATTGCATCTTCAGATAAAATAAAATGATATATTCAATACGATTTTCACATAATGCTCGTTGATGCAAAATACCATTCTCAGATTGAATTACATGATGCTGGGAAATGCCATCTTCTGCTAAAAATTCAGTTATAAATGCCAAGTGCCATTTGCAGACAAATTTTTATGGGCGTGGGAAGGGAGCCCAACAGAAGGTAACTCCATAGTGCATGTTAGATGACAAAAGATGCCTCAAGGATTAAGAAAAAAAAAGATAACAGAGTTAAGGATTTCTTAAAATCATTAGTTGCTGAGCTGAGATGGTGGTTTGGGCTTAGCTTCAACAGATGCAGAGTTGACAAAGTGAAGGCAAAATTTGGTCGATGTTGGGATGGGATGCAATATGCAGATAATCTAAAACTGGATTTTGGTTTGATGAAAAAAATTGTTCACATTAGCAGCAAATTAGTTGAAATCAAAGAGAAGTTAGACAAAGTATGAGCCAAATGCTGAGGAATCACAGCTAGTTACTGAGCAAGTTCTTGTAACATGCTGTATCATGGGCCCAATGTCAAAAGAGTATTCTAGAACTGTATCGATAGGTAACATGACTACAATGTCTGCCAAGTACCAGTAGAACCTGTTTGCAGTTTACACGTAGCTTCCTTTCAATTTGCACAAGAACCTTGATTTACTGTGTCTTGGGAAATGTATAAAAGCATTATGTGCCAAATATATCGCAGGCAGGGTCTTGGAAATTGTTGTTTTTACCCCAAGAAATAGAGAAATCAAGGACTAGTTGAAAAAAAAGAAATGTGGAGTGGTAGGCTAGAGAAATCTCAATCACCGTACAATGGTAGGTTGTTTAGAAGTGATCACAGAGTATACTGTATACGCCATATCTTTAGCGAGTCTAATTTTTCGCAAATCGAGACTTCCCAACAATTTTGGGAATGGTTAAATTTGTGATCGTGGAGTACGATACTGAATGGAAAAATGTACATTGTATGTGTGCATGTTACGTTCATGTCAGGATGAGAGTCAATATTTTCGAGAGTCTTTAAATTCATGAGGAGCACCTGCTTGCAAAATTTGTGAAAACAAAAACCTCACGAAGTATTTGCCGTATAGAGTACACCATGCTATTCCTAGTTGTCCCTCAGCCATACATGTTTGCTCTAATGTGAGTTCCATCATGTTACTCCTACTTTTGTTTTCTACTGTACAACATGATATCAATTTATCATAATTTTATAGTAATGTTGCATAGCATTTCTTATTCTTTTCAGGTTTTATCATAGATGCATGTGTATTACATTATAAAGAATAATTTCTCTATTCTTTGAGAAAAATGAGAAACAGGTAATGAATTTAGTGTGATTTGATATAACTATTGAGTAACTGACTTTCTATTGATCTTAAAGTTTGTATCAATAAACTTTCCTTGAATTTTTACAGATGATTTTAAGTCATGTCTCTCGAGATAAGCTTAGTCTGTACTGTTATATTAGTTTACGATACAAGTCTGATTTTAAGTAACATATCTTGGCATCAAGTTTCCCTCTTTGGAAAGTCATGTGTTCCAACATGTGTTGAGTGGGTGCCATTGAAATGATTCAGTTAGCTACTTCTTAATTTACTGTATCATTTGATTGATGTGTTGTGATCCGTCAAGGTTTCAACTGCAGATAGGTATGAAGTGATACATCATTCTGCGCACACGCACACACACACACACACACACACACACACACACACACACACACACACAAATCCAACAACAACAAAACTGTAGTTATACAGCGTGTACGCTTTGTACCAGCAATTCCAATGTACTTTTCCTCTCCCAGGTCAGTGCAGGTTTTGATGGTCGATTAGTTGATCTGTTGTCTTACTGTAGGTCATCTAGGTGATTCTCTTACAGCCTCTCTGATGGCTTACTTTCGACATGGAAGTGCCCCGTCCTTTCCTGCAAACCACAGTCAATGTCTCTTTCTATGCCATTGCCTCTTATTCAGCGAATAAAAATATGTACTCGTAATGTGGTTGATAATATAATTCGTCTTTCTAGTTTTAGTGTAAGAAAATGTGCAATATATGAATTTGAGAAAATTAGAAAAGACAAAAAGTGTGTAATGTGTATGCAGTTCCTACCTGTGCTAAAGCTTACAGCCCCATTCCCCCCCCCCCCCCCCCTCTCTCTTTCATCTATGACAACAATATTATACTTGGCCTGGGCCTAACCAGATACTGGAAATGACAAAGTGGGCTTCATTAATACAACTTATGAATGTAACTTGATAGGTAAGGACTCTCTAATTTGCAAGCCGCTCTAGTTTCTACCACCATCAATCATCTCAAGATGATTCTATTTCAAACAGCTGATAGATTGAGACAATTAGGACAGAAAGTAGACTTTAATGTCCTATTTCCTTATAATACAAGGAGAAGTCTTCTCTAGCCATTGCAAGGTGAATGAATCTTTGATGTTGATCACGCTGATGATCCTTCAAATACTGTATAAGGGTTAAGTTTTGACTTTGTGAAATATTCTCTGTGGTAAGAATTAGTCCAATCTGTCTGTTTAGATCCATCATTATTGCGAATCAAATTTTTACAGGTGTACAATGTACTTCAAGCCATAGCAAAGTTTTGTAGGGGATTCCCATTAGAAGGTCCCCATCCCCATTACAATTAAGGCTGTGTTCCCCCTTTATGTTAAAAGTCATATGACAGTAATTTTACATATCAAATGAACATTTCCACAAGGGGCCTTGCTCACTCAGAAGGACAATTGTTAGATTGTGGTATTTGTCACTCTCTCTTTTCCTGAGACCTAAAGCCAGTGCAGTGGTTTATGTGGTGAGCAAATGAAGCTGCACTCTATTCATGTAGGTCTGCTATACCCTCTGCTGCTTGTTCCCAGAGAAGAAAAGAAATACTGTACAAGCTGAAAGTTTCGCGGTGGTTTTACTTTCGCGAATTTCGCGAATTGCCTTTGAACCACGAAAATAACAACACACGAAAATATTAAACGCGCAAATAACTACGCCGAGTTAGACCCTTGCAACCGCGAAATTAACAACACGTGAAAATGTCCTCCAAGTAGTAATTCGCGAAAATATCTGTACGCGAAAATTTCAGCTCGTACAGTACAGCTATGGATCATGCTTCTTAGGTTAAGTAGGCAAATTTTCATAACATTCTGTGCTTTTCTGATCAATAGGACAAAGTCGACAAAATTATGCTGCAAATTGAAATAGTACATCTGTGGGACCAGCATGTAGGGATATGAATATGATTCATTTTCAACAAACTCCAGGATGTTTTTATTTGATCATAGTTGATCAGGTCTCCATTTTCTTCTGGTGTTTTTGTGCAGGGCTTGCTTTTGCACTATATATCATTCACTGTCAACTTTCATTTGATTTTGGGCACAAAATTTTAAAGTAATTTAATCTTCGCAAATTACAAGGTCTTGAAGGGGCAAGTATTTTGCATTGTCATCCAGTCAAATTTTAGTGCACATGTACTGAAATCCCTATTTAAAGTCATGCTCATGGGAAGAATTGAATTAGGACAGCATGGACTTGTATGCAGAGTGACATTTTGCTGTTTCAGTTCACCTTGACATTACCATCAGTGTTAGATACGTATGAAGCATGACTTCCAGAAAGCCTGGTAGAGCTCTGAAATGTTGTCGACGAGCAACGTATATTTGTCTCTGGCTGTAAAAGAAATGTTGTTTACTACCCAGTGGAGTCTTTAGGGATGAGGATGGAAGATGGTCTTGGGGTAGGATTTAGCCAGAGGAATTAAGGTGGGGGGGGGGGTGGGGGGAAGAGGGGGAGAAGGGTGGGATGGAAGAGTAGAACAAAACTGAGAGGAGGTATCACTCAGGTCTGTTCTGCAATATGTCTGGTCGTCCGTCACCTCATCTTGATTTGCCCGCCACCGGAGGAGGCATCAACGGAGGGAGGCGTGCACACAAATTGGGGATGAAATGTACGCCATCTGACGGGACCGACTATGATGCGCCCCAGGGGCATGTAGAGCTGGTGTGAGCTTCCGACCCACTGCCTTCCCTCGGATACTTCTTAACCCATAATTTGTCGCTGGCCCGCCGGGGAAAGGGATGGTTTGGGTGTGATGGGGGTGGCGTGATGCGCTGGAACCACAGCAACAGGGGTATCTCCTCTCGCAGCGACGGGTAATCTTATCCATCATGCATACTACATGAAACTGTGATTGAAGATGATGGGTGCATGGGATGAAGCTGGTAGACAGCAGAGATGGATAGATTGAGTAGATACCAAGAGAGTGAGAGATTAGAGTGTCATAGAGAGAGAGATGCTGGGGGAGAGAAGATCGTGCCATCTTAGTTGTTATACCCCTAGGTGCGGATGTGAAAACACGCCCCACAGACCCTAAGAGATGCAAGAAAAGCATGTCTGGCCTATAGTCTCAGTAACATTATGTTTTTAACTCTTCGTGTGCCAGGTTTGCACACCCAACTCAGTCAATGGTGTGCCAACTTCACATAGGTTTGCTCAAATGCACAGCCACGCACAAACCAATGTGTTTTGATTCCTGGTTATTTTCGAGATAGATAGCCATAACTTTGTCATAAGATTGACATCACAGCAAAAGCTTACAATGTTTTTGCTACAATTTTGCTGTATTGCATTTCAGCAATAAATGCTCACAAAGATCTTTAGAAGCAGACTATCCCATGATTGCCATTCTATGTTTATCTTTCATTGGCTTGAAAGCTGTTTTGTCTGCAAAAGTGCTATATTTTCTTTGAGGTCTAAACCAAGTTTAGATGAAATATAGTAGCATTCACATGTTCTGCATCAGCAAAACAAGAAAGTAGCTCAACCACAATACAGCTATAGATACATAGAAAGGAAAACATATGACAAAAAAAAACAACAAACAAACCAAGGAGCTTCATTGCAAAGACCCAAAAAGTCAGAGAGAAAATAAAAGTAGATCTAAAGAGATAGTATAGAAAAGATAAAGAATAATATCTATATAACTATGTAGATATAATGGTCAGAATGAAGATGTGATTGTTGTTATGGGTTTAAGTATTTTTTTTTTGTCTTTTACAGCTTGACAAATTGATTTATATAGCATCCTTTTCCATAATGAGTGTTTGTTAATTCATTTTATTCTTGCCAAATGTGGTTGAATAAAGAAAATGGTTCTAGCTAAGAAAACGAGTAGAATTAGTGAATTTAAAGCATGGAGAGGGCTTGTTGTACATAGTGCAGAATTCAAACCATAAAACTAGTAAAATAATGTATGATAAGCTGTTATCTTTTGTAGATATTCTACAAATGATAATAGAAATGATCTACAGTTTGAAAAACAATAAAAACCAGCAGAATTATATTGTGGAGAGCAAGTATTTGCACTTTACTATGTAACTTTCCTAATATAATATATAATGTGTAGATGTAGCATGTGATTTTGAAGGTTGCTGTAACGTATAGTCACAGTGCATAACAAATTGTACAATTTGTGCAAACCAACGTAATTTCGATGTAATGCACAATTAACACAAAATTAGCAGTATAATTCATTGTTAAGACAATTCTGACACTGCTGTGTCATATAATATGTAAAATCAGATCCCCCCCCCCCCCCCCCCCCGTAAGGTTGAAGAATTTAATCTGTGTGCTGTAAAGTTATAAGAACATACTTGTTGTTTGGAATGAGAGAGAGAAAGAGAGAGAAAAAAAAAAACAGATATTTACCTGTATTATATTGATTGTGGCTGAATTTATGGAATACTGTATACGCCATATATTTCGCGAGTCTAAATTTTCGCGAATCGGGAATTCCCGATGATTTCGCGAGCTGTTAAATTCGCGATCGTGGAGTCCTGTACTGAACGGAGAAGAGTATACGCGTACTGGTACGTCACATTCACATTGGGATCATAAGAGTCAATATTTTCGCATGTCTTTAATTTCACAAATAGCTCCTGACTCGCGAAATTTGCGAAAATAAAAACCTCACGAAATATTTGGCGTATGCAGTACATTGATCTCTGTGCAAAATGTCAGTCACACAGTTACATTGTATCTTTCAAAGATGTGAAAATACTGCATTGATTTTTGGCCAAGATTTTGAATTTGACCTGTGAATACTCTGGGAGCTGGTGGGCCTCGTGTGAGTAGGCAAATATTGGGGTAATTGATTTAAAGCAGTTGATGGCTACATAATCAATGGTGTCATGTTAGTTACTACATTGAATGATTACTTACTCGAGGCAATCTTGCAGCTTTTTTTTGTTGAAGGTCTATAAAAACAATATTTCATGCACTACAGAGTGTGTGTCGAAGATGCATACACTGCTACCTAATCGATTGACTGCCCTCTGCCTGATAGTGAACAAAATGCACTGTATTGATGTTATTGTTCTTTAACCCATCAAAATCTGTTAAACCACTTATTACAGATTTTTGTATATGTTGTTAAGTATTTCATCAGGCAGGATTTAAAAAAAAAATCATTTCAGCCCTTTGTTGATATTTGTAATTGGTTGTTTTGGTTGCAGAATTTTCAAGAGCCTGTTAAATGCTGTATGTATCAACTGATTCTGAATTTGACAACATTTTTTTTTTTATACAATCAAAGTAGATTATTGTTTCTCTCTCAAATTGGCAAATGATTGTAAATTTCCAAGCTCTGATTTTGAGCAGATCTGACATGTTTAGCTAGTGCCATCTAATCTTTCTTCAGTTCAAGATATGCAATGAAATTCAAAGTTGCCAATTTAGTGATGGCAAAATTAGAACTTCTGCAGAAAAATTCCCCCTAGATCTGAGGGGTGAACAAACTTTAGTGACACACACACACACACACACACACACACACACACACACACAAAACAGATCATTGTGAAAATTGACTGAAAGTGCTGGCTAACACTACCTCATTGGCAAAACAACCTCGGCCTGGTTCAAAAAATTGAGGCCAAGTTCGCCCAGAGGGCTTGAAGTGATCATGAATGGATGTGTTTGTTCGTAGAAGAGGTTTTTTGTTGTTGTTGTTGTTATGTAATTTTTGCAGAAGTGTGACTCGCATCTTCTTCAAATTGTGAGAAATAGATACTAATTTGATGCAGTAAAAAGAGGGCAGTATTAGAGAAAGAAAAATATACAGTTTGAGGCCTGTCTGATGTATAATGTTTAGCTATTACTGCTTGCAGTGTGATGTATTACTATGTCAGGCACCACACTAAAAAATGGGTTGCACGAAGTCAATTTTGATATGAAGAATTATTGCTCCTCGTGTAGTGTTGTGGGTTTTTTTTTTTTCATATCAGAGACAGAATAACAAAAAAAAAATAGGGCATCTGAAATCCTGTCAAATTGACTTCTGTTTCATGAAGACTAAACTGGGTGATCAAGAAAGCTAGCTCAGAGACTGATAAGCATTCATGGCACATTACCATTGTAGAGTAGGTCTTTGGATCTCTGAAAGACATCAGTTTAAATTTGCAGGTTATCCCCCCACCCCCCACCATAGGACCATTGAAGCTTCATCCTCTGCATTCATCACAATCAGGTGAAGTAGTAGTGAACGTGCTTCAAATGTTTCAGATTAGGCTAAGGGGGCGTTTTTGCTCAATTTCTGAAGGCAGAATCAGCGATTTGAAGCCCTGATCCAAATCACTGTTCATGGGGGTACTGTTTACGCTAAAAATGTTCGAGCACTAGAAAGAGTCAATTTCACAAACATGCACTGCGCATGGTTGAAAACCTATAAACCCTTATTGTAGCGAGCTGTTCGGTGTATACAATTTGGCATTTATGTCTCCCCAGTAGATGCGATTAGGGAGAATCACCAATCGTATTTAAACACAACTTTTTGTACATTTTGAATTGGCGTTCTGGAATAGCGTTTGAGGTGGGGCGTAACCGAGTTTTGCACTAATTACATTTCAAAATGCTGCTTACGGCCCCCCAAAAGTTATTAAGTACAAATGCACCCATAGTGTCTTTGGCTAGTATGTAGCCACTGTCTCCATCTTTTTTTCAGACGAGGAGATTGTACTGTTTCCCTCCGTGGAATGCGAGCTTCAGTGGCAGATTATTTCCAGTTTTTAGCACTCCACTTGAAACGATGATGGCAGTTACATTGTTCTTCATTTCCCTGGAATACACTCAAAATTGTCTAAGCCTCCTCAAGATTTGCTGAAAAGGAAGAAAAACATGCAGACTCGACAAGCTCGTATTAGAACTTGCTACACTTGAACGGCCTGGGATTTTATCCTAGCATACAAGATGTTCTCATCTTATACCACTTCCATTTTCTGAGGTATTCAGATTTGTTGTTGTTGGTTTTTTTTTTTCATTTTAATTTGGGTAAGTGTGTGTCTATTTAATCTGTGTGTGGTTTTTCTGTGCTTGTATTTTGCAATCTTAGGGCTCCCCCTCCCCGTCATAGTCCCATTTTTTTTAAAATAAAAAAAGAATGTATAATTGGTTTTGATGTTGTGTGCATTACTTTTCACATTGTGTGTGTGTGTCTATGTGTGTGTGTGTCTATGTGTGTGTGTGTGTGTGGTTGTATGTCTGTCTGACTGTTCAGTCGTCTTAGGATATTCTTTTTCTTTAAAAAGTGATTCACACTTTACAGTTATGTGTATATATATGATGTGCATTTGTGAGACAAGAATTATTATAGTCAAATGTATTCAGTTAATAATCCTCAGTTCAATCATGAAGAATTCTTAAAGGTTATGATATCAAGGAGGTAATCTGACAAGTGCCTCTAGTCATCTATATCTTTCTCCTTGTTGGTGTATGGTGTATCTAGAACATGTTAATCTTGTTTTCTAGATGAAGGAAGTATTGATTACAATTCTGTTAGTTTGGTCACCAAAACAAAATCTTCTTGATTGAATTACAGGCCAATAAAATGTCCTGAGCTTATGAAGTATTGCATCTCTCTTAGCTTTGCTCAGCTCCTTGTAGCCTCCCATCAACCCTACACTGTACATCCTCACTTTACTACATCCATTTCCATGAACTGACAGTACAACCCAGGGTGCATATTAATTGATACTCGCATAGCATTGATATTCTTATTTTGTCCGTTGGATGAAACATTACGACCTTTAGTGACCCTCACATATACCCACCCCATTCACCTCTACTGTACATGGCCTCAAGCACCTCACATTTAGTGTGTCAAGGCAAAGACTGATCACATAATGTAGATCATGTCTGTCCAGCTTGATATCATTGCATAAATCGATGAACTGCAGTGGGACAATTGTCGCTTTGGATGCCCACATCATTCAGAGGTTCACTGATGACTTCTGGAGGGCATGGAAAGGTGAGATCTTACACGGGGCTCAGGGCGTTGCACCCTTTTAAATAAACGATGTCCGACACCACGGGCTGGGCAGATGCGTGCCGTTGGACCCCCAGACGATTAAGATATATTTATGGGCTGTTGCTGCCAGACTCGAGAGAGTATCGGATGGCTGTGATACAAATTAGATCCGTCTCTGGTGTCCACTTGGCAAAGAATCGAACAGGAAAATCCTCCATAAGCCCGAGCCGCTTGCTTACGTGCGAGTCCGTTTGTTGTTCTTTATGTCCACGCACCCTTCTCGTGAGCTGTTGTGATGCAGGTTAATTTGCGGCAATAGCAGTGGTATTGTCTTCTCTCCTAAGTAGCTTTTGCTGGCGTCCAGCTTGTTTTTAAAATTGCAACAACACTTTGTGGATGATGTACTGGCTTTCTTTTTCATATCAGCTTTCTGCAGAGAGGGTTGGTTTTTTTTTTTGTCATTTGTATGAGTGCCTTGAAGTTTGTTTTGTTTTGTTTTGTTTTTTCTCCAGTGGATACCATTCCACAACCAGCTTTCGAGATATTTCTTGAAGGAATTTAGTTGTGAGCCAGTTGGTGTGCCAATTTTGTAGACTTCATACATCTGTATACTATCCATGTCATTCCCAACTAATGACATCTAATACAAAGCAGATAAAGGAAAATCATTTTCACTCTCAAATGCAATCTTATTTTGATTTCCTAACAAAACCGTAACATGTTTGGATTGTGCACGACTGGTTTAGACAGAGATTTCAAGGTTTTGGTGCACTGAGTTAGATCTCAAAGGTTTTTCTTTGTCAAATGTTGCTTACAGATGGTGTATGTTTCAGGAAAAAAAAAAATGGTGTTTGAGTTCAGCTAAGAGTCCAAATCCATACTGGCAGTAAGAGAAGTATTTTCTGGCATTTCATGGATTCTGTGTGAGCACTTAAATCACCTTCTCTATTTCACCTGAAAGCACAGGAATCCTAGTAACTGGATATGTTGCGACTGAGCAATGACAGTGTTCACATTGTGGGTTCATTTCTTTTCAACATCCTCATGGTACTTTGAAAATGAGAGCTACTTCTGCTTTTGTCATATACATGCATGTATAGAGAGAAGTGTATTGTCTCTGAAAAACTTTTCGTGCATCCAAAAAAAAAATTAAAAAAAAAAAATCCCCCCCATGCATTATTGTGTTTCCCCAGTCATGACTTCTATCCTTAAACATGGTATGACTCTGCAGTGTTTTGTATGTACACAGGGAAGTCTTGGCATTTTGGAGTTGACATTGGGCAAGCATATCTCTCTCTCTCTCTCTCTTTTATTAAATATTATTCATTCTTGTTTTTCTATTTTATGCCTACCCTGAAGTGGGCTTGTGGCTTTCTTTTCTCTTCCCTGCCCTGCCACTTAAGGGGATTTGTGGCAGAGAAAATGTAAAAGGGCGATGCATGATAAACTTTGAGAGACTGTGGGAGGAGGGATGCTTGAGCCTACTGAACTATGCTTCGTGTATATGTGATGATTTGATCACCGTAGAAGCCAACGGGGACTTCAGACTGCCTGGGAGAAGATCAGACATTTGCGTCCGCTTCTAAAGTTTGACAGAATGGTTTCCAACAACCCTCCCTCTTTTTCTTCCCTTCTTATCCCTCCCTCCCCCCACCCCCATCCCCTTCAAGCCTCAAATGAGTCTGAAGTGTGTGGGAGACAGAGCGGTGATAAATAAGGAAATGCACTTTTCTTTTTTTTTTGTATGTGGTGGTCTCGCACGTTTGATGACGTCACAATCTCTAAAAATACATGTATATGTCAAGTGTCACTCATTGGGCATATAATGACATGGATTACAAATGTTTTGTGAATCCATGCTAGTGAGAGAGAGAGAGAGAGGAAAAAAAAAGAAACACAGGGAAAGCATATGGAGTTTTTTCCAATATATTCGGAGTGTTGAGTGCCTGTTCGTTAATATCATAATATTCTCATTGTAGATCTAACTAAGGCATTAGTTTGACATCTGTTTCACCTCTATTTTGTATGATTTGGACCTCAGGCTTCCTTTAATGATTTTCATCCAGATGTAGCATTTTGCAAGGGATAAAAAGATGGTGTGTGTGTGTGTGTGTGTGTGTGTGTGTGTGTGTGTTATGATCTACCATCACGAAGAAATTTCATTTTGCCTAACACATTGCCATCAGTTGTACAAAGAGGCCTGTAGAATACTTTCATATCTAATATAGATCACCTGTTTTTCCCCCGCTGGTATCTTCCTACTCTGAAAGTAAAGTGATCTGTACTTTCTCTGTTCCATGCACAAAATGCAATCCTTCCATCAGTGGGTGACTACACCCCACCTTCAAGGGGGGTTTATGTTCATCCGTGCGTAAACAGTGCTGTGGGTGAATTGTTTATGTGATATTTGATGTTAAAACAGTATACATGTAGTGTATTGGTCTTGGTGGCCTGTTCAAAAGAAAATGATGATACAAGTCGCTGTATTGCTTTGACTGCCTTGGGTTTTGAAGTTAGGAAGAACCTGAGGTGTATGGTGGAAGGATGACATCAGAAGTAATTTAGTCTATTAATCTGCCTTAGTTTGCTTTGTGTGTTTCTGAGATCATTTTAGATAATTTTATAATCTCTGAAGGTGAGGTAGATTTCTGTTCCCTTTATGTACGAGTTTGTAGATAATCACTATTCTAGAGAATTCAAAAAGATTTGATACCTTCCCATCTTGTTTAAAAAAATGCCACACCACACTACAAATTTATGTCATAATTAGTGATGCAGAGCTACAGAATAACATAGAAATAACTAATTTGTCGAGATTCATGTAGAAAAGTGTCATAATGATATTTGCTGATGTGTAAGCTACTAGTATTGTAGGAGTCACATCAGATATGATGCCCTTTGGCAAATGGAATGTTCCTGAAGGCCCTAGCCTGTGACGCAAAGTCCAAGTGGTGTGTGTTTGTACTTGTCTGTGTTCGCTTACAATTGTTCAATGCACCCACCCTTATTAAACTCGATCAAGACTTGACTGAAAAAGATTTAACATCTATGTAGGTACAAGATAAACATGTGAGAGCCCGTCAAAAATGAGGATGTACATTGTAGAATACATTCCAGGATTGCAAGATCTGTGACACAAACAGCAATGAAAGAGGCTTTGAAATTTTGATTGTGATGTAATACACTGGTTTAGCATTGCAGAAATGGTGTGTGTAAAATGGAAGGTAAGTAATGACTGGCATTTTAATGATTCTTATACAAATAGATTATCATTATGACAGTACACATCATGTGTGGTTGTATGAGGTGACCTGATAGATATTTGATGCTCTGACTCATACCCAAAAATAATCTTCCCCTCTTTCTTCATTTTCTCCCCTGCTAGCCTCATCTCAAAGATGCTGGTGCGCAAGCCGGAGAGGCGGATGACCCTGCGGGAGATCGAGAACGACCCCTGGCTGCACATCGGGAGGCGGACGCGGCGGCCGTCGGACCCCGTCATCACGCGAGAGCAGATCTCAGAGCAGCTTCATGGCAGCATCATGGACATCATGCTGAACGGCAAGATGGCCGACAGGAAGTCCATTCTTGAGTGAGTAGAGAGCCTCCGGAACACAACGGTCCTCTCGGCATCACGGCAAACCCCTCACGATTACAACTTAGTTCCACTGCCAACGGCAGTTGACAGCAGAAAAAGTGTGGGATATGTGGAAGGAAATGCTGCTTGAGATTCCAGCTCTGTACCTTCTCTTGTAAACCTTCCCACGTTCAATCTAATCTTATCAGAAGACTTGCATTTGGCATTAGTGTGGTAAGAAGAGAATAGATACCGAATGACATAGGCAACAAAACATCCGGGATACAGTCCATCTTGTATCTATTTATACGGCATTGTGTTCCCAACTTTTCAAACGCAAATGACGTATGACGGATGAATTTCAATTGAATTACACAGAATTCTTCTGAATCGGAGGGGATGACAAACAAAATGTAGCATCAACAAATTACAATGAAAGCTTTCAAATTGCCCTTAAATTTAAAAATATAGATTTTCACCCAAACATCTATTTCCACTGTAAGCAAATATGGTAAATACACCCCCTCAACTTGTCTTATCAATAGCCTGTGTAATTAATACTTTCTCACAACAACTTTGCTATACTGGTGATTTAACCATTCTTTCACGCAAGCCGATGGTTCTTCAAAAGTCACACTCCGGATTCACTGTCAGTGATGCCAAATAACGTATCAAATGTCGGGCTCCTGAAACCAGCAATTAGGAGTTGAGGCATTTGTAAGGCATTTGTGCAATGCAATTATCCGTATTACTTGCGTCATCATCGTGAGAGCTGCTACATGGTGTCTCACTTGTTTTCCTGTGTGGACCATCTCTCATACTTATCTGTGCTTTTGACCATTTTATTTTCTGTTTCTTGTAGACTTTATCAGTCAAATATCCTAAATGTGTTGTTTTAACTGAGAACCTCACAGCAACCACCTCTGGCAAGTTGTTTGCATCATTTCCTCAAACTAAAGATAGGGAGACTTTCTTTTTAATGATAGATAAAAAGCCTCAGCATCTGACATTTTCCCTATTTTTATGCTGACAATGTTTACAGCACAGTTGAGTTTTTAGACTATTGCACCTTTACATTATTTACATAGTTTACTCAAGTGTCAGTTTTTTTTTTTTTTTTTTTTTTTTTGGGGGGGGGGGTTGTTGTTGTTAGGGTTTCTCCCTTTTAACTTTATTGATTTGTTCTGTTGTATCCATTGAAACTGACACTGTATTTCCATTTTGTTACGACATTTTGATAACTTGTGTAGACAAAGTGAGGGGATATTGAGTGCTTTAGCAAAAAAAGAAGTATCCTGGTATTTGAGAGATATTATTATTCTGAAACTTCATGTTTAGGTTGTAGATATTTGTAATTCATATGCTTTAGTAACAATTTATTTTGTCATGAACATTTGTGTTGGAACAAGTTCATTTATAGATGGCCTACATATATTCTCTCACATATTCAATTGTTTATCTATGTTTTTTTTTATAATTCTTTCAGTTAATATATTATATGCGCTACAAATACGTATCCAGGAAAAGATTGGAAACAACATGGAAGTATAAAGGGTGATATGTGTATAAATATGGCCAGATAAAGATAAATTGAATCTCTGTGCATGCTCCAAGATTAAAAGTAAAAGGTCAGAGATTTTAATTCCAGACTTCAAACACTAATTTTGACAGTTTTTTGTGCAATTTAAGCAAGCTGTGCCACACGAGAGCTGTGACAATGCAGAATAAATGATGACTTTGTTTTCAAGAGTTTTGTGATTGTTAAAAAGCAAAACTGTCAAGTAAACATGTTCTCCATGTGGAAGTACTTGACCAGGCTGGTCACATGAGTCTACTGGTATAAGTACTAGTACAGGAAACCACTGATATAATTGCAGAAAGGTAGATGATAAAAAGTTACTGTCAAAGTGAATTTCTAAATGATAATAAGTTTTTCAATACCTGCAGTAGTAATACCTGCAAATCAAGATACTGGCACAATGAGCAACATTTTCATAAAAGCTCATCCAATGCAAAATGTGCTGTGACAAGATTGCCAATAGAGAGTATGGCATTCAGAAAACAACAAATAAAAACAAGAGATAACAATACCTGACATTGCTAATATTAATATATAAAATGAACTTGTGATTGCACTTTTGGAAAAAATTACAATTTTGTCTGTTTATCTATAGGTTATTATATCAGTTATGTATGTATACATAAGCACAGTTGTGTTCCGCTTTGTGCAATTCTTGAAACTGAAGAAGAGCAACCATGAACATAAAGTTTCTTTGATAGCTCCTCTAGATTTTAATTTTCACTCACAATTTCAAAGGATTCTGAAGCATTAGGTTGTATTCCTCCTCCTCAACAGGTCGATAGAAAAGGATCGCTACGACCACCTGTCAGCCACATATTTCCTTCTGGCGGAGCGCAAGCTAAAGAAGCAGAAAGAGGAGAGGCTCAAGTTCTCGGCCAGTGACATCAGGAGGACCATGGGCAGTCCCCAGCCCCGCACAGGAAGTGGGGGTCAAAGGTGAGGCAGAGACACTTCCCCTCCATCCCCCTTCATCCCCCCAACCCCAACCCCAACCGCCGCCCCCAAATTCTTGTCTCTATACGCAAGCTTGCATGCCCACGCTTCATGACACCATGTCAATACAGCGCTCGCTGCATAATTGTGAAGGGTTTGGCAGAACATGGCTTTCCACAGATTTAGGAATACCGGCATACCTGATTTGCCAGGGAGCACGTCGCGGGGGCAGAGAATCCAGACAAGATAATGCACTTACAGCTCACATGACATGCACAGTAATGCACTGGTATACACAGTGCCCATGTTAGGCTGGTGCAAAGTCACAGAGTGGCTTTATGCAGATTCTACCAGTTTATCAATATATCACAGTTTCTCTAAAAAAGTAGATAAAATTAATGTATTGGAAACCTTTACATTACCATTTTACAGATAAGTAAATAGTATGCAGACAGCACATACATAATTAATTTGATACACTGTAGAAGCAAACTTGGAGACCTGCTGTACCGTGAGTTTTAGTAGCAAGGCATGTTTTAACCCATTGAGGGACTGAGGACGAGTCCCGAGTATACTCGGGCAAGTGTCTATGGGAAATGTGTGTTTTATAGAGCCCGTCTTCAACAGGTTAATGGTGTTTACATGATAGAGATGGTATAGTTTTGATTGAGATGGGGATTAACTTTTTCTGAGATAATAAGGAACCACTTTTATGACATATCAAGGAGCGTGCAATTCTAAGAGGAATTAAAAGTTTATTTGATATTTGACTCACCTTTTATGAGGACCACTTTAATTTGTTGTTGTTTGTTTTTTTTTAAATTTTTTTTTGGGGTTGGATATTTCAGCCATTTCAAAACCGATTTTCATCTAATGAACTTTTAATTCCTGGTTGAATTACATTGCTTTTTGATATGTCATATAAATGGTTTCTAATTATCTCGCAAAAACTTAAAATGTGAATCCTCATCTGAACCAAAACTATACCATCCCTTTGACCAGCATGAATCTCGCCCAAGTTTTGTGAATGACTTCCTTGTAGTGTACCAGAAATAGTAAAACACATAATTAGTTTAAAATATGGTGGCTCCTGCTTACTTGGAAGGGGTTGGGAGACAAGTTTTTTCTCCCATTTAAGAGAGAGAAAAACACAATGCCTTCCTATTGTGTAGTCCCACAAACTACTCCTACTACCCAATGGCAAAGGCTTAGAGTATAAAAGTACAATGGGCAGAAGCTATCCAGGATTAGTCAGAAATTCATTGTTTCTGTAAGAAAATTAAATCACGGTGATCATAATTGTGTATTTCGCTATCATTCAAACATCAGTGAGGGGAAATAGAAGTATTTTAGCCACAATATGCCCTGATAGAGTAGATTGTGGTTCTGATTAAGTGGTAAAAAGAACATGTACAAAGTTTGTTACAGTGTACATTACAGAATTGAATTTTGTTGCACTTTATCGGTTGAGCACTGTATAGTGTGCAATGGCTCATCATACCACAAATTCTCCAGTACTTGCTGTGCAAAGACCCACACCATGTGCATTACATTAGTACATGATTCAGATCCTGGTGCATACAATACCTCAAGGGATATTGTTTTCTGGGTAATATTTTCTGCACACTTTGGTAGTACAACAGTATTTGTACTCACATTGGTGCATGAAGCACTGATGTGTGTGTGCAAAGCACCAATTTACAAAGGCAGCCAAGCACCAATTTGCAAAGGCAAATGAACTTCAATGTTTAGATCATGTTCCATAGTCGTGAAAAAACTTGTGGTTTTGTTGATGTGCATGTGTGTGTTTGTGTTTTTTTAAATGTGTGCATGAATGCATTAATTCTGCTGTTCCAGTTAAAGTGTTTTAAAAAGTTTAGGGGGTAATGACCTCACCTGTGGACAGGCACAGGATTAAAGGCCCTGATTGGTACTTAATTGTGTGTGTGTGAATGTCTGTGTGTGCATGCTCAAGAGTATGATTATGGTGTCCATGTGAGTGTGTGTTGGGTGTCCTTGTGTATTGCTATGACTGTCTGCATTTGTGTGTTTGTGAATATGTGTGCATCATTTGGTTGGGAGCATACTACACACAACTAAGCTGGAGTAAGTGTGTGTGAATAATTAAGTATTGAGCTGTGTGAGAGTGGCTGTCACAGACGAGTTGGTATGGGAGGAGGAGAAGGAGGAGGAGGCCCTCTACTGACCATGGTCAGTGACATCGCAGTGAGACCCATGGGGTGTGATACTTGACCATTCAGACACGAACTGAGGTAACCGACAGATCACAAGCTCTGCTCGGAGGAATTGATGAGATTCCTTTTTTTTTTAACCTATCTTACATGATTCGAGGATGATGTATGGATATAATTGTTGATTGCCTCATTTATACAAGTGCTATACAGAAAAGTATTTTTTATGATGTTAGATTATTTATTCTGTTTTTGATAGTTATAAATCATGTAAGTTGACTGTGATGCATGCATGCATGCATTAAAATAATGTGTGTTTTGAAAAAGAAAACCCAAACCTTTATTTATCTATTTAGTCACATGCCTAATGGTAATTGCACC
Source organism: Diadema antillarum (assembly GCF_040938485.1). Classification (NCBI taxonomy): domain Eukaryota; kingdom Metazoa; phylum Echinodermata; class Echinoidea; order Diadematoida; family Diadematidae; genus Diadema; species Diadema antillarum. The sequence continues at coordinate 2,299,775 of NW_027271032.1, read as the reverse complement.
CCACAAGAATTCATTGTTCCTGCTCATGTTCACCTAGAGAATATGTATAGGATTAATTCTTCTACCAGAGCTATCAGGGGACCTGGATTCTTATATGCACGATGCGACATTAACTTCTTTTTTTTTCTGTGATTCTCCGTTTGGATCACTAAGATCTTGAAATGTGAAATTATGGTGGCCCGAAGCAAAAGCAAATGTAAAAGTCCCCTTTGAATCTTAATTGCCTGATTTGGCCACCAAGAGATGGCCTTATTTTAAATTTGATGGCCAGACATCTATCTTAAGTGGGCATTAAACTAATTTTGAGCCCTGTTATGTGTGCAGATATGTTTGTTAGAACGTATGTACGTGTTATCCTTCTCTCACATTTCAAATGTCTGTCAGATTCTGTGTTTTGTTGGAAGAGATAACGTCACCCCACATCCCCCCTTTCATTATAGTTGTGAGATAGGCAAGTTCTGCTTTATCTGGTCCTGTATATTGTTTGGAGAATGATATACAATATAATTTTTCGCCTTTATCTGTCCAGCTGTTCTCCCCATGAAGTGCTGTATTCCTCAAAAGGTCAAGCCAGGGGGAGGTCACTCTCTACTAATTGCTGTTCTGCCCTCAGCTTGTAGGAAACAATTAAGAAGACCTTTGCAGAACAAGAAGGGAATGTGTCTAGCCCTTGTATTGTTTCCAGTAAACCTTCCATAAAAAACAAACAAACAAAATTGGCAGAACTGTTCTTTCAGGGAAGGTTAAAGGTGACGAAACCAGGATATGCTTGACGTTTTACGATCACTAGAAACAATGTGTATGAATCTACTTTTGCCCTTCCTGTACACACGTACTAACCTGTCTCAGATACACAGATGATATAATCATGAATATATGCATACAGTGCACATACATACATACGTGCGCATATCAGCTTGCATGGTTTTCACCATTTTTTTTTCTATTTTCAGTGTGTGTCTTTAGCTATCAGCCCAAACATTTCAATGTCAGCACTTTCAGAGTTCATGTTTGAAAATAGAGGTGCAGACTTACATCTGGTATCAATTTCAGGAACTGAATATCATGTTCAAAAACCACTTCAGAAATCATGGTACATATATGTTTATCTATAATCACGATCAAGTAGTATAGTCAGAAAGTAATTGTATGTCGCCATGCTGAAAGAGAGTGAGAGAGAGAGAGAGAGAGAGAGAGATACAGATGGTATTACAGAGTGTACCTACACTGACCAAGAATACACAGATTAGTATTTATTTGTGTATTAACGCGTTAAATGGTTGCTAATGGCTTATTGCCCTCAGCCAAACTATTCTACCACCTCCCACACATAACCTGTTGTAAACAGCTTGTAAATTTCACCTGTCACCTGGATACTGGAATTTACAGCTTGTTTAGGTTTTCCATACATACATCCTGGAATCTTGGCATGTGATAAGTGTTAATGGGTCAGGAAAAGCTACACCACAACTTGGAATTTGAGGCAAGTGCGAAGAACAATGAACATGTTTGTCACTATAGAAACGATGTAACGTGATTAAAGCATTACATTACAGGTGTGTGTGTATGTGTGTGTGGGGGGGGGGGGATGGGGAAGATGTGTCCAGAAAGATTTGGTGATTGATATTTGCATGTAGTTGCATGTTACTTGACCCTGGTAAATAGTGTGTTTATGTGTGTTTTGTTTTGTTTTCTGAGCATGATCAAGAAGCTTCTACTAGTTCAGACGGTGCTGCTAAGTTAATGTTTAGTGAGCTAATTTAGATGATTGTGGTTCCCCTGTTGTTAAGGCAAGGCTCCTAACCACAAGAAATAATGTGGTTTGCACACACGCGGTCGATAATGAGGGCACCAATTGCGAAACATTAGTAGTTAGTGCTCCCATGTGAACACAATTAACAGCGAACTTATAGTTAGGCTTGGCCCCTGTAAGTGCTAACCGTAAGCGAACATCTGCATAACAGAAATGTGCTGTATAATGTTGTTTCAAAGGCAGAGATTTTCTCCCCAAAAGAGATGATATTATTTTTTTTCATTCCATCACCTTTTTCTTGATGATAACTTTATCCATCAGTCAATTGTCCAACAAGTACAGATTCATGAAATATTATTCTCAGCACTGAAGCAAAATATTTGGCTTACATAGAATTATTCATTATCAGTCTTTTCTTGTAAAATGATAAGAGAAGAGTCATCTTTACTACAAAGCAACTTAGCAATGATGTCTTCCACTCAAGATGTGTTGTAGCAGTCCGTGGTTGTGTTTGTGATTTCAGCTGTAATGCGAGAGAGATGAAAACTGGGTTATATATTTTTCCCCTCCCTCATTTACTCTGAGGGTCGTCGGTCATTGCAGTCCATGTGCCTTTATCGAGGGAGGACCGAGACAAAATCAAAGTAGCAACGTTGCGTGATTGTTTGACAATGCGTTTCCAGCATTTTGAACTTGATTTGCAGGATTTAATTGTCTTCATGGCATCACCCGGGGTGTCCGCAAATTGTGTCAAAGACAGAACCATTTTGCCTCCTGTTTTGTTTTTTCCTACTATGCAGTACAAAAACAAACAAAATGTCTGCTTTAACAACACAGGTAAAAAGTAGAAATGGACAATTTCTGATGAAAGCCAATGAGAAATGACTTACATATACTGCATAAGCTGTTATTTTTGCATACAGATATTTTTCGCGAAAGAGGAGGTCACGGACATTTTTGCGAGGTGTTGTTTTCACGAATTGTCACGGAGGCTACATGTATAGTAAGTGTACTATTACACTAGTGCATGCCGACATTTTCGCGTATTAATTCATGGTCCAACAGTAATTCGCATAAATTAAATCCTCCCGAAAATAACAGCTTATACAGTACCTTGATATAACAAAGAAGTAAACAAGCCTGCATGGTGGTGCAAGGAGGTATCTTCCTTGGTTGATATGAGCTGGTTCTGAGGCTAAATATTAACAGTGATCACTGGCTGCCCTCATGATGACCATGAAAGATGGCCCATGTCTTTCTTTCTTTTTTTTTCAATGTGCAAATACGCCTATGAATACATGTTGAAGCGTTATCTTGCTTGGCTTCTTCTGTCTGAGATCCAAAGTTGCCGTTTAGTCATAAAAGTGGGTCAAATTCAGACCTAATCGTTGACGGGGTGAGCAGTGTTAAACATACAAGATTTTTTCTCAAATTTCCATTTGTTTTATCAAGGCTGTATTATACCTACTTGTACCATTCATGCATAGACAAAAAGGGTTTTCGATCCTGAGGCTAGTGTTACATTGTAAACATTAGCTCAGTTACAATGTAAACATTAGCCCAGTTGCAAATTTTCAGTTAAAAACCATGTTGCTTTCGATGATTATCTGCAAATGCAAGAGACCACAGCTAAGACCCTCTTTTCCTCATTTCTTATTTCCAGGAGAACTCAAGAGGAGATCCAGCCAGATAGCGCCAAGCCAGGTATCAATAATAACGGCAAGCAGGCAGCTCCGGTCCAGCCCTCAACCACGCCCACCTCCTCTAAACCGGTGGCCATTCCTGGCGCCACCGGTGGCAGCATGGGCGGCGGCGGTGGGGCCAGCAGCGTGGGGTCGGGAGGCGGTCGCTACGACGCCCGCCAGCTGGAGGACTCGCCCCTGTCCAACAGCCCCCGCAGGCACCTGATCGAGAGGGAGCACCTCACTATCCACCCCAGGCATGGCAGGAGTATCGTCAAGGAGGGGCTTGGCTCTCTAGATGTGAGTATGAGGCTCGGATGGGTGTGACACTGTATGATAAGCAAGAGGTTTCCCCCACTGGCACCTCTCTATTCATTGTAGGCTAGGGGGTTCCTAATCTAATAATTTAAGCAAAACTGCAGCAACAACTACCCCTTAGAAAAAGCAAAGCCAAGCAAAACAAAACAGTTAAAACAACCCATAATAATGATGATAACAACAAATGTGGGACCCTGATTGTTGTAACTCTTTGAACGACTTTCTTAAATCATAACCCCCTCCCCCCCCCCCCCCCCCCCCCCCAAAAAAAAAAAAGAAAAAAAAGAAAAAAAAGAAAGAGAAATGAAGAAAAATACAAATAAAAGTTCTGGGAGAAAGAATTGATATGGGCATAAAGATACATAAATGAGATGACACCACAAATGCATGCATGACTATGAAATTGATAGATGGCGTTTTTTCCATTGCGTTAGATGAAAGAATAAAAGGAAGAGTAGTATGCCTTTTTATCTCAAGAAGCTATAATATTGTGCTTACTTTGCGTAAAGATGCAGAAGCACACATTTGTAGGAGAGGTGAAGGATTTGCCGAAATGGTTCCAACTTTGAGTCGTTGTCTTTGCTCTGTTATGATTGTGCGAAGTGACTGTTCACTTGCTTCATTGGTCAGCCTTCAGAGGTGACCGGATATAGCGCCAGGCTGACCAATAAAACACGCCGCAAGATCGCTTTGCTTGGACAGGTGAGGGAATGGTGTGCAGTATTCTGAACACAGTAACATGGTGCCTCACTGCGTAGTTCATTCCAAAGTATTGTGGAGTGGATATAGCTACCCTAATCATCAAAATGCATGAAAGAGTTCACTCATAATGTATGAATGTGTTCATAGATCCTTGTGTGAAACCTCACATTTCATAGGTTTTGTGTGAATCGTATAGTCTTTGTTTTACATGGTCGAAAATGAAATTAAACTAACAATAATTTGCCATTGAGACAGTATGAATGCCATGATGAATATCCCATGAAAACTGTCGTCTTGTTTTTGTTCATATTTGTTGTAATGTAAATTGCCAGTGATTTGCAACAGCCAGTTATGCTACCCAATGTCAAAGTGTCATTGCCAAGACCAACAGACATTATCTTCTGGACCATCATTATCATCTCATTCATCCATTGCAGCATTGAAATGACAGATGCCAAATAAATTGCATGTTTTGAACATCAGAAAGGTTTTGCAACACACTGCAAATTGTTTGAAGTCTTAATACAGGGCATGTGTTTTAGCATGGATAATGAGTGTTACAAGTGATTTGAACTTACAATTCTTTAAAGAAAGCTACAACTAACAAAGAAAAAAAAAAGATCAGCAGCCTAGAATACTTTGACCATCCTATCACAGATTTGATGATATAGATCATACTAGAGGAAGAAATATTATCAAATAGTTTCACATTTTTGACCATGCAGATGACGTAGTTGCAGTATGGGCTTTGATGTACCAGCTGTACGAAAGTATAATCTGCGAGGCTAGCATGAGTGTGATTGTGTAAGGTGATATCATGAGAGTAAGCCTGATATTTTGGGTTCAGAATAATATTATGTGATATTTTAGACATACGATATGCCAAGTAGAGGTTTGCATGTACTACATTAAAAAAAAAAAAATCAAAGGAATCATATTTCATTCATTTGTTCACCAGAATACAATCTAGATACATTGTCATCAAAGCTATACCATAGCATGTGCTTGGTGCGTCATCAAGTTAACCATATTTAGTCGGAGATCATATAAGGAAGAAAAATGCCCGTAAAGCTGACTTTGGCCATATAACCTTTGTACAGTTCTGTAACTTTTTTTGGGGGGGTGGGGGTGGGGGGGGGGTGGGGGATATTTTCATTGTAATGAAGTAGGGCAAATATTATATTAATGTAAAGCTTATCATGAAACAAATTCATATCTGCCCAAAACCAATACAATTATTTTCCCCAACATTATATGGTTTTCGTGATGACGTATCATATATACATGTATCATGATGTCTTTATTCACCTTTACAGTGTCCTAGAAATTTGTATGGCTAGTGTCAATATTGATATGACATCTCCCCAGTGTCTTGATTATTTGAAAGTTAGTGAGAAGGTAGTGCTGAATGTCCACCATCAAAATTCCTTCTATTTATGTGCCCCTCCCCCCTCTGCATCATTATCATCATCATCATCACTACCACTTTCATCATGATTCATAAAAACTTACATTCCTTATACTGTGTCAGTACTTACTTTTGTTGATTCATAGTGATCACATTAGACAGAGATATTGTCATGGGTGATCTTTTTACAGCAATGACTCTGTTTGATTGACTTAATAGGAATTTATCAGCAGTACCTTTCTGTCCTATCAATGATGACGCTTTTGCCAGCAGTACACCTTCTTGTGAATATCACACAGAATAACCAGACTTGACAAGGCCTCTCACGAAATGTCCTCTTATAACTATTTAAAAAAAAGAAAAGCCTATGGCATTGCTGCCGTAGTATTGTATGTCAATCAAATCATTCTCGACAGGTAAATCCCAGGGAGAAGCTATTACCATTCATTTCAAAACTCTGTACTCATTTATAGAACGAGGTTGTCTCAAATATGTGCATTTACAATATGCATTGCCAATATAGAATGCCATCAACAAAATTCCCTCGCCCGATATTGAGGACAGACCGCAACCTTGGGCGGACGTCCATGAGATGTCATTTATTATGTCCACTGTCGAAATTGCCTCGCTGCTCTGACATTACCGCCTGATGGCTGTTATGGTACAGCTCCCCACGAGAGCGTGTCGCCGTGTTTTTCACCCTCGGTACTAACGTCATCTGTGGTGTGTCGGCATATCTGGTTCATGGTCGAGATAGGTTGTGACTAAGAGTTCAACCTTTTTTAAAGGTGTCAGTCCTCTTGTGCAAGTTTCTCCTGATGTCCCTTGAATTTCTACGTGAGACTGCAGAGGTTTCATAAACTCAAATCAATAGATCAGGACAGGAGGGACAATACTAAGTCATATGAGCTTTTTTTCATGTGCATATACATCAGTTGTTGTTTTTAAACCTCCAATAGTAGGTGTAAACATTTGCTTTGCCCATGTAAATATTTTCCAAGAAGCAGTAGGGATATCACCTCTTATCAAATATGAGATGGGCCATTTCTATCTGTAATCATGCTCATCCATTGAAAACGGCCTCAGTGATCCGCTGAAAAGAGGCTCGTAAATTATTCGAAGTGTCACACTAATTGTGGGGGGGGGGGGGGGGAATTGCTCCACGTGAAAATAGTTGGCATTAATGTAACCAGTGGCATGGAAGATGACGAATAGCTAATGCCGCCATGCATCATCTGAGAACAAACTTCTTGATCGGAAGAGGAGATCGAACAGCTGGATGACATACGTCAAAGTTATTTATTTATTATAAATGCACACATTCGGACATACAGGCAGACAAACTAACATTCTGATATACATGCACAGATGAAAAGATGGAGTGATGGATGGGTGGATACGTACGTGCAGACATAAATGTGTATTTAGACTATCATCGAATCAGATTCCCTGGCAGTAACGCTGAACTCATAGAGGCGGAAATGATCTTGATAAGTAGAAATGATGGTGATGGGTCATGAACCCTAAATTGTCAGATAAATCTCGTAATACTGCAATCACCATGATACTGCACAGTCACCCTAGTTGGCATGCGTGCAACTAGACAGCTATCTTTACTTGGAGTGTCATATTCCCCCCTCCCCCCTCTCTCTCTTGCGTAGAGAGGGAATAGTGGTGTAATGATATTCCCGTAATGATGGCGGAGCCACGTTGGCATCACAGGTTACAGTTTAATGTGTCAAGCCTGGGATGGATGCCAAGCTGGCTGGGTTAATGTGTCTCGTTCATTTGTGTCTACAGGAGAAGTTGGCAGCAATGCAGGGGAAATGGCAGTGATTAATGATTCCGAAAAAAATGTGTTTCTTCTGACAAACCGTGCAGTGCTGGTGATAAATATGCTAATGATGGTGATTATCCATGTGAAGCACAACCAAAACAATTACTACTACCACTTTTAATTCTAATAATGATTAAGGGAATGATATTGATAATAATGATAATGATGGTTATACTGATGCTTCTACTAAGTACTGCTGATGCTAATACTAATGCTACAATTGTGTACTCACATTTAAGTGCTTACAATACTGCTAATTTCATTGATAATTTTAATTCTATCACTGTAATTATCAACATGCTTATTACTATCAATTGTTACGATTAATTGCTATAATATACTAATTGTTGATATTACTCATAGTAGTACTTGTACAACAACTTGTAATAATGATTGTAATTTCATTATTATAATAATCTTCAACATCTTAATTTTTATCATCAATTGTTATAATAATAAGGGTCAGAAAAGGAGGACAGCATAAAATGTGTCATGTAATAATTCTTTATGTTCACATTAATACCAAATCCTGGCAATGGAAAAAGAATAATTTGAGGTAACAAGGTTTGCAGATGAGACTAGTCGACCCCTTGAACCAGTGAGTGATGAATGTTTTCAGCAGATAACTTGTACTTTGGCAGCAGAACATCATCGTCATGTACAATGTACAACATATGTTCACATGAACAAGGAAGAGGAACACAACCGTCTGTTAATCATGACAAGGTTGACAGCATGTGATACCCACAATGTCATACTAAGTTCGCATACAACAAGTTTTTTTTTTTTTTTTGTGGTTTCGTTACATGTGATATTCAAGGAAACTTCACTCTCTGATTGAATTGACTGAGGTATTAAAAAAAAAGGTAGTTGAGCAAACAAAACATTTGAATTTTCGTATATTTATTTATTTTATTTATTTGTATATATACATGTATATATATCTATTGTATATATATATATATATATATATATATATATATATATATATATATATATATTGCAAATCAATAACATCCAATATACCACCATGCAGGACAAATATATATGGAAGAAGACATATGATATTAGAGAGACAAATTCAAGGGAATGATGACATCACCTGATAATTCTACCATTGGCCCGCACGCAAATGTTTTCAAAGTTTTCTGTTTTTTGCTCAAGAGAATTCAATATAGAGAGATCTTACATCCTTCAGTGAGAATTATTCTGTAGTTGCAATGGTTTTGAGAGGGAATCATAATGCTCTATGTAGGTGAGAGTTATTTAGTTTAAATTAATGCTCAGTAGGGCCTATAGGTGAGAGTTATTGAGTTTAGATTTAGACTTCCAAGTTAATGATTTTGAAAGAGTTTTTATACAAAACAAGGCAACCGTCTTGAAGTGATAGCTTTCATCACCTCGTCGTATTTCACCATGTGACATTGACCCAAATCACATTATCATGAAAAGTGTAAAACTTCAGCATAAAAGATATTACAGTCAACTTGAATGTATGAAGGTGTCAAATTTTTGCAGTCTGGAGTCTGGTTCCACAAATTTCCTTGTGAAATGTTTCTATTGTATGGTGTAGGGGAGAGTCCCCAAAAAGTGTTCATCAAGGTCCAGTCATGTTTTGGCAAAACACATGAGATTATGTGTCAGCTGTTGTCTAGCGAGTGCTGACGATTTCATGTGATATAACATCTGTCAGTGATATATATATTAAACTGTTTGTTTTTTTCCTGCTTGTGTGGAAGAGATATGACTCCACCATTTTGAAAACTTTAAACTCTTTATTTCCCCCTGATGCCATTTGCCATAATTAGAAACCAGAAAAAAAGATGTGTACTTCTCAGAGATTATAACATAGAGGACAGGCCCGTAAGTGGCTGCTTAACCAGTTGAGGACGAGTCCCAAGTATACTCTGGCAAGGGTTTATGGGAAATGCGTGTTGTAACAAAATCAGTCCATCCTCAATGGGTCAATCAGAATTTTCACTCAAATGATGACATGAACAGGTGGCCTCACTAAATTGATAGTTATTTATGCAGACGTCTACAGATATTTCTGCTGATGTTTGCAGCAAACATCTATAGTTTCCCCCAATTTCCTTGAGCGGAGTTGTTAAAGAAACATGGAACATGAAAATTTCTCATACAAAACAATTTAGGTGCGTAATGCTCTAACATTGACAGCGACATGACCAAGAAGTCTACAGTGAGGGGAGCAGTTCATACAAGATGTCAGCTCCTTTTACACCAGTATATTAAACCAAGGAATTAAATGCCCTTAGAAGCATACTCAGTCATCATATGTAATTTATTTTTGGTACATTTTGTTTGCTCAGGAGGATGAGTACCAACATGTTGCTGAGGATGAGGATCAAGACCCGATGGTGAACTTTGACGATCTTTCCGACCCCCACGAACCCACCCCTCCCTCGCCCTCACCCCAGGAGGTCGTGGTGGGGGACCCTGGTCCCAACAACAGCAAGGGGACTAGCTGTGGGGGCAGCAGCAGTGGTGGCACCAGCAGTGGTTGCAGCAGTGTGGGAGGGGCAGGAGGAGGAGGAGGAGGAGGGGGGAGTGGAGGGGGCCGTCAGTCCAACAATAGCAATCGGTCCACCCTTCAGTCCAAGATCTGCACATCAGTACTGAACCAAATCACAGAAGAGGAAGGTAAGAATGGTTTACCTGGTCCATCTGAGGGCAACAATATACCCACTTTCCCTCTGTTTGGATTTCAGCATATGTTGTATTGTGTCACACATCATTCATTCATTCAGATATACACACATATTACTATAAAGGTGCATGCCAACATACACACACACTGTACATGTACATGTGTACATACAACATGCATATATACAGTATGTATGCAGATACATGCATATACACACACTGCTTTCATCAGCTGAGAATCAGAAGGGCGCTTTCGCATTCTAAGATTTGAGTATCAATAATAACGGAACAATCAATTTTCATGAAAAAAAGTTAATTCAATCAAAAGTGGGTAGATTTATAAGCATTGTTCCAAATACAGGGCAAAAAAAGTGTCCTTGTGGTTTTAATTTTTAATATTTTACTGAAAATGAAAATAATTTAAGATTTACACCATAATAATGTAGAGGAGATCAAGCTCTACAATGTGATACCGTTAACTCAATACCCCCCAAAATTGAGATAAAGCTTTTCTAGTTCTCAGCCGACGATATAAACCTGTATACTTGTACATACATACATACATACACATATACACATGTGCATATTTTCATTGAATCACAATACATCCTGTATGTAACTGGTATCGCTACGTAGCAGTAGTATCTTGACATGGCCCTATTGTGTCCTCGCGCTGTAGGTCAACAGCATACTGTGTGTTGTCATCTTATATCCATTCAGGTCATCCCAGTGTGGGAATGCTCAGAGTTTATGACCTGCCCTCAGCCGTTGTTTGTGTTATGGCTTCACAAATTGTTGATTCTATTCCAGTACTGAGTTCTTGCCTCAGTGAGTGTTGGATATAACAATAGATGGCAAGATTAAAAGGAAGAAAAAAAAAATACTGAAATGCATGCTCAATCAACTGCTCTATGCCCGCCCTATTCCACCTCATTCTACAAAATGAGATTAACACATTATTTTCATATCTCATGTAGATGTCAAACTATCAACACAAGTGTACACCATTGGTGTTTCACATTGTTGACTGTAAATTTGGGAATTCACATTATGTAGATGTGTTTTGCGAGACATACTTGTAGATATTTGGCAGCTTGCACTATTTTGATTGTTTAAAGGTCCTGTTTATCCTTGGGAGCAGTGATTTAAAAAGTGTTACAGATATCACAATTAATGCATATGTGTAGGTCAGTTGTATCACAAAACATCCTACCATATAACATTTTCGCAATAAAGCCTAAAATATAAGGAGATATCACTTTTTTTCTCAACAGACCATAACTGTAGATGGTTTAGTCTAGAAATATTTTCATTGTACCTATTGTTCACATTTTTTATATTTAACAATACTTAACATTGGCTGTACTGGTTCAAATTTTTACATTGGTTGTTTCTATCCCTAACTCACATATTAGAACTATTTTGAAGTACTTAAGCTGGGTTTTTTTTTTCATCTGTAAATGGTAAATAATGCCTTTAATCAAGGAGAAAAATATCTGATGACATGTGGACTTTGTGTGTGTGTGGGGGGGGGGGGGCAGTTGGAGGGGGTGGACATGGTATGAGAATGAATCTTCCTAGATTTTCTGTCGTTATATATTGGTTGCAAGCGCCCAAATATCGCTGCCTTGGAAACATCGTCTACAGGAGTGCCCGCCGCTATGAATTATTTCCATACATTACACAAACACCCCAGCTGCACTTATAGGAGCCAGTGAGTGCATTGGCAACATGGATTGTTTAGCAGTGCTCCTCATATTGAGTCATAGGAAGGTCTTATGAAGCTATGAGCTGTGCAGCATACATTGGTACAGACCCCTTGTCTGTGAGCTTTGCAGTGCTGAGCTATAGAAGTAAATAGATATGATTATTTATGCATGGCTCTGATCATGGGTACCCTTCATCCAGCAATATTTTTAACATCCATAGAATTTTGCTGACCGCACCAAGGTGCTATTTTCTGATAAAGATTTAACAAAATAAAGCTAAGGAAGCTGTAAGACTAGTTTCGTAATATTTAAAATAATATTTTTGTATTTACAGCCATTTTTAGATTAAAAAATGCAGTTTTTTTTGGCTTTTTAAATGTAACATTAGAAACAGCACAATTTCATGCCCATCATTAAAAGGAAGGATTGTGCTTTTGTTGGGCATTTGATGAATGAAATGTATGAAGTAGTATAGTACAAAAATGTTTATATTGAGAGCATGCCATGTGCTCTTCAAATAAAAATATATAGATGAATTAATATTTAGGGTTTTGTTCATAACTTTTGGTGTCCACCAAACATATATAAATAAATCACACAATTGCAGTTGATATTGCAATAGCTGTTTTGTAATATAGCATTCAAAAGAGATCAGAGTAACGGTCCAACAATTAAAAAGGTTTTTATTCCCCATTACTCTGATATTAAAAATATACTATCACTTGCAACATCACTTGAATTTTTAGTGTCCACAGTTATGAACATAATACAGCCCTATTCTGAAGTAATGGGAAATCATTTTCTAAACTTTTGTATCACCAGGGATTGCTTTCATAAAAATATAAGAAAATATTACTTCACATAAGCATTTCACATCTTCTTTTGAATTTTTCATCAATTACGAAGGTGGACATGGTTATGAACAAAAGAGTTATGAACGTAAGATTCTGTTTTTATTTAATATCAGTGTCAAAGTTATGTAGCTATTTCTTAACAATTCTGAACTATTATGTCTTTTTCAGTATAAAAACACAAACTACTAATGATTTTATGTGAACTGTATTGTATACTACATATTGTTGTACTTCCTTTCATCTCTTCCTTACATGTATGTTCATAACCTGGACACCACTGACTCTTATGCGTCCAACAGTTATGAACAAAATGACAACTTCATAAAATTAAAACATTTATCTTGAAATTAATCTTGTCAAATTAATTTGATTTTAAGTCATCATTTCTTTAGTCTTAACAAGTTTCTTGTAAGTTTTGATGCATAAGAGTAATCTGTTTCTTTGAAATAACCATCAGTAGTGTCCTACAGTTATGAACATAATCTTTTTTGACAACAGCAAATTCTTACAGTGAAAAAGAATAAGAATGATTACAACTTTAGTTTTGTTATACATGTATGTTGGTCCACTCCATTGCCTTTGTTTATTGAAATGTTGTTAATGGGGAAATGATATCAATTCAGGGATGTTTGCTAAATTTCTTCGGCACAGGTCACAAAATCTTATGTTCACAACTATTGTCCAAAATGGATTCAATCACTATGCTTTGGTGAAGATGCAAATCCCTGAATTTCTGGTATATGATGAAAGTCATAGCATTTATCAACTAATATATCACTGAAGTTTTTCTGAAACTGCTTCCATAAATGAATCAAAAAAAAAAAGGAAATGGACATGGAGTTATGAACAAAAGACACTTGATGTTTTGATGTTTGATTTCATGTGCACTGCCCATGGAGCAGCTCTTAAAATTGGTGTGTGAGTAATACAGGGTGTAAGGAAGATTGTAAGGAGAGAATAAGTTTCATTCCAAGAACTTCATTTTTGACCCCATATGTTACACTTTGGGTACCCATGATTGGAGCCATGCACATTTGCATATTAGTGCTTGATTTTGTGTGATTTGTTTTCGATTAAATGAGAATTTCTTGTAGCTTCTTGTCAAACTTCCATGTCTGTTCTCTCCCCTACCCTGAAATGAAGACTATGACATGTTCTATCATTTTCACAACTTTTTTTTTGTAAAGGGGATGGGGAGGGGAAGGAGGAGTGTTCTGTGTGAATATTGTACTTAACCAAAGCTGACTTCTTTTATGTAATATTCACAACTTGATACAAATTGATGCTGTGAATATAAAGATAGCTGATGGAATACAACAAAGAGTCCAAGTAGTATGTAGCTCTGGAAACAAAGTTTCACATTTTTGTCATTGTTTTTCTGCCTCAGAAATACCGTCAACTTGAATTCCCACGTCCTGAGGTGAATTAAATATTTGAATATGTAACAACATTCAAAATGACCCATTCTGTATTACGGCACTGGCCCTTGTTTCCTCAAATGCTCCCAAAGCCTTTGGGTCTTTTTTTTTTTTCATTTTCATTTCAAAACAGAAAAGAGAGGAGAGAGCGAGAAAAGAAGAGAGTGAGAGAAATACAGCCCATTGTTACAGAAAATTTGTTTAAATACTGATGATATATTTAAAGTCACTGCCATTGACCTATTTCTCAAGTATGAAGGGAAAATGTAACATTTCCATTGCCAACTGCTATATCAGCTCATAATATGTTATCCTAAGGATAATGGGGCATGTTCTGCAGTATTGATTTGTTGTTCTCTTCATTTTCTGTGTGTAGATGAATATGAGTCGGATGAAGACCGAGGGATGCTGCGAAGATTACCGCCCCGCGACACCAGGCAACACAAAACTATCACTAGTACAGACAATGTCCGTCAAATCAAACCCAGCAGTAAGAAGTTCACGCCGCCCCCACGAGGTGGCTACAGTTCCTCGGATGCCAGCGACGACGACTCGGAGTCGCGGCGGAGGTCGGACAGGTTTGATCTGCCAAACATGTCACACCGGCGAGGCAGCAGAGATGGCCCACCTAGCTCAGGGAGTGAAGGAGGCGGGGGGAACGCCCATGGGGGCGGCGGCGCCAGTGGTGGAGGGAAGCAGAATGGAAGTGCGGGAAAAGCTAGTGAGTCAGGGACGAGTGACGGGAACAGCAAGTCGGGGAGCGGGACAAAAGGCTCAGGGAAGGAGCGCAAGAAGAGCAATGAACTGCGAGAGAGCTTGAAGATGAGCAACCTGAGTGTGAACTCCTCCAATTCCTCCAGCTCCTACAGCATCAGCAAGTACGCCATCGACCCAGCCAACAACACGCCCAGCGACTCAGACGACCCCAACGCCGACTCCAAGACGTGGTCGCGCAAAAACAACCTGCGCAAGGACAATGTGACGCGGTCGGACAGCAACCTCTACATCATTCCAAAGAACGGGGAGAAGCCCAAGCACGTGCACGCGTCGCCCTCCAAGGCGAGCCTGAAGCGGGACAGCTCCAACCTGAGTGAGAAACTCAACCTTGACCTCAACAGCAACCTGCCGCGGCGCACCTCCAAGGAGGGGCGCGACATCCGCAAGAAGCGCAACCGCATCATCAGCACCAATGGCCACGACGGCCGCACCAAGAAAGACCCAAACAAGAAGGTAGAAAGCAACTGCTGTCGCCTGATCTAACAGGAAATTACAAAAAATGTGACAAAAAACAACCCACCAGCCACTGTGCATGCCAGCAGCATATCTCTATACTGCAGCGGTAACATGGTATCAGTTCATTAAGTTCTCTACTCAATGAATGCCAATTTCCTCAGATGCCGAGGTACATGTACACCCACAAGCTTCAACACACCATTGACGCACTGTCTGCACTCACCAGGTCTAAACACTGTGTGTAGAATCGTAGTTAGCTCAGTTGTGATAGGTAGCCGTCACGTTGTGATGAGTGCTGGTGATATGGTACCCACACATGGAGGTTTTAGATTAGAGTCAGACCAGGAAAACCTTGACATTGCACACCTGACCACACAGAAGTGTCCACCTACCGGTTGACCCAACAGATTTATCACTGTCAACAAGATAAGGGTACGAGGTTTGACCGGTAAGTGGACATACTATCCTGTACCACCCATTCACATAGCAGGACACCAGTGAACACAGAAAGAATTCTCTGTACACTATGTCAGGAAACACTTTGATTTATGCGGTGGAGAAAGGCCTCACCTAAACTCGTAATCAGATCAAAACTAGTGATGAGTGCTCAGTGTTTATCAGATCATTGCTTTACTTATAGCAACACATATGTTAAACATCAGCATTGATACTTGTTTTTGATGAGATTCAAAATTTAAGTTTATCTGCACAGTTTTATCAAGTTTGTAGGCTTAATTGATTTATGTTGTGGAATAAACTTTTTTGAAGTTATTTATCTAATTTATAAAGATGAGTTACCAATGTAAATCTCAATACCTTGTTCAAGACTGCATGAGTATGAATGTTTTCTTTAGAAATCATAGTATTATTGCAGATTTCTCTTCTCCCCCCCCCCCCAAAAAAAAGCAGCTGCTTGTATGAGCACACATTTCAAAGTATGACTGTGTGCCAACGCACGTTCTAAAACATGTTCACCTACAGTGTTCTACGTATGAAATCACACATGATTCTTGTGAGTAGAGTGTACACCATGGAAAGACAAAGGAGAAACCGTTTTGTGCATCAATTTGAGTGTTGTAGTTATGTTTGTTGACATAAAGACTGTTTTTATTATGTTCTATGCTGCTTTCGTGATGCAAGAAATGGTTCGATTCACATCACACAGTTGGCATGCATCGATTTAGCACCAATGTTGTTAATGGTATGCCACTTTTTGTGTTAAGAGCTGCCCATTCGTTTGTGCCAGTAGCAATTTGGTGAAGAAAAAAAATGTTGGCGTAATTCTCGGCTGCTTTCCACACTGATGAGTGTTATTCTGCTTTTTTCATTTATGGCTGCTGAAAGATGTGGTTGTGTGTATTAGCTATTGTTGTGTGTCTGTGTGTCTGTGTGTGTGTGTGTGTATTTTGAATGGGAAATATATTTGCTGGAATAAAATGCTGAGCATTCATAAACTTTGTCCAATACACAGTTCTTCTTTGATTTTTTTTTTAATGTGCACGTATGTGTATGACAATCCAACACTGAGATTTTATCAGGAGCAATTACATGTATGAAGAATGTCACCAGTATTTGGTTTGTTTCAAAAAAGTGATGTAATCTTTGCCATAGTCATGTTCACTTTTAAACAATAAGAAGATAATTTTGATAATTTTTAACCTAAAAAGTACTAAATTCTAACCACCTCCTGCTGATGCAGTTATGCTAATTTAAACAGCCAGACATAAATCTGCCACTAAGATTACACTGAGGTTTTGATAATGTCAAAGCGGCTATCTTACCTGGTACTCCCCAAGGTCATGTGAAATAATATCACCCCCTTTTGCCATTTACAGTGTCGTAAAAGGCGCCGTGCCTAATTGCTGATGAGTCTTTTTTCACTAAATGCATCATATACCTGGCAGGGCCTTGTCATAATAGTAATAGTAATGATGATAATAATGATAATAATGATATCATCGTGATACAATAAAGGTATTGTTCATGGAGCAGTTGGGAATGCTTACTTGAGAGTTGGTGTAGCAGAAAGAGGAACCTTGCTCTGGATATTGAATCTCACTGTTCCGTGTGAGGATTGACTTTAGAAAGTTTATCTTTACCCTCGTGAATTGTTCTTCTTGCGCTCCGTGGCAACCTTTGCGCGCCGGTGTGTTTTTATGCTGGATATTCGATAATGAGGTGATGTTTTCAAAGGCATAAAACCACTAAACCCTGCTCACAGTACGTTCCCTCATTGGTCACCACACTCACTTGGGACGAGTAGCGACAGGAGTATTTTTCACCATCTGCCACCTATGTCCTTGAGATCGTGTTAATTATGCTAGAAATGTAAAGAAATGAGCCCTTTGTCTTCTATGCATAACATGCTGCAATGTGAATCCTATTAGTAGGATAGCGTATAAACAAGACAGAGTACCCACAAAGAGTAGCCCCACATGTACGATTCCACTGTGGATGATGCCGAGTTGCGCTCACTCAAACTGCACTGTAGTCTAGAACAAAAGGAACAAGTAACTGATTACCAGCTACTAATGAGCAGCCTAAGCATAGGGTTTGCATCTTACATATCAGTACGCTTTTGATATGCACAGCCAGTGGGATCTGTTATAACATGAAACAGACTCTGAGACCTTGTGCTCATGTGTCTCTATGAGAATGACCAGGCATGTCAATCTTGCAAATGTGAATTAGGTTATTCTGCATTGTGATTTAAATGTGATTATGTAATGGCACCCTCACCATCACATTGCAGTCCAGGAAATAGCAAGAATGAAACATCTTTCTTGCTTTTTTTTTTTTTTTTTTTTTAGTTTTTATCTTTGTATTCTTTAGGTGGACAGGCAGTAGTGTGGAGATTGGGCCATGGTCAGTGCATTTTATGCGGCAGATCTCGTTAGTTGTGCAAATCTAAGCTGCCTAGCATTGGTGCAAAAATGTCCGCCCTGCACATGCTTTTATGACTAAGTTTGGAGATACTGTTCAACCCAAAGCCATGTTGTGTTTGAGTGCTAATTACTGTAGCAGATTGCACATGAAAGTGTTGGGTTTTTATGCATGTATTTAAGCACAATGCATTAATGCCAGCCTGTCCTCTTTTTTTTTTTTTTCATTTTTCAAACATGTTTCCTCATCTGTGAGGTTTTGTAAAACATGTCACATCATTATGTGTGCCAGTAGGAGTTGCCAACAAGACTCTTTATATCTGTGTTCTCAGCGGTGTTTGTATGTTCTCATTGAAAATGTCTTTCTCACTCTGGTGTCTGTTTCTAATGATACCTTTTAAAACAAAAAAAGTCATATTCTGCCATGATTGTAGATATTTGGGTTCTGCTGGTCCAGAGCTTGAAAAAGATACCACAAAACTGGAGAGAATGCTGTGTGGTTTCCTACCATATATTCCTCTGAAACGTTTTGAAAGTTTTGTCGAAATTCTCGTGTTTCTCCGCTGGTGCACATTATCGAGTACAGCGTGGTCTGTACATTGTTTCTGCTCTTTGCTGTCCCCGCTGTGTCGAGTTCTTTTACTTGTACGTGAATCTATGTGTATAACAGAAAACATTAATATATATTGATGCTCAGAATGCAAAGGTTTTTATTTAATGCGATGATATGAGTGAAGTATTTGGTGATCAGTTTTTTATGTGGACATTTTTGAGAAATGATTGTGTAAATTTGTGTTTATGACTGCAAATTTCACACCTTTACCTGATGTCTCGATATTTCTTCTTCTTTTTTTTAAAGATGGTTTTAAAATTGTACTCATTGGTTTGAATCACAAACAGATTTCTATAATAAGTTGGTCAATCATTACACTGATGAATGACAAGGTTAGTGTGTTGCAGAAATTAGATGTAAAACATGATATTATTCCTATTTATCTGTGGCCATTTCTATCTGTTTGCACAAATGTAATGGCAATGTATGGGGGTGGCACTTTAGGATTATTAGGTCTGCTACTGTTGATGCACCATTTGCTTTTATCTGTTGAGAAGAGAGAAACCAAAGCAGGGATCACTGTGGTACCAGGGTTTTCATTTATTTATTCATTTATTTATTTTTTTATTTTATTTTTTTTTTTTTGGGGGGGGGGGGGGGAGGGGAGAGAAGGGGCTATCAATGGCATTAATCCATCTTTGTTTTTTATCTTATATATGTGTTTTTATATATATATATATATATATATATACTTTTTTTTTGGGGGGGGGGGGGGGGAGGAGTTGGTGATTGATGGAGGAGGGTTAAGGGTATATTGCAGATATGGGTTAGGGTGAGTTTCTGGGATGCAGACATGCTGGTGATATCGTTCAGGATCCTGCGGTTACCGGGGTAATGTATTTAGAGGAATGAAAACATCAAGAGGATGGCAATGTCCATGAATTTTTGGAAAACAAAAACTGACCAGTGGGTTAAAAGCTTGGGCAGAATCAGACAAGTGGCTCAGATTTGACAAATGCCAGTCAGATGGAACACCCCCCCCCCCCCCCCCCCCCCCTCCTGTCTCTCACTATCCTGGCACTATATTGTGCTGTTGACTGTAGGGGAAAAAAAAAGAATTTGAAAAAACAAACAACTTGAATTAAACAATCTTAAGGCACACTATACAACTTTTGGTTGCACAACTGACCGACTTTGGATCTGAAATAAACAAGTGTATTTATTCTGAGGCTGTTGTGATATATTTTGAATCCAAAGTCTGTCAGTCGTGCGACTGAAAGTCGTATAGTGTGCAGTGGCCCTATCTAGATCTCTTCTCTCTCAGGCGTGGACAAGGGACTGTGGTTAAGTCTTGTTTGATGGTTAATCTTTGAGGACAGGAGGGGACTGCTCTACACCCATCCCTCGCTTTTCTCTCTCATGCCCACCCCCCCCCCCCCCAAAAAAAAAAAACAACAACAACAACAACAACAACAAGAACCCACCAAACAAACAAACAACCAGACCAATGAAAACACAAAACAAAACTAAACAGGAAACTTAATCACGCTGTTTTTGTATGATGTATGTCCATCTTGTCTCTCTCGTACACACCTCCACTTCACGATGTTTCAACATCACAAGTCGCGCGTGAGAATGCTGTGGTAATTATCTCTCCATTTTCTTCTGCTCACATTACAATCTCACAGTCACTGCAATCACACAATCAAAGATTAGCAGTTGGTGTAAGCACTGCACAAGTGTTATTGTCTCTGTTTTTATCGTTCTGAGCTCTTTGTGAGCATATTGGTGGTTTATTTCTAGAAACAGAAACAATGTGACTGTAAGTCTTCCCTTGTAGAATGAAAATGATGTGTGTGGAACTCAGTTGTATCTAAAGCTCAGAAAAAAACAACAACAGTATGAAATGTAAAAATGCTGTTTTTTGTCGATGTATACAGGTCCAATATATATACATCTATATATATTTCAACCCTCAACATGGTCAACCAAAAGAGATATTTATATTTTGGAGAAAACTTGGATGGATCATAATGTGTTACAGTGTGTCGGTAGTTGGCTTGTACATGTTGACATATCTCAGTGTTTATTAATGTTACTGGTTTTCTGAATCTTCATCTCTTTAGTATATCTTTGTTCACAAGGTTTCATTGATAGTTGTTTGTTTTTCTCTTTCTGAATTTCAGCTTAACTTACTTTTTTTTTGGGGGGGGGTGAGGTTGGATTGTCAGGTTTTGCTTTAAAAAAATATCCATTTAGCAAGATACAGAATTAGTAGATTGGATGGCAGTGCTTAATTTGTCTTTAGCTCAAATGCAATTACTTAATTATTGTGATTCAAGTTGAATATTTTATTATATTTTAGGAAGAAATTTGTCTGCAAGGACACCTAGCAATGTCCTGAAAAAGGAACTCCATTAACAGCTTGTGAAATTGTTTTGCTGTGATCGAAGCAATGTCGATGTCATAGGATCAAGGAAAAGTTTGTAAGCAAATTGTTTTGTGTTTTGTTTTTACGTATTAGCAATGATCAGCTGTGTTTTCTGTTGTTTTTTTTAGGGGGGGGGTGAGATTAAGGGAGGGTGGGAAAAGTTTATCATACTTGCATAGCAGTGTGCTCCATCAACTTTGACAGTGGTTGTCCGTATGGATTCTGCAGCACAAACTTTGTACATGGAAGTAGAATCAGGAGATTGTATTGGAGGGTGAAGCAATTCAGGGGTATTGTCTCTGAGTGCACTGGGTCATGACTATTCTCCGATGAAGTGATTTAGCTGCATGGACTATCATTCATATGGCACAAATGTAACAGGGCACTTCCCTAGCCTCTGACAAGTTGTTACAACAGTTTTAAACTCTTGTGGACTTGCTTAGTCGGTGAAACCTAATATTAATTGAGATAACTAGAAGACGGAAGTGTGTTATCATCTTGCAATATGTCAATAGGAATTGAAGGGGATTTTTTTTTCTTTTCTTTTGTTCATTTTTCTTTTCTTTTTTCTTTTTTTTTCAGATTAATTAGTGATGTTGCTGAAATATGGCATTCGGTTATCACTTCTTTTTTTGTTAGTTATTTCTTTTGCCTCGACTTTCTCAGGGCAAAACTACATTTCAGAGCTTTGTGCTGATGGCTAGGTATTGCCGATGTATTTCAGTCGATTCCATCCAACTCGTGAAGTATGTAATGTTGTTCTCGGCAGAGGGTGTGCATGGGACAATGTGTGAAGACATGTTCCATCAGCTAAAAAGCGGCATTGCTGTGTGAGCTGTTCAACTTTTGAATGCATTATCTATGCTGCATGTGTCATTCAGGCTGCTAGAAATGATACATGCACAATCCCTCCACTCTAGCTGAGATGGGTCTCTGCGTAGGATATTGGGGGGGGGGGGGGGGGGTGAGATGAAAATTCAAGAGGGATTGTGCCATCCACTGTATTGGTTTCACCATTTGTTTATTTTGATATCCATTTTTTTTTAATGTACCATTATGTACAGGATATACATGTATGTACTTTTTTCTCCATAGCCACCAAAATTTTAGTGTTTCTACCTACTCATATTATAGCATTAAACAATTCTTATAATCCCCCCACCTAAATTTCCATTGTGAAGAATGCATGGTATGACTGATGCCACATTCCAAATTTGATGCAAAAGTTCCTGCTATGTATGTTTGTGTTTCCAAGTTACAAAAGTTCTTTTTCTTTGCTGACAGGTGTACATTTTCTGTCATTTAAAAAAAAAAAAAAATTATGCTGGTGTTACATGATGCTACAGGCAAAATAATCTCATGATTTTATTTTGTTTGACGGTGAGCAGCAAGGAAAGTTATTTATGTATATTCATCAGCTCATGATTGGAAATATACGAGAATTGCAATGGAGCTTTACTAACCATATCTTCAGATATTTTTACATAGTGTTATGGTGTTTATTAGAGGGCCTGGAATGAATGCTGGGAAGACCTCACAAAATGCAGGGTTTTAGATATTACATGGTTATGAAATATACTGTCAGTGCTATGTAATCATTTAAAGTAATGAATTTTTATGTCTGTGCCATCTATGGCCTGAGAGACTAATACTGGATATCATTACAATAAATTCTTCTGTATTGAGAAATACATAGTTTTTTTTATTTGAGTCAGAACTTTTTTCTCTCTCTAATCACATCAACTGTAAAAGCTACAAAAAGCTTTTGCATGTCTTGATAGGTGCGAACACGTTTTGTAGCAGGTCAGTCTAATACTAGTACGTAATAAGGTGGTAGTGCATTGTGTTTAGGTGATGTTGAAGTTTTGTGGCTCTACCTTTACCTTATAGAGCGACGAGTGGGTGAGAAGAAACAAAGTGTCCAATGCTTCGCAGCTGGTGTGAAGTTTTAAATGGCCATTTTTTAGATGTGCAGTGAAATACGGGTCATTATTTACAAGCGTTGTGGTCCTTTTCTAGCAGCGTCATATCTACCTGTAATGGAGTCTCACCATGCCAAGCTGTAATGAGCTACTGCGCTACTTTTTGGAGTAGGGCAATGGTATGGGGCTCACTGATTAATTACAGAAGAAAAAAACAAGTGAAGCCAATGAAGATGTTGCAAGGTTTTGGTACATGTGAATATTATATATTCTTTTTATCGATAATATTTACCTCCCTCCAAGTCTTTAAAGAAGGAAAAAAAGAGAAAGAATTTCCACTTTTGTATGCATATTCGGTGTAAATTCATGAACCTAATTAACTTATTATTCGCAGTCTGTCCTGTAGCTGGATAGACTTGGTCGTTGATGTGAATTGAATGTCTATTTATGTTCTGTGTAGGACAAAAAAAAAACTAATTAAACAGGACAATTTGTACTATATTATGTGTGCTGTGTATATGTGATCAACCCGATGTGAAAAATTGTACAAAAGATGACCAGATGTTAATGATGAAGATGAGCAATTTATCGTTTGAAAACTTGTACCATTCATGTCACTAGCAAGTCATATTGTATTGAGATGCCATATGGAGTAAACGTGACGGCCCAAAAAAGAGAAATAATAATGAATTGAATCATTGAAAAAAAAAAAATTCCTCTTTTGTTCAAGGTGTTTTTGTCTGTTGTGAAAAGAGCGGTCATTGTGCTGCTTTATTTTCGGATAGTTGCTTACATACTCGTTACGCCAAATGTCATAGGATGTGTTTCTAAAGTTGATGTGTGTGTGCGTGTGTGTGTGTGTGTGTGTGTTTCCATAAACGGCTTCAATAGGGAATATTGTAGTGTTTCACTCCAGACAACCAGAGATACATTTCCCACCAGGCATATGCCCATTTGTACATAGTAAATTAAAAAGTGCCCTCCTAAGGCCCAGGGGATATCCTAGGAGTATGTTATGCCCGTTCTGCATATTTAGCACCTGCATGTAGGGGAATACTGTATAAGCTGTTATTTTCGCGTACAGATATTTTCGCGAATGCGGAGGTCACAGCCATTTTTGCTCGATGTTGTTTTCGCGTATTGATACCGATGCTATCATTAATGCATTATTAACCTAGCGCATGGCAACATTTTCGCGTGTTGCTAAATTTGTGATCAAACTGTGATTCGCGAAATTCGCGCAAATTAAACCCTCGCAAAAATACTGTAAAACAAGGAATGTTCGCGTGCACTTTAATTTCGCGAATTTCGCGAGCGCCAAGATTCGCGAAATTAAAATGCGCGCGAAAGTTCTTGTTTACACTGTATGCATTGAATGCCAGTGGCAGTTCGCGAAAATTTCATGCCGCAAAAAAGGCCATCGGCTCCAATTCGCGAAAAATTCATGCCGCGAATGTATCATGTTTTACAGTAACAGCTTATACAGTAGTTTTCACACTATTCAAATGGGGAAATTTGAACATGTTTTACATGTGTCGATTGTTATGTTTGCACCTACACACTACATGAGGCCTGATCATTTTTAATACTCTTTTTTTTTTTTTCAATACTCTTTTTTTTTTTTTCAATTTCAATAATTCAATTTTTCGGAAAGAAGAAAAATCCATTTTTCAGAAACAAAACATGCCCAGTTACCTTCAGCAAATTATCATATCCCCAGTTGAAGCATCTTATGAGAATGTGTGTGTGTGTATATACATACACAGGAGGGTCACTTTGGAGTGATTAAGTGTTCTCAGAATTAAATGCTACTCAAAATGACAATAGTTAATGAAAGTCATAATACTGGAAATTCTGTGGAAAGAATGAAAGTGGAAATAAGAGAAGAGGAGAGATTTTACATTGTACGTTGTGAGTTTTGGATATTCTTAAAGTGAAAAAGTGCTCCGGGAAAATTTCTAGTGCATGACCAAAGGAATGGAAAAATACAACACACTGTGTGGGAAGTGAAATACAAAACTTATATAAGAAGAATTAGGAGAGAACTGTCTTCCAATAGTTCTCAACTTGATGATATGATAGCCAATAAGTTGAAGATAGAAATAGATATGTAAAATATTCCCTTGGAAAGTTTGAAAGCAACATCTTATGCTGCATGGTATGAAGAGAGGGAGCAAAATAGAGAATATTTTGAGCAGTGGCTACAGATTGATTAAAAGAGGATAATAATCAGGAAATGAAGAGATGGAATAGGTTAAATACAGATTAGTATGAAGGAAATACACGTGTATTGCAAATAATTTCATTATGAAAAACTATGTAGGTGTTTCGAGGAGTGGGATAAGTGCACATATTTTCGATTAATGTTGCTATATGATCTATATGGAAATTGTAGGAATTTTGATAATGGGGAAATATTTGTTTCTTTCAACAACAAACCTTACTTGATTTTCAATAAAGAGTTATATAAGCACTATACATATCATGCAAGCAGACCTTCAGATTGAGCTCATTTCCCACTTTTGAGAGATTAATTTTTGTTGTAATGATAGAGAAGATATTTGGGAGATAAGTGAGATGATATCAAAAAGTAGGAAATATAAGAGAATTGGGATATATTGGTCCCCACAAACATATGTCTTTATATACACTCTTAGTCATGACAAGAAGTTGACGATTAAATCAAATATTCACACAACACATGTATCTCACGCTCAATGCCACACCCTGTAAGCTGCTCCTAGAAAGTAATACAGTACAAGTACACTGTACTTCACCAAATCAAGCCACTCTACCTGGGTTATCCATAAACAATACTAAGACTCATAACATGAATTTCTCAGTAAATCAAATAAAAAGGCAAATCTGCCACAAAATGTAGGCCCTACTGCCTAAACTGAATTATAGATTTCTCTGACAGGGAAGAATAAAGGCATTTTATGCTAGGTGTATAGAAGTTAAATGAAGTTGAATTAATATTCTTTGAATGTTTGTTATGCTATTCTGAGAATTTCAAGAAAATATTGTGTCCTGTTGTTTTCAGGAATCCGTTGCAAGTGCTCCCAAGAGTGATCTATATATAACAAGAGATCACTTTCAAAAATGGTAACCCAAGAACATTCAATGTAGGTGTCCCAGTTGTGTTGCTTTTCCACTAAATCATTCTCATTTCTTGTGGGAAAGACAAGATAGAATAAGATTTTTTTTTAAAATCAGGTAAGTTGTACGACTTCACAACTCCCTTGGAACGTAATGGATTTCTATTTCCAAGATGAGAAGAATATGGTTTCATTAATCTTACTGTTTTTGTGCTTAAGGATTTTCAAATATAGAGCTATTATGAAACTGTATAATGCCTATGCTACATTAAAGTTATGTTGTGTACTGTAGTGCATAGTGGTTTGCACCGAAATTGGAATTTATATATGACTTCTAGATCAGAAAGAATGTCTTCTTCTTTTTCTTTCCATTTATTTTGAAGGAATGAAAGATGTTGATCCATTCTGCACAATGCGCTGGTTGGATGTGGAAAGTATTTCATTTGAAAGACTTGCAAGATTTGTAAAATTCTATTTAACTCTATCGACCCCCGATCGGGAGTATGAGTCTCGATAAGAACATATCCTACAATTATGAACAAGTGCATAAATATGAACATATTTCCAAAAATAAATATGTGAATAAAATGAATATATTTACAATAATGAATACAAATGTTTGCATTGTGAATTCATTCTTTTAAAACCATTATAAAATAATATGATGTTGTGTTACATAGTATAATGCACTGGTAGTTCATGCCTTTCATCATTTGAAAGTTAGTGTCAATCTCTAGAATACCAACTGCAGTACTAAAATCAAAGTAGAGACAAGAATGTTATATGGGCATGCTTGTCACCTCTTGCAAGTAAGACGAATGGAAAACCTCCCCCCTCCCCTCACACTCACTATGACACACACACACACACAAACACACACACTGTTTGCACTCAGTTTACAAATGGCAACCATCCATACACTCCTTCTCCATCCTACAGAGAAATGCATCACTCCAACATGATACGAATGACCCAATAAAGGATTGCCCTCCAAGAAAAGCAGAAACAAAAACACACACAAAACTCAACGCAAAACGGAAATGGACGTTCTCTCAGAGCTTCTTGGAAGAATTAATTCCATTTTATTTTACTTCATTTTTTTTTTTTTTTTTTTTTTCAAGCAAAGAGGGCACTAACCCCATGGTAGTCCCACTGGCTTTTTCTTTACACGATATCACTGATTTTGTTTTTGCTTTTCCCCACCAACATATGCAAGAAGGCTACTGGCCAAAGTAAGGTGAAAAAAAAAGAGGCTTTTATGCCTTGTTCAGTACATCAAGCCCAATGGATTCCTGGCAGAGTTGATGACCATTCACCTTCTAGAGCCAGAAAAAAAAAAAGGTCAACAGATGAATGTAAGATTCCGTCTTAAAGACAAAAGAATGATCGTATCACCATGTCATTTTCATTGGGAACGTCAAGACCATATGATCCTCTCTTTTATCATATATATGATCTCATTTAACAATACTGTCTCAAGCATCCTTTGGGACAGAGGCATAAAATAAACAAAAAACAAAACAAAACAAAACAAAGCTGGCAATTTAAATTCATACTGTATAATCACTTCTAAGAATACTAGTTGCAAAGTAGCAAAGTGTTCATTGAGTGTAAAGCCTTCAGATTTGAGACCCATTCTCTTCTCAAATTATGAAAAGATAAGAAAGGGAGGAGGCAACATTTTGTCCTCCTTTAATCAGGACATGACACAAGCATTCACAATGCTCATATCATAATCTATTCCTGTAAAAGTGGACATTTTCATGCATTTCACACAACCAGAAGCTAGTGTGAAAATAAAAGCACACAAATACTTTTGCATGCCATATGTTCCAGTAGGTACTTGTAATGTCTTGATTCCTCGGAATTAAAAACACGCTAACTTCATCTTACCTGGCTGAGCACAAAAAATTACTCGCATGAAATTATCTACTTCTACAGTATGTAGGCAAACACTCTGTGGGCACTGCCATTCAAAAACAGGAAAATGGCTTCCCCTGTGGCTATACATTGTATGTCGGTACTGACCAAAAACTTGGAGGGATAGGTGGAGCAAATGGAGAGAAAAAGAGCAGGAACAATACTTCCCTGCCAATGAATACAGATTATATCTGAGGTTCCATTTGCATGCATGAAACTCCACTCACTCTCTAGTGTTTTGCCTTTACATTGCTTGATCTTTCCTGACCAGTCAGCGTAATCCTCACTGTAAAACTCGACATCTGACATAAAATGAGAGTACCACCTACATCTCACATGTCTTCTAATTATCAACAGAGACTCCAACCCCAAGCACCTCCTGATCGGGAGATTTTCCCGCCTGAAACCTCTAGCAAATGGGAGACTCCATCTTGATGTGCGTGAAGCGCAAAGTTCCTAGTGGCCGGGGTCCAGCTCTAGGGTTCTAGATGTTATATTGTGCTATCTAAGGCTTACTTTTCAACATACGATGATACTAAGTAAGAAATCATTTTAAGCGGGAGAAATTAAATCTCAAGCGGGAGAACAGGAGATTTTGCAAAAACGGGCTTTTGGCGGGAGATCTGCCGTTGAAAGCGGGAGAGTTGTAGTCTCTGTATCAATACAAAAAATACAATGCACAGAGAAGCCATTGGTATCTCAAGTGTGAATCAGACTGGATGGTTGATCAGCTGACTCAAAATTCTACATGGCGGTAATGAAACAAGAAATGGGGACAAATATCAATTCAATATAGGATACGCTAATACACCGTAAATTACTTGTTTAGCACAAGCGTTATGATAATAATAAATATACTATCTGCATTTCAAAAGAAAACATCGGTGACATTATGGCCAATGGCACTACACCATGTGAACAATCGTCTCGCATGATGCAATTTTCACCATACAGATTGTTCATTTGTGGATCAGCCTCAATGGGTACCACCTAGTACATGAACTTCTGTGACACAAGGCAGTAAATAACTATTTGACAAGTGAGTGGGAGAATGGAACATGGAAAATAAACAAAGAATTCATGATTCAACAGGCTAAGACAGCTACATCATGTCTTACGGGTATTTACTTTTTGTTTATTACAAAAGGTGGTGTGGCAAGTTGGTTTTGTTTTATCATTGATATGCTGTCATATTGCTGTCAGTCTTTTAGAACTGGGGTAGAGGTCAAAACAACACTCCAAGAAATTCTGAAGGGAGTGCTGAAAAATTTGTCATGCTTGACAATCTGATGCAGGATAGAATAAGTACTGAAAAGTCATTGTCTAAGTGTGATACACAGTTTAGGTCCCTTTCAGTTATAATTGCAACTGGCTGATAAATGTGTGAAATAAATCATCAAACACTCATGAGTATCCTTCCACCTTGTGAAAAGGTATTGAGTTGGCCTTCCATGAAATGCTCGAACAACTCTCAACAATCCAGTGCTATCTACAACAGTTTTTTCATCACACGCAAAGAACGAAAGTGGAGAGCCATTCGGTAGAACTCTGTCAGCCGACGGTGTTTGTCTGCGGGGAAAGCAAAGGGCGGGTGGACCCCTGTCAAGATTCCATCAATCTATCCTCAGGAGGCGGTGAAGAAGTCTTGTTTGAGGGACAGCTCCAGGAAGGAAAGCTGGGCTCTGCGCTCCAGATTGGTGAGCTCAGAGACAGCTGGGGCTAGGTCATCGGCGTGTCCCTTGTAGCCGGATCCTGCAGAAGAGGGATATAGTATACATTTCATGAGTTTTCATTTTCACAAATTTCATGATTTCAGGACTATTCACAAGCTTGACAACATGATAGAATACAAACTATCATCCCGATAAGGACTTTTTTGGTGGCTGCGTACGGCTGGTGTCTGTGTACGGCTGGTGGCTGCTTTAGACAGGTGGCCGCTATTCAAAGGCAGGTTTGACTGTATACAAGTATAGCATGTAAACATGATCATGCATGTGTCTAAATCCTGTTTGAGTGTGTACCTTGTAACTGATACCTTTCATCAAGATTGGTATAATTATGATAACCAACTGGATCTGAGACTCAACTATCCATTGCATAAAAAAAAAGATCCCCAATATGCCAATACTAAGTACTATAGGATGCCATTCACATTCCCCCTTTTTTTCTGGTATTTTGATGGCATTGGTTGATTTATATATTCTGTGGAGTATTGCACAGAGAAGCTTTAGAGCAAGATTCAATAATGACACCATAAAAAAGTGAAACAAGGAAAAGTAGAAATTACGCGGTGCGTAATATATGTCCCCGCCGGAAGTAGCATTTTGTAGCAAAATGTACAATACAGGTCAAAAATCAAGGTCAAAGGTCAAAGAAGTCAAAGGTCAAAATTCTGTGTACAAGTTTTGAAGCCCTCACCTAGTGCCATCACATAAAGCAAACGGAATCGAAATCGGGTTAGAAATGGCGAAGGAGTAGCATTTTGTAGCCAATGTATAATATAAGTCAAAAATCAAGGTCAAAGGTCAAAGAAGTCAAAGGTCAAAATCCTGTGTAGAAGTTTTGAAGCCCTCACCTAGTGCCATCACATAAAGCAAACGGAATCGAAATCGGGTTAGAAATGGCGAAGGAGTAGCATTTTGTAGCAAAATGTACAATACAGGTCAAATATCAAGGTCAAAGGTCAAAGAAGTCAAAGGTCAAAATCCTGTGTAAAAGTTTTGAAGCCCTCACCTAGTGCCATCACAGAAAGCAAACGGAATCGAAATCGGGTTAGAAATGGCGAAGGAGTAGCATTTTGTCGCCATGCAATGTACAATATAGGTCAAAAATCAAGGTCAAAGGTCAAAGAAGTCAAAGGTCAAAATTCTGTGAAGAACTTTTGAAGCCCTCACCTAGTGCCATCACATAAAGCAAACAGAATGGAAATCGGGTAAGAAATGGCGAAGGAGTAGCATTTTGTAGCTAATGTACAATATCTATAGGTCAAAAATCAAGGTCAAAGGTCAAAGAAGTCAACGGTCAAAATTCTGTGTACAAGTTTTGAAGCCCTCACCTAGTGCCATCACATAAAGCAAACGGAATCGAAATCGGGTTAGAAATGGCGAAGGAGTAGCATTTTGTAGCTAATGTACAATATAGGTCAAAAATCAAGGTCAAAGGTCAAAAAATCAACGGTCAAAATTCTGTGCAGAAGTTTTGAAGCCCTCACCTAGTGCCATCACATAAAGCAAACGGAATCAAAATCGGGCTAGAAATGACGAAGGAGTAGCATTTTGTAGCAAAATGTACAATACAGGTCAAAAAATCAAGGTCAAAGGTCAAAGAAGTCAAAGGTCAAAATTCTGTGAAGAAGTTTTGAAGCCCTCAAATAGTGCCATCACATGAAGCAAACGGAATCGAAATCGGGTTAGAAATGGCGAAGGAGTAGCATTTGGTAGCAAAATGTACAATATAGGTCAAAGGTCAAGGTCAAAGGTCACAACTGAAATTCTGTGTAGAAGTTTCAAAGCTCCCATGTAGTGCTCTCATATAAAGCAAACAGAATCAAAATCGGCTCATAAATGACAGAGAAGTAGCAAATTGAACATTTTGATCACACACGGACGCACACACGGATGGACACACGGACACACACACGTACGGAGCCCGTTTCATAGTCCCCTGCTCGAACTCGTTCGGCGGGGACAACAAAAAATCAACCTCTGTAATCTTAGTAGTTACAGTCTCCTTGTTGTCATTCTGACAGCATCTTTGTGAATTTGCAATACAAGAAATATCTGTTACACCAAAGGGCGCTGTTGGCCGGTTAGGAAGCAATTTTCATATCAAAGCAATTTTCTTATCAAAGTCCCGACAACCTCAAGGCACATACATCGGCTAGAGTACAAAGGCACTCATCTTAATACTGACCCATGTTTTTGCGCTTCTGCCCATAAGTGACCTTCCCGTCGAATTCGTCGGCCTTGACCTTCATGGACTTGTCGACCTGGTCGATGGTGACCCCGAGGTGGTCCTCGATGTCGCCCAGGTATTGCATCTCGTTGTACCAGATGCAGCAGCCGCCGTGCTCCTTCAGGGTAGTGTTGTAGCAGCCCCGGCCGCGGTTGGGGCATGTGTGGTACCACACCTACAGGCACGGCGCGGATGACAGAAGAGATTCTTTTTTTTTTTTTTGCACA
Source organism: Diadema antillarum (assembly GCF_040938485.1). NCBI lineage: Eukaryota > Metazoa > Echinodermata > Echinoidea > Diadematoida > Diadematidae > Diadema > Diadema antillarum. The sequence continues at coordinate 2,267,207 of NW_027271032.1, read as the reverse complement.
AGTTGGCATGGAGGAGAGAGGTGTGCAACATACTAGCAAATGGTGGGCAAGATCAAGTACAACTACAAATATCAGCATCCACAGCAGTGCATAAATTAAAGTAACACTGTAGCAGCCTCAAGTGAAGGATATGCCCTGTAGACATAAATAGAGTAAAACCTGTCTATAGCAGCCACCCTAGGGAGACAGAAAAAATGGCCATTACAGACATGTGGCCACTAGAGACAGGGTCTCTAACACGGCTTTTCTCTTGGGAAGATTTCTTTTAAGTGGTCATATATGGCAGATGGCTGCTATAGACAGGTGGTCAGTAAGGCAGGGCTGACTGTACCTTACTTGCACTGGCAATGGCACTTGGATACCACAACAGCAGCAAACCTCACACTACTGTAAAGTTGAAATTTTCGCAGTGTTGAAATTTTAGCGTATTTCGCACAACCAGAAACTAGCACGAAAATAAAAGAAGTAAATATTTTTGCATGCTTTATGTACCACCATGTAATGTCTTGATTCCGCAGAATTAAAAGCATGCAAAATTCAACTTACTCGCGCAAGCACAAAAAATCACTGACACGAAAACATCCACTTTTACAGTGACTCTTCCAGTCCTGTTTGGCACATTTCTGTGTACAATGTCTGTGGCATTTTAAGATACAGGTTCTGATAGAGGCCCTAAGGGGGAAGTTTCCCCCACCACACAAATATTTGGATCCAGCCAATGCAGAATGACAGACCCAGTACTCACTGGATGTTTGAGGAAAGTGAGACCATAAATTCAAAATTTAATTTTCTGTAGCATGGAAGGAGCCACTTGACCTAATTCCTCCACAAAGTCTGGAGAATGATATCTGCCCTTGAAATATCTCCCAAGCAGGTTAAGGGGGTTCAGCAAAAGATAGACTTTGATCAATTTCCCTCTAGACCTGGAAGTAGAAAGTGTAGAACAAACCTTTTCAGGAATCACTGACACCAGTGAGATGGCTAGACCCATCCTGCGGGGGTGAGGTGGAGCAGAGTGGAGGCGTAGGACGCAGGGGAGTGGGTCGGGTGGAGAGGTGTGTTAGGGTATGGTGGGGGTGGTGCGGTGTGGATTGGAATGGAGTGATGGAAGGGTGTGTTAGGGTGCAGTGGAGTGGAGTGGAGGGGTAGAGTGGAAGGGAGGTGCAATGAAGTGAAGGGAGGTGCAATGAAATGGAGGGAGTAAGGTGTCAGGTTAGAATGGATACATAGAATATGGTAGGATGGAGTGGTAGGGTAGGATGGAGTGGTAGGGTGAAACAGAGGGAGGGTAGAGGGTGGAGTGCAAAGGGTGGGTGTAATGAAGGGGTGGAAAATGTAGATAGAGGCATGTGGTGGATAGAGGTGGAGATGATGAGTGGAATGGGAGGGGTGGGTGGAAGGGATGTGCAATGAAGTAGGGGGAGTAAGGGATCAGGTTAGAATGGGCACATAGGGTAAAGTGGAGGGAATAAGGTAGATGAGTAGTAGGGTGAAATGGAGGGTATAGGGTGGTGTGTAAAGAGTGGGTGCAATGAAGGGGTGGGAAATGTAGACAGAGGCACGTGGTAGAAAGGGGTGGAGATGATGAGTGGAATGGGAGGGGTGGGTGGAAGGGATGTGCAATGGAGTAGGGGGAGTAAGGGATCAGGTTAGAATGGGCACATGGGGTAAAGTGGAGGGAATAAGGTAGATGAGTAGTAGGGTGAAATGGAGGGTATAGGGTGGTGTGTAAAGAGTGGGTGCAATGAAGGGGTGGGAAATGTAGACAGAGGCATGTGGTAGAAAGGGGTGGAGATGATGAGTGGAATGGGAAGGGTGGGTGGTTGCAGTGGAGAAATGGCATGTGGAATTTTGGGATTGGTAGTACAGAGGGGATATTTACAGATGGGATTGGTTGGGGTGATTTCTTAATATGATTTCTTATAATTGATCTATTTACATCATAATCCATTCAGTCATACATTTTCAGTCCATCGTGCCAGCAACTACAACTAGATGCAAAGTAAAACATGAAGAAGCTCCTGCTTACATTTCTTTGGCTATATTTTATTGATTCCCAAAATACAATGATTTGACAAGGAAGTTACACTATACCACAATGACGCCTTGAGCTTCAATGACCAGTTTAAGAAAATTGAAATACATGCTGTATTGTTGTGGCCTTTCACCTACTAAGTTCCATTGAATTCTACTTTTATTATAAATCTCTATTTCTCAACTTTCTTTTCTTTTCAAAGCTGAGATAGCTTTGAAAAGAAGATCCCATTGGTTGAGAAGCTTAAAGCAAGGTTTTAAACTATACGTCAAAATAGATTTCACACTTGCAGAAGAATTCATTTCCAGACATTGTCTGCCTCTTCATACGGTACATGTATTGCGCACCAGTGATGGAACAACACTCTCAAATATCAAATATCAAGAATGCATGCTGTATATCGTCGCTGGGGTGACAAGACCTTGTATCTGCAATTTTGGTGAAAATTACTCTTTTTTTATTAATGGTCAAATAATCGGTTAAGTGATGTCCTGTCCAAATCCTAAGTGTCTTAACCCAAAAATGAAGCCACCCCGGCGTTTCTAAGGAAAGGCTATCCCATTTGCTGTAGTGCTTTGGCCGCCATGTTTTTTGGCTCTCCTGAACATTTGACATTTTGTAGATACGAGGTCTTGTCGCCCCAGCGACGATATACTTTGTACAAGATATGAATGACAGCAGGGTGTCGAAGGCAGAGAAATACTGAAAATATAAAAGAATTAGATATCTAATGAAAATTCACACTGTTCAGGTAACAAAGATATAGAAAAAGAGAAATAAGAGTGAGATGAAGAAAAAGAGAGAGAGAAAGAAAGAGTGACAGAGAAGCTGAATTGAATCTGTCGCACAAATAATGCCCTGAGGACATTCGTAGACTGGGGATGACGTACAAATCAAGAGTAGAAACAAGTTGAGAGCGGCATACCTCTCAGCTCGGCCAACACGTCCGATGCGGTGAACATAATTCTGCTTCTCGTCCGGCATTGTCACATTGATAACTGCATTATGACATCATAACAGATGAGAGAATAGTCATAGACTTTGGAGACATTACGAGACAACAACAGCTGATGGACGTATTAACCTTCATGGACGTAAATAAGCACTGCCTCCCTACAGCTAGTCCTGGTAATTATCCCTCATTGCGGTGGGTACTGCATTCAATAATTTGAATAAGAGACAAGAACAGTTGGAGATATGAATTTCCAGTTTCTCTTACCATCAAAATAACCTTTCTTTACCTTAAAATCTACTGAAACATAATTAGACAATTAAAAATAAAACAAGTGTAGCAAAAAAAAGCTGCTGAAAAATAAAACAACGATACTACTAATTGATTGCTAATATGTCTATCCCATCGAGGATTTCTTTTTTTCAAGTGTGATGTCATCTTTCAAACACTGAAGAAAAAGCCTGGTATATGTATGCCTGGGACTTGAGCTGACATGCAAGAGCATTACACTTGGGGGCAAAGAAAACACTGAACAAACAAAGATCAAAGAAATTCATAGGGCAAACTTTGGTGCCTCACTGCAGGATATGGTGACAATTCGATCTGAACAACGATACAGGCTAGTGCTTTGATAACTAGTCCTTGTTAAAATCTATTTCAACGGCGTCATGTAAGCCGACAGCATAAGTATGCCTCACACACACATGACAGTTAGATTTGTCTGTGGGGTAAGATGGGTGCATGGGGCTACCTTTAGAGACTTACCAAAGGGAATTCCCTTAACGTCGATACCACGAGCCGCAACGTCTGTACAAATCAAGAAACGCACCCGTTTGTCCTAAAGGGAGATAACGTAACAAAATACACAATTTTCTCATTAGGTACTTAACCCTAACTAGGCCGGGCTATTTAGGTAGTTGATAGAGCCGGGGGGGGGGGGGGGGGGGGGGGCTCCCAGGCCCCCCCCCTCTAGATTTATGCTAAATTATGCTAACTTATGCATGATGATGCATAAAATCAGACTATTTGGTATAAATCACAAAATAAAGCTCAAAACAGGCACATTTTTTTTGTAAATATTCTTTTTAGTGTCCTTAGCAAATGTAATGAAAAAAAATTGTGATATCAGAAAAAATTCGTAAGTATTTTATTGTTTTTTTGAATTTCTTATGTATTTCTCTGTTTTTTCGACTTTATGTTTTTCATTGTTTTTTCGATGAACTTTGTCCGCGACATCGCTCCGAACAAGAAAATATGTTATTCATTGATTTTAATCAATAAAACACCAAAATAATCATGCTTTTATGAAATTTGCCAGTAAGCACAGTTTGCATTGAAATTGTACACGAATTAACGTTTTTGAGCAATTTTTGGTCTGACATGCATGTACATATTTATGCGTAACTTTGGAACCCATCAGCATCTGACATGCAGTACATAAAAGTTGTGGAGTCTTGAATAATTTCACATACTTTCAAAGATATGTGATATCATTCAAATCCACTTGTACCAGCCGATAACTAATAAGTCTATCAACTAAAAACTCTCCCAATGGTTTGTACAAAAACAAACTTTCATACCTTGCTTTTACTTGATAAATTTAGTGCTATTATTCTTTCCCATCATTCCTCTTTTCTTTTTATCAGTAAAAAAAGTTGTAACAGCTGTCAAATCATTTTGTGACAAGGATACAATCAATTTGATTTCATTTCAAGAGGGAAAATTCAATGATTGAAGAAACATGGGCAGACTCATAGGAGACTACTATGGGATAGGTTGTTCAGAGGTTCTGAGAATAAGAGGCTTAACAAATGCGTACTGACAAAAGAAAGGGTCTACAAAAGAGCTGGGAATGAAAGGATTATAGAAACTGTTCTCCAAAATGAAAGGGTGTACAGAGGTATTGAGAATAAAAGATTTAACAAATGGGTACTACCAACTGAAAGGGTCTACAAAAGAGCTGGGAATAAAAGGGATATAGAAATTGATATACAAACTGAAAGGGTGTACAGAGGTCCTGAGAATTAAAGGTTTAACAAATGGGTACTGCCAAACGAAAGGGTCTACAAAAGAGCTGGGAATGAAAGGGTTATAGAAATTGATATACAAAATGAAAAGGTGTACAGAGGTCCTGAGAATGAAAAGTTAATGTTTCTTAGGAACATTTGCCAAATTTGTCTGTAGCAAATGAGTGTCTTTCAGTGACAGTTCAGGGTAGAGAAGGGTTGTTGTTGCACACAAACACCTACTTTTCTGATTTCAAGCCAATCATTTTAAATTAGGTTTGGCCAGCTTCAAGATTCTTAAAAAAAAGGGAAATTCTCGAAACACTCCTATCCTCACTGTTGAGCCACATTAAGGGGCCTTATTTGGAACAAATACGGCTAATCTACAATGGTTGACATCACCCAAACATAGGAACGAAAACCAAATAGACTACAGAATATGAACAGCTTTCCTCTTGTTACTGTGAAGAAACACGTCTTCTCTATGACAATCGCACATTAATTTTTTTTTCTCATTTTTAAGTTTTTGATCAGTGGTTGTGCGAATACTTTAAGGCTTTAAATGCCATGCCATGCACAGCATTTTCTAAAACTCCATCCCTTCATTTGGCGGCCCACGGGGGAGTTCTTGATTACGGCTCATCATGACGACAAAAAAATACAGTGCAACTGATTGACAAATTGCTCGACATCAACGTAATGAGTATGTATGCCCATGATTTTTTTTACCATGGTTACTACTAAACACTGATCAATTCAGTGCTTATTTACGTCGATGTAGGGTTATTTGTCAAACAGTTACAATGAAAACATCTCGACGGAAGAATTTCATGAATTGAAAAAAATACAGATAAGCAACAGAGACACATTTTCACTGATCCATCGAGAGAAACTTGGTATCTAACAGTTCATGAAGCTCCTACCATGGACATCCACAGCTTCCCTCACCTTAAATTTTTGCAGGTTTTCCCTGCGCTCCTGTGGCTTCCTGTCACCATGGAGACAGACGCAAGAGAGCTGGTGGTCCGGCTTAGCTCGTGGACCTATCAGACACAGATTGAAATCAGTGTCAACAGGGTCACTTAATGACATTTTCATTCTGGCTGCAATGTGCATACAATAATCACTGTAGAACATGCCGTAATATGGAATCTAGTCTAAACTCACTCGGCTGTGCTGTGTGTGTTTAGCAATGCCACAGCTACCTTATGCATACTATTCTTACTAACGCACACAGACCCGTGTATCATTTGTATACTGTGACACATGTGGCCATTTCAAGTAATCTTTCGAGATTACTTTGTAATCTATAACAACCTTAAAAGTTGCAAATTGCATGTTCTTCAAAATACTGAACATTTTTTATGGAAAGTCTGCAAGACCAATCAAATTACTTTCATGATTATGTTCATACCAGTCTGCTACATTGCAAAACAGGCCTGGGGCATGCACATGACACTGTTGCATTCTTGGACTGCGAGTGGTTTCATCCACATCTCACATATTCTTTGAAGCCAGAGTAGATGCTTTCGGTGTACTGTATAAGCTGTTGTTTTTGCGTACAGATATTTTTGCAGATGAGGAGCTCACAGACAATTTTGTTAGACGTTTTCGCGAATTGACATTGAGGCTATCGTAAATACACTTTTATCATGCCGCATGGGGATATTTTTACATGCTGCTAAATTCGAAGTCAAACTATGATTCGCGAAATTCGTGAAAATTAAACCCTGCAGAAAATAACAGCTTATACAGTACTACTTAAGCCCGCCGCACACTATACGATCTGACTGGTCGTACGACCTTAAGACCGGAAGTGTGACGTCACCAGTCTTGCCAGTTTCCAGTCGTATGACTGGGTCTTAGCACCAGTCGTAGATATTTGACATGTTAAAGTACCACATCCAGTCGTGGGCTTTCAGCCAATCAAGATACAATAAAATGCAGGCCCACGCAGTGCGCACTGCGTGCACTTTAATACTCATTGGTAAAATGTACTGACGACAGGACAGTCATAGGCCTACTCGTAAGGTGAGGTCGTATAGTGTGCATTGGCAGGTCGTACGACTGGGTCTTTAGTCTTAAGGTCGTATAGTTGTGAGTCGTATCGTGTGCGACGGGCTTAAAACTATCATCCCTTCCTGATACAGGTGATCCCCATTGTAATGAAGTCCTCAGGGACTGGCAGTTTTCTTTCGTTACATCAGAATTTCAGTCCAACCTCTCTTATCTGGACATGTTGGGACCAGTGTTTGTCCAGATAAGGGATTTGGCTGAATATGGGAGATTCAATGTTTATTACACGCAGCTGCCTACCCAATGGTAGCCACATGTACCCTATTGCAGGAAGCGTACACTGAAGTTCTTTCTTTGCTATCAGCGCAAAATTATAGGCGGGTTTACTGAAAAGTTTCTGTCTACGTTCTTGCAATGATTTGGTGGTAGTGAATGTCTAATTTAGATGAAAATTTGATGTGAATGTATGTAAATTATGTTGGGAAAAATATGTAAGTCATGTGAGTTTGTGTAGGAATTGTGTTTGAATTTGAAATCCCCCTTTCCCCTGTAATTAACCTGTTGAGGACAAGCTGATTTTGCTACAACACACATTTCCCGTAGACCTTGCCCGAGTACACTCGGTACTAGGCCTCAACGGGTTAATAGATTTTTCTTTAAAAAATCTCGGCAAGATCACGTCCGAATAATAGAGAGATCCAGATAAAGGGAGGCCGCATAAGAGAGGACGGACTGTAGTAAGACAGATAAAGTGTAATAAGATAAATAGATGATAATTTGGGGACCTGACTTCTTACTTCATGGCATCTTGCGTTTTTCTAAAAACCGTGTTTGTTATAACTAGAGTACACTGTACACAAGGTGGAAAAGGTACTCACCACCTCCCATAGTCTGCAGGTACCGCTCGCAGTTGTCGCAGTCGATCTTGGTTCGGCAGAAGATGATGGCTTGGTCCATGCGATGCTCCTTGATGGCTTGGACCATGTAGTCTATCTTCAGGATCTTCACTCCCTCAGACAGTGTCTCTGCATGGACGGGAAGGCAGGGAGAGACGTTCTACAGTTAGTCAGTTGCAGCAGCTTCAGGATAGGGAGTGAGCTAGCTCAGTCAGTGGTGTGTGTATGCAGAGACTCCAACTCTCCCGCCGAAAGCCCATTTTTGCAAAATCTCCCGTTTTCCCGCATGAGATTTCATTTCTCCCGCCCTGGCTTGACGTCTCCTGCTTGAAATGATTTCTTACTCATGGCCATTGTATGTTGAAAAATAAGCCTTAGATAGCACGAGAGAGCATCTAGAACCTTAGAACTTAGGACCCCGGCCGCAAGGAACTTCGCGTTTCGCGTACATCAAGTTGGAGCCTCCTGCTTGCTGGTGTTTTCAGGTGAGAGAATCTCCAGATCAGAAGGTGCTTGGGGTTGGAGTCTCTGTGTATGTGTGTGTGTCTCTCTATCTACATACACAAACACATGTACACATACTCTCTGATTTAAGTTCTAGTAAGATGAGTTGGTACAAATGTCATGTTATACTGGAAGCAGGACACATTTTGCAGTGTTTTTATTAATGTGCAGTGTGAGCAATATTGTGTGTAAGCATTCCGTCCCCTACACTCTGTCCCTTGGATAGGACATTAAACGGAGGTCCCGTGTGTGTGTGAGCCATGACACATGCACATTAAAAGATCCCACTTAATTCATTCATCGCAAAGAGCAGCGTGCCAACCCGGTGAAGTGGTCCCCCTACCCACCCACACAAGGAAAAAGGCGAATGATGTGGATCCCTCGTGGTTTGCCCCCAGGTGACTAGCAATAGTCAGCAAACGATATCAACCAGGCACACTGTGCCATATGCTTGAATGAATGAATGTCAGCCCCTTAGGCAGACATTCTGACATTCAGACATCACACACAAATACAGATCTCAACATGTGGAAGTGTTATCCTCCCAGTGAAAACCCAGTGAGGAGAGGTCTCTAACAAACACACAAATACTCTTGATATTGATTGCTTTACCCCATGTGACAAGAAACTGTGAATGGTATTAAATCAGGCAAACTAGGCCACTTGATCAACTAGAACAAGGACAGCAAATTTATTGTAACTTCACCATCAGTATGCTGTGCAATGCTAGACTGAGCCTCCACAAACTTTTCAACATTACTACATTCATACAAGTTTTGAGCAGACACATGTATCTAGTGGGCAGTTTGGGTAAACAAAGAAGAATTACGGCAACTGAAGTAAGGGAGGATGAATGACTCACCTCTGTCATGGCTTCCCCAGCGGACTGAATCTTGTTCATGAACACGATCAGTCTGCATAGAGAAAACACAAACCATTGTGTCATTTCACAACCTTAAAAAGGCTTGATCTACATAAAGACATTAATATTTGAGCCAAATCTTACTTTTACTTGCAAATTTATCTATCATTTCAAAATGGTATTTTGAATAAACTTGGAACAGCATTTTATTCATGCAACTGTATTGAGAGGAACATCACATTCTGGGTATAAAAGTAACAACTATTATTCTTTTAATGTAATGATTATGGCAAACAGACTACTTTTCACAGAGGGTTTAAAGATGACAGTTTTTCTTGCCCACAAATTATATCAGTCACTAGGTGATTTCAAATTTGGTACTAGTGCTAGTGCTATCTCAACACAAGCACCCACAATAAAACTGAACTTGAAATCAGCCAATGTTAGGACGTTGACCTAAAAATTATGACAAATTTCCTGTACTTTGTGTTGGGCCCAATGTTGAATGTTGTCTGCTGAGCTGAGCTCCACCATTTGTACTGGCAATTGATATGCTTTCTCTCCATTTGCCAATGCTAGCCCCTTGGGATTATCATCTTTGTTGTTTCAAGTTTGGTGTTAATGTTAGCACTGCTGTGCGAGATCCACATCCATGCCCATTGAAGATGCACATTGTACATGCAAAGTCTATGCTGACGCAATGGTCGCCTGCATAACGCAAATTATACAAAAAATTATCCCTTTTGTTTTGGAGAAGGGAAAAAATTGTGGTATTCAATGCATCTTCCCCATTATGTGTCTAAAACTAAGCAGTTATGACTATGTTTCTTCATATTTGACTTGAACCACTCACTATCGTTTTTTTTTCGTCGTGCAACTCTCAGGGACTTTGCAGTGGTTTGATCCCAACACCTACAGTGTAGTGTTGAGATCGGTGATTATGATCGGTATTACTTGTGTTACTCTGACTGTCGGTGTTTGAGCTCAATTTAAGGAAGTTTCTTTTTTTTTTTTCTTTTTTTTTTCCAGATACATGTAGCACTAGCACAAAATTTGCACCCCCCCCCCCCCACTGAATCATCGAATAGATAGAATCATTGCTTGAAAAATCAATAAAGCCTTTATTCTTTTTGCCTGGACATATAAGAGATCCATTCATTTTTTACCTACTGAGGCAATGAACTCACCTGAACCTTACCACCATTCCTCTGCCATGTTGTATCCTCTCTGGGATCCACCCTACACACCTACAATCAACACAGAAAATAATGAAATGAGACACATATATACATGTTTGTACTGGACACCTACAACCAACACAGAAAATAATGAAAATGAAACACATATAGACATGTTTGTACTGGACACCTACAATCAACACAGAAAACACTGAAAATGAGACACATATATTCATGTATATATACAGTAAACTTGCATACAATGTAAGCCTACATTGAGTAAGTTCATGTAACAAAAAATACTGATTATTTGCTGTGATATTTCCTATAGAATTATTCTGTCAGGTGTTATTACAAGTTGACAATATGTCTGTGTTGATATGATTCTTTCGTGTAATGTGTAAGTCAGCAAGTATTTTCCTTTTCTGTTACTCAACACAAATGACAAGACAAGAATGCTCAATGTGGTTTATTTCTCTGCAGTGTTGTCTTATAGCTATGAATCAGCATGTGGCATGCAGATGCTTTAGATGTGTGTGATAGTATCAAAAGCATATAGTCTGTATTTGTGCGTATGTGTGTGCTTGTGTTCATCATGCTCCTCAACATATTCTGCCTGGTCAGCCGTTTCTGACTGTACAAAGCCTGCAGTCAAACTGAATTGTGGAGGACATTTTATAAAATCCCCTGATATTTTTTTTTTTTCATCTCTGCTTATAGCAGTACAAGTGACAATGATAATGTTAATATGACCGTGATTGTGACCGTTAACCCCTGAAGAGCATTTATGGTAAAAGTAATTCAATTTCATTTTTATCAAGATATTACACCTAGATCCCACTAAAATTTTTCTTTACGACATCAGAAGTTTAAAGATAATATAAAGTTTTGGTACCTCAAAGTTTCCCTGAATTTCCTTGTCTTAGTTTGTGTTTCAGGTTAAAGTACCTTTCATATAACTAACACTGTGAGACTTACTCGCCCCAAAGTGCTCTCATGTCTTAGTAATCATGCAATAATGGTTTCGCACCAGAGCCGCCGCCATACGCCGGCGAGGTAGTACACGTATTGTACGAGACCATTCATGATTGCATGATAACTACGACCAGCAGCGTGCAGCCCCATACGCATAGCTAGGTAACTGCGACCAACAGCCCCATATGCATAGCGTATTGGGGCTTCGCATTGTAGCATTCAGGATCATGACAGATTTAGTATCGCGGGTAAATATCAACTTAAAATCCAAAAATTTCTTCAATTTGAAGACTTACCAATTAAGCTGAAGTATTGAAAACAGGCTTCGGGCAACGTTTGGTTCTGCCAATAGTCCCTTTCTGTTCGAATTGATGACTGAATGTGACTCGGTCGAGAGGACCTTGGGAGAGCTACATACACTGAATACTACGGCCAGCGCATGCGCACACAAACATCTTATCCGTTCATGGATTTGAAATTTGTGCGCATGGGGCTGCTGGTCGCAGTTAATTGCATGATTACTAAGACATGAGAGCACTTTGGGGCGAGTAAGTCTCACAGTGTTAGTTATATGAAAGGTACTTGAACCTGAAACACAAACTAAGACAAGGAAATTCAGGGAAACTTTTGAGGTACCAAAACTGTATATTATCTTTAAATGGTAACTTCAGGAGACAGAGATATAACCAGATATGTGCTTGGGTCTTTTCCCTGGCCATGCTTGACTGGCCAAAACTAAGATATCATAATAAATGTGTTGTCCTTGCAGGATGCATATAGCCTGATGTTGATGAAATATTAAAGCCATCTCACGTTATGAAATTGATATAACTGATATCATATTGCCTCACGTGACGATGGCACGATTTAGATGTACACATGTGATGTAGGTGTGGCATGGGTGTGGCATGGGTGTGGCATGGGTGTGGGCAATGGTGTGGTGTGTAATGTTGTAGTGTGGTGGAGAAGTAGCATGGGTGTTGCAAGGTTAAAATGTAAGACTGGAACACTGACCACATGGTGTACAGTTTCAGGAACACTGTCCTGGCCCTTCAAGTCAATCCAAGTTGGGAAGTGCATGATTTTCTCCTGTAAGAAATGAAAGAACAAGATAAATAGAAAGGTGGGAAAAGCTTTTCTTACTGTATAGGAGGTAATGCAGAAGCACACAAGGGTTGAACAGGAGCTGAAGACAACAAATTTAGCTCATATTTACAACTTTTGGGCACTGACAACAAGATACTGCAACAAACTGCTAGACATAACACTGCATATCAACAATAAATTGATTAAGTGACATTTTGGCCTAATATTTGCAAATTAGGCTTGATTACCATTTTTAAAAAGCATGAATAAATTACAGAGAGTCTTACTAATGACAGACAATTATTAGTCGGTCTGACAGGTGCACATCCAGTACTACTTGTCATGGTTACATTGATTACATATCTTCATGTATGACCAGCAAACAGCTCAGGCTCAACCACCATTCTGTTAAAGATGCTCTGACACATATCATCAAATTGGAGCACAATTTAATAGCAGACAGGCAATTTTTGCTGAATTCATATACAGTGTAGGTATAATTGTTAGAAGATTGTTGACCACTTACTGCTAGCTTCTTGACATCAAATGAATGGAGAGTGGCTGAACAGATCACCATCTTTAATGGAAAGCAAAGGGGAAAGGACGTTAAATTTCTTTCAGCCTTCTTTCCATCGCACAAACAAGTATTTTGTTCTCTGACATTAAAGGACAAGTTCACCTTAATAAACATAAGGTTTGAGAGAAAGTAGCAATATTAGTAGAACACATCATTGAAAGTTTGAGGAAAATCAGACAATCCGTTCTAAAGTTATGAATTTTTGAAGTTTTTGTGCAGTAACCGCTGGATGAGAAGACTACTGCAGTGTACGATGTCACCTGCGTACAACAATATAAGGAAAATATAAAGAGAATTTCACAAAATTCCATCTTTTGAAAAAAGTACACATTCCCCTGACTCGTTACCGACAAATGTTATGGGTAATATTATTCCCCCTGCCTTTAGAAAGAGGCAAGTCAAGTGCTCTTTTATTATGCGAAAAAAGTGAAAATATGTTGAATTTTCTTATACATTTTCTTTATACTGTTGTACGCAAATGACTCACAAGCTGTAATAGTCTCCTCATCCAGCAGTTCAAACACAAAAATTTTAAAAATTCATAACTTTTGCATCGATTGTCCAATTTTCCTCAAACGTTCACTGATGTGTTCTACTAATATTGTTGCATTCTCTCAATCCTTATGTTTATGAAGGTGAACTTGTCCTTTAAAACATAATCATCAACTGTTACATTTACAATGTATGATATATTTTATGGCAAAACTTCTGGTTTCAACTATTAATAATGTTCATTTTCTGTCATTGTAATGACATTCTTCACGACATGCTTGAAACAAACATATAGTAAAACTTTAAAAGATATACATAGAAATTTTCGATATAAATATAGGTCCATTACAATATTATACACATCTTTAATAATTCTACTTCTTTTATATTATATTTCATCCCTGTATCTGAGAACACCTAAACATTGCGCATGAGAAAAGAGTATAACAAACAACATACACTTGTGATGCCAGGTCATAGTTGAGGTCAACTACTGTATGAGCTGAAATTTTCGCGGTGGTTTTATTTTCGCGAATTTCGCGAATCGCCTTTGAACCGCGAAAATAACAACACGCGAAAATAACAACGCGCAAATAGTTACGTTCATTTAGACCGTCGCAACCGCGAAATTAACAACACGTGCAAATGGTCTCCAAGTAGCAATTCGCGAAAATATCTGTACGCGAAAATTTCAGCTCGTACAGTAGTTAATTTTTACCTGTAGCCTCTTGCCATCGTTGGTAATCTTAGGAATCTGCTCCCACATGCGATTTATCTGCTGACCATACCCAGCTGATAGCAGACCATCCTGTGAGGTGGATACAAAAAAAAAAAGTGTCATGATAAAATCATAAAAATTAATAAAGAAGAAAACTGGGTGAAAGTTACATCATGCAGGGTTCTGGAACAGTCACTATTCAACAATTTGCCATATACCGAGGTACAGCCTGTATTTGTATTTTTACCATGTCTTGAGAAATATTTCTATAGCCAACAAACATGCAGATGTCAAAAACACATGTCAAAAATGTCTCTCTTTCTCATGCATTTACATGAAGAGTTATAATGACACTCCATACTCACCGCTTCATCCAGGATGAAGAATCGCACCTGCAAAGCAATCATAAATTGTAAAGCTTGAAAACTGAAGTAAGAAAATCTGTAACAATTACATTTGCTCAACTTTTTTTTTTAATGGTCTTGAGCCATGAACACCTGATAATAGCAGAACAGTTTCAAGTAACAAGAGAGAATTTCGAAGGATCAACACAACATGGTGTACAATATTACACTCGGATTGAAAAAATTGAATTAAGATCACAAACTCCAAAGCCATAGAGACCAATATTTGTTCACTTTGTGTTAATTATCATTCCTTCTTTTGTGATGTCTTTTGTGACGTCACTGAAGAGATAATTGACTAACAATGAACTATTGCGTTGTGAAATGTTTACATATAATCTAATCAAAATATGTAAATCACTTCTAAGAGGCATGAGGCAGAAACATTTATTGGATTTATGGGCCATTCTCAGATTAAGTGTTCAATTCTATGTTCAATTCCATGTTCAATTCCAATTGCACAGGAAACAAATATGAATTGCTTTCCTGGGGAAATAACTATTGAAAAACATCGAATCGCCTTTGCTAACGTATCTGGTAAAATATAAGTGATAATTTTAGTTGTGTATGAATTAATGAATATCGCCTGTTTAATTATTAACCTTATGAATTGATGTAAAAATGAATGATGTAAGCCCTAATTAACCATTTTAAACATTGTACGTAATATTTAAACTATGAAATGTAGTGGTAAAGAGCCCTAAATGTGAAAGCCGAGTTCTTCATTCACAGAATATTCTCATCTTACGTCTGAATGTATTTATCCATCTGACTGTAAATATTCATTAAGTTTTGATGGATAATGCAAACAAGGTTTAAAAAATATATTTTTGCTGGCACTTAGAAGGAAGTAGGTACAGTCTCTATGATCTCGATATACTAACAAGTTGTTTGACCTATGGTAACGTATTTGGCTCACCCCTTTTAATGAAAATGAATAAACAATTGTTCAACTTATCAATGAATCTTGAGTAGTTCTTCATATGTTGAAAAATACTAGAATAAATATGCAACAGAACACTGAAACTTTTCTCGGAAGCTTTTCATAAACTACATTTTACTCTTTCAAAGTTAGGTAACGTATCTAGCGTACAGTAAATGAATCTGTCGGTGAAGTTACAGAGCAATTTCTAGTGAATATTCTTCATTTGAACATAACTTTGATTTTTTTTTATGGAAGCGTCATTCTATGCAAAACTGTTTTATAAACAATTCGTTTTACATAACATTATTTGTCACCGTGGGTGCCCTGAATTATACGTAATGTATCTGCTAAATCTGAAAACCAAAAAACTGATATGGGGAATCATAGCTTCGTCTTGTAAAATAAACGTTAAAAGTTGTTGCACAGAATATGAAAGTGGCTGGGTTTTATAGAATAGAACTTTGGAGTTTGTGAGCACACAACGATTTGTTTGTCTAAACATTTACATTTTTTGTCAGCATTTTGATTATGTGGTAACGTATCTGTCGGAAAACTTGGTATTAAGTTGTGAGACACTGACGCAGAAAGAAAAATCATGTGGAAGTGTTGCTCTTTTTCACCTCCCTCTCCTTTTGGTGTTAGAATATAATCCTGAGGTCCAATAAAACGAAGCATGTAATGTGTAGGGATGAATTTTGACCAGATTTGATCCCCTGAAAGCACAAGACCAATGAGTAAAATTCGGTCACGTATCTGTGGTAACGTATCTGTGGTAACGTATATGGTAGATCATGCTATTATGGGAGCGATATCTACCGAATATTTCTCACTTGTACTAAACTTTGATGTTGAATCGATGCGTCATTGCGAGGAGTATTGTATGATATACAATTTGTCTGACATTGCAATATCTGTCGCAGTGGGTGGCGTGAAATGTATGTAACGTATCTGTCCAAATAAAAATGTAGAAAACCGATATTTCAAACATTGTACCGTATTCTCAATAAAAAGCTGTTGCACAAAAAATCTAAGTACTTGCAATGTATGAAGTATATCCTCAGGGTTTTATATACACAGGGTCATTGCATAGTCTTGTTATTTTCGCAATGCTGTAACACTAAAGAAACTGGTTTAACGTATCTGGCGGTGATTTTGGCAACAGGTTTCAAAAGGCTATAAAAAAGAAGTCAATACAAATTTTTGAACTTTTCGTGTATTGTGATTAGCACATATGATGTGCTCATCGTCCATGCAAATGATATTTGGAAAGTGTGTTTGTGGACGGAGAGGAGCAATAAAACATAATTCTAAAATAGCCGGCGACACTGCGTTTTGGGGGTTTTAACGAAGTTTAACGGCAAATTTTATACAAAAAGGCAGACAACCGCATTTGGTCGTGTTTATTTTTAACAAATAAAGTCATCGTGATATATCATAAACATTTAAATAGTATCTAATAGGTTTCAGGGAACCGCAAACTATCATGGAATGTCGGCGACACTAAAGTCCCGTATTTGAACACTTTTACTGAGAATGGGCCATATACGTAAGTACTACGTTATCATATCATACTGTGCAGAGTGGGATTAGAATGGTCTATTTCTAAAGTGCATCCTGATGCATGGGAAGATGTCTCAAATAGTTTTGAGGATCTCAGTAATGCAGTTTTTCCCCCTTTCACTTCCTTTGGTCAGTACAAATCAAACTTCATCCTCGCAAGCTCGTCATTTCCCATTGATCACTGAGTGCACAAACATGCGCGTATGCACTAAAAATTATCACAGAATGCCACTAGACACACATCATGTCCTATTTCCATTCCATCAAATATAAAGGCAACACTGAGTGTTTCCCCTTTATGCTATACTGTATAGATAGTACTTCAATTCAGATTACGACATTCAGAAATGTCAGTACAGAGGGAAGCAAAATCAACAATTGCTTTTTTAAAATCATTTTAGCTACCTGCAATTGAGGTAGAAAGCTGACCTGTAGCAATGAATTATGCATTCATCAGAGAACCGAATCCACTCAATTTAACATACTGTAAAAGTGGAAATTTTCACGGTGTTGAAATTTTTGCACATTTTGCACAACCACAAACTAGCGCGAAATAAAAGCAAGCGAATATTTTTGTTTGCCATATGTTCCAATAGTTTATGTCTTGATTCCGTGGAATTAAAAACATTTGAAACTTGTCTTAACCCGTCGAGTGTGAAAAATTCCTTGCGCAAAAGTATCCACTTTTACGGTATTCTTTTCAATATGTCATCACAGGCACCACAAAGGACAGTAAAAAAAAGTCAGTAAACCTATTATTCCTCATGCTAGATAGAAGGATGTACTGTTCTCTTATAATCAAAAATGCATTATATCTTTTTGATTTCAGTGCAGTCTGCACATGAAAGTTTATGGAAACCAGAGGACTTTACAAAGGCTTTTATCAACTGGAAGAGGAGATAACATATAAACCCAACAGTCATACTTGTGTGAGGAGTAGCTTTCCTGTGCTCATCAGGTCGTCGATACGGCCAGGAGTGGCAACTACGATATCCACCTGGCATGAGAAAAGACAAAATTGGAAATTCAAAACCCACTTCTTATGCAGGCATCACCATAAATAATGTGAGATCATACTTATGTGCTACACAACCATTCTCAGTGATAAAAGTTTTGAGAAGTATTAAAGAGCTCCGCTTTATAGTAGTAAATTACAGTGATGCATGGATACTGGACAAACAAATATCACTTTCTCACTGTTTACATGATAGCCTGACATCATGTCTTATGAGTGGAGATATATGAATCAATTCAAAATTTGAATTACAGCAATCAATACGACTGCAGCAGCAATCAAAATCCTTGCTTGTGGTTGGTCATTGCCAAGCTGCTCTCATGGTGATTGTGAGTGCTGTGATATATGATTGTTGTATATTGCTCTACATGAAAAGTGGGCTGTAAGCCAGTTTGGGGTCCCACTTTGCACCATAAGCAGAAACTAGAAATGTCGCGACGGCGACTGATGCCTCCGCCATAATGCATGATTCTCCCAATAGGTGTATAGTACAATGTCTTCACAATGTGTGACGACAGTTTCACATAACTGGCAAAATATCGAAATAACACTCAGGTTTGTCAGAAATATCTTGAATGTTCACTTTCCACGAATTGGGTTTGCTATTTAATTGACCTAATTGTCTATTAAAGAGTGCAGGTACACATATTTGGGGAATTGAAAATTTTTACTTGACTTCTGACCGACCTTATTCTAAGTTTATGCATTGAGTATAATTTCCAAGGTATGAAGAAAGTGTGTAATTACAGTACAAAATATTTTTTTTTTTCATATAAACCTGACCTTTCACCCTTAACCTTTGACCTTTGACCTTCTGGCTGGAAATTTCCAAGAGAATCTCTATTAAGTAATACATACATATATTAAATTTTAAAACTAATAATGCTATCATTGCATATACTAACTATATAAGGGAAATAGTAACATTTTAAGGAGTTGACCTTGACCTTTGACCCCCCTGACTATTGACCCATGACCCCTAAATTCCCTAGATAATCCCTGCCAGTCAGTATATGCATATGTACCAAGTTCCATGAAGATACATTGAACCATTTGCGAGAAAAGTGATATTGCAACATTTTCACCTAACCTTTGACCTTTTGACCTTTGACCTTATGACATGAAACTCTCTCTGGAGAATCTTTACACAGTAGTACATGTCTACACTAAGTTTCAAGAAAATAACTGCGGGCATTGCATAGATATGGGGGAAATAGCAACATTTTTAGCATTTGACCTTGACCTTTTGACCTTTGACCTCTTGTCAATGTCACTAAAATCTACTCAACTAATTGTCCCATCATACATCATCCTTGGTCCAAGTTTGGTGAAAGCTGCTTCCTCCAGTTTTGAGTTATCACGTAAACAGATAAATTTTAAGATTTGACCTTGATCTTTGACCTTTGACCTCTGTCCGATTTCACTGAAAAACTAATCAAGTAATTGTCTTATCAAACATCATCCTCCAACAAAGTTTGGTGAAATTTGCTCCATCCAATCTTGAGTTATCGCATAAACGGATACAATATCATGATTTGACCTTGACCTTTGACCTTTGACCTTTAGCCGATTTCACCCAAAATCTAATCAAATCATTGCCCCATCATACTTCATACTTGGACCAAGTTTGGTAAAATTCCAGTAAATATTACTCAAGTTATCGCGTAAACGAAAGCGGACGGACGTACGTACGGACGTACGTACGGACGGACGGACAACCCGAAAACATAATGCCTCCGGCACCACTTCGTGGCGGAGGCATAAAAAGGGTCATTAGTACCAACAGGGCATTTGGTTTCAGATTCACTGTGATATGCATTTATTCAAGTAAATCTTACAAATGGTGCTTGCCACATGCCCTGACAGCAAAAGTGGTATTCGGCAATATCAATAGAAAAAGATTGTTTATACATTCAATGCAAAATAATGTAATGGATGCGTAGTGTACCTGTAATTGACAGACCATTCTGGTCACATGGTTTATTCAAGTTTATCCTTTCATTGTGAAAACATGATGTGATGAATTCTATAAATTGTTATGTTGGGCAACCTTGCGCATTGTGTCACTTTGAAAATGAGTGAAGTGTCTATACACCAACTGAGAAAAAAGAAGTCATTTGTACCCATGTGCAAATGAGCTATTAACTGGTTGAGGAGGAGTCCCGAGTATACTTGTTTATACTTGTGTTGTAGCAAAATCAGCCCGTCCTCGATGGCTTAAAACTCAGAACTGGCTTACTGGTGTGACTCATCACTTACCCCTCTGTACAGGGCATCCACCTGGTCCTTGGCTGACTGACCTCCCATTATCAACAGATCCCTGGTATGGAAGAGAAAACAGGAGTATTTGTTACATCAATTAAAGGTATTGTTTACCACAGGGAGCAGCGATTAAAAAATGTTCAAGTTATCACATTTGATGCATATATGCAGGTCAGTTGTATCACAAAATATCCTACCATATAAACATTTTGCAATAAAGCCTGAACTATAAGGAGACATCAGTATTTTTCTCAATAAACCATTACCTGTAGACGTTTTATTCTAGAAACAATTTAATTATAACTGTTTTGTAACATTTTGTACATTCAACAATACTTAATGTTGATTACACTAATTAACATATTTACATTGGTTGCTTCTATCCCTAACTCACATTTTAGAACTATTGCAAAGCACTAAAGCTGGGTTTTTGCTTCATCTGTAAATGGTAAATAATGCCTTTAAAGTGAGAGTGGGAATGAAAAAATCAGAGAGAGAGAGGGGGAAGACAAAGAAAGAGAATATGTGACTGCTGCAACAAAAGGATCCGAAAGTCGGGGAGGACAATTTTCTGAAAATGACATGACATTATTCCATTACTCTTCCACATTAATGTCATATATAACATGACTCATAAGTGTACTCAGTTGCGGAGATAACAATAATTTCATTAGCGCACGTCGAGTGGTTTAGGAAATTAGCATTTCGAGAAAACTGCTTTCAAAGTTTTCCTTCCGATGTTCACTCAAGCTTAGCGCCAGCGGTCTACGCACGACCAAGCAGTAATCAGGATGCCACGCACTGACCAATGAGATCACCCCCTCATTGCTAGGGGCGGAGTCTAGCTGCAGCGCTAAATCCAAATCTTCGGACACACCTCTGTTCCGTTGAAAGTCGGAAAATCACGGCCCAGAAAAATGCTATTTTCTTGCCTTTCCTTTGATCATTTAGCTTCGAGATTTCGGCAAATGATAGAAGATACATAGATTACAAAATTACATCAAAAACAGAAATCCGAACGTTTTGACCGATTTTGATGATCCGACTTCAAACTCAATTTTCTCAGCTCACCCGTCAGCGACTTAAGGATCCTTTTGTTGTAGCAGGTCAAATATGATTAAGCCATCTTATACAAATAGTGAATGGTTTACACAGGTGCAATGGTAGCGTACAAGATTTTGCATGAGGTGAGAGATAAAGGTGCTCTATTCAACTAGGCAAAGCCGAGTTGAATAGTGCGCCTCATCTTTCACCGAGTGCAAAATCTTGTTCCATTGCACGAATAAAGAGCATTCACTATTTGTTTTGGTGACATGTCATTTGCTCCAGCGACGATTGACTTATTTTCTACAAGGACTTTAATAGGGTTAAGGCTAGGATTGTGATATGGTTTTAGATTTAGTGTGATGTGAGGATTAGGGTTTTGTTTGTGGGTAGAATTTATGTTTGGCTTTATAGCAGGCAGGTATTTCTTGGGGGCCGCAGGAGCAAATGTCATGGAGCCATTTGTTTTATACAACAACATAGACATCAACAGATGTGGCCTTGAATTTAGTAGAGAAACATCAACCATTTTTTTTTTTTCATGAAAGGCAAAAGAGTACCATAGCCACAGTCAGTCGTAAAGTTGAAGCTGTTGACAGTAGAATAAGTGACTGAATGGGCACTTGCAAATGATTGAATGTGCTGGGCAAAGGTTTGCTTACTGCGGCAGAACTGTGCATTGGGACAAAAACTATGAGTTGATCATAGTTTAAAACGGGAGTCAATGGGAATTGGTGAAATCAGCTGTGTGCTATCCAGGGCTTGCACACTAACCCATGTTTTTTTTTTTTTTTTTTTTTTCCCCTACTGGTCCGACCCGTCTGTCGGACCAGTACATTGTAGGTGCCCAGGCTTTCCATCTTTTAAGGGTCCATTCCTGAAGAAGCTACTTGTCTGACAGTGATCTTTTACTGGTCAGGGACCGTTGCACCAGTGCCAGGGTGCAGTGTTGCAGCTATCCATTTTTGCTCAGACAAAAATTGAATGGCTCAACAGCAAGATCATGCAATGGTACTTTGAACTGCATGTCATGTGATGAGCCACTGACCAATCAGATGCTATGACCATTGCCTTTCTTACCTTGGACAATGTGTTGTCATGTGTTTCTTGAACAGCTTAATTTGGTTCAGTGTCTATGAAAGAAAACAAGGAAGTGACAATTAATTACAATGTCTACTCAAGTACGTTAACCCGTTGAGGACGGTTTGATTTTGCTACAACACGCATTTCCCATAGACACCTGCCCGAGTATACTCCGGACTCGTCCTCAACGGGCTAAGATAATCTTACATATTGCTACACAGTAGCAACGAAAATAAGAATACACCAAAAACATCCAACCAGTGGTCATACCCAAAAGTAAATCAAAGTGGCTGCTTCCTTCTCTTTTTTTTTTTAATAAGTTTCACAATTTGAAAAAAAAAAAAAGAATGACACAGGCAAATATTATCAGAAATAATTTTTTTTTTTTTGGAAGAAATGACGTCAGTGTCCCTCAATTCAAAACAATGATGTGCTTCAACACTGGGCTTCTCATTCAATAATTTAAACTGTAGCAGTCAATTACAACCATAAGGCAAATAAACAAATAAACGAAGAATGATAGGCGCCCTGGAATGCAACAAACATTGTATAAATCTGCATTCAGCAGGCCCAATGTCATACAGACTGCCATGTATTTGCAGGAAGAATACAGAGCTAGTCAAAATCAAGAAATGAAAGTATAATACACTAAATTGTGTCCTGACACATACAGAACATTCCTCTCAAAAAACAAAAATATCTGCATTTGACATACCTGTTCAGCCAGCTCCCTCGAAGGCTGGAAGAAATGTAGAGAGATAAAAGTTTCAAACACAGAATAAAAGTTCTGATGAATTTCTGTGCAAAGTACATGTAGATACAATAATTTCATTAACAACAATGATACTTCAACCAATACTACCACTATTGCTGCTGCTATCACTATTACTTACTTATATTACTACTACTACTTCTACTACTACTACTACTACTACTACTACTACTACTACTACTACTACTACTACTACTACTTGTACTACTACTACTACTGCTACTACTATTACTACTACTACTGCTACTACTATTACTACTACTACTACTACTACTACTACTACTACTACTACTCCTACTACAACTACATCCATTTCCATCATCTCATTCCTACTGTACAATATTTCGATGCAAAGGTCACAATTTCTTCTCTTTGATAAATCTAAATATTTACTTAAGACATGTGTGTCGGTGCATGGGTGGCTAGTGAAGGAATGATTACCTTGTAATCATCTCATGTCACTTGCATACTGTGACTGTGATCTATGTTAATGTTTCATTCTAATTTGTAAAAAAACCTAATAATTTTCTTCATGTCTGATTTTCATAATATTTTCACACTCTGCTTTATCAACATATTTTGACCTCATTTAGCAAAGTCATCTGGAATACAGTGTGAAGTTACACTTGGATTCCAAGCCTACCTCTATGATGATGGCTTTTGGAGCGTTGGGAGCATCCTTAGCACCTCCTTTCTGGACACTACCTGAATGCAGAACCAGAAATACAAAGTTAATAAATGGCAATGTAAAGTAATGCATAACTGCGTTTCAATGATGCTGCCCTCATTTGACAAACACGGGTAATTCTTCAGGCACCTGCAAAATAACAAATTTCAACAATTTGACAATGGTCACTAAATATGTTTTTTTATACGTACCATCTCGTTCATAGATAATACTTTCATGAGGTTTCCCCGAGTGCAAAACCAGAAACAGAAGGTTGTATTACTTGTTAAATTACACTTCAAGGAGATTCAATTGTTCATTCAAAAAGCACAAAACTTGGA
The DNA here is from genome assembly GCF_040938485.1 of Diadema antillarum. Lineage (NCBI taxonomy): Eukaryota > Metazoa > Echinodermata > Echinoidea > Diadematoida > Diadematidae > Diadema > Diadema antillarum. Next base: position 2,242,837 of record NW_027271032.1, on the reverse strand, counting down.
ACAAAATGAGGATAACATATTAGAAACATGAGAATGAGAAATATAGTGCCATATTTGATTACCTTTGTTTGGAGAGGTAATTGTGAAGTTGGTAGGAGCTTCACATAAAGAAATGTAGCCACCCTGTAAGAAGAACAGTGACAGAAATAAATCTATTCAATAGCGTCAGCACAATTCTAACCTTTTGTTTTCTTTCTTTGCTCATTTTTTGAGAGCTATTCATGGTACATAATTGGTATATGTACAACCACTCAACATCCCCCTAGCACAAAACTGCCCACACAAAGAAACACACACTAGAAATTAAAAAAAAAAAAAAAAATACAAATTGATTATTGACAAATCATGAAATGACAAGACATCACTCACATCTGGACTGTGAATTTGAACAATGAAATTGAGTTGTAATAACCAGAATCCAGGCTTAACTAAGATATCATCTTGTCTATCTCTTCTCCATCTTCAAATAAAAGAAAACAAAATGGCTATCAGGTCTCTGACATATTGCTAAAAAAAAAGAGTACCAAAGAATAAGATACTGAGTGCAGACTTCAGATAAAGGGACTAGTCCATTCAGCTTGAGATGCCAACTTACGGTGGGTGGATAATCGAATGGGGTTCGTCCAAAGTTGAACTTCATTTCAGCATTCTGTGGATCAAAGGAATTATAAGAAGACATCATGTTAATGTAGCAATATCCAATATGTTCATCCAACTTCTGACACAAATCTATTCAACCTTGACAAGTAGTCAACATGGTGAATTTCCTACAGTAAATTACATACTTCTAGTTCCTACATAAAAGTTTTCAAAACAAACAAAACATAGAAAGAGATCTTAAATTAAAAAAAAAAAATGCAGCATGATTACGACTGAACTGCTTCACTCTCTATACACAAAAGATTTTCTAATGCTTTACAAGTATCTAATGACATTTCATACCAAGTACAATGTAAAAAAATCCTTTGTCTTGTCAGCAAATCACAATTACTTCTTGATAGCTGTGCCACGACATTCAGACAGATAAAGTCTTAGTATCACAAAGATTCACACAAGTTTATGTGTAAGTATGATCAATAAAGCAAACTGTTTCACTCTTTCCTATTAAAGAGCTATTCAGTCATATTCAGGGTAGATAACAAAATAAGATGGACAAGGCCCCCCCCCCCCCCCCAAAAAAAAAAAAGAAGAAGAAGAAAAGATTGTCTTGTCAGTAAGTCCCATTCACTTTCCTTTATTTGTTAGCTGTGTTATGATATTCGGATATGTGAAATCACAATATCAAACAAGACTGACTAAAAAAAAACCACAGCACTATAAATACCCAGATTTGAACCCAAGAGACTGCTCATAAAGAGATTAACAATCACTATAAGTTGCATCATGTGCAGATACCATGCTAACATACAGATGCACATGAAGCTAGCATGACAATTGTGTTGTTGTACATGTACTTGTTGTAAACTGCTCTGTGAGACAGGACACATAGATATATTAAAAACAATAAGAAACAAGTCTCATTATCGTCTTCAGCATAATTGTCCCTCCATGTACTATCACCGTATCATCAGAATCACTGTTGTCATTATCACTGTCATCATCATCATCACCATCACCACCACTAGATCATCTTCATCATCATTATCATCATCACCATCATTATCTTCAGTCATCATCATCCTTATCATCTTTGCTATCATCACCACCATTGTCACCATCGTCATCTTCATCATCAACTTCATCAATCATCTTCATCATCATCATCATCATCTTCATCATCATCAACATAAAGGAATGGAGGAAACTACTCTTGTTACAGACGTACCTTCAATACCACTGCCGGGTAGAATGTGTATTGTAGCATGTGGCCAGGTATAGTGAAAGCATGTCCGAGGTGCCGTCCTATTACACAGTGGAGAGAGAAAAAAAAAGTCTTATTTCCTCTGGTACGGACTAACATAAAAGAGGGTACTTACTCACAAAATACTACCGTAGAACCACAAATTTTCCTTTACTTTTTTTTTTCCAAAGTAATATTCTTCAGATATGTGTCTCAAGCTGGGCTGGCAAATTCATACATCAAGAAAGGTTCCAAAGAGTCTTTACAGAGGTATTCATATGTTGCATGTATCCCAATAAGCATTTAAAATTTCTATATGGCTGTACACACACAACAAGATCATTGTTAACAAGATGATGTGACCAAACTGATATAGAATCCACTATGAAAACAGATATATCAATCTATCCTCTAAGCCCATTGAGAACAGGCTGATTTTGCTACAACACGCATTTCCCATAGACACTTGGCGAGTATACTTAGGACTCGTCTTCAATCGGTTAAAGACAGAAAGGAGAAGAAATCATGAGAGGTAACAGTGCATACTTATTTTGTTGAAGAAAGGTAATGATTCTGAATGGTTTGTGATTACAATGGAAGGCACTCTGATTCAGTTTAAGTTGTAAAAAAAAACAAAATAGGAAAGAAAGAAATATGTTCTGTGGAGTTAGTTCATTGAACCAAGACAATGAATTCATTGGGAGTATTCTAATGTGACCAAAGAAAGATAAAGAGTGTTTACCATTTTTGGAGAAGGATATTTCTGCTTTGTTTAGATCCAAATAACAGCCAATTGTATCGTCCTTGCCAAATGCCTGTAAAATATAAAAGGAGAAAATAAGAAAGAAAATTGCATAACTTTTAGCATTCACTACCATCATTAATCAAATTCAATTGCAGACCATACGTGGCAAAAATCTTCTAGTTGGTATCATACGATATGGAAAAATGACAATGGATTAAATATTATCAGCTTTCACTTCTGTGACCAACTCCAAATTCTGCTAAAAATAAATTCCCTCATCTCAAATCATTGTCCCATTTGTAATACTTTTTAGCAATGACACTTGTATCTCAACAACACAATTCACGTGTTGTAGCACACTTTCAATGAAATTATGAGGAAATGTAACCACAGATAGAAAAATGGCAAAATAGATGTGCAAACAATTGTGTCGATGTGTGAAGCATGATTCGCTGAGCAATGAAATGTGATTCAAATAATTGATAACGAACTACATGACGTGCATGCCATAAATGTCACAATGAAAGAGAATGAGCTGAGGTGCCTACCTCTCCATAATCATCAAACTGACGACCAAATGATTTCTTGCCGGTGCCTCCAAAGCCAAAGCCAAACTTGTCAGTGCCTGCCAATATTAAGACAGTCAAAAGGGACATGATTAGCAAAAACAAAGACAAAAGAAAAAGGCAATACACTGATTAAACACATTCACACACAAGCAGCAAATACACTAAAAGGCATAGTCCAGGGGCTTGAATGAAGTAAAATGCCCCATTGGCAGTTTTGTTCTTGTGAAATAAATGCAACATTTGTTTTGTAGCTGCAAAATGCAACTTGTCTACAAAGGCTACTTAGAGAGATTGCAAAATTGACTGTGCCTGACAGGTGGTCACAGCAGACAGGTTTACAGCCAATTTTGATATGTTACACGTATAATGCTGGCAGGCTCACTCACTCCCCTGCTGTCAATGACTAAGCAATATAGCAGACATACATTGATGTGCGTCAATTACTGCATGTTTCCATGAAAACTACAAGAGAAGAGTATTCCCCACAAGGAAAAAAAAAACATGATAGGTAATTCTATCGTCTTACGTTCTTTAACGTGATATACTGAAAGAACTGGACACACCATTATCGACCAAGATTTCAAGAGGAACAGTCACTGCTTGTTACCACACTGCAAATTTCGCCAGTTAACACAAATAGCCTTCACACATTTCTGCAGACGCATCTCTTGTGTTGTGGACTGTCTTTCAGTGTGAATAAGAAGACGCATTCCAGAGTGGCCCAGTGACTCACCTAAGTTGAGATCAGCTTTTTCCGTGGCCCAGCCGACCCTGCACAGTCCTTCATCTGTCACAGTAGCCTCGTAGTAGTATTTCCCTGGTCAACAGAAAGATGTCATTGTAGTGAGATTCAATCGTTCCTGGACCACCATATCAAAATGCTGCTGAAATCATATAAAAACATGTTCTTTCTGGGATTGAAAGCAATGTAAGCAGAATACATCAGTGAGGCTTGAGGTAAATCTGACAATACCCTTAAAAGTTATGAATTTGTACAGCTTTAGTGCTGCCATCGCTGAACGAGAAGACTGCTACAATTTATGACGTCACTGCAGGAAAGTGAAAATATGAAAAGAATTCCACAAAAATTCGTTTTCTTTGAAAAATACAGTCCTTTGACTGGTTACTGACATACAATAAGGGTAATATAATTCCCACTGCTTTCTGAAAGCGATAAGTCAATTGCTCTTTCATTACGCTATAAAAATGACATTTTGCATGTTTACATTTTGTAGTTCTGACGTGGTGTCACAAATTGTTGTAGTTTTCTCATCAAGTGATGGCACCACAGAAATTTCAAAAACTGGTAACTTTTGTATGGATTGTCAGATTTTCCACAAACTTCGTTGATGTAGTCTCTACTATTGCTGCATTCACTAAATATCATTCAACCACAAAATGGGAAGATTTCAAACACATTATGAAATGTGTAAACACACACACACACACACACACACACATACACAAAGAACAAGGTTTTGCACACACATGCCTATACATTAGGCACACACTCCCTTGTATCTGCTGAGGTTGACAGTGGTGTGACTTCAGGGCCCCATTTCATAAAAGATGTTAGGATGACAACTCTTGCTGGAATGACAACTTCCCACAGCAAACAGCCAATCAGGAAGCTGGATTTTTGTCGTTACCATGACAATTGTCATTCCAGCAAAGAGTTGTCATCAAATAAACTCTTTATGAAATGGGGCCCAGGACCTTACCTTTCCCAGTGACCCCCTTGTTACACCGCGTCCCATGCCATGACTGCATCTCTCGACTTTGGCACAGTAAACCCTCCTTGTCAATTGCTGGACACAGTAGAAATTGAGAAATACAGAATGAAGATGGTGTACAGTCATCAAACCCAATCTCCCTTCCCATCCCCCCAAAATGTCCCCAATCAAAGAAATAAACAAATGACTACATCATACTTGTAAATAGACAATTATCTGCATGTACCTCCATACTGGAATTATATCTAGCTCATTTGGATTGGTAGTATTATACAAGCTTGTAGAACATAGCAAGAATTGACAATGGGCCCTGTTTCATGAAGAGCTATAATTGATTATATAGTTGATTTCTATCATAAGTCTATGGCAGCCTGTGTGTAAGGAAATTTAAAATAACATCTTTTGATAATATTGGGCCCTACTCATTATAATGACATGCTATTGACTTTGAAAGACACACCATGAGCTGCCAATGAAGCACATAAAAGGACACATTGATACTTAAAACTCTCCAACAGTTGAGGATGATATACAATAGGAGGTATAAAAGGCTTTTACCAACTTTTAGTAATTGTGCTAGCGAGATTTCATCCACTCCTTATGATGTGGTCTTCCTCAGGCCAAGTGGACAAAAGCTTGCCAGCACAATTACTAATGGTTTGTCTACAAGCCTTAAAACTCATACTGTAAGGGACACACTGCAGAGACTCCAACCCTCCTGTTTTCGACGGGAGATCTCCCGCCGAAATCCCTTTTTTGCAAAATCTCCCGTTCTCCCGCTTGAGATTGAATTTCTCCCGCCCTGGCTCTGTGTCTCCTGCTTGAAATGATTTCTTACTTAATATCATTGTATGTTGAAAAAAGTAAGCCTTAGATAGCACGAGAGAGCATCTAGAACCCTACAGCAAGGAACTTCGTGCACATCAAATTGGAGTCTCCCGTTTGCTAGGGGTTTCAGGCGGGAGAATCTCCCGATCAGAAGGTGCTTGGGGTTGGAGTCTCTGACACTGTCACCCAATATTGCTCCACTGAAAGGTGCACCAACTAGCCGTGCAGTTCATCCACACACACTAGATAGTATCATGCTCTTCCTTTGACACTGGGAACTCTTTTATATCTATTCAAAGATTGCAGTAGTAATCCCAAAAGGAACCATTGTAAGGGATGATTACAAAATCAATTTCAGCATGATGTGCTGTAATTCTTCCTTCAAGAAATTAAAAAATGACAACAATTTTCCATCATACTGTACAAGTGGAAATTTTTGTGGTGTGGAAATTTGTGGACATATTGCAGGACCAGAAGCCAGCCCAAATATGAAAACATGCAAATACTTTTTCACGTCATATGTCCCACTTATAAATGTCTTGATTCCACGGAATTGAAAACATGCAGAATTCATCTTACCCAGCCAAGGGAGAAAAAGAACTTGTACAAAAATAACCACTTTTACAGTACATTAGAAGCCTGTATAGTGTAGCTGGTGTGACAAGACCTTGTATCTCAAATTTTGGTGAAAATAACTTTTTTTGATTAACGGTCAGATAATCAGTTAAGTGATGTTTGCTCTCCTGAACATTTGTCATTTTGTAGATACGAGGTCTTGTCGCCCCAGCAACGATAGGTAGCGCCCCCTTTAACCCTGAGTTTCATGTCCTGATGGCTCTCGTAATTATGGTAAAAATGTCTTACCCATGGCATCCCCCCTGTCGTAGACATTCATCTTCCAGGTTGGGGAATCTGTGTCCAAGGAAGAAGAAATAAACACATGACACATATATGGCATGACACCAGAGGACCTTGCATCACTGATAGCAGAAACAGGTAGACAGATAGACAGACAAACACACAGACAATTATCCAGAATGATAGAGGAAGAGAGAAAAGATTTGAATCAATTCTGATATCATTTCATACGTACTTCTTTCTATGGAAGATAACTAATGCATTCAGAGCAATTCAATGACTCTACAGACTAAAAACAGTATGATATGATAAAGAGGGACTAAATCAATGCAAAAACTCAATTGTGCAAACCATAAATCAAAAAATTTGTATGTAGCCTGACAGAAACCATTCTGCATGCTAGGTTAACTTTTGTCCACACAGTAACTGTTAGGTCCGAGCTTGCAAGCACCACAACATGCGAACAATCTACTGTACATGGCATACATTTCGCAATATTTCTATTTTCGCAAATTTCCCAAATCCGGTGCTGTTCGCAAAATTAAAAATGACAAAAAATCTGCTCTGATCCTGACAAGAATGTGACGTGCCTGTGTACATTTCTCCATTCATCACTGTATTCATGATTGTGAATTCTTAACCACTCCCAAAATTATCTGGAAGTCCCGATTCAAGAAAAATTAGACTCCATAAATATATGGTGTATACAGTACACAAATGATGCACAAATCTGAGTGCATGAGTTGGAATTGTGTGCATAAGGTAATTATGGAATACTTAACCCACAAGGCAAAGTCGAATGGGCATCAGGCTAAATTCTATAGTTAGCGACACTATTCCGACAGATGCATGAAAAGACATGTGCGCCATCTGTGGGTAATTTTCTTGCCAAAAATCCATTTTTCTGTCATGGTACCCATGGCAAATATACTGGAGGCATCTCCTTTTGGCTTGTCATAGTCTAAAGCCCGAAAATCATGCATCCAGTACTTCAAAACCATGCATGGAAAAAAATACTGGATGCATGATTTTCAGAGAATAAGCCTCTTGTACTGGGTGCGCGAGCGCTTGCTTAGTGTGCGAACCTTTGCTACAAGTCGGTGCACTCTTGCTACGTTTACCACTGTGACTCAGCATGTGGCCAGGAAAAAAATCAACACATAGCTCCCGACAAATGAGATCACAGGATTCTCACTACCAATTCTATAATACTGTATACGCCATATATTTTGCGAGTCTGGTGGAGTCCTGTACTGAACGGAGAAAGGACGTACATGTACATGCGTACGTCACAACCACATAGGGATCAGCGGCAATATTTTCGTGTGTCTTTAATTTCGCGAATAGTAACTGACTCGCGAAATTCACGAAAATAAAATCCTCACAAAATATTTGGTGTATACAGTACATGCTTGGAGCGTGTATTCAATCTCACCAATGCTGACCGCTGCTGCCGACTCCTCCAACTTGCCCTCTGCCTTGTCTCGCAGCGTCTCATGAACAATCTGGATGACAGGAAGGCAGAAGGCCTACAAGCAGGGGGAAAACAGGAAAATCTCAAGAAATAACTTTGCACAATGTTATTGCCTTTACACATGGGGGGGGGGGGGTGGGTCTGAACATTAAGTAGCAAATCTTTTCTTTTCCGATGATAGAAAAAAATGCATCTTCTTCGGGAAAAAAAACACATTTTCTGTGAGCCATGGAAACAAAACAAACACTAGAAAAACACTCATAGGGTGCACACCCCCATCAAGCAGCTCATTTCCACCATTACACAGGCATGCTTTAAATCGCCCAATTTCCTAATACAGGCGCCTTTTGTTTACGTCATCTGCTTCAAGCTAAGCGGTGCCTGGCCCAAGCAGAGCAAACATTCTAGAGCTCAGGAACATGCAAACCTCAGATACCCCCAGTCAGAACTCTGAAGTTCATTGACCCTATCTGCAAAAAGACAAAGAAATCCTTCAAAAATCCATAAAAATTCCAAGATCATTACCAAAATGTAATCATTTGTTACTTGTGTAATTATCAACTTTTCCTGTAAGTTTCATTCAAATCTGTTCCTAACTTTTTGAGTTACTTTGAAAACAGACAAACAAACAAACCAATGCCGATGAAAACATAACCTCCTCCTTCCTTGGCAAAGGTAACAAGGAAAAAGCTAAAAACTGTGGCTGGACACATGGATAAACAGACAGACACTAAAACAGAAAAAAAAGGCAGCTTTACATATTTACCCTAGTGTATCTAAATATTCAAATACCGGTATATCTTATTTTCTTGTATTTTGCCTCCTCTGTCACAAATATTAAAGATCAGAAAAAATAGCTACACAAATTGCTGAATCAAGCAAAGAAGATAACGTTTGCCCTATTCAGTTTTGTTTTCAGGAATATCCTTGTGTCTGTTTGGTGAGAGCCGTTCTTACTCAACAAAAATCTATATTCCAAAACACAATCGACATACGGGGGGGGGGGGGGGGGGGGGGGGGGGGGGGATGACTTACCCCAGTCTTTCCACTTCCTGTTTCAGCAGCCTGCATAGAAAGCAAGCATGGGTAAGGTTTCAAGAAATGCTCACAAAAACTTTAACATTGAGAACCACAACATAGTAGGCAACTGAGGGCTATCTTTCTATCAGAATGTTACAATGTTGGTGCAGTGAGCCCACACAGAGATCTAGTTGTGTTTTACCGGGTACTTGCTGACATCATTGACTACAGGAGACAATAAATTAAGATTTTTTAGTTTCCATTCACAAACAGATATAAAATCTCAGTTCAAGAGTATTAACCCATTGAGGAACGGCTGATTTTGCTACAACACACATTTCCCATAGACGCTTGCTCGAGTATACTCAGGACTCGTCCTCAATGGGTTAACCAGTGCAATGAGTGTGTGGGAATTATTTTAACACTAAATATAGCAATAATCATTCCTTCAGTGACATCACAAAGGGCTAGACAGTATCTAAAATGACCAACATGCGATGCACTCAATTTGTGATTTGTGAATGTTCCAGATCCTAGGGAAACATCTCAATGCCAACACTGAGACGGGTAAATTATTGTCTGTGAATACTTGTAGAGAAATGAACATACCATGAGAACATCACCACCACCAAGAATGAGTGGAATGGCCTCTGCCTGTACATCAGTAGGCAATCTGTCAAATAATGCAATGGGTATGGCCATTAAAGAGATGATATAGTTTTGGTTGAGATGGGGGATTCAGAATTTAACTCTTTGCGAGATAATTAGAAACCAGTTATCAAATGATAAAGAACATACAACTCTGAGAGGAATTCAAAGTTTACTTGATTAAAAATCAGTTTTGAAATGGCTAAGATTTCTAAAAACAAAGTAAAACAACAAAGATCTTAATAAAAAAGGTTGGGGTCCTACCTTTTATCAAGACAGGTCTCTCTGTTTTTGGACATCTCAGCCGGAAAAATACCCTTTGCAATCAAATTTTTCAAAACAGGTTACAGCCAATTTACATAATGTTCATCTAATAATAGGGAGAACTGTAATAAACAAACTCACATACAAAAAGGAAAAAATAAACACACTTCATAAAGCCTCATATATAAATTTTCCTTAAAGGACAAGTTCACTGTCCTGTACATATGTGAATGCAGCAATATTATTAGAACACATCAGTGAAAATTTGGGGAAAATCGGACAATCCGTTCACAAGTTATGAATTCTTAAAATGTCTGCTCAGTCACTGCTGGATGAGAAGACTAATACAGTGTACACTGTATGATGTCACATGCGTACATCAATATAAGGAAAACATAAAAAGAATTTCACATATCTGTCTTTTTTGAAAAAAAAGTGCACATTTCCTTGACTTGTCAATGGCGTATGTTACGGGTAATATTATTCCCCCTGCCTTCTGAAAGAGACATGCCAAGCGTTCTTTTATTATGCGAGAAAAGTGAAAACATGTTGAATTTTCTTTATGTTTTCATTATATCGCTGTACACATGTGACATCACAAGCTGTAGTAGTCTTCTCATCCAGCAGTGACTGAGGAGAAACGTCAAAAATTTATAACTTTTGAACGGGTTGTCCACTTTTCCTCAAACTCTCACTGATGTGTTCTACTAATATTGCTGCATTCACTCAATCCACATGTCTATGAAGGTGGACTTGTCCTTTAATATACTACAGCTATGATCCCTGCTTCACCAAGAGGAATGTTTGGGAACAAAATACTCACAGCCATCCCATCTCATCCACAGCCTGAGTGATCTCAGGTAGGCATCCAAATTCTACAAAGAAAGAAAGAAAAGAAATTGAAATAGAAGACAATCATGGCACAGCCTACATTCTAGTCAAATTTGTGCGAGTACAACGTACATGTACCAACAAAACAAAAAAGTTCAATCCCATAAAATTGATAGTTCCATCCAGAAAAATAAATACCCAAACAAATATATCTATATATGAATTCTATAAAAAACTGTTGAAACAAATAACAAAATGAACAAAAGGAAAACAGAAAGATTTACGAAAAAAAAAATGATTAAATCATATTTTTGGTTGTTGTTGTGCTGTGTTGTGTTGTGTTTCACTCATCTTCCTTTCTTTATACAGATATGGTACTAAAGTAATGGGCCTACTACCGGACAGCATGGTAATTCTGGACACACACATATCTGCGAAATAATGACATTCAATATGCATGGGACTTCATGAATAGACTAGCCTTACTGAGCATAATTGTTACTGCCAGAAATTGCTAAAATGCAACACAAAAATGTAGAAATATTAAGAAATTCACATTTCACCTCAGATCTAGAAGAAGATGTAGATTCATCACAAGATTTTATAGCACAAATACGTCTATCTTTATTAGAAATATTCATGTAAAACCTTTTATTATCATACTAGATTGTCTAGATGTAAAAAAAATTGAGCCTCATTTGCCACTTAACTCTTTGTCGTCTGCTCAGTACAAAAGTGAACAGTGAATCATGGGTTTGAATGACGATAGATTCTGGTGCATGAATATTCAACTAGTGTATTTTTTGCTCAAAATTTCATCCTCTGAGTATGGAATTCAGAGCAGCACAAAATAAGCGTCCGGTAGTACAAAGTGCACTTTCCTAGAGCTCCTAAATACAAATTCTGGCAGCAACTTCAGCATTATGTTAGTCTTCCTTTTTATTTGGCTTCAATTCCATGAAAATATAGTCTTCTGAATCATCCCACGGCCATGGAATTGGATTCTCCTGGAACACTTCATGTGATAAAGCAAAAGCACCAGCTCAGCAGCTGCTACATGTCATTGACATTGTACACAGAGCTGAAATGTTAAGTTTTAGAGCAGTTTAAACATATTCCAAGTCAAATAAAGTAGATAACTTAATTCAAGATCCACTAAAATTATGGTATGCCACTGCACTGGCTTCCCTCGGCATATTCGTGAAATAGGCCCCACCACTGCATGTCCGTACTACAATACTACAGCGGCTCGCCTGTTACAGTATTTGTGAATTCAGCCCCAACGTATGGCGTTCATTGGTAGGTAAGCACAGCGGTGGGGCTTTCTTCCACAGTATAATACTTGTGAATGTGGCCCCATCAGACGGCGTTTACGCGAGATTGATACAGCGGTGGGGCTGATTTCCACAGCATAGTATCTTTCGTCCTCCCTTCCTCCCATTTTTTTTCCCTTTGGTCTTCAATTTTTACTCTCAGAAAGGACTCCCTAATTTCCCTTGACTAACTTAACAGGCAATTTAACCATAAACACAACCATACCTATACCTAACCTTACTTGCTAACGCACGCCAGTGCACGCGCACTGCGGTGGGGTCTTTTTCACGATTTTGTTGTTGTTGTTGTTGTTATTTAATTTAAAGGCGTGTGTCATTCAGTTATGAATATTTTGCCCCTTAAATTTCATTAGCCTAATCACCATCCACTTCAAATTATCATTTAATGTTTGTAGAATATTGAAAAATTCCATCGTTACTTAGGGCCTAAAGCAAGTGGCCCTTGATTCGACAGGATTCCATGAATAGCCACTCTTACAAATAAAAATTCACTGAAATTCATGAATAAAAAATGGCGCATATCAAGTGTGAAATTCAAGCAATGCAACTACCTCTACACATGTTCCGAAGAGCACATCAGTGGGCCACGTCGCCAGACCCCCGAAATCATTGTCGCATTTAAGCAATTCAACTGGTAAGTAAAGTTGCATACAATGTAGCAACACATACAATCATGTATAGACTCGTTTCATTCCAAGTTTCGAAGTTACCAGTCCGTTTATCTGCATTGAATCTGTACAGTGTGTATACCTACAGCCATGATGGCAGCCGTATCTGAGATAACTTGAGCGTTTATGCGATATTTACATTTTGCATGCCATCCGTGCAAAAATTTGCAGTATCACCATGGTTCCATTGCAGCGTGTTGTGTATGCGTTGAATGTCTCGCACAGCGTGGAGTACATGGAGTACCGCACTCTCGTAGTGCGATGTACTATGTATACAGTTCCGCCCGCGAGTGGCACGCGTGCTGATACATTCACATACAATTGTATAAGTTTAGGCAGGGCGAGCGCATGGCGCAGTACGTCACGAATGTCGAACCACGGACACCCGGTGTCGAACAATGAGCACAGGCGGTCGAACGATGGTTGCAGCGCAAGCGTTGGGATCATGCATGCTATTTTGCTTCCGCTGCTTAGGATGTCGAACATGGAGTCACTTGCTTTACTTTTTAGTGATGATAGATGTATGTGTGTGTGTGGTGTATTGTTCGTATTGCTGATGCAATTATACATGAATCCACAGTAACACCTACTCACTAATTAAAGTTGTAGAGGGAGAAATGAGACATCAGGGTTCGCAAGTAGTACATGAGATATTGCAGCTTTTATTCGAAGAGGTATCACATGGACGAGTCGTTGAGCAAGGAACTCTTTTACAATATTCAGCAACCACTATTTATACACAATCTCAGCAGGGAAATGACTCATCTCTCTGGAATGCGGTGAAACAATATCGTTAAAAAAAGCTACAAATCACTTGTCACTTTTGACAGCGATCTACTGTGTTCGGATATTATCAATGGGTGGCCTTATCTTTACCCATTACGGCGGCCGCCTCAGAAGTCGTGTGCTTATCAAGCAGTGTCCGGGGATGGGCCACGAGAGCAAAATATATCACGTCGAGTGGCTTTCAGTACTAGGAATTGTATCCGTCATCAATAACATTGAAGATAAACACACTGGCGAGCAGAGGTTCGCCGATAATCATGAGAGTTTGTCTACTAATTACATGAAAAGGAAACTGGTCGAGGAGAAAACGAAACAGCGGAGAGGGTCAATGACCCACAGAGAGAGGGAGAGCTAGAGAGTGTGTGCATGTGTTGGAGGTCGGAGCGGAGAGAAGGATATTGTGAAGGAGAGGGAAACCGAGAAAAGTTGAGCTGCTACAACTTTATTTAGAATCTAACATTTGTTAGCTTGTAAACTTTACCATCACTGCAGTGGCTGCATGAAAAAAAGTCTCCAAAATGGCAAAATATCCTTTTTTTTTAATCAGAAAGTTGAGCAACATTGAGGGCACACACAGCATACCATAATTTTTAGTCAATCAGAGGACACAGTTCCCGATTTACTATCCCTCACCAGGCCTCGAAATAGGATTTTGGAGGGGCAAGGCCATTTAGAAAAGGGCACTTTTTCCAAGAGGCCAGGGCACTTAGGTCAGTCAGAGGGGCACCAAGGCCACATTGGAAAGGGCATGTTGGGTGTTTATGAAAAAAGAAAGAAGAAAAAAACCGAGAAAAACAAACAAACACACACACACACACACACACACACAAAGTGCAACACACAAGAAAAACCTCTTCCCTACAGCTGTAACACATTCCCGATTTCCGCGTTTCTATCAGGTAAAACGACATTTTTTAAAACATGAAACAACAGTAGGTATTGATTGAAACTCGACACCCTTTCAGGCCAGCCAGGCCAGGCTGCCATGTAAGTTCAAAGCACATTCCGACAGCTGGCTGGCAAACCACAAGGCAAAGGAATTTGCGCGCGCGTGTAAATTGCTCGACTGGAGGGAGAAAAAAGGGCACATTTTTTTTGGCCGTAACTTTGATCAAAAAACAAAAGGCATTGCGGCCAACGAGAGTATCGGTATCTTGGCGAGCGAATGTGCGCGCGAGCGAGGGTGTGGGAGGGGTTTTTCCCCCCTGTGGCCTCCCACGGTAGGGAGCTTTTTCAACTTTTCGCTCTTAATGATGCGACCAGGTGCATACTTAAATGACTATTTTCTACTTATTTTGAAAGACAAAAGGAAAATATACCTACAATTGCAACTATCACCTTAATCTTTTGAGCTATGCTCATTATTATAGGCCCAAGTTGCAGACTTCGCCCGATGCTTGAGAAAAATTGGTGCCATGCGTGAGATTGTGAGACGGCCCCTAAATGCTTGAGTCTCACAAAGAATGCGTGAGACTTGGTAGCTCTGCACCAGTACTACCCTACAGTGTATGCCAGCTCATTCTTCCCACACACCATCCAGTTCGGTATGGGAAAAACCTGCCTGTTGATCCCACTGCATACCCATCCCTCATCGCCTTATAATCTGCGTTGAGGGAACTCTGAAGGATGTAACTCTACATCCAGAGATTTTTACTTGCACCTGTAAATATTTTGCACCTGATTTCAATTTCTGTTGCCCCGGTGCGGCATATGACATGCGTTAACTACACGCAGCGCTGTCGCGAAGCGACAGCGCTGCACCTCTATTCCTTCGCGGACGTTGTTATCGTTCACTGTTTCCTTCATGAATATCTTTATTAATCGTGGAAAACTAAAATATAAGGAATTATCGTAATCTATGACCATCATTCAATAACCGGTATGCGATTTTTTGTTTAATTACGTCTAAAACTTACCGAAATCTATGGCTGAAATCAGGTCTGTAAACGTCCTTACTGCTTCACTCCTCATCTGCGTGTTATATGAATGGCATTCACTCTCGTATACTACAACGTAGGTAGTCGGGGCGGAAGTGATGAGATAGTCGGATGACCCCGACTAAAAAAGTTCAAATCATTGCCGGTGCAGCACGCGCGGATCTACTACAAGCTTTACGTAACACATGAAACGCACGGGCGCACGGGCGTACGTAAAAAGCAACCACTTCTGAATGCGCATGCGTGGTAGTTTGTTGCTTTTGTGAAGCTCTCGAAGGAAAAGATGCCACCGCACGATCTACTCCGAAAAATTCAACAATAAGGTCTGGATACCAACAAAACGCCAAATTCAACTCAACCATCAGGAAAATACGCTGTAGGTAAGTGTTGCAAATTATATTACTCTTAAAATCATACAAAATAAAAGGTATTTTATGTGATTTTGCCGTCAATAGTGACGGTCGTTTACAACGTTGAAACACTAACACATGTCAGACCCTGTGCGCAGCACAGTGTCTGGTCAGGCTACATGCGTATGTTCTCGCACTTCACAGCTGTGGTGCGTTCATCCTCGACCATTTGAGGGCAGCACTCTACCGGAAGAAGAAAAAGATTTTAAGTTCGACTAAAATTCTTTGTGAAACACCCTCCAGAGAGGTGGGCCACTATCCGCACTAACGTTAAATTTACAGATTTGTTTTGTCTCCCTGCCCTGTCCTGTCCCGGCACTGTTGTGTGTGTTCAGGGCTCACACCCGTAAATACAATGGCATGTCCGAGACCCCTTCACAAATTCGTACCAAAGATACCAAAATAAATGAAGAAAAAAATTGATTAAAAATCAATTATGTACTTTGGCAAAAAACTGAATAGCTGTAGATATTGAGTATGAATTCCTCTACAAATTGCATTTTGGTTAGAAGATGAAAGCTTTTCTGGTGGAATTTGAGGGGACTATATTTCATTGGGTACGTGTACGGAAAATGGGTGATTTTTTGAGTGACAAGAACTCGTAGTCTGGCTTTTCGGACCCCTGGACAGAATTGGAACTGAATTATCCACCCTGAGAATTTGATGGATGAAAGGGTACATCTAACTTATCCAGGTTAGTGAAGCTGAAACACCTCATTTCTCCCAGCTATTTTACAGAATTTTTTGAAATTTGATTTTTAACACACATCCCTATGGGGAAATATTTATGGGTGTGAGCCCTATAGAGGATGCATGCAATGCACACAAGTCTATGGGAAGTATTCATCCCATACAAACTCTGCTGTATGTTGATCTATTGTGTCAGATCTCTTCCTCCCTCCCCCCTTCCCCTTCCTACCCCCCCCCCCCCCCCAACTCTGTTTGGCTATAATTTGTTTTCTTATTATGTTGTTGTGGTATAGATAGATCTTTGTACATAGCAGTCATCAGTATCACACAACTTTGAATGACTGTGTTATTTTAATGTATTTCTTTGTTTGGCTACCACTGAAACAGGTCAAAATTCATGAAGTTAGTCTGCTTGACAAAACAAAGTCTTTTCAAGTATTTTGTAGGCAATAATGTGATGATGACACCCCCATAATCAAAGATTACTGCCTGCATCTAGGTATTCATCTTATAAAGAACTGATCAACACTACATTTTTATTTTTTTTAAAAACCTCAAAGGGTGTGAGTTTCAAAAGTGTCCCTTTGAGAAGCTTTATAACAATTGAATGTGTAATTTCCCATATGATGTAGGTGCAAATATCATCAAAAACACATTTATGATGTTTAAAAGTCAAATGAGAAATATGACCTTCACTATAGGGCTCACACCCGTAAATACAATGGCATGTCCGAGACCCCTTCACAAATTCGTACCAAAGATACCAAAATAAATGAAGAAAAAAATTGATTAAAAATCAATTATGTACTTTGGCAAAAAATTGAATAGCTGTAGATATTGAGTATGAATTCCTCTACAAATTGCATTTTGGTTAGAAGATGAAAGCTTTTCTGGTGGAATTTGAGGGGACTATATTTCATTGGGTACGTGTACGGAAAATGGGTGATTTTTTGAGTGACAAAAACTCGTAGTCTGGCTTTTCGGACCCCTGGACAGAATTGGAACTGAATTATCCACCCTGAGAATTTGATGGATGAAAGGGTACATCTAACTTATCCAGGTTAGTGAAGCTGAAACACCTCATTTCTCCCAGCTATTTTACAGAATTTTTTGAAATTTGATTTTTAACACACATCCCTATGGGGAAATATTTATGGGTGTGAGCCCTATAGAGGATGCATGCAATGCACACAAGTCTATGGGAAGTATTCATCCCATACAAACTCTGCTGGTTTATGTTGATCTATTGTGTCAGATCTCTTCCTCCCTCCCCCCTTCCCCTTCCTACCCCCCCCCCCCCCCCCCCAACTCTGTTTGGCTATAATTTGTTTTCTTATTATGTTGTTGTGGTATAGATAAGATAGATCTTTGTACATAGCAGTCATCAGTATCACACAACTTTGAATGACTGTGTTATTTTAATGTATTTCTTTGTTTGGCTACCACTGAAACAGGTCAAAATTCATGAAGTTAGTCTGCTTGACAAAACAAAGTCTTTTCAAGTATTTTGTAGGCAATAATGCGATGATGACACCCCCATAATCAAAGATTACTGCCTGCATCTAGGTATTCATCTTATAAAGAACTGATCAACACTACATTTTTATTTTTTTTAAAAACCTCAAAGGGTGTGAGTTTCAAAAGTGTCCCTTTGAGAAGCTTTATAACAATTGAATGTGTAATTTCCCATATGATGTAGGTGCAAATATCATCAAAAACACATTTATGATGTTTAAAAGTCAAATGAGAAATATGACCTTCACTATAGGGCTCACACCCGTAAATACAATGGCATGTCCGAGACCCCTTCACAAATTCGTACCAAAGATACCAAAATAAATGAAGAAAAAAATTGATTAAAAATCAATTATGTACTTTGGCAAAAAACTGAATAGCTGTAGATATTGAGTATGAATTCCTCTACAAATTGCATTTTGGTTAGAAGATGAAAGCTTTTCTGGTGGAATTTGAGGGGACTATATTTCATTGGGTACGTGTACGGAAAATGGGTGATTTTTTGAGTGACAAGAACTCGTAGTCTGGCTTTTCGGACCCCTGGACAGAATTGGAACTGAATTATCCACCCTGAGAATTTGATGGATGAAAGGGTACATCTAACTTATCCAGGTTAGTGAAGCTGAAACACCTCATTTCTCCCAGCTATTTTACAGAATTTTTTGAAATTTGATTTTTAACACACATCCCTATGGGGAAATATTTATGGGTGTGAGCCCTATAGAGGATGCATGCAATGCACACAAGTCTATGGGAAGTATTCATCCCATACAAACTCTGCTGGTTTATGTTGATCTATTGTGTCAGATCTCTTCCTCCCTCCCCCCTTCCCCTTCCTACCCCCCCCCCCCCCACCTCTCTCCTCTACCCCCCCCCCCCCCCCCCAACTCTGTTTGGCTATAATTTGTTTTCTTATTATGTTGTTGTGGTATAGATAGATCTTTGTACATAGCAGTCATCAGTATCACACAACTTTGAATGACTGTGTTATTTTAATGTATTTCTTTGTTTGGCTACCACTGAAACAGGCCAAAATTCATGAAGTTAGTCTGCTTGACAAAACAAAGTCTTTTCAAGTATTTTGTAGGCAATAATGCGATGATGACACCCCCATAATCAAAGATTACTGCCTGCATCTAGGTATTCATCTTATAAAGAACTGATCAACACTACATTTTTATTTTTTTTAAAAACCTCAAAGGGTGTGAGTTTCAAAAGTGTCCCTTTGAGAAGCTTTATAACAATTGAATGTGTAATTTCCCATATGATGTAGGTGCAAATATCATCAAAAACACATTTATGATGTTTAAAAGTCAAATGAGAAATATGACCTTCACTATAGGGCTCACACCCGTAAATACAATGGCATGTCCGAGACCCCTTCACAAATTCGTACCAAAGATACCAAAATAAATGAAGAAAAAAATTGATTAAAAATCAATTATGTACTTTGGCAAAAAACTGAATAGCTGTAGATATTGAGTATGAATTCCTCTACAAATTGCATTTTGGTTAGAAGATGAAAGCTTTTCTGGTGGAATTTGAGGGGACTATATTTCATTGGGTACGTGTACGGAAAATGGGTGATTTTTTGAGTGACAAGAACTCGTAGTCTGGCTTTTCGGACCCCTGGACAGAATTGGAACTGAATTATCCACCCTGAGAATTTGATGGATGAAAGGGTACATCTAACTTATCCAGGTTAGTGAAGCTGAAACACCTCATTTCTCCCAGCTATTTTACAGAATTTTTTGAAATTTGATTTTTAACACACATCCCTATGGGGAAATATTTATGGGTGTGAGCCCTTCATCTCATCCTACCGTACATACCCACATGCATACCTACGCGTCGGACTACACTACACGCAGTCTCGTAGATCTAGGGCCTACTCGCGGTCCCGCAGAGTACCGGGTTCGTAGAATGTTGCAAATATTGGATAACTTGCAGAAATAGTAGCTTTGAAACACGCTTACCCGCAAATGCAGTCATAATTCCGACCTGTCGGGCAGGTGGCCACTGATGTACTAGTACAGAAAGGTCAGACTGGCCTGGTGGTAGTGGTACCAGTGAAATAATGTCCACGTTTTAGAATAGATGGAGCCGAGTGCGTCGAACGTGCCTACGTCTCGCCCATACAGAACTCGTGTTGTTGTTGTTGGTGGTGGTGCTTAAAGGCGCGTCATTCAATGTTGAATATTCACGCCTTTTATCTCATATATAAAAGAAATTCACACTCATTTTTTTGACAATGGAAAGAATAATAATTTCATTGTAATATGAATAAAATAATAATCATGATTATAATTTAGCGCGGGGAACAATCTGCACGCATAAAGGTTGAGATAGAGAAAAGCACCTCGTAAAAGGCTCGCAAAATCTGGTCAGCCCGGCTCGGTAATGTTGAGCAGGCTTCTCGGCCACAGAACTCTTTGTGTTCTCGGCCGATCGCGCATGACCTAGACTGCTCATTTGCAACGAGGGCGCTCCACCCAACGCATCATTTTGCGATACAGTTTCCCGATTTGTATATATATACACCACGCAATACAAAACATATTACCTAGCTATAATTCTAAACATAAAATACAAACAGACAAGCCCAATAGCGGGTTGGTGCAGTGCTGTGCTGTGCATCAATGATATTACGTCATATACTATCCCTCCTGATTATCTTCTCATTAGGTAGAAATAAGAAAATAAAAGAAAGGAAAACAGAAGAGATGAAGTGAGACTTGACACAGTCCCCGATAAATATGTTTCTTGAAAGAAAAAAAAAATCACATTCTGGCATATATGCCCGTGGATTTCAAAAAGAATAAAACACATTATTGGCGGAGTTCGTCATTTTGGAGCAAATGTTGTAATGTGAGAGCATAAGATGATATCGTTAGACGTTTGCACAAAAACTTTCGTTCTTTGGAGTATTTATTACAATACATCAGAACATAAGAGATAGTCTCTTGTTCTTTACAAATATCACATTGTCCATTACCATGTTTTCCTATCTTACACAAATAATAATTAAGCCTACATTTTCCAAGTCTTAATCGATGTTATACACATTCGTCTTTTCTATTTTTACAGGATGATTTAAATTTCGCATATGGTGTAGGCTGAATGGTATAAAGATGCCTTCCATGTTGTGAATTTTCCCATCTCGTACACCAGATCCCGGTGTAAAAATTCAACATATAACTACGTAATTCTGTCACCGTATAAGAGACTTGCAAATCAACTTCTTGGTGTGCGAGTCCTGATTTGGCAAGAGTATCAGCTCTCTCATTACCTGATATTCCACAATGAGAGGGGACCCACTCAAAAAACAAATTTGTGCCTTTTTGATATAAATGTGTAATTTTGCACAGAATTTCAAAAACAACAGAAGAAGAATCTCGATGTTCTATTGCCTGTAATGCAGATAAAGAATCAGTTAAAATCAACACAGGTATTTGGATTATATGGTTCACTTCTAACCATTCCAGGGCCATTAGGATGGCTATCAGTTCCGATCTGTATACTGAAACGGGAGGGATCCGGAACGCTTTACCTTATTTATATTCTGGTACATAAAAAGCAAAAGAAGATACTTTATTCTCTTGTTTGGAAGAACCATCTGTATAAATCATTAAAAAAATTTTCCTTTCATTATTAATATACTCTAACATCATCTCTCGCAATTCATACTCATTAACATCTTTCTTATTGGCTATTCTTTTCTTAATATAATAAGAAATATGTGGTGCAACCAAGTGCCAAAAAGGAATACCTCTAATACAACTGTTAAAATGTTCAATGCTTTCATCTAAAGTAGTGAATCTCATTGCAACTGGTTCTCTGCCAGCTTTCAAGTGACATGTTTCATATTGCCAGCAAGATAACAGGAGTGATTTCAAAGGATAATTTGCATTTTGCGCTTGAATGTGGAATTTAAATGAATCAGTAGAATATTGCCTTCGTAAATCCAGGGGCATCTCCCCACACTCTATTTGGAGTGCATCAGTTGAGGTAGTTACAGCGGCTCCTGTGATAATCTTCAAACATTGATATTGAATTGATTGTAATCTATCCTTTTGATATTTAGAGGCGTGTTCTGTGGTCTCGCCTCGATCTGTCGCTCAAAGTCGAGTTTCTTCGTCGGGGCAAGTTACCTGTTCTCGATTCTATCGTAGATGGCGACAAATCGTTATCCAGACTGCTGCATGCTGAACGCAGCCTGGACATCCGAAAAATGAAATGCAACCAAAAGGTTTCAAACCACCAAAAGGTTTACTTTTTTCGGATTCCGCTACGATCATCAAAAAATCGACAAAGCGCGGCTTGATCGCTATAGCTTTAAACTTTTTCCATCGTATCTTGAGCGGTTCAGAAGCGCGAAAGGTCGCCACCATCGCCATGGTCGACACCAAGTTTTGAACATGTCCAAAACTTCCGTAGAGAGATCGCCGTGGTTTTAGAGCGTATCACAATCGCCCCACCAGCGTAATAAAAGCGTCACATTCTTAGCTCTGAGGGGTAGCAAAAGCGTAACTGAAGCGCATCGAAAGGCCCCCATCGCCCATGAAAATTGCCACTTTTACAGTATTATGTAGCAGGAACCAACCATGAATGAAAGACAGTGATGCACCAGGGGGCATTTCATCAACGAGTTCGTCGGAGTTTTCACCGACGAATTTGCCATCAGCCAATCAGACGCAAGAATTTCATTAGCTTTTAACAGTTGTCAGAGGTGGACATGTCGGTGAAAAAAACGTATAAAAGGTTCCTTTGTCCACATACACTCAGTACAAATTTTTACTCTGTTTATCGTTGTTTGTTTGTCATAATCATTGTAAGTCAATGAAAGTGAATTAAGTTGTAATCTTTTCAAATATATCTTCATAAAATTGGCTCACATAAGGATACGATTTGTAGTTTGCTCGTAAGCCGGTTCTTTAATATTTATTTTACCCTTTGATTGAATGGATGACTTAATATATCTCTCTAAATTCCGTGGATTGAAAGTCAATCCATAATAGATTGTAGTCAGGAACCAGTCCAACATTGGATTGAAAGTTTCAATCGAATAAGATTGAATTCTAACTCTATTAGATTGAAAACTTCAATCCAACGTTTGGATTGGTCCCGGACTACAATCTCTTTCAATCTAAGGAATCAGAACAACAGCAGCAACATCAGCAACAACAACTACATTATCATAAGTAAAATGATTAACAAGGGATCTCTGAAAGTCTATCTTTGAATGGTAAATGCCATGGCGAAAAGATACATTTCTTCAAACCACAGCAGCGTGGTTTTGATGGGGACTTCAAGGGAACCAAAGTCCAAATATAAATGGGGATTGAGAAATAATATGTATATAAGCGTGTTGAGAATTCACATTGGCTCCATTGAAGTAAAATGAAGAAATAAACTGGTAATGCATGTTTGCCAATATAGTATGAGTTCATTCGACTTATTTGAGTCAAATAAACTCATTCTATATTGGCAAAAATGCATTACCAGTTAATTTCTTCACACACACACATACACACACACACACACACACACACACTTACATATACATACATACATATATATATATATATATATAATTACATTATATTATATTATATCATATTATATTATATTATATTATATTATATTATATTATATCATATTATTATATTCACGAACTTATGGGAAATATCGTCCAAACATTCCACCAGAAGTGTAAGAAATGTACCATATCGTTGAATTGCAGTCATAAAAATGCAAAACCTCCCTCAACCTTTTCCATATAAGCTTTGTACACTTTGAGGCTGACAAATTTCTGAATATGCCATTAACAAGTGAGCAACGGATCTTTTACTGACAAATGCAAAAGTTCCCTACTTTTGGAGCATGATACCCCCTTCTCTAACGACCCTTCCGCCGCTCGGTTACCCTATATATAGTCATATTTAGTGCAGCTTTGATTATCAATTTCCCAAATATTCCATGAAAATATTTATAGATTATAATCATTTTCATTTCAATTCTAAAAATGCAAAAGCTCTCTAGTGTTTGGAGGGATGGTTGGATGTTTTTCTTTAACAACATTTTTGATAGAAACAAAAATAAAATGAAAAAAAAAACTTTTACAAAAAGTGTGCACTAGATATCTGAATTTCAAGTCTGAAAAAGAAAAAAAAAAATCCCTCGTGTGGGAAAGGGGAAGAAAATTTTCCCTCCCACACTCTACATCCACCCCGCATATTTCCTTGAATGTATAATTATGTTTCTCCCTTTTTTGATAGAGAGAAAAATCGAGTATTTCACAAAAAGGGTGCACCACATCTCTGAATTTTAAGTCTGAAAATGCAAAAATCTTACTCATGTCAGAAGGGACACCCCCTCACACACCATCCCCTCGCACACTTACCTGAATATATACATAAAACTATTTTGGTGTAGAAGCAGAAATCGACTATTTCACCAATACATCATTCCATCAGATCTCTGAATTTATAAAGTCTGCAATGCAAAAATCTCCCTCGTGTGGGAGGTGAGAGATAGGGAATCCCCTCCAACACCCTCCCCTGCCCACTTCCCTGAATACTACTTTATTCTTTTCTTATACTCTGTTTAAACAACAATAAATATCTTACCAAGAGTGTGTACTATATCTGTGAGTTTCAGGTCTAAATAAGCAAAATCTCCCTCGTGTATACCCTATCCCCCTTCCACACCTTCTCCCGGCACATCTGCCTGAATATGAATGTTTTTTACTCTTTTGATAGCAACAAAAATCGAACATTAATTTTCACCATAAGTGTGCACTATGATATCTTTGAATGTCAAGCCTGTAAATGCAAAAATCTATACCTCTTGTGGGAGAGGATAT
This sequence comes from Diadema antillarum, assembly GCF_040938485.1. Taxonomy (NCBI): domain Eukaryota; kingdom Metazoa; phylum Echinodermata; class Echinoidea; order Diadematoida; family Diadematidae; genus Diadema; species Diadema antillarum. The sequence continues at coordinate 2,217,822 of NW_027271032.1, read as the reverse complement.
ACCCCTCTCCGCGCTTAGCGGTCGCTTTGCTCAATCGTACCTACACAAGTCTTTCCCCCATCTCTACCCCCACAATGAAAACGGTTCAACGCCTCTGGGATTGATTGTTGATTTAATTGAACGACTAAAATTGAATGACTTAATTCAAAGAAATAAAATGGTTATAATTTTATAATATTCATTTCTATTCAAAAAGTATGTAGTAGATGGTTCCTAGTTATTTCTATGGCATTTAGTGATTATTCGTAAATGTCATACAAATAAGTAACCATCTCCTTATTTATGTAGTGAACTAAATATCATGTATGCCGTATTATTCATTTCAGTTCACTTTATTTCTATACTTCCACATCGCGCGCGTGTGCGTATCATTATTGGATTGTACTCGTGCTGTAAGTGTGGATGATGACTATCGCCGATCGCCCCCACTCTCAGACTCTTCAATTCGTAGAAAATAAATGTAGTTTGTAGAAATATGGGCCACTCAATAAAATCGAACTTAGAAAAAAGGAACTGAAACACTCACACACACACACACACACACACACACACACACACACACATGCACACACAGAGGCACAAGACGCTCACGTTAAACAAGCTGATACACACATAATGCTAATTATTAATGTGAACATTCAAGACACCTTCATCGTCTGAAAGTAGCTACAAACTAGGATTAGGGCCTACAATATTTGGATTCCTGGTCATGGAATACCCTTGAAAAGTCATATTCTGGTTTTCGGGCTTCCTTCGATTAAATTAACCACATACAAGTATTATACATTGGCTGAATAATTAGCTATAATTTGCTGAATATGCCAATTGGGCTAATCAATATGATTGCTTTTAAGGTTGCTGAGGTATGGCAACCAATCTTATTCCACTTCAATATCTATCTGAAATATCAATCAACAAACAATTAATCCTGGTCATATGCAGGTTACACATGGTAGGGTGCCCAGTGTACCATATAGGCCTACTGGCATCGACTGGACCACTCGTACTGTACAGATGCTAATATGCTAATTATGATATTCTAGACACTTGCAATTTGGAAACTGTGTTGTCATGATGAATTCCTAATTGAGAAAACCCTAAAAGTTGTATTTTCTATGTTTACAGTATTGTATTGAAATGAGCAATAAATGAAGAGTTTGTTCGCAAAAACCGATAAGTCCATTTTTGAAGATTTTGAAGTACGGTCTCTGTCATAAAGTACAAAATAATACCTTTTAAATGATATATTGTTCACTATTATAAAGGTACATTTTTGAAGTCATGGTCAAAAGAAGCAAAAAATTTCTTGTTATTCTCTTTATTTTTCTTGACCTTTAATCGCACATATCTCCATTTGGCAAATATGGACTTATCGGTTTTTGCGAACAAACTCTGCAAATGTACATGTGTGTATTACATATCGCCTATGCTAATTAGGTTAAATGTGGAAACCAAGCTAATATTATTTTAACTAATACTAGTAGTCTGCAAGAATCTTCAGCTTATTGAGGTGTAAAACTTAACCAGAAGAAGAAGGAGGAGGAGGAGGAGAGGAAGAAAAATACTCTTTTAGATCACAAATCAACAACAGCAACAACAACAATAACAAACCTTGTACTTTAAATAAACAACTTTTCTTTGGTCATGTACATGGTTTATGGCGTAGTCTTGTACTATCGTACTCGCGACCATGCACTAGTCAGTTCACTAATGGTGATTATGATTTTCTTCGCGTACGGGTACGGGTCCGCTGGATCACAGATAGTTCTGTGGTCTGGATCCGATTTGAAGTGCGCCATCTTGTGATGATAAACTGGATAGGAAATGCGGAAATAGAGTGCCATCCGCTGCACACCCTCTGCCACTTGGTCACATTCATTTGTAAACAATGCTGGCAGACATCTAATCCGGAAGCAAAGGCAGTGGTTGTGCAACTACACTGCATGCATGCAGGCAAAACAATGTGTGGTGTGAATATGTAGCCTAGTAGAGTAGTGCATAGCTTCATTGCATTCACACTGCTACAGCTCAGTAGCTTACGGGTGTCCGACGTGACGGTACCAGCAGCAGTAAGCGGCAAGTAGTGTGCGTTTGGCTTCGTGTCGTGTTGCGTTCCACTTCAAGGGTACACTGTTCGTAGGACATTCAGTAAAAATCAGATTCTTTGAGACTCAGTACTAGCCGATATCCAGCTTATACCGTTTATTGCCTTCAAAGCCAAAGGGAGATCAAAGACTAGAAAGAGAAACCATGGCAGAAACGCAAGCTGCTCCCAAACCGAAAGATAACCCGTATAAAAACGAGTGGGCTATGTGGGCCAATGAACACTCGTTTGTCAGTGCAGTTGGTGAGTAAAAATGTTCCAAATCCTCCAATTTTGATTTCGTGTTTTTACTTATCGATCTAGAATTCTAACGTTACTTCATATCCCCATATGTAAAACTTACTCAGTGGTTGTTTGCTGAGCTACAACTTTGTAAGGATACTAACGTGGCTAGTTCAGTGATGTGGCTGATACTTAGTGATGGATTATAGATCTAGATCTACAGTAGTTAAAATTTACGGTACATTTGAATGTACAATATTATTGTAAGACAACCTTTCCCTTTCTTCATGATTAGTCTGATATGATGTGTAAAAACAACCAAACCAAACCAAAACAACAACAACAACAACAACAACAACAACAACAACAACAACAAAACAACAGCAACAACAAACAAAACAATTTTAGAAAATGAGGTCACAACCATGCAGAAGGAAAATAAAATTTTCAAAACCGGAAAATAAAATTTTCAAAACCGGACAAAAAAAATCTGTTTGCAGAAGTTTTTTATTATTGATATTTTTCATAACTTTCATGGCTCTAGTCTCCTCTGCTCTTGTATTATAGATAAATTACAGGAGGGGATTCCGTGAAGCCAGATCTTGTCTGCGCGGTACATATCCCCTACCACAAGATACAGTCACTGATACAGACCGATTCTGATCTGTTGATCTTTTGATCAAACGTGCTTTTTTTGAGGACCCTCTCCTTCTCATCCTTTTTCCTGAAAGTCCAACCTTGACGCAACCTCCAGTTCAAACTCCACAGGAGATGACTGGGAGGTCTACTCATCCAAGATCCAAGAAATCAAAACACAAACAACAAATCTTGAATATATTTTTCCTCATGATTTTTTTTTCTCTAGTATAGGCAGATGGTAAATAATGAAAATGATATGATGTCATTACCTTACAAGTCTGTGGTAGACCTTCACACAATCTTCATTTACTATTAAATACCGGTATCCTTTTAGAAGAAAATTTGATGACATCATCATCCCTTCTCGAGGAGAGAAGGGGGGCGGGATGATGAGGATGGGGGCTGCAGCCTCCTCTCTCCCACATTTTTGGCTCTTCAAAAGAGGAACAAAGAAATCATTAGAATTGAAAATCAACTTTAAAGAATTATAAGATTCAGGACTCTCCAATTTGCAGGAGATCCACCTAGAGAGTGTACAGTGTACATTGGCCCTTGATCCCCACTTCCTCCCCCCCCCCCCCCCCCCCAAAAAAAAAAGAAAAATAATGTTCAGTGAGCCTCGTGTGTGCAACTCATATTGGGGAGGAGGGATCACTGGATGCTGTACAAACCTACTTGGTAGAATCTGTCCATGCAAAATGAATATAATGAGCATGAAATCTGTTTTGTGAGTACATATGTTTACCTTGTGTTGTATTACAGGATGTTTGATATGAATACCTTATGTTGTATTCGATGTCATGATGACTTGCAAAGTTTGCGCAACTTCCTGGATACATGGAATGCCATCCAACTTTGATCTTAATTGAACAGATGCTGTAAATTTGAGACCTTTCATTACCACTGGTACCTCCTTCCTAAAATTTCAGTCAAGAGAAAATGGTTGCACTTGTTTATAACAGGTTGTATTTCACCTTAAACTAGTAAGAATGCATCAAAAGCTTAATCATGATCTTTGACCTTTCAACTATGTAACTTGAACTGAAGTATTGTCTAAGACTTCATGCTCTGCAGAGGTCAGCAGCTTTGAGTGTAGGAAGATTCACAGAGTGGCCAACTGACTGTGATGCATAATTTGATGCATTAATTCTCCCTATCGCATAGCTCTCCAGATCAGAACGCGTTTGGCACTCTAATTTTTTTACCTTTAATTCTTGGGATATAAACTTCCGGTTATGAACGCGCGATGTGTAAATGTACGCTTTTATGCACATTGAACGCCGAAGTACTAGTATTCACAGTTCGTATTAAATTCTGTCTTATAATCTGTCGAATAATAGAGTTATTTTCTAATCTGTAACTTTTTGATGAATAGGATTCTTCTGCAAAGTGGCCCATGAATGCTGGGCCAATGATGCAAAACAACAAAATTATAGAAAATATCGATAGATGACGTGATGTGGGTACACCACAAAACTGGAAGTGTATGTCCCAAGAGCGATCGATCAGATATCGGTATTGCAAGGTGATATCGCTTGATATCGGCTATGCGATAGGGAGAATTGGGGACAAGCTGATTTTACCAATTATAACACACATTCCCACAGATACCAGCTCAAGGTCACTGGTGTTTTTTTTTTGTGTGTGTGTGTGTGTTTTTTTAAAGACATTTAGGTCTCATGTACATGTACATGTAGATTGCCATACAAAATATATGAGTGTAGCTTTCTCATCATATAGAGTTATTTGATTTGTTTCCCTGTACAGTGATGCTGATGGGAGGTATTACCGGGGCCTTCGGCTTTGATGGAGCGTTCTTCGCCTACTACACAATGTATCCTTTTATTGCTTTCTGAAGTTTGTACCATAAAGCCTCTGAACATAGCAAAATTTATTCAATTTGAATGTATTCTTGACATCAGCTTACAATGTAGATGTCTACATTGTAAGTTACAGTTATGGATGCATTTAGAATCTGTACCACTGGAACCACATACTAGGTAGTATATAATTGTACTCTATAAATAACATTGGGTAAGCTTTGCAATGCACAATAAGTATGTGCAAATCAGTTACTGTCAATGCCTTTCAGTGCTAAAATTATCTTGACACTCTGTATTCTGCATTTGTTTTTGACAATTTTCTCATCATTGAATCTTTCTTTAAAATCCAGTGTATGTAGCCATAATGTCACTTTCCTGTGTGTTTGATTCTGGGATAAATTCCTCATACACATTTTCCATATCAAAAGGTTTAAGTTTGATGTACCGGTACTGATGTGAATTTCAGGACAAAAAAATATACATGAAAATATGCTTTTTTGAAACGCATCTGAGAGGCAATGTGCAACAGACTTGGTGGACATAGTATGACCAAAATTAGACTGATCTACAGACAGATAGTTCAGCAATATATTTCAGGGGTGGCATTCCCTTTTAACATTTGGTTCTGTGTTTGGGAGCACACCATGATAGTTGGTTGCATGATTTCTGGTTGTAAGATTCAGTTCATTCAGTTGGTATAGTGAAAAACATTAAAACAAACAACAACCCCAAACTCTCTTTCTTGTTGTGATGACCCTGCTTCTGTTTAATACCATAAGTTTTGTACTTTTTTATTGTGCAATCAGCCGAAAGACAATTCCCTTCACTGGTATTCAAATTTGTACTTACAAACAGTAACTAATTCAAGCACATCAGAATAACATCTCTGTTCTGTAATGTAATGCTAGAACAGAGAGCAATAAGTTTGGGGGAAAAAAAAACAGAAACAGGATTTAACAAAGAGCAACTCAAAACCCACAGAAGGATGTTTATTCATGGAGCCAGTCTGGTGTTTACTCATCAATGATGGGGAAAAATGCCATAGTTCTGTGTGTGGACACACATTACCTGTTCCTGCTATTCAGCAGATAGTACTGAGTTAAGTCATGTTGAGATATATTTTCTACTCTATCAACAAATAGTACAATCTTTTCTTGAAGGATGGAACCAAACCCTGATAGTTTACCATGATTTAACATCACACACTGGTATGCTGTGGTTATCTACTTTAGACCTGGTTTACTCATCCAGGATTGTTAGTATTGTATGCATGGAATTGGTGTGTAATGGAGGGCAGGCTTTGACAATAGATGGCTTTGGAGAGTGCAGTGGAGCGGGCAGCACTTCCTTGTTCAGGTGTCTGTAATTTGGTTGGTTGTGTATCATTCAATGCAATAACTGTGTGGTTTCTTCTCGAGGCTAATGTGTTGGTATCGGGGAAATGATTTGACAAATTTGTCACGTTTACAGGAAGCAGGATGCTTGGTTTAGACTCAGATGACATGAAATGTGATAACCGTGCAGGTCGTAAAATGACCAGGAAGAAGTAATGCTCATTTTGATGATTTTTGTTTCGTTTTTAAGTACCCAATAATAGAATAGAAATACAACTTAGATGAAACTGTTATAACATGTTGTATGATGCATTTCAAACCTTGAAAAAGTATAGTATTGTAATAAATTGACTCTTTGTTTTCATAATAGAAAAAAAAAAGACAAAGATATTATGATGAATGGTAAATAGTTCATGTGGAATTAGCAATAAAATCGACATTAAGGTAAAGGTTAGGGAATCACCTGTAAGAAATACTACCAATTTAACTTAATGACTGAATGGTTATTGCTGATTGCAGTATGATAAAATGAAATCTGTTTTGGTAGAGGAAACATTTTTTAAGGCTTAATGTAGCACATCTTTCCAAGTGCTGATTGCAGGATGAATTTAATGTCAGCTTGTCATAGATACATGTACAGTTGAACCTCTTGTATCCGGACAAGTAGGGACCGGGGCTCATCCGGATAAGGGATTTGGCCGGATACGGGAGACTCAATGCTTTATACATGTACATATATACATACACATGTACTGATGTAGCCCATTGTAGTACCACGTGTAGTAATGTGTTTACTGCAACCTTTTCATTGTTACACTCAGTAACAGACCCCAAAATAGAGGTTCGTGTTTGCAAGAATGAAATCATTTTCTTTTATAAATTGTTCAATATAATTCGTTGCTCAGCCAATGACTCGAAACAATGCATGTCTATCTAGTCATATCGACGGCTGTGTATGGACCTATATGTGGCAATGCAATATGAGAGGACTCGAGCGCATAATCTGTCCATGTTCTTGCGATGATTTGGGGATGTTTGGGGATGTTAAAATGTCTGAAGGTAAGCAATTTGGAAGGAAATTCGATGTAATGTATGTTAATCATATTGGAAGTAATATGTAATTCATGTGTGTTTGTGTAGGAGTTCTCAAGGAGTTGAAAATCCCCCTTTCCTCCCGTAATTATTTAAAAAAAATCACGGGGAGATTGCGTCCGTATAATAGAGAGATCCGGATAAGAGAGGTTCAACTGTATATGCAAAATTGGAGAATTAGGGTTCTATGTAGCTTCTGTAGATGTTTCACAGGAATGTTTGTGCTCCCAGAAAGAGGCACTCTGCATTGATCAAAGATCCAGGTTTAAGAACTTATGTTGTCCTATTCTATATCAAACAAAGGGCCCTATCTCATTTAAATAGGATTTATGGATATTGCCCTGTCTGAGCTTTCCATAGATTCACACTGCAACAATTTTAAAGTTAGAAATACAGATACTGTACAACAAATTGTGTCATAGCACAATTGTCACAACATGCCTCACAGGAAGTGATAAGAAAAGAATATGAAAAAAGAACTAGATACTCTAGTCTGCGATTTTCTTGTAATGATTCAGATTGGTATTTGCATGATTGCTGAGCAACTTTCTGTGAAAGAAATGTTATGATAAACTGTGTTTCTAAGTGATTCGTCACTTACATTGTGAGAGGCTCTAAGAGCGTGAGCTCCTTAACCTATAACCACCCCACCCCTACAGTGCAGCCAGTGTGTTGATCCTCATCATTGAGTATCCCAGAGGGATGAGGAAGAAAGGGAGTACTGTGGAGAGAAGGTGAGGAATCTTAAAGTGATATTACAGAAATAATGAAAATACCATTTATATAAAAAATAGTAATATGATATTCACAAAATTTCATTTATCCTAGCAAAGAGCACTTGACTTACATGTTCCTCTTCCAGAAAGCAGGGAAAATGATATTAACCTTCATATATAGTGTTTGTCGGTAGAAAGTCAAAAGAATGTCCACTGTTCATGAAATATGAAATTTTGTGGAATTCTCTGTATTTCCTTGTTGTTGTTGTTCTGCAATGACATCACAATCTGTAGTAGTCTACTCATCCAGTGATAGCAGCACCAAAACTTCACAATTTCTTATCTTTTGAACTCGATCTTCATATTTGGGAGGAAAAAAAATTCCTGTGAAAGTTAATGTACAGTATGCTGCATATAATGGCATACTGTAAAAGTGGTTTCTTTCGCGTACAGAAACTTTCGCGGTTTCCATCGGTGCCGACTTTTTCGCGTGTGTTTGAATTTGCGGTCGGTAATGATAGCGTTGTAACAAGCCACGAGTTCAAAACATTTTCGCGTGATGTTAAATTCGCGGTTCAACCTCAAAGGGCGAAAAGCGCAAAAATAAAACCACCGCGAAAGAAACCACTTATACAGTAGCTCAATGACCAGTTTCATTCCGGATGATGACTGTTGAATCAATGTACTGTAGCCTGTAGTTGACAAAAACCTTCAAGCTCATGATTTCTCTCTGATTTGTTCACCAGGTGGCAGAGTGTCCTTCACCCGTTCCTCCTCAAACTGTCGCCCCTCACCACAAACTACTTTGTCCGATTCATCCTCTATCTCCTGTAAGTTGTTTGTCTTCTCAGTTTGCCCCCTTTTCTCTCTCTCTCTCTCTCTCTCTCTCTTTGTCTCTGTATGACCTGACAGTGTACTTGTGCGATTGGAGACAATATTTTTGCCAGTTGCTTTTAATTCATAAATGTCTGTTAGCTTGCAAAATTAGCATAACAAAACACTGTGAAATATATCACATATTCTGTAGATTTGATAACTGTATAGTGTGCAAGGTTTATAGATATGTGTAGTTTATACGTGCTTGTGTACCCTTGTACCCTGTAATGCGTTTGTCATTAGCGATAATTGCAAACATCTGCATAAAAAAACAGCAACTACAAAAACACTGGAACCCTGTCTGCAATCATCTAATCCACCAAGTACCCCCCCCCCCAAAAAAAAAAAAAGAAAACAGAAAAAACAAACACATTTCTGTGGTTTTCATGTTGTATCTGTTTTATAATTTCTGATTTTTCTGATTTTCTGATGTTGTTTCACAATGTGGGCCAAAAATATTTCTCATTTTTACCCTTTCATTGTTTCAATTATCAAAAGCCTCTAAAATTTTGCATCTCTAGCTGATTCTCAAATTGGCAGCACTGTTTGGAAGAATGATGGTTTTTACTTCATATCTCTCTCTCAAATGGGCATAAGCATTCATTTTTCATTTTGTGCAGAATGGCTAAACTCAACCAGAACTCTCTAGTCTTTCTCCAATGTGGGATTCCCATGCAGTCAAAGTTAGAGTTGCCAATTTGATGGTGAAAAATGATATTTTTTGCAGTTAATTCTCCCAAAAGGACTTGATGTGCTATGGTTTGACATGTGTGCTCTACCACTCTCTACCATTCTAGGATGAGCATCCCTTGCATCTTCCAGTTCCCCACACTCCTGGGAGGCATCTGCCTCTTCATCGCCGCCATCATCTACTTCATTGCTGCCCTCGGTGGCGAGAGCTGGAAAGTCTCCAAGCGCACTGTCAGGCGGGACAAGACCCTCACCAACAGGCCCCCAGCCAACCCCCCTCCCCGTCCCCCCACTCAGGGCGCGGCCAACGAGGGCTTTACCGAGATCCCGCTGGAGCAGACCAATGGACAATAGTGGACAAGGCTTGAGACCAGATGGGTGGGGGTGGTTATTGGTAGGGATGGAGTGTTGGGCGGGGCATGTGGTAGGAGGATATTGGGGTCATTTGCCAACAATCTGGTATCTCTGTGGATGATTTTTGATCAGGTCAGACCCTCAGAGAAAAGAGCTGACGTGATATTTCTCTGTGAGCTAAATTGGGAGCATTTCTTTTCAATATCTGAAGCTGTACAAGAACAATACAGACTTTGTTATTTTCGTAGGGGGTATGTATTTATTAATTTGTAGTGGCAGTAATAGCTGAAAATGTCAGCAGTCGTTAACTCTTTTGTTATTTATATCTTTGTGCTGGAAGGGAAATGCAGTATAACTGCAAAGGAAGAGACAAGCAGAGAGGTTGACTAGGCAGTATAACTGTATGAAGATTAAGGAATGGTGTCATAGTCAAAATATGAACTGTACACAATGCAGAATTATGATATAAGCAAAAATCATATTATTACATCCAAGATTAGGTAGGGATGTATGCATGGCTGTAGAGCTGAGTTGTACTTCTCCATTGGATAAGCTTTAACAGACAGTTCTCTTGTATCCAAGAATTCATGTTTATGAGTGGCAAGAAACATAAGCTTTTATTCTCTGCATAGTTGTTGTGATTTTGTTGTCAGTAACACATCTTATCAAGCTACCCAACAAGCCTGGTTTGTTTCTGCACTGATTTAAGACCCTCACATTATTTGGTTTATTCATGAACTGCTAGGACTCTAGAATGTGGAAGTCAAGGTGGAATATCAATGTGGCCGGTCCATGGAGTAAGCACTTGATTTCAATAGCCCACAGTGTGCATATTGTCCTAGTTACAAGTTTGTGATGTTTTAGTTTAATACTCAAATAGAATGAGGTGGGAGATTTGAATGAATTGAGTAAAGACCTCCCTCACACTGAGCATTGTCTCTTTTTCTGTGATGCTAGAAACAAAAACCAATCACAGCTGCAGAGAAAGCAATAGCATTTAGAATGAAGCTACAAACTCTGGCCAAATACCGTTGATTCAGTTAGCGGTTCGCCTTCTCTCGATATATCCAAAGAACTATGGTTGTGGAAAAGTTTAATCAGGAGTTCATGTGACATTCATGTCATGTAAGTTTATAGTGTCTAGATTTATACCTCTTGCTATATGATATACAAGTGTAAATACTGGTATATTGTTACGTGGGTCATGTTATAAGATTATGTTTGCAAGACTATTTGTTGCATATTTTTCTTTTGTATTTTCAACTAAATGTATGTAAAATGCATAAAATATTATGGTGGATTATTGCATGGAATAGTTATCTCTTTGATTTATCACAGCTCAAATATTCAGAACACATGATGACAATTTTTTTTCTTCTTTTGATAGTCTTTTCGTGTTTGGCCATTCAATCATTTTGTTGCATTATGAAATATGCATATGCAAGAATTTATGGTGAATTGTTTTTAATTTTTTCACTTTTCATATTAATATTCATGATGAGATGTCACCATTTTCGTAATAGCTATCATGAATTTCAGTCTTTGTCACTGAACAAAGTTGGTAACTCTCCACCATTTTCCAGTGCCTTTTCAGTAGACCAGCGTCCTGAAAACAAGAAAAACACCCCACCTATTATGGGTTAGGTCTTCATTGACAGCACTAGTAAATGAGAAAGTTTTCTGAATGTCAGTTTGTCTTTCACTCATTACATGTAAAATATAGATTCTAACTTTTGATACACCCATATGACGTCTGAGTAATGAGTTTGTTTGTGTTTGATTAAATCAAGAGGTGTTTGTAATAACATAATGCCATGTATGATGAAGACAGAGGTAGAAAAAGATTTAAACAAAATGAGAGAGCTAGAGAGAGATGGAAATAGATATTAGATATAGCTGTTATTTTTATGTACAGATATTTTCGCAAATGAAGAAGTCACATATATTTTCATGAGATGACGCTTTCGTGATTTTGACACCGAGGCTATCATAAAGTGCACTAATGCCTGTCGATAATATTATCTTAAAATCATGCCACACTACAATATCTATCTATCTATCTATCTATCTATCTATCTATCTGTCTATCTATCTATCTATCTATCTATCTATCTATCTATCTATCTCTATATCTATCTATATCTATGAATCTATCTACACATACACACACACACACACACGCACACACACACGATTTTAATCACTGTAAATCACTTGACAACCGGAAAGTTGCTCAAAAATTTGTGTATTGAAAATAAACTGATGGTGTCCAGCAAGAAAACTTTCCATAGGAATTTTCTCTTGCTATTGTTATTGTTTGGCTAACATATCAACTATGAATTACCAACCATATACATAAATAATATGTACAGAATTTATGTGTATATATATATATATATATATATATTATATATATATATCCATATCTATATCTATCTCTCTATATATTTACATACACACACACATCTCTCTCTCTCTCTCTCTCTCTCTCTCTCTCTCTCTCTCTCTATATATATATATATATATATATATATATATATATATATCATATATAGACACGCATACACACACACACACACAAACACACAAATGTATATTTCGTCGGCCTCATGCCAGAAGGACCCTAACAGTGTACAAAGTCTATGGTGTTAAGGCCCTTCTGGCATGAGGCCGACGATTTTATCCAATGAAGAGCGGAATGAAAGCCAGCTTGTCAAAACCATAGTCTTTCAAAATGGCAGCCATCCAATCAATCACTTTCACATGAAACAAAAACACTTCTCAGTCTTACAATCCTCGGAAAATTGAAATCTGTCTCCTTGTTGGAAGTGCACATTGCAGGTGCAAACTGAAAAGAATATGTATCGTCAGATCTCCCCTATTCACAAACATGCTATTAATGTTCCTATATACATGAGATAAAAACAAAAACAATAATATATTCACAACTTCATGTAAAAAAGACCAAGTGATGAAGAGAAGATGAATGAGACACAAATTTGTGTTTTTATAAAATATATTTTACATCATTCATCCCCATTGTGAAATAAGTACATACAGAAATGCTGACAGTTTTGCATCCTTGAAATTTAATTTCATTTTTTTTGCAGTTTGCTTTAAGTTCCATTCATTACAAGATGCCGCAGAATGAAGAAGCAAGTGGATTGTGATTTCTTTTTTCTTTTCTTATTGCGAGTCGTCACAGAGTAGGACAAAAATAAAAATTTCCTCTTTGTTCCACCTCAAGAAAAAAAAAAAAGTTGACAAGTTTAGAACACAACAAACAGACACATTATAATATGCCGAAGAGATTATAATGTATCCATTCTAAACAGGATATTACTGTTGTCATCAAATCAATATATGAATTGAAAATAATGTTGAAAAACATGCCACCATATGGGAAAGGATTATACTTCTAACTCTGTCATTTTCAAAATTAACTTTCAATTGTAAAACAGCTGCAATAATTCCGAATGGTGAAACAATATCAAATAAATCTTGACTTTTTTTATACAAAGTGATGCATAAGAGCATATGAAGTCACTGTATATTTGTTTCCTGCAAGGAATTTTTACATGCCTTGGAAAGAAAGCTTCTTCCTCGTAATTGGCACATTTGGTGGCAAAACTTCCCTGAAAGGGAATGAAATCAGTTCAAAAAGTTTTTGCAAAAACCAAGTTAAACAGTACAGTTAGAATATACCTAAAAATATCTGCTGTAAGTATACACATTCCTCACTTTTGAAAAGAAAAACAAACCAATATCGGTATATCATTGAAAAATTAACAACAGTCTTGGTAGTGAGAAAAATGTGCATTACCAAATGACACCAAATCACACATTTACAATATCAAGAGTCTAATTCCAAACATGCTTATAGAAAGTATGCATGTGAATGATATGATAAAAAAAGTACTACATGAATACATGACTTTATCAACAAATGATTAAGGAAATACAAAAATAGACAAAATAACATCAAATCTGAGAATAGAAAGATTTTTTTCTGTACCAAAATTAAGGAATGATACATCTACTTAAAGCAGGTACACACTTGGAGGATTACTGCATCACAGCATGCCTGAATATATCCCTAAATTTGCAAAATTTTGATTGTATGCCAAACTCATCAATCATCACTATCACCACTGGAATGAAAGATGTGGAACTAAATGCCATAAGGTCAGTGAAAACTTTTCAGAAAAAAGAAATAACCAAAAGTATGTCAATTGTCAGTTATCACTGAAATTAAAGATGTGGAACTAATGGCAATTACATAGGTCGGTGAAAACTTTTCAGAAAAAAAAAAGAGGTAATAACTAAAAGTATGTCAGAGTATGATCTATCATGTCATGGACGTAGTACAATGTCTATTTTGGTGGAATAAAAAATTGCACTACTGAGTACTTGGACCAAACGACCCCTCACTTTTTTCCTAATTTCAGTTGGGTTATCCATTCTACAATAAATGCCTGGAATAATCATGTGTGCATGTTGACCCTCACTGTCAAGGATTAAAAGGAAAATAATTTAAAAATACATGCTTGTGGTCAACATCAACAGCAACTGCAACAAATAACTCAGTAATGGCCAAATGATATGAACTTGAACTCAAGTGTTATGAATATGAGTGTTTTTGAATAATCATTGGTATGAAGAATGAAGACAAAAGTGTGATATACGGATAGAAAGGACTTACTTACCATCATCTACCATCCCTCACCCACTCCCCATACCGTTAAGTTGCATGGATCATTTTGTATTGACACCTGCATCGAAGAATGCGAACGAGTAACATGTCATATATGTGATGTGCAAATAACCAGGCAGTACTTCAATGGTAGCTACTGCACAAAACATCCGCTCATTCCGCCTACTTGTACGAGCTCTCCTACGTTAAAGCTACATGTTGCCAAATTGGATAATTTTTGGAATACAGTTTAAAAATTTAAAAATCGCAGTCAACTAGTATATCATATCTAAACATCTGCACAAGAATGCTATATTTGAATAGCAAAGATATAATAAAAACAACTAATTCTTTTGCACACTTTTTATTCAACACATACATATATATCAAAGTAAATTTCCGTCATGATAATTGTGACTTAACTGGCATTCATTTACAATAAGAAAATATGAACTGCTAGTGCATCATATTCACATATTCACGTGCTTCTAGTGGGAATGTGCCACCTAATGTGCTACAGCTTCAAAACTCTTATGCATTGTACTAACGATGATGTTCAACATTGGACTTCATCCTGCTACTACATTACGAATAATCACATCTCTCTCTCTCTCAATAGTTACTAGGATTATAAATCTGATCCTTGGATAGTATTCATGTCCACTTCACTTCAAGTCATCACACAAAAAAGATAAAATGAAATAGAAAGACATCCATGAAAAGTCACTACACTTAGCAAAGGCTGAGAATAACATACTCTTATATTTGCTATACATACTCTCTATATACATAAAACCAATCAATTCTTACAGAACAAGGTAGAAAAAAATTGATGTGGAGCAAAATCTCAGACTGGTAATCCAATTATACACACATGAAAATCAACAACAAATGAACAGACTTGAAGAGAATATTAGAATGGAGATGTTTCTTCACCGAGGATTATGGGTTACATGAATTGAGTGCTTATTCTATTAAAGGCACTACTGGAGCTCTAAAACGAGTTGAACCAGGGACTTAAATGTTGGGAGTCAGTGATATCATCCCTTGAGCCATGACATATATGTTTCTTTTAAGTATAAAGGCTAGTATGATTTCTGTTGGAAAACACTTTAGACAGGGTTGCCAACCTCTGCAGATTAAAGGGATGATATAGTTGAGATGGGGGATTCAGATTTGAACTTTTTTAGAGATAAATAGAAACCACTTCTGAACTACGAAAGAGCATACAATTCCTAAAGAGGAATTCAATGTTTATTTTATGAAAAGTGCTTTTGAATGGCCGAGATATTAAAAAAAACAAAGAGATCATAAAAGGGAAGGTAGGACCATTTTGTTTTTACTTTGTTTTTGGATATCCCGGCCATTTCCAAATCGATTTTCATCCAACACACTTTGTATTCTCCTTAGAATAGTATGCTCTTTAGTTTAATATTTCGTTAGTGGTTTCTAATTATCTCGCAAAAGGTTAAAATCTGAATCCCCCATCTCATACCAAATTACACCATCCCTTTAAGAAGAATGAAAACATTGTGATACACAGTAAAAACATTTGCAAATTAAGATCTTATTCTGGTTAAAAAAACCGATGTGAAAACTGTACATATCAGGCATGCTCATTCAATTAAGAAAAATATAATTTTCATTTCAAAACCATCTTTTTCCATTTCATATGAAAAAAAAAAGCAACAACAACATACCAAATATTCTAAAAATACTCCAATTGGCAGCTTTGATTTAACCCTTTCAGTGTCAGGCACATTGGACAGTGTGTGCAATGCTATGAGGTTTTCTGTGCCATTTGGCTTTCAAAGCACACAAAGATTTAATGAACATCACTCAGAGAGGAAATACGCACAATACACGTTGTTTGGATATTTCAGAATAAGTAGGGAGTGTATTTCATTGTTATTGTGTGAAACATGATGTGACAAATCGGCAAGAAATATAAATGATGAATGATGGTAAATAAATCATGGTATGTGTGTATGGTTTAAATCAATGTGATACAAGTAATATTCTTCACTTCCTCTTGTGTGTATGTGTGTGACATGTAATTAGTTATACATTTTCCCTCCTATTTTCTGTTTTTCTTTCTGTTTGATGGGACAATTCAAACAAACACTGTTTCTTGGAACAGACTATGAATGTCACTGCACTTACAATACGTGGAAAATTTGATAAATACCGCCAAAGTGAAATCTGGAAAAGTAATCTGGAAAATTATACAAGGAATCCTAGTAAAATAACACAGTAGATGGCGATCCAAAAATAGAATAATAATATGTAGCCTAGTATATTCAATGGCTACATTTTCATAGAACAGTGCCACTGCTCTTTCAGCCCTCATACTTGCATATCATCTTATTCTTATGATTAAAGGACTGGTTCAAGGGCAAAACTTTGGTTTGGGTTTGTTTGTTTGTTCGATTTTGTCTTCTTCTTTTTTTGCCATGTACTGTTTGAAAATTTGCAAAACTTATCTCAACGATGATAATAATAATGATGATAATAACAATAACAACAATAGATATCATTTATATAGTGCTTGATATGGGCATTTCTAAACACATTTATAAAGAAATGAAAATGTTGAATTAAGATACAGAATATGATAACAAACATGGTGGTATGTATATGTCAGAGAATGAAAAAAAAAAGTGATGCATTGACTAAGTGAGGTACGAGCAGTGATTTAAAATTGCATACACTTTCAATGTTTTGAATAGACAGCTTATGCTCAGCAAAATCATTAGATTTCATCACTCATCACACTTCTACAGTTCAAGCAGCTGAAATGATTTTGGAAGGCACAAAGAGAAGAAGAAATAGGGAAGTGGCAGGTTTGCCTCATACGCATGATTTCGCTCAACTTCGTCCATTTCCGTCATCTTTCAGACCACGAAGTAGCCACTACTTTTCAACCATTAGGTCTTCACCAGCTGATACATGTGACACAAGACATTTCAATAACTGAGCATTTGTACACGGTTAGAAATACACATCTACGCAGACCTACTTTCTAGTTCACACACACAAATACTATGCATCTCTTCTACAGCGACTTTCAACTTTCATCATCAGAAAAAAAAGTAGCTTCAGATATTTTTCCACGCTAGATTTAAAGCAGTCATGATTTCTTTGCGAAATCTAATATCATCTACTCAACAATGACTTAATTCGAAGGGAACATCAGAGAAGTATGCCTGACCTTCACGCTGGACTCAAGACAGTCACATCTTCTTGCATAAATCTCTGATTGTCTACCATGACATCTGTTCCATTAACTTGTAGCATATGAACTACATGTGACTCCACATCCCTCTACTCATCTAATGAAATAAATGTAGAGAGATAGATATTTAGGTTGATACATTGACAGAGAGAGAGAGAAAGTAACTAATCAAAGTGTTCAATGCATCAGACACTCACATTGCTTGAAAGCAAACATGTCTCCAATGTTATACATCAAGAGTGGAGTGCACAAACACACACTCACAGACCTCTCACATGTCTACGTGCCAAAGGGTATCTTTGTTCTCTTTGCATCACCCAGGCCCAGCAGGGCGGAGCTGCGTGGGTACCATCAGATGGGGGTGCTGTAGCCCGGCTGCGGGGGCGCTGAGGCCACCGACATGGCCGACATGGTGGAGATGGTGGAGGTGATGGACGCTCGCCTGGGTCTCGGGTGGATCTTGGCAGACTTCATGTAGGACACCAGCTGGTCTGGGATCTCAGCTAGAACCTCCTTGGCTAGCCGGGCCTGACTCACCACAACGTTGTCTGAGTTCTCAAAGTCCCGGAATGGAACAAACTGGTGAGATAGACAGAGACGGAAAGAGAGAAACATATGACTTTGGCATATTCTACTCTTCTTAAAAAGCCACCCCAAAATTTTATCCATTTTGTAAGAAAGAGAGGAAATAATCCCTAAAGGACAGTGTAAAAATGATCAAAATCAGATAAGAAATAAGGATGTTATGACATTCTGAAATTTCACAATTTTTCAAAAGACACTTCTCCACCAGTCGTTATGAATATTCAAATTAGCAAGTTGACAATGTCACACTCTCACAATTTTGTTATTCATTCAGTATACAGAAGTGAAAAAAATCTCACATTTCAGCTATATAAATATAAAACTTGCCTTAAAACCACCCCCCCAAAAAGAAGATATGTTGACTCTGATACATCTTTGTATTGAAACATGTTTTTACTTGTATTAGCTAAAAATAACAATTTTTCTAATAAGCCAGTTCGTAGTTCCACTTTGTGCATGAGCAGAAACAAGGTCATTCGGACCAACAGGCATAATGGTTTTTGAATTCACTGGGATAAGCATCTGTAATGTAATGATTATTCATGAGATACTTATAAATGCTGCTTGCCAGCACATCCACCTGACAGCAAAAGTGGAATTTGGCAATATCAATAGAATTGTCAATACATTCAATGCAAAATAATGAAATGGATGCCTTCCCAAGTGTAAATTGACGGATCGTTCTGCTCATCTGGTCTACGCAACTCTATTCTTTGTTTGAACAGGATTGTGAATCCCATAAATTGTTATGTAAAGCTTATGCATTATGTCGCTCTAAAACAAGTTAAGTGCCCCTAACCGACTGAGAAAAGAGAAAGGTCATTCGTACCAATGCGCCCATGAGCTAACTCCGAACTAGCTTATTCATACATAACATACATGAAAAATTGTGTGGGTATGACATCATCACCTCGCTCATTTGAACATTCATAAGGACTGGTCAAGAAATATTTTTGCGAAAAAGTGTGAAATTTCAAAATGTAAGATATTCCTAATTTCTTTGCCTATTTCTTCTCCCCCCCCCCCCCCCCCCCCATTTTGTATCAGTCTGTAGGCAATATTTTTTTGTTCTCTTTGAAGTTTAATTATTTTGCGGGTGGATTTCCTCTTGAAGGCATCATCTGGGCCATCCAAAGGGAGTATATGGTATGGTGCACAAACAGGAGAGAAAGATATATAACAAGACAGAGAGAAAAATTCAAGGGAGTGCAAGAAGAAAGATGACAAGTGTGTACATAAAGTACGGCAAAATCTTTCAAATACTAGCAAGTAGACAAGGACAATTGACACTGGAATAACTCATAATAAATTGAAACCATTCCTTCATATCCACACTGATCTGCACTTTAAAAAATAACATCGCAAACACAGTCTCGCAACTGATTTTGTACAGCACTCATAATACGTAGTAACTGCCTACATACCTATGGGGATACACGGAAAACCTATCAGTACAACTTCAGGCAGATTTCTTTTGACATCAAACTGTGGACCACAGCAATTTTGGGAGATCCGATTACTTCCCCTCAAAATATTTTGTGCATGCATTATTATTAAATACAAGTACAACAATCTTTTCATCAGTCTACCAATAAGTATACTTGGTAGATGGTTCATATTACGCATGATTGAACCTATCATGGCAAACATTATCAGCCATATTACTACTCATATTAGCACTACTGCTAGTGCTAATACTAGTGGTAGCAGATGGACTACCACTATCATTACTACTACTAGTGCTACCACTACTACTACCACTACTACTAGTACTACAGTGCACTCCCATTATAAGGAACATGGTTATAACATCATTCTGCTTACAACAAAGTAATAATTCAGACTGCAAGATTATTAACTCTGTGTTTTTTATTGTTTATTTGTTCAGTTCTAACAACATTTCGATATAACGAAAGAAAACTACCGGTAACAAGGACTTCGTTAAAATGGGAGTCCACTATACTTATACATGTATTACAACTACTGCTACTACAAAAATAGCATTAGTATTACTAGTATATTACTGTTACAAATATCACAATTATCAAAATCCTTATCATCCTTGTGATTGGAAAAGTGACTGCAGCAACCCTTGATAAGAGAGAGAAGCTCCCACTGACCTGGACGATGTCCCGAGCCGCTGTTCGTCCCTGATACGAGAGTCTGACCTCATCTCCGTCCAGTTCCTCCATGTCTGCCGATGGGAAAAGATGACCACAGTATTGGTAACACTGACCAATGGAATGCTTGTATCAGAGAATTCTTGTTGGGACATGAAACAGTAAAGCCCCGTTTCAACAGAGCCTTTCAAACTAGAGTTACCAAGAAAACATGCGGTTAACTTTTGGGTAATCTTTTTTTTTTACCCTGCCTGTTAAAACAGTTCCCACAAAATGTTGCTTGGACGTTGTTGCCGTAACTTTTGCCAAATTCTACCCTAGTCAGCTAGGGTAATTACCATGCCATGACTCTCTCTGACATTACTGTGACATTACCCCAACAACCTTTCCATTAGACTGCAACCATGCCACCATTCCTTTGATACACTCAACACACATGTGAAAAAGTGCAGACAGAGAATGATTGACACATCACACACAGATCAAGTGCTTGGATTGTAACCATCGATGTCTATGTACAGTCAAACCTGTCTATAGCCGCCACCCAAGGGAAACAACAAAAATGGCCATTATAGACAGGTGGCCGCTATAGACAGGTTGGTAGCCATTCTGAATTTCAATACATGCATTTTGTAACAGCAGAACATACCGCATGTAATTCCTTAAAAACAACAACCAGCAAATAAGTTTGCATGTGCAGCAATACATTGGGGATTTTTGTTGTGCAATTTACTTCATTTTATTTTATATCTTTTTTGTTGTTGTTGCATAGTTCTGTTCTTTTGATTTTAAAAGATAGCTTTTCGGGCCTGAGGAACTACTCTGATTCGTACCAGTTTGCATGAATGGGGTTCACAAGTGAGTTTGAGGGGGTTGATAATTGTGTGAAGCTGATGTAAACAACAAACAATACCCAGACAAGTACCCTATTGTCCTTATTCAAAGGGATTTTAACACTAATTAGTTGGCATTTGGTAAAATGCTAAGATGTTATTAGGAGTTGTTTTTGCCTGTGTAGCATCTATCCAGGGCAGCATTACTGAAGCTTAGATCTAATCTAATCAAGTTAGTGGTAAGACGGCTTTTCATGGCAAAAAGCTGCATTAATTTTGCCAATGTCTGTGTGAATGTGACTGAGCTAGGACTCAATAGAATTCACGCAATGAATGTAAAAGCTTTGTTATTCATGGCCGATTCTTAATAACGGTTCAGCTAAAGTTTTGTGGCTGCTATAAGCAGGTAGATATTCACCACGGGATACAAAATGAGTGGCCGCTGGCGGCGTTAGGCAGGTGGCCGCTATATAAAGGGTCTGTAATACAGCAATTTCGTGCAGGGGATTTTTCAGTGGCTGCTATAAGCAGGTGGCCGCTATAGACAGGTGGCCGCTAAGACAGGTTTGACTGTAGTTGAGATCAGTGATTGCACCATGATTTCTATGAGCACAATCTAGAGCAACAGGTGGCCCTGGCCGATGGGCGGGGTAGTCACATCAGTGGACTACCCCCTTCGTGCAAACTTACTCGGAGAAAGTTTTCGGTGTGTGTCTGTTAAAATGGTACCCCTTGCTCTCTCCTGCAATTTGATTGCCCGAGGTAAGGGATTTCTCCTGTTATTCAAGTCCAGAAGCTATTATCTTACCAATTCACAACACTGATCTAACACTATCAATTTATGTGAGATATCAACAACTTAAGAAATAGATAAATTAATTAACAAAATGAACGATGAATCATAGATTTTACATTGTAGAGATCTGTGCTCTGAGATAAGAATGAAAAGAATCCAAGAGAAGCTACTCACTTGCAAAATTCTCCTTGCCTACGCCCACAATGATGATGGACAGTGGTAGTACAGCAGCCTGAAACCAGTATGGAGGGGAAAAGGTTAGTGTCAGAATCTTATCTACAAGGTAGGCAATAGCTCACTCCTTCAGCTCCAGTTCCAAAAGCATCAGAGTTATTTCTTTAACTCGTTGAGGACAAGTCCCAAGTATACTTGGGCGGGTGTCTATGGGAAATGCGTGTTGTAGCAAAATCAGTCTGCCCTAAGTGGGTAAAAATCCTTACACAGAACCAATTTGTAATTTGCCGTGGTGATCCATTTTCAAAAACTGAAATTTTCAAAATGAGACAGTTTTTCCAGTTTTCCTATTTCCAGCTTCTACTCAGAGAGTATGAAGAAAGACAGATGATAAAAACAGGCACATTGTGGCACTATGAATAAAATTACATCATGAGATATAATGTAACACCAGAAATCTTCATGCGCATTGCAGATTTGCAAAAGTAAAATGGATTCAAAAGTTTTTGTCAACACAATGCACTAAATGCCAGTCACAAATTCATTAAGGTTTTATGCCGTGAGAAAGGCCATTTGCAAAAGTTTATTTGCAAATGTTTATAGTTTTACAGGGGCAACTCTTTGAGTCTGGTTGTTCTTACATTGACGATAGCTTCCTTGGTCCGTGCCATGTCTGTGATAATGCCGTCAGTGATGATGAGGAGGACGAAGTACTCAGATCCATCACGCTTGGCCGATGCAAACCTGAGAGAAGAAGTGATTGGATCATGAAATGAATTCCTCACACCATATGATGACAAACGGTAGGACTTGACACTAACCATTTTGTATGGTGGCCTGTTCGGGCCACTAAAATCGTGATATCTGAAATTTTGGTGGCCCCCAAAAGTTATGTAGTGGCCTGAAAAAAAAAAAGAGAGCAAAAGTAGCAAGCCATTATGAATCATAGTTGCCTGATCAGGCCATTAAAATATGAATTTAGTGGCCTGACACCAATTCTTAGTGGTCCCAGGCCACCAGACTGCTGTTAATGTCGAGTCCTGCAAACATGGAATGGGGCTGGGGGTGGGGGAGACCTATCTCTAGATAGAAAGAGAGCATGAAAGACAAGATGATAGATGATGCCATCGTGGACTTAAAACAAGAGACAAGAGTATGAACAATTCAAAGACAATCCTATCACAATGAACTAGGAAGCATTTTGAAGCAATAAATGCTACTAAATGGGAGATCACTACAGAAACATTCCATGGTGCCCACTAACTGACGATGGTATTCTACACATGTACCATGAGGTAGTAAGACCTTGAAAGGATTGTTCGAGGAATCGGAAAGGTATGGATGGGAGGATTCATGATGGAGAGGGTTTTAATTTGGTAGAATTATTTTACAATAGAACTAATGTGAAGTGACTATAAAGAGAATGAGGGAACAAAAACAATGAAGAGAGTTGTAAAAGGTACAACAATGTGGCATCGTAAGGGGTTTCATGTTTACGGTATAAATGAGGGAAGCCAAAGATGAAATTGTGGAAACTAAAATATGATGATATAAACCAAGGTAGGAAAAATGAAAGTTTGCAAACCACTGTGCACAAAAGGAAGAAAATGGAAATGAGAGGAGATACAAAGATATTTTAATAAGTAGGGCACATCACAAGACATTTCTGTTTATGGGAGAATGTCTGAAAGACAAGGCTTTCGAAAGAGGAAGGCTAATAAACCATTGTTTGATTACTGTAATGATTAGAATGACAGCATAATAATGTATAATATATACTATCATATACTACAATACTGCATAATATATACATGTATCATGATATACAGCGTTATATGAAATGGAATTACAGCCGTCTTCGAACTTATTTTTTCAAATTAGTGAACAAGTTATAATTTGATGCATAGATTAAAAAATAGAAATAATGGGAAAATTGACTGAAAATGATAGAACATTCTGCAAGAGAAATTTTCTTATTTTTAATCATTATGTCTTTACTACTGCTAATTCGCTTGCACCAACACTTGTAAAAGTACTTTACCAGATTGATTTAGTAAAAAAAGCAGAATTAGATATACAGAACTGTGAAAGTTCTAATGAAATACTGAAATTGGTTGTAAAATAAGAAAATTTTAGATCTCAGGTGGTACATGTGTTACAAGAACAGTGGCGTAGGTCATGACCACATTCACTGCCACTTTGGATGAGGTGATGAATTCATGATCTCACTGTTTTGTAAAACAAGTGGAATCTTAGATCATCAATTACTTGTATACCATTCCTACTATCTCACATACAAATTGTATCTGCTGTTCTGTTTAAAGGATAAGTTCACCTTTATAGACATGTGGGTTGAGTGACTGCAGCAATATTAGTAGAACACATCAGTGAGAGTTTGAGCAAAATCGGACAATCCGTTCAAAAGTTATGAATTTTTGAAGTTTCTGCTCAGTCACGGCTGGATGAAAAGACTACTATAGCTTGTGATGTCACATGAGTACAACGATATAAAGAAAGAATAAAGAAAATTCAACATATTTCCATTTTTCTTGCATAACAAGAGAACACTCGACTTCTCTCTTTCACAAGGCAGGGGGAATAATATTACCCTTATACACACATCAGTAGCAAATCGAAGAACTGTGCACTTTATTCAAAAAATAAAGTTTTGTGAAATTCTCTTTTTATTTTCCTTATATAGTTGTACGCATGTGACATCATACACTGTAGTAGCCTTCTCTTCCAGCAGTGACTGCGCAGATACTTGAAATATTCGTAACTTTTGAACGGATTGTCCGATTTTCCTCAAACTTTCACTGATGTGTTCTACTAATATGGCTGCATTCTCTCAATCCTTATGTATATGAAGGTGGACTTGTCCTTTAAGTGACTCCACTCTTTAATGCCTAATTCTGTTTCAGAGCTTCTACAGTCTAATAAAATTAAAACCCGAGTTCAACTTCTGCAAATGTCCACACACATCTCTCATGTCCCCCACTGACATAAGAAACTTGATGAAGTTTGAGAAGGGCTACTTTGTGTCTTTTTTTCCCCATTTTTCATGTGTCTTTATACATCCTGCCTCACCTCGCCACATGGTTGATGATGGGAGCAAAGTTGGTAGGGCCGTAGAGTTGTACCGTGTGAAGTGCCCTCTGGTAGGCGTCCACGACGCCATCGATGCCGTTGCAGTATGGGTTATCATTCCTTCCATTCTACCAGGGACGAACAAGAGATCATACTGTGTAATATAGTGATGATGATGATGATGATGATGATGGTGGTAGTGGTGATGATGATGATTCACGACATTTGTATGGTGCCATATATTTGTTGTTACGAAGCATTCAAAGGTGCAGACTCCTCCAAGAGAGTTGGTAATCTGATTTGAGAGATACTACAAAATGCAAGTCTCATCCTATTGTACTGTTTTATTAGAAGTTGCTGTTTCATATTTGATGCTATGTTAATAAATCATTTTAAAGTGAAAGTAATCAAATGCAAATGTAGACTTGAAAGGTCAATGTTCTTTGTTTTTCTATGTGATATCCATAGTGCTGTTTCCACTCTTTCTCATTAATGGATACATCAGTGTCAGTATGTATCATTTTTCTTATTATGTACATCTTTGTATCCATTGTTTGGTATGTCATCTTTTCAAGCACTTGTTTCTAATTGAGAGATGATATCAAAATTTAATTTGAATCTGAAATACAAGTTTCATAACCATGCTTTTGATATACAATTTTCATTACGAACACTGAATATTCCATATGCTTTTACAAAATATCATGGGCAATTTGTTTTGTTTGTACAAGTTTAACTAGACAGGGTTTTCGTTTTGTCCAACATCAAAAGTTCATTTACAAGCAAAGAGTTTTAAGTGGCAAAAAAAAAGTTAATTACTTGTAGTGGAGAAAATATTCCCCTACTGCAACACACTGAAGGGAGTGATTTTGTGTAGGAAGAAACTTGCCTCAGTCCATATACACATATCTAAACAAGTAGAGAAGTTCTAAGCATTCTTAGATAACCCCTTCAATGTTGTTTCTTAGATAAAGCCAACCCCCCTTGAAGAATAGAAAACTGGTTGCCGATCTCGGCCCTCACCAGGTAGAATTCATGAGAGACGACCCCAGTCGGGGGCAGCCTGGCACCGAAGCCAAAGGCAGGGAAAAGCTTGTCTGAGTCGTAGTCCTGAATGACCTGGCCCACTGCCCTGAGGGCCCGGAGGTAGTGGTTGGGCTGGTAGGGATTCATGTAGTGCAGCGAGGTGGGTTGGCGTGGGTCACCTGTTCAGTGGTGAGGTAGGTAGAGAGCAGTACATCATAAAATTATCACTACCACTACCTCAACAATTGCTACTACAGTAGGGGAGAGGGAAGTGGGTTGATAAAGGTCATATGTTTAATGGGAGTGGCAGCCAGGAATCAGTGCATCATACAAACATCGCTGTTAAGTGTTTCCACTACCAAGTCTCCTACATTGTACCACCAAGACTATTGATACTATCCTTACACCATAAAAATACTAACACTAATGCCTGCACTAATATCAATGCTGCTGCAACTGCCAATACTGATACTATCAATAACACTAACACTAATTCTAATACTAGTACTAATATCTTTACCACCACTACAACTGTCACTTTTGCTAGTACTACTTCTACCTCTGCTACTGTCACTGCTATTACTGCGGTAATCATATTACTTCCACTACCACTACATCTATTGCCTACATTATACACAAATGTGCAAATATATCATCACTTTACATCTCAAGATCTTTATATGAAAATTGGCACTGGCTTTGGATTTTCAGTTCTACCTCCTTTTCTGCATGTATTTGATTGCTTCCATTTTTAATAATGTTATATTTGCATGTGAGTTTCCATTAAATACTGCTGAGTGGGCACATCATCAATCAGTAAAGCCTATTATTCTTTTAAAAATAAAAGATGAATTGCAAAAAATCTGAAGACAAATTGTAAAAGCAAGACAAAAAAGTAAAGAGGGTCGTACAAAAGTGACAACTCTGCAAAATTTGGGACTAACTACAACAAATTATTGGAGAAATTTCAAAGGCAAGTGTTAAGAAATAACTACACCTGTCACACTGTTGTCACATACACCTAGAAGTTTGCTTTTTTTGTTTTGTTTTGTTTTTGTTTTTTACACTTTCAATACTGACAAGAGCAAATGAATCTCTCTCAACAACCCAGTGGAAGTTCTGTCCAATTTTACTGGAAAAAAAATCATCATAATTTTGCATTTTTTTTTCTCTTTCACTTCAAGATGACCCTCTCTCTAGGATATAGCAATCTCTCTTCCATAGGACCAAAATATTCCACTGCTCACCATTGGATGCGGTGAAGTCGATGGCAACGGTGAAATTGAGTTGGCATCCTCCCTGGATGTAATCCAAGAAGGTGTGCTGAGGTTCAATGGATGCCGCTGTCAGGAAGATCAGCCCAGAGTTCTTCTTCTTTGCCTTCTTCTTTGGATGAATCAGCTGATTCACAGCAGATAAAAAGGGCAGCATAGATTGATTAAATTCAGCAACATCAGTTAAGTGCTGGCGAAATATCAATATCATTTAATACCAGGTGAATCAAGTGTGTATGTAATGAATCAATAGGATATGAAGACAGAGTTTAAAGGGATGACATAGTTTTAGTTGAGATAAGTATTCAGATTTTAACTTTTCGTGATATAATTACAAACCTCTTACATGAAATATCAAAGATAATACAATTCTTAGAGGAACTAAAAGCTTATTTGATTAAAATCTGTTCTGAAACGACTAAGACATCGAAAAATAAAGTAAAACAAAGTGGTCTTATAAAAGGTAGGTCCCACCTTTAATTCAGACTACATGTACTTTGTTTTTGGATATTTTAGCCATTTCAAAATCAATTTTAATCAAATGTACTTTTAATTCCTCTTAGAATTTTATGCTTTTTGATATTTTGATATAGTGATTTATAATTATCCTGCAAAAAGTTAAAACCTTAATTCCTATCTCAAGTAAAACTATACCATCCCTTTGAATGTTCAACAAAATTCTTTGATCAGACAATGACGAAGCAGCAACAGAAACAACTCACATGTATTCATGTATACAATTTCCTCCCTTTCCATATAGTATTTTGCCATAAAAGGAGTGTAAAAAAAAATTCCCCCTCCAAGTTGAGAAATATTGAATCACCATTGAGACTTCTGTGTCAATGCTGAATTTAGGTGTGATTGCATGTAGGTTAATTGTATTAAATCCTCAAAATAACAGACAAAACTTGAGCGCTAGGTGCATTGACAAAGCTCCTTTTCATTATTTGTCTGCTATACTACTTGCATTTGATAGTGCTACTATTACTCCTTTCATACTTACTAATACTGTTACTACTACTGCATATTATTTTTGACAATATCTTACTGATTCATTTATTCATATTCATCTGAGCACTGCCAGGTAACATAATACCCATTATACACTAAGGTGAAGAAAAAAGGTGTCATCCAAAGACGGATGCACCAGGTGAGGATTTGAAGACACGACCTTATGCTCAAAACCACTAGTCCATTACACCATTTACTGACACACACCAATACTGTACATTGTGATGGTACAGATGTTTGGATTGGACGACACTCACATGATAGACGTTTGAATGGCCAGGCCCTCGTGACAGCTCCCTCACTGTTGTCTCAAAGACTCCAATCATACTGTGACTGCAAAATACAAAAATCAGGAATACATGACTGCTGGGAAAGACCATCACAGATAAGGATGATATTATGTATTATATACCTCATATATAGATTCCTCTCATCTGATTGGTTAAAAATGGAGTCATGAAAATAGCTGTGCCCCATTTTTGATCAAAATGACGTCATGATTTACTGTGCCCGGGGCATAGAATCAGCTGTGCCCTGTAACTAGGTTTGGAGACAGTCGCAACCCCGTACACATAGATCACTCATATGTACGCACCAATGATACGACTGCCGCACTGTCGATCAGCGTTGATTACGTGTGCTGTAAAAGAGACTAGCGGTCACAGGTCACGATGAATTTGACCTTTCATTCACGTTCGCAGACGATCGACCTTCGCCAGTTCACGGTAGTAGCACATTTGTTTACAGCTGTCAAAATAGCGAGAACATGGCTGAAATTCAGAGATTTCACCTAGTGGATGATGAGGAACTCAAGGCAATGGATGCCGCTGCTAGCAAGAGTACTAAGCAACAAGTGAAGTTCGCAGTGAAGGTGTTTGAAGATTACTTGAAGCTTACTGGTATGGATTTGGCAACGGTAGTTGCACTGCTGAGCTCTGACCTGGATGATATCATTGGGAAGTTCTATTGTAGCGCACGTCAACAGAATGGTGAATTGTACCGCAAAAAGACCATGCAGGCAATCCGTTTTGGGCTCCAACGTTTTTTCATCAGTGAACGTAAATCTGACATCATCCTGCATGCTGATTTTGCTGGATCATCAAGAATCTTCAAGAGCTTCTCAGCAACATTGAAACAGAAGGGAAAATGATATGTAAAACATGAGATGGCAATAGCCGAGGAAGATATGAGCATCATTCAAGATTCTCTGGATGTATCTGATCCATTTGGCCTTCAGAACAAGATATTTTTGGATTTCATGTTGTACTTTTGTAACAGAGGACGAGAGAATCTGCGAGAAATGACATGTGATAGTTTTGAGGTAAATGTGGAGTCGCGTACTGGAAAGCGATACATAACTTTTAACGATACACTCACAAAAAACAACCGTGAGGATGATCTTGAAAAGAGCCAAGGTGGTGTGATGATTGAAACAAATGATGCGAGATGTCCAGTGGCTTCTTTCTTGTCATATGTGGAAAAGCTAAACCCAGAGTGTGAATGGTTCTGGCAGAAACCCAAGCCAAAAGTGCCAACGTCAGGTCCATGGTACTGCAACTCTCCCCTTGGGAAAAATAAGCTTGGTGATAAGATGAAGGAAATTTCCCTGATAGCTGGAACCCGCGTGTATACAAATCACTGTCTGCATGCCACTGGCATCACGTTTCTTAAGGATGCAGGTTTTAAAGACAGGGACATAATGTCAGTGTCTGGTCACCGTTCCGAATCCAGTTTGAAGCACTACGCAAGAACCGCTGAGAAGAAAAAGGAAGAAATGGTCCGTGCCATAAGTTCAACAATTAATCCAAACCAGCAACTCCACATCGCACCATCTGCGGGACCATCAGCTATTGACATCCCTTCAACTTCCTCGGTTGCTGATAACATTCCAGGCCATGTAAATCAGGATCTTGATCTGGAGGCAATCTTGTGTGACATTGCTAATTCACCAAGGGGCACAATGAAAATCCCTGTCAATATAACCAACACCAGTAGCCAGGAGAACAAACCCACCAGTTTCAATTTTCACAACTGTGTGATGCATTTTCATCAGAAGTAACTTCAGAAGTATGAAATCAGCCACCTGTAAATATGTTTAACTGTTCTTGACTGTGTTAAATTATTTGTGTTGGAACAGTTGGATTGATGGATTTCAAATGTTATTCATGTTGGATCTTAACTGTTAATGACTTTTTTGTGGAACTTGAACTTTCTGATTTGGGTGGATCGACACAGTAGAAGAGGTCATAATTTTGGTAAGTTCTAACAATTTTATTACATTTCAAAATCAAAGCTGATGCTCTAATTTTAAATAGCTTTTAGTCCTTGTTTAATTCAGGTAACCTTTTAACCAATCAGATAAGAAGAATCTATATTTTCGGTATATAAAACAAATAATGACAGCTTGATATTCGGGGCACAGTTAAAATTATGTAGGCCCTCGGTGATGTGAAAACCATAACTATGCCCTCAGCTTCGCTTTGGGCATAGTTATGGTTTTGACATCACCTTGGGCCCATAATTTTAACTGTGCCCCTCATAGCAGTTATCATTTGTATACTGAACAACCAGATTACAAATATCTGTAGACAATTATGCTCTGGATACTAATGGGGGAAAAACAAACCTTGCCAAAATATTGGCAACACTTTTTTGTCCTTGAACTTGTTTTGGATGCTGTCTGTTTTCTGGTTTATGACTTTAGTATCACCCCCCCCCCCCCCCCCCCCCTTCTGGCAATTGCCAACGACACTTGGAGATGTACGATAGGCAGCCAGAACTAAAGATTCTTGTTTTTTGTACGTTAGATCACAATTCAAGTTAAAGCAAATTGGCAATGTCAGCAGCTGGCTGGGATGTGGTGGATGTGCCCGTGCCTACCTTCCGTCTCTGTTCCAGTCATAGCATTCCACTTGTATCTTCCTG
Source organism: Diadema antillarum (assembly GCF_040938485.1). Lineage (NCBI taxonomy): Eukaryota > Metazoa > Echinodermata > Echinoidea > Diadematoida > Diadematidae > Diadema > Diadema antillarum. The sequence goes on along the minus strand of NW_027271032.1, from coordinate 2,186,213 downwards.
TCATAGTCACCGTTGCAGAATGACCGCAGCATAATGCTGAAACACTTCCAGTTTGGGTTTAGCGTGTTTTTGATGACCTCCGTCTTGTGGCAAATTGTGAATCTGTCACACAAGTGCATTAAAAATTCTGTACATAAAAGTTCGACTTACAAGGCATATAATCCATTTTGCAAACATCACAAAAGTTTGCATGACGGAACAATAACGTCTCCCAACATTGTGAATGAAATCTTATGATAAGACACCTGAGTTTTTTTTTTAAAGATATGAAAAACTAATCCCACGTCACTGAAAAATATGCTCCCCTTTTGTAGAAGAATAACAGTTGGAATTATTTTGAGGTCCAAAGAAATTCACTGGAAATCTATAGTATTGTTTTCCCTCTGTCATAAAGAAGTTTCCAGTTTTATCATTCAAAAGGAAACGTCTGAATTACCTACCTCAAAAATATACCAGCTTAATGAAAGGAATCTAATTTCAGGGTTGTGAAAGGGACACACAAATTTAAAAAGTAAAATAAAATATACAAATATTTCCGATATGTCAAATGCCCAATTAAGCCATAGCTCAGTTCTCACCACATTAAGTAGAATTGTTTTAAATGCCAAAGAATCTTTTTAAAACAGGAACGGGTTTCTCCAACCTTTTTGTGAACAAGAAGAGACTATGTAATAGTTGTGTAAAGAAACAAAGAAAGTTTATCCATTTACACTGAAATGATGTGCCCATTACCAAGTTTAAGCTATATGTTTTATCTACATGGACAGAATGCTTTGATTTTGATTCTTACGTGCCATCCTCGTTCTGCCTGGAGAAGACAAGGAAAGGGTCTGATTTTCCAAAGAAGTCTTTCTTGTCTAGATTTTCCCCCTTAAACTGCAGTGTCATCAAGTCCTGTGTTGAGAAGAAAGGGGAAAAAAATATACATGACACAATACGACAACTGCGTATGGGTGTCTATGTCAGTTCATCTAAAATTCATCTAATCAAAATGGTAAAAACAGTATCAACTTGGAAGCATGCAGATGTGTCCACTCAATGTATGAGGAAAAGTGGTGGTCCCTTGTGAAGCAGAACTTTCAATTCAGGGCCATAGACATAGCAGAAAAATTCAATTTTGTCATCTTTTTTTTTTTTTTTTTTTTTTTTTTGCACATGAAAAGCAGTCAACTTGGCACAAAGATTAAAACAGGCAAATTACAGTGTATACTGTACAAAAGAGATGCTGGGTACAGAGAGAGAAAGATCTCTTCCTTAACCCGTTGAGGATGAGCTGATTTTGCTAAAACACACATTTCCCATAGACACTTGCCCAAGTATACTGGAAACACATCCTCAAAGGGTTAAATACTCACTTTGCATTGACTCATCTCTTCTCCTCTGATGATGATCTTGCCACAGTCTTTCTTTTTACCTTTATAACTGAGACAAATAAATAGAGTGCAACAATAATGATGGGGAAAATGAAATTGAATTCAAAGTCTAAAAATCCTCTGAAGGCTTTCTTATCAAGGTAAAGGTCTTGCTTAAATGGTTCATTTTTTTTTTTTTCACCATTACGACCACACTTTATTATCTCTGATGTTCCTTCAGCTGTCTGACACAGTCAGCAATATTTCTGAGTTTATATTATCATATTTCATTAGTGAAAACGGGTATAGATTAATCATGTTGAAATCAGCACTGCAATATAATAATCTGTGCTTGTCAACATATTTCAGCTATGCTTTTCACACACGAATATTGAAATTCCATGCAAGATGTTACAACAAATCGAGTGGAAAACGCTTTTGCAACATGGAACTGGAATCAAAATCAAAATGCATAGTGTATCATTTGATCACATGAAATTACTTTTACTTGGTCAGATATGAAATAGAAAACATATACATGTGCACATCATTCGATCATATGAAATTAATCTAGCTTAGCCACACATGAAATGAAAAACAGACATAAAGTATGTACACATCATTTGATTATATGAAATTAAAATTACATGGCCACATTTGAACAAAACAAACAAAAACACACAAACATGATCATGAATAATTTCATACAACTTACTTCAGAGGTTGAACATATCTCCCTCCTGCTCCCATAATATTACCCATGGTACATTCCAGACTGCCAAGGAAATCCTGGTAGAAGAAAAGAGAAATGAGACTGTTTAAATCTTGGTCTAAAAGCAAATATCCTTTCGTAAGTCCTAATTGCACATTAAAATGACATTATCTTTCCAAAGGTCATATTAGGAATAGGAATTCTACCAATGTCTATTATTGTCCTTTCCGAAATATATTGTCCTTGACTGATAAACTTAGAAATTGGGATGATCTGTACAGAATGGGAGGTATGTTGGACATCCTTTGAAGTACTATCAACAAATCAAATGACGGCATGTAGGAATGAAACAAAGGGATGATACATGTAGTAAACATGGAGTATTTAATGGTGTTGGATATTTTCACAAATGTCATGCGCTCCACAAAACTAAAAACATTCAAATATATATTTGAGACATCAGAAAATGAATGCACACTTGATCATAAAATCATACAGGGTAAAGGTCACTGAAATTGGCCCAGCACTGCAAACCAACTGAGCATAAGTTTTCACTCTCCCAGTAAATACCTACCTCATGATATCACTATTTGACAATATTGTATAAGGATAATTTGCTGCATTTCTATGGCATTCAAACACACTATTTCAATGAGTTCTATACATCTCCCTCTGTTGTCCTGTGTCACTGGATTTACTTTCAAGGCAGCGCTAAGGCAGCATATTGTGCTTTCCATGAAAGTGAGGCAAATACTGTTTACAAATGACCTTGCATCACACAATCGACAAAAAGCCACCAGAAAAACAAACAAACAAACAAACAAACAAACAGATTTTGTAGATAAGGTTTAGTATCAAAGGGTGATATACTAAACTTTAAAGTGATATCTGACTCGGGCAAATTGGGAATTCCCAGCACACATCCTTAAACACTTTAATACACAATCTGGATTCCACCCATTCCAAATTTTACTCTGAAAAGAGGGACTTAGAGGTAAGGGTCTATCGAACTGTGCCGATTCACTACTTGCTGTGCACAAAGAATGAATTTAAATCTCTGGCAACCCCTGCAACAGGATTATCAGATTATCCTTAAAATTGGCATACTCAGTCAGCACAATTCATTCATGAGCCATAGCAAAGTATCAGTGCTACAGCTTTACCTCGCTTCTGGAAGGTTTTGTGCACACAATATCCTATATCACATGGGTAGAAAATGGGCCAAAAAAGAAGAAGGTAAAAACAATACAATATTCTTGTAAGATAAGTAGAAAAAAAGACAACTTCAGAAAAATCCCTTTTTGTACTTACATTTACAATTCAAATCTACAGAGAGAAAAAAAAATGAAAAAAAAAAGTTCACTTTTTCTGAACACACAACAAAGTTAAGATGGTAATCAGGCGGTCATATGTTCGAATCCTACGCGAGTACGTTTGCCCATTTCATCATGGCTTCTACAGAACATTGATCAACTCAGCGCTTTAATATTTCAATACGTCAATGAAGGGCAATTTTTGTCCGTCAGTTGAAATAAAAACAATTTCATGCCGATTTCATTAATTTGAAAAGGCTAATAATGGGCCTGCTTGACCCAAACCTCATATTTTTAGGCCATTTAGAAATCAACCCACGTGACTTTTTATGCAGGATTTGTGATGCATGGTCATATACATTCTCATCAACAGTCTGTAAACAGCAAAGTCTTTGTTCATAGTGCCTGTTTCATCCATCCATTGACATAGATCTTTAAATAAGGAGCATCCTAAATGAACAAACCCATATGACTTACATGTTTACTGAGGTCTGGGCTTTTTGAGTCAACATCATACCTGGATGACAAAACAAGGGTCAGACAAGCGCAAATGTTAGAGGGGAACCAGAGTGAAATGGAAAATAAAGAAAATGTTTTACTGCCAGCATTGGGTACTCTAGTGAGTAAACATACAATTGTATGACTATGAGAGATCTGTCAGGAAGAAAATGGGTGTGAACAGAAGGAATTTCTTCCCAGCCTCTGCACATAAAAAAGGCAACAATACAAATAAAAAAAATAAAATACTGACATTAATGAATACATATTGAATGACATATACTTTTTATGATGATATCAACAATAAAAATACAAACAACAAAATTCACAATATCAATGATGATGATGATATAGTAATAATGACTAAAGGACCACCTCTGTTGCTGTTAAACTAGCATGATAATAACAACAATATCATCACCACTCTTATCACCATCAAAACTCCAAAACTAATATACCATGTGGATGATGTTGGTGTGATATACAATGTACGAATATACTACCCCTTATTTGGCAAAAACATTGCTCACATCTAAAGACAGTATCGAAAATCTTCAATGTTCAGCAATGGTAATTGATCCGTACTCTTTGAAATATTAGTTATCAAACATTGGTCCCTTCTTTTTTTTCACCAGAATGCTGGTAAATAACTGAGTTAAAGATGAATTACAAAATCACTGATTTGGAGAAAATGATGAGGACAAATTAAAATGACAAATCTGAGACCATCTGAAGTTAAAAAAGAAACACCTTCATAGGTCAACTCTTAATCCATTAAGTTGCTGTTTGATGCTTCTGGAAAAACAATGACCCATGGACTTACAACTCAAATTTCAGGTGCTGGACCTCCTCAAAGAAGTAGTCGAGTACAAACTTCTTGACAAAGTTTGGATTCAGAGTGTTCATGATAACCTCAGTCCGGCCATACTGAAAACAAAAAAGAGGTAAAAGGTACAGCAAGAAATATTAATAGATGCGTATTTAAAAGCTGGTAAATCATAAATCATTACTGTTAATTGTTCTGGGATGTCATGTGACACATGTAAAATGTTGTGACCTGAGAATATGTACAATCAAGAAAAGTTGGGGAACTAGTAGGACAGCAATGAAATCTCCTTTTCAATAAAATGATGAGATCTATCCTTTGGTAGCAAATATGACTGAAGGTTGATTTATCAAAAAAATTTAGTATCCTATCAATCTCCCAGGTTCAATTCTTTTTCATATGATTATTTGAACAGAATTATGGACACCTAGAACAAAGATCAGCTATCCTAAGATTGCTTTTGTTTTAAAATTACATATATGACTTCTTGGTTTTCACCTAAATATTGATAATCTGAAAATGGCAACTAGATTTTCAATCCAAGAAACTGAAAGGTATTCTTGGCACCGAAATATGAGAACAAAATTTCTTTTTCTGAAGACTTCATCCAAAATCAAGGTTCTTTGAAAAATTGAGTAAATAGTCAGACCTGCTCTGTCTTGCAATTAGAAACTTCTTTTTGTTTACTGGACAAAAGCTTCAAAATTTATTAAATGAAGATTTCATTTCTATATTATGAAGACAAAGACTTTGAGAGACAAAGAAAGCAGATCTTAAGACAAGGACAACTCTCAGAAAGCTAAACATTCAAAACGAAATATGCTGAAGTCATTTAAATGATCATGCACTCAAATCAAGACATTTCAAAACACCATCAGCTTGAGCTATGCATGTACTCTGACCACTGAAAACAGCACACAGAATTCAAAAAGCTTATTGGATGAAAAAAAAACAACAACACCAACCTCGACATACTTGTCCGATCCGAGTGACTTCATAAAGAGAACACACACTGTGCAGGGGGAAATGATAGAGAAAACCAAAACAGTCATTCTCACGCCAATCTAGGAGCATTCACCATATTTTTCCCCTTGATTTCAAAATATCCCCCCTCCCCCCAAAAAAGGAATGATTCTTCAGCAATGATAATGGTGCATCTCTCAAGCTAAGGGGCAAAAAGACATTCAGCTTTAATACTGATTTGTGCATGAAGTCAATACTCTGTACATTGCTCTTGGGTGAAAATGGGGCATGTGGATAATAATGCCATGATGTATGTAATGCACATTCCCTCATTTATCCAACACGATGTCTCACGAAGCATGCTTTGCATGAGTCATTAGTTACATTCAGATGCTGATCCTTCAATTCAAGTTGAGCTAACTTTGAGGATAAGCTAGTAGTTAAGTACCATGTAGTATGTACTTGAAGTTAATCTAGAACTCGAAGTTAACTTGATGACAAGAACCATGTGGGCATGATAATCAACGAATTCAAAAGTATGAATGACCTCTTTGTGAACTCCCCATTCCGTTTAGCTTCCAGATCAACCTTCCAAATATATGAATACAGTGCCCTTCATGCTGGGGTCATCGCATCATCGAGTGGAACTTACTCGTCGATGATAAGTTTCGTCATGTGGACACGTGTCAAAGTTAAGGGGGCAAGACCTTATTCTCAAAGTAAGCTTAACTGAAGTTAAGGATCACCGTCTGAATGTAACTTATAGTGATGACAGCACATTCAACCAACATAAAATGAAGGGTCATGAGTGAAGCGATGAAGCTAACTTGCATCATTCCTGTGACTTCCACAGAATTGTTAGCATGGTACAATGAATTTTTAGACTGCAGTAGACATCACATTTGGCAGGTTTATTTCTGGGTATATCAAAATTTCTTCACACCAAACATTAAATCAGGCATTGGGGAAGGTTAACTAATATGTATTAATGCCCAAAATACAAAAGAAATTGAGAAAATATCAGTTGATATATCAATAAAAAAGCAAGATTCAAAAGTAAGCACATACACGTAACATTGATGTAGATGCTCATTAAATATTAAAATAACAATAAATAAGATTAGGATACTCTTACAGAATGAAGGCAAAATTCAAGGATTAAAGGTTCAATGTGTTAGTACCGCATTTATGAGTCTAATACCACATTTATGAGGTTAAGGTGTTAGCACCAAGATATCAGTAATTCATATTCAGCAGGCACATTCCATGCAAACCAATGGTTAGACTTCACATAAAAAAGTTTACTGATGCTATGATTACTCAGAGTTTATACATTTTGTCTCCCTTAATGAATATTTGATATAATATATATTCCAACAAAAATTACATCTTTTCTTTTTTCTTCATGAAACATTCATTTTCTGGTTGTTTTTGTTTAATGTTATGATTTTGAATGATATGTTTTCTGAATCCTGTCTTTTTTAATCCTGCACATATGGGCCTTAAATTGATTGATGCATTGTTGGATGAATTTCTGTTTTTAACAGGGCAGGAGGAAGTTCAGCTGAAGCCATGGTTCGAAAGAAATGTTCACATTCATGGTGAAAGGAATATAGGACAGGATCATTATCGAAGAAAATCTACAGGTCTGGGCTAATGAATACACAAACAAAGGCCAAAACAGCAACAACAACAACAACAAAACCAGCAGGAATGTCAAGTCAGTCTTTACACCAGGAATCACATATTAGCTTTGATGAGTGGTGTAGGCTACTTTATTTTAAATAGACAGAGACTCTTCCCGATGTGACTTAGAAATCCCCATTTCAAGCACACGCCACTCAGGCCCTGTCGGCATTAAATTCCGTTATTCCCAAACTTATCCTTTTGAAATGGCTTCTTCCAGTCTTCTTTTCTTCTCTCTCTCTCTCTCTCTCTCTCCTTTTATTTGATTTTTGCTAGCTTTTGTTGACATTGTATGAACTATGACCTATGTGAGTGCGTGTATGTGTGTGCCACCTATCCCACAGAACCCCTTTGTATAGAATCCCTGTAGGTATATTAATGACGGAAATCCTACACTGCAGAAGATTTCTGGAAGTACGCCTTTCCTGCCAGCAGTTACGCCACACACCACAGGCACAATGAATAGGAGGATTAGCGTTTTAGTGCAAAACCCTGAGAACTTATCTTCCATTGTCAAATGCCCAATTGTGTTTGGCTAAAAAAAAACCCAATGTGACCTTGGCAAGCAATGAAACTGAGTCAAGCTCCATGAACATGGCATTTCAGGCATTAGCCCTTATTCGTGACCACTGACTTTGTCCCACTGTAAAAAAACTTCCACTATTTCAAATTTGTCATCACATCTGAGTTTCAGAACTTTGAACATCGAATGAAGATTTTTCTTTGTTTTTAAAGTTTTACACAACCAAAATCCTTCATACCTTAATCCACATTTGGACACATCCTAATGTAATCACTATTTGTTGGCTTGAATTAAAGAGGGTTTCTCACTTCTAACTTACTGGTAGAAAAAAATAAAAGAGTCATTTTTTTTAACCATGGCTACTGCTAAAACACTGATCAATTCAGTGCTTATTTATGTCAATGTAGGGCAATTTGTCAATCAGTTGCAAAAATAAAGACAGCCTAAAAAAAAACAAAAAAAAAAAAACAACAACAACGAAACGACCCGACAAAATTTTTGACCCAAACTGTTCTTATATAAAGAATGTGGTTCAGAGCAACCTTGTCCAAAAATGATAATAATGGTACTACACAAGAAAAATGAGGGGAAATAGAGGATTAAGACTTAAGCATAACTATTGCACATTGTTGTTTTCTTTTCACAGGTAGTATAATTGAAATTCAGAAACCAAATTTAGACATTTTAACACATGTGCTGAATATCACTGACATTCCCACAATGTGCAACTCCAACCCACACAATGCTTATGGTGCAAATGCCGTAATGTTTTGTTTTCATGAGGATTTTTTCCTTAATTCCAACTTAATCTATGAGATGACGCAAGTTAGATGTTTATCCCTGGATATGGTTGGGTGGTGGTGGTGGTGGTGGTGGGAAGGGGGGAGGGGTAGGAGAGGACAAGCAACATGAATGATCATGGTGTTTGATCCCAATTCTAGAGATTTAGTTGTGGTATGGTTTAGTGTTCTCATTGCATGCACATATGATGTGAGCTGGGTAAGAGATTGAAGCTGAGTTTTCATGTGCCATGTACGGTGCTTCGTAAAATTCCAAACAGTACGAAAAGAAACAGTTCAACCATTGAAAAAAAATAACAAGATATCAGTTCAAACGCATCAAAACATTGATAGGGGATTTAAAGTAAAAACTCCATGCATTCTCAAGCATCTGCTCCAAAAAAACAAAAAGGATGCTTTTCCCCTCAAGTGGCAACGTTCTTTCCTTTGTTCGTCATGCAAACAATTGAAGCAAGCGATACACACCACATGTAAACCCAGACTCTGAATAGGTTGAAAACAGGTGAGAACGGACAGAAACTGTTAGTAGAGGGCACACTACGGCAACTAGCACAAGGGGAACACTCCAAACGACTTGTGCTTGATACTTAGGATTGTGTCAGCATGATCACTATTGCTTTGTTTACACACTGCATCTCCTTTTATCTTTATTGCTCATTCACGACATGAAGTTAGGCTGTCGTCGTATGCAAAAATTCCCTCAACTCCATCCTTACATGTCATCTCACAAAAGACACAAAATATTAACCTTGGTCTGCTTTGTTTCGAAGTTATGCTTATACCGGTACATAAAATGCTGCCGAGCTTGCATTTCTCTGTCACAGGTTATTTGAAACATACAGCAATATCATAATTTACTCCCCAATACATATTTCCTCAAATTAAGTCATGGCTTGAATCTCATGCCTCAATCCAAACAACCTTGGAAATTTTCCCTATGATGTCAAATGGGCATTCAAATGTATCAATGCAGATCACAGACTCTTTTCAACTCACAGAACTGCACAGCCTGGCACGTTTTGTACTTTGCTGTGTTGGCTAACAGTGATTTGCCCAAATATGGATTTCTACATATCATCTGGGACACAAGTGCCAATGCTACAGATCAACTTTTCTTTCTCCATCCCCTTCCTCAACAGGAAAACAAAACAGATAAAGTACAGTCAAATAATCACAGATCTTTGTAAAACAATAACAAGTCTATGAATGCTTCCCCTGCATTACATGCTTGTACTGGCTTGGGACTTTCTATGTTATGCTTTCTTCGATCCCCCCCCCCCCCCCCCCACAATTTTCGGTACAATATTTCTGCAAATGGAGGACAAGAAATGATTGACATTTTAATATCATCACAGACTCCACAAAACTCACTTGGGAACAAATTATGAAAGAGAAAACATGAGAAATCATAGCATGAATCTGCAGGGAAATGAAATGAGAATTGTAAATGAACATATTGCATGTGACTTCCTTGCCCTCTGACTGGAACATAAATGTAGCTAAGAATGCGAACTTCTGAGGCATCTACCATGACACACATTCTGAAAGAAACAACCATGTTAAAGCCAAAACATAGTTCATATATGCCAGCAGAACTGTCCATTATCGCTCTGAAATATATGTGTATATCATGCATAAGAAATGCATGAAATAATGCGGTAATAACACAATTTCAGTTGGGTAACGACAAAGATGTGAAATGTTAGGCAAAATGGTTTTCTGGAAGCCAATAATCTCGGAGCTTACCCAATTGTGGTTGCTATAACTTTTCATAATTGATTATCGGTAATCAACAAATTGAGCCACAATGATAATTTCCATCGATCTTCCGTGCTAGCATGCAGCTTGTTGGAAAAAACGATCGCAAGGGCACAATCGATCATCATGTTACGTTCCATCATCCCACAATGCTGAACACCGGAGGGCTCTTCTGGAATTAAAGTTGTGTACTACCATCGAAATTATTCCACACTTTTTTATATCAAAACACTCTAAAGCAACTTCTCATCCTGGCAAGTCGCGTCAGCCAGGTAAGTTTCTCGGTACTCCCTTTTTGATGTATCAAGAGCAAATTCCATATCATGGCAGATGAATTTGGAGCCCTTCTGAGAGCTATGTTTTGGCTTTAAACAAACTTTTACACACACAGAAGCAAATAGCCCACACTCAACAAATGAACAACAAAAACCAGAATAGATTTTCAAGATGAAAATATCAAAGTTTGCATGTGTACATGGAGATCATAAGATATCATGCAGGTGTTGAAATGCTTTAAAAAAAAAAAAAGGCAGGGTAGGATTAAAAAATTGTGGTGATTTAGCCACAAGTGATGCAAACATTGTATGCTTTTTACTCGAGGATAAAACTGGTAAGTCATACAATGAACTTTGTAATATAAGCACCACAACCCAACATTGCAAGTTCATAGGCCACCAAGGGAGGGGGGGGGGGGGGGGGGAGCATTATAAACTGCATCATTTTGAGAAGAAACTTGTTGCAGGTATACTCTTTTATTTTTACTTTTACTGTCTCAGCAAGAGCAACAAGAACTGAACATTTGACAAATTTGACACATTTGAACTTGAGACGCGACATATGACATATTCTACCGAACATATAACCAGTGATCACTGGATATGCTGTGCAGATAAGCTGGAATGTAGGATACAGCTAAGTTCACAAAAATAGCCAGTTGAAGCCAAACTACAAACATTGGCATATGAAAAGTGCACAGACCTAGAGGGCCATTACTACCAGCAAAAAAAAAAGAATAATAATAATAATGATAATAAAATAAAACAAAATAACAATATAATAATAATCAAATGAAAAAAAGTAATAAGAATACTAAAAAAAAGTCATACAAAATTTAAGACTGGCAAATGATAAAAGTTTGGTTTCAAATTTCCTCTTTTATGTTGCCTTTTTTTTACTTTAGTGAGGTGATTAGAGTGTGCCAGAAGATTTATGACAACGGATGATAGAGCTTACCATTCCAGTAGCATTTCTGCTTTGATTAAAACTACGGCTGACAATCACACACTTTGTTTGGAAACAAGATGACTGAGAAAAGACAGACAGGGTAGGTTAGGGGGTCATGGATCAGGAAGGATGGGTGGCTGGTTGGGGGCAGAGAAGTTACATGTGTAGATTGGGGACCAGTCTTGCAACACTCCATTTTAGTCATGTATTAATTTCATTGTTTTTTAAACTCTTCAAATCACTCCTCAAACGCATGCATGCATACTATTAGAAGTGTCATGCTTTCATTGCTCATGTGTACGGCTACTGGGTCACTGTTATTTTTTTTTTCTTCTTTTTCTTCAGACGGAGGCAGACAACCATATTGGCTGTTTGTTCCATTTTTTTTTTTTTTTTTTTTTGGGGGGGGGGTGTCTTTAAAATAGCAAAGAGGATTTAGGGAGACATGCAATGAAGCAGTAATCTGCCTGCATATATGTAAACTCTGATCAAACACTGGGAATCCTGCATAGAATTGCCATTATTTGGTCACATCTTTAAGAACGACAATAAAAAAAAAAAATGACAGCAATTAAAAGACATTTCTTGCAAGATTTCATATAAATGCACATCTGAAGCCGGCATTATATGATGAACATCAGGGTCAACACGTGCCAACTTTGCAAGGAACTCTGCACTGCGTTTACTGACGAAAGAGGAAACTGATCACACATCATATTTGTTCTGCTGATTCAAATCACATTTTCAATAACGCTAGGATAACCACAGGTCAGGTACATGTAGAAATTAATACTGTAAACGCAGACTTTTTTGCGCTACATTAATCTTATGCATATTTCACGCTACTTTTGGCGAGTGGGCATTCTATACCCTGCAACAATGTCTTCACAATTTTCACTGCACATTTTGAATGGGTGGAATCATGGGGCTTTGTGAGTGGTGTCTCCCTGGTACGAGTGTGTGTCTGTCCATGTGCCATAGCAGTATTCATTGGAGCACGTTTGTGCAGTAGTTTGAAGTTCTGTGCATGACATATGATAGCACAGCACATCAATTCTCCTGCAGGGAAATATTGATTAAAATTCTGTCTTTTCTGTGAATTGCATGAAAACCTAGGAGCATAAAGCAATTGTGCTGCTGGAATTCAAGAACATGGGAATGTGTTTTTGCACCACTCAGCTTGTAAAATTGACCGTTCAAAAATACCTAAGTTCACAGTACTGTACTGAGGATGTGCAGGGAAACCCATGTTATATTGTAATCATATCATGCTTGTTTAGTCAACCCGCAGTTTCCAGAACCCTGGGCATGTCATGTACTGAATAAGTGAGAATAAGAATATTTTGGAAGTGAAGGGGTTAAGCGTATTTATATTCTGATTTCCTGCTGTGTATGTTCTATGTTGTATGTGGTTGGGAGTAAGGTATGGCTCTTCTAGCTACTACATTCATCAGGAAAGCACTGCATTAACTCGGTTCAGCTTACGTGGATCACTTTTTGAAAATGTGTCCATGTCCAGAAGCTTTCTGAAAGAGAATTAAGATAACCAAGATGATATTACAGGATAAGTTTATCATTTACATCAGGATAAAGCGTTAACAAAGAACATTTTCAACAACCCTCCTGACCTTGTCACTACCCCTCTCTCTCCCTTTCTCTCTCACTTTCAAGTTTCTCCCAATGATGTCCCACTGAACTTGCAATGTTTCCATGGTCGTGGATAAATTTGCTGTCATCTCCTTTCTCTGCTTTTTGATTACATTTCTGCCTTTTCTTTTTCTTAGATAGTGGCAGACGATACCTCACTACCTTTGCTGTGAGAAAACAAACACAATCACACACATAAAAAGGGCCAATGTGACTGTTATCAGTGGCTGAACACATTAAGAGGGTGGTCCACATGAAGCTTCTAGCGTGTCGCGGCAACATGCTGCAGTTTTTGTGCCACATTTAAGCGCCATGCCGAGAATTCATAACATTCTAGATTGAGATACTTGCCAGAACATGCAAGTCTGTGGTGTTCTAAAACTTGTTCTAAAATTTGGCTACACACATTTTTTATTTATTTTTTTATTTCATTTTTATTTTAGCAATGGACTAGAGCTCTTTCACTGCATGGTCAAATGATTAAAAAGTTGGATTTAGAAAGCACCTACAGCATATCTACCACCCAAGAACTCAACCCCACGGCAAGCAATATCTTTTAAAGCGACATGCTGAAATTTCAAATTGTGAACTACCCTGATAGCAACATTGTTTCAAGCCACCAACGAATGAGCAGAAAGTGCAGTGACATCAACATTAACATGAGAGGAGTGAAAGGAGATGGGTGTTATGTCCACTAATGTGTGGTTTAGAAGAGGGGATAGGCAGTGCTTCATTTAGCAGTCTTACCGGGATCTGACTGGGAGACTACATCCGTATCAATGAGCTTTCTGTTTGGGAGAGAGATACAGTGACATGTATTGGGACAGAGACAACGCATCTTCGTTACTAACGAAGACTAATCCACACAAATACTGTCAAACCTGTTTTGAGTGGTCAGTTTTGTACTGCAGCCACTACAAACCCACCTCTCGAAGGATGATCATGCACTATACATCTTGGGTGTTGCATCCAACTGACTTTAGTGGCTAGTGGTTTTCTTTTCAATCTTCCTTTCAATTTACGGTCATTATCTAAATTTTTGTAGCAGCCATAGAATCCTACATTAATAGACCATGTCTGTTAGCATAATAGTTATTATCTTTGTTTCTGCTTTGAGAAATCTGCATCTCACAAACTAAAATGTAACCATTCTTTTTAAGGGTGAACCAGATTGATATCTCAAAAATATAAGAAAATGTAGACTTGTTATATCTGACATAAGTAAATAAAAAAAAACCTGATGACCTTTGCATTGTTTATGTAAATGTTTGTGAGACATGAATGTGAAATCTGTCATGGCTGATATCATTAGATACTATCACAACAATCATAATAATCAGAGTACTGAATTGAGCTGTCTAGATAACAGCCATCTTTGATGTTTTTCCCCCAAGCACCCACTTATATGCAGGTCTGGTCTGACTGTATTTCAATGTGCACCTTGTCTGTTTGACCATAGAGTGAAGGTCTGCTTGGTGTTAGGTTAGACTGGCTGGCTAATATTGTAGAGGCAGACTACCATCGTTGCTGCTCAAACAAACGCTCAGCAATTGTCATGATCATTGAGGCAATATTTGCATTCTGTATGTCACGCAGTGTATTGAACAGTAACCCAAGTTTCGCTTTCCCTGCCTTCTATTGCAGGACAGAATCAGTTGTGAAAAGGAAAAGTGACCTATTCTGTGCATTTGTGTGCATTCGTCAAATCACCATCTACAAAATGGAGAAAATTGCCATTGGGCACAATGAATCCAGTAACTTCACGAAGGATGTTCTTATTTAATATTTCATTGTCTCTTTTACAAGAAATCCAAAGTATGTTCTTATATGTATAAAAAGGTGCAGCTTGCTAGACAAGTCTGCTTTCTTTGCGTGACAAATATTACATCTCTTCTTTTTCATCATTTGAACTTTTGTATTGCTTTGATGCAAAATTTACATCTAGGAAATTGAAAGAGAGAATGAACATAACACCCCAGCAAAGTAGTATGCAGCTGACATCTACTGTAAGAGTAACACTAAAACATTACACAAGAAACACTATGGTCATACTAGCTAAAGAACAACTGAGGCAACTAAGCTCTCGTGGCTCTGTGGATAAGGCCATTGACTCTACATCATGAGGTTCTAGGTTCAAGGCCCCTAGGGGCACCTGTGCCTTTAGGCAGAGTCCTTTAACATTATGTAGGTCCCTATGTACTGTTGGGTCCTTCAGAAGGGATTTCAGGCTGTTGATCAAGTGGTAGCTCACTAAGTCTTTAAAGGCTTCGTTAGTAATTGCATAAAATATATGCCAACACAAAAACTTTTCTAAGGAGCGTATCACACTCTAAATGAGGTGATTTCACTGATGCTCACAGAAATGGGTACTACAGTCTTCAAAATCTGCCAATTTTGCTTACACTTTCAGCAAAGTGTTGTATTTTTGCTGCATATCATTTAAACTTGGGGACTTGGAAATTGACAGAGACGGGAATAGATCATGCAATAGTAAAATTAGTATAACAACCTTCGTGACAATGAGTGTGATCTTGCAGCCACTTTCCACGTTATGTGACACCAGCACACTCTTTAAAAGAGGAAAAGCTATACTTTTCACGCATGACAGAAGACATAAGATTTAGAGCAGATCATGCAATAAAAAACAATCAGACGAACAAACCCACATTTTTTTTTCTTCCCAACATTGACATGGAGAAGGACAGAAGATTGAATACATACATGGTGTGTGCTTACTGTGGCAGAAATATGGATATTGAAAGGTTTGGTGGACAAAAGTTTGCTTTTATTTACAGCCTGAACAATCAAGGGAGGGTGCCATTCTCATGGAGGGAATTTCCCTTCTGCCTTTACACTGCAACTCAAAGTTTGTCTTACTGTGCATTCGCACCCATCTATGCCAGACATCACGCTTAAATACAAGTAATGAGACATGTAATGGTACGCATCTCCTGTCTTGTTCAGCTGTGTGGCTTACAGGTTTCAATCTTTACATTGAACAAGCTTTACTGACCAACTTGTGCACAACAGCATCTTGAGGCAAACAAACAAGCAAACAAACAAACAATAAAACTAGCCTGCAGAAGAAATGATACTGAATTCGGATATCCAACTTTAGCTTTATCAAATTTGGCATCATCATGCACCATGAACAGTCACTTTCCTGCACGATAAAGGTTATCTTGTTCCCTCACTAACCTTTAAAACAATGTTAATCTCTGTTTTGTATTTGTTTAAACAGATGAAACTGCAAATACATTATGATTCTACAAGGTTACAGGGTATAATTTGCTTTTCTTAATTTTTATGGATCTGGTTATCCTGTGACATGCTGAATGGTACCGTAACATTTGATGTTCATCACTCTTCTTAAATTTGTGTATTTTAATTTTTGCTCGATCTGATGAAGATGCAAGTGTTTGCTTGTTTGTTTTTAATGATTCTACATGAGATAAATACAATGAAAATGGACATGAAAGGAAAACTAATTTGGTGGTAAGTGCAATTACCTGGCTGATACTGTGAGCTCCACTTTTGTTGCTGGGATGCTTTGTTCTGGATCCATCATGAAGTTGACGTCCCCTGGACCTGCCATCATTGTGGCTTGTTCCTGGTCCCCTCTGTTGGCCCAAACCCTCAGTGGGAACAACTTCCTCAGCTGCCTGTGAGTGATGTCAGACGCTCCGGCAGACAGACTCACCCGCGTCAAACGGTACTTCTATTTGTACAGACAGGAGCCCGCCCCCTAATCAGGTCTGGAGAGGAAGGATTAAATGATTTCAGGTCGAATTACTGGTGAATGAAAGTTATGTTTGTCTTTTCTTCTTCTTTACCTCCCTTAACCTGTCGAGGACGAGTCCCGAAAATACTCAGGCAAGTGTATGTGGGAAATGTGTGTTGTACATAGCAAAATCAGTATATCCTCAACGGATTAAAGACCTCAAGAGAAGCTGCTCTTTTAAACTATTCAACTGAATACATTTCAAAATAAACATGAAATTCAATTACAAACATCGGTAGATGGAAAAACTTGTCTGTCCGAAGGAGTATTTTATCATTTTTTTTTTTACTTTTATGGCTCTCCTCCCATCAGTTGCTCCTTTGTAATGCAAGCCTCATTCATTCTTTTATTGTTCCGTGTCCCTAGCCCCACCAAGTCAGTGCTTGTTGAGGCTAAAGTTACTCGTCAGTAACTGATTGTTTAATAGTGAATTACTTTTTTTTTCAACTTTGGTATATATATATATATATATATATATATATTTGAAAATGTTATTCAAAATCTTATATGTCAAACAGGTAGACATAGTAGACATACATTTGCTTATTGCACTACAGTACAAAGCATCCTTTCGCAGTCAGATGCAAATCCTGGTTGGTATCAAATGTAGGAAAAAGTACACTTATTGCCAGTCCAAGGAAGATTTAAACTGTTTAAATCCAAATATAAATCCAAATCCAAATTCAAATATAAATCTTAATCCAAATCCAGAGCACAGGGTCTACCACAAAATGTTGATGTGTCGGATGGTCTCAAGGCTGTCAATCTCTGTAGTGTGGATTACACAAATAAGTAAGCACTGAAAACCTATCTTGATAGAATGTCAGCAGTACTACTTTAAATTCTGATGAATGCCCGTTCTCCCAAGCAAATAGTGATTGAAAAGGACGACTGATGGCTGGATACACACTGCTGGTGCTAGTAAATGTATGCTCACAGACAGCAGGTCCAGGCTAAAAAAGTAAAATCCATGATTTGTTGCTAAGAAAAGGCTGGCAACACACCCTGAATCTTGGTCCTGTTCTGTGTGAGTTCTTAAATATGTGAGAAGGATAAGATATACCAAAGAAAACCACAATGTATATTCCAACTGTAGAGTAGTAATAGTAGTACAGTGTTGTGGGTGGAACCTTTCTCGACAGTAAATAGAGTAGTGCAGACTACACAACTCGGTGCAACTGCCTCATGATCACGACTGGTAGTACAGGTACAGTACAGGCTGCTGTGCTGGTGTTTACAGCAGACAGGGACTACTTCAGTATCTGGTTTCTCGTGTTGGTCTGCTGATCTTTAAATACAATGACAGACATTTCCCTGAGCTTGGAATTTCCCCTCATCATAATAATACTAGTAGTTTGACATGTTCGATGTTCGGTACATTTCCACCACTGACGTTCCGTTTGCTGCGGTCAACGTTAGCAGCGACGCGATGACTCATATTTCCCACAGCCGCAATTAATGTATTCGTGGTGTTGCCCAATACCTTAGTACTAGTAGATTGCTTGTACAACGTACAGCATGCATTTGCAAATAACATTTTTTTGATAACCAGCGATAACAATTGGGCAGAACAGAACAATCACTCGACCGAGGCAGGTTGCGAATTCGCGTCATGCAAAGATTCTGTATCGTCTTTACTGTTTGAAATTCGCTATGAATAACGATGTTACACACTGCGTCTATTAAGATGCAACAAATCAAACGTCTAAAATCACAATCTGTGCAATACAATGACACTTGCCACACCTATCTGGCACTTGCAGCAACGTCACCCTAGTCCCATACAGCATATTTCATGTTGCGCGCAAACTTTCGCGTAATTTTTCTGTTATTTCTCAGGTGGGAGGAAACATGTTTCAATTATTAATAGTGAATACTAAATCAAAAAAATAATAGTACAGCGTATTCATCAGGCCTCACCTCAACTGATTTCTTTTTATGCAGCAAGCTTCGAGTTGTACGGAATCTTTCGGCAGTTCTTACCCTCGCTTCGCTTCGCTCGGAGCTCCACAGTCGATCTCGCCGCTCCACAGTCGATCTCGCCGATCCGAGTGACGCGGCGAGTTAGCTTTAGAGACCGCAGCACTAGCACTGATGGTCAGTGGCTAAACCACCGAGCGCAGCAGAAATCGGGTACAAGCGTACTACAGCACAACAATGCCACCGCGTATTGCCACCGCAAATCGGAGTCATGATCAGGGAAGTGAAATGGCGAGGAGTTTCTTCGGTAACAAGGGTGTGGACAGTTCTGGTCGAAGTGAGGATTTAGCATTTAACTTTTTGTGAGATATTCAGAAACCACTCTGAGCTGTCAAAGAGCATGCAATATCATTTCAAGGGGTATCAAAGTTAACTTGATGAAAATCGGTTTTGGAATGGCTGAGATATCAAAAAAAAAAAAAAAAAAAAAAAAAAGGTGAAACAAAGAGACCCAAATAAAAGGCGTGGCATGTCGAATCTTATCATTATCACTTTTTTTTTTCTTTTTGGTTGGATATCTCAGCCATTTGACAACCTATTTTCATCAAATAAACATTGAATCCATCTTAAGATTGCATGCTCTTTCATACGAGGTTTCTCATTATCTCACTTGGGAATGTTCAAAACATGAATCCATGTATACCTAAACCAGTACTGTACAGTCCCTTTAAGTTTCCGTCGTGAATACATGTACTTCGCCAAGAATACTTTCAAACCAAGAAGTAAACAGAAAATTCAATCTGTTCTAATATTTATCGTTGGGGAAATGTTACGCGGAGGTGTCGTGCATCGGGGAGACTACGTCTGGGCTTCACGGAATCTTACGTCTCGTGGGAAGAAATGTCGAAGTAAGAAAAAAAAACTGAAACAAAAACACCCCCCCCCCCCCAAGGAAAAAAAAATAGAACAAAATGAAATGAAACAATACTCCTCCGAACAGACAGATTTTTCCGTCTCACCACGAAGTTGACTAACTGATTATGTGAGATTCGCACACGTCAAAGCTTGGTGAACAATCCAAGATATATATAAAAAAGAACTCTATACACATTCTTATATATTTCACTTTCTAAATCCAGTTGATGAAGAAAAGATTCAGGCAGAGTCATATATTCAATCAATATAGATTGTAATCTCGAACACGGTGCCCCCCCCCCCCCCCCCCCCGTCTGAAAAAAGGGAGAAAATTTAACAATAGTAAACACGCGGAAATTCCCTTGCGCGTAGGGCCTCAAACCTCCTCCTCCTCCTCTCCCTCTCCCTCTATCACTCTGTCCATTGGCATCTCCCTGGTCTATAGTAGGCTAGACTTTCCTTATCTTATTTGATTGGCATATTGCAATTATTATCATTATAAAACATCACTATTATACTCGCGTGGGAGGCTGGCTGTTGCAATGAAAAATGGCGTCACTTTCAAAACTAAATTATCTTCAGACTATACATTGTAGGCCTTATACTCAACGTTTGTGAAACAATTTCGCGCAACATTGGTATTATTAGCAAATTCAAGCGGCGTATTCCTTCATCGGTTCTCCGTCCGTCCGTCCGTCCGTCCGTAATGAATTTTGTGGACAGGGTAACTACCAAAACCTTTTGAGGTATCCTAATGAAACTTGGCATGTATGTGTATTAGGGGGTGAAGTTGTGCCTATCAACTTTTGGGTGCACATGCTCAAGGTCAAAGGTCAAAAAGGTCAAGGTCAAATGCTTAAAATTTCACTATTTCCCCCATATCTATGCAATGCCAGAAGATATTTTCTTGAAACTTAGTGTATACATGTATTACCCAATTAAGATTCTCTGGTGAAAGTTTGGGGTGATGAGGTCAAAGGTCAAAGGTCAAAAGGTCAAGTAAAATGTTAAAATTTCACTTTTTTCTCTGTATCTTGGAAATTGTTCAAGTTATCTTCATGGAACATAGTATATATGCATGTACTGACTGGCAGTGGTTATCTAGGGAATTTAGGGTTCATGGGGTCAAAGGTCAGGGTCAAGGGTCAAGGGTCAAGGGCAATACTTCAAAATTTCAAAGGTCAAAAGGTCAAAGATCAAGCGAAAGTGCTGAACTTACTTCTTTCTCCATATCTCGGAAGTGGCTCAAGTTATCTTGAAACTTAGTACATATTTATGTATGTTCTGCCTGACAGTGATTCTCTTATAAATCAAAGGCCAGATGAAAATGATAACAATTTACCGTTCAATACAGAAATTGCACTTTTTATACATACCTTGAAAATTACTCAGTGCATAAACTTATGAAAGGGTCAAAGTCAAGTTAAATTTCTTAAATCCCCAAATGCATGCTCTCCTATTCATCCAATTAAACATAGGTCAAGGAAGGTAAACATTCAATACATTTGTGACAAACATGTCATTTTAATATTTTGCCAATTTTGTGAAAATGTAATCACACATTGTCCACATGTACTATAGACCTATTAGGAGAATCATGCATTATGGCGGAGGCATACCAGTGGCCATAGGGACATTTCTAGTTTCTCTTTTCATTGCATTTTCCACCTTTGTTTTATATCATTTGAATTTGTCTGATTATATTGCTCAGTTGAAATATAATGATTGCTTATAGGGGATCATTTCAAACAAGCCTCTTGTGTACTTTTTATGATCCCTCCATTCAATGTGTACAAATTGTAGCAAGGCAGTTGTATTTTTATTTTTGCAAATGTTATGTTTTGAAATGGAAATAAATGAATAAAGGAATCCTTGGATTTGAGAAGACAAGAAGACGAGATTGCAATAGATATAGCGCCTTCTCAACATCTCGGCCCCGAGATATCGGACCTAAGATATCTAGAAGACTACTAGTATACGACTCCGAGTCTTCTCCCCTCTGCGGATCGAAGAGAAGTTGAGAGGACGACATTTCAAATCTCGCCTTCTATAGGAGGCTCATGTAGCTTCCGTATAGTTTATGATCCTACAATCTAGAAGCGTCCCAAGCCCGATTACAGTTAATCACATTGTCTCCGATACTGGAAGTCCACTCTCTCCCTTTGCTATTTGTCTTTCACTTCTTTCAAACCAAAAAGGAGAGGTGAACTGTTCTGAGTCTTGGCATTGTTACATTTTTTTAGATCAGTTTTGGTCCAAGGGCGTTGTACATTCAACCAGAAGAAGAATGAGCCAATGGCGGAAACTTTTCTGCTTGTGGTAGTGTTGCTTCAAAAGATTCCCACCTTGGTCTAGACTGCTGTGACTGACAATGTAGGACTTTTCCTCAATCTCCTTGCTACTTGCTTGTTGTCGTTGGTTTCTTGTCGTTGTCGTCGTTGTCGTCGTTGTTGTTGTTGTTCTTTTTCTTTCTATCGTCCTTTCTTTCTTCTTCTCCACGATCCTTCTTCTTCTTTTTAGACAGTACAGTCCACCAACGGGGTATACTCGTACTATTTGGCAGGTCTGGTGTGGTTATGTAGAGTTCGGTGACTTTTACAAACATTTCTACATCATGCTACGAGCAGCTAAAAGCAATATTCCTCTATTAACGAAGCATAATGCTCTGCACCTCCTGCTTGAAGAGGTTTGCATAGGTTTTTCTGAAATTGTCTGACAAACATGCACCTTATGTATATCAGTGCGTATAAGAAACTTAAAGGTTCCCCATGGATAAATTCAGCTTATAAAGAAGTAGCAAGGAATAGGGATTATTATAAACGTCAATATGATAAGATGAAACATGAGAATATTTGTGATGAAAGAAAAATTGTTGTTTTGTGGGAGAAATGTATTTCATTGAGAAACAAAGCTAATATTTTGAACAAGAAGTTGAAAAGGGCTTATTTCCGCAGTAGGATCGAGGAAAGTAATGATATGAAAACAACTTGGAATATAGTAAAAGGGCGTTTGCCTGATAGTAAATGTAACGCATCTTCACATGTTGTCATCGATGGGAAAATTGTATCTGATCCTTTAAAAATAGCAACGGAGTTCAATGATATGTTTAGTAAAGTCGCTGAGTTAATTCATGGAAAAGAAGACTCCGGTGAAGTGAGACACAACCACAACAGCATGGATGCTACTAAACGACTTAATAAAGCACAATCATGCTTTGTATTTGACAAGATCACCTTTGAATTTGTTAAAAAAGAATTAGCTAACCTAGATTGTTCGAAATCTGCAGGGCTTGATGACCTCCACCCTCGACTGCTGAAGCTTAGTGCTGAATTGGTTGCAACTCCTATTGTGCGCATTCTCAATCAATCACTAGAATCTGGGCGTCTCCCTGATGATTTTAAAATGGCTAAAGTAGTCCCTGTTCCCAAAGCAAAAGCAAGTCAAGAACTAAATAACTTTCGTCTTATTTCCCTTTTGTCAATTGTTTCCAAAGTGTTAGAAAGAGCAGTTCATTCTCAACTGATGGGACACCTACATAAAGAAGAATTGTTGAGTGATCGGCAGTCTGGTTTCAGGAGTAAACACTCCACCTCAACGTGTTTAATGGAAATTTGTGAAATGTTATACGATAACCTTGACAAAGGTCGATTTACTGGTGCTGTCTTCTTAGACCTGAGGAAAGCGTTTGATATCATTCCACATGATCTTCTTATTAAGAAACTGAGTTTTTTTTTTTTGTATTGACGGTATTGAATTATCATGGTTTGAATCATATTTATTGGGAAGAAAGCTATTGGTGTCATACAAAGGTGTAAGAAGTGATTTTCTTCCAGTATCTTCCGGTGTACCACAGGGCTCAATACTGGGCCCGCTTTTATTTTGTATGTACATTAATGACATAAGCAATTTACCTTTTCATATGAGTACGAATATTTCATTGTACGCAGACGACACAACCGTTTTTTCTTCAGGATATGGAGTACAGGCTGTTCAAACACAGTTACAGAATGATATTAATGTTTTATGTAAATGGTTGAATGAGAATGGATTAATTGTTAATACCGATAAAACTAAAGTTATGTTAATTTTTGGTAGAAGGAAGAAAAATCCAATTAAATTACAAATTAGAATGGAAGACAAATTGTTAGAAAATGTAACCAAATTTAAGTATCTAGGTGTTATTGTAAATCAGAATCTATATAGATTGGTCTTTTCAGATCAATGATATTGTTAAGAAAATTATGAACTCTCTTACATGTATGCGAAGAATTAAGCACTGCCTGACGAAACCAGTACTCCTTCATTTATATTTCACTTTGATACTTCCTTATATTGATTATTGTTCAACTGTGTGGGGCTCACTGTCGAAGAAAAACTTAATGAGGCTACAGAGGTGTCAAAACAAATATTGTCGT
The DNA here is from genome assembly GCF_040938485.1 of Diadema antillarum. Taxonomy (NCBI): domain Eukaryota; kingdom Metazoa; phylum Echinodermata; class Echinoidea; order Diadematoida; family Diadematidae; genus Diadema; species Diadema antillarum. Next base: position 2,161,880 of record NW_027271032.1, on the reverse strand, counting down.
TTAGTTTTAAATGCACCTTATTATACCCCTGTTCAAATTATGTTAGATTCATTGAAATTACAATCCGTTAAACATAGACTGGAATATAATTATAATGTATTTATGTACAAAATTCTGAATGGCCTTGCTCCTGAATATCTAAGACGAGTTTTACCACAACGAGCTAATCCATACTCTACAAGATCAGTCTCCATGCACTAACTGTATCTAGCTAAACCTAAGACCGAGTATAAAAAACAGTCTTTTTCATACACAGCAACGAAGCTATTTAACTCACTACCTGTGTTTATCAAATCCTCCACCTCACTGCCCCTATTTAAACGCAATGTCCGCAACATCCAGGTGGTTACCAGCAGTAGCTAATTTCTCGTTTCTTTGAAAGTTGTACACATGTATTCTTTCTGTCACCTTTCTTTCTCTCTCTCTCCCCCTCTTTCTTTCTCTCTCTCTCTCTCTCTCTCTCTCTCGCTTTATCTATCTACAGAGGATCTCCACTTTTATGAAATGTATTATTGTGTATGTTTGCATATGATTGTTATGTATACATTTTATTGTATCATAAATGTGATTTGTTACAGCAGGGCTCCCTTGGAAAGCAGGCCTTTCGGCTTGAATGGGACTACCCTGCTTTTATAAAGAAGACAATAAATAAAAAAAAAAAAATAGGTGGTGGTGACTAGTTCTTCTGGCAGGGTGTTTCATAACCAGAAGGAATTTTTGACATATAGGAGTCCGTACAAAAGGTCTCTGTAGTTTTTGTTGTCGTCGTCGTTGCTGTTGTTTTTTATGAGGAGTCCCAAGTTGCTCACCACTGTAAAAGATTTCCTCCTATCAATATTCCATCTCCTTCGAAGTTTGTTGTCTTTTGATATATTACTGTAGAATCTCTCAGTATCAGTCACCTTCTTACATTTGAGCTGTCGTTTGGTTGTTATAGTTGCTTCTTACAATCTTACAATTGTTGCGGTTTGTTGCTTTGTGAAGAGCCCCACCTCGCTCTACACCGTGATGAATAACCTTCCTCTTAAAGTTGTAACGTTGCGGTTTGTTGCTGTGTGAAGAGCCCCACCTCGCTCTACACTGTGATGGACAACCTCATTGTATTCCATCTCCTTACAGCTTACCTGTTGCTTAGTTTGTATTTCGTTTTGTCGAGTGCAAACTCCAGTTGGATCGTTCTTCACCGATTGACAACCTGCTAATAATGCTATCTCCTTCAAAGTTTTCTGGGTTTTACTGTTGGACAACCGATAAAACTTCTGAACTGTCCATCTTCCATGCAACTTACCTGAAGTTTTAGTTGTTGCAATTTGTTGTTCTTTGTGAAGAGCCCCACCTCGCTCTACACTGTGATGGACGACCTACTAATATTTCATCTCCCTATAACTTATCTGCTGTTTTGTTGTTTTCGTTGCTGTTGTTTTATGAAGAGCCCCAAATTGCTCATCACTGTAAAAAATATGCTCCTATCAATATTCCATCTTCTTCAAAGTTTCTTGTCTGTTGATTTACTGCTGGAGATGCTCTCAATATCAGCTACCCTTCATACGACCGACCTGTTGTTTGGTTGATTTAGTTGCTTCATACATCCTCTTACTTCTACAGTTTCGGAACGTTGTTTTTTGAGAAGAGCTCCACCTCGCTCTACACCGTGATGGACAACCTTCTTTAGTATTCCATCTCCGAATCACAACTTACCCGTTGTTATGTTGTTGTTATTATCGGTTTGCGAAGATACCTCACCTCGCTCTAGAAAATGCGATGGACAACCTTTTAGTATTCCGTCTCGTTTACACTTAACTGCTTTCTTGTTGTTATTGTTGTTTTGTGAAGAGCCCCACCTCGCTCGACACTGTGATGGACAACCTCTTTGTATTCCATTTCCTTACAACTTACCTGTTGCTTTGGTTTGTTTTTTGTTGTTTTGTCTTCACCGATTGACAACCTGCTAATAATGCCATCTCCAAGTTTCCTGGGTCTTACTGTTTGACAATCGATAAAACTTCTGAACTGTCCATCTTCATGCATCTTACCTGACGTTTTAGTTGTTGCGATTTGTTGTTCTTTGTGAAGAGTCCCACCTCGCTCTACACTGTGATGGACAACCTACTAGTATTCCATCTCCCTATAACTTATCTGCTGTTTTGTTGCTGATTTTTCTCCTTTTGCTTTGCGAATAGCCCCACCTTTTTTCTAACTGTGATGTACAAGGTTGGATCAGGTTCCATCTCCGTTCATTTAAAGCATTGGATGTCAGAATGCATGGCTGCAGCAAGATGTGCATATAATACGCCAGAAAGGGCGAGGACGAAATATTTGTCAACTTGAGGTAACGTCATCGTCACTGGATTTCACTGAATCACCATTTCGCCCAGAGCTTTTGTAAATGGACGGCATTAAAGAAAAACCAATCCTTCTTTGTTTTGTTAACGGTTTGTTTGTTTGTTTATTTGTTTGTTTTTTAATCCATTCTTTGTCAGTGAGACATTGTAGACTGAGACTATATAGGACAGTATACAGCGTTCCGGTCTATACCACAACAAAACAATTTCCATTCATTGGCAATAGCCAAGAAGCTGGTTGTCTCTGCATTATCATGGGCTATTCAAGCCAGTAAATATTACGAGCCATTTGTATCCCATGCCTTGTGCACTTTTTGTTTGTGGTGGCACTATTGTTGCTGAAATATAGCTATATTACAAGTCTAAGAGTGTAACAATGATAACAAATATGTACAGACATACTTACCTCTGCACCAAAGTCCAAAAAGATGTCATGATTTACTAGTATTTCGACTGAGAAACCTCAGCGATGACTAAAATGTTAAAAACAGCAAACTATGAATTTAGATTATGTGTTGAGAACATCCTATTTTTCCCGTGTTATGCTAACCCTTGATATTGAAACATTAATTCGACGTAAAATCACATCTATTCCATCATCATTTCACGTTTTGTTTATTTTTGTTTTTTAAACGGGTTTATTTTTATTATTTATTATCCTTATTTGGCGATTCAAATTGGTGCTACATAATCCACTTGGATTTGTCTTTGCTTGCATCTGATTGCTGCGATTGATGAACCACAATGCATACTTAGTCAAGTTTTAATTTTCCTGAAAGAGAGCTTATGAGATCTTTTCGGACTCCGGTGCATCACATCTATATCATCCTTTCCAGCTCGTGGACGACATCTCTCACAGCGGGCCGAGAAGCTCGGCAGACATTTCCGCAGAGCGTACCGATGAGCGTCAATCTCCCGTCGCCTGCAGCTTGCCCCATCATGTTCATCAGTCGACCCACCTGATAGACATCGCTGATGACGTCGGTCGCCTGGTCTTGAAGGGCGACCTCAGGGGCGATATGCTGATATAACTCCCCTCGAAGGTATCGTGCCTTCTCCTCGGAGGTGAAATAATAGGGGGAAGAAGACGACTGACGGGAGACCATGCCTAGATCGATGACTCTGGCCCGCCAACGACCTGGAGTTTTAAAAAAGAAATAAATGACAGGAAATTGATGGACGATTCGTAGGAGGGCCGGAAAAAAAAAGGGGGCAGAGAGGAGTGTTGAGGGTTGTTAATGATGGTTAGAGATACAGTTGAAAAGATGGATAAATTAAGCTAATTATGCTTTAACGACAACACAAAACTAGCATGGATTGTGAAAACAAATTTTCCTAATCAAATGAATGACGTCAATGCCAATAAAACCACACTTTTACAATCTAGTTCCGGTGGTTTTTTTCCCAGCAATCTAAAGACTCGCCTACCCTTTGAATCATCAGCTGTCCGTCACAGAGGTGTCGGGTGTGCCACTAGAATTCAAATGAAATTTCTTCGTACTCTTCTCGAAGGCTAGGGAAGAGGGTGTGTTTGGCAGGTATATTTTGCTTTGAAGAATTATAGAACTCACCTGAAGAGGACTTGTCTAACAAGACATTGTCCTCTTTTAAGTCATTCATCAGATATCCTCTCTGATGAATGAGCTCAAGACCTCGGCAGATGTCCAATGCCAGATGGAGCCAGTTGGAGCGGGTGATGGCAGGGACCGCGCCCCGGATGGCCTCGTGGAGAGTCACGGTCTCTCCCGTTATCGCGTCACCTGGTAAGTATGATACACGATGCTGGTTTAGACTATTCGTTTTCACATTCGTCCTTTATACAGCATGTCAGTTATCAAGACAATTTGCTATTGTGTGAAAAGATACATAGAATATAGCATTTTTAGATAAATGCGAGATTGAAAAAAGTATAAACATAATTTTCCTATCATTGAGAATTGTGATTCGGTCTTGTCATTTTTTACAATACAGTTTGATAGGAATATTTTCTCCCATATACTCGTCAATCATAGCAGATGAATGCAAGATGAATGTATGGATATTCTGGATTCTTAAATGTATTATTATTACTTTTTTTTACGAGGCGCCTTGATGTTTCATAATCTAAAAATGCGAATACATGACAGTCGTTTCCTTTGTACTCATTTGTAAATATCATCCATCAATACTCAACTACTGTATTAGAAAAATGTGCATTTCCTGTAGATAACTTACCGATGAACTCCATCGCAAGGCCAACACAACCGGTGCCGACTTCAAGACATCCAAGATACGTCGGGAAGCACTCCTCCCTGCCAAACAAGTCTAGCAGGGCTGCCTCCTCTTGGATCTCAGCTACCTAAAGTTTGAAACGAGTTAAAAATAGATGGAGAACGTAAACGATGATATTCACGTCTAACCGTGTATCATTGTCCCCTTATTTTTGGTTGATGGTTTGAGCAGTTTTTATTCTTAATGTTATCATTGTAATAATCAAAATTGCTTAATTTATTGCTTGCGGTTTAAAGTAGAAAATAAGATATCCGAAAAAAACTGTCATAATATACTGTACTGAAAGATTGAAATAAGGATTGAGACGAGGAAGGTTACCTTCTTAGTCATCTGCTGAACGCATTAGGGCAGCGTGAACGTCTTGACGGCAATCGGTTGGTTGGTAACACGATGACGGCAAAGATAGACAGTGCCGTATGACCCCTTACCCAGGACGATGGATCCTCTGGAGGGGTCAAAGGTCTTCAGGTCCGAGATGGTCCACACGTAAGAGCTGGTACAGGATGACGATGCAGCAGCACCACGGGGGCTTGGAGCTCTCACCGCGGTGCTGCGTTGGGCGACAGCCCCACCAGTCGCACCCACCGGAGATGGAGTGATGGTAGGCCTGCCAAAGAGAAGTATTCAAACGATCCTGGAGTTTTACAACATATTGAAGGCTTCTCTTTCAGAATCAATTGAACTCTAACGAACCATGATAACAATGTTCGTAAACCAAGTACAGTGTATGTGATCATTACATTATTAGTGCACATGGTTATCGTTCTTACCGAGGAGTGAGGCTTGCCGATGTCTTGCTGGAAGATGGTGGTTTGGATGTGTGGGGCATATGTCTGCAAGAAGAGTGAGAGAAAAAATAGTCTTGACGTTTACTGTCATCATCATCAGCATCATCCTCCTCATTATCATCATTACCATCATCAACACGAGTGTACCAAGCTACAATCTTTTCCCATCCTGCATGTTTTATGTGACCTTTCTTCTTTCCCATTCGTGAGATAGATTCATCGACGGCCTACAATTGACAACGGTCATGTTAAACAATTTATCAGAGAAGTTATTCGTTATTGTACAGATGAAATGTGTTGCATTAAGAAAGAAGTAAGAACTCCAATAAAATCATTAAGATTTAGAGTATATTCTTACACAAGGGATGGGGAGTTTGAGACGCGAGAGGTGCTCGGTGCCGGATAACCAGCGATACCGACTGAACCGTGTAAGGTTGGGCGTGGAGGGGTGTTAGGAGGTGCCGAGGCTGCGGCCTGATTTGGTGTACTGTTATTAAAGAGAGTATCAAGGAAGAAGTCGTGAGGGAGAGTTTGCCAACACTATCTCGCCGTGGAATGTTCACGGAAGCGGTGAGAACTTAAAATCATATACTTTCTTACGATGCCTTTACAGAAGAACTGAAAGAAACCAGGAAGAATTACTTCTTTGCCCCTTCTGCATCTTTTAGTGTTGTTGCAGTTTATATCACACCATGTTCGTAGTTGATAGCGTGTAATGACAGATATGACAGTAATTTATTCTCATGTCACCCCGCTAGGGTATTGGAGAACTCAATTTCAGCATATTAACATGAAACATATTTGTACTTTGATGCAGATTTTGTAACACTTTTTTAAACACTTTTACACAGTTGAGTCAACATTCTGCACGCACGCAAGTGCATACAGAGTGTGTGTGAGTGTAACTGCCTGTGTTTTTTTACTCTCACAAGCAGTAGCTGCTGCTTCTATGTACGTTAACATCTCACACAATTTTATTAATCCATCGTGAATGTAATGTACTTGAGATTGATTTCAATTGATTTTGTGTTATGTAAATGTTATTATAGTCTTTATATAGATACTGAATTTATAATTTACGTGTTATTTTACATTGTCATGGATGGATGTCGCAAATACAACACTGTGTAATTTGTGTGGAAACTAAATGAAATGAAATGAAGCATGTTCACATTTGCAGACTTTGATTTTGCACTAAAATTCTTTGTCAATGCATTAATTACGGATTAAGACGAAAATAAAAGACTTCTCACCATCCAGGCAGACTAGGAGAGGGAGAAATACCCGAGGAGGAGGCAGTGACGACACCCTGACGATCCTGGTAGGCGAAAAAAAAAGAAAGAAAAAAATATTCTTCTTTAATTTCATTTCTCTCTGAACAAGTTTTCCCTTGAGAGTTGTGCTCTTATTTAACTCTATCTATTCTTTTCCTGCTTGTTCTTTTATTATTTCGGATTGTCATGCTTTAGAGATAAGATATTAATAATTTTTTTTTATGGTAGTTTGATATTGTTTTATTGAGTAAATACAGGTAGGTGGCTGATTTAACCCGTTGAGGACGAGCTGATTTCAATGTAACATTGCCTTTCCCATAGACACCTGTCCGAGTATACTCAGGACTAGTCTTCAATGGATTTCACAGAGACTCATCAAAACAGCAATCAACCCACTTTGATTATTTATTGTGTTCTTCGATTTGTTTTCTCAATGCATAGTGTAGTATGATACTACACTCACCTGAAGACGGCTCCTCGTAGCATCTTTCTTACGTTTGGCCAAAGCCAGCTCCATCTTCAAGACCTGAATCTCTGATGCCGCGTCAAGATACTTGTTCTTCAACATCCTTGCCTTCTCCTCGGCCTTGTTCTCTCTCCCTTTAGCGATGATAGCCTCCTCTTCAGCCTGTCTCGCTCGCTCCTCGGCGTGCTTCTCTTTCCCTTTGGCGATGTTAACCTCCTCTTCAGCTTGTCTCGCTCGCTCCTCGGCAACTCTCAAGCCTTCCTCCATAGCTGTTGTCCGTTCCTCAGCCAACCTTGCCCATTCCTCGGCATGACAAGCACGATCTTCTGCCTGTCGCGCCCTCTCTTCTTCCCGGCTTACTCGAATCTCGGCAAGCCGAGACTTCTCCTGGGCGTGAGCCACCTGCAGGAGGGAGTGGCTAGCCATTCCTCCCACGAGACTTGCCGTATGCTTGGCCCGCATCGCCTTCTTTTCAGCTTGATGTAATTTGCTGACTAAAGCCTGTCAAAATTGAGGAGACATGACAAACAGTTGTTGGCAACGAATGCTCGTACTTTTTGAGTTTGGATATATAACATTGGCGACATAGACCTTACAACGATCTGTCTACGTTTTAACTGTGTACCTGGTATTCTTGTTTTTTTTTTAATTAGGCCTGTATGTTTGTGTTTGTATCTATTTTTTTGTATAAAATCAACATGACAAGAATATGTGAAAGATAATCAAACAGTAGGCCCTATACGATTGAACATCAATCAAACATACTCTCATGTTGTAGTGTATTTCATGTTTTCAGCGATTCTAAAACTTTCAATTTGCGAACAGGTTTACTCGATCCCTTTATGCTCATTATGCAAATTGATAACACTCATTTAAATTCACAAAAAAGGGGAAATATGACGCAAGACGTACTCCAATCTGTTCCTCCAGCTGCTTGGTCTTGGTGGAATCCTGCAACCATTGCAGAAGGAGGTTCCCTGCCAGATGCAATGGCGGCACTGGAACTTGGCGGCGGGCTGTCTCAACCAGCTTGACATACAAGATAAGAATAAGATGAGAAATTTTCGACTCGTATAGATCTACATTCTGTTGGAACCGGATTGTATTATGTACAATTACTACAAAGTTTGCAAACGTCCGATGAAACTAAACGTGACAGAATTTTCAACATTATAAACACCACCCCAGTACCGGTAATGTGCTTATTTAGCAATCTTTACACTTACATTCGGCCGATTTCTCCCATATCCAAACCCAATATCATATAGAATCTAGATAGCCTACTCAGTATCAAAAAAACACAAAGTTATATCAAAATCTATTTTGTTCACATATGGAGACGTTGTACCGGAGTCATATAAGCTTACCATGGTATTCATCTTATTCTTATTTGAATTATTCATGTAACGTTAGAGTGTAGGTAACCTTTGCCTACCAAATACAGTATTCAATTAACTCCACTACAATTTCATATTTGAAAAAAAAAATCAAAATACGATAGATCTAGTAATCTACGGTTTAATTGTCAATAATGTCGCCTATAACTGTGTTTAAATGGCATTGCAATCAGCCTACCCAAGTTTTGGGACACAATTCCCCCCCCCCCCCCCCAAACCGTGTATGGCCTTACCAGAGTCGACTTTTATTTATTTATTTCAACCTGAGTTTAATATAAATGTTTTAAATACTGTATTTTTGATGACGTAAAATGTCACACTGAATACAGCCTAACGTGAATTACAGCCACAGGGGTTGGTCGTGCTTACATCTGCCGGGCTGTACGCGGGTGACGCTGCGCCAGCCCCGACCCACGGTTCACATCGTGCCCTCCGCTGTAACTCCCATGGCACGGGAACATGAATTTGGGACACGGAAAACATCTCCATTTATCCTCTGTCAGACTAGATCTGAGTATCTACACAAATAAGATTAAAGATTACCTTGAGTCAATGATCGTGGTGTAATGTTACATGTCATTGATTTTGTATGCTCTATGACTATGTGTGCACGGTATTAAAACTGATTCATGACCTTCAATCGACTTTGAGCCTCAACATTACTTTGTGTAGCACTACTTCACTATGCATGACATTACTGATGGTTAGTAGACCTTCGACTACATTTAAACTTGAAAATCATGAAAATTTGTCTGACAAATTAATTCTAAATTACACACACCCACTAGATAGAGTGTAAATAATCACTGACCTGACAAACTACTAAAGTAGGAAACTATCGGAAAACTCCGTGGCAAAACACTTCCGACAGAAATCAGCACACAGAAATGCTGACTTGTGTTTACCGTACCGACCGTGCGCCGTTACCTTGGTGCAATGGACATGTTGGCAAGTCAACGCGCATACAGGATGTATACCTTGCGCATATGCGCGTAATGCAATGAACAACTTGCGTTGCACATTGACGTTTAACGCGCATTTAATAGACGCAATAAAAGAAGAGCGCGTAAGATGCGTCTGCGCGGAGTTGCCAATCAGAATTTAGACGATCTTCCCTGCGTTCAGACGATCCCCCGCTGCGAGGGGAATGTCCCGTTTGCCAGGACATCCCCCGGCAATCCCATCGTGTGGACGCTCGGTGGGACATTCCCCTGTCCCCCGGCAAGCTTGTCGAGCCCGGCAACAAAATCTGGTGGGGGACAGAGCGCGCAGCTCATGCAGCTGTTTTTCTCCTAAGTGCGCATGCTCAAAATGCAATTTTGTACGCGCATACGGTGCCTAGCAGTGATTTGTCCCCCGTTCACCGGGGGATATCAAGACACGTGTGGACGGTCGATCGTAAAAAAGATACAATTTCTCTACGCGCTCCCCGCGAAGAGGGGGATCGTCTGAACGCCGGGCTTGCTGTACTCAACTGTTGGAGGTTTGCGAGGAGTGGACTGATGCAATTGACCAGGGGCATGCCATAGACTGTATCTACCTTGATTACCAAAAAGCATTCGACAGTGTGCCACATCGACGTCTGATGTGCAAACTTAGATCATATGGAATAGATGGTACCTTACTTGCCTGGATTAGTGACTACCTTACAGACAGAACCCAAAAAGTGACGATCAACGGGCATGAATCAAAATCTATTCCTGTGACAAGTGGCATACCACAGGGAAGTGTGCTGGGACCAACATTGTTCAACATCTTCATTAACGACCTGCCTTCTACAGTTGATTCCAGTGTAAAACTATTTGCAGATGATACTAAGCTTTACAGGATAGTGGACTCCAAAACCGACTCAGACTCATTACAGAAGGACTTACATGCAGTAACAAATTGGTCTAACAAATGGCAACTGCCATTCAACGAGAGTAAGTGCAAAGTAATGCACTACGGGAGGAAAAACCACAGGTATGACTACACACTGGATACTGACTCAAATCCCATCTCAATAACATGTGGAAGTGAAGAAAGAGATTTGGGGGTGCTATTTCAGGAGAATTTGTCTTTCAGTAAACACTCAACAGATGCTGCCAATAGAGCCAACAGTAAAGTGGGAATGATTAAGAGATCTTTCACAACTCTACAGAAGAAGGGCTTTCTCTCACTCTACAAAACAATTGTGAGACCAACATTGGAATACTGCAACTCAGTATGGCACCCAACACTGAAGAGGGATGAGGACATGCTAGAAAAAGTCCAACAAAGGGCAACAAGGCTTCTTCCTGAACTGAAACAAATGACATACCCAGAAAGACTCAGAGAACTGCACCTTCCCACTCTGGCTTACAGAAGACAGAGGGCTGACTTGATACAGATGTTCAAAATTCTGAAAGGCTTCGACAGAGTAGATCCCTCTAAATTCTTCCAACTGGCCAGCGGTTCAACAACAAGAGGTCATGGTCTCAAACTTGTCAAACAACGTATCCATTCTAGTCTGAGGCAGTCAGCTTTCTCAATAAGAAATGTTAACAATTGGAATGCACTACCCAAGGAGGTCATCAACGCTACCACCATAAACCAATTCAAGTCGTCCCTAGAAAGACACTGGAGAAACAACCCAATCAAATATGAGCCCTACCTGAGACGGGACAGAACTGTAACGAGGGACAAATAAGCTTTGCTTCCAGTCTCTACACCCAAGTATACCCAAGTAAGTAAGTATAAAAGAAAACATTCTTTATCCATGGCATCTTGTCTTCAGATATTTCTATCAGGATTTTTTTTTTTTCAGATACGAATTTCTATGAAGTTTGACATTGATTTTGATTAAGCGATTGGGTTTTGATAAATAATGGTAAATTAGCAACGTATCTCCGTGCCTCGGTTGGCAACACTACGGACAAAGTACTCGGTACACTAGGCTCCACTGCCGTAAACACGGCACTGGTAGGCTCTATACACTGTACTCTGTGGGCTACAAACGTCGGTCACAGTGATCAAAAATTAGAGGAAAGACCACATATTTTTAACAAACAAGACACACCAATGGAATTCTAATCTCCAAGACATTATTGATTCTAGATGACTGTGAATATTTTTGTGTTCTCACTTTCACTTCGACCATAATAAAACAAAATAAAAGAAGAAAAGTTTTTTGTACCATTTTCAGTGATTCGCTCATCTCCCTATCGTTCAGAGATAATGTGTCTTTTCTGATGACGTCATGGGGTGGAATTCGCCCTGAAAACTACAATAATGTTGAGAAACCCCCCCCCCAAAAAAAAAAAAAAAAAAAAATCGGAAACTTGTAGACTTGGACTCCCGCAGCGAGCAAAAACATGGACAATAACGAAGGAGGGAGGAACGAAAACATTCCCCCCTTTTGTTCTCCTGCTACGGCATTTAAAGATGCTTGCACGGCCCTTAATGTGCCTTTATTGAATGTGCGTATTCATTTGGTTTGGAATATTTTCAGTGGAAGAAGTTTTGTTTTGTTTTGTTTTGTTTTTTACGCATTAGCCACGTCTGCATGATAATATTGGACCTACAAATACATATCCAAAAAAAAAAAAACACGCGCTAAATTTATTATTTTCTTATGCATGTATAAGCGTGCATAATATATGCATAATAAGCCTATACGTAATGAATATGTATGTGTTGATGTAGGTACCAAGATGTATAGCGAAAACTTTGAGCAAAGAAAATGGGCTTTCATCGGGATTCGAACCCGAGACCTAGGGCTTTCAATAGCTCAGTCGGTAGAGCGTCGGTCTAGTAATCCGGAGGTCTCGGGTTCAAATCCCGATGAAAACCCATTTTCTTTGCTCAAAGTTTTCGCTATTTATTATTACAATATTGTTTCTGGTCAGTTTTCCCTTCCTTGTTTCAATATATATATATGTATATATATATATATATATATATATATATATATATGTTGATAAGGTAGTCCACGTATCATAGTCCATATATCATATATATCATATATATATATATATGATATATATATGCATGTGTGTGAATTTTATGTTTTTAAAATGATGGCAAAGTATATCATAATCTCGGAATATGAAACAGGAATTGAACCTATTTTATATTTTGTCTGATACACAATACGTTTCCGTTAATGAGTTGTTATGTTAGATGCATTTTTGTGATAAAGTATGATTGATTCATTGTTGAAAGGTATATTTCAGAGTATTTGTGATACGATATTTCACTATATAATATTGCACTTATTACATTATGCCACATAATGTCATCTAGACAATATGTAACGTGTTCTTTTGGTAGATCATGACAGGCCGAAAGCTTGACGAAAGGGAAGAGTATCTTCAAACTCGATTTCTTCTCCAAATTATATTAGACCCATACACACACACACACACACACACACATGTATATATATATATATATATGCATATATACATATATATATATAATTATGTATATATATGTGATATGAATACATAGATATGATTATATATATACTCTAAAAAAATCGAGTGAAAATATTCACTCCTAAAAGAGTGAATACAAAAAAGAGTGGATTTAAAGTGAAATCGGAGTGAATTTTGAGTGAAAATGTTCATTTTTACTCATTTTGGAGTGACCTCAGGGATCACTCGAAGATTTTGGAGTGATCCCTGAGGTCACTCTAAAACTACTGAAAACGAACATTTTCGCTCAAAATTCACTCCAATTTCACTCTGAATTCACTCTTTTTCGTATTCACTCTTTTAGGAGTGAATATTTTCACTCGATTTTTTTAAGAGAGTATATATATATATATATATATATATATGTATATATATATATATATATATATATATATATAATCAATGATAAAACAGAACTCCAGAAATGAGCATGAATCATGCTGTCAATACCACCAGTTTATTTTAAGAACATCTTATAACACATTTTCGGGCTCTTTGCCCTTTGCTAAAGTTTTGGCATTGACAGCATAATTAGTGCCTATTTTTTAGTTCTTTTCTATTATCGATGACATTATTTGACCAACATGTGGATTACAAATGAAGATATAGAGTCCATATCAAAGTGAGCAGAAAATTTGAGAGACTCTCAACCACATTTATTTAGTTGATCATGATTATAGAAAGTACATAACCACATGCTTTTTGTTAAGTTAGTGAAATTGAAGTGGTCTCGATTACAATTATGCACACTTTTGCAATACACTCTTTATTCTTTTTTTGAAGACTTGAAAACATACAATTTACATCATTAATGTCGATGATATACGCGCATTTTTTTTTTTTTTTTTTGCGGTATCACTTCAGAAGAGAACTCTTGAATATATAATGTAACAGAATGTATTTACATCATAAAATTTTATGCAGGGCTCGACACTAGTCGTTATCTCTGGTTGTCCGTTTGGGCTGCTGAGATCTTTGAATCTGAAATGTTGGTGGACCGAAAAAGGAATGTACAGTGGCATAAAATTTAATTTTGAAATTCAATAAAAGCTGCCCGATCGAGCCACCAAAAGAGCCTTTTGGAAATTTGGTGGCCCAACATCAATTTCAGTGGCCCCGGCCCACCAGGCCTGAGCTAGTATCGAACCCATAGTGGCCCCGACCCACCAGGCCTGAGCTATTATCGAACCCAGATGCGGATTATGTATACTTTATATACAAATACCTATTCCCATGAAATTAAAACAAATTCCAATTTATCCTGTCATATCAACGTACAATACGATTTGAACTGGTACAGTGCATTGTGCTATATTTCACTCAGTTGAAGTTTACGTTGATTATAGATTATACAGAAGATCGAATCAAATCTTACATGCTTTTCATATATCAAAAAAAAAAAGCATGACATTAAATGTGCCAATCTTGGGGATAGTTCCGTTAAGAGTTGGATTGAAAAGTTTCTTAAAAGTTTAACAACAACAACAAAAAAGAGACAAGGTATCGCGGTTCATGAATTTTTCGGGAAACGGTAACATTCGGTTACATAATATTTACTTGCAAACGACCTTACAGCTCACCATTGATCGGTGCGTAAATATTATCATGAAAACCCTTGTTTTCTATGAAAGTTGTTTGATAGATTGATAAAAAATCTTTTTAGGAGTTCTTGTCTCATCTTTGTGATACAACATCGTCATTTTAACTCATGTTAAAACAGGATAGTTATAGTAGAAATCGCATGTCACCGATGGGAGACATGTTGGAATGTGATGACCTCGACATATTTATTTGCATGATACGCTGCAAAAAGTCCGGTGTTGAATAGTGAACACCGAGCTGGTGTTAAATTTTCGGTGCCCATTTATGGTGTTAAATTAACACCTACGGGGGTCATTTCCAAATTTTAAACTGTTTTTTGAAGAGTTTCTTAGTAACTGCACTTCTTGTTGATTTTTAATTTAAACAAGACGATCAAGAATTTTACATTAAAATACTAGATTTTTGAAAAAATGTGAAAACAAATTTACACCAAAGTAACACCAGCTGGTGTGGTCTCTTATTGAAGCTGGACGGGTGTTAAACCATTGATATTAACACCAACAAATATCAAATCAACACCATGTGGTGTCATTTTTGAATTAACACCAGTACAGTGTCAAAATAACACCAGGTACAGTGTCAAATTAACACCACGAAGTGTCAAGTGAACACCTTTCAACACCATCAAAGTGCATTTTTAACACCTGTGGGTGTGGTCCTTTATTGAAGTTTGATCGGTGTTAGATTTAACACCCGTGGTGTTAAATCTAACACCGATGTTTTTACAGTGTGATTATAGTGGCTGTGATCGATACCGGAAAAAATTTTAAACTTTAAAGACGGTAACATTCTTGTCTCTCTTTTCACCCTTTGGTCAGGTTTTCAGTTCAACCTCTTGGAGTCTGTCCGTGTCATAATTATTACATGCTGTTTATACTAAATCGAGAACCGGAAACAATTTAGTATGATCACATCAAGATATAATGTCGAAGTTCGTGCACAAAGAATCACAACGTTCGCTCAATAACTCGTCTGTTGATAAACTCTTGATAAATGCATTAATATCGAAGTGTGCCCAACAGGCTTAGAGTCCATTGGGTAAATATAGATTCTCCACTGAAGCCATAAAGGAATATGATGAGCTATGTTTATAAATTGTACTAAATTAATCCAGATTGCTACGCTAAGCATATTTTATGCAAATGTTCAGACAAAATGTTCAAGTACAAAACAAAATGTTAACCATTATTTACAAACCAATTATGATGTATCTGAAATAGTATACGATGTAAAACTGTTGCCATTATTGTACATGTGAGTTTTATCTTTATAGACGTCCTTTTTCAATAAGAGAATGACACACACACACACACACACACACACACACACACACCAACGGCGTAAATCCGTACTGAGGAGGGGGGGGGGGATGGTCACCATCACCACGATAACAAGCCCATAACCGGACCGGCGCTTTTGGGGGGGGGGGGGGAAAGCTTGGTGCCCCCCACCCCCCATCCCCACACGCACACTTTACAGGGATCGGATGTCCCACTCTTTTGCATGAAATATAAAGTGGGAGGAAAGTGGCAGCAAAAATATGAAGACTTTTTATTCTTGTTGTTGCTTTTTTTTTTTGCTTGTCAGATGACTTGCGGCGGAAAATCAGACCTTAAAAGTATGAAGACATTTTTTGTTTTTGAAATATGAGAGGGAGCGGGGCGACCGAACGGGGGGAGGGTGTGTAGGGGGGGGGGGGTGTATCCCTCTCCCACACGAGGAAGATTTTGCATTTTCAGACCTGAAATTCAGCCATCTGGTGCACACTTTTGATGAAATTTTTGTTGTTTTTTTTTCTGAAAAAAAAAACAATAGAAAATGAAATATTCACAATATATTATTGAATGACTAAATCGTGGTATTTCAGCTCCTGCTCCGCCTGTGCGACATCACTGAGAAGGCCTACTAAATAGTGGGGCCTATCACCGGCGTAGACAGGATTTGATCTTTATAGGGGGAGCGGTTATGAGATCGTGAGGGAACGAAGCAAGCGAGGGAGGGGGGGGGGGAAGGGTATGGTAGGGGGGCTTCCCCCTCCCACGGTGAAATCTTTTTACATTGAAAATTTTGACATTTTACAGTCCAAAAACTGCCGTTTGTAGCTATATTCTTCGCTTTGAGAATTAAGGGGGGGGGGGGCACACCGGGCCCAACTACTGTCAATCACTGGCAGCAACATCAGGAGAATGGCATAGCGATGAAATGCGAGCGAGCTTGAAAATTTTGACATAATCCTTTTACAGTCTAAAAACTGCCGTTTACTTGTACATTGTAGATAATACTTCTTCGCTGTGGAAACTAAGGGGGGCCGCACCGGGCGCAACTGCTGTCAATCACTGGCAGCAACATCAGGAGAATGGTATAGCGATTAAATGCGAGCGAGCGAGCTTGAAAATTTTGACATTTTACAGTCCAAAAACTGCCGTTTGTGGCTGTATTTTTTTGCTTTGGAAATTAAGGGGGGGGGGGGGCTCACCGGGTGCAACTGCTGGCAATTACTGGCAGCAACATCAGGAGAATTGCATAACAACTAAATGCAAGCGAGTGAAGCGAGCGAGCTTGAAAATTTTGACATTTTACAGTCCAAGAACTGCCGTTTTTGGCTGTATTTTTTCGCTTTGGAAATTAAAGGACAAGTTCACCTTCATAAACATAAGGATTGAGAGAATGTAGCAATATTAGTAGAACACATCATTGAAAGTTTGAGGAAAATCAGACAATCCGTTCAAAAGTTATGAATTTTTTAAGTTTGTGTGTAGTAACCGCTGGATGAGAAGACTACTGCAGTGTATGAATAACTTAGATGTCACATGCGTACAACAATATGAAGAAAATATAAAAAGAATTTCACAAAATTCCATCTTTTGAAAAAAGTACACATTCCCCTGACTCGTTACCGACAAATGTTATGGGTAATATTATTCCCCCTGCCTTTAGAAAGAGGGAAGTCAAGAGCTCTTTTATTACGCGAAAAAAGTGAAAATATGTTGAATTTTCTTTTACATTTTCTTTATACCGTTGTACGCACATGACTCACCAGCTGTAGTAGTCTCCTCATCCAGCGGTTCCAACACAAAAATTTTAAAAATTCATAACTTTTGCATCGATTGTCCAATTTTCCTCAAAGTTACACTGATGTGTTCTACTAATATTGTTGCATTCTCTCAATCCTTATGTTTATGAAGGTGAACTTGTCCTTTAAGGGGGCGCACCGGGGGCAACTGCTGGCAGTTACTGGCAGCAACATCAGGGGAATGGCATGACGATTAAATGCGAGCGAGCAAAGCGAGTGAGCTTGAAAATTTTGACTTTTGACAGTCCCCAAACTGTTGTTTGTAGCTATAACTATTTTCGATTTAGAAATTAAGGGGGGGCGCACCGGGCACAACTGCTGGCAATTACTGGCAGCATGCAACATCAGGAGAATGGCATAACGATTGAATGCGAGCGAGCGAAGCGAGCGAGTTTGAAAATTTTGACATTTTACAGTCCCCAAAGTGCCGTTTGTGGCTGTATTTTTTCGCTTTGGAAATTAAGGGGTGGGGGGGGGGTGGGGGGA
The DNA here is from genome assembly GCF_040938485.1 of Diadema antillarum. Taxonomy (NCBI): domain Eukaryota; kingdom Metazoa; phylum Echinodermata; class Echinoidea; order Diadematoida; family Diadematidae; genus Diadema; species Diadema antillarum. The sequence continues at coordinate 2,143,745 of NW_027271032.1, read as the reverse complement.
GCACACCGGGCGTAACTACCGGCAATTACTGGCAGCAACATCAGGAGAATGGCATGACGATTAAATGCGAGCGAGCGAAGCGAGTGAGCTTGAAAATTTTGATATTTTACAGTCCCCCAAACGGTCGTTTGTAGCTGTATTTTTACGCTTTGGAAATTAAGGAGATGCACCGGGCGAAAACTACTGGCAATTATACTAGCAGCAACATCAGGAGAATGGCATAATGATTAAATGCGAGCAAGTGAAGCGAGTGAGCTTGAAAATTTTGACATTTTACAGTCACCCAAACTGTCGTTTGTGGCTGTATTTTTTCGCTTTGGAAATTAAGGAGACGCACCGGGTGAAAACTACTGGCAATTACTAGCAGCAACATCAGGAGAATGGCATGATGATAAAAATGCGAGCTTCAAAATTTTGACTTTTATACAGTCCCAAAACTGCCGTTTGTAGCTATATTTTTCGCTTTGGAAATTAAGGGAGGCGCATCGGCCGAAAACTGCTGGCAATTACTGGCTGCAACATCAGGAGAATGGCATAATGATTAAATGCGAGCGAGCGAAGCGAGCGAGCTTCCAAATTTTGACATTTTACAGTCCCAAAACTGCCGTTTGTAGCTATATTTTTCGCTCTGGAAATCAAGGGAGGCGCACCGGGCGCAACTGCTGTCAGTCACTGGCAGCAACATCAGGAGAATGGCAAAGCGATCAAATGCGAGTGAGCGGAGTGAGCGAGCTATAAAATTTTGACATTTTACACTCCAAAAACTGCCGTTTGTAGCTATATTTTTCGCTTTTGTTTGTCCCACTTTTATGGGGGAACCATCCCCCCCCCCCCCCCATCGACGCCTCTGCATATGAAGGTGCTTTTGTTAAGTGAAAGATCTGCTGCACACTCTTTGATAAATTAGGGAAATATACGTCAATCTCAAAAGTGTACAAAGTCTATCGAAAGGGATCCTGTATAGCGGAGCTTTTGCATGTTTATGATTGCAATCGATCTGGTGCATAGTTCTGGCGATATGTGGACAATTTTCCATTAAGAAAGTTCGAGATTTGTCCTCATCTCGGGAATTGCTTGGGGGATAAATGATTTGTCTGCCTAAACACTTCCGTAGGGGCGGGGCAAATGCCCCTTTGCCCCCCCCCCCCCCCCCCCCCGATAGATTCGACGCCCCTGATCTTCCCTGGGTATGCTCATAATATTGTATCCTGACTGAGTCACCAGTCACTGTCGTTTCTCAGGAATGATTCAGGAAATGGAGGGGGGTTCAATATATGGCGATATAGTTTTTGTTATTGTTTGTTTGTTTGTTTGTTTTCGTACATATTATTTTGCAGATGGTCCCAAGTTACTCGCGTCATAGCATGTTTACATGTAGGTCTATACTATATTTGACGTCGTCAACCTCTGAGCCATACCTCAGTGTATCCGTATACTTTCTTCGCGAGCGAGCGAAGCGAGCGAGCGCTTGAGAAAACTATGTACACATAGAATAGAATAGAATACTGTTCAGCTCTGTTACCTGTCTGAAGGGCCGGCGTACAAACGTCATGCAATATGCCAAAATTGATACAATCACATTTCTGCTTCCTCCATTTGTTTTTTCAAAATTCTGGGGGGTGGGGGTGGGGGTTGATTGTACAGGCCATCCCCCTCCTCCATTTCAGGGGGGGGGGGATATATCCCACCATCCCCCCCACCTCCCGGGATTATACGCCCATAACACACACACACACACACACACACACACACACACACACACACACACACTTTAATTCTTCAGCAAAACGAGTGAAACTTCCAGTATCCATCTGATCCGTACGCGGTGAAGACGCCTACGTAGTTAATGTCCAAGGGTGCCGGGTAAATAGCCTCCATGAAAGGGGTAGAAGTCCCGTGGCGCCCACGGCGATCGTGCTGTTATCGAAAGTGATCCAGAAGCGGTCGTAGATGCCATAGCCAGAGAGGATGTTCGGGGTGATCTCTCGCACCGTGGGCTCGCAGTACCCGCTGACGATTGACTCTGGGCACTGGCGTATAAAGCTCTGATTGTTTCCCCAACAACCGATGACTATATTTAAGGGTTAAGAGAGTGAGAGCAAAGGTAACAATGGATCAGAAATCACATCTTGGGAAAAGAGATTGAAACTAAATGGAAAACATCGTAATCCACTGGTTGTACCGTGGTACACTCAAGTAGCGTAATATGAACATAAATATTCACCTCTCCCATATTTATCCCCTTCCAAAAATAAAGAGATGAGTGACAGTCGTTAAAGGAATATAGGCACAGCTCCTCAGTAACACCCATAATTATGACGTTATTTTATTACGTCATTATAATGCAATGTTGACAAGAGTAGAATGATGGAACGGAATGATGGAAAAAGAATTCAGACATAAACATGTTACAATTAGGAATATAGTTGTTGGAAATGAAATAAACGAAATGGTATGATGGCAAGATGAGCTGAATTAGGCACGTCTGTCCGGTGGCTTAAAACTACTTTTTAAACACATAGCTTTAAATTCGGAGCAAAAGACATTGCTCTCTAACAGATTCTAAAAATTTCGTTTTCTTTTGTCAACCATCGTATATTTGCGCACATCTGCCAAGAGGAATGTTTTGTCCACGGAATAGTGGCGATGTTTAACCGTAGAATACTTTGCCCGCTCTTTGTTGACCGGACCACATCTTACAAGCCCCAACACACGCATGATAATGACATCGGAGGTCGCTCAAAGAGAGAAAACTGGTATTTCACGCTAGACCTATTATAGGTGTATGAAACTAGTAATACCCTATTAAAGCATACGACGTTGTTGTACCTGGTGGAATTTTTGTTTCTCCTCAAGTAGCTTTCTACTGATATAAAGGTCGTCCACTCAACCCAAATCACGTCCTGATATGCAAACAATGGTGCATCTTTTTTTCACGTAGGCCCTATATTTGATATAAGACATTACAAATTATACCAAAAAAAAAAAAAGGAATCAGTAATGAACAAAGACTTACGTATTTCATATATATCCGGCTCCCTCCTGTTGACGCTGCTCAATCCCATATACACGTCGTGGTTCGCGCTGACTTCAAAGTCTAGTGACGTCATGTCGTCTGTGACGTACCAACCAGGGAAAGTGTACTTCGGTTTGTCAAAACCGTTCAGAGTAAAGAGGACTTCACATGCTATGGAATGGGGAAAAGAAATAGCTTTAAAAAGAGGATGATAATGATACGCCATATAACAAGGCTATCGTCATAAGTCTATTACGTTAATATTAAGTGTATTAAGTTTATCAATAAAAATATGCTGTAAACGTATGTTTTATAAAATGTGATGTAATTTATGTACAGTGGACTCTCGTTTTAACGAAATTCTTGGGACCGGCAGTTTTCTTTCGTTATAACCGAACAAATAAACAATCAAAGACAAAGAGCCTGTAATGTTGCAACCTCAATTCTTATTTCGTTGGAACCGGAATTTCATTAGGCCCTATAACCTTGTTCGTTATTCATTTTTGCACTGTATTCATTTTCTGTAAGATATTCATAATATTATGTTTCTGTTGGAAACGGGAAAAAAAATGATTAAAACAAAAAGTCTCCGGGCAATTTGATTCGTTTGTATACATGCAATTTTGATTTTGATTTTGATTTGATTTGAATTTATTTTCCGTTAAAAAGTCACATTACATATAATCATTGCATAAACAAAATAGTACATAAAATGAACGGAAGGATAGCCCTACTCAGCTATGTTTGTCATAACACAGCTGTTTTCCAGAGGGGTCCTAGAAATAACAATGTTGTGATACACATAATGATAAAGGCATGAATCAATAATACATAATAGAGAAGAAAATCAATAAGTCTTAAAACCATAAAAATAAGATTAAGATAAGAACAAAATGAAAACATACCTCTGACACCTACCAGTTGAATCAAATAAATTGCAACCCCAATTATCTCATCATTATGACTCACTCTCTTTTTTACGATTTACAGCATCTTTACAGTGAATTTTGTATTCATTTAATAATAATGATAAAAAAGTGACTTGACTTTTTGTATGTGTCCACACTTCAGTATTTGCAAATCCGCTTTTTTATTCGTTCTAAAGAGACATCTACATATTTATATAGACGATCGAATACACACACGACAGATGCGGGCAGACACATACATTCAGTAAAGTCTAGAACACATGGGAACACAATGGGAACACATTTTTTTCCCCCCCCCAAAAAAAAAGAAAAAAGTAACGAGCAAGAGGGCAGAAACAGAGGAGACTTTACTCACTACAAGTGGGTCCGAAGTATTGGTCAGAGCAGTTGCAGGTAAAACCTCCTGATTCGTCAGTTACGCACTCACCTCCATTCTGGCACGGCGAAGAATCACAAGCTATATGGAATTAAAGATCACCATTTGCTTTTCTTTGTGTTATTTCCTTGTAATTTTCCTCTATAATTATGTTTTTATTTATGTTTGTAGTACCCCGCACTCTCATTATAACACACTCGTCATAATGAAGGTAGAATTTCGAAGTATTTTTGCATATAAACAACTACAAAACCGTTCAAATCCGTTCCCCAAAATGCTTGCTTCTCATTATAAAAACAAACGCATCTACAGAGGTTCCAGGGTTGCTGGTTTGATGATAGCCGCCACCTGCATTACGAAGAGCTATAGATTGTCATAGGAATGATAAACACACACACTGACACATACACACACATACACACAACTAAAACTTTGAGGGGGGCATTATTTTACTCGCACACCCTACATGCCCTATGCTTGGGAAGTGAGATGTGTCGCCCGCACACCAATTGTGACTGAGCTCTCTTGGAGGAAAAATAAATGCATTGTGGAGCACTATGAGGAGTATATAAAGAGAATCAATAGTAGGTTATTTTGAAAAGTATACCCCTGTCTATGACTATTAACATATAGAATGGGATAATACACACTAAATTATCATGTTTGTTGCTGTTTGTATACGTTCGACGAATGATTATAGGCCTACTTATATATTTATTGTTACGTGTAATGTGTTTAAAGAAAAAAGAAAGAAAAGGATGGAAAGCGGGAAAAATCACGAAGTGACGTCACAATCTCACATGTTGTTGTGATTGGTCGGATTGGGAGGCAAGCCATATGCCTCTGTATGCCCGGGATGTGCGCCGGTGGAGTGATCTCGCGTGGGGATGTTTCTACGAGCGTCCCGTTTGGTCCGGTGATCGGGCGGCAAATACATGCGCTCTGCACGTCAGCGGTTGTCGCATTTACTTGCCGAGACCCGTTCCCAGGAAACGCCGCGCTGGAAAACTTGACTGTTGCCCATGAATTGATTTTTTGTTGTTGATAACATTAAATAGGATGAAAGAATAAGAAAGAAATCTGAGTCTAATTTGACTGAAGAAAAAAGGAAGAGAAAAATTCAAGGAAAAGAGAACGTATAAAGGCCTAAATCATCATACTGAATACTTTTATAGATTCCTTTACTAATATTATGCGAGGAAACATAATCAGTGATAAAGCTTACATACTGCACCCACAGAGGACAACTCCAGTATTTTTAAAAGACATTATGGTAATATCAAACGTAGTCACATTATTTGTCTATTTACATATAGTAGGGGTCTACGAGTGTCAAGCTGTTCTGTATACCCAGAGCCTTCTGATGGGCTCTGTACTATACCTATTTACAAAAGAATGCTACAGTAGGACACCCAACCTGTACAGAGTGGCCGATCTTTTAATTGAGTGCATACGATAAAAGCACACTGCTCCCACACACCCATCCCCCCCCCCACACATGCTGCACATTTGATATCATAAACAACAAGGCAGTCACAATGTATACGACTTTATACATGAATATGGCTAACAACACGTTAACAAAACAGCAACAGCGTGCGACATTTAACATTAATAATCGTAGGATTACATTGAGTAACCAACAGAATTATGAGGACTTGTTTGCAAACTAGCAATCGAACAACAAAGCGACTGTCGAGTGAAATCAAGCAAATATGAATGCAGAAGTTGTTCGAAGATGGAAGATGATCGAATGGTACAAGAATGTCGATCGAAAAGAATGGTACTGACATTTAAGCGCAATATTCCTATTTTGTGAATCACATGTGAAATGATGAAATAAATAACTTCCTTTGTCCAATTCTTGTAAAACTCTCACAAGACATTCTTCTTTTCATTTTGCTCGACCAATCAAACTGTGCGCAAACACGAAAGTTGCATTGAATTTCACACGTAAGTATTGATGGTGTGCACTTAGGCTATAGGACAACGATCTCATGTTGTAAGTAGAACAATCATCTAGCTTGTTGATCAGATTTGAAATAACCAGACAAATCTTTGTTGATATGGAACAATGGAATAATGGAACCTTAAACGACTCCAGAGCATTTCAGGCATTCTATACGCTGTACGAGATCAGGGACTGTGTATAGTTCACGCATTAACATGGATATGGGACAGGCCTTATACAGTTATACATAAACTACATGGTTGTACCCTTAGTCAGCACAGAGATTCGTATTCACCAACTCTAGAAAATAAGGAGTATAATATAGATGTGTACTATACTTAATTGTTCTTGTTTTTTAAAGAGAAACAAAGACATATATTGTGACACATAGACATCAAGAAAAGGAACGAAGCACGTCTTATTAATTTTCCATCTTCTCTTACCTGCCGCTATTATCAGCAAACAAGCAGCCGTCTTTACCAACCCGTGATACATAGTTGTTTGTAGAGGATTACCCTGTATAGTTAATACCTACAATTTGTAATATGAATTTGAAATGAATTGAGAGCACCATAACTCTGCCGATAGTAAATGGAAAACATACTCATCATAATAATACATAACAGCAAAATCCCCCAAATTATAGCGAAGACAAATTACCAAATTAATACATGGCGAAATTGAAGCAAATTACAAACGAAAAGATGCAGGGCGGACTCTAACATAGTCTTCGTCTGCTTTTTACTAATAGGGCCTTCATACTCAGTAATCATTGAAGATGCAGTACAGATCAATGGAGTTTTCTTGGAGTAGAGTGAAGGGTAAAAAAAAAAGTCAAATATGTTAAGGAATATTCTGAGTTGCATATTTCCCCCATTATATTAATAGTGTAGACGTTATCATGAGGAACTATGCAGTCCTTGAAATGACTGTTATTTTGGCGGAAGAAGACCCTGTATAGAAGGTAAGAGAGTGAAGGAGGGAAGTGACATAGGGAGAGTATATACTACAAGGAAGACAAATAGTGACAACTGGGAAAGTTAGGATGCACCGAGGGAGACAGGGGGTGGAGGCAGGGAGAGCTGTGGAGTGAGAATCAAGTAAAGGGTTCGGAAGTGGGTGGGAGGAGAAAGATGCCCCATTATGAAAGGAGGAAAGACAGGGAGGAGGAAAAGTTTGGATAAGTCTTGAAAATGCCAAAAGCCATGATAGTCGCGCCATTTATACTAAACGTTTTGTTTGATAATGAATCGAAATTCTAATGAGATGGGTTATAAACGCTCTTTCCAGATTTACACGAAAGTCGACTTGAGCGAATTGCTTTTATAAGGCTATTAATGTATGACCAGTACAGTGAAAAAAATGGTCAGAGCACAATAGAGAACACTGATGCTCGTGATTATTACACTTGTCCTCTTACCTTATTTCCACTTATCAGTTTCTGTAGTGAAGACTTGCTCAAATTCTTCTTGCCGTTTTCTTGCTTTGTAGCCTACACCTCCTTTTCTCATTGACTATATACGAGAATGGGAAACGAATAAACAGACATCACCGTTATGCTGGCAGAACCTGCTCTAAAAGGAAACATCAAATTTCGTCATATTGACTGAAGGCGTTTTGATGGATTATTAAACGCACCAAGTCCACAATTCACCAGGATAATCAGGATAATGAAAATGCAGGGTGATTCTGTCGCGTACCAAGATGAGCTTGGTCACTCGTGACTATTAGGCCTTTTCTCCACTTTCCGCTATTAAAGTATCTATACAAGCTAATTCTGCGACCTTTCTCATTGTGGTGCATTTTCATTAACAAGTGCGCCGAAATTTTGGTGATGATGCAATACTTGGTTGCTTTGGCATTTTTGGTGGGAATGTTGTCTGCACACACACACACACACACACACACACACACACACACACACACACACACACACACACACACACACACACACACACACACACACACATACACACACACACACACACACTCAAACAAACAAACACGCACGTTAATGAAAACACCTTTTTACGTGTCATTTTCACTGCACAAGTTATTTGTCTGTAAGGTTTTTGCAGCTATTAAGTGAATTAATAAGCTGTTGAGGCTGCTTGCTCACTTCAGGCGAAATTATCAGAAAAGACGACCTTGTGATAGTGCTTATGTAATGATCGATTGCTATTTTCCCCTTTTATCAATTGATATTCCAGGCCATTCAATCATGAATCGGACATGCTCTGCAAGGGCAAATTGACTTGCTTGTGAGATATGAATGTAAAATGATTGCATGCATTTTTATCAATGTTATCATATTTTGTGCCTTGCACATTCAAAGTGCATTGAACTTTTGAATTTCTCTTCACCAGCCTTTCCCCTTTCTTTTTCTTTCCATCTCTTTCTTATGTTTGTTCTTGTGATTTTTTTTAATTTTCTTTTTCTTCCTCTGTATCTTCTTATCATTCTTGTTCAGATAACAGCATCGTTTGTAAAAAGTTGTTTATAAACAAAATATACGTATACCTACACTTGTACACTCAGTAGAATTTCAACAGAGACCGATAAAGATAGTAGACGACATACAGTATGCCATAGCTGACAGAGAGAGAGAGGGGGGGGGGGGCTATACCTCTTTGGAGACAAAAGTCGTTCGTATATAAAGAATGCTGAATTGAACTGTTTTGCGCGACATTATTGTTGTTAGATATTTGTAAATGTTTTTAGATTAGGAATAAATCATGTCAGCAAGGTTTATAAAAGGTTTATCACATTCGAAATGATTTATTGCGACGGTTTTAAAACATTGTCATTATGTTAGATAATACACATTTCAAACGATTTGTCAGGATTCCTTTATCATTGTGAAAAAAAAAAATGATGAATGTTTCTCGACAGCTAGAATTGCTATACAGGATTGAGAACTGGGGCACGCCTGGTAATATCATGCATGTAGGCTAAATATTGAGTAATACAGGTCCCGAAATAGAATTCCACATAATAATGGCAAATATATGGAGTTAGTGAGACTGAAAGGTCATACGTTGAGGACTATTTGCAAGCAATGAAACAGAACAGTTTCACTTCGTAGTCCATAACAACATATACAAAACAGTTCAGTTCAGTCTTTATTTGTCAATCCAAATTGGTTAATTATAATCAAAGATTGCTAGTTTGTATCAAACCGATGTAGTCTTTGTATAAAAATTTCTCAAGAATTAAGATACCAGTGGTTGTACCTCTTCATACGAATTATGCGCATGCATCCATTGTAGCTCAAGACGTCAAATCGCAATGCCTTGGGGGGGGGGGGGGGGGCTTTCAGTTCAGTTTTTAGATAGAGTTTGCTGTATTTTCTGTCATGAAAATGTAAGAGTACAAACGCTACACCAAGACAAAAGAAAAGGAAAATAAGCGAAAAGTACTATGATGATTATGGAACGACAGAAACGGCACCATACTTGATTCTCTTTTTACCTATGCAATAACAATATCTAATAATAATAATATGATTTAAAAGGGCGTAAAGGGATGCATCAAGGTTACCCCCGGGCTCTTGATGGAGGGCGACACTCATAAAATTATCATCATAATCATTGTGTCCCTTTTCTCTTTCGAATCCATATGCGAACCCGATGCTCTTTAATATTCTGCTTATCATTACTATAAGTAAATCGTTTTTCTGCGTTCTGCATGGTTGGTCTGTCCAGGTACCCCTTTGTATGCCTGCTGGCTGTGTGTTGTTTTTTTTATATTTTTTTTTTCATGTAGTTTTCCCCCAGCGTGGCATCAAGGTATACCACTGAATGATGAGATACATTGATGATAAAATTGGCGTCCACTATCATTTAGAAATGCAGGAACAATTTATGAAATTGGTGATTATTCTTTTAAAGCGGGAGCAGCACGAAAGCAATTATGCTTTGGCCTGTCATCATAAAGCAGGCTCCTCTATACACCAGTTGAATCAAGCAAGGGACTTCATCCACAATGCAGCCTGAAACCATGGCAACAAAAGTCAGTCAAAGGTAAAAGCTTTCAAGCAGATGTGAATACATTCTAAGACTTAACTTTCTATTTGATTAGTTGTTTCTTAGTCCGTCACTTTATCACTCATGTAACAAGACATGAAATATTTCTTGTTTAGGGTTAAGGCATAGGAAGTATAATTGACAGAATTGGGGCGGGTTCATCCCGTTGCCATTTTGTGGAATGATGCGCATGATTATCATCATCATAATTATTATTACAACTATCACCATTATCATGACCTTCATCATTATTAATATCACTCGTTGTATATTGGTATTATGATATGCGGTAATAATTAATGATAATTATAATAAAGTCTCATTTATCCAGGATAGCCTCTTCAGTGTTGCCACTGCTCTACCAGAGGGCCCTGCCATTATTATTACCCTAGCGTTGCCAGGTACCCATTTATTTACTTGGGTCGAGAGGGACATTGTGGGTAAAAACATCTTATCTAAGGACCTAAGCACTGGACGGGAATCGAACTCGGGTCCTCCGATTAGGAGTCGAGAGTCTTATCCACTATGCCACAGCGCCCCCACGGCGCCCCACAGCGCCCTAATCGATGTTCTTCAGTCTGGGTGGCTGAAACCAACAGGCAGTATAGGCATGACCATAATAACATTCATTCGTCGTGTGAAATCAATGAATAAAAAGAAGAATGAAATTATGATGGAGATTTTGGGGTTGAAGCAATGAGATATAGAACAGCTGTCAAGGACGAAGGGAATGCGGTGATATACGGGTATGCGGTGAGGACTATAATGATCATTTTCTTGGGAAAGTGCTGGAGTTATTGGATAATAGTGACATGCAACAAGTTTGGGGAAGGTTTGTTAGAGGAAGGAGGATGGCCCAAATGGGGCGAGATGGCAAGAAGGTGTGAGAGCGGTTGCTGATGTTAGAGTGAGGTAAATTCTGCCGCCCCCGTCATTGGGGATGCGCCTAGATCAAAACTGGATGGTGATGGTGATAATGATGATGATGATGATAAGTGAGATGTTAGGAAGGAGGTAACCTAGGTTTGAGGACGTTAATCAGACTATTGCGTGGTTCAGCCACTGGCAAGTCTAAAGTTCTTACACATGGCACTGCTTACGGAATTCCCTTGGTAAAGCTTCGCATGAACATCACAGCTAGATCTGGCTTAAACAGGACTCTTAGTTATAGGCGTTCTCCACTCGTTGTACACCCCAAAATTATGTACACTTGTCACTAGCTCCTCCCCCTCCCTCCCCTTCTCTTTCGTGGTTGCCTCTCGACAAACTTGCTCGAAGTCCGAGGAAGACTAGGGTGGTGTTGTACCGTTCTTGATGTGTCCGCATAAGGTCGCGTATAATAAGGGAGGCGCACATACGATTGCAGGCAGAGCATGGTCTGCTAACAAAGCTGTTGAGATGCTACTACGTAGAACTTACAAGGTAAGCAGGCAAGTGAAGAAATGCTCCAAAACATTGCGAAGACACAACACAATATCATCCAATCATGAAAATGTCCCAAACCATACACGTAGAAGGCTGACAGCATCACAACAACAAAACACAACATCAGGAGGCAAGATGAGGACCCCCCCTACACAGTACACACACACACACACACACACACACATACACAGGGGCGGATCCAGGAATTCCGTAAAGAGGGGGCCCGTTTACAAAATTAAAGGGGGGCGCACGCACCCCTCCCCCATTTTTTCTTTTTCTTTTTTTTTGTTTCAACAAAAAATAAAGGGGGGGGGGGGCGTGCGCCGGTTGCGGTCCTCCCTGGATCCGCCACTGCACACACACACACACACACACACACACACACACACACACACACACCGGATATTCATGTTTCCATCACTTTAAAAATGCAATGGTAAATCAACATTTTAGATGTCATTCTCCAACCTTTCATTAGATTTGACACTCAATAATTATGTTGAACTGCCTTTTCAGAAATAGTGGATCAAACATTGTGAGTTATAGATTTAACATTTATAGGCCCTATAAATGTTGGAGAAGCGACAACAATAATAGTTCAAGTTCGAATAGTTCAAGTTCGAATTTATTCGTTTTTCCACAATAAAATCATACAGACATAAATCTCACTTTCTTGAGTGATAGAAACAATGTATGTAAATTCGTACAAAGAAACCAACAATAATGAGAAAAACTAATAGTATAAATACATTGCAATTGTTGCAGAAGTAACGAAAATGAAAGAATTGTCAATATGCACTGTGTGAAAAAACGGAGGGACCCACTAAAAAGACAATGCTTGTAGAGTGTGGGCCCCTCTTGTATTAAAAACTCGATGCAAAATTTGACTAAATATAGCAACAAAGCAGCACGAAAAGTTTGGCATAAAAAGTTTAGCAGCCCACTAAGAGACAGACGGACAAACAGTTACACACAAAACAATAACAAACGAAATAATGAGCATGAGACAAGACTGGGACAGCAACAAGACTACTTATAGGGAAGAAAACTGACTCGACGACACGACAGGAAACAAGACTACAGCGCGACGAAGAGGTAACAAAATAGACAGGAGTAAGCAACAGAGACAACGATCATCGGAGGTTAGAGGAAGAAAGAGAAGAAGAAGAAAAGAAGAATATACAACAAACCCTTCAACTGCGAGGTATAAGTTAAAGAATATCTTATCATAATCAAAGCTAAGGCTAAGGTAACAATAATGAAAAAACGGCAATAAAGATTTTGCGGACGGGAAAACAAAATAAGCCTATGAACTAATCTGATTCAGGGGGTCGTCATTATAGGATTGCAAAAGAAAAAACTTCAATCTCCTTTTAAAGGAGTATATAGAGGGAGCAGATTTTATATCGTGGTTCAGGGAATTCCAATAATTAGGTCCAGTGTAAATAAGTGTATTCTTTGCTAAAATCGTTCGAAGAAGTGGTAAATGAAACTCGTTAGAGCGTCGGGTGGGGTAATTATGGAATGATTGATTTTTTTGGAACATAGAACCAAAGATAGGTGGCAGTAAACTGTTATCATACATATACATAAATTGGCCTAAGTTGTATAAAAATAATTCGTTAATTTTTAATAGCTTATTACAGTTAAACAATACATTTGTATGTGAACGAGTGGGAGAATTGGAAATGATACGGAGGGCTTTCTTTTGCAATAATAACACTCTATTCAGCAGCGTCTGATGTGTATTGCCCCAAGCTAAAATTCCATAATGAAGGTAAGGGAGTATCAAAGAGGAGTATAACACAAGTAATGTCTTTTCAGGAATATAAAATTTTAGTCTGTTCATAACACCTATATTTCGAGAGATGATTTTGCAAATATGATCAATATGAATTTTCCAAGAAAGTTTATTATCTACAAAAATACCAAGAAATTTGAAATATGACACACTTTCTAAATTACAATCATCCAGAACTATTTCTGAATTCAAAGAATCAACAGTATTGCTGAAAAGCATATATTTTGTTTTTTGAACATTCAATGACAACTTGTTAGCTCTGACCCAGTTGGTCACTTTTTTTCAATTCTGTATTAGCTTGTTGAACAAGAACATCGATATCGTTATGGGCAAGAAAAACACTGGTGTCATCAGCATAGTGTATAAAGGAAAGTACCTCTGAAACAGAGGAAAAATCATTGATATATATTATGAATAGCAGCGGCCCTAAAAGACTTCCCTGTGGAACACCACACTTTACATCTCTTATAACTGAATTATTATCTTTAATTGAAACAAACTGTTTTCTGTCAGCTAAATAAGTCTTGAACCACTCCAAGGCCTTCCCACGTATTCCGTAGTGCGATAACTTGTGGAGTAAAATGTTGTGATTAATTGTATCGAAGGCCTTGGAGAAGTCCAAGAATATACTAATTAAATGGGAATGATTGTCAGTTGCATTAACGACTTTATCAATAAAATGAAGAACTGCATGGATGGTACTATGTTTTTCTCGGAAACCAAACTGGGAATTTGTGAATATTTTGTGTACATTTAAAAATTTGATAATTCTGGTGTATATTATTTTTTCTAAAACTTTCGATAATGAAGATAATAAAGAGATTGGACGATAATTACTGACATCCAGATTATTACCTTTTTTAAATATTGGAATTACTTTAGCCAATTTCAGTTTATCAGGAAACATACCATTAGAAATTGACAGATTAAAAATGTGAGCCAAGGGATCTGCGACTGATGATATAACACCCTTAAGGATACAATTATCTATATCATCATAACCGGAGCTACGTTTGTTTTTTAAAGAGGATACAATATCGATAATCTCATATCTGTTTGTTGGAGTTAAAAAAAATAGAGTTGGGGTTACACTGGCCTAAGAATTCAGTAAAATTCTGTTCTGTAGCCGGAATACCATGAGCAAGCGTTTCACCTATTTTTGAAAAATAAGAATTAAAAACATTTGCAATATCAACAAGGTCATCAATTATTTCATCATCCCACTTTATTTCATCTATTTCTGCTTTTTTGTTCGGAATATTCATTGCCTGCTTTAAAACTTTCCAGGTATTTTTAATATCAAACTTAAATTTCAACAACTGCTGAGAATAATACCTTTTCTTTTCCAAACGTAAAATCCTAGTTAATGTGTTTTTATATAATGTATATTTGTTCTTTGATCGTTCAGTTTTTTCCATTTTATATTTATAATACAATCGATTTTTTCTATTAATTGAACGAAGAATTGATTTTGAAATCCACGGTAACCTAGGCGTCTTTTTATAATCCTTTTTACTTTTTTGCTTTGGAATAATATCATCCAAAAGAGAATTAAATATTTCCATAAAATTTTCAAAAGACAGATTAACTTCATCATTTTCATAAACTCGTGACCAATCAGCATTATCAAGAGCGGCATCAAAACTGGCTAACTTTTCACATGAGACTCTACGTTTGCATAAAGGAGCCGAAGGTTTAGCATCATTAGCCAAAGTTTTCAAAGTAAAATGAGTCATGATTGGGAAATGGTCGGTCACATCTGAGAGAATTATAAAAGAATCGGGAAGAGGTAAGATATTGCAAAACAGATTGTCAATTAAAGTAACAGAGTGATCCGTGACGCGAGTCGGTTTAGTAATGAGTGGCAAAAAGGATGAAGACAAAAATGTCTCAAGAAACTCGCTTGAGATACAATCATTTCCAGATTTCAGCAAATCAATATTATAATCACCAAGTAGAAAGCAATCCTTATTTCTAAAAACTGGGTTTTTTTACCAGGTCTGAAAGATATGTCACAAAATCTAAAGTATTCGAATTAGGAGGTCTGTATATTATACCCAATAACACATTCCTACATCCTGGGATAGAAATTTCTACAAAAAGAGATTCAACAGTGTTGTCCATTCTACAAATGTCGTTGTGAACAATACATTTGTAAATACTTGATACATAAAATGCAACACCGCCTCCACTTCTGTCCGATCTATTACTGACATACATATTGTATCCGTCGATTGCAAAGGAATCTTCCGTAGTGGAAGTCAACCAGGTTTCGCTAAGTCCAATGATAGAGAGTGATTGGCTCGCATCGGATTCTAATAAAAATTTTAACTCATCAAAATGTTTATTCAGACTTCTTATGTTAAAATGCAACAGAGAAAACGTGTCTTTAGAGAAATTAAAATACATATCTTTGAATTGATTAACTGTTATGTAATTACATGACGTGTTCAGATTTAAATCATTACTAAGATCATAAGGCAGTTCATTTACTGCTGAATTAAGATTATCGGCAACGAAGTTG
Source organism: Diadema antillarum (assembly GCF_040938485.1). Lineage (NCBI taxonomy): Eukaryota > Metazoa > Echinodermata > Echinoidea > Diadematoida > Diadematidae > Diadema > Diadema antillarum. The sequence continues at coordinate 2,127,698 of NW_027271032.1, read as the reverse complement.
TCATAAGGAGTTGCTTGTGTTACTGGTGCCTCATCAATATGTTGATTCATCATTTTCATTCTTTTCCCTAAAGTGCAACGACAGTAGATCGAAAATGCAGGCCTTACAGGAAATTTTTCCTCAAACTGAAAATTGACTTTGGAAAAAAGAAGAGAACACTAACACAGAACCAAACAAAATAAACACAATCTATCATGAACTGGAAAGGAGGCAGTGCTTTTGTTAAACAAAGTCTCCAAATGTCTCAAGTATTGCACAAAGTAAAGCATATACGAAATTCGCGATCTTCGCTATAACGAGCTGATAAACCCTACTTCCATGTCGGATTAACAAACCTTCAGAATAACAAACACCAACCGCGTACATCTGTATGAAGTGTCTGACACTATGTTGGATTTCAGAGAAATGCGAAAAGAAAAGGAAAAACATCATATTATCAAGCTTTCAGTGCAAAACTTTGCGCTATAGAATTATGTGGACGCATTCTTTGAGGAGAGGTGTTTTTTTTTTGCCTCCCTAATGATTTTTTTCTTCTTTTGAGACTCCTTGTTACAAAACGGGTATACGATATACATGAAGTTGAGGTTCAATCTTCAACATGAATTCAATATTACATTTTGCAGTCTCCCACGCGAAACTAAAGAAAAAACTTTTGGAAAACCCTCTTGTTTTCCTTCTTACCCTACTACGCTTGGCTTGCTCGAATCAACTGTTGTATGGTATGCACCATTTTGCATGCAAATCTTTGCAAAGAAAACTAGAAATGTCGCTACAGCGACTGGTTATACCCCCGCCAGACAACATTTCATAAGCTTTGGTCAAAACAACATTTCATAAGCTTTGGTCAAAAAACTGAGGAAGTAGTTAAATCCGCAAGATCTTTCCTTGATCTTCTGCCATTAATATGCCGTTACCATGGCAACGTACTTTCGGATACTGTCGAAAAATGCGTCTTGCACATCTACAACCAAAGGCACACATCTGTACCAAGTTTCATGGAAATTGGGCAAAAACTGAGGAAGTAGTTTGCAACACAAAATTTTCCATCATTTTGGCTCATAATGTGAGCTGTTACCATGGCAACATACTTTTTGTCACTGTCAAGAAATGTGTCATGCTGACCTATATCCTAAGACAAACATTCAATACGAATTCCATGAGAATTGGAAGAACACTGATGAAGCAGTTTTGCCATGAAGCATTTTGCCCTATATTTTACCAATAACATGCCGTTACCATGGCAACGCACTTTTTGCCACTGCGGAAATATGCGTCTTGCACATTAACATATTCAGATGAACATCTGTACCTAATATCATAAAAATTGATCAAAAACTGTGGGAGGAGTTCGCGACACAAGATTTGTACCCATTTTTGCCCATAATATGCCGTTACCATGGCAACGTACTTTTGGGTACTGTCAAAAAATACGTCTTGCACATCTGCAACCCAAGGCACACATCTGTGCCAAGTTTTATGGGAATCGGTTGAAAACTGAGGAAGTAGTTCGCGACGCAAGATTTGCAACGGACCGACCGCCCGACCGCCCGACCGACCGCCCGACCGACCGCCCGACCGACCGACCGACCGCCCGACCGACCGCCCGACCGCCCGACCGTCCGCTGATTCCTATATACCCCCTTCAAACTTCGTTTGGCGGGGGTATAAAAAACATTCGTTTCTTGTAAAATGTATTTATATCGCAAAAAAAAAATATCATGCCAGATAGGTGTGTTATTTTGGGTCCTTTGTTAGTTGTTAGTACTGTAAATATATTATGCCTACATTCACGCATAAACAAATATAGATATGAATTTATCTCTTTGTACATCAATTATAGTATGAAAAGGCAACTCCAGAATACTGCTTGTTGAATTCCTGAGAGACTGTAGAGAATAAGGAAATCCAATCGACCCCAAATGCTTGAGTGAGCACGAACAATGGGTGCGATGACGTCATCGCATTAGCATACAGTAACAATATGTTTATTTGCATAGTAGGTCAAGATGCCCTCTTCGGTAACTAGGTAACGGGTAAAAAACAAATCGCGTGTGGAAGGAGGTATGTGATGTAAATATGTATCGGTAGAGAGACCGAGTGTACATGGCTCTCCCTGTATTTGTTGATTATACGGGGCATAAGCAACCAGCTACCACCTGGTGCATAGCAACCACCATCCAGTGGTATTTCTTGTAACTATAGGGCCATAAACAAAAAAAAACAAAAAAAAACCCTCTATGAATATCGCAATCTTGACATTTGAATCATTAATCGAGATCTGCAGCCTGATGACTTCGTAGCTCTGGAAGAGGAGACATCATCGGAACAAGTTCTGACTTGCAGTGGACGTAGACACCCGGAAAAGTGTACATCAATATTACATTTTCTACGTTGTATTCCATTGTTGAGTTGGTGACCTGAGAACGTGTTGCGCATATTAAAATATGTTAGACGAGGTCGACAGTTAACATTGATAAAGGTAAGCATGTGCACTAAGGTGTTGTGATTGAGGTAGGGAGTATATTGGTAAGATAACGTGTCATTTTATGTAAATATCTCTGCGTTCAGCTGTATGTGTGTACGCGTACTTTCGAAAACATGAAAACGTGGTCGCATAGACATTCATAATCTTTTGTTCTCGTCATCTTAGCGCATGACCGTGAATGTCTTTGATGACTAGAATTCTGACAGAAATTTGTAAGCTTATTTTTCTCCGTTTGTCTTGTCGTATCTATAGTATGTCCGGAAACATGACTCCTGAACAGTCTAGCCAAAACGAGCGCGAACATCAGGCCCTCTACGCTACATATATGGCAAGTGCTAGACGAAGGCGGCATGCGCAGAGGAGCGAACAGAGGCAACAAGCGATGGATCAGCGCAGGAGACTCCTCAACTGGGACGAGTTGGAGAGTGCAGAGGAAGGGAACTCCTCCGATCCCGATATTCCCCAGACTGGCCATGGTGATAATGTGACGGTAAGTGTCTGCTCATAATAGCGCAATGTCGTGACAACCTCATTGTTGTATTTTTCTTTTATCATCGTATTGACATAGATGACACCGCGGGAACAATCTCCGACTCTCGAGGGCCAAGATATCCGATACGGTACGCAAGAGTCCTTCCCACCATCATCTCCCTCACCGACAGACAACTCTTTCAACGCGCCCTCTCAACTTGACTCTATCGTGGACACGAAAAGGGATTTATTTTCCGAGCCGATGGAGTCAACCAGTGCCGAGAATCCTGACCAACCTTCCGACAGTCAGATATCGGATCGGGATGTCATCGTGCCAGAAAATCTTTCGGTTAGTGTAGGCATCAGATATACGTATCAAGATCACCTAATGACATCTGTATGTATGTATGTATATTATACATACAGTGTACATATATATATATATATATATATATATATATATATATATACGTTTATACGTATATAATATTATGTATTATATGGCGTGGTATCATATCTTAATGTCGGCGATTCATTTTTTTTTTTCAGGAAAGGATATGGGAATTTTGCTCCATTCAGCAGAAGGAAGAAAGGGGGGGGGGCGCGCCGCAATTCAGAGGACGCATTATCGATTATAGACTAACTGTTCGATCTATAATGGAGAAGGCTGACCCGACATGACGAGCACATGGTGAGTGCATTGCTTCAGAGCATCATAAGACGAGCTAGGGCAAACTTTGAGAAAAGCGATGAGGTAGGCTTTGTCATATCGTCTCCCAACTTGACGCCTGCTGTGGGCATACCATCAACACGAGTATAGACCAACTCACGGTGGAGCGAATCATCGCTCTCATCGAACAAATTTTGCAATCTAATAAGGATATCGGCTCTTTGGGGGATTAATCTAAAGGTTGTCCACATCCAGATGCCTGAGGGCCTGAGGGAGGCAAGTCTACAGAAAACATGATCCCCATGGACCGCTTCATCAAAAAGAAAAGACTCATTCAAAATTCTAACGAAGATAATCTTTGTTGTGGGGGGCTCTAGCCGTGGCCATGGCCCATGTCAATAAAAATGAAGACCCGCTAACATTTCATCAAATTAAGGACCATAGTAGATACAGAACCCAAAATCTAAAAGCCAATGAATAGTATTGTACGCAGCTGTTGCAGTGGACAAAGACAAAAGATGTGGTTACTCTGAACTTGAACAATTTCAAAAGTACACCATACAAGACAAACGCTAACGAATAGTTGTATATGTAAATAGAGGGTCACATGGGCTATTTTACAAGGGCTCGCAAGTTGGCAGAATACTGTGAGTTATGCAAAACGCAGGTGATCAAAGACGGGTATCAGTATTTTATGCGTCCTCTCCCCATCCCAAAAAGAAAAGAAGCAAACAGAAAGAGTGATCCAAAGACAAACAGAAATTCATCTTTTTTTTATTTCGAATGCAGACAGTATGACGAAGTGACGCAAATGACCACGGGCCTGTCTTTAAACACATTCCAAATTTGTGCATTGCACTCAGAAGTGTGTCAAGACTGTTTCGACGATAAATGGGACAATATTCTCACAACTTGTGGTGTTAGGGAACACATTTTTAAAGGGGACGACAACTAGACAAATTCTGCAAGTGGTTATTCGGTACGCAAGAGGATCATAGAGGGGTAACTGCCATCTCTCACAATGCTTTCCAAGAACCCCTTCGACCGCGTGACGCATTTAACGGAGACAGGACAAAAACCATAGACATACACTGTCAGATTCAGGGTAACGAGCGCATCAATTACGTAGATGTTTGTAGCTTATATCCATGGGTGAGCAAATATGGGGAGTCTCCCTTAGGGCATCCTAACGTCTTCACAAGCAATTTCGATGACATTGATCATTATTTTGGTGTCATGAAGTGTAAAGTAGGCCTATATCCTCCCCATCAGCTCTTACATCCTGTTCTCAATTACAGAAGAGAAGGTGGGAAACTTCTCATCCAACTTTACCGCTCGTGCACAAACACTAAGCAAGACACCTTGTGACAAGCATTTGGATATGGAGAGAGCGTTCTCGTCAACCTGTGTTTCTGAAGAAGTGAAAAGGTGGTCGAACTCGGTGTCAAGCAAATACAACCCAGAGTCAAAAGAAGGGAGGCTTTTTAGAGAGTACATCGATCTATTTCTGAAGGTAAAGCAAGAGCCAAGTGGCTGGCCTTCGGAATGCATTCCCGAAAGTGGTAACGTACAGGGGCAATCGCTGGATGCGCGACAAAAGTATGTGGAATCCTATTATGAGAAAGAAGGGGTGCTATTGGACAACACCAAAATTGAAAAGAATAGTGAACTGAGGGCTGTCTCTAAACTGGCCCTTAAATCTTTCTGAAGAAAGCTAAGGACAGAGAAACAATATGACAAAGACTGAATATTTTGAATATCAACAAGAATTCTTCTCCGTCATCTAAAAATCCAGATGTAAAGATGAAAAATGTTGTTCCAGTAAACTGAAAGCCGCAGTTCTGGGGGCTTGTAAGGTGCGAGGAGGAATCAATTCGCGGAGAACGTGGCCTCACTACTGTCACAAACCCCGACAGAATCGCGCGCATGAAGGACACGGCTTTCGTGACGCGAACGGAGAACAAAATCCATCGCATTGTCTACGACAAACGCGTTAGAAAAGATGGCTTCAATACTGTTCCTTACGGATTCTGAGGCCGAAAGCTTAATCTTTAACTATCCCTCTCTAACCTCTTGCCTCATTTCTTCTTAAGCATCATTTACCGGATCGATATTTAGCAATAAATATCGTCGGAGTAGCATCGACAGCGTCATTCGTCATGTCGCGACGATAGAGGAAAACGCTCCTTATCTCCACGTCCTGGCACAGGGAAGTCGGGCACAGAGGAACGGTGTTTTAAAGGGTGTAAATAAGGACCTCGTGGAATGTCTTTGCGAATGCGCTCTAAACATTCTGCATGGTAACGTCCCGCTAACCTCTCAGCAAAAACGGAACTTACGGTGTCACAAAAACACCCGTCGAGCTCTCGGAAGCAGAACAACTGTTTCCCTGACAGAGAAGAAAAAGAAATCTGTCAATCAGACAACACTAGCTGCACCCGTGCTCGGCATTTTGGGCAAGCTCATCATAAGGGGTATTAAGAAGGGCATAGCTTGTCGTAGTCAAAGAAGGACCAAGAAATACATGTAGCTCTCAAACATGCAGCATGCTCGGAAAATGGTGCTTGTTCTTCATGACGTAGCCCAACACGCGATTTGTTTGTTTGCCCGTTGCCTAGTTACCGAAGAGGATGCCCTGACCTACTGTGCAAATAAACATATTGTAATGGTGATGCGATGACGTCATCGCACCTTTATTCGTTCCCACTCAAGCATTTGGGGTCGATTGGACTTTCTTATTCTCTGAGTGTAGACGAAATACTCATGAAAAAAAAACCTTTTTGATGAACATATCTACCTCCTCTGTGATCTCCCGCCCCCATCTCTCTCTCTCTACCTGTAAGTTGTTACTCACGCAGACAATCTGTGTCATGCAAGTTCACAATGTTGAAAACCTCCATAATATTAAGGAATACCCTTTTCACTTCTCTGGTATCAAAATTTTTACAATGTTAACCAGTGATAGCATTTCCCATTTCTGAAAAGCAGCTATAAAGTCACGTGTACTGGAGTCATAATTATACATGCAGTAACAAACGATTTTACATAAAAATATCCCCTGTAAGGTCTAGATAAAAGGCACATTTGAAAATAGGGGCCTTCTTGTAAAAGTATACCGCCATGACGAAACTTTGGTTCATATTTTTATATATTATGTTTCTTTTTTTCTATCCCCCTCACGTTCATCATTCGCAGAATAAAAGTTTGTCAGCCTCATAAGTACAGCTTCATATCCAGCCTCATTTTCTTCTGTACAACAAGGAAAAGTAGAAATTACGCGGTGCGTAACATATGTCCCCGCCGGAAGTAGCATTTTGTAACAAAATGTGCAATATAGGTCAAAAATCAAGGTCAAAGGTCAAAGAAGTCAAAGGTCAAAATTCTGTGTAGAAGTTTTGAAGCCCTCACCTAGTGCCATCACATAAAGCAAATGGAATCGAAATTGGGTTAGAAATGGCGAAGGAGTAGCATTTTGTAGCCAATGTACAATATAGGTCAAAAATCAAGGTCAAAGGTCAAAGAAGACAAAGGTCAAAATTCTGTGTAGAAGTTTTGAAGCCCTCACCTAGTGCTATCACATAAAGCAAACGGAATCGAAATCGGGTTAGAAATGGCGAAGGAGTAGCATTCTGTAGCAAAATGCACAATATAGGTCAAAAATCAAGGTCAAAGGTCAAAGAAGTCAAAGGTCAAAATTCTGTGTAGAAGTTTTGAGGCCCTCAACTAGTGCCATCATGTAAAGCAAACGGAATCGAAATCGGGTTAAAAATGGCGAAGGAGTAGCATTTCGTAGCAAAATGTACAATATAGGTCAAAAATCAAGGTCAAAGGTCAAAGAAGACAAAGGTCAGAATTCTGTGTAGAAGTTTTGAAGCCCTCACCTAGTGCTATCACATAAAGCAAACGGAATCGAAATCGGGTTAGAAATGGCGAAGGAGTAGCATTCTGTAGCAAAATGCACAATATAGGTCAAAAATCAAGGTCAAAGGTCAAAGAAGTCAAAGGTCAAAATTCTGTGTAGAAGTTTTGAAGCCCTCAACTAGTGCCATCATATAAAGCAAACGGAATCGAAATCGGGTTAAAAATGGCGAAGGAGTAGCATTTCGTAGCAAAATGTACAATATAGGTCAAAAATCAAGGTCAAAGGTCAAAGAAGTCAAAGGTCAAAATTCTGTGTAGAAGTTTTGAAGCCCTCACCTAGTGCCATCACATAAAGCAAACGGAATCGAAATCGGGTTAGAAATGGCGAAGGAGTAGCATTTTGTAGCAAAATGTACAATATAGGTCAAAGGTCAAGGTCAAAGGTCACGACTGAAATTCTGTGTAGGAGTTTCAAAGCTCCCATGTAGTGCTATCATATAAAGCAAACAGAATCAAAATTGGCTCATAAATGACAGAGAAGTAGCAAATTGAAGATTTTGATCACACACGGACGCACACACGGACACACGGACGGACGGACGGACGGACGGACGGACGGACACACGGACGGACACACGGACACACACACGTACGGAGCCCGTTTCATAGTCCCCTGCTCGAACTCGTTCGGCGGGGACAAAAATGCAAAATATGATTTTATGAAAACATAACAACAGAACAGAAACAAGAAACCTATAGTTTGAAAGCTAAGAGATGACATTATGCATGAGTTGGAAGAAGTTAACTCCAGCGAATCACAAATCAACAACTACATCAAGCAGTAAAATCATGGCATTTCACCCACGGACAGAAATTGGCAAAATAGAAAGACTGTAAGTCACATAATACAAGACACGCTTCCGGTCATGAAAATTATTTCATTTTCAGCCTTGTTGACGTTTGTCACTGAAATATTACCGAATTTTAGGCCTATACATTCTAGATATAATATATATACATATATACAGTAAATATCATATACATGTACTGAAAGAAATTAGACTGAGGTGGACGTTGCTCTCGATCTTGAGTATATTTTGTATACATACATGTATATTATTATACATGTATTTACATAATGCAGGGCTCAAAAAAGCGGTGGCACGGTGGCCCAGAAACAAGGAATAATGTATAATCGGACCATAAAATTTCCAAAGACATGTGTCGGTTATCTTTTGGTGACCCGATCGGACAACTAAGATGCAAAATTGGATTGTTATGTGTCCTTTTAATTTGGACCAATACATTGTTGTTGTTGTTTTTTTGAGCCAAAAGAGGAAAAAAAGTAGCGTCTAAATGTCGAGCCCTGATGTATATCTACAATCACACACACACACACACACACACACATATATATATATATATATATAATATATATATATATATGTATATATATCATATACATATATAATCACATATAAAAATATATATATTATTTACGTATATATACACCTCATGTGTACACTGTCGTTATGTTACCCTGATAAACTGTGATCAATACTTATTGGCTTACAAAGTAAAATATTCAAACATCAATCAACATTAAAATTCTGTGTTCGACAATTAAATGTTCCAAAAGGTTTGAATCACCTCCTTTCTAAATTTGATATGCCAAGATTATCTCAAAACTTTCGATTACTTTAGATTTCACAAGCCTGTTGCAATGGTGTTCTTAATTGAACTACCGGGTATTGACAAAACACCCAAAGGCCAAACTGTACAAAGTATCTATTCAATGGTACAAAGTTCTTTATGGACAGCTTGAGTCTGGACCATTTAAGATGTATGAAAATTTGAAAAAAAAGTCTGCTTGGTGAATTTTTCCTGGATTTTGTGGTGAAATTTTCCAGGATTTTGTGGTGAAATTAACCAGTACAAATCCAGTTCGGAAAACTACTGGACCGTAAGATTTGTCTGTAATTCAACCACAGTGCATGAGAAGAGGAAGAGAAACTCTCTACTTCCAGAAGGACGGTTAACTCTCTGTCTCTCTCTAATACTGGTGCAAGCAGATGTCAGTGGTAAACCACAGCAGTAGTTCTCATAGGCTTAAATCGAACTCTGTGGCTGTGTTGTTACAGGCTGTCCTAAAGTCTGTAATTCCGTGAGAGCGCCACCATAGTTGTAAAACGGATACCTCGGAGCGTAGGTGATAGTCCCGAAGTTGCCTTCTTCCCCGGGAATCTCTTGAGCGCCACCTATGGCCATCTCATATGTCGGGGGAGGTGGAAGATCATCAACTGGATGGTGAGAAAGAAGTACAAAGGTATGGTAAAATGGTAAAAATGCAAAGGTTTTATTCAAGTTTAAAGACTGTAAAAAATGAGCCACATCGATACAAACACTAACTAAAACGTACATAAAATACAGCCATGCACACAAATTTAGATATATTTAGGTGACAAAATAATTACGTGGTACTTCGTCCAGAGCCGGCTGATAACCTGCTGACATATCCACAGCCGGAGGCGGATCCGCTGGAAACACCTTGTTTGAAGGAAGCATGCCGCTCCGCTGTACATCATTAGGTTGAGATTGCGGTGGTGTCTGTTGCGTTTGCGGTGGCAGTGGCGGTTGCAGTTGCTGTTGGGGTTGCGGGTGCGGTGGCACCTGTGGTGGCTGCTGGTAGTGCCCTTGTGGTGGTGGTGGTCCTTGTGATGGAGGGTACCCTTGGCTCAATGATGGTTGCTGCATGTGTGGTTGGGGGTATGCTTGCGGTTGTTGCTGGACTGGTGGGGGTTGCGGAGGCGCGTGCGGACGAGCAATGGCGGGAACGGTACCAATGGTGACGGGAAATGGCACCTCGAGATCGAATGGGGTTCCGGCCACATCCCCCACAATCTGGAATTATGGAGAGATATTTTTTTTTTCCTTATCAATAATGACACGAAGCACACTATTCATCATGATCTCTAGCGTTGGATTTCTTTTATGTAGTAATTATTCACTCGGTTGCCAATTGCAGACCTCGCCAATAGTGTTATTCCAGGTGAAAAAAAATATCTGACTGAGTGTAATCATGTGATGAGATGTAATAGTGGCAGGTTCTCTAAGTATTGTTCTTGTCGCCCAATCTGCCATGACAATGGCCAGCACTGGCCGATTGCAGCTATCCGTTCGACAAAAAGCTGTCAAAGAAAACCAATGCAGTCGTCTTGAGGAAGACAAACCCATCTCACCAGCATAATATCCAAGAATCAACATCGCAATGTCATGACAGGGACATCACATAATTATAATGAGTACGATAAAACAAATACACCGAGCCCTACTTGATCCATTAACTAAAAGACTTTGATCTATGGAGCAGTACCTCACCTTTCTGAAAATGTTGATGTTATGATAAGGGAAATTTGAAGGTAATTTTGCAAATAGAGTAAGAAGAAAATTCTACCTCGAAGCTTAGTATCATTTTTTTTCCAAGCAGAAGCAGAACGATTCAAACCATTTTTTTTTTCAAATTACTTGCAAAGGTATCCTGATAGCGGAATTGTGTATCAGTGATGGTCATTCGTTACCAGAAAGTCGGCCTTACCAAAGCTAAGTAAGTGACAGCATTAGCCGTTAATTACAATTACAAAGAGTATTGAATATGAACAGCACTCCTTACATCATAAATATTGACTCCATCGGGAAAGCTTAGCAGACGGTCTTCGACAGAGTAGAAATCGATAATCCTATAATTTTATGATGATAATTACAAGTAGCCTATAATCTAATCTATCCCCCCCCCCCCGCAAACTGATTCTAACGGTTATATACTGCCTGTAAATTACTTCCAGGGGTATCTTTTACGCTTACTGTACATCAGTTTGAAGATTTATCATCAGAAAGTTGGTCTTACCGCAACAACATATCTGACGTCGATGTTTGGGCACGACTCGAAGTTGTTCGGAGGAATCGGTGTGATTAGCAAGGGCAGATTCTCGTAGTTGAGCGACCCCATCTCTTCACAGCCGTCCAACTTGACCTCGGCCACGAGCTTTGAACTTCGCCGCGTGTGAGTCGACGATCCATGGTGAGCCGTCCATGTGACCTTCTGCTCAATTAATTACGAATCATTACATCAACTCATTGCCACTTAAGTAATTCGAAACTGCAAGCACTGGATATCTACTTGGATGAAAACTGAGGGGTGGCTGGGGAATGATCAGTAATAGTTGACAAAATTGTCCATAGCAGCTAGAAAAAAATCAATCTATATACTTGCGATCATTTACGCCTGTGCTATCATTTATTTTATACCCCGAACTGATCGTGCAAAATTCTGACCACTTTAACTTACACTGTCTTTCCTCTGATAAAGGCACATTATAGGTCCTAGCGCATATATTTTTTTTCTTGTAGCAGCAGTACAATTATGACGCGGATAAATGAATGAATGGATCTATTACATTTTATTTATCACTTAAAAGGTACGAATAAGAAGTAGAATTTGAAGTAATCACTATTTTACTAACATTTTTAAACTCAGGTTATTATGGGGCACTTTGTCTCAATTTCGTTATCATTGTCTTCACACAATGGCATGTCCTTCTACTCACCTGCTGTAGCTGGGCCCTGACGTTATGAATGGACCTGTTGCTGTTGTTGTTGAGACGGGCAGAGAAGACGAGCCGCTCACCGGGCACGTAGCCTTGTTTGTCCACAGACGCATTCAGTACGATAGGACCCGACTCACAGCAGCAGCAGCACACTGTCTTCTGCATCGACCCTTCCTGCGGAGACTACAGACCAATGAACAATGAGAAGATTTATAGGCGCGTTGTTCTCTACATCATCATCCCACCCTCAAGTTCTAAAGCCCCCGTTCTATACTAGCATGATCTGGACCCGATCGATCCCGTTCTATCACATCGGTGGAGAGCGGCAAAAGCGTAGAGGAATCGGTTTGAATCGAAAACATCGTAGCAGCAGGGTTTGGAGGACGGGATTAGAGCGGGTATTTTATTCAAATCAAATTTTCAGAACAAGTTTTGGACATGTCCAAAATTGCTTCCCGATCTCTCCGATCAAAATTGCTCAATTTTGAATCGTAAAGCAAGCGGGGAGATCGTGGAGACAGTGTGAACCCTGTGAGATGAGTATGATAAAGTCTTTCTGGTGATATCGGCATAAGCTCGGGAAGTAAACGAGACACTGATGCATGTGGTATGGTTCCGTTGTTGCGACTGTCTTCCCTGATCAAAGCACGACCTTCCCCCTTTAACGCCACTCTCACTATACGTTCTAAAATCCCGTAAAAAATAAGGCTTGTTTCTAAAACGCTCTCACCATGTCTTTTGTTAGTCACACTAATATCCAATAAACATGCAAGTTATGCTGGGTCAAGGGGAAAGTACATTCCAATGTCTTTTGTTAAACATATCAGTACTTTAGCTGTAATTGACAGATGAGGTCACAACCAGAATCTTGGTTAGGAAGGTTTTTTTGTGAGCGATTCCAAGTAATCTGAAGAAAAATAGAAAAAAAAATATTGGAAAATGTATGAAATGTTTCTAGATATTCATTTCACAGCAAGAGTGATGTTGAGGGTATCATAAATCAACACAAATCAACATGCATTTGTATGTCATAAAACCTTTTAAGTTAAAATCTTGGAGTTGTTCGTACAAATCTTTGGGTGAGCGTATGGGTGCATACAAGTAGGTGTGTTTGAGTGTGAGTGTGTGTGTGTGTGTGTGTGTGTGTGTGTGTGTGTGTGTGTGTGTGTGTGTGTGTGTGTGTGTGTGTGAGTGGAATAGCTCATTCTGAAGTTCATACAGATCACAACACACAAAATTGCGTTATGGAGGCGTCACACTGTCGCGTAGTTTAGCAAAGATGGACGCACAATATTAGGAAATTTTCCAATTCGGTTTGTAGCGCATTAATATCGTCTTTTTGGTGAGGTCATCTCAAAGCCATTGTACAACAGCCGGTGGAGTTTCAAAGGTGGTACTAATTTTGGCTAGTATTCAGCGTTTAAGCAGGTACGGGAGCAACTTCGGGTGAATTGAAAATCTCATATTGTATGACCAAACTGTGCCAATTTCAGGGCAGTGTGTCGCTAGCCCTATCTAGCAATCGGCAAGCTTTCGCACTCGATGCCAGCACCAGTGGCTTTTTTGAGGTTGTGAGCCTACAAAAAATTACCATGGACTCTTACCAAGATGTTAGGTATGTGTCTGAGATCCTTGAAAGTCATGACGCTGAAGTATCGGGTGCCGTGATGATCGAACTTCCAAGGCCGGTCTATGGTGACCTTCACCCAGTATCGGACCCACCCATACGTCCCCTCCAGCGGCGGCGGAAGCCTCTTGTCCGGTAGTCGAAAGGAAAACGGGAAGCGATGGTCGCCAGGGGGCAGCACAATTCTATCAGCTGCGTTGTTGTTTTTCCCTAGATGATAATGACAATGACAATGAAAATGATGATATTGATAGTAGCCTGTTAATGATGATAATCATAGGAATAATGATAATGAGAATAATAATAATTATTTTAATAATAAATATTGTAATTACAGTGCCATCAGTATTACAATTACACTAATATCAACAATCTTTACAATAAGAAAAGGAGGATGATTTACTAGGGTGATTATAACAAAATGCGCAATAATGATGACAATAACGATAATAATTAAAGGTGAAAGCAAAAGCAAGATATTATCAAGCATAGGGGTGAAGATTTGAGATCCAAGTTTTCTTCAGTTTGTCTGCCCTCTGAACAAATGATATTTGCAAGATCGCAAAAGCTAATATACATTAAAAAAAAATAGTACATAAGTCGGGAAAAAGGGACCAGCAGGAATCAAGCCTGTCGTCTACTGCTTTCCGGGCATCGACTCTACTATACACAGGCACTACTCCGGCTATCCCTGGTTGCCGACAGTGACACGATGAACTTGGAACAAATATCTTAATCTCCGAAATTCTGACATTATGTTAGGTAGTCAAAGGCGGACAAGGCAGTATACAGAATATGACAGACTCGATTCTCGCTGGTTCCTTTTTTTCGACATGTTGAAATGTAGATCAGCAGTTACGATCAACACATTTCATTTTTACAGAGGGCAGTCAAATCGACGAAAACTCATACTTCATAAGAAGTTTTCACTCTAATGGATAAATGCATAAAATGGATACACAGATAAATAGGATTGTTGTTTTTTTCAACCATGGAAGTCACTTTAAGTCATCAATGGTGCGGCACAATGAAAAGGTATTTGTCAAGTTTTAGTTCTCTGTAAAGAGAGACACACTTGATAAAGCAGATTGGGGGGGGGGGGGAGAGAGAGATAAGGGAGGGGAGGGGGAGTTCAAACTTAGAACGAATCCAGAGTCATGTTTCCTTTATACTTTGGAATGTCATCAAAGACTCATGCTGTTGAAATGACATAAATCATATTCTGAATGAATCAGAAATTACTGCCTGATGTCTCTGAAACTCGATAAAGGGCCTATCTCATTGGCGCATACAGAGGTCGCAGCTAGCGACTGCTGATGAGACACGGCTACTCGTGAGCTCACACCAAGGTGACTCCAGGGAGAGGTCCGAGAAGTCTCCACACACTTTAAGGTGAGAACTTATTCTGCTGGAAGTAGTAGAGACGTCGCCGCGACGTCCCCGGCGAATTCTCCTTATAAGACGTCTTCTCAGTAACGAAAAAGTCCCCGCACGTCTCCACAAGGTCGCTGGTAAGACGTCATAGATCTCCACAAGGTTGAGGAGACGTCGTGGAGACGTCTCCCCAGTCACCGACAAAATTTGACTCCGCGACATGGCCGCAACTGATGGAAACATCACGGAGACAACTTTGAGACCACACGGAGACTTGAAAAATTCTCTGAAAAAAAAAAATAAAACTTGTTCCATTCTCTCGCGACTCCCTGGAGACCCGGCTAGTCTCCAGGAGACGTCGTGGAGACGTCCCAGAGACTACTCTCGCCACTAGGTTGCCACCTATGTGGTCTCCATGCTAATGAGATATACCCATATAAACGTACCGGCGCCTCGTAGCGTCATATCCAGATCAAAGAAATCCACTCGCCACCGGTAGTGCACTGTACGCCTCCTGTCCCCGCTGCCCCGTTGTTCCGACCAGTGGGTATATGCTCTGCCGCAGCATTCAATTTGAATGCCTGTTCGAATAAAGGAATGGCCAAATGTAAGAATTAGTGGATAAATAAGTCAATGCTCATAACTGTTTTGATGACATGATTTCCAATTTCCCTGTGTTAATCTGTCGATGAGGAACTATAGTCTGTTTGTACATGGAGTCTGCATGTCTCTCCCTGAGAGTGTCAAAGAGGAGATAGCTGACTGAATGTTGTTCAGTGCGTTGTAAATTGTCCGACAATTAATTAAATCGGAAAACTGTCACACAGGATTGCCCCTTTGATTTCACACACACACACACACACACACACACACACACACACACACACACACATACAAACACGCACGGGCACATATGTAATCATTTCAAAATAAAGTCCCTTCCCGAAGATCCGAAAATCCTGATAAAAGATTGCTGAAAGATCGAAATCTCTCACAGATCAGGAAACATCCTTTAACAATCTTCTTTGCGTGACTGTCACTTGTGAGTGGAACATAATGATACGACTCACTCATTATTTGCCTGTGTTTTCATTATTATTGTTTTTATTATTATTTTTCGTCTTTCCGACAAAGGCTCTCTCTCTAATTTCGTCACTACGAAGGGTACACACACACACACACACACATAATGAACAAACGTGGACAAAGAAACATGGATACACAAAATAAGGTGCTAAAAATGAAAGATTTGTTATTGTTTAATTTGGGGCAATTTATGTATATGTACAGCAACAACTCACTACCGTCCGTTTTCAATATATTTGATATGTTTCTAAGAAATTAGTCATTCCATTTTTCCATGAGTATCCCACTCGACGTTCCAATGAATTTCGTTTACCTCTTTTACGAACGATTTTTGCTAAGAACACACTTATTTATACTGGCCCAACTTATTGGAATTTTGTGAATAATGATATAAAAAATGCCACTCTATTACATTCATTTAAAAGGAGATGAAAGTCCTTTCTATTGCAATTGTATGATCCCACTGGCTTATTGTATTAGCCCGTTGGCTTATTGTAATTCCTTTTCGAAAAACTTCGATTACAAATAACAAACTGTCACGTATTTTCTCGTGCTTGTCCTGAGACACTTACAGAGTAGATTTGATTTTATTACTTCTGCATCAATTTTTCTCTATTTCTCTAGAATTCTGTATCCTTTTCACGCATGCCATTATTTTTTTTTATATAATTCTGTCGAGGATCGCTGGATCTGTTATGCCTTTCTGTCCGTTATATTTTCTTCCTGTAATGTTTACTCTTGTCTCATTCTGTCTTGTCTTTTAGTCTCCTTTAATTAGTTTCGTCGTCCCAGTCTCGTTTAATGTTTATTCGCTTGTGTATGTGTATCTGTTTGTAATTTTTCTTCTTAGTGGGCTTCCAGACCTTCTTTTGTTCTGGCTTTTTTCCCAGCCTTTTTCCCCCTTTTTGCATCAGTTTATTTCTTTTTTCTATTTGACATTCTGTACTGAGGGGTCCACATTCTACAAGCCTTGTCTTTTTAGTGGGTCCCTCCATTTCTCGATGTTTTGCGTATTGTTATATCGTCTATATCACTTCAGTCAATTTTCATGACAACGTATTTGTAACTCCAAGGCTCTACAATCATATTTTTCTCAATTGACTTTGTTTTGATTATGCAACCTTATTCTCTGTTACCAAAGAAAGTGAAATTGTTATGCTCTTTTCGAAAAATGAAATAAAGTTTGAATTGAATTGAATGAATGGGACACTATTTCGAACTTTTACACGTTAAAGTATTAGTAAGATCGAATGTTATGATCGCTTTTGTATATTTACGAATAGCTGTACAAATGAGCCAGACTGCTCTGAAACTGTTCTTTTCTGTTTACCCAACCAATCAACAGAAAAAAAATCATCTGGAATAGGCCTACTGCCCTTTAATGTGAGGAGTCAAGCCCCACTTTATCATGAGCACGATAATGAACACTTTATTACACGAAGTGAAAATGGTTAAAATGACGTGTGAATAGAAAGCTCATTATAGACAATAATGGTGTCATAATGGATGGTGCGGTATAAAGTATATGCTCAGAACACTCAGAATCACCATCCTATCCTATTGCATTTTACAAAATTTTATAAGCCCGGGCCCTGTTTATGAAGAGTTGAAATTGATTATATAGTTGATTTCAACTGTAAGTCTATGGCAGCCTGTGTGGTAAGGAAATTTATGATCGATTTTATCTTTTGATAAAACGGGGCGCCGGAACCTTTAGTAATAGCAGCAATGCTGCCCTTGAGACGTTCGATAATCGAAAATACCATGACAACGGATAGACTACAATCAATTCGCGACAATAGGCAATTTTGAAGCGGCCTTTCTTGCAATTACCTGCACCTTTCATTGCTTCAGCTGACCAGAGATTTTGTGATGTCGCTGTCATGAAATGCTGTTTATGCTTTGTTTTGTCTTTTATGACAAGTACATCCTGGCAAGCAGCAATGAAGAGAAGATGATCGTAGCCGCACAGCGTACTTGCACTGTTTAAAATGTATAGGCATTACGTGTTTGCAGCTTCTGTTATCACAATTATTTCAAAAGCATGCGCGGTGACAAAAATGCAGTATTCAAATATAGGGCTCATTATAAGAAACGTGATATACAGACGTTGTATAATGACCGGCGGAAGGGGGAGGGGGGGGGGGGGGGCGGGGCGCCAGGGGGGCTCGTCCCCCGCCCACTTTTTGTGCACCAAACAAATGAATGCATAAGGTGTCATCACTTTGCCCCCCTCCCCCCCCCCCCCACTTTTTTAACCCGGAAGTACGTAAGTGGCACTGACAAGAAATAGATAGAGATCTTAAAAATCTTGAAGTGTGAGCGCGGTAAGGTTATGTTTTTCCGCTGCTGAAGACCCCGTCCCCCCTTTTTTTTTGGCTTGTCAGCTGAAGAAACCCGGAAGTGGAAGGGAAAAGCCCCCCCCCCCCCCCCCCCACTTTTGAAAACGCTCCGCCGGGCCTGCGTTGTATTGTTTTTTATATGAGATAATAACATGCAATAATTATGAACCGTAGTATTTGCTTGACAGCATTTTATCGCCGAATGCAGTATATGGCTTGTGGTTCAACATGACATAATTTCAAAATTATATACTTGCTTGTCATTGCCATCATTGACTTCTCAAAGTAGAGTAATGAAATGAAATGAGATTGTGGAATATGATTATTATTGTACACCACTCTCTGTTCGTCCTTCGGTCCTTCTTCCCCCCTTATTCCTTCCGTGCTTGTCTTCTCCTCTTTGATTATCATTAACGTCCTTACGAGTACATGTACAATGAACATGGTCCACTATACCTTCTATCTTGTCCTCCTCCTAACATGATTTCATTAGGTGGTGGATGGTTAATTTTTCCATGCCATTTAACTACACACACTAAGAAAAACGGGTTCAACTGTGCACCGGTAAAGGTGCTCCAAGCGTGACATTTATACAGAGATGCAAAGCTGAACCTCGACCTGACGATTGTCACTCTTTCACTCATTCTCTCTCCCTTACGAGGTGGACTTTATTCTTTTTCTGCTCTATAATTCAGTGTTGTTGGTTTTTCTTCTGTCTTATAGTCAATGCATGCGTCTGGCACATGAAAGGACAATCAAAAACTCGATAAGCTTATAAAAATAATGTGACCTACAGACTCCATACCTGCCAGCATACCGTCTAGGTCATTTCTAAATTCTTGTCAATACTCACCTCTGATGTCGCCTTTTTGCTCGTTGGTGACGATTCGCACCTCACCTTGGACGACTTCTCCGGGCTGGTATACATCCTTGTTGTTGACAAACAAGATATCTAGAGCTGCAAGTTTCCCCATTTTGTTCTTTACCCTACTTTGACAAAGACTTCAAGAGAGAACCAAACGGGCGAAGAAAACACTTTGCTATGAATGTGATTATTTGATCCTGATGAAAGGCTGTCTATACGCATGCCGACAATAGTTTTAACGTTCTCGTAGTGCTCACCGTATCGCGTTTGCGGTGTGTCGCGTTGCCAACGCGTTGTGGATGTAACCAGTCACTCTGTCGCATATGAAAACGCCATTAGAGGAGTATGTTAAGACGAATAGTCAGTTTCTCTTTATACCCATATTTTCCCTTGAGGTGTGATAAGTACTGCGAATCGATCGACAGTCTTTCTTATTACGGAGCTCTGTTCACAGAACAGACAGACCGATGGGCCATAAAGGTCTATACAGTCCAATGATGACATTCGCCCGGGCGTGAAAATGTGTGCTAGGGTTAGGTGGTTCGTTGCAAACAAGAAGCATCCTTTCAATAGTGTAGACGCATACTCGATCACACACATTCTCTCTCGTTGTACAGGTGTGTACACGCTCCAGGCACTATTTATCCCAGGATACCGTGCAGACAATAAAAAGCGTCCTGCATTGCTACGCAACACGATCGCGGATTGGACATACATGCCGTGCAACCACTAATAATACAGTATCGCTTCGCATCGCTCCCACACTGGTGTGCATGTATATGCAGTACTATTTATGTTCATAGTAATCAAAGTCATATTTTTATAGTACTAGTAAAGTAATACATGTAGATTGCGTGAATGCAACAGTATTAGTATAGAACGCATCAGTGAAAGTGAAAATCAGACAATCTTTTCAGAAATTATGGATTCTTAGAGTTCTGGTGCTCCCATCGCTGGATAGATAGACTAAACTACAGATCGTGACTTATTACTATGAAGGACGATATAAATATAAATAAATATCTATCTATATATATATATATATATAGACAGAGAGAGAGAGAGAGAGAGAGAGAGAGAAAGAGAGAGAGAGAGAGAAAGTATAATCCACAAAATTTTGTTTTCTTAAAAAAAAAAAAACACACACTTAAAACGCGTACATTCCCTCCAGTTGATATACTGTATTCTCAATCTGTACTGACATATTATGGTAAGGGTCATATTCTCCCTGGTTTCTGAATGAAGCAAGTCAAATGCTCTTTCATTGTGCTAGATAGAAAGGTGAATATATAATATATACGATTATATATATATATATATATACATATATGTATATATATATATATATATATATATATATATACATATAATATTCATGGGCGGTCTTTGATAATGTTTTCCATATAAGCGACTATATATACATACATATAATAATCATGGGGGGGGGGGGGGGTTGAAAATGTTTTCCATAAGCGACGTCATGTACTGTGATAGTCTTCTCATCCAGCGATGGCTGCACCAAAACTTTAATCATAACTTTTGAACAGATTATCCGATTTTCCTCAAACTTTCACTGACGTGTTCTATTGAAATTACTGCATTTAGTCTGTTCACATGTTTATTTGGGCTTAATTCTTCTTTAACTTTGGACGACTATCAGTATTGCCTACTTTTGTAATCTTTTCTTCTCATTGTGAACGCATCAGCTTGACGAAGAATAAAGGGATGATTATAGTTTTAGTTGAAATGGGGCTTCAGACTTGCAACATTTATTTTAAGATAATGAGAAACCCCTTATGAGATATGAAAAACACATACTGTCATTAAGAGGAATTTTTATCAATTTTTAAGAGGAAGTTTATTTCATGACAATAAGTTTTGAAGCAGCTGAAATATCCAAAATAAATCGATCCTATAATGAAATGTGAACCCACCTTTTATTACGATCGCTCTAAATTACTTTGTGTTTGGATGATACTCAGTCATTTCAAAAGCGATTTTCATCAAGAAAATAAACTTCCTCTATATTGTGTTTATGCACTCTCACACACTCTCACATGTCATAAAGTGGTTTCTAAGTAGGCCTATCTCGCAAAAAAAAAAAATCTTCATCTCAACCAACTATTCCTCTAAAGTTATTGCTTATCCCCTCATATTGGCATTTTTGTGTCTTTTTTTTTTGCTTCTGTGCAGATTTAGAGGGGAATTCACCAAAAATAAAGTAAATGGATGCAATGAATGCAAAAATATTAAGTAGTATAATGCATCATCGAAAGTTGAGAAAAAAACAAAACAAAAACCAGACAATCTCTTCAAAAGTTGAAATTTTTGAAGTTTGGTTAAATCTATCTATTATCGTCGCAGAAAAAGATGACAGCAATTATCCGTGATGTCACAGTAAGGCAAAGACAATAAGACCAAATATAAAGTAAATTTAATGTTTTCATTTCTAAACCGTTATTAATGATATTGCCGTTATGGGCGTTATCTGCATGATACCAGTATGAGTCGAAGGAATGGGTAAATTGAAAACAGGGACACGTTTGGAGTTCTCTTTCTTTATATCTTTGCTTTATTGTGACATCATGAATGGTTGTAGTCTGTCAATCCAGCAATGACGACACAAGGATTTCGGGCAAAACATCTAAACGGACTGTCCGATTTTTTCCTCAGATTTCACTTAACCTAATGCAGACTGTGATGTACTATAACACTCTTGCATTCAACGAATCCACTTCTATTATGTGGTAACTTGCCCTAGATTGAAACCAGTTACTGCAATTTTCCTCTATGAATATAAGAAAAAAATATTCCAAATTATCAGCAGTTAAAAATCAATGTTGATTTTTAGTTAATCTATGCATACATATTTTATTTGCCTTTGTGTATAGGAAGCACTTTCTTCTCTTAACAGAGTACACAGCCATGGAAAGATATATGTCTATATATATGTACAGTATGTATGTATATATGTATTCATGTATATAAATATATATATATATGAATGGACTCCACGAATGACAGGGGCACTGGGGAATTGGCACAGTATTTGTGGCAAATTTGTGGTAAATGGCCCATTTTACGCCTGTGTGACAGTCAGTGGCGTATCTAGGGAAAACGGCGCCCGGGGCAAGCGCGGAAATCTACGCCCCTAATTTCTGAAAAAGTGTTCAACCCCAACCCCATCCTGGTAGGGACTTTATGCTTTTGGATGCTTTTTCAAGCACTTAAAAGGGGTCTTTTTGAAAGTGATTTAAATGTAATAAATCGTGATAAGTTTTGGCGAGCGAGCGCAGCGAGCGAGCCGCAAATTTCTGAGTTTCAGCTTACAAAACATGGAATTCTTGTCATTTTTTGCTTACTAAATCTTACAATTCTAATCAAGATATAATGACGGCCTTATAGATAACGATGTATACCAACAAACTAAAATACTCCAACTCAGTACGCGCGAGTGAGCCGAAATCTGCATATTTCCGCGTCATCATCACGTTTTGTTCTTATCTTTTTCTTGTGACAAATTTTGGCGAGCGAGCGCAGCGAGCGAGCCGCAAATTTTTGTATTTCAGCCTACAAAACATGGAATTCTTGTCATTTTTTTGCTTATTAAATCTTACAATTCTAATCAAGATATAGTGACGGCCTTATAGATAACGATTTATACCAACAGACTAAAATACTCCAACTTAGTACGCGCGAGTGAGCCGAAATTTGCATATATCCGCGTCATCATCACGTTTTGTTCTTATTTTTTTTTTGTGACAAATTTTGGAGAGCGAGCGCATCGAGCGAGCCGAAAATTTTTGTATTTCAGCTTTCAAAACATGGAATTCTTGTCACTTTTTTGCTTATTAAATCTTACAATTCTAATCAAGATATAGTGACGGCCTAACTGATAACCTAACGATTTATTCCAAGAAACTGAGGAGTTCAAGAAATACTCTAAATTACTATGCGCGAGTGAGCCGAAATTTGTATATTTCCGCGTCATCATCACGTTTTGTTCTTATCTTCTTCTTTTTTTGATAAATTTCGGCGAGCGAGCGCAGCGAGCGAGCCGAAAATTTTTGTATTTCAGCTTCCAAAACATGCAATTCTTGTCATTTTTTTTTGTTTATTAGATCTTACAATTCTAATCAAGATATAGTGACGGCCTTATAGATAACGATTTATACGAACAAACTGAGGACTTGAAAAACATATACTCCATCTTAGTACGCGCGAGTGAGCCGAAATTTGTTTATTTCGGCGTCATTATCACATTTTGTTATCTTTCTTGCTTTTTGTAATAAACTTTGGCGAGCAAGCGCAGCGAGCGAGCCGAAAATTGTGTATTTCAGCTTACAAAACATGGAATTCTTGTCATTTTTTTGCTTACTAAATCTTACAATTCTAATCACGACAATAGTGATGGCCTTTACTTAGATAACGATTTATACCAACAGAGGACTTGAAAAAATATTCTAAATTTGTACGAGCGAGTGAGCCGAAATTTGTATATTTCCGGTTCAACATTACGTTTTGTTCTTATCTTGTTTGAATTTTTTGCGCCCCCCCCCCCCATGTTCGAAACCGTTGCCGCCCTCCTTTGATCCAATCGGCGATCGCTTCAGAACGAAAGAAATTGCAGCCGCTGCTCCGTGTGACATTTTGCCTGCTAAATATAAAATGACATGTGTGAACACAATATACATTGTCATTTTGTCCGCATCATCTTCATGTGCTGTTTTTATCTTGTTTGACTTGGTTTTCTGCCCCCCCCCCCCCCCCCCGGTCCGGGCGAGGGTTTTTTTTTTTCTTCTTCTTCTTCTTCTTTTTCTTCCCCCCTTTTTTTTCTTTCTTTTTTTCTTCTTCTTCGTTTTTTTTTTTCCGTTTTTTTTCGTTTTTGGCGCCCCCAAGGAGTGGCGCCCGGGGCACGTGCCCCCCTTGCCCCCCCCCCCCCCCTAGATACGCCACTGGTGACAGTGAATTTCATCTGCCCTTGGCAAGCAGGTATAGGTCAGCTGGTAGCACACTGGACCTTCAATTGCCTTCTTACAACATGTGTGTGGTTCTAACTGAAATGGTCTGTAGTCTCAGGCAACATCTTTGATGAAGCTCTTCTTTGTATTGCATGCAGTAAACCTGTATTCACCATCATGGCAACTACTGTAAAACCAGCAATGTTGGGGTGCATTTTAATTGTGTGATTTTCACAAGAGCAAAAAGTAAAATGCACACAAAAGTTTTTGTCTACACAGTGATGAACTGGATGCCAGTGGCGAGTCACAAAAAAATCATGCCACAAGAGAAGGCCATCAGCCCCAATTTATGAAATTTTCATGCCGCCTCTATTTCTTGCTTTACAGTGAGTTATCACAACTTCCCTTCATAATTGACATGCAGTCATACCATGGTCGTTCTCTCTCATTACAGATGGCACGTTTGCAACCCAGTTCAGAAAACAGTACAGCCTACATGTAATTGGATTGTGATAAAACGGGTATGTTTATGATGCATGGTAGTCTTTTGCAAGTGTAAAATAATGACTTCTGCACCCTTTAGGCATGTTAGGGTCAAACATGATAAGACCTCCAGCACCCATAGAGTTGAGGCATATACACTTTAAAATGATATGTACATTGCAACTGATTGACAAATTGCCCTACATCAAAGTGAATATGCACTTATTGATGAGTGTTTTAGTAGTAGCAATGCTAAAAATCATGGGCGTATATACATACTCGAGCAGGATTCGAATCTACGACCTCCTGATCTCCGGACAGGCGTCATCTCCACTAGACCACCGAGCTTCCGGCGGCAGCTGCGAATTCAACGATTGATCTTAATCAGTACTGTGCTCTCCCGCATGTGTGTGTATAGCAAAAAGAGTGCATGAAAGACGTTAAGGGCGTGACTGCGGTGGGCGTGACAACGTTACGTAGACCTATCACTTGGGATATACTGGAAACGTAGGCCTTCTGTATCATAACAAAAGGACACATGGGGGCACTATCAACAACACAGCGTGGTGTAGACTTTACATCTGCTAGCATCTATGGCCAATACCGTTTGTCAATACTTACCTCTAATATCCCCCTTTTGCTCCCTGGTAACAATTTGCACTTCCCCTCGGACAAATTCTCCGGGCTGGTATACATCCTTGTTGTTGGCAAACAGGATATCTAGAGCTGAAAGTTTCCCCATTTTGTCCACATTTTACGAAGACTTCACGACGGACCAACTTTTGGGAGGAGAAAACAGTTTTCAGCAAATGTGACCAAGATTTTTTGACTCTTTATACTGATATATGGGAAAGGCTGTTGATGCTCATGTTGACACAGATTACAGAGATGCAAAAAAGTTACTTATCGCATTTAGAAACATAATAAGGAATAGGCCTAAGTTTCGATTACACGTACATTCTGACGAACGTAACGGATAACATAATGGATGGGAACGGATGGACAGTGGTTCTTCTTGCAGGTGTTCACACGACGGCCGTGAAATTGAGTGTAGAGGTTCTTTAGGTTCTTTCAAGCAAAAGGAGAAGCATTAGCATTGCACCATAAACGTATACTCTAGTTTGTTACACATGCATTCCATGCACTCTTAAACGTAACGTCGTGCATTGTTATGCAAGACAACCGCGGGTTGCGCAACGGGATAAGCGTGTTTCATACGTCACAAAGACCATGATGTACCCATGATGACAACATAATAACGCGCGCGCAATCACTAAACAAAAAACGCGCTCAGAGTCTTGGATAGGAATGCAGCTTATAATGACATCATAATGGATCTCATCAGCTGAATGTTGGCATGGCTTGCGCTTGAACCCTCATGTGATTATGACATAACATGAGAACTACTCTGTGGACAATCAACACTACACGCTGAAACTCATGTTTCGCGCAATAAATGCCGTTTTTTTTTTTCTTTAATGCCATCATCACACAACTCGCCACATCACCGCGTAAAGCACTGGTTGGGGCTCTTTCACATGACACCTATATTGTATCAAATACATTAATTCTGACAATGATGATGATGATTACTGTCATCGCTTTATATCATAACCAACATTTCACCATCATTATAATCATCTCCACTTACATCTTGTATTGATCAGGGAGGTGGTTTGCTCTTCCCACCGCCCTGTATTGATTAATTAATTATTATTTTTCCCGTCTGAATGCCCGCATGTCGATACGTTTCTATATATAGGACGTCTTTCGAGAAGATAGTTTGAGTACCGTTGCGTACGATTATCCTATTATATCCATACAACATAGACAGGGCAGAGCCAGGCAAAAACTGCCCTTTTTTCCAGTCAAGGTTTTCTCACTTGATTTTGGTACTTCAG
Source organism: Diadema antillarum (assembly GCF_040938485.1). Lineage (NCBI taxonomy): Eukaryota > Metazoa > Echinodermata > Echinoidea > Diadematoida > Diadematidae > Diadema > Diadema antillarum. Next base: position 2,100,968 of record NW_027271032.1, on the reverse strand, counting down.
ACCATACTTAACGAAATAAGCTTCTGCGCCATCTTAACCCTAACTAGGCCGGGGGGTGGGGGGGGGGGGGGGGGGAGGGGCCCGAGGCGCCCCCCCCCCCCTCGACGTTCCGCGCGATGTATCGCAATCGCAAAAAGCTATCGCCGCGACGTTTCATGACTTTTTTCTTTCGAGTCTCCCGCATCTTTTGACACCAAATTTGCGACGCCCGGGCGCGCGGTTCCAAAGTTACGCATAAATATGTACATGCATGTCAGACCAAAAATTGCTCAAAAACGTTAATTCGTGTACAATTTCAATACAAACTGTGCTTACTGGCAATTTCATAAAAGCATGATTATTTTGGTGGTTTATTGATTAAAATCAATGAGTAACATATTTTCTTGTTCGGAGCGATGTCGCGGACAAATTTCATCGAAAAAACAATGAAAAACATAAAGTCGAAAAAAACAAAGAAATACATAAGAAATTAAACAAAACAATAAAATAGGCCCCCCTACTTAAGAATTTTTTCTGATATCACAATTTTTTTATTACATTTGCTAAGGACACTATAAAGAATATTTACACAAAAAATGTTCCTGTTTAGAGCATTATTTTATGATTTATATCAAATAGTCTGATTTTATGCATCATCATGCATGAATTAGCATAATTTAGCATAAATGATGATTTTTTTTTGAAAAATTAACTTCATGGTATTTTAGATTACATCATAGGCAATGTGTGTGCCAATTTTCGTCGCGATCGCGCGGTCGACGGCCGAGATCTGGGGGGGGGGGGGGGCCTGGGAGCCCCCCCCCCCCTCCCGGCGTGTTTTTTTTAGACGGCGCAGATTGGGGAGCCTAAAAATCTATTGGGGACCCTATCCCTAACCCTAACCCTAACCCCAACCCTAACCCTAACCCTAACCAAAAACCCTAACCCAACGTTTTTCCCATAGGTTTAACACGCGCCATGCCCCAATCTGTGCCGTCTTAAAAAAAAACGCCCCCCGGCTCAATCAACTACCTAAATACAAGATGGCCGCCAAAAATCCAAAATGGCCGCCAGAGGACCTAAAAAGTGCCTTCTGTGGTTAAGATTTGTCTGGGGATGGGTTTTTTTTTTTTTTTTTTTTTTTTTTTTTACTGTATTTGATGATAAATGGTAAGAGAAATAAGATTCAGTGGATTAAAATTAAGATCAGTTGTTTTTATTGCGAAAATCCAAGATGGCCGCCAGACGCGGCTCCCGAAATTAATAAATGTCATAACTTCCGTTCTGAAACGTTTGCGACCATGATTTTGGTGTCTACCCCTAGGTTTTCAGGAGTGAGGAATCTATATTTCTGCATGTATTTTGCCAATTTGAGTGTTTGATCTTTAAGAAAATTCAATATGGCTACTACAACTGGGCCCTTGTTAACCTGAATTGGACTATGACATTCTCTGAAACTTTTTTTTTTCAGGGTATGGTTTTGGGGGGAACTAAAGGGACTGTAATGCTAACTTAAAGGTTCTGCCCCATCCAGATGCATGGATTACCGGGAAAAACCCAGGTGAAACACTATTTCAGATTTCAAATAGAAATTCCCATGAAGTTTGAAATTTCAGATCAAGGTTAGATCAGCTCTTGCCCAGCTGTACTAGCCGTAGGCCTATTGTATTTTCTGGCTTGTGGTTGTCCAGGGTTCTAAGTGTCCCACAGGGATGCCAACTGTTCCGATTTAGCCGTATTTTTCAGATTTTTCTGATAAAAATACGCTTGTACGCGTTTTTGTGGTTCGTCCCGATTTTTTAAATTTCTGATCAAGGCTGACCATACCCTGAAACTCTGAAGCCTCTAAGTTTTTGTGATTAAACCACAAGACAGAATAGAAAATTACACACATGGGACTGGCCATGGGAATTAAGACTATCGGGAGAAAATTGAATAAAATGCATTAAAATATATAATTTTCATTTTCAGAGGTAAATATTTATGACAGACATGATTATCATGCCCATTTAAGTATTTATATACTCACAACATCTACGCAAAGTCACAAATTAATTCACAAATTAGGTAGCCTGTCAGGTGGAAAATGGTTGTTTCACTCAAGTCCATTAACACAGCACTGCATTTTCAGTACACGCACGTACACATTATTCATAATTTATGCAGTAGCCTTTGCCTGCGCAATGTATCTCTGCCAAGTGTGCCTTAAATGAGTGGGTATGGTCAGCCTTGATCAGAAATTTAAAAGATTGGGACGAACCACAAAAAAAGCGTACAAGCGTATTTTTATCAGAAAAATCTGAAAAATACGGCTAAATCGGAACAGTTGGCATCCCTGTGGGACACTTAGAACCCTGGACAACCACAAGCCAGAAAATACAATAGGCCTACGGCTAGTACCCGGTACAGCTGGGCAAGAGCTGATCCATCCTTGATCTGAATTTTCAAACTTCATGGGAATTTCCATTTGAAATCTGAAATAGTGTTTCACCTGGGTTTTTCCCGGTAATCCATGCATCTGGATGGGGCAGAACCTTTAAGTTAGCATTACAGTCCCTTTAGTTCATGAAACCATACCCTGAAAAAAAAAAAAGTTTCAGAGAATGTCATAGTCCAATTCAGGTTAACAAGGGCCCAGTTGTAGTAGCCATATTGAATTTTCTTAAAGATCAAACACTCAAACTGGCAAAATATATACATGCAGAAATAGATTCCTCACCCCTAAAAACCTAGGGGTAGACACCAAAATCATGGTCATAAACCTTTCAAAACAGAAGTTATGATATTTATTAATTTCGGGAGCCGCGTCTGGCGGCCATCTTGGATTTTCGCAATAAAGACAACTGATTTTAATTTCAATCCACTGAATCTTATTTCTCTTACCATTTATCATCAAATACAGTAAAAAAAACCCATCTCCAGACAAATCTTAACCACAGAAGGCACTTTTTAGGTCCTCTGGCGGCCATCTTGGATTCGGGACAGATTTCAAGATGGCGCGGGAGCTTATTTTGTTAAGTTTGGTCTAAAGTACCAGAATCAAGTGAGAAAACCTTGACTGGAAAAAAGGCAGTTTTTGCCTGGCTCTGCCCTGTCTAACAACTTTAAAAAAAAAAAAAAAAAAAAAAAAAAAAAAAAAAAAAAAAAAACTTTTATTGCGTCGGAATTAAAACTCTCCGTACGTCGTGTATAAGTAGATGGGGCTTACCGTATTCGCAACGCGTGCTTAAGCTCCGACCTCTGCTACAAATGAGTCCAGCACACAAATAGGTACGGAAAGCAGAAACAAAGATATTGAGATGCTACCATGTAGTGCTCGCAAGGCAAGCGGGCAAGAGAACAAATGCTCCAACACATTTCGAAGACAAAACATCATCCAATCATGGTAATGTCCGAAACCAGTCTAGCGGGTTGACAGCATCACCACGACAGCTTTGGTAGTGAAACAAATCACCAAACAAGTACACAAAGCACAAAATCAGGAGATAAGACCCCCCCCCCCCCCACACACACACACACACTGACATTGGCTACATTGAGAGCACATTAAAAAAAAATGAATGGTATGAATAAACTCGTACTCTAAGTCGGTACGTCTGAAAGCGCTCATAAATATTTCTCAAGACGATGACCCGAGCTAGTGACTCACTCTGAAAAGCTTTACGTCGATCTCGTCTTAGGCGCGCAGGAACTCACCATACACATGCATACAATCATCACCACTCACAGTATAGCCAGGTGCCCGCACCTCGTCAGGGGCCCGAATACCGTCACCCCGCTTAAAATCGTTTTGAGCGCACTGAACAAAAATGTATGCCCGGGACTGTGTTCTGTACGCTTGAAACTTGGCAGGACTACCATAACCAAGCAAATTGTGGTGAAAACCGAACAGTTTTTCGCGAAAATCTGAAATTTTAATAGGGCTATAGGAATACGTGTTATATGTCACCCGCACGCATCTTTTACGTGTATGTCTATGGGAACATCACGGTCACCGGTACCCTACCCGCACACGTCTTTTACGTGCTAAGTCTGACGAGTTGCGGGCCCCTTCATTAGCGCGCAACTTTTTCGCATCGTTCGCCTTTGACGACGATAGCTGCAAATTTTTAATATCGATCAGTGAACTTGTGATTCCATTGGAATTTTCAGCATTTTTCTTGTATGTGAGTTGGATTTCAAAGAATTTCAGTGGCGAAATGTGATTCAATTATGGGCAAACATTAACTATGACGAGGTGCGGGTCACCCAAGTATACCATTTCAAGACGGGTTTGGATTACACATTATTGTGAAATAAAAAGAGTGCGTGAAACAGGCAAAAATATTGGGACAAATATAGCGCTTTTAATATTTACAGATAACTTGTAACGGTGAGAGAATGACGTAGTAGGCAGAGAACAAACCATATTGAAGCATTGGATGTAAACATTTACAAACGACAATAACACACAATACCATGCTACACACCCTCAATGCATGCCTCTCTGCTATTGCCGGATATTAATGTTTCCATCACTTTAAAAATGCAATGATAATCCAATATTTAAAATGTCATTCCCCCAAACTTTGACACTCAATATGTTGAACTGTCTTTCCAGAAATGGTGGATCCAACATTGTGAGTTTTAGATGTGACATTTAAATAAAGGTTGGAGAAGCGACAACATTTAAAGGGGATGGCGAGTAACTGATCAGTGGAAATCAGTGGGAATGCTGGGGGACGATTGTTCCAATCCTTGTGGGATTCATTTAAGAGTACATTATACATCTATTGTTGTGTGAAAATATCTATTTGTTTCAGAATGATCTCATATTCAAATAATGTGCAGTTTGATATTTCCAGGTTGGCATGCATGTACAGTGACGTGGCGATCGTTAACTGGTATCAACTGGCAACCAGTAGACCTCTACTGGTTTCAACTGGTAAGCAGTGCAGCTTCAACTGGGATAAACTGGTACCAGTAAGACATCAAATGCCATCAACTTGTACCAGTACATTGCAATTGGCATCAATTGATACCGTGGTACACATTGAGACTTGAGATGGTATCAACTGGTAACTTCAACTGGTATGAACTAAACCAGTAGACTTCAATTGCTATCAACTGGTACACAATGAGACTTGCACTGGTATCAACTGGTACCAGTAAGACTTCAACCGGCAGAAACTGTTACCAACTTGTACAGTGATACCGGTACTCGAACTGGTATCACAACTGACAACTAGTAGACTTTCACTGGTTTCACCTGGTATGCAGTGCAACTTCAACTGGTATAAACTGGTATCAACTGGTATCAGCACGTCTTCAACTGGTATCAACTGGTTTTAATTAGAATTACTTATTTTGTTACTGGAAAGAAGACCAGTTGAAACGAGTTAAGACCAGCTGAAACCAGTTGAGACCAATTGAAACCAGTTGAAGCAAGTTGAAACCAGTTAAAACCAGTTGAGATCAGTTGAAACCAGTTGAGATCAGTTGAAACCGCTTGAGACCAGTTGAAACCAGTTGAAAACAGTTGAAACTAGTTGAGACCAGTTGAAACCAGTTGAGACCAGTTGAAATCAGTTGAGACCAATTGAAACCAGATGAAAACAGTTCAAACCAGTTGAGACCAGTTGAAACCAAATTAGACCAGTTGAAACCAGTTGAAACCAGTTAAAACCAGAGGAGACCAATTGAAACGAGTTGAGACAAGTTGAAACGAGTTGAGAACAGTTGAGACCAGTTGAGACCAGTTGAAACCAGTTGAAAATGCTTACCCCACCCTCTGGGTGTGGCACACTCTTGCTCTGCACCCCACCCCCTTGGGGTTGATTGAAAAAAAAAGATATCTCTTCCCGACGGGGGTATGTTTATGTGTGTGTGTGTTTGTGTGTGTGTGTGGTTTTTTTAAACTGAGTGACAGACCTGGTGCACACTTTAGATGAAACATTTGGAAATCTGTCAATCTGGTTGGTTGGTTGGCATCCATTCGTCTCGAGAAACGACAAATCTGTCAATCTAAAACTGTACTAAGTCTATAGGAAAAGGATCGAACGTTGGAGGGGTGGGAGGGGGTATCTCCCACGCACGCGAGAGATTATTTTGCATTTCCAGAACTGAAATTCAGCAATCTGGTACATACATTGGATGAAATATTTGGACAAAACGCACGAAACTTTTCCTCTCTTTGGGAAATACTGGGGAGTACCTAGCATCTACTCCAACCCACCCGAAGGAACATTTTTAACCCTCTTTTTAACACTGATCTTGCTCTGCACCCACCCCTGGGGGTGCCCAGATCGAAAAACCAGTTGGCAACTGGTACTGGTACCAGTTGATTCCATTTAAGGCAACTGGTTTCAATATGGAAATTGGAATGTGTGACTAGAATCAACTGTGTTATCAACTGATATCAATTCAACTGGTATCCACTAAGTATTCGTCCAACTGTATCAACTGGTATCAACTGGTTTCAATTAGAATTGCTTATTTTGTTACTGGAAAGAAGACCAGCTGAAACGAGTTAAGACCAGTTGAGACCAGTTGAAACCAGTTAAAACCAGTTGAGGCCATTTGAAACAATTTGAAACCAGTTGAGACCAGTTGAAACCAGTTAAAACCAGTTTGAGACCAGTTGAAACCAGTTGAGACCAGTTGAAATCAGTTGAGACAAGTTGAAACCAGTTGAAACCAGAATACACCAGTTGAGACCAATTGAGACCAGTTGAAACCAGTTGAGAACAATTGAGACCCGTTGAGACCAGTTGAAACCAGTTGAAACCAGTTGAGACCAGTTGAAACCAGTTGAAACCAGTTGAGACCAGTTGAGAGCAGCTGAAACCAGTTGAAACCAGTTGGAACCAGAAGACACCAGTTGAGACTAGTTGAAACCAGTTAAAACCAATTGAGAACAGCTGAAACCAGTTGAAACCAGTTGAAACCAGTTGAGAACAGTTGAGACCCGTTGAGACCAGTTGAGACCAGATGAAACCAGTTGAAAATGCTTGTTGTTTTGTTTTTGCTTGTCAGCCGACTTTCGGCGCAAAATGACATCTTCAAAATATATGAAGACTTTTTTCTGTTGTTGTCTTTTGGTTTTCTTTCTGCTTGACAGGAGATTTTGAAATTTTTTGAAAATGTTTCTTGCTTCTGAAGAAACAGATTTGAAAGCTAAGAGATGATATTATGCATGAGTTGGAAGAAATTGACTCCACCGAATCAGAAATCAACAAATACATAAAAGCACTAAAATCCTGGCATTTCAACCACGGACAGAAATTGGCAAAATAGAAAGACTGAAAGTCGCAGAATACAAGACACGCTTCCGGTCATCAAAATTATTCAATTTTTCAGCCTTGCTGACGTTTGTCACTGAAACATTCCCGAAATTTGGGCTTACACGCTTTGAATATAAATAAATAAATAAATATACATATATATATGTATATATATATATATATATATATATATATGTATATATATATATATATATATATATATATATATATACATGTATACATACATATGCAGTGCTCGACATTAGCAGTGGCCCGGTGGCCCGGAATCACGAAAAATATATAATCGGGCCATAGAATTTCTAAACACATGTGTGGGTTATCTTTTGGTGGCCCAATCGGACAACTAGGATACAAAATTGGATTGTTATCTGGCCTTTATTTTGGACTAATACAATTTTTTGAGCCACCAGAGAAAAAAAGAAGAAGTAGGGTCTAAATTATATGTATATATATATATATATATATATATATATTGTATATGTATATACGTATATACACACATATATACCTCATGTGTAGATTGCTGCCATGTTACCCTGATAAACTGCGATCAATACTTATTGGCTTACAAAGTAAAATATCCAAATATCAATCAACATTAAAATTCTGTGTTTGACTATCAAATGTTCCAAAAGGTTTGAATCACCTCTTTTTTGAATTTGATATGTGAAGACTATTTCAAAACTCGCTATTAATAGTTTTCATAAGTCTGTTCCCATGGTGTTCTAAATTGAACTGCCGGGTAGTGACAACACATCATCTCCCAATGGGCAAACTGTACAAAGTATTTATTCGATGGCATAAAAAAGTACTGTATGGAAAGCTGGAGTCTGGACCATTAAAAGTGGCACAGTGGATAAAACTCCCGACTCCCGATCGGAGGACCCGAGCTCGAATCCCGCCCAGTGCTTACGTCCTTGAACAAGATGTTTTTACCCACTATGTCCCTCTCGACCCAGGTGTATAAATGGGTACCTGGCAACGCTAGGGTAATAATAATGGCAGGGCCCTCTGGTAAAGCAGTGGCAACACTGAAGAGGCTACCCTGGGTAAATAAGACCTTATTATTATTATTATATAATTGAAATTGAAATTGAAATCCGCCGTAAGGGGATACCAGGCTGCGTACCTGATCCCCCCCTCCCCCCCCCCCCCCCTCCCCCCCTGAAGAATGGAGTCGAAAAGCAGGAAAAGTGCGGTAGCAGTATATAAAAATAAACGGAAAAAAAAGGAAAAAGAAACAAACAAAAAACCTGAGAAAATTATATCACGGCAAGGACACATTGCTGCAGCAATGGAAAGAGACAGTTATTGAAGCAATCATCTGAAAGTATTGATAGAGAAGCGAAGAAGAGAACATTACCAGGTTTTAGTAATGCGATGTGCTTTGTTCTGACCGACCTGCATGAAATTCTTGTGTGCTTGGCTGTGCGCCGCACCACTGCTGCGGCCGAGCGACATCTTCTGAGATCACTGGTGCCGATTCTTATTCTTAAATGCTGCCATCTATTGTTGGAAAACTAACCAATCATGCTTTGACAGCCGTAATTGCATCCTCTTTGGTGATGGTATTACTGTATTTGAAATTTACTTTCGAGTTAAATTGTAACTGCTAGTTAATGTCGGACTGAAATCTATTCCAGGATAAAGAACGCAATCAAATGGAGACAAGGAGAAAGAATGCGAGAAAACTTTGTGTGCGTGTGTTTGTGAAATGAATATGTGAAGAGTTTGTTCGCAAAAACCGATAAGTCCATTTTGGAAGATTTTGAAGTACGATCTCTGTCATGAAGTACAAAATAATACCTTTTAAATGATATATTGGTCACTACATATAAAGGTACATTTTTGAAGTTATGGTCAAATGAAGCAAAAAATTTCTTATTATTCTCTTTATTTTTCTTGACCTTTAATCGCAAATATCTCCATTTGGCCAATATGGACTTATCGGTTTTTGCGAACAAACTCTTCATGTTTACTTCAGTATCAATCACATATCACACACTCACTCCTGGTCTTAAAGGACAACTCCACTTTCATAAACATGTGGATTTCTTGAATGCAGCAATATTGTAGAACACATCATTGTAAGTTCGGTGAAAATCAGACAATCCGTTCAAAAGTTATGAATTTTTAAAGTATCTACACAGACACTGCTGGATGAGAAGACTACCATAGTTTATGAAGTCATATGCGTACAATGTGTAAGGAAAATATTACGAGAATTTCACAAAATGTTACTTTTTGAAAAAATGTGCACATTTCCTCGACTCGTCACTGACGTATGTTAAGGGTAACATTATTCCCCTTGCCTTCTGAAAGAGGGAAGTCAAGTCGTCGTGCGCATGGCAGATTGTCGTTAGGGTGTGGGAGTGCGCATAGGGTTAACAACATTCTGCCATGCGCACGAAGTGCGCTAACAACAATCTGCCATGCGCACGGAAGTGCGCTAACAACAATCTGCCATGCGCATGACGAAGTGTTCTTTTATTATGCGAGAAAAGGGAAAATATCTTGAATTTTCCTTATATTTTCTTTATATCGTTGTACACATGTGACATCGCAAGCTTTAGTAGTCTTCTCATCCAGCCGTGACTAAGTAGGAACTTCAAACATTCATAACTTTTATACGGATTGTCCAATTTTCCTCAAACTCTTGCTGATGAGTTCTATTAATATTGCTGCATTCACTCAATCCACATGTCTATGAAGGTGAACTTGTCCTTTAACTGAACTCCTTGTATTCAAAACTGCTCAATAAACAGCATTCTGTGTAAGGAAGATGTGATGTGTTGGTTCTAGAAACCCTGTTGTCGTTGTTGTGCAAGTTATGTCAATGGTATCCAGTTACACAGAGTATCATCTGTACAAGTTCTGGAGACACACTGTACACATATTTATTTATTTATTTTCTTATTTCATTTTTAGCTCACCTATGCATATTATTATTTGACTTTGTGCAGGAATCACTTTATTCTATAAAGTGACGGATTATACAGCATCTTGTATGTAGCAAACCCTAAGGAAAGATATTTGTCTACTCGTCTGAATGAGCTCCATGTAAGGCAAGGGCACTGTGGAATTGACCCAATATTTGTGGTAAATAAAATACAAGTATGATGTGTATCCCTTGCATTTTTCCACCGGTGTTACACTGGATTTTATCTGTCCTTGGCAAGCAGGTATAGGTCATCATCAGCAAGCAAAATTACTCCCCAATAAACCAAGAACAGTTTTGTATTCTCTTTTCTCATAGACATGAAGAAATATAGAAGATTTCAAGAAGCCTCCTGTAACATTAGGAAGACACAGCTCTACACTTCAAAGAAAGGAACCAGGTCAGTGAGTCAGTCATTTTTTTTTTTTTGGAGAGTAGATAAGAATTCTCATTTATTCGATTGGCAAAAACATTGTTACAAATCTCTTGCAAATTTTCTAATAACATGAAATGACGACAACATAATCTTTTAAAGACCAAGTACAGGTTCACTACAGTATCAAAACATATATGGATTTCTGGATACTCTGCACATGACATACACATACACTTCTTTGGTAAATACATGAGTTACTTTGGAAAAAAAATATTACAAAGTGACAACAATACACTCTAACATGTCTTGAGAATACTTACATAAATCATCTTACACATACAAATTGCCTTGATTTCTTTCGATTCCATCCTGAAAAAAAAAACTACCTACACAAGATGGTCTTGTCACATAACAAATGTAAAACTTGTCCATGAACCTACACGTATACTAAAGAATAACAGTTTTCTCTTTCTGTAGGATTTATTTTTGTGCTAACAAATATGGGCAGCTTTGAGCAAATTATTTCCTCCTAAAATCATATATAAAACAGATATTTTAGTATGCAAATTTATGCATGTATGATGTGCTAGATGTAAGACACACTATCAGCTTACTTCCCTGATCATAAAACTGCACAGTCATATTTTTAGCTCATACCTGTAATGGTTGTTTGACTCTGTTGTTACACAAAATGTAACTCTGGATCTACACTGTAGAGAGATTTTGCCATTTTTTAATGTCAAGTTCCATTGGGCCATGTAATAACTGCACCTTTAAAAGTGTTATGAGTTTTAAAGTTAATTCTTTTAGGTCCTGCAAAGGTACACTAATAGTTATGAAAAGCCGAGAGAGAGAGTAATTTTCTTTCACACAACAGTTCAAGAAATTAGGATAGTTCAATTTCAAACAGCTTTACAGGGCAACAGGAAAGTTCAGCTATTATGTGAACACTGATGACAACACATTACTTAGCCTAAACACAGCATGTGTCAATCTGTGTGACTTCATGCTCATGACTAATGTGTAAGAAAAATACAGTTCTTTATTCTTTTATGTTTATATGCTGAATATATACCTGCATTTTTTCAGATCAATAGAATCTACAAAAACTTATGGTTCTTTGATTTTTGATTTTTGATTTTTATTTTTATTTTATTTATTTATTTTTTTTTTTTTGGGGGGGGGGGGGGGGGTAATGACAATAATCCTTAACATAGAATATTTTACCAGTGCAATCACAGATGTCTGCCATGATTGATACTGGAGTCCTTTGCCACCTGCAAAGAAGTGGAAAGTGGAAAATGTTGAATTCTTCATATGAGCTGGAGTGAAATGTGATTTCACTAAAATAACTCTGACAGTCTTTACTACATTGCAAACAAAGTAAACAGTTGTACACTGACTGAATTGTCTAACCAGGGAGGTGGATTTTCCATCTCACTGGTCTGATGCAACATTAAGCCTGATTCACTGAATCACTAGCATTTTTAGATAGATAAACATGGCATGTCTGACTAGCCTATACATGTATAAATATGAAGCAAACTATGGTCATGTGAATGTGTCTGCTTTGCGGCTAAAAATGTAATCAGAATCACTGAAATAAGAATCATTTGATAACAAATGATACTTTTTCTGTATCAAATCTTATATCCTGCATAAAGAGACCAGACAGAGAAGCTTCATATCATACCAAATATCAATCACGTCATTTCACCATATGGATGGACTATATAACGAGAAACAAAACAAAAGAATAAGATGGAAGAAATACACATGTAAGTGTACACAAGTAGCATGTGTACTTAAAATTCATTCTCACTAAAACAATACAAAGGCTATGGCTAGTTTCGCTTAAAAAAATTGAATCTACCAGAGTGTTTTATATGCTCTCACATACAATGTAGAGAGAGAAACAACACATAAAACATCAGCCTCAAATTGTCAACGATGACAGAGACACTCTTTTTCTAGGTCTCTTCACAAAAAGCAAAAGAAACTTCTTTGACCTATTGGGTCAAAACATAGATATAATAACTGGTGGAATAAAAGATATTGAAATATATTGTCTACGTAAAATACTGTCTCAAAAGTAATCAATATGTCAATTACCAAACAAGAAATGGTTTCCTAACTGATAGGCAGCTTTATGCTGAAGCACACTACTCTAAAATGGGATTTACCAAAATAAATGTATTAAGAGCTTGTTTGATGAATGTATCTAAGCTGTGGTGACAAGACCTCATATGTATCATGAACATGTCAAATGTTCAGGAGAGCAAAAAACAACAACAATCAAACAAACAAAATCATGGCAACTGAAGCGCATATGATCATATGGGACAGCCTTTCCTTCGACATGACATGGTAGCTTCACTTTTGGGGTAAAGACAGGGAGGATTTGGACAAGATCACTGAACTGATTATCTGACTATCAATCCACAGAAGTCATTTCACCAAAATTTGTAATACATGGTCTTGTCACCCCAGCAACGGTATTGAAAGTCTGTCCTATAGTACGATTTAACTCTTTATGTGCCATGGTGGAAACCCCCCGTGTGCCACATTATTCTGAGACACCAACGTAGTTATGCGTTGGAAAACATTCTGTTATTCAAATCTATATAACTTTTATAGATTTATGTTAAATTGTAGACGAGGTGAGTTAAGTTGTAGAGAAAATGCCAAGCTTTGCATTGATATAAATTCTATGACAAATCTATAATTGCTTTTCTTTCAAATGCCCAGTAGATACATTACTGTATCTGTATCACTTTTGCACACAAAGCAGTGACACAAACTTAGAATCTGCACACAAATCCAGTATGAAACACTGCTTGTTGGTCAATCACCACATAACATGCAAGCTATACGAGAGGAAAAAAATCACGAGAAACGCTTTCATTATAGTGTGGCATTTGGTGATTTATCGATCAGTTTGGGCGGGTCTGTGCGTTTGAGTGCAATATGCGAAGTTGGCACGCTGTCGACTGAGTCCGACATGTGAACATGGCACATAAAGAGTTAATATTCATTACAGATTTTTTTAAATCATCTAACAGTCACACTTACAGTCTGTCAATCATGAACACAGTAAATATTGCATACATGATCATGATTTAATATCTTAATTAGATCTACATATATTTAACAGTCACAAGTTACACTGAACAACTTACTCTCAATACATAATGTCACATTGTAAATGAATTAACACTTTGAGACAGGATTAATCACACTATTTTGAGTGGACAAAGTTTGAATATTTCAAACAGTGTTTCCGGATATAGAAAACAAGGCTTTTAAATATCAAAGATATTTAGCAATTATTCACCCCATATTTGACAAAATCTATGACTGAAAATGATTTAAGTTAGTTTGGCAATTTGTTCTTTGGAAAAAACACAAACTTGAACATTTACCTGTAAACAATTTTCATACAATATAACATTTCTTTAACAGAGACGGGTTCAAACTATGAATCTACTTACATTTACAGAGACACAATACAGGCACACACACAAAAATTGAACATTCATGTTCTGACTTTGACCAATTAACATCATTACATTTTTGTCTATAGTACAAGAACTGTGTATGAGGACATCAGAAGAGTACCTACTGGTACAACCAGTGTAACTCCGATCATTCAAAGAATAACATAAGTTGCAAGGGCAGCAATATTTGTCGGAAAAGTGTACCTTTAACATCCATGCAAATCAATCAGAAATTCAATATGATGTTATAAGCCCAAAAAATATTTCTGCTCTTAGTTTGAGTGCAATAAGTACCTATATGTTTTTGTATGTTCTGTGTTATTTATGTGAAATATGAATTTTTTTACTGTTTCAATTTCTTAAACATTTTTTAATGTTATAAATCCAATGTTTTGCATTAATAATGGTATATTTTGGGGAATATAATGTTGATTGTTGTTATGGTAATAGCATAATTGGAGGTTTTATTGAAATGATGGTAAAATATGTATAATTACAGAAAACTATAATTTGATTGTTTCAGGGAATAGGATGTGGTTGGAGGAAAGGAAATGGAAGGCAGCAGTGGCAAAGGTTAAGGAGGGAAAAAGAGAAAAAAGAAAGAAATTTGATATCTATTTTTGATTTGCAGTAAAGGTCAGTTTACATGTAATATTTAAGACTGATATTTATTTATCTTTTAATCTCTGTATCTCTTGCTATTTTGTATATATTTCAATGTATTAATTCTGATTTCTGTAAAATGTCCACAATTCAGCCTGTGGGCTGCTAAGGATATTATCCAATTAAATACATTTTCAATTACAATTATATGTTATGAACAAAACAACACATCTTGTTCTGATCAAATCTCTGTGAGACATCCTGACATAAAAGCATTTGTATGGGTATTAGAACAAAAGTTTTATCTCTCTTGTTTGTCAAAATATAATTTCATGCTCAAATCAAAGGCTGATATACCATCTGTGGATGTCCAAGTACTCATAAAGCATAATGGATAATTACAGTAATTCTAAGTGTATGTATGTCTGTTGAAGGTGGGGGGGGGGGGGCAAAACCACTATTTCTACTATGTCATAATACATGTATGTGTACTCCTAAAATTATTCTTCCTTCATCTAACGTCAATTACCTCTGTTGATGGGCATGGACAGTTTTGATCAATCATGTCTCCAAGTAAAAGGAAAGCCTACACAGGTCAATTTACATCAGAAGAACCTGGAGGATTACTTTTATTTGTATGGATTTTTTCACTGGGGGCATTATAATGATTTTGCTGCATGACGCTAACTTTCCGAGCACTCTCAGTCTTCTGCTTCAGCTCTACATCCTTCTCGGACTAAAATGTAAGAAGATGGGGAACAGTCACTTCGTTAAAATCACTGTCAGAATAAGAACCAATGAATATTGTCATAAAGGCTGTAGATCTCAGGTGAATAAAGGTATGTTAATCAAAATTATCAGCTTCTTCAATCATTAGCTATATTTACATCATCAGCAGTAATATTAAAATTGTATATGTAGAAGTAGGCATTGGAATTGTCACCACAGATGATACTTTTTTTTTTCCAATGGCTCCTTTAAAGCTTAACTGCAAACATTAATTTATAATCCCTCCCCCTCCCCCCCCCAAAAAAAAAATAAGAATAAAAAGTGATTAAGAGCAGCACTGTGAATTAAAAAAAAAGATATAGTGGTGTTACATAAGGTACCTTTGCATACCCTTGCAATGGACTGATCAGTAAAATGCAATACAGACTCATGTATTCACTTATCATGAATTTGATAAAGAAATACAACCAATGTCTTGCCTGCATAATTTACACTGGCTAAGTCAAGGTAAACAATTAGCCACCCTACAGTCAGCAATAGAAACTATTCTATATAATCTGTCACACCAGAGATCATACTTCCAAGAATACTGTACTGAAATGCATGAAATTTGTTGTCGGTGGTTATATATTCAGTCATATCAAAGACCATTCTGCCATTTTAATCAGAGAGGTTTTCTAGCAACTCTCCTGGAATTACAGCACAGAATTAAACATACACTTGAGTGAATACACAGTACCTTCAGGGAAGTGAACATTTCAACATTCATCTGTTCTAAATCAAAACAAGATATGCATTAAAAATAAATTTGTGAAATGTACAGTCTATAAAGAGCTATAATGATCTTATTTACAAATATTTACAGACATTATGCCACTAAAAATTTCATCTTACACAGATTATTCTATATGTCATGAAACAAAATATGAAATACTGATTGATCATTTGAGGTACATTCATTTTGAACTTAATGCCAAATCTCCAAAGTCTCTCCTTCTCTCTCCTCTCTCTCTTTCACAAGACGCAAATATACATAATTATATACGCATTATACGTACATGATTATTATATTCTCTCTCCCTTTCTCTCTCTCTCACTCTATCTCTCTGGAGCTACTATCTTGTCAAAGAAGATCAGTTAGTGAAAGACAACATATTTTATAATATGATAGACATGGCCTGTAGATGTGTAAATGAACATTGACATTGATGACTCTTTGTTTGAAGACAGTTGCGATGGTGTGTAAGAAATTAAAACAGACCAATTGACTATTTTGAAGGTAACACTGTCAGTGCAACCATGTACTTGACTTTCTTCATAATACCATCCCTACATCTTCAAAAGCACTTATCCAACTTTAAAGGTCCAGTTTACCTTTGAGAACAGTGATTTCAAAAATGTTCAAGATATCACATTTGATGCTTTAGTGTAGGTCCGTTGTATCACAAAACATCCTACCATACAAAATTTTCGCAATAAAACCTAAAATATAGGAAGATATCAGTGTTTTTCTCAATAAACCGTAACTGTAGACGGTTTAGCCTGGAAGCATTTTTATTGTAACTATTGTTCATATTTTGTGTGTTTAACAACACTTAACATGGATTATACGGATTCAAATTTTTACAGTGGTTGTTTCTAGCCCTAACTCACATTTTAGAACTATTTTGAAGCACTAATGCTGGGTTTTTGTTTCATCTGCAAATGGTAAATTATGACTTTAACCACATAGCCCTTGATGAGAGTAACACTACTGCTTTAATTATTTCACTGGATGTGTAAAGGCACGAAAAGTGGAAGAACATTGGATGTTGTCTGGTAACAAATAAAAAAGGCCATCCATCACAGTCTCAGTCTGAAGCAGTACATTCGGACACATAGCACTACTCCATAAAATCACCTTGGTGATGTGGATGCCGACATGCTCTGTGTGTTCAAAGGAGGAAGCACACCTGGCCTTGTAAGCGGGTGGTCCGTGGGGGTCATTGTCCTGGACGGTCCTCCCTGGATGCTGGGCAGGAGTGGCGGAGGACTTGTGCTGGACTTGCCAGCTGGATGCTGAGACATGCCTGACTTGGATGGCGCCCTCTCTTGGGCATCAGGCCTCCCTCCACTGCTGTATCGCACATCATCTGACCTGGTCTCCTGGGTAGGGAGAAGAGCAACAAGGATCACTCTCAAAAACACGTTCTGATACAGCAGGGATGAAACTCATTTTTTCATGTGGAACCACAAGCAACATATTACAAACTTCACAAAGCTATATTTATTACAAACATATGGAAAAGTTTGTAATTGTAAGATAGGCATATGGTGTGAGGAGAAGAGGTTTGCGGCAAAATCATGTGGATATAGTCCTTGCAAGGACCATTGTTTTATTTGGCTAAAGAAGTCCTGAGAAAGAAGAGAGCGGAGGAGGGAAGTGACTTACAGAGAGTGTAGGGAAGGCAAATTGTGACAATCGGGGGGCTGCCGTGAGCTGGCATGCAATATATTTTTCTTTTTCCTTCTGTGACCAAAGTTTCTTGCCAGAAATACCATAATATTTCGTGAATGAGAATGGTAACAAATTAACTACATATACTGCAGTATCTATCACCACGGTATTTTGCCAATAAGAATGGTGCAAACAAAATATGGCAGTATTTACTGTAATCTATGGGAGTTCAATAAAGTGAATGCACCTACTGTTGCCAACAACACATGTGCAGCTGTAAATGAGAGACTTGAGGAACACAAATCTATGAACCCTCTCCCCTCTCCCTCTCTCCCCTCTCATTCTCACACACACACACACACACACACACACACACACACACACACAACTTAAACAGAAAGAGAAAAAAAAATATCCTGCAGAATTCCCATAGTCCAAAGCTACTAGGATTATCATTTGACCTAGAGCATTGACCTTTAATTCCTTGGCACATAGGACATCAGATCAGGACAAACTTTGGGTTCCAGTGCTCAAGCACTCTTGTCGCCGTCACCCCCACCCCTTCCTGTCCTTTTGTTCTTGCTAACATAAACAAAAACACCTCACTGGTCAGTCAGGAAGTTCTCTGAGGTTTGTATGGAAAATAAACCTCAGTCATCAACAAAATGGGAATGATGAGGGAATTAGTTCTCCGTGGTTTGCAGGAAAAACAAACCCCAGTTATCATCAAAATTGGGATAATGAGGGAATTAGGAACAAAAGGAGAGACAAGAAAAGGTCATAATAGTGTATTCTGGTCCATCTGTTTTCCTACTTATCAGCAGGCTAATGTACACATGAAGTGTTCTGGCAGTTGCAGGAACAATTACGTTACTTAAATAGGTGCTTGTTTATCATTCAAGTCTTCATGTGGCCTGTCTGCTAGTAATCAGAACTCCAATTTTAGAACACATCACTACTCTTGCACTGGATAAGACCACCTCCTCCACATTATTCCGCCATCTCACTGTTACTGTGTACGGGTACATTCATTAACTCACTTCTGGCACAGAATTCAGGTTTCCAAACAACTTTCAATGAGTTTTGGGCAGTTGATAAACACAATGCTGTTTTGATCATGGGATTAGGTCCAAAATGCCAACAAATAAAAAAAGGCTGAAGTGTAACTGCACATGCATTTGAGCCAGAAACACATTAACCCTCATTTCTGTAAAGTTGATAAATGCAAAGTCGTTTGAAACAAGTTTATAACTTGGACCTACCCACACTATTAAAACCACTGCCAACTATAACACATCTCCACACCTTGATTCAAAATGCACAATATAGAGCTGCACAGTGAACATAAAGTCCTCCCAATCAAGTCTAGACAAAGTTGATAAACGCAAAAACTTGGGAAATGCCATCGCAAAGGTATTGGCAAATGCTATTTTGCTTTTTGATGGTGAGTATTGAAACATATTTCACACATGGCGCCATGAGCATCTTTTGATGGACTGTTGCGCTATAAAAGTATATTATTATTATTATTATTATTATCATTATTATTATGGGACAGTTGATAAATTTAACACAAGACATGGAACACATTCACTCTCAAAGATACTCCACATGGGAACCGAAATCTTATTTCAATCTTATCTGCCTTTTAATTCAAAAGAGCTTCATCTGTAGGAGACTTGCCTTAGAAAAGAAAGCAAGAAAAAATTTGGTGTGCTTCATTTGAAAGGCCTATGCTATTGACTATTAACTAGTATGTGTACAGCAGCACATAGCATTCATACCAGAGTTACCATTGTTGTGTGTTGTTGAATTCGCAATAAAGCAAAATTCACAAAAATAAGAACCCCGTGAAGTACAGTAAATTCATTCACATTACCATCACAAGACTGTGATGGGTCTTTTTCGTCTATCTCCAAGATGCTGAGATAACCTTGGTCTCAAAACTACATCAGCAACTTTCTTACAGTGTCCAATTTTTAACTTCTTCTCTGTCCCATTTTTCTCAAAGTTCAGACTTCTTTTCATCAACTTCCACTTCATTACCCCTCTCTCAGCAGCTTGCTCCCTTAGGTACATTTTACTATGAAATTGTTTTTTAGCAAACATATATCCATAACTCCCCCTAACTTTGCCCCAAAACATATGCACTCACACACACAGCTTTCACCACAGTGAAAAGCTGATAAACTATAAACATCAGTTTGCTATTTTCTGTTTCCCCAGGAACACCAGGAAGAGTCAAAAGTCAAATCCCTTAAACTGACAAAAAGTGCCCAGAATAGAAACTTGGACAAGGGGTCACATACTTGAAGACAGAGGGGATCAGGAGTAGTTGGCCAATGTTGGGAGTTCTTGGCAAATATTTGGTGCAACAGGAACAACTGACTGACAGCCACTGTTTAAAGGTGGTACGGTTTGTGCGCAAAAAAAGGGTTTTCTGTCGATTTATGAACAAGTATGGCCTTATGTGACATATACAATCATGGAAAATCTGCCCTTTTTGTAATAATCGAAGGAATTTTAGAAATAAGACTCAGTACAAATACAACAACAGCATAGGACCTACATACAATCTGGGTGAAATTATTGTTTGAGAAACTGTGTGCCATAGAGCATCCCCCAAAGATCAAAAAGTGAAAGTTCCTCTCTTTTTCTACATGTTTTTATGCATGAACTTGCAGAAATACCAAAAGAATAGTAACAAGTGACTGACCACACCTTTTGTTTCCTCATGTCTTCCTGCTCTTTACCCGAATTGATAATGTTTCAGAACTGGTGATTTCTGCATATTTTGGTTGCCAATGATACTTTCATATGATGGTAATGTAAGTCATGAATCAGAGGGTCAACTTTAATATTATCTCTGACTTGAATTTTTACCTTCCTCATCTCCTTGACCAGCTTGTCTAGATCCTTGGCTTTGACCCGCTGACCCCTGTTGGACCTGAGTGACTTGGAAGACTTGTTGGAGTGATTGGAACGGGTGGAGCGGGCCGAGCGACTGGACCGGCTGCGGGTGGACGTGTGCTTGAGCCAGTTCTGGCTGATGGAGCGCTGCAGGTTCTTCAGGCTGGACTGGGCAGCATTGGTCACTATCCATGGGTGTTTCAGGGCCTGGACAGCACCCAGTCTCTCCGCCGGGTTGATGACCAGCAGCTTGTCGATGAAGTCCTTGCCCGCCGACGAGACGTCTTTCCATGGCTGCAATATTGAAAGAAGATAATAGCATCTGATTTAAGTCCTTGAAGATTTCTCCCATGTATACCTTGCAAATGGGTCACAAATGGACATTTAATATCTCTGTATTCGTTAAGCACATGCATAAATAAACACATAGGCCTACATGTATAGATACAAGAAGTGATGACTGAACACAAGCAACTTCTGACTATAAACATACAAGTGATTGAGGAAAACTTCTACACATCACACATTGTGCTATGAAGTATGTAAATTCAAAATTCTGTTTCAGTTATTGTAAAATGGTACTCATGTCATCAAATAGAGTTTTTGATGTACGCACACAAAAAAAGAACTGACAGAGTAACATAATATTCAATGAACTAAGAGCCCAGAATACAGCTTGGGCATGAAAAATACAGAGAGACATTGACTTAATGAGCCTACATTCATTGGTATGCCATTCCAAGTCATGGTTTTGTTCCCCAAGCAATAGTCTTTAAGCACTGAATACAGTCAAAATTTTCCAAAGGAGTATCCAACTTTTCACTGTCAATTTTTTCAGCACAATGCCAAAGTAGCTATTAAGTGGTATGAACGATACCATGTTTATCCCCTGCAGTGAGTTGTCAGTCAACGACCGACACTCACTCCGTGCCTGACCCCCAGCCCCAGTGACTAGTATCAGCAAAGGGTTGCAATCCGGGTGTCTGTTTCATATCCACAACATAGGGCACACAGAGGCAGGGCGGGGAGCCAACTTATCACCACAAAATGTTTCACAACCCCCTACCCCCCCCCCCCCCAAAAAAAAAAAAAAAAATCCCATATACCTGAGTCATTTACATCCTACGCTCTCAAGTGTGACCCTAAGTTTAAAATGGCTCTGCATGTCCTGATAAGATCTGTCAACTTTCTACACACCATGAAATTCAAGTCTGCCCCCACTCGTGATAAATGGTATAGAGAAATTTACTCTTGAGTTATTGTGGGGGTATCACAAGTATATCATCTCCCAACCCCATTCATCAACTGTCACAGAGGCAAAAACTTGTTACAGACCTTGAAGCACAAGGTTGTGGGGAAGGTAAGTTTTTAAAGTGAGCATAAGCTTGAATCAAGAATCCAATATGCCTTTTAATTCCTCAAGAGAACACGCAATACACAACTATAAAACCTGTCATTCCCAAATTGCACACTCCATCAACATGCACATGACTGAATTATCATTTTGCCTCTCTGGAAGCTGGACTTTGCTGAATCTTCAATCACCAGAATGCTTCCAGCTCTTTCAACATCCCAACAGCATTACATCATTTTCCAAAGGATATATTTAGATCAAAAACAATTTCAGGCACATTGAGCTTCCTCCCTTTTAGCTACATCTACTCAGCACCATCATCATAAATGCAGCTGTCAACAAGCAGCGGGAGGAAATCAGATGAAGAAAGCAGTGACCCCATACAAAGATATTTTCAGCACGTCTACTAATCTCTTCTGAAGTCCAATTACAATGGCACAGCAGTACATCCCTTGAGAAACTGGTTTGGGGGGAGTAAGTGCCTATCTTTAACAAGTCTTTGGAAGTAGTCTTGTCTTCTGGTTGTCTTGCCAGTGCCTAAAGTATACAGGATAGTAACCCCACACTAGAACTTGAGATGATTGACAGAATACAGCACCATCAACTCCGGTTGTAATGAGATACTGCAGTGTGATGCCAGGAAGGGAGGGTGGGAGGAGGTTGCCAGTGAAAAGATTTTCAGAGGAAAAGACTTTTCTCTGTAAGAGTTAGACTCATTCAATCTCAACAAACATTTATCACAACCACCAGCGAGAGGGTTTTCGGGGACCCTTTTGAATTTCTGGACATACGCTCTTTGAATAATCAAGACTTGCCTGATCTTGGGGCATTTTCCCTTTGAGGACGAGCTGATTTTGCTATATCAGCACGCATGTCACACAGACACCTGCTCAAGTATACTCGGGACTAGTGTTCAGCGGGTTAACAGAGTGCAAAGCAAGGGGCAATCATTTCAGGGAGTAGTCCTCTTTTCATACATCTTTCATAATGCTATGGATCCATTCCAGTGTTCTAAAACTCTGAGTAATGATTTTGATTCAAGGGGAAATTGTAATAGACAAGATGAGGGTGCATTTAATGCTGCAAATACTTGCTCACATCCATGAGCAAACCTGTGTCATGATGTGCACATTAACCCATCCTATTTGCGAGATGTTGACATCAACAGCAAATAAAGATGGTAGTTCTGAGAGGGTTTCCCTTGTTTCCCCATGATCCCCCCCCCCCCCCCCAAAAAAAAAAAAAAAAAAATCCTGGAGGAAAACGGCTGAGGTGGTTCACTGACGAGGCGTGCTGTTTCAAGGCAACTATTGAAGCGATTGTTTTTGTTTCCTGGAACGGAGATGTTGGTGTACGTGCGCAACATGCTAGGAACCGAAATGAAATAATGAGAAAGCCCAGCTTGAATGACTCCCGCTTTTTCTTCACTCTCTCCCTTCCTATCTTGGAATCACCTTCACACCGAATTTCTGTAAAAAAACACAAAACTTTGATGTTTCTCTCCGCTCCACATTGAAATATATTTCAAGTGCAAACCAAGCTCTGGCATTTTAAGCCTTTTATTTTCTCTTCATACCAGTACCTTGTTTGTTTACAGAAAGAAAAAACTCATACAATGTTGTATTTAATTACACTGGCCAGAATACTGTTATGTACACTTTTATCATGGATCTTTATGAAAACAGTGGGACCTTCATTTCCATCCATGTACAACAGTACCTTCCTGAAACTTGCTAATACAACAGTGTGGGGAATTATCCTGTAAAAAAAAATCATCTTTTTTGATAGTAAACCGGTTCTGAAAATAAAATGGAGAGTTAAAAATGTAAATAGAATCCATCAAACTGTGAAACCAGAGCTTGATCGTAATTACTGATAAGACTTTACATCTTCTGAAAAATTGGCAGGGATTCATGAAAGATCACACTGAAATCTAAGTAAAAACTTTTCACATTTGAAAACAATGTTGTTTCAGGAACAGAAGATGGAATCCGGCAATTTGGGGATAATTGAGAATACAGTCATTCATCTCTGCGGCATCTCATTAAGCAAACCAAAGAGTTTTAAACGTCAGTCTCCCTGTTTCACACATTATTACAACCCTATCCAATCTAGGAAATGACAACACAATATCCACTTTGCTTCACCCTGACACAAGAAATCCTGCCATCAATGAAACTTCATTTCCACAGGATGGTCCACCAAACACATAACTGAAAATCTTTCTTTTTTTTCTTATCCAAATCCTCAAATCAATGAATTAAGTGGTCTTTTTACCAATGCGTGTATTTAGCTGGAGGCATAAGAGATAAACCGGCTGTTATCTTGTCTTGTGTGTGGACTGTCAATACGCAGACTTACGAAGGAAGAGTCAGTCGGTAGTCATTAGGGAACTTTGAATAGTAGTCGCCATGCAACATGGCTGCTCTTTATAGGATATAAACACCTTGAATCAAACCTGACGGTAGTTGAATGTAAGATAAGCGGCCAAACAGCCATTATTTCCCTTATTTATCTGAAGATCCTTCCCTCAGAAACTCAGATTGTCCCAAAACTAACAAAAAAAACTAATCATATATATTGTCTTTATGCATTTGAAGTATGAGAATACAGGGTGTAAGAACTTTAATTGACTTGACTTACATATCACTATGACCATACCAATTCCATCAGAATTGGAGAAAAAGGAAGAAAGTTATGACACTTCGTTTTCATAATTTCATTTTCTTTCCAGAGCAATGATATTGGAGACGGTAATCTAAAATCAGACCTGGTAAGGATGAGACTGCCCTACACATCCCTACCATTTGTTTGCCTACCAATGTTCAATAAATATCCTGTTCCAAAATGACCTGGAAAGAGGAACTACTATTCACAATAACTAATAATAATGTATATGGTGGCAATGATTTAGCAATAGTAACTTTGGCTGCAGTTGATGGAATATTCATAACGTTAAAACCAGGGGTATGAGACTTTTTGACATTGATGTGACTGCCTTGTCTAATTACAATTTATGACTGTGACTTACATATCCCTGCTTTTTGCCAATACAAAGAACATGTTGAACATTAGAATGTCATATCTCCCTTATCATTTGTTTAATTCTTTTAACACTTTTTTGACATTTTGTTTGACTTTATTCTTCTTAAACTCAGCCAACATGAGCAGAGTGAACTTTCCATGCAATTTCACTTTACAGGTGACCTGCTGCAAAACCTAGGATTAGCCTCAGCCACTCTTGCCAAGCCAGATCCAGTGAACTGCAACATTCTGTGACTCAGATACTAACAAGAACAACAACAACAATAGACAGTGTTTTGTGATTTGGCTTTTTTCTCTCCAACCAGCACGTTATATAGGAGGGAAAAGGTTGTTATGCAGACTTGCTTGTTTCTGTCCAGTGTTTGTGACATTATCACAACAATAGAAGCCATGGAAAGGGGAGCGAAAAAACACACCAATGGGGCTGCCATGAGGTGTGACCACTCTCTTCTCTTGAGTAACATGGGAGAGAAAGGAAGAGTTTGAGAGAGTGTCAGAGAGGGGGAGAGAAGCAGACAGACAGTGACAGAAAGAGAAGGCGGAGGATAGAAAGAGGAGAAGGTGGGAGTGGGAGACAGTGAAGAAGGGGTACGGAACCTTGTAAGTGCCACCAAGAAGATGAGACGATTCCTTGCCTTCTCAACCTTTTTGGGGGGGTCATGGAAGGCAAGATGCAAGTAAGATTTTGTCTTTTCAACCTCTTGTTCTTCAAGAAAGCAAGAAGGCAAGATTCAAGATCTTGTCTTTGTGACTTCTTAGATCCGTAAGAGCAAGAAGATGAGATGTAAGATCTCGTCTTCTTGCTTTCTTGCTTTCAAGAGAGCAAGAAAGCCAGATTCAAGACTTCATCTTCTCAACTTCTTGGGTCCAAGAAGGCGAGATGGTTAGATATGACTATGAGATCCTGGATTTATTGCCTTCTGGGACCCAAACAGCCAAGAAGGCCAGGAATCATCTTATCTTCTCCGTGGAAGTCCCACGCTTCTACAGAGGGGAGACATATAACTCAAGAGTAAGACAGGGTAGGAGCAATGTCATTTTGGATTGCTTGGGTGAGGGATTGTTGAAGTACATCCTTCATGTGTTTATCATCTTTCCCATGTTTGAAACATGTTTCAAAGCCCACTATCAAAACATGTTTTTGCAAAGGCCTTTTTGATCGCATTCTCAAGCTCTTACATTTCTCATCTCTGTGAGTCGAGAGCGAGGCCTCGACACTGCACAGCTCTGCTGCCCAGTTTTACCCGAGCAGCAGAGAGATGCAGTTCACAGTGGTTGGCATGGGCATGTCCGAAAGTTTTATAAACGCTTTTCAAAACAACTTTGCATTGAACCATGCACTCCACAGAAACACATTTCTGGCTCAAACGCCTTTGCAATCTCACTTTTTTATTGGTGTTGTGAAAAGCATTTTTAACGCAATAATCAAAAACAGTTTTGCATTTATTGACTGCCAAAATCTATCTGAAAGTTGTTTGGGAACGATAATCAATGGCAGGAGTGAGTTGGTAAATGCACCCAAAGACCACTCCTTTGTGATATCACTGAGTGCTTGTGAAGAATACTAGCCTGTGGTAATGTGAAACTGGCCATAGTCACACTGTCTGGTCAAGGAAAACATTCACCCTCTTCACCAAAACAATACACAACGCGAAGAATGAGTCTCCTTCACAAAGCATAGTTGAGCATGAAGGTCTAGTTGTAATCAAAAGTTCTACTTCTTTTCGATCTTTTTTTGGGAGCATTTAGAATGTTTTGCCTTGTCTAAGCTCCCATAATTCTGTTCATGCATTCCAAATACTTGACCCTATAAAGAGAATATACTTTTCACACTTCACTCTGCAGTTTTAAAGGCAAACAATACATCTCAAGTACAAGTGATGTAGGCCTAATATGTATAATTTTCTGTCTTCTACTGGTCTCTCTGTTCTCTATCTTGTATCATCACCATTCATGCTTTCACAATTCATTAGTTCTCTTGATCAAAGGAACTATACGGCAGAGGCTTAACCTACGTGTAATGTAAACAGCAAATATATTGCACATATCAAGTAGACTACAAAATTCAGTGAAGCCTGTTCCAGTCCTACCATTAATCATCATCAACTCAATTATTCCTAATAACCACCCGCAGCACACAGCATGTGATGTTCCTTTAATTATGTGTCTGTTTGGGGGTCAAAGAGAAAAGAAAGGAGAGAGAGAGAGTAAGAAAAAAAATATAGGTGGTGCTACCATCATCATCATCATTAAGAAAACATTCATCAAACGAGCATGCTTTCACACTGCGGTGGGTCAGTTGTGGGGGAGGGGGGGGGATTGAGAATGTCTGTGGAAGACTAAATAATTGTGTGGTCAGTCAAGGAATGCAGAGACCCATGAGCAGGACTGATACTCAGGGGTACGATGCATGCAGAGGTAAGCCTTAGAAGTTATCCCTGAACAGCGGACTCTCAATGCACCGCCTCGCCTGCTTGTAATGCTTCAACAAAGGCCATTCGGGCGCATGTTGTGCACTGCCCCAAGGTTCAACCAAAAAGCAGTCTTTCTTCTGCCAAAAGGATAGGGGGGGGGGGGGGGGGAAAGTTCGTAAGAAAAGAAGTAATTTCTTTAGTGGCGGTGAACAATGAATGATATTTCTTGTGCGTCAAGAGTGGAGCACCTATCGCTGCTACATTGATTTCAGAACATTGGGTGCGGGATTGTGATTGTATCGGAGAAGAGATCCTCTTACATATCCTCAATCTTCTACTCCTTGTAGTGTGCATGTACATGTACATATTCCCACATACTTCCATCACCTCACTGCAATGAGTATCAGGAAGCTGAAATTCTGTTTACCAGGCAACACTAACATTCACATGTCATTGTCAAAGATGAACATTAACATCAGAATGTAAAACCACAAATAGTCACTGCATAAAAATTTTTATGATTTGCAGCCGACAGCCTTTTTTTTTTTTTTTTAATTGCCAATGGCATTCAATGAACATGCAAAGTGTAGACAAGAACTTTCACATGCATTTAATTTCACAAATCTTGGCTCTTGCAAAATTCATGAAATTAAAATGTAGGCCCTACATGAAGATTTCTGGTTTTACAGCAACATTCATACATGGGTATGAATAAGAAGCTGATAAAAGTGTGAATATCATGGCCCTTGCTTCACTCATGTTGAATGTCATCTCCACAAATTACTGGTAGTCTAATGTCCTGACACGTTTGATACTTTGATGATACATTTTAAAGGAAACCAAAGCCCATATTTGAATGTGAATTGGGTGAAGCAGCAATATTAGCAGAACGCATTTGTGAAAGTTTCAGAAAATCAGACAGTTACAATACTGTAAAACATGATATATTCGTGGCATGAATTAGCATGAAATTTTCGCAAATTGCCACTGGCATCCAATGCATATTGTGTAGATAAGAACTTTTTAATTTCAAGAATTTTGAGGCTCGCGAAATTCAAATGCACACGAACATTCCTCGTTGTACAGTAATTCAAAAGTTATGAACTTTTTTAGCTTCAGTGCCATTATTGCTGGATAAGGAGACTACTATACTGATGTCATTATGGACAATGATATAAAGGGAATATAAAGAACTTGTAAAATATTTTCACTTTTCCAGCTTAATGAAATAGCACTTGACTTACCTCTTTCAGAAAGCAGGGGGAATATTACCCTGAACATGTCAGTAACAAGTTAATGGAATGTGTACTTTCCATGAAAACTAATTTTCTTTTGGAATTCTCCTTATATCATGTATTGTGTTATTTTATCAATGCTATATATCTACGTTCATCATAATTTGTCAAATACTGTAAAACGCGATATTTTCATGGCATGAAAGTGTCGCAAGTTGACACATTAAACGCACAGGCCTATAGTGTAGACAAGAACTTTTGAATGCATTTTAATTTTGCGAATCTTGGCTCTCGTGAAATTACAATTCACGGGAACATTACTCCTTTTACAGTTATTAGAAATTCAAGCTCTGGCTACAAACAATAATTTTTATTGAATTGATAAAGATATAAACAGTGGTAAACTAGAACCTTCCCTTTTTCCACTTTTTATTCACCCATTTACGAGTGCAATAATAAAAATTTAAAAAAATCTTAAATACACATTGCATATAAATGTTGCGGTAAAGTTAGAAAATTATGTCCATGACCATACACTTCAATAAACCAAGGCCCTGTTGCATAAACATTGAGATCAAACATCGGTCAGAAAATCAAACATAAGTCGTTGAGTACTTTCTCCTTGGCCGATACCTCACTTATGCTTGATTTTCTGACTTACAATGTATTTTTGATTGCATTTATTTATGTAACAGGGTACAGGACAGACATCCTCCAGAAATACAACCAACACATGAATAAGTCTAACCTAGACTTGAATCAGGGAGGGGAATAAAAGCCCTCACAAACTCCAATTGCCAGCCTTTCCTCCTAAGAAGAAGGGATTCATTCACTCCTGAGACTGGGAGAGAGACGGGTGATGAATCAGTGGTCCTGGAAACCAGCAAACAGAGGAAGAATACTGCCTGAGAATACCCTCAAATGTTCATGCTTACCCAAACAGTTGTCACAGAGGATGTACAAAGACAAAGGCAAATTTCCACGCCCCCTCTGGCTGTGGCCTGCTGGAGATGAAGAATCTTTTCGTCAAAAAAGCCTAATGGCAAACTGGGCTTTCAAAAAAGTCAGCGAAAAACTTTCAATAGAAAACAAAAAAATTGGGTGTGTCACATACTTTCTTGGAGAAAAAAAAAAGAAAGTGAAGAAAAAGGAGCAAGGAAACAGATCACAACATACTATGTGTACTTGGTATACACATCTTCCTGTCCACCAGCATTGTCAAACATTCATTACCACATGAGAAGTCCAGACAGTTTTAAGTCCAAGTTCTTGTCCATGTTCAACCTGTCTAAAGCACCATTACAGCATGTGATGAACTGGATCAAGCACTGACATGCTCTAAGACCATCGAACCATACATCAATTTTAGGGCTGCTCAGTCTTTACGTGTTCTAAACCAATCAACAATCTAACTTCTGCAATTAACAAGGTAATTCATTCACAAGCAGAATTTTGAGACATGAAACTTGTTCTTATTTTTTCATTATTTTATTATTTTTTTTCCAATACATCAAGCATCATGCCATCAAGATGTGTGTTATACCTATTCCCAAATTAGCATCTTAATTGTTATCTCAACTGTACAAGTTTACACAAACAAATCTTAATCACTTACATCAAGTTTTGACTTTCACAGTAAGGTAGATGTAAATCCAGGAAATGCTTGGTATTAGAATGTATTAGTACGAGGATGAACACTTACCTTTTTTTCTTAAAAGAGAAAACAACTGCATTTCTTTTTTTTTCACGAGAGAAAACAACTGCATTTCTTTTTTTTGTCTGTCCAACAATTTGATCTAAAATGCATTTTGAAACAATAACATGTTCAGAGTTATGAAATATCCAAACTCTGAAATGAGTATCTGTCCCAACAGCAAACTGCTAACAGCATTTTATATTCCCTTGTCTCTTGGTACTACTATGCCTACAAGCAAAAGAAACTACCTAAAGTATGTGCATGCACCATGGTGGAAGTGCATACTGTTTGCACATGTATGCCACATATTACCAGAAAATAACAACTCTCATGTGAGAAATTGCCAATTATTCTCTTGAAAAGTGATGACTTCTTTCGTATTCTGTCAGTGTGGTCCTCCATCATACATCAAACTACTAGCAAATTTTTTTTAAAGTCCCAATTTGCAAAATATATACCGGTAGTGTATACAGTACTTACAAATTCATAGATAACCTCCAACCATCTCAACCATGTTTTTGTGGTTGAGGCATTCTGACTGCAGACATGCAAAAGGAATTCAGCAAAACTAAGTTGAAAAAAATCTTGGGTTCATGATTGGCCACATGTTTAGGAGTTACTTCAAGTGTGCATTTCTAGAATCCCCCCCCCCCCCAAAAAAAAGAGAAAAAAACCCCTCAATTAGCATAATACATACTGAGAAATACATGCAAAAATGAGTTCTTTGCAGTTGCAAAAGCCTCCTTGTTGCAATAGCATAGTTCTAATTCTCCAAAATTTTTGTCTGGGGATGTTGCTCATTGTAAATCCTCTCTTTGCATTCATATCAATGAAAAATTGACAGAAACAATTAATTCTTTAAGATTTTGATTAATGAATGTCAATATCAGATTCTTTTATGTTTTCCAAGAAACATAAAACACAGTTCTTTCATGCATATATTTAAACCGAAATGCATAACACTGTGTGTCATTCCATGTGAAGTTTTACACAGGTTATGTTGACATCACAATACAAAGGTAGCTTTTGTGTATGTGTGTGTGTGTGTTGCCCATGGGACATTTCATCACATGACTATCTGATACCGATAATTACCCACTGCCTTCCATTAGTAATGAATTTGATGAGCCTCTCTATCATCTACAAATGTATGTACATTTACCCATGGTATATATTTCAGCAAAGTATCAAAGATGATGAACATGTATTCACAAATGGTGTAAATACATTTTCTCTGCCTGTACAGCAAGGAACCATTTAAGAAGACCAAGTCCTGTGCTTAAATGCAACAATGACTCATGTATTTCAGGTGCACTGAATTTCTGCCATTCAGGTCTGCAATTTGGTGTGTGCTTTTAGGATTGGCTCTAGTGGACCAGGGAGGTGGTATAATGGTTTGCTTGTTGGAAGCAGGGATGAAGAACTCCAAGGGTGGGTACCCTCCTGGCACACAGCGCCTACCTCTATCCACTGACACAAACGCAAACAGACCCACTCTTATGCTAATGGAGGCATCTGCCGCCCCCTCTACACAAGTACAGTCTTCCACTGCTGGCATTGGGACATATTTGCTTCATGAAAAAATGTAGTTGCATAAGGAAAACACTTTGATGAGTATTTTCACTCTGTATTGAGCATTTTCATATTTCACAGAAGCAAAAATCAACTCAATATCAGATAGATGAAGGATAATTTCTGGTTTGAACAAAGCTGACTAAGTGACAGGTAATTGAATTCGACCGTGTGGGATGCAGGACATACTTTCACTTGGGTCTGCCCGGATGACAAATTTCAATGGCAGGAGACGAAGAGAAGAGGTTTGAAGTGTTTTGAGTAGGAAGTAAGAGATAAAGGATGCAAGAAAGGTTGCTTGGTACGAACGCAAATGTTTGGAAAAACATGCAAATTGAAAAATATCTTCTATTTGTCGACCTCCGCACAGAGGGGAAAATTGACTGGATATAGACCTTTGTCGGCAAACTGTAAACAGCAGCAAAAGTCAATCGAAACCACTACTCTTTTGACAAAACCAGAAACCTACGGTTTGTTTAAACTACCTCAACATAATGGAAGCCCTGGTGAGGGATTCAAACTCTTTTTCTAACAGGATAGTGGTATGAATTCATCCGGTAGTTCCTAACGTGTTTGAAACCTGAATGCTGTCACTGAAAAATTGTCATCAGAGATTACACAGAAGAATTCCCTAAAGGACTGTAAAAGCAATTTATTTCTGTACAATGGGGGTTGGTGACTGTCATCCCCCCCCCCTCCAAAAAAAGTGAAGTTATTATGAGTAACAAATGTTTACATGGGGGATGTAAAATACTTGTTTTCCAGTCTTGAAGAGCTGATAGTCACAACAGGTTTTGACAGGTTGTTTTGCAATGTTTTGTTTCTTTCTTTTTCCATTAACGTGTGAGGTAGTGATCCTGTCTTACAGAAATGCAAGATGATTTCTAACTTCATTAAAAGACTATGCAAGTTCTGGCACTTGAATTGACTTGGACAGCTGAAAACTGTGAAATTACCCAGATATCAAAAAAGGAACAGAACAGCCATGTGAATAATATTCATATCAAGTACGATGCAGATATTTATGAGAAGCCTAGAAGGACTGACAAAACATGTGTCGTCATCATCTGTTTCAATTAAAATGTATGGCATTCTACTGATTCACAGTCTGTCGAAAGAGATGGTTTCTGGGCCTATGTAACATAGTATATTGTTTTCCCATGTACCTATCAGAATATCATGAGAAAACTATAGGGCAAACATGTTTTGATCTCTATGCACTCAGAGCCAAAAGAAAGAGGACTGTGCAGGAGTTGCCACATTCATGTAACCAACAGACCACTACTAAAGAAAACCATTACAACACCCCTATTCATGTAGTAATGATAAAGACTCCATCATCATTGGTTTTGACTTGTTCATCGAGTGGCGATCTGTTAAACTGCACACTTGAATGAGATATTCAATAATGTCTTGGAAATCGCAGACTATTACCTTTCAATAGACCTGCACAAAGGTGAAATTCCAGCTGAAGTGAATGATGTAACACAGAATCCACACAGGCAACACCACATGAAAAGTTACATATTGGTACTAAATACAGTGTAAGTTTGACCTTGTTGGTGACAAACCTCTTTCATGCTCATCTTCTACAGTCCTATCTGGATATGAAACTCTCATGAGCAGATGAGATACTGGTTGCCATGGCTACATGTTTGCTCCATGTTCACAATATTTCATACACTAGTAGGTATGTCTCATGTACTAGAGTGTACACGTAGACATGCCATATCAATATAACTGATGTTTTAAATCACCAAAAGGCCATCCCCTTTCCCTTCCCTCTTCCCCCTTGTGTCCCTAATTCATCTACAAAGCTAAACATTGCCCCAATTCTGTCTCCTCCACAAAGGCAACCAAGTCAATCAATAGAATCGATCGCCACCTTTGTTCCCTCGTACCGTTATAGTTTAAATGAGCTGCATAACACTCCTCTACGACCTCTGGCATCTGATGTCACAATGGGATGATGACATCACGTGTCCCACTGGATAGCAATGGGGAGCACCAACACACCTATGCTAGTCTTCGGTCAAATCTCTATTGAAACTTTGTATATAAACTATATACACGCTAACAACCTGCAACAACTCTGAAATGAAATTGCAGGGAGACTACACCTCATTTTCAGCCTATAGTGTCTGAATATAACATGTCATTAATTTAACAAAATCACCAACAGAACTACACATTCCATATGTCTGTATTCAAGAAACAAATATCATAACAATGTTATCTCAAATAATATACCAATAAACAGAGGACAATTCAATGTGCAAACATTGTTTCTGTGGCTTTGTGTATACAACAAAAATGTGGGTTCTACAAATGCAACATTGATTTTTCTTTTTTTTATTCAGCCATTTCTGTGATGTAACTCAACAAAGGAAGAAATATAAACCAGTCATTCCAAGAGATCTGTCTCGAATTTTCTGGAATCAAATAAGTGAGTTTTTGGTGAAGAAAGGGTAACGTGCAGGCTATACTGCATGTAATTAGTTTTTGTCTTATTGATTGC
Source organism: Diadema antillarum (assembly GCF_040938485.1). Classification (NCBI taxonomy): domain Eukaryota; kingdom Metazoa; phylum Echinodermata; class Echinoidea; order Diadematoida; family Diadematidae; genus Diadema; species Diadema antillarum. Next base: position 2,066,382 of record NW_027271032.1, on the reverse strand, counting down.
TTGTTTGTGGCATGCCATCAAACAAACACGTAGACCTACGTGTACAGAAAAACACTTTCAAAGCCAGATATTTTTGTGTGATTGATAGCTGTGTGAAAACACAGGCTAAAGACTTTTAGACCTCATTAAATATTCATGAATTGGCCTGGGCCGAGGCACAATGGAAGGTTTGTTAATGCTGCTTTCAAAGTGAAAGCAAGGACATTTAAACAGACCCGTGTACCAACGTTATTCACGACGTTTCTGAATCATATGGCAAATGATAAACAAGATCAACTTCATATTCTTTTATAGAATATAATCTATTTAGTCACTACATGTACAACTATATGAAGGTACAGATTGTAGGTATGGTTTGCTACAAGGGAGTACCACTGTATGCATTGGGTTGCCATGGGCCATATGTTATGAAAGGGTATTTATTTAGTTTTTGCACATAAAATGTTCAAACTAGTGTACATGTGTTGCAAAAAAATAAATAAAATCACAGTATTATTTCTTAGAGATCGAACCTCTACCAATAGCAGATGTCTTGGTAATATGAGTGCTTTTGTTTGTCTGTTTGTTTGTTTTGTGTGTTTTTTTTTTTTTGGGGGGGGGGGGGGTCGTTCCCTCATCAAAACCTCAAAGAAGCTCCTTGCAAACTGTAATACAATTTTTGGTTGTGTGTGTGCATCTTTTTTTTATTAACTGTCCATTATTCTGTCAATTGAAAAACTAAATGTTATTCTGTATCTCTTTTTCTCTAAAACATTTTTTCCAGATCAAGTGAAATTGAGGTGATAAACATATATTACAGTATAACTAACACTCTGACTTTAAAATTAGACTTAATTTCAAAAAATAAACTTTGCAGTAATAGCAACAGTTGAAATCAAGAATAATACTGTACTTGCTGTGCCACAGCTAAAAAGTTAAAACTCTTCTTTACTGATATCCTGTTCAGAAGCATGTAGCTTGGCAAATGTTTTGGTATATCATAGCAAGACAATTACAACTTGCTGAAGTTACTGAACGATTTAGTATCACTGCATTACGATAAAATGAATCATATCATTTGATACCTGGGGATATCATTGTTTGGTGCAGTAATCTCCATGTTGAATAAAAGAATAAAAAGATCTGTGGAGTTTCTTTTCAACAATCTTTTGCTTTATTCCTACAGCTCCAACGTGTTTACTTCTTAATTTCTTTAAAAAAAAAGCACTTTATTTTTAGCACATCAATGGTGTATCAAAAATTTCAAACTATATATCCCAGAGATAATCACTGTACCTATCCAAATAACTACACTAATTTCTATTTAAAATTGAATGTTATCTGGGCTGTTTATATAAAATGAACACCTCAAATAACAGCAATGAATGACAAATGTGATATTATTTTTAGTTCACATATATATTCTTCCCATGTTCAAAGCATTTAGTGTTGACCGTCATGCAATCAGTACGTGGAAGGAAAAATGTCACATTTAACACAATGTTTCCTTACACTAAAGCACAAAGGGCTCAGTTCTTTTTCACATCAAGTTACCCAGTCACAAACATTTGAATTTCCCTACACTCATAGTCGTTGAAAGAACATACAGACCAGCGTGAGTACACGTTCATCCCTTCCGAAGGGAAGTGAAAGACGGGCAAGTCATCAAACAATGACGTCTCCTTCCAATGGGAGCTAGAGGGAAGGGAGCACAACCAGATATTCAATGAAAAAAGGTTCAGTGCTGGACAGCTATCTTCTGAATGGCATTTAAATGTGCAGAATAGGAGCATTCAAACTCTGAATGGATGGGTTTACTGGAGAAGGGGATGCAGATAGTTTTAACTTGTTCACAAACTAAGCACACAATCTCTTTGCACAGAGGGTTTCTTTGTGTCTTGACCAGAGACCATCCCACAACTGATAGGCCTATGTGGTCAGCAAGGAGGACCATCCATATCTCATTCTAGCATACTTACTGTAAACCACCACATGACTGTGACATCCCATGATGCACTGGGAATTTGAGATTGACCCTCTACCTCAATACCAAACAGTTCCAGATATCGCTGGCATCTTGTTCAGTATTGTTGCGGGTACCATGGTAAAGACCAAGACAGCAAAAGCTTCCTACTGCACAACTCTTCACGAGTTTATACAGTAGGCAAAAGCAATGAATTCTCCTTGCGGCAAATATAAAACAAAAACAAGAAGAAAACACCTAAGTACAGTACATGGACTCTCACACAGCTTTGGAATACCACAGCCAGTAGACCTATGTACTGCATGCATGTATTCTGCTTTGACAATAAGGCCAAAATGGTTAAAAAAAACAACAACACACAATTAAACAAGGAAACAAACATCAGTTTGTATGCTTTTCTCTTATTTATACAATTTAAACAACTGTGATGAATCCATTTTAAGATATAAAATAATTAATTAGGCCTGAACAATTCACCACTGAGAATATGATATGTGGTGGCATTCTGCATTCTTCCAAGATAGATAAAACAAAGTAATCTGTTCACATTCACACATACATACATCCGTGCACATATTCACACACATACAGAACTACGTAGCCTACTTCAAATCTTGAAACTCAGAGGACCCCCGCTTTGAAACCTTCCTGAAGAGAGCTATTGTGCTATGATTATGAAGCCCATCAAAGCACAAGTGTTCAAAACATGGCAGGGGGAACATGGGAACCATAAAGTCGAAAAAACAATGCACATGGAAATCCTTTACTGCATCAGAGAAAGAGGCCAAAACAATGACATAAAAATCATGCAGAAGAATATGTAGAATGCCATGATGATTGGTAGGAAAGGGAACTTTGCAAATATCTGTAAGACACCTGTATATCACAATCAGGCGACATGACCTCAAAGGTCCACCAAACAATGGGATGCTTATTTTACTTGTGCTCCCTTTCCTTCACAACTTTCCACACAATGGCACTGAGCCAACTTTCACCTCAGCAGGACAGCCATTGTTTTATGGTTACCATGGTAACGCAGGTCATATATGTCAGAGGTGGGAAGAGGTAGGCTGCAGTTGGACCCTTAAATGCCTGTCAAATGGTGATTTATGCCCATTGAGTCAGATACAAAGAACAGCATTCGAAACAACAGGGTCATTCTATCGAGACTCTAAACAGGATTGAGGCATCACCTGACCAGACTAAAACAACTTGATGCAAGAACTTTCACTTGAACTTATCCATCTGCTGAACATTGTGTTTGCACACAAAAAATATATGAACAGCTCTCTATATGCATCATCCTACCTAGATTATTACCAGATCAAAACTGCATTTGATTTGGTACAAAATAACATCAATCCAATTAATAAATGGGCCCATACATTATTTGTCAACTTCTTACAGTTCTGTTTTGATCGCTTGGTATTTAGTCCTGATTATGTGCTAAGAATTTACAGTTTTTATACTGTCTTTTTCATTTTATTTGTGGGACAACACTATAAACAAATCCTTCATCATATTCACTTTCTTCTCTACCACATGTCAATCACAATGTTTGATGAGAACAGTACCTACATTGAATGGTACATTGTATGTGTTTGAGTAATCCAGAGAACAAACTGACAAGCAGAAATCTAACAAAGCTCAAGACAGACCACAGGGATGATGTTGATCAATGTCACAACAGGGGCATATACTCAAATATCATATTTCAAATTAGACTGACTGATATCTTGAAACTTCACATACCATGATATCCACATTATTTTCTTTTCCTCACAGTTCTCGAGCTTATATTTAGGTGTTCAAATTCATTGTAATGTACTTTAGAAGCATACATATGCCAGGCGTCCTCAAAGGATAAATGGGTTTCATTATAAAATTAAACTGCTTTTGACAGGCAGAGAGCAACAAACCCCATGGCATTTCTGCTCGCCTTAGGGCAACTGTTCCCCCTCTCTATAGGACACAGTCACTGTTGAAACGTAAAGGACACTTGCCCAAATGCCTGTTTTTGGCGAGTGGTACCAAGGAAAGCTCCTTGGTGGTACAAACATACTTTAGCCATGCCTTGACAGCATCAGCAGGAGAGTCAACAGAAATGAATATCTTTACTACAAAACTTTGAAAGTAGGCAATGTTTGAAGAATTTGGGCTAAACTTTGGAGGCATGTCTCTGTTCAGTTCTCAACTATTGTAAATTTAACAGAATTACGTTACACCTAAAAGCACATGAAAAATCAACAATGATAAGACCATCCATGACTTCACAGGAATGCTGATCATGTGTATGATGCTTTCTCTTTCACTCAGTTCTTCTGTTTCTTCACTGAAAAAATATTCTCCTGGTAGAAACTAGAATGCAATTGCCAGAATCTTTACCTAAACCTTGACCTTACTTGCTCTTGTAATATCAATTTCCTTTTTGAAAACTGAATGAAAATATAAACACACATTTTGTTAAACATTTTTCTGTCATTTTTCTGAAATAAGCAGTGGCCGTTCAGTCAAAACTCTATTTTAGTAATGTCCATTTCCTGTTCAGTCTTGTGACCCAAAAGTATTTCATCTAATCTGCCATCACTTGCCTTGAGGGAATCAAAGGATTTTTGGCTCTTAGTATTCTACTTTCACTTTCATCTTCTCTCTGGGTCTTGGCAATGACCTAGTAGCTAAAGTTTAGGCCTATAGTTGGAGGTCACAGTGAAGTGACCCTAACGGTGAAAGATCAAATTGACGGTTGACCAATCATTCAAAGGCGAGGCATTGGAATTTCTCATATGGCTTGCAATGAAGTCATCTATCACAAACAGTGTAACTTATATGTTCATAATCACACATCATGCTAACTAAAAGGTAGGCCTACAATGTAGGCCCTATAATACTGCAGTAATTTCTTTGAAATTCTTTGAAATCAATAATCAGAAAAGACTGATATAGGTTCTGGATTTTCCTTTTTGTTCAGTGATTTTGAGCATCCCCCAACATTACATGAATACACTGTAGATTAGTGATTAAACAACTAACGTTATATGATAGGCCTATGCAATCCATTGATGTCTTATCCATTCCAACCTTTCATGCCTTTCATTTTTTAATGTATATTGTAAGCACAAAGCACACTTTAATTGTTCAATCCTCACCTGGTAGGTGGGACAGAACTCTCTCAAACCTCCTTCCTCTTCGTCAGTTTACAAAGTAATTATGACTTTGAGTCATCAACACAATTTTCTCATCATACTTTCTCTGCCTGTGTGTGTTGTTTGTCTCATCCGAATACTTCCAATAAATACATAGGCCTACATGTAGATACACTCACATACACACATACAACAACGGATACATAACTGTTGTATGTACCACCTAATTGAATGGCGATTGGACAATACCGGTGGAATTTGGTTCCCCACGCAGATCCCATGCCCCAAGGAACTGCTCTCCTCCTTGGGATCTTGCCGCCCCCTCCTGAGCAACCTGGACAAATACACAACACCCTTCCTTCCCCCTGACTGTCTGAAAGTAACTGAGCTTTGGACATGATCAATTGTCCTGGTCACATTTTGCTAATGGTCATTTCACTTTGTTTGCACCGGCAATGAAATCCATGAATAGTTGTACACAGCAGGTAGAATAAGAAATCATGCCCTTGGGGGCATGTGTAGGAGTGATGAAGGGGGCACCATTCTGGTAAAAAATAGGACTCTGTGAAACTATTTCCAGATAAGATTTCTCCCGACAACGAAGGAGAGTTTAACAAAGGGAAAACATACCAGAATGTCTCATTGTTCGATGCAGCCCTGGTGCTTGATTATACTTCTAGCTAGCTATGCACAAAACATTCAAAGTTGAGGAGAAGGGGGAACAAGAAAGGGTTCACACAAAACTGCATAATGCAAGACTTGGCTGCATGTCTACGATATCTCTTGAAAGAAATAGGCGAGGCCAGTCTAAATTTTTGTTCTACATGGCACACTCCTGTGCTCTGATAAATTTGTTGAGGTAGTATGCCCTATGAACATCTCTTGACAGGAAAATGTGAGATTAATTTTTTGCACAAATACAAGCTACCTAAAAGACAACAGTGGCTAACTTACGTCAACAAAGGGGGGTGGGGAGTGGCGGAGAGAAATAGACAGCGATATTCATCATGTATTCTTCTTGCCCAGTAAGAGTAAGATGTGCAAGTATCTCAGATGAAAATGGTAGAGTTCTGGTGTGAATTTACCCAGTATAAGCGCCAATCAAGCACCAATACTTCTCAGGCAGTACTGCATTCACATTGTCCAGTTGTCCCAGTGCTACGCCGGTGTTGTATCCCAGTTGTACAGGGACAGGTGGCACTGGCAATGTGCATTTCCGAACATCACAAATGTAATAGTGTAGTTTGCCGCAGTACAGTCCTGTTACAAATTGATTCCAGAATGTTTCCCCCTACAAATGCTTGCTTAGCACTTATCTTTACTGGGTTATTAACTCACACCAGAACTATACAGTTTCATCTGAGAAATACTTGCATGTCACAGACAGCTTACAACTGTAGCTCATTTTGGCATTAAAGACCCCCCCCCCCCCCAAAAAAAAAAAAAAAAAAAAATCAATTGTCTTTTTATTCATGTTACCCTTCATTACAATATTAACGTGGCCTACATATTGATGGCAAAAACAAGGTTTGAATTGACAATTTTAGACAAACAAGAGGGAAAAAATCCTTAATTTTGCTCAAGATAAAATTTTGAAGTGACTCCGAGTCAAAAGGAGACCATATTCTCCATGAAATGAAGGTACAATTTACACCTTTCTAATGGTAAATCAAAAAGCTAATCTACGGATTGTTAATCTCTTGACATGACGTTCCCCAAAGGCACCCGTACTGAGGATGAAAAAGATTGCTGACCGCCTCCCGCTTCCTACATTGTATTATATGCCAGATATATGTGACACTTGTCTCAGCATCTAGGATGATGGTGTGTCCAAGAGATCATGGTCAGATTGTCATTATATCATTTAACAGAAACACATCATGAAGATTAAAATATTTCCCACTACAAATTCAAGAGGATGCTGCTGTGGTCACTGCTGGGTACATTGATCAGCAGTGAATACCCACTGCCCACTTGTTATAAAGTTTCGCTCCACTACGAGTTCACAGAACTCAGACAAGTGATAATATGCGTTGAACAGGTCATTACAAATGCACTGCAACACCTGTCTTTGTGATGGTTAACTGTTTTACACTGAAAAGGCAGCCATCAAGGACAGATTACCAAGTCTTCAATTGCCTGGGGAGAGAACTTTGGCCTCTATTAACCAATGGCCTTCATGCTTTTATTGCTTCATGGTTTACACAGCATAAAATCTAGAATGACTCAGAATGCCATAAAAAGATAGGACCTGGATGATTACCACAGCCATGCTATCATCCGATGTTGATCTTTTGTACAATAAAATATCTTTGTTCACTGTTAAATAGTGCAAATACTGTTTTGGGCCTACTGAAGTCTGGTTTATGATCCATACATACATGTACAGGCATAATTATGTACAATTTATGTACTGAAGCCAGGGAGGTGTGTCTCTTTCTTACACATAGTTTTCTGCTGTGGCATAAATTCACTGAAGCACTGTTAAGTGCTGTATCATTTCACTGTTCCATTATCACAGTTGATATCAATAAAATGTCATCAAACTTAAAAAAAAAAATCAAAATATTGAAATAGAATCCCCAAGTTTACCCATTTTCACTGAGTTGTCTGATAGTGGTTGCAACCACGGAATGAAAACTTAACTGCCTGAGGTGATATGACTGTGACATTAACTTGCAATTTCCACATTGGTTTGTGCACAATACATCTACTCTATCATAAAACAGTTGGTTTGATAATTTTGCGACTGCACGTGCAACCTTTCATTCTATAAAACTGCCATTGTTGCTCAGCTAATTGTAAAACAGATCAATGATGTGCAAATCTCTTTTCATTTTCATTTCATGTAATATTCGGGAAACTTAGAGAAGCTTTGTTTGAGTGAAGGTCAGTGTTGCATATCAAAGGCGGCTAATAAATTGCTGTCCAGTAAAAAGAGAGAAACTTTCTCATTTCAGGTCTGGATGAACTCTCCAATTCTATGAAACGTATCCGGGCAATTACCCCCAGAGGGCAATTACCACCCGGCTAAATACTGGTTAGTGGTAAGGTTAGAGTTAAGATTAGGGTTAGGGTTAGGTTTAGTGTTAGGAGTTTGGGTTAGGGTTAGGATTAGATTCAGGATTAGGATTAGGATTAGGGCCAGGGCAAGGGTCCGGGGTAATTGCCCAGGGGGTAATTGCCCTAGACCCCTATGAAAATGTTGTAGAATGACATTTCACAATTCCCACATGCACCTACTTGGGTATTTGCATTTAAACTCACAGAAATTATGCTAGGAGGGTTCATCACATACCCAGGTAATGCTTCCAAATTTCTCTCCCCCCCCCCCCCCCCATTATTTTCCCCCCTGGCACGAAGGTTTTCTTAAAGTTTCATTTGTTGTTGTTTACCTGAGATTCTTTTAGGATACTTAAGTTAGTTAGAGGTTGGGATCACTGAGAGCTATAATTCATTGATTAAAGCATGCACTGCCTTGTGCTTATATGATATGCCTCGTTATAATGCTCAGATATTATGATTATCAGATATTTTGATAAAAATGTAGCAAAGTCAGTCAACCTACAAAGCACTGTACAATGAAATGTATGCATCCACGCACATCCTTATGCAAAAATAGAAAACAAAACTAAACAAGCAAAACAAACAAAACAAAACAAAACAAACAAAACAAAACAAAACAGTACAGTAAGTAAATATACATCTTGGTGATGCAGGAAGCTGGAAAAGGAATGTCAGACATAGATGAAAACATAATTAACTTCACTCACGTCGCCAGTGAAGGAATATTTAGCCCTGAGTATCTTTCGATATAACCGTGTCCTGTTGTCGTCGTCAAACGGCATGCGACCACTCAAAAGGATGTAAGCCACGACACCAATAGCCCAGAGGTCAACCGACTGATTGTACGGCTTTCTCAAGAGTATTTCAGGAGCAATGTACTCTGGTGTCCCACATATTGTCCTCATCATGTTATTCTCCGGCCCTTCTGTCGTCCTACGATAACTTGCAAGTCCAAAGTCGGTGATCATGATTTTAGAGTCATTTCCTGGATGATAATACAGGAGATTCTCAGGTTTTATGTCTCGATGCGTGATGCCAAGTCCATGCAAATAGCGAATAGCATCCAGAACCATATGCAAAACATACGTGGCATCTCGTTCCGTAAAATTCCCTCTCGTTACAATCCTATCGAACAACTCGCCACCCGTGGCTAGTTCCATGATCATGTAGATTCTGTCCTTGCCGTCGAACACTTCCAAGAGTTGTATGATGTTGGTGTGCCTAACTCGGCGCAAGATATTGAGTTCCACTTCCCAGAATTGCTTTCCCTCTCTCTTCTTCTCCACCATCTTGATGGCGTAGGGCTGCTTGGAGGAGCGGTGCTCCACTCGTACCACTCGGCTGTACGTGCCAGTCCCGATAAGGGCCTTAATGTCATATTTTGCGTTGACCCTGGGGTCGAACTTGACCTTCCACCGGGCCTTCTTCTGTGGTCTATTTTCTCCATTATTGATGCGGTTGTACTGACTTACTTTGGCCGATGTGTTATACCCGTTCGGTACTCCGCCAGTCTCCACCGTTTTCACCCAGTCGATGTGCTTGTCCACAATCGGGGAGTCGGGAGCTAACTTGCCGCTCCCACAACCCATCGCAAGCACCTTTCTCCTCCAGTTTTCCCGCGGTGTAAAAGACACATAACTCACAAAATATCCACTTCATGAAAACATGATGAAGATTTAATCCAATTGTCCCGACATCCGATGTTCATCCATGGTTGTCTTCCTCCGTATCAACATGGTTTTCTTTTCTCCTCCTAAAAGTTTTCGATCGGTCGCATTACATACTACGGATGGTACGTCCAGCGATGTCCACACGATTGATTCGATGCTAGGCAGTACCCGCGTGTACCGTAGCATCACACACCATCCTGCCTGCGAGATGCACCTGTGCTGGGCCGCACACCGGACCGCTTTCAGCCAATGAGAGGGCCAGATCAGCTCTGGTATCTCAGAAGTTGTTGAAAAGGCTCGAAGGTTTATGCAAATAGCGAGGGTAAACACAGCCAGCAAGAATCCTTCCACGGTAAAGGTGTGATGTTGTGTCTTTAATTTAATGCTTGGAAAATACCCAAAATAGAGCTGATATTCAGTTAAAATCAAATATATGCTACTGATGGTATCAGTATCAACGTACCATGACAACCCAATTTCGCTTTGCGAGACAGTTCAGCATCATTTCCATGGATCAATCTTCGATTTCGAAGCCGGCGAAATCTGATCATTACGAAACATATTTTTATGTGAAGTTCAAGGTAGCCATGCGCTCCTGATCGTCAGAATTCATAATGGCAAGTCACTCGAGTGTACAGTTATCAGATGATCACTGAAAAAGAATCTGTATGATATAGTGGACTTTCACCCACTTACACACACATACACACACTCACTCATGTATGCATGTGAAATACATGTACACTCACTGTATATGATATTGTTGAAGAAGGAATGCTAAAGGAAACTTAGGAATGAATGAATGAGCCATATACGTCATGAGTCTTCAGTTTGTTTGTTTTTCAATTCATCTTGAGCGCTAACTGTTTCGGAGTTTGTATTAATTTTGGTTTTATTATTATCGTATATCACAGAGCCCCTGTGTGTTCATTTGTGGGTGCTTGCTAGAGAGGAGATAAATAGATGTAGAGGAGAGGGGGATACCGAATAGGGAAAAGAGTATTGATTGCGGGTGACCTACTTCGTCGACGCATGGTAAATAAGTGGATCTCAGAACCGGTAATCATTGCAGATATACTAATAGTTAGGTGTCTTAATATATCCATGCTCAAATAAAACATTTCAGCTAGTGAAGTCCAAGTTCATTGGTAAAAAAAAAAATCTTGGTATATTCAAAAGTTTGATTAAAACAAAACAAAACAAAACAAAAAGTAGAGAGTGAACAGATTTTTAAAGGCTCGGTAATGACCTCTTTATTATTGGTAAAACCAATGACATGTCAAGTGTCGCTATTTGTGCCTGTGTCGTAAGTTCCGGAGATACATATCAATCGATATCGTCTGGAGGAAAAGAAAAAGAAGGGGGGGGGGGGGGGAGCTGGATGTTGGGCAGCAGAACATTAATCATCTCCCGTTATATTCGTAGACTTCACCACCCCGACATGCTTAGATGGATTTTCTTTTGACCGTCCCGTCCCGTGGCTTGCAAATCTCCTCGGCTGTATTCTTCGTCACTTACCACTCTTGTCGGTTCTTCCTGCAGCCCCCCCCCCCCCCCTCTCCCTTGCCCCTCTTGTAACCCACAACCTCAGCAGACAAAGGCATGTGATGGTCGAAAGAGGTGGAAAAAGGTGTACTGCCTCTTAGCGGCTCGTAACTGACCAGAGAAAAGCAGCCTCCTTCATCTTTAACAATACCGTCAAATCCTCCAGCTTATTGTTGACTGCTAGGGCCATACAATAGCCCTATTGATTTGCCCCATTCAATCAGCCACACAGGGTAAAAAAAAAGTAAGTCGAGAAGAGAGGAAAGCAGCATGAAGCGCGTAGATACCGGTTACGTAAGCAGTAACGGATCTATTGTTTGCGGGCAGACTATTATTCAAATTTAAAAGAGGTTGGTTAGAAGAAAGAATGGCAAAGAAAGGTTTCTATATTTACTGATGGGTTTTTTATGAAAATGTGAATGCCACTTGGGTGTTTTAAATGCCCTGCGTCACAAGTTTTAACAAAGCCCGCTTGTGATCGCAACGCTATAGGCTGAAACCTGGCTCAGAGAGAGAGAGGAAGAGGGAGAGAGAGAGAGAGACCGGCTCACATTTTTTTTGACGTACATAAATGAGGATTTTCCTCTCTTTTAGAAGGTGGGGGACGACAACTGGAGTGCAAAAGAAACACCCCCAAACTGGCCCGTGTGTAGTAAACAAAACAAATACCTCCGATTATCGTTAGGTTCTAATTAGCAAGGAGGCGGACTTCATAACTTGTACTACCAAGCTGGCGCCTCTCACGAACAACCATTTCAAAATTCCGTTGCTGTTGTCCACGAATATGTTACCCATTGTAGGTGTCAAAGGGTTAACAAGTGGGAGCGAAAACGTCTGACAAGGTTTTTGGAATGTTTTCACCGAAAGAAATAAAAGTTTGCACCGAGACAACGATGCAGCTTCAGTGTAACACTTCCGGCTCAAACGAAGAAATAAATTGACAGATCCTTTTCCGAGTAACTTCACCAACTTTCACTTTCTGCTGGACAATGTTTTTGAGGGAAATCACCTCAAATGATATCACAATAATCTATGGGAACTACAAGTATATACTGTGATCACTTTTGACAGATTTCTCAAACGTTCTTCTTGAGTTAATTTTCCTTTCATTATTTTGACGAACTTCCATAGTTTTCTTCTTCGTTTTACTCTTCCTTCAGGTCAATTTGAAGGAAGAGTAATGTGTCTGGGAAATTTTTATAGAATGCCGCCACGTCGCATGACTTGTCGGCGGCTGAACTTCATAGACATTATTAACCATTCGAATTCGATGAAACAACAACCCAGCTTTAGAGCTTCAAGATAGTTCAGAAAATAAATGTGTGTTAAGGATAGAATTCTTTAATAGAAACGACCAATGTAAAAATGTTATTCAGTATATAATCAATGTTAAGTATTGTTAAATATACAAAATATGAATAGTTATACAAAATTATCGTTTCTAGAATAAACCGTCTACAGTTATGGCTTATTGGGAAAAATAGTGATATCTCGTTATATTTCAGGCTTTATTGCGAATTTTTTATATGGTAGGATATTTTGTGATACATGTACAACTGATCTACACATATGCATAAAATGTGATAACTCGAACATTTTTAAATCACTGTTACCAATGTGTGAATACTCATACCAGCCGACCAATCATCCCCATCATCCATGATACCACTTATCCGACGCCTCATCAATCGGCTTCCTCCTCCTCCTCTTCCTCATCATCTTCGATCTCCTCCCCGTGCCTCGTCTATAAAATTCCGCTCGGGCCTACATCTTCCCAGGTCGTGTTTTTTGTCTTTGTTGTTTTCTATTTTGCCTCTTTTCCATAAGTGCCGGATCAATTATTGACTCTACGAGAACATTTATACACGTCACACAAAACCTTTCGGAATTGTGATGTCCGAGGGTAAGATATTAGGTGACGTGAAATTAATAAGTGAACTTGAAAGAAAGTCCATGGCTCGGGGGGGAATTCATTCTTGAGGCAAAATTGATTACGGTTTATTGTTTTTTAGGACATGGCATCAATAAATCAACTCCGGTAATTCATGGAAAAGAAGAAAAACAAAAAAAAAAAATGTCGCAAAATACGTTTGTAATAAACATGTCATCATAATTATCATCGTCCATTCTAGATATATTTGTCGTTCTAGATATCTTGTTTCTTTCCTCTCTCTCATCTCTCTCTCTCCCCTTATTGCGTTTTTTTTCTCTCCTGAACTCTCCTAGGTGATTTGTGTTTTTGATGTGATTTTGTTTTATATGCTTTGCAACTTTGCAATCCTGTTATGAATGCACTCTTTCAATATGTCATATCTTTATGACACTCTTGTGTACACTTACGTGATTGTCAGTCTTCAAACGTTTTGATGAGTAAAGAATAATAAAAACCAAATAAGCGAATAAGTTCTCTGTGTCCAACTGAGAAAAAGAAATGAACACTTGTGAAATTTTGTGTATGCCTACTATGATAATGCAAAGCTGCTCAATACCTCATCATACACAGCTGTCAATGTGTCTTGCTCTCTCAACATTTATTAACGATCTATTTTTTTCTGTGTCCATTTTTCCCCCATCCAAATTATCACTCATTTACTTCTCTTTTCTGTTTTCATACTAAGCAATGCACGACAAAATTTCTTTTACGTCTATACTTTGGTCAATGCTTATGACACTAATATCTATCCTCATTCCCAAGTCATTATATGTATTACTCACTTACTGCTACATTGTAAGTAAAATGTGAAGGGAAAATATATATTCTTCTGTAAATTCACTTTAAATAAAAGATTTAGGTGAATATTTGCATGCAAGCCCACGAGTTTTGCCGAAAGATCAGCATATACATGGTATGACATTCCGAGCAACATCATTTGACCACAGTTGAAGTTTCTCGTCATTTTTTTTTTTTTTTGCTTGGATCAGCTTTTAATGAACTGTTACTCTTCTATTTTCATCCGACTACAGTATAAGTCAAGTTGAAAATGGGAGTGGGATTTGATAAGATGTAGTCATTTTTTTTTCCTCGAATATCACAGAAAATTTACTGAAAATTTGTTTGTCAGTCAAAAGGAGGACTTGAGAGGAGATAACACAATCCCTTATCCCACTGATTGTAAAATGATTTTTGCTATTATCTTTCTTAATTTCTTTTTTTTTAAATTTCCTACTTTCATGTTCTTTTAAAAAAGAAATATCGATTTCATCTAATTGTGTGTCTTTTCCTCTGCAACTTGGACACAGAATAGGATTGAGCTTTCAGGGTATCCAAAAAAAAAAAAAAAAAAGAGAGGAAAAAAATTACTAATATAAACAGGGCTTGACACTAACTTTTTTGTCTGATACTCCATTTGAGCCACTGGAAATCTTTAAATCTGAAATTTTGGTGGCCTGTAAAAGGTAGTGACCAGAAATAAAAGCAAATGTAAAACTCCTATTTTGAATCTTAGTTGCCCGACTGGGCCACCAAAAATTTAAATTAGGTGGCCAGGACACCAATCTTTAGTGGACCTGGGGCCACTGCCATAATGTCAAGCCCTGCATAATATGATAAGATATGATAATATGATAATGAACCAGATCTGAAAACAACTCCTGACAAATGGGGCTGGAAACAAAATATGTGTATAACAATACAGGTCATGTTTATCTCATATGTATAACAATGATTGCATTTGTAGTACATGTACATGTATGTATATGTCTCAAGAGATACATAGACATTCTTGAAATACAGGTTGAAATGCCATCTGATACTGTAAAAGCCTAACAAAACATCAGGCTCCCAAACAACAACAGAAGCAGACCAATCAATATTCACAATGGGCAAATCATAAAAATAAGAGTAAAAATCACAAAATGAAGGCAAAATGTAGCTTTTTTTTTTAAACAGAAAAGTAATACAATTTTATGAAACTATTCCCCAAAATGTACACGCACATGAATAGATTAAGACATACAATAAGCTGGTAGAATGGCCTTGTTAAAGTAATGTCCAGTGGCAAGCTGAAGACTTTATAAACACACTGTGATCATTAATATCAGTACAGCAGCAAGATACAAGCACATGAATTAAGATAAACTCCCTTGAGTGGAATGATACATGACATGGGTCATGAATAGACTGCACATGCAGAAATACAGGGAAATTACCCATTATTCCCCCTCTGCATACCCAACACAAAAATAAAATGCAGCAAAAGTTTTACTACTTAAATATAATGGTCTTTAAGCAGATGCACAATATACCAAATACATCAAAATTTGGAGACGTAAATCTCTACAATATACCATCACTTAAAAAAAAAAGATATTGTGATAATTCTAAACAAATATCTTGAAAAACAAAACTTTCCAGTCATAATACATTGTTCATTGTAATCATATTCCAACAAGCTGCCACAAGAGTAAAAAATCCAACACCAACATTTCTCTTTTTATTTGTTTGATTGATGGAAAATGTGGATAACCCTGAATGATGGTGACAGGTAATCTGAAAAATCGAATAAGAGAAGATAATATAATGGAGAGAAGTCAGTGTGGGAAAGTAACACATATGTGAAGGTAATAAGTACTTATTTTCATGTTGAATATGATATCAATGTATTTCAATGATTAATCTGTCTTGACATTTTGAAAGTAATGTATTCTATTGAAAGTAATGTATTCTACTGAAATTTGCATTCATATAGAAACTCTGTAAATCTTGATTGACAATCATTTTTGTTTAATTGATAGTTTTCAAAATTCAACATGAAGTTGTAACTACCTGTCTAGTTTAATTCAGCTTCACGCCAGTTCATACTTCCAATTACGAAAATACTATGACAATGTCTAGACAAACAATTCACACTGTGGCCAAATGAGAACAAAGCAGCCAAGATAATCTTGTCTTTAAAAATATCAGAGGAAGTTTTTATCTCAAGTCATAATTTTGAAATGACAAGTTGAAATTGTCACTGCGAAAAAAAAAGAAAGAGAGAAAACTATATTAGTAAAAAGAAAATCAACTTTACAAATGAATTATCCCTTTCTGAAACAACATGTGCTCTGATTTTTTTTTTTCTTTTTGAAACATAAATATTTATTCTGAAGTTCATGAGGTTACACTTGCCAATCTATTCATGAAGAACATAGATAAGGAGTATATGGTAATTGTCCTACAATACAGACAGGTGCTATCTATGTCTATATTGAGAGTACATCTGATG
Organism: Diadema antillarum; assembly: GCF_040938485.1. NCBI lineage: Eukaryota > Metazoa > Echinodermata > Echinoidea > Diadematoida > Diadematidae > Diadema > Diadema antillarum. The sequence goes on along the minus strand of NW_027271032.1, from coordinate 2,049,788 downwards.
TAGCTTTCTGGAAATGATTAATCTGTACACATACATCATCCCATATCTGAGTAAGAAAAGTGTGTATTCACAGAAATGATAGTATGTACATTATTTTCAATATAAAGTAAAGTCAACATAATATTTCATACAAATATCTTCAACTCAACTTACTGTAGAAAGACAACATCAGTAAACATAGATGTTATTTTGATGTACAGTATGTCCCCCCCCCCCCAAAAAAAAAAAAAAAATTACAACTGCAATTTTTACATTGATATCTTTCAAAATAATTGAACAATCTAAATACTATTTTAGGGTATGGAACTATAACTTTTTACCTACATCTTGAAGAAAAACCCCATTCATATTGGTTCAGTGGTCATGGAGAAATATGGATCTTTGTAATGCATGTCATGGGTCCATTTCTTTCCAAGTTTAGCACTTGGAAGGGCATCCACATGACTGAAAATATTTTGCTAACAACTGACAGGGCAACCAACAAGTGAATTCAAATTTAGTGAATATCATTATATCAATATGTGAGTATACAAATATGCAAATATGTGAATATTGCTGTTATGATCATCTTGATGAAAAAAAAAAACAGTGAAAGGAAAAAGAAAACAAAAAAGTATGGCAAAAGGGGAAGAAGACCTTAATTCAGTCTTCAATGAGTTAATAATTTCATATCTTTCTTTAATTATTCATTTTTACACCTTACTAATGTTTGCAAACGTCAGGAATCGGTATCCTTTTTGAAGTTAATTCATTTTTATTCTTTAGTTGAAAATGAAAGGAAACAAATAGTCACTTTTGACAAAGAAATGTTTGTGAGAGAACACAATAAACAACTTGGTATTTGTAAGGAATGAATACAACGGACAACGCATCTCTTTACAAAACTCAGAAGAAAGGAACTCCTGACATGCTTTCCAAAGATCTCCACTTCTCTGTGACCACTGAAGCAAATCAAATGGGGCTTTCTGCCAGATGTAAGTAATAAGTTATAATTTCACACCCTGAAATTGCATTTTGATTGATTCATTACTTTCATGGTTACCATTGCAGAAAGTACCATTGTAATATTTTTACGTCATATAGTACATGTCTTCTTTGAAAAAGAAGACATTCCACATTGATATAAAGATTAAATGACTTGTGAATATGTCTGTGTTATGCACACTGGTTTGCTTCCATCAATTAGATGTAATTCAGGGAAATTTGGTATTTGTAGCAAAGCTTACTTACTATGCTGAAATGCAAAAAATAAAATGTTTGATAAATATTAACAAAAAAAAAAAGACACAAGACAAGGAAAGTATTGTCAACAGGTACAATGACAAACTGCAAACATTTTACAAGCTGAAATTTTCACACCATTTTCAGATGAAGACATATCATGCATACTGTATTGAATGATTTACATAGACTGTACTGCACACAAAAACATATTTCTCAAATAAAAGCTAAAGAATCAGGAACAACTAACATTAAACAATTTAGGAAAATTATCAAGAAATTCATCACACTTGGAATGTCCATTAAAACATAGTCTCCATTTGCAAAATTGGAGGACTGTAGAAAATTCTGAAGTGGCCATTTGACTTTGTAGCTGTTTTCAAAAGATCTTTAACACTTTACATTATGAGGAATGCCACTGCCATTTTCATATCCCTTTTATTTTTTCATGACGGGTTTTCAGTAATTCTGCTTAAACCGATATATATAGAACACAGTATCTGAATACAATCCAACGAGACAGAATAGTCACACATCTTTTTGTACTTGTCTGCTTTATCGCAATATTTCATTGATCAGTTGCTTTTGTGTCTATGTGATTCTATTTGCAGCAATTTGGGGATGAATTTGCCATTCATTAAAAGAAAAAAAAGAAAGAAAAATTACATTTTATTCTCTAAGATCATCAAGATTTCTGCAGAACTGCCCTTCCCCAAAGCACATGCATGAGTATAATCATATAAAAGTATCCTTCCAAAGACATTTGCAGACGTGTCAAATGCAACGCATAATACTTTGTGGCATTCTGCACTGACACTTGAATTGAAATACTGAATAAAACATATTTCCATCTGCATATTTCTGATTTTCTCTTTAGATATATGAATTAGTCACACATCTGTACAAAATGAAAATTTGCAGTTATATAGTGATGCATTAGCGCAAAAGTTAACACAGTACGATACATTTTTGACAACAGATAAATACAGGGCTCACTGGTTTATTAATCTGTTTTAATAAAGATAGTCAACTTTTTACTGCAAGTATGTCCTTTTCCTAAATTTTAAGTCAAAATCATTAAATGAGAGCTAGCAGAGGACAAGAAGTTATGTATTCCAAAATAAGACCTAAACCAGTCGAAAATATTTATGCTTCTTTGGGAAGTGAAAATAGCTTGTGTGGTCTTTTCTTCCAGTTAATAAAAACTTTGTTGAAATTATAACAGCTGAAATGACATCTGAAATTTATCTGAACTGTGTGTAGGCAAGAACATCTGCTCTTCACCTGTAAAAACAATTCAAATCATTCTCGATGATGACTTCTATATTCTATGATTATTTTGTTTCCTTGGGTTGGTATGACAATAACCAGAATCATACTTATCAATAGAAATCTGATATCATTTTTCTCAAAGCACTTCACAGCTCTGCTTCTTCCTTGTCACATTTACAACAACAAAAAAAGTTAAACACAAAGAGGAATGCTTCACTTTGGACTAAAAACCATCGCAGTTTGAAGGGAATGTATGCGGAACAGTTTTGTCTCTCTCTTTCTCAAAAAATGAGTGCGTTTTTTAACCTTAGGCTATGCTGCACGCTGGCACTGGTCCGACAGTTCCTGACAAGTAAAAATCGCTGTCATACCAGTAACTTTTTTCAGGAATGGACCAGTAAAAGATGGAAAAACTGGTCAGACCAGTAGAAAAAATAGGTTAGTGTGCAGCCCTGCCTTAGGTGTACTGTAATGAAAAAAAAGGCTATAAATAAGTATGCCCATGGTTATGGGTGTCTACAAGAAATATGAAGAATGGCAGCGGTTAACACTAATAAACTCTATATTGTAATTCCACAGCTTTAACTCATTGAAAACTAGTCCTGTGGTAAGTGTCTATGAAAAATGTGTGTTAAAGGAAACTCAGCTTGTCCCCAGTGGGTTTAAACTGACATGTAACATGATATCACTATTTCACAGTCACTTCAGAAAACCTGGCTCCACTACTTCCACACCAAGAGGGCGCCCTTTGTGTTGATTGTTTTGAAGTCTGTCTTACCCAGTTACAATGGAAATACAGGGTAAACAAAACAAAACAAAAAACAAAACAAACACTTTCCACTCTTGTAAATCAATATACCATGGAATGATAGAAGTAACCGGGGGACATAAAAGAGAAGCAGAACTATCAGATATTTGTCTTGAAATTCAGCAGACCAGTATGATGTGAATTTTGAAATAGTCTTGGATATTAATTATATTGAAGGATACCATGATATGAACAAGGAGCTAAAAGCGATAAGACTCTTGGAATGTCTCAGAAAACCCTCAACTGTATTCATCTATGCACGGTCTGCACACAATAAGCATAGATGTCTCATCCACAACAATACATTACAACTGTATTGCTCTACTAGTCAGAAAATCGATTTCTTAAAAAAAAAAGTGATCACACGAGCCAAAGTTCTCTCTGACAGATAACTACAAGAATATTTGTTTTAAAGCCCCACAAAATACTAGATGGATATAATTTTATATATATATTTGAATCATATATGTAACTCATACATATCTTTTTTAATCCAAAGCGACAGAAAAACAACTTTCGTCATTGGCACAAACAAGGCTTAACATGTTTAAGAAAATTTTGACAAGTCAACCTCAGGCTCAACAATGCTGTCCAAAATTTGCTCTCCTATTTGGAAACTGCAAACAATAATTTGCTGTCAGGCTGTTACTGGACATTTTTTGAAGGTATGCTGCATTTACAGGAATTATACAATGCAACTAATCATATTTCTGCCCAAATACCACAATATTGTTAAAAATGAAATAGCCAAAAACATCAAAGCCTTCATTTAAATTTTGCTCCTTTGGAGTTGAAAATTATCAATATCAAATAGCATTGACAACACTGCCATCTCTAATTGGCTTTTTTTTAAAACAAGAATAACAAACCACTTTTTGTAAAATGTTGTATTGCTTTAGTTAAAATGGACCAATGTCACAAGAACCTTCTCTTTTGGATATTCCAATCTATTCTGAGAACTCAAAATCAGATATTCAATCATGGACTATAACCTTTTCTCTTGATAAGATATCACATATAATCCATCCTATAGGATTCTCTTATAATCTTGCAGGATTACATTTGAATTCTTATTTTTTATTTTTCTGAGATATTAGATCCTCACAGGTGATCACAAATACATTCGGATATTTCTTGCATGTCATAGGAATGATATGGACTTTAACAGACGTGATGAATTTCTGTTGGGGTAACCTCTGTGGTTGCTATGTAAAGTGGAGAGGCCATCTCTAGGTCACACAACAACACGGTGATATTCTCAGAAGAACATTAATGACAAACAACCGTTTGTTACAGTCACAGCTCTACATGATTGACAATAAGTACAAACGGCACATGGGAAGTATGTGCTCCCACTCCGATATCCGACGTCTGGTGGTATGAAGCTACTTGTGTTTCACCTTGGCACTTGTAGTATCATCTTATCGCTTATCATCTTTTTCTCTTCGTTCATTTCATTCTTGTGAGGAATGTTGGTATTTAGTCCCTGGGGAAGGCCATTCCGGATGATGATATTCCACGCTACCTCGTTTGATTTGAATCTCAGTTCGGTTTGCGAACGACCAACCCTCGTGGGCGGAGCTTAGACGGGCTGTCCTGTCATGATGCCGAGTTTCTTCTTCTCGGGCCGCGGGTTCAAGAAAACCTGGAAACAGCTCCAGCAGCACTGAGACCATCCCTGGGGCACACAAACCAATGACAAAATAGCACGCACACACACACAGGTGTGACGAGTCAGGAATGAGCATAGCAGTAACACAACTACCCACATCATATCCTATATGTGGTTCTACAATGGTACTTGACTTCCATGCAACAGACATTACGTTTTGTACACATCAACATTGACCTTATACAGTGTGTAATACAAATACCATGACACCTACAATGCTATCAACGCACAAAGGTACAAACTGTATGTACACACACAACAAATAGCAATTCATTTTGCTTTGGACTAGGTTTGTTTTAAGCTTCGAATATGTTCAGTTTGTGAGGATTGTCTTTGATTGTAGTTGTTGGTGGCTGTTTGATCACATCTTGTAGGGTTTTGATCCATGGTGTATTTTCATCCTCTGAAGTCTTTTGGCAATTTTCTCAGGTTGGCTCTGGAGAAACAAAAGCAGAGAAGTAAAAGAAAACGAGAATAAACGTAAAGGAGCAAGAAACAGTGCAAGGTTTCACGAACAAGATTGCAGAACACACATTTTGCAGTGGCACAATGCAATATGCAAGAAACAATGCAAAAATTCTTTTAACCCGTTGAGGACGAGTCCCGAGTATACTCGGACAAGCATCTATGGGAAATGTGTGTTGTAGCAAAATCAGTCCGTCCTCAACGGGTTAAGAAGAGAGTGATCATTCTAAAATCTTCCCCTTATTATTCTTCAGATATCTCACACATTAACTACTAGAGTTAACAATCTGTCCTATCTAAAAAAAAAGGAAAAAAAAGAGAGAAACTATTCCATTTTTGCCTATCTCTTGCATGATAGACAAAGAGAAAAAAGAAAACAGAAAAAAGAAAGGAGACCCATCCCTTCTTAGAGGGCATGCTACCTTAGTTTATCAGTGTAATTTAACACGGTGATGTCTGTATGCAACATTCACATGCTGAAGAAAGACAAGGCAATTAATAGTATGAATGAAACACACATGTTGGCATTTAACCCCAGCATACCAATGGCAAGATCACAGCACACAATAGCACAGGGAGTTTGATACAGTGATTCTGAGGGGGTTAAATCAGCCATTAGAGGATCACACAACATGCAAATGTTGTTCAGATATTGTAAATGTCAATGTTTTTGTGTGACTAATTTTTCGCGCTGAGCAATCATATGCATTCAACTTTTACTCCTGAAACGCCCTCTCCGTTTAGTGTGAGTACGCAAAACATTCTTAGTACCTGATGATAGAATCTTGCCCTAGCAGTAGTATTGAATCACATGCAGCTAAAAAGCTGTATGCAATTCACTCTTGCACAACTGATAATGCTATGGCTCGGTATAATGTAATTGATTATAAAATTATGATTATTGATTATGATTTTATTCATGATTATTGATTATTTATGATTATTGATGATGATTTAGCAGCACAAGAGAGAAGAATGCAGCTTATTTTTGTTCATATCAATTTCATTGTTAACATAGACCTGATATTGAATGAAATTCAAATAAAGAATATTATAAAACAAAACATAAAACACCATGTAACAACCACAACTGTGTATGCTCTGAGACTGCAACATTTCTGTCATACCTTTTTGGGTAATATTAGTCTATATTACCCAACTGAAATCGTGTTATTACAGTGCTGGATTTCACATATTTTTTATATGCACAGGTCTCAAATTCAGGTACAAATTGACAGTTTCTGCCATCAACTATGTTTCACCTTTAAAATCCAAACACCATCCACCATCCAGTCCCTAAAATATCTGCCAGACAACTGAACTTCTCAACCCTCCTCACCCTCTTCTTTGCTTTATGACTTTGTTTGTGGCAGGAGAATGTGCACAGGTGTTGAGAAGTGATTAACATAGATAAACACTCATGTCGCCAGGCAACCGCTGCAGAGCATGACTTGCAGCTAGGGAGTTGAGAAATCATGCGAGGGGGATCAGGGGGAGTGGCAAGCACACTTATACAGGTGTGACAACCGAGCTGGTACTTGACTCGAGGCAAATCAGAAAAACAAACTTCTGCATCTATAAAGGAGTATCTCTTTTCTTTCTGCTCCTTCAAGTCAACATTTCTGTGCATTTGTCTTTTTCCCCCAATCTTGCCATTCCAACACTCATGAAGACCTCTCTCAGCTCTGACAATTGTAAGTAATCAAGTTTCCACATTTGGATGGCTGCTTGTCAAGTTCCCCACCCCCCTCCCCCCTCCAAAAAAAAAAAAAAAAAGACAGCAAAATTTTGACATTGAATACAGATCGGAAGAAAAGAAGAAAACATCTACAGTCAGCCACTGACTGATATCTAGAGGACAAGAAATAAATGAATAAAAAATGAGCAAAGCCATGAAAGTGAGTAAACCTTATGACAGAAAGCTCTATGGATGATGATTTTCCACATGGAAATAAAAATGACAAAGGAATGCAGTTTAATAAAAGGTAGTTATGCAATATGTATTTTTTTTCATCACTGTCAAAAGTATCAAGAGTGAAACAAATGCAAAAATCTTTCAACTGAAATAAAAGAAAATTATAGAAACAAAAGGGTAAAAAACACAACAAAAACTTACAATAAGGGGGGAAGAAGGTAATGGGTAAAAAGAAAAGTACTGAGAAAGAGAAAGATGGGGACAATTATAAGAAGAGAACAGAAAGTGGTAGTACAAGTGGGCGATAAAACTTTGAACAGGGAGGAGTGTGAATGATGTTAGACTATGAAACAATTGGTCATGATCTTGTTTGCTCATAATAGTTGTAGACGAAGGTATAAAAATTGTTTAGTTAAAAAAAAATCCACATAACTACTGCACCTTCCTCAAAGTTCATTATTCAGAAAAACAAAAACAAATGAGTTAAAGGTCCTGTTTACCTCTGGGAGCAGTGATTACAAAAATGTTCAAGATATTACTTTTGATGCATATGTGTAGGTCAGCTGTATCACAAAACATCCTACCATATAAAATATTTGCAGTGAAGCCTAAAATATAAGGAGATTTCACTATTTTTCTCATTAAACCATAACTGTATACGGTTTAGTCTGGAAACATTTTCATTATATCTATTGTTCACATTTTGTACATTTAACAATACTTGACATCAATTATACCAGTTCAAATTTTTACATTGGTTGTTTCTATCCCTAACTCACATTTTAGATCTACATTGAAGCACTAATGCTGGGTTTTAGTTTCATCTGCAAATGGTAAATTTGCCTTTAACAAAAAAAAAAAAAGTCTACTGTGTGTCAGGAGAGGAATATGTTATTAGTAACACTAATTTCTAATTTGATCATGAGTGTATTCAGAAAGACAAACACTGTCACTTCTCTCAATTAAAATGAAAGCAATAAAAGTAAAAGAAAAGAAAAAAAAAACACCAAATTTTGCTGGATCATCATGAGAAAGAGCAAACTTGGATCATGAAATGTTGTGACGGAGTTTTTTTAACAGCCAGACAGCTAGCCAACAACTCCTGAAGTTAACAGTTATAGAGTTTACATTCTGCCCAAGTTTATGACAAGTCATAACTTGTAAATAGGACTTTGTCACAGTCACATCAAATAAAACAATAAATGTAGGCACGGTTAACCTTTCCTATGCTTGGGACTTTGGACAATGTGTACAATGCTATGGGGTTTTCTGTGCCAATCAACACTCACAGCACACAATGGGTTAACTCCTTGTGTGTTTTCTGCTCAATCTGTGTGTGCAATTTCATCTTATACATCTGAATGAGGAAACCTCACAAAATACAACTACGCATAACACAAACAGCTCTTGCATGCTTAGTGCTGGAATGCAAAACTCTGGCATGCTTGTAGCATATAGCAAAAACAGAACATATAACATACAGCAAGGCAAAGACAGTGTGATGATAGAACACAGTACAACACGAACCTTACACTGAAAAACGCTGGGGTGTTTACAGGGAACATGAAAGTCTGATCGTGAAATGACATGAATGTGAACATGGATGTTTTTGTTGCTTCATTTTGGGCCTGCTTTGCAGGGCATTTTGTGTCCCAAGCACAACAGAGAACAGATTTTGCAAAATATGACTCTGGCATGCAAAATGGTATGCCCATAGCAAATGTGGTGTCACAAATCATAACCCACATAGCACACATAGTCTGGAAATTATAATAAATGCATTGTTCATATTATCTTTATGACATGGAGACTGACATACAAATATCTTGCATATCCTTTGTGATTCCCCTGAATGGAATGTCTCGTGTGCACAGGCTCCACAAAATATTTCTTTGCGTTTTGTACATGGCATAAGGGCTGCAGAACCGGTGGGGATGGGTTTAGGAGGACAGCCGCCCCCTACAATTTTTGGCCTTAACCCAATGAGGACAAGTCCCGAGTATACTCGGGTAAGTGTCTATGGGAAATGCATGTTGTAGCAAAATCAGCCCATCCTCAATGGGTTAAATAGACTAAATGAAATTAAAATGACCCATGTGGTGACTTATTCGTAGATATAAAAATGAAGATAAAGTGAGATATTTGTTACACCACACACTGTGGAGTCAAGTGAACATTAATCTTACATGTTTCTGCGTCAAATTAGTGAACATATGTTTGCCTGGTTATTGGTGCAGCTGGATTTTACATTTTCTGTGTATTCTATTATTTCTTTGGTAGAAGCCGCAGATCAAAATGATGAAAACTGTCCTCCATACTTTGGATGTTTATTTTGATGATGAGGATGACATTCATGATTTTTCCAGGACACTGTGACATATACTGCTTCACAATTAGTAGTGTTGCCCTCCTCTTTAATCCATGCAATATGGCACGAATTGAGGCCATATAAAGATATACTGCCCTCAGATGGCGGCCAATATTACTTGAGCATTCACATCTGGGTCACAGTACGCTTGGCTGATAGCACGACAGAAATGTTACTCATCCATCAAAATGAAAATCTTTCCAATTTTTCTTCTTTTTTTCTTGACTCTTACATGCAAAGTCATATTTGATTTTTGTTTAGTATAACAATTACACACTGTCAATTTAAAACTTACATGAGATTACCAACAACTCTCAGAACCATAAAATAGAAAGGAGAATAAGAAATAGTGTTACATTTATTCCTTGATCCAGCATTTCCACTAAATTTCTTAGCGCTTTACTGGAGGATGATTTGATGAAAAAAATCTGGCATCCTGAATATCCTGATGCTGAATATTTCTAATTGACTGAAAAAAAAAAAGGAATCGTGAGAAAATTGAAGCTGTGAATTGTATCAAGTTGGATATTTCCTGGAATTGACGAAGAAAGGCAAAGCAACTGGTTCGCACCCCATGTACCATACAGTCATCAAAGCAGCTCCATCTTTCTTGGTTAAATTGATTTAAACTCCCTCCGTCATCCCCCCTCCCTCCTTTTCTCTTTGCTGGAAGATTACTCCTTCAAGGAGCATGATCCTACATGCAAACATTTAATAGCCTCCCTGGACGCCTTGATCCGCTCTGCTGCGGCTCTCTTTCAAACAAGGCGGGGGAAATTTTCCATTGAGCTCTTTTCATTCCATTCCTGACTAATTCAAACAAAATGAGAGAATAAAGACCCCCTTTTAAGGAAAAGAGAAAAAAGAGAAGGAAATGGAAAAAAAGTCTGATTCTTGGTGGATAGTGTCATTCAACTTTCTAGCTTCAGTGTACAAAGCTAAATCAAACAAACTGATAAGAAGGGGCCTTGTCTTTCATTCTTCCATTGATTATCTCTCTTTGTCCTCTCTTTTCAAGTAATGACCTGGTCACTTGTTTACATGGCAACTAATTCCAACAACACTGGGATGGGAGAGGGGTGTTTGAGGGGACAATGGCCAGGATCGGATCTAGCATTCTTGTGGATGATCACTGTTGCTATTAGAAATTGTGCATATCAGTTGGTATATGCCTTTAAAACATTCTGTGTGTAAATGCATTTATCATTTTCAGCTTACTTGAATAACATTGCCTTCAAGATGTACCAGGTACATTTTGTTACTTGATGAGTTGTAGTTTAACTTCATCAGTGTGAATATGAACAAGTCCATACAGCTAATTACATGTTTTAAATCCAAAATTCTCACCAACTAATGAGAAGAACTTAAAGATAGAAATCTCTTTCTTTTTTTTAAAAAGCTAATCCCCAGGTATTGGTTGCGTGTTCCCTTTTTGCCATATTGCTTTGTGCTTTCACATGGTTGTTTGATGTTCTTAGAATTTGACAAATAAGTAGAAACAAGATAAATAAACTGGGGGTCTAGGAGGACAATAGAAGTAGACTGTTTGTGTCCTGTATCTGTTTAACCAATTCCTAAGAGTGTGCCAAGTTTACAGGAATTTTGGGGATCAGGTGGGGAAAAGGGTTTAAAATGTTTTAGCCAATAAACTGTATACACTATCAGGGTTAGAAGGTAGTGCTCAAACATCATGTACGTGCTCTTGAGCTTAATGTTTTGGTTTTTTTCACAAGAAAATAATTGCATTCTTTTCATCACACTTTAAAACTTGATACACTAGTAGAATCAAATGTGTCGCCCACTCTAGCCAAATAATGCAAAAGATTGAAATTGTAGAGTGAAAACAGGTTCTTGATGCCACAAATGATCTAGAAATAAGCCACCTTTGACTCCAAAAAGGCACATCACTTATTTAACATTACATGTTTACACAGTCCCTGCAGTCCTCTGCTTCTGAACATATGGACAGATATAAAATGTACGGAGCACCTCTGTATCACACAACAATAATTTTTGTTGTGTCCAATCAAGGCAAAAGTATTGTGGACACATCTGTCAATACCATCTTTATTTAAATCTTCCCTTGAAATGTACTCATGTGTAAAACCATTCACACAAAGCACAATTAAAAACAAAGCACAAATGAAAACAGAAAAGTGAACACAAAATAAAAACAAAAACAAAACTGCTTTAAAAATAGTGTGCAAAATAAGTGCAAAACCAAGAACATCCACAACAACTGCAGAGGATGAAAACCCTTGAAGACGAAAAAGCCTTTCTAAGGCCCATCAGGATGAGTCGGCAATTTTGGCTTCTTCAAGGGGGATTAGGGAGTTTGAGAGGACTATTTAGAGGGGCTCCCACAAAACCTTCACAGATCATTTGAGGTGGTGTGAGGACAAGCAAGAGAGAGCGTGAGCTGTCTGCCACACCTTCGGTTGCATCGCGGGGCGGAATGTTTGAATCAACATCCAGATGTCAGTGTCTTTGTGAGCACTGTTGCTACAACATTGGTATCTCTACGGAGCAGCGCAGTATCCTTGCAGGGTGGAAGAGCAGGCAAAGTCTTGGAAGATCAATTAGGATATATTCTTCTTCCATCTTATGCATTTAGATGAAGCAAAATGCAAGATTTGAATACATCATCCAAATCTCCTTAGGTTGTGTGTTTCTGTGTGAATGAGCATGGATGTCTATAGAAATGTATCATATTAGATTCTCACATCTTGCTTTGAGTATGAAATATGCCAATCTTGATTATTTGAGTGGATCTGTGATTTTTGAACGATACGAAACATAACATAATTTCCATTGCATGATGCCCAGTAAAATGTATAGACACATTGAAAGACATAGGTCTTTTATGTAAATATAATATAAAATTCTCTTTCAAGATATAGGTCAGAATACATACAGCTCTTCAATGACATACAAACATAGACACAGCAAACAAAAACTGGAATACAAGAATACAAAATTATAATAATGAATCATGGACCTAAAGATGACATGACCGAAACACCAAAAGGCAATGGTAACATGGTAGAATGGCTTAATTCAAATTGTCTCCATACAGTAGTTGCATATTTCAAAAGGTCTGAAGCAGCAGTGTGTGGGTGTGTCTGTCTGTCTGTAGTCTGTGAGGGTCTTTCCACATGCAACTGGATCATCATCTCCGCCAAGGAGGTTATATTATGTTCATTTTTGTTTTTTGCCAGCATTTGCTTATCTGTACGTATATTTACCTCTTAGGAATATAACACAAAAGAATTATGAATAGATTATGATGAAACTTTAAGGATAGGTCCATGTTGTAACAGGAACAGGTAATTTTTTCACTGTTCTTTGAGCATTTCATCCAGGAAGGGAGAAATATGCACCTCATGGTTAGAGACTCAGTTCTCCTTTCTTCCTTTCGAGTGGCACTATTATGGAAAGTGATGCCTTTATTGAGCAATCCAAACTGAATTTATTGCATCGATTGTAGTAATGCTGTGTACGGCTGTGTATTGTTTGTTTATGATATGTCAAACAAACTGCAAATCAATTGTGATGAAAATCATAACTCTACTAATGATGATGATGATGATGATAACGATAACACTGATGGTGCAGAGAAAAATGACAAAGGCAATGATGACGTTAATACTGACAGAAATGATTGTTGCTTGTTGCCATAGTGACCAGGTAATCAGTAGTAAGGGTTTCCTGATGATGATAGAAATCTAGTCTTGCCCTGCCCTAGAGGTCCTCATTAGATGAGAATCCATGCTATAATTCCATAATTCCAGGAGAGCTATAAAGAACAAAAACCATACGAACAAGAAAGAAAACATAGAATCCATATTCACCTTCAGAGGGGAAGACCTCTTCTCAGCTTTCCTTGTTTGCCGAATCCTTTTGTTCTGTGCCGGTGATGTGGTCTCCTTGGTCGTTGACGTCTGATTGCCATTCCTGTCTGGTTGCCATGACGATACAACGCCATCCTCCCCTCCCGTTATCAACGTCTCCGTCTGATGGCGAGAGTTGAAATGTTTTAGTTTGATGGCTTGTGGTGGATTAATTGTGGTAAATTCTCATCTGCATATCATAGATGATCTGCATGTATCTTTTAACCCACTGAGGACGAGTCCCAAGTATACTAGGGCAAGTATCTACGGGAAATAGGTGTTGTAGCAACATCAGCCCGTCCTCAATGGGTTAAAACATGAGAATCTTAGGTTGTTTATGTATTGGGCATTACATCTGCAATGTCATGAAGTACCGTTCTATCCTGCTTCTAAACAGAAATTGTATTCTCCTAAAAAAAAAAAAAAAAAAAAAATCATCTTTGTGGCAGCTTATGCAAGGGACACAAGTAATATTCTTGAACAGTAAGGCCAAAGGATGCTGTCATTGCCATAACGGCAAATAAACCATTATCGTACATATACTTTGAAGCAGCATGTAATTATCCCAGCTATTAAATAGACGATACAAGTAAAATAAGATGCCAAAAATCAACCTTAGTGATATATATTCCTTAAAGAAGACTACTAATTTTATACTAAACTAATTGTTAGCATTCCAAGTCAGAAGTATCTTACTTCTTTGACTTAAAAGAGTATGGAGGACACGTGGCAACTTCATTTCCAAAGGCAGAGCAAGAAACTAAAATCCTGGATCCTATAACAATAAGAACATGCTATCTCAGTAAATTACAATCATAGCCATTACTGTAGTGATAGCCAATCAGCTTCCAGGGTTTCATCTTGCTCCCATGGCAACTGCCATCATGGTGATGTACAGTGACACTCTGTCCTCAATGGGAGACAAGAACCAGCAATGCTTGATACTTACCTGGTTGTCCCAATGAAGACACCTGACTACCCCCTTGTGGATCCCCTTGAGGGGGTGCACGAAGTGTAACCTGTCACGCCCCACTGTCAGGAGGTGTGTGTCACCACTGGAGGAAAGTAAAAAATGGCATAACATGAAAAACAATTTCAATGGTTGCTATGGTGACAGGTACTGGAGGAAAATAAAAACATTGCATGAAATAATAACAAACATGCATTAGCACTTGGGGTTCTAAAATCATAGCTGTCAATACATAAAATGATTCCATTTTTCTTTCAGCAATAGTGCATGTGCACATGTGTACCTTACCGTGTTGAAGACCAGTTCCGAGTATACTTGGGCAGATGTCTATGGGAAATGCATGTCATAGCAAAATCAGCTCATTCGCAAAGGGTTAATATCCCCAATGCTACCTGGATGTCATCACTGAGGGAATTAGCTAACTATTCACTGAGAGCCACACTAGGTACAGGGGACCAGAGTTTATCAAGTACCAGTGGTATGCTTTTATGCAAGTTCTATACTATTCCTACTGCCTTCTGCAAATGAATACAAATGTGATGTGTATTGCTCTCATACAGTCATTCCCAGCTTCTAAGAAAATGGACGATAATTATGATGGTGAATACAACAATCTCCAAGATTGATGACGCAGAGACACATCTAAGGACCATTTGGTAGGAAATTGTGATAACTGCACACCAAAAAGTAGCGAAGCATGATGGAATAAATCATGACCATTACCCCATTCTCATTTCACATGCAGACACTGAGTTTTGAGTCCCCCGAAGGTGCTGTGCCTGTGTGTCACCATTAACCTGTTCCTTACGGAAACCTGGTGGCCTGTGTATTATGTCTGTGGGGATTTCAGAATTCAGTAGGAAACAGCTTAAAGACTCACCTGTTGGTTCCTCCGAGGACGATGAGGGACTTGAGGGAGGAGTGGTAGAAACAATCTACCAGGTAATCCACTTGACAGCAGTCCTCCTATACAGGTGCAGACATCACGGAGTATGGGTGAAGACATAACGCAAGTGATATAAACAGTACATTATTAATCATGTGGGAAGCAAAAGCGAGTTACTACTGTGGGCTACACACAACATTAAAGGCATTATTTACCATTTGCTAATGAAACAAAAACCCAGCTTTTGTGCTTAAGAATATTTAGAAAATGTTAGTTGGGGATAGAAACCAATGTAAAAAATTGAGTAAGTATCATCAATGTCAAGTATTGGAAAATATAAAAATGTGAAAAATAGTTATAATAAAATTGTTTCAAGAATAAACCATCTACAGCTATGGTTTAGTGAGAAAAATAGTGATATCTCATTATATTTTAGGTTTTGTTGCAAAATTTTTATATGGTAGGATGCTTTGTGATACAACTGACCTACACGTATACCTAAAATGTGATAACTTGACCATTTTCAAAATCACTTCTCCCAATGGTAAACTGTATCTTTAATGCCTTTCTTCTTCTAAACATGCAATACATGCAGTAGTTAAGAATGAGGAGGACAGTAACATTTTTGCCAAGTTGGTGATGATAAATTTTACAGCTGTCTACATAAAAAAAAATCCCTGCATAAGATTGATACTCAACGTTTTCTTGAAAATATCATTTATGATTGAAAAAAACAAACAAACAAATGATAACATTTGCACTGCTTCCATTGTAACTCCTTGAAGGGCACTTTAAATATGTCACTCATTCTAAGTTAGGGAAGTGGAGTTTGTGTATACTCCGCTAGCTACTGTGTATCTTGCAGTTGTGAAAACAATTGTCCCTATTATTCTACATCTCTGATAGGGATTATATTGTAATATAAGGAGCCATACATTTTGTGACAGCATCAATCAAAAAATTATGAAAGAAAAGGAAACTCTTCAATAGAAGTTATCAATAGAAAGAAATATTCGTAAACAGAAAAATGGGACTAAAAGCATTGATAATTATTGTCAGTGATCTAAATTTTAAAAGAAAAATAACATCTATACTTACTTTTAATGACTCCCTTATTGCTCCAAACCTTGTTATTTCTGATGACTGCAATAGAAACATTGAAAAACAAACTGCCATAAGAAACAGAAAAAATATATACAGCAAAATTTTTGGTGTAAAAAATAACAAAAACAAAGTATTACTTATTCATGTATTTGTATATATTCAGCATTCTTGATATGAACCCATCAATCTACATGTTACATATCCATATGACTGTCTGTTTATCTTTTGTTTTCTTTCTCTCTAGCTATATCTATCTACCTATCTATCTACCTATTTATATATTCATCTATCATATTTCTCTCTATTTATCTATCTATTAATCTATCTATCTATCTATATATCTACCTATATACCTATCTATCTATCCATCTATCTATCTATCTGCCTTTACAATCTTAATTTCTCATGACACAAACATGCTGGATGCTCCTTGGAACAATTAGCAACTGCAATCTTTAAATATACTGATGGTGGAGAGAATTAAAACAGACTGTGAGGTCGCTCTTCATGTTCCACTGAACAGTGTAGTCATAATCTACAGTAACGTACAGTAACCGTCACTTGGAGGTCAAATGGGTGTCACACAATACCTAAAGCTCAGTCAGCAATTAGGAGAGTCAAGTTTCTCATTGGTCTTTATTGATTTTGCCTCCAGCTACGGCCTTAGTTGAAACTAATCAAATCAACTGTGCGTGCAACATCAAGTTTGACTCTGGCTAATTCGTTCCATTACACAGAGCATAAAACACTAATTGCATTGCTTCCGAAACAAATTTGTCGGCAAAAAAACACAAGAGATAGAATATTGGTCACGGTCAGTCAGTGCTGTTTGCCTTTAGTGACATGATCGTGAATGAAGTATTTTAGCCGCCACGGTCAGACGATGGTATGATTCATCAAAATTACCTCCACGGCGTCAAAAATGAGGATGGTGTCTGTGTGCGTCAGACAGTACAGGTATTCGCTGTTTGTTCCACACCAGCCAATGCGACTCTGCATAAAAGAGGGCAAACATGCATTCATGACATACTTAACATTCAAGAGATTCATACAATGTATCTCAGAAGACGAGGTCACTACTCTGTGTGCATTTATAGGTATTTCTGAGGTAAATCCTCCCATACAATTTGAATTCTTTGTGTCTTGCTCCAAAGGATTCAGGGGTCTGTTTTATAAAGTCATCACATAAAAGTCTTTAAATATGTCGGTTCAAGTCCAAATATCTGTATACATTTGAGACAAAAGCCTTTGAAAAAATGCCATTCTTTCCCTCCTGCTCCACTCAATTCAGACCTTTATGAACATGGTCACTTTTGTGTTTCAATTCATAGACACTTCCATGGTAAATGCAGCAAGTAGCATCCATCTCCTGTGTAGAATTATCCTTTGTTGACAATTTGTAAACATCAGCTGTTGATATGCCCTATGTACACAGAAATGTTCCTGAGTTCTCCATGGAAAGCCTGTGGCATCTGACTAACACTGCACATTTCAAGCAAGTTATTCTATTTTGAATAGTATAGGAATGATGCAAAAGAATACAAATATACTTGAACAATATATCTATACAAAAAATAGAATATTATATTACCCTCCATACTTTAACATACATAATATAAACACTATCCTTGACTCTCTTGACTCCCATCAATGGAAATTCAACACTCAATGCTCTTACTGCATAAGATATGAGTGAATAGCCATACACGGGATAATATATGTTCATTGTATATCTGTTACATCAATACCTTGTATATCTTGACTGAACAATCTCTCTTTACCCCCTTTCATTTCTTTTCCCCTATTTCACTATCCTGCATTATTCCGTTTTAGTATTTCATTTCCTGTTCTCTAATCTTTATCCTGCCACCTTCTAGACCATAGCATTCTTTCTATCTCTCTGTCTGGGGTCATGGTCTTCCTTCCCTTCTGGTGAACACTAGAGGGCACCATGCATATTTGGAGATGGTGTAAAATTGATGGACGTTTTCGCTTTAAGTCCTAGACACAAACTAGACCTGTCCAATCCCACCTCACTGTGCAACCATCTAACCGAAAGCTTTTAGATGAAAGACAAAGCAAACTAAAAAATTTCTTGCTTTGGAATGTTTTGGAGAACGAGATAGATACAGAGATCAAATTTGATGGACTGGCAAACAAACGAAACGGGAGCCGCTCTTGGCGGCTTATTTGTGTAGTATCTCATCGACCTGTCAGGGATGTTTGCTCAAGTCTTCAAAACTCATCTTGTCAGCTGACTCTCTCCCTATCAACAGACTACCTGTAAATTCTCTCATCTGTGTGTAGAGGTCATATATCAACAGAGTCAGCTGAAGTCAAGAGTGATGCATGAGAAATCAAGCCCTGAAGAATCGCCATGGCAACATTGTGTAGCCATCATCCCTATGTCAACACCACAACATCCCCTCTTAACAGCTCAAGCTTTTAACTAAATCTGCTTCAGATATCAAATTATACTTACAGCTTGCCTTGAACATGTAATGACTGAAAACTGTGGAAAATTGCACCCCCTCTCCCTTCCCTCAATCTCTACCCCCCCCCCCCCCCCCCCCCCCCCCCCCTGAAAAAAGAGAGGAATGACTGCTTACTTTTGTAAAAGAGATTGGGAAACAACATTTTCCTCCTCCTCATTTCATAACATTTTGTAGCTTCAGATCCCTTGTTAAAATTCATTATTTCAGTGTTTTTTCTTTCTGCCTCCAAGATCCTGCCTGATATCCAGTGGATTTTTTGCCAATTTCTTCTTTCATCATGATTTTACTTTGATGCATACTTTCCTTTAAGACTGTAACAATTTTGAAATAATGTTGAATTGATATATTATGATTATGATTATTATATTCACTGAAACCAACTGAACCAAACTATGCCTACAAAACCATACAACATTGCATACAACCTCCTTAACCTGTTGAGGACGAGTCCCGAGTATACTTGGGCAAGCTTCTATGGGAAATACGTGTCGTAGCAAAATCGAAATGTCCTCAACGGGTTGAGAGATACACATACAGAACTAGCAGCCTCCCCTCCTCTCTATCCTTCATTTTTCACAGATATGCATTACTGCTTATCTGTGTGTCTTTGTAAAACTTGACATTCACTCCAATGAATGCACCAACAAACTAGACTTATTTAAAGCAAAACTACAGTCAGCCACTCCTCTTATCTGAGTAAGTCATTTTACGGCCTACATCATCTGGCTTGTGGAATGAAGATTCAAGAACTGGTGCAATTCTCATCCAAAGCACAAAGCTTCATCCCATATTGAGAACTTTGTCCTGAACAAGTTTGATAGGTCAACTGGGTACCAATAAATGTGTGGCGAAACATTGCATTGCTAGAGATAAGTACCAGTAATAGGGGACAGACATATAACGACGGAGCTAAACTCATTTTCATCGTTTCGCAGGGACACAAAATGACATCAAATCAAGCGTTTGTTTTGCAGGAGACCATATCATCCAATTCATGAGAGTGGATCAATACTGCAGCTGCTTTTCTTTGCTTTTAATGGCCGTCCAGCCACCATGCAATGTCTAAGTGCTCTGAAATGGCTGTCAGAGGCGGATGTGCAAACAGGAAGATATTTTTTTAGGTCAATAAATGGAGTGGCTGGCTCCTCCTCTGGCTGGGAGATGGAGATGAGGGCAGACAGGACGTTGGGATACATCTGGGAGTTCACTGGCTGACAGAGCAATGCCAAGCCACCCTCCTTCACCCTTCACACCCCTCTTCTTCCCATCACCCTCCTCTCCCCTTCTCACAATGCTGTCTACTGCCTCCCCCCATGCCTCCCTTCCCCAACAACCAAGCCAAACCAATTGTCATATATCCCGTCTGCATTTAACTTTTGAATATTGAGGGGTACAAATAGAGGACCTGATCTGTAGATAAGCTGGAGCTGGGGTTGGTACAATCAATCTTTTCCAGCATTATTCAAAAACAGCAACAACAAATGGCCAAAGAAGAAAACAATATTCACACTTTGATAAGAGTTGCCCATGTTATGAAGCGGTCATAGAAGGGGAAAGGGTATGAGTGTCATGGAGGTTAGGGTGAGAGAGTTTTATTGGACATGTCAGACTCTTTCACAGAAATGGGCTCAATTTTCAGTGTTTTATTGCTGTGACCTAGTGTATCATACAATCACACTACTCATGGGTCAAATAGCAGCATTGCTGGTTGATATCAAAAAATTTCAGGTCAAGTTGCCTGGAAAATGTTCTCACAGGACCGTGCCTTATCTATTGCTTCAAAAGCAAACCTGGAAATTGGATGGAAGTATCTTGGTATGAGCTGATTAATTCTGAAGATTGCGTATCAATTATCGACGAAAAAAAAAAGCAAAAACCAAAAATTTCAACAGCAAAATATGCAAAAGAATGATATTCCGATAAGTGGAAAAGTCAACAACATGCTCAGTTAAAGCTGATGGTCCCTATAGAGTAATAAGCTTAAGAGTTTGTGTTTCTTAAAGAGTATTGCCCGGGCCCTGTTTCATATAGCTGTTCGTAAGCTGTTCGACTTAAATATGGCAAGCCAAGTGGGGTTTCTTCACCATTGTTAATTTCAATAGCTAAAGTTGAAATTTGCAGATGATAATGATTATTCTTTTAGTTGAAAGTGCATTTTTGCCTCAATATAGATAAAATATTGACATACAGTCGTACTTTGTTAAGATGTAAGAAAAAAAAAATGCATACATTTTGGCACTTTATATTTCAGTCGTTCGTAAAGTCGTGCGTAACTTTACGAACAGCTTTATGAAACGGGGCCCTGATTTGTTGGCCCTCCTTTGATTGGTTTCTGCTTACCACCGAGGAGTCTGAGTTCAGCGTCGTCACCAAGGCATCTTCCTCATTGTTTTGACTCGTGTCGAAGACACACACCAGTCCGTCCGTAGACCCCGTGGCCAGACTCGATGATTTGGTGGGATGGAACTTGACCTAGGACAATGTGTATCAAAGTTTTAGAGACAAAAATAATATAAATCTACAATTGACCAATGAACGGGCCCTGTCAAACAGCAATATCAGTGTGTAATTAATAGATTCAATGCTGTCCCTTTCTTCCACATGTAACATGGTTAAATTCTCTATTTTTTCTTTTTTATTTAGTAAAGCAGTGTTAAATTTTCATGCGTAATGACAGCTGTTAGCATTTTAAGTCATGCCTTATGCTGCAAACTCTTTTGGATTTCATTGCTTCAATTTGATCACATGCTTTGATTTTTGGCATCTTTGCATTTGGCATCTTTGCAAAGTGATATTTGTTTAAGTTTTCCCTATCCCTTGTAATTTGATTTAAAGATTATTTTGAATGTACCCTGTTAATCAAATTATGAGTTTTACTTCATCCAACAACTACAGAACAGTACTACAATGTGAAAGACAGAACTAAAGTACAGTACAGCACTCCTGAAGTATTGTGGCTAAGTATAATACAGAGCTGTGAATGCATTAGAATGTACTATCAACACATCATTTCATAAAACACATGAGAACAGGCAAACACAATGTTCAGCATTCATTAAGTGCAATACCTGCTCACAGTATAAACAATGTGATTGCAGATTCCACTTAGTGAGGCAAAAAGACACAGAAATACGATTGCATCTGGGTATTTTCCAAAGAAAACGTAACAATCACTGAGAGAATACCTGCAAATATCTTGACTAAAATAAATATGTTTTTCCTCTCCTTCATATTATCTTATCAATTTTCCTCATTCAAGCAAAATTCAGTATATTATTTTCCTGATTCTTCATACAACTTTGTGGCATATGAGGTAATCAAATGCACATACAACCCCCAACATGGTGCAGAAGTATATACTTAGGAACAATGAACTCACAAACGATGTCATACAGAAACGTCAAACGGATAGCATGCAATCTTCTACCTCAATCTCACCAGTATACTGTCTAGTGTTTTTGGAAAAACATCAGGGAACAGTTTTTCAAACATGTACAATACAGCACAAATAGATCTTTAAAAAATAATTTTTTCCTCTCTCAGTTGGGAAGACAGATAAGTGTTGTCCAGATGATAAGTGACCCTGTAATGCTTTGGTCATCACAAGTCATTATGCAATGATCGAGGGTCATGGGGAATAATAAAAGGGTAACTTGTCACATAAGGACGGGGGGGGGGGGGGGGGGCAGAAATCACATTGATGCATGGAAAGAATAAATACCTCATTTAGGGCAAACTATAATTCAATACTTATCATCATCTCCAAAGAAAATAATTCATAGAGACTAGGAATGGCGCAAATCACAACAGCATAACACAGATTTCACAAAGTGAAACAAGTATATAAAATCATATAATCATAAAAATAGCTACAAATCTTCTAAGTAAAGATTAATTTTCAACCAAGTTACAGTAAATATAACATGCATAGCATAATAAAGGTTTAACACAAAGAAACAAGCACATAAAATCATAATCATAAAACCAGCTACAAATATTCCAAGTAATGCTTCATGTTCAACCAAGTTACAGTATACTCAGCATGCATACAACAGCATTCACATACTGTATACGCTATAATTTTCGCGTACATAAATTTTCGCGAATTGCCGATGTCACACATTTTCGCGAGTGGTTAAATTCGCGATTGGGGGACCAGAGAAAACAAGTGGCAAAGAAAGTGTGAATTTTCAACTTACTAGCATATAAGAATGATACTAGTTATACACTGCATGAAAAAGACTTGCCAAACTCTGCGAACTAGTAAGTTAGAATTCAACATTTTCGAAGTGGAAAGTCTATTGCGCTAGATTTCTGACGAGTGGTCCCCTTGCGATAATGGATTGGCTCTCTACAGTATTCGTAAGTAGACGTGGACGTGCGTAAACAAGCTTAGCCAGAATGGTCTGTTCGGTAAGCCGTGACATGGTATTCTAGTACTGAAATGTTCGTATCATTGAGGCAAGGGATTCATTTTGGAAGGTAATATTTTCGCGTGTTGTTAATTTCGCGAATAGCTCCCGACTCGCGAAATTCGCGAAAATAAAACCCCCGCGAAATATATAGCGTATACAGTAATCTAATCATCCAATATATAGGCAGTCATGCTTATACAGAATAGAATATTCATTGGTATGTGGGAAGACTCTCACAACATTTGATCTGCAGAAGCCTACAGATCCAGTAGGCAAAAGTCTCATCAAGAAACGGTAATTTGCAACTGATTGTGACAAAATGAACTTTCAACCAGGATAGAATATTATCCAGAGAGTATTTCTATTAAAAAGAACATAGTTGATGTCTTCAACGTAGGAGAGCAGTGAAATTTTGCTTGGAATTATTCCAGCACTACATTTGAAACATTCAAAAGTTTGAAATGTCATCATGTTAAAAATACCCCAACTCCTGCCCATTTTAATGGTTTGTGACATTTGATTAACAATTGGCATACATTCAAATGGCATTAACCACTGTGCTAAATATCAGACCATGGTTCAAACTACATATAGGTTTTAGAATTTATGAGCAATAATCACTCTGAATGCCCCAACATTAATGTCAAACTCCATAAGTTACTACCACATATTATGACCACAAACTAAAAAGGGAGTGCTCTTCACTATATTTTTGTCAAGAGGTGTACATGGCTATCAGAACAGCCTGTTTTTAGAATGCAACATTAATCATCAAAAGGTTTACTGGCAAGAAATTGTGATATATTGGAAATTTGTTGGGATTTCTTTTTTTTGCTACGTACAAATTATATAGTCTATTCATGGAACAGTGTTTTTTTATGATATCTACACTGTAATTCAAGATAATTATCTTTACAGAGAAATTCTTTACTCTTTGAAAACTCCATCTTGATTTGAACATTTTGATGAGCATTAATACTGTCTATGCACATGCTTCACAGGAAGACACATTTGCACTTGATCTACATTAACTTCCCTCATTTTCTTTTTCAGATATCAGTGTGTTGTAAGCATCATGACCTTTTGCACTACCAATACTTTGTTGCATAACTAATCAAGTTCTGAAAGCCACATCTTTGTGGTTTGGTGCCATTTTTTTTCCAATCACAATTGTTATCATAAATTGCTGATATTCCATAGGGTAGATTAGAACCATTTCTTTTACTTGAGCCCCATTTTTTGAATTATTTTAGTCACAGGATTATCAAAAGTCTTTAAATTGCTAAACCTATGCCTGATTCTTAAATAGTTCATGTATCTGTTAAACAGCTACTATTTCTGTTTCGATTTTTTTCTAAATTTGTGCAGATTTAATGAACGTACTCAGTAATTAGTTCCATCATCTTTCTCAAGTGAAGAATGTGCAGTGTAATGTAGAGTTGCCAATTTAGTGATGAGAAGATATATTTCTGCAGCAAAATAACCCCAGGAGTAGATGGCTTAACTCCCTCTTTTTTCCTGTTTCTGTTTTTAGATGTCATAAAATACAGGTCCTTGGTGCCACGCCAGCTTTGGTACCGGTACTGTAAGTTATTGAAACCATCCCTCGCGTGATGTATGGGAGCACATTTGTGGGGGGTGATTCATGATCCCATCTAAATTCCGGATATTGGAATCATTGCTACCATCACTGCTTATATACACACACACGGTATTCACAGACAGCCTTTGCCTTCTACCTCCAGTACTGCCATCCAAAAAATTAAATTTCTTATCTCCTCTCCTTTGTGAAATGACCTTATCACTTTTGCATTTCAATAAATGATAAACGGGGCATCAGGCGACGATCACAAAGCGACAGGGTCACAGCAGATTGGGATTCCGATAAGCTCCAAGAGATTTTTTATTTGGAAATGCAGGTGCCAGACAGGAGCAATTTTGCAACGTCAATACATTGGTAACATCAAACACAACACATAATACCACAAAGATTAATATTCATTACCTGCTGTATGACAAATGGATTGTTCTGTCCATTGATGAGACAAATCAGAAAAAGAAGCAATGCATATACAGCAAGGTAAGTGGACACAAATAATATTAATGTAATATATCATACAATGTCACTATTACACTTAAAGGGTTCATGTATTTTTGGTTGAAACTTAACTTCAGGTTTCTATACTTTTTTCCTTTTTTTTGTGTGAGATGATGAGAAACCTTTTATGAAATGCGAAAGAACATTCAATTCCAAGAGGAATTCAATGTTTATTTAATGATAATTGGTTTTGAAATGGCTGAGATATCAAAAAAAAAAAACAACAAACAAACAATAGAGCGATCCAGACAAAAGGTGGGACTAAACTTTTATTATGATCACTTTGTTTAATTTGTTTTTGGATGTCTCAGCCAATCTGAATCTAATTTTCATTAAAAAAAAAAAAAACTTTGAATACCTCTTAGAATGGTATGCTCTATACTATTTCATAAAAGAGGTGTCTTGGTATTCCCCTAAAAGTTATAAGCCCAATCTTCATCTGCACCAATACTATATCATCCCTTTAACCTTCAGTGTGTTTTAAACTGTGATTGCCACAGCCACTGGTATGCTTCATTCACTGAGCAACACAAATGCACTGAAAGTAACTACCAGTGAATCACTGAAGCGTTTCACAGCCAATTGTCTAAATCTGGCCTTTGCTCAAGACTACATGTATATGTCATTACAAGTGCGTGGGTCGTCTGTTTCATAAAACATGTTATCAGTAACAACTGCCACATTTCTACAGCAAAGTTGCTCTCAGCCAATCAGATGCAAGGATTTCAGTAGCTCATAACTAACGTACCTTTTAATAACACCAAGTTTTATGAAACAGGGCCCAAGTTGATGTCTGTCCCACCCGGCACTATTTTTGATTGGTATCATTTCTTTTATTTTGTGTGTGCACGTGTGTGTGTGTGTGTGTGTGTGTGTGTGTGTGTGTGTGTGTGTGTGTGTGTGTGTGGAGGGGGTGTCTCCACTAAGCAGAATCTACATGAAGCAGTGACATATTGTTAGCTAAGTACCAGAAGGGCGTTATCTCAATTTGGGGGGGGGGGGGGGGGGGGGTACTGAGCTATTGGTATCACATTGTACAGCTCGATCTCCTCTTCATTATGGTGTTTATTTTTTTGTTGTTGTTCATTTTCAGTATGAAATGATAACAATTAAAATCACAAGAGCACTAATTTACCTCGATATTTGGAACAATGCTTATAAATCTACCCACTTTAGATAAAATGAACTTTTTATATCACAAAAATTCACAGATTTTTTATTTATTCATGCTCAAATCTTAGAACGCGATAGTGCCATCCTAGTTCTCAAGTGATGCTATGTGGAATTACTGGTCACATAATAATCGGAATGAATATCTTTTTAGGATGACATATATTCAATATGGAACAGAACAAACTAAAGCAAAAGACAGTGAATCAGCTATGAGAACTCCGAGTGCAAATGATTCTTCATTTATACGCTCCCTGCAATATTGGCCCCATCTCTATTTCACCTGGCTTCTTGAGAATGTGCAGTCGAGTGTAGGCCATTTTGTTTGTGAGCTTGACTATCGCATTCAATCTGATCGCAGGTAATTCTCCCATAATTTTATTTGCCGCTGCCATATCAAGATCGCCCCCTTCCTATCATTTAGCGGAGGAAAAATTGTTCAACCTGCTCGCCAAACTCCAAATGTTCCTGGCTCCACTCGTATTGAATTGCTTCTCTCGCGATGCCGATGGAATGCATAATACAATCTTCGGATATACTGTATATATATATATATATTGCTTTCTCAAGTCACAGTCTTGTGCTTCCGTCACCTACGACACAATTTCAATTTCTCCGAGAGGCAGAATTGCCTATTCATGGTGTCATCTCGCCAAATTGATGAATTTGATTACTCAAGTAAATAAATCTACTTTTTATTAACTGCTAACTGCATCCACAACAACAGTCGAAGCAAAAAGTATTTCTGCACTAGATCCTCTCTCCTTCAAACAAAGAATTGAAGATGTATTGGAATAATATCATTTTCATAAGGACTGAGGCACTCTGATCTGTAATCCTATAGTAGCCTTCTCCCTTTTACTAATATATCTACCGGTCACTTAAGATACAAGTGGACATTTCTATTAAAGTGTATCAACCTTTGATCTCACACAATAATACTCCTGACATTCTCCATGGGTAAGTAACTATAAAATTAAGCCAAAGCCAAAACACTGTCTAAAGGTCAAGTAAAACGGCAGACACTGCAGACTCAATGGCGGACATGGAATAAAAGAAAGAAAAAAAGAATAAGGCAAACTATATGAGATTTAGAAAATCCAATAACATTGTAGCTACAATCATTCACTCTTTATCAATCTCACTCTGGACCAAAGTTCATTTGTATTGGTTAGCGACGGGCTCAACTTTCCGTCATACTGATGAATGCCAAGCTCTTGCCTAAAATACTGCTTATCAACTAAAGACTTCAAACTTTGTACAGACCAATAAATGAATTCCAAACCAATCAAATTTGTAAATGACAGAAATGCATCAGCATTTTTTATTTCTTAGAAAAAAAAAGATGATAACAACCAAACTGCATGCCCAGTAAATGATTCTCTAATCACTAGAGTACTTTATTATGTTATTGTCAAGATGGCATGTGATATAAATGCAAAGAGAGAAAATTAATGACTAAAAGACAAAGAATGAAAGAAAACCAAAATTACTTTAAAAAACTGAGCACAAAAACTATGGGTAAATCAAAAATGCAGTGTGGAAATGTTAGCGTATTTTGCAAATTGTGTTACAGAGTAAATATAAAATGTGTCAATGTTTTGCATGTTGTGTTTTATCCACATAAATCTTTGTTTTTACCAGTGAAATGTTGCCAGTCAATGGAAACACACAATTTTTGTCTCATGATGTCAAACATAAAATACCAACTGCATGAAAATTAAAGTAAGGTCAGGAATGTGTTAACTGGCTGCTAGTTTTGTTCAAAGATAACATACAGTTGTTGCAAGGGAGATCCAAAAATTCAGTATGGAAACCATTCTTCTTTGGGTGGTTACTTCATGGATAACAATGTAGGCTATTTAAAGAATTTTACCTGTGTGATGTCATCGGAATGGCATTCCTTGTAGGTTCCCAGTAGATTTGTACTTCTCCTATCCCTGTATAAGACAAAGCACAAAGAAAGAAAGAAAAAGTTAGATAGACAGATAGATAGATAGATAGATAGATAGATAGATGGATAGATAGAAACATAAATGGATGGATAGATAGAGAGAAATGGGAAACATGATTCAATAAAAGAGGACAATATGACCATTGAGGGAAAATGATGGGCATATCAAGTGTTCATAGAGAATTCATATGAGCACATTGGTGTGAAATCATACACCCGAATGCTCATAAATGTCATCTCTGTCCACACACAGCACCGTTATAAGTTAGCACGTCGCTCAACCCACATTCTCACATCCGGAGTCTCTGTTCACGAGTGACCTGCTGGAGGGGAATACAAATTATTACCTCCAGTGCTGGCCATTTTGTCTGTTACCAGAAACTCTCTGCAAGACCATTGTGACCGACTTCGCATACCTTTTATATTGACAACACGTTACACCTACATGCAAAAACAGGCCAATACAAACACACACATATACATACACTTACACACAGTAGCAGAGTGTACGTTTCGGACTGATAGAACAAGTTAGCAACAGCATTCAAACTCTAACACCTACAACCATGTGTGATTGTGCTGCAGTTATTACAAATGCCAACAATGTGCTCTTAATTGTGGCTGTCATGTCAAAATTCAGTGATATGGGCAAATATTTATCCAAGTATATAATGTCAGCTTGGAGACGCCTTCTTTGTTTGTTCAAAGCCGATCATAAGTCTCTGATTTCACCGTCTTATTAGACACACTTTGTGTTTATTCAGTGAGAGCAAAATTAAGAAACTGACGGGTGATACAAACATACATCAAAAACCAGTTATAGACCCAAACATGTCTGTCTGTGATTACGTCTGGAGCCTTATTTTGACAAGCTACAATCTTCTGACTCTCTGTCTATCTGTCTGTCTGTCCGTCTCTCTTTCCTCCCCATCGAACAAATTTCTCTGATTGGATGAAAAGGTCACAAGGTCTGTTGAGAAAAGTCTAATGGGACTCCACGCTAGCACCTGCTCCGTACACCAAGCTCCTCTTTCACCATAGAAAAAGGGCCTATGCGCCATGGCGGTTTGGCTGCAACACACTGTCATCACCAATGCTCAATCTTAATGAGTGGGACTAGGGAGACAGTCCCCCCCCCCCCCCCCCCCCCCCCAATGAAAATTAGAAAAACAATCGTGGGTAGTGTCAAAGGAAAAGATAAGAAGCTCAAATAAAAATACAAATCACAGTTATGATTTTCATTTTTTAACCAGAATCTCTAGCTTAATTATAAAGATGGGATGACTGATGCACACATTTACAGGGGCAGATCCAGGAATTCCGTAAAGGGGAGGTGCCTTTGCAAAATTAAAGGGAGGGGGTGCATGCATCCCCATTTTTTTCTTTTTATTTCTTTCATTTTGACCAAAAATAAAGAGGGTGCGCATGCCCGGTGCGCCCCCCCCCCCCCCCCCCCCCCCTGGATCCGCCACTGCATTTAGGATGAAACTAGATTTTTTTTTGCCATTTCCTTTGCACCTATCAGAAAGAAAAAGTAAAAGAGAAAATAATATAAACTTGTGCCAAATACAGTCTTCTATTTCAGAGTAAACAAAAACATCCCAATTCATTAAACCTTATATGCCATAAACTTTCACGATGGAGCTACTAAGAAAAAAAAAAAGACAACTTACGATTGGATTGCACAAAAAGAAAAGAAAAAAAGAGAGAGAAAAAAAAATGAAATCAAACATCATACCCAGAGAGGGAATTATGTTTGTGGATGCTTGCAGCAAGCCACCTGTGGATTTCAATCCCACCAATCTGTCATGCCGTCAGCCATTTCTCTAATTTCATGAGACCATCCTGACCGACTGGCCGGAAAGGAATTAGGGAAACTATGGTGCTGGAATCCGCATTTGACAAATGAGACCAAAATTTGATCTGGCAGGAACAGGTCATGACAGAGAAAAACAACACCCCACAAGTATAAATAGAAAGACAACATGATAGAAAGATAGGTAGATAGATAAATAGATAGACAGATAGACAGACAGGTAGAGAGATAGATAAATAGATGGATGGATGGATGGATGGATGGATAGATAGATGGATGGGTGGACAGAAAGATAGATGGATAGATAGACAGATGTATATATGGATGGATAGATAGATCACCAGATAAATATATGGACTGATAGATGGAAAGATAGATTAATGACAAAAGTACAAAGATAGATGTAAAGAAACTACGAGATTGAGAAGGGAAGAGAAGAATATTCACTATGAAGGAGAAACATGAAAAGAGATTACATATTCACTGAGAGAATTGAGCTTGATGAAATAGGAACACAAGAGACAGAAAAACAGACATGCAAAAGAAGAAAAACATGTTAAAACTGTGAGATATTTACATTATTTACATTGCATTAGTAGACATTATTTTGAAGTACAAAACAGAAAGAGAGAGATAGAGAGATAGATGGATGGATAAAGAGAGATAGCAAGATATAAAGATAGATGGATTGAGAGAGAGAGGAGAGAGAGTGAGATAGAGATGGATGGAGAGAAAGATGGAGAGAGGGAGATAAGACTTGAGAGAGACAAACTTGATAGAAAGATAGATGGATAGATAGAGAAAGAGAACAAAGAGAGAGGGACATAAGGCTTGAGAGAGAGAGAGAGAAACGTGATAGAGGGAGAGATATAAACATAGAGAGATAAAGATAGAGATAGATGAATAGATAGAAAAGGAGATAGAGAGATAAGGCTTGAGCAAGATAGAAACTTGATAGATGGAGATAGAAAGAGATGAAGATAGAGATAGGTGGATAGATAAAGAGATAGAGAGGGAGATAAGGCTTGAGTGAGAGAAAACTTGATAGGCAGAGAGTTAGGGGAGAAGAATGAGTGAGGTAGACAGATGCTGAGGAGGGGTGGGAGGGGGAATGATTTTAATAAGAGAAAGAAATTGGAGGAGGCAGAACTTGAGAAGTGTGCCAGAAAATGGGACACTTTTGCAATCACTACAGAGGTCACATGTGGGAGCATAGTCACCAAATGAGAACATCACTGATGGAGGGGACAGAATATTGCAGAGGTAGTAGAGAGGTACAAGAAGAGAGAAAGTGACTTGAGATCCATTTAGATGAAACAAGGGATGGGATTAAGGGACATGCATGTTCGCAGTAATGCACTTCTGAACATTATTTGACATGAAGAAGGAAGGCACAGCAAGACGGAAAGAGATAAAGACAGACGGATGGACAGATAGACAGATGGATATATCTTGGCAAGGTCGCAAAGTCATACCTATTGCTGTACCATTTACAATGGGCAGCAGATTGGTACAAATGCACATCACACAAGCTGTCATTTGAAAAAAAAAAACTGATATCATAAAAGAGAAAAAGAGAGATAGGAAGATAGAAGGGGATAAAAAGGAAGAGAAAAACTGAGGCAGGCAAATAAACACATAGAGTTGTATGGCTCTTCCAGTTCATTTCTATCGTAAGTCCTGTTTAGAGGGCATAAAAAGCAAAGAAGTCAACACAAGATGAAATCTCACCCAGATAATGCTATTAAAGTTTATAAGACTGCCCTATGACAGTGTCATGTGAGCACAAAAAGGTTGCCCTTGCTCTTGACTTCATACAGTATTAATGCCCTGTGGCCCTTAGCCCACTGATGATGAGCCGATTTTGCTATAACACTTCTCCAATAGACACTTACCCAAGTATACTCAGGACTAGTCTTCAACAGCTTAATTACTCCACAAATACTAGAAATGTCGCTACAGCGACTGGTTATACCCCCCGCCAAACAACATTTCATAAGCTGGTCAAAAAACTGAGGAAGTAGTTAAATCCGCAAGATCTTTCCTTGATCTTCTGCCATTAATATGCGGTTACCATGGCAACGTACTTTCGGGTACTGTCGAAGGCACACATCTGTACCAAATTTCATGGAAATTGGGCAAAAACTGAGGAAGTAGTTTGCAACACAAAATTTTCCATCATTTTGTCATAATATGTGAGCTGTTACCATGGCAACATACTTTTTGTCACTGTCAAGAAATGTGTCAAACCTAAGACAAACATTCAATATGAATTCCATGAGAATTGGAAGAACACTATGAAGCAGTTTTGCCATGAAGCATTTTGCCCTATATTTTACCAATAACATGCCGTTATCATGGCAACGCACTTTTTGCCACTGCGGAAATATGTGTCTTGCACATTAACATATTCAGATGAACATCTGTACCTAATTTCATAAAAATTGATCAAAAACTGTGGGAGGAGTTCTTTGTACCCATTTTTGCCCATAATATGCCGTTACCATGGCACATACTGTCAAAAAATACGACATCTACAACCCAAGGCACACATCTGTGCCAAGTTTTATGGGAATCGGTTGAGAGGAAGTAACGCAAGATCAACGGACCAACCGCCCGACCGACCGCCCGACCGCCCGACCGCCCGACCGACCGCCCGACCGACCGTCCGCTGATTCCTATATTCAAACTTCGTTTGGCGGGGGTATAATAATGAGTACAAAGTGAAACTCTACTTTATCTTGTGTGTAACTCTCACAATTCAGGGGTGCTGATACAGTGTGTTCATATCTTATGATATCACTGACGGAGCACACACCATCATTCCTGTACACCTGTCTTTCAAACTTCTTTAAACAACCTACTCTATCATAAAAAGCCGAGATTGAATTTCACTGAAAGAAGTTCACATGAGTTGGGAACTGCGTAACTATGAAAATGATGAGCCATGGGAAATAAATAGCTATTCATCATTGAGAAAGTGTAATGATAGCACTACTTATCATCGAAACACTTCAGGATGCATTCCAAAACGAACAATCATACTTAAAAGGATCTCATTCATCTTACAGCCACTTTTTGACATTCAGAATTAGGAGAACTGCCTTTGTGTAGATGACCATGCACACACATATATATATATACACACTTTTCATATCAGAGTGGCAAGCCAATAATAATCATTAAATTCTGGTATTTCACCTGCACTGTCCATATATATTGGAATTTTGAGGCTGTGTGGTTATACAGCCATGAAATTTTAATATCCTTTGGTTGATAAACCAAAGATATGGAAACCAGCTCACAGGGTGAATTTTTATGTTCCTGTTATTCAGCATTCCATGATTAGCATGACCAATTTTCAAACAGGAAAAAATTTAGTCGAGTTCAGTGCTCGTAGTTTCCACGAGAAACATCGAGGGTCCAAGGCTTTGTGGAGAGCTACTCACCTTTCACACAAAGTGGCCGGGATATAGGTCAGGCAATCCCAACGGCCTGAGCAATTATTTATTTATCTTTTTTTTCTTTCTCCCTTCTGGTTAGGAATGGAACACCCACTAGCTTAGTCCCTCCTCTTCATAACGACGAGGTGGTGGTATCTACTCCTTTAACTAAGAGCAGATAATGTTACTTTCTCAGAAAAAGTTTCTCTTGCTCTTCTAGTCTCAAGAGAAAAATCTGAGATGGTTCTGCTCTCTGCTCCTTGTATGGGCTGAAAAATTGCTTCGGACCCACTGATCCACAGCAGCAAAAAAACAAAAACAACAACAAAACCCAAAAACAACAACAACAACAAAAGAATAAAAATGTTTAAACTGGCCAGAGGAGGAGAGGAAGAAATTGCAGAAAAACCACAGAAAACACATGACACCAAAGAAGTGGAAGATTTTGTTTTGTTTTTTTCCATGACTAGGTTTAACAAGAGCCTCTGGGATTTAGATGGCTCTAGCATATTTGGTGTCCCCCCCCCCCCCCCCCCCCCCCCCCCGAGTTTCACATAACAGGATTAGGAGCTCATGTGATCTTTCTCTTTCTGGATAAACTACAACTATTTACGATTTGTGAACAGAAATTCAAATACCAAAGGCCTCCGGTTCCAAGGACCTGATCTCTCTGGTTTACTTTATGATAAATGTCTGTGACAAGGATTGTAATTTCAGTTCAGCAACACCATGTAGGTATATAGCAGATGTGTCATTGTGCTTTCATGCCCTATATATTTGCATCCAAGAATCCTGAAGGTAATATATATGGCACAGTCCATTCATGTTGCAGAATATCTTCAATTTGCTGATGGTTGACATCCACATCCAAGTTTAGTCTATAAGATCGAACTACTAGTATTTCATCAATATATGCATACTGCATTGTTCATCATGAATTTCAAAGTGCAAGAAAAAAAACCTGCATGATATGTGCAAGTGAAAAGTGTGATTAATTGCAAAGTGGCAGTGTACATTGATGTATGTACATCATGTTTTATACATATCTATTCCATAGGCCTACATGTAAATGCATGCATGTGTGTGAATGCACATGTATGTATGTTTGTATAGACAAATAGATCTATAGATATATAGAAATACACACACAACATTCACATACCAGTTGACATGTACACATCCCCCACATGAGTGCATCACTACAACCAGAATGGAACTTCACCATTATTTTCACCTTTCTCTTCAGTATCGGTACTACTCTGTTTTTAAGGTTCACAGTCAGTTCGCCGTAATGTGAGCACATTATGCACACACACACACACATTGTTGTTGATATAGTGAACACCTTGCTTGTGGCACATATACATTACACACTCTAGCTGGTATACATCACTCGCATGTGGCAAGAACGTGCGTCATTTCTAAATTTCCCAGGGTGGTATGGCGTCACATTTTACTGTGACATAACAGTCCTACATGAAGTACACTGTTCCAAGAAAAGTTGTCATCTTCTTAAATTCATTAAATACACAGTATGCGCTGAATCTCCTTGACATTTTCCCTGCAGGATCAAATAAGCATACAACAAACTGCAATGCATTGCATTGCATTGCATTGCATTGCATTGTTCGAACAATCAGACTACTTCAAAAAATTCTTATCCCATTGACAAAACAACCCAAACAAAACACACATACAGTGTACATGCCCATGCAATCATCATGGATTTTCATTGTATTCTAATTATTACATACATTGTGTACAGCACTTGAATATCAATAAAACTGTTACCAAGCAATTAGGCTAGTGTATAAAGAATACCAAGTTTTTGCTTGAAATTTGATACGGCAGGAACACAGAAACTCTACGCTAAGACATCTCATCAAAGTCTTGTGGTAAGCTTTTCCTTGGAGCCTGAAAGCTGTATTAAACTTTGAAATGTATAAGACTGGAATTTCACAGTGGCTTTACATCTGACCACATTACAATGTGCTTCCTTTACATTTTATCTAATTCAAATGAATTTATCAGGAATTTTTCTGCATTGAATATATGTAAAACAAAAAAAATACAGTAATTTTTTTTTCAAGACAAAACATACGGTGTGTATATCCAAACATAATTGAGATATACGTGTACAGATTGAAGAAAAGAATAAGAAAACATGTCAATTGGGAACCACTCCGGATATAGTGAATCAAATGATCTGACTGAATTATTGTGCATGTATTGGGAGCATGAATGCAGAAGACTTTCGTCAAATATAGCTTGAAGATACGACAGCCTTAAAATGAAAGTGTTGACAATCTTTGCATGAAAGTGTTGACAATCTTGTATGTGGAACAAAACTTCTGGGACACACAGTGCAAGTGTGGTGGTACCGAGACAGAATCACACGAGGTCCTGGTAATAAATTGACTTTCATCACAACCCTCCTTCTCCCCTCTCTCGGGGACCGGAACCTTCCGGTTGCCATCAGTCCCTGGGTGGCTTAGTGTCGATTACTGTACAACGTGCCAAAGCCTGCGCTTTCTCCATGTCCAGGCAGGACGATGTGTGAGCTAGCATACAGCTGCAATGTACGTGTATAATGCACAGTGGTCACAACTGGATTTTCTGCAGCAAATCTGATAAGGGAATGTACTGGATGTCTAGCTCATCATGCCCAAGACCGTGCACTGACCCCTTGTGATCTTTGACCTCTATGAACTTTTCACCACAAAGGGCTTACCCCTGCCCCAAATACTTACTTTCATTTCTATATTTTTTTTTTTCTTCAATACTTGGAGAGGTTCGAAAACAGGACACTGTGGATGCTTAAAGGCATAATTTATCATTTGCAGATGAAACAAAAACCAAGCATTAGTGCTTTAAAATAGTCCTTAACTGTGAGTTTGGGATAGAAACAACCACTGTAAAAATTTGAATCTGTAAAATTGATGTTAAGTGTTGTTAAATACACAAAATTTGCACAATATTTATAATGAAAATGTTTCCAGACTAAACCATTTACAGTTACAGTTTATTGAGAAAGGCACTGATATCTCCTCATATTTTTGGCTTTATTGTGAACATTTAATATGGCAGGATGTTTTGTGATACAACAGACCTACACATACGCATCAAATGTGATATCTTGAACATCTTTGAAATCACTGCTCCCAAAGGTAAACAGGACCTTTAACATTTTGTGTGGGTCTTTTTTTTGCAAATTTGGAAGTTAAACAAAAAAGATTGTAAATTTAACAACCTGCCAAAATATTGCTTTTTCCAGTTACATGAGTATTAGGTGTGAGAAGGTTGTATGTGTATGCACTACAGACGGGCAGCAGCTCCAGACAGATGCCTTGCCTACCATGTGGTCATGCAAACCTATGGAGTGCATGCAAGCAGTATGATGTTCATGTTTTGAATTTAACTTATAATTGACAAAATATTTGGCATCTACAGTACCAGTTATCATTCAGAGATAGACGGTGTCTAAATTGCTGGGTGATATACTGTATGGTAGTCCTGAATGTAAGATGTACACATAGTACTATGTAGTATTTGAGACTACCTGTATGGCAAAAAAATTGTGGCAATATATAAGATGGGAGAAACATATTAAGGAAATGGCCACTGAAAGGATGCTGTTGATCTTTCTCCTCTCGTAGCTGATTTATAACCAGCATCAATTTCACACACACCAATGATTTTATAGATGAGCTTTAAACCGGAAAGAGAGAGTGTGTTAAAGTGAAGTCCATTTCTTCTGTTCTTGGCTGACACGGCATGAAATGTTGAACTTGCGAGACTGATTGGGCTTGATTGGTTACCATGGCAGCACATTACGCCAGCCTCAGGAAGTACCATTGAGTGGCCTTGCCATAATGGGCTGCATGATTTGAGCAGTGTCTGGTGCCATTGTTGCGTCACTCCGCTATCATTCATAAAACACGACTAGTGTGGGCATGGGAACCTTGCCCCAATGAACACCACGCTTCAGCTGCAAAGATTACAATTATCAGATGCGTGCATGCTGGTAGTTGTGTTCACCCCAAATTTTATGTTACCAAGTGGGGAAACTCACCATTCAGGCACACGGTTCATACTGGACTGCATCAAAAGCACTATGAAGTATGGAGAGTACATCTACTGCAAAAGCTGTTATTTTTGCTAGGGTTTGATTTTTGTGAATTTCGCAAATCACTGTTGGGCCGTAAATCTTACAGCACACAAAAAATATTGGTAACCGGACAGGCATTTGTGCACTCACGATTTGACAGCATGAAATCATGAGAACAACATCTCGCGAAAATGTCTGTGACCTCCTGGTTTGCGAAAATATCTGTCCATTAAAATAACACTTTTTACAGTATTTCACTGCTCCAACTATTACTACAGCTATGTAGGGACCATCAGGATTCCTAGATTAATAGAAGGGAGGTTTAATAGAGCACTCACAGAGATATTCTTTGTAAACATGCATGTCTCAATGAGACGGATTGCATATAAATGTACACAATCAGTCTCTAGCGGTCGGATCCGTACACTAGCCGTACGCTATGTGCAAATGAATGAGGTGATCTCACGCACCCATATGTAACCCACAGGGTCACACTTTCGCGGTTCACTTGTGCACTTCCGGTATATGCGAATTTACTGTGCAGCAGCAGGCATGGGCAGAGTGCATATATATACCGGTAATCATATCTGATTTACCCCTTTTTATCATGAGTAAGATATTCTCACAACACAAAAGAAATGCATTTTCAGAGGGTAGAGTTGATATATCTTTTTCAAACACGAAGCAATAAAGAAAATCTACAAAATTATTGTAGTCTGAGATAGATATAGTATTCCATGTTATTTGGGTATGATCAAATAAAGCATGCGATGTGCACTGGCATGGCATTGTTGACTCATTGTCATGGAAATTAAATAGTGCCGCAGCTGTTTGAAATTTTATAGTTATGACGCGATAGCAAGAATTGGCACAAGTAATTCCCAGATCAGGAAGGCTTATGCGCCCTTTTGTCAGGATATGAAGAGATGATATTAAAGTTTTCAGGGAACTTCCTACAGCATGATGGAAAAATGGCAATTCTGACACCGTGTATCCACATACCGGTGTCTGGCAAATATTCACTTCCCTCTACTGACACACCTGTGCATTCAATGATACCATAAAACTTGACATGAGAACATGTGCGTGCACAAGCATGTCTTTTCATATTTATGACAAACACGAATGAAATGCTGGCAACCGTGTAACAGTCTTGACAAATGCAGGGGAGAAGCACTCAGAAGCAAAGAGTGAAAAAGAAAATGTTATGTTTTCTGTCTACAAACCCACTGGCGACAACACGTGTCGCCACACATGCTACAACATAAACGGACACCTAAACTGTACTTTTTTTAATATTCCCGTAGAAGTAATAATATTTTAAGAGACTGAGGCATAGATCTCAAGTTACAACACACACAAACGCACACATAAGAAGATAAACACACAGTTGCACACTAAGTACTCGTACCTCGACAAAAAAGAAAACATTCCATGAAACTGAGACAAACAATATACCTAGAGCTGCTATACAAAAACACAAACACACACACACTCTCTCAGATGACTACTGTAAAAGTGGAAATTTTCGCGGTGTTGAAATTTTCACGCATTTCGTGCAACCAGAAACTAGCTAGAAAATAAAAGCACACAAATATTTTTGCTTGCCATCCATTCCAGCAGTTAATGTCTTGATTCTGCGGAATTAAAAACATGTGCAACTAAAAAATTAGTCGCGCGAAAATATCTACTTTCACAGTATGATATATCTAGACAGGAAATATAGCATTTTATGTCACTGGAGTGAAGAAATACATCAACGCTGGCTACGAGTATCATCTCAATGCTCTCAAGAGAGGGCCCCTTTTTTTCTTATCAGTTCATTTGGTTCTTCTCCGCATGGAAACACCTGCTTGCAAAGAACACAAGACATTTACCCCTGGAGATAGAGGGGGTAGATTGAAGAAACATAAGACAGTGGGCCCACTCAGAGTAAATGACCGAGGGGAAAACGTCTCACTACAACTAGTACTCTCTGAATATTTGCTGTGTACTGAGAGAGCTGACTTGTACATAACATTAGTGTATGAAAGTAACAAGCATGCAATGTAATACTACTTGTTGAGCTATATACCAATCCAAAGTGGAATGGTTTCAGACAGATGAGAGTTGTGACTAGGATAAAATTCATAATCCACATCAAAATCTAACCTTCCTTGAAATGATATTAAATCAATCAATCTCAAAACTTTCACTGTTTTTCTATGAAATATTACCTGTACTGAACCTGTTGCTTTCAAGGTAAGTAATTCTCCACATATCTAATAGATGACAGTTTGTTGCTGGCTGGGAATAAATGATAATATAGATTCTGAACACATTCTACACATTCAAGGTACATTATTATCTGTGATCTAAGTTTATTTTCTTGGCAATCTCTTTTTCTTTCTGTGATCTAAGTTCATTTTCTTGGCAATCTCTTTTTCTTTTCAAACACATGACACCATACAACACTATGGATGTGACAAAACTAAGAAATTTGAAATAGCTTGTATTGGCAATGAAAACTTCAGGGTGATAAGCTTGAGTGTTTTGAAGCTTTAAGTGTTCTACTATATTCATGTGGCTGTAGCACAAGCCAAAACAAGAGATAAACTAAGGGGAGAGAAAGAGAGGGAAACATTCTATATTAAAGGGATATGGCTTGAATTCTTATTTTCTGCAAGATGGATTACTATAACGCTGCATGGAGTAGACTGACCTTGTTTCAATTTCCAAACAAACTCTTTTCCTTTCTGAATGATGTTCCTTTGATATAGCCTCGAAGCCATAATTACTTCTTCTGACTAAGTCTGCCTCCTTCAATTAGCTGAAGATTCTTGCAGATGGTGTTATTTACATTATAATACAGTTCATTTACAGATATTTACAAGCACATAACAAATATGACAAACAAAGACTAGCCACTGTGATCAACCGCAAGTCGGTTACGGAATGCTCCCACAGACGGTGCTGCAACAATTTCCGAGGACAGGGAATTCCAGCTCCTCGCTGTTCTTGGAAAGAACGAATGGTGATGTGAATCAGTTCTCGAGTATGGTATCTGATAGGAATGTGGTTGGGTGACTCTCATCAACTGAGTAACCTGTTTGATATTAAAGTCCTGTGCCGAAAGATGAGTAAGATTATTGTGTATTTTGTACATCATGGTTAGCCTGTCATTTTCTCTGTGCTGTTCGAGAGTTGTCCAATCAAGTTCTCACAGCATTTTAGTGACACTTGAGGTATTATGGCAGTGATTCAGAATGAATCTCGCAGCTCTTATTCTCCGGACCATTTCCACTTTTAGAATCTCATGAAAGAAAGCCATGAATCATTGACAAACAACTCATTAGAAGTCTAAACTTAGAAGGAAGCTCTTTCCTACAACCACAAATTACTAAAAGATAACATAAAGAAATGGCTCCACTGACTTTGATGGTTACAGTATCTGCATAAGCATCACTGGATCAATGCTTTCTTTTTTCTGTTTTTTTTTTTTTTGTTTTGAATTAGAACATTCTTCTGGTAAACAAACCTGAGCAAAGACAAAAATTTCTTCAACACAGGTCACACTGAATAAACACACAGTGAAGTAAAGAAGATAATTCACATTGAAAGGCAAAATTTGATCCTCTCTCCAACTGAGACGAGCAAGATGTGTCTCATCATGGCCAAAAAAAGAAGACCTTTCCCCCTTTACTTACATTTAAACTTTGATTTAATGACATTAACAAACATACACACACACATGCACACACAACCACACACACACACAAAGACACACAAGGCACACTTAATTCAGACAAGAAGTGTGCCACTTAACCACTGCCATTTGTGATACAATGTCTTTGAACAATCAGACTGATTTTTTCGTGTGTCTCTTTTGTGTGCCTGGGGATTGAATTCCCTCTTGTATCATCTGCGGCGGAGGTCTTCCGCTTTTCACTTAAACTGAAGATGAACGAGTTGCGACATTGGCCGCGGGCTGATGACGGAGGCCACACATCTCCCACAATTTGAGCCGAGAAACAGCCAGCCGGGGAATTCACTGCTCTGATAAAATGAAACAAAGTAAAACAGGCCAGGCTAATTCCAGAAAATACTATAAAAGCAGAGGAAATAGAGAGGTAGGAAAATATAATATCCTACAAGTGTTGGATATTGATTAATGGAAACCTGAGTTCATACAAAATGTAACACAAGATGCTCTGTAAAGTGTAGCAGTGAAAAAAGGGGTTAATAACTTTGCAGTAAGACCAAACTCTTTATACAAAGACAAATAATGCATGCTGTTGTTCCTGCGGCATGCTTCCTGAATCTACAATGCTGTTAATGGAAGATCCCAGGGCAGAGTGTGATAGAAAAATCAGTCGATGCTGGCTTAGAAACCATCACAAAACAGAAAAAAAAAAACAAAGAGGAAAGATGTACGGTCATATCAAATGTATGTCACTCTCAAACGCCCCACTGACAAATTTTGAGAAGCTTGTGAAAACAGGAAAGGGTAGCTCCCCGTGGGCCAGGGAGGCAAGGCACAGCCCGGCCACAACAGGTCTCTGAAGGCTGCCTCCTTAAACAACTGTGACGACATCGGATAAAGGAAGAAAGGGGAGCAAACGGGGAGGAGCGACACTGGTGGTCTGTGGAGGAGGGCAAGACAGAGGGGCAAGACGGAGGATGCTGTCAGTATTGATTATCAATCGTCATGACAACAATCAGAGGAGCAGAGCAAACACATAAGTCTCTCCGAGGGCCTCCTGACCAGCTTCTGGCTAGGCACAGCTTTCTGCCTTGCCCTGCAGTATTATTCCTCTCTCTCTCAGTTTTCTTTTCTTTTCCTTTCTTTTTTTGGCTGAGTTCCAAATGACATTGTGGGGAAAAATATACTCAGGAGGACTATGCATCCACATATTTCCAAATCTAATCAAATGATGCATCTATGCCATTAAAGCCAAGGCTGCATGCCTCCCCCTCCCCCCCCCCCTAAAAAAAAGAGAAATAAAAACTTTCAAAATGGAGGTTTGTGGCTAGCAAGGCAACCATCCTAATCACTTGGTCAGAACCTTTTTGTGTTTGTTATTGAATTGCATTATATTATCCCCCCACAAAAAAAAATAATAAAATGCCTGAGTGAAGGGCAAGTGATACAAGATGTTTGAACGTAAGTCATTTTCAACAAAATAGAATCACCATATTATCGTAATGCACATTACACTTTTTCTGTAATTCATTTCAATTTAGGGATGTTTCTTGTCAAGGGTAACTCTTGTGAACAAAGCATGCTCAAATCTGAATACACTACAGAGCCAGTCCAGTGCATACATCTTTTGAATTACTGTAAAAACATCCTGATTAGACATTCTGTCCATTAGCAAGAATCTATTAAAGCTATACTAGAACATTAAACTTTGTTTTTGTGCACATTGAATACATGTATATGCAGCTGGAGATCTGTGAAATTTCGTATCTTTATATTGTACTTGAGCCCTCCTTAGGTCAATGAAAAAGGACA
Organism: Diadema antillarum; assembly: GCF_040938485.1. Lineage (NCBI taxonomy): Eukaryota > Metazoa > Echinodermata > Echinoidea > Diadematoida > Diadematidae > Diadema > Diadema antillarum. The sequence continues at coordinate 2,006,224 of NW_027271032.1, read as the reverse complement.
GCTTGGTAGCAATTCAAAGTTTTGATGTAAGTTTTATTTATGGGCATACAAACAAACATATATAAATTCATTTGCATTCATATTTGCATGCACATTCACACATTATTCCAACAATTTGTACATTATACACACATAAATGTACAAACATACAGCATTTGTTTTCATGCTTAACACATCTGCAGAATTAATCAATGTAAAAATAGTACAGAAGGTATAATCCATTCAACTCTCTCAATTTCATTTCAGGCAAAAAGTTGATGATGATGAAAATGGGAGTAGCAAACCAATCCAATAATACTAGGCAGAGTGACCTGAAGGGTACTCAAATTCACACACAGAATATATTTGTACAGGTTTCATGGTACAATACAAACATGAAATGTTGTACAATATAAACATGAAAGCACCAAGAGCAAAATGGTGTCATTAGACGACGGTAATAAAAGCAAGGAAGCATAAAATTACAGCGCACAGTTCATATTTACAGCGCAATATGTCACGCTGCTTTGGCTAATCAGCAGAAAAAGACTGGAGCCATGACTACTTACTACAAGCTCGATTTCATTCTTGATTAGGATACTAAATGAAGACGAGTGTGGTTAAAACAGGCCCAAGATACCTGGGAGAAAAAAAACCCCTAAAATAAGAAAAAACAAAACCCTAAAATAGAGAGAAAAAAAAGAAGGGGGTGGTGGCATTCAGAATTCACCTTCAAAACTACTGCACTTGTCATTATTTGATCGCTAATGAAGCGCGAAACTTCCCAAGTAGGCAGCAGCTCATCAGATCAGCAACCGACAAAGAGAAAGCCCATGGGAACATTTCAGAACGCAGTCCAAGTCTGCGTCACGTGATAAGTCTGCGGGTTTGCCTCGACAACGGAGGAGATTCGCAGACATACACGCGCGCGACGTGCTCAACTGCATCCTCCCACGCCGATTCTGATGATGATGATGATGGTGATGAAGATGGATAAACCAGGAGCGCTAAAAAAAACCCCAAATGCTAAAGAGGAGGGCTGCGGGGAAGACTCAGAATGGATGACAGAACTCATTGAGGACAACGGCTCCATGGAAGCATCATATAACTCTCATCATCTTGTAAGAGACAGGACTGGGATGTCCCTCAACGCTAGGCCTTGATAGAGACATCATGAATGCCACTGTCATTTAATCTAATATCATCTGCAGGTGGTCCCAACCACACTTGCAGTAACAGAGAAGCAACAAAAGTAGAGACATCAAAGAATGGATATCTTTCAACTACTGTAAATGTTATATGATGCTTGAAGGTTCATAAATGTTGAATTTTTGCATCAATAAGTAATTTTTCATGCTCAGTGTGGTTAAATGGCTTTCATGTGTTTTTAATTCCAGGTAATCAAAAATATAAGATAGTAATACATATCACATACGAAAATATTCACGTCCTTTTATTTTTGTGCTAGTTTCATGTTGTGCAAAATTAACAATTTTCACACTGCAAAAATTTCCTCTTTTACAGTAAAGTAACAACTGCAGAGAGAAAATGCAACGTATTGTTCCAAGACAATACAAAAAACCTTATGATTTCTCCGTCTTTATCTTAACCCTCTATGGCCCGAATTCACGAAGGTGGTACAAATGAAACCATGGTTTAAACCATGGACAAAAACCATGGAGCGCCAAGTGTCGCACGAAACATTTCATTACACAATCAGTCTTTTTGTCGATGAAATGATTATTTTGTAATGAAATGACAACATTTTGTAACTAAATGAACATTTCGTCCACGAAATTATAATTTCGTTAACGAAACGGTCATTTTGTCGACGAAATGATCAATTTCGTAACGAAATATTCCGTGTGACACTTGGTGCTCCATGGTTTTTGTCCATGGTTTAAACCATGGTTTCATTTGTACCACCTTCATGAATTCGGGCCTATGAGTTTTATTTGCAAGCACATATCTGCCGGCTAGCTTTCTCTCGCAAGTGGCATAGTCATCCAGAAACTTACTGTCGATGAGTAGGTATTATCCTCTTCTCCTAATTCATAATGGCATTCATGAAAGACTGTGACATTCCTATGCCTGAGTGGGTTGTCAAATTTTGAATCAAGTTCATATTTTCCCTCTTTTTCTGTTGGGGGGGGGGGAGGGAGGTATTACCTAGATGCCATTGAAATAGCATGGCAAGTTAAATGAGTACAAGGCTGATAAAAAATTAAAAACATTGCTGTGAAGTTATCATTCCAATCCATTTTAACTGTTGGAGCACTGCTTCAAGCAGTGCTAGCTCATGACTTCTGAACAAAAATCCTAGATCATGCATGAAATAACTGAAAAAAAAATTGTACATCTAGTATAGGACTAATTCTGGAAATCACCAATTACCCTTAATGCCAAACAGGCTCCAGACATCCACTTTTAATAGTTGTCTATGACAATCATGTAAGATTTTCTGATCATACCATCACTGATAGTCAAAACCATCTTTTCAAACTCAATGTAACTTGTTTGTGCAACTTGTTTGCAGCTGGACTGTAAGCCTTGCCTTAGGTGGGCAAAATAAAAGAATATTTCTAGAAACAAGGATCTAGAATCTGGACATTTCATGAATCAGGATCAAATCACTGCATAATACAACATGGAATTAGCTGTGGTTGTATGATATTGATCGAGTGTTGCAATATACATCAAGTGTCAAGTGACTTTGCATAAACATCAATGCTGGATGCATCTTATAACTTCAAAATCTGCAGAAGAAAGGAAATGCATGAGCGTTTGATACTGAATATATCCACGTCTTGCCTTTAACTCTCCATTAATCATGCTAACGAAAGGCTGAAGCTACACTATCACACAGAGGCGACTCACTGGAGGGCTGAGTGTCTAGTGTTTACAGGGATGAGGTAAAAAAAAATGCACTCTGTCAAAATATCTGGAGTAAGTTATACAGAGAGAGAAGGGTTCTGATCGACGGATTTCCGCCGCTTGGCATTAGCTATGTGGTGCAGTGCATGCTGAATCATGCTGTCCGCTGTTAAGATTTGCAACTGGATCGCAGTCCACATTTTTTGTCTAGACTCCTGGACAGACGTTTTGAGGGGTTTTGTATCTTTTTTTACAATACAATTTACTTAGTAATAGACTGAAAAAATGAGTTAAATGCTACATATGTGACCGTGCACCTCAAAACGAACATAAAGTCGCACACACTGATTTTGCGTGAGGACTGAAAATAAGTGAAATGGGTCGACCTAGCCGAACTTGACTTTTTCATCTTTTCTGAAAGAGCGGGTCTTCTTTTACATTATGCTAAAAATTGGTATCATAAAACGGGCAGTAAAGTGTGTTTTTTAGCAGTTTATCTCGTACATTTTTGGTAGAATAGAGTGATTAGGTGTGTCTTTAGAATCCCTTTTTCATTTCTGAAAAACCTTGTCCACACTCTTCACTTTCAACTCTAATAACTTTTGAAAGAATAGTGCTACTGGTTTGAAAGTTGGCATTAATTATGAACAGAATGTGTTAATGAGGCATGCTTAATTTCAGTTTAATCTGATAATCCCTTCATTGTTGTTACTCTGGTGGTTTACTTCCTGTTTTTTTGTCCCATTCATTGCACAGCCAGCACGGTTTGGTAAAGATTAAGCGCTTGAATAGACACTGTACTTCAGAGCCTCTTTTCTCAATTCACACTTTTCCTGAGTTTGTGTTTTCTTTCCAATATTTAGATAGGTTAGGAGAGTCCATTTGATTTGAACTGTACATCATTTTAAAGCTTAAAGTCTGCTCTTTGAGAATATGGTCTTAACTAAAAATTCATGTCTGGCGACTTTTTGTTTGTTTTGAGGTGCAGGGTCACATATTACAGAGTTCTATCATCAGTAAAATTTGCAGATATCTAAATTTCCAACACCAAAGGGATGGAAGCTACAAGTTTTGAGTAGCTATTGTCATTTTGCCAAATGTATCTCGTACCAAAGATACGGAGCAAGGAATACAATGTGCCGCAAGGCTCTGATTATTTTACAGCCCCTTGGGAAAATGTGTTCTGTAACACGGAGTGTATGTTGCATCATAGTTTCCAACATGTAATGGTGATCTTGGCAGATCTATCAGTCACATGCATTTGTGATTAGATTCTCACATAGCCTGTAACACAGCATGAACAATCATAATATGTTATTCCTGGTACTCCAAGACTGGCATGGAAAATTCACATAAAATTTCTATATCTTTCCACCAGCTCCCAAAACTAACATAAACTACAGACTTATTCCTTAATCCATTTTCCTTTGCTTTTATGGTCAAGTTGTGAATCTCTAGCATTTGGTGTTTACACCCTACACTCCACTGACCTAGGTGTCTACCTTAAGTAGTCTGATGCATATGAACTATGACTGCTTATTTTCTATCATTGGTGTCTCGTCAGAAGTCGAGACACGTCATATCATAAATTGTGACTCTGCGTATATGATGGATCAGGCTTAGATACAGATAAAAAGATTTTGCCATAACCTTCATATTCACATTTTATACCTTTTGAATGAATACCATTTGACAGTTTGTGCTATATGTCACTTATTTCCATTGCTTAAAAAATTGGAGCCTTATACAGGAATGAAAGACAAGCGACCACCTTGCAATAAAAGCTTGCTCCTTCCCTCAGAATGCTATCTTCAGATTTCCGCCATAGTGGCATTGTCAACAGACCATTTGTCAGGGGGAAAAAAAAAATCCTCATTATACAAATATTAGAAACTGGGAAATTTGCTCTGCTACCCATGGCATGGATGCAATGCTCTGTAAGAAATAAATGGAAATAAGACTTAAAAAAAAAACTTTTAATGCCTGCACTGTCAATCCCACAAGGCTTTGCATTTTCCAATGTTTAAAACATGAGGGACCGCACCATCCCTTGATACAGTGCCATCAAACACGTACCGCTAGTGATATGCATTATATTTACACACATGATACATATATCACTACAAATAATGCAAAAAGCGTGATAGCACAGTGCTTAAACCATGTGTGCAGTCAAATTTTGGATTGTATAATTTTCTTCTAAAATCCTTTTATTTTTACCTGGTTTTGTGACTGACATTTTGCTTAGTGGTAGCCTTGATGTAAGCTTTTCACCTTGGCTCACTTGATCACTGTCGCTATGCTTAAAGCTGAATCTAGTCATTACTAAAATTGTGTTCACAGTATAACTTGTAAACTAATGTCACCCTCCACCCCTACTGTGCTAAAACTGCCAATCAGTACATCCCCTGGCCTGCTTCCCTTGTCCATTAGTTTCATCTTGTTTGCATGTCTTGCACTCATAATGTCAATATATATCATCATTAATTCATCATGTTTCTTTCAACGCCAACTGTCATCATGATGCTTGACGTTGAATCTCTAATTTGGTGTATCTAAATTCCCCAAACTCCAAGCTACCCACTGATATGCATTTTGTCCTTATATTTTTCTTTACAACTTGGCAACTTAAATGCTAATGCTACGCATAAGAATTGTCACATTCTGACTTCTGTCAGAATTCATAATCAACATCCTATTAATTTGACTTTGAAGGATAAGGCATCACACAATGATGACTGTTGGAGATCAGAGGTGATTAGATTCCAACTTCCAAAGTGATGATGTGGGTGTAAAACTAGGCATCAGCACAAAGATTGCAAACAACAACAACAACACCAAAGTCAACTTTCTCTAGTATGCTCCACGCTTTTCACTGGTAAACAATTTGTCTCCTATCTTTTGCTTTTCAATGCCAATGTGTGCACATACAGTGCCAGCTTACATGCTCAAGCTGTGCATAAGCATTGTCACATTCTCACTTCTGTTGGAATTCATAATCAACATCCTGTTTATTTGACTTGAATTTGAAGGAACAGTCGTCATATATTTAACTGACAACTGATGGATATCATAGGTGATTAGATTCCAACTTCCAAAGTGATGATGCAGGTATAAAACTAAGCACGAACACAAAGACTGCAAAGAACAAGAACAAAGTCAACTTTCTCTAGTATGCTTCAAGTTTTCCACTGGTAAACAATTTCTCCCTTATCTTTTGCTTTTCAATGTCAACATGTGCAAATGCAATGCCATCTCATATGCTCACGCTCTGCATAACATTGTCACATTCTGATGTCTGTCGGAATTCATCATCAACATCTTATTTATTTGACTTGAATTTGAAGGAAAAGTCATCACACATTTAACTGACGACTGATGGAAATCTGAAATGATTAGATTCAAATGTCCAAAGCGATGATGCGTGTATAAAACTAGACATGAGCATAAAGACTACACACAACAAAGTCGATTTTCTTCAGTATGCTGTGGAGGAAAACTAAGGAAGTAGTCTGCATTTGTGTTCTGTCCCATCAATAATATCTTATACGCATTCTTGCCTTTATCGTGTACCAGCATTACAAGGAGATGACACCAGTGCTCATCTCATTAATGTCCTAGTGTGAATGATAGTGTACTGATAGTGTAATGACAGTGTAATGATAGTGTAATGATAGTGTAATGATAGTGTAATGATAGTGTAATGATAGTGTAATGATAGTGTAAGTGTGAATGATAGCACCCTATGTACCCCTTCCCCCATCTCCATACACATGAAATAATTCTACACTTAAGGGAACCTTCTAAATATGAACAACAGTGATCACAAGATCTTTTTGGTATCAATGCTATCAGCATGCCACAATGTCTTCATTGGGTTTCTCTTACATCCCCCCTTCCCCGCACCACTTCCATAATAAAAACTGTATAAATCAGTGACAATTGTTCATAAAAGCTTTACTCATCGATAGATATGAGCTTTACAAAGTTCCTCATGCATTTCTTGCGTCAAAAGCTCTGAAACTCATGGGGTAATACACTGTGGGATTTTATCTTAACAGAATTTTGTTGTACAAAAATTAAATGGGAATGTAGATGTGTGTGTTTGTGTGTATGTGTGTGTCTTACTGTTTCTCTCTTTCTTTGTCACATTTTACTATCTTTCATCTCATTTTTTTTCTTCCTCTTCTTTTCTTCCACCTTTCAAAATAGTCAGAAAATATCCTTGCAGCGATGCATACATACACTCAAGTAAGTACCATATTTCCCGGAAATTGCACCTCCATAAAAGCCACATCCTGACTTTGGATTTTGAACTGTGGAAGGATTTTATTCCAGTTAAAACTTTCATCACTTTTCTTAATTTTGACAACAAACTTAATTTGCATTTCTGCCTGGTTTTGCCTGTTTCCTAACTTTTTTTAAATGTTATTGTTAATTCAAAGTGTCTTGTGCAAACTAAATGATGTAACCTTTGTGTCGCAATTTTGAAGAAAAATCAACAAACCATCGTTTGTCGTGCTGATGTGTCTAGGCTGCGTCCAGAGTTTAACGCTTTATTTTCTGCCTTGTCATTGGTAAATATGGTACCTCTGTCTTCATCTGCTTGTACAAATAAAATTTGGGTCCCAAGACAACATTGTAGCTTTACAACTGCTCTGAAGCACTGCTAACCCTACAGGAGATTTTTTTTTTTTTTCAGAGGAGGACAAAAATCTTTACATAACTACATATACTGTGCTCAAGTATGTACAAAGTATGCATGTCCTTGCAATGAACAATGAAATTTGGAATCAACTTTAGAGTAGAATTCATTACTGCAGAAATAGAATCAATGTTGAACCCATAAAAGAAGCGGCATCAAATAAAATACAGAGCATCAAATAAAACTCTGGGACAATGTAGATACAAGATGAATCTGAATGCCCCATCTGGATTTGTCACGAGTGGAGGAAATAAACCAACTACACGATCGCAAACCAGCTCCTATGAACTGGAAGAGACCGGCAAGGGTCGGAGATTGTGCAGACCAATAACAAGGAATCCCGTGGAACAAAATCAAATTTCTCAGGTGGCCTCATGCTGGAGTGGTAATTTTTTGGTGTTTTTCGGGGGGAGGTTCTTTTTGTTGAAGTCATCGTACTTCCTAGCCAGCTAAAGGTCAGTGGGAAAGGACTGCTTGAGAGAGAGGTGTAGATAAAGATGATGCTGTACGAGACCTTTGAAGACTGTCAGCTCTAATTGGGAAGAATTGTTTGTCTTTATTGGCCACCGCAGTGCAACAAAGTGTGCACCCGCCAGTACTTGGAATTTCTAACCGAAAAATATTTCTCTGAGAAGTCATCTCATCTTGTGCATGGTTGTTACAAACAAAATGCATTCTTAGACTTCTTCCAAATGTTAACTTTTGGCACAGAATAGACCAAAGCAACTTATCTTTATCACTTAAGGTAAACTAAGATATTCTCTTTGCAGCATATTCAATTCAAGTCAGTTTTTCTTCATATTTCCAAATTTCTCAAAGGAATTACAATTGTTGTGACATCAGTTCAATAAATAATGATATATACAAATGCTTACCACTATAAATTTCAATTGCACATTGCAATATAGAATATATGCTGAACACCAATATGTTAATGTTCACATGGTACAATGGTGTCTCAAAGATGAAAAACAAAGATCTTTGGAAAGAAACCAAATGCTATGTTTGCATTCTTAGTGCCCCCTACTACTGCTTTGACCCTAGTATGAGCCAAAAAGCAACAAACAAAAGGTATTAATCTGAAAATATGTACATAAACACACTTATACACAAGCATACATACAAGCAAAACAAATGAGAGCATTGACTGCTAATTTCACATCTACATTAGATGTAGACATTAGATGCATTCACATCAGAGTTACAATGTACCATTGCTATTATATATCATTCACTGGTTATTGGTGATTATATGCCATAGTAACAGAACGTGATTTCGATTGTTACTGTCTTCATTAAAAAAAATAATGTGGTACCACAGGATTTTTGGCCCAAAAGTACACTTCTCTGAGGTAAGGGCTGCACATATGCATATCTCCTATGGGAAGGAGACAGGAAGCGTGTTAGGCCATGTGAGAAATACACCGCAGTGCAGTGGGTGGTATTTTGTGGTACGATTCACACTTGATCGCATGCATATTTTATGTGAAAGTTGAATTACCATCCCATATACCTTGGTACAAGTGTATTTGCATTCACATTCACACCGCTTGAAAAAATGCAGCATTTCACCGCAAGTGTGAATGGGCCTAAAAGTTTCCCTTACCACTCAGTGTGTCCTAGAAACTCAACCATGATATTGATCACTGTGGTCTCTACGCTGTGCATTAATGAAAAAGCTGTACAGGTTTTTCTCTCTCTCTGGAATCGATTGATATGATAGCCACGATCAGCTTCATGTTGATAAATCTATAGTTTACCAATCACACAAGCTTGAGTGTTAGTCTTAGAAATACCCTACCCCAAGCACAAAGTGTATTCTTTGAGTTAATTGTATGCTCTGTAGCTGTTTAACTAAAAAAAAGTACAAATGTCTTGTCTGAAAGCAAGACTATGCTTCACTTAATCAAATCTTTTGGGCAATCAGCCTCCTTCCCGTATACCTGAATATTGAGGCGACCCGATTTTCCTTCATTTTCAATGTGCTGTCCTGAAGACTGTAACTTAGAGAAATGTATATATGAAAGATTTTAGCTTATGACAGATATGGGGGAAAAGAAATGAAAATAGGTCACCAGCTCAAGAAACCTCAAAGCCAATACAGATAACGCTGCAGGGTTTGTAGTGATTTGCAATATCGAACAAAAACTGGAAATGCTAACATCGATACATGAAATCACATCAAAGTATGAAATCCATACCATGCCCCAAGGAGTCAGAGCTTCCATCAATGTTTCTAATCATCCAGAGAGCAGTTGACTGCTCGATTGGTACCTACAAGAAATATTCTGACTTCTCTCTCATGGATCACAATTACATCAAACATACATCATAACACAACACAATATAACTCATGATGTATGTGGAGCATATTACTCTCTCAACCAGCTATGGTGGGAAAAAAAATATGGCTACATGATATCTTTAAATGTCAAGACCTAGTTTCATGCCTGAACTGTTTTGAATGTCCCAATGCTAGGTACATGTTGCCATTTAAATGATCCTGTTCGACAAATAAGCACTGCAAGAAAATGTAAATGATCATCAATCAAATGTATAATTGCAAATCATTCATTTTTCATTCCTTGCTTGATAAAACTCGATATTAAAGGCTAAGAAAACCTTTCACACAGAATAATTCTAAATTGGCAAAACCTGTAACCATAGAAATGGCTAAAATCTGTACTTTAATGATTGTGATTGACAAGCAAAACAAAACAAGATCTTTCTTTTTTTGTACAAAGATATATTGACTGTGTTAGCTTTTCCCCTTCATCAACAAGCTGCATGAATTCAGGATTTTTTTTTGGATAATTTTTTTTTTGAAGACATTTCATATTACCTTAAATGACAAAGTTGGCTAAAATCACAAAGAAGAGAAATAGAAGGGTATGGCACTGTGGATAGATTACATCTACTCCCCCCTCTAGACAGAAGAGGAATATCTTTGAAGATACATGGTTTTGATAGTCATCATTTTTTTTTTTACTTTTGAACTTTTGAACTCTTGTAGAATATGAAGTAGAAGTAGAATATGTGTCACATTTGCACCTTTCCAATTGTTGATACAGTCCCTCAGAAAATGATAAATGGAAAATTCTCTGGATAGAGGGAGAGAGCAAAGCTGAGGATGGGGAGGGGATGGGAGAGGAGGAGAGAGGAAAGGGGGTAGGGCTATGTTGAGGGGATGAGATGTTTGGTTTAGAACAGTTCTCTGCCTTGAAGAGAGCGTGAAAGCTGTAAACATCCCTCCAGAATCGATAAAGTGGAGATCATTGCAGCGAGGTGGTGGTGGTGACTAAGCATCAGGCAGGGTGTCGGTCGGCGAGGTACCCCATACACCTGTCAAGGTCAATTTGTGCCTTGTCGGTGGGGCCAGGGGTAGGGCTTCTACAAGAGGGTCCGTGGTGAAAGGTCAAGTGTTATAAAGCCTCAACCACATGCAGTCACATTATGCCTCCTTTTAACATATTGGAAAATCTAATTTAGGTCTACATTGTACAAGAAAAAAAAAGTGATGTATTTTACATTACAGTGCATGAAAATGTCACGAAATAGACACTGAACACCTCATATCTTCATAATTCATGAGTGTGTGTGTGTGTGAATTTTAAAAAAAAGTATATTTGGTTGCTGTGAAAGCATTTTTTTTTTCCCCTCTCAGTGTGTATTTACTGGTATATCTCACAAGAAGGTGATTACTTAAGATGGACAGAAATATTGGTAACGAAAACTTACCAATATTCAAAGAACAAGATCAAACAAATTTGCTGCTAGCTACAACAGTCCATGGGAAACACCACAGTCTTGTTCAAAATCAACAACTTACCAAATTGAATTGACACAATTCATGTGTGTTCTGCATCATAAGGCCTAGCAAAGATCTTATGGAATTACAGAGACTTCAGGCAGACTTATTGTATGAAAATATGAATACTGAACGAGACGCATTTATGTTGAGCTTCGCTGAAATCACATGCGACATTTGCAAACTGTGTTGACAAATATTCCTGCTGGTGGAGGATTGTCAGATTTTAGTCTAGGAAGTATATATCCATAATCTGTACACATCTGTCATGCCATTGAAGCACAAATGCAACCCCTTCTTTGTCCTTGCTTTGCCAGCTTTTTTCCTCAAGATTACAGGATGGTTTCTTCTCCCCTGCTGAGAATAACCTGAGGTAAGCCATACGAGATGCTGCCAAATACCTCTCCCCTCCCCCCTGCAACTCTGAATATTAAATACCCTCGGCAGGAAGCCACGCTTTATCACTGCAGCATTTCAACGCAACACTTAAGTCTCCATGATATACGACGGGCTTGATAACTGCCTGTCCGGGAGTTTGACAGAGAGTATCAATGCAGAATAGTGAAAAAACAAGCTGCGCTTTTCAGGTCATTCGTCTAGGGAGATTTGTGCGGACAGACTGGAATGCATCCCAAGTCACTGACTGACTCATATCCACTCACACTAGCTCTCCTGATAACAAGAAATACAGATTGGGATAAAAAAAGCCCAAAACAACAAAACAGCCTCACATCTTGTACCACTGATCTGTGTAATAGTAAACACTGACATCCTTCACTGCAGCACCAATCCAAACACAAACTGTAGCATCTTTATTGCATTACTCTAGCCTGGGTTGTAAAATAGCTGGAATCCAAGGACAGGAATGCCGATGCTATGTATTCACAGTTTTAAAGAACTGCTATGTAGTCACAGTTCTGGAGAACTGCAATGAAATCACAGTTTTATGTAAATACTGGGAAAGATTATGATTCACCATGCTCTGTTACACGAAAAAAAAGAATAAAAGAGAAGATTTTCAGACTTGCTGACAGACATTGAAGCCAACACTGATGAGGGTATATTTCATCTGAGCTGAGAAAACGAAAAAGAATGGGAATATTGGTGACAAGTTTGGCCCATTGAGGACAGACTGATTTTGCTATAACACGCATTTTCCATAGACACCTGCCCGAGTATTCTCAAGACTCGTCTTCAACGGGTTAATAGTAAGCCAGACAGAAACCTGATTATGGCAAGAGTTCATCCTCAGCTGGTAGGACTTCATTAGGATGCTGTCCTCAACTCCAAGCTGGCAAATCAGATCATGCATAAGCCCAATCCTCAATTCTTGTGGCTGTCGCCGTGAGTACTGGAACTTCAACTTCTCGATCGCACATCTCAAACCATTATCTTTTTTTTTCATCATGGCGATATCTTGTGACAAACATAAACACACAGGAATATTTCCCTCTTTGACAACTGTAATACCACCAGCGAAGGCCAAAATCGTTTCAAAGTTTGCATTATGCACCTCCTTTCACTCATAATTACACACTTGCGAAGGGTTCCTGCTTGGCAATGAAACTAGGGATCTATCACACGCCATATATTTTCACCGCCTCTTTCCCGGTATGCCTGACAGGGGAGTAAAAGTAATTACTGATGCTGTTGCCTGCTGAATCAATACTCTTGCTGCAAGACGGGTGCCAAAATGGACAGATTTTATGATTCTGAGTCAATGTTTCTCAGAACCAGAGTTCATTTTCCCACTGTCCTCAGGGATTCATCTTCTTTCTCTTTCTCTGACTAGTGTAAAGGTGATAAATTTCCTAAAACTGGCAAGTAGACAAAGACAAAGAGTGTTCAGCATGTCGCCGTTGAATTGCCTAAAACTTCCTGTTTACATCCATGAATCAGGATTAGCTGATGCAGAATCAATTCAATTCCAAAACCTGTCAAACCAGGGAAATACCGAATTACACTGAGAAAATGGCTGTTTTAATTCTTTATATTAGAGCTTCACTATTTACTCTACTTGAGGTGATTATCTAATCCAACTCTTAACCAATCAAGTCCATGGGTACTGCAAAAGGAGAAATATTCACAGTACATTATCTTTTTTTTTCAGATTTTGTACTTTTTTTTTATTGGCTAGAACAAATTCTAAGACATGAAGAAATATCTTCATAGTTTTCATGCACATTTTGAATAGGTTCAATGATGTCCTTCGTCAGCTGATAAATACTAGGAATACTAAAGTAGTAGTAAATGTGCAAGTCTCTGTGTATTTGTGTGTGTGTCGCAATATCTATTTCAGCATGTGTGTATGCCAGTAGCCTTATGTGTCCACTTAAAGGGAAGCAGTCCTGAGATTTTCACTGTAATGATAATTAAGAAGAGTAAAAAACATAACCTTTCACCAGTTTATACGCATGTAAATGAAAAACTGTCTCCGTACGCGATTTTTGAAAAGTAATTCCTGCAAGCGATCGTGTAAGAGCCGGCAAAAAGATGCTACGTAGTGCATGCCCTACTCACCAAGTTGACAGCCGTGCCTCTAAAAACCAATTTACGTGTTGAAATGATTAGTTGCAATTTTATCATATAATGTGAAAGTTTGTGGTTTTATTATTTCAAACAAAATGTTTCAAGCTTCGATATATATAATTCATGAAAAATTGATATTGTTAACATAAATTTATATGTATTTTCAAACCAAATATACCATGAACTTCACATCAAATAGGCACGGTCCTTTTCTAGCTTCCGTCCGTGTTGCATACTTCTTAGCGTAGAAACCACTCTCGCGCGCGAATTCTTACCATACTAATGTACACAGTACTAGTATTCCGTCTAGCTGATTTTGCCGAAGATAACCTGTGCATGAGTGAGTCGAATTCTTCAAAGAAAATATTGTTTGTATCTCAATATTTTTGTAAGTAGTCAGATATCGCCTTTCCTCGACGTGAGCCGGGAAGGGTAAACACAGGGGGTCGTAGGGTTATGATTTCGCACCACTTTGCCGTGCATGTCCAGTCGGCACTGGCAGCAGCTAGCTCAGTGGCATTGTACTGCAGTCCAACCCCGGCTGCAGCCCCACGGTAAATGAAACATAGCTATCCACTTTCCTTACCTCTCTACGCTTTTTCCCTCGGTTCTCTTCGAAGTCGATGCTTGAGGTGTTTCTGTTTTATAACTCATGTGAGCAAAGGTCGGGATTGCATCTGGCTTCAGGAGTTTTCTCGGTTTATAACCGGAGGGCCACAGCCTGCCGGTCCACGTAAAAACATCGTTTCTCAAATGGTCCACGCACAGGTAGGTCACAACACGATATCGATATTTTGTAGGCCCTAAGTATCTTATGTTCGGCATCGTTGTACCGAGATTTCCCAGCGATACAGCTCACCTTTCACGATACTTTCGTGGGTCTGGGACGGAAAAAAGGATTTTCCTGGGAAATTTTCTGCACGATTCGAGCAAAACAACTGATGTAAGATAGCCTGACCAGACGACGCTGAATGCAGTTGAACCATTTCTACCTACAATCTGTATGTACTAGAACATGCATGAGCGGTGCTTGCAGCTGCGCTTATGATAGACTGGAAAAGTGGGAAGGGCAAACCGCGTACGGGGTATCTACCGTAGATCTAGTTGTACCGTCCACACGTGTACTGTACGACTATAATGCACAATACATACACACACACACACACACACACACACACACACATACACACACACACACACACACACAACGCAGAAACAATGTCAAATACTACTACACGTAGTAGCCATCGACGTCTTCATGCATCCGGGTAACTAGGGTGCGTACGGATAACGAGCAGAACACGGCTGGGAAGAGTTGTGCATCGGTGACGTCTGACTCTCCGCCAGGACTTGCTCATTAGCATATTCACCATGCAGATTCACACTTTTTCAACCAAAATTTACGAGCTTATTTGGTGATTTGAAAGTTTGTTTTCGGTGAAAGTAGTTCATTGGAGGTACCAACAACAACATATTTTTTTAAATTTCGTGAGGACTGTCCTTTTAAATGGATCATTTGCGTGTAAACTGCTGTCAAATGTGTACTTGGGTAATGTGTAACGTACAGTACAACACTCGTCGTCTAGAGTGAGGCATGATATGCATACATTGGTATGCCCATTGCACAGCATGAATTCAAGAACCAGTTAAAAAGTGATTGCCAATTCTGTAATGAATTCAAGAATCTATGTGGATCACATCTGTTGACATCTGTGGTATTGTATAAAACAAATAATGTATGGTCTTTACTTGTGAAATGGAACAAGATTTTGCACTCGGTGAAAGATGAGGCACACTATTCAACTTGGCTTCGCCTCACTGAATAGAGCGCCTCTATTTTTCACCTCATGTGAAACCTCGTATCACTGCACTAGTGACATTCACTATTTGTATAATGTTACTCATCTAGCATTGACTGCAATAAAACTGTACAAATATATAACTTTTCAACAGATTGTCCGATTTTCCTCAAACTTCACTGATGTGCTCTACTGATATTGCGGCATTCACTCAATCCACGTGTATATTTGGGTTTCACTTCCCTTTAAATTTGCAAACAGAAGGATATGGCAGAACAGAAAAATAGAAGTGCAAAAGAGTGACAGAGAATGATAGAAGAGTGAGAGACAGAAAAAGAAAGAGAAAACTGAGAGGAATGCAGATAGAGGGAGGGTGAATGACGAAAGAAAGATATAGAATGCTAGATATAACTGAGCACTTTAAATTTGCCTTCAGCCTAAGCTGATGTAAAGTTTGATGGATGACGTCAAAGTATGACAACGAAAACCAATACAAACTACACATGTCCTAACTTTTTGACATCACCACAAGCATGAATCACACTTGACTCGTATTTTTGATGACCCCTAGCGCCATTCGTTGTCCTCGCTCTTGCAAATTGCACCGAGGAACCGGATATAGAATTTTTTTTTAAAGCTAACTATCACTTCTAGTCTATTCATTTCCCTGTGTCCTTGCAGGAATAGTTCCTGAGTCATCTCTAATTCATCACCAAACAGTTGGCTACTGTATGCAACAGGCACCCTTTTTGATTAATTGCAGTCTCTTCATGTTATACACTATGTGTTGTACATAACATGGCTTTATATGACAGAGCTGTGGCTAACTTTACTACACCAGTTGCATTCTATTCATATCGATGAAACTTCACTTGCAGAAAATAACATTGATATATGTGTTTATATATTTTTTGGGGAAAGGGATGGAGGGGGTTTCTTTTTGCTTGGAGTTACTTGTCGCAATGCATTTCATTGAATATCTGTCCTAATACCAGTTGGTGCACTAACAGTTATTTTAAAGTGTTTGTTATATTGCTATGGCGTGGGATAGGAAGAATCTCTGAAAGCTATTGAATGTAACATACAACTGGATTTTAACTGATGTTGAATCTAATATGTCAGCCTGTCACACTAAAGCCTTTTTATATGCTTATTCTTCTTGTTTTGTTCCTCTTTATCCCTCTAGTCTGCTTTGCTTATCTACATATCATCACATGCAACAGACAATAGAATAACATTTGAAAGACTGATAGTATGATCGGTACAAAACACTGAAGACGATGGAGATGAATCTAGAGAGATTTTGTATGCAGAAATAATTGTAGTCATTACAGTCTATTTCTATGGTACAGTTTCATTTTTTTTTCTAAGAGCAATTCATGTCCACCATATTGTAAATGAGCACTCGGCTTATGATGATTAGTTCATATCTAACAGGTACTTGTGTATGTTTCTGTATTGAAATTGTGAAAACAAACATGAAATAAATTGAGGTTTGCTTTGGGCAAGATACTGAAGAATTTGCAATCTCAAATTTTCAGCTATCATGATAAAATTCTACTTGAGTTAGGGCAAACACATAGAAAAAAAAATATTTCCCAAATTTACTTTCATCAAGATGCACTGATTAATTTTTTTTTTTTTCACAGAAAGTTCAATCATTAAACTATTGTAATACACCCACAATAGGATACAAAGGAGAATATGAAGAAGAGCAGAGGGGAGAGAAGAAAAATATATCTCACTTATGGGAGAAGTTGATAAGCACAATTCCCCATAATCCCCTTTTCACCGCACTTTGCCTTAGTCATATGATGACGTTCTGTTTGGGTGAACTCAGAGCTTTCATTTCCATACCCCATGGCTCCTCCTGTATTTATGATAACCCTAGAGAAACAAACCAGTCATGTATTGTTGATGACATGTCTCATTGATGATGCATTGTTCACTACAGAGAGAAAGAGAGAGAAAGAGAGAGAGAGAGAGAGAGAGAGAGAGAGAGAGAGAGAGAGTAAAGAACCCATCTAATATGCATCTTACATCAGTCTCTTCCCTACATTAAAAAAAAAAGATCTCTACAGCACTTATGTTACTCTGACAGTAAGCTTATGGTAAGAGCACCACAAACCACACACGTGATGAAATTCCATATTACACTAGAATACAAAGGCTGACTTTCCAAACTCAGATTTTGATGTAAAGTCAAAACATCAGAACATGAAGACCAGGCCATGCCATTCGAGTTTCTATTCAAAGAAATAATTTCATGGCAATTTAATCGCAATAAGAACTGTGAGCTTAACAATCTTTTTCTTTTCAAGCACTACCTTGAAGTTATCTTAAATAATCTGAATAATGCTGCAATGTATGTTCATCAGCTTGTATTCATTACATATCTATCTATGAATGAATCTATCAATAGACAGGGTTCGATACCCAAACATGAGCCATTCGATTGAAAGGGAGATACGCTATCCACTGAGTGACCTTACCACCCTTCTGCATTTTAGCCCTGGACATTCATTGACGGTTACTGTGTAAGAGTTTTACATGAAATGTGTGCTTCTCTCAGGCAACAGTACATGTGTAAAAGAAAAAAACATTGATGACTTCTCTTTACTGTAAAAGTGGAATTTTTCGTGGTGTTGAAATTTTCGCCCATTTTGTGCAATCAGAAGCTAGCGCAAAAATAAAAGCACATGCATATTTTTGGTTGCCATATTGCTCCAGTAGTTAATGTCTTGATTCTGCAGAATTAAAAACATGCGAAACTCTCCTTGACCGGCCGAGCACAAAAAATTAGTCATGCAAAAATATCCACTTTTACAGTAATCCACACTCTTATGATGGACAGTTCTCTGTCCATCATTAGAATGTTTTTGAACTTGGAAAGTCTTTTTTGATGAAATCATGCATTATCCTCACAACTACACCCTTTGGATACTTTCAGGGAGATCCAACCAAGAAACAGTTTGATTTCAAACTTTACAATGCTGCAAATGCTAACACAGTGACCTCATGTGAAAAAAAAAAAAAATATATATATATATACATCATATGTGAGATTTTAATAGTCATGGAAAATTATTAGATCATTGAATATGACATCTGTAGGCATGAATCTTGGAGCATAGTGGGAAATGAGCAGTGAAGATCACAGAATTTGAAAGAAACTATAAAGATACATCAACTTCATAAGCACAAACTCTCTGTCAAGAATATTGACATTCAACTGATTATTTGTATTAGAATTGATTTGTCTTTGAATCCCAATCTGTAGATCAGTGTATCGAATTAGAAATATCAAAATGTCGGCATGGCAACAAATCATTTCATATCTACTGAAGACAACACTTTCACATGCTCCAAGTTTAAGGGACAGTATAGTATTGGTTGAGATGAGGATTCAGCTTTTAACTTTCTGCGAGATACTTTGAAACTACTTAATGAAATTTTAGAGAACATATACAATTCTAGGAGAAATTCAAAGTTTGTTTGATGAAAAGCGGTTTTGAAATGGCTGAGATATAAAAAAACAAAGTAAAACAAAGTGATCCTAATAAAAGGTGGGTCCCACCCTTTATTAGGATTGCTTGTTTTTTATATCTCTGTCATTTCTTTTTCTTCTCTTTTATTTCTTCTTCCCTTTGTACCTTGATATTTTAGCTTTCACATAGTTTCATCATTAAAAATATTACTTTGTGTCTTATCTCCATTGATTGCATAGCAAATTTACATAAAATTGGTATTTTTTCCTGGAACCTGCAATTACAAGCTTTGCTTTTGCGGTTCCATCATATTTCACATGTTATAGAGAATTTTCTTATGTACATATGTATGCTGACACACTTTTTATTCATGACCCGATCTATATCATATTTTGTATCTTGCTTGTTTGTATTCTTTTTGTGATGTATCTCCATGTCAAGTGAAATATGAAAATAAACGTGCTGGAACTGTTCACTGTGTCTCAAGTGTAAGACCAGTGCAGTTTCAGTTATTCAATTAAAAAAATTCGATTAATTTCACAACCAATTTTCATGACAAAAACTTTGAATTCCCCTTAGAATTATATGCTCTTATATATTTCATAAGGGGTTGGGGTTTCTCATTGCCTCAAAGAATCATCATACAAAAAACCTTGAAAACCTGAAGCCTAATCTCAACTGTAACCATACCAACCCTTTAAGAACCAGAATGCTGTCACGAATGACAACTGTGTTCAGTGTGAATGCCCGCATCGCTCCGTACTTGATGGTGTATGTGATGAAGTGCTAATGGATGGGTAATTTACTTGCAATTTACATTACAAGCACATTCCACGAGTGCCCTACATATGCAGCAGCTAGGCACTCGGCTAAAAATTAAACATTGATGAAGTTCTTTGTGCTGACGACAGCATCTCTTTAACTTCTAAGGGGGGTATCTCACTGAGCAGCCAATGTTTGCGAATGTGGCGATTTTAGGTTTCATCCATGGTTCGTAAAAAGTTGCAATCAAGTTCGTTAGCAGTTGCAATCAAACTCTTAAAACAGTCTTCATTGTCGCAAACAGTTTTTCATTTCACAATTTGTCATAAAAAAATTTTGGACATGTTCAAAATTTCTTTGCAACAAGAAAAATTGTTTGTGACAATGAAAACTGTTTTGATTGCAACTATTAATGAATTTGATTGCAACTCATTACGAACCCTGACGAAAACTAAAATTTGCTAAAATTCGCTACATTTGCAAACATTCGTCGCTCAGTGAGACACCCCCTTAAGGCTTACCAAGGAATGAGGGCCAGGTCACTGCTACATAAAAAAAAAAAACCAGAGTACACTTCAGCATTGACAGATTTAAATCGTGTTTCATCCACGCAGGTTTGCTCTTTTATCCCATATTCACATGCATGTACAGGTTTCACGATTACTGGCTGATTTGGCAGATAAAGCAACAAGGTACCATCTGAGAGGCACGTGTCTTTCCCTCACTCAAAGAGAAAATGACAAAAAGTCCTTTTTGCTGAAAGCACCTGCACAGATCACAAAAAGATAAACAGTAAGTTATGCTGCTATGATAACCTTGTATTCTCCCTTTATATCTCCATCTCCCTCCCCCTTTATTTCATTTTTTCCTCCCTGTCCTTTTCTTTCTGTGTGTGTGTCCCTCTATTTACGCCCCTTTCATCTTTCCTTTTTTCTTCCTCTAGTCATGTTTCTCTCTCTCTTACCCTCTACCTCGGTTGCTCATCTCTTTATTTTCTTTTCTCTGCCTCTCTCTCTCTCTCTTCCCTCTTTCTCTTCACCTCTAACTCGTTCTTTTCTCCCTCTCTTGATAAAAGTCTCTTATTTCTCTCTCTCTAATTTTGCAGGTGGAAAGCTTTACTATGTGGAATCATCAATCAATCATATACTTAGCACCTGGTATAGGGACTGCTCAAAGAGATGCAAACAGGGTATATATATGTGTATATATATATATATATATATATATATATACACACACATATGTATATATATGTGTATATATATATATATATATATATATATATACACACATATGTATATATATATGTATATATATATATATATACACATATATATATTTACTTTAAACTCAATTATGATATGTTTGTTACAAGTTACAAAGCTTTCGAACCAAAGTTAGTTCCTATGGAATTATATGACATAATATAGGTAACACTATGATCCATACCTGTTCGTCTCTCTCCACAAACATAAATATTTCCATGAGACATACATGATATCATTTTCTTTCCTTGTAAAACATTGAGTGAAATATGACATTGTGTTCTTAAACATAGAGAGGCAGTGTCAATTGTTACCTCTGATAATGTGCTCCCATAGAGTAAATAACTATGAAATGAAAATTTTGCTATACAGCAATGGATAGCAAAACAATCTGCATCGTTAAAAACAAGAAAAAATATTCACATAGAGTGACATGCTGTTCAAGCTCAGGAGATTTAAACAGTGGGATGGCATGTAATCATTTAACAGAATTGCATCCCAACAAGTATTCTCCTTGGGCAATCCAAAAGTACCAATCTTACCTTACAAAGACCTAATCTCCTGATAACACTGAAAGTCAAGCAAATTTAGCATCAATGTTCAGCAGAGGGCTATGAGTTAATTTCACATGCGCACACTCCCAGTTGATGGCTGTGTGTCTATAGCTTCATCCCAAAGGACAAAGGGCTACATGATCACCAGGATCACAGCATCAGAAATGCGACCCATAAAACTTTGTAGACACCTCCACCCCTCCCCCCCCCCCCAACCACCACCACCTCACACACTAAAACATCTTCCCTCTAATCAACAAGCCATGATGTTACAACAAAGATCCACATGTCTGAGAGAACAAATAATACCATTAAAGTATCTTGAGCAGTCAGCATGCTATGACGTCAGTGCGAAATGAAAGGAAAACACGGTAACAGACTCGGGGGCTTAGAATCATTATCTCAATAAATGCCAGCTATAGCACAAAGCCCAGACTATACTCAGACATTTCAATACCTCCTCTGCAAATGACTTCCATGATTAAAACAGATCCCGGTAAATTGCCAGGAAAAAAACAAAAACAAAAACATAAGATGGATACAAAAAAGAGAACAACTTTCCAACTGAACACTGCCCTAAAGCAGTGCAAGTAAGACATTCAAGCATGTAATCATGATAGGCTGCATCTAGCCCTTTGAAAATTAATGAAGACGATGAAGCCGCACATAAATTTCTTGTTATTAACTGGGAAGGAACATAGGCAGATCCATCTTACTTTGGATATTTTTTCCTCTCTTGCCATGGCCATGCACATGTAAATGCTGGAGAACAAGAACTGGTATGCCTGTCATATTCAAAAGATGCCATCCTTCATGGGGTTGCTGAGCAACAACCATCTTGTCTCTACTCCTACTTGCCAGGGTCAATTTCATCCTTTTGACATCAATCACCTTTCAACATAGATGTATCCTTATCCTCTACCATCCAACACCCTCCAATACCAGCCCCCCCCCCCCCCCCCCCCCATGGAGTAGAGAAAATAGCAGAGGAGCATCAGGGTATCAATGTACCTCTTGAAGTGGTATCCCTGAAAGGCTCCATTATGGTAGAACTCCAATTTTAGCACATCACTTACAAGGGCCACTCCTTGAACTACAGGTATCTACAGTGGAAATGGGGTCATCGTTTCTGTTTGATAACTTATATCTCTCTTTTATTTTAGCACATGAGCCTTTTTGAAAAGAAAATAGAAAGAGAAATAGTTTTTGTTTCTGTTTACAAGACTGCCCATTCAGCAAACTATGTTGCCCGGAGCAATGAGTATTGTCTGAGATAATGAAGTTGAAATATTGTACTTATCATCTCACTTTAGAATTAGTATAGAAGACAGTGTTTACGACATATTTCATGCTACACATGATAATAAAGACAGTACCAAGGTAGTCAATGGTCGTGGTTTACCTGTAGTTTCATTCTTGACCATGTGAAAGAGTGTTAGTAATACTGAAGAGGCAACCATGTATTGATGAGGTGACATCTGTTCTTTTTCACTCCCTACTTCTTATAATTTTTCCATTATCATTATCATTAATACTTAATCATTATTCTTGTTTTCTTTATTCTGTTACTTATTACAATATTGTTCTTTTTCATATATGTGACCCGCTACAACAAAAGGGTCCTAAAGTCTCGCACGGTCGAAGCCGTGAAAATCGAGTTTGAAGTCAGAGCATCAAAATTGGTCAAAACTTACGATTTTCTGATTTTGACATATTATTGTAGTTTGCCATATCTTCTATCATCTGTCGAAATTTTGCAGCAAAATGGTGAAAGGAAAGACCAAAAAATAGCGTTTTTCTGGGCCATGTTTTTGGGCATTTCAAAGAAGCAGAAACTGCTTCCAAAATTTGGATTGAGCGCCACAGATAGGCTCCGCCCCTAACAATGACCAGAGTGATCTCATTGGTCAGTTTGCTGCTTGCTGCTAACCGAAGCGTGAAGCTCACACACGGCCCAGTTGACTGGTACGTGCAGGCAGGGTACACTATGCCCAGCCGCTTCTCCTGGCATCCTGGTCACTGATTGGTCGGTGAGGAGACGGCCGACGCTGTGCTTGAATGAGCATTTCGGGAGTTGCTAGGGCTTGCCTTCTATTGTCCGGAGGTGAAAACTGACTTGTGTGTCCCTTGATCGCGATTGCGTCACAAGGAAAACTTCTGGGGTGCTTTTCTCGAAACAGTGATTTCCCAGACGTCTCGACATGCTCTCTTTTAAACATCGATATCTCCGCAGCCGATTATTTTCATAAGATGTGTTATAAATCAATTTAAAGCAGAAAGATTAGGAAATATGCCATGCAATTTTCAAATAATTGACCTCGCCCGACTTTAGAATCATTTTGTTGTAGCGGGTCACATATACTGTTTTCTCTCATCGTCGTTATCGTCATCATAACTTTATTGTCATCACTACTGTCACTAGAATCACCTTGCATTGAGACAGACTAGAAACGATGGGACCAAAATAATCTCCCTGTCACTCAATCTGAGACTATGGAGGACAAACAGTAATCAAGCACTTCTATCACGTCAGCCAATTACGTGTCTGTCGCACGAAAGATCTAGCCGGCTGAGGACTATGAACATGGACGAGAGGGTAGGAAGGAGTGGGAACCACTCCTGATGACAATTTATCGCCTTCCACGTGAGAAAGCTTCCGTAATCCACACCACCACTACTCACTACTTCCACTTAGAGAGCCGAGGCTGCAGGGATGGAAGATGGTGAGTGAGTGTGGGGGCCTCACTCTCAGCTTCTCTGTACTAGGAGGACAGAGTTACCTGAGCCATGCCTGAACACACTCCACTTGTAAATGTCGTGAATCAAGCGTACATTGCCATGAGTCTAGAAATAATACCTGTTCAGCTTGGTTTAATCACATTTTGTTCCTTGAACCCAAATATCAACAATACAGCATAAAAACTGTCATGCACAGACTGAAGTTCTGTGTTGGAATAAAGTGATGAAAACAGGATGTCGGGGGGGGGGGAGATAGCTAACTCACTAAAAGGCAGGCGTGACTGTAAAATATTGAAGGACTTCCTTTGATGTAGAAATACAAGTGTAATTGGTAAAGTTCTAGCATCATTGAAATATCTGCTTCAATCTGAGTGATGACTCTCAAGCTACAGACATGCAGAAGTACAACGTATCTGTGTTCTCTTCTTGATACTATACCACACTTGTTACGTTCAGATGGTGATCCTTAACCTCGAGGATAAGTTAACTTCGAGGATAATTAAGTGCTCTGGGGGGCCAAGTGTCACACTGTCAATTTCGTTTTTAAAAAAAATTATCATTTCGTTGACGAAATGGCCATTTCGACGATGAAATTACTGATTTTGTGATGAAGTTGACTGTGCGACACTTTGCGCCCCATAGAACTTATCCTCAAGGTTAGCTATCCTCTAAAGTTAAGGATCACCATTTGAACGTAACTAATATCACATTCTGTATCACCATTTGTTTGTCTTATTTTTTATCACAGTATACTGTCACCTTGGTCTCTCCACCTGGCAATGTTGCATAATAAATTCCAGAGTTATTGTATTGTACATGTATGAACCTTGAGTTCATAATTGCTTGTAATATGAATAGTGGTGAATGTCCAAATAAAACCTCTTCAAAAATTAAAGTACAGCTGCTTTGTAGAAAAAAACAAAACAAAGGCCATTGAGTACGTCTAGTCAATATTAACAACATAACTTGTTTTGCTTTATTCCTATACAACAAAGGTAGTAAATTTTCTTCCTTCTTCCTCTTTTTCCTATCAAAACAAAATGAAAGCAGAAACTTAATGCATTTGCTACAAGGGTTGTTAGCACATCAACCATTGCTTTAATAGGCTCTATGCCTTCTGAATGTTCAATGTATTGCTTCCATTTATTTTACATTATTGTTTTATGCAAATAAAAAAAATATTGTATAATAAAATCTTTATTCCCTGCAATCACATGATGACGTAGAGTTTTGGGTTTGTCGATGATGACACACAAAGTGTTATATCAAATCAAAGCAAATCAAATCACATCAAATCAAATCAAATCAAATCAAATGTACATGTACATGTACATGAAATGGCAGGTACTTTATATCGCACATAACTACAAATATGACTTTTTGTAGAACAATACATTCTCCAAGCATAGTGCTTATATTCTTAGCACAGTGAAACATTGCTGATGAGCTCACCTTAATGTTTCATTGATGAAATGGCTACAAAATGGCAAAACACGACAGATAATCTGATTACTGCAGGTAAGTGCTTGACCAGGGGAAGCACATTAGATAATCATTATGGTCAATATCATGACAAAGTGAGGATGTAATGCAATGACAGATTTCATGACAAGGAAGAACTTGTCCATCATAGGTAAAATCATCCTAGATACCTTGTGCACAAATTGAAAGTGTCTAACAACATTTGATAGAATTTCCTGTTGTGCAAAATGAAAAAGAATGCCTCCAATGTTACAATATAAAAAGGCTCCAGGAAGAACATGCCTCTCATTCTGGCAAAATTTGAGAAAGAGAGGAGGAAAAGATGAAATAACATCACAGTTTTATTGTGCTTGGGGTGTACTGAAACAAAAACCTAAGATTTTAACACTGTGCTGATCCTGAGGAGACAAGTTTATGCTGCATCAAAAGTGGCCATGAATAAATTGACGTTGCATTTATAGTGTGGTTCCAAAATTATGTTTGATCATGCATGAACACAAGTCTGATTCCATACATTCTTTCAACAGAAGTATTCTGTGCCACGCTAGATATGAAATGTACACGTAATTCTGCCGAGTTAAAGCCTCGAGCGAACTGAGGTACTTATTGTACAGGCAGGAGGCCACACATATACATTACACATCGAGGGTTACATAGCACAAAGTACGATGTCTGCACTGAAACTTATTTCAGGGACTTGTGAAATTATCCCCATTGAAGACTAGTCCCACGAATACTTGGGCAGATGTCATTGGGAAATATGTGTCATAGTAACATCAGCTCATCCGCAATGGGTTAATAACATAAGTAGCGTCTGATACAAGATTTCTGTATCATTCATAAGTCAACAATACCATAACTATCATGAAAAGTACAACGATGATAATAAATAATAATGATAGTAGTAGAAGCTGTTGTACAATAAAAACAGTAATTATGATAATCATGAATGCTATAACAATTACAATTCTAATAATAATCAGAGTGGTCTTGCTACATGAGCCAGATACATAAGTACTAACATTGTCTTCCATAATGGCTCTGGCTGCTTATTCTCTTCCCCTCCCCCCCCCCCCTCCAAGTTGAGATTGTCATCTGCACTTAAGACCCCGTTTACAGTGCGAGGCTCGGCCGCGGCTCGGCCGTGGCCGTGCCCAGCCCCGCTTCACATTTGGCCTCGCTCTGAGCCCGGCCTTTTCTTGGTGTAAACGCAAACTGGGCCAAATGCGCGGCCAATTGCGCGGCCAATTTTAGTCTGGCTTCCAAACCCTCTGCCTGTATCTTTTGCTATTCAGGATATTAACCCCCTCAACGTCAAAAACTTGTATAGTTTATGGTGGTTTTGTCCTGCAAAGGATTTTTTCCTTCGGCAAAGGCCTTTGCCCAAAGGCCTTTGCCCCAACGGCGACTTCGTCGCCACGGAATTCATTTGGCAAAGGGTCTGAAAACCAGACAATACCAAATTGCATTTGTTTACAAGCAGAACGCCACTATGACAAAATATTTAGAGGTTTGAATCAAAAAAGTGGCTGAGCCCGGCAGTGTAAACGGACAAAATTGCGGGGCCCGGCCTCGCAATTGAGGCTGGGCTCGGCCGTGGCTCGGCCGCGGCTCGGCCCAGCCCCGCACTGTAAACGGGGTCTTAGACGCCAGCTTCCTTCAGGACTGCCTCTGTATAAGATTACTTGGAAACTTTTCTTCCACTTTATTTCCTGAGTTTATTTCCTCTCATTTGTTCCAACCAACTGTCTAGTAGCTGTTTTTGTAGTGTTATGCATTTTCTCAAAACAGTTTTTTTTTTACATCATTTATTTCCACTTTTATAGTCACAACCTCTGCCATCAGCATTGTTGTTGATCATCAAAACATAGCCTAGTTTCTTGACGCATTAAGGTTTATTTTCCCCCTTCCTGTGTTGGGAGGTATGTCCAGTGAGCTTGGCATTAGTCTGAGCCATATCACACTAAAGTCCTAATCCTTCCCTGAAGCTCCATACTATGACAGCACTGAAAGCTTGTCAATTCATTTAACCTTTTGTGAAACAAAGTTTGATCCCATCGGCAGACAGGAGACAGATGGTCCAGTTCAAATTCCATGCTGAATATAATCCTACAAAATTCAACTCTGAAGGCTCAATACTGAATTATTAAGGTCAGTTAACCCCCCCCCCCCCTCCAACTATGCTTTAATGTAACTTTGCCTGAGGCAACATCTATGTCAGGCATGTCAGTGGCAGAGACTCCAACCCAAAGTACCTTCTGATCTGGAGATTCTCCCGCCTGAAACCCCTAGCAAACGGGAGACTCAAAGTTGATGTGTGCGAAGCGCGAAATTCCCAGGGTTCTAGATGCTCTCTGGTGCTATCTAAGGCTTATTTTTCCAACATACGATAGAAATATGTAAGAAATCCTTTCCAACGGGAGACAAAGAGCCAGGGCGGGAGAAATTAAATTTCAAACGGGAGAACGGGAGATTTTGCAAAAATGGGTTTTCGGCGGGAGATCTCCCGTCGAAAACGGGAGAGTTGGAGTCTCTGCAGTGGTTTTCAACTCAGCTGGTTCAATGTATGTGGTATTGATTGTAATTAACATGGAAAGAATTGGGGCCATGAAATACAACTGCATGAAAACTCTACCCCCCCCCCCCCAAAAAAAAAAAAAATTAAAATCATAATGACAAAGAGACCTGAACCAATTGCAGGTGGGCTTGTTTGCTCTGGTGATGGAAACAACTGAACATCAGAATGGGAATGGAACTTTGGGTGGGGGGGGGGGGGGGGGGGGGAAGAAAAGGCATGTCACGTACTCTTGGACCCCATTTACAGTGAGAGAAAAGGCCGGGCTCCGCCGCGGCCGAGCCCGGCCTTCATTTCACTGTAAACGTGCAAAAGGCCAAATGCAGTACTAAAATCGGCTGCGCATTTGGCCAAGCTCTGGAGGTAGTCTCAGCCGCGGCGGAGCCTGGCCTTTTCTCACTGTAAACGCAAACTGGGCCAAATGCGGTGCCAAACTGCGACCGGCGCGCTCCAAATAATAGTCGTTTGTTTACAAGCAGAGTGCCACTACCACAAAATATTGAAAGGTTCGAATTAAAAGAACGAGCCGAGCCCGGCACTGTAAACGGACAAAATTGCGGGGCCAAGTACCGCAATTGAGGCCAGGTTCGGCCGCGGCTCGGCCCAGCCCCGCACTGTAAACGGGGTCTTGGACAAGCCATCCTGGCACTTGCACAAATTCTCCCCTCTCCTACTCCTATTCTCCTCTCTTTCCTACCTCACCCCATCCTTCACCCCGTCTCAATTCTCATCGTTTCTCTACCCTACCTTCCTTCAACCATCCCCTACTCCCAAATTCTCCTTTCTTTCTTTCCATCTTCTATCATCTATCTCTCGCCCATTCTCACCCATCCCTTCCCCTCAACCTTTCTCTCCAAAGCTGTTGAACCTGGCAAAGTGCAGCAGAGCACTAGATCAATGCCTTCATAAGAACAGGAGAGAGGACATGCTACCCAAGAACCACGTGTCAATCTCTTGCTGGCTAACATGATAAACTCTCCTCCAGCCATTTACTGATAGTTTAAAGGCACCCGTAACTCACCTCACCATCTCTTAGATGTTCTACGCAAGCCCTTTAATTTGTTTAATATTACATGAATATCAATATCAACAGAAAGTAAACATAAATGGCTAAATAGCTTTCAGCATTTGGGTTATGCAAACGAAAATATATGAACTAAAGCCACAGCAGTACTTGCAACATTACATCATAAACAATTCAGGCTTAGGCAGCCGCATCGTATTTCACCATATCAACACTTAATTGGTGGAAATGAAATGAAATAATTGTGA
Source organism: Diadema antillarum (assembly GCF_040938485.1). Taxonomy (NCBI): domain Eukaryota; kingdom Metazoa; phylum Echinodermata; class Echinoidea; order Diadematoida; family Diadematidae; genus Diadema; species Diadema antillarum. The sequence continues at coordinate 1,976,393 of NW_027271032.1, read as the reverse complement.
AACCAAATGGCATGAGGGAAATCATGTAGTTTCCACCTGAAACAGGTTTTGTCAGTGACAGCCAATATCATTTGAATAGAAATTGCTAAGAAAATACACACATATTTTCAGAAGCAGATCATAACATTTTAATTTCATGAAGTTTTAGTTGTCATTCACTCTTAATGCTTAACAGAAGTTATTCATATTCACTAAAATTATTGAAAGCAAATACCCGGATGCAATTTTACAAATAAAGTTTCATTTACTGATTAATTCTCTTACAGCTTTACAATGTGCAACAGAAATGTTGGGTTTTCCTTTAATGGTGCTGTTCCATTGACGCTTACCAGCGCAGCCATGACTGCACGGAACAGTGGCACCATGTGCATGATCTGATAAAGTCTTCAATTTGCGCATTTCATCGACCTTCACACGTCCCACACACTCTCTTTCCCAGATCCATTAGCTGCTTTTCCCCCGATCAATGTTACGAGCTTGTGGGAGGAGCTGACTACATGATAATATGATCGGTATACATTTCCAAGAGTGCATCTACATCCTGTTTAAAATTCAGAACATTGCAATATTTGTTTAACAATTTGATGAGAAAACAATTTATCTCTGTAAAATTTCTAATCTTGGTCTAACATTTGAATTCCTCAAAGATGTTGATGAAAACATCAGTTTTTCTCTTTTATGATACAATATGATAGAAAATGGACATATCCTCTATGCTGTCATACTCTTAAAGGACAAGTCCACCTTCATATACATAAGGATTAAGAGAATGCAGCAATATTAGTAGAACACATTAGTGAAAGTTTGAGGAAAATTGGACAATCCGTTCAAAAGTTATGAATATTTTAAGTATCTGCACAGTCACTGCTGGAAGAGAAGACTACTATAGTGTATGATGTCACATGCGTACAACTATGTAAGGAAAATAAAAAGAGAAATTCACAAAACTTTACTTTTTGAATAAAGTGCACATTTCTTCGACTTGCTACTGACGTATGTTATGGGTAACATTATTCCCCCTGCCTTCTGAAACAGAGAAGTCGAGTGTTCTTTTGTTATGCGAGAAAAATGGAAATATGTTGAATTTTCTTTATTCTTTCTTTATATCGTTGTACTCATGTGACATCACAAACTATAGTAGTCTTTTCATCCAGCCATGACTGAGCAGAAACTTCAAAAATTCATAACTTTTGAACGGACTGTCCGATTTTGCTCAAACTCTCACTGATGTGTTCTACTAATATTGCTGCATTCACTCAACCCACATGTCTATGAAGGTGAACTTGTCCTTTAATTATCTATACAAATGGCTCATATTTACCACCATTTACACCTGTATAAACTGAAACTCTATTGTGCACTGAGTCTTGCAATTGTCTTGACTAACTTTAGCATAATGCAGTCATTTCATGAAATAGATACATGTAAATTGGAATCCTTACAACATTCCATACTGTATTAATTACTTCATTAGTACCAGGGTGGTGTTTATGGTCATATTCCTTGGAAGGAAAATCTTTGTAAGTAAAAGGAATAAAAGCATCTTCCACTGATTGCTAGGTGGTTGCACTACTGCTAACAAAAAATAAATAAATAAATAAAAAACTAGTCAATTATCGGATAGTTCAAAGTTTTAAGTATAATACTACAACCACAATAAACCGTTATTTATTGCCATGATCCTTTAAAGTGAGTAGATTTTTATTGGTCTTAATTCTCATATGATACCTGAATCAAACTTTTATAGCAACTACTCATGATAACCTTACCAAGGGCTATAAGAGGATTAAAAGAATCAACATCTTTAACCAAAGGAATACAAACCCTTGAAACACACCCACTTAACATCATTCACATCCCCACCAACACCACCTTCTTTAACGCACTGAGGCAGCATTCGTTGCCATTGGCGACGATCCCAAAGAGTTGACTGTCAAATTACCATCACGAGCTTGGGAGAGGATGTAATAATTGCTCGCAAGCCCTGGAGAGATTTCGCCTGGTTAGCTTATAAGACGGATCATTCCTATGCAAGATCATTATCAAAATACAGCAGCTTTTTGTGTTGAGCACGTAGAAGGTTATTTTAAAGCCTGAGGTAATGCCGGGTTCCCGTAATGCATGCAGCTCATAAATGAGAAAAAGAACTTGGCTGTAATAAGTGCTCATAAGCAATGGTTCTGTTGGCATTTGAAACAGAAATTCAAGAAGTGTCAACAAATAGAGATCAGGTTGGAAACCAATGTTGTCATCACACTGCTAACTATTTTACTTTGTTTTAACATTTTGTTTGAACAATCAACATTTTGTTCTTTTCTCCTCCTTTCCTTCCACACTCATTTCTTGCTATGGAACTCTTACCTTCAAGTTGCGCTCTGGTCCTTATATATTCGCTAGCTCTTTTTCATTCTCTCTATATCTGTTTATAGCCTTTTAGTGTTATTTTACCTGTCAGTGGTTGCTGTTGACTTGGGCAAAGACTAACCTTTTCAGTTAATATTATGCAGAAATTTTTATATACAATGGGAGGATAAAATCTCGCAGTCCAAGAAGATAGGTGATCTTTCGACACTGGCTTCTCTCTAGATGAAAAGATATTCCTTCTTCACATTCAATCTCTCCCTAGTCCCACAATATCTCTTTCACCTTTTCCATATTTCTCTGTCTCTTTATTTTCTCTATTGCATCTTATATATCACTCTGCATCCCTTTTGTTCTCTACAATTCTGCAAATTGTCCATAATTTGATGGATTACTTGAAAGTTGATCGCTCCTCGGGGGCGATTCTTTTCCCAGCCTTCTGAGAGGGCATGTCAGATGAGTTGGATGATAAGATAGTCACCGTGGAATATGTGGAAAGGAGTGTGATGGTATGGTTGGCAGAGGAATTTGCACAGTACTTACCCCTTATGTCATTACACATGGACATTTGGAGCCTATCTAACCCTTTACATACCAATGCACTATGACATTGCATGACACGTTGTTTCATTACACATTCATTTTATTCCCCTCAAAACCTAGCCACAATGAATGCCAGACAAACCCATGCCAGTAAAATGGTTATCCTACAGTAGTCATGAAGGTTTATTACTACACAAAAAGGATAAACTGCATCAAGTTCTTCCTAATCTATCGATAGTTGGTTGGTCTTGGGACATTAGTGGATAGAGGCCAAAAAACACACAAGAGGACATGCCCAGCTGGATGGAAGGCACATGATTTAAAGGGTTAAAGAACCACTATTGAGTGGAAGTGTAAGGCAACACTATGGCACTATTGAACACTGAACAAATGTTTGTTTTGCTGAAACTTGTTAGCTGTTAGCACTGTGGAATGTAGTTTCTACATCAGTCAATCATATTAATTATTTCAAAGAACGATACAGTATGTGGACTGCTAGGAAAAAAAATCATGATTTATTCTAAGCCTTAAATTATTTGTGAACCAGTATGTCCAAAGTCTCTTAGGAGAACCATCAAGACACACAGTGTAAATACTGCAATAAGCTCTTGTGATGTGCTTCAACAACATTTCTGCACATTACTATGACCTGTTATCACAAAAGCCTGGCTATGTTGCAATACATCAGTCTTTTGATTTTGATTTTTTTTTTTTAATTCTCCTGATTCCAAGCTTTTTGAAGCTATATAATTTGTCTCATCTTGTTTCTAGAAGATAATCACAACATGTAAATACACTACTAAATTATGAAGCTGAGACAGCAGACAGGTAAGATATAATTTCTTCCATTTTTCAACAGGGATGAAATTCATGTCCCCCCCCCTTTTTTTTTTCTTTTTTGCCAGATCACCCTTAATACTTTGAAGTCTTTCCTTGAGCTTCACTACATATGCAATCCATCATGGAAATGACTAACATGCACAGCTATTTAAAACTTGACAACTAAGAGTCAGGGAAATACGTAATCTACATCTGATGCCTTCTTTGGGATATAGACGCCCCCATCCCCCACACAAAAAGTCTATCCTGCATGTGCCAGTGTTTGAATGAATATCAGTCAAAACATACACCTACACTTTTCTCCTGATCATGTTGTTAGTTAGTTTGTTTGTCTTAGAAATGCATTAAGGAATATTTGTAGGCATGACGACCACGGTGCCATACATCTTTAATAGACCTCTTACAATAGCAAACTTGTGTGCCAACCAAGTCTGGAAGGAAGCACATCACAAGCCATGAACAGAACATGAGAGTCTGCCCGTGTCATGGATGAAAGTTGGTTAAAAGGTGACAATTTGTTGATAAAAAAAACCCAAAACAAAACAACAGCCTTAACAAGTCAATGTCTGGATTGCTCATTTGTTTTAGTCCTTTCTTTCTATTTTGAGAGAATTAGTGCACTGTGGTTCTGACTGTGGTGCCAAAATAACTATTCATGATGGAATGAATCTAACTCCATGCAGGTACACTACTTTCTTGATTTTCACTGAGAAAGAAAATCAAAATTTTATTCTAAAATTGCATTCACCCTGTGCTAATGAGGTAAATGCACCACAAAATGTAGCAGCAAAGTTTATGTGCAAATTATCTTGAAAATTTTGCTAAATCCTCCTCCATCAATTGAGTGAACAATTTCAGGCAGCTCAAATGGGTTGTAAATTGAAGTTAAAATGGATTTTACTGCATTATGTGTGATGTTTATTAGAAGAGTAGAACCCTACAAACATCAGGACTGCAGTAAGTGGCACAATTTGAAACACTGCATTCACAGACTTACAAAAACAGGAAGCAAATGCACCATTACTACTCAATGCCTGGAAGGATCGTTTCACTAATGGCCTGCAATACACTTCTCTTGCACTTTTTCACTTTGTTATGGCCAGGCCTCACTTTTCTGCATCACATTGCACTATTCAAAGGCAAAAATAACCCCTCAAAAACACATTACAGCTGCAATTAGCTTATGGAATGAAACATTACTGCATTAGATGGTACCTCATCAGCAACATTATTCCTTTTCTCTGCATCACTCAAAGAAGCTTTGTATTCTGTTCACTAAATGTCAGCACAGGCAGGCAAATTCCCCCTATCAATCATTATCGATGTAATCAATTACAGGCTTTTCACACAAGACAAAGTGCTATTCAAAAATGAAAGTATTGATGATACTGATGAAAGACGATGGCTTGTCTTAACAGGGCAATTTCTTAACGACAAAAGCTCCATGAGCTGGTCTATTCACCACTCAAAAGGAGGTATACATTGCACAGTGGATGTGATCATTATCCAGCTACATAATTCACTGTGAATTTCCTCTATTACCCATTAATTCAAGCCATTAAATATTTCACATAGAAAAGTTTAGCTGACAGTGCCTTCTTTCAGGCACAACAACATCACACCCACAACATCATCAATTTAGATAATGTATACATGCGACATAGACACCAAATCAGCATTCCCTCCAATACATTTTTTTTTTTTCAGGGCATTGTATTAAGGCTTTCACTGCCATCAGCAACCATAAGCTAAACATGTAAATAACGGGTTATCAATACCTCTACTTTGAGGTTTGAATGAGTTTTAAGCCAAGGAGATAGCCCTTATAGAATGCTGAAGATGAGTCAACCATATTTACAGAAGAGTATGGTGTGTAAACAGAGGTCATCCTTGATGCAAAGACATTATGCATACAGAACATCGGAGCATTTATTAAATCGACATACCTAAACACGCTTTGACATCTTGTGTGTACACTAATAGGAAGCAGACAGCTTACCCATAAGTACTGCGCATGCTAAGCATAAGATATTAGCCTGCAGTTTATAGACAACCTCACGATGGCCTGAAAACAAAACTGGAGGCTAGCATGTTTGTGCAGTGCCAGTAGCAGTGCAGTAGTAGTAGTAGTGGTAGTAATGCGAATATAATATCATTAGTAGTATTACTAGTAGTGAAATAAGTTTGAAGTAATTTTAGTTATGGTATTAATTGAAGCTGCGGTAAAAGTTATACAAATAGCAGTAGTACTAGAAGAACTAATAGTAATAGCAGAAAAGCAAACATGGTTTAATAACATGAAAAGTGATAAACACTGCAGCAACATTAATAACACAGGTATCAAAAGTGAAATTTTTATCATCGTGGGATAAAAGAAGTCTATTAAAGTGGAGTTGCAATAAAGTAGATGTAGCAGTGATGGCAATTGTAGAGTCATAAAACCACTTGCTGAAATGAAGATGAGAGAGGTGGTTTGTGTTGGTTTTTAGGTAGCTATTGATAAAGTTATTACAATAAATTATGATATGAATGTCTTACCAGAACATGAGATAGGCATCATTTTCCACTGCCTCCGTCCCTGCACTCAGGATGTCGTCACTGCAGTTTATGTCAAAACTTGTGAATGAGTTTCCCTCATAACCTGTGGAAACAGGGGGAAAAAAGGAAGAAGAAATTGTAACATTAAAAATTGAAAAATGTAATCCTTGATGGTTCTGAACAGCAACAAAAGTATTCCATCACTAGCAGCTTCTGATATTGTCTTGTGGATATCATAACATTGTTCAATGTTGTTGAATTGTGATTGATTTAAAGATAAACAGAGAAAAAAAATCAGTTATTCCGTATCTTTTGCTTATCAAAGCTGGTAGAGGAGCACCTCATAATTTCATATCTCTCAGTTGTAGCAAAAAGATTGACACACTCATTGTCTTCAAATTTTGATGGCTAATGACGGACACTTCAATTCAAAGTCATTAATTTGTGAAAAACGTTGAAAGGAAGAAAATAATGGATCATCTGTCCCCTGTAATTTCCATTTTGGCTTAAACACCATGCAAAGTTGATTCTCTGATCTAAATCATACAGAGGAATAAAACATTCAGGTATCAGACTACAGGCCGGTCTCTGTAGTATGACTCATATAGACCATCACCTACATTCGAACCATGGTTAATTCATAGAAGTCTCAAGGACGCAGGTTGCTGGCGCAATTTTCAACACTTCCAAACTGTAATGATAGTCTTATTCCGGGCTTTAAAAGTTTAACAGTTCAGATCTATGCATGCCAAGTAAATTGACTATTGATTGATCACTTTATATTCCTCCAACATTTGGGAGTTCACACCTCACTTATGTCAGATGACACAAATACTCGCTGCATAGAATACATAAATACTTCCTGTCATAGAAAAATGACACATGTGAAACATAAGCAGAGAACATTCACGGAAGATAATGAATTTCGCCCAACTGAATGAACGTCTATCTACACCAACATAGACTCTGCCTGTTAGAAAATTATCAAATATATATCTTGCAAGATTGAAAACATGACAAATCCAAAGCACAAGACCGTTTAGAATTTGATACATACTGTATTACTGTATCATAAAGATATTTACCTAGCTGATCCCGACACATAATTTCATGCAGCATTGCTATATACTGCTTGGACTTGCAATGCATATAAATAGCTAGGTCCTCTTTTGCACAAGATAATATTGCTTCACAGTCATTTGAAAACTTATTTAATATTCAGCCAGCTTCCACGTAAGCTGCAAAGTATTTTACTGTAAACCACCTTTAGTTTTTTTTTTTTCAGATATAACATATACATGCCCTAAAATCTTCTGTAAAAGATTTAACAAGCACTTCAGACATCATTTATCAGGTACTGATTTTGTCAGCACAGGTTGACTACTGATGTAAATCTGTCGTGCCAGTCGAAGGAGCAGAATGAGACATTTCCTCTTTGAAATACACCCTTTATGTCTTTGCAACTTAAGGCTCATACCTCTCAACTCGAGGGTTTGGAGTGAAATGTTTAAGCATGCTCCTTGGTTTGAGGCACTGAGAGAGTTTTGCTGTGTTGTCAAAAATCTGATATGTGCAGCCTCAAGTCAGAGTTTTCATCAACAACCGGAGAGCTTGTCAAATCTTGTCCTCCCAGGTAACTACTAACAATGCGATTTGGATTGGACTCTGACGCACAGGTTTCAACAATTTTAGATTCACAAAAGCTCCAGTGCAGGTGAAGGAATTGCAAATGACTCAGACCACCCGAAAGAAGCATCCATATCCCTTATTGGCAGGCCCAGCATCCTCTCTCCTCTCTCCCTCTCTCTCTCTCTCTCTCTTCTCCTTTCGCTCTGGAGTTGATCTCGTGGCGGGGGATTGTGCAAAAAGTTGCCACCGCAGCCATTGTGGGCCTATCAGTCTTGTTGGCAAATGGCGCGTAGCCAGATTAGGCTGCAAATATTATTGTCAAGGGGCCTCCACAGCCAACACTCTGATGAGATATCGGCAGGGCAACGCCATCCTTTGGAGAAATCCGCACTTCGTCTCCTGTATAACTCCTTCCAGGTTTCCTTTCTCAACTTTTCTGTTTTCTACTCTCTCTCCTCACTTTTTCTCTCTTTTATTTTCTTGTCTCACTTCTTTTCAATCTAAGTTTTTTCTCTTCAATATCACATCTCAAATCCCCAACTGAATGAAAATCTTTTAGTATTCTACTGATGTTTTGACAATGAGGAACAGAATCAATAACGATCGATGTCAGCAGGCAGCAGCAATTACAAATAACTTTCACTTGCGAAAGTTAAACAGGAAGTACAACTCTTTGTTGTTACATTGTAAATATAGAAGGAAGGGAGTTGGTTGCTCTCTTAGGAAAGCCATGAGCATATCTAATGACAGCAAAAATGACTTCTGAGTGTGATACCAGTGTCAAAATAATGCATTCAGAAAAGTGCGCCAGATCGATCTGCTTACTTGTACAGAAATGCGATGATAAAAACACAACTTCCACGTTCAATGAAGGTTTCTTCTGTTGCCTTCAGTGAAGTCGTATCATTTTGAGGTTTTGTTAATTCATGACTGAGGATCAAATGTGGTGATCTCTTATGAAATAAGCAACCATGATGTATGAGTAGCTTATCATTTTGACATCTGCATGATGCATTGAACAGAAAATCTTCAGTCTCCAAGATAGAAAACAAAAATTCCATGGCTGTACATCATCTATATTACACCTACTGATACCATCTTATCAAACCACCACTTACAAGAAGTACTTATTTCTCATATGAGGCGATAGATGCATACTACTTTAAAAGACAGAAAACAAAAAATTCATGATTGTACATCATTTCTATTACACCAACTGATAACCTCTCTTTAAACCACCACTTACAAGACATGCTTATTACTCATAGAGGCAATAGATATCCACTACTTAAAAAGTGGACATTTTTGTGTGAGTAAATTTGTGCACAAGAAAGACAAATTTTCATGTTTTTTATTTCAGCAAAATTTAAGAACGGAATAGCATTACATACAACATGCCAACAGCTCATGCGTTTTTTGTTTTAATGCTAATTTTGTGTCATGCGAAATGCATGAACAATTTTCACATTATGAAAATTTCCACTTTTACAGCTTAAATTCCTCATAAGTAAATGCGTTTTAAAAGCATGGTCATTTGGCAATTATCCCTACAGTGGTGATCTGACAAAGGGATAAGGAATAAACAATAAATCAGTATATATGATAAGAACATTAATGATAATTAAATATGGGCTTCATATCTTGATATTTTATCACTTAATTTTAGGATGTAATGGCTTCTTGCAAGTCAGCTGTTGCTGAGTGTTAATTTCATGCTTGTTGAATTTTGTACAAAGATCACATTCTTCAGCTATATTGAAAACAAGTCCAACAGGTGCATGTACTGCACGTAATGTCTACGTGACTTGGCCCACAGATAGAAAAGGTTCGTTGTAATGAGACAGTTATAGTTCACTTATTTATAACAAATTAAAGGTATGGAAAGGTTATGTGGTAAACATGTGAATAATATCAAACAGCACTTTCTCTTAAATATTCTTTTCCTTCTTTGGAAAGAATAAACACTAGCTGGACATTCAAAGCAGGCAAAGGATCCTATACACACCATTTTTTATGGAATACACAGTTTTATTTGGAAGCAATCCACTGGCTCGTAAATGCCTACATCAGGCCACTTCTTTCAAATCATCGTCACCGACTACACACGCAGCAGCTTGCATTGTTTAACCATCTGTTTATGCAGTCTGTCAAATCTCAGCTGCGTGGCTCAAATGTTTCTTCTTCTTCTTTATTTTTGCTCTACTATCCCATCAAACTGTCTCCCCCTCCCCTCTCTTTGCAACATTCTGTTCTTTTTTTCCATCTTCTGTATCCCCCCTGGCTACATTTAGAAATATAAACAAGACTTTGGCAATATTTATGGCCTAGGATTCATCACCTTTAATGGACCAGCCCACAAACAACTCTCAGGACTCAGCAAGGAAATTGCATGTAGGCCAGCTAACGTGGGAGAGAGAGTATGGAAGCACACAAGTGTCATAAAGAAGAAAAGATTGTAATTCCTTGCCTTCTCATCTTTGCATTACTTTTCAAGTCCAAGAAGGCCAGAATCTCAGATCTTGTCTCCTTCTTGCCTTCTTGGACTGAAAAGTGCAGAAGTCAAAAAGTGACATCACGCCTTTTCACTTTTCCGTCCTGAGAAGACGAGAGGACAAGATCTTACTACTTGCAGGGTGTTTAACCCAGTGAAGTGGTCCCACCCAACCTCCAACATGACCCCATGGAAGACCAGCTATAGCAGCTGAATAAGGGCTATCCAGGCATATCTTCTCAGGTGGATATGAAACAAACAAACAAACAAACAAACTTGCCTTCTTAGAGCTAAGAGTGGAGAAGAGGAGAAAATGAGATCTATAAAGACTTTACCTATAGATGCAAAATTGCTTTAGACTTTGAGAAACATAGAACAGATGGTTACTGTAAAGCCATTAATCTTCAAACAAATGACTGCTTCATATAAAATTTCTTTACACATGAATGTTTTCTAGGTGCTACTTGTTCAGTGATAAACTGAAGAGCATCTTGTTTGGTGCTATCAATCTACTCTTCATTTGTTTGTATGAAAGCTAAAATCTTGACTGTTCTGCCTGTCCATTGTTTAATCCAGGTGTCTTGATATTTTGTCCTTTTTCTAAACACCTGGCACTGTGACACCAGTGATACAACAGGTGCAACAAGGTGTGACACAATGAAATAGCAAAACAGGTGCAACATGTAGATTGTTATAACAATGTGCCCATTGTCACAGCATAAATATAGCTGCTTATTGATTTTGCCATCTGTCAAATCCACAATGAAATTGATACAATTGCGCCATATATAGATACTTCAGCCAAAAATAGAGATGTTTACACAGTCACACCATCACTGATGTTGGGTAAACAAGCTCCTTGTTATAAGTTACATTCACACAATGCTCATCATTAATTGACAATAGAACTGTGGTTACCTACCAGTGACCCCCACTGACCCCCATTTCATGCTTACAACACATCTGCACACAGACATTTATTTATGAGAAGTAGTCTGGCTCTCACATGAGTCAAACATATTGTTGTTAGTTATTAACTATATTCACATGGGCTCTGGTAACTTTGATGCTTCACAGTGCCTTTATCATTCAGTGTATGTCCTAGTCAAAAGATTTCCTCATGTTAGAAGAAGCACTGCTCTAACTTAAAGTTACCTAACTGAGGGTTCTGTTCACACCATCCCTAACTTAAAGTTAGAAACCCTTGGGGGCACCATTACCATCAAAATTAGCTATCTATAGAATGTAACTTTAAGTTAGGGCAGCTACATGTGAACCTGAACTGATACTTTTACCAAGCTCATGAATCCATTTCGTGAAATGTACACACAAAGAAACATTCTCAACAAACAACTCTAAAGTTTGTCTCACCTTACAACTCCTTTAGTCAATGACCTGACATTCTTAATCAAAAGTCATGCAAACTTTTGGCTTTGGTGCTTGCTTAGTTTTGATTCCCGAGTTCACTTTAAATTACCTTTCATCTATCTTACATACCTCACTTGCTTTTATCTATGCTTTGAGTAAAAGCACTTATTTCACTTTTCTTTTCTTAGACAATGCAACGAAGGACTTGATAGCAACAACACAGTACCGGTACCCTCAGTGTTACCAATTTTTGTCAAAATTTAAAGGGGATGGCTAGTAACTGATCAGTGGGAATCAGTGGGAAAGCTGGGGGATGATTGTTCCAATTCTTGTGGGATTCATTTAAGAGTACATTATATATCTATTGTTGCGTGAAAATTATTTGCTTCAGAAAAGTCTCATATTCAAGTAACGTGCAGTTTAATGCCCCGTCACTGTACAGGCATGCTAACCTGGAAACATTAAACTGCACATTACTTGAATATGAGACCATTCTGAAGCAAACAATTTTCTCACAACAATAGATATATAATGTACTCTTGAATAAATCCGACAAGAATTGGAACAATCATCCTCCAACATTCCCACTGATTCCCACTGATCAGTTACTAGCCATCCCCTTTAAACTGAAAGCAAATTGAATCATGGAATGGGTTCAAGAAATACACAGAAAAATACAAATTATATCATCACAAAAAGTCTGAACAAACTGTGATTATCAGCATACCTGTGAAGACTTGTGGAGCTTTGTTTCTTTTCATTCTGGTATCCCAACATCTGAAAAGAAATGAATAAAGAAGAATGCATACTGCAATGTTAAAGAAATGTGTAAGCACCTGAAAAAGAACACATAAGTGAAGCATGATGTCAAACACAGCAGAAATAGAAATAACTTACGCAATCAAGATGATGTCCAGGAGTATTTTTACAAATTTTTCCATTCGTTAATGCCATCTATTGTCATTAATGGAGATATAGCATTAAAGATCTTCCATTCATACAAATTCTTGAGTGATGTCAAAAAACAAACAAACAAACAAACAAAACTTGCAAAACTCCCACATAAAGACATCAGATCACAGTCTTGGGATGACTATTATTTCTTCTTCTTTTTTTAAACAGACACTATGAATTCTTCCTCCACCAAACAAGCCGCTGGTTAAACACACTTGAAACCTATTTCTGTCGCACTGAATAAAGGATGACAGTCTTGCCTTGTGAAGTGTTCGAAAGCACCTCAATTGGCTCTTTATAATCTTACATTACCATCACTTACATCGTCGACATTCCACAATAGTATTCAATGATGTCAGTTCAGCGTGCCATTTAAAGTTAAAATGTACATTGAGACTGAATGCATTTCATAAAGGCAGTAGGGGAAAAAATGAGGTCATTCGGAAGAATACAACCTTAGTTTAACCCCAACAACAAACAGATAGCATTTAAGCCCTGAATACAAATATCTCATGTCCCCGAAGTCAGTGATTTAATGATGTTTTTCCCCATGCCTCATAGGAGACCAATTCATAGATGACAGCTCCCACTGGGAAGAGATCTCCTATAGTATTTGTCCTTTCTTACAAAAATGACACAATACCATACACATACTATGCTTGAAAACCCTGCCTATCAAATAAGACACAGCTGCCAAGGTATGATTGTCATAATAAATCTAGCTTAAAGGACTTTTTGCTAACAGCAGAAGTAAGTTGATCTGGGCCTAGTGTCACGGGACAAAACAGCTTCCCATTTAACCCCCCCCCCCAACTAAATACAAAACAAAGAAGAGAAGAAAAACAGGAATTAAGAAATGACAAAACAATTTGAGATTTAACCAACATACTGGAAGATAACCATTAACCCATTGAGAACTAGCTAATTTTGCTTTAACACACATTTCCTACACGGACAACTGCCCGAGTATACTCAGGACTGTTTCCTATGGATACCTGCCAAAGTATACTCAGGTCTAGTCTTCAACGGGTAAATGCCGAATCACTGACAGCACATACACAGACTGAGCTCAATGCATCATCTTCTTTAATTCTTCCCTGCCATAAAGATCTTTAACCCTTTCTATTTCAATGAGTAAAATGTGCATGAATGACACACACAAACCTATGAGGAGGTATGGTAATATAATGTGGCACGCAGAGGGTTAATCATTGTCTAATGCATCCATTATGGAGGTACTCTACCCATCTTCTTCCCTTGCAAAGACAAATCTGGATGACTAATAGGAATGATTTCTATGAAATCTGATTCGCCCATATTGGCTTGAGAGTCAAGATTCCAAATCTGTCCCTACATTCATTCCTATTTCTGGATTGGAAGATATGACGTAAGCAATTATTGATATTGTATTGTATATTCCTTGTATTTCTATGTATCTCATAGGTCTGTGTAATGTATCTGCATACATTCCATACCATATATGTACCATCGTCTTCTATGTATGCATGTAAATAAATCAAATTTCCAGAAAAAGAAAAGAAAGTTGAATTGAATTGAATGGAATGCTGTACTGAAATCAGACCAAATATCAAGACCAGTTTTTCATGCTATCTCTGCATCTAGGGAAGCTGTGTTCACCTGTTTTTGTCTTCAAACATGTGACATTCAGACACATTTCATTCTAGTCACGACTCCATTTTCCCCCTCAAATCAATAAACAAAAGACAAAAAATCATTAAGAAACAAAATAATAGAAGGAATACTTAAACATTTTCCCACTTCATTCTGACACCAAGCATTTCAATCAGGTTTTTTTTTTTTTTTTTTTTTTTTTTTTTGCTGATGATTGATTCAAAACATGATAATCACAAAGTTGAGTAAAGCAATTTACATTGCATCACACATCACAAGTATTAAAGGGGGAGGCTAGTAACTGATCAGTGGGAATCAGTGGAAATGCTGGGAGATGATTGTTCCAATCCTTATGGGATTCATTCAAGAGTTCATTGTATATCTATTGTTGTGTGAAAATGATTTGCTTCAGAACGGTCTCATATTCAAGTAATGTGCAGATTAATGCCCCGTCACTGACCAGGGACGCTAACCTGGAAGCATTAAACTGCACATTACTTGAATATGAGACCATGCTGAAGCAAATCATTTTCACACAACAATAGATATACAATGAACTCTTGAATGAATCCCATAAGGATTGGAACAATCATCTCCCAGTATTTCCACTGATTCCCACTGATCAGTTACTAGCCTTCCCCTTTAATGGGGTCCCTTTTCATCAGCAGTTGTATGGAGCTGGAACATGGCAATCATACACATACAAACATAACATAAACCTTTCGTTGTTTTTTTTTTTAATGTATACATGTGAAGTATACAGGCAAGGTTAAAAAATATACCATCCTCTGGTATTAACTTAAACAGAGGACTTTTATGGAGATTCATGAAACTGTGAAGTTTATTACCAAGCCTTAAATTTGTTTGGAGATGATTCCACAGTTTTACAGCAAAAACAGAAATTGGATAATCGCTAATCGATTTATATATTTCAGGGACTTTATTCAATGATGTTTTTTCTAAGTTTTAATAAATTCTCACTTTATTCTCTTCTAACCTGGAAATTCCTCCTACAGGAAAATGAGCAACTGTATGAAATATTGGTACCTTGGAGGTGAGATAATCCACGCCTTTTTGTCTGATGTCAGTACATAGAATTTTGATAGCTGTGTGTAACTAGGGCTCCCTATACTGCCCCAAGAGATTCAGATTTGCTGATAGAGGCTCAGAGGCCTAGATATGTATATGAACACCTGTCAGGTGCAGTACATGCTTACACTGTAGACATTGAAACCTATCATCTATCTCTCTATATTTTTTCTCTCTCACACACACACATATAAAATATACTGTACATGTAAATAGACTCTCCTCTCCCTTACTCTAATCCACTTTTATATCTCCCAATCTCTCTCTCTCTCTCTGTCTCTCTAATTCATTCTGTATATACTGTAGATATTGAAATTTATCTGCTGATCCAGCTTGTTTTTTCTTGTTTTTTCTTTTTACTCTTTCCCAGCATTTTTTTTTTTGACTATCATTCTCAGTCTGAAAACATACTAAAAAAACAACCTCAACAACAACCTGGCATTTCCAAACAAAGGCATACATTAAGAGCTAGTTAAAAAAACAACAACAAACAAACAACTGTAGAAAAGATATAGGCCCCATTGATAAAGAGATGTTAACAATAATCTGAGGTAGATATGAACTTCTGTCTGAGATATATGACAAGATATATACAGCTTTTATTTGGTATTTTTTGGCCAGAATGAAATGTGCTTACATTCTACCTACATGACAATCAAGAGAGGGGTACATTTTCTTTCTCTCTCTACTTAAGCAATGCTTCTACTGGCCATGTATGGGTGGATTTCTAGTATTCCTCTAAAGAATGCAGTATTTACATTTATTGACCTAAAAACCTGATCCATTACTCACTTTCAATCACCCATCATGGGTTATGTGTTGGATTATATTACTACATGTATGTTAATGTTTCCTTAAATGATGCTTTGCATTTACTGGTCATGTACAATGTAAGGGCATGCTTTACATTTTTCTGTGGCAGAAATTTGTAACAAGCTTTCAACCATTATTATTTTTGTGTGTACTCATCAAGTTCCTTTAATGCCAGAAATAATGTTGAGGGAAGGATGTCGGTTTACTTTTTTCATTTTATTCTTGTAATGCCTTTACAGGTCCAAAAGGCATATTTCCAGTGTTCCTTTTGTAAGATATCACAGACTCTTAGTCATTGTTTACCTCTAATGAGGTTTCTAAATTGCATACTGTGAGAGAAAAAAATTAAAACAATGTGCCAAAGAAGGGTTTCTGAACCATGTCAGCTATACAAATTTGTCATATTTGATAATGACCAGCACACTGGCTTGCCAATATGCAATGCTCCCATCAATTTGAGTACTTAGAAAAAAGAATGACAACAGTGAAAAGGACTGGTCAAATGACCAATCATGAACAATTAATGCACAGTTGTAATGTGAAAGCATAAGATGGAGTACCTGTCACGCACCGGACACTAATGGGACGAATTTGATTGAATGTCCTTCACAACCCATTGTGTCTGGACCTATATTTGGATTCCTCATTACGTAAAAACAATCAATGTGAGGTTAAACAGAGAATGAGAGAGAGAGATGAAAGGGAGAGAATGTGTGTGTGTTAGTGTCAGTTTTTTTTTGGCAAGGTATGTGGACAAGTTTCATAACCAACCTCCAAAATCGATGTAATAACCTCGCCGGATATGTTTGACATTCCAGAGAGGCAATCGCAAATCTGCTGAAGGAATCTTTTCAATCATGAGAAGGCACATGTAATGTGCAACGTGATCGAAAAAATCATATCAAACACACCTTGTTTGGGATGACATGGTTGTCTCTATGGCAACCATGTGCACCTCTTAAAGGGGAATTCCATCTAGATATTATGTTGCTTTGCATGAAAACAGAAAAGCCAGAAAAGTGGGTCACACGAATTTATGAACTGTTAAAGCTTTGACAGCAGGACAAATTGGCAAATCTGTGTGAGGCAGCTCTCCATTTCATTTGTACACAAAAGTCATTTTTCTCACAGAGATTTTTTTTTCAGATTTGTTCTTGGAATATAATATAAGAGCAGTATATTTTTGCGTTGTCCTCCTCAGCAGATACGTCCTGTCTGTGCCAAAACGTGTAAGCAAAAACAAAATGAGTGCAATTTTGTGTATAAAATGAATGACAATTGCTCAACATCTAGATCACACAGAGTTGCCAATTTTTCTTACTTTCTAAATTCTATTAATTCGCAAAGTATTTCGTGTGTCTGATTGCCCCCCATATTTTCACTATTCTTCTTCTCTGATTTTTTTGGTTTTCATACAATGTAACATAATATCAGGATGGAATTTCCCTTTGAGCATTACAGGCCACCTTTTTGCTGCACAATCAAACAGCAAATTGAAACATTTTATGCAATAATTTATTTTACCAGCTTTTTGCTACATGTGTCACATATACACTTTCTTACAAATGGGACTTATAACCCCATTAGTCTTCAAAGGTACTAATATTTACCGCCAGATTGAAAACAAGGAAAAAAATCCATATTTTCCATTAGCAGCATGCACATAATCATGCAGTACCGTCCAGACAGAAAACCAATTACTGTCACGTATTATGGGGCAGTGACTACCCTCAATCAATATTGTTAGCTTGTCACAATTCTCACTCATTACTATGGATCTGTGATCGGTGGAAGTAAATATTATCAAAAGATGACCACTGAATTTAGAATAAAGCTGGAATATCCATCATTTCAATTATCTTTAATCAAACCCAGAAAATTCAAGAATCTCCTCTTAATAAGGATAAATGAGCATATACATCAACAGTTTCATAGGTTTTAGCCTGGATAAGGGATTGAAACATGCCTAAAGCAATTTGGAAGGCAAGTCACATATACAAATATAATTGGAGATAGGTCACACTGAACGGACTGCATTATAAATGTCAAAGATTTGCCTCATTTGTCAGGAGTCATCAAGCAGGGAAATGTGAAAAATATGTTTGTACTCACTGTTTTATAAGTTAGTAAATTGATTGCTTTATAAGAAGAAGAAGAAGAAGAAATTTGAATCATCTGTTGAGAGGTACGGCTTAGACGTCATGCCTTATCAGGATGAAATGGTTTTGATAGCAGCTTCAGCAAATTCATATTTTTTGTGTGTGACAAGAAACGTCTTTGCCAAATTTATATTTTCCCATACTTTTAACACAATGGTTACAAATCTAGGATTATTGAATAAACTACATATTTGTATGTATTTTAGAAATCAGGTATATCGATGTGTCAGTATACATATATGTATATATGTATACATATATATATATATATATATATATATATATATATATATATATATATATATATATATATATACATACATACATATATATATGTAATATCCCTCCAAGCATACATTCATTAATATATACATGGAAAGAAAGAGGTCATGGATGCATACCAGTAATTAATGTCAAATGCATTCTCATGGTTGTATCAAACTTACAATCCATCACACATCTTCTTCAAGGTGACAAACAAGAAGATGCATGACATGTTGAAAATTTGGTGGAACCGTTAAAATTTGTTAGGCATTTACGGATTACTGATCTTTTCCTATCATTATTTGTGTGCTGGAACCAACACATGGAATAAAATACTAGTACTCATCATATAAATGCATGCACGTGTGTTTACATTATATGCAATTGACTTAAAAAGTCATAGGGGACCGTGGCTACTGCTGCAAAACAAGCAGACAAAAACAAACAAACAAAACAAACAATCATCTTGTAGATTACTAAATTGGCAACTCTGAATTTTACTGCATATGCTATTCTGGGTCTGGGTGAGGTTTCAGTTGGGTTGCTTTAAGGTCTCAAAAAGATACATGTGTGTGACAGCCATGTTATGATATCCTTTTTGAAAAGTTGAAAGCGTGTTGAATGAAAATTGACAAAGCACCCAATCCATTCAAAACACTTGCAAATTAAATTCATAATCTATGGCAAAAGGCACTGTCCACAAAAAAAAGTGTGGAAGGTAAGTCAATTATAAACAAAATCAAAGCATTTTAAGAAGCACAAATTTCATGCATAAACAAGAACAGAAAGGGTAAAAGACACTTAGGGAACACTTCCAGGAAATTGCCGAGAAAAAAATACTTGTGGTGGGTGATGTACATGTACAAGCCCATCAGTGACAATGGATCTATGTAAAGCCACCCAATTAAAATGCAAACCATCTACAAACCCACGCATAAACCGCACACAGATTTAAAGAAATCAGCCAGTCAGGATCTGACAGGTTTTGATCAGCAACGCCCGCCGACACGCCAGGCTGACATTATCATACTCCCGCCCTCATGCAGTTCTACGAAAATGACTCATCTTTATTTATCACACTCTATCCTCACTGAATGCATAATATATTATCTATCTTTCTTTTGTTCTGCCGCCAACTCACCTGACTGTTCCATCTTTGGAGGAGGAGAAGACTGTGAATGGATTCCTGTGAGCAAACTTTACACCTGACAATGGACCACTGTGACCTGTGCCAGAAAGAAGGAGATGCCAACAGATAAAAGAATATTTACATACACATAAATATACATGTCATGTTTATCACTCATTGACACATATATGCATTGACAATGCATTTGAAATGAAACATAGATCTTACTAGATGAAGGGTGATGTATGGACAAAAGATTGAATGAGGTTACTAAGAATTCCATAACAACACTCTCTCCTTTTTCCTGACTTGCAGCTTGGGAAAGAAAATACTTGAGGCTATATCATTGCCTTAGGGTATCACAATAGTTCCATTACAATGGCTAATCAACAAAAAGTTCTGCTAAACATCACACAATTTGGTGCAAAATTTTCATATGTCACTGGTTTTGGAATGACACATTTGCACTACCTGACATCCATGCTTTCACTACCCTGCACCATTGTCATTCCTGGATGTAAAGTCTTAAACTTTCCAACCTTGTCAGTTATCTTCTATTCTCGATATTAATTCCTCCACTTCATGAACCAGTCACCACAACTGCTGTATTTTCTGCAAATACCAGACACAGCAAAATATCAATTTGTGATGGCTTTCCCTTTTCGAACCCTTTCTTACAAGCAAATTGCAAATGTGTTCTCATACACAAATGTTTCTGTGCATATGCTTACCCATTTGATAGTGCTTCTGTACAGATACCTTCTTCATGTTAGCTATTTATCATCTGCCTTTCCTTCTATCAAATCTGTACATAGAATTTCAAATTGCACACTTTGGCTGAATATAGTGAGTGTTATCTTTTCTGCTTCATTTTTTGCCACTTCAAGGATTAAGAATACTGTCAAAGGTATACGAGGTAATTAGCTGCATGTTCTGTGTAAGGCATATCTTTCATTGGAAAAATATTGGACAAATCAAAAATTGCGTGGCAATTTCCTTAGAGGTTAAATTTGCACAGGGCAATACACAATGACAAGTCCACTGTGTTTTATGAGGCAATATTGTGCCATGTGACTAATTTGCAAATGTTGCGAGACTTGCAAATACTGTGAAAATGAAATCCTCACAAATTGTAGAATGTACACAGTCATTAACTGTAATTATGTCTTTGTAATAAAGCCAGAGTCATATTTTTCCTCATAAACTTTGTCCAAATATATCGTTGATTTGTCCATGGCCGACTATGGTGCAATATACCACATCCATACACTCTCCATCAATTACCTTATGAATTCACAATGAAAAGAAAGTTCACTGCACTAAATCCCAGTCACTGATACTGAGAATAAGCATTTTCATACTGATGCTAATACATGTACAATGACACCCACCCACTGTGTGGTGTCATATTATATGTTTCACCATAAGATAATGAACTCAATGGATTAATTGTTTCACACATTTGATATTGGTACTGTTTCAGGGAAAATATATAATACATTGTATGTGAAAACTCTTCAATAATGCAACAGGATGCATTCAATGAGTCCTTCTACCAGGAATAGCTTCAGCTAGAAATAATATTTCATGTAATCTATTTACCTTGAAAGTAATGAACATGACCAATCACAAAATTACTCGATATCATCATACAAACCACCCACACATTACCACTGAGTGCTAATCTGTTTTAACATGTTGTATGATATCATGTGTAACAGTTAATCTTTTCACAGAAAGAGTGATATTCATCAAAATATTCTTTTCCAACATCAACTCAATAAGGAAGAAAGGTAAAGCGCATATTAAAAAAGAAAGTAAATCTAAATGCTTGCTGAAAATGTATGAAGATCACCCAGGGAAAAGTCTTGACTTTAGACAAGATACCAGAATTAAGAAACAATGATTAGATGTAGCTTGCAAACTTCACAATGAGTGAAAGATTACTTTAATGTCCTTTACACATACACGTTTTCCTGTTCATTTTGCCAATTCTGAGGTACAGTATACCTGATCAGATATCAGAATGTCTTGCACAGCCCTTAAAGGGACTCAACTGCTTGGTATTCTAGATGGTAGTAGACACTGCATGTACCGGCTATCATTACAGTAGAGTGAAATTCAGATTATTCTTACAACTGCTTTTTAAAGAAGCTTCATTACAATTTGCTTCACCATGAGTGCTTCAACAAGAAGCCCTCTAGAGTGAATATGTGTATAGCATATTTTCAGTCGAACAGACAAACATTTCTGCTCTACATTCTAAGTGGCTTCAAGGACATTTTGCTCTGGCAAATTCATGTTCTTATCTATTGTACGCATAAATCGGTGAGTACTTTCGATGAATACTGGAGCTTAATAGAGGCCTGCATACGGCACAATGAGTAAAGTAACTCTACTTCCAAAATTGGCAGTCATCAGGAGAGTATTTTATCTTCTATGGAATCTTTTATTAGAGTGAGTGTAATAATTGGATCATTTTGTTATGCTTAGCTGAGGAGTCAGTCTCGGATAAGTGCATTTCTCTATTATCCATATGCTCTAACTTCATCAACTAATGCTATTTTCTCTTTCTCTTGTGAAAAAGGAGTTCTCCTGAACAATTCTGCAACATATTTTCAAAAACAATTTGGCAACATACTTTAACAAGTTTTCTTCTGATTTGTGTCATAAACTATAGAATTTGCCATTTGGGGTTTTAGTTGGCTCCACGCTTTTGAAATTGGCCATAGCGAGGAAACCCACCTCTGCCGCCACAACGTCGCCTTCCAAACTATTACTTTATAGATATCTTTCAAGGGTTATGAACACTTATGTGTCCTAGCCACAGCAAATGAATCATTGTGAGGCTGGCAGAAGGGCGTAAGAGTGAACTTTAACCAGCAAAACGAGCTAAGAATCTCTGCAAACATCCCGTAATGCTCTGGATGATATCTTTATCATATTACACTTCAAGGCTAAAATGTTGTACCCTCTCAAAAATGGAGGTGAATGATTGGAAGAAGCACCAACAGATAACTATGCACTGCCCATATTCCTCCTTGTCAAATCAAATCTAACCTCATGAGTGCTCTTTGGCAAAATAACATTCTGCTTCATTACTGCTGACTTGCTGATACCGAAGAAGGCAAAAGACACCATATCATTCTTGAAAGCTAGGCAGTTTCTACAACAAACATTTACAACTGTTTTACCGGTTGCATATAAAAACAAAATTCAAAAGGAAATGGCAAAACATATGTACTATCAAAAGCACACGGACTAATGCCTTGTTCTCTGAAGTGCCTAACCACGTAAATAGAAACATGGTTGGGTCTCTTTTTTTTCTCCAAAACTTCTGTAGAAAGACACTACACTTCCCCATCATGACATTTCATGCTTATTACCAAACAAAATTTGATTATACTCTCCTTCAAATATAGAAGAGATTTCAAAAGCAGGTGCAGAAGCTTTCTGCCACAAATAATATTCCTGGAAAACCAGCAATTAGTAAATTGTGAGACCTTGACAAGCTTTCATGTCTCTAATCTAAAATTTCTCCTCATGTCATTTGCATCAGTTGCTTGCAGAGTGGTAATGATTTTAATCATTATCACTCTAAAGTCTGCCAAAGGGATATGTTTTGTTTTTGTTTTTAAGGCACTGTTTTTGTTTTGTTTGTCTGTTAGAACTATCACTCAAAAAGTATGACATTGTCAGGACAGGTTTGCTAAGGTAAAAAGGAGTAGATGATTAGCTTTGGGTAAGTGATCCTCATCATCATTATAGTTCTATGGTATTAGTGGCCCACGGCCATGAAGGATGTTTGTGCTCTCCAGAGTACTTCTACAGTCCGACCTCTGAGTATTCGGTCCTCTCTTATCCAGACTTCTCTATTATCTGGACGCCTCCAAGCAGTGAAGAAAAAAAAAGTGAGTTCAAACACAGTTTAAACTCCTACAAAACTCAAGGAAATTTACCTATATTCCCTACAGAAACATGTTTTGATTATTATAGTAAAATTTTTCAATTTCATGGCTAAGATTTTAAAGATTCAATTTTAGATTCTAAGGTGAGCACAAAGTACATAACTGTTGTGATGTACACCACGCAGCTATCATTGGGTTGGAAGCTTACTTGTACTCATATGTACATAAACATTGTTTCTTCTCCCATATCCGACCAATCGCATATCCGGATGGGTGCTGGTCCCGATATGGCGGGATAAAAGAGGTTGGACTGTAGTTGTTATCATGATGATTATTATCACTGTTATAATTCCTATACTAACAATATCATCATCATTATCATCATCATTACTAGTATTATCATTATATTATTTTCACTCTCAATGTTTTATTGGGATCATTACTAACATCAACTTAGATTTTATGATAATTATTATCATTACTTGAACATCATTATATGCACATTATATATATTTTCTTTTACAACTTGAACATATGTGACCCGCTACAACAAAAGGGTCCTAAAGTCGCGCACGGTCGAAGCCGTGAAAATCGAGTTTGAAGTCAGAGCGTCAAAATTGGTCAAAAATTACGATTTTCAGATTTTGACATATTATTGTAGTCTGACATATCTTCTATCATCTGTCGAAATTTTGAAGCAAAATGGTGAAAGGAAAGACCAAAAACTAGCGTTTTTCTGGGCCATGTTTTTTGGCGTTTCGACGAAGCAGAAACTGGTTCCAAAATTTGGATTGAGCGCCACAGATAGGCTCCGCCCCTAACAACGACCAGAGTGATCTCATTGGTCAGTTTGCTGCTTGCCGCTAACCGAAGCGTGAAGCTCACACACTGCCTAGTCGACTGGTGCGTGCAGGCGTGGTGCGCTATGCCCAGCCGCTTCTCCTGGCATCCTGGTCACTGATTGGTCGGTGAGGAGAACGCCGACGCTGTGCTTGAATGAGCATTTCGGGAGTTGCTAGGGCTTGCCTTCTATTGTCCGGAGGTGAAAACTGACTTCCGTGTCCCTTGATCGTGATTGCATCGCAAGGAAAACGTTTAGTGTGCTTTTCTCGAAACAGTGATTTCTCAGACGTCTCGACATGCTCTCTTTTAAACATCGATATCTCCGCAGCCGATTATTTTTATAAGATGTGTTATGTATCAATTTAAAGCAGAAAGATTAGGAAATTATGCCATGCAATTTTCAAATAATTGACCTCGCCCGACTTTAGGATCATTTTGTTGTAGCGGGTCACATATTTTGACAATTTCAAGGATGGCAATTAGGCTTACGCTGTAATTGGTCTACCCGCTTTCTAATACTCCATGATGAAAATTTAGCGGCACAGTGCCATCCAGAAGACAAGTCTCATAAATGAAATGAGCGCAAGACATGAAAGCTCTATTAGTGGGAAAGGTTAGATTGGGTGTCAACATAAAATGTCTTATCATTATATTGTGCTCATTAGCTAGTGCCATCCACTCCCACCCACTCCCCCTCTTTCTTTCTTTTTCTCTCCCTCTCTATCTCTCATTTTCCCTCCTAACTGTTCATGCTTTAGTTCTTCAGGAGCCTGTAATATGCTTTATCTTTCTCGTTCTCTCTTTAACTGCAGTAACTGTCTCATTTTCCTTCTCCTTCCCTTCTTCTCTTATACATCCATTAACCCACATTTCTTTCTGATACAGTGTGATCACAAAATGGGTCAAGTGATATTCTTAAACATTTTAAAGTAAGTCCCTCATCAGACAGAAGAAGACATAGCCTTTTCAGTAATACCTCACTTGCTATATAACAAGGAATATTCAGGAAGTTATGGCGAAAAATATCTCATATTTTCTGATCATTTTCTTTGCTTTTTAGCATTTTTTCCCAAAATATCTCAAATAACTTGTCTTGTAATCAAACTCTTCAAATATATATTTTCTCTCTCCTTCTCTTAGTGTCTCTTCTGTTCATTTTTGGCCTCCTCCTCCTCACCTCTGCCATCCCTTTGCTCTCTAGCTATGCATCTCTTACCATCTTTAGTCTATCTCTATTACTCTCGTACTCCCTCACTAACTCTCTCTCTCTCTGTCTTACACTATTAACCTACATAATCCATTTTCTCACTTCTACCACTTATGGAGTTAACTCTCCATGACTGCTTGTATCTAATGATACGGTCAAAGAGTAGAGAAAATTGGACAAAAACCAGGGACAAACAAAACCAAAGATGCTGCTGATATTAAAAAGCAAAAAAAAAAAAAAAATGGGAAAACCTAAAAATGAGCTTCATTCAATTAAACTAAAACTTAAAAGCAGTGAATCACCAACATCCTTATGGTGGCCCACATTACTCTGTAAAACTTACAATACTCAGCAGTGTGTGGTCATTTTTTTCCTGAATAAAATAAAAGCCCTTAACTCTTCTGTTCAAAAGCTCAAATTGTTCACTCTTGAGAGGAGCAGGAAGCAGGAGGATGTATGTTGCATTCAAAAGGATCGCATTTTCCTCTGTCAGCATGTTAAAAGGTTTTTTTTTTTTTCATTTTTTACAATCATTGGCTGGTCTTACATAAGTGAAATTCCTGGTAAAGACATCCAAATCTACATACAGCATCATATGTCAACTCTGAGGTGAGAAAAGGTAAATAAAGAAATAATTCATATTGATACAATCTCTCTAGTTTGCCTCACACACCTTGCACCACTTGCCTCTTTAATTAGCTCCAATTTCAGTAAGATCCAATTTGCCACACAAACCCCAAAAAGACAATCATACTCATACTCTAAAAACAAGAGCCATCTCAAAAAAGAGAGAAAAGACTGCAATGGGAAACTAAACAACATGTGTACCATAGACAGTGAAGCAACACTAAGTGGTTGAATTCATCTTTTTGGAAGATTTTTGTTAGTTTTGCCCTCTCACTGAAAATTCATACACACAAAATGATTAATAATAAATGAGTTGGAGTATGCTGATGTGAATACTATTTCTTGAAGCAGTTTCCTATGTTTTAGAAAATTTCATTACAAACAATAATTGTAATTAAACTTGATACTGGATGAAATTGAAGTGGGTGTATCCACAAGTAAAATGATTTAGGTCAGGCTATTTTTCTTTAGCCTATATACATCTACAGAGTGATATTACAGCTTATTTTGTTTCTCTTGGTCTATACCTATATTTCTCTTAATATCTCTCTATCTCCCATTCCTCTTTCTTCTTTCTGCTCCTTCCCTCTTTTGCCCTCGATCTCTCTGGCTTGGTCTCTATTTATGTCATCTAATCCCCATTTCTTACCTATTTCCTTTTGTTCTTGATTTACCTTCTAGCTACGCAATTTTAAGTGGAAAGTAAAAAAAGAACAATTGTATGTAGGCCTACATTAAATTAATACATATGCTTTTCAACTCATATTTCATTGCAATCAATTTCATACTAAACACTACTTCCCCTCATTTCGCTTTTTGTCTATTTCCATTTAAGAAGGCACAGTTTGCTGGCAGGCAATTACGGGCGTAATTTACGAGAGCAATGAACAATGCATGGTAGGTGGATGGAAGTCCCAGTCAAATGATACGCCTCTAATTTAATGCTCTAATAAGTCCTGCATAGCTTGCCATGCATCTCTCCAAGCAACTCCTGAATAAGTTAGAGATATATATATCGCAATGGGGGGGGGGGGGAGATGGAGAAATGAAAATGACTTAACCCTTTAAAGACATCTACTCTGATATACCACTGGCATCTACTGCTGTTCAGTCGGTACCAGGAATGGGAGGCTTTTAAATGGAATGGCACATAATACGAGCTTGTCTTGAGAACTCCTCTCTGGTTACATTAATGTGGCCAACGTCGGGCACAACATGCTAGGCTCGCACAGATCGTATGTCGGCAGCCTGCGTGTCTTTAATCGCCCTCTAATTACAAAGGCTCGCTGCTCATTCCTAGGAAGGAGATGTTTTGCGGTCTCTTGGTCGCACATAGTCCTGCACAATGAAGTGCTGCATTCATTCCCGACAAGCGACACTTCAGAATTAGAGCACACAAGCACATTCTATTTGCTCATGAGCTTACACTTCAATGTATCAAAACAAAGTTGCTTATCCATCCATCTATCCCTTCATCTGTACTCTAGTTTCAGTTTCTTCTTTGTCTGTATGCCATTCAGTCTACTGGCCTACAGTTCTCGACTGCTTTCCATTTATTGATCTTGACCCTTTCCCCCCAAGATCTGTCTTTCCCACCTCTCTTTCTCTCCATTTCCGAAGCCTCGGCGAACTCCTTTCGCTTTCGTCGCCTTGTCACCTCACAGCATCCAGCTCCGCTTTGTTCGATAACTTGCGTCATACCCTGGCTAATTTGCTTCCCCGAGCCGCATCTCGTCAAGTGCTCTAACACCAGTCGGCGTGGTTGCATGACGGGACACTAATTCAGCCCCCCTAAAGATTTCGCGCTTCTAAAATCCCGCCACTGTAAACATACAACAAAAATAAAACAGTGGGCTGTGCTGTGGACATACATCCTGTCCAAGTGTGATATCCCGCGGCACTGGGCTTTGCTTGCTTTGATCAGTTTCCTTGTATTCTATCCTGTCTACACGTCAACGGGAATAAGTTTATTACATACCTGGGCACGAAACTGGATGGACTTAGTACATCCCTATCTACCCTTCAAAGTGTCCGGGTGTCAACATATGAAACAGGAAATACTGAGATTCTCACAGTTCTGCCTCAAGGGTAAACAGTTTCGCAGTCAGATTTTTCTTGTGTAACAAAATTTCAAATAATCTTTACAGTTGTCGTAGATACCATGGAACAACTAAAATATACGAAGCTGATTGGCCATTCCATAATCATTACAAAATATGGCATCATGGCTGCACTACAAACCAGTGAGTTGTTCATTTTGATCAAGTGAAATGTCAACACAATTTTTGATTGGGTAAGAAATTCAATTTAGGGGGGAAAAAATGTGAGTTATTGCTATGGACATCAATTCTGCCACAATATGAATGTTTCATTTGGGTGTCAGCTTGCATGTGCACAGCACATAGCAACGACAAAGGCAAGAAGGCAGTTTAATTTCTCCTACAGGATTGCTGATGCATTGGTAAAGATTTACCGGTCAACAGATATTGCGCTTTCTCCTTCAAATTGATAGAGAGAAAAGTTATTTGACAAATTCAGAGAGCAATCATGAAGCGAAGGTCTGACTGGCAGCTGAGAATCCACCGCATGTCATTTGTGTGCAGTCGCCTGAAAATTGTAATACTGAGATATGGAATCCCCGTCCAGGAATGCTCAATCACATAGAATCTTCTACAGATTATGCCGCTTTCTGTGGGAAGTGGTAGTAGATGGGGGGGGGGGGATGAGGAGGAAGAGAAGGTGGTGAAGGAGGGAGAGGGAGGAGAGAAGGGGTGGTGGAAAGTGAGGGGTTGGAGCTGTATTAAAGGGGGAAACAGGTGACTTGCGACAAACCTCAAACAGTCTCCAGTGCTCTTCTAATATACAGGACTGCAGAACCTGGAAAGCATATTTAGAGTGCATCAAATTGGGCAAATCAAGTGTGGGGCATTCTGCTCTAGGTCTGCATCGGCACTGGCATTAATTCTCATAGAAATCAAAAGGAGATTTAATTTTCCCCCTTCTGCAGGAAAAACACATTTTTTTTCTCTCTCTATTCTTTCATGCTTGCAAGTCTCTTATGAATATATTAAGACATTGTTGAAGGCTTGACACTGCATCTTTGCCAATGAGGAAATGCTTGCAATCAATTGTACTTTTTTCCCCAAAAAAATTATAAGAAACTAACAAGGAAAAGCTCTCTTCTACTGTTCTTTTTTTTTTTTTTTTTTTTTTTTTGGGGGGGGGGTATAGAGATACTTTCAAAACCATTAAAAGGTAAGGTTGAAATGAGGCAAGGTCTGTTCTGATACTGATAAATCTTGCAATTTAATGCATTTCACATTGCATTACATATTTCTCACACAGTGCAATATCAATAGCTTTAGAGAAATGAAAAACATATCTCTTATACTTTTTCTGAATAGAAAAAAAAATGCACTGCCGCCACTCACGCATAATAATCCACTGCAAACCCCATTCCATGATGCCCTAATTCACAGACAAGGTTTGGACAAGGTGCCCATGGGGACATCACAAAGTATCCTACCATCCCACCATGATGAGCCATCTGTAAGGAGGGGGTTGGAAGGACTGCCCTGAATAACACTCACTACTTTGAAATAAAAGCCTCTCAGTTGAATTCCCTCAAAACAATACCAACAACAACAACCAGACGAAAGCCACAATGATTGAATGACGGTTGCCTGCACAATTTCCTCGTTAACAACCGCTCAAGTTGGTCTCACTACGGCATGATGCTGCCCTATCCCCATGCTTGATTTCTTCCCATATACCCCTACACTTAATCACATACTTTAAGAGCAACATCATCAATTTCTTGCTCAATTTCAGATGCAGCCTCAAGATGACCTGCTAACGACTCTGAAACAGACAACAATTTCTCGCTCAATTTCCTACGACAATCACATTGCAAATGGCATTTTCCATTCCTGTGCTAGCCAGTTAGTTGGAATGGTCTTGCTCTTTCTGATCAAACATGCATGACTATTGCAGAGTTGTGATGTACGAGTCATTGCAGTTAGTACATAAATCCCCAAATTACTTCGCATGGAGAGTAGGGGTTCTGTACAAGTATGAATATTTATGAGCATCAAGGCAAATAGATGTATGCACTCCTTTTCTGCATGTCTACAAGATGGTGAGTGAGGGTAGGGCAGGAGGGAAACATTCTGTGCTGTTGTTAGACAGAGCAGAGAGGATACGCCAAGGAAGAATGAATTCCAATGCAAGCATTTTGAGGCTGATAAGAAAGTGCAAAACATGTACCAAAACAACACATATTCAAAGGTCTGGTGCTGTACCACTGTAGAGACATGATTTTGTGGCTTGATCATAACACTGAGATTCTGTATGACATTATAAAGCAGATGCCACATTTGTGCCTTCAAACACATGCCAGGTACTTCATTTGATACAACCCTTTTCGTTTTTTTATCCGTCTTAACACAGGCCAAGACAGTGATGATACCTTCGGCATACCTACACAATTATCTTTTACCGACAGAACTCAGTTTCACCCTGAAGGATTACTGTCAGTGAGAGACACTTAAATGTTTTCTTTCTTGATGCAAGGGAATTCTTTCCAGGTACCACAACCCCAGTGATTAGCCTGAGCTTCATGTCGTGCTTGCTATATCATCCTGACATAGATGTGGGTACCTCATATCATGATTGGCCACACGAGATGCTGCCTCGTTAAATGAAAGGTCTTATGGGTCGTGATGAGACGTTCATTCAGCCTCAAAGGGACCGCTTTTCATCTACGGAATACAAGAGAATCTGCTGCATTTGCAGCTATGCGAAATGTTGGCAGCTAGCTCACATTGGCTAAATCATGAAGGTGAATGCCGTGATATACAGTAAGAGTGGAAATCCGCTTGAGTAATTTTTTGTGCTCAGTAGAGTACTTGCACTATTTTTTCCCTCTAGTTGCATGCTGCACAAAAATGACAAAAAATTCTACACCAAAACTTTATGTTACTTGTTGCTGTGCATTACAATTGTATAATTGTATTAGTCCTAAACTGGTAGTCCTTCCTTGAATCCTAATCAAACAAACAACAAAACAAGACAAAATAAAACAAAGAAGGGATTAAAAGCTATTGATGCCTTGGAATAACTGTTTGCTTGTATTTACCTGTATTGTCAACATGCTGCTCAACATGTATGTGATCCTTCTAGTTTTTTTTTTTTTGTTCTTTTCACATGGGATCATTTGCATCTTGATCTCATATAACAATTGAACAATTTACCTGTAGTCATGCATAAACTCTCACTGGGTATAAATGACTAAACACTCAGTAATGATAAGTTTAATTTTGGCACATACAAGATATCACTGCCTTCCCCTTTCAAATTGTACCAGTGACTATTAAAAACAGACAGGTCCATCCCACAATTTGGATGACTGGGATTCTTGTTTTAAAAAAAAATGTGCTAAGGACTGCAAGAGATATACAAGAGCCATGCATAGCAGCAGAAGGGCACTTGAGATATCTCAGAATAGATCATGGATTTCAAGAGCGGGATGTCTACCAGACCAAAGGCGGTCAAGTTATGGCATGCCCTGCAGACTGTCACACTGACTAATGGCACTCAGATGGGGATGACACTTTTTTAACGACACTTTTTCATTCGCATCCATTCTTTCTGTGGCACCACAACACACGCTTGCTCGCATTTAAGAAACTCATTGTGATAATTGATCCTGAGTAATTCAAAGTGTCAGCACGCTGCCGCATCTCCTCCTCAAGCTTGGGCGATGGTGCCCAACATTTTTACTTAGTACCCTTTGCATCCCTCTGTACCTCCTGGCTAGAATATTGGCCTTGATTTAGGCACGGTGGAGATCAACTCTTACACCCTCATGCTGCTGCAACGTCATGTCGAGTGATTTTGTTTAGAGCGGGTAAAATGCGGGCACACCATGTTTCTTGTTATCTCCTTGCCAAGCGAGAGATGTTTGAGCACTATGCCTCCTCGGGGCTTGTTTTCGTGTTCTGTGGTTGCGCATCACGATGACTTCATCAGCGGCGAGGTCGCATCCTTTGAAACTTGACCGCGTCGGCCACCTGAAGGGTAGGCCCAAATTCTGAGACACACACTCAAGCTAAGTGGGTTAAGCATTGTTTCACATGCTCCCACTTGCACCAGTTTGATTTCTTTAAAGTTTTTCTTGAGCTTTCTGGTCAGGTCTTTCTACATCTGGGAATTTCCATCCAGATGAGGGACATGTGCACAGTGCCAGCATTGTAAGATTCATTTCTCCACATAATTCTAATTCCTCAGAACTTTATCTAACTGGAAAGGATTCCTTCTCTCTGGTCAAAAGCATGCAAAACACAGGTTGATATCAACCCACCTGCGATTCAAATAAGGGACCAACTTTCATCACAAGACAAAACTGTACAACCATATAATGTTGATTTTCCCTACAAAGAGTCCTACATGGTACTATTGGTTGACTGTATACAAAATGAGTACTGGAATTAATGTTGCATTAGCTGTGTCTTTTTTCCCACTAAATTAAGTCAAAATTCAGGGTGCCGTTTATATACCATTGCAGCCAATAACAGATGTACTGCACAACTGCATATATTGTGCAGACTATGTTCACTGATTTGTACTGCATACACTCCATCAATCTCAATTTGCCTGTGGATGGTTAGGATAGTATAAGGTCTACATAAGATGCATTAAAGATATCTTAATCAAATAAATTTGATAGCACAACGTCATAAAAATATGGAATGCTGTGAAGTTGCGGTTAGCAACAGCAGTTGGACTATACATGGCCATTCATTTTCCCTTCGCAGAGTAAAAGGGAGAGACAAAGGGCTGCGCCGATGCTCTTCCATTCTCCCGCCCATGTCGAATCCTGACATCAGTGCACACAGAGGTATAATGAGCAAAAACATGAGCACAAAACATCAAATAGTTTATACAGCTAACATCATTTTTAAGCCAAAAGACTTGTCTTTAGTCACCAGGGAACCCCAAAAGTGTTTGAAAGGTTTGAGTAGGTTGTAAGTGATGTACGCACATCATATGAGATGAGATAATATCTAGGGCATAAAAAAGTGCACGCATTAGTGCCTGAAGGGTTACTAGTACTCATCAAACTGGAAATTCAGTTTGCTTGATTGACAGGTGCAATAACCTCCACCAAGGAGTCTATGTTTCTGCCAGTGTTAGTTTGGGGTTGTTATTTTTTTTTTTGTCTGTCTGTTCACAAATTATATCAAAAAGTTGTGTTTGGACTTTGGAGAAATTTACACCAAAAAAAAAGTTGAAAATGACTACAACGAACAATCTTGATTACATTTCGGTAATGATTTGGATTGCCATCTGCCTCCAGGAATTGTTTTTTATTTTGATTTTTGAAGAATTGTTTATTGTTGTCAAATGGGGCCTGTACCAGGGAATTAAAGCTGCACGTATTTGAGATGAGCATAGGCTTAACGATGAGTGCTCGCTCGAGGCACAGCAGGAAGATATGGCGGAGACAACTAGAAAGGATTCTTGATCACTGGGAAATCTAAGGGCCATTTTACTAAGCATTCTAATTATTTGGAAATGAGCTGTTTGGTGGGGGTCTGCACTCTCAGAGTGCTTTCTAGTTCTTCATGTTTTTATTTAACATTGATTGACATATCTATGCTTTCAACAACATCATCACTGAGAAAAGAAATATAATAATACATATACCAAATATTGATGAAATTATTATTTTTTTTTTTTGCTGACACATTCTCAGAAATCAACAGACTTTCTTTCCCAAACATTGTGATTAATTCATCTTGAAAAAAAGTAGAAATCATCAGAAATATCAACACCCTTTGGCATCACCAACATGATGCTTCATTTTCTTTTCTTTTTCCTGATGGCTGAAATCTTGGGTGCAATTTTACATAACATTAATAATGGTAATCTAAATGATTCTGAACAGCAGATTTGTCTAATGTTGCAGCTGCTATGTTTCACAAATCAAAAACTTAAACCTGAGCATATTTGTTTTATAAACACAACTCTGTGTAAATCAAAGCAATTGCCTGGGTTCTTGCCATGCTCGTAGCTGCACAGCACAGGTAGCAGTTGTACCTGCAGCGCACTCATGCTTTTTCGCTGTGCACTTTTTGCACTCCAAGGCATTAGCAAAAGCGCTTCTGATTGGCTACAATTCTTTAACCCGCTTTATGAATTATAATAATCCACAAGCTGAAAGCTTGCACTATATAATACTATTATATAAACTCAGGAAGCAAAGATGTAGCAAAATCATGAGGTGATTTCTCCCCCCCCCCCCCCCCACCCCTTTGATGCCGTACAGTCTCAGGGGGACAAAAAGGCATCATACTTCTGGCATGTAGATATGTCTCTTAGTGGGTTCAGGGAGATATCACGTGTATGAATGCCACATCAATTTGAAACAGTCTCAAGGGTAAGCCTTGAAAATATGACATTGAGTCAGCTTTATCACTCGGCTCGTCAGAAGGTCGACAGGAAACATACACGGCAAACAAAGTGCCTGTATCGTGTTCCTGGAGCTTAGATTCAGACAAAACACAGCAACACCTGTTAGGATGAGAAGTCAGAGCTGCTTTGAAACACATTCATATATATTCATATTCAGCTCACATCCTCTCTCAAGGTTATCCATAGCGATGACTATAGTCTGTTTGGGGACTGTGCAGGGCTCTTCCCCAACTGACAACTGGGTATCATATCATGAAACTTGTCAGTTACTGACAAGTCTTTTAGGCTTCTGAAATCCTTGCATCGGATTGACTGAGAGCAAATTTGTCAGTGAAAAATCACTGAACAAAAAAAACAAACAAACACTTCATAAAATGTCCCCTCCCCCCCCCCCCATGTCACATGATGGATTCTGTGGGACTTCCGACTGACGGAAACAGGTGGGATGGTCTTCTTTGATTGGCTCCTATCTCAAGTGCACAGACAAATGGACAAGTGGACAGATGGATGGACCAAGGGATAAAGTGGAAAGTCAAACTGGAGACACCATGCTTCCCTGCATTCTCAAAGGGCAAAGGTAGAAATTTAACTTATCACTGTAAATTGTATACAAGCTGTTATTACATCACACTTCACAACTGGATACAACACCAATCTGACTTTGAAGGCAGGAAAGGGGTTATTTTGCAGGCATAGATGGACAAAACAGCTCTCTTTATCTATCATCACCACTTTTAGTCCCAATCAAACAAGAGCAAGAAAAGCTCAGATTTACAACAGAACAAATCCTTCTATGAATGTGCTACCATGTTTTTCCTTACACTTAATCCATACTCTCCAAACACTACCTAAGCATTATGTTAATGAAGCATGCCCACATCTTAACTTTACTTCAGATATAAAAATATCATCACCAACATTGTTTCCAAAATTTTAAAGGTCAATGTAAGTAGATGCATTAATGAAGCAATACCAACAGTTTCATATCTACCGTTGATCATGAACGGCATATATTCACATTTATTATCACAATAATGATATTCCTGTTGCTTTTCCGACATTGGACAAGCCTTTGGCAAGCTTATTGGTTGTTGGGAGCAACTTTGGCAAAGTTTTCACTAATTCCGATACAAATAAACTAGTCTACTAACTATTGTTCTAGATTTGAATTACACATTTCTGGCAAAAAAGGACAATATCTGAGACATCCGCATTTGGAGTAACAAGGGCAGGGATTAATGACAAATGAATGGAGAGAGTGAAAGCACCAAATTTTGAGAAAGTTTCATGCTGCAAATTTTTCTGGTTTTGCAGTACTTTGGGGCTGCAAACATTTACACATAGTTACGGGGAAGTTCAAAAGACAAATCATGGAGATACTTATGTGTGACATGCATTTCATTTGACAAAATCAATTTTCATATTGGGGAGTGTTATACATTAAATATTCAAATATTTTGTCAGCATTCCAGTAATTAAAAGATATATTTTTTCTGGTGCCTTCTGCAGGATTGAGGAGACCTGTCAACCGGTGCAAATTTTCTCAGAATGGCAAATGTCACTTCAGACTGATTACGGACGTGTCAATTTGACAACTTACCCTTGACATTTAATTATTCATATAAACTAAAATCAGGCAGCACTAAAGTAAATTCAGTCTGCATGCCCTTGTAAACAGCCATGAAGTTATTCTCACTTTCCATTACAGTGGCTAGCCTGTTGCTGATGTGCATTTGCTTAAATGCAAAACTGATCCCTTGCAAATATTGAAATTAAAAGGATATGCTGGGGGAGAGAGAGGGGGTGGATGTGCATCAACTAATTTGTGAAATCTCATTTAAGTTTGCATGCTCTAGTTTATTTGCTAGCACTTCAAATTCCCTCCTCCTCAGCCAAAATTGTTCATCGAACACGATATCTAGGTAAACTTTATAATTTATGAGCCATCATCTAGACCTGCCTAGACTGCTCTCTTTCCAACCCCCCTCCCCCTCCTCTTCCATCAACCCTTTCCATGCCAGTGTCTTTGGACAATGTGTACAATGCTATGGGGTTTTCTGTGTCAATCAGCACTCAAAGCACATAAAGGGTTAAGCACATTTTGAACATGATCACCCCAGGAGAGGCCTTCAGACAACTTCCTACTGATTGATTTCAAAGGTTCATTTGAACAGACTCGTCCAAACACATCTCGGCACTTTCTGGCTTCACAGCGGGGCAGAGCGAAAGTGATGTTTGACTTTTGCCATTCTAATGGCAAAGAACAATATTGATTCCACGGCAGTGTGCTGTGTTCGTCAAAGTAAAGAACAAAAGGAAAAATGAAACAAAAAAAATGGAGTAATCAAAGAAAGCATTATCAACTCAAGCAAGATGAAATCGATGAGTCAAAGCCAAACAAAACGCATGCATTGATGGGGAATCACCTTGGGAAATATGAATCGCTGCATTGCAGATAAATTGTGGCACTAAAATTCCCAAAGGACAGCAAAAATTGTCTCCTCGCTCCAATTACTTGGTGTATCAAACAGGTGGTATCAGCATTGCAATGTTTCTCTGCCCACGCCTTGGTCAACTAGAGAATTTGGGGATGGCTATGACAATGACACAGTTTTTTTTTTACCCCAAAGTCAATAACCTTGCAAGCCATTAGCTCTTTCTGAGATTAACCCATTGAGGACGCACTGATTTTGCTACAACACGCATTTCCCATAGACACCTGCCTGAGTCCTCAATAGGCTCAGCATGTCAGAATCATGTTTGTGATTGTCGCAAGGTGCAATAATTGTAGTTACCACAGCAACAATTTCAATGCTCGAAGCTCACAGGTTGCGTCCTTGCAGCTGCCATAGTAAGAGTAATGATAGTGACTTTTAGCTATGTTTTTAACCTCTATAAAAACTAAGCCAGAAGTCTCCACTTTACAATGTCCCATTTCCATCACATACAATACTACCAGTATGCTAATATATTTTTGCCTTCGTTTCATAAGTTGCTTTTGCTTTTTCTGTAATCATCATATAATTCTTTTATCTGCTGTTCTTTGACGTATTCTAAGAAGCAATGATTTAAAGAGAGTTTGAAAGAGAGAAAAAAACTGCAATTACTTATGGAGCTTACCAAAGTAACCATGGCCAAAGAACATAGAATGTGATCGTTTGAAGACAAGACACAATTGATCATGCAGTACCAGTAAAAAAAGAGGAACCTTTCAAAAAAGCATGGCAATGGGGGGGGGGGGAGGAGGTAATGAGTTTGAAGAAGCAACAAAACAAATTAAGTTCTCATACACCAGAATTTCCATTTGATTGATATATCAATACAAAATATTTTGGTTTCTGGAATATTCACAAGTCAGACTTAGCAAAATGATCTACACATTTTGTTTTTTTGTTTTTGTTTTTGTTTTTGTTTTTACTTCACAGTATTGGAAAGGCACGGTAAATGATATCCAATTCAGGACATGTTTTCCCTCTTCTCTGTAATCCCCTCATAACTGTTCGAGCAAAAAGTTGATTCCTCTTTTGTCTCTGTTCACTGTCTTGAACAATCACTTGATGACTTAAAAAGGCTCAAAGAATTACAATCTCAAAATACTCTGACATTACACCTAAATGTATGATTGTTTGACAACAGCATTAGCAAGACAGGGTTACACAAAGTCTGCAGTAAGTACCAGCAGGATTTACAAATAATTTGGCCAAATAGCAGATATTTCATTACTAATCAAAGCTGCTGAAAACAAGCAGTGCATTGTGGGATACAGTCACCTATATCAACATGTGCGTCTAACCAACTTTTAGATTTGTAAATGGTTCTTCCAAACATTGGAACTAACGTACAGAACAGAGATTTAGACTGCAATGTACTCTACCAATCAATGGCGGAGTGACAGATTCCGGTTACAAACTACAAAATAATCAAAAGCCTGTTGATACAGGAGCAAATGACTGTAGTCTTTCTAATAAATTTTGTAGAATGGTGTCTCCATATGAGATTTCCTCCTTGGCAACAGTTCTATCAGCTATAACCAAAAAACAAACAAACAAGATAAGCTTTACACATTAGTATGACTATATGTATATTCCCAATGATCATGTAAGGGAATATACCAATTGGTATATCTCTTCTTAAATGTAGATGTGACAATTAATCTTTTGTGTGCTCTCCCATGTTTTGTACCTGACAGGTTGTCTTAAAGAAATTCCTTCCTACATTCACACTGGGATATTTAAGAAAATATGTTACTGTCAGCAAAAAAACAAACAAAAACAAAACAAAAACTTTGTCATGATTCTTACTCCTGGTTTACAATTGTAGGGCCTACAGAAAGACATATTAAGATTTGTTTTAAAGTATTGGTTAACGTGAATGAGAAGAAAAATAGCCAAACATTGCAATCCATCGCTAACATTTTATCTTCTGTGACACAGATATGCACTGCCACTGTAAGTACCACACATTACATGCATGATGGTGACAAACATGGTTTACAGCTTTCTGTGACATTTTCCATATTTTTTTTTCCTACCACTCAGATTGTACTACAATAAAAAAAAAATGTGCTTAATGAACCATTCAGAGGGAAAATGATGTACACACTCTTAAAAAACATTCTACATTTCTCGATAACGAAAATGGGGCTTTAAAGATTTTATTTTCTTAAACTGGAGGGGGAAAGCAAATTGAATTATTCACTCTACATTGGGTTCATCGAGGGTATCCCAAAGACTGCTTTAGAGTTTTTTCCATAGTGACCCAAATATTCATGTTAGTGCCTACGGTTATGGTACAGTGTGGTGAAAGATAAAAATGGTTGTCAAAAAAAAAAATCAAACTAATGGGTGCTACAAGATTGCTCTCCATTTCCCTGCAATTAGCCACGAGGCAAAGTCAATTTGGCCATGGTTTAGTGAGGTCAACAGAGATTGTTATGAATTATTAGCTTTGCTGAGCACCTCAATTTGCTGGGCTGGCATCGACGGCCGACCATCAATCGAGCTGATTCAAGGAGACTTTAGAAGAGAGAGAGAGAAAACAAAATGTTTTCTAAAAACATTGATGTTCACACTTTATTCCTAATTGCATGGCTTTTTAGGAGGCTGTACTACAAGCTTAATTGCTTTGAGAGAATTAGCAGCAGTCCTCTGTTCAATCAGGGGGTGATTCCTACAATGTCAGCTAATGAATCATTTTAGCAACAGCACAAATTCCCTCGATCAATCAGAAGAAGATTCTGGCAAAACAAGCCCTAAAAATTCTAGTCAAGGATCCACTTGGCCTATACAGCATTTATGTCCTGAAGCATTTGATGTGGCCAAACACACACTTTTTGGCATGAACCAAGTATAGAACTTGATGTTGCAGGTTCACACATGAAAACTACTTTTGCAATAATATCAATCACTCTGCATCTAAAGTCGACACCTGGAGAACATTACGCCTGTCTACCTGTGACCCTGATAATTAACCCTTTGTGTGCTTTGAGTGAGGACAGGCACAGAAAAACCCCATAGTGGTGTACATACTGATTAAAGTCTCTGGCACAGAAAGAGTTAATGGTTTGTATGCTTTGAGTGCAGATTGGCACAGAACACCCCATAGTGTTGTACACACTGTTCAAAGTTCAAGTTCAAGTTGATTAATTTAATTTCCAACAAACGAATAATTAGGAATACAATAAACGTTCGTATATACAGATATCAGGGAATCATTACAACAATGTGACTAACATAATAAGATGTGATAAAGACGCAGGTAAATACTATATCAACAAACATACAAATAAATGTTTTATCATTATGGTAAAGGCAGAAACAAAACTGCTGGAAATGGAGGGGACTGCTAAAAAGCAGAGCTTGTAGTATGCAGTCCCCTCATGATAAAAAAAAGAAAAAAAAATCAAATTGCAAAAAATGTTTTGCACTGTCCAAAGTTCCTGGCACAGAAGGGTTAACCCACTGTCAAAGGGCATCTCGTCATTCCTCTGCAAAGAATACAAAGACTTCAGTATATCAAGGAAACTACGCAATTCAAATGCATATTGACTTGAATTGATCCTATTCAATATACCATGATACCATGATGGCAAAAGAATATCTAAATATGCCCCATATATTTGAAATTAATATTTCTACTATTGTTCTTCAGATTACTTGGATATGCCAAGTGACATAATCTGTAAGTCATTGTAAAAGTATAACCAAGAGTCATTAAAATGCATCTTATCCCAGACTGAGCATAATTTCATGTTTCTCTGCAATGTCTTTTGTTAATCATATTAGCACTCAGGCAATAATTGACAGGTGATGACACTGGCAGATTCTTGATTTGGAAGGTTTTTATGGGCATATGTAAGTATAAGCAGTCTGAAGAAAAAATACTAGAAAAATTGCTATATTATATATCCAATGGCACATAATTGGCCACATAATTGGGAATCATGGTATAATGAATCAATTGAAGTCAACACATATTTCCATTGCATTGTTCCATGATATACTGTTATGTAATACTTCAAATTCAAATTTTTACATAATGGTTGTTTCTATCCCTGACTCACATTTTAGAACTATTTAGAAGCACTAAAGCTGACTTTTTGTTTCATCGGCAAACGGTAAATTATGCCTTTAAGTTTGATTTTCATTACATGCAACCAGAATGACCGAAAGAATTTGACAGTAGTTGGCCCTCCCTTGGGTTGCCGTAGGTTCCATGACAAATCATTAAGAAAGAACCCATTAATGTCCGATGAGGCAAGAAGCTCCCCAGACGATCGTTGCATAGTAATCAACAAGCCCATCAGCCAAAATATTTAATGTACATGTACCATCATGCACTGGATTCAAGAGTTGTCTTCCCTTGCTTGCTGCAGCAGCAGCAGCAGAATTGTGGGCAGCATAATTGAGCTGTTACTCTTATTGAGGTTTAAAGTAGAATGAAACCTAAACATATGTGGATTGAG
Organism: Diadema antillarum; assembly: GCF_040938485.1. NCBI lineage: Eukaryota > Metazoa > Echinodermata > Echinoidea > Diadematoida > Diadematidae > Diadema > Diadema antillarum. The sequence goes on along the minus strand of NW_027271032.1, from coordinate 1,934,559 downwards.
TGAATGCAGCAATATTAGTAGAACATATCAGTGAAAGTTTGAGGGAAATCAGGCAATCTGCTTGAAAGTGGAAATGAATTTCTAAAAATTTGGTACAGCCATCACTGGATGAGAAGACTAAAGTACTACAGCTTGTGATGTCACGTACATGTATGAAGAACAATATGAAGAAAATATTAACAATTCAACAAAATTTCCTTTTAAAAAAAAATGAACAGTACACATTCCCTCGGCTTGTTACTGACATATATTAAGGGTAATATTATTCACCGTGCTTTGTGAAATAGGTAAGTCAAGTACTCTTTATCAAGCTAGAAAAGTTGAATTTTCTTTATATTTTCTTTATACCATTTTTCATATGTGGTATCCCAATCTGTAGTAGTCTTCTTATGCAGTGATGGCTGTACCAAAATTTGAAAAACCCAGAACTTTTAAATGCACAGTATGATTTCCTCGAAATTTCACTGGTGTGTTTTACTAATACTGCTGCATTCACTCAATCCACATGACCTATAAATGCACAGTACGATTACCTTAAAATTTCACTGGTGTGTTTTACTGATACTGCTGCATTCACTCAATCCACATGACCTATAAATGCACAGTACGATTACCTTAAAATTTCACTGGTGTGTTTTACTAATACTGCTGCATTCACTCAATCCACATGACCTATAAATGCACAGTACGATTACCTTAAAATTTCACTGGTGTGTTTTACTAATACTGCTGCATTCACTCAATCCACATGACCTATAAATGCACAGTACGATTACCTTAAAATTTCACTGGTGTGTTTTACTAATACTGCTGCATTTACTCAATCCACATGACCTATAAATGCACAGTACGATTTCCTTAAAATTTCGCTGGTGTGTTTTACTAATACTGCTGCATTCACTCAATCCACATGACCTATATTTTCGTTTATACAAATTTATCACAGGAGAGTTTCTTTCAGGTTGTTCCCATCTCCTCCCTGTTTACATGGCTTTCATATCTCCACATTTGCAAAAAACAAACAAACAAACAAACTTCTCAGATGGTATCAAATGGTAATCTGGTAGTACAGTGTATCACACTAAGAGGGGAATTTTACACTAGGAAAAGGCCTTGTTAGTCAAATTACATGTCTTCAAATTAACTAATTTTAAATAAAATGTTTTCATATATTACTGAAGAAGCTGTCCTAGTTTATAGATATGACCATATCGTCTGTTGAGAATGAGAAGGGCGTTAAGTGGTCTTGAACACTATGGGTTTTATGGCAACTTAACGCCCTTATCATTCTCAACCGACGATATTATCATTCATTATTCATATTCCTATTAAGCAGGTGGATAGTGTGTACTTTGGGTTGTGTTGGTTTTTCATTTAAGAAAGTCACTGTTTATGATGTCCTTAATAGGATGATGTACATGTTGTCTAAATTAATTCCATCCATCCAAGGAACGACTGCTATTGAATATCAAGTGCTCTAAATGCGGAAAGTTTCACACAGTGGATTTTTGTTGTTGCGATGAACCAATTTCAGTGAACTTCACTTCCTCATAATTTTGCAGATGAGAGAACTCTGTGTATGTTTGTGCATATTTTAGTATCCACCTCGAATAACGGTAGCCTCCTGTCACCATGTAGTATGCTGTTTAGAATGACACTGAAATAGTTTTCCCCATTGACTATGCCAGTTGCCTAACAACATTTCTCACAATGGCTACAACACAAGCTCCACATCCAATTTTACAATCAAAACATTTTTTTTTTTGTTCCTTTTCAGTTCTATTCCAGCAATTTTCAGCATCTATAGCTTGACCTTCGATGAAAAAGTTTTATACTGTGTACAATTACTTCATTACCATCAAACCCATTTCAGGTGTTATCAGGTTTGGTGCATGTCTAATTCATATGTGGAAAATGTGTCTATTCTATGTCATATTATGATTGTCAAAATGCTCATTATCAAAATAATTAGTGTCTATCTCTCACCTCAGTTTCATGCCAATCTGAACAATTTATGAAATACCTTATCGGTAGGGTATATAGTTTAATTCTAAATGCTTTACAGATATCCATTATGATGAAGCAAAAAATCAGACCAAACATACTATATTAAATTTGAAATAAAAGCACCTCCTATGGCTCAGCCTAGATAGAAAGTCCTCCATCTCAAACCCCATTTTATATAACTCCTAGCAATATTTGCACTTATGATGGTAACAGCTGCCTGCAACTGCTCAGCTGTGAAGAAATCACCTTGTTGCCATGGTATCAGCAATCACTAAAAACTTGCAATTATTGTGAGTGTTGTAAAAAGGGTTCCCCCAGGTGCCATACCAATATGTGCTATATACCTGGCAGACTGTCTTATATCAATAGGCCAGTCACAGCCAGGATATAATATCATAAAATAAGAAAGTTCTAGAAATATCAACACACACACATGCAATTTTGCATTGTACAATTTATAGTAGCATGTGTGGGAAAATAGGGCCATCATGACCTATCTTTTGTTTTTTTCTGTCTCTTTATTCTTTGTAGAAAATGCGTATGGGAAACAATGGGGAAATTAACCCAAAGCAATTGTTTCCTAGCTACCCGTATTTACTTTCCCCAATCTTTCCATGCCCCCCCCCCCCCCTTCACTGCTGCAACCCTTCCTTTCCTATCCCACATCAGGTCATTGAAAGTAATGCTCAGATACACTCATGGCACATATCATACATGATGGCACATATCATACACGATGGCACATATACACGATGGCACATTGTCAATGTGATATGCAGGTTATGTAGGAAAAGTACCCTTTACAGCAGTAATATGACTACCCAAGGGTAATAAACATTTATATGACCATTTCTCATCCTGCATAACAAAAAAAAAAAAACGAAAAAATAATAATATACAACCAAAGAACTCTTCAGAACTGCAGTGCAGTGCAGAGGCTACAGATATTTGAGGTGGATACTGAAATATGCACAAATATACACGGAATTCTCTCATCTTCAAAATTATTAGGAAACATGAAGTTTATTGAAATTGGTTCAACACAGCAACGAAGATCAACTGCGCGAAAGTTTCCACATTTAGAGCACTTGATATTCAATAGCAGTCATCCCTTGCACAGATGGAATTAATTTAGACAACATATACAGCTAGACAGGTTAATCCTAAGCAGTGACCTCTGAAAATGAAGACCAAACATGACCCACAGAGCATACAATATGTGCACTCTTTGCCTGCCTAATGGGAATTGTACCGACAGAATGATAAAAGGGTCATATCAAACCAGGGCAGCTTCTTCAGTGTTATAAACACTGTCCTTTCAGGGAGCTCTAGAGCTGCTGCAATTATTATCACCCCAGCATTGCCAAGCATCCACACCTGGGTGAAGAGGGACATTAATAGGGGAGACATCTCGTTCGAGGATGACTGCTGCACCAGGGTAGATTTGAACCCCAGACCTTCTCCTACTTTAGATATCAGAGCTCTCACTTTTATGGAGCATCATGGTATTAGCCAGTCAACTGATTTGGGGGGCTTACAATGTATGTCCATTCATTCACTTCAACGGTCAGTAGAAATTGACAGAAGCAATATACATATGATATGTATAAATGTGTTAATCAAACTCATATGAAACTGTACATTAACAAGAAAATGATTTTATCTGCATGTATCACAATAAATCTCATGGCAATGAAACTGAAAAGTTTGTTGCCACTTAATTGTACACGATGAGGTGGGATGAATACGCTTGGACAATTAACAGACTAAAGTTTCTGTATATACTCCACAAGTTATGATAAAATCACAGAATCCATTTTGTAAATAATATATATATTTCAGTAGAGTAAGTAGGTAGGTGTATGTAAGTAAATTTCAAGGACATTTCTAACTAATCAAAGCGGCATTCAATTTACAAGCGGCAAGTCCGGGCTGGGGCACAATAATGGAAATCAAACCCATCCATGTCGCTCCTAATCTGCAAATTGTTTGCTGCTATAAAATACCCCGCAAAGGTTGACGGGCTGTTTCACTGCTGGGGCATACATACAAACAAAAGCAAAAATTGCAATCTTGCTCTTCTGTTTACGATCCTGTGAGTATGCATTGCATTCTGGGTAACTCCAACAACACAACATGGTGACTTTAAATTTATTTATGACTGCAACAAAAAATGTGTTGTGCCTTCAGTCCTTCCCCTCATGTGCCTCTTTGAAATCCAGCAGATAGTAAATCTCTTTTACGCACTGTCATCAGGGACAAAATTAATCCCCTACTACAAATCACTCTCTTTTAGGGCAACCTTGTGAAGTAAGTGATTTAAACTCAAACTACAATCCTGTTTGAAAATGTTTGTCGACTGAATGAATACTGTATATGCCGAATATTTCAGGAGGTTAACATTATTTTTTTGCAAATTCCATGAGTCGGGTGCTATTCGGAAATCTAAAGACGTGCATGCATACATTTCTCTGTTCAGTACTATACTTCACAATCCCAAATTAAACCACATTGGCAAAATTGTCAGGAAGTCCTTATTTGCAAAAAATTAGAAAAAAATAAATAAATAAATCATAGACTTGCTAAATATATGGGGTAAATACAGTATCTGGAAAAATACATGGACAGGTTTGGTAGACAGAATGAAAATCTATCAAATTCTGACAGCCATACAGACACACTAAATTCCTTTGAATTATCCTCTGATTTTGCTGCTAAGATATGTAAAACAACAACAAAACTTGCAACATTTGCATCACAAATTCATATGTAAGAAGGGTTCATCTACATAAAAATAAAGTATAAGCACACTCCATCTACTACCTCAAACAATAGCCCAATTACTGAAAAATTTCACTTTTTGAACTATCAAAAAAGAAATTTCATGATACCCAAAATGTCTGTAGATTAATTTACATATAATTATGATAAATCAAATACAATCAATTTCTCATATTCATGGACCTATACACCTGTAAGCTTTTATATTACATTTCATGAGCTGAGTATATACTCTACAAAAAAGATTTGTTGCTAAAATGTCGCAACTGAACATAGAAGTATACATGATAAAAATAAGAATCTTATCACAGAGAGATGTTGTCTTAAAGTAAACATCACCAAGAAATTATGTGGAATCATCTATTCTGAGGCTCTTATCAATACAGCATTTCAATAAATAATCCCTCTACATCCCTCAACTAATGTACGTCTCTATGTCAAATATATAGTTTCAAATGAAATAATATCCAGCCCTTTACATCATCCCCCTCACCTTAAAAGCAATATAATTCAACCTTTTAATTTCTTGATCTATTTTGATGTAAAATCATCAGTAAGATAGCAGATTGTTTGAAAATACTATATTGAGTATAAGATGTAGTAAGGCCAACCTTGATAATCAAGAATAAATTACATTTTCAGTCGAAGACTGTTTACCATACTTCCATCCCCCCAAAAATTTAAAGAAAAATATTGTCACTCTCCATCACACAGCCAGTCCAATCTACTACTTTATAAAAGATCTGAATTTCATACTGCAGCGCTAGAGATTGACCCAGTGTTTCTTATAGATTTGCATTATTGGGTTGATATTTTCATATCAAATTCTTGAATAACATTCCCTCTCTGGGTAGCAGCCCTCATCTCTTGAAATGCTGTGTACGGTCGGTTGGCAGGTGAATTGCTCCTAAATGAGATTCTGCAACACAAAATGAGAACTCGTCTTGGAGATATTGCTATATGTTCGTTCCGTGGCATCATGGACAATCTACAATGTACAAATACAGACCCTACGAGCAACGGAGATGAACAGAAGTCTTACACTCATAGACTGTGTAGACCAGGTGACATTTAGGGTGGTGCACTTTAAAGGGAGAATCCACTCCATGTAAAAGTGAGTATTTATCGGAACAAAAGCACAAAAAAATGGACAGATGTAGCATAAAAATAGTCATATGAAGCAAGAAAGTTATGGAATTACTTATTTTCACACTTTTTTTAAAGGATTTATAGTCTCAATGACATATATGCAAATTAGATAATACAGTGATATCACTGCCTTATAACTCTCCTATTGGTTTGTACACAAAATATGATATTATAGTTTGGCTGATACCTTAGAAACTGCAATGTCTTACCCTTAAAATCCACAGTCACGTACAAGTTTGATGCAGATAACATACCATGTAATTTGTTCTATTTGATGCCATTGCAAATGTTATTTTGAAAGACCTGTGTGCTGATGGGACTTGTAAGGCACTTGCACCATTGCCTTATCTCATGTACTTTAACATCGTATAAGTTGGATATACTCTACCTATCACAATCAACTTGGATAAAGAGTCATCTTTTTTTTTTAAAGATCTCTCCAACATAGTAGAGACAATTTGACTGAAGCATTTTGTCGTTTCCGAATGGCAAATGCCTAACTACTATAAGACACAATATTTTCGCGGCATGAAATTTTCGTGACTTGGAGCCAACGACCTTATTTGCGGAATAAATTTTCGCGAGTTGCCTCTAATATTTAACGCGTATAGTGTAGACAAGAACTTTCATGTGCATATTAATTTCGCGAATCTTGGCTCTCGCGAAATTCGCGAAATTAAAATGCACGCGAACATCCTTGTTTTACAGTATGCAAGCTCTTTGCATAATCGGTGAGGGTTTGCAAAAGAGCAAAAAAAAAAATCTATTTTACAAACATGATTCCCAGTGGTGTCAATGTCAGATTCATCTTAGTGAACATTCTTACATTAACTCAGTCATCACCACTGGCTGTGAACCTCCACAAGATGTTAATAGAGATCTCAAGCATTAAGTATCAAAAGGGTTTTAAATGAGTCATTATGAAAAAAGCCACACAGGTTGGCCTTCATTGTCCTCTTCTTGAAATTGCCATCTTAAAAACAAAATAATCTTCTGGTGCTATACAATGTATATCTCACGCTGCAAGTGTCTTACTTCCAGCATCTCAAGGGTTAATCTTTCAAAGCAACTCAACAACATCATCCTCCTCACGCACGCTGAAGCTAGCCGAACTAATTCAACAATCGCTAAGTAATGCTCCCCATTTTTGAGTCATCAATCTTGAAAGTGTGCGGCTGTCGTGTAATTGCTTTTCCGAGGGAATCGCGTAATCACATTTTCAGGCGGGCCGAGGCCACCAAGCAGCACACAAGGAGAGTGTTTCGTGGCGGGAAGTAATAGGGGATTGGGAGGGTCTGGCCACCCAGGTTTAAGACTTAAATGCTGTAAAGCTGGTAACGGCGTATCGGACAATCGCTGAATTTACGGAGTGGCGCTCACAGTCATCACAGTGAGAACACTACACATTCTCCCATTACACGGGATGTGAAAGTACAGGTGTATAAATGTATGTGCAAGGTATAGATCAGGTCGTAATGAATAGATTAAAATGTGATCTCACAGGTACAATGATGGCGTACGTGTCTACACCACCATTCAAATTGGAAAGCCTACAATGATACTGAATTAATCCCTACATGCCAACACAGATGGCATGACCTATCCAAATGAAATATTCAACCCCGCGTAGCACGTTGAGGTTTCTTGCAATGTCAGCCTCTGCTTACAAAAGGAACAAAGAAACAGACTTACATTATTATGGACGGATTTTAGACACATTAATCACATACCTTTCACACGCGTATGGCTGTGCACATTCTTTATTGGATGTCTGTTGGCATGTGTGGTCTCCAACAAACATTTACGCAGAAAAAAATTTGCATCATCCATACCTCAAATTGAAACCATCTAACTGAATGCAGGCCTAACTGTGTGAAAAAAGTGAAATTTTGTTTAGCAACTGAATTTATCATATTCAATTTTTTTCATTCTAAGACAATAATGTCACACAGACAGAAAACATTGCCACACATCAAAGCAGAATTTCTTTTTCATCTTTTCTTCTTTCTCCTCTACCTGTTCTTCTTCTTCTCCTTCATTTTTCCTTCTCTCTTTCATTTTTTGCTTATTCTCTCTCTAGTCAGAGGAACATAGGTCAACTAACCTTTGAGTTCTCCAGCTGATGTCATGGTCTCCTTGCCGACAAGTTTGATGGAGTGGTTGGAGCAGGCCAGGGCTGCTAGTGGCTCCCCGCATCCTGCAAATCTGATAAGACGGAAAAAAAGTAGCCATTTTACTTCAGAAAGTCCTGGTCGAGGGGAAAGTGAAGGAGGAAATGAGAACGAGCTGTAAAATGTCAGATATACCTGTGGGGATACAAACAGAGAGTCCGGCAGAGCTTATTATAAAAATTTTGCAACTTGGAAGATCTGGGGGTAGAAATCTAGATCCCTGCTTGCCTGAGGCAACCCAACCTCAGTGAGAGGTTTTAGACCAAAATAACTGTTTTTATCAAATTTTTCACACTCATATACAGTGTACTTATCGAACAGAGTCTTTGGAGATTGAAATGAGTTTCCTTATCAACCACCCATGCAAATGACTTTCCACATGGATGCTACATCACAGACTCTTCTGTCTCATATCAAACTCCCTAGAGATCCCGCATATAGACCACACGTGATCAAAAAATGATTGCGAGATGTCTATCAAGAAATATGATTTCAGCTTGCTTTTAAACTTACAAAAATAAAGAAAATAAGAACATCTGAAAGAAACATGTTTCTAAACACATTTAAAAATTGGTTATTCTCCTAGTTTTTACTTGCTCAGGCGGGTGATACTGAGTATGAAAGACATCTCACCACAAGGCAAATGTTTCTGATGCTAGCCTAATTGCTATCAATCATCGCAAACCAAGAAAAATACTTCTTACAAGAAAGATTCTATATTTTCTACTTGAGGAAAGATACAGATACATACATACAAGATACAGTGTCTGTACTTCCATAGAAGGTAAGAAATTATGAAAATACAGCAGAAAATGAAGAAAAAATGGCAGCAGAAAAGCAATTCTGTAATCAAAACAATCACTGAAAGGAAATGTCACATATCTGGTGACATTTCCAAGAAGCCCAAACCCACTGCATACAAATTGTACAAGCACCTTTAAGTTCCCATAATCTACAGGAATCTATCAAAGAATCTTGTGGACAACGTGTTCATAATACTCTAAAAAAATTGCCACTTTATCTGTATAGCAAGGAAACAGCTAAAAAAGAGATTATTATCATTTCAACCTTACTTAAATTCACACTCCATTAACCCATTGAAGACGAGTCCTGAGTAGACTCAGGTAGGTGTCTATGGAAAATGCGTGTTGTAGCAAAATCAGTCCATATCCGAAGGGTTAAAGAAAGGATGGCATCTTGTCTTTTATGGTTTAAGGAAACTAAAGATGTAAGGCATACAATGTAAGCAAGTGGTAAGCAGCATGATGCTTCAGTACTATTTCATACAACCCCATCACAGCAACAAGCAAGTGAACAATATACTGTACAACAGCTATTGCATTCTTGGCTGAGGTTCTTAACCCGTTGAGGACGAGTCCCAAGTATACTCGGGCAAGTGTCTATGGAAAATGCGTGTTGTAACAAAATCAGCCCGTTCTCAATGGGTTAAAGAGTTTTAAGACAGTTTTACGTAAATTAACTATTCGTCAGTCTCATTCCAAGAGCCAACATCTGTGGACCTTTTTTAAAAGCAAAGCAGTCCAGTGTTGGTTGTTTTCAGGGGGAAACTTTGCACCTGAATGGGCAATCTTGCTACAATGTAAAGGACAGACAGGAAGACAGCAATGTAAAATGGAACCAGCATGCCATGTTGTGCGAACAAACTTCAAACTTCACTCCACATCATGGACACCTCAAGAGGAGGCAATGATGCATCACAGCTGATGGAGCTTCACCATGGCGATGCAGACATGACACGTCATTAGGGGAACTCTCTGGAAGACTACTCATCACATGCTGTGCCCTTCTAAGAATTCTTTCATTTATGCCAAAAACAACAGACAATGCGAGAAAAATTAGATCCTATAATACAAATCATTTTACAAAGATACTGCACCACTTCCATAGGAAAAGCAAGTTTCCAACATGGCTTTATCTGCAAGTGTACCCATCTATCATATCCTTCAATGTTCAAGTGATATAGCCCTGTCTAGCAGTCTTCAAAGCTTTTGTTTCTTTTACAACCCCCCCCCCCAAAGAAAAAAAGAAGTTTATTTACCAAAGGGGACATACATGTCAATTACCCATACTAAATACATATTTTTATTTATTTTGTTTGCATGTTTTTTATATATTTTCTACAAGGACACCTAATATGGCCACTCCAGCTTGGCAAATGTGAAAATTTAATCCGCCTTGTTTTTAAGGAGATGCATCAAGAAGGAAGTGTCTCCAAAAATACCTCAAAAACCTTTCTCAGCAGGAATACACACAAAAAAAAAAATACTTCATATCCATACAAACTGTATACTACACAAATAGATGGATAGAAAGATAGATGGACAAATCTACACTACATACACCAATACTGTGTTTGAATACCCAAGCTGCTGCATATAAACTGTATATAAAATTAAACAGCCAAGTCTCCCTAAAATCTGTTCAACTGGACCCCCTTCTCACTGCATTTGTAGAAGATTTTGAAAGCAATGTGGAACTAAAAAAAAATAAATTCCTTGGAAGATTAGAATCTGGAGACTTTTAAAACATCAAACATGGAAAATCAATTGTAATCACCTTCATCAGAATTTTGTGTTGATGCGTCACAGTATCCCACACACATAAAACAACCTTCATAATTGTGGACTGTGATGGACAAGTATGAGACATGCATTGTTTGAAAGTTGCTTTGAAAATATGAGGTTCAAGTGTCCTAAAAAGTACTGTATGAACTTCATGCTTCAATTTGGATGACACTCCACTGTTTTGTTTTGTTTTTTTGTTATATATCACAAAGAGCATTGTGCCCAATATACTTTTGCCATGTCAAGTTCTATGATTTCACTTGATGAGGGACATGCTTCTCTAATGAAGCTTGTGACCTCAAAAACATGAAATATCTCTCAGGCACAACTGGTGCTAGGTTTAATCCTGCTGATTTTCACTTAAAATCTTATCTTTTTTTTTTCAAACACACGACGTAAATACTACTATACTGAATCAATCAATCAAGAAAAAGGGGTTTTTCTGCATTCTGAATCATTTGGGCATTTCTAAAGAGAAGGTAGAAAGTTGATGCAACAGTTTAAGATGACAGATGTGGTGTCGTCATTCTGCTCTTTTCATCCTAAAATTTCGCCAAACATCTCAGAAGGCAGTCATGAATATTACATGAGACAAGCTGCATGGAACTGGGTGAAGAGGATGACTATTTTCTCTAGGTAACTCTCTCTCTAGTCTTTTCCTCCTTTTTTCAGATGGGGGGGGGGGGGGGGGGGGGTGATTTCTGAAACCAGACCAAAGGAAAGCAAAATGATGTGAGTTCTTTTTTTTTCTCCCCTTTTCCTGTTTGTAAAGCAAATATCTCTGGGTGATTTCTGTTCTAGAAAGTCTTAAAATATCTCAAGCTGGGGGTGCTTTTTTCCGGGTTTTCCCGTCTCTATTTCTTTTCTTCATTTTTTCTTTGTCACTGTGTTTTAGTTTCCTCTCGAGTCAAGGCACCAGGATATCTAAGCTGACATCTTTTCAAGCTCCATGTAGTTGTTGCTTTTCCTCTTTGTAGCAGAAAACTTTCTTGACAATAATTTTTACTATCACTTGGAGAAACAGACTCAAATCTGTATCTTCTGATATGTGGGTCTCCTAGGGATCTCAGATTAAACCTCTAGATGCAGAAAAAAGCACATGAAAATGATATACACATGGTAAGAAAACAAAATAGCACATGCACACACACACACACACACACACACACACACACACATACACACATACACCCACACATAGGCAGCCATGTCTCATGATCACACTACTTGTCTACTTGCACACCACATCAAAAGACAAATGTAATGAGAATATTTAGAAAAACAACAACACAAATTTTGTGTTGTGGAACTGGGACTTAAAGTAAGCTGATGTTGAGGCAGTAACAAGACACTCATATCAAAAACAAATTAATGGTTGAATCAGCCACATATCCATTTAGAATACACGTACTTCATTAGAAGTTATCAATTGTAAATATGATCGAACTCTACAATTCTTGTCATGAATAAAAAAAAAATGCAGTAATGAAATTTGCAATGTATGTCTCTTTCTACCGCTATCAAAAACTTCACTTTGCAGCGAATCATTTCATAGCAACCAGACAACTTGCCAAAACCTGCCCAACATCATGTACAGCAAATAAGACCTGCAAACTAAATTCTGCATATCAAGATATTTTCAGAACAGGTAGAACAAAATTTTTTTTTGAAATATCCACACATCAAAACTAAAACAAACACATACACACATAGATAGAAGCACACAAATATGCACTATGTTTGATACATGTGTAGAATTCATCACAAACTGAGCTCGTTCTCAGTGGGAGACTTTTATCAGCATGAAAGTAGTTCGGTTGACCCTGACAGGTGTTGGCGCAGGTATGGTCTACCAGCAGGTGACATTTTAATCATGCTCCTGTGATGGATAGGTATTATTATATCATCAGCTGAGGGCCAGAAGGGCACTATTGCATTCTAAGATTTGAGCATTATCATAAATAAAAATGAAACAATAAATTTTCATGAACACATAGTTTGTCACGGGCAAAAGTGGGTAATAAATCTATAAGCATTGTCCCAAATATCGAGTACAATAGCACCCTTGTGGTTTTGATTGTTAATGCTTTACTGAAAAATGAAAATAACTTAAAATGACACCATAATATAGAGGATATCAAGCTCTACAATGTGATACCAATAATTCAATACCCCAGAGGTTAACTGCAATAACACCCTTCTGGTTCTCAACTGGCAATATGTGGGCTTCTGGCCTTATGATTATGGGCCTCTTGCCTATGGCATACAACAGCTTACAAAGAGTAGGCTTTGGTATTAATGTGCATTGAGAATAGGTATGAGACTGTGTGATTGTGTGTGTGTGTGGGGGGGGGGTGGTAAGGAAGAGGGGTGCAGGTGTGGATTGGTTTTTTTGAGTGGTCAGAAAGGCTACACTGGTGCTTACATTTGTACCATATATGTGAGTAAGGAAGTTGGCACGGTTGCATACATTTCTGTAAGCAACATTTTTATTTTGTGTGTAACTCAATGATTTTTTATTTTAGTCGGAAACATTTCCTTATTTTGTGAGTTACATGTTATTTTCACACGTATATTCCTGGATGTGGAACATACTTACTAAGCATACTTGTTTTGTTTTCATTTCTTGTTCAAAAAGAATTTATGGTAAACTGTGTAAAGGGCAAACTAGACAAACTACACCATGATGTTATCTTACAGATAGAGGGCAGTTCCTCATCTAAAATAATTGAGAGAATTCAAAAGGAGTATTCAGGGGTATTCTTTCTGGCTTATTCTCTATCTGCATTAATAAAACCACAAAGTGTCTGATCTAAACATTAAAGAAAAAACAGTCAGAATTCATGCACCCTCAAGGGTCTATACTCAAGCAGAGAATAACATCAAAGTCAATATTGCACAGCATTCTCCACACTGAAAAGAAGAAGAAGCTATAATGTTGCAAGTCTCCTCATGGCAGGAGAGATTGATTCACTCCATTTCCAGAGATAAGTACACTTTGCTTTCATCCTGTAGCAACTTAACGCCCAATGCAAAGACAACATCAAGATTTACAAAGATTATTCTACGTCTGATGCTGAAAGTTCACTTCAGGTTGTTGGCAGGAGAAACGTCGAAAGAATGGCACAGGAAAAAAAACCCAGCAAAATCGAAGGCATCTGTCTACTTCTTCCCAAAATTTGAAAAACTGAGCACATTTCCTGTGGAATATCTTACTCTGTGGGTGTGAAGTGGTATAAACCCATAATACATTTGTGGGATATGTGGCTTTACAGAGACTATAAATAGGATGTCAAACTCATGCGAATTTACAATGGCTGATTGCACAATGATAGCCTAAACAGCCCAATCTGACAGCAATGCTGCAAAAATAAAAATATGCGATGTGTTGATTTTTTAATCTTTTTTTAAAACTATCAAGAAAAGAATAATGTTTGCTTTTATCGAATTGAAGCTGAATTGAAATTGAAGTCAAATAAACTATTATGATTGAGATGCTAATTGAAGATTGCAACAGTAGGCTCTACCATTTCCTCTTTAATGTTTTGTCTATGGGAACATGATAGGTGTCATAATATCAGTTTGAGTGTGTGCATGTCTTATTGTGTGTGTGTGTGTGTTTGTTATTACAAATAGTTCTTACAGGTACCAGCCTTATTGTGCTAATTGTTAGTTCCTATTCCTTTTTTTAACACATAACATGTTTGTATGCAACGCTCAAATTGCTTCATGCATGTTTTGTTTTGTTTTTTCTATTTTCATACATGATTGGTATTTTCAAGTTGGTAAATAAATCAATTCATTCATACTTACCTTTGAAGACCTTCAAAATAGGAACTGGTTAAATTAAACTAGTACCTAATGAATCCAGTGGTATCATCTTATCAGGATGAATGTGTTTGGGGATTTTCTCGCGTTTTTCCATCTCTCATAATTTTTCTCCCGCTCTCCGTAATTCCCTCCGCCCCTAATCCACATCAGCTCAGAATGGATCCAATCAATGCTAATTGTATTCATTTCCGTTCATTCACTATACTAAGCTCCCCACTGTGTGCAACAAGCCACATGTACGTATACATCCAAAGAACTGCATGAACCCACATATAACACACACACACACAAACACACATACACACAAACAAAGAAGAACAAACATAATACCAATACACACACACACACACACACACACACACACATAGCTATACGGCATGTCAACAAGCATTCAAATGGTAGCACTTGCATATCTACTATGCAAAACTTCTTCCTTTTGCAGTTAGCAAAAACATGAAAACAAGCTCATATTTCTTAGAACCCTTGCCAATCGCCTTTGATATATTTTTGCTTGTCCTTCCCTTACTCTTTCTTTCTTTCTCTCTCTCTCCTCTGTTTTCTCTTCTTCTCTGCTTCCCCTTCCCTGCCTTGTTTTTTTTCTATCCATCTTTCCTCTTCAACCATTCTGCTTGAAAGTGGTGATACAAGATTCTGCATCAAACTGATTTTTTTTTTTTTTTTTTTTTTTTTTGGGGGGGGGGGGGTATTGTTTGTATGCCATTATAACTCCCATAATCATTAAGCGTGATGAAATGCAATTTATCAGTTCTCATGTAGTGAATGCTAATTCATATCACAGGTGCAAATGGAATTTTCAAATTGTGGACAAAATAAATGTGAATCTGGCTCTGATAGCTGAGACTTTGTCCTCTATGATCTTCTAAATTTTACTTTAAAATATATGTAGCTTTCATTTCCCTTTTTATACAGGAGACCACAAAGCCCCTTTTTGTTTTTAAATACAAAATTGGGTCCACGTCCTGTTGCCAACAACACTTATCATGAGTCTGTACAAGCATTCACATTGTGTCTGTGCTATTTGGAGGATCCATACATCATACACACGGATGCTAAACTCTTCATAACAACGGGCAAAAAAAAAAAGAAAGAAAAAGATTTAGTCTGAAAATTGTAAAACTGCATTGATGGTGTATGCTATTTAATATAAACATACCAGTTAGTAGCTCTGTATTGAAACACCACAAAGCTAACAATATCTAATCTAAAGCACTCCCTGGAACATCGAACATAGTTTCAATGTAAAGAATCTTCATTTCTATAACATGTTCAATTCTTTGTATGCCCAGCACTCAGCTTAACTTGCCACGCTTTTATATCAGCATTTACTAATCCATTCAAATGCGACCTGCTTGTAGATTAGCAAGGCCACTTGGGTAGAGCAATATACCTCAGTACTACAGGAAGGTCATGGTGATACCATAGGGATTAGGGGGATTAAGTAATCTGTGGGTAGTGACAATTAATTTCCCTATATCTGTGCCAATCAGCACAGAAAAGCAATCAACCATGCGTGCCTAACAAAACACGGTGAGTTACGTCAGTGGAGTCTTCTTTGCTTCACTGTAATTTTTTCCCAGTGAACCTCCAGGATTGCATCTAATTACCACTGAGCTCTCTCATCTTCTAGTCGCATGCATGATTCCATTGCCAGAGACACTACATTACATCTATTCAGAGCAAATGGCCCCATACCTCCCACTTCAACCTAATTTATAGGAATGAGTGAGCACATGACATCACGGACGAGTACAATTAACGCATGGACAGATACATGGATACATCAGAACATACTGTATGTGATACGCCAAATATTTTGCAATGTTTTTATTTGGGGGACTTTAAGGAATCTGGTGCTATTCACAAACTTAAAAACACATAAAAATATCAACTCTGATCCACACATGAATGTGACGTGCGTGCATACATTTCTACCTTCAGTACTGTACTCCACATTTGCAAATTTAACCACTCACAAAATTGTCAGGAAGTCCCGATTCTAAAAAAAATAAACCAACTTTGCTAAATATACAGCCTATACAGCTGAATTCTGAAATCAATCGATAGGATAATGCAGATGAAGGAAAAAGGGAAAAAAAAAAACCAAAATTACTTGATGGCTGCAAATGAGAAGGCCCTGCAATGTGCTGATTCCTACCCAAATATCTGATGATTTTGTAAATATTGGATTCAAAGAAGAATCAACAGAATGTCCAGGTCATGTGTGAGTTTGGCAGTGTCCACATTTTAACTGTGTATAAGTTCACAAGGCTGAAAGTTTCCTGTGATTGTTTTATGAACATCCAAAACTGATGGGGTTTGTGAGTAATCTATGTGGAGTATCAAATCCCAAACCCCTTTCAATTTTGGCAATAATGAAATTGGGTTTGATCTATACCATTTGTTATCAATGTCTCAAAAAAACAAAAGCATCATGAGGGAGTAAGGTAAAATATTCCTTTTCCATTTTTCAAAAAATCACAATCCTGGCTAAAACTATGTTGTGTACATCTCCTAGGGTAATAAGAAAAAAAAATGTCACTTAGTATTTTCTTGTGCAGTGAACAAAACAAAAATACTTGTAGTAATCTCACAGTTCACACTGAAATGAGACTCTAGGCTGTGAGCACCTGTGACAAATTAAACCAGTCATATTTTAAATTCCTTCATCTAGTACTCAATATATCTACAGTGTATACACTTCCTCCAGCAACAAAAAGTTGATAAACATGACCAGAACGTCTTCCATTGGCTAATCTATGATGTAATCATATGATGTAATCAAGAACGCGATCATAAACTTTCGGCAGCCATTAATGTTTGTGTCATGCTCTCTGGCTGCCTGTGGGGCTGGGTTTTTTTAGCTCACGCAGCCAATTCCAAGTTACAGGTGATGTGCAGATCAACAAATATGGCAGCAATGATCACTGAGTAAGCTGGGAGGCTCTAGAAAGGCTGCATGGATTTCACAATACTGCTTTATTACACTAATAATATTCTATTCATGAAATATTTGCATAACAAGTTGTGACAAATCATGATATACACACTGGAGAGATAGGTTGAGCACGCATAAAGAAAGATAAATTTAAGTTTCCTGGTTCAATAATCTACAATCTTCCTGTAGCAATGGGCTGTTCAGGTGATGGTTGTCTAGAATTATTAAAGAGACTAGAAACATGAAATACTTTGTGGCATGGCAATGTCTGTAAATGTTCATGCACAAATATTTTGGCATTCCTTTAAAAAAAAGAGTACAAGCATAGTCTCAATTGCTTAAATACATACACACACACACACACACACACACACACAAAGTCTTCCACTGTAACAGTATTAAGACTGTTCCTCTGGATTCAGTTCTTTCATATCTAATGTAGATAGCAGCGATAAACTTTCAAAAAAAAATGTTGCCATATCATTTGGGAACTTTTCATCAAACTTGAACCAATCTTAACCATGCACATGACTTGTGCCGACCTTTATGGTTTTATAATAGAGTGCTGCAAGTTAAAAACAAGAATGCAAGTCAAGGTAAACATGCCAATGATCAGTGGATTAAAGGACACTTTTTCCTTTGATGTGTAGTGTGTGTACAACTGCATATTGTGTGCACTTGCACGATCCATTGCAACACACTATTAAGGAAGCAACACCTCGTACTGTGCATTCCACCCATTAGCGTGGGCAATTCCCTGAAATATTTAATGAGAGCTGGCAATGGAGACATTAGGAGCGTTTACGGATGGACATCAAAAGGCCCGCCACTGGAGGGCAGCGTAATCATCGTCAAAAATAGTACCTGTAAGCCGTTGCTGCTGGCACAATTCTGATAAGTTGTCGTTTTGGTTTATGGCACAATCAAGTACCGAGCAAGTTGGCAGTGTTTCAAATTCAAACATAAACATGTAGATACAAAAACAATAACAACATCTGATCTGTGAATGCATAGGGGATACACAAGCAATGAGAGGTACAACTCCTCAAAATGAAATTACTTAGCACTTCAAAATGAGATGATGCATGCAGATGGCGATGTATCACAACGATTCTACACATCTCCCTCCCTTCCAACAATAGACAGAAGAACTTATTCAGTGACTTTTGTTGTTGTCTTTGCTACCATGTATAATACATTACAAATAAGCTGCTCTACTACTGTGTATGCTGCCATGGATCCTCTTATCATAACACACCCAACACCATGTACTCACAAAGTCAATGATGCATGTCAATTGCAATGTGTGGCAAAATTGAAGGAAAAAGTTAGAATGTGAAAAACTTGCTGTTGCTGATATTCACAGGATGAGAACAAAGCTGCATTATCACATCACAACAATCCCAACTCCCCCCCCCCCCCCCTTGATTTGCTAGCATTGAAGATTAACATCATGGTACACTGTAGTATACACTGGGCTTCAGAATTTGATTAATTCTACTCATAAAAGAAAATGCAGCTCAGAGCAACATAAAAAAGCATGTTTCTCCTCTTCCCAATGACTGTGTGTGATGTAAAGTTTATCTTCGATGGCAAGTCAGTCTTTAATGCAGTGGTGATGCGTGCACAATGCTTGTAAGAACCGGCATACACAGGGTGCAATGACGCCGGCTCTTCATTCGAGGAGCATGACCCACTAAGAATTATGCTAAATTTTGGAGGGGCTCACACTTATCCAGCAGGCACCAACGCATAGGATAACAGGAATTCAGTGCACTGACATGGTATGAAGTGCCAAGGGGGTGAAATCTTGCACTGCTCTGTTACCTAGAGTACCCAGTTCACACTGAACTCTTAATGGCACCAACAAATGGTATAAATTTTGTAAAGGAAACTGATGTCAAGTTCCAACCTTGAATAGAGAATCGTATAGAGAGGCTCTCTCTCTGTACCCACGAACAGAATACAACAAACAAAACCCTATTATGAAGCATTCATTTTGGGTAACATTTGATCTGATCTGGAGGCACGGATGAAAAAGCTGTCCACACTTTCTTCCTAGGATTCTTCAATTGTGCTACTGATACCACATGGCAAAGTGATACAATGACTCAAAACACTATTGACTGTGTCATGAATTGTGTAGTTTAGTCTATCACCTACAACTGTAGACTAGGATTTGATGCAATTACAACATAATACATAGATAATGCAGGGCTGCACAATAACCCATTTTTTTTTTCACTGGTTCAACCTGTCTGACAGACCAGTAGGTACCCAATTTTCCATGTTTTACTAGTCCATTCCTGAAAAAAGCTACTGGTCCAACAGTGATTTTTACTGGTCAGGGATCATCGGACCAGTGCCAGTGTGCAGTGTTGGATAATGGTATCACAGATTTTTTAAAACATACTGCTTCTGATTTCATTCTCCCTTGCCTACCAATAAAAGAAAAATGGTTTCAAGACTTTAAAATGTCTTTACAAACTACAAAATGATTAAAAATGTACACTACCCTGGAAAACTCAAAACTGAAAACCAAAAGGATACTATCACATTCAAGGATTTGAGCATAAATAAAAGGAAACAATCAATTTTCATGAAATAAAGAGTTTGTTTAATCAAAAGTAGGTAGATTAACAATCATTGTTTCAAATATTGGACAAAATAGTGCCTTTGTGGTTCTGATTTTTTGAATTTTACTGAAAATGGAAATAATTTCAATTGACACCATAATGTAGAGGAGATCATGCTCTACAATGTGATACCAATGACTCAATATCCCCAAAATTGTGATACCGACCTACTATTTCTCAGCTGCCCAAATTCCCTTTCCTGTCTCACACCTACCATTACAATGTTGAGCTAGGTGCATCTGTCATTCTATATCCCAGTAATAAAAAACAAAACAAAACAAGAATTTCCATCATCTATGAAACTAGAGCAAGCACTTTGATCCAGATTTTATACCCCTCTCTCACCTCTCCCCTGTTTTGCCTTTCACTTTCTCTCCATCTCTTCTCTTTCTATCTCAAACTCTCCTTTCAGTACACACACACACACACACACACACACACACAAAACAAACACACACAAACACACACACACACACACACACAAACTCCTGACTTCCTATCCCATCTACACACTTTCTCTTCGTCTTCTACAGCCTTCCTTTAATTCAGTCTCTCCGTAATATCAATCTTTTATCATGCTATTTAACACTTCATGGGCTTACCCATTTAAAGTTTCATGGCTAAATAATGCCCTGAGAGATAAAAACTGGACTGCACCGTGTTATCCGATCTGTTAGGCCTACAGTGTACACTTGCACTCCACATTAAAAATATGGTGATTTGCAATTGATCCTCAAAGTTGTTAAAAATGCAGCTTGATTTTAAAGGTGTCAACTAAAATGCCAATGATCAGCCAGCTAGTTGGTGCTTACAATGTACCTGCTACAGCTGAAAATATCCAATGCATCTTTGTAATAACCATAAATGGATACATAAATGAAGTGTTAAAATTAACTTCTACAGTGGTCTCATGGCCAGTCCACATACCTCTGTACATATTTAAAAAAAAATATTAATGCACAGTAATTTAACATACTTTAAGAGCAAAAAC
Source organism: Diadema antillarum (assembly GCF_040938485.1). NCBI lineage: Eukaryota > Metazoa > Echinodermata > Echinoidea > Diadematoida > Diadematidae > Diadema > Diadema antillarum. Next base: position 1,913,452 of record NW_027271032.1, on the reverse strand, counting down.
TGAGCTAAAAAAAATGAGTTCAATAAAAAGATATTAGTTAGCTGGTCTGCATGGATTTCTTGACCTTGTGTAAACATGGGATATATGTCATACATAGAGCATATAAAAAAAAAGTTATCCAACCTTCGAGGGCTACCAATTATTTCATAATTATCAGCTACAACAGAGCACAGTGTTGGTTGTGAAGGGAAGGGGATCTCTTCCTCTTTCCATTGATACCAAATTATGTTGACAATTGTCATGCATGACTGAGCACATGAACTTTAAAGACAACAATGACAAATTGGACTTTTTCCAAGTTTGCGTGTTATTGTGGATGAATAATGCATATATCTCACTGCATGGATGAGATCTGTCAATGAAAGTTGCCAAATAGGCCAGCCTATACAAATGCAGGTTTGTGTTTAGGGTTTGAGTTTAGGTTTTCTCCTAACGTTTTATGGTCCGTAACCTTCAACATGGCCTTTTGTCCGATAACTTGGTTGCTCCCACAGAGGCCAACCCACCCAGTCCATTTTTCTCTGGTCATATTCAACACATAACTCCCAGTGACAACCATGTCTTGAATATGAAGAGAGTAAAATGGATAATGGTTTATCAACAACGTGGCAATGTTGAAGGTTATGAACAATAAGACGCTAGAAGAAACCCTTAACACGAATCTGCAGTCGTGCAGGCTGGTGTGATGATTTGACCACTTTCATTGACAGATCTCATCCATGCAGTGAGACATGCATTGCTCCTTCACAATAACATGCAAACTTGGAAAAAGTGCAATTCGTCATTGTTGTCTTTAAAGTGCATGTGCTCAGTCATGCATGATGTTGTCAACATAATTAGGTATCATTGGAAAGAGGAAGAGTGCCTCTTTCCTCACATGTCAACAATTTTCCCACCTTGGAGAAACGTACTGACCATGACACACAAATACAAGTCAACTTGCAAAGTTTGCAAAATGAAACCATCCAAAATTATATAAGGCATGTAATAATATTTTTTTTTGTATCTGCCAATGATGTCGAATGCAGACATCAACAAACACCCTGATCCCCCCTCCCCCCCCCCCAAAAAAAAGAAAGAAGCATGTGTACATACATTTAACACATAAGTTTCGAGGTATCAAATAGTTATTTACCCCAGCTGCAAAACACATTCTTAATGATGCATCTTTGCACCTGAGGCAAGTACTAGTAAATGTAAAAAGTACAGAGGGACAAATACGCCTTAAATTGTTTGGCAGTGTCAAGAGTTAATCTGATATAGAGATAATGAAGCCGTGGCACAGTAGACAGAATCAAAAACACAGGGCGCAGTGTTTCAAAATTGGATTCACATTTAGATTCTGAGGTCTCAAAACTCTCCCTCACAACCGACTTGGGCCTCTACCCACACAACCGTGGCTTCATCAATGCTCAGCGGTGCTCTTCAATTTGATCACATTTGCTTTTGTGCGGCGTCTCAAAATCTCTCACTTTTTCTGCCATTTATTGATATAAGCTGTGCGGGGCATTGGAAAGTCTGCCCGAGACTAGCTAATTTGTTTCCAGTCCGTTTCACTTTGCATCAATTTGGCCCCGCGAACGACAATCACGCTGCGGCCACCCGATGTGATGCCACCACCACCGTCACGGTGAATAATCCATGGAAGATTCATAAATAAGAAACGGCAGCACACATCTCTTGCATGATGAAAACCAAGCCTGGTGAGTAATCCCAAGTACTATGGACAAAGAATGTAACTTCCATTCTCTGCTTGACATTTCTCCTAACTGCCCATGTCAACATGAATATGCTGCCTTCACATTACAAATATGTTCTTACATGAGGTAATTCATTTCTGGTACACCTTATTCAAAAAAAAAAATATCTTTAATTCAAGATGATTTATCTTTGAAAACAAAACTTGCACCCTTATCACAATAATAATGATGTAAAAAGTGACAACAGTCAAAAAAACATATCTTTTATAATTGAATCAAGGCTCTGACTAAGTACTGGTTAGTTGAGTGAAAATACTTTGAGTGCTTACTGTATTATATGGAGGAACATGATTGAAGCACATGAATGCCTTAGGACATCTTGCTTGCCATTTTAATGAAGTCACATTGATATGTTACTGTAGCAGACAAGGTGACTATCCACAAAAAAAAATATTAAAAAAACTCAATAAAGACAGCTGAATTAGATGGTTGACTTTGCTGAACCAGCACACTGTAATACCACAGGAAGGAAGAAAAGACCATATTTATGAGAATTCCACCAAATTCATAGACACTAAAATTTTAATGGCTACTTGGCTGTACCAATAAGACCTAGAAAAGCACTCTGAGAGCGCAGACCTCCGCCAAGCAGCTATATTGTACTTTCCACCGACGATCTTGCTCTTCCCAAAGAGATTTTTCCTCTCCACCATTGGGGAAAAGCTCTTTGGGCTCTTCCATAGAGATCATCCAGTGATTTCCACCCATAGGTATGTACATGCTGAAAAATCGCCCGATTTAATTTCCTAATATAGAAGCCTTTGTTACGTCATAAACCCTCAGCTGCGCGGCGCGCCTCGCCCTAGCAGAAACTAGAGCATGCACTTTAGTGTGCGTTTGAAAACCTCAAAAATGCGCAGCTTTAACTCCCAAGTTCATTGACCCTACCTGTCAAAATATCAAAAATCCTTCATAAGTTCCCCCAAAAATCTTGGATCACTACCAAAATTTAATCGTTTGTTACTTGTGTCATTTTCAACCTTTCCTGTAAGTTTCATCCCCATCCATTCACTACTTTTTGAGTTATTTTGCACACGGACAAACAAACAAACGGTAATGCAAACATAACCTCCTCCCAGAATAGCGGAGGTAATAATGTGACGTATCCCACCCACATGTACAAATGATCCACTGTGGCAGCAATCAATCAGGTTCCTTTAGTAATGGTATTAGTAATGTACCCAATTAGATTGCAGCACGCATGAATTGTAACTAACTCATTTGCAATATTTTTCTCTCTTTCTGTACAAAGTTTAGTAACTGTGCACAGTATAATGATGGCTTATTTTCCAAATATTTAGAAAAAGGCAGTACTTTCAAGTAAAATATAAGATAACTGCAATTTGACTAAATTTCATTATATATCATAGATTCGAAGACAACTGCACATACAGGTAATTCATAGTAATGGATTAGACCATGGAATGTGTATGAATTGCCCATTTGATAATATAATAGATCACATACTTTCCATCAACTGTTACAGTATTTCAGCTTTCTGCCTGATGTTATTCAGATTGGGCTTATGTGAAGTTTCTTATAATATTCTTTTATGATGATGAAGAAATCTCCATTTAATTGGTATAAAGCATATTCTCATTTGAACCTCAAGACAACTGATTACAAATTATGGAGAGAAAAACAAAATTGCATGGGAGCTTTTGGATTACTCTATTAAAGTAAATGGTTAACACTATGCATTGCCAAGAGATTAAGCTTGAAATAATACACCTCGTCAAGTAAAAAAAAAAAAGGCGATGCTTACAATTTTGTCATTATCTTGCAGGGTGCTGCAAAGGATGGGTTATCGCCACATTTTCAGGATGTACCGTATGTATGACACCACCACCTCATTACAACCTAAACGCATGGCTGCTGATCTTCCAAATTTGAATTTTTTTTTTTTTTTTTTGTAGCAGCAACACCAAAAACTGTTTATTGATTCAACGTCTGCACCGAGTGCCGTCGCGTGAGCGTCAGGTTATACATTATCACTGATTGGCTTCACTTTACGCCAGCTCGTTCGGCAGGCCGTCCCTTCACGGGCTGTGTATTTATACAATGCCTCCAATTCATTCATTAGCGGGTTCATGAAAGCACGATCAGGACTCTGCAGTCGGTTGATAGAAGTGCCTCCACCGCCCCCCCCCCCCCCCTCAATTCCGCTACAGGATCATATGCGAGAGCAGAGTGGCTTGATCAACCCAACAAAAGTGCAAAATCAGATTCCTGTCTGGTCGATGCACAATGCTCTGGACAGCAGGATGTTGACACGTTGTCTATTAATATGACAGGAAGGCAATCAAGAAATGGCTCTCTCAGCTACCATTGATACACTAATTATGTTTGGCTTGTTTTGCTTGTTCACTTCTGTCTCATAATTCATGAATTCACACTACTATTTATACATGGCACATTCCTGCTTCATTCTCATGTCTATATTAAAACACTGACATATTGAGAGATGGCTAAAAGGTCTTACAAGGAGTGCCAATTTCTTTACATCTTTTTCCATTTCACACAGCTGGTAATTTGCAAGCCTACACAACCACCATTTGCCATCAAACCTTTTATTTCAAGATGACACATATATTCATAATTTTTGCCATGGAATTTGTCTAATGCAAGCTTAACCCATAAATAGTGATTCAGTACCGTGAATTGAGTGAATTTCAAGCATTCATCCTTGTTTCTTTTGAATTTTTTAGGGCATCTTCCACTGTAAAAGAAAAAAATATATAAAAATAAAAAATTGACCACTTCCGTGATACAAGTGGTGTGCTTTATGGGTGTATTGATCTTCTGGTCCTAATTGTTGTTCTGTTACAGAGGACTACCATTGCTAGAGTAAACTTGAAATATTGAGAAGTCTTTTTGCAGCCAGAGTCTGGGGTCTAGGTAATGCAAGCTCAAGGGGTCTAGATGCTCTCTGGTAATCATAGCCCAAGCGTTGTTTCTACAGATTTCTCAACAATTTGACTGCAGTGAATGAGCCGTGTTCTAAGAAGTACGATTTTCAGTCAGAGCTGAGATTATTTGTTGGTTTGCAGACACAAAAATGCAGTGATTTGCTTGCAAGAGTCTTATTTTCAGCATGCCATCTGTCTCTGGTATGATGCTAAGAAGCATTTGTGTTCACTTTTCAAGGATGTCGTGCAAATATTATAGCATGTCATGTAGACACCCTAACACCCCTTGTTGACTGCCCTGTACAAATATGTGTATCAAAATAAAGTCTAGTCTGATGGTTTCAAGTAGGGTGTGCATCAAAAAAACAGCAACAACAGAGACTCCAACTCTCCCGTTTTCGACGGGAGATCTCCCGCCGAAAACACATTTTTGCAAAATCTCCCGTTCTCCCGCTTATGATTTAATTTCTGCCGTCCTGGCTCTTTGTCTCCCGTTGGAAAGGATTTCTTACTTATTGCTATCGTATGTTGAAAAAATAAGCCTTAGATAGCACCAGAGAGCATCTAGAACCCTGGGAATTTCGCGCTTCACACACATCAACTTGGAATCTCCCGTTTGCGAAGGGTTTCAGGTGGGAGAATCTCCAGATCAGAAGGTGCTTTGGGTTGGAGTCTCTGTAACAACAATAACAAAAGTGTTGAAATCTGTGGCCTATATTGAGTGGTTTCCAATTGATGTACATTACACTCTCTCCATCTCACTCTCCTCCGTGTCACACCATAATGAATGGCCCAGAAAACAAAAAATCAATTTTCATAATTGGCCCGTGGTATCTCCTATGAAAGTACCAGCCCAAGCCAGACCCCTCTCATGAAATTAAGCGATACCACGATGCATTATACCATGTTTCACAGACCTGTCTCTACAAAGCCATGTTGTCATTGGTCGTCTCACATCACATTCTCTTCTATTCCCTGCTGTTCTGGGTCTCTTGAAAATCATGATGTGTATCTTTTAATATCATGCTGTCCCCTCTTGTAAAAAATCAAAACACTCTGTCCCTGGGAGTTGGAGTTTTTACTAAAAATGTAAGTCGATCTCAAAAGCTATGATCAACTTTAAATCATTGAATCCTGTGTGTGTGTGTGTTTTCAATAACTTCTTAATGAAATCAAAAATTTTGGAGACTTTTTTATGCAGCCATTGATATACAAAATAAGATAAGAGACAGAGGAATTTGTCTACAAATTTCGATAACAATTTCAAGTAGATTCTGAAAATATTAAATAAAACTGAACAGGTAAACCAGTGGCATACCATGATTTCAAGTCGATTTTAACTTTTACAATCAAATTTAAAATTCTTTGTAAAACAACTCCCTGATAGGATGTAATTGGAGGCCCCATGTGAGAGAATCGGGACCCACAATGTTAAAAAAAATAATAATAAAAATTAAAAGAGCCCACTGTACTTCTCACAAAGATATGGGTTCAAATGTGGTGAAGTGGTCCGCCCCATGATACACACTGGAAATTGGCAGGAGATACTGACCCCTCGTGGGTCCATCCTTGGTCACAAGCAATAGTCAGAAAAAAGTATCAACCATGCAGGCATATTGTGCCATATGAAAAAAAACAGATTAGAGAAGAGGGAGAAGATGAAGCAGAAGAAGTAGAAGAAGAAGAAGTAGAAGTAAAGTAGAAGCAGAAGAAGAAGTAGAAGTAGAAGTAGAAGTAGAAGTAGAAGTAGAAGTAGAAGTAGAAGTAGAAGTAGAAGTAGAAGTAGAAGTAGAAGTAGAAGAAGAAGAAAAAAATTACCTTTTCTGTGCATCCAACTCAGTGATGTACGTCTGATGGTTGTCGGGGGAAACCGACGTGCTCCTCCCAAGCTTCAGATTTGTAAGTGGAGTAAAAAGCGACATTGCTCCTCCTGCCCTTCAAGCCAATATGGATCTGCTACCTGTCATAAGCATAAAAAGTTATCGTTAACATCACTTACATATATGGATCAGCTTTAACATAGCTAGCAATTATAAGATCTTCTCCTTCTTTCCCTAATTTTTCAATACTGTCTGCTTGTTACTACCATTAGCTTCATTTTACACCATCCAATTAATTATCTGTTTTGGTGATTAGAAGTTTACTTTTAATCCAACAGGTAGTTCTTTTTTCGTCACTGGTTTGTTATACAGGGAGATAGGTGTGTCCAACGTTAAACTCAGTGAGGGAAATCACCACACTGCAGAAGAAATAGGGTTAAAATAAACACACACAACTCAGTAGTGGTTTTCCTAGAAACTTTAGACATTCTTACAATGCAAAAGGGAAGGGGGTCCTCGGTCCTCCGTTGTAAAGATATGTTGCTAAGAACCAACTGCAATGTATGTACTGACAACTATCATAGAGAAAAAACAAAACTTCTGATGCTAAACAATATCAGTGGTACAACAATATGAAACACTTCTTTTAAGAATTGAACTTCCTATCAATCACAAAAGTTCAATACACAATGCATATTTCCTATAAGTACGATTAATGATAATTGATTCATCTTATTCTAAAGAAGTACTTTTGGGGTTGAGTTAATGAAGTGACTGAAAAATACAATGCAAAGCAAATGACAAAAACAATATGTTGCAGACTGTGCTAAACCAGAGTACAATGTATCTGCACAGCGAAAAGATGAGAACTCCTACACTGATTATATATGAGTCGGTAGTAGATGGGGTATTGTTTTCAAAATTATAGCGTCAGGACAGAAAATCTACAACTGTTAACAATTCATCAATTGTAAATGTGAATAAAACGGTGATGTCAAGAACAGTAATCAAATCAAGATATCAAGATTTAAACCACTAATAATCATATGCTAATTGTTGACAATAAAACATAGTGTAATAATGGTGAACAATCCCCTTTTACAGTATGCTCTCTACCCAGTATTTAAGCTCATCTTTTACAAAAAGTAATCTGATGGGTGGCATTACAAACATTCTTCCTTTTCATGAATGATAACCACAAATGTCACAGATATGAGCAACTTCTTTTATTTCGTAAATTTCTTAAGCTGACATGACACTTGTTAATGTGTCATGCTTCTTCTTTTTTTGAATGGCACAGAAGTTGATTTTTATGAAAATGATATTGATCACTAGAGTATGAATGGGCTAACAAATTGTATGACAAAGCCACAAGGCCAAGTTAGGAAAGAAAAAAGTTTCTTGTCAAGGTTTCAGGGGGATGCATGATGCAGGAGGTCTTTACTTATAAATCTGATATCTTATTTTTTTTTCCCTGACTTGAAGCTGACTGCATTGTAAATTCGCAGGTTAGCCCAAGGTGCTAACGTAGTTAAATGGTGAAGGAAGTTATTTGCATCTTCAAATGCAATGTGGCAAATAGACCTTTGTATCATGCAAATGATATCCTTTTCATTTTAGGTATTTCTATCACAAAGTATTCGAGTTATTCTATCACAGTAGTTGTGCTAGCTTTTTCATGAATAATCTACAGATAGGTGAAGTCCCAAACACAGCACAACAAAGATAAGTACACACTTTGAATTCTTTTCAAATAGTGCAACATGACGTATGGATTTTCCATTGGAAATCCCTTTGGCATTCACAAAAGGCTTTGTTTAATGAAAAAAAAAAAGAATGAGTAACATAATCCCCTCTTTGAAAGCATTAAAAGAAGAGCAAAGTTCCTGTTACACATTTTGAAGCAACATCAAGCATTACACTGTGCATCCTTTTTTGATTTAGTCTTGCAATATAATTTCGGTTGAGAGAACAAGAAACAAACGAAACAAGCAAACATTGAAGAGATTGGGTTTGGAACTTTTATATCTAGTCACAATAACAGTTTCAAATTGTGTGACACAAAATATGGAATATCTCATGTGAAAGAAAAGATTAATACTTACAATTTTAAAGACAGACAGAAATCCTCAAACAAAACCCAGAAAATATCCTTCTCTTGATTAGAAATGTAAAACCACACATAAACTGGCTCCACTGAGATTTTCCTTCTCTTTCACTGATTGCACTGGAAGTTACTTGTTGCTACCCTCCAGCAATGGTGGGAAAACAAAACTCTCCTCCGCTGCATCTGAAGTCGAGTGCAGTGAGAGCGTGTCATGTGGTGCCTGCATCACCAATTGAGGTGCAGGATGTCTGACGCTGTACGACATCCTCGCATCACACGCTCGCTCCCTCATTCTCTCTCTCTCTCTCCCCCCTCTTTCCCTTCCTCATCTACCTCATGAGTACAGTGGATCCTCATGCATGATTAAATGCAGCAAAACTGGTTGTGTATGTGTGTGTGTGTGAGTTAGAGGGGGGGGGGGCGTGTGTTATCTTGCTAACACATCATGCATATTCATCAATAAGAGCGACCCCCTATGATGCTGGCAGTGCTGTGGACAACCTGTGGCTGCCATGCATAATCATATGAGACCACACTCATGGGGGGAGATGACGGATACAGCTCTAGGGAATTCTCTCTTGGCTGACAACTCGTGCATATTCATGAGTAGAATCTTCCCTCCCCCCCCCCCCCCCCCATGCCTGCTGTCATGCATAAGGTATACGACAAGCTGGCTCTTTGCTAATGAGTTGATGTAAATGGTTGGGGAAAATATTGTGTGTGGAGAATGATCTTACATAGCTTGAAATGTTGCACATCTTTTGCCATATTAGTTTATTTGTCTTTAACACATGAGTATTTGTTATGTCTTTCCTGTTGCAGATGATATGAATCAAACATTAGTTCTTATGTAATGCTTGTCTAGAATAAGCACTTAAACAAAATAAATGGAAATTCATAAACTCTAAAACGTCTGAGAGTATAAACTAATTTAATTAAGTAGCACAGACTTATTAAGTGGCAGATTGTTGAACAGAGGCAACAGAAATGAATCTTACAGTACTTTCATTTCTTTAGCATCATTACATTATGACTACCTGGGGGTGTTTCATAAAGCTGTTCTTAAAGTTACAAACGACTTTAGAATGAATGGTGATCAGTTCTTGTGCTGAATTATTGAAATTCTGATCAGTAAAGCACATCAGAACTGATCAACAGTCGTTCTTAAGTCATTTGTAACTTTAAGAGCAGTTTTATGAAACACCCCCAGGGTCCCGTTTCACTAAACTTGTTACCAGTGACAACTGCCACATTTCTGTGACAAATTTGCTCTTAGGCAATCAGATGCAAGGATTTCAGTAGTTTATAAGGCTTTCAGTAGCTTATAACAACTATGGCAACTTCACACTGATAACAAGTTTTAGGAAACGGGGCCCAGGTCTGATGGAAGGAAACATACAGAATGTTCCACCGTAAGAATCATAATGTTATTAACCCATCGAGGACGAATTGATTTTGCTATTACACATTTCCCATAGACACCTGTCCAAGTATACTCATGACTAGATTTCATAGGGTTAAGGAACCTAAAACCAATGATCTGAAACTAGAATTTCATTCCGTGAGGTTACAATATTGTGCACATTCACAGACACCTCAGGTTACTGAATAGTTGTACAACTGCATGGATTGGTCACATTCCTCTGAGAATCAACATACCTTCAAGTATAATAATTCCCTGGCAGCCATTTTTGCAGCATCACCAACTAGCCCAAAGCAAGCTAGTTGTGACAAGGCGTGCTTTTAGTTAAAGGACAAGTTCACCTTCATAAACATAAGGATTGAGAGAATGCAACAATATTAGTAGAACACATCAGTGAAAGTTTGAGGAAAATTGGACAATCGATGCAAAAGTTATGAATTTTTAAAATTTTTGTGTTGGAACCGCTGGATGAGGAGACTACTACAGCTTGTGAGTCATATGCGTACAACAGTATAAAGAAAATGTAAAAGAAAATTCAACATATTTTCACTTTTTTCGCATAATAAAAGAGCTCTTGACTTGCCTCTTTCTAATGGCAGGGGGAATAATATTGCCCATAACATTTATCGGTAACGAGTCAGGGTAATGTGTACTTTTTTCAAAAGATGGAATTTTGTGAAATTCTCTTTATATTTTCCTTATATTGTTGTACGCAAGTTATTCATACACTGCAGTAGTCTTCTCATCCAGCGGTTGCTGCACAAAAATTTTAAAAATTCATAACTTTTGAACGGATTGTCTGATTTTCCTCAAACTTTCAATGATGTGTTCTACTAATATTGCTACATTCTCTCAATCCTTATGTTTATAAAGGTGAACTTGTCCTTTAAAGGCACATGGTCCTGATGGTTCAGTCAAATGCGTACACGGGGTGCATGGCACAAGTTTCCTACAGAGACCTACGCTATCGACTCCTCTTTAGCGCTTACGCTGCGACCCATTTCCCCAGAGTCCGAAGAAGTCCGATCCACTGTAGTCAGTGGTCCGATCACAGTTCGGCTCATTATTTGGCTGAGGGGGATGACAGCTTTAGCAAACTTCTTTTGTGATGCCATAATAAGAAGCACATATGCACGCCCCCTGGCATTACTACAGACTGCGTGATGTGCAGAGAAGACAACAAAGGCAACATTACCCAGCAATACCTACGCGTTTTACTCTTGATGACAGCTCAACTTCGGCAAATCGTCGTATCAATGCTAATGGTGATCGGCAGTATCATCAACAGCACCCTCTACACTACCAGGACTATGCGCCTTCAACATGCAGCACACTCTAGGGTATTCACAATGTTATGCAACATGCACTTGGTTGCACTTTGTGCGTGTTACACCATTGTAAATACTCCGCACCTCCACAAACACACTCTCAGCTGTGTATTATTTGTATGTTTATTGCATCTGCTAAAGCAACAACAAGGATGTTTGCTGCTGATTATTTTTTTTTTACAACATGTGTATACTTTAATAACCTTATAATATTACTATGAATGCCACCACACAACCATTATTATGTCAACTTAAATACAGAGGAGACAATAAACTCTTTATTCACAATATATGAAGTCTGTTTAAGGGTTTAAAATGGAACCTCCCAAACTCAGTTACACTGTATGCAATAAACAAAAAGAAAAAAAAAACCCAGATTGATAGCATAACAGTTATGACACAAGTAATATTGATAACAAAATTACATTGCAATGGATATGAATGAAGAGCTTCCTACATATTCCATGGAAGGAGATACGAATGCATACTTTTCAGGCGAAATACATGTGTCAAACGTGAACAAGTAGTTTTCAGGCACGAGATTATGCATCAGCACTGCTCAAAGGAGTGACAACCTTTTACTGTACAAGTGGATATTTTCATATGACTAATTTTTTGCACTAAGCCGGGTAACAAGAGTTTCGTGTCTTTTTAATTCCTCTGAATTAAGACAGAAACTTTTGGAACATATGGCAAGCAAAAATATTCGCGTGCTTTCATTTTCACGCTTGTTTCTGGTGGCACGAAACGCGTGAAAATGTCAACACCGTAAAAATTTCCATGTTTACAGTACATGGTTGGAAATCCATGATATTTGTTCTGGGGGTCTTTTTTTGTGAGGCACGAGTAAATGCTTGTCAGGTGTGTGAACGTGAGAAAGACCCCTACGGCACAAGTCTCATGCCTTCTCTTAGAAAGCCAAATACAGGACACTTGGCAAGCCGGAGTCTCCTCAGTAACATGCAGGCCTGTCGAGTCCTTATACATGTATTACAGCAGGGTATTTCCAACTGGAATAGAGTCCACATATACCCCAGATCTAGCTAAAGGGTTTATATCGGCTGAAAGTATGCCAAATGCAAAATCCGCAAGAATTAGCTTTTGCAGCATACAGTGTACCGGTAAGTTGATCAATGGAGAATGGACAATAATTCCCATTTCATAAAAATAAGACCCTAGATAAGCATTTATACCATGTTTGAGCATAAGCGACTTTGCAGGGCTTAGGACAGAGAAATGTGTTTTTGCCTCCTACTACTAGAGGGGGCTGTAAAATTACATGCAACATTAATACTAAGTGTCACAAGTGGACTGACAGATGCTCTTCTCTAATGAGGTTATTTGCATGAAGTTTTTTTTACAATATCAATTCATATGTTTAACCCATAGAGGACGAGTCCCGAGTATACTCGGGCTGAGTATACTTGGGCAGGTGTCTGTGGGAAATTATGCATGTTGTAGCAAAATTTGTCTAAGCTCAACGGGTTAACATATGTATGTATGATGAATACTACAGTTGTAGGAATCTTGGGCTGCTCCCAGTGAAGCCAATGTTGGGGATAAGTGTGGAAAGAAGAGGCAGTCAATGAAGGAGACATAGCAGTAGCACAGTGGTGCTGTCTCCCTATCTACAGTGTATGGTCATATGGTGATAGGGGCTGTCACCCCAGCTTTTTTTTTTTTATATTCAACAGATAATGTTTGATAGTAGTTAGTGAAATCTCTTTACAAGTAATTGTGGCTGTTTGTTGGTGCTTTCTACAGTGACAGTAAGTCACTAAGAAATGTATTGGTTATTGCTTAGAACACATGGTTATTGCTATTGCTTGCAAATTGCATGAGATGAAATACTTTTGTACTCCAAGGCAATTTGAATCTTATTTTGAATAACTTGAATAGTCATACAGTAACTCTCCGCTGGATCACAAACATTGCTCTAGTGCTCTGGCTATTGATTAACTTGGTATTTTAATATTTGAAGGGTTTTCCCACAAATAATGACCCACTGGTTGAAGTACAGACAGGAGGGTGTTCCATGACAAGCTCTGAGACAAAGGAGACTTGACCTGCACTATGTTCCTGGATGCTGAGGGGACATTGCAGTGACATCTGTTGAGACATTGACTCCTTCATACGTGAATAGGACTCGACTCGATATGACAGAAATAAATGTGACTGCACCTGCACTTGCGTAAAGGAGACCCATTTAATTATTGTTACAATATTGTAGGGGCAGCACAACACCACAAGGTAAATACATCCCAATCAAATAAAGACACTAAAGCCAGGAAGCCTCTGAGCAAACGACAACCTACAATTTGTATGTTTACCATCTTTTCTTTTATAGTTTGCTGTATGAATGAAAGGCATAGAATGATACACAATTAGTATAAAGCATTTAGAGTTCATATCATAAAGCTTCTTCCATTTTGTTCTTGAGTGAATTAACACCTGTCAATACTTAGATTTGGAGGATATTTTGGTACACAGTAGTTCCATTTCATTCCCATTATAAGAGGTGGAGATGGGACCAATTCTGTGACACTCATCTACACTTGATGGGAATCGAATCGCACCCAAGTCATTTCAATTGCAAGGCAGACACACTACCAACATGCCAACTGAGCCACTAAATATGTAGACACTGACAGTGTGATGCACACACGTCTACAGTATGTGACTGGACGATGTAGGTTACATGCAGTTTCTTCAAGTTATCCCTAGAAGTATTTACCCATGCCACCAAGAGGATTGCTCTGTAATTTGACACATTAGAATACACCTAGGCTACTAACCGCAGCAGCGACCCCATACGGACAAATACTTACCGTTACTGTGTCACAGCGCCCCGCGATGGGGCTACTAGGCTACTATACTAATCAAAAGAACTCATTAGACTACTGCCCCCTGATGATGAGCATGAACGCCATGCTTCCAGACCCGGTGTAGTGCTATATGATCTAGATCTATATCAGTTCGGGAAACCCACTCACAAGGGGGGCCCCTCCTTATAAGTAACCCGTCCCCCTTATAAGTAACCCCGTCCCCCTTATAAGTAACCCCCGGGGCACCCCTTATAAGGAGTCTCCACGCTTTTTTGCAATGCAACGCGAAAATGAAAGGACTGCGGCAATTCGCTTGATTATGTCCATAAAGCTTCACAAGTTTCCTAGTTACTCACGAAATTTGAGCAAAATCGGTTTGAGGCATCATATCTAAAATCATGGATTTAAATGCGATGTCAAACGACCCATGCGAATGCTGACATGCGAGCGATTACTGGCGTGAGTGTCGCCAGGCGCGGCGGCGCGGCAATGCTTGAGTGCAGACGTGGCGACTGAGTACGTACTCAGTCGCCACGTCTGCACTCAAGCATTGCCGCGCCGCCGCGCCTGGCGACACTCACGCCAGTAATCGCTCGCATGTCAGCATTCGCATGGGTCGTTTGACATCGCATTTAAATCCATGATTTTAGATATGATGCCTCAAACCGATTTTGCTCAAATTTCGTAACTAGGAAACTTGTGAAGCTTTATGGACATAATCAAGCGAATTGCCGCAGTCCTTTCATTTTCGCGTTGCATTGCAAAAAAGCGTGGAGACTCCTTGTAAGGGGTGCCCCGGGGGTTACTTATAAGGGGGACGGGGTTACTTATAAGGGGGACGGGTTACTTATAAGGAGGGGCCCCCCTTGTGAGTGGGTTTCCCGAACTGATATGCACTGTAAATCATCAGCTTAGAAAATGCCCCTTCTTAGTCTTGGCTTAGAAAATTAACATACCGCTATAAAACAGTCAGAGTTTCACCCGACTGACTTTCCTTCCAAAAGAATTGGCAGTATCTTTCTGATGTTTATCTTGAATGAATTGATCATCTGATTAATGTGAGCGTATATAGGTCTAACAGTCTCCTAGATATAGTGAGCCTTGTAGGAACGGGTGCGCGTTTACATGACTAATTTCGCATGCCATGGACCATTTGAATGAATTGGAAACCATGCACTTTAGGTATATCCCACAGCATGGCATACACGCCGTTCGGCGTTAAATGCTCACGAAGGGCAACTACCACAACCAACAACGAGGCTCGGGTCATGCGGGCATCTCCACCCAACTTATCGCTGTCATACTCATGTGAATACCTGGAAACACATGAGCTATAGACACTAGTCTATACCATATGATATATTTTCCGCGGTTACTTACCGTATTCCCACAATGCACGGTCATCTGAGGCATCGAACGCTATTTCTTTCAGGCATATATCTGTGAAATCTCATTCCCACGACGGCTTCACAAGCATCAGCGTAAACTCAATGCCAGCCCTGACCAGTCTACCGGCCTGGCAATACCAATGTAGCGCCACTTACCCACATACGGTGCAGTCAGCTCATTAACGAGCTTGCCGAGTGTATGGGTACGTGCATTACGCAATGTCTGGGCCACGAAAAGTTCCCACAACCAATATTCCCAATTTTGCACCAGCGCCACTTACGTTGAGAGAGTATTAAGTCTGTAGAGGAATTTGCGTCGATCTATCTATCAATCAGTATTTTTTTTTTAAATCTTCCTCCTCCTTATATATCCTCTTCTATGTTTTTTCTTCTTCTTTCTCTTTATATATGCCTCATGTCTCTTTCTTCTAGCTTGCAGATACATGGCACTAGAAAGCGTGCAAGGTATTAGTCGTTGCCGCTAAACGCTCTGACATAATAATGAAGGAATGTGTGTACTAAGTAATTCCATGCATTATCAAGTTGGGTTTCCAATGGAATAATATCAGAAAAACAAGAGTTATGATGGTTCTTCGGAAGTGGACTTGGAACATGAAAGTCAGTAAATTTTGATTTGCTTACACGCTCTTAAGAAGTATTGTTACTTTTTATAGATTTTAAAAAGGCTTTTGATACGATAAATCATGATATTCTTCTATGTAAACTGGGCCATTATGGTATTCGTGGAATTCCACTTCAATGGTTTGCTGATTATCTGTCCAACAGATCTCAACTGCTATCTTATAGAGGAATGGTCTCGACACCGAAGACTATAACTTGTGGTGTCCCGCAAGGGTCAGTTTTGGGGCCTACACTCTTTTTGATATTTATAAATGATTTGCCACGCTCTTGCTCTTTCTTTAAATTCAGATTGTTTGCTGACGACTCAAATATTTTTCATACTTATGCTGCTCGCCAAAAAGAAATAGATGTGAATGAAGTAAATGAAAACCTGCACAAAGTTCAAACTTGGTGCAATGCCAATGAAATTACAATCAATTTAAATAAAACAAATTGTATGGTAATAAGAAGAAAACGCCAGATAGTTGCGATGAGGGGTGCAATAAAACTATCTGACACAGACATTGATGAAGTGAGTGCTGCATCCTTCATCGGAACTCAGATTGACTGTCATCTTACTTGGAAACCTCACATTCAATTGGTAAATAAATGTGTTCGAAGGAAAGTAGGTGTATTGTATAAATTAAGACAGTATATATTCCGCATTCTTGTGATTTTGTATAAATCTTTTATACAACCACACATATTATATGGTATTGAGGTATGGGGCAGTACTTATAAATCTCACCTAAATTGTATACATATTTCTCAAAAAATGGCTCTGAGAGCTATAACATTTTCGACTTTACGAACGCATTCAGAGCCATTGTTCCAACGATTCAAACTTCTAGATGTTGTTAGGTTACATAAGTTTTCAGTTTTAACATTTATGTACGATCTCTGCAATGGAACTTTTCCGCACCCACTGTATGAATATTGCCAAATTGTGCATCATACTTACAGGACAAGAACAAATGAAAAAAGAATGTTGTACTTACCAAAATCTAGAACCACACAGGGACAATTTTCGATTTCTTACTTAGGACCAAAACTTTGGAACACATTGCCACGAGAAATGCGTGAACAAAGCAAAAGATCTACATTTCGTAAATGCCTTTTAGATTTCCTACTCTGATAGATATTATACAGTAGCAAGTATGATTAGTTTTCTGTGTTAGAAAATGAATGATGTACATTGTATAAATATTAACAGCCATTTCAACTAACCATGAAATAATTTTTTCTTTTGTGTTTAGCTTTTTAGTATGAAGATCAAGGTGACCAATCTCGACTAGCACTTGTGCTAACTTTTGGTTCCCTTGTTAACAATAACTTTGTAGAATTATGCTACACGTATCATATTTAAATATAAATCTCAAATGTCATCCTTTAATTATGTATTGTAAAGGAGTGATAAGTATTTTTTTTCACATATGTATGTAATTATACAATAATGTTATGATTGAAAATGTGCATGCTCAATTGTTGTTGCTAATAAAAACTTCAAACTTCAAACTTCATATTTGTTGGGCTTCAGTTTGTAATGTTCCATTCCATGCTTTGATGAATAATGTTATGATAAATGATTGTTCTCATGAGCATCCGTCCTTACTGCGTACCGAATTCGCATATCTAATATTGATAAATTTGCATATTAGTCTGGTATGCATGAAGGTCATGAAGATGTTTCGAACTGCAGTATTTATTGATAATACTCTGTCTCATTAGGTTTTCTCTCACATTTTTTTTTTTTTTTTTTAGAGACACGAGGTGCTTGATAGTTTGTTGACCCCTGGAGGAATAAATCACCGTGAGTGGCTTTATCTATATCATCAGTTAGGCCCCTTATAGGGTAGCCTCTTAAGTGTTAGACACAAGTTAGGCTGCGAGTCTCGCGAAATAGGCATATGATGCATCACCTACTAATACACATGTACTGTGTTTCGCACGGCCATAAACACGAACAGGATCTTAGTGTTCGCGATGGCAACACTTTTAGTACGCTGAATATACCAATCTTACCAGCTTTTAATAGTAAGAGCAACTGAATATCTTATTTTCCCGATTTTAAATGTATTGATTTTCAGCCAAAGTGTAGATGCGCATATACAGATTGAGTGAGGGTGGATATACGTGGAGGAAGACTACAACGGAAGGGGGGGGGGGAGGGAGGCTGCAATCCCCATTAACCCTCTCCCCTCCTCACAGTTGTGCATGGCCATGACCACGAACATCTTTCTGGTGAACGTCAAGAGTTTGACACCAACGAGTCATAAGCAGCCCACGACTCATATAGCCCATGAGCTATAGACACTGGGCAAATCGCGTTAACGGCCCATGAGTCTCACATGATACTAGACATCAAATAAGGCCCACGAGTCCAACGCTATGTGGGCAAACAATGCCCACGAGTTCGACACTGAACAAAAAAGGCCCCTAAAACTGACACATTGAGCCCCGTGGTGCCTTTCTTCCCCGCAATGTCAAACACGTGGGTCTAGTTTGCCTGTATCAGTGTCGAACCAGTGGGCCTTTTTTGCCTATAGCGTCGAGCTCACAAATTTTGACTTGTGGGCTTGATGATTAATCATGGACCTTTTTTTCCAATGTCGAACTCCATGGCTGTACGACTTGTTTGTGTCGTTCTCATGGGATGACCCCGTTTCATTCTTTACACGTATTGATAATTATCTCTGTTCCTTTCAGGTTTCAATGCATGCATGGGTGTATGCCAGATTCCCAAACTATATTACGTTCTAATTGACCATAAAACGCCTGTTGGACGTGACGTGAAAGTTATCGTTATGAGAAAGTCTAAAGACAGAATAACACAATGTCCGCTTTTGTCCTAGGAGAACAAAAAGTTTTCCGGTTTACCTTTCCTCAATATAATAAAACATGGATATAGGCCTACATGTTATATCTGTGTCCCGATACTAAAAAGCAAGCTATATTGCGATATATATATTAAAAAAACTCTACTATCTCCATCCATGGAATTTTCGCAGAAAGCAACAAGATAGTAAAAAACAATGAAAATGGGTAAACAGTATAAGCAGGAAACTCTGTAACCTACTTTATATTGCATTTTTCATGGCAGGGCTGTTTCAGAAGTTGCTGTGTTGAGAGTGAATGAATGAATGAGAGTAACGCTACAGACCTTGGCTGCACATTATGATAAAAGCAGATAATGTTTACCATGACCTACATCCTGTGTGAACTATACAAACTGAGAATTCTTTTTGATCAACACCGCTGAGAAAAAAAAAAAAGGGGGGGGGGGAAGAAATGCCAATGATAAAGTATTATACGTGCCATGTTCCCACCCTGCATTGCATTTTCATGTTGAAAGCCTCTTTAATCTTCTTTGGGCTGCGACTCTTGATGAATTCGCTTTTCAGTTCTCTTTATGATTTACGTTATTGTGTTGAATTATTAGGGAACGGCCCATAAAATAGGAGTGTTCAAACATGGATGAACTTCTTGCAATCAAAAACTTGCCCCCCCCCCCTCCCCAGAAGTAACTATGTAGAAATACATATTCGATGACGTTCATAATTATGTAGATGGTCAACATCTTTCAATTGATAGCGTTACAAAATTACACCCGCCAGTATGTTATTTTTCCGTTCATGGAACACCCTGTACAGGTGATTGACATGTAGATGGCGCTGTTTATCCTGTCGGTCTCGTGGGCCTTCTTTGCCTACTGTCGGTCTCGTAGGCTTTCTTTGCTTAGTGTCGGTCTCGTGAGCCTTTTTAGCTTATTGTCGGTCTCGTGGGCCTTTTTTGCTTACTGTCGGTCTCGTGGGCTTTCTTTGCTTAGTGTCGGTCTCATGAGCCTTTATTGCTTAGTGTCGGTCTCGTGGGCTATGTTTGCTTAGTGTCGGTCTCATGAGCCTTTTGTGCGTAGTGTCGAACTCATGGGCTGTATGACTCCTGAGCCGTATAACTCGTGGGCTGTATGACTCATGAATCTAATATTGATGTCGGTCTCGTGGACCGTATGACTCGTGGGTGTCGGTCTCGTGGGATGCTCCCGGGATTTTGGCCCTCGTGCAAGTAAGTTCGTCCATCTATAATTGCTGATGTTGCGAAGGCATCTGTTCCCTCGTTTCACCGGTTTCCTTGTACATATCTATATGGATATGGTAGAGGGGGGATATTTTTTGCGAACAGCTGTTCTGTTTTAATTTTTTTTTTCTCTTACCACTCTGAAAGAAATTCTGCTTTTGAGGTTGGCTAGATTTTTAGATGGATGTCCTTATCATACCTAGATATTTTACGCGTATGGGGGCGCCATGTTACTTTCTATATACGGGCAGCGTCTTCGCGTAATCTAAAGCTTTGCAACACGACGCATGCAAGTGAGAGGAGAACGGCCACCGCATGGAATCGTCGTCGAAACGTTCGCGTCGCAAATCTAAAGATCCTTACGATAAGAGATTTCGAAAGAGACGTCTTTCCAGGGGGATAATCACAAAGAATTGTTTTACACCCTGTTCCTTTCGTCGTCTGATTAAACATGACGCAGTTGAACAATGAACGGTTTTTGTTCTCTTTTTCTTTTTTTAATCAAGGGCATCCTCTTTTGGGTATTTCTTTCAGGTAAAGTGTGTGTATGCAAACGGAGAGGGGGGGGGGGGGGGCTGCAGCCCTGCCTTCACCTCTCTTTCTAGTTCCGCTGACCAAGATCACGTCTAAAGCTTCCTTTCGTTTCATTTATAATCTATTAGTATATATTCAAGACAATACATTTCTCTGAAGTTGCATAAGATGTAACCCGACTTTCTGCACTAATCTGTTAATATAACCAGTGCAAAGTTTGTGAACATGACATGGAAAATCATTTCAGAAAGTCTGACGACATAATAACACTAATTGGCTCTTGCATTATGACCCGCGAAGCTTTGCCATCTTTTCTTAACATTATTTTGATACATGGATGTATGTACGAATCGTTGTTTACACATTACCAAAAAACAATTTCTTTGCGTATAAGGATGGCAATACCATTAATTCTATGTCGCGTCAATAATGTGCACATGCGATGCCTACCCCCCCCCCCCCTAAAAAAAAAGATAAAGCAGAGTACATAGAGCAGGAAAGGCCGACCTGCTTGAAATCATTCCTCCTCAGGGTCGTTTAAGGAGTTTCAAATTATAGATCTGGAGCATGAACACCAACGGATTGTTCAAACATTTTCCCTTCAGCTCCTTGCTGTGAAAAGAATCAGCCATGAGATAACTAACGCTAACCTTGGATGCGCAGTATGTTAAAAGCTCATGATATTTACAGTGACCTACATCTCTGTAACCTAATAAGTCGTCCATTTTGATCAACACTGTGGAAAAAAAAAAGGCAAGGCGAGACAGTCAAAAGTCCCAGATAAATAACCAATGGATGGATGTTCCTACCCCGAAGTGCATAATTATTCAGGTTCATATCTGCTGAAAAGGGGGGTAAGGGTGTTAACCCACTTTCTTTATACTGCTTTTTTTTATGAATTCGCTTTGAAAAGTTTGTCTTCATGACTCATTGCATTGTGTTAGATTTGGGGCACGGCCCACCTAGAAATGTTCACAAACTGAGGATTTTCTTGCATTCAAATGAGAAATTAATTAATTCTCTATAAACAGCTTTACCTGGGATTCACTGACCTTAAAAGGCACACATTTTATTTTGTTCACTATTGTCATCTCGGCTGGTACGTTAAGGTAGGGTCAATATAACCCTCTATCACACCCTCCTTTTCAAATTTTTTGATCAATAAGTGAGGGAATCATATAAAACATTTGAAGAACTGGTTTTTTTTCTCTGTTCATTTTCCCCAAATTTGAATAAGATGAAAAACGTATCGTCTTAATTTTACCCTCGATACTTTATATCCTTTGAGATATGCGCACAAAGTATGCACACAAAGTATGCATGAGTGAGAGGAGTATATCCCCCTCTTACACCCTCCCTACCCTCAGCTCGATTGCTGCTCTTGGATAGATTTTTATCTTCATCAGTGCGAAAATTATGAAATGAATGAAATGAATGAAACCCAAACACAAGTCTATAGACCCTTTAAATGTGAATTGAAATAATGCATGCCAAAGTTAGTAGAACACATCAGTGAAGTTGAGAGAAATTGGACAATCTTTTCAAAAGCTTTGAATTTTTACAGTTTTGTTAACTGCCATCGCTGGATCAGAAGACCCAAACAGTTTGTATCTGTCATGCGCATGCGCCTTTTCTCCGTCTTTTCTTTTCTTGGATATGACCCAGTTTCATATGACCCATCGCCCTATCAATTTGATACACTCCCCTGAGGGGAGAGAGGTGGGAAATGTGTTGAGGTATAGTGTTTACTTGTAAACATCCACTATTTTTTGATGTTTTTCTTTGAATAACAAACCTTATAACTTCATCTAAACGAAGCTTCGGAATAACGAACATCATTCGTTGAAAGTGTTTTAGACGTGACGTGCAAAATCATTTTCGAGAGTGGTAAGACAGAAAACAATAATAATACCAGCTTGCGTAATGTGAGAAGAAATCAGAATCCGCAAAGCTTTGTCGTTTATCTTTTCTTGATATGTGACTCATGCGTCTTATCTATACAAATTACACATAGTCAATGTCAAGGTTTTGGGGCATAAAGATGACAATATCTTCATTATTACATGCCATGTGAAATATACACACGTGGTAGGACCTATTTGCAGACTAAAGCAAAATGGGTTTAGGCCCAGACAGGGTAGGAAATCTGACATGCATGCTCATGGGAAATTATTTTTCAGGACCGTTTAAAAAGTTTCTGATGTATAAGATCTGGAGCATAGACAACCACGGATAGTTCAAACATTCGCATCAGTTTTTCGTATAGTGAAAACAATCGATCATGCGACAACTAATGCTAACCTTGGATGCACAGTATGACAAAAACACGCAATATTCAGAGCGGTCTATAATGTGTAACCTATAGTGAGACATTCATTTTGATTAAAAGCCTTGAGAAAAAAAAAGGGGGACACGAAGAGAATACAATGTCAGGAGGTTTGTGTTGCATATTCAAGTTGTTCATATCCGATGACAAGCGTCTTAACCCATTTGTGTGTGTATGTATGTACAGTATGTGTGTGTGTGTGTGTGTGTGTGTGTATGTGTGTGTGTGTGTGTGTGTGTGTGTGTGTGTGTGTGTGTGTGTGTGTGTGTGTGTGTGTGTGTGTGTCTTCAGGCTGCGATGTTTGATGAATTCACTTTTTAACTCTCTTTGTACTGTGTTAAATTTTGGGCACGGCCCACCCAGAAGTAACATTGATGATAATAATTCTTGCAATCACAAAGAAACTTAATCCTCTCCTGGATCCAAGGACCAACAAAGGAATACATTTTCTTTGGTTCATTTTTGTTTTCTCCATTTTCTTTTTCTTTCTTTCTTTTCTGCAGTGATCCCATGTCCATTCGAATCGTCGAGATGGTGCGACAATTTGATGAACACAGTCGAGAGAGACACAGATAGATAGACAAACAGACAGACAGACAGACAGATAGATGGATGGATAGAGGAAGAGAGAGAGAGAGAGAAAGAGAGAAAGACAGAAAGAGAGAGAGAATTAGACACACTTTTATCCTTGCGGTAATTTAGATGACCTACACAATATGATACAAATTCAAGTTGTGTATCTTCGATGAAAATGTCTTTTAACTCGATATCATTTTAATAACTTTGCTTGACACGCCCTCATCGTCAGGTGACCCATGGTCCAGCGTTTCCCATCACAAACAGTGCTAACAGTCGGATCATCTTTCCTTACATGAATTTCCAAGCACACCATAGCTAAAACATTTTTTTTTGAAAGAGAGTGAGAGGGAGAGAGAGAGAGAGAGAGGGAGAGATTACACCGGAAATTCATTAATATAACAACGTTCTTTGAATTTTCCCTTTAGATTATTTTGATATTTTGTAATGTAGTTATTATGTTTCGTTTGAGTCTTTGAACAGTGTCATTTCATTTTATTTTGACTTGAGAGACAGGCTAATGCGCAAACAAACGAAACAAACGAGTTAATCTTGACTGTGTCTGTCCCGGGTTTTTTTTTTTGTTTGTGTGTGTGTGTGGTGTTGTTTCGTTTCAGCCCAAGTATGTGTATTCTTTCATTCAACTGCTTTATTTTCTTTTAACTCATGGTTTATGTCACTTCTATTGGCATTGCATATTCTTCTGCTCACCTTAAAATGTATCTACGGTCTCGCTGTTCCTTACTGTCTTATCCGAGCTCATAACCATCCGTCACCCATCCCGGTACACCCTCCGCTCCTCACAAGGTATCACACTGAATCACCCAACTTCCAAGATGCTGGCCACACTTGGTGATAAAGCATTTTCATCTGCTGCTCCCAAACTGTGGAATTAACTACCCCAAACTCTCCGCAAATAGCAATCTCTCATCACCTTCAAAAAGAAAAGAAAAGAAAAAGAAAAACGTATAAAGACTCACTTGTTTCATTAACATTAATATCCCACTTGATGGTAAAGCTCATTTGAACATGTACGATTATTGAAAATACGCTATTATGAATTGCATTATTATCGTTATTATTATTATCATCATTATTGTTCATATACTTTTTTCATATTTGTAGGCCCAATTGTTTTCGAATGAGACAGAATTAAAAACAAAACTTCTTCTTTGTTTGTTTGTTTCATTTCCATCTGAACAGATGGTTGATAGCACATAAACATATCCAGCTGCAATAGCTGGTTTTCAACGGGGTTCATTTGGATGTTAGGTGGGATCACATCACGGGGTGAAAAAAAAACCAACCCTTTGCAAATAAAAGAAAATAAATCATAGTGCAAATAATCCTTGCCCTGGATTTGAGAACTTACTTAGGCCCAAAAAATGTGCTCTTCTCTTCGTGTAATTGTTTCTTTCTTTGACAATGACTGTGACCCAATTCTGTACGACCCATGTTTTGCAGGGCTCCATTAGTTTGATAAACATCTGTGAAGAGGCGGGGGGTGGGGGGGGGGATGAGCGAAAATATTGTGGTATTTATTTCATTCTTTAATCTGATGAACCATTCATGAATTACACTGTGAATTCAAGGTCTCAAGTTCATCTCCGCAGAAAAAGGTATTCAACCTTTTAACTTTCATGTGGGAGGGGGGGGGGAGGATTAGACAACTTTTACTTTCAAGTTACGCCTATTCATGACCCTTTTATTAGGTTGGCATCTCAAGCCTTAACCATCGCGAAGTCTTCTGACATTATATATATATACAATTTGTATTTCGCTCGTTTTTCGCGTAAGAACAACGCAAACTACGCAAAAATTACGTAAAACAGCGGAATACTGCCTAAACTTGTACGCGAAGCCGAATTTTGAGCTGCTCAAAAACCTGGCCTTTGAGGACCTCACCTGTCACGCTGCCCAAAAGTCGCGTAAACGCATGAATCAGTAAGAAATTCGAGCCTTTTACGTGATACATGCGCAATCCAGTGCGCATTTCATGAGTTTGTCGTAAGTCTAGGGGTCTACAACGTGGAACCTTCGTAGTTGTCAGCCGATGCGCGCCGGATCGGCGCTTTACGCAATTCCGGGTTTTGAGGAGCTCAAAACTCTGCTTCGCGTAAAAGTTTACGCATTATTGCGCTGTTTTACGTAATTTTTGCGTAGTTTGCGTGGTTCTTACGCGAACAATGCGCGAAAAATGCGTGGAATATCAGCGATTGTTGCCGCTGTCGCGTTCACCAACGACTCTCCACTGACGATTAGCAGACATAAATAATGACGCATGTTTCGCGCTTGTATCACCTACGTATAACTGAAAATCATTGAAAAATATTGGCGTAGGCCTATGTATCTCTAACAGAACACGCAAATAAGCGCATGTAATACTTACGAAATACTGATCGATGAATCACTAATGTATCACTAACAACTCACGTATGATTGTTGCGTGATCTTTCCGTAGTTCTTGCGTGACCTTTCCGTAGTTCTTGCGTAATTCATCGGTGATTTTTCATTGCTTAAATCAGCGAAAATGGTCAAATTCTCGACGGACAAGCACGCAAAACCAAATTTCTTACGTGATTTATGCGATTACGCAACTTTTGGGCAGTGTGACCGAGCCCGCATGGAATCGCGTAAAGCGCCGATCCGGCGCACATCCGCGGACAGTACGATCGAAGGTTCCACGTCAGAAAAATTCATGAAATGCGCAAATCGCACATGTTTCGCGCTAGGCTCTATTTTCTTACGTGATTCATGCGTTTAGGCGTCTTTTGTGCAATGTTACCGAGTCCTCAATAGCGGGGAATCGCTAGTCAAGCGAAATAATTTATGGTCACATTACCGTACTGGAAATGGTACAAGTCATGGTCAACTCTCAAGCAAAATCTGGCTCAATCCCGGCCAAAATTTCTGCCCCAAATGCCTGCCATTTGGTTGGAGCGAATTTCCCCCGACAAGCCCCGGTTTATTCCCCACCCACCGGGGCAAAAGTGAATCTCCCCCGACAAAGCCCGGTCCATTCCCGACCCATCGGGGCAAAATAATTCCTAAATTATACAATTAGTAATAAGAAGTATAATTAGAATTCTATTAGTAATAATGAAGTATAAGTCGAAGAGGTTAGCATTTCCCAGGTGTTTAAGGCAGTGAAGTCACATAATGAAATTCAAAGTAGGTAAAAATTCCAGGCAGTCCCAGTTGGCTATAAATACCCGAGTCAGTGAGCAGCAAGCATCTTTTCAAAGAGAATACGGCTTCAGACAGACCAGCAACACCAGTATTGGGTGCAATGCTATACAAATGATGCACAGGATAGAGTGCGTTAGTGTATCCACTAATGCCACGAAATGATCCTGTGTATCATTTGTTTTATAAAATGGGTCGAAAATTCGAAAACTAACAGCATTTTCCAGCGTTTTTCACGTACCTTTGTGGGTCAAGACGTCCGAAGATGTTCGTCCCAAACATTTACGCACGTCGCACTCGGAACTCCCGCACATAATTATAAGTATGATGGGGGGTTGGGTTTCCGGACACTTAAGTTCCCGCATGAAAACTTACTTATTTTACATAGAATATGCACCCTTTACCTTAAAGACTTGATATAGACTCCTCATATAGGCCTACTAGACAACATACTCTGAAAACAGCGTGAGAATTAACCTGCTAAATCGTTGGATTTGCCCTTTAAAGTGACTCCACGTACGCGTCCGGTCCCACAACGCTTGGTCTACTGTACACTGTACGTATGATACGTACGCCACACATGTTATGCACAAGGGAAGAAAGGCCGGCCGGCCGGCCGGCATCCGGCAGCCCGAACTAGTAGAGAAGTTGTTTACAGGATTGACAGCGCGTATGCATGCAATTCAAAGGAGCCGCCGCGCGCACAGACGATCGGCAATAGGATTTAACACGCAGTGCAATGGGACTGAGTAACCAAAGCACATGTGACTCATTTCAGCGCTTCCTATTGGCTACGTAGCTCACTGGTCCTTCTCATCATACAGACAAGCAATAAATAAAGCACAATCATTGATGTTCCAAAGGTACGGAGCATTCTTATACGTATGGACATCTCATGTCAAGCAATTGATAAGCAGAACATCAGTATACAGTAGGGCCCAGCAGTTTTGACTTCTGTACAGTGTTGGAAAGGGAGGGTTCAGAACTGAAGAGTATCGATTAAATGAGATGCTGGGTGGGAACCTCTTCGACTTATACTTCATTATTACTAATAGAATTCTAATTATACTTCTTATTACTTGTATAATTTAGGAATTCTATTACGTAATACTCGTATAAGTCTTCAGAGGTTAGCATGTTCAAAGTTCCGTACAGAAGTCAGTCCAGTGGCATTCTTGTTAGTCCAGGCGCAGCGACCCAGAAAAAATGACTTCGTTCAACCCACCCCGCAGAAAAGGTTTGACTGCATGGGGTGGTCGGTTGGACCCTCTGGAACACCCCTAGGTAGTATGAGATATCAAATTGTGGTATCAATGAAATTTTACAGGCCATTTTAGTTGCGACATGACCATATTCTTAGAGGAAGCGTCTGCGCACACTAAGACTACTACACGTACCACTAGCACTACTACAGGCGCCAATGCCAGTGGTGCGTGTTATAGTCTTAGCGTACAAAGACTTTTTCCGCGACAAACATCGGTTTTTGCGTGCAAACTAACTTTTCACGCTAAGCTGGGGTCGGTGTAGTGTAGTTTCCAGACGTTTTTATTTCGTCTTTATTTCTCCGAGTTGAAGCAAGCCATGTGAGAGTGCATACCCAGCGATTGTGACGCCCGAACCGTTTTTTGTGGCAATCATTGAGCATGCACCCTCACTCGGCTTAGCGCAATACAGCGGGCTTCTGCACAATACACAAGCTGTAACTCAGAGAAATAAAGGCGAAATGAAAACAGCTAGAAATTAAGACTAGGGTCGGTAACGCTTGTCGCTATTGGGGCACTGAAAATGACAAAATTATCACAGTTTTTGCATTTATTTCACGAAGGATTCATCGAAACGCCTTAAAACTATATATGTACATGTTGCTAGAGATGTCAGCAATACAATGGGATACATTGTAAGGTATAATATTGTGCATGGTTACCATGGTAACCGGATGCCTACAGGTGATTGGTAACTCCCAAAAATATCTGGAATTTAGACAGGTTTGTTTCTTTTGCCTTTCGTGCACATCAGTCATTGTAGATGAGCTCTACACTGTAAAATTAGTCTGGATAAAAAGGGAAAAGACCCCCAAGATTTTTCCCTCATTCTCTCCTCAGCATTAATTCATCACTGCATGTTTTGAATAAAATTTACATATCATAATATTTCATTTTATTCTATATATATATATATATATATATATATATATTTTTTTTTTTACAATAGCTAACGAACACAAAAGTATGCTTAATTATTTGATGGATAATCCAGCGCACGTGTATATTCCTTCTTTAGAAAGGAATTTATCGGTATTCTTGAATAAACTTCCTTTAAGAACATAAACAATCAATTGCTTTCCTCTGCTCTTTTCCAGGATTGTTTTGAATAACCATCGCTCTGTAAATACTCGAAAGAGCTACTATAGAATATTGGCTTTGCTTTCTGTATTCATCTTATTTTTAAGGGAAATTTGTGTCCATACATTATTAAAAACTATATACATTTGCCTATGCGTTGAAGTCAAATTTGTGTTGAAAGTACGACGGATGCAACTTTTTCATGCATTTTACTATTCGAAAATGATATCTTTCTTTCAATGGCCGTTTATTATGCCTTTGCTTACAAATTTTGCTGTAACTTGAGAATGCTTCAAAATATTCTTCACATATACCTGATGTCGCACACTTTATGCAGAGGAAGGACATGCGTATTGAGCTTTTTGAAATTATGGGCTTTAGTTTTTGAGTTATTGACAACTAAATTCTGATTGGATAATACTGGTTGCCATGGCAACAGGGAAAACTTTTTTAACGAAAATCAATAAGAAATTGTGTGCTTTTTTTATTGCATCTATAAGATAAAAAAAAATGTTTGCAGCAGCAGGAGGCATTTTGGGGGTTACCAGTCACCTTTAGGCATCCGGTTACCATGATAACCATGCACAATATTATAACTTACAATGAATCCCACTGTATGGATGACATCTCTAGCAACATGTACATATATAGTTCTATGCAGTTTTGATGAATTCTTCATGAAATAAATGCAAAAATTGTGTGAGTTTGTCGTTTTCAGTGCCCCAAATAGCGACAAGCGTTTACCGACCCTAGTCTTAATTTCTAGCCGTTTTTTCCGTCTTTATTTCTCTGAGTTGCAGCTTGTGTATTATGCAGAAACCCGCTGTATATATTGCGCTAAGTGGAGTGAGAGCACACACCCAGTGATTGCGATTCGGTCGTCACAATCACCGGGTATGCACTCCCACTCGGCTTGCTTGAATTCTTGAAATAAAGACGAAATAAAAACGGCTAGAAATTACACTACACCGAACCCAGCTTGGCGTGAAAAGTTAGTTTGCAGGCAAAACCCTTGCTTATCGAAGAAAAAGTATATGCGCGCTAAGACTACTACACGCAGCACTGGCACTGGCGCCTGTAGCAGTGCTAGTGGTGCGTGTAATAGTCTTGGCGTGCGCAGACTCTTTTACGTTTGTTCCAACAAATCATGATGAAAAGTGGCCAGTAAAATTCTACTGACACCACAATTTGGAACCATATACTACCTGGGGATGTTCATAGAGGTCCCATCTACCACCTTGTCTGGTCAAACCTTTTCTGCGGGGTGGGTTGAACGAACTCCTTGATTAAGCCTCTTACAGGAATTAGCGCCTTGACTATGTGAGTGAGGGCAAGAGGACAAGAAGGATGATGGACAGTTTTCACAAGGTTGAAACTTTAGTCATGACACCTCATGCATAGAGAGTGTCTATCGATGGTGACACACATTGTCGCAAACAGGAGAAGAACTCGAGCAAAGTTTGCTTGAGAACCTACTAGTATAAGGTGCAAGGCATAGGTTTTGAGTATGATATCATTTTGATACCTTGCGTGCTTTAACTGGAGCAGGATTAAGCATGACAGCGCACAGACAAATCAAATACAATGGACCTCTTGTACCGATTTTTCCACTCAAGACATAATCATAATCATGTTCCTTAATTCAAGTGCATTTGAAGGAAGAATTAGACATTAACCAGTTCATACTCGGCATAGTAATATTGCAGCAATAATTAGAGGCAACTCCATTGCCATTTTGGGTTGATATTAGAGTTTGAATTCATCAGTTTGGTGGACCGAATCTCCTAAACGAGTGGCCGAGTAATGTGTCGCCATTTTCCAATGCACAACGTAACGTGATTTATGGTCTTGTGTCTTATCTGATTCGTATTAGGACATTGTTCTTAATTGAGATACTGATATACAGGTATACACATACTATCACAATTTACATGTATCTTTCTAACTCAGCAGAACTGAGAATTGTTGAACTAATGTGGAATCAATTGTTAGAAGGGCGAAGGTTCAAACTGTACCAGCGTTCGTCCAGTCAGTCGTGGACAAGATTTTGTTATTGAAGACCTTTATACTCCATGCACTTCTGTAGCTATGAGCTGAGAATGTGATACCCCTTTCATATTGGCATCCTTGGATGTCTTGCCAGACCAGAGTCTGGGATGAAAGCGGGATGACTGTGCTCCCAAATCCTTATGTATGTGAACACGCGGTACGTCCCATGGTACCCTTTCATACTGATCTCGAAGACAGTACAAACTCGGTACATGTTCCCATATAGCAACAATACATTCATACCTAATTGTATGCAGCAGTCAGTACAGTGTACAGGGATGTATACGTACAGCCATTGACAGTATATATAGATATATAATCAAGTGTTTATACAAGCAGCTGCGAGGGACTGGCTTTCAGCCTCCACTCCAAGATGCTTGTCGTCACCGACATTGGAGTTTGAGATGTATAAGCAGGGAGGAGACACCTCCCTGGTATAATTCACTGCCGTCACACTTGAAAAAGATGCTTGCTGCTCACTGACACGGGTATTTATAGCCAACTGGGACTGCCTTGAATTTTTACCTACTTTGAATTTCATTATGTGACTTCACTGCCTTAAACACCTGGGAAATGCTAACCTCTGAAGACTTATACGAGTATTACGTAATAGAATTGAATTTCCCCCGACAACACCCCGGTACATCCCCGGCCCACCGGGGCAAATTAAGTAAATTTCCCCCTACAAAGCCCGGTCTATTCCCGACCAACCCGGGCGAAAAAAATGCTGAAATCCCCGCTCAACTTGGTTGCAAGTCCCGGCCATCCCCGGGTACCCATGGGCTGGGACTACAATATAAGTGCATTACACGTATTGATAATTATCTCTGTTCCTTTCAGGTTTTAATGCATGCATGGGTGTATGCCAGATTCCCAAACTATATTACGTTCTAAATGACCATAGAACGCCTGTTGGACGTGACGTGAAAGTCATAATTTATGACAAAGTCTAAAGACAAATAACACATGTCGGCTTTTGTCCCAGGAGAACACAAAGTTTTCCGGTTTACCTTTCCTCAATCTAATAGAACATGGATATAGGCCTACATGTTGTATCTGTGTCACAATACCAAAAAGCAAGCTATATTGCAATATTTAACAAAAAAATATCTCTACCATCTCCATCCATGGAATTTTCGCAGAAAGCAACAAGATGGTAAGTACAATGAAAATGGGTAAACATCATTACAAGCAGTAACCTATACTTTATATTACATTCTTCATGGCAGGGTTGTTTAAGAAGTTTCTATACTAAAATCTGGAGCATGGGCAAACACAAATTGTTCAAACATTCGGTTCAGTTTCTTGCAATGAAAAAACGAATAAGAGTAATGCTATCACAGACCTTGGCTGCACATTATGATAAAAGCAGATAATGTTTGCCATGACCTACATCCTGTGTGAACTATACAAACTGAGAATTCTTTTTGATCAACACCGCTGAGAAAAAAAAAGGAAAAAAAAAAAGAAATGTCAATGCTAAAGCATTATAAGTGCCATGTTCCCACCCTGCATTGCATTTTCATGTTGAAAGCCTCTTTAATGTTCTTTGGGCTGCGACGCTTGATGAATTCGCTTTTCAGTTCTCTTTATGATTTACGGTATTGTGTTGAATTATTAGGGAACGGCCTATCACCTATAGGAGTGTTCAAACATTGATGAACTTCTTGCCATCAAAAAGAAAACCAACCCTCTCTGTAAACAGCGCTAACTTGGCTCCATGGACCAACAAAGGAACAAATTTTCGTTTATTCATGATTGTTTTCTCCATTCCCTTTTCTTTCTTTTTCTTTTCTGACAGTGACCTCATTTGAAGTGACCCCATCCTTAACCCAATTATGCTACATCGATTCGAAAACTACCATCGATCGATCGATCGATCAATCGAGAAATTTTGCATGGCGGTATGTAGAATAACCTTCACCGCATAGGCCTTATACACATGGTGTAAATTCAAGTGTATGATCTCTATCTCCACTGATATATTGTTAAGCTTCTTACAATATAATGAACTGACCTGTAAATAGATCTCCGGGATCGTATTTTATCAACTAATTACTCCTCCATTATTGTCTATTTTGGAGACCCTTCTCTTTAAGTTCCCTATAAGCTGTTTGTATTTGTCTTGTATTGTACTAAAAACTATGTGGCGATATACTGTTTGTCACGTGTACATAATCATATCTGATGTAACGGAATTAAGCAGAAATAAATCAAATCAGATCAAATCAAATATATTGCGAAATGTTGAAACACGCGTATAATCTCATCGACCTCAATTCTAGATGTCATGTCTACAGCAAAAAGTTTTATAATATTATGAGAGCATAATTCAAGTTTTGTTATAATCTTGCAGGATGATTATGACTCATGATCATCTTGTTCAGTTACTCTTTGCTTCTTCTTTTTTTTTCTTGTTAGTCGATGTATATACATTGTAGGCCCCCTACTTGATTTTTGTCTTTTTTATTTATGGTTTTACCTTTACTGCAGTGTCAGCTTTATTTCTTCGTTTTGAACGATAAAACAGGACTCTTTTTTAAAGCAGGCATTAGGACTACACTGTTTTCTAATATACGATGGAATAGATATAATATTTCATATATATACGGCAAGTCAAAGATTTGGGTTTGAGAACTCACGCTGTCATGTGCATGTGCATGTGCTTCTTCTTCTTCTTTTTCTTATTTTTTTTTTCCTTTGGAAAATGACCCGATTTCTTGTGACCCAGCGCCCTTTCAATTCGATACACACCTCTGACGTGAGAAAGGAGGGACATTGCGGTCTGTAATAGTATTTACTTACAACCATGAACTGCAAGGTCAAGTTGTATCAATGCCTCTGCTGAAAATAATTCTAATCTTCTTTGGTGTTTGGGTGGCAATATGTACATATCATTCTATTTCATTTCATTTCATCAAACATTATAGCCTATAGATAAAAGACCCTTTTCGCTATATGGAATTCGTTCATGAATTTGATATGTGGGGTTTTAATGATTGAGGGCTTTGTGTATATTACAAGTGCTAATAATGATAATGATGATGATAATGATTATAATCATAATAATAATAACAACAACAACAACAATAATAATAATAATAATGATAAAGATAATGATAATAACAATAATGATAATAGCAATAATAATATGTTACTTCAACAGCACATGTATCACTGCCATCGATTGTGTATCTAAATCGTGCCCCTAAAGATTAAAAAGATAACCAGATAGTACAAAATCCAAATTATACAAATAGCCAATTTGAAATGTTTTTGAGATGATATGATTTCTGTACTGTTTCATACTTTTTAACATGGTGATGTATACGGTATACCTAAATGCATTAAAATGATTGATCGTAATGATTTAATGCAAGATGTGGATACAACCCCTTGTGAAAGATTAATGTTCGGGATTTTGGCCCTCTTGCAAGTAAGTTCGTCCATCTATTATTGCTGGTAGTGTTGCGAAGGCATCTGTTTCATCGTTTTACCGGTTTGCCTTACATATCTATATGAATATGGTAGAGGGGGTATTTTTTGCCAACAGCTGTTCTGTTTTGATTTTGTTTCTTTTTTTTTCTTACCACTCTGAAAGAAATTCTGCTCTTGAGGTCGGCTAGATTCTTAAATGAATGTCCTTACCTAGATGTTTTAATCATTGTCTTTACTGCAGCGTATGGGGGCGCCATTTTACTTTCTACGGGCTGCGTCTTCGCGTACTAGTAATCTAAAGCTTTGCAACATTACGCATGCAAGAGAGAGGAGAACGGCCATCGCAATCGTCGTCGAAACGTTCGCGTCGCAAATCTAAAGATCCTTACGATAGGAGATTTCGAAAGAGACGTCTTTCCAGGGGGGGGGGGGGGGGGATAATCACAAAGAATTGTTTTACACCCTGTTCCTTTCGTCATCTGATTAAACATGACGCAGTCCAACAATGGACGGTTTTTGTTCTCTTTTTCTTTTCTTTTCTTTTCTTTTCTTTTGTTTTAAATCAAGGACATCCTATTTCGGGAAAGCGTCGTCCTCGATACATCTCTATCGGTAGGTAAATTGTGTGTATGCAAACGTGGGTGGTGGTAGAATAGGCTGCACCCCCTGCCTTCACCTCTCTTTCTAGTTCCGCTGACCAAGATCACATCTAAAGCTTCCTTTCATATCATTTATAATCTATCAGTATAATTTAAGATTATATGCAATCCTCTGAAGGTGCATAAGATATAACCAGACTTTCTGCATTAATCTGTTCATGTTTAGCCAGTGTAAAGTTTGTGAACATGACGTGGAAGTCATTTCAGAAAGTCTGACGACATAATAACACTAATTGGCTCTTGCATTATGACCCGCGAAGCTTTGCCATCTTTTCTTAACATTATTTTGATACATGGATGTATGTACGAATCGTTGTTTACACATTACCAAAAAACAATTTCTTTGCGTATAAGGATGGCAATACCATTAATTCTATGTCGCGTCAATAATGTGCACATGCGATTCTTACAAGAAAAAAAAAACCACAGGGTAAATAGAGCAGGAAAGGCCGACCTGCTTGAAATCATTCTTCATCAGGGTCGTTTAAGGAGTTTCTAATTAGATCTGGAGCATGAACACCAACGGATTGTTCAAACATTTTCCCTTCAGCTCCTTGCGGTGAAAAGAATCAGCCATGAGATAACTAACGCTAACCTTGGATGCGCAGTATGTCAAAAGCTCATGATATTTACAGTGACCTACATCCCTGTAACCTAATAAGTCGTCCATTTTGATCAACACTGTAGAAAAAAAAGGCAAGGCGAGACAGACAAAGGTCCCTGATAAATG
Organism: Diadema antillarum; assembly: GCF_040938485.1. NCBI lineage: Eukaryota > Metazoa > Echinodermata > Echinoidea > Diadematoida > Diadematidae > Diadema > Diadema antillarum. Next base: position 1,877,357 of record NW_027271032.1, on the reverse strand, counting down.
ACTAATGGATGGATGTTCCTCCCCCGAAGTGCATATTCAGGTTGTTCATAAATTATCTGCTGAAAAGGGGGGTAAGGTTGTTAATTTAACCCACTTTCTTTAGACTGTTTTTGAATGGATTCGCTTTTAAATTTTCTTCATGCCTTATTGCATTGTGTTAGACTTGGGGCACGGCCCACCTAGAAATGTTGACAAACTGATGATTTTCTTAAAGGCCGTGTCACACCAGCCTTGCGTGCGACTTGCAAAGAACAATTTTGACTACCCGGAGGTCCCCGTAGATGATCCGTACATGACAGTACCTAGCATGTATCTCAAAAGTAGTCGCCCGGAGGTGCGCACGCATATTTTTTTACCCGCAACCGTGTTTAGGCCCTGTCACATCTTTCCGGGCAAGCTAATCGGGTTTGTTACGTGTAGGGATTTTCTAGCATACCGGACATTCCTGAGGGCGGAAAAGAATTTGTGCGAGTCAGCGCATGTGTCTTACTTGCTGGACGCGTTATACTTGCGAGTATACTGTGTGACCTTTGTACCAGTCGCGTGGGGGCTGACAACTCAGTGAAGGAATTCCTCTAATGGAATGGCTGAAATCTCACAGAATTTCATTATCTTGGCTGCATACGGGACTGCGAAGTACCTGCGTGGGAATTGCCTGGGAAGTACTGCCACTAAGGGTCTCCTACTGGCGTTCTGCGTGGACCTCTACGGGCATTCCCGCGACTCACCCGGAAAAAGTTTTGGTCATACTCAAAACTTGGCTCCGGTTAAATCGGACTTGCGTGAGCACCTCCGGGCAACTACGCGCTAGATACTGTCAGGTGCGGACCAACTGCGGAGAGCTCCGGGGAGTGAATTTGTTTCCCCGCAAGTCAAGCCGCAGATCAAGTTTCCCCGTACGGTATGACAAGGCATGAATGAAAATTGCAAACATTCTTGTTCGCCCGCTGAAAATCTTCTACATGCTGGAAACTACCTCCTCGCCACAAGCCCGCGTAGCTTGCCCGGAATGGTGTGACACGGCCTTTACATTCAAATGAGAAATTTATAATTCTCTATAAACAGCTTTACCTGGGATTCACTGGCCATAAAAGGAACACATTTTATTCTATCTATTATTGTCATCTTGGCTGGTACGTTAAGGTAGGGTCAATATAACCCTCTATCACACCCTCCTTTTCAAGTTTTTTTTAATCAATACAAGAGGGAATCAAATAAAACGTTTAAAGAACTATTTTTTTTCTGTTCATTTTCCCCAAATTCGAATAAGACGAAAAACGTATCGTCTTAATTTTACCCTTGATACTTTATGTCCTCTGTAAAGTATGCGCACAAAGTATGCACACAAAGTATGCATGTGTGGGAGGAGGATATCCCCCTCTTACACCCTCCCCACCCCCAGCTCGATTGCTGCTCTTGGATAGATTTTTATCTTCATCCGTGAATGAGAAAATTATGAAACATTTAAAGATGAATGAAACCCAAACGCAAGTCTATATAGGCCCTTTAAATGTGGATTGATATAATGCATTCCAAAGTTAGTAGAGCAAAACTTCAGTGAAGTTGAGACAAATTGGACAATCTTTTCAAAAGCTTTGAATTTTCACAGTTTTGTTGCTGCTATCGCTGGATCAGAAGACCCAAACAGTTTGTATCTGTCATGCGCACGCGCCTTTTCTCCGTCTTTTCTTTTCTTGGATATGGCCCAATTTCATGTTATGACCCATCGACCTATCAATTTGATACACTCCGCTGAGGGGAGAGAGGTGGGAAATGTGGTGAGGTATATATATATATATATATATATATATATATATATATATATATATATATCAGATAGATAGATAGATAGAGAGAGAGAGAGAGAGGGAGAGAGAGAAGTAGACACACTTCCTTGCGGTAATTAAGATGACCTGCACAATTTGATACAAATACAAGTTGGGTATCTTCGATGAAAATGTCTTTAAAATTTACAACGTAAAATGCAATAGCTGATTAACTCGATATTATTTTAATAACTTCGCTTGTCACACCCTCATCGTCAGGTGACCCATGGTCCAGCGTTTCCCATCACAAACAGTGCTAACAGTCGGATCATCTTTCCTTACATGAATTTCCATACACACCATATAACTAAAACATATATATATATATATAAATATATATATATATATATATATATATATTTATTTATTTATATATATATATTGTTAGAGATTACACCGGAAATTCTTTAATATGACAAAGTTCTTTGATTTCTCCCTTTCGATTATTTTTCTATTTTGTAATGTAGTTATTATGTTTCGTTTGAGTCTTTGAACAGTGTAATTTCATCTTATTTTGACTTGAGAGACAGGTTAAAATGCGCAAACAAACGAACAAACGAGTTAATCGTGACTGTGTTTGTCCCGTTTTTTTTTTTTTTTTTTTTTTTTTTGGTGTGTGTGTGTGTGTGTTGTTTCGTTTCAGTCCAAGTATGTGTATTCTTTCATTTTACTGCTTTATTTTCCTTTAACTCATAGTTTATGTCACTTCAGAATTGGCATTGCATAATTCTTCTGCTCACCTTCAAATGTATACACGGGCTCGCTCCTCCTTACTAAAGTTATCTGAAATCATAACCATCCGTCACCCATCCCGGTTCACCCTCCGCTCCTCTCAAGGTATCTCACTGAACCATCAAACCATACAGCATTTTCATCTGCTCCCAAACTGTGAAATTAACTACCCCAAACTGTGAAATTAACTACCCCAAACTCTCCGCAAACAGCAATCTCTCATCTTCTTCTTCTTCCACAAAAAAAAAAGAAAAACGTATAAAAAACTCACTTGTTTCATTAATGTTAATAGCCCACTGGTAAAGCCCATGTTTATTGTTATTGAAAATACGCTATATGAAATTGTATTATTATATTATAACTATCATTATAATTATCATTATTATCATTCGTACTTTTTGCGTATTTTTAGGCCTTGTTTTCGAATGAGACATAATAAAAAAAAAACTTCTCCTTTGTTTGTTTGTTTGTTTGTTTCATTTCCATCTGAACAGATGGCTGATAGCACATAAACATATCCAGCTGCAATAGCTGGTTTTCAACGGGGTTCATTTGGATGTTAGGTGGGATCACATCACGGGGTGAAAAAAAAACCAACCCTTTGCAAATAAAAGAAAATAAATCATAGTGCAAATAATCCTTGCCCTGGATTTGAGAACTTATTTAGGCCCAAAAAATGTGCTCTTCTGTTCGTGTAATTGTTTCTTTCTTTGACAATGACTATGACCCAGTTCTGTTTGACCCAGGGCTCCATTAGTTTGATAAACATCTCGGAAGGGGCGGGGGTGGGGGGAGGAGCGAAAATATTGTGGTATTTATTTCAGTCTTTAATCTATGAACCATGAATACACAGCCTGTGAATTCAAGTTCTCAAGTTCATCTCCGCAGAAAAAGGTATTCAACCTTTTAGCTTTCAGGGGGGGGGGGGGGCAATTAGACGACTTTTGCTTTTCAAGTTACGCCTATTCATGATCCGTTTATTAGGTTGGCATCTCAAGCCTTAACCATCGCGAAGTCTTCTGACATTTATTTATATTTCTCTGAAATATATATCTTTTAAAAAAGGAAGTAGCGTAATGTAATGTATTGTTAGGAGGAGCGCAGTCAGAATAATACATGTAATAACAAAGAGGTGTTTGTAATTCTGAACATAATATGTGAACATATTCAGAGAGTATTAGGGTAGTTAGACTATTATTGAATTCTGTATAGTTGTTCCGGGGAGTGAAAAGTTTAGATATAGCTTTCCTGTGATTGGTTGTCTTTCGTCAAAGGAGACAAATAGGTTGCGTATACAGGGCATGTCGGCTGCCTTAAACATTGCGTCTTTCGTCTGAGGCAGGACCAAACATCCTGACAAGTGTAAAGTGGGTGTTGACTTCTCTCTGATTGGTGCGCTTGCGAACAGATTTTGTGGGCGTGTCAGCCATCCTTGCATTTTATAAAACGATTTCTCGCCTGAGATTGCTTAGTTCAGATATCGTGCTTGCGACCGAAAATATTCGCCGATGCCTTTGGTCCTGAGCGCTTCTGGAGAAGTTAGTTGTGCCAAATGCGTAACTTTCATTCCTTTTCCCTGAGATAAAACTGTCCTTCAGCGCTATCTATCTCCTCCTGAGAGATAATTACTTCCTGAAGACGAATTAATTGCTGCTCGAATACTTCATAAAATGGCTCGATGTGCATTGCTTCTTCTATGTGGTCTGGTGGCTCTGACGTTATGGCAGACAGCGACTGCAAAAAAGGGTAAGAAATCGTTTGCATCTGACTACATACAGCATTCCAACACATTATGATGAGGTCAAATAACAGTGTAAGGCCCGTTTTTACAGAGTACGATAACGGGCCGGGTTTTGCTGTGGACGTATGTTGCGCCAAAAGGAACCATGTCGGGTTGTGTCACAATACCATTTCCCCGCTAATAATTTTGTTAAAAAGTTACTCTTCTACGTGTCTACTGTTGATTTTGTTACTCTTGATTTAGACATAAGTATAAGATTTTGGTGATTTTTTTCCGAACTACCGATTTTCTTTTTACAGTACCAGACATGCTTTCTTTTGGCGCACCATAGCAAATACCAGGCCTGTTGCCCGTACCGTGCTCGGTGTAAACATGAAATAAGTATGAACTATTCTTCCAGCACGATTACACTGTACCATGTAATAGTTGTACATGCACATGTGCACGTGGAAACATTTTGAGGCGCTATGCAGTTAGCTCTGTAGATGTTATATGTCAAACTATGATATCTCAATGTTTGTATTAACGACAGTGCAATACATTACATTTATGGGTTCCCGAGATTTCCCGTCAATTTATCGGTAAAAGGAAGGAAAAGAAATTGGTTTATGCAAACAATTCATAATTATTTAGGGCCTATATATATATTTTTTTTTTTTTGGGGGGGGGGGGGGGGCGGGGGGGGGGGGGGGCCGGGAGGGGGGGGCAGCTATGTTCGGTGGTATGTGAAACAATGTTCGATTGAACTTAATTAATTCTTATGTATTGTGATTTGTAGTCGTTTATTTTGAGGAAGAAATAAAACATTGTCGTGTATATAGACTCGTACCTTGTATCAAGTAACAATACGATCGATCGATCGGTCACTTTTAAGGAATATTATGCGAAGATTCCAGGCCCCCTGCACCCGCGTAAATAATATTCAAGAAGGCATTATATTTCAATCAATCCAAAATAAAACCCTCAGCTTGAGGAAAACTACAGGTTTAAGTTCAAAGAACTGATTCATAATTCAAGTGTCTCGAAGATTAAAAGAAAGAAAAGAAGAAGCAGAAAAAAAAAGAACGCTATAACGTCATCCCTGCATCATATAAACAACATATACGCAGGAAAAAAATTACAGGATCTGGGCTAAATTGATTTTGGTTCCAGAAGTGTTGTGGCGTATATATCAGTACAATTTATTATTTTTTTTCTGTTTATTACTTAACAGGTGCTTAATTAATTTGTTTCAAAAAAACAATGACAACCACACACACACACACACACACACACACACACACACAGAAAACATGATTAGCCTTAGTTACCTATTTTTAATGGAATAGTGGTTATCAAGTCTCCCAGCATATTATAGTATCATTTTTTTTCCTGATAGAGTATGAGAATATTACCCACATAATTTCCTCTCAATGCTGATTGAAAATTAAGTACTAGGAGTGGGCTACTAGAAGACTGAAATAGATGCCTTGCCTTTAATATTTCGAACAATATTGCACAAGCATAGTTGTTGCTGAGATTTTGAGCAATTTTGTCAATAAAAATGAAGAAAAATTGTTGGAAACGTAACTATATTAAGGCGTCACAATCTACAGAGGACAAAGACTTCTGTCAACAGTCCATATTTGAATCATGTGAAGTTATTTTGATGCGTTCCACAGAATTGCTCAAATCTGTCACTCGAATAGAAGTTTGACCAGAGAGAATCATAAGACGCGTTATAGAGTAGAGGCATCTTGATTTATCGTTACACAAATTGTATCTCTTTCTGGTGATCCTGTGTCGAAAAATCCAGATTTGCAATGCCGTGAAGATGTGTATTTGGTTGATGAAGGCCAAAGCGGGTTTGCGATATGGAGTACGAACTGGAAGCCTCCATCGGGCGTCGTTTGCGATCCCTCACATCTTCAGGGAGGGGCGTTTCCTGTGGGAGTTACCATGGTAACATGTCAGAGTTTTTCCGACGACACTAAGACGTGCTACTTCAACATTGTTGTTGTACAAGGTTTGTTATATTTTTTTGATTTGAGGAGTATACATGCTGTAATGCTTACGATAGACTTGTGGGGGAAGAATGAGTTTCATATGGTTATTGGAAAATCATAAACTGTTATAAATTTCAAGGCACAGAATTACAGATATCTGCATGACCCGTGATTTTTTAATAAGTTGATAGTTTTAATGATTCTAGGTTTTTTCGAGATGAAAATCGGTTGATTGACGCATTGGGTATAAGAATGAAATGCATGCAGTTTGCATCAACAAAAAAAAAAATCATTTTTTTTTTTTGGGGGGGGGGGAACGATTACATCACTATGCATTTTTTACATAAAAATTGAAGTCTGAAATTAAAGAATATCATAAACTCGCATTATTTTCAATTGATGAAATCATAGGGAAGTTAAATCATAGGGGGAATTAGTGATTAATCGCACAATGCGTTTCTGAAGAATAAAAGTGGAACATATTCTAGATGTGTCAAAGTTCCCCGTGCATTATTGCAGCATCCTATATCCTGGTAGAAACAGAGCATTATATGAAATAATTTCATGCATTTTCAATTTTGATAAATATTTTTTCAATCGGTATCAAATTCCCATTGCTTAGAAAGATGTGTGAGTACACGAAATATACGATCATTCTAAGTGAAATTAGAGTCAGTTGTATTTCCTAAATATGTTATAAATTTAGTGCATGGGGCCTTAATTTGTGTGTATAGTGTGGCACCCTTGTTTATTACCGGAGCCGACACGAGCGTCAGTATCATCGTCAATAAACAATTATGCATATGTTCTATGAAAGTCATAAAAAGTGCAGTAGCTATGTAATTGATATTGTTGATAAAAATGTATGTTTTTCACATAATGTCATACATATCTGTGAAAGTTCCCTACGTTATATAATCATTCACTCATCAATCAAGCCAACTGGGTGTAAATTATTTGCAACTATCTGTGTTGAGAACTCAATCTGACAAAAAAGCCTAAAATGCACATTTTTTCTTGTCTAAATTTGAATATGTCTAAACCAGTGAAATAACTTTCGTCATATCTTCACTTCAACGATCTCATTTTCTGTATGTTGTTAACCTACTATTCCTGACATTACAGCTTGAAGGATGTAGAAAGGACCGTTGCCATAACTACAAGAGCTTCCACACCGGAGGACAGAACCAGTGTAAGCACCGAGATGCGATCCCAACGTGTATAAGAAGTTTCCATTCTTCACTTAGTCTTACGAAATCACCCTTTTTCACTGATTTACGAGCTTGGGTTGATATTCGCAGCTTGATTTAAGATGTTTTAATTATTAGTGTTTCGTCATTTTGTTATGTGCTGGTTTAGATGTTTATCATGATTCATCCGAATCACACTTTATATGAATTGTTTCAATTCTAATGTTTACATTAATAGTTAACGTCCAGTGTAAAAACTCTCCCCCGAGTTCACAGTAAGCACTACACGACTTAGCGTTTGTAAAAATAACAGTAATTCATGGTCTTTTGATTTACACTTTATTTCCCATAAATAAACATACCGGTAAATGACAATAATATAAACTTGTAACCACGTATTCGTCAAACATAAGTGCTGCAAATACTGAATTTTAACAGACTCTCAGTTTTCTTAGATGTAGAAAATATAGTTTAAACATAAAATGTTTTCCCAGTACTTTGGTGACAGCATAAATTCCTTTAAAAAATCAATCTATACCGTGATAAGTTATGCAGCCTTGATTTTTACTGCTCGACATGGTTCTAAAAACAAGTCCATTTGATCTCTTCTCCCATTCCTAGTTTTTGATGTTTCCTTTTTCCTCGCAGCTCCAACATTACTTTCTTAGTGGTGTCCTTATGACGGGCTCGTCGGTGCTCTTGTTGTTTTTTTCTTTCTCTCTCTTCATTTTCTCTTTGATGTTGGTATGTGCATGCGCGCTTGTCCATTGTGTTCGTGTGCACGTGTAGTGTGTGTGCTGTCTTGTGCGCGTTAAAGTGCGTATGTTGATGTCTTATCAAGGGACCTATCCCCACAGTAATGCTAATAATGATAAAAACAATAATAATAGTGGCTGTTTGTATATGCTTTGAACCTAATTACAAAAACTCAGATTTAGCTTCATCAGTTTAAGGCCAGTGGATGTAAGCCAGATTTTCAGATCTGCTCTCCTGTAGCTTTCTATACATTCCATTACAATTGTCATTCCATATGAAAATAATTAGATTTACTGGAGTGCGTCCTGTAACTATAATACATTTATAAAATATTCGTTTTGATTGTATATCTTAAATATTGTTAAATTTGTAAATGTATGTTATGAATAAAATGTGTGGAAACTTAATACATCAATGAACGACTGAATAAATATGTCTATAATTGTTTATCATTACCAACTACTAAGATGCGCTACATATATTATAGTTCAGAGCGTTTATAAGATACTCGTTAAAAAAATCAAATATTTGAAATCCTAGAACAACTGAGGGAGAATACATTAATGTGCACTGAACTTGCAGATTTGATGTAAATGCGGGTTATTCGTGCCTGTCTTGCTGGTATATACAGTGAAAGTACTATCCCCAGCTTTCTAAATATGAGTTCGGGGACACGCATATTCTTGGCAGATGTCTCCTGTAATAACGCTCAAAACAAAACAAAAACAAGGAAATCTCCTTTCATATTTTTATTTCTGTTGAAATCTGGAAAATCGCACTTTTAATCCCGTTGGAAGTTAAAGAAGAAGTTTAACCCCTTCCCTCTCCATATTTGAAATGATATGTTGTATTGTGAACAGTCAACAAACACAATTCAGGGAAACATTCGTTTCTTCATGGCATCATGTCCGCTGGTATTCGTCAGACGAACTAACGATGTCCTTCATAGGAAACAGCTCTGAATACTCAGCAATCAGGACTATCCATAGGAGAACGTCCCATATACCTAAAATGCGTCACATTTTGAGTGAGATTGTGAATGGTATCAAGTGGAATCTTTGTAATGTGAAGTGGATACGTTTGCGTGCATGTATATTAACGTTTATATTACATATATATGATATAAATGAATATGTATGTATGTGGTATATATATATATATGATATAAATGAATATGTATGTATGTTTATATATATATGTATATATATATATATATATATATATATATATATATATATATATATATCGCTGCTGGGTGCCAAGACCTCGTATCTGAAATTTTGATGAAAATGTCTTTTTAGGTTGAATGGTCAGATAATCAGTTAAGTGATGTCCTGTCTTACCCCAAAAATAAAGCCACCACGGCATGTCAAAGGAAAGGTTCTCCCATTCGATATATTGCTTTGGCTGCCATGTTTTTTTGGCTCTCCTTAACATTTAACATTTTGGAGATACGAGGTCTTGTCGCCCCAGTGACTATATAATAAACAGCGATACGAAACATTAAAACAGAAGTAATCTTTCATTTCTCTCCATAATACACCATTACGATGTCCGGTTACATGTGCATGTCACTTCACCTCCGGCTAGTCAATGACCTCTAACGATATTCACCACCTCTAGTGAGTCACCGATCTTCATCATCCCTTGAGTATACCGAGGAGTATACCACCAGACGTTAGAATGATCCCATTATTTCTCCACTGTACCAAGTAACATCTATAGCCACATCTTTTTTACGACCAGGTTGACTTAAACCCAAACATCCTGCCCTTCCCACATTGATTACTAAAAATTGTTGTTGAATCCAAACCGAAGATTATACACTACTTCCTTTCTCTAGCTAGTCCCGCCTTTTTTGCCCAATTGAAAACTCTTCATTAACACCAAGACTTCATCCCATTCACCCATTCATAGTATGTAATAAACAATGTGTATCACGGATATGAAATGAGATGGAGAGAATAATTCAAAGAGAGAATCTGAAGCTCGAAGACAGAGGGCATGACACAAGACACCTTTTCAATAAATGACACTTGGAAATACATGTACTGCGTGCAACGATTCTTCATTGAAAGTACCTCTGAATTCAATTAATGCGATTCAATGATAGCTACACACCAAACTACCGCTTCAAAAACACTGAAAGCTATTCACATTTTCTCTTTTCCAATAAAACAATACAATGATTTCGTTCCGATAATTTATTTATAATACTGGCTATGCCTATTTATTTCTTCCGCTTTGAATGAATGTTCTAAGACTGTGTACATTGTGAAAACACGCACAGTCATGATGACATCATCTCTGTAGGGCAGCTGACTTTTATAGTTTTAGATTTACATTGTAACAGCGATGATATACTCACGATCAATCTAAATTTGTGCATTGAGCTGTGTATGTAGGATCCAGAATCTAGTTGCATCAATGAATGTGTGTTGTGAATCAGAATTCTGTGTAGTACACACACAAAACACACAAACACATACACACACCACACACACACACACTTACAATGATAACAAGAACAAGCATGGAATACATGATCTTGTGTATAATATGCTGAGTGAGGACGAACAAGCATGCTGAAAAAAAGGCTGAGCATGTATCTGGAATAGACTGTATGAATTACGTTGTTGCTCATAAACACTGTTGAAGTAAAAACAATAGCCTTATTTTTTTTTCAAAAAACAAAATATCAAGAAATCTGTACGTAAAGTAGACATGGTTGCATAGCAACATCTCCGACAAGTGATTAAGTTTAAAGTTCAAAGTTAGAATGATAAACATTCTCTTTTCCAGCTTACGTGATGCATGTACATTCGAATGACTCAATAAATGTAGTACAAAATTATACAACGTGTATGTCCAAAATCATTGGTCAGCCGTGTATATTTGAGTGTCGGAAGTAAATAATTGTTAACATAACCACTCATACTATGCAAGAGGAATTGACGTCTTTGATTTTTGTTTACTTTTACGGAATGTTTACTTTATTTTCATATTTCAATTTTGGTAAACTATTATACAAACCAAACAATTTCCTAAAGAACAAGCAGACATGTTACTGTACAAACAATACATTTGACACAGACAAACCAGCAAACAAGTGTATACCACTCGAAGGAGGGACCCATTCAAGCATATAGTGTATCCCTGAACCCGTTCCCCTATATCCCATGTGGATGACGTATAAAGCCAATATGTATATATATATACATGTATATGTATATATATATATATATATATATATATATATATATACATGTATATATATATATATCAATACATGTATATATATATATATATATATATATATATCATATATCTATATATAAAGGATAGAAGAGTATTCTATGAAATGATAGACAGATTTATATTTTATCTGCTTTCTAAAATATTCAAAAACTTCAGTTCATACACATCTTATGTCGTAGCTTTCCCGAATAGCATGTGATTATTATTCAATAAATAATTTGGATTTCGAGGAAAAAAAATCCAGTTATATGGCATAATTAGATTCTATTGATAAAATTACAACTGCTATTGAAAATAGCATCTGGTTGGAATATTTCTTGTTCTGTCCAAGGCTTTTGACTGCATTAACACACAAAATTGTTGAGTAAACTACACGTATAGGCAAATTGTTCAATGATAATCTACATCAAAATATACTGCAACCTTAAACAAGTGGGACTGTTTCAACTCGTTAAAACACGCAAAAACATGCATCAAGTTGCACCATTTACAACATCAAAATGCAAAAAGTTCTCACCGTGGGAGGGGGGACAACCCCCCTCCCACACCCTCCCCCCCCCCCCCTCGCTCGCTCCGCTCGCTCGGGCTCGGTCGCTTCGCTCCCTCGCAGACTAACCGCCCCCCCTAAGATGAAATCCTGGCTACGCCGTTGCTGCAGCCCCGGAGAATCCAATTGGCAGGGTGGCAGTCTCTGTACCAGGGCATCCGGTGATCACTGGTAGGTGGCATCACCTGTAGAACGGCAACAATAATTGAGACAATGTGTATTTGCATTACCTAGCTACATCTGCATTACCTCTACTAGAGAACCTTCTAAAATTCACCTTTAATTTTAATTAATCTAAATAATCAATGTAAATCTATACGTTAATTGAAAGATATTCAGTATTAAACATATAATTATAATCAGTGTCGCACCATTTCCCTTATAATCATAAAATATATTCACTGTGGGGCTGATGCAGAATAGTCTTCTTTATACAAAATCAAATAACTGTCTTCAATAGGTTCATCTTTCTCCTCCCTAACAGCCCCTTTTCATGTATTACATTGTAACTTATGGTCTACAAGTAATGCTGTGAAAAAAACCCAAACACATCTAACCAGACAGTGAGATCATAGATTTGTTGCAAAGATGTACACAAAAGATCTATACAAGAACATGAATGAGGACAAGGAGTTAACATCTTCACCTAATGTCACTACAAAAACACTCAATGTGCAAGTGTTCTCGAGTGCCGAAGGATCAGTCGCGGCAAACACACGTTGACGCTTGCCCTGATGGAAACTGCTTGAAGATTGAATATATGCTCCAGGTTTACGACTGAAGCAACTGAAAGGGTCCAAGTGACACCGAGTGATGGGGAGTCGATCTGCGAAGTTTCGAATTGTCGTAAGGGCAACTATCAATCACAGGTGGCCCTGCGTTAACTACAAACATAGGCCTACAGGAGAAGCACATACATACAGAGAATACATACAGAGAATTGAAATTGTATTGCATTGCCATGTAAAGGGAAAACTCGTGAAATAATCTCTGTCACTGACACATTTTTGTGACACTCTTTAGAAAAGGACTTGCGTTTGGAAACATATGAATACCTTTGCACTGACTTTAAAATGTTAGATATATCTAAAATTTCACAAGATATTAATGTCATCTATCAGGGTTAGTTTAAACATTGCTTTAAATAATTATATGCATATAATTATCAGCAGCTGCGTAGTTTAATAAAAGATATTACTGTTATCTTAGAGGAGTCTGAAAGAGTCTTTCATTCAGCTTATACAAATGAAAAACATGTTAATACACCACTGGCAAAAATAAGACACAATTTGAGCACAAGTTTTAAGCTTGTAGTGATAGTTGTATCACAAAAATATGCAACAATTAAATTCTCAAAGACAATATTTTACCTTTAGATTAACTGCTAAAAATTATTTTATGAAGCAATATAGTAAAAAAAAAACATGATTTTCTTTTTCAAGATTAACAAACTAGAGGCTATCTGTTTAATTCGTGATCGGGGAAAACTGGCCATCAATTTTTGAGATGTTCCTCAGCCTTATGGACTTGCATATCGGTGAAAATGCTCAAAATGGTCGAAAATGTATACGAAATAATTTCTAGCTCAACTGGGGCATTTTGACATTTTGATGCACGTGTAGAGAAATAAAAAATGATTATATTTTCATATGAATCACCTAAAAATGTACCAAAGAACTCAAGAACACTTGCTAACTGACGTCACAGTGACATGGAATGTTCATGTAAGCCATCAGGCTGGCAGCATAAGTGGTCACATAGGTAATGGAGGTCGTTCCGGTAGTGAACAGATCGCCGGGTGACATGTCGCTCTCTAGGGTTACAGTGCCACCAGCATCTGCGTCAAAGGCCTGTGGTGGAGTCCAAGTGACGGGCAGGGAGGTGGAACCAGTCGGGAGGCTCAGAGTGATGTCTGCCAAGCAGCCCGCGATAGGGGTGTGTCATCGACTCCTGCACCTAGGAGACAATAAGGAGGAAAGAAGATATACCATGTATACTTTCATACAAATGCTCACGAGGTCTGACCCTGGCGATTAAAAGCTTTTGTTTGTTCGAGTATTTTTTTTTTTTTTTGGTCTGCCTCTGCAATATGCCACCTATTTCAATAAAGTTATGGTCCAGCTATAGAATCGTCGCCTAATTCGGCGTGCACAGAATGTTGTTGATATTATGCTATGTTTAATGCCTGCGTGGTATGCACCATTTCTATTGTAGTGTTGCATGCTAATCAAACATATCGCAAACTATAATAGAGGCCGACATTATGTAATCCATTATCTATCGAATTGCATTGATAAAACTTTGCAAATGGAAAGAAAAGAAATAAATGGGAATGTCAGGCTTTCACTCCTAAAGCAAAAAAAAATATGAACAAGGTCTCAGGACCAAAGGACCAATGGATAAAAACAACAACAACAACAACAACTTCTGGCTCAGAGTGAAGACATGATTGACAGAGGGTTTTAAATCCCTGCATCTTGTGGTTAAGGTACATGTGGCCAACTTCTGAGCAATACTGAAGACTAATATCACCAGTTTCGTGCCCACGTTGAAGAGTGTGTTCAGAACATGAGACTCAAAGGTAAGGATGCCATCAGGTGAGGTCGGCTCTATCCAGGTCGCCAGGGCCTGTGACTGACTGAACGGGATCGTTGACGGTAACGTCATCAGGGCAGTTTATAACAGTTGGAGGGGTGAAGTCAGCTATGGGATAAAAAACAACAACAACCAAGTTTTAGAACACAGGATAATTTTGTATTCAGCGTAAATGCAGGGGGCAAACGACCTGAAAAAAATAACAAGAACTATCACTGAATGTAATACCACCACCTTAAACTAGGGGAGTTAGCTCAATCCATAATATTTTTGCACGCTATTTATAAAAAAAAAATGTTACTATGGCAATGCATTGTTCAATATTGATTAAAGATGTGTTTTGCTCCTGTAAAAAAAAAAGAATACTTTGTTCACATGAGCCAAATCTCGTGTCAAATGTTCAAAAACTGAGTGAGTTACATAAAAAATCCACTTGTTATTTGTATGATTTTCATTTAAAAAGTTTATTACCATGGAAACATTGTTTGACATTGTCAAAAGATAAAGTTTGCACATCTACATAGCAACGGCGTAAATCCGTACTGAGGAGTGGGGGGGGGGGGGATGATCGGATAGTCACCATCACCACGATTAAAGCCCATAAGCGGACCGGCGCAGCCTTGGTGGGGGGGGGGGGGGGGGGGCTTGGTGAAGCTTGGTGCCCCCCCCCCCCCCCAGACACACATACTTTTCTTTTTTTTTCCTTGGGCGGAAAATCAGACCTTAAAGTACGAAGACATTTTTTTTTTTGAAATACTTGTGCGAGGGAGCGGTGCATGTTTTTGCGCGTTTTGTCGAATTGAAGCAGTCCCACTTGTTTAAGGTAGCAAAATATTTTGTGCAACTGCTAGCAAATTATTGGCAGCAACATCAGGAGAATTTCATAACGATTGAATGCGAGCAAGTGGAGCGAGCGAGCTTGAAAAATTGTGACATTTAACAGTCCCAAAACTGCCGTTTGTAGCTATGTCTTTTCGCTTTGGAATTTAAGGTGGGAGGGGGGGGGGGGAGGCGCACCGGGCGCAACTGCTGGCAATTACTGACAGCAACATCAGGAGAATGGCATAACAATAGATGCGAGCGAGCTTGAAAACTTTGACATGTTACAGTCTAAAAACTGCCGTTTGTAGCTACTTGTATATTTTTCGCTTTGGAAATGAAGGGGGGGGGCGCACCGGGTGCAACTGCTGATGATTACTGGCAGCAACATGAGGAGGAATGGCATAACGATTATAGATGCGAGCGAGCGAAGCGAGCGAGCTTGAAAATTTTGACATTTTACAGTCCCAAAACTGCCGTTTGTAGTTATATTTTTTCGCTCTGGAAATTAAGGGGGAGGTGGGGGGGGGGGGGGCGCACCGGGCGCAACTGCTGACAATTACTGGCAGCAACATGAGGAGGAATGGCATAACGATTAGATGCGAGCGAGCTTGAAAATTTTGACATTTTACAGTCCAAAAACTGCCGTTTGTAGTTACATTTTTTCGCTCTGGAAATTAAGAGGGGGCGCACCTAGGGCAACTGCTGGCAATTATTTGCAGCAACATCAGGAGAATGGCATAACGATTAGTTGCGAGCGAGCTTGAAAATTTTGACATTTTACAGTCCCCAAACTGCCGTTTGTAGCTATATTTTTTCGCTTTGGAAATTAAGGGGGGGGGGTGCACCGGGAGCAACTGCTGACAATTACTGGCAGCAACATGAGGAAGAATGGCATAACGATTAGATGCGAGTGAGCGAAGCGAGCGAGCTTGAAAATTTGACATTTTACAGTCCCAAAACTGCCGTTTGTAGCTATATTTTTGCGCTTTGGAAATTAAGGGGGATGCACCAGGCGCAACTGCTGACAATTACTGGCAGCAACATGAGGAATGGCATAACGATTAGATGCGAGCGAGCGAAGCGAGCGAGCTTGAAAATTTTGACATTTTACAGTCCAAAAACTGCCGTTTGTAGTTACATTTTTTTTTTCGCTTTGGAAATTAAGAGGGGGGCGCACCTGGGGCAACTGCTGGCAAATACTTGCAGCAACATCAGGAGAATGGCATAACGATTAAATGCGATCGAGCGGAGCGAGAGAGCTTGAAAATTTTGACATTTTACAGTCCAATCATGCCAAAAACTTCCGTTTGTAGCTATACTTTTTCGCTTTGGAAATTAAGGGGGGGCACACTGGGCGCTACTGCTGGCAATTACTGGCAGCAACATCAAGAGAATGGAATAGCGCATAAATGCGAGCGAGCGGAGCGAGCGAGCTTGAAAATTTTGACATTTTGACATTACAGTCCAAAAACTGCCGTTTGTAGCTATATTTTTTCGCTTTGGAAATTTAGGGGGGGGGGGGGCGCCCGGTGCGCCCCCCTGGATCCGCCATTGGTAGTCAAGGGTGTCCGTTTATGTTCATGATTGGGGGAGGACCAGCGAGGGGGCGTCAAGTGACCACGCGGCGAAGCGGGGGAAGGATGTCCAAAATCTGCACTTTGGAGTATCCCCTAATTGTTTGTGTTTGTTTGTGTGTGTGTTTTATATACATGAAAAAACTGAGAAAATAGCCCAGGTCAAGTATTATCATTGGCAATGCAAGGCATTTTAATATAGACTAGTATGTAAAGCAACAATGCAAAATCAATGATCTAGCTTTAATAAATGAAGCGTAAGGTACAAAGGTGTACATTCTACATCACTTTGTGCAACATTGCGACTCTTTTTGCCGTTCAGATGTTCTGAGTATACTGCGCACATCCTGCTTACATTCAGAACGCCAACCAAGAATCACGCTGAGTCACAATCTTTTGTAAGCTCCGGGCTTTTTGAACAATGTTTCACACTATACCTCTTTAACTATGGTTAAACGAATATCTTATTTCTTGATCACCCTATCACGTCGATTTCAAAAGCAGATGGGGAGGGGCACGTGCTCCCCCGTGCGCCCCCATCCCCCCCCCCCCTCATAGTTACGCCACTGGAAAAAAATATTAGGAAAATCGTCAATCACAAGTGTACAATGTCTATCGAAAGGGATGTAGTGGAGCTTTTGCATATTTATGATTGCAATTCAACGATTTGGTGCATAGTTCTGGCGGTATTTGGACAATTTTCCATAAAGACAGTTCGAGATTTGTCCTCATCTCGGGAATTGCTTGTAGGACAAATGATTTGTCTGCCCCAACACTACCGTAGGGGCAGGGCAAATGCCCCTTTGCCCCCCCCCCCCTAGATTCCATCCCTTGGTATGCCCATAGATGTATCCTGACTGAGTTATCAGAGTCATCACTGTTTCAGGAAT
The DNA here is from genome assembly GCF_040938485.1 of Diadema antillarum. NCBI lineage: Eukaryota > Metazoa > Echinodermata > Echinoidea > Diadematoida > Diadematidae > Diadema > Diadema antillarum. Next base: position 1,859,441 of record NW_027271032.1, on the reverse strand, counting down.
GATTCAGGAAATGGAGGGGGGTTCAATTATGGCGATACAGTTTTTGTTATTGTTTGTTTGTTTGTTTTCGTACATAATTTGCAGATGGTTCCGAGTTGCTCATGTCATAGCATGCTTTCATGTAGGCCTACACTATTTAACTTTGTCAACGTCTGGAGCATCCCTTATGTAGATATCACTTTCTTCGCGAGCGAGCGAAGCGAGCGAGCGCTTGAGAAAGTATACATCATCCTACGAGATAGAATACTGTTCAGCTCTATTACCTGTCTGAAGGCGGGCGTAAACGAACATCATGCAATATGACAAAATTGATACAATCACATTTCTGCTTTCTCCATTTTTTTCTCAAATTTCTCCATCCCCCCCTCCTCCATTTCGGGGGGGGGGGGATATATCCCCCCATCCCCCCCCCCCCCGGATTTACGGCCATGCTACATAGTACAGCACTCACATGTGTCAAATCTAAGCTCAAATGCTGAAAAAATGCGGGAGTTAGCTCAATCTGCAATTTTGTTGAATGCTATTTATTGACAAAATAATAACTATAGCAACGCATTGTTCAACAATGACAAAAAAGATGAAGCTTGCACATCTACGTTCTACAGCAAATACATGCGTCAAATTTCAAGACAATTGCTCGAAAACCCAAGGAGTTAACTACATCCCCAATGTTTTTGTATGATTTTTATTGAAAAATGTTGTTACCATGGCAACACATTGTTCAACATTAATGAAAGATGTGCTTTGCTCAGACTAAAAATGGGCTCGACCGACCAACCGTAGGGCCACCCAACCTGCATGCAGAGTAATTCCTAAAAACCCCATACATACTATGTGTGGGTGGGGTAGAAAAAGGGAAATGACTGTAGTGATCACAAACCTATAGAAATATAGAGATCTTTATTTGACAACTTTAGATTTTAACGATAACTTATACTAGGTAATTATGTTATGTGCTTTGGCATTTAGTTCCTAGGCTTCCTAACTGTTGTTGTATCACGTTTGAAAAAGAAGTCTATCTTTAAGCAATTTTAGCACTTCTGTTGATAAAGCACTATCATAAGCAACCATTATTATTAAAATTCTATTAAAGAGAGAAATTTTACAAGAGAATGCATACCACTTGTGCAAGTTTTGTCAATATTCTACTAGTAATGAAGACTTTTCAAGTTTAATTCTTCATCTGGCAAGCTCAATGATTCAGATTTATTTGGACTGTCTTGGAGCTTATGCTATGTAGAACGGTCTTGAAGGGAATGAATACTTGAATATTACCACATTAAAGTTAACTGATGAAATTTGTATGCAACTTAAAAACATGTATGCGTGCAAGTTGATATTCGTGGGAGAAGATATGAATTAGGTTATGTGGAAAGCTAAATGCGGGAGATTTATCACAGCATGGAAAGTAAAATATATGGATAGGTAGGGAACAGAGTTTAAACTTTACGTAAAATTTATGTGAAATATCTCTTCGACAGTGAAAGTCTCATTCTTTCACGAAATAAATAGCTTTTGTCAAAGATATGTCCTCATTTTTTTCGCAATTATACAGATGCCTGAAAATGAATCATACTACTATTCATGTTAACGCTTTAAACGTGCAAACAGCCAAATAAAAAAAAATGATAATATCAATGAACTCCAGTTCATGGAAATTATTTTTCAGTATGTATTTGTCCTTGACTATATTTTGCAATCTATTTATATACAGTAGATGGTTAAGGCAACACTTTTTCCTATATATCATTGTTGCTATGATTAACAAATTTGCATTAATTTTTTCTTTATTTACTTGCTTCTTTTTTGTCCTATCTCAGTAACTAATGTAGACATACGACACAAATCTCATGCTGGTCAGCTCCAGTTGCAGGTGGACACCTTGTCACAGTGGTGTTCCGTCAATGGTATGACGCCCAAACCTGAGAAATGCAAGATCATACATGTTAGCTTCCTACGCAATGCTCCAGCTCCGCCTGTTATCATGCTTGAAAGCACAGCACTGGAAGCAGTACCTGCCCTTCGTCTACTTGGTGTGATTATACAAGCCAACCTGAAGTGGGATGCTCAGGTTGATCACATGATCTCACAAGCATCTCGCCGCCTGTACATTCTTACCATGTTGAAATCATTCGGAGTTTCTCGTGGTGATTTGGTGTTCGTCTACACAACTTACATTCGCCCCTTGATTGAATTCTGTGCTCCAGTCTGGGGAAGCAGCATCACAGCACATCAGTCCACCAGAATCGAGAGAGTTCAAAAGCGGGCTCTTCGCATGATCGCCTCTCCTGAGAAACATCATTATGATGAACTCTTAGTGTTGTATGACATCCCAACCCTGGAGTCTCGTCGAACAGACCTCATCCTGAGCTTTGGAAAATCTCTGTTGCTCTCTGACAGACATAGAGGTCTGCTTCCCTCAAGTAGACAATCTGTATCTCGAACAGGACTCCGAAATGGTCACAAATTAACACTGCCAAAAATCAGAACGAAAAGGTACGCACAATCAAGCATCCCAGCAATTGTGAACCTCTTGAATTCTCTGTAATTGTATATACATCACTCAACTATAATTAGAGCAATAACAAATTTTATTTTGCTTCTTTCATACGTGAATTGATATATTTGTATTAAGAATAAGATGTGTGCAATCAAGTATTTCAACAATTATGAAATTTTTGAGAAATGTGTTATTTCATCATGTATTTGTATTTGGAATCTCATGATTTCTATTTTTTATAGAGTTGGGTAATCAAGTACTCCGGTAATTGTGAAACTTTTGAACATTTTGCAATAACATTACTCATTGGTAAGTTGAACAGACAAAGCCTCATTGTGCCCAATGCATTTTGTATTAAGAATAAGATGTGTGCAATCAAGTATTTAAACAATTATGAAATTTTTGAGAAATTTGTTATTTCATCATGTATTTGCATTTGGAATCTCATGATTTATATTCTTTATAGAGTTGGGTAATCAAGTACTCCGGTAATTGTGAAACTTTTGAACATTTTGCAATTACATTACTCATTGGTAAGTTGAACAGATATAGCCTCATTGTGCCCAATGCATTTTGTAATTTGATAAACCAAGAAATCAATAGTTACGTAGAATCAATTTTTGGAAATTTGAATTGCAATTTTTATATTTGAATGAAATCTGATTTTAATATTATGTATTGTCGAAATTATATCTGTTAGTAATAACGATATAATGTACAAATAGATTGAAACTGGCGTTTCTATCTTTACGCTGTTTATATGTATGTACATGATACATCTGTTTATTATATATAGTTATGAGCGTATATCTGTGTATGGTTATGTTGATGAAGATAATATTTTAGTAAAAGGGGTATGTTTCATTGATTTTTTTTTGTCTGGACTCATGGTTTTCAAATTTGTTATGATATACACACATGTATTTCCTGTTTCTTACTGTTGTGAGTGTATGTGTACAGTTTACCTACATGGTATGTCCAATTTCATACTCCCACCATGTGATATATATTTTTTTTTTTCTGAAGTGCAGTGCAATAGTAATATGATACTAATGATATATAGTGCTGAAAGGTGATTTGATATCAGTGCAATGTCTGTTTGTTTTATTTTTCAAAGATATGAACTGTTGTAATTTCGTTTTTTTTTTCATATATGGCATCATACATCCGCTGATTTAATGTTGTTGTTTTTTTTATTCGTTATGTTGCATGCGGAAATTTATTCTGCTCTAGCCATAGTACATGTATATTGTCTGTTCTTGAATGTCTGCATCTATGTTTACAGCAATATCACCACATGTGTAATCCAGTTTTAATCTTGTGTAAATGTAATGTGTAATTATAGGACTGTAAGGAATACGCTTTGTATGATATTGGTATGACTGAATAATTTAATAGGTTTTTTAACTTTTTGATTTTTTCTTGGATTGTGAATGTTCTGTAATCATGTATGTATTTTTATTCTGTACGCATGACACTATTAGTCTGCGGACTAACTGTTATTCTTCTTTTGATTTGAAATAAAACCGAATTGAATTGAATTGAATTGAATTGAATCGAAAAATTATTTCTTTGAAAGCAACCCACACATATAAAAAAATGGAATGTATTCATGCATTGATTGTTACTATATTCTTCTTAACTTCAGTTATTCATTAGGACAAAACTTTTCAATCAATTCTTAAACCTGCTTTCTGTCTTCTTCTGTAATGCTTCTTTCTTCTCTGTCTGCTTTCCTATTGCAATCTGCAGACAAAGAATAAATATAATCTAAAGATGCTTGACATAAACCTTATCTCTGGTCACCAGATATCCTCCATGTGTGATTGGGATTCTTCAAGTACGTAGTCTGTCTCAGGTTTTTGAAGGAGAAGCCATGTTGATGATGGACCCTGACAGATGTGGACTTCTTCAGCGCAGATCTCAGGCTGCTCAGTAAACTTCTCTGAGTGAAGCAGTTTCACTTCTTTTATAACCTACATAATGTATTATTCATATATACATATATATATATATATATATATATATATACACGGAGAAAACAAAAGCCCAATTATGTTATTGGGATAGTTTACTGTATACAACACAATTCAAAAGAGATGAACATTTTAAAAAAATGAGACTGGGGTTAGTCGATTCTGGGAGAATATAGCATTGGCAATCTTTTTCGCAACATTCAACTTTTCAAGGAAGTATTTCGATCTGTATATCAACATGCTGCCTGCATGCTTCCTTTAGGGAAATGTAAATCATTATATATTTGAATGTATGTTCATCGAACTCGACATGTTCTGCTAAAAGGAAAAAAATCCAAGTTCTAAAACACCAATAGATAGAAGCCATTTTAAATCCTTCGGGGTCTTCCAGCAAAATACTGCTGACTAAGAACTGTAGTTCTATTAAGGCCTGTCAGTTCAGGGACTTGTACCCGCAAAAGTTTTGCCAATGGGAACATCGACACTCAGGACTATCAAAGTTGATATTTAGGACTAAAAGTAGACCTAAGAGTAAGAGTAATTTTTGAAATTAATCTCATGGCAAAAAAAAATTTATGGGTTTTCCTTTTCGTAAGGATAAGAAGTAATACAGCCAGGGTAAAACCATGCAACCAGACATTAATAGTACAGTCTACACACACTTTAAATGTTAACAGGACATCCCACCTTCCTGATGATGTCGATGACAATCAAAACCTTTAATTGTTGAATTGAATAAGAGTGGTCCATTAATGAATTAGGTAAGACATCCTTCCTCTATCAGCCTTAGAATATAGTCTAACGGATGTTTTAAACTATGTTATACACACAATAATGTTATTACTCACCAATAAAGAGAGACGAACTCGGGTCATGATGTTCCCAATCGGCCGATGCTTCCTATTCCCGTAGGCATTGCTAACTGTCACGAAATCAAGCCACAACGAAGCTGCAGCAGATGGTATAGCTTTAAATAGCTAAGAAGCTAGAGTTACATCTGTAGCTTTACATAGCTCCAGCCACCAATGAAGTTAGATATTCGACGTTCGATATTCACATACGGAAACATCGAACATCAAACTCGATCAATTTTGCGGAAAAATTGTGTTTGTACAGAATCTTTTGAATTCAGAACGTGCAGGGCTAAAATAATGTTGAGTTTAATAATTTCATGCCAAAAGGGGCGAAGGGAATAACTATTTACTTAGGCCTATATACTTCTATTTGTGTCTTAAATAGGAATGATATCATCACAGAATGATTCTATGATAACAATTCAGATATTACAAATATAACACAAAAATCTGCTATGACCAGGTCCCTTGGATACCTACAGTATCTCCTGTTGCCCGGGATCAAAGCTTAGTAATTACAAGAAATTATTAATATCCTTTTATATCAATCCCAAACTGGCCAATGTGGGACATATACATAAGTATCAATATTTACAAATAATTCACTGAATGGGCCGTTTCTCCTCTACTGGACTAAATATTGGTCACTAATAGATTTAGTAAAAACAATGCCAATTAAACCATCTTTACACTGCCCAATGGGGCGTATCAGCAATTTTTTTTTCATATAATACCGCTACCACGTAAAATACAAATATTTCTAAATATTTTACACAATGGGCTCTTTCAGGAACAAATCCCCTAGTGTTCGTTACTAAGGAAACATCGGCAATAGAAAATAAAGATACGATATATTCTGTCGGTCATATCAATTCTAAGCTGGCCGATAGGTGGATATGATATTTATTTACATAAAAAGTCACACATTTCCGTTAATTTCACAAAATATGCCTTTTGAGCCAGTGTGAAATTGATATAACTGACAGTTAATTACTCATATCGATCACCAACGTTTGGCCTTGGCCAGTAGCGGATAGGTACCTGAAAGGGCCTTTTGACCAGTTTAAAATTGATATAATTGACATTTGTAACCCATATCTATAAAAATACCAACCTTTGGTCCGGACAAATAGGGGAGAGTAAACCATTAGGAAATATCTGTACTTCTCGTAATAGAGATATTATCCGTGAATAAATGATGTTAATATCCCCGGTAGCCAGTGTAACGATAATGTAATTGACATCGATTACTAGCGTTTGTTCCCGGCCAAATGGGAATAAATAGGCAAAATTGCCTGCTTTGCTAAATACTTAGAAATATCTGTATGTTTCGGTACAGAGGCATTTGTGGATAAACATGGATATCTGGATGGGCAAGTTTTAGGTCGATACAATATTTTATTGACATAACATAGTCATACATCTATAAGTTACCAAAGTTTAGTCAAAACCACGTGGGGGAAAGGTACTCAGTATAGGGACACTGATATATTCGGAAATACATGTATCTACATTTTCATAATCAATGGGGGTGTATAACTGTGGATAACTGATAATGTTGATATCCCCTACTGGCCAGTGCATAAAGGCAATGTCACTAGAAATTGAATTATCCATATTTATTGACGACCAACGATTGGCCCTGGTCAATTAGGAATACGGACCACTTCGTGAAGTATCTAAAAAAAATCTGAACTTTTATAACACAGACTGTAAGATTGTCATGTAAACAATTGTTATTAGTTATGAGTCAGTTCAAATTTTATTAGTCATGAGCCAGTTTAAAATTGATATAATTAACATTTTAACCTGTATCAATTAATTACCAAATTTTGGTACCGGTCAATAGGAGAAAAGTACCAGAAATTACCCACTTCTGAAATATTTGGAAATGTTAATAGTATGTTTGTGAATAGATGTTGTTGTTATCCCTACTAACCAGTGTGAAATTGATATGTTTAACATTTCATTTCCCATAAATCACCAACCCTTGGTCCGGCCTATAGGGATAGGTACCCGAAAGGATCAATTTTGTGAATTATTTAGAAATATCGATATTTTTCTTTATTACGTATATATTAGGTGCATGTGAATATCGATTGATTTCCCAAATGGATCGGTTTGAAACAGATATAATAATCATATACAGTGGACTGCCGTTATAACGAAGTCCTCGGGACCGGCAGTTTTCTTTCATTATATCGAAATTTCGTTATAACCGAATAAATAAACAATAAAAAAATAGAGCCAATAATTTTTCGACCTGCATTTTTATTTCGTTGTAACCGGAATTTCGTTATAACCGGGAGTGCACTGTATTACCAATTTCTCTTAATTACCAACGTTTAGTCACGTCTGATAGGAGATAGGGACCAAAATGACCCATGTGTGACATACTTGAAATAAGTTTAATAAAAGTCTGACTTCAAAGTGGTGCTCCAAACTAGCTCGGTACGCCCATGTGCACACAAGGTAGAATAACACCAAACAATTAACCTCTACAAAGATGTAACCCTAATGCACGGCCAGGCGCGCGCTAGGGCAAATTCAATGCATATGTTATAGACCCTACACACAAGGTTTGTTTACAAATGAAAGTTCAAGTTAGATTCTAAATCAGACTCATTTGCCCGTCTTAAGAAGGCTGATTAAAATAAAAACCTTGATTTTATTTATTTCATGACCTTAATCTAGCACGAAACAGGCGTACCTTTCATACGCGAGTATCAACGCAGCATGGTTATTATATCATTTCATATCTGCTAGCTAAGCATAAACGCAATCAGTTACCTACATTCACGCAGAAGAAATTTGCATAAAAATAATGGGCTAAATTCAAAATAACTTCGTGAATACGGGCCATAGACTCTACCAAATTCTATAATTCTATACTTGGTAATATTAGGTGCTAAGAGCTGGATGTGCCTCCATTCGCTGTAAGCAGGTCGCATATTTACATCCTCTTTGCATGCACAGCATTTACATTACGCACAACAGGGTCCCTGCTGAAGCTTGAACGCGCAATATCACTTTTCGTTTCTCACTTCTTGCACTTACGTGCATGCGGACTGCGCGTGGAAAAATACAATTTCTGTCACGTTCCCCTTCCATCTTAATTGTATCTTATCGAGTGTGATTGTTTGTAATACTTATAACTGTCATGACTTCTAAATGATATCTTACTTTTTTTTTATTGATAATTTTGATTCATCGCATTTGTTATCATAAACACCTTTATCATGTGATAGGGAATGACACATGAAGACTCACATGCCTCCGCGTAATAGTAAAGAATTTGACTTTTGTGAGCCCTGGCCCATGTGTTATTCCATTACATCTCATACATTGTTGCTATATGGCAATTAGATATTATGGTAGTTATTAAATTGCAAACATAACATTAATGAGCCATTGTGTGATTTACCACTAAAATGAAGCTACGTACATCGTATGCCGAGATATTTCTATTGTCTTCTGCACTTTATGAAGTGTATCATGTTTGTCATGTCCTGTCAAGAGAGTAAGAAATTTACAAAGAATAAAGAAATAACAGTCAAGAACGAATCTGTGTATAACAGTACCAAAACGCATCGATAGTCAGTAATCTATCCCATAATTAGGTATTATAATCATTCGTCATACAAAATTTATTTTCTTCCTTTGATGTGGAATTGTCATATTATTCTTTTAAAAAAGTAAATTACACCTATAGACAACGTGAAAACCGTCTTAAGAGTGTAGAAGGTATTGCGAAACATCTACCATGTCTAGGGATCCTTGTGGCATACCACCACGAACTATATGACAATCGAGACATCTTACTTTCTTGGGCTGCTGAGATCTGCCACGAGGCAACTGCCACCAGTGCCACCAGAAGGAGCCGGCAACTTGGTGCCATTTTCCTGCTGGTACAGATGCGCTGCAACCACAGACGGATGAAACGCGGTTTAAAATTCCTGTTTAAGTTTTCCTGGTAGTGGAGGTTAATCGTTTGTGGATAAGATGGTATCAACAGCGGGAGGGTGGAGCTACATGTCACAGGCGTGTGGAGGGTTGCGAAGAATACCAGCTAACTGATGTGTGTGGTTCCACGGCAGGGAGGAAAAGGGACATCAGTGAGCACTACCGATATGTGATGTGACTCTACACGAGAATGTCTGAACCAATCCACAGGCCAGGGTTCCTTCGTATTAGGATACTATTGTGACTTGGCATTCGTGCCACGACCCCCTCCATCCGATACGAAAAAGGAATGCCGTTGTGAAAGAGCCAACACCCATTTTAATGTTTTGTTAAATCTTTTACATGAAATTTTTGTAAAGGCCTCTCTCTCTCTCTCTCTCTCTCTCTCTCTTTCTCTCTTATCCACTGCTCTGAATGATAACAACAGAAGCGCGGGGAGTGGTTAATGTCAATAGGAACTGTTCACCTGTAGTAGACTTGCTAAGGGGGTAAACGCTGCATTTTTTAGTACAAATGTCCTACTTGGCACAGATGTTCCCTAGGACAAATTAAAAAGAGACAATCTGTATCTATGCAAATGAGCCTTAATTTGCATAATTTATGCAAAAATACATATAAAAATTACTAAAAAATATATGTGCATTCAGCAGAAATACCTAATTTGGTAGGAGTATTTTATAGAGTATGTGGAAACATTCCTGCAAAAATTATTTCATACCTATGTAAATTAACATGAAATTTGCATAATTATGCAAGTTATTGTGCAAAAATCTGCATTTTTGAAAGAATTTCTAATCTATTAAGCACTGGATCTCGTTGTACAAAGTTTGAACCAGGGATGGATGTTCCTTGGGTCAAAAGCAACTGATTCATCTAAAGAGACAAACTGTCTCTATGCAAACAACCTGTTATTTGCAAAATATGCATATTAATACGAATAGATAACCAGAACAAACAAAAAGCAATCTTGTGACAATGTCTTAAATCGGTTGAACTTGATATCCCCAAAGCTAATAGAATAAGACAATATTCTCTCAACAACACTCTTCTGTTGCTTGATTATTGTTTCCATATTATTTAATTAACCCAGGCATTTTATGCATAGATTATGTAAATAAGTATACAAGACGTAAAGTTTCGAAACATATTGATCTTTAAAATCATTTTACTATCAATATTCCCTCATTGGATAAATACTTTGCAGGTTGGGAAAAATAGCACTCGTTAGTGACACTCTTTAGATATAATTATAACTATAAATATAACAGTAGGTCCTACATAGGAATAGCACTGATATCATGAAAATCGAACAATATTGCTTACAAAATGAACTTTTTTCCCCTTCAAACAGTACACCACTGAGGTCATTGTCAGAAAATGATTACGGAAAAATCCTACCATAGTGAAAGTGTGAATTCTGATTTTAATCGTATTTTGTAGGCAACCAAGCGAATAAGAGGCTTTTTACATCAAACTGATTATAAACTTGTGCAAACTATGTGGATGCAAGGGTATCTGCACACATTAAGAACTTACAAGCTTGAGTTAGAAACAAAGTATGTTTCTGAAAAAAAAAAATCCCTCTGGCCTCAGTATACTACGAGCTGCTATGGCATGGAAACTGTTCTAGGAAATTTATATACGATAACATTGTGATAAGGCAATAATGTATGCATCAATTGTCATGTGAACAATATAGGAAATGTTATACTTTAAGTCAAATAATCTTAGTCTCTGACGTAAAATCAGTCAATTTCAACAATAAATCAAAGGAAAATAATATGTTCATAGCCATAAAAGAGTATATTAGATGGCCTCTACAATTACTAGGATGTGATTTAAGATTAATTAATGTGATTCAAGAGATTGTCACATGCTACTGTTTGCAAGGATCGTAAATGTCATGTTCTCCCTGGTTGTGATTGTTTTCCCTTGGAATAATGTAACTCCCTGGCGGTCCTACAAATATTATATTCCACCACATACTAGCTAATACATGTATAGATGATCATGACCTACATGATCTTGAAACTTTAAAAAAAAATAATTATGTTAACTGGTTTTGTGTAAAGATGTCAGAGGTTAAAAAAAAACCACACAGTAAAAAATGTAAAAGGTAAGAATGTCAGAGGTTATTGCTTGCATCAAGATTAACTGTCATGCGACCCATATACTAAATGCAATGACAGTGATGAATATGTTACTGTGTCACTGAATGCCATGTCCTTTCCTACTTATCAAGAGGAAATAAAAACACTTGAGAGGGGAGGGCTTAACATTTTCTGGAAAATCAACAAGGGAATCACTGTCAGGTAGAACATGCACAAATATGTACTAAGTTTCATGATACCTTGATTCACAAGAAAAAGTGATAAATAGCACTTTCATTAGAGCTTTGACCTTTTGCCAGGAAATTTCCCTGAGAATATCCATTAGGTATAGCTAATACATTATTAAGTTTCTTAAAAAATCCTACAAGCATTGCATATTAATATGAGGGAAATAGTGAAATTTTAAGGGCCCAATTGACCTTGATCTTTGACCTCTGACCTTTGACAAATGACCCCTATTAAAATCCCTAGAATATTCTTGCCAGTACCAAGTTCCATGAAGATACCTTGAACCATTTGCGAGAAACGGAGAAAAAAGTGACATTTTAACTTTTTCACCTGACCTTTGACCTCTGATCTCTTGATCTAAAACTCTCTGGAGAATCTTACTTTGGTAGTATATGTATGCAGTCACTAAGTTTCAAGAAATTACCTTCAGACATTGCATAGATATGAGGGAAATAATGACATATTGAGCATTTACCTTGAACTTTTTGACCTTTGACCTCTTTGCCGATTTTACTTAAAAACTGCTTAATTAATTGCCCCATCATACGTCATCCTTGGACCAAGTTTGGTGAAATTTGCTTGATCCAGTCTGAGTTATCTCATAAACTGATTCAATTTGACCATTGACATCTGGTACATTCGGGTATTAATATGCGTAATATGCTAATTAGGTGGTAGTTGCATAGAGAAATAGTGTTTTGATATTACAAACCATTACCTTTTGACTAAAGGATATGCATACTACTTTGGTAGTTTTATCATAAAATGCAGTTCTTAGACTGTGAGAAAAACTTTAAAAATAATGTTTTCACTTTACTTTCTTTAGTAATTATGTAAATTAGGTGGTAATGATAGTTCAATTATTCAAATTCTTATCTCATTTTGTTTCACAGAGTGTTTTCAACGGGTAAGATATATCTATAGGAAGAGATTTAAGGGGTTTTTAATTGTTTGCAAATCAATTTGCATTTAACTTGCATAATTATGCAAATTTTATGTTAATTTACATAGGTATGAAATCAAATTTTGCAGGAATTGTTTCCACATACTCTATAGAGTACTTCTACCAAATTAGGTATTTCTGCTGGATGCACATATATTTTTAAATAATTTTTATATGTATGTTGCATAAATTACGCAAATTGAGGCTTATTTGCATAGATACAGATTGTCTATTTAGATGAAAATTTTTCATTTGCCCTAGGGAACATCTGTGCCAAGTATAACAATTGTACTATAAAATGCAGCGATCGCCCCTTTTTTCGCCCTTAGCAAGCCTACTACTGGGAAGACCACGGAGACAGAGACAGTCTGTTGACTACCAGTTCACAACTGCTCTTGCAGGCAGGCAACTCAATTCAATTCCTGTTTAAGTTTTCCTGGTAGTGGAGGTTAATCGTTTGTGGATAAGATGGTATCAACAACGTTCAAAAACGAACAATATACATGGTAACAACACATCAATAAAAAAGAATTACTGGTCGAAATCGAATGGGGTTGAACAAAGAGCAAGTATTACGGGACCTACATGAAAGCAAGCTTGTTTGGCTGTAAGCAGGTAGTCAGTGTTTGTGAAAAAGAAACGGAGAACGGATAGAAGATAAGACTATGCGAGTGAATGGTACCAAATAAGAGAAGCGGGGTATGCCTATGTGATTAAACGAAGAAGAAGAAGAAGAAGAAGAAAGAAAGAAAGAAAAAAAACTGTACTAAGATTCAAGATTCAAGATAATTTATTGTCATGTATAAAATATACATAAAATTTGTTTTCGGACATACATAAAGATAGAGGTGCATAAATGAAGAATATAAATCTTGAAATAACTTAACATGAGTTTTATACCATACATACATAAAATACATACATTTAATACAAAAAATACTAAAATATAACAGGCAGTGTGACGTATTGCAAATGCTCAATAATGTTATCATATTTGTATTTTGTTGAAAAGTTCTCTTAATTCTTTTCCTTCTTTCCTTTTCTGTGTATGTTCCAGTAACAAATACAATATATAATAATTTAAAAATATTTCATCACAAAATCTAAAACATTCAATTCAGTCATAGGTCATAGGGTTGGCAAGACATGCAGCTCAAAACTTCCCAGGTGTACTGTTGGCTCATCCACAATTACACTGCTGCTGTTTACAAATTTGTGTACAATTATTTTGCAATGAGTCAAAAATATGTAACAATTCAACATAACTAATGAACAATACAATTGTCATCAAGTGCACACATACTGGACTTTCACACCACAAATACATTGCACACAGGGTAGTTAAGCTCAACACATACAGTACATGTAGATAGGTCAGAGCCCTACTTGGGCCGAGTCATCTGGCACTTGTCTTAAAATACGACTCATGAATCATGAATCATTGAAACAGTTCACATATTTTAAACATATGACATGTACTATAAATAACAAAAAACATAACCTCATCTATTAAATCTGCTATTGAAAGCTTTACATGCTGCGATCAGAAATGACCGTCTGAACCTCTCCGTCTTTACTTTTGAAAATCTAATTCTACCTGATTTGTTTACAGTCACCTCATCATGAAACGGATGTGATTCATCTTTCATTACAATATCAAATCTGAACACAAAAACAAATTATACAATATCCTCTAGATGTTGCACAGGCATTCCTATAATTTACTGACTTGTAATACAACCCTTATCAATTTAAACTTATTTTTCTCTGTTAAACTACTAAACCATGCTACTGATAAAAAACACATAACAGACTGTATTACACTTTGATAAAACAAAACAAATGTTTGGCTCTTCACATTAAATAACCTGAGTTTTCTAAGGAAATACAATCGCTGGTTTCCTTTTGACTAAATTTTCTTAGTATTTGCATCCCACTTAAAATTTATCGTCTATAATTATTCCAAGGTATTTGTACTCTGACACCTGCTCTATGGTATCTCCCCCAATGGAAATCCTGTCATAATTGTCTTGACCAGTTTTTCCAAAATCAAAAATCATCTCTTTAATTTTCCTGTTGTTTAAAATTTGAACCATGATTGTGGCCCAGCTATATCATATGTTTACGGGGTAGAACATGATTTGCTTATAAATCCTCCTTTGGAATACATTATAAAACTGTTGAGCATGAAAACTATCACAAGGTTATGTTCAGTAAGACACAAAAAGTAACATGTACAGCTATTAAGCCATTTGGTGCCTGCCATCAAGCTGTGGGTAAAAAGTTAGAGAGAGGTAGAGGGAAGGAGGAAGAGAGGGGAACGAAGTAGACTGTGGAATTGCTAATGATGAATTCGTAGAACCTGACGGCAAGGCCCAAAACGCAATCTGCAGCGGGTTGAAAAGAATGTTTGATCGGACAATAACATACCACAATATTACGAAAGACCTTACAAACTTATTCAGTGTCTGCAAGATATGCACTCAATAAAAACTCTTTTTATTGCGTTTATAGGAATATAAGCTTGTTATTTCGGGAGATCGTTTTTTTAGCGAAAATTGTTCGAGTATACGTGGAAGGTGAAATGCGTCACTTTGGCGGTTAGGATGATTATGAATCAAATATTTTTTCCTGAGCATGCGAATAAAAACATCAGGTAACTCTTTGGCAGAAAATGTAAACATAAATATGCCGACGTGGAAGGTGAAATGCGTCACTTTGGCGGTTAGGATGATTATGAATCAAATATTTTTTCCTGAACATGCGAATAAAAACATCAGGTAACTCCTTGGCAGAAAATTTAAACATAGATATGCCGACGTTATAACTGAACAGATCTGATGTTTTCAGTATTTTATTTTAAAAAAAAAAGTAGTTCGTGTGGGACAAATATCCGACATGGTTGATATTTCTAATGGCGCGTTTTTGAATACGGAACAGTATATTAATCAAGAAGATCTCTAGTAGCATTACCCCACACAAGAATACCATAACTAAGGTACGGAATAATCAAAGTAGAATAAAGATTAAGCAAAATTTGACTAGGAAAACACCCATACGTTTATTAAGAACACCCGTGTTTTTAGAAAGAATATAAAATGGGATTTCAAAGATAAATCGCTATCAATAAAAAGCCCTAGAAATTTTATACTACTGGCTTGATTTTATTCAATTTCATTAAATTTATTACGGAAGGGAAGGGTTTTAAGACTGTTGCTAAAAAGCACACAATAAGTTTTTTTCTATATTAAGTGACAATTTATTAGCGTATATCCAAGACTGCACAGATTTAAGTTCTTTATTTATTGTATTCACAAGAGTATAAGGATCTCTGTGCGTGAAAAAAAAAATAGAGTCATCAGCAAAACAAATAAAGGAAAGAGCTGGTGAGGAACTAGGAAAATAATAAAGAGCCCTGTGGAACACCACATGAACTTAACTTCAACTGAGAATCATGGCCATTTATAGTCACAAATTGTTGTCTGTTTGATAAATAATCTCGAAACCAGTCCAAAGCCTTCCCACGTGCACCATAATGTCGTAGCTTATAAATCAAAATATCGTGATCGATTGTGTCGAATGCCTTCGAAAAATCAAGACAAACTCCAATTGTGTGGGAGATGTCATCTACAGCATAAGCAACTTTATGGATAAACGTGAGTAAGGCATGGGTTGTGCTGTGGTTTTTCCTATTAAAACCAAACTGGGAGTTACAAAAAACTTCACACTTTTCGAGAAATTAGTGTGTGCGCGTATATACCAACCTTTCAAGAAGTTTTGAAAATGAAGTTAGCAGATAAATAGGGCGATAATTTGTAACGGATTCTTTTTGCCCTTTTTTAAGAATTGGTACTACTTTAGCTATTTTCATTATTTGAGGAATTATGCCAGTAGATAACGATTAATCAAAGATATGTGTTAATGGTGAATCTACTTCATTAATGATGTTTTTAAGTAGAAAATTTGTGATTCCATCACATCCTGAGCTTTTCTTTGTGTTCAAATTTTGCACTATGTCTTTAATTTCTTCTTCAATGACTGGTTCGAAAAAAAAAAAGAGACCGCTGATTCTGATCTTTTAGAAAGTAATGAAAATCAATATTTGAATGCGGAATACTGCTGGCAAGATTAGGTCCTATGCTTACAAAGTATTCATTGAATACTTCTGCCATATGAGCTTGATCTTCAATATGCTTGTCATTGTAAATGATATGCCTAGGGGGTTCGTTGTTTTTGTTTCAATTATCACCTTCCACGTACTCTTGATGTCATTTCTATGCTTGATAAACTGCTTTGAAAAATACATTCGTTTGGCTAAGCGTATAGATGATGTAAGAACGTTGCGATAATGCACATATACCTAGACCGAGTTCGACTGTTAGGATAATTTCTGTATTTATAAAAAAAGGTATTTTTACGATTAATAGACCTAAGGAGAGATTTTGTGATCCATGGGTTTTGAGAACCCTTTTACGGTTTAATCGAGCAAATGGTTTAATGGGTATAGAATTATATGGGGAGTATTTGTGAAAAATGTTCAAAAGCTAAATTTACATCGCTTTGGTTATTAACAATTGACCAATTAACAGATCTTAGTCTCTCCCTAAGTCTGTTAAGATTAGTTTCTGACATTTATCGAAAACCAGTACAGTACTCTCCTCGTAATCGGGTATCGCTTAAACGGGTACTCCGTTTAATTGGGTAGTATAATGTCAAACTCAGTTCCAATGCACATTAACATTACCTGATAATCGGGTCGCCTCTCCGCATAAATGGGTAAATAATTTTCTTCTAATCTAATTTCTACCCACATTTTATCGCAGATATAACGCTTTAAGAAATCATGAATGCCAAATTTTCCACGGCTAATCGCATTCTCTGCTTAATTTGCAAAGAGGACTGATCATCTGGTGAGTATAAGCATGAAAACACATGTACCAGTACTGACTTGCCACACGTAAACAAACATTGCACACGTAGCTGGCACTCACAATTGCATAGACAGACAGGAGTTGAACACACTTGCGCTCCTCCCTTACTCCGCAATAACATTCACAATATACGAGAAGTTTACAACGAAAATCAGGCCTTGTACCAGCTCCATAATTTTGCTTTTCCCTAGTCACTTTTCGAAAAGTAACCAAACGTTCTACGTGACTATAGTGCACGCAAAGAGACGTGTTAATTTCGGAAAAGGCCTGCCTGTTAGCGAGGAGTCTATAGTCAAACGACAAAGTTTTCTGAAGACATATTATTTGTCCATTAAATGAGTGTAAAATTATTGCTCGTGACTGAGCAAGTGTATTAAGGTATGTAATGTGCCATGCGAACACACGTGTTAAGTAGGCCTATACAGTGTAGGTGTTTGGTGCAGTGTACAATGCATGTATACATTCACATTGTGTGTGTGTCAATAATTGTGAATGAGACGTGTTCTTCTGTTAATCGGGTATGGTAAGAAACGCTCTGCCTACCCGATTATGCGGAGAGTACTGTATTGAGCGAATAAGAAGAGGCATTACTTATGTTAAAATTGGGCATAACAGCGAAAATCGGAAAATGATCAGATACATCAGACATTATTATACCAAACGTGATATTAAGAAGGGAACTATTAACAGATATGTTGTCAATTAGAGTTGCTGTGACATCAGATATTTGAGTGGGCTTCTTTATAAGAGGTGAAAAAGACTCGGATAACATCACGTTGAGAAAGTCTTGGCATGTGGAGTTGGTATGACAATCTAAAAAGTTAAGATTAAAATCACCCATGATAAAACAACTTTTATTCTCAAAATATTTATCAGCTAAAAGTACGGATAAAGATTCAATAAATTCAGTGGGGTTTGTATTTGGAGGTCTATTATTATTTCACCTGATGATGATACTCCACTCACTCCCCTTTCCTCTCATTATGTTTCTTTAATGACCTCTATTTTACTATAATCACGGAATTTAGACTCTTTTTTAAAAGAAAGGCAAGCCTTACAACTACTTTCTGTTCAGACTGAGCGGTTCCATGATGATTTCAGCAACTCGACTCGTTTAAGCGGTTAAAAAACAATAGCGTAGCTGATTATATCGTGATGTTGTCTCTTAGAAATCCGAAGTGGACAGCCCCAGTCACACAGTGCTGTGCGATGAGTTACGTCCGCCGCGGATAGATACGGATGAGTGAACGCAGGGGGACGCAGCATGGACGCAGGCATCCGCAGGGACGTATGACCCTGCGGGACGTAGGGACGTATTACACGCCGGACGCAGAGCATTATGTGACTGGGGCCTGGGAATGAGTGCAGGGCTAGCTCTTTGCGACTATAAAGATGTGCGTATATTATCCGCAATATGAGGAGGGAGAAATAGCGCTTTGGGACAATTATGAAAATAATGATCCAATCGCTGTTCATGGGGGTACCATTCATGAGCATTTTTTTTTTTCGAGCTCGAAAAAGAGCCGCGCTTCGCAAACATGCACTGGTCATTAGGTCGCGCGCTTTTTCGAAAGTTGGCTTTGATAATTATGTGCATTGTTTACGATTAGACGACTTGTTGATATTATTTCGATTACTATAGTACACAAATGAGGACTTCATACAATCTAGTATGCGTATAACACGTTTAGAAATATTCCCCGCTCAGTTGCTTCAGTCCCTCAAAGAAAAAAAAAAGAAAAAAAGAAAGGTTCCTAATTTCCAAATTTGTACCCCCTTATCATAAAAATGCAAGATTCCGGTCTGTATGACAACGTATAAATAGTACTATAGCATTACAATCGCCTTCACTTGTTGCATTTCCACAACTCACGACTGGAGACATCAAACGAGACTTCTTTCCAGGGGGAATATCACGAAGAATACTTGCTTTCCTGTGAGTTCCTTCGGTCGTCTGATTCTACATGACGCAATTAAAGAACGGTTTATAATGCTTTAACAACCATACCGAAAACTATCGTGAGCATTTTTGCTAACTGTAAATGTAACATATTATCATGTATTGGTATTTGCATATTACAGTACTAGTTTGGTATGTGTAGGCCTAATAGTATACTCTCTCACACATTCGATACAGGAGAAACAACCTGTCTTTTGTTGACCAAGAGCAATAGATGAAAATGTGACTATTAATCAAGGACATCTTATTTCGGGTAAGCGCCGTCCTCTCAATTAGGTGATAGAGATGTAGATCTCTACCAGCATGATATTATTATTATTATTATTATTATTATTATTATGCACGACCTATACCAAACGCTGCATTGACACAACCTGTGGTGTCTGTGGCGTAGGAAATTCGAGTGCTATTATGTGCACAAACATGAACAGCAGAAGGAGTTCGCTATGGTAACGTAAAAGGCGCTGAATTTTGCAAGTTGATGCAATGTTCAATCATGAAATATTTTCTCTTTATAGGATTTCAGTGTATTCTCCTTCAGGTAAAGAGTGTGTACGCAAAACGGGAATTTTAAGGGGCCGGCTACAGCCCCTATACCTTCTTCTCTCTATAGCTCCACTAATAAAGATCACGACTTGTTTCCTCTCCTATCACTTCTAATTGTGTTACTTCAGACTATGAATTTCTCAAAGTTTTCGGTTGTTTGTTTTATTTTGTTTCTGTTTTTTATTGGGGGGGGGGGGGGGCTAATCTGTTACTGTTTAACCAGTAAAAAGTTTGTGGATATGACGTGGAAAACCCTTTCAGAAAGTCTCACGACATAATATATATCTCTTGCATCATGAGAAGAAATTGAACCGTCAAAGCTTTGCCATCTATCTTTCTTATTGACATACGGATGTACATAGGAATCATTGTTTACACTTCTAAAATAGGAAAATCCTTGAGTATTAAAGGATAATATCTATTATTTCTATATCACGCCAAATGCGCACATGTGCTTGCAGAAAGCAAAGGTAACATGGGTATACACAAGAGGAAACGTCAACCTGCTTGAAATCCTTCCTCGGGATCATTTAAGAAGTTTCTGTATAGATCCGGACACCCACAGATTGTTCAAACATTCTCTTCAGTTCTTTGCGATGAAAAGAATCAGTCATGGGACAACTCATTAAGCACGCATACCTTGGATGTAAAGCATGACATTAGCATCTATCTATGATGAGACTAACATCTTCGTAACCGCACGAGTCGTGCATTTATTTTGATCAACACTTTCGGGGGAAAAAAACACACAAGACAAGATAAGAGAAAGATAGGTCCTCGGTAATGTGTCTTCTCTCTTTCCACCCTGTAGTGTATATCCAAGTAGTCTACATCTGCTGTTTTCTGTTCTTTTCTTTTCTTTTTAATGTACCTTTGAGCCTAATCAGAAATAAAGTGATTCCACCGTAGTGATAACTAAGGCCGGAATTCTAGTTCGGGCTATGAAGAATCGATAATGCGTGTTCAATTGCCGTATGTATCATGTGATTAAGTAGTTACAAATGCTGCTAAACTTGATTTTTTTTTAGCCTAAAACTGATAAATTGAAGGGTAACAAGCAATTTTATTTTACCGTTATGTCATCTTTGCTGTAGTTAGGGCCTATTTCAAAGATGATTTTCGATAAATGAAGGAAAGATATTATTCAGAGGGGTGAAGGTTCAGGTGTGAGTTTGTGGAGGGATACAAAGTGAAGAAACTCACACATGATTTTTTTCATTAGTTGACGATGTTGTTTATAATGCATTATTGGTTAGGATCCGTAATAACACAATGGAGAGATAAAATCATGAGAGAAAATGGCGGAACAATAATATTTAACTCTGGGGTATCATTTGACCGCCCGAAGATACAATGAGGAAAATGATTATCACGTGACTACGCAGTCTTCAGCGAAAGCTATGATTTATAGAATTCTCTTTTGTCTATGTCTGTCTCTTGGGATCCTTATTTGTGAAATAATTATAGCTTTTAGCATCTTCACTCGAATAATATCTATAAAACAAAAGAAAGGGAAATGTGAGGGGAAAAACCCTGTGGTGGATGCGAAGCTGAGGAGGGATCCTGCAGTGACCGTACCAAAGAGGTTCTATTAGGTAAAAGAACCTCATTAGAATGTAAGAAGCAGGGTGTGTGTGTGTGTGTGTGTGTGTGTGTGGGAAATAAGTTACCCACTGGAGAAAAGATGCAAAAGATTATTGTTGAATTAATAAATGAGGAAAAAATCCTTGCGACCAAGGCTGGGAAGCTACATGTACATTTACAAAAATGGGAATATTTTGAGACTTCGTTGAATACACCAGTCTGAAGCTACGTGCAACGTCTGTGACTTTTATGAAAATAGTAATGTTTCCATAGTATTCCACTCTTTTCTCCCCCCCCCCTTTTTTTTTCTCTTTTCTCCCCCTCCTTTCCCATGCGTTCCTGTCAGCCTGTTGGCGGGCTGATTATATAACTATATTTACTATATTGTGATGTGTAGGCAAGAGCAGTTAACCAAATTAGGTGCATGTGTATGTGTGTGTGTATGGGTGTGTTTGTGTGTGTTTGTGTGTTGCATGGGTACAGATAGGGGTGGGGGAGGAAACAGGAAGGGAGGGAACTGGTGGGGGTGGTCATAGGGACTCAGGAAGGGATATGAGTTAGTAGGTGGACGGGTATTGGTTGATAAATAATATGGTTCCATTATTTATCACTGTATAATTTTGCTGCATAATTCATTTGGATGATTATTAAGATTAATGCTAGAAGAATTGAATTATCACTGTTAAATTTAAGCATTTTTTTTGAGAGCATAGGGGAAGTGACTGTATGTAAATTGATAATTGTTCATGAAAATGTAATTTTTGTTATGTCATTATGTACAGCAATAGCAAATTTGCTATTATGATCACAAATGTATATTTTCGTCATTTCAATTGTAGCAAATGAAAATTGTTATTTTTTTTTCTATTACTTTGAATGGAACAGAATAAATATCGTTGAAAAACAAAAAAAGTGTGTCTGAGTGTGAAATTGTTACATTTCACAGAGTGACGACGGTAGGACGCACGCAGAGCGCAATGTCAGAATCATGTCACAATTGCTTTGTTAGATCGTACGGCACGAAGCAACACACGATGTCAGAATTGCTTTGTGATGTCATAATTGCTTTCTCAGATATTGTTACATTTCACAGAGTGGCCGAACGAAGCAGCAAGCAATGTTATAATCACTTGATGACGTCACAAGTGTTTTGTTGCATTTCAAAAAGTGTGTGAAGAAGCGCGTGATATCAGAATTGCTTTGTGATGTCACAATCGTTTTGTGACATCATTTCTATTTGGTAAATGTTGTACTAAACAGTGATGTCATTTTCTAAATAGTAGGCCTATACCGTGGAGTGCCAAACAGGCCAACACTCTAAAATAGTTGAAATTATATTTTGGATCAAAAATCTATTCTCTACTGATTGGTTGAAAGAGCTTCACTTTATTATAGGTATTTTCTGCTATGTCAGAATGTTGGCATGTTTGACACTCCATGAAGGACTATTTGCAAAATGACGCCACTTCTATGGCGACATTTTGCAAATACTTTGTAGTATAAAGCAATTCTGAAATTGTGCGCAGTTTTGTTTTCGCGGTGTGAAATGGCACATTAAAAAAACAAAAACAATTTTGACATTACAAAACAATTCTGACATCGCGCACTGCGCCGTACCGTCACTCTGTGAAATGCAACAAGTTATTTCTAGCTCAGGTTTGAGTTTCTTCAGTTTGTCTCCCTCTACAAATGAAAATTTGTTAAGATCGCAACTGCTGATCTGTAAATTAACAAACATGTCGGAAAAAAGGAACCAGTGGGATTCGAACCTGTCATCTACAGTAGATGACAGGTTTGAGTCCCACTGGTTCCTTTTTTCCGATATAAAATGTGTGTTTCAATCATTTCCTTTGTCAGGTTCTATTTCCAAATAGTGAGGATATTGCACACAAAGGATTTTTTTTCTATATTGTGACGGATGAAAATTTTCTATTTGCTTATTTACTGCAGTAATGCCAAATTTATTTGCTTTCTTATGTATCATATGACAGGAAGTGATTAGATATCAGTGAAAAAAAAAATGCCCCTTGTCAAAAGTAAACTCTCTGCCCCTGAAAAATAGCTGTAGGCCCCTCATACTTTGAAGTTTAGGCTAAATGTGAAGCTATGAGGGTGAAAACTATGGGGGACTGGAGGATGAGATGGCCATCCAAACAATTATTGCAAATAAGAACCTACCCCCATTGCCTCAATACACACAAACACAGACAGACAGACAGACACACAGACAGACACACACACACACACACACACACACACACACACAAACCTTCCTCAATCTATGCTAACTTTTCACGTTTTGCTGTCTCTTGCTGTCCTCAATATCTCAATCTAACACAAGGTTATGAAACCACCAAAGGAAAATACTGCATTCCCACAATTTACTTCACATTGAGTGACGATTTATTTCAAAAGTGTTGCTTTCTTCATAGAAAATATAAAGTAAAAAAAGAAATACATTTACCATTCCATATGCAAATGCACAAAAGGATCAAACCACCATTTCATAACATATTTTGAAAGCATGTTACGTGAAAGAACGAATAGCACAATTCACTGAAAGACCACTGATTACAAACATTCTGATTTCAAGTACTGAAACCAGCAAGGGATGGGAAAATGAATGGCAGATGACTTGCTTATGATAGCTGAGTGAAAGACAGAAGTGTGAAAGACCATCTGTGAGATGGTGAATTTGTCACAATCTCTCAAATTCACTGCATAAAGTCATAAAAGCCATCCCCCCCCCAAAAAAAGAGAGTTCTTCCTTGAAAAGATTCACCCAGCCAACTTAATTGCCATTGATTGTAATCGCTTTAGAATGAAATACTACCCGCCAACGGCGTAGCCAGGATTTCATCTTAGGGGGGGGCGGTTAGTCTGCGAGGGAGCGAAGCGACCGAGCCCGAGCGAGCGGAGTGAGCGAGGGGGGGGGGGGGGGAGGGGGTAAGAACTTTTTGCATTTTGATGTTGTAAATGGTGCAATTTGATGCATGTTTTTGCGCGTTTTATCGACGTGAAACAGTCCCACTAGTTTAAGATAGCAGTTTATTTTGATGTCGATTATTATTGAACAATTTGCCTGTAAAATGGTATAATTTAAATACACTTCTTGTATCAATTCTTTTCACTGAATCATGAACGCGACTGAACCCGAGTGACCGGAGCGAGCGAGGGGGAGGGGAGGGTGTGGGAGGGGGGGTGTCCCCCCTCCCACGGTGAGAACTTTTTGCATTTTGATGTTGCAAATGGTGCAATTTGATGCATGTTTTTGCGCGTTTTATCGACGTGAAACAGTCCCACTTGTTTAAGGTAGCAGTATATTTTAGTGTAGATTATTATTGAACAATTTGCCTATAAAATGGTATCATTTAAATACACTCTAGTATCAATTCTTTTCACTGAATATCATGAACACGACTGAACCCGAGCGACCGGAGCGAGCGAGGGGGAGGGGAGGGTGTCCCCCCTCCCACGGTAAGAACTTTTTGCGTTTTGATGTTGCAAATGGTGCAATTTGATGCATGTTTTTGCGTGTTTTAACGAGTTGAAACAGTCCCACTTGTTTGAGGTTGCAGTATACTAATTGTTTACTGTAGATTATTATTGAACAATTTGCCTATAATATGGTATGATTTAAATACACTTCTTGTTTTAATTCTTTTCACTGAATATCATGAACGCCACTGAACCCGAGCGACCGGAGCGAGCGAAGGGGGAGGGGAGGGTGTGGGAGGGGGTGTCCCCCTCCCACGGTAAGAACTTTTTGCATTTTGATGTTGCAAATGGTGCAATTTGATGCATGTTTTTGCGCGTTTTATCGACGTGAAACAGTCCCACTTGTTTAAGGTAGCAGTATATTTTAGTGTAGATTATTATTGAACAATTTGCCTATAAAATGGTATCATTTAAATACACTCTAGTATTAATTTTTTTCACTGAATATCATGAACGCGACTGAACCCGAGCGACCGGAGCGAGCGAAGGGGGAGGGGAGGGTGTGGGAGGGGGTGTCCCCCTCCCAGGGTAAGAACTTTCTGCATTTTGATGTTGCAAATGGTGCAATTTGATGCATGTTTTTGCATGTTTTAACGAGTTGAAACAGTCCCACTTGTTTAAGGTTGCAGTATATTTTAGTGTAGATTATTATTGAACAATATTTGCCTATAAAATGGTATCATTTAGATAATCTTCTTGTATTAATTCTTACACTGAATATCATGAACGCTGTCTGTTCAGCAATCAAACAGAAAAAGCATGCACACGAGGGTGTAGATAGGGGCATATCCCCTCCCACACGAACGTGATTTTGCGTTTTCAGACCTGTAATTCAGCGATCTGGTGCACATTTTTGGTGCAATACTTTTTCATCGAAGTGTTAAAATCACGGAATTTAGCTCTTATTCCGAATGTGCACCATCTGTGTGCATGTATAAAGTCTAGTGAGGTAGAGCTTAGGGGAAGGGGGATTTCCCCTCCCGCTCGCGGAGCTTTTGCGTTTTTAGAATTGAAATAAAGCGATCTTGGTATAGCCACAGTCTACTTCTATGCATGGCGGAAGGGGGGGGGGGGGAGGGGCGGGCGAGCAGGGAGAAGGCGTGCGCGAGTGTTATCTCCACCCTTCCCTTCCGATGGAGCTTTTGCCTTTTTAAGGTTGAAATTGAGATATCTCGTATACGCATATTTGATGGAATCAACATTTGGGAAATCACAAAAAACAACAACACAAAACAACTGATGGGGGGCGGGACTGAGGGAGGAAAGGGTCGATTAAAAGGGGAAACTCCCCTTATACATGAGGGAACCTTGAGTTTTCGGGATATAAGTGATAAGTCTTGTGCACTCAGAATTATTCATATTTTTTTTGCAAATCTAAAAAGTGTACTAAGCTAGGGAAAGAGGCACAGAGGGGGAGGGTTTGGGAGGGGGATATCCCCCTCCGAAGCACGAGAGATTTTGCATATTTTGAATTGAAATTCAACGATCTGGTGCACACTTTTAGTGAAATATTCAAAACTAGATATATCGCTACGGCTACTGATATGCCTCCGCCATAATGCATGGTTCTCCTAATAGGTCTATAGTACAATGTCTTGACAATGTGTGATGACAGTTTCACACAATTGGCAAAATATTAAAATGACAGGTTTGACACAAATGTGCGAATGTTCACTTTCCTAGAACTAGGTTCAATTGGATGAATGATTAAAATGTCAGAGTGCAGGTATTTGGGGAACTGATGATTTTTACTTGACTTTTGACCCTTTTATAAGTTTATGCATTGACTAATTTTCAAGGTATTGAGAAAAAGTGTAATTTCAGTATCAAATGGGAAAATAGCATTATCTAAACCTGGTCTTTGACCTTTGACCTCACAGTTCCAAAGAGAATCACTGTTAGGTTGAACATGCATAAATATGTAAGTTTCATGATGATACCTTGAGTTACTTTTGAGATATGGAGGAAAAAGTGCAATTCAGCACTTTCATTTGAACTTTGACCTTTGACCTTTTGGCAAGAAACTTCCCACAGAATATATATTGGGTAATACATGCCATACATCAAGTTAAAAAAAAAAACCTTTAGGCATATTGCATTTTAAGGAAAGTAGTGATATTTTGAGGAGTTGACCTTGACCTTTGACCCATGACCCCCAACTTCCCTAGATAATCACTGCCTATCGGTACAAGCATATATACTAAGTTCCATGAAGATACCTTGAACCATTTGCGAGATATGGAGAAAAACATGAAATTTCAATTCTTTTTTCACAAAATAACCTGTGACCTTTGACCTTTGACCCTGTGACCCTAAAATCCACACAAAGTATTATCCCCCAAGGATATACCCTCATACCAAGTTTGATGTAAAACCACCACACGGTTCTTGAGATATCGACAAAAACAAAACGGGACGGACGGACGTACGGACGGACGTACGGACGGACGTACGGACGTACGGACGGACGGACGGACGGACGGACGACCCGAAAACATAATGCCTCCGGCCACTTCGTTGCGGAGGCATAAAAATATCTTATTTGATGAAAGGTTGCAAAGGAGACCCGCTTCATGTGCATGCATACAGATATACACGCATTTTTTTTTTCCGCCTCCCAAATCCCCGGTCCAAATCTTAGGGGGGGGGGCGACCGCCCCCATCGCCCCCCCCCCCCCCCCCCCCCCCCCTGGCTACGCCAGTGCTACCCGCCCATATAATTCCGATGGATTCAGAACAGTGGGTGAATGATTTCAGGCAACCTTGTTAAATGAGCAGCAAGATAGGATTGTCTCTTTGTTGTCTTTTGTTTTTTGCAAATGCTGGCAGAGACAATTATATTGTTTCAGCACAGAAATTTAGGAATATATGCTAATGAAAGTGTCCGGTATAAATGTGCTGTTCAGAAACTCAACAGCATGAAAGACGGGTATGTGATATTTGTACTGCCTTGAAACTAATATGAGAAATAATTATGACAAACAATGTATAAGTTGAAATAATCAGAAAGACCATGGGTGAAAACTACTCAACAATGAGTGCAATATTGGTACAAGTCTAATTACCAGTTTCCATATTTCTCTCTATTACAACAAAAATAATGGTTTGAATGTACATAATATTTCACATTGAAGTTGATTCAGCAAATGAAAATACTGGTGTTGATCGAAGTACAAATTTTCTGGCGCTTAACCATGCTCATGTGACAGAAGAAAAGTGTGCACATGGGCAGAATAACATGGTCGTACAATGAAATCTCATTACGAAGAAGACAGGTATGACAAAACTTGATACGACAACAAATCTAATACTCAGGGTATTTTTCACAGTCCCGAGGTCCTTGTTTTTCTGCGATTCCACTGTACGTTGTTGTTGCTTTCTTTTTTCATAATTTGTTTCTATAGAGCAATAAAAGAGTGTACTCTAAAGATTTTGAAATGATTTTCTGGACATCACAGATGTATAATTGGTATTCTGTTTCTGCATAAATGTTATTAAAAGTGCATTACATCAGTATCATAATTTGCAGTGAAGAACGTTTTCTGTAACCAACAAATTTTGTTCTCTTGACATTCAATTTGCATTCCACTTTATCGAAGAAAAAGTACATAAATCCTTCACCATATGTCATGGAAGAAAGTGCAAAAGAAACCCATATCTAATCTTCCCACCACCTACATTTGTATACTCCTATGCTAAAATGTCTCGGAAACTGATATTTTCTCATTTACTTGTTTATCATGATTACATTTCAAAATGCACCCATGACAGTTGGCTGGAAAGTACTACATAATTGATTTTATTTTGCAGTTGACAATTCATCTCATGAGTATTACAGATGTGCACCATGATATCAGAAGAAAAGTATGATAATGATTGACAAGACATACTGTGGATGAAAATGCTTCCAGTACACATTATCTTGACTTACTGTTACTGATTACTTTGAAAGTGACTAAATGAAAAAAAATGGCATGTACGAAAAGAAGAAATCACTCTTCACACTTATTCCTTGCCACACTTTCATATTCCTTTGTGAAATCAAAATCACACAGTTGATTGAAAATTATCTGAATCAGATCTGGATGTGTCACAAGACTTTAGGCCTACCACACATGAGTCCACAGATCAACTGCAGAAGAAGAAGAAAGAAAAACAAAAAACACATGCCACATTTCTTTTAGACTGCCTGTCTGAAGTCAAATTCAGGAGTTATGAAGTGTACGAAAATATCTCCATATACACATTTGGCGCATCATCATAGAATGCCCAGATGTACTCTCTAGTTGACAAAGGCCACTTCGTCTGGACGAGGTTTTCCACTACCTGACACATGGGGCATAATTCTGCAGACAGTTACTGCCAGGACTAGGATGATCACTGCAAACACTGCAAGTGAGGCTGGCATGATCCATCTTTCAAAGATAGAGTAGACTCTGTCCGGCTGCACTGGCTCCAACTCGGTAGTGTTCTCAACATCTACGTAGAAGATATTGTGTAGAAGACAACAGGAAGACAAAATATGCAGGTTATGCATACTAGTCAAAATCAATCGTATCATAATATTTTGTGAAAATGAGTCTATATTTTATCCTCCCAAAGGTATCAAAGCTTTATCTAATGTTCATGGGCCAGGTGAATCTGTAACTTTGATTTGACAAAACTCATTTTACTTCAGTTCATTTCATTTAACAAGGCAATCGCCAAATTGTGTCTCGCCCATTCACGTACAAGGAATTAATATTTTTTATAACTCCCAGAAGTTAATTGACCTGCTTATGACCTTTGACCTTGTGGTGACCTTCAACACCCTAAGGGACATTTACCATCCAAGTTTGGTCACAAACGGACAAAGGGATCAAAAGTAATGAGCCATAATCGAAACGCGCCATAAAAACTTAACATTGGACCCTAAAAATTTGTTGACCCCTTTCTGTGACCTTTGACCTTGTGATGACCTGTAACTCCCCAAGGGACATCTACCGTCCAAGTTTGGTCACAAACGGACATAGGGATCAAAAGTTCAAAAGTTATGAGCCACAATCAAAATGCGCCCTAAAAACATAACATTGGGCCCTAAAAGTTTGTTGACCCCTGTCTGTGACCTTTGACCTTGTGACGACCTTCACCTCCCCAAGGGACATCTTCCATCCAAGTTTGGTCACAAACGGACAAAGGGATCAAAAGTTATGAGCCATAAACAAAATGCGCCCTAAAAACTTAACATTGGGCCCTAAAAGTTTGTTGACCCCTGTCTGTAACCTTTGACCTTGTGGTTACCTTCAACTTCCCAAGAGACATCTACCATCACCCAAGTTTGATTGCCATTGTAGCAACATGTGCTGAGTTACGTGTGATAAGAGTCTTGCAAGTAAACTTTAACGTATGACCTCAAATGACCTTTGACCTTATCATGTGACCTCTTACGGCACCATAACATGAAGGTACCCCCAGTGCATCCATCACCCAAGTTTGATTGCCATTGTAGCAACATGTGTCGAGTTACATGTGATAAGAGAGTCTTGCAAGTAAACTTTAACGTATGACCTCAAATGACCTTTGACCTTATCCTGTGACCTCCAACGGCACCATAACATGAAGGTACCCCCAGTGCATCTATGACCCAAGTTAGGTTGTAATCCAAGCAACTTATGTGAAGTTATTTGTCAAAAGAGAGTCTTGCAGGTAAACTTTAACATAGAAAAGAGAGTCTTGCACATACCCTTTAATATATGACCTCAAATGACCTTTGACATCATCACATGACCACTGACAACACCATAACATGAAGATACCCCTAGTGCTACTATCACCCAAGTGTGGCTGCCATTGCTGTAACAGTTGCCAAGTTATGCATCATAAGAGAGTCTTGCAGGTAAACTTTAACATTTGTGACGGACGACGGACGGACGACGGACGGACACCATTTGGATCCCTTAGTCTCGCCTTCACCTCCGGTGGGCGAGACAAAAAGAAAAGAGTACATAATGCATGATGGTACAAATTGTATGCATAAGAATCATTCTAAGTCATGCTGGAACACCAGGGACAATAGCTGAATGATAATTTCAGACAAAGTCAGTGAATCTGAGTTAGTGCAAGTATTGTGCATAATTTTCAGAATATGACTATAGACGTTGAACTCATTCATTGGCTCTGTCAGTTTTGAGATAAGAGAAAAAAAAAATAACTTTGACATTATACCTTCAAACTTTCAACAATTGCTAGATTCCCTTCCTCCCCTCCCCCCAAAAAAGAAATGTCACAATCTGACATAGACAGCTTCTTATTGCACTATGCATGACTGCATTTCATTCACTTTGACGGAGAGATCAGTTACCTTGTGACACTAAATCTGTAAAGAGCATCTATGTATCTTCATAAGTGTCAAGAAGGCAATGGAGGTTGTTTGTAAGTTATTACTGTGAAATGCAGAAGATTGCTTTGAGATGGTCACCACATAAAAGGACTCACATATACAGAAGTAATGAGGGTTCCACAAGCTGTGGAGGCAAAATAAATGTTCTAGCACAAAAGTCTTATCAGTAACATCATAATTGCCAACACCATGGCAACGTAGCTGAAGACAAGTTTCTGGATTTATGTTTGTACTCACATGTTTCACACTTCACTCCAGTCCAATGTGGTGGACAGTCACAGACTGGGGATCCGTTGTCGTCGTACAGACAGGTACCGTTGTGAAGGCATGGGTTCGGATGGCAGGCCCCTACTCCGTGCCTGAGGATGCTGTTTGGAACCTCTGCCTGAGTGGTAACTTCTGGAAGATGAGATATTGTTTCAAAGATTCCGCAATAGAGATCACAATATTTTGACATAGATATTATACCATCTTGAAATGTTCTCATGAATAGCAGCACCTCAGTCTACTATGCTATGAATATTTTTCCTTCCTTTTTTGCTCAGTGTTAGTTTGTAAAATGTTATCATATATAGTAGCATCTCGGCCTATACCACTATGAATAATTTTCCTTCCTTTCATGTTCAGCATCAGTTTGTCTCTCTTTGAGTAGGCTAAGTTGTAGCCCTATAATTATGGCATTGAATACTTTCTGAGCTTGTAATATTAAAACTCAATTCAACTGCTCCCAAAAATGCAATCATCAATTAACCTGAAGTGATTCTGATTGATTCTTGTTGATTGCACACATCATTACAGACTAATCCGGGGTCTAGCAACTTTGGCAACCCTAATTGAGCTTTTGTGAATACACAAAACAAAGTTGGAATCATCACAGTCACAAAGAATTCATGTATGTTCAACTCTGGTGAGGATCATGAAAAATTCATGTATGTTTAATTCTGGCGAGGATAAATGAGGCAATTGCCAAATGAGGCCTAAGCCCTTATACACTCAACAGAAAACCTGATAGTGCTTGCCACTTATTATCTAGAAAAGAATTTTGCATTTATGATGCCAAGGTGCTGCATTAGTCCTTGTTTCTTATTTACCTTCCTCACAAAGGATTCCATTAAATCCCTCTCTGCACAGACAGGACACACCTCCGCCCACGTGTGAGCAGGATCCGCCGTTCTTGCACTGACAGCTTT
This sequence comes from Diadema antillarum, assembly GCF_040938485.1. Taxonomy (NCBI): domain Eukaryota; kingdom Metazoa; phylum Echinodermata; class Echinoidea; order Diadematoida; family Diadematidae; genus Diadema; species Diadema antillarum. The sequence continues at coordinate 1,826,778 of NW_027271032.1, read as the reverse complement.
CATCTCCATCTGAATAGGAATGGGCCAGGCATACTTTGGTGAGACTAGCAGTAGCTCAAAGATTCCACATACAATCTCGATTCCTACTACGTAGCAAAAGTAAATTGGTAAATACCGCCGAGAAAGATATTTCAGTTTTAGTGCTCATATCACTCATCTCTTGAAAGAACAGACTAAATAACAAATTCCTGACAATAAGAATCAGTGAATAATTATATCATTTAAACAACAAGGCTTCGGGAGACAAAATTTTTGAAATATTGCTGTTTAACAATCAATGGACTTGTTGTTCTACTTATTGTATCTGGGTGTGATAATGTTCTGCTAGTTCTTGCAGTTTTACTTGCATATTGGTGTTACACAAAGTCCATTATCTGCTTTGCATTTACTGCAAAATAATCATTCAGAACAGTTTCCATCACCATCAAACTTAAAGGTGTATAAGGACAGTGCAACATTTGGCTTCTTTTTTTCTTCTTCTTGTAATATGCAATTCACAGGCAATAGCAGGGTGTGTTTGTTTAATCAATGTGTTCTGCTTGGTTTTTTTTTCACATAATTTCATTGTCATTTTACTTAAGTTATAACTTCTCTGTCATTTTCTAAATGACCTCTTATGGTTGACAGTGCTTTGTGAAATATGAAGTAATGATATCTCTGTCCAGACTAACTTGTATGATGTTAATGTAATAAAATAAGTAAAAAGTAGGCCAAGGTTTAACACCGCAGCCATAACGAACCTAACGCTCAACATTATTCACGAAAAATGGAACAAATACACCCACATCTATACAGATGGATCAAAAGACCAACACCAGAACACCAGCGCAGCAGTATACATACCAAAGCACAAAGTAAAAATTGCTCATAAACTTTCACCAATTTCAATATTCCGAGCCGAACAATTAGCTATAATATTAGCATTAGATTGGATTGAAGAGAACAAAATAACCAACTCAGTCATTTTTTGTGATTCTTTGAGCATTTTGTGTGACTTGAAAGATTCAAATACATCCCCTTTTACTATTGAGATTAGACAGAAATTATACGCATTAACAAAACAACAAAGTAAAGTCAATTTTGAATGGATCCCCGCCCACTGTGACATCAGAGGGAATGACAAAGTTGACACGTTAGCAAAAAACGCGCTGAAAAACACTCAGGAAACGGAAGTCTGTAGCAGCATAAGTGAGACGAATATTATTATATTCAATCATTATATGAAACAGTGGCAATTACAATGGGAAAACTCGGAAAGAGGTCGATTTGTATTTCACATACAGCCAAACATAACGCAAACATGTTAAGGCAATCTGTATTGCAGACGTGATGAGAACATTCTTCAAAGATTAAGAGTAGGAAGCTGTTTACTGAATGAAACATTGTTTGAATTAGGAAAACATATTGATGGTAAATGTTCTCAGTGCGGTACATTAGAAACGGTGCAACATTTCCTCCTAGAATGTACGGGTTACAAAGAATACAGAAATCAGTTGCAAATGTATCTTGGAGTAAGTAATCTTACTATAGGTATTATATTGAATCATCCTCAACAAAAATATATCATTTGTTTTGTTAGATGCACTGGTAAATATTGGATATTATAGTTTGTATTGATATGTTAACACTAGTTGTTTATGGAATAGCATGCATAATGATAAAAGTGCCCGGTGTGTATGCCTTAAAACCAAAATCTGTTTCAGGTTGACAGCAATTTGTTTCAATAAACCACAAAAATAAAGTTATTCATGCTAATATATACAATATACAATATATTTGCCGGGAGCTGTTGCACAGCAAGGACACAGAATAAAGAGCGCCATCAAACGACTTCAACCAGCAGTGACGACGTGACACACACGAACCGTACCAGGACTCGACAAGCCAACCCATACAACCCCAGCCTCAGCCCAGTCAGCCACTGTACACAAGCACAACTGCAAACGCACCGTACAGAGTGGCGTAAATAGTCAAGTCTGACTGAAAAACGCCAAAAAACTCAACAACAACAAAAGTTTAACAGCATTAAAACACGTTTATGAGTATGTGCAGTGCCCCTCAACATAAAGAACCAAGGGTGTTTTCTTACCAAAAACTGTTCCATTGTCTACACTCCTCCCTGTTGAAGATTAAAGCAAGAGATAAAGCACAAATTAATACTTTATCAAAGTCCATGCATATATAACTTCTCTCAATGATAATGAAATAAACATGTAATTGATTAAAAGATAATACTACGGTATAGTGCACAGAATCAAGTGTTTTTCATATCACTTCAAATAATGACCATTTTATCAACTGGCAGGAAGAAGTCCATTTCATTGTTGTTTTACCGTTTAAATTGAAGTGACACATGTACAAATATGCTTCTTTACAGAATTCCCAATCAGTTCTATCAATCTACTACAATTTCAGTATTGTTTGAACATTCAGATCAAATAAAAAATCTTGAGGTTAGGGTAAACAAATTTAGAAAGCTTCATAACTTGATCCATTCATCAAAACGATATATTTAATTCACTATTGAATATTACAGACACAAAAACCCCTATAAATCTACAGATGAAAAAGACACACAAAGGCTAAAAGCGAATAAGTAATCATATGCTGTCTGTTTCACTGTCAAATGTACAACATGAAATGCCTGAATGATACCACAAATGAGTGACAGTGACCAAAGTGCTTACAACACACAAACATTGATACTGACACCACTTCTTTGGACACACAAATCATCCAGAACAGTTGATTATATGTGACCCGCTACATCAAAAGGATCCGAAAGTCGAGGAAGGACAATTAAAAAAAAAATGACTTGATATTTTTCCCCTACTCTTCCACTTTGATTTCGTATACAACACGACTCATAAAAGTACTTGGTTGCGGAGATATTGGTGATTTTATGAGACCGTGTCGAGTGGTCTAGGAAATCAGCATTTTATAAAAATCGCCTTCAAAGTTTTCTTTCCATGCAATCGTGATCAAGGGGAGGTAAGGCAGTTTTCACCTCCTGACAATAGAAGTTATGCTCCTAGCAACCTCAGCGTTGTTCATTCAAGCTTAGCGCCAGCAGTCTACGTACAACCAATCAGTAACCAGGGCGCCACGCACTGACCAATAAGATCACTCCCTCATGGCTAGGGGCGGAGTCTATCTGCAGTGCTAAATCCAAATCTTCGGAAACCTTTCTGCTCCATTTAAGGACGTTCCTCAGTTGCAATGAAGTCCATGTCATTTTCTTCAAACTTTCCATACCGTAACTCTGACCCATCCGAAGCCCAAATATGTAAATAAAACCATTGGTTCATGTCCTTGGTTTTCTTCTACGGGACTTCGAAGAATATGACTAATCTGCCGTCCTGTACCAAAATGATAGCGTTACAGGATCAGTCATGATTGGCAACAAAATCTGCAATGACAAACTTAAATCCCCATAATTCTTTCAAAATCCACGTTATTTTCTCCAAATTTGCGAGAATTGCAGAAAAGGGTACCCAAAACGAGGAAAAGGTTTTAAAGTTAGGGTTACACTCTCATTCTTGAGCAAGCAGCGCCCTCACACAGCAGAAAACACCAAAATCTCTCAAATCCTTCTCTTCGACGTTTTCTTTCAGGGGTGAGCACAAAGACAAGGTTCATAAAATTTATGCTGTACATTCAAAACCCATGTCAATTTCACGAAACTTAACCAAATTGTAGAAAGAGGCTTACTAATTCCAGAAAAACAATCAAAGGTGGGGGTTCGTGTGCTCATTTTTGTGCTAGCAGCACCCCCATGCGACATATATCATCGTAAGTCCCCAAAATCTGGTCAGGAACCTATGCAGGGATGCCCTGACAGGGTGGGTTCATAAATCTCGCACTGTATATTCAAAACCCATGTCAAATTCATGGAAATTGACCAAATTGTAGAAAGAGGCTTACTAATACCAGAAAAACAATCAAAAGTGGGGGTTCATGTGCTCGTTTTTGTGCTAGCAGCGCCCCCATGTGACATATCGTAAGTCCCCAAAATCTGGTCAGGAACCTATGCAGGGATGCCCTTACAGGGTGGGTTCATAAATCTCGCACTGTACATTCAAAACCCATGTCAAATTCATGAAAATTGACCAAATTGTAGAAAGAGGCTTACTTATACTAGAAAAACAATCAAGAGTCGGGGTTCATGTGCTCGTTTTTGTGCTAGCAGCGCCCCCATGCAACATATATCATCGTAAGTCCCCAAAATCTGGTCAGGAACCTATGCAAGGATGCCCTGGCAGGATGCGTTCATAAATCTCACACTGTACATTCAAAACACATGTCATTTTCACGAAACTTGACCAAATTGTAGTCGAAGGCTTACTTATTACAGAAAAACAATCAAAAGTGGGGGTTCATGTGCTACCTTTTGTGCTGGGAGCACCCCCATATAAAAGAAATCATCCTAGGACCCCCAAATCTGGTTATAAAAATAACATGGGTGCCCTGATTAGGTGGGGTTCATGAATGTCATGCTGTACATTCAAAACCCATGTCATTTTTACGAAACTGTAACAAATTGTAGAAGAAGGGTTACTTAACGCAGAACAATTGTAAAAATGGGGGGTTCATGTGCTCGCTTCTGTGCTAGCAGAGCCTCCTTGCGACAGAAATCATTGTATAAGACCCCCAAATCTGGTCAGGAACCAATGCAGGGATATACCCTGCTGGGATGCATGAATCTCATGCGGTTCACTCAAAACCCCATTTTCTTTTCTTTCTTTTTGTTCAAAAAAAAAGAAATGTCGCTATGGCGACTGATGCCTCCGCCATAATGCATGATTCTCCCAATAGGCGTATAGTACAATGTCTTCACAATGTCTGATCCATGACAGTTTCACATATCTGGCAAAATATTGAAATGACAGGTTTGTCAGAAATGTCTTAAACTGGGTTTGCTATAATTTTCTAAGAGTGCAGGTACACATATCTGGGGAATTGAGAATTTTTACTTGAATTCCGACAGACCTTTATATAAGTTTATAAATGCATTGATTAAGTTCCAAGGTATGAAGAAAGAGTGTAATGACAGTACAAAATAGATTTTTTATTCTTATTTTTATTTTTTATTCTTTTTTTTTATTCTTATTTTATTATTATTATTTTTTTTTTTTTGGGGGGGGGCATTGAAACCTGGCCTTTGACCCTTAACCTTTGACCTTTGACCTTCTGGCTGGAAATTTCCCAGAGAATCTCCATTAGGTAATGCATGTATTAAGTTTTGAAACTAATAATGCAAGCATTGCATATACTAGTATATGAGGGAAATAGTAAAATTTTGAGGAGTTGACCTTGACCTTTGACCCCCTGAATATTGACCCATGACCCCTAAATTCCCTAGATAATCCCTGCCAGTCAGTACATGCGTGTGTACCAAGTTCCACGAAGATACATTGAACCATTTGCGAGAAAAGTGATATTGCAACATTTTCACCTAACCATTGACCTTTTGACCTTTGACCTTATGACATGAAACTCTCTCTGGAGAATCTTTACGCAGTAGTACATGTTCACACCAAGTTTCAAGAAAATACCTTTGGGCATTGCATAGATATGGGGGAAATTGCAACATTTGTAGCATTTGACCTTGACCTTTTGACCTTTGACCTCTTGCCAATGTCACTAAAATCTACTCAACTAATTCTCGCTATCGCCAATGACCTAAAAAGTACCCGGTTGTGGCTTTTTCGTCAAGATTTAGTGCACTTCGTAGCAAGGGCACTTCCGGCGCGGGGCATAATTTGCACAGCGCTAGCGTGCGCGTACGTGTACCTTACCTATAGCGCCGCGCCGACCACAGATACTAGTAGAGTATATAGGCGGCTGTACCACCCGAGCCAGAAAGTGGCCAGGCCTGTCATACTTGTACACTGTAGTCCCCGCATGCATTGCCCTAGGCTGGCGGCTGGCCTTGCATTAGCATGCACCATGCACGCAGCGCATAAGCTAACACATACCGGTAGAGCGTACTGCTTGATCAATGTGCACATCACAGATCAGTCATCTCTGCATACACTGAAAATATGCTGGAAAATATTCACCCACCTGGATATCGTCATGGAATGCCCATCTTTTTTTTATTTGTTCTCTGTCGAAATGTCGCGAACACAATCGCGAACGAACCGTGATCTCGAACTTATCCTGTCTCCGAAGCAACTTCTTCCAAGTAAGTACGTAGGCACTAGGCCTACTACCACTACTAGTAAGTCGCGCGTGCACGTACTGCGCTGTGGAGTCACCCGCAAACTTCACCCACGCGGTCACGTCACGTCTCGCATGCCAGTAAGGGTCCTATTTCTGCAGATTTTTTTCATTTATTGTCGCGCAAACAACACATGGCAGCTTCGCAGCAACAACCAATAGTCGTATTAACAGCAATTTCTTAAGAATGGAGGAATTTCAAATCGGATTAAAGCTGTAATTCAAGTCGAGAAAACAGGAAGTACATGTAGAATACAGTCGGTTGTGTGTGTAAATAGCATTAGTCACGTATCACGCGCATACGAACGGAAGTGACTTTGCTACCGGACTATCCCATAATGCACCGTAAATGACGCTTAAATCAACATCCGGGTACTTTTTACGTCATTGGCGATAGCGAGAATTGTCCCATCATACATCATCCTTGGACCAAGTTTGGTGAAAGCTGCTTCATCCAGTTTTGAGTTATCATGCAAACAGATAAATTTTAGGATTTGACCTTGATCTTTGACCTTTGACCTCTGTCCGATTTCACTGAAAAACTAATCAAGTAATTGTCCTATCATACATCATCCTCCAACAAAGTTTGGTGAACTTTGCTCCATCCAGTCTTGAGTTATCGCGTAAACGGATACAATTTCATGATTTGACCTCGACCTTTGACCTTTAGCCGATTTCACCCAAATCTAGTCAAATAATTGCCCCATCATACTTCATACTTGGACCAAGTTTGGTAAAATTCCAATAAACATTACCTAAGTTATCGCGTAAACGAAAGCGGACGGACGGACGGACGGACGGACAACCCGAAAACATAATGCCTCCGGCACCACTTTGTGGCGGAGGCATAAAAAAACATGTCACAATTGCAGTGATATGGTGGAAAAATATTCAGAAAGGAAGGTCCATGTGTTATTCCCTTACACAACCATAATGATATCATGGACGCAAGCATGGAAAACTCCACATTAACATGCTTATTTGTTTGTTTGTTTTACCCACTTGCTGTAAACCATGTGCAGAAAGTTATAATGGAGTAAGAAGAATTAATATAAGGAAATGGGAGTTTCGGCATTAGTCTGACGGTCCTCCAAAGGAAAAACAAATCTTAATATAATGACGTTGATTGTAGATTGCACGTGTTGGTTGTTGCAGTGGTTGGTAAAGTGCGTGTTGTGAACTATGGATATGTATACCTTGAGTACCCCCCCCCCCCCCCCGAAAAAAAAAAAAAATCATCTTTGCTTCTCCTTTTGTTACACCAGATTTGGCAATCAAAAATTAATGTCTGAATGGTGAAAGTGACAAATACACATTTGGTAATACTTTCGTGACCTTGTATTTTGTGAGAACAAAAAAAAAAACCAAACAAAACAAACAAACAATATTTTGTATTAGTAATGACAAGTTTAGATCTCATTTAGATTTTAAAAGAGATATTCAGATCGTTTTAGTTGTTAGACCTAAAGATGAAATTTGCGCCATATGTTTGTTTTGTTGTTGTTGTTGTTTTGTTTTTGTTTTTGTTTTTGTTTTGTTATTGGTGTTAACACCTAGTCTAGTAGACTAGTAGTCCCCGACTAGGGCCTATAGGCCCTAGGTACCTTAGCACTCGATTTGACCATGTTAATGAACAGATAATGAACTGCATGTCACAAAACAGATCTATGGATTGAAAATGGAAACAGCTCAGTTCCACTTCCAAGCTTCCCGATTCCGTCGATCAGTGTTATGCTACCATGACCATGTACATGTATATGCGGCTCGGACCGCTGAACTTTGCGTAGTACGTACAGATTGTAACACGTACATCACAGTCGGCACGCCAGCCGAGCGAGGCTGCCCAGGGCAGCCGCGGTGGGGAGCTGTCGGCTATCCGTACGTACCACACTCTAGCTCGAACTACTACAGTAGCAGCTGCTCAGCTCAGCTTGCTCAGCTCATCACTCGTGCGTGCGCTTCTACGCTTTTTGTTACGTCACTGAAACCTGCGCAGCTAGGATGCGCACAAACTCAACTGAGGAACGCCCTTAAAGTCAGAAAATCATGACCCAGAAAAACACTAATTTCTTGCCTTTCCTTCGATTGTTTAGCTTTGAAATTTCAGCAGATAGACGATACATTAGACTACAAAATTATGCCAAAAACAGAAAACAACCATTTTGACTGATTTTGATGATATGACTTCAAACTCAATTATCTCGGCTCAGCCGTCAGCAACTTTCAGATCCTTTGGTTGTGGCGGGTCACATATTAAGCATGAAGAATAGTTTCATATCTCACTTTTCCTTGCTGGTGGGGAAAGACAGAGATGCTGGTCGGAGTTAAGATTAAGGTAGAAACACACGAGACCATCGTCACAAGGCTGACATGAGCACACATCCTGGCCCTCTGCAAACAAGAATCCCAATCATGGCAATTTATGATTAGCAAGTACAAAACAACGTGAAAGTAATTTCATTATGATGAAATCTGATGAAAATTACATGTTCACCCAGCCTTTAATAGATAAATGTCTTGCCTCTGTTTGCACATTGTATTTGTATCTATTACACACTTGTTCTGTGCGTTTCTGTCTCTCATTGGTTCCTCTCACTGTCCCTCACCACATACTATTTTTGAAATCTTGCCTCTTCTACAGCTGTTGTAAATTAAAATCCAATTAAATTCACTGTAAAGCATGCCCAGATAATTTGTATCATTAACCCATTCAAGGAAGTTGAGTTCAGTTGAATTGGTACACAAAAATACTTAAATCATAGTAACTTAATTTCATTAATGTACATTGATAAAACTTTGTCCACAGCATAATATAAACAAAGCTGTCTCCACACAAAGAAAATCTTAATCGGCCCAGTGAGACAAATGTGTGTATATATATATATATATATATATATATAATTTTTTTTTTCTTAATGGGGATGTGCTGACATATGGTTTGATGATCATATACATACAAGTGACATCTGTCAAGAGAAAATAACAAAAGTAAATATAAAATGAATGAAAACAGGCAATACCACAATTATTTTTAAGATGAAATTGAGGGGGGAACTACATACCTTGTACAGCCAGTATGAAGGCACACTGAGTGGTTATGCCAGCATTACTGGTGAAAGTATAGGTGATGAAGTAGTTGCCTGGTGTGCTGAAGTCACTCTGTGGGGTGTGAGACTGACTGGTCAGAGTGCCCAATGCACTATTCTGGAGGGTTGGCTCAGTGTAGGGGTTGCAGCTGGAGGACGGGAAGTAACTGTATGACACTGGAGTGTTTTCCACAGGGCAGTTATTCAAAGCAAGGATCTCCTGTCCTGCAGAATCTGTAGAAACAGTGAAGCGAGTAAGTCAAACAAAATGTACAAATCACTGAAAACCTTTTAGTCCAGTCAATCTAGCGATTTTTAGGGGGTAACCCACCACTAATTGCAACAGTAGGAATTTCACTGCAGTGCAAGTCGTTGAGGCCTCCTGAACACCATACTAAAAGTCCCAAAAAATCCAGCGGGGCAAAATAGTAAAATTTGCATAATATGCAAATTAGCACCTGAAATGAGAGGAAATTGACAGATCTCAGCTTCCCGTCGTCTAATTTTAAAGATTTAAATGCATAAACTTATATTTTGTAAGTCAAAGAACACGATAGATGCCTTTTTGAATCGGTCGTACAAAAATAATTTACATAAAATGCAAATTAGCGGTAACTGTAAGAGCACATTCATAACAACAGTACTCAAGTTGGCATAATGAACGTTTTGCATATGGGGACGCGGGGTAGGGGGTAACTTTGGGCGCCTCCCAAGGGGCCGCTTTAAATGTGCACCACTTTTTACTATATAAATATTGTAAAGCAATGTCTCCTGTATTGATTACATTGCATTTCTTGAAAACAAAAATACCCTTGCTATAAGGCACGATCGAATTTTGACAGTATGTACGTTTGGAACATATATATTCGCGTTGTATGATATTATATGTTTTCTATATTGCCAAGAGGATGAAGGGCATTTCAGGGGCACACGCCACAGGGTCGCCCTTCAATAAGCACCCTCTTTGTTGTGTAGATCTTGTAAAGCAAATCGTCTTCTATCATTTTCATGACTTTTCATTTATATAAGAGTGTATTTGCTGTATTGCTGGACCTACTTTTAAAAGAAGCTAGAAGAACTGCATTTGCGTTGCTAATATCCTTATTTTGTCATAAAGGGCGTGACCGTAGGTGTAAATTTAGACGCCTCCCCAGGGATTACCTTTGCATGTCCACCTTTTTGACAATGTAGTTATTGTAGAGCAATGTTTCCTCTATCAATCAGTTGCATTTTTTGGGAAACACAAGGCAATCGCCAAATTGTGTCTCGCCCATTCGCGTACAAGGAATTAATATTTTCTATAACTCCCAGAAGTTAATTGACCTGCTTATGACCTTTGACCTTGTGGTGACCTTCAACACCTTGAGGGACATTTACCATCCAAGTTTGGTCACAAACGGACGAAGGGATCAAAAGTAATGAGCCATAATCGAAACACGCCATAAAAACTTAACATTGGGCCCTAAAAATTTGTTGACTTTCTGTGACCTTTGACCTTGTGATGACCTTTAACTTCCCAAGGGACGTCTACCGTCCAAGTTTGGTCACAAACGGACATAGGGATCAAAAGTTATGAGCCACAATCAAAACGCACCCTAAAAACATAACACTGGGCCCTAAAAGTTTGTTGACCCCTGTCTGTGACCTTTGACCTTGTGACGACCTTCACCTCCCCAAGGGACATCTTCCATCCAAGTTTGGTCACAAACAGACAAAGGGATCAAAAGTTATGAGCCATAAACGAAATGCGCCCTAAAAACTTAACATTTGGCCCGAAAAGTTCGTTGACCCCCGTCTGTAACCTTTGACCTTGTGGTTACCGTCAACTTCCCAAGAGACATCTACCATCACCTAAGTTTGATTGCCATTGTAGCAATTGTGTCGAGTTACGTGTGATAAGAGTCTTGCAAGTAAACTTTAACGTATGACCTCAAATGACCTTTGACCTTCTCATGTGACCTCTTACAGCACCATAATATGAAGGTACCCCCAGTGCATCCATCACCCAAGTTTGATTGCCATTGTAGCAACATGTGTCGAGTTACATGTGATAAGAGTCTTGCAAGTAAACTTTAACGTATGACCTCAAATGACCTTTGACCTTATCCTGTGACCTCCAACGGCACCATCACATGAAGGTACCCCCAGTGCATCTATGACCCAAGTAAGGTTGTAATCCAAGCAACTTATGTGAAGTTATTTGTCAAAAGAGAGTCTTGCAGGTAAACTTTAACATAGAAAAGAGAGTCTTGCACATACTCTTTAATATATGACCTCATATGACCTTTGACATCATCACATGACCTCTGACAACACCATAACATGAAGATACCCCTAGTGCTTCTATCACCCAAGTGTGGCTGCCATTGCTGTAACAGTTGCCAAGTTATGCATCATAAGAGAGTCTTGCAGTTAAACTTTAACATTTGTGACGGACGACGGACGGACGACGACGACGACAGACGCCATTTGGATCCCTTAGTCTCGCCTTCACCTCCGGTGGGCGAGACAAAAAGTGCCTTTGCTATACGGCACGATGGAATTTCGAAAACATGTACGTTTGGAACATATATATATTCGCGTTATATGATATTATATGTTTTCTATATTGCCGTGAGGGTGGAGTATTTTTGGCACATCCCACAGGGTTGCCGTTTGATGCGTACCCTCTTCAGTGTATAGATCTTGTAAAGTTAAGTTTCTTCTATCATTTTCATGACTTGTCATTGATATATAGTGTATTTGCTGTAGTGCCGGGACTACTTTTAAAACCATCCACGCTAGAACAACGGTGTTTGCGTTGCTAATATCTGTGTTTTGTAATAAGGGGCGTGAGCGTAGATGTGAATTTGGACACTTCCCAAGGGATTACTTTTGAATGTTCACCCTTTTGACAATATAGTTATTATAGAGCAATGTCTCCTCTATTAATTAGTTGTATTTCTTGGAAATAAAAGTGCCTTTGCTATCCAGCACGATGGAATTTTGAAAACATGTACATTTGGAACATATATATATTCGCGTTGTATGATATTATATGTTTTCTATGTTGCCGTGAGGGTTGAATATTTTTGGCACATCCCACAGGGTTGCCATTTAATGTACATCCTCTTCACTGTAAAGTAAAGTTAAGCCTCTTCTATCATTTCCATGACTTTTCATTGATAAATAGTGTATTTGCTGTATTGCCGGGACTACTTCTAAAACCATCCACGCTAGAACAACAGTGTTTGCGTTGCTAATATCTGTGTTTTGTCTTAAGGGGGCGTGAGCGTAGGTGTAACTTTGGACCATTCCCAAGGGATTGTCCTTTAATGTTCACCCTTTTGACAATATGGATATTGTTAAGGGATGTCTCCTCTATTAACTACAATGTATTTTTGAAAACAAAAGTGCCCTTGCTGCATGGCATGATCGAAGTTTGAAACATGTACGTTTGGAACATATAGTATATTCGCGTTAATGATATTCAATGTTTTCTATATTGCCACGAGGGTGGGGTACTTTGGGGTACATCCCACAGGATTGGCATTTAATGTGCATCCTCTCACTGAATAGATATTGTGGAGCAATGCTTCTTCTATCATTTCCACGACATTCATTGATATAAAAGTGTGTAGCTGTATTGCCGGAACTACTGTACTTCTAAGACCATGCACCAGAGAACGTCAGTATTTGCGTTCATAGTATCCATGTGTTGTAATTACGGGGCTTGAGCGGAGGTGTAATTTTGGACACTTCCCAAGGGATTGCTTTTAAATGTTCACCCTTTTGACAATAAAGTTAATGTAGAGCAAATTTTTGTCCCCGCCGAACGGGTTCGAGCAGGGGACTATGAAACGGGCTCTGTACGTGTGTGTGTCTGTGTGTCCGTCCGTCTGTCCGTCCGTCCGTCTGTCCGTCCGTGTGTGATCAAAATGTTCAATTTGCTACTTCTCTGTCATTTATGAGCCAATTTTGATTCTGTTTGCTTTATATGATAGCACTACATGGGAGCTTTGAAACTTCTACACAGAATTTCAGTTGTGACCTTTGACCTTGACCTTTGACCTATATTGTACATTTTGCTTCAAAATGCTACTCCTTCGCCATTTCTAACCCGATTTTGATTCTGTTTGCTTTATATGATAGCACTACATGGGAGCTTTGAAACTTCTACACAGAATTTCAGTTGTGACCTTTGACCTTGACCTTTGACCTATATCGTACATTTTGCTTCAAAATGCACTCCTTCGCCATTTCTAACCCGATTTTGATTCCGTTTGCTTTATGTGATGGCACTAGGTGAGGGCTTCAAAACTTCTACACAGAATTTTCACCTTTGACTTCTTTGACCTTTGACCTTGATTTTTTACCTATATTGTACATTGGCTACAAAATGCTACTCCTTCGCCATTTCTAACCCGATTTCGATTCTGTTTGCTTTATGTGATGGCACTAGGTGAGGGCTTCAAAACTTCTACACAGAATTTTGACTTCTTTGACCTTGATTTTTGACCTATATTGTACATTTTGCTACAAAATGCTACTCCTTCGCCATTTGTAGCCCGATTTCAATTCCGTTTGCTTTAAGTGATGGCACTAGGTGAGGGCTTCAAAACTTCTACACAGAATTTTGACCTTTGACTTCTTTGACCTCTGACCTTGATTTTTGACCTGTATTGTACATTTTGCTACCAAATGCTACTCCTTCGCCATTTCTAACCCGATTTCGATTCCGTTTGCTTTATGTGATGGCACTACTGTAGGTGAGGGCTTCAAAACTTCTACACAGAATTTTGACCTTTGACTTCTTTGACCTTTGACCTTGATCTTTTCACCTATATTGTACATTTTGCTACTACAACTGTAAATGCTACTTCCGGTGGGGACATATATTACGCACCGCGTAATTTCTACTTTTCCTTGTTCTTCTTTTAATTACATTGCATTTCTTGAAAACAATAGGGCACTTGCTGTACAACCGTTGGAAAATTGGAACATATTCGTGCTAAATGATAGTGCATGTTTCTTATATTGTCCTAGGGGTTGGATGATTTGAACACATCCCACTCGGTGGCCTTTGAGCGTGCACCCCTTTGACTATATGAATATTGTAAAGCAGTGTCTCTACCATTTAAAAATCATGAAAAGTAAAGTATTTTTATTTACAACCCGGTAAAACGACTTTCTACGTGCATGTACAACTGAATTTGCTTTGGCATATAATGCATGTTTTGTTAACCTGTTTTGGGACCACGAAGGTCAGGGTAGGGGTGATTTGGGCACTTCCCAAGGGCTTGTGTTTGAATGTCCAACTTTTTGACAATATAGATATTGTAAAGCAACGTCTCCTGTATTACCTGAATTGCATTTTACGAAAATAAAAGAGTATGTGCTAGACAGGTGGAAGAACTTTTCAGAGGCATGTACCCATGGAACATTTTTTCGCTGTTGTATTATACTGCATGTTTTTCATTGCCTTTAGGATGCGTTGGGTTACTTTGAGCACCTCCCACAAGGTGGTCTCTGCAAGTGAACCCTTTGGAATGTATAGATATTGTAGATCAATGTTGTTATTTCATCTTTACTCCGGCAATCTTTATAGAAATAAAAGTGTCTTGATATGGCAGGAATTCAATTCAATTCTTATTTCATTTTTCGACAAGAACATTATAATTATAGACATTACTTTTTTTGTAGGAGAAAAATTGAATGAGGTGCGTAAAACTATGTAGGATGAAAAGAATGTTCAATGATTGTAGCACCTTACGATAATTATACATAGTCATAAAACTCAAGTGATAGTCAAATAACTCAGGGAACGACCTTTTTTGAGACATGCTTTCCATGCATTCCTTTGACTGTGCTATCTTGAATATCTCAAAACCCTCAAGGGTGCAAGAGCTGAATCATCCAGATTCGAATAAGCAACTCTCCAAATAGAGTTCATTAATTACAAAATTGGACAAGTTATAAATGTTGACAGTTGTTTAAATTCGTACTTTGATTCTACGTAATTAATGGATAAGCTATCATTATCTGTCTGATAACAAACTATTATTCGCTTAAAATTATTCATGCTAGGTTTCTGATGCTGAAAAGTTTGTTTTTGGTGAAGAGAAACTGAAATATCACATTTGAACACTCTTGATATGCTCATATCGGGCACTTTGATGCATTTGAACATTCCGTTGGCTTGGTACCCTTTGCATATTATGCAAATGAGGCCCAGATTATGTACATGGAAATGTTTGCAACGCACTAACTGACATTGCAAACATAGGTTTCAACACTTTCGGTGTTCCAATCTGAAACCTAGAAGTATAGTTTTCATGGAAACACTGTATTTTTATCATTATTGGAGCTAATTTGCATATTACGCAAATGAGGCCCAGAATATGTACATGGAAATGTTTGCATCGCACTAACTTACATTGCAAACATAGGTTTCAACATTGTGGGTGTTCCAATCTGAAACCTAGAAGCATAGTTTTCATGGAAACACTGTATTTGTATCATTATGGGGAGCTAATTTGCATATTATGCAAATGAGGCCCAGATTATGTACATTAAAATGTTTGCATCGCACTAGCTGACATTGTAAACATAGGTTAAAACACTTTCAGGTTTCCAATCTGAAACCTAGAAGCATAGTTTTCATGGGAACACTGTATTTTTATCATTATGGGAGCTAATTTGCATATTATGCAAATTTAGCCCCTTTACCCCATTGGATTTCCTGGGACTTTTAGTATGGTGTTTAGGAGCCCATAACAAGTTGCACTGCAGTGGAATTCGTACTATTGCAATTAGTGGTGGGTGAAACCCTATTTTGACTGGACTATTTCAATTATTCTGAATTTAAGAGAAGATGCTTTCAATTACTATCCCATCCTGTTTTTAAAATCTCTCAATCAGTTCCCTTTCTCATCAATTTCCACTCGTTTGATACATCTCCCAAATCATTCTTTCTTCAAAATTGGCATTTCTCATACCATTGCACAATTTCTTTGGTGCTATTTTGTCTACATAATGTTTGTGTGTGTGTGTGTGTGTGTGTGTGTGTGTGTGAGCAACAGTCTTCAAGGGTAATACACATTTATAAATAAATAAACAAGTCATTTAACAAATAACTAACTACGTAAAACATAAAGATAGATAAAAATATAGATAAGTAAGTAATCAAGTAAGTAACTAAACATATAAATTTATCCATTTGAAAGGTGTTGTGAAACAGAAAAATCCTAAAGTGGACTAAAAGCTTGACAGCTCAGGCTTGGTAGACTGTTCCAGATGGTAGGGGCAATTTTGCCAAAGAGGCTCACATGCTGTATCAGGTCTGTGCGACTGAAAGTCAGTTGCACCCACCTTTGTTTAGATGTTGAGCAAAAGGAAAACAAAAGACCTTGAAGGTATGACAGCTAGTGACACGTAGTGTTTCATTTTGCAGGCAATAGGAATATTGAAGTTGATTTGTTGTTGGACAGGAAGCATACAAAAAGATATCAGATTTAAGGGGATTTCACAACTGGCTTAGTAGAGTTGCATAGTGGTTGTGTACCAAGTAACTACCCTGAGCTTTTGCTACCCTTCACTGTGGTTAAACTGGTCTAAATAACATTGTATCGAACGAAGAAAAGGGGTACATGGGGTACATGCGAAAAAAACTACATTTCATTTTCTTTTTCTTTTTTTTTTAACATAGTTTCGGCGTAGAGCACAGGACGTTAACATACGCAGTTTATATGCAAGTCCATGCAATGCTATCCTTCATGCCTACATAATAGTCTGTGCAGTTCAAGTGTGAAAGCGCCTTATACGCATGAGAGAATGACCAGCAGAATTATCTTGCAGTAGGCTTGCCAGTATACGTGTCAGTTCTTTTTGCATACTATGCAAGACTTTGACTGTTTCTTACTTGTAACTGTCACGTAGAATGTGCATTGGTCAGAGTTTCCAGACACGTCAACTGCAGTGTAGGCGACGGCATACCTCCCAAGATTTAATACTGAACCCGACTGTGTGGTCGATGTGATGGTGGCTTGGGCATCGTCAACAGTTGGGCTATTCCATGAGACCACCCCAGATGTCACACCAGATGGAAGATTCACAACGACATTGTCAGGACAGATGATGTTGGGTGGAATTTGGTCTGTGGAGATGATTGTACATGTCATCATGATGAAAGGTTGCAACAGAACAATCTATTTTTGAAATCACTATAAGGCATCTATCCACCAGTATAAATGGTGGCAGCATGAGAACACATTAAAATCAAACAATTTCAGCTCCTCTTTCTGCTCATGTTCCTCTGTTATATTCTCTGGCTACCAAATCTTTACTTGTCTTGCCTATTTTCTATGACAGCCAATATAAAAGTTTATATGCATTCGATATCCCGGGTATGGGAAAAAAAGTGTAATTTCATCATTATGTAATAGAATTTGAGCATATTAACCTGCCCTTTGGCTCGTGACCTTTGACCACATGACTCTAACATTCCCAAGAGATTTACTGTTAGGCAGTACATGCCTATGCAGGTAAGTTTCATGATGATACCTTCAGCCACTTTCAAGATATGGAGAAAGAAGTGAAATTAGCCTTCTTACTTGACCTTTGACCATTGACTTTTTGGCAAAAAACTTTTCCAGAGAATCTCTATCTGGTAATAGTTTTACACGTATACACTGATTCAGATTAGTTTGAAGAAAATACCTTCAGACATTGCATAGATGTGGGGGAAAGTAATAGTGAAATTTTGAGGATTTGAACTTGACCTTAGACAACAAGACCCCAAAATTTCCATGAGAATCACTGTCATGCAGTACATGTATATGCACCAAGTCCTATGAAGATACCTTGAACCATTTCCGAGATATGGAGAAAAAAAGTCAAATTCTAGCATTTTCACTTGACCTGAAACTTTCTCCAGAGAATCTTTTTCAGGTAATACACATATTACACTAAGTTTCAAAAAATACCTTCCAGCATTGCATAGATATGGGGGAAATAGTGAAATTTTTAGCATTTGACCTTGTCCTTGTCCTCAAGCATGCACACCTAAAAAAGTTGATAGGCACAATATGTTTACTGATATGCGACAAGTTTCATTAGGATGCTTCAAACTTTTTTTTTCTCATATTTATGCTGTCCACAAAAATGATTACAGATGGAAGGATGGACAGAAGGACAGAAAGAAGGAAGGATGGACAGACAAACCCAAAAGCATAATGCCTCCAGCAACACTTCGTACGGGAGGAATAAAAACAATCTTGTTTGAATATGAATGTGTCTACACACATACACTGACGTATGGTAGTTCATGTGGAAGGGAGGGAGACATCGAGGGCTCATACATTATATCTCTGGCAAATATGACTGACCTTCATTCATCTTACGGGAGGAATAAAAACAATCTTGTTTGAATATGAATGTGTCTACACACATACACTGACGTATGGTAGTTCATGTGGAAGGGAGGGAGACATCGAGGGCTCATACATTATATCTCTGGCAAATACATGACTGACCTTCATTTATCTTGCTTTCATTTGTCCTTTCTGAGTACTTTAAAGTACCAAATGTATTTATGTTTCAGTTTGCTCCTTTTGCATTTGTTATGAAGCAATACTAAGAACAGTGCTGTGAACATACCACAAAGACTATCACATTAAATATACAAGTAGAAGTAGCACCCTTTCTTATACCCTGTAATTATTGTATTCTTATTGTAATACACTAATTTGTTGTCTTTGCCACTTTTTGGTTTCATTTTCAGAAAGCTTACATATATTAATGGTGCTATGCATTGACCTCTTTTAAAATCTTGAAGAAAGTAAACAAACCTGTAACGATCACATTAAAGGAACAAGTAGAGGATAAACCCAGGTTGTCCGTTGCTGTGTAAGTAACTTGGGTCGTGCCCGCCCCAAACAGACTGCCAGGTTGACGTGTAGTTGTGATTGTTGGCGTTATTCCAGAATCATCCGTAGCTGTCGGTGCAGTCCATGGTACAGAAATGGTTGTAGAAGATACTGGCAGAGTTACAGAGATGTCAGTCGGGCAGTTCACAAGCTGAGGAGGTTGATTTGTAGTTGTTGCTGAAAGATACCAAAAAAAAAGAAGAAGACAAAAAGCAGATTGAGGAGAAGGATAATGAAATGTGTGTGTGGTTTTTTTTTTTTTTTTTTTTTACACTTGACTGCAGACAAAAGAGATGATTCTAGTGCATTATATCTCTCTGCAGCTATAGTATGACATGAATGACGTCAGGGTACAGGACTACATGTTTGTATATTTCCAAATGATTGAACATGCTATAGAACTTGCTGAAGAAGATGGTTGCAGAGTAAGAGCACTGTCATGTTGTAAAAAATGCTCAAGTCAATCTTTGATGATTCAGACGATTCAAACAGACCTTTCGCAAAAGAAATCACCTCGAGATTGTGGCGACACATATTCTACAGTAGCAGACGCTTTAGCAGAGAAATATCTATAAAGTAGTCCATGTCAATATGTACAACATGCCAAGGCTAAGAAACCTCTATTGGCAATAATAATTAACTTTGCCTTGATGCACCACATGCAGCCTTTATATTTTCTTTTTCATTCAAAATTAAACATCATCTGACAGTTAATAGTTCAATATCTTTACAGACTCCAGTCTAGATTTCACGGCCTAAACTGTTCTGAAACTTGCAATATTGCTTTTAATCAAGGATATCAATATAGGTGTTATGAATCAAACCACTATGACATGTTCCAACAAATAAATATCGAAGAACATGAACAAACCTGTAATGATCACATTAAAGGAACAAGTAGAGGATAAACCCAGGTTGTCCGTTGCTGTGTAAGTAACTGAGGTCGTGCCCACCCCAAACAGACTGCCAGGTTGGCGTGTACTTGTGATTGTGGGCGTTATTCCAGAATCATCGGTAGCTGTTGGTGCAGTCCATGGTACAGATATGGTTGTAGAAGTTACTGGCAGAGTTACAGAGATGACCGTCGGGCAGTTCACAAGCTGAGGAGGTTGGTTGACAGTTGTTGCTGAAGGTGAGCATATACACATTGTAAAAAAAGAAACAAAATGCAAATTAGAATGAGAGTAGAAGAATGAAATGTTACTTTGACAATACAGGATGAATACAAAACAAGTGATTATGGTGTATCATCTCCCTGCAACAATAATAGGACATAATTAATGATATGATGGTACTGTACTATGGATCTTTCCAAATGAATGAACAACATTTAGAACAGCAATGTCATGTTGGCATTTTTAAAAACTCAAGAGCTAAAAATTGTTTGGAAGATGCTGGTTCTGATGCATGCCAGTAACATAACAGGTTAGCAAAGCAGAGTTTATTTTCCTCAACATTTTCAGGAAATACCTACTTGCTATTAATGGCAGCGTGAAAATATCTGAACCCTAATCATCTTCTTTGTCACTTGCTTTTTGTTCTTTTCTCTTTTTTCTTCTTTGCTATTACTCTAGTTACAATAGATTTTGAGAAGGCCTTCGATTCATATTTATGCTGATTTTTATTACAGGCTTTACAATAGTTTGGTTCTGGTATATCTTTTTGTTCGTATGGGCTTCAATAAACTATTTACCGGCATACTGTTTTTAGCAGTTGTGGTATGACTAGGCTGTTTCTATGGAATATAATGCAAGATGACCCTCTTTAACCTTATTGGGTTTCAGTGATTATTGCCATTCTAGCTCATGCATTGAGGACTGAAGATCACATCAAAGGAATTTCTTATGGTAATGATGAAAGACGTTTTATTTGCAGATGATATGGAATCATTTGCTGCAGATAAACTCAATTGGCAGATTAAGTATTTCACTAGCTTTTCAAGAAATGAGTGGACTTCAGGTCATTTGGGTAAAACAAGCATGTTCATAATAGGTCAGGATAAAGAAGATTTATGTGAGTTTATTTGAATTTGAGAATAATATGATGTAAACTAAAATATTGGAATATGATATATTTTTTTTCAAGAATGTGCTGACCTGCATTTCACTCAGTCCATTTCCTCTGTTGTTATGAATGGACCACTTGTAACGTATTGAATAATACACTGTATTAACAAACCTGTAACGATCACGTTAAACGAACAAGTAGAGAATAAACCCAGGTTGTCCGTTGCTGTGTAAGTAACTTGGGTCGTGCCCGCCCCAAACAGACTGCCAGGTTGGCGTGTACTTGTGATTGTGGGCGTTATTCCAGAATCATCGGTAGCTGTCGGTGCAGTCCATGGTACAGAAATGGTTGTAGAAGTTACTGGCAGAGTTACAGAGATGTCATTTGGGCAGTTCACAAGCTGAGGAGGTTGGTTGGTAGTTGTCCCTGAAGAACACAAGAAAGGAAAAAACAATAACAAACACACACACACACACACACAAAATCCAGACTGAACAATGGGAGAATGAAATGTTATTTGACACTATAGGTGACATACAAACAGATGATTGTGGTGTAGGCTCTCAATGCAACTGTAACAGGACATGAATTATGGGACAACGACGACAACAACGACAACAACGACGACGACAACAACAACAACAACAACAACATCATGATGGTAATCTTTACCCAGGGTTGCCTCTTCAGTGTTACCACTACTCTACCACAGGGCCCTGCCATTACCCCCGTGTTGCCATGCAGGTACCGACTTGTATACCTGGGTTGAGAGGGACATTGTGGATAAAACGAACTTGTCCAAGGACGCAAGCACCGGGCTGGATTCGAACTCGCTTGGATCCTCCTATTGGGAGTCTGGAATCTTATCCACTATGCCACATAGCTCCCAAATAAATGAATCCATAAATGGATCAATGAAAAATGGATCAATGAATATCCTACAATATGGCTCCTTCTGGCTGATTAATCTCTTGATGAGCTGATTTTTGCTACAACAAATGTCTCCCATTAAAATCTGCCTGAGTATACTTGTTACTAGTCTTCAATGGGTTTAAACAACTTTTATGATGTACACGTGTAGTAGATACATATTGAATCAAATTTATGACATACTGTCTTCTAGTTATGACTTCCTGGAGGCAACACCAGAGCAAACCAAGTTCCTCAACATCTGAAGGACTCTCAATCATCACAGGAATTCATCACTGAAGCAGTATGAAGGCTTTAATGGCCTTGCTTAAAGCTATACATTTCAACTTAAAGCCGAAGGGTACACTGCTTTTTTGTAACCTTGCAATATCATGCATGATTGCACCACATTGAACTGATTTTACACTTGTGAAATAAGGAAAGACACATTCTCTCTCACACACACACACACACACGCGCACACGCGCACACACGCACACAAACACAAACACACACACACACACACAAACACACGCACATATTTGATATGGAAACTGACCTTGTGCAATAACGTTGAAAGTACAGAGGCTTTGCAGCCCACTGGTGTCAGTAGCAGTGTAGGTGACCACTAGCACTTGACCAGCTGTGAGGGTAACTGGAGGGGTGCTGTCCCCAGTCACAGTCGCCATGCCCTCTGCGTCTACTGCTGTGGGCACTGTCCAGGTTGCAGTGGCCACGTTGCTTCCAGCAGGGACAGTTACAGTAAAGGAGCTAGGACAGCCATTGATGGTTGGTGGATTCTGGTCCACAGCTGCATTGAAAAATAAATCACACAAAACCAATAGTACATAACGCTATGTACAACACTACAATGTGCAACACTGTCTAGAAATGACTTTGGGTGTGTGTAAATTCAAACAGACTTGCAGTTGTTACTAATCTGGAGGTGTGACATTTAGGTGAATGGACGCTAACTACTTTGAAAGTGTCTACTCTCAAAATTTTCTATTCTTTTCCAATCAAATTGGGCATAGAGTATAAGCATACATGTATATGCATTATATACTTTAAAATCTGCAATATATGCAGCATTCTCGGGGTCATGTGATGAAAATGATTCATGTGATGTGACTCATCACCAAGAAATCATGATGATGTCACTGACAGCTAAACTGAGAAAACAATGAATAGAGCAAATGGCTGAAAATATTGGACATTTGATAAATTTTCCATATATCATCTTGAAATTTAAAAGTCAGGAACATCGATTATTTTTTTAGTCTTTTCTTTTTGAAGCTCCTGTGTGCTTAACAGCACTAGCTTAAAATAACAGAATTAAAATTTCAAAGCAATCTTTCTCAAAACTATGTTGGACTAGATGCTGTCATTTTATCCACTCCTGTCATACTTTATTTATCAATTCTTTTGAGGGAGGTGTAGGGCTAGAATAAAGTGGAACTTGGTACACTATTGGGGAAAACAATTGAGAGTTTGTATATAAACAAGGCAATCGCCAAATTGTGTCTCGCCCATTCGCGTACAAGGAATTAATATTTTTTATAACTCCCAGAAGTTAATTGACCTGCTTATGACCTTTGACCTTGTGGTGACCTTCAACACCCTAAGGGACATTTACCATCCAAGTTTGGTCACAAACGGACAAAGGGATCAAAAGTAATGAGCCATAATCGAAACGCGCCATAAAAACTTAACATTGGGCCCTAAAAATTTGTTGACCCCTTTCTGTGATCTTTGACCTTGTGATGACCTTTAACTCCCCAAGGGACATCTACCGTCCAAGTTTGGTCACAAACGGACATAGGGATCACAAGTTATGAGCCACAATCAAAACGCGCCCTAAAACATAACATTGGGCCCTAAAAGTTTGCTGACCCCTGTCTGTGACCTTTGACCTTGTGACGACCTTCACCTCCCCAAGGGACATCTTTCATCCAAGTTTGGTCACAAACGGACAAAGGGATCAAAAGTTATGAGCCATAAACGAAATGCGCCATAAAAACTTAACATTGGGCCCTAAAAGTTCGTTGACCCCTGTCTGCAACCTTTGACCTTGTGTTTACCTTCAACTTCCCAAGAGACATCATCTCTCACCATCACCCAAGTTTGATTGCCATTGTAGCAACATATTGTGCTGAGTTACGTGTGATAAGAGAGTCTTGCAAGTAAACTTTAACGTATGACCTCAAATGACCTTTGACCTTATCATGTGACCTCTTACGGCACCATAACATGAAGGTACCCCCAGTGCATCCATCACCCAAGTTTGATTGCCATTGTAGCAACATGTGTCGAGTTACATGTGATAAGAGAGTCTTGCAAGTAAACTTTAACGTATGACCTCAAATGACCTTTGACCTTATCCTGTGACCTCCAATGGCACCATTACATGAAGGTACCCCTAGTGCATCTAGGACCCAAGTTAGGTTGTAATCCAAGCAATTTATGTGAAGTTATTTGTCAAAAGAGAGTCTTGCAGGTAAACTTTAACATAGAAAAGAGAGTCTTGCACATACTCTTTAATATATGACCTCAAAATGACCTTTGACATCATCACATGACCTCTGACAACACCATAACATGAAGATACCCCTAGAGCTTCTATCACCCAAGTGTGGCTGCCATTGCTGCAACAGTTGCCAAGTTATGCATCATAAGAGAGTCTTGCAGGTAAACTTTAACATTTGTGACGGACGACGGACGACGGACGACGGACGACGGACGACGGATGGACGACGGACGGACGACGGACGACGGACGACAGACGGACGACGGACGGACGACGGACGGACGCCATTTGGATCCCTTAGTCTCGCCTTCACCTCCGGTGGGCGAGACAAAAATGCCAAAATCAATGAAAAAAAATATTTGTCAACTTTTTCAGTGTTTTGCTGTGTGATATATTAATTTTGTATAAAAAGTCAGCTCACACCTGTCATTCCATACGAACCTGCGAAGAAAAGAGGAGCTTTCAAGACATGACAAATATAAAAAATACATCAACTCACAAGTGGTTCCCGAGCCGACAACAACCACATTGAAATTGCATTCTACCGCGTTGCCCTGCTCATCTAGGATGCTGTAGCTGACTGGGGTTGTGCCAATACCAAAGCTGTCTCCAGGATCATAGGTCGAGGTAAATATCAGATCACCACCAAAATTATCTGAGGCTGTTGGGACGGCCCAGGTGGCAGTTGCTGAGGATGCACCTGCAGCAGCAGTCACAGAGACGTCGCTCGGACACGTAAGAAGCGTCGGTGGAGTTGTGTCCTGGTTGCTTGGCTCTAGAGGTAAGGAAAACAGGAATTTAAACGTGTTGCTCTTGCAGAGACATACACAGTACATCAAACAATGTTTAAGTTTTACATCAATAGAACGAAGCGTCGGTGGAGTTGTGTCCTGGTTGTCTGCAGCTGAAGGTAAGGAAAATTGGAACTTAAAAATGTTTTTCTTGCAGAGACGTGATAATTGCTTAGACAACAATGCATCAAATGATTTTTAAGCTTTACATAAAAATTAACTTTGTATCAATCTGATGTGCATTTGTTGGACATGTGCTCAAGTCAGGAATTGTACATTTGAGAATAGTGCATGTGCAACAAAGTCACTTAAATACTGATATTAATATATATATAGTGATTCAACATCTGTGTACCATGTAGCTTCATACATAGGATAATCAAGTGTCTTTTTCTAAGTGCCATTATATGTCCTTCATTAGACATATTTTTATCAGTATCAAAAACTTATAACAGTAACATGCCATTATTTATGATGGTGATGTCAGAGGACAGAATTTTGTGATGAGAAAGTGTATTATATTGCACAGGCTCGGTTTGCCTATAGGGTTTATTACAGAGTGCCACACAGGGAAACAAACACTCTGTTGTTTTTGGAGAGAGATAAGGACTAGCCAGTGGCAGCATACAGTTGCCATGGGAATGCCATCCCATGCTACTAATTCCCCAGCTAGTTTCACTTCACCACTTTGGGGCATGTGTACTTGCACGTGTTACAAAATATAGTTCTGTTTGTTGATTAATGTTGAGGATTAGATATGCTATGGGAGAGAAAAGAATGAGCATGTGCTTTGTAAATTATAGTTAAGGTTATTCAGAATATGAAAATAATAACCAGGAATATGATTTTTACTGGAAGGAGGAGTGATATTTTGGTGAGTGATTAGTCACAGAAAGTGTTGAGCCAAACAGTTCCGGTGGTCTGGGGCATTGCACCTTGCTCTGCAGAGAAGGGGAGAGGCAATCACAGGTCACGTGGAGGAAATCTGCTGTAAGTAGGCTTGTATTTCGTTTTTTGAATGATATTTTTGTTGGGTACATGATTTATGTATGCATTATGCTTACTGTGTGTGAAGTTTAAAAGTAATGTGAATGCATATTACGGCTTTATAGAGTAGATGAAATGTTGAGGTGAACGGAGTCATTGTCCTCTTAGCCATTGACCCTGTGTGTTAGCTGCATGCAGAGTACACAGCAGTGCACTCAGCCACACACTTTGCATAGAGTAGTGGGAGTGAAGTTGCGTGATTTACACCATGCGATGGAGTTTGTAAAGTGGGAGAATATTGGTTTGCATGAATGGAAGTTGTAGTAATCATTATTATTGGCTCATTTAAATGTCATGTTCATATGATTAGAGTATGTATGGTACATCAGACTTTCACGAATGTGAGCAAGTTAGCTAGAGCACATGTAGGTGCCAGACAACACGTGAGGTTGGCATGAATGCACATCCTTCAGAAGTTATCGTGCGGATGGAAAACATTTGACTTAGGGGGCGCTCTCATGTAAACAATGAATTAAAGATGGCCGCGCCCATGGTATCGGTATGTGTATGAAACTGCCCACCTGTTGAGGCACTATCCATTTGGGAGCATAGTTGCTTATTTGCCATTTAATCTTAGAACCATGTTGTATGAGATGACATACAGCGGTGTGAATGCTATGGTTTGAAAATCACCATGATAAGGACCATTCGTGTGTGTATGTTTCTTTTATTTAGGATAACTTCCGCTGTGTATCAGCAGTGAGGAGACAGCTTATCGCACGAGGCTGATAGCTGTTGTGACCTGTTCAGAAGACAAGTGACGTTTGACTTTGGGTATAAATATGTTTCAATTTCCTTACACATTTATGCAAGTTCATGGAGTGGAACATGTTGTCCATTATTACAATTTGTTGTTGACTATGCAAGTTGCGTTTAAGCGTACTAGTCAGTAATAATGTGGGTTCCAGTATATTGAAACCAAGTGTAGGTTTTATTGAGAGAATGAGGTGACTCTATAATGATTTGATAACGGTTAACATCTGTAGGAGGAGAATAAGTTTGTTTTATGTTTTCATACACAAATTATTAGTATGACATAATGCTAGTATGTGATGTGTAACTTGGCAGACTAGAAGTTTTGGTATGGATTATGCTAAACAAGGCTACTGAAGAAATGAAAGCAGTTGATAATGTTTTGGAAGTGATACAGCTGTAGTTCAACTTTTCATTTCATTTGAAGGAGTTGATATGCATTTGACACTGATGATGCAACATAAAGCAGTTATGGTGTACGATTCAGTGGTATTGTAAACCATGATGGGAATTATTATAGATCACTGATAGTGAGGAAGAGCTATGCATATTGAGTTACAGTTTTAATTGCAGTCTTACAGTAACTCTCGTGGACTGAGATAAACAACTGAGAGTTTTTGTGATTGTGTTAGAACCAAGTGTAACAAGCTAACGCATTGCTGATGTTATCATGGCATATACGAAGTGTGTTATGATGTTGGTTTTTTCTCTGCTTGTTCTTTGCAGGGTTTCTTGTTTATTTTATTACTTCGGTAATAAACGTGCATATTACTGCAGGTCAACTGGTACGCTCATTTATTTGAGTACTCTCGGGTATCTAAACCAACCCACCCCCCTAGGGCACATAACAGCCCCCATCCCCCGACAAGTGGCGTCACGGACAGGATTTTTGACGTGGAGCAGTGATAGAAACCCCATCGTCGTAGCGGAGGACGAGACCTCAGCCTGATTGGATCCAGGTGTCACGTGGCATCATAGATTGTCACCGTGAGACGTTGACTGATCAGGGCGAGGACGTGATCATCGAACACCAGACAGACCTAGGCTGGTTGGCGGTGCTGATGGAGTGCTGACTGCGTGGCATCGTAGATTGTCACCGTGAGACGTTGACTGATCAGGGCGAGGACGTGATCATCGAACACCAGACAGAGCTAGGCTGGTTGGCGGTGCTGATGGAGTGCTGACTGCGTGGCATCGTAGACTGTCACCGTGAGACGTTGACTGATCAGGGCGAGGACGTGATTATCGAACACCAGACAGAGCTAGGCTGGTTGGTGGTGCGGATTGAATGCTGACTGCGTGGCATCATAGACAGAGACTGATCAGAACTGGATGTGGTTCAACCGAGTAGACATCCAAGCTGGATGTCAGAGTGGTTTAGAGTTACTTACGTAGTTAAGTAATTGTCAGTAATTGTGTACTGAGATTTTATGGTGTTTGTATTTGTTTTCTGTCCCACTGTGAGCCTTTTGTTACAGCAATGGCAGAATCCGTAACTCAGATGATTGCAGCGCTCACCGATGCGTTACAGGGATTGAATGTGCAACGCGCTCCACCCCCAGTGAAGATCAGCAAGTTTCGAGGCCCTTCACGAGGAGAGTTATCACTCCAAGAGTGGCTGGATGAGTTTTCTAGTTATGCTAGACATTATAATCTTACAGGAGAAGCCAAGGCCCAAGCGCTGTTGGATAATTTAGCTGGAGTGGCTAAAGAAGAGGTCTTGTGCAGGAGTGATGATGTGCGGAAAGACAGCGACAAAATAATTGACGTCTTAAAGTCTCTCTTCGCGCCGGTGGAGTCTGTCCCTTCTCTCAGCCAAGCTTTTCACAACCGAGATCAGCTGGAAGGTGAAACACTTGCGGACTACAGCCGTGTGCTTATGCGGATGTACGACCGGATGGTGAAGGCGGCACCAGCAGAGGATGACCGGAAAGCATTGGAACGCTTGAAAGATGGTTCACTAAAAGAGAGGTTCGTCAGAGGAGCGAAAGAAAAGTGGGTCCAGCGTGAACTCAGAAGGATTGAGATGGCTGCGAAAGAGAAGACATTTCTTGAAATGCGTGAAGAGGTGCTGAGCTTCTTTCGGGATCAGGAGCCAGTGAGGAAGCCCCGAGTTAATGAGATTTTCACGGAGCGAGTGGATATTAGTCCCACCACACAACACCATGGAAAAAGTGGATCCGACTTGCAGGGCGAGCTGTCCGAGCTGAAGAAGGATGTGGCTCAACTCGCAAAAAGTGTGCAAGCACTCGTGCAAGCACAGACCAATCCTCCCAGAGTGCAGCCCAAGAGAGGGAGAGACAAGTTGAAATGTTATAACTGTTTGCAGAAAGGCCACACAAAGCAGGAATGTACGAAGGATATTGTGTGTTTCAACTGTATGAAGGAGGGGCATGCAAGTAAGGACTGCCCAACGAAGAAGCAGGAAGCAAGCTCCGCGCCAGAAGCATCTACCAGTGCACCTGATACACCAGTGCACCCAGGAGCTAACCGAGGGAGTGTAGTGGCTGGTGAAACTTCATTTCAACCTGATTTGGTGGATCGTCTAGTTGCCAGAAGTCCATGCTGTATGATAGCAATTGGAGGTGTGCAAGTGGGATGTGTCGTCGATACAGGTGCCGAAGCATCCATTATTCCTGCTTCGCTCTATCATGAGGAGTTGAAGAGTAAGCTCGGAGAGCTGCAGGATACGGCAGGGCTCTTTTTGAATGTCGTAGGAGTCGGAGGTATCGAGATACCAGTCCAGGGATACGTGGAGGTACCTGTGGAGATCAAAGGACGAGAGCTAACTGGAAGCTTTCTGGTAGTTGCAGACCAGGCGTGTGCAGTGAAGCATACCAAGTACCCAATCCTGCTGGGCTGCAATATCCTGAGACACATCACCGACCCATCCATCTTCGGTGAGATGAAGACGGCAGTTGGTGGTCCTGTAAGAGAGGCAAAGGGTCCTGACGTTCATGTGAGCTCCATTAAGATTCATCCGGTGAGTGACGAAGTTCTTCCTCCCTTCACAGTAAGGCGCGTTATCTGCAACTGGAGTGCAGAGGATCGGAGCATGCTTCCCAGTGATGTTGTGGTGCATCCTACGTCCAGTATGGTCAAAGCAGAGGTGAAAGCTTTCGAGGGACTACATCGCCTAGAGTCTGGCTCCCCTCTTGATGTACTGCTGGCGAATGAAACTGGTGAAGAAGTTCAACTCACGCGAAACACTACAGTAGCTGAGGCATCAGTAGGAACGATGAAGCCGGAAGTCGTGCTAGGAGTGCAAGACGAAAAAATCGTGGTGTCACTATGCGAAGTGGTGCAGGAGGATGCCAACTGTGGTGCTGCAAAACGTGAGGATGCTACCAAAATAGCAGTTGAGGTTGCAGAGCTACCCCCAGGCGTGAAGTTAGAAGGGCTGTCAAAGGAGACAGAGGCGAAAGTTGCCAAGCTGCTTGACAAACATGCTGCAGTGTTTTCAGCTGGAACATTTGATCTGGGAGAGTGTAATGTCGTCCCACATGAGATTCAGATGAGGGATGGGCCTGCAATCAGACTCCCATACAGACGCATACCTCCCGCTCTGATGTCTGAAGTCAAGAAGATGCTCCAAGAGATGCTCGAGCAAGGAATTATTCGTCCATCCAAGAGTCCCTATGCAAGTCCTGTTGTACTCGTTAAGAAGAAAGATGGGTCAGTTAGACTGTGCATAGATTACAGGAAAGTCAATGAGCGTACAGTGAAAGATTCGTTTCCCTTGCCCCGTATTGAGGAGACTTTGGAGGCACTGAGAGAGGCGAGATACTTCTCAACAATGGATCTTGCGCACGGATATTTTCAGGTGGTGATGGACCCAGCATCCGTGGATAAGACGGCGTTTCGAGTTCCCTGGGGGCTATACGAGTTCA
Organism: Diadema antillarum; assembly: GCF_040938485.1. NCBI lineage: Eukaryota > Metazoa > Echinodermata > Echinoidea > Diadematoida > Diadematidae > Diadema > Diadema antillarum. Next base: position 1,795,641 of record NW_027271032.1, on the reverse strand, counting down.
CTCGTATGCCACAAGGACTGACAAACAGTCCCAGCACATTTCAGCGGACGATGGAATATATCCTGGGTGATTTGAATTTGAGTCAGCTCATTCTGTACTTGGATGACATTCTTGTATTTTCCCCCACGGTTGAGGAGCATATTCAGAGGTTGGATGTAGTCTTATCTAGGCTGGCGGCAAATGGACTGAAAGTGAAGGGGAAGAAATGTCAATTCTTCCGTCAACAAGTGGAGTACTTGGGACATGTGGTTTCCAGTAACGGAGTACAGGTGGACCCTGGGAAAGTAGAAAAGGTCAAGACCTGGCCACGACCACAGAATGGGAGAGAAGTCAGCTCGTTCCTCGGATTGGCTTCATACTATCGGCGCTTTATTCGAGGTTTCTCACAGATCGCTGGTCCCTTGCATCAAGTTGCCCTGAAGGGGAAAGGAAACAAAGCAGCATTTCATTGGGGCAAGGAACAAGAGGATGCTTTTGTTGAGTTGAAGTCATTGCTGACCGAGTCACCCGTACTGGCCTATCCCAAGTTTGACCAGGACTTTGTACTTGAAGTGGACGCTTCCATGCGAGGGTTAGGAGCCTGTCTGCTTCAGAGGGGGGATGATGGACAACTTCACCCTATAGCTTACGCTAGCAGATGTCTTCGTGGCTCAGAGAAGAACTACACTGACATAAGCAGCTTCAAGATTGAGCTGTTAGCCCTGAAATGGGCTGTAACGGAGAAGTTTGGACCGTATCTCATGGGTGCCCATTGTGAAGTCCTGACAGATAACAACCCCTTAGCTCATTTATCCACAGCCAAGTTGGGAGCTACAGAGCTCAGGTGGGCTGCTCAGCTAGCACCTTTTGACATTGACATTAAGTACAGGACAGGCAAGAGTAACAGGTGCGCGGATGCCCTCAGCAGGCGACCAGATGACATGACAAGCGAAATGGTAGCTACGATGGTGGATGAGGCAACCAGCTCCTCAGCACTACCCAGAGATGAGTTGCAGTCGCAGTGCCCGACGGCCGTGCAAGTATGTCGAGGGGAGATAGATGATCAGCCAAGATTAGGTGTACTGCCTTCATACAATCATGACCAGCTGGCAGCGATGCAAAAGGATGATGAGGCGCTCGGAGTAGTGTGGCGGTTGTGGGAGAGAAAGTGGAGGCCAGGAGAGGAGTTGGATATTCAGGAGAGCCAACAGAGTCAGGGATGGCTGAGGGAGTGGGCCAACTACAAGGAGTACAGAGGTGTACTATACAGGGAAGTAAATGACCCCATTTCTGGACCCATTCAGCAGCTACTCATTCCAGAAGCACTACGAGAGACTATGCTGGAAATGACACACGATAAATGGGGCCATCAAGGGGTTGACCGCACCCTCCGTTTGCTGAGAGAGAGATGCTACTGGCCTGGCATAAGTCAGTACACTAGGGAGTACATCAGGAGATGTTTCAGATGTGTTTCATCCAAGACTCCTACACCTACAGTGCGACCTCCTCTACGTCACCTGCTAGCTTTCCGCCCTCAAGAGATACTGGCCATAGATTTTTTGAAGTTAGATCGAGGGAAAGGAGGGTTCGAAGATGTGCTTGTGTTCACAGATGTATTCAGTAAATATGCGCAAGCTGTGCCATGTCGTGATCAGTCAGCTTTGACGGTGGCCAAGGTGTTGAGGGACCAGTGGATCGCACATTATGGGGTACCAGCCAGGATTCACTCCGATCAGGGCAGGTCATTTGAGGGTGACGTCATTAGAGAACTGTGCAAGCTCTATGGAATCGCAAAGTCCCACACTACAGCTTATCATCCGGCTGGAAATGGCCAGTGTGAGAGATTGAACAAGACTTTGTGTGCACTGATCAGGTCGCTAGATCCCAAAGAACGCAGGAAATGGCCCGAACTTATGCAGCACATACTCTTCGTGTACAATTCAACACCACACAAGGTGACTAGAGAGACGCCATATTTCCTGATGTTTGGCAGGAAGCCATCGTTGCCTGTCGATCACATGTTGAATCGCTCGATGAGTAACTGGAATGAGGATCATGTTGCGACGCAAGAAAAGCTCATACAGAAAGCTCACCGCATTGTGTCAGATCGACTCAGAGAGGCAGCTGAGAAGGAAGAAAGAAGGCACAACCAACATACTTCTGCTGCTCCATTGGAGGTTGGAGATCGAGTGCTCAGAAAGAGAAATGCTGTCACTGGGAGGCACAAGTTACAAGACAAGTTCTTTGAAATGTCTCATGTAGTCGTTGATAAGAATGAGGAGAATGACGTGTACAAAGTACGGCCCGCCATGGGAGGAGAAGCTAAGTGGGTTAATCGTCGACAACTTGTGCAGGATCCCCGTGCAGAAGAGAACCCATTGTGTAATGTGTTACCAGAAGCCTTGCCGAGTAACGATAGTGCAAATGGAAATGGCGAGGAGCACGGCCATGACAATCATCGCAGCATTCACGAGCACAATGACTCCAGTGACACTGAAGATGACTGCAGTGAGGATGACGATGATCATTGGAATTTGGAATGGAGATACAATGGTCTGCCTGATAATGAAGAACTGTCGGGAATGGTTGAAGAGAGGCCGGTACCAAGACGATCAAGTAGATCGACGAAGGGAGTGCACCATAACCCAGAGCATTGGCCGAGGTCATCGATCAGTAGGCCGTCTCACTGAGTATTGAGGCTTGTTCCATGTAACAAGCGGGGAAGAAATACTTGTAGCAAACCCTGAGAAGTAAGTGTATTTTGCACTTCAAATGGTAAAAGTGATAAATTTCAGGGAGGAATATGTTCTGTTGCTTCCATGTCGTGAAGTGGGATGCACTTCCCTCATTTTGTACATAGAGTCAGGATACATGGTATCAGTGGAGTTGATAGTGACTTATCTCCAAGGTATGAGTTTTAGGAGTTGAGATACATCATCTCGTTTTCAGCTCATTCTCAGGTCATATAGACAATGAATGGCTCATTGTTATGTTTGCATGAAGTATTTGTACGTTTGTGCATCATACAGGACTTAGAACCCTTTTTACATACAAGTGGTTGTATGCAAATTGTCCTAGATTGAATGTATACAGGATAAGGTATACATGAGGCCTTTTTTTATAACAGTAGTGGTGTACTGATTATCACAGGTTGAATGTGTACAGGTTGTATACATGAAGAATTTCAGGTATACCAGTTGTGTATACATGTTATTACAGGTATTCTATGGAAGTTATTCCTTGTATACATGAAGATTTGAAGTGCTTCACATTGTGTATCTTAATTCAAGGTATATATAATTACCACATGCATAGATGTCGATACACTGATATCTATGTGGTTTGATAGTTTGGATATAAGGAGCAGATGGATGTACCATGATAGGCTTGTTTGTGGTTGCAGGTCTCAATAATCTGACTTTTGGATTATAAATGCACACAGGATTTGCATGTGTACAGTTTGTTTATCCTGCACATTAGTGTACTTTTATAAGCTGTGCACTAACTGTCATGGAGGTGGTTTTGTGTAGGCAGTGGTGGAATTTCATTTGGATTTCAAAGGTGCCGTTCCAATGTTGGTATGGATAATTCAGTGACTTACCAGTATATGGGAGAATAGTTTAAAGGTGTTTGTATGCTTTCTATTCTTACCAGAATGAATGTTATGGAACAATCGAGACGAATGTTCCCCAAGCGGGGAAGATGTCAGAGGACAGAATTTTGTGATGAGAAAGTGTATTATATTGCACAGGCTCGGTTTGCCTATAGGGTTTATTACAGAGTGCCACACAGGGAAACAAACACTCTGTTGTTTTTGGAGAGAGATAAGGACTAGCCAGTGGCAGCATACAGTTGCCATGGGAATGCCATCCCATGCTACTAATTCCCCAGCTAGTTTCACTTCACCACTTTGGGGCATGTGTACTTGCACGTGTTACAAAATATAGTTCTGTTTGTTGATTAATGTTGAGGATTAGATATGCTATGGGAGAGAAAAGAATGAGCATGTGCTTTGTAAATTATAGTTAAGGTTATTCAGAATATGAAAATAATAACCAGGAATATGATTTTTACTGGAAGGAGGAGTGATATTTTGGTGAGTGATTAGTCACAGAAAGTGTTGAGCCAAACAGTTCCGGTGGTCTGGGGCATTGCACCTTGCTCTGCAGAGAAGGGGAGAGGCAATCACAGGTCACGTGGAGGAAATCTGCTGTAAGTAGGCTTGTATTTCGTTTTTTGAATGATATTTTTGTTGGGTACATGATTTATGTATGCATTATGCTTACTGTGTGTGAAGTTTAAAAGTAATGTGAATGCATATTACGGCTTTATAGAGTAGATGAAATGTTGAGGTGAACGGAGTCATTGTCCTCTTAGCCATTGACCCTGTGTGTTAGCTGCATGCAGAGTACACAGCAGTGCACTCAGCCACACACTTTGCATAGAGTAGTGGGAGTGAAGTTGCGTGATTTACACCATGCGATGGAGTTTGTAAAGTGGGAGAATATTGGTTTGCATGAATGGAAGTTGTAGTAATCATTATTATTGGCTCATTTAAATGTCATGTTCATATGATTAGAGTATGTATGGTACATCAGACTTTCACGAATGTGAGCAAGTTAGCTAGAGCACATGTAGGTGCCAGACAACACGTGAGGTTGGCATGAATGCACATCCTTCAGAAGTTATCGTGCGGATGGAAAACATTTGACTTAGGGGGCGCTCTCATGTAAACAATGAATTAAAGATGGCCGCGCCCATGGTATCGGTATGTGTATGAAACTGCCCACCTGTTGAGGCACTATCCATTTGGGAGCATAGTTGCTTATTTGCCATTTAATCTTAGAACCATGTTGTATGAGATGACATACAGCGGTGTGAATGCTATGGTTTGAAAATCACCATGATAAGGACCATTCGTGTGTGTATGTTTCTTTTATTTAGGATAACTTCCGCTGTGTATCAGCAGTGAGGAGACAGCTTATCGCACGAGGCTGATAGCTGTTGTGACCTGTTCAGAAGACAAGTGACGTTTGACTTTGGGTATAGATATGTTTCAATTTCCTTACACATTTATGCAAGTTCATGGAGTGGAACATGTTGTCCATTATTACAATTTGTTGTTGACTATGCAAGTTGCGTTTAAGCGTACTAGTCAGTAATAATGTGGGTTCCAGTATATTGAAACCAAGTGTAGGTTTTATTGAGAGAATGAGGTGACTCTATAATGATTTGATAACGGTTAACATCTGTAGGAGGAGAATAAGTTTGTTTTATGTTTTCATACACAAATTATTAGTATGACATAATGCTAGTATGTGATGTGTAACTTGGCAGACTAGAAGTTTTGGTATGGATTATGCTAAACAAGGCTACTGAAGAAATGAAAGCAGTTGATAATGTTTTGGAAGTGATACAGCTGTAGTTCAACTTTTCATTTCATTTGAAGGAGTTGATATGCATTTGACACTGATGATGCAACATAAAGCAGTTATGGTGTACGATTCAGTGGTATTGTAAACCATGATGGGAATTATTATAGATCACTGATAGTGAGGAAGAGCTATGCATATTGAGTTACAGTTTTAATTGCAGTCTTACAGTAACTCTCGTGGACTGAGATAAACAACTGAGAGTTTTTGTGATTGTGTTAGAACCAAGTGTAACAAGCTAACGCATTGCTGATGTTATCATGGCATATACGAAGTGTGTTATGATGTTGGTTTTTTCTCTGCTTGTTCTTTGCAGGGTTTCTTGTTTATTTTATTACTTCGGTAATAAACGTGCATATTACTGCAGGTCAACTGGTACGCTCATTTATTTGAGTACTCTCGGGTATCTAAACCAACCCACCCCCCTAGGGCACATAACAGCCCCCATCCCCCGACAGTAATGACAAATTGCAAAGGGTATTTATTCAATGAGTATACTTACCTATCACAAATACATATAATGTACATGTAGCAGCATTGTTGTTTGCATCAGTGAAGGTGTATATGTGGAATGTTATAGTAAGCTCATGTTATAGTAAAATCAGTCCATCCTCAATGGGTTGCTTGGACATATCATCATCAGGGTAAGGTGCCACTTTTTATGATGATAACGTGAAATTGTAAAGGGCATTTATTCAATGAGTATACTTACCTATCACAAATACATATAATGTACATGTAGCGACATTGTTGTTTGCATCAGTGAAGGTGTATGTGAATGGTCCTGTCACTCCCAGAGGAAATAAACCCTGAGTGGGTCCTACACTTGGTGTTACTACAACTCCATTGTCATCTGCTGTGGGCAAGTCCCACGAGACAAGGGTGAATTGTGCATTGGGATCGGCTGTACGGACGACTGATGGACACGACAAGACGATTGGTGGCATTCTGTCTTCGACTGGTCCAGTGTCTGTGCCATGAGATTAACAGAAATGATAGAGAAGATATTTTGTTTTATGATTTTCTGTCTGCATATATGACACAATTTGAAGAAAAGAAAGGGAAATTATTGTTCCCTTCAACTTGAAATGATACCAGCAAACTTTGGCTAACATATTGGACAATAAGCTTTTAAGAGAGAGAAATGCAATTTAAAAACTGAAAAACAGTAAAAATAATGTCACTTGAAGTGCAGTGAAGTATAAAAGACATCAAAGTTTGCATAAAAGCTAGACTAAAGATATGGATGTGTAACATGAAAGAACTACAACAAAAGAAAGATTAGAGCAAGTCACACATTACATCCCATATTGTGTGACAGTATGCAAGACAAATCTAATGTTCTTTTACATTATATAAATCGATTGAGCCAAAATGTGGTTCAGCATGTTAGACGTATGAAACACACCTGAAGACGTCACAATGATGTTGAAGACACAGGTCTCTTGTAGACCCGCTTGGTCAGTAGCTGTGTAAACTACAACAGTGGTTCCCAGGGGGAAAGTATTGCCAGGGCTGTGGCCACTAGTTGCTGTGACAGAGACTTGCCCCTGTGTGTCTGTGGCAGTAGGTATCTGCCACGTTGCAGTGGATGAGGTCACACCTGCAGCTACAGTTATTACCTGGGTCGACGGACAGTTCACAAACGTCGGTGGAGTTACATCTGTGATAGGGAAAAGTTATGAGGCAAAAATATGAGGATGGCAGCCTGTACATGATGACTGTCAGACAGTTTTAAGAGCCCACTTCCATTGTGGCCATATCTTTGGTTTGGTATAATCACTACTAAGAACATTACAGATTATCAGTGCTCTTAATGTGCACCAGTCAAAAAATTTTCCAAGGATGGAGATGTTATTCCCAGTCCTTGTAATAAAAATACAACCGTGTTTTGCACGGTTCAATGACATTTGCTCCTGCAACTATTGCTCCCATGCAATATCTGCATGCACAGCCAAACAAAAACTCTACTCACAAACATAATTCTCTAGCCCTTATCCTAATCCTTACATCAAACTAAACCTATACCCTGTCACAACCCTAACGCTCGTCATCATAGACTAGAAATGTCGCTATGGCGACTGGTATGCCTCCGCCATAATGCATGATTCTCCTAATAGGTCTAGATAGTACATGTGGACAATGAATGATTACATTTTCACAAAATTGGCAAAATATTGAAATGACAAGTTTGTCACAAATGTGTTGAATGTTCACCTTCCTTGACCTAGGTTTAATTGGATGAATAGGAGAGCATGTATTTGGGAGTTAAGGACTTTGACTTGACTTTGACCCATTCATATGTTTATGCATTGAGTTATTTTCAAGGTACGGAGAAAAAGTGCAATTTCTGTAATGAATAGTAAATTGTTACCATTTTCATCTGGCCTTTGACCCTAAAATTCATAAAATAATCACTGTCAGGCAGAACATGCATAAATATGTAGTACGTTTCAAGATAACTTGAGCCACTTCCGAGATATGGAGGAAAAGCTTAGTTCAGCACTTGATCTTTGACCTTTTGACCTTTGAGGCAAAAACAAAAGAAAAAAAAACTTTCCAAAGAATTTCTATTAGGTTATGCATGCATACACGAAGTGTAAAAAATATAATAATCCTGCCAGCATTGCATAAACATGACGGAAATAGTACACTTTTGAAGCATTGCCCTTGACCTTTGACCCCTGACCTTTGACCCCATGAACCCTAAATTTTCTAGATAATCACTGCCAGTCAGTACATGTATATATACTATGTTCCATGAAGATACCTTGAACAATTTCCAAGGTACAGAGAAAAAAGGTGAAGTTTTGATATTTTTACTTGACCTTTTGACCTCATGACCCCAAACTTTCGCCAGAGAATCTTAATTGGGTAATACATGTATACACTAAGTTTCAGGAAAATATCTTCAGGCATTGCATAGATATGGGGGAAATAGATAAATTTTAAGCATTTGACCTTGACCTTTTGACCTTTGACCTTGAGCATGTGCACCCAAAAGTTGATAGGCACAACTTCACTCCCTAATACACATACATGCCAAGTTTCATTAGGATACCTCAAAAGGTTTTTATAGTTACCCTGTCTACAAAATTCATTACAGACGGACGGAAGGACTGACGGACGGACAGACGGACGGAAGGACGGACGGAAGGACGGACGGACGGAAGGACGGACGGAAGGACGGACGGACGGACAACCCGAAAACATAATGCCTCCGGCACCACTTCGTGGCGGAGGCATAAAAAGATCTACAACTGGGCTAGTGTTATGTTGTGGATGGTGTGTGTCATAATAGGGAGCTTTAGATTTTCACGATGGGGACATTCAGAGGAAAAAAAAAATGTTCCAAGCATGCTAGCATGCACATGAGCATGATCTATTTATCGCTTGGTCGTCCGAGTTTTTCACTACGTGTTCTGGTCTATCTTTACGTCCGCTCAATTCATGACGTAGAGAGCTACTTCATGCAGCCATCAAACGGGGGCGCCATTTTTTTTTATAGGTTGCGTCTCAGCGTAATCTTAAGCTACTTTCCAGCATGATGCAGGGAGAGAGGAGAACGTCCAATGCACTCGTCGTCTCAAACGTCCGCGCCGCAAATCTAACGCTCCCTCATATTAACAATGAGGGAACCAAGGTACATTTAACCCATTGAGGACGGACTGATTTTGCTATTACACGCATTTCCCATAGACACCTGCACGAGTATTCTCGGGACTCGTCCTCAACGGGTTAAATAGCTCCTGGAGACTTTATCAACCCGGTCATCTTTGTTGGGTTCTCTATACCTTTATGTACAACTACTCGTCTCACTTGTAGGTTAGTCTTTGTTCGAGTACCCAAGCGACATAGAAGGGGCAGAGGACTGTTTGTGGTGGGTCTCATTGAGGATTGTAGTGCATAGCTATTGCAAGCCACAGTATATGTATCAAAGATTCTAGAACTATACCTATAATGCGTGCACATGTTCCACAATCCATTTTTGTGCTGTCAATGGCATGCAGTGACATGTTTTGCTTCTCCGAGGGTGAAAAATAAATGAAGAAGGGAAAAGAAAAAAGATGAAATGCAAGAAAACCATACCTCCATCAGTAACCACGAGGACATTAAATGTGCACACCGACTGCAGCCCCACCGCGTCTGTCGCCGTGTATGTGACCATGGTTGTCCCCGCAGGGAAGAAAGATCCTGGCGGGCGGTTGACTGTCAGAGTAACTGGGGGGCTGGCATCGGTGGCCTGTGGTGGAGTCCAGGTGACCGCCACGGTAGTGGAACCAGCTGGCAGGGTGGCAGTCTGCGTACCGGGGCATCCAGTGATCACCGGTGGGGTGACATCACCTACACAGTGACAGCAATATAATTGGGACAACATGCATTTGTGGTCCAAACAAAACTGCACAGTCATAATTCTTTTAGTTTGTTTCTTTGGATTTAATCCACTCTTATTGGCAAGAATTTGGCCAGTTTTTCTCTTGCCTAATAGACAGCTACATTATGTGGAGACTAAAATCCTACAAATTTTTATACGAACATGCCAAAAATAAATCAAAAATATAGAAAAAACCTATTCAAAGACTCTCTATATATTGGCATTTGATGGACAAAAAATAAAAGTTAGCGGATGAACAAAACCTTAAAGTGAAATATTCTCAAAACAAATGCAACCTAATATTGTCGCTTGACAAAAGGGTCCTACCAGCGACGTACAGCTTGATATGATAATCAAATCCAACTTTTGAAGCGAAAATGTTTTGGGAGAATACAAAGGTACTAGGTACCTGTTGACAGTATACTCTGGCAGTCATTAACCGAAAAATTTGTTAATCTGAACAGTGTCTTTAATTCTGTCCATCGAGTGACAAGAAACTTCCTTATCATGCACTTAATAGATCTTACACCATTTTCACTAATATCATGAAATATAATGTCAGTGGGAAATGATGTAAAGCATTGTGTTATGACAAAATCAAATGTCTTAAAACAGGTTCATTTTTCTCTATCCCAACAGTCCCTATATACCGTAAAACGAGAAACATTTGTGGCATGAATATTTTTTTTTCCTTTGCGATTTGGAGCCGACAGGCTTATTGTGGCATGAAACTTGTATATGAATTGCCATCACTGGCTTTCAATGTATTGTGTAGACACATATTTTCATGTGCATTATACTTTGGGAAATCTTGACTCCTGGGTCATGTTTCATGAAACATGTTATCAGTAACAACTGTCACATTTCTGTGACAAATTTGTTCTTAGCCAATCAGATACAATTCATTTTAATTCAAATGAATTTATTAGGAATTTTCTGCATCGAATATGTATTACAAATGAAATGCAGTCATTTCTTTTGTTTACAAGACAATAGAACATACAGTGTGTACATCCAAATATAAAACTGAGATAAAAACAAAACAAAACAAAACTAAGTGTACAGATTAAAGAAAAGAATAAGAGAACACGTCAATTGGGAACCATTTGGGATAAAGTGAATCAAATGATCTGACTGAATTATGGCACATGTATTGGGAGTGTGAATGCAGAAGACTGTCGTCAAATAAGCATATAGCCTGAAAATACGACAGCCTTGAAAGAGAATTAAAAAAAGAAGAAAATGGGCAAAACATAGATCCTGTTTACTTATCGAAAAGAACAGAAAAAGAAAGAAAGAAAAAAAAAAACCACAGTGACATTCTGGCATGACATTGCGACAACAAAAATTGTGTAGACACTATATACGCAGAGAATGAGGTGAGCGAGGTGAGTGCTGGTGCAAGTGAAAGAGCCCAGCAGGGGTGCGATACAAGGTGCCTTTTAAAATAGGAAAATTTAAATATGTTTATTGAACAGTTTGATGTAAGGAGACGGGGGGGGGGGGGGGGGGGTGCCAAGAATTTCTGTAGCTTATAACAACTGCGACAACTTGTCACTGATAACAAGTTTTATGAAATGGGACCCCAGTGAAATTCCCAAAAGTTTCATGCAGGCAAAATTCCATTTCATGTACTTTATAAATCTTATACACTATCCACTAATATCATGAAGTATAATGTCAAGGGGGATGACGTAGAGCATTGTGTTATTACAAAATCAGATAGTCCTGAACAGATTTTTTCCCCCTTTTTCTCAATCCTAACAGTCCCTTTATACTGTAAAACTAGAAACATTTGTAGCATGATTTTTTTTTTCCTTTGCGATTTGGAGCCGACAGGCTTTTCGTGGCATGAAACTTGTATATGAATTGCCATCACTGGCTTTCAATGGCTTGTGTAGACACACACTTTCATGTGCATTATACTTTTCGGAATTTTGACTCCTGGGTCCTGTTTCATAAATCTTGCTTTCAGTGACAACTGCCACATTTCTGTGACAAGTTTGTTCTTAGCCAATCAGATACAAGGATTGCAGTACCAGTAACAACTGTGAAAACTTGTGACTGATAAGAAGCTTTATTAAAATGGGACCCTGGTGAAATTTCTGAAAAATTCATGCAAACCAAATTCTGGTTTTACAATACATATAGATAAGATGAATACAATATAAAGGACCTGTGAGAACATCTCATGAATGGAAGCAAGGAGTTCACATCTTCACCTGATGTCGCGACAAAGACGCTGAATGTGCAAGTGGTCTCGAGTCCCGAGTTATCAGTGGCGGTGTAAACAACTGATGTTTGTCCAGGGGGGAATTGGGCCCCAGGATTGAAGTTGGACTCAAGGTTTACGATACCACTGTTGTCTGTAGCCACCGGAGGAGTCCAAGTGATGCTGAGCGATTGTGAACCACTTGGCAAAGTTTCAAATATGTCATCAGGGCAACCATTAATTACAGGCGGCACTGTGTCAACTGCAAAAAATATACAGGAGAGACACAAAGGAATGCAGAGAAATGGAATTGTGTGGGATTCCTATGTAAATGGAACTAATGAAAGAAAAAAAAAAACACTGTTACTCAAACATTTGTGACACTCTTCAGAAGAATACTTGTGTTTTAACAGAAATATTCTCATAGAAATATCAGAACACCTCCACTTTAAAAAGATAAATGTATGTAAATTCTCACACGAGATGAAAAGACATTAAGAACATAATGGTTAGTTGAAACATTTATGTTTTGCTGTATGCAAAAATCAGCAGCTGCATCCTTTATCAAAAAATGTTTCTACTTGCATCAATGAGGTATCCTTAAGTCAGCTTATACTTAATACCAACAAAGTTTTGACCTTTTGGCATGAATTGCAAATGATTATAACGTGACACCATTTGAATGCAAGTTTTGATTCAGCTCATGGTGGTGATTGTGCTGCAAATAGAACAATCCAAATTCTCAAAAGCAAAATTTCACCTTAAAAAAAAAATCACTTTTGAAAACTGATTGGAGCAAACATTACAAAGAAGAATACGCTTAGTCTCTTCAAAGGCACTCACTTGTTGATGTCACAATGACATCGAATCTACACGTAGTTGTCAGGCCTGCCTCATTGGTAGCCACATAGACAACTGGTGTCGTTCCGGAGGTGAACAGATCGCCGGGTGACATGTTGCTCTCTAGGGTTACAGTGCCTCCACCATCTGCATCGAAGGCCTGTGGTGGAGTCCAAGTGACGGGCAGGGAGGTGGAACCAGTCGGGAGGTTCAGAGTGATGTCCGACGGGCAGCCTGTGATGGTAGGGGGTGTGTCGTCAACTCCCGCACCTATACGTAGGAGTTAAATAATACAAAGTCCAGACGATAGAATGTACCATGCAAACTTTCTCATGACTACTCACAAGGTTTCATCAAGGTCTCTTCTGGGTGATTTTTCTTTTTTGTTGGCTATTTCGATCTGTCTTTGGTATACAACCTAATGTTAATGTTATTGCTTTGCTAGAGAATCTTTGCCTAAGTTTGCATGTACACATGGTATTGTGCTATGTCTGAAGTCAGCTTAGCATACATCATTTGCAATGATGTATTATTTGTGAATCGAAATATTGCAAAATATATTATATATCAACTAAGCTACTATTCTCTGTTGAATTGCATTGATAAGACTTTGTGAATGGAAAGAAAGGAAACAAATGGAAGTGTCAGACTTTCACTCTTAAAGGAACATGAGATGGACAAGACTTGTGGTCCAAAGGAGTTAACACAAACAAACACATTTCTGGAACAGAATGGAGGAATGATTGACAGTGGATTCTGAATAACTGCATCTTCTCTTTATTACCATTCACAATAACATTGAAGGTACATGTGGCCCAGTTCTGAGCAGTATCCTCAAAGACATATGTCACTAGGGTGGTGCCCACATTGAAGAGTGTGTTTGGAACGTTAGACCGGTAGGTAAGGATGCCATCAGGTGAGGTCGGTTCTATCCAGGTCGCCAGGGCCTGTGTCTGACCGAACTGGACGTTGACGGTGACGTCATCAGGGCAGTTTAAAACAGTTGGAGGGGTGAAGTCAGCTATGGGATTAAAAAAAAAAAAGCACAAGTTTTAGAGCACAGCAGACATTTTTTTTTTTTTATTGCGGATGCAGGGAAAAAAAAGAAAAGGAATTAGAAGGCAAACAATAGAGGCTACAGAACTACAAATATATATTCCCCCCCCCCCCCCTAGGAACTGGGTACAATTAATCACATTTTTTTTTTTTTTTTGGGGGGGGGGTGCATATTGCTAACGAACTAGCTTGGCAAGGTACAATGAAGCACTGTTCCACATAATTGTTCATTGAGTGCTTTCACTGACTATGTTCATTTAATGCCCTGAAAGCCAAATTAAACATACATTTTGCATTTTAATCCTCACCACAACGAAAGCAAAACAAAAAACAAAAACACACACAAAAAAAAACACACACAAAAAAAACACATACCACCCTCCTCCAACCATCTCCCCCACACACATGCCCTAACTCATATCACACTATCATCCTCCGTCATGGCACATTGAGAAAAAAAAAATAACGACACAGATCATTTGACTTACTGACGGTCTGACAGCGATCACCGCTAAAGCCCGTCTGACACTGACAGGTGTAGTAGGTGTCAAAGGAAGTGCAAATGCCGTTGTTCTCACAAGGATCACTGGTGCATGGGTCTGGCACTGAAATGTGGTTTGAAAAGTGGCATAAGAGATGACAGCATGACGAATTGCCAATTTTACAACTTTAAACTCATGGGCATTCTACTCTAAAGTATTATCCTTTGTTACTGGGCAACTAAAATCAAATGTGATATTGCCAATTTTTTACTGCACAACTGGAATAGTGCATAGTAACGCAGAAGAAACTAGAACAGTTTGGCAAGAGCTCTTTGAAGCGCCTTTGAAAACAATTGACCATTCTCATGGCTCTTTTTCATCTTTCTTCAGAAAACCAGGAGTTACAGGCCTTGTGTCCTATTTTGTTTTTGTTACTCACAAAGGTAGAGCTTACATACATCACCTTTAATAACTTCAAAGCAATTTAAAATGGAAATTCTATATTTCTGTTGAAAAACTAAGCAACATAACTTCACATGGAAAAATGAGATTCCATCTTGTCTGCTACTATCTAGTCAGGCGATTGTTCACCTTAAAAAAAATAAAAGACCCAAAATGACTGATTTATATAATCGTCTGAGATGGTACAGACTTTCATTTCTCATTTCATTGATTTCATTTTCCACAATGAAATAATCATTTGCATACACAAAATGACACAATATCAATACAATGTAGTAATGACTGTCAATAGAACAAACCGGTGACTTGAAGCAGCAACAATTACAGGTAGGCCCTACTTACTGATTGTCTCGCAGTTGTGTCCAATGAACGTTGGCAGGCAATCACAGACGTAATCCACATCGCCAGTTATACTCTCATACGAGTTGTGACAAGTGCCACCGTTCTGGCAGTCGGGTCTGTTGGGGTTGGTTGCCTGACAGATATCCAGGGCCGGGGCATTGGCTGTGACGTAGGGTAAGAGATGGGTACATGATACTAGGTATAGGAAACACAGGGCATTATGAGTTCGTAGTCCCACTAAGTCATCTCTATAAAGTGCTCTCTTCACAGAAGTAGTGATGAAGCACATAGGACGCAAGCAATGCACTGTCTGGTTTGTTTCACAGGAAATCTGTATCAAGTTTGTGATGGAAAACTGGATAATAATAGAGGCTTAGAACCATCTTACATACATTTATTGATGAATGCATGAGGAAGGTGACTTATGCTTATCTGATTAATCGTATAGGCTACTCTGTTATGGAATTTTACCTAAAATCCAAGCATGCTAAAAATAATACCTTTCATTTAATACTTGTTTGTCTATTATATTTATTCATCCATGTATCTATCTGTCTTTCTGTCTATCTATCTGTATATCTATCAATCTATCTATAAATTTGCCATCTATCTATATGTAAATCTATCTATCTATCTATCTATCTATCTATCTATCTCTCTATCTATCTATCTATCTATCTGTCTGTCTGTCTGTCAATATCTCTCTATTTTCCACCTACCTGCCCATCTATCAGTCCCTAACGTAAGTATTTTTCTTTCGCTGAAATTCATCACAACAGATTACAATACGACACAAGCACCATCTCACCAAAGGTTACTTTGTATGATTCAAAGCTTTGATACAAAAGTATATATTCTACCCTGAGATCAGTCTCTTACCAGTAGGCAGCTGGCAATTTGTGCCAGTAAATCCTTGAGCACACATGCAGTAGTACTGAGGAGTGTACGAGGTAGGAGTGGGATCATTGCTGTGGTAGCTGTTGTAACAGGTAGCCCCATTCTGACATGGATTAGCATTGCAGGAGTCGAAGCCTGGAACGGCAGCTGCAAGACGGAAATAGAATGTATAAAGATTCTCGTCAGGTCAAAGTAGTGTTATCTCCTATAATGACATCATCAGCAGTTTAATATCATTGATTGGTCATTTTCTACCTTAACTCTGAGAGTAAAATTTGTCTTAAAGGTTGGTAACAATTGGTTGCACGGCAACCCTACCCCCGGGGTCACCCATCCAAGCTTCATCCATTTTGTACGCATGAACAGTTTTGTGATTCAGGGCACTTCAATTGCAGCCAAGTTATTATTATTTTTTTTTTTGGGTGTATTTTTTATTATTTGGCTGTGTGTAAATGGTGCCAAAAAACAAACAAATTTGAGTTTTGCATCGTGATGCAAAAAGTAATTTCTTCTGGAGGTGAACATGGCCACTGTAAAGAATGGGACATCCTGGATGGGAAGGACACTCACCCGTCATCTGCTGGCAGTTAACTCCAGCATAGCCGTCTCGGCAAAGACAAGTGTAGAATTGGCTGTCCAGGGTAAGGCACTCTCCACCATTGGCACACGGGAAAGAGTTGCAGGGATTTGCATTTTCCGAGATCACTGGAGAAATGAGACATAATCATATCAACGACGTCAAAATTTTCACAAGGCTGACAAGATTTGATTGCATTAATTGCCTTCCAAAATCTATTAGGAAACTGATTCATAAAGAGCAAAACTTTTGCACCAGAACTGAACAGAAAGAGAGAGAGAGAGAGAGAAGGAAAGACAGACGGACAGAGAGATGGATGAAAAAAATATATTCCAACTTTACAGGAATAATACATTAGAATCACTTGAAAAGCATCCCATCTTTACATTCACAATTTGATCACTCTGTGGTAATACACATCACACTGCAGACCATAATTATATTCACTGTACTTTGCTTTAATAGCTTTGACAATCATATGAACAACAGAAACAGAATAACCACAACAACACAAAGATGTAAAGATTTAGAGTTCCTTCACTCACCAATTTCACAGTTGACTCCCCCGAAGCCTGCAGGGCACACACACTGGTAGGCAGAGCACAAGCCGCTGATTTCTTGACAGACTCCCTGATTCTGGCACGGGTTCTGCAGACACGGTGATGGATCGGCTGCACATCCAAAATGCAAAGGTAATACAATGTCAAAAGGCTATACATGATAGAGGTGTCGTGGATCAGAACACTCATCTTTGAATGACATAAACGTGGTATATGGTTTGTGAGTTTGAGCCCATGCCAAACCCGACACATTTGCTCTTCAGCAAGGCACTTTGTCCACATTGCTGCTCTCCACCCAGGAGTATAAATGGATACCCAGTAGGATGAGAAGGTTTAGGTTGGTACGTTGATCAGCAAGTGTACACATGTATTTAAATTGGCTGCGACTGGATGGAATGCTCCCCAGGGAGTGGAGAGTGAGCACTGTCAGTGCTGGTTTGAAATAATGTATCCAGTGACCAGGGTAATAATAATTTGTAAAGTGCATTATAAAAAGCTAGCTATGATTATATACATACAAGTAGTATTGTGGGAAACATGTTTTGAAAAGAATGTGGTGTTTTGTTGCTACTTTATTTCTTTTCTTTTTTTATGGCACTTCATAGGACCCGGAACAATATGTTATACTCATGATTGATCATTTTGATTTGCCACTATTGTAACTTCTCCATGGGAGCTGTCATGGGAACTGTTATTACAAAAGAACTAAGATAGCAGAGCACTTCTGCATGCATGCAGAGAAATCCATAAGGTAGAATGGGTATCAAAATATAATTATGTGAAATGATGACTTGCACACACAAACATTTCCCTCTAGCAATGCTTGGTTTACATATCATTAGCTGAGAACAAGAAGGGCTTTACTACAATTTTGGAATGTATCGAGTTATTTGTATCGTGTTGTTGAGCTTGCTGTCTACTACATTATGGTGTCAATTTTAGATTATTTTCATTTGTACTAAAATATAACAATTTAAACCACAGGGGCACTGCATAACAATACTTGTGAATCTACCCCATTTCATTACACAAACTTTTTATCACATCACAATTGATATCAGGGTTTTTTTTAATACTCAAAATGCAATAGCACCCTTTTGATCTCAGCTGACGATATGTGAACGCAACATCAGGAAGGTCAAAACAATGTCACCATAGCATCTCACCTATTTCACAGTTGTAGCCGGTGAAGCATCCCACACAATCACAGGTGTAGGAGAGGCAGTTTGTTATGGCAGAGCACTGGCCGTTGTTCTGACAGGGCGATCCAACGCACGGGTCTCGAGCTGCATGGAGAACACATTTATAGATGTAGTGAGGCTTTGAGGAGGGGCGAGGGAGGTGGGGGGGGGGTGGTTGGGATAGGAGGGGACAGTTGGGGAAAAAATCACGGCCTTTGCTAATCTCAGGGAAATGCAACTATGGTTGAATTCTAGGTGTCTACAATGCTGAAGTAACATGACTGGTGGTAATTCCATAAAACTGATATTCTATCTTTACACCCCGTCACTTATCTCTCCAGTGCCCTCATCAACAACAACAAAAAAAAAAAAAAAAAAAATATATATATATATATATATATATATATATATATAAACTTAAAAAGGAATGCAACGAGAATGCAAGATTGGTCTTGGCAAACAGGAAACAGGTTGGGATAAAAAAAAAAAAAAAAACCAACAAAACATTCTATGCTTGACATCAGACTTATTTAATTCTCTATTTGTAATACTGCAGATGTAGAATATTACTATGTGGAAATTTTAATGAATCTTGCACAAAACTTAATAACAACACACAACTATTCTTTTCTTAACAGTAAAATATATAGTTCCCTCCATGACAAACTCAGAGTGAACTTCACTGATAATCACTTTTTTTTTGCCCCGAGCAAAAAGAAAAAAAAAAGATACCACAAAAATGTCCACTTTCACAGTAGGTATGTCAATAATCTATGTAAGAATTCAAATTGTACCTTATTGCTATGTTCCTGTCTACAATGACTGCTCAAAGGACAAACAAAATGTGGTCATCATAGACAAGTAGTTATTAAAGAGAGGTGGCTTAAAAAGAGCAGATTAGACTGTTTTTTTTTTAAAAATTGGGTTAAAATATCCTCTTGCTTGCTATTCTGTGTCTAAAACAAAAGTCTAATCCTAGATGAGGTCCTAGATCCTAGATGAATAATTTACCGTCCTCGCAGTAAGCCCCTGTGAAGCAACCTGAGCAAGCACACTGGTACTCGGTGCAGACGGGGCCAACAGGGATGCACTGGGCACCATTTTGACACAGGTGATTGTCGCATGGATTGATGACTGTGAAAGAAAACAGCTCATCGTTAGAAGAAAGAAATATTGCATCAGCTGCATCAATCCAACAGAGTTTTGCTTCATGATAGGAAGTCAAGAATTCTTTTCTTTTCTTTTTTGCCAATCAAGTTTGTTGAATTTATATTTTTTTCTCTCTCTCTCATTAGGATAAGTCAAAGTCTATATCATATATAAAATATCTATTAAAACCAAATAAATATCTTAATATTTCTATTAACAACAAGATGCTTTGGAAACATAGAATGAACTGCTATGTCTTTAATAGAACATTATATATCTATGTCTCTATCTCTATCTATCTATCTATTTATCTGTCTATATATCTATCTATCTATCTATCTGTCTATCTATCAATCTATAGATGTCTATCAAAGCTGACAGCGTTCTTTCTGAAGCACTTGAAGATTACAATTATCCCTTGCAATAGATTTTGCATTGTTGTAACATTCCCTAATGCTGTCTTGCTACTTACAGATTTCACAGAATTGCCCGGTATAGCAGAGTGGACATGTGCAGGTGTAGGTTTCACAGTCATTGGGGTCGATGGTACAGGCACCGCCGTTCTGGCACTGGTGGTTCTCACAGGAGTCAATGGCTGAATGCGCAGAGGAATATTAATTATGCCACAAAGAGATGTACAAACGGAACAATACATATGATATTGCATGAAGAGTTTGATTGCAAAACAACTTAACTTCATTCTTGTCAATTTGAGGTATTTGCAATTAAACTTGCTATTAATGAACAAAAAGTGGTAAAACATAGAACATAATGAACTGATATGGGATATACAATCGTAGGCATATTCTGTTTTGGGGTTTTGTTTTGTTTTTTGTCTTTTGAAACTTTCCCAAAGACTCTGGATTTTATGTAATGATACTTAGTAGTTGATTTCTAATTCATTTCTCTTGATGAAGAATTTATTAAGAATGTGATTAAGTGTATATATGTCGGAATACATGTATCATGTTTCCCTTTCACTTCATCTACCAAGACTAGATAAAGTGTTGTAATATGATAATAAGGATAGATATTGTGAAACCCTCAGTGTTGTATACCTTCAGTGCAGTATGGGCCAGTGAAGCATGCAGGGCACTGGCATGTATACGACACACAGGAGCCTGGTACTGGGATGCATGCGGCACCGTTTTCACACAGATCCTGAGCACAGGGATCAATTGCTGCAGAGGGTAAGAGATAATAATAATAAATATAGATTATCATTTATAAAGCGCTTATTACAATGTTTCTATGCGCTGAGCGTCTCAAAGAAACAATTAGAAGAAAGAAATTAAGTCATGGAGCAGATACAAATTGTAGTACGATGAAACGCAATACAAAATACATAGAATACACATTGTAAATTATAACTTATAGAACGAACGTAACATAAATATATAATAAATCCATACGAATTACATGTCATGTGAGAACAGATGAGTTTTCAGGAATGTTTTGAAGGAGTCTACTGTAGGAGCTTCACGGACGTGGATGGGTATGTGTTGTTCCATAGTGTGGGTGCAATAACACTGAAGGCACGGTTGCCATAATGAGTACGGGTGCGCAGTGCCGATGTGAGTTGAAGATGTGCAGTGGAGTGAGAACGAAGGATTAAAGTGACCAGTGACACATGGGAATGAGATTTCTCAAATCTACATCCAGGCAGTGTGTTGATGGAGAAGATGTAGGGGCCGTGTCAAATTTAAACCATCCTCACAAGGTTTTGATTTGATTTGATTTGATTTATTCACAAAATGCATATACATACATTACTCACAAATATGCACATAGTTTGTACATGAAACATATTACACATTTTGTCTGGATCGTCATAAGCTATGAAAAGCTTGACTGGGACGTCCAGTATGGATAACGTACACATATTATTATGTACATAAACATCTTTTTTTTTTTTAAATGTATTATGCGCGTTCAATTTGTTCATAGATAGGAAGATGAGAGAAAGAGAGAAAAAGAAAGAAAAGTGAGAGGAAAAGATAAGGAGAGGGATACTCTACATCATGGTAGTTAAAGGTATACAAGATTGACAATTCTGGTAACAACTAGCATAGAAAGACTTGCTGCTATTATGTACGTAGTGTACGTATATACGTACGTGTAGGTTAAATGATTTCATCACATTTTTCACTGTTTTTCTACGTAGTCTTTATTTCATCCTAATAACTGGCTTGGATACTGTAAAATGAGGAATAATCATATACATTTTAATTATGCACTTTTTGCAAGAGCCAAGATTTGTGAAATTTATTAATGCACGCGAAAGTTCTTGTCTTCACCATATGCAGCGAATGTTAGAGGCAACTCACAAAGATTTCTTGCCACAAAAAAGATTGTCAGTTCCTATTCGCAAAAATTTCATGCTGCGAAAATACTGTGGTTTACAGTAACTCGTGTCAGCTTGATATCCAATGTTCACAACCCGGCAGTGTGTTGATGGAGAAGATTTATAGGCTGTGTCAAATCAGGAGCAGATTTCTCTTTAGTTTGTGTGTTGTCTTCATTCTAATAATCCTAACAACTAATCATCATTACACCTGGGAAATCGTTCGCTGCATTTTAAGTCTAATAAAAATGTTTGGAGGAGGGTGGGGCATGGAAAAGCCACATGGGATGCTTTAAAAGTGGATATTTACAAGCGAGCAATTTTTCACGCTTGGCTGGGTAAGATGAATCTTGCATGTTATTACTTCCATGGAATCAGGACATCAAGTAATGAATCATATGACATGCAAAAATATTTGCATGCTTTCATATCTGCACATACTAGCTTCTGGTGGCATGAAATACATGAAAATTTCCACATTGCGAAAATTTCCACTCTTACAGTAGCGATTACTTACGTGTGGCACAGGTCTGTCCTGTGAAGCAGTCAGTACATATACAGCGGAAACTATCCAGGCCCTCTCTCACACATTGTCCTCCATTCAGGCAGGGGTCGGGACTGCATGGATCACCTATCAAGTACAGTGAAAACAAAATTATTTATTAAAGTGTTTATATGTGTGCGTGTTTGTGTGTGAGCGTGGGAATGTAATTGTGTGAATGTTATTGTGGGTATGCGTGCAAGTAAGCATGTAATGTTTTGAAATTGGTACAAATGTCAGCCAGTTTATCCATCATTGTCTAGTTTTCGCTAAAAAACAACAAAAGTGTTTGATTATCTAGTCAAGATTCCTGGGGCCTGCTTCAATAAGCTCTAAAATCAATCCTATAAGTTCAGTGCAACTGATCTTTCCAAGGAACAATTGTGGGATCAATCAATCCTCAAAAGTTTTGTAGGAACTGTATCAACATTAAGGTAGTTGGGAACAATACAATGTACAGGTCTGTATTTTGCACCCAGTGCTCTGTTCTCGAATACACCTTGAATGCCTATGGATCCTTCCCAACTAAACCTGACCTGAATCTGTCCTAACTTTGGTTCATTGTTTGACTGGATATAATTCTCATGTTTAATAGTGAAACAGGCCCCTGGACTTTGTATAACTCAAACAGACTCTCCGACCCGAGTTCCAAAACGAGAATTTGCAACTATCTGCAGCCATGACAATGAAAGTCCGATCTGTGCAGAATATATTGCTGCTGTAAAAAACACATATCTGAAAGAAATATTACCTTCTTTTCTTTTTTTACCTTTCTCTTGATAGAAAAACAAAACAAAACAGACATAGAAACAATAACAGCAACAGCAACAGCGGCAGCAGCAGCAGCAGCAACAACAACAATTAGAAGCAACAACTACCTACAAGTAGTTCCTTTTTTTGTATAGGTGGAACCACTGGGCCTGACCAATGCTTACCGACATTGATAGTGACGGTGAAGGAGCACGAGTTTGTATTTTCTGATGGGTCTTGATAGTTGTAAATGACGATGGTCCCTCCGATGGGGAAAAAGTCTCCAGGGTTTGCCGTCGATGAAACAAAGATGACTACCCCTGAATTATCCGAGACAGTTGGCAAATTCCATGTCACCACCTCACCGGCAGTTCCAGCAAGAACAATCGAGGTGATATCATTGGGGCACTGCACTTGTGGTGGAACATTGTCCTCTGAAGGGAAGAAAAAAAAAACACATTAGAAACACCTCAGCTCAACTGACTTGATTACGAAAAGTGGTGCTTGTTTGTATAGATCAATGAAAAGAATCTCATAATCTCACAGAATCCTGGTATTATTTAAACCCTTTGTCCAATAGTGAAAGAGAAAGTGATGCAGTTGAATGCGCATTAAGTGGGTTTTGAGATAAAAATTATCATCTTTTCCACATATCATATACATTTGATTCTGTGTAAAACTAGTCTTAGAGGTGTAAGTAATAAAACTGCAAAACAACATTTTGTTGCAGAACTAGACTATTCAAGAGATATGAGCCTTTAAATCAAAGTAGTGATGTTTCAAGAACTTGTTCTACAATTGATTTAATGATATTACAGACTACTACTGCAATGCAACTCCAAAGAGCACTACCCTTGATAAAGACATTAGCTGACACTGTGCTTTGAATGTTTATACTTCACACAATCTACTTATCACTGTAATTAATTATTAAAGGTAAATTACTGCCTGCTTTTTTGGGCATTTTTCATCTATACATCCACACCTCTTATCAAGGTGATAGTGAACGTGCATTGCACAGAGTTGCCCGCCTCGTCTGTCACTGTGTAGACAACCCGCCACTCGCCGAGTCCAAAGCTATCTCCCGGTGCGAAGTTGCTGGTTATGGTCGGGGCATTTCCGGAGTTGTCCGATGCCGTTGGGGCTGTCCAGAACACTTGGACGGTGTCCTGTTCCAGGGTCAGGGTCCTCGTAATGTCCGCTGGACAGCCAATGATCTGAGGTGCCGTGGAGTCGACTGAATGTCAGAAGAGCCAATAAATGATTCACCCTCAAAGTATATACAGAGATTTGTACACATAATCCAGAGGGATTTGAGGCACACGCAAAAGTACACAGACACTCAACTTGGGTCAGAAGCTGCATTCACAAGTCTGAAGAAAACTTAGAAGAATTAAAAAAATGCAACACATTGACTATTTTTGTGCTAGCTACATATTGCGCTAAATGCGCAAAAAAAAAAAAAAAATACCGCACGACATGAATTTCCATCTTTAGATTAGAACATTGCGGTAGCATGATAAACATGTATAGGATTATTCTGTTATTCTGAATACTTTTCGCGAATTTCACAAGAGCCAATGAACAACGACTCATTTATGCTCATGTGCACTTCTCTGTTTACACGGTATCAAAGGTAACCTTTTTCCCCGAGGGTCCACTGCACCTCTCAAGGGTGATGTACATTTTTGTGGGTGTATTCGTATATATGTCAAAGCTTATAGAACTTCCTTTGTTACGCTCTCCTGTGCTCTCTCCTCGGCGCCTGGGGGGTGGGAAGTTAAACAGACCCCTCCAAGTTGAGAAGTTTACTGTGCGCGTCCCGAGCGTAAATCCATTTCTGTCCAGTTGGTACGAATTGTGCGTTGCTTTCCTTTTGGACGTCGTTGGCGCATCAGTGTCAAAGCGCTTTGGGGTATGGTGTTATGGAAAACTGGGTGGTTTGATAGTAGCATCCCTTGGATCGAGATATTGTTTTATCTTTATCCTGCGGTTTTTGATATGCATAAGTTTGATTCTTGATGATAAAGTGGGCCACAACGGTAGTTCATATTCCCTCTTGCTAATTCCTGATCACATTGGCGTGATAATAAGGTTGTATTTGAAAGTGATTATATGTCATTATGGAAGGTTTTTTTAAGGACACAAAGCTGACCTTTATATCTTTGAATGTTAAAGGTATACGGTCTTATTTCAAAAGAATTAAAGTGTTTTCATGGTGTAAAGATAAACAGGCAGATGTTATATTTTTGCAAGAGACGTATAGTCTTGAAGACAACGTTATTGAATGGACAAAACAATGGGGAGGAAAGGCATTATTTTCACACGGATCTTCACATAGCTGCGGGGTGATGATTTTGTTTAAGGATAGGTTAGATGTTGATATTATTGATAAGTATGTTTCGGAAAATGGAAGATGGATATTATTACGGGTGAAGATAGAAAGCAATGAATATTTACTTTGTAATATTTATGCGCCAACAGGCGACAAACACACAGATCAGAGACTTTATTTTGAGCAATTACATGAACGTTTGACGTCATTTGATGATATTAGTTCTTTGGCTGTTATAATGGGGGGAGATTTTAATACACTTTTGAATAGATATATGGATAGGGATGGAGGTAACCCGGCAGCGTGTAATGTTATTCAAGAGGTGATTTTCAAAATACAACATGATTTTGATTTAGTAGATATTTGGAGATTAAGAAACCCCCTTGTTAGAAGGTATACATGGAGACAGTCCCACCCTTTAATACAGAGCAGATTAGATATTTGGATGATTTCAGATGTTCTTCAAAGTTATGTTAAGGAAACTGATATAATTCCTGGGGTTGGCACTGATCACTCTGCAATTATTTTAAAGATTGAGAATAAAACAAGGAAATACTTTAATGTCACAAATTGGAAGTTTAATAATAGTCTCTGTGATGATGAGCAATTCTGTACTGAGATGTCCCGAAGTATAGATGTTTGGATTAGTGAATCATTAGAGTTTGAAGATTTGAGAGTACGATGGGATTTTGTGAAGTACAAAATTCGTTGTTTTTCTCGCAAATATAGTATTGTAAAAGCAAAGAAGATGAGGGAGGAGAGACAGGTGTTAGAGAGACGATTATATAATTTACAGAAGTTGATAGAAGAGCAAGGAGATCAATTTCTTCAAGAATATGAAAAAGTCAAATGTGATTATGAGGCGCATTTGGATCACATTACACATGGTATTATAATGAGGTCTAGAGCAAATTGGGTTGAATATGGAGAAAAAAATAGTAGTTATTTTCTTAATCTGGAAAAGGTAAATAAGCTGTATACATGTATTAACGTGTTGAAGAAAGGAGAAGATTTTTTGGATGATGGTGATGCTATTAGTAAATATATTAGATATTATTATTCTGAGTTGTATAAGGAGCCCGAAAGGAACACTTTCTCAGACTGTCCTTTTTTAAAGTTTGATGATAGTCCATCACTGTCATCAGCAGAACGAGATATATGTGATGCAGATCTGACTTTGGGAGAATTTACTGCGGCTCTGAAAAGGATGGCTAAAAATAAATCCCCCGGAAATGATGGTTTGACGGTAGAATTTTATATCAAATTTTGGGATAAACTTGGGGATTTTTTCGTAGGAATTATGAATTACAGTTTTATGTCCGGTAAATTATGTTCGTCGCAACGACAAGGAATGATAACGTTGATAGCTAAGAAAGGCAAAGATAAATTATCTATTGAGAATTACCGTCCGATTACTTTATTAAACGTTGATTACAAGATATGTTCGAAGGTGTTAGCGATGAGGTTAAAGAAGGTGTTACCTAATATTATTCATTCGGATCAGGTAGCCTTCATCAAAGATAGGTACATAGGTGAAGCGGTTCGCACCGTTTCAGAGACACTCTTTTATTCTAGATTGAAAAATATTTGTGGTTTTATTGTTAGCCTTGATTTTAAAAAAGCTTTTGATTCCCTCAACCATCAATATTTATTTGAAGTGTTAAAATTCTTTAAATTTGGAGAGCAATTTTGTAGATTTGTGCGTGTGTTTTATAATGATATAGAAAGTTGTGTTTTGAATAATAATAGGTCAACTGGGTATTTTAGGATTGGGAGGGGCGTCCGCCAAGGTGATCCTCTGTCACCTTATATGTTCATTTTAGCCATAGAGACACTTGCACTTCATATTAGATCTAGCCCAGAAATTATGGGAATAAAGTTAAGTGTACAAGAGGAAATAAAATTGTCTATGTATGCTGATGATATCACAGTTTTTTTAACAAATGATCAATGTTTTCTTAATCTGGCAAAGATTTTAGATGATTTTGCTATCTGTTCGTCTTTATCAATTAATTATGATAAGACAAAAGTGATGCGAATTGGTCCATCTGTGTTTACTACTGCACCTAAGACGGACGTGCAACAATTTAGGAATGTAGAATTTGTATCTGCTCTCACTGTTTTAGGAATAGATATTTCGTATTCTTTTCACGACCGAAAGGCACAATTACAACGAATTTTGATGAATATTAAATCTCAACTGCACAGGTGGAGATTTAGAGATTTATCCCTCTACGGGAAAATTCAGATTGTTAAGACTTATGCTTTATCTCAGTTGCTATATATCGCTAGTATAGTTTCAGTGCCAGATTCTTTTATACATGACGTGAATAAAGTTATTTATGAATTCATTTGGAGAGGCCCAGATAGAATAAGGCGCGATGTTTTAGTAAAAGATTATGAGGAGGGAGGTTTGAAAATGTGCTGTTTAAAGTCAATGATGCAAGCTCAAAAAATAAAATGGGTGCAGAGGTTATTTGGGTCATGTTCAAAAGGATGGAAATCCATTTGTTTGAATTTGTTAGCATCTGTAGGAGGAGAATTTTTGTTCTTCTGCAACTTCGATGTTTCAAAGTTAAAGATTAATGTTTCACGGTGGTTTTTAGAGGTATTAGAAACGTGGTCCCTCCTTCAGAACAGAGAATTAAGCATACCCAATCAAATAATCTGGAATAATAAATACATTTTGTTTCACGGGAAGTCTATGTTTAATACACATATAGTAGAGAAAGGTTTTTTGAAGGTAACTGATATGTTAGATGAATACGGCCGACCTCTGCGTTGGAAGGATTGTAAGGGTAAAGGTTTACAGTTTACTCAGTATTTCACTCTTCTTGATTGCTTCAAGAAGATGCCAAGTGAATGGAAGCTTTTTTTTCTTCATCAAAATTATCACCCCTTTATTAAACCCCTGAGTATTATTCCTTTAATTTGGGTTAAGGGTAGATGGTTGGAATTACATAACGTAACAACAAAGCATTTATGTAATATATATCTGCATTTGAATAACCCTGGAAAATCTAGTGTTTTTGATCGTTTTGATGTTATGTATGACATTGGATTTGAAGATGTTCAATCTCTTTTCAAATTACCTGCCCGTTTGACAATTGATACAAAATTAAGAATAACGCAATATAAGATATTGAATAATTTGATCCCTGTTAATTCGTGGCTTGTTCGAATAGGAAGAAAAGACGACTCAAGATGCTCCTTTTGTAAAAGTGAACCGGAGACAATAGAACATTTGTTTTTTGATTGTCGGAAGGTGTCAGTATTCTGGGAATCATTGTTTAAAGAGGAAAAAAGGAAAATTGATTCCTTGCAATTGTTTTCATGTCAAAAGGTGTTATATGGTGTTATACATCCGAGGAACGATTTTGTTTTTTCATACAATTTCATATTATTATTGGGTAAACAATTTATTTTAAGTTGTAAATATCAAAGTTTATGTCCTCAAAGGCAACATTTTGTGCAATATGTAAAAAAATATAGTTTGATTGAAGAAGAAATAGCTAAAAGCAAAAATAAATTTGATTTGCATGGAGCAAAGTGGAGGAAAATAGAACAAATAATATCTTTATAGAAAGTCAAATGCACTTCCCACTCTCTTCTTCTTTTCCCTTGCTCTGATGGTCCTTTCTTTCTCACCGCGGTTTATACTCCTTTTTCTAATTCCCTCCCTCTCTCTCTCTCTCTATCTATCTCTCTCTCTTGTCATGGCATTCACGGTATTTTATGTTCATGAAACAATTGTTCTGTCCTGCATTATCACCTCAAAGATTTGCTGCGTCGAATACCCCCCCCCCCCCCCCATGCCGGGAGAAAGGACAGGAGACTTCCCATCTTCAGCCCAGGGCTGGGTGTATAATAATGTTATCGTACAAAGGAAGTTACGGAGAGTGCATAAATGAGCTAGGTGAATAGTACCTTTGGTTTTTTTGTTTTGTTTTGTTTTGTTTTGTTTTGTTTGTTTTTTTTTTTTTTTTGTAGTGTGTGTTCTTACGCCTTTGGCTTTGTTTTGTCTGGTCTTTGGTAATATTTGGTGTTTCCATTGAAGCCTATTTTTTTTTTCTTTTTATTTTTTTCCCCCTCGTTTTCTGTGTATGCGATTCTAGAACTATTGGTGTTAACGTGTATTAGAGACTATAGTCCAAAAAAGGATCAGACGCCTGGTAGTTTTACTATCATTGAATGCTATCAAACTTTTGTTTTGTGATTTCAAAAATGTATTTGTCATATACCCTGTGAAAAAGCACGATGTTCTTCGATCTGATCAATAAAATCCAGAAATACAAAAAAAAAAAAAAACAACGACTCATATAAGTGAATTGAATTGTATGGAGGCTATCAAAGTCTTTCGGCAAAATGTGATAAAAGTCAGGAATATTTTCTTCCCTGCATTTCATATTGAAAACAAAAAAATCAAAAGCAGATATCTCACAACTCTGTCCTCTCATCATTACATGGGTAAACACTAGTTTATCTATCCAAAGCCCAAGTGGTACATGTGCTGCAATTGTTATGCTTGTTTTTGTTAGCTCCATAAGAGATTTAATATGCATTCAAGTACCAGAATGCATCATTGCTTTAACCCTTCACTTAACTTCTGCATCCTGCTTCCTATTTCTTGTCATGACGATGATTACAATGATGATGATTACTGTGCCAATAATTATGATGATTATCTCAATAAGTACTCAAGTAAAGACCCTCTCGAGTTCAAAATTAACAGGAGGTTTCCAAATAGTGTTTTTTTTTTCAATAACTAAGTATTCTCACCAATTTTCAAAAAAAAATTATGCAAAAGGGATTGGCTGTCTTTAAATTTACCTTGGTACACAACAACTCCAAAGACACACTGAGCAGTGTTGCCAGAAGAGTCACCAAATGTGATGGTGACTGTTGTCGTGCCAACTTGGAAGACATCTCCACTATTGTGAGTCCTCTGTGTCACACTCTGCGTGTTGGAGTTGTCAATGGCCATTACGACTGGCCAATTGACCACTGCTTGATCCTGGTTGAAGCTTACTGCCACGGCAATGGCCTCTTGCGGACAGTTGAGAATGGTTGGCGGTGCGGTGTCAACTATACCAACAGACAGAGTGCAGTGGGGGGGGGGGCGGAAATAAAGAATGAGAGAATGTACAAGCATTTCACAACAGAACCTCTAAACTATTGAAGGAATGGGGTGTAAACTTCAAGGATATATAATCTGATGACCCTCTCAGAGCTCTCTGATCACATTTGGCAAATTGATAGGTCCAAGAAACTGTGTAGGGTTTTTTTTTTGTGTGGTGTTTAGTGCAAGCTGTAGAAGTCTTCTGATCCCACAGTGACTGCACAGAAACTTTAAAATTTCACAACTTTTGAACAGATGCAATTGTCTGGTTTTCCTGAAACTTGGCTGATGTGTTTTACTGTTATTATGACATTCACTCAATCCATATATATATACATATATATATGGATTGAGTGAATTTGTCTGTTAAGGGGGCAAACTTAAAATTCTATACACAGAACTATCAATAAAAAAATAAACACTTCATTCTTGCAATACGGAAGCACTGTATGTGCAAAAAAAAAAAGGAAGGCAAATAAAAACAATTCACAGTAATAAAATCCATCGTGCTAATTAAAGGCACAAAAGCCTGTCTGTAAGAATTCATGTCTTTTCAATCCCAGTCTTATCCTTAATATCAATGAACACTTCTAATGTATACATTCTACCACCACAGTAGTGTTGAGTCTTATGCAAGGCGGGTAACATCCATATTGACACAATACTGATGGTTTTGGAGCAATAGTGAACTGCACAGCAAACTGTGATATTGTAAAGTCGAAGTATTGCCACATACAACATAATTTTAGTGACGTGATATGTTTCAGTATACTTTATTTCATTGATTGCCTTCATGCTTTCATGTTTCATAGACAATCATCTACGGTAACTGAAAGTAGAACAGGAAAGTAAATTGCACTATCACATTGTACCTGTGCCAACGTCATAGGAGTTGACCCTGATGGGATAATATATTACAAAGCAGCGATCCACCTTCCCAATTACCTCCCATCCCCCTCTACCCAAAAAGAAATAAAACAGCAAAGAGAGAACTTCAAAAATACCACAGGACAATTCCTGTGGTACTGTCATGTGGTATGTCCCAAAATACCACAGGACAAGTTGTGTGGTACTGTTCTGTGGTACTATACTGTGGTATTTTCCTGTGGTACTGTCCTGTGGTACTGCCCTGTGGTACGTCCCAAACTACCACAGGACAAGTCGTGTGGTACTGTCCTCTGGTACTTTCCTGTGGTACTGTCCTGTGGTACTGCCCTGTGGTACTGTCCTGTGGTACGTCCCAAAATACCACAGGATAATTCCTGTGGTACTGTCCTGTGGTATGTCCCAAAATACCACAGGACAAGTCGTGTGGTACTGTCCTGTGGTACTATCCTGTGGTACTTTCCTGTGGTACTGTCCTGTGGTACTTTCCTGTGGTACTGTCCTGTGGTACTGCCCTGTGGTACTGTCCTGTGGCATGTCCCAAAATACCACAGGACAAGTCGTGTGGTACTGTTCTGTGGTACTATCCTGTGGTACTGTCCTGTGGTACATCCCAAAATACCACAGGACAATTCCTGTGGTACTGTCCTGTGGTACTGTCCTGTGGTATGTCCCAAAATACCACAGGACAAGTCGTGTGGTACTGTCCTGTGGTACTATCCTGTGGTACTTTCCTGTTGTACTCTCCTGTGGTACGTCCCAAAATACCACAGGACAATTC
This sequence comes from Diadema antillarum, assembly GCF_040938485.1. NCBI lineage: Eukaryota > Metazoa > Echinodermata > Echinoidea > Diadematoida > Diadematidae > Diadema > Diadema antillarum. The sequence continues at coordinate 1,763,342 of NW_027271032.1, read as the reverse complement.
ATGTGGTACTGTCCTGTGGTGCTGTCTTGTGGTATACGTCCCAAAATACCACAGGACAGCTCCTGTGTTGTACTGTCCTGTGGTACGTCCCAAAATACCACAGGACAATTCGTGTGGTACTGTCCTGTGGTACTTTCATGTGGTGTCCTGAGGTACTGCCCTGTGGTACATCCCAGAGTACCACACGAGCCTGTGACACAGTACCACACAGTTTCTGTGTTAACATATATTTGTGTGGTACATTGTGTGGTACCGACCAGTACCACAGGGAGTACCACATGAACCTGTAAAACAGTACCACACAGTTCCTGTGGTAACATTTATTTATGTGGTACATTGTGTGGTACTAACAAGTACTACAGGGAGTACCCTACAAGCCTGTGGTACAGTACCACACAGTTCCTGCGTGGTAACATTACAAGTGTGTGGTACATTGTGTGGTACCGACAAGTACCACAGGGAGTACCACAGGACTTTTTTGTTAGGGGCCTTTTCGAGATGGTATTTTAAGAGCCCAAGAAACACGTCTGCTCCCGTTAAGCGTACGTATTATCATTATCATTATTATTATTATTATTATCATTATCATTAGTAGTAGTAGTAGTAGTAGTAGTAGTAGTAGTAGTAGTAGTTCATCTATTTAACTTTTTTTTTGGCTAATAGAAAGAATGACAATGATTCTGTTTCGGTGTTAACGATATTGCTAATCTGTTTCACTATATAACATGTTGGGCAGAGCACCCTAATGTGGCAATTACTGTGTGGTCTAGGTTACTAATGTGCAACTGAGAAGTTGCTCCAGCAAACTGAGTTGGGTTGACCAGATTATGAGCCTTTGCTTTTTCTGCACAGGTTGCTACGCTCTCTCTGTCGAAACCAAACTGGAGTAGTGCTAGATTGCTCCAAGCGGTAGAATCTATTTATGACTGTTTCACTGTGCATGAATGATTTATTTTTTCTGTTTTTGAAAATGATTGCTTAAATGTGAATCCATTCATGAAGATAAAGGCATAAATATTCATTCTTGACTGATGTAACATTAAGTACAAATACCAACAACAAAAATAACAATCTGCAACTGATTGGCAAATAGCCCTACATCGACGTAAATAAGCACTGAATTGATCAGTGTTTTAGTAGTAGCCATGATAAAAAAAAAAATCATGGGCGTACATACTCGAGCAGGATTCGAACCTACGACCTCCTGATCACCGGACAGGCGTCATCTCCACTAGACCACCGAGCTTTCGCCCGACAGCAAGTGTTGGTTCTAATCCTAATAGCATGCAGCGGGTACTGCTTTGTTATTCAAATTCATGAAATTCTTCCGTCGAGATGTTTCAAATGCAACTGATTGACAAATTGCCCTACATCGACGTAAATAAGCACTGAATTGATCAGTGTTTTAGTAGTAGCCATGATTTCATGAATTTGAAAAATAACAATCTGCTCCTAAACCTATGAGAGCTCCACACTAGGAATCGCTAGAGATTTTTCTTACAAAATGTACATTTTTTGTCTCGGAGGTTAACTATTATTATTTTTTTTTCCACTGAGATCTAGCACTTTAACCCTGAGGATCCGACCAACTGATTTTGCGACAACACACATTTCCCATAGACATTTGCTGAGGACTCGTCTTCAACAGGTTAATATGACGGCGAGGGAAATGAACTTCGAGCACAATATCAGTGATAAAAGACGAATTACTATTTGAATCTTTAAATTGAATGCAATATCCCCTCATATCGTATAAAATGCACATTTTATATAAGAAATATCTGTTGGACAAAGGCGATCCCAAAGATTAACAAGCAAATGTCTTGTCATCTTCTTATGATGTAAGCGTTTTTAAGATGGCCAGTAGCCCCCCATGCCAGCACAGACCCATAATGTGAGTGTTTATGATTAAATTGTATATCATCAGTTTACTCATCATAATACATGCCTACAACTCAAGGAAAATACAATCGTAGCTGACATGTTTTCTAAGCTAATACTTCACAGGATGAAATCATACCTGTAATAACTGTAACTCTGAAGGTGCAGTTGGCTGTGTTTCCGCTGCCATCAGCAAAGGTGTAGGTCACATCAGTTGTTCCCACAGGGAAAAAAGTGCCAGGATTAATGCTGCGTGACACAATATTAACCACACCAGAGGCATCAGTAGCGGTTGGCTCAGTCCATGTCACTTGGGTACCTGTGACCCCCAGCTCAACAGTTCTTGTTATATCTGGACAAGTTGGTACTGGTGGTGTTGTATCCTCTGAAAGAAGAAAAAATGAAATCTGATGAAATCTCACCTTTATGATATTAGGTTTGTCTGGAATGGGCCCTTGCAACTCCTGTAGACAAAACATCATCATGAAGCTGACATTTCGTAAGACATGCTGTGGTACATTTTATATAAAAAAGATCTGTTGAAGTAAGGAGTCCCCAAAAATTATACTAAGCTATCATTCCACAGGATGAAATCATACCTGTAACAACTGTAACTCTGAAGGTGCAGCTGGCTGTGTTTCCGCTGCCATCAGTAAAGGTGTAGGTCACATCAGTTGTTCCCACAAAGAAAAAAGTGCCAGGATCACTGCTGCGTGACACAAGAATAGCCACACCAGAGGCATCAGCAGCAATTGGCTCAGTCCATATCACTTGGGTACCTGTAACTCCCAGCTCAACAGTTCTGGTTATATCTGGACAAGTTAGTACGGGTGGTGTTGTATCCTCTGAAAGAAGAAAAAATGAAATCTGATGAAATCTCACCTTTATGATCTTAAGTTTGTCTGGAACGAACCCTTGCAACTCCTGTAGACAAAACATCATCATGTAGCTGACATTTTGTAAGACATGCTGTGGCACAGTTTATATAAAAGATATCTGTTGAAGAAAGGAGTTCTTTGGATACAATGTATATTATATATATGAATGCCCTCTTTTATCAGTGACATATATGTTTAAAAGTTGCTTGAATCACATTTGTACAAGTCTTGGCAGGCAAGTCAGAAAACAAAAATGCATTTCTGTTCATATCCCATTAACAGTTCTGCATTGGTGGAGTAGTATAAACTAAATTTAGAAGAACCCAAAATTTCACCCTGTTTTTTCAACTGTTGTAAGAATTAATTTGCAGTCAGTGTTTTCAATCCTTTCATGTTTCCTTGTAACATACATGACATACACATCTTGGAAAAGACAATAAAGAATATATTTCACTTTTTTTATTTTTTGTTGTATGAGCAATTATAATGGTGGGATTTAAGATTTACTGCTTATAAAAACTAAAAAAAAAAAATGATGTAATGATTTGCTTTCTCTCTTTTCCCTATCTATATATTTCAATATAACTTCTTGAGTTTGTGCAATGGAAGAAAATGACACCCCAGTAAAAACATTAAAAAAAAACAAATATATTTCTTTATACATGTGTCCATGTTTGTGTGTGTGTGTGTGTGTGTGTATGTGTGTGTGTGATCTTATCCCATTGCTTTCACCTGGATCTTTTCCTCTTTTCTCTTCTAAATCAGAGCGCCAATTCATTTGATATTACATTCATGTGTATACACATATACGTGTATTTAATCAATTGTTGAAGGCCTACATGAATCAAAGTTATTATAAATATATTTAACCCTAACCCCTCTCCCCCCTGACATTTGGTGCAATGATTCTGTATGTGAAAAGGCCTCTTTATGAGGCTTCTTGACTTTCTTTAAATTTAGTGAGATAGAATTTTAATACCAAATTTGCAATGTCTGCACACAGTTTTAAGAAGCCACGCTCATTCTCATAACAGCATGTCACTGGAAACTGATAAGTCAAAAAAAAAATCTTACGCCATGTCTTGTCATGCCAAATTTTTTCACAATTACACCACTGACTGCAGAGATCTCCGGGAGGGGGCAGAATCTGCTCGCCCACTCTTTCTGACATACTATAAAAGTAGATGTATTCACGCTACTACTTTTTGCACTCGGCTGGTTAACCCGTTCCCTACGGGAACCTGGTTACCTGTGTGTTAGGTCTATGGGGATTTAAGAATTCGGTATTGAACGGGTTAAGATGAGTTTTGCATATTTTTTTAATTCCGTGGGACATCAACAATGGAACATATATGTGGCAAGCAAAAATATTTGTATGCTTTTATTTTTGTGCGCTAGATTCTGGTTACGCAAAATGTGCAAAAATTTCCACTTTTACAGCAACCAAACAAGAGACCCGGAGGCCTTGCGCTCACCTGATTATCGCAAGTTCACCTTCCATGCATTCTTGCAGACTCTTACCTGAGAACCTTGGAAACTTATGGTGGGGGTAGCTTTGAGAGCTGGGGGCATGGTGTCCATTTACATATATTCAATCACACTGGTAAAAATACCTGCCAAGTACACTGTGCTTTATAGAATGTTGGATTATGCAGTTTGAAAAAAAAACTTAAAGCCCCATCACTTTTGATTCTAGAGAAAAAAAAAAGATTTAATATTCATTACTTTAGGAGGTTTGGACCCCTGCAGCCCCCAAGGAAAGCATGGTGCCCATTCAAACACTTTGAGGTCTTATCCCCCTAGAAATTATACTTGTCAAGTTTGGTGAAAATCTATTTTATGTTGTTTTCAGCAAGAAGATGAAAATCTAGGCCCGCATTTGGACCCGAAGCCCATCCTGCTCCACTTCCTTGGGTCCAAAGGGCGGGGAACCCTGATTCTCCCATGAGCAAACTTGAAACAACAGTCATTAATATACTGACTCTTCATTACATTAGCTTAACTTCTGGTTCTAGACAAAATCTGTAAAGATTCCTTACAGGGGTGGGGGGGGGGGGGGGGGTTGGAACCCCTGGGGGCTCCAAGGTGGGACACGGTGCCCATTTGATAGAATTGAGATTCTATCCCCCTAGGAATGCTACCTGCCAAGTTTGGTGAAAATTCCTGATGGGGTTTTCGAGAAAAAGATGAAAATTTATAATTTAGGTCCAAATTTAGGCCCCCTGGGGCCCCCCAGGTGGGGCATGGTGCCCATTTGATGGGAGTGAGATTCTTTCCCCCTAGGGATGCTACCTGCCAAGTTTGGTGAAAATTCATAAGGGCATTTTCAAGAAAAAGATGAAAATGTACAATTTGGGCCCCATTAGGACCCCTCCCCATTCCCCTCCCCTGGGTCCCAAGGGGTGCACCCCTGATTCCGGCATGAACAAACTTGAAACTACAGTCATCAATGTACTAACTCATAGTATTAACTTGGCTCTATTACTTCTGGTTCTAGAGAAGAAGATTTTTTTTAAAGATTCCTTAATTTTGGGGGGTTTTGGCCCCTCTGGGGACCCCCAAGTGGGGTATGGTGCCCACTTGAACAAATCGAGATCCCATCCCCCCTAGGGATGCTACCTGCCAAGTTTGGTGAAAGTTGGTCGAGGGGTTTTCAAGAAGAAGATGAAAATGTAAAAAGTGTACGCACGATGGACGACGCATGACGCACGACGCACGACGCACGCCAGACGAAGAGCCATCGCAATAGCTCACTTGAGCCTTCAGCTAAGGTGAGCTAAAAAAGCCCAGCCAGTTTTTGGGTAGTAGCATTTAAGGACGTTTCTCAGTTGTGTTTGTGCGCATTCTCGTTGCGCAGGTTGGCAGTGACGTAACAATTTAAGAGCTTAGAGGGGCACGCACAGGTGATGAGCTGAACTAGCTGAGCAGCTGCGAGTAGATCGAGCTGGAGTGTGGTACGTACGGATACCCGACAGCTCCCCACTGCGGCCGCGCTGGGCAGCCTCTCTCGGCTCGTGTGCCGACTGTACGCGTTCTAATCTGTACATACTACGCAAAGTTCAGTGGTCCGAGCCGCATACTATAAGTACAGTGTATACATGGTCATGGTAGCACAACACTGATCGACGGACTCTAGGAATTAAAGCTTGGAAGTGGAACTGAGCTGTTTCCATTTTCAATCCATAGCTCTGTTTTGTGACATGTAGTTCACTATCTGTTCATCAACACAGTCGCAGAGGACGACTATAATTAACTCCCCCGAAACTAAAGGCACTGGAGGCAGACTTTGTTGAGAAACATCATGGGGATAAGGTCTTCTCTCAAGAAGATATCGAATTTGTCAAACATCTAGAGTCCAACATATCCCAGGGTGAGGATGGTCACCTCCAGATGCCCCTTCCCTACAAGAATCGACCAGAGCTACCCAATAACAGACAACTGGCATCAATTCGGTTTCAGCATCTGTAGAGAAAGATGGGCAGGAATGAGACCTTCAAGGACGACTACTTTGCGTTCATGTCGGACATTATCAATGGTGGCTTCGCTGAACAGGCCAGAGAGGAAGCTCCTGTAGGTGCAGTCAACTACATACCCCATCACGGTGTGTACCATTCCAAGAAGAACAAGCTGAGGATCGTGTTTGACTGCTCTGCAAAGTTTGCTGGAACATGCCTAAATGATCACCTGCTGAAAGGCCCAGACCTGACAAATGCCTTGAGTGGAGTCCTGATGAGATTTCTACGTTGACGACGGCATAGTGAGTCCACCAAGGAAGCGATCAAGCTGGCCAGAGAAGCAAGAGAGCTCTGTCACAAAGGTGGTCTTCGTCTCCACAAATTTGTCTCGAATGATAAGGCAGTGACAGAGAGTCTGCCAGAGTCAGAACGCGCCAGCGAGGTCAAGCACTCGAACCTCGACTTTGCAGAACCCATGGAGCGCACGCTAGGAATCATGTGGAACATCACAGCTGATGTCTTCTTCTTCCAGATCACTCTCAAAGATCGACCAACGACTCGACGTGGAATTCTCTCTACGGTGGCATCTCTGTATGACCCCTTGGGACTTGTGTCTCCTGTAATCCTGAATGGAAAGAGAATTCTTCAGGAGATGTGTCGACGGGGAGTTGGTTGGGATGACATCTTGCCAGACAATTTGAAACCAGCATGGGAGCAATGGTGCAGAGAACTCCCACTCCTGCAGGAACTCAAGATTCCAAGGTGCCACCATCCCATGAACTTTGGCAAACCGGTGAATGTGCAACTTCATCACTTCTCGGATGCTAGCATGTTGGGCTATGGCCAGTGCTTGTATGTGCGGCTCGTCAATCAAGAAGGAAGGGTCCACTGCACTCTGATCTTTGCAAAGTCGAGAGTGGCTCCTATCAAAGTGATCACGGTTGGAGTTAACTGCAGCAGTGGTATCGGCAAAGGTTGGCGCAATGCTGAGAGAGGAGCTGGAGTACCAGGAGGCCCAGGAGTTTTATTGGACAGACTCACAAGTGGTGCTCGGTTATATCAACAATGAAGCTCGTAAGTTTCACACATTCGTTGCAAACCGAGTGCAGCAGATCAGGGAAAGAACCTCTCCAGACCAGTGGCATTACATAAGTACAGACCAGAACCCTGCTGACTACGCATCAAGAGGACTCACAGCAGACCAGATAAGGAATGTCAGATGGTTCCAAGGTCCAAGCTTCCTCTGGGAAAAGAACCTCGAGGTGAAGGACATCACCTGTGACCTGAAGATTGGAGACCCAGAGGTTAAAGCGATCAATCTGACTGCAAGGTCAATTCCTGAACCATTGGATCTGTTACAGAGGTTGGCGAGGATCTCTACTTGGTCTATGATGATCAGAGTGCTGGCCAGACTGAGGATGGCGGTGAAAGGTAATCAAGGGACACTGGTGCAGGAAAGAACGGATGCTGAGAAACTCCTACTACAACTGACTCAAAGGAAGGCTTTCCAGGACGAGTTGCAGCAGCTGACTCATGGCAAGCAGTTGAAAGGCACCAGCCGGATCCATGACCTTGATCCATACGTGGAGGAAGCAGGAATGCTGCGTGTAGGTGGCAGACTTAAGGGACTCGCCGAAGGCACAGCTCATCCCATAATCTTGCCAAAACACAGTCCAGTCACTCGAGCAATTGTACGGCATTTCCACCAGAAGGTGCAGCATCAAGGTAGAGGAATCACTCAGAACGAGATCCGGTCCAATGGCTACTGGATTGTGAATGGATCCAAGGTGGTAAACTGATCTGGTGAGAAACTGTGTGCCATGCAGACGACTACGCCGACCCGGAGAAGAGCAGAAAATGGCAAACTTACCAGAAGACCGCACAGAGCCGACACCCCCTTTCACGAACGTTGGTATGGATTGCTTTGGCCCATTCACAGTCAAGAGAGGGCGATCAGAAATCAAGCAGTATGGGTTGATTTTCACTTGCTTCTGTTCCAGAGGGGTCCACATCGAGATGCTGGACGATATGTCTACAGACTCGTTCATCAATGCTCTACGTTGCTTCATTGCCCTCAGGGGGGCAGTGCGTCAAGTCAGATGCGATCAAGGCACAAACTTTGTCGGGGCGAGGAATGAATTCCAAGCTGCTCTGAAGGAATTGGACAACAAGAAAATCGAAACGTATCTCGCAGACCGTCAATGCGAATTCGTCTTCAATGTTCCTCAATCTAGCCATGCCGGCGGGGTATGGGAGAGGCAGATTCGTACGATCAGAAGCATTGTGAGAGCCACGATAGACATGTGCCCTGGACGACTCACTGACTCCGTCCTGCGCACGTTTTTCTACGAAGCGATTGCCATCGTCAATAGCCGCCCCCTGGCGACGGTCAACATGAATGACCCAAGAGCAGATGCACCACTGACGCCGAACCACTTGCTTACCATGAAAGGCAAGGTTCCACTGCCGCCGCCTGGTCAATTCCCGCCAGTTGACATGTACCGGTACACCAAGAAGGCTTGGAGAAGAGTGCAGTCACTGTTGGAACAGTTCTGGTCCCGTTGGAAAAGGGAATGTCTCCTCAGTCTGCAACAAAGGAAAAAATGGACCAAGCCACGCCGGAATTTGGAAGTCGGAGACATCGTCTTGGTTATCGACTACGAAACACCTCGTATGCAGTGGCCTCTTGCTATGGTTACATTGGCAAATCCCGATGACGACGTCCTAGTGAGGCAGGTGCACTTGCGAGTGGGAACAAAGAATCTCGACAAAGAAGGTCGTCCAGTCGGGAGGTTGTCGGAATTTAGGAGACCCATGCAGAAGTTGATTCTTCTCGTGGAGAATTCACTAAAGGAGGATTAAGTGGTCTCCTCTCGACATTCAATTCAATTTTGATCTTGCTCATTTAATGTTTGATTGATATCAATCTGTTGCGTTAATGTTGGTATGAGTATAATGCATACGTTGCATTATAGAAGCAATTCATTTCAAATTTGTGCTAGTTACATGTTAGCTGTGCTACACAGGTGTACATCATGTACCAATGGTACTTTGATCTTAATGTTGTCAAAGTGTATATTCAAACACAGGGGTGAACTTTGAGAATATCATTTCTTGGTGATTGATGTGCAGGTCAAGTTGTATATTTGGACTGCTGGGTTTGGATATGGAGTTCTCCTTTGAAAATTACTTATGTGAGTTGTTGGTTTGTTATATTGACAATTCTATCATTGTGCATCGTATTTGAGGAAGTAATTTTCAGAGACTCCAACCCAAAGCACCTTCTGATCTGGAGATTCTCCCGCCTTAAACCCCTAGCAAACGGGAGACTCCAAGTTGATGTGTGCGAAGCGCGAATTTCCTAGGGTTCTAGATGCTCTCTGGTGCTATCTAAGGCTTACTTTTTCAACATACGATAGCAATAAGTAGGAAATCCTTTCCAATGGGAGACACAGAGCCAGGGCGGGAGAAATTAAATTTCAACCGGGAGAACGGGAGATTTTGCAAAAATGGGTTTTTGGCGGGAGATCTCCCGTCGAAAACGGGAGAGTTGGAGTCTCTGAATTTTGGTGGGATGGTAACGGTTGGCACTCCATATACACACAGAAAGAATTTTGCCCACGTGCGCATTCCATAACTCCCTTGGATACGCTTCTCTGTACTCAGATCCCCATAGGGTCACACACTTTAGCACTTGCTTGGGTTATGGCTGGAGCTGTGCATGCAAAGCAGTGAAGGAGTTAACAGCTATGGCAGGGCAGTTGGGGGAAATGTCCTCCGTTTTGGAGCTCCCTTCGTTCAGAAGGATGTTGAAATAACCCAGCAATCTGTTCAATAGGGGACTGTTGCTATCCTGGATTGTCCCTTGGCAAGTTTAAAGCTCCGGCTAAACTACAAGTATGGTTGGTCTGCCTTTGGAAGTTTGATGAACAGGCACAGTGGTGAGCAACCTAGCAATTTGGTTGTTCGGTCTACACAGTAGTGTGTTGTGTATAGGCTAGAACAATGCTACTCTACATACCAGTGGTGCACATCCACAGATTAGTGAATTTATGTCAGATAAAGTGTGAATGATATATTCATTACTCTCTGTTAGAGTAATGTTAGTAAGCATAGGGTTTGCAAATTATTAAGAAAATACATGCCAGCAAGGATGTAGTGTTGCAAAGTGTAATTCTTTTGCAAATTTGGTTTGATATGATAGGAGATAGAGCTAATGAGAGTAACAAAGATTTGAGTTGTTTTATGATTGCCAAGGAATTTATCAGTCATGGCAGATGAAAGAAAATATTCTGTCCTTTCTGCTTTTATCTATGCTGACATACACAATCATAGTAATTCAGTTATACTATAAATGTCTCTAGTATAGATGTCTAGTTTATATTTCTGCATGATGATAACATAGCCATCTCATACACCTCAAGATAAGTTTCACGATAGGTGAATATAGATATTAGACAGACTGTAGTCACAGTTGTTGTTAGATCTCTGGACGTTTCAAGGTTTTGCTATACGGCATGAGATTAAGATGCTTTGCATCAGTGTTAACGTACATTGTACAAGTAGAACTACAGGTTGTTTAGATAAGTTCAAACAAAGTGCACGTTGTGTGCTGGTTTTTAATGATGTTCATTGTTCATTGTTGATCTATAGTTCTTACGGCTTACTACGGCTTGAATACAGCTTTGAGGCTTTACGGCTTTGACGGCTTTGAGGCTTCGACGGCTTTGAAGTGGATACAGCTTTTTATAAGGCCTTTGCTAAGGCTTACGACCTTTGTTACGTCTCTATGAACATGTGTATTACAACAAGAGTTCGTGAATATATGCATGATGGACAAATAAAGACTCAAGCAATTAAAGCCCGTATATGAGAACTTGTGTATACTTGTCATCCTTTCGACGGAACGGTTATTCAGAGGCAGGCACATCTTATCACATCACACTCACTCCGTACTCCCGTTCACAGCTCATCAGCATTCTATCCAGCTACGTACCCTCACAAATTCACTGCACGATCCATTCATTACTTCACCGAGTCCATCAAAGTTTTATCACTATCGATGAAAATCGCAGTGCTCTGTATCGTTTATTTTATCACCAGATAGGCCGGCCGGCCTAGTCAAGACTTTGACTTAGCCGATGCCCGCGCATTGCGTGGTATCTAGTATTAGCGATCCACATACGCCGAATGTTTCGAGAGGTTTTTTTTTTATTTTCGCGAACCTGGTGCTTTTTGCGAATTTAAAAACACGAGAAAATATTAACTCTCTTTCCGTATATATTTCCCCCTTCCATAGTGTACTCCCAGTACTCCACAACCATGAATTTAAGCACTCGCGAAATTATTGGCCAGTCCCGATTCGCAAAAAAATAGACTCGCTAAATATATGGCGTACACAGCTGTAGTACTACCGAGGAACTGCTGATATAGTACATTGTACGTACCAAAGAGGTACGAAGCCCAGACTTCTCCGCTCTTTGATACACGGAGACTACTGCACTGCGACATAGGCCAACGCGGCCAGTGATGGGCGCATGCATGTGACTGATCGACTACGAAGCACCACTACAGGCACTAGGCCTGACAACTTCTGTATTTGTGGCCTAAATAACACGTAACAGACTCTCTTTAACCCTAAAAAGACTGGGCTATATTGGTAGCTCGAAAGACTGGGGGGGGGGGGGGCCTAAAGGGCCCCCCCTTAAGATCTCGGCCGTGGATCGCGCGATCGCCGCGGAAATTTGCACAATGGTAGTGTGCGATGTAATCTACAAGATCGTATACTTAAATTTTCCAAAATAGTCTTCTTTTATTTTATTTTGATTAATTATGCTCATTTATGCGAGAAATCAGACCTTTTTGATCTAAATCAGTAAATAAAGCTCCAAAAGTGCTCATTTTTGGTCTGGATATTCTTTGTGGCATTCTTAGCAAATGTACTTGAAAAAAAATTTGGTATCAAAATTAATTTCTTATTCATTTTATTGTTTTATGAATTTCTTGTGTATTTCTTTGTTTTTTCGACCTTTTGTTTTTGTTTTTTCAGCAAAATTTGTGGCAGACCCTTTTTGAAGCATAATACTACTAAAACAGATTGATTTTAGCCATTGAGAGTAAAAATAAGCATATTTATATGAACCATGTGATAAAACTTAATTTGTATTGACTTTGTACACAAAATCACATTTTTGAGCCATTTTCGGTCTCACGTGCATGTACAAAAAGTTATGTAACTTCAGAATCGTACCCCCGGGCGTCACAAATTTGGTGTCAAAATGTGCGGGAAACTCGAAAGAAAAAAGTCATAGAGCATCGCGGCGAGAGCATTGCGTATTGCTGAGTAATCGCGCGAAATGTCGAGGGGGGGGCCTTTTAGGCCCCCCCCCCAGTCTTTTTAGGGTTAAATGAAGAAATGTGTGATTTCACAGGAGACTTTCATTTTTTATGACATTCTGATAAAAAAATGTCTTGGGATTTCGGGGTACAAGCCTCGCGATCCACATCTCGCTCTCATCGAGAGCATACATAGGTAAGCTTAGGCTGTTGTGTGATACTTCCGGGTTTGCCCTTCAACCCATGACGTCATGGACACGCCCCCAAAATAACCACAGATCTTCCAATTGAGCATGATTCAGGAAACTATTTTTCTAAGCAGCCGTTCTCCAAAACGCAATTTTCTAAATGGATGAATTAAAGGCCGCTGTGTTTAACATGCTCTAAGCTTGAAATGGGGGAATAATCCAATAAAATATGCGTTTCCTTTAGTATTCTGCTTTAAAACTTGGGGAAACGCAGTAAGACGCTAAAGTTTAGCGGTCTGTCATGGGCAGAGCAGGGTCATCTGACGCACGTTACGCTTTGGTATCACGGGAAATAGCGTGTGTTTAGCGGCTTATCACTGACAAATGGATTTTTCCACGTACATACACATGGCTGGACGTGGTTAGCTGTGCTTATAGGCAGTGCTTCGGTGCTTCAGCAGTGGAACAGCTGCCTACGGCCATGATACCCCGTACAAAGCACGGTCAAACCAAGATTGACCAAAAAATTACCACTTACGACCACATCCACCAGATTTTCATAACTTTTTGTATGTGATTTAGACATGAAGTGCTGTACTATGACCGGGGCTTGAGGTGGCATTTGTGGGCTGCTGTAATGGGCCCCGTACAGGATAAAATAACTTGCAATTGGTGTTTTGGGTATCTCTGTCGAGTACTGCTTGGATCGCAGAAAAAATTAGGCATGAGCCTGTTCAGCTGAATAACACCGTATGGGTGGGGCCCTTTTGGGGCTACTGTCTGATGGGCTCAGTACAGCATGAAATAAATGGCTTTGGTGTTTTGGGTATCACTCCTGTGTACTACAGTTTTACATCTATTGCAAAAGAGTTTTAATTCACCGTGAATTGTTTTTCAATAAAATCATACGAAGGGGGCAATTGGGGGCTATACAGTCTGGGGCCCCGTACCAGATAAAATAACTGGCTTTGGTGTTTTGGGTATCAAGCAAACAAGCAAACCAATTGACCCTGCTTATAGCAAGCTTCAATGGTGGCTAATGGTAACATCACATAAGCATTAATCACAATTTGGTAATAAAACATGTTATATTCAAAACACTTACCTGTGAAAACGATAACGTTAAATACACAAGTAGCTTGGTTTCCACTAGGATCTTGAAAAATGTATGTCACTGGAGTTTCGCCAACTGGAAAAGTATCCCCCGGACTGTGACTTTGTGAGGCTATGCTGACTTCGTTTGAGTCGTCTGTCGCCGTTGGAGCCGCAAAAAATACCATAGTAGATGTGAGACCTAACTCGATGCCAACTATTGTATCGGCGGGACAGTCTACAGTAGGCATAGTAGTATCCACTGGAGATGAAAATGATAAACAACAAGGAAAAGTAGAAATTACGCGGTGCGTAATATATGTCCCCGCCGGAAGTAGCATTTAGTAGCAAAATGTACAATATAGGTAAAAAGATCAAGGTCAAAGGTCAAAGAAGTCAAAGGTCAAAATTCTATGCAGAAGTTTTGAAGCCCTCACCTAGTGCCATCACATAAAGCAAACGGAATCGAAATCGGGTTAGAAATGGCGAAGGAGTAGCATTTTGTAGCCAATGTACAATATAGGTAAAAAATCAAGGTCAAAGGTCAAAGAAGTCAAAGGTCAAAATTCTGTGTAGAAGTTTTGAAGCCCTCACCTAGTGCCATCACATAAAGCAAACGGAATCGAAATCGGGTTAGAAATGGCGAAGGAGTAGCATTTGGTAGCAAAATGTACAACACAGGTCAAAAATCAAGGTCAGAGGTCAAAGAAGTCAAAGGTCAAAATTCTGTATAGAAGTTTTGAAGCCCTCACCTAGTGCCATCACTTAAAGCAAACGGAATTGAAATCGGGTTACAAATGGCGAAGGAGTAGCATTTTGTAGCAAAATGTACAATATAGGTCAAAAATCAAGGTCAAAGGTCAAAGAAGTCAAAGGTCAAAATTCTGTGTAGAAGTTCTGAAGCCCTCACCTAGTGCCATCACATAAAGCAAACGGAATCGAAATCGGGTTAGAAATGGCGAAGGAGTAGCATTTTGTAGGCAATGTACAATATAGGTCAAAAATCAAGGTCAAAGGTCAAAGAAGTCAAAGGTCAAAATTCTGTGTAGAAATTTTGAAGCCCTCACCTAGTGCCATCATATAAAGCAAACGGAATCAAAATCGGGTTAGAAATGGCGAAGGAGTAGCATTTTGAAGCAAAATGTACAATATAGGTCAAAGGTCAAGGTCAAAGGTCACAACTGAAATTCTGTATAGAAGTTTCAAAGCTCCCATGTAGTGCTATCATATAAAGCAAACAGAATCAAAATCGGGTTAGAAATGGCGAAGGAGTAGCATTTTGAACATTTTGATCACACACGGACGCACAGACGGACGGACGCACAGACAGACAGACAGACGGACGGACACACAGACACACACACGTACGGAGCCCGTTTCATAGTCCCCTGCTCGAACTCGTTCGGCGGGGACAACAACTCAATGACTTAAGTAACATATTTCATTGACACACTGTTCAGTGGAACCCACGGTTAGAAATTAAGAACTATATGCAGTACAAAGTTGCTGTTAAAGGAAATGTATAGTTCTGGTTGACCCCAAATTTAAGGTTTCTACCATTTTTGGAAACATAATGAGAAATGTCTTATGAAATATGAAAAAACATGTAATTTCCAGAGTAATTCAACATTAATTTGATAAAAATTGGTTTGGAAATGGTCGAGACATCCAAAAAAAAAAAATCCTTATAAAAGGTGTTAACTGTTCAAGAACTGATTCCTGAAAACTTAGCAAAACTTTAAAATGCATGACCTCGTTATTTTCTATCTAATTTTGATCAAATTTTTATCGTGCTAAAAGAAATTTCATCCTTTCAACTGTCAACTGCTCTGGAATTCCTCTTTAAAGCCCATAAGCAATGAATGAACAATGAATTTTCATTTTTTTTTTAACATGATCAATGAAAAATTGGAACGCCGTCGGTTACAGTATTATGTAACAGATAAAATAACACAACTCGTACTGGCATGACACCTTCTTTCTTTTCCCCTCTGATTACAGAATTAATGTACACAGTACAAAATTAAGTACAATAAAACTCATGCCAGTATGATAACAAGCAGTATATCAAACTTTTCTAAACTGACACTTGATAGGCAACTTCACGAAACAGCATGACTGATCAACATCCGCCAAAAACATTACATAAAATTACGATAACGTCAGTATAGCATTAAGCCACTGTCTGGCCATATATTGCGACCTTGGCATGAGTTATAAAAACACAATTACTAACAATCCTCTCACTATAGTTTCGAATGACATCGTTCTACAAATACACGACTATTCTAATTCAAACTAGTTTGAATTAAGAATATGACCCTCCTTAAACATATCTACACATTTCACAGACTATGAAAAAACTATCAGCAAGTTCTGTTTTGAGAACTTCATCACATCTAGAATGTTGCTCATAATGTGCGTTTTGAGAGACTGTATATGAATACTGCCACAAATATTTCTAAAAATAACTACTAACCCAAATACAATTGTGCCAAGGCTATCTGCCAATGAGAAGGAAAAAAAGGATATTTGGTAACAGTTTTCTGTAAATACTGCTGGGGCAAAATTATTGAATAAAATATCACAATATCATTAGGGAAATAACATGATAAAATAAAAGGCAACATAACAAATAACCTACAGGCCGGATGCAGATATTCCCAATTAGTCTGCAGAGCAGAATATGTAAACATAATCAAATATCACACAAATAGTTGTGCAAAAATCTGCATATCCTATCAAATGCAGAAACTCTAGTTTTGAACTCAAAGAACAATCCAAGAACTGGAATACATGAAAATGGAGCATCCTTACATCAGAAAATGTGAAACATACAATAATAAGATACAAAAAGAGGCTCATGGGAATGCTTTGCAAAAAGGGCTGATCAACATTTCCACAGAGAAAAAATAAGTACATTGTACATTGTACATGCTATTTAGACACTAGTCCATAATTTATCAGTGTGCTGGTGGTGGATACATAAGAATAACATTAGAGTAAAACTACACTAATGCTGTGAGGATAATGCAGTTACTGTAAATCAAGGAAAAGGCTTATACATGACAATCTTGACACAGGAATGTGGACTTGAATATAATTGAACAAAAATAAGGACAGAACCTTAAAAATATCACTTAAGGTGATTAATACCCCCGCCCCGTGACGACAGTCTTACCCAAGGAATGATCTTTCCTTGATCTTCTGCCATTTAAATGCCGTTACCATGGCAACGCAGCTTCCGACACGTCCGAAAAATATGTCTTGCACATCTTCCCACCAAGACTATTGTGTGTGCCACATTTCATAAGCTTTTGTCAAAAACTGAGGAAGTACTTCAATCCACAAGATCTTTCCTTGATCTTCCACCATTAATATGCCGTTACCACGGCAACGCAGCTTCCGACACGTCCAAAAAATATGTCTTGCACATCTTCCCACCAAGACCAATGTGTGTGCCACATTTCATGAGCTTCAGTCAAATACAGAGGAAGTAGTTCAATCCGCAAGATCTTTCCTTGATCTTCTGCCATTTATATGCCGTTACCATGGCAACGCAGCTTCCGACACGTCCAAAAAATATGTCTTCCACATCTTCCCACCAAGATCAAGGTGTGTGCCACATTTCATAAGCTTTGGTCAAAAAACTGAGGAAGTAGTTAAATCCGCAAGATCTTTCCTTGATCTTCTGCCATTAATATGCCGTTACCATGGCAACGTACTTTCGGGTACTGTCAAAAAATGCGTCTTGCACATCTACAACCTAAGGCACACATCTGTACCAAGTTTCATGGAAATTGGGCAAAAACTGAGGAAGTAGTTTGCAACACAAAATTTTCCATCATTTTGGCTCATAATATGTGAGCTGTTACCATGGCAACATACTTTTTGTCACTGTCAAGAAATGTGTCATGCTGACCTATATCCTAAGACAAACATTCAATATGAATTCCATGAGAATTGGAAGAACACTGATGAAGCAGTTTTCCCCTCACCATGGCAACGCACTTTTTGCCACTGTGGAAATATGTGTCTTGCACATTAACATATTCAGACGAACATCTGTACCTAATTTCATAAAAATTGATCAAAAACTGTGGGAGGAGTTCGCGACGCAAGATTTGTACCCATTTTTGCCCATAATATGCCGTTACCATGGCAACGTACTTTTGGGTACTGTCAAAAAATATGTCTTGCACATCTACAACCCAAGGCACACATCTGTGCCAAGTTTTATGGGAATCTGTTGAAAACTGAGGAAGTAGTTCGCGACGCAAGATTTTCAACGGACCGACCGCCCGACCGACCGCCCGACCAACCGACCGCCCGACCGACCGCCCGACCGTCCGCTGATTCCTATATACCCCCTTCAAACTTCGTTTGGCGGGGGTATAATGAAGATGTATCCATAAAACAACTATGATTGTACTTATAGTGCATGGGTAAAAAAATAATCTATATCCATGATTACACTTGAGACTGAGAAATAAATAACCATACAATGTATATAACATCCATACACGCCCTTTAAAACTGTGAATATTCAAGAAATAAAAAATTCAAAAGGATGCCCTATATCAGATGCAAACCCATACATTGGAAAAATATGTACCGGGTAATATATCAGTGGCATACACAATACATGCATTAAAAAAGAATTATCAATCAGAGTCAGGTGGATGAGTGATGACGTGGTAACAAATTGATCGATACCCAATATGACAAAACCAGGTGGCCACAACAATATAAAAACACACACATTCAAACAAAATATGCAAGTACAGCATGGAGAATGTAACTTAAAACTACAGGAAGGGTAAAATCACCCCAAAAAGGGCCAACTACCCAGGAGTAAAGGGGGACAAGGGAGGTTGGGATGGTTCTGCTAGGCTCCACTCAAAGGGTGCTGAGGGATGGGAAACTCGAACACGGGTGGGTTAACTGTCCGTGGTAGCAAAACCATCGGTGCCACAGGCAGGTGCATGGAGATCATCGGGTTGGCGCTCGGGGCCATCGCACAGAAGAAGACGCATACACCTCGGGTTCCATACAGGGGACAGGGGACAGGACCTCCTCCACTGAAGGAAGATGGTGGGCGAGGGCCACATGTCCAGGGGGGGCATACTCCGGGTGAGGCTGCTGTCACAGTAGGTGGGGCCGACACCGTCCGGGGGTGGATGGAGATGAGACGGATGGCTGTCGACGTCAAGATTGGCGATTTGGTCAGATTCATCATCGGCATTACTGTAAGGACTCACAGCAGGTCTCGCAGTTGTCGGATCACCAGGAGGTTCACCAGCGCAATAGCCACTGCTATCAGGGAAGGCATGCTGATTTGCATGCATGACATCTGCTTGACTGACGGTGCTGCGATGTTGACTGGTGAGTCGGTGAAGTCCTGGGTGCAAGGCAGAAGGAATGTCAGCCTGGTTCGCGAGTCCATGGCAACCGTTATCAGGGGCAGACACATACACGCTTTCGGATTGATTGCGGTACTCACTCTGTGATATGTATACACTGGTGTGAACGACAGGACTGGAATCAGTCATAGGCGGACCAGAGTAAAGCGAGGAGTCAAATGGCTGGAAGATGGTAGCGGGAAACCCCAAGCTCTTCACACTTGGAGTACGACCAGAGCTATGCTCAGTGGGGGAATAGCCAGGCTCATCAGAGCTAAGCATAGTGGGTGGAAAACCAGAGGTACATCTAAGCTCAGTTCGAGAAGAGCAAGAGCTAGGCTCAGTCTGGGGTGTAGCTATAGAATCAACATCATAACCACTATCCATAGACATACTGACCAACTGAGAACTGATTGCCAAACGCACCAGGATGCACTCACCATTGTAGTCATACTCTGATAGAGTTTCCCGTGGAAGTACTGACCTAACTGAATGAGTGGAAGTACTTGAACAACCCTGTTTATTGTCTTCAATAGCCTTGCAATGTCCCCGCTTTACTGCATGCAACATATTCACTGAATAACCAGTTCCAAGTTCATGCTCCAACACCTTCTCATCACCTTCACACACAAGCTTATGTGCATGTTAACTCTCATTCTCTTTTCCCACTTCATAGGGAATCTTACTCACATTTTCATCATGTTGAGGATTAGTCTTATGCTCATGTTCAGACCCATTTACATTGTCTTGAAACACATTCATAAACAGAGGCTGATTCACATTACCTTCACACACAACGACAGGTTCATTCATGTCTTCACATGTAGGTTCAAGTACATGTTCACATGCATTGTCATAATAGTCACACACAGGCTCATTACCATCAGTAGTGGCATCGTATCACTGTACATTCGAAGTTACATTCATTGAGGTCTTCACATGTAGGTGCATGTACATGTAGTTGCTCTCATCATCCTCACACACAGTCAAAACCATATGCCTATCGTCTTCATATACCGCGTTCCTGTCAGGGGCATGTTCACATTCGACCCCTCCCTCACAGGCACTCAAAGGGGATTCACGGTCACTGACACCGATTGTGGTGGGCATGTCATTGTATGAGAACACACAACCATTGGGAAACGAGATCATGCGCCTGGAAGGCCGTACACAGATGTCGTTTTGCCCCATAAAGGCAGCACCAGCCACAACAAAATCTATACCTAGATCTACATCTTCATGGTGGTCACTCATCACGTCATCAGAGACGACAAAACCATCGAACCATAATTCAACATCACTGTGAATTAACTTGAAAGAAGTGAGGCCTATGATAGCAGACTGGGGTATGGGGAATGACAAATCAGGGTCAATGTAATCCTCGTAACCATAGTCGTCAATGGAAACATCCAAACCAAAATTGTCGGCAGTCGACTCACTCGCCATGATTATGGTGGACCCATTTCGAAGTTCAACCTTCAAGTGCAAAGACTGGTCATAATATCCCTGAAGGATGGCAGGGAAACGAGGAACATTGTGGTCAATTTGGCGTGTCACAATTCGATCCCAAATGGTATTGCCATCCGGGCACCAGCACTCTGGTAACTCCGGCGTATCGGGGGCGGAAGCGCATCGCTGCTGCGATGCTGCGCCGCCACGTTTGGGCTCGGCCACGGCCGCGCATCGCTTCATTGATGCTGCGAGCATTGCAGTGCGTGTGGCTGCTTACGACTCTAAACTCCAAACTGTGTATCCCTTAATACCTAGATTATCACACCAATTTTCTGGTGAACGCCTAACCCCAATATATCGGGCGGGATCTACCTTTTTCTGGATTTCACGTAGCGTTGACTGATGGTCCGTGGATTCGAACCGACGCTGCCACCACGCCAGTAAATAAGGCAAAACATTAGACGATCCAAGTAAGTAGTTTAGGTGTTTATTGGCCGTGACCGAGTCAACAGGCAAAACGCACGAACATGTGTACAGAACATTATTATTACAGTACGGAACGCCATCGGTTACAGTATTATGTAACAGATAAAATAACACAACTCATACTGGCGCAATCATATTTCAGCTGATTTAAAATTCCAATAAAACTATAAATTCTTGTACAAACAATATTGTGGTAAATGGAAATAGATATGCGGTCTGTTATTGTTGCGTCAATGCGTTGAGGCGCGTTGTGTCCATGCCATGGCGCAGTGTGCGTGTGGTTGGCATGGGCACAACGCAACTTTTATTTTCATGAGATAAGATGACGCAGATTTAATTGATACTTTGACTTTGACTTGTGAGACAAATGGACGTGGACATAGTCTCTGCGAGTTCTTTGATGTCGAATAATCAAAAGTTCGACTATATTTGTTATTCTGTATAGAGTCTAGTTATCCTGGCGCATTGGATGCATCCTGGCGCATGTACGCATGAGGATAATACGGAGTAACGGAGTTTATACATGTATTGGCAGACTGAGACTGTTTGATTTGTTCAATAAAATCCATGCAACGTCAACTGGAGACTGTCGCGTCATCATTAACCCGGCTTACAACAAATGGTGTCAGGAGTGGGATGATGACAACCTGACGGAGTGATTCACTTCATCCAGTTGAAGAACCCTGATCGATGAATAACAGCCTCGAGTATGACGGAATAATGGTCCACGTTTCGCTCCGAGGAGACCTGCTGTTTTGACTACACTTTGGTAGCGGACAGGAGTAGACCGTCTATGCAGGAGTGCTGGGCAATCTTGATCTTGATCTTGATGGTGTACGTTGATCAGCCCTGGTAGAGCAACACTACTCTGTGAGGTAACTTCAAGATGATCAGGCTCGTCGGTAGCAGATTGAAGACTGGAGCAAATGGTGCATCGAGAGTTTGCCGTAGTTGTCTATCAGCGCGAGTGTACCACAGGAGCAGCAGGACATCGTTCAGGATGTGACGTTCGGACCACGCACTGAACAAGTATTTGATAACTTTCGTTTAAACAGATTGGACTTCAGGCAGATTTTGACCTATGATGCCATTTGAGCATTACGTGTCATGTTTGAAAATGGCGTGTCTTAATTGGTCAGTTTAACTGCGTAATTAGTCATGTGTGAACAGTTTGTTTATAAGGATGTGCAAAGTGATAATTGCTCTTCGTCATCATATCGACAGGCAATAGGGTTGTGTGTAAATCTCGCTCTAGGCCATGCTCAGATTGAAAAGTTTAGTGGGTATTGTGAAGATGGCACTGAAACACCTTTTTCTAACTGGATGGAAGGATTCAATTTTATTATTGAACCTTTCCATTTCAGTGATGAGGAGAAGGCTTGGGTTTTGGTGAGCAACCTTACGGGGCCAGCAAGAGAGGAGATTCTTTATTGTCTGTCTGACGAGAAGCGGAGGAGTTTCACAGAGATTGTAAAAGCTCTCCGTCTGTGTTTTAGTCAAGAGAATTCTCATTATTTGCGATGTTTGCTCTATAACCGTGTTCAACATGATAATGAAGACTTGGCAGACTTCAGTAGGGATCTCATGCGTCTTTATGCAAAATTGGTAGATGCTGCAGACGATGAGAAGGAAGCTGCAGCTTTGAGGCAGCTTAGGGATGAAGCTTTGTCCAGTCAGCTTGTCAGTGGAGCACTGGATGGGAGGGAACATCTTTTGTTGAGGCGTTTGCATATGAAAAATAGGGGAGGCCGATTTGAAGTGCTTAGGAGAGGTAGCACTGTTAGTTCTCCGTGAAGACTGTATGCTAGAGGGAGATGGGCTGAAAACTGGGAGTGCTGATGCTGGAACACAAGGAGTGTTCACTGACCCGGTTGCACAGCAGCTAGATCTCTCCTCAGATACAGCTGGACAGGAGAAGGAGGATGCCATATCTACTCTTTTGAATGGGGGATCGCAGATTCTGGGTTGCGTTGATGTAGATGAGGGTGGTGCAGAAATTGATGCTGGGGGACATGGACATGAGTCATGTGATGAACAGGTTGATGCAAAGGATTTAGATGCTGGGGTGCTTCTAATTGCAAAACCTGTGGGAGAGGGTACCGAGAGGGGTCCCGAATTATCACTTGAAGGTCAGGATGTCCAAAAGCATGCAAAAGTGCAGCCACAAAGAACTAACGCAGCACCAAAGGAGCGGTCAATTCCAAAAGGGGAGAATATTTCTCATGGTGACATTGTTGTCAATAATGTAACAACAAGGGAGGCATGCATACCTAACTGTAACATGTGGAAGCATGGATGTCATGTTCAAGGAACGGTATGGGGCCCTGGGAGTCAAATTGGAGACCGGATTTTGGGTTGGTCGCTGCAAGTTAGAAATCCGCTGTCCGTTCATGGAAATTATTGTGAGTAGTAATAGATTCGCTTACAGTGTATACGTTCATGACTGCAGCTAAAACTTGTGTACCATCTCAAGTAGCAATGGAATTAGGAACTATGCGCATTTAGAGATGCAATATCAATGCGAGAAATGATTACCAATATAATATGCTTGTTTTAATTGATATGTGATTGATAAGAAGTTTTTAATGAGATATTGGAATAGTGATATGAAAGTATTTGAAATCACTATTACGTGGAAAAACGAAGGAGCTATTATTGTTTTAATTGTTTTGTTGGCAGCTGAACAACATGGCATTCTGACAATATTAGTGGTTGTTCAGTGAGTCAGGAACTTTTGATAATGAGAATAGTTGGTCGAAAATTCATGCTTTGAATGATCCCTTGATTTGTCTGAAGTTTTGTCAAAGAGCAAATTTTTGACTGTGACGATATGACACATAAAGCGGGGAAGTTACCATAATATGCTTGCTAAAGCGGGGAAGCTTATTTTTGTTAGTAGTGAATTCTAACATTCTGTGACTTCACTTTGTTTCAACTGTGAATTTCGTGATAGTTGTTCTGTGTTATATATTGATTCATTGAGAAATACATTACTTTTAGAAAATCGATTATTATCATACGGGTCGTATGATATAATCGCGGGGAAGTTGTTGTGTTGTATGTATGTACAATTGGCATTATTATGAGACTCCTGTCTATATTGTGTCTCGATATATCTTTGAATTACTACAGGCATTACATGGTCCTCAACGACGTAGAACATGTTCTATTACAGCATGTTTGACGGGCTTTTATGCATCGTTTTCTCGGATACTCTGTGCATAACCGACAATGTGGGACGGCTGAGTTTTACATTGAAACGGAACTGAAGAAAATTGAAACATTGATGTGTTATTCTCTTTGTCCGGAACGTTTATGCCATGTATCAAATACGAGTCTATATTATTTACTGTAAATTTGGAAGGTTCAAGAGTTTCAGCTCTTGGCAGATTTCATATACATGTATAAAGTTCAATTTTGTAGTATTTCGACGTTTGTATATTTGACTGGAAAAGCGGGGAACACACGCTTTCCTGAAGTATATTTTTGTCATATGTGCTGTTAATCCGCTCTTATATCGAATTGCTGTAAAGTGTTATGATTTGACATGAAGAGCGGGGAATTTTTTGTTATGTATTATTATGTATAATGTTATGAAAATGATATGATGTAATTGGGATTATATAACCCATGGTTGTGTTATATAATCGCGGGGAAGTTTGTGGTAAATGGAAATAGATATGCGGTCTGTTATTGTTGCGTCAATGCGTTGAGGCGCGTTGTGTCCATGCCATGGCGCAGTGTGCGTGTGGTTGGCATGGGCACAACGCAACTTTTATTTTCATGAGATAAGATGACGCAGATTTAATTGATACTTTGACTTTGACTTGTGAGACAAATGGACGTGGACATAGTCTCTGCGAGTTCTTTGATGTCGAATAATCAAAAGTTCGACTATATTTGTTATTCTGTATAGAGTCTAGTTATCCTGGCGCATTGGATGCATCCTGGCGCATGTACGCATGAGGATAATACGGAGTAACGGAGTTTATACATGTATCGGCAGACTGAGACTGTTTGATTTGTTCAATAAAATCTATGCAACGTCGACTGGAGACTGTCGCGTCATCATTAACCCGGCTTACAACAATATCAATATGATCATTCAAACTCAAGTCATTATTTAATACCACAACTTAAAAGTTTACAGATTCATAAAAAAAAGAAACGTGTTTCACCAGTGTTCAAAACCATATCATCAGCATTATATTGCACACCTCCGTGTTTAAAAAAATGCACATTGCATTTTATTTATTTTCAAAGGGAATTTTTCTTCTGTCCATCATAATTTCAAAGACAAACAAATTGTAAATAATACTTTAAAAAAAGTAAAAGAATCAAAGAAAAAAATCACATTTTTCAAATGTAATGTAATATGATACATGATGTATGTAACTGCTGTGACTCATTTCACATTACACATAGGTCAAAATGAAAGAAATTCTGCATTCTATCCACAATTTTCTTCCCATTTGCCTTTGCCACACACACACAAAACACATGGGGAGAAAATCATAGATTCCTTTCATTTTTACTATGAAAATACAAGTACCACAAAGTACAGTTGACAAGGACTGCAACAAATTGTTTCCTCAAAATCAGAATTAATGAAGCATGCGACTCCGTTTATGATAAACAAAACAGCACAAATATAGGAAACAAACAAAATTGAATGCTAGATATGTTGCTATGGCAACTGATTCACCTTTGCCATATCATTTTTTTTCTCATAGGTCTGTAGTACACCTTGATAAAGTGAGGTGTCAGTTTCACATTAATTGCAAACAAAAAGTTAAAAAAAAAAAATCTGTATCAAAAAGTTCTGTGTTATTTAGTACTCAAAAATTACTGCTCCTCTGCAGCTCAAAATAGGCTATACGTGAATGAAATAAAAAAAGAACTGTTTGGCTTCTTAAGTATGGATTCATACTGTATATCAAATGTGTGTTGTCTGTGTTAACTTATACAGGAGAAGAATATTAGAATCTGAGCATAGCCGAAAGGTTGATGACAACATGCGTGAATGCGATGTGGTCCATGCATACAATTTATACTGTATAAGCAAAGTACACTTATATCACATGTTATCAACAGTGAACATGAATATGGTATGGTGAAACATTTGACGTGAATGATTAAAGATTGACAATACTGCTGAGTGGCTAATCCGGTTATGATTTTTTCTTGCCTTTTTGCACCATAACACTCTTCATGGTATATGATTTTGATGACAAATCTTTGAAAAAAAAAAAGAAGCAGGGAACGGTACTGCCACATCTGCTTGTGTTGATATACACCTATAAAGGACAGAAACTGACTTTGGTGTTCTGGGCATCTCTGCTGTGTACTACTTCCATTGGAAAAGTAATTTAATAGTCATGACTCTTTTCAGCTTATTCACCACAGAATCATATTGGGGACATTCATGGCCTACTGTATAGGGCCCCATACAGGATAACATACTGGCTTTGGTGTTCTGGGTATCTTGGCTGTTGTGTACTACTTGAATTGCACAAGAAATTAGTCATAACTCTCCTCAGCTAAATAAAATCATGTGAGATGGCATTTCTGGGCTACTGCATCGGGCCCTGTACAAGGACAAAGTAAGTGGCTTTGGTGTTTTGGGTACCAGGTATCTCAGCTGTTGTGTACTACCTAATATGCCAAAGAAATTAGTCATGACTCACTTCAATTAAATGACAAAGTGTGAAAGCCTGGTCACACAGCGCTTTACGGCTTAATCATGGCCAAAACACATCAAAAAGTGGTCTCCCGTGAAGCAGACGATGTTGTTCACGTTGATGTCAAGTTTAAGACAAGCTTAATTTATGAAGTTGATTTATAGACGTAGCAGGACGCGAGGAAAAATCGGAACGGTGTCATATGTGGTAAAAAGTTTTGAACTGCTCAGAATTTTATTCCGCGGACAACCACGGGTGGCACACGTGGTAATTAAGACGTGCACCACGTGTGATACACACATGAAACATATGTGATAATCCGTGTTCTGGCAGTGATTAAAGGGGAATACTGAAGAAATAAAATTATATATGAAGTCAAAGAGTGGGACACATAGATCAATTTGTCGTTTACATCGTTTAAAATGGCCTTTTTGAAGTGGAGTTAGAGGATATTGAAGATTTACACCTGTCACCCCCCTGAAATCTAGGTCACAGCGTAAATTTCGAGGCTTTGCCGATGACGTCATGGGTTGAAGGGAATCGCACAAGGTCTCGAGTGCCGCAGGCCCCTGCGTGCATAGTGCATGCATTGTATTATACAAGTTGTTGTAGAGAGTACTGTATACGCTATATATTTCGCGTGGGTTTTATTTTCGCGAATTTCGCGAGTCGGGAGCTATTCGCGAAATTAACAACACGCGAAAATATTACCTTCCAAAATGAATCCTTTGCCTTGATGATACGAACATTTCAGTACTAGTATACCATGTCACGGCTTTCCGAACAGACCATACTGGCTAAGCTTGTTTACGCACGTCCACGTCTACTTACGAATACTGTAGAGAGCCAATCCATTATCGCAAGGGGACCACTCGTCAGAAATCTAGCGCGATGGAATTAACCACTTCAAAAATGTTGAATTCTAAACTTACTAGTTCGCAGTGTTTGGTAAGTTTTTTTCATGCAGTGTATAACTAGTATCATTCTTATTTGCTAGTAAGTTGAAAATTCACACTTTCTTTGCCACTTCATATTTTCTCTGGTCCCCCAATCGCGAATTTAACCACTCGCGAAAATGTGTGACAGCGGCAATTCGCGAAAATTTATGTACGCGAAAATTATAGCGTATACAGTATTTGCATAAGTTTTGAAAGTTTGTTTTTCGATAATGCACGACATCGTACGTTAAGGCCAGTAATGATCAGGATGATTTCTTGGTGGAATTTGAATGTGAAAGCGGTGATGAACTGAGTGATACAGTACACACGAGTGATGATAGCGATGAGAAACTAGTGATGATGACCCTGGTGAAGTTGGAGAGATAGATGTTGATGACGAGCCGCACGGCAGGGCGCAGGAGGGAGACGCTGCGGGCGAGCTAGTGGGGAAGGCCCAGGGCGGTCCGGTTGAAGCGGACGGACTTAGTGGAGATTGGCAATACGAGCCCTTGCCACACGGCAGGCCAGGGGACAATGTTGGTGACGCACGACCAATGCCAGATAGGCTTCAAAATTTAGAGTTGTTTTTATTCTGAACTGAAAATGAATCGAGCTTAGTGCTGACCTGAACTGAATTGTACTTCAGAGCAGCAGTAGGCCTAACTGAACACAGCCCAGTCGCTAGCCCTATAGGTAGCGCAGCGTCTGGTCGGGCTACGTATTATCATATCTTATCACATCACACTCACTCCGTACTCCCGTTCACAGCTCATCAGCATTCTATCCAGCTAGGTACCCTCACAAATTCACTGCACGATCCATTCATTACTTCACCGAGTCCATCAAAGTTTTATCACTATCGATGAAAATCGCAGTGCTCTGTATCGTTTATTTTATTACCAGATAGGCCGGCCGGCCTAGTCAAAACTCTGACATAGCCGATGCCCGCGCATTGCGTGGTATTATAAGTATTAGCGATCCACGTACACCGAATGTTTCGCGAGGTTTTTAAAAAAATTTTCGCGAACCTGGTGTTTTTTGCGAATTTAAAAACACGAGAAAATATTAACTCTCTTTCCGTATATATTTCCCCCTTCCGTAGTGTACTCCCAGTACTCCACAACCACGAATTTAAGCACTCGCGAAATTATTGGCAAGTCCCGATTCGCGAAAAAAAAGACTCGCTAAATATATGGCGTACACAGCTGTAGTACTACTAGAGAACTGCTGATATAGTACATTGTACGTACCAAAGAGGTACGAAGCCCAGACTTCTCCGCTCTTTGATACACGGAGACTACTGCACTGCGACATAGGCCTACGCGGCCGGTGATGAGCGCATGCATGTGACTGATCGACTACGAAGCACCACTACAGGCACTAGGCCTGACAACTTCTGTATTTGTGGCCTAAATAACACGTAACAGACTCTATTTAAACGAAGAAATGTGTGATTTCACAGGAGACTTTCACAGTAAACAATTCTATTTCATTTTTTATGACATTCTGATAAAAAAATGTCTTGGGATTTCGGGGTACGAGCCTCGACATCTCGCACTCATCGAGAGCATACATAGGTAAGCTTAGGCTGTTGTGTGATACTTCCAGGTTTGCCCTTCAACCCATGACGTCATGGACACGCCCCCAAAATAACCACAGATCAGGAAACAATTTTCCTAAGCAGCCATTCTCCAAACGCAATTTTCAAAATGGATGAATTAAAGGTCGCTGTGTTTAACATGCTCTAAGCTTGAAATGGGGGAATAATCCAACAAAATATGCGTTTCCTTTAGTATTCTGCTTTAAAACTTGGGGAAACGCAGTAAGACGCGAAAGTTTAGCAGTCTGTCACGGGCAGCCGAGCATGGTCATCTGACGCACGTTACGCTTTGGTATCACGGGAAATAGCGTGTGTTTAGCGGCTTATCACTGACAAATGGATTTTTCCACGTACATACACATGGTTGGATGTGGTTAGCTGTGCTTATAGGCAGTGCTTCGGTGCTTCAGCAGTGCATGGAACAGCCGCCTACGGCCATACCCCGTACAAAGCACGGTCAAACCAAGATTGACCAAAAAATTACCACTTATGACCACATCCACCAGATTTTCATAACTTTTTGTACGTGATTTAGGCATGGAGTGCTGTACTGTGACCGGGGCTTGAGGTGGCATTTGTGGGCTGCTGTAATGGGCCCCGTACGAGATGAAATAACTTGCAATTGGTGTTTTGGGTATCTCTATTGAGTACTGCTTGGATCGCAGAAAAAATTAGGCATGAGCCTGTTCAGCTGAATAACACCGTATGGGTGGGGCCCTTATGGGGCTACTGTCTGATGGGCTCAGTACAGCATGAAATAACTGGCTTTGGTGTTTTGGGTATCACTCCTGTGTACTACAGTTGTACATCTATTGCAAAAGAGTTTAATTCACCGTGAATCGTTTTTCAATAAAATCATACGAAGGGGGCAATTGGGGGCTGTACAGTCTGGGGCCCCGTACCAGATAAAATAACTGGCTTTGGTGTTTTGGGTATCAAGCAAACAAGCAAACCGATCGACCCTGCTTACAGCAAGCTTCAATGGTGGCTAATGGTAACATCACATAAGAATTAATCACAATTTGGTAATAAAACATGTTATATTCAAAACACTTACCTGTGAAAACGATAACGCTAAATACACAAGTAGCTTGGTTTCCACTAGGATCTTGAAAAATGTATGTCACTGGAGTTTCGCCAACTGGAAAAGTATCCCCCGGACTGTGACTTTGTGAGGCTATGCTGACTTCGTTTGAGTCGTCTGTCGCCGTTGGAGCCGGAAAAAATACCATAGTAGATGTGAGACCTAACTCGATGCCAACTATTGTATCGGTGGGACAGTCTACAGTAGGCATAGTAGTATCCACTGGAGATGAAAATGATAAACAACAAACCCAACTCAATGACTTAAGTAACATATTTCATTGACACATGTTCAGTGGAACCCACTGTTAGAAGAACTATATGCAGTACAAAGTTGCTGTTAAAGGAAATGTATAGTTCTGGTTGACCCCAAATTTAAGGTTTCTACCATTTTTTGGAAACATAACGAGAAATGTCTGATGGAATATGAAAAAACATGTAATTTCAAGAGTAATTCAACATTAATTTGATAAAAATTGGTTTGGAAATGGCTGAGACATCCAAAAAAAAATCCTTATAAAAGGTGTTAACTGTTCAAGAACTGATTCCTGAAAACTTAGCAAAACTTTAAAATGCATGACCTCGTTATTTTCTATCTGATTTTGATCAAATTTTCATTGTGCTAAAAGAAATTTCATCCTTCTTGACAGACTAACTGTCAACTGCTCTGGAATTCCTCTTTAAAGGCCATAAGCAATGAATGAACAATGAATTTTCATTTTTTTTTAACATGATCAATGAAAAATTGCAAGGTAATGAGGTCATCAGGTCACTCATTTGCATAGTCATACCAACTGTAATAGAAATGTACTGCAGAAATCAGCAAAACTTCATAATTTCATAACTCCTTTAATATTTCATCCACTTTTGATCAAATGTTTTCTATTGTAGTTGTAAGGATTTATTCTTTCATATCAGAATGACTTATAACTGGACTTTAATTCATCTTTAAGTTGCAAACATGAGAAAGGAGAGTGGCACTCAATCCATTGCTCCCGGAAACTGCAGGCTTTAATACGGTGAATATCATATTTCACAGGGAATTGGTTTAATGCAAAGGAAAGAGACAGGCCTGTAGTCACACTATAAGTGAAACAGTAGAACAGGAATAGAAAACAAAACAAAACAAAACAAAACAAAACACAAAAACAAAACAAAATCATAGCAGCACCAGTATCATTAGCAACAACATTAGCAAGCATCAAACAGGGAAAAAAAGTCCTTACCCATGGTCACTGTCACTGTGAATGTACACTGCTGCTGATTGCCATAAGCGTCAGTTGCAGTGTACACGATGGTAGTTGAAGAGCCTGTTGCAAAGAAGGT
This sequence comes from Diadema antillarum, assembly GCF_040938485.1. NCBI lineage: Eukaryota > Metazoa > Echinodermata > Echinoidea > Diadematoida > Diadematidae > Diadema > Diadema antillarum. Next base: position 1,731,544 of record NW_027271032.1, on the reverse strand, counting down.
GCCACTGGGAAAGTTTGGTGCAGAGATTGTGGGAGCAATGCCAGAATTATCAGTCGCCGTTGGTTGCTGCCAGGTTGCTATTTGACCCACTACTAAAGGACCAACATTTATTTGTATGTTGGTTGGACAGAAAGTAAACACTGGAGCTATGCTGTCCACTGGAAGAAAAAGAAAAAAAAAAACAAGGAAGAGAACAGGTGACAAATAATACAAGACCAGAAATTACATTTAAACTAATGCAAAGTATTTTTATCGAGTGGCAATGGCTGATAGATGATGTTTATCATGATTAACTTTGTGCTGTAAATATCAATGTCTTCCTTACAAACTGAAAAGAATTGTTGGGTTGCTTCATCCACTTGTAGTTATTATTTCATGTGACTTACTTTTAGACACAGCAAAAATAATAAAGAAAGACCGTCTTCCCCTAATTTTGATAGCATAGTTTGTCATGCTCTAATACTGATCACAATCAACATGATGCAAGCATATTAGAAGTATAAATTGACCTAGTTGTAATGTGATGGATCACAATATGCTGTCATTGAACTATAGAGGGCCTCTGTCAATTTTGTTGGGGCACCTCTCCCATTACTTTATACAGGCAGATCCGTCTCCCAATCGGTCATCTTTCATGGTGCCTCGTGTTCGCCCCTTACCCACTGGATTGCCATAAGAACCCCACAACAGAACCAGTAGGGCGTACTCACACACCTAGCACCCCATCACACTTCTAGTAAATCATCCAGTTCAACACACATACACCCACACCCCGCAATAATCCCCCGAGAGGACCTCACCTCCCCCACTACAGCTATATTTGGCGACGAGGATGGGATTCGAGACGGATCTTTGCATACCCATCCGTGTAGGATATCGATGGCGGTGTGCTACAGTAGGAACTGAGAGAGTTGGACACGCCTTATGTCTCGTGGTTGGCGCCATGAGTCTCTTGCTGTAGCAGGATGGATGTTGGATGTCTTCGTGGACCTGACTTCGTATGAGGGAGGAGACCAGACAGATGTAGCCTTCGTGTACAGCAGTGATTTAGCGACGGAATTGAATAGCAGCGGAGGAACATTGAACCAGTGGGGCTACCGTTGTTCAGCGCTGTGACTGATGCGGGTATATGACGTAACATCCTAGCTGTTAGCGGTGATGTGGCTACGTTTTGGTGACATCTATCTGGTGGAACTTTGAGAATGTGTAGGAGTGAAGACTGAATTGCTGCTTAGGAGTTCTATGGACTCAGCGTTTCATGGACTCAACATCATCAAAGAGCGGACGATTGTCGCGAAGGACGGATTGATAGGGCATTGTTACAGATTGAAAAACTGTATTGGACAGGTGTGGACAGCATTAACCAAAGTTCCACAAATGTCTGTAACTGATTGATATGACATGTTATACTGTTCATGTATGAATGAGAAAGGTGTATTGTAGGGCTACAGTTATATATCCAATGTCATTGCATGTTTATATGTGATGGTATTCATAACTTTTTGTCCATGTCACAGTGATATTGCTGGTACCCATGCATGTGTGTATACTTAGGGGGATTGATTGATTGTGATAGTCAGTTAATACCATTCCCCTTGAGAGTATTGTAAGATCATTTTTTTTTGACAAGGGATGATTCAGTTGCAATTGTGACTGCAAGTTATTGGAGGTGGGCCAGGTTTTCCCATCAGTGTTCCCTTATTTTTTGTAAAGGAAAAGAAACGTTTTGATTGTTTCTTTCTTTGAAAAGAAGGCTAAACCTTTGTTGTTCATGTATAACTAGCAAGTTATAATATTGTTGAAGATGTCTTACATTCAGATTGAAGATGCACCGGGGGATGTCTCTGAATATCCCTTGCAAAGTGAGGGACACCTGTTGTTGGAAGTTCTACAAGGTGTTCATCCTCAGGCCACTGGACTGGTTTTCACGGAGGAGGATGGTAGAAAGAGACGAGCCATGGCAGTGCAAGGGCAAATCCCACCCCCAGTTGGCGGCTGGAAAGACAAGGTTTACGTCCCTTTTGTTCCTGGTCACGCAGACGGTGATGCAACGAGCAAAGAGTTGGCAGACCTGAGAACGCAACTCCAGGAGCTGTCCACGAGAAAGTCTTCCAAGTTTGTAATGGCCCCAGAACGGAAGATCCCTGTGTTCGAAGGAAGGGCGTCGGAGGTGGACGACTTCATCACCAGTATCAGAGCTGCCTTCTCGAGGTACGACATCTCCGAAGAAGAAAAAACTTCGTACCTCCTTGACTTTGTGCGAGGGCTCCCCAAGGCTGAGGTCAAGGCCCTTATTAAGGACGAGAAGACTGCAGAGGAGATCCTCCAGTTTTTGCAAGACTCTTACTCAGGTGCCCAGAACCTTGGAGAGCTGCAGAGGTTATTCCTGCAACGGAAACAGAGAAGGGGAGAGCCTCTACGAGACTATGCCATTGATTTGGAGAGACGGTTCAACAATCTTTGTTGCCGAGATGAAAAGCTTTACTCGGAGCCGAACATCATTCTGGTTGAGCAGTTCATCGAGGGATTGGATGACCAGATCCTCCGGAATGCTTGCCGGGACCGTTACGAGGGAGATAGCACTATCAAGTTTCGAGACCTGAGAGAGTTCGCAATCCGCAGGTCCGGACGAGAGGAGTCGCGAATTACAGGCCATGACAGTGCAAGACAAGCGGTGTTACAGACCAAACAGCTTGGGCTCCAAACCCCTTCGTCTGAGATATTGGTGGCCCTCAAGAAGATGGGAGAGAACCTGGTGCAAGCAGTGCGTGAAGTTGTGCAACCTCTTCGTTCATTTCCCCCTGGTATTGGTGGTTCTCGTCCTTCCTACAAGTACCCAATGAGACAACCAAGAGGAGCCTGTTATGCATGTGGGATGTATGGGCATTTTGCACGAGATTGCCCTGAAAGGTGTCAGCAGGGACCCTACCCTAGTCAGTACGCATATCAACCGTACCAACCACAGTTTCAGACTGGTGAGCGTTTTACTCAACCTGATCAACAGAGGTTCCAAGATCAGCGGGCGCAACAGCATCAGCATTGGTCTCATCCCGAAGGAGTGAATCAACCAAGCCCTACACGGAACCAGTATAATGCCAGATCAGGGAGACCAGAACAGCAGGCGTCTAGTCCAGATCAGAGGGTCGCTCAAGACCAACAGAGGCCTCAGCCAGATCAGAGGAATGAAGGACCAATTAGGGCTGGAACCTCACGTGTTGATGCAAGTTCTGAGAATGTGGATACTGACTTCCTGGCCAAGACAGTCGGAGATTGTTACGCAGTTGATGTCGAATTCGAGGGTGTTGAAGTATCCTGCTTGCTGGACCCAGGCTCTCAAGTTACAACGATCTGTGAGAGTTTCTACAGGGGACACCTTGAACCGCGTGGTGTAGCGTTGAAGGAGATTCCTTCCCCATTCACCCTAGTCTCTGCCAATGGCAGTACCGGTACCATCCCCTACGTCGGATGCTTTGAGACCGATATCAAGGTCCTGGGAGAGATAGTCCGGGAGAGGGTTGTCTTGGTCCTGGCTGATTCTGCTGAAAGAAGGGAACCTGACTCAGTCCAAGGGATTCTAGGTATGAATGTTCTACAGGAATGTTGGGAGAGGATTGAGCTACCAGGACAGGGATACCTTACGAGACTTAATCAGCCTACCTCGAAGCAAGCTTGGCAAAAGGTGATGAAGTTCATCAGCGCCAGATCCAAACTAGGTGACGAGGATGGCAGAGTTGGCAAGGCATGTCTGAGTGGAGGTGTTGTGATCTCAGCTCGACAGTCTGTGATCATTGAAGGCCAGATTCCAGCAGGCAATGGGTTCAAGTTTGATGCTGTTCTGGAGCCCGACCATGATGGCACCATACCATGTGGGGTAATCGTTCCTCCCTGTTTCGTGGATGTACAGAATGGCAAGTTCTCCTTGGCAGTACACAATGAGGGTGAATCTGAAGTGGTTCTACCGGATACCACCAGACTTGGTCACTTATACCTTGGGGAGAGGTATTGTCAGGATCAGCCTTTACAGGATGTCTCAGGAGCTGCTGGTGTTTGCAGGATATCAGCTGAGACAAAGGACGAGCATGACCTTCCTGTACCCGTTGACGTAGATTGTTCCGGTCTGGGTGTGGAACAAGTGGGTAAACTGAAGGAACTCCTCACAAAGCATCAGGAAGTATTCTCTACAACCGACGCTGATGTGGGATATACTGATGTAATTGCACACCAGATTGATACTGGGTCAGAAGTTAGGAGCCAGCAACTGTCAGACGAGGTAGTGAGAGAAGTTGGAAGAAACGCAAGGTCACCATGTGGTATTGATCCAAGTAGGGAGGTCCAACATTACAGAACAGTGCCTAGTTACGTCAGGAGACATCAGAGCCGGTTGAAAACAGCCCGAGCCATTGCTGCCAGACAGGTAAGAGGAATCATAGCTGCTAGACAGGTTAAGCAGGCTAAGCGAGTGTTCGAGGCACCACTTGGGTTGGGTCAGTACGTCCTTGTTCGGAAACAAGCATTCAAGGGTAGACATAAGATCCAAGATTGCTGGGAAGCGCAGCCCTATCTTGTGGTGAAGCAACCGTTTCCAGATCGTCCAGTGTATGTTGTAAGGAACAAGTCTGGAGAGAAGGTCTGAATTGCACCGCACTCAAATGAAACTATGTCCTTGGCTTCCGTCAGAGGATCCTGGTTCTGTTCATCATGAGTCCTCCAGTGTTCTAGATAGTGAAGGTTCTGAACCAGTGGCCACTGCAGCATATGTCTTGCGCTCACGTGGGAGACTGGATGGTGATGTCCCAATAGTTTCTAATGATGATGATTCAGATGTCGATGGAAATGATGAAGTGGAGGAAGAGAGCATGAACGGGATTGAAGGTAATGAGATTGAAGAAAGGGATGATGACACTGAAAACACTGATGCCAGGTCAAGTAGTCCTGCTAGTGAAGATGGCCAACTTCGTCGGTACCCTGAGAGACTTGGTCGGGGCCAACCACCTTCTAGGTTCAGGGATTATTACATGTTTTAGAGTAAACATTCCCTTTTTTATGTCATCAAGGGACGATGACATAGTTAAGTGGTGGGGGATGTGATGGATCACAATATGCTGTCATTGAACTATAGAGGGCCTCTGTCAATTTTGTTGGGGCACCTCTCCCATTACTTTATACAGGCAGATCCGTCTCCCAATCGGTCATCTTTCATGGTGCCTCGTGTTCGCCCCTTACCCACTGGATTGCCATAAGAACCCCACAACAGAACCAGTAGGGCGTACTCACACACCTAGCACCCCATCACACTTCTAGTAAATCATCCAGTTCAACACACATACACCCACACCCCGCAATAATCCCCCGAGAGGACCTCACCTCCCCCACTACAGTAATACAGCGTGGAATTTTAATGGTACTAGTAACAGGCATTTGATCCTAGCTGCTACAGCTGCTCTGGTCTCATTTTTGCCAAGGAATTAGGGTTAGGGTTGGGGTTAGGATTGTGATAGGTCTTAAGTTTTGATTTGATGTCAGGAATATGATGAGGGTTAGGGTTTGATGAGGTCTTTGGTTTAAATTGATGTCAGGAATATGATTAGGGTTACAATTGGTCTTTAGGTTTGATTTGATGTCAGTAAAAGGATTAGGATTGGGTCATACAGTTTGTGGGTAGAATTAATGCTTTGCTTTAATCAGGCATGAGACAGAGAAATGTAAAAAAAGAGGAGGGACCCTGCGAGGGAGCGCAGCGACCGAGCGGGGGGAGGGTGTGGGAGGGGGGTGTCCCACCTTCCCACGGTGAGGACTTTTTGAAATTTAAGGTATGAAAAAACTTATTTTAATGCATTTTACAACTGAAATTTACTTTTGTTATGAGGTACATTTTACAGATAAACATTGTGATAATTGAACTCATGAATGACACTTGCAAAATCTAAAGGAAGGAATGTGCTTAACTGTTATACCTACTCAAATGTGAGGCCATAATACATCACATAAATGTACACCCAGATGACGTCTTGCTGGATTCAGTTCATACAGGCACAAAAAAAAAGGTGTTAAAATCACAGCTTAGCATTGTTGGCTGTCTTTAGTCCATATAACAGTTTACAGTGCGCGAGGGTCTTCATTTTCTCGTTAAAGAAAAAATACTCTCACATTGTAATCCAGTTAATCATGCCGTGTGACACTTGTGTATCACTATCAAAGCCTGCATGGCCTGCAGTATCAACAACTATCATTATGTCCTCTTTCTTGAATTGCTAGTCAAGTGACTTTACTATACTGTCTAGTCAAGTCTTTTTATTCCTTCAGAAGGTCTAAACAGATTTAAAAATTCAGCACTAACGGAACTATCAATTTATCTTTCTTCAGTCAATAATCCAGACAAGATACAAGCACTCATTTCACTCTGATATTTCCCCACTCTGGCCTAGGTCCCCTCCCCCCCCCCCAAAAAAAAAAGAGAGAAAAAAAAATCGAGAGGAAAAAAAAATACACACACATGTTGCAACACAACAAAAACCTCTCCCCTACACCTTCCCGATTTCCGTGTTTCTGTCAGGTGAAACGACATGTTCAAGTACAAGAACTTCCCGATACTCAGTGACAACACGATTGAGACAATCTCCAAACAAAGCTGAAGCTTCTTGTGGTCTCATGCCCAGCAAATCTGCGTGCTACTTCTCAAGTCCATGCCGTCAATCCCTCCTTTGAGGTGAGACCCCACTTTAACGAAGCTGATGGGGTGCTATACCCCCCTAACAACTCTTCGTTTGAGAGTTGGGAGTCGAAGTTTTTGTCCATTGCAAATTAACTTTCTGCTCAGGCGTGACAAACCTGGAGGCCAAGCCAGGGTTTAATGACTACAGCAGCTGTCATATTACGTAAGAGCATGATAAGGATATCTGCCTGTGGCAGACCATTCAAAGTGAACTCAATTTTCTCTATCCTTTCTAAAGTTTTCAATTTTACATTCTATTGAGAAATTCTATGGTCATCCATTTTACATTTCGAACGAAAAAAATGGACCCGTAAATAACGAAAATACAGGAATAAGAAGGAGCTACATAGCCCATTCCAAAACCAAAACAATCTCGCGGTGCACCCCCCCCCCCCCCCCCTGTGGCGCGGTGGCGATGACTGATGCTTAGATTAGGCCAGGGTCAAGAAACAGGTGTTTTATATCTTTGGTTTTTAAGTCACTGATTGCCAAGATACACACTGGCCTTATTTACGGGGGTGTAGCCTCTTCAAACGAGAGATTTGCGTCATGCCAAGGAACTTTATCTCTGATCTGTTGAGTTGTTTTTGCTGATTCTTAGAACTTTTCATGCCTGAAGTTGCCAAAAATTTCATGATTCTCAAAGCTTCAGAATTTACTGAAACATTGCCTACTATATTCATTTGAAATGTCAAATTAAGAGCTAGAGTACAAAATCGATGTGGATGATCATCCACATAGATTTGCATCCTCTAAATTTGACCAATATTTCAAATGCATTAATTTAGACAATGTTTCAGTAATTTATTTTAGACTGTTGATGCTGCAGTAAAAACATAAGAAATTTCATGTGAACTTGGAAGTATTAGGATGAAGACAAAAAAAATTTTGGCAGAAAACAAATACAAGTCTTTTTTATTGTCACTGGTAGTCACATTTGTGGTTTACAGATTGATAAATCAATAGGTATTATAGTATTGTATTACACATAGTTACAATCTCATGAAAAATTTGACATTCTATTACACCTAAATTAAGCTCATCAAATATTGCAGAAGAGTGATTTTAAGGAGCTTAAATGAAAGAAATATAAAATCCTTACATTTGTAATCCTGGGTCTTCGCCCTGCATGGGGATTCGACTTGAGCTATCTTTACTCAGTAATTAAACATTCTTTCCCTGTTCATCTCCAACACCCCAGACAGTTCATGACCTCCAAGAATGCACCAGTACGCGCGGTTTCTTCTTTTGATTGGTTTCTCTCTCTCCACCCCTCCCCATTCCCAGTCTAGCACCTTGGCATCGTGGGATTTTTCTTTTTTTTCTGCGTGAACTTGGTGTTCACTCTTTATCTAGACTACTGAATCATGCATTGTGCGTGCGCTGTGCTGGTGCTCTACATACGTACACATGTGGAGCAGGCAGGCATAGCAAGTCACCACTCAACTCACCTGCTGGCAGCTTACCGCGAGCTGAAAACAATAGAGTTTCTTCTGTTGCCGCTACTTTTACTGCCAAAATACTGGCTTTATCATCACACATTATTTGGCGAGATACACATTGTGTTTTGGAATATAAATGGACTTTCTTCGGTTATGGTTATGATTGTTGGTGTTGGATTGAGTAAGTGTTCAACAGTTATTGAAATCGTGACATCGCTAGATCTAGACATCGCTAGACGTACATACTCGTCATAGTACGGCGAGATATAGTGGCTGCAAAAAAGAAAAAGAAAAAGAGGAAAATCACAGAAAGTTTTCCGACTGCGTATTTTCCCCCCAGAATTTCAAAATCCGCGGAAATCCGCGGATCTGCGGAGAAATCTCATGCCTGTATGGAGTGCAGATGGTTAAAAGGAGCAAATGAATTGTTGCCGGAGCAAATGTCCTGGAAGCATTGAAACTAACAACACTGTTACAATATGCACATTTCCCACTCCATTAGATTCCTTTTAATTTCTCCACTGACTCGCTACAACCCTAGATTGCTTCAGAATTGTAAGCACCTTCAGCTATGTCAGAGAAATGTCTCAAACCTAGAATTCATTAATAACTAGAAATGTCGCTATGGCGACTGGTATGCCTCTCTCTTAATGCATGGTTCTCCTAATAGGTCTATTGTACAATGTCTTGACAATGTGTGATGAGTTTCAAATAATTGGCAAAATATCAAAATGAAAGGTTTGTCACAAATGTGTTGAATGTTCACTTTCCTTGAACTAGGTTTAATTAGATGGATGGCTATACTGCCTAAGAGTGCAGGTATTAGAGGATTTGAGAATTTTTACTTCACTTTTGATCCTTTTATTTATAAGTCTATGTATTGATTAAACTGTCATGGTATGGAGAAAAAGTGTAATTTTACAATCAAATAGTAAATTTTTTGCATTTTAACATGACCATTGAACCTGGTCCTTTGACCCTATGACTATAAAATTCCCAAGAGAATAACTGTCAGGTAGAACATGCATGCAGAACTGTAGATATGTAGATATGTAGAACTGTAGATAAGTTTCATGATGATACCTTGAGTCACCTTCGAGATCTGGACCAAGAAATGAAATTTAGCACTTTCACTTGACCTTTGACCATTGACCTTTGGGCAAGAAACTTCCAAGAGAATCTCTATTAGGTTATACATGTATATATCAAGTTTCAAGAAAAATTGGGCAGGTATTGTATTTGAATATGAGGGGAAAAGTGAAATTATGAGGAGTTGACCTTGACATTTGACCCATGACCTTTAACCCATGACCCCCACATTCCCTAGATAATCACCGCTAGTCAGTAATGCCTGGGCTGCCAACACTGGAAACTAGTTGAGAGAAAGACTCCCATAGGCCAATGCTATAATTTAGGAGTCAAGATGAGTGAGATCAATAGAAATGCATGCAAATGAAATAAAGTTTTAGAGTGAGAAAGGACCAAAATGCGTGAGTCTCATGCTCAATGCATGAGAGTTGGCAGCCCAGACATGCACACGTACTAAGTTCCATGAAGATAGCTTTAACCATTTATATGATATGGAGAAAAAAGTGAAATGTTACCATTTTCACTTGACCTATGACCTTTAACCTCATGACTCAAAACTTTCTCTGGAGAATCTTTGTTTGGTATTACATGTATCCACCAAGTTTCAAGAAAAAACCTCCAGGCATTGCATAGATACATTTGTATGGGGGAAAAAGTGAAATTTTTAGCATTTGACCTTGACCTTTTGACCTTTGACCTTGAGCATGTGCCCCCAAAAGACGGTAGGCACTACTTCATCTACTCATGTATATACATACCAAGTCTCATTTGGATACCTTAGACGGTTTTTCACTTACGCTGTTCACAAAATTCATTACGGACGGACAGACGAATGGACAGAAGGACGGACGGAAGGACGCTACGACGGACGAACGGACGGATGGAAGAACGGACGGACGGACGGAAGGATGGACACCCGAAAACATAATGCCTCCGGCGACACTTCGTGGTGGAGGCATAAAAAATAATGACTTGATTGAAACCACCACACACCTAAGACTTGAACTGTAAAGCTGCAGGTGCCTTGATTTCCGTTGTTGTCTGTTGCAGTGTAAGTCACAGTTGTTGGCTGGCCTCCTGCAGCAAAGTTGGATCCACTGGGTGGTGAGGAAACCAGAGTGGCAATACCAGAATCATCAGTTGCTGTGGCTGGTTCCCATGTAACAGGAACCAGAGTGCCAGCAGACGGTCCTACCGTCAGGGTGATGTCGCTCGGGCAAGTCAGTGCTGGCGGTATATCGTCAGCTAGCAGGGGGGGAAATAGATGGGGACAGACAAGGTTGGCCTTTAGTCACAAACATAGTGTAGAAGACAATTGATCGAAAAACAAAAAACACAACAAACAAATCAAAAACAAAACATACCATCATTGACCTTTCTAACAACAACAACAACAACGGAAAACCATCCTTACCCGTGGTCACTGTCACTGTGAATGTACACTGCTGTGAATTGCCATATGCATCTGTTGCAGTGTACTCGATGGTAGTTGAAGAGCCTGTTGGAAAGAAGGAGCCACTGGGAAAGTTTGGTGCAGAGATTGTGGGAGCAATGCCAGAATTATCGGTCGCAGTTGGTTGCTGCCAGGTCACTGTTGTTCCTGTAGCTCCCGTTGCAGCTGAAACTCTTCTTAGTATGTTGGCTGGACAGAAAGTAAACACTGGAGCTATACTGTCCACTGGAAGAAAAAAAAAAACAGAAAGAAAACAGATGACAAATTATGAAAGATCAGAAATTACATGCAACCTAATGCAAAGTATTTCTACCGAGTGGCAGGGGGGTATAGATGATATGAATAACATTTTGCGGGAAATATCAATGTTTCATTACAAATTGAATAGAATTGTTGGGTACTTCCCCCACTTGAAGTTGTTATTTGTGTGATTTTTTTGTTAGAGTCCCAAATTTCATATCTAATATAACTTTGAAACTGAGATTCCAAGACATGTTACCAAAAAACAAGCAAACAAAAGAAAACAAAACAGAAAGTACAGACACAGTTGCAAGCACAAATGGAGAGAAGCCTAGAGCAGGTGAGTCTAAGATTGTGGAAATATAAAATTTTTGATGTTTTTACAGATTCTATGACCTAAACGAATTCAGAATTGTCAGTACCTTCTGCTATTTCAGAGAAATGTCTCAGACCTATAATTCATTAATAAAAAATAATGACTTGATTGAAACCACCACACACATAGGACTTGAACTGTAAAGCTGCAGGTGCCCTGATTTCCGTTGTTGTCTGTTGCAGTGTAAGTCACAGTTGTTGGCTGGCCTCCTGCAGCAAAGTTGGATCCACTGGGTGGTGAGGAAACCAGAGTGGCAATACCAGAATCATCAGTTGCTGTGGCTGGTTCCCATGTAACAGGAACCAGAGTGCCAGCAGATGGTCCTACCGTCAGGGTGATGTCGCTCGGGCAATTCAGTGCTGGCGGTATATCGTCAGCTAGCAGGGGGGGAAATAGATGGGGACAGACAAGGTTGGCCTTTAGTCACAAACATAGTGTAGAAGACAATTGATCGAAAAACAAAAAACACAACAAACAAATCAAAACAAAACATACCATCATTGACCTTTCTAACAACAACAACAACAACAACAACAACAATAACAACAACAACAACAACGGAAAACCATCCTTACCCGTGGTCACTGTCACTGTGAATGTACACTGCTGTGAATTGCCATATGCATCTGTTGCAGTGTACACGATGGTAGTTGAAGAGCCTGTTGGAAAGAAGGAGCCACTGGGAAAGTTTGGTGCAGAGATTGTGGGAGTAATGCCAGAATTATCGGTCGCAGTTGGTTGCTGCCAGGTCACTGTTGTTCCTGTAGCTCCCATTGCAGCTGAAATACTTCTTAGTATGTTGGCTGGACAGAAAGTAAACACTGGAGCTATACTGTCCACTGGAAGAAAAAAAAACAGAAAGAAAACAGATGACAAATTATGAAAGATCAGAAATTACATGAAACCTAATGTAAAGTATTTCTACCAAGTGGCAGGGGGTATAGACCGATTCAAGCGACTGTTCATGGAAGTGCGCCCTCTTAAGGCGACGCCATAACAGGGGGCCAAACAGGCCGGGTTGGCAAGCGCCGTGCGTGCGTGGCAAGGGCAGCCAGTGCTTTTACCACCCGGCGCCAGCCGGCCAGCTAGCTATCTCTGGCGCTGGCAGCGATCGACGCATCTGCATTTGTGACAACTGGAGTCTATATATATTTTTTTTTTTTTGCCAGCTAATTAAAAATGAATAAAATTAAACAACTTATACCGACTATGAGCGAATGGGTAGATGACATACGGCTGTAGCCAAAACTTGAATTTCAAGGCAAATAACGGTATGATCCGTGAGTGTTTGTAGACTCTATTTCTTTGGCGATGACTTGGGTACTCGCGTGTAAGCCCTGTATATTCACATATGTGTAAGACTTGCAAGAGAATAAAAACCGCTGGGGAGAATTATTGCTAGGCGCAGGCAGACGTCTTGCTAATAAGCCTAGGCTGTTGGCAAGTTAACTGATATAATTAAATACAAATAATGAATAAGAATCTTGAGCTAGATATGGCGCAATAAATTGCAAGCTATCAGTTAACTTAACCGTTTTAGGACAGGCTTTTGCCTTTTGCCTTTACTCGGGAGTGTCGGGCCAGCAGGGTAGAATCTGTCTAACGTTAGATCTTGTCTAGAAATCGAGGCAAGAGTCCAGACTAGATCTAGACCTATTGACTTCTACTCTAGAACCCTACATCCTATATCATTTTCGGTTGTCGATAACTTCAGGCAAGCCTAACTATTAAAGTAAACCAAACGGAATATAAATCTAGGCGTTTCTAGGCCGTATAGGCCTATGCCTAAACTTAAGTTACGACTACGTCGCGTGATGTCTACAACCGAAACTTCGAACTTTTCTACTGTTTTAGGTCTAAGTAACCGTGCATAACATCACGCTAACGCCTAATATTATAATCTACAAAAGTGATTTTTAAATCATACTTTTAGTATGATTATGAAGCAGATGTTTGCCACCATCCATGGTTTAATATTTATACGTATCACTTTATCAAAAGTCAAATTCAGAGTTCCAGGCCAAAATTGAATAGGCCTATACCCTATGGTCAATTCAGTGCTGAACATTGAAGAAGTGCAAACAATATAAGAATTTAACGCATCTTGAAACATTTATTTAGCTGTAGTGTAGGTTGTAAAATGTTTGTCATAATAATAAAGTCTAGCCATGAAGTGGATTCTAACTTTGGCAAGTAGGACACCAAGGATTAAAAAAAAAAAAAATCAGTAAATAATTATCAAATTCTTTGATCTAAACTTGTCTTCTAAGATAAACAACATATTTTACGAATATGCAGTGATAACCTAATTAAATAGAGAATCTAGTAGACATAGTTTGTTTCGAAATCTGTGCATTTTTATACCGTTGTATTTCACTTAATTGTCTTTAATTTTGCCTTAATTTATCATGCGTCAGCGGTGTCTGAATTTCACACACTGCCGTGCAGCCGCCATTTTTTTTCTGTTACTTTGTGCACCCAACAACTGCACAATGTGTATTCGTGATCCTTCCTTTGAAGCTTTCAAAGTAAATCAACATGTCTGAATCACTCGATTTGTCCAAAAGAAAGGCATTAAAAGCCGCTGAATTACTTTTCCACAGAGTGAGTAAAGAATCACAATATTAGCGCGGCGCCAGCGGTCGCCGGTCGCGGCGCAGCGGCCGCGCCCGGCTAACTATGCGCGATGGGTACGCTAGGCTGCTGAGCTGCAAGTGCAACTCGCTGGGTAGCTAGCTCGCTAGAAGCCCCCGTTGGCCCCCAGTTATGGCGACCGTTATAGCGCCGCTAGCGGCGGTAGGTGAATAGGTCATCGAAATTGAATCGGTCTATAGATGATATGAAAAACATTTTGCGGGAAATATCAATGTTTCATTACAAATTGGATAGAATTGTTCGGTATACTTCCCTCACTTGAAGTTGTTATTTGTGTGATTTTTTTGTTAGAGTCCCAAATTTCATACCTAACATAACTTTGAAACTGAGATTCCAAGACATGTTACCAAAAAACAAGCAAACAAAAGAAAACAAAACAGAAAGTACAGACACAGTTGCAAGCACAAATCGACAGAAGCCTAGAGCAGGTGAGTCTAAGATTGTGGAAATATAAAATTGTTTATGTTTTTACAGATTCTATGACCTAAACGAATTCAGAATTGTCAGTACCTTCTGCTATTTCAGAGAAATGTCTCAGACCTATAATTCATTAATAAAAAATAATGACTTGATTGAAACCACCACACACATAGGACTTGAACTGTAAAGCTGCAGGTGCCCTGATTTCCGTTGTTGTCTGTTGCAGTGTAAGTCACAGTTGTTGGCTGGCCTCCTGCAACAAAGTTGGATCCACTTTGTATCGAGGAAACCAGTGAGGCAATACCAGAATCATCAGTTGCTGTGGCTGGTTCCCATGTAACAGGAACCAGAGTGCCAGCAGACTGTCCTACCGTCAGGGTGATGTCGCTCGGGCAAGTCAGTGCTGGCGGTATATCGTCAGCTAGCAGGGGGGGAAATAGATAGGGACAGACAAGGTTGGCCTTTAGTCACAAATGTAGTGTAGAAGACAATTGATCGAAAAACAAAAAACACAACATACAAATCAAAACAAAACATGCCATCATTGACCTTTCTAACAACAACAACAACAACAACAACAACAACAACAACGGAAAACCATCCTTACCCGTGGTCACTGTCACTGTGAATGTACACTGCTGTGAATTGCCATATGCATCTGTTGCAGTGTACTCGATGGTAGTTGAAGAGCCTGTTGGAAAGAAGGAGCCACTGGGAAAGTTTGGTGCAGAGATTGTGGGAGCAATGCCAGAATTATCGGTCGCAGTTGGTTGCTGCCAGGTCACTGTTGTTCCTGTAGCTCCCGTTGCAGCTGAAACACTTCTTAGTATGTTGGCTGGACAGAAAGTAAACACTGGAGCTATACTGTCCACTGGAAGAAAAAAAAAAACAGAAAGAAAACAGATGACAAATTATGAAAGATCAGAAATTACATGCAACCTAATGTAAAGTATTTCTACCGAGTGGCAGGGGGTATAGATGATATGAATAACATTTTGCGGGAAATATCAATGTGTCATTACAAATTGAATAGAATTGTTGGATACTTCCCCCACTTGAAGTTGTTATTTGTGTGATTTTTTTGTTAGAGTCCCAAATTTCATATCTAATATAACTTTGAAACTGAGATTCCAAGACATGTTACCAAAAAACAAGCAAACAAAAGAAAACAAAACAGAAAGTACAGACACAGTTGCAAGCACAAATGGAGAGAAGCCTAGAGCAGGTGAGTCTAAAATTGTGGAAATATAAATTTTTTGATGTTTTTACAGATTCTATGACCTAAACGAATTCAGAATTGTCAGTACCTTCTGCTATTTCAGAGAAATGTCTCAGACCTATAATTCATTAATAAAAAATAATGACTTGATTGAAACCACCACGCACCTAAGACTTGAACTGTAAAGCTGCAGGTGCCCTGATTTCCGTTGTTGTCCGTTGCAGTGTAAGTCACAGTTGTTGGCTGGCCTCCTGCAGCAAAGTTGGATCCACTGGGTGGTGAGGAAACCAGAGTGGCAATACCAGAATCATCAGTTGCTGTGGCTGGTTCCCATGTAACAGGAACCAGAGTGCCAGCAGATGGTCCTACCGTCAGGGTGATGTCGCTCGGGCAAGTCAGTGCTGGCGGTATATCGTCAGCTAGCAGGGGGGGAAATAGATAGGGATAGACAAGGTTGGCCTTTAGTCACAAACATAGTGTAGAAGACAATTGATCAAAAAACAAAAAACACAACATACAAATCAAAACAAAACATACCATCATTGACCTTTCTAACAACAACAACAACAACAACAACAACAACAACGGAAAACCATCCTTACCCGTGGTCACTGTCACTGTGAATGTACACTGCTGTGAATTGCCATATGCATCTGTTGCAGTGTACACGATGGTAGTTGAAGAGCCTGTTGGAAAGAAGGAGCCACTGGGAAAGTTTGGTGCAGAGATTGTGGGAGTAATGCCAGAATTATCGGTCGCAGTTGGTTGCTGCCAGGTCACTGTTGTTCCTGTAGCTCCCATTGCAGCTGAAATACTTCTTAGTATGTTGGCTGGACAGAAAGTAAACACTGGAGCTATACTGTCCACTGGAAGAAAAAAAAAACAGAAAGAAAACAGATGACAAATTATGAAAGATCAGAAATTACATGAAACCTAATGTAAAGTATTTCTACCGAGTGGCAGGGGGTATAGATGATATGAATAACATTTTGCGGGAAATATCAATGTTTCATTACAAATTGGATAGTATTGTTCGGTACTTCCCCCACTTGAAGTTGTTATTTGTGTGATTTTTTTGTTAGAGTCCCAAATTTCATACCTAACATAACTTTGAAACTGAGATTCCAAGACATGTTACCAAAAAACAAGCAAACAAAAGAAAACAAAACAGAAAGTACAGACACAGTAGCAAGTACAAATGGAGAAAAGCCTAGAGCAGGTGAGTCTAAGATTGTGGAAATATAAAATTGTTTATGTTTTTACAGATTCTATGACTTAAACGAATTCAGAATTGTCAGTACCTTCTGCTATTTCAGAGAAATGTCTCAGACCTATAATTCATTAATAAAAGATAATGACTTGATTGAAACCAACACACACATAGGACTTGAACTGTAAAGCTGCAGGTGCCCTGATTTCCGTTGTTGTCTGTTGCAGTGTAAGTCACAGTTGTTGGCTGGCCTCCTGCAACAAAGTTGGATCCACTTTGTATCGAGGAAACCAGTGAGGCAATACCAGAATCATCAGTTGCTGTGGCTGGTTCCCATGTAACAGAAACCAGAGTGCCAGCAGACGGTCCTACCGTCAGGGTGATGTCGCTCGGGCAAGTCAGTGCTGGCGGTATATCGTCAGCTAGCAGGGGGGGAAATAGATAGGGACAGACAAGGTTGGCCTTTAGTCACAAACATAGTGTAGAAGACAATTGATCGAAAAACAAAAAACACAACAAACAAATCAAAACAAAACATACCATCATTGACCTTTCTAACAACAACAACAACAACAACAACAAAAGCAGTGTACACGATGGTAGTTGAAGAGCCTGTTGGAAAGAAGGAGCCACTGGGAAAGTTTGGTGCAGAGATTGTGGGAGCAATGCCAGAATTATCGGTCGCAGTTGGTTGCTGCCAGGTCACTGTTGTTCCTGTAGCTCCCGTTGCAGCTGAAACACTTCTTAGTATGTTGGCTGGACAGAAAGTAAACACTGGAGCTATACTGTCCACTGGAAGAAAAAAAAAACAGAAAGAAAACAGATGACAAATTATGAAAGATCAGAAATTACATGCAACCTAATGCAAAGTATTTCTACCGAGTGGCAGGGGGGTATAGATGATATGAATAACATTTTGCGGGAAATATCAATGTTTCATTACAAATTGAATAGAATTGTTGGGTACTTCCCCCACTTGAAGTTGTTATTTGTGTGATTTTTTTGTTAGAGTCCCAAATTTCATACCTAAATAACTTTGAAACTGAGATTCCAAGACATGTTACCAAAAAACAAGCAAACAAAAGAAAACAAAACAGAAAGTACAGACCAGTAGCAAGTACAATGGAGAAAAGCCTAGAGCAGGTGAGTCTAAGATTGTGGAAATATAAAATTGTTTATGTTTTTACAGATTCTATGACTTAAACGAATTCAGAATTGTCAGTACCTTCTGCTATTTCAGAGAAATGTCTCAGACCTATAATTCATTAATAAAAGATAATGACTTGATTGAAACCAACACACACATAGGACTTGAACTGTAAAGCTGCAGGTGCCCTGATTTCCGTTGTTGTCTGTTGCAGTGTAAGTCACAGTTGTTGGCTGGCCTCCTGCAACAAAGTTGGATCCACTTTGTATCGAGGAAACCAGTGAGGCAATACCAGAATCATCAGTTGCTGTGGCTGGTTCCCATGTAACAGAAACCAGAGTGCCAGCAGACGGTCCTACCGTCAGGGTGATGTCGCTCGGGCAAGTCAGTGCTGGCGGTATATCGTCAGCTAGCAGGGGGGAAATAGATACAACGGAAAACCATCCTTACCCATGGTCACTGTCACTGTGAATGTACACTGCTGTGAATTGCCATATGCATCTGTTGCAGTGTACACGATGGTAGTTGAAGAGCCTGTTGGAAAGAAGGAGCCACTGGGAAAGTTTGGTGCAGAGATTGTGGGAGTAATGCCAGAATTATCAGTCGCAGTTGGTTGCTGCCAGGTCACTGTTGTTCCTGTAGCTCCCGTTGCAGCTGAAACACTTCTTAGTATGTTGGTTGGACAGAAAGTAAACACTGGAGCTATACTGTCCACTGGAAGAAAAAAAAAACAGAAAGAAAACAGATGACAAATTATGAAAGATCAGAAATTACATGCAACCTAATGTAAAGTATTTCTACCGAGTGGCAGGGGGTATAGATGATATGAATAACATTTTGCGGGAAATATCAATGTTTCATTACAAATTGAATAGAATTGTTGGGTACTTCCCCCACTTGAAGTTATTATTTGTGTGATTTTTTTGTTAGAGTCCCAAATTTCATACCTAACATAACTTTGAAACTGAGATTCCAAGACATGTTACCAAAAAACAAGCAAACAAAAGAAAACAAAACAGAGAGTACAGACACAGTAGCAAGTACAAATGGAGAAAAGCCTAGAGCAGGTGAGTCTAAGATTGTGGAAATATAAAATTTTTGATGGTTTTACAGATTCTATGACCCAGAAGCGGATCTAGAGGGGGGGGGGGGGGGGGTTGGGGGGGTTGCAATCCCCCCCCAAAAAAAAAAAATCCGGGGACCATTTTTTCTTTTATCTTATTTTTGTTTTTAACTTGTAATTTTATTTTTGTCTATTTATGTATTTTGACCTCTATACCAAAAATAGTGGTGTTTTAGATGCAAGAAAACGCCATTTTCACACACAGATTTTCAAAAATTCTCCCTACTGTGGGAGGGGGGACACCACCATCCCACACCCTCCCCCCCCCCTTTATAAAAAGCTAGATCCGCCCCTGTGACCTAAACGAATTCAGAATTGTCAGTAGCTTCTGCTATGTCAGAGAAATGTCTCAGACCTATAATTCATTAATAAAAAATAATGACTTGATTGAAACCACCACACACATAGGACTTGAACTGTAAAGCTGCAAGTGCCCTGATTTCCGTTGTTGTCTGTTGCAGTGTAAGTCACAGTTGTTGGCTGGCCTCCTGCAACAAAGTTGGATCCACTTTGTATCGAGGAAACCAGCGAGGCAATACCAGAATCATCAGTTGCTGTGGCTGGTTCCCATGTAACAGAAACCAGAGTGCCAGCAGACGGTCCTACCGTCAGGGTGATGTCGCTCGGGCAAGTCAGTGCTGGCGGTATATCTTCAGCTAGCGGGGGGGGGAATAGATAAGGAGAGACAAGGTTAGCCTGTAGTCACAAACGTAGTGTAGAAGACAATTGATCAAAAAACAAAAAATACAACATACAAATCAAAACAAAACATACCATCATTGACCTTTCTAACAACAACAACAACAACAACAACAACAACGGAAAACCATCCTTACCCATGGTCACTGTCACTGTGAATGTACACTGCTGTGAATTGCCATATGCATCTGTTGCAGTGTACACGATGGTAGTTGAAGAGCCTGTTGGAAAGAAGGAGCCACTGGGAAAGTTTGGTGCAGAGATTGTGGGAGCAATGCCAGAATCATCGGTCGCAGTTGGTTGCTGCCAGGTCACTGTTGTTCCTGTAGCTCCCGTTGCAGCTGAAACACTTCTTAGTATGTTGGCTGGACAGAAAGTAAACACTGGAGCTATACTGTCCACTGGAAGAAAAAAAAAACAGAAAGAAAACAGATGACAAATTATGAAAGATCAGAAATTACATGCAACCTAATGTAAAGTATTTCTACCGAGTGGCAGGGGGTATAGATGATATGAATAACATTTTGCGGGAAATATCAATGTTTCATTACAAATTGAACAGAATTGTTCGGTACTTCCCCCACTTGAAGTTATTATTTGTGTGATTTTTTTGTTAGAGTCCCAAATTTCATACCTAACATAACTTTGAAACTGAGATTCCAAGACATGTTACCAAAAAACAAGCAAACAAAAGAAAACAAAACAGAAAGTACAGACACAGTTGCAAGCACAAATGGAGAGAAGCCTAGAGCAGGTGACTCTAAGATTGTGGAAATATAAAATTTTGGATGTTTTTACAGATTCTATGACCCAGAAGCGGATCTAGAGGGGGGGTTGGGGGGTTGGAACCCCCCCCAAAAAAAAAAATCCGGGGACCATTTTTTAAAATCTTATCTTTTTTTTTAAAACTTGTAATGTTATATTTTTCTATTTATGTATTTTGACCTCTATACCAAAAATAGTGGTGTTTTAGATGCAAGAAAACGCCATTTTCACACACAGATTTTCAAAAATTCTCGCTACTGTCGGAGGGGGGACACCACCCTCCCACACCCTCCCCCCCCCCCCCCCCCCTTGCTCGCTCCGCTCGCTTGGGCTCGGTCGCTAAGCTCCCTTGCATACCGCCCCCAACCCCTGTTACCTAAACAAATTCAGAATTGTCAGTACCTTCTGCTATTTCAGAGAAATGTCTCAGACCTATAATTCATTAATAAAAAATAATGACTTGATTGAAACTACCACGCACCTAAGACTTGAACTGTAAAGCTGCAGGTGCCCTGATTTCCGTTGTTGTCTGTTGCAGTGTAGGTCACAGTTGTTGGCTGGTCAGCTCCTGCAACAAAGTTGGTTCCACTTTGTATCGAGGAAACCAGTGAGGCAATACCAGAATCATCAGTTGCTGTGGCTGGTTCCCATGTAACAGGAACCAGAGTGCCAGCAGACGGTCCTACCGTCAGGGTGATGTCGCTCGGGCAAGTCAGTGCTGGCGGTATATCGTCAGCTAGCAGGGGGGGAAATAGATAGGGACAGACAAGGTTGGCCTTTAGTCACAAACGTAGTGTAGAAGACAATTGATCGAAAAACAAAAAATACAACATACAAATCAAAACAAAACATACCATCATTGACCTTTCTAACAACAACAACAACAACAACAACAACAACAACGGAAAACCATCCTTACCCATGGTCACTGTCACTGTGAATGTACACTGCTGTGAATTGCCATATGCATCTGTTGCAGTGTACACGATGGTAGTTGAAGAGCCTGTTGGAAAGAAGGAGCCACTGGGAAAGTTTGGTGCAGAGATTGTGGGAGCAATGCCAGAATTATCGGTCGCAGTTGGTTGCTGCCAGGTCACTGTTGTTCCTGTAGCTCCCGTTGCAGCTGAAACACTTCTTAGTATGTTGGCTGGACAGAAAGTAAACACTGGAGCTATACTGTCCACTGGAAGAAAAAAAAAACAGAAAGAAAACAGATGACAAATTATGAAAGATCAGAAATTACATGCAACCTAATGTAAAGTATTTCTACCGAGTGGCAGGGGGTATAGATGATATGAATAACATTTTGCGGGAAATATCAATGTTTCATTACAAATTGAACAGAATTGTTCGGTACTTCCCCCACTTGAAGTTATTATTTGTGTGATTTTTTTGTTAGAGTCCCAAATTTCATACCTAACATAACTTTGAAACTCAGATTCCAAGACATGTTACCAAAAAACAAGCAAACAAAAGAAAACAAAACAGAAAGTACAGACACAGTTGCAAGCACAAATGGAGAAAAGCCTAGAGCAGGTGACTCTAAGATTGTGGAAATATAAAATTTTGGATGGTTTTACAGATTCTATGACCCAGAAGCGGATCTAGAGGGGGGGTTGGGGGGTTGGAACCCCCCCAAAAAAAAAAAATCCGGGGACCATTTTTTAAAATCTTATCTTTTTTTTTAAAACTTGTAATGTTATATTTTTCTATTTATGTATTTTGACCTCTATACCAAAAATAGTGGTGTTTTAGATGCAAGAAAACGCCATTTTCACACACAGATTTTCAAAAATTCTCGCTACTGTCGGAGGGGGGACACCACCCTCCCACACCCTCCCCCCCCCCCCCTTGCTCGCTCCGCTCGCTTGGGCTCGGTCGCTAAGCTCCCTTGCATACCGCCCCCAACCCCTGTGACCTAAACAAATTCAGAATTGTCAGTACCTTCTGCTATTTCAGAGAAATGTCTCAGACCTATAATTCATTAATAAAAAATAATGACTTGATTGAAACCACCACACACATAGGACTTGAACTGTAAAGCTGCAGGTGCCCTGATTTCCGTTGTTGTCTGTTGCAGTGTAAGTCACAGTTGTTGGCTGGCCTCCTGCAGCAAAGTTGGATCCACTGGGTGGTGAGGAAACCAGAGTGGCAATACCAGAATCATCAGTTGCTGTGGCTGGTTCCCATGTAACAGGAACCAGAGTGCCAGCAGATGGTCCTACCGTCAGGGTGATGTCGCTCGGGCAATTCAGTGCTGGCGGTATATCGTCAGCTAGCAGGGGGGGAAATAGATAGGGACAGACAAGGTTGGCCTTTAGTCACAAACATAGTGTAGAAGACAATTGATCGAAAAACAAAAAACACAACAAACAAATCAAAACAAAACATACCATCATTGACCTTTCTAACAACAACAACAACAACAACAACAATAACAACAACAACAACAACAACGGAAAACCATCCTTACCCATGGTCACTGTCACTGTGAATGTACACTGCTGTGAATTGCCATATGCATCTGTTGCAGTGTACACGATGGTAGTTGAAGAGCCTGTTGGAAAGAAGGAGCCACTGGGAAAGTTTGGTGCAGAGATTGTGGGAGCAATGCCAGAATTATCGGTCGCAGTTGGTTGCTGCCAGGTCACTGTTGTTCCTATAGCTCCCGTTGCAGCTGAAACACTTCTTAGTATGTTGGCTGGACAGAAAGTAAACACTGGAGCTATACTGTCCACTGGAAGAAAAAAAAAACAGAAAGAAAACAGATGACAAATTATGAAAGATCAGAAATTACATGCAACCTAATGTAAAGTATTTCAACCGAGTGGCAGGGGGTAGGGCCTATAGATGATATGAATAACATTTTGCGGGAAATATCAATGTTTCATTACAAATTGAATAGAATTGTTGGGTACTTTCCCCACTTGAAGTTATTATTTGTTTGATTTTTTTGTTAGAGTCCCAAATTTCATACCTAACATAACTTTGAAACTGAGATTCCAAGACATGTTACCAAAAAACAAGCAAACAAAAGAAAACAAAACAGACAGTACAGACACAGTTGCAAGCACAAATGGACAGAAGCCTAGAGCAGGTGAGTCTAAGATTGTGGAAATATAAAATTTTTGATGTTTTTACAGATTCTATGACCTAAACGAATTCAGAATTGTCAGTACCTTCTGCTATTTCAGAGAAATGTCTCAGACCTATAATTCATTAATAAAAAATAATGACTTGATTGAAACTACCACGAACCTAAGACTTGAACTGTAAAGCTGCAGGTGCCCTGATTTCCGTTGTTGTTTGTTGCAGTGTAAGTCACAGTTGTTGGCTGGTCAGCTCCTGCAACAAAGTTGGTTCCACTTTGTATCGAGGAAACCAGTGAGGCAATACCAGAATCATCAGTTGCTGTGGCTGGTTCCCATGTAACAGGAACCAGAGTGCCAGCAGACGGTCCTACCGTCAGGGTGATGTCGCTCGGGCAAGTCAGTGCTGGCGGTATATCGTCAGCTAGCAGGGGGGGAAATAGATAGGGACAGACAAGGTTGGCCTTTAGTCACAAACATAGTGTAGAAGACAATTGATCAAAAAACAAAAAACACAACAAACAAATCAAAACAAAACATACCATCATTGACCTTTCTAACAACAACAACAACAACAACAATAACAACAACACCAACAACGGAAAACCATCCTTACCCGTGGTCACTGTCACTGTGAATGTACACTGCTGTGAATTGCCATATGCATCTGTTGCAGTGTACACGATGGTAGTTGAAGAGCCTGTTGGAAAGAAGGAGCCACTGGGAAAGTTTGGTGCAGAGATTGTGGGAGCAATGCCAGAATTATCGGTCGCAGTTGGTTGCTGCCAGGTCACTGTTGTTCCTGTAGCTCCCGTTGCAGCTGAAACACTTCTTAGTATGTTGGCTGGACAGAAAGTAAACACAGGAGCTATACTGTCCACTGGAAGAAAAAAAAAAACAGAAAGAAAACAGATGACAAATTATGAAAGATCAGAAATTACATGCAACCTAATGTAAAGTATTTCTACAGAGTGGCAGGGGGGTATAGATGATATGAATAACATTTTGCGGAAAATATCAATGTTTCATTACAAATTGAATAGAATTGTTGGGTACTTCCCCCACTTGAAGTTGTTATTTGTGTGATTTTTTTGTTAGAGTCCCAAATTTCATACCTAACATAACTTTGAAACTGAGATTCCAAGACATGTTACCAAAAAACAAGCAAACAAAAGAAAACAAAACAGAAAGTACAGACACAGTAGCAAGCACAAATGGAGAGAAGCCTAGAGCAGGTGAGTCTAAAATTGGGGAAATATGAAATTTTTTATGTTTTTACAGATTCTATGACCTAAACGAATTCAGAATTGCCAGTACCTTCTGCTATTTCAGAGAAATTTAATGTCTCAGACCTACAATTCATTAATAAAAAAATAATGACTTGATTGAAACCAACACACACATAGGACTTGAACTGTAAAGCTGCAGGTGCCCTGATTTCCGTTGTTGTCTGTTGCAGTGTAAGTCACAGTTGTTGGCGGGCCTCCTGCAGCAAAGTTGGATCCACTGGGTGGTGAGGAAACCAGAGTGGCAATACCAGAATCATCAGTTGCTGTGGCTGGTTCCCATGTAACAGGTATCATAGTGCCAGCGGATGGTCCTACCGTCAGTAGGATGTTGTCTGGGCAAACCAGTGTCGGCGGTGTATTGTCGACTAGGAGTTATGGGGGGAAATGGATGAGGTTTATCGACGGTCTGCCCAAACTAGAAATTATTCAATGTGTTGCCAAGAATAGTGATATTTTTAATTGTACCCCCATCACCGACACACCAACGATTATAACCACCACAACGTATAGTAAGAATAACCAAAAAAATACCGGGATAACGTTTATTTTTCTGCGCTCGGTACAGACGGCTATCATAATTATAAGAAAAAGTTGGCATGAATGACCCGCGCGTGACAATTTTTCACTCTGTGAAATTTATTTTGAGGCAATACAGCCAAAAAATAGAAACATATGAAACCTCTACAGACTCCCACATAAAAAAGTAGGCCGACTGTTTCCATAACAAGAATGGAGATCGAGCCGAAGAAATTTCTTAATCAGGACTGATTTCATCCCCTCCCAAAGAAAAAAAAAACGGTAAAAGAAAAAATGAACAATTATTTTTCTTCATTGTATACACAATGTATAAAGTAAATGAAGAGAAGAAAAGTGATAATAATTACATCCACCGGAATGAAACGGAATATCGAAAGCTAAATTGAAATGATATGACTTGCTTTGTTGTGTTTTTCTGGAATGAAGATAATACGCGCAGTACACAATCCCATGCATGGGTTGAGTGATGGTACGAGTCCCATTTAATATATTATGAATAGATTCAATATGTGACCGTGCACCTCAAAACGAACATAAAGTCGCACACACTGATTTTGCGTGAGGACTGAAGACAAGTGAAATGGGTCAACCTAGCCGAACTTGACTTTTTCATATTTTCTGAAAGAGCAGGTCTTCTTTTACATTATGCTAAAATTTGGTATCATAAAACGGGCAGGAAAATGTGTTTTTTAGCAGTTTATCTCGAACATTTTTGATAGAATAGTGTGATTAGGTGTGTCTTCAGACTCCCTTTTTCATTTCTGAAAAAAACCTTGTCCACACTCTTCACTTTCAACTCTAATAACTTTTGAAAGGATAGTGCTACTGCTGTGAAAGTTGGCATTAATTATGGACAGAATGTGTTAATGAGGCATGCTTAATTTCAGTTTAATCTGATAATCCCTTCATTGTTGTTACTCTGGTGGTTTACTTCCTGTTTTTTGTCCCATTCATCGCACAGCCAGCACGGTTTGGGAAAGATTAAGCGCTTGAATAGACACTGTACTTCAGAGCCTCTTTTCTCAGTTCACACTTTTCCTGAGTTTGTGCTTTCTTTCCAATATTTAGGTAGGTTAGGAGAGTCCATTTGATTTGAGTTATACATCATTTTAAAGCTTAAAGTCTGCTCTTTCAGAATATGGTCATAACTAAAAAAGCATGTCTGGCGACTTTTTGTTTGTTTTGAGGGGCAGTGTCACATATAGAGTTTGAAAGAAGATGCTGGACAAAAGTAAGGAGGTTGATAGACAAGGAAGTGATACAATATTGCAAGAAAAGAAAGACTTCCCGGATGTACGTCAGATAAGACCCTCTTGCAGCCTGTTTAGCGTATCAGCACTCAATATGGAACAACGTATAAGGGATACCGCATCAGAGGAGAGACATGCCGATGCCATGTAGAACACACGCGTGTTTGCTACAAACTTTCCTTCCTCGAAGAAAATATCTTGCCACAACACTACGTACATTCTGAACTACTTCTCATAGCAACATGAGTATGTAACTTTTAAGTGAAACAAATGGCCAAGCTTATCAGATACCATAAGATATGGACGATATTTTCTTCATACACAGACGCATCTAAATGTCGTATTCATACGACATTTAGATGCGTCAAGTGCTATGAGCAAGGCTTTAAATTGCGTTGTTATATACTATGTAAGTCGTGATCCGGCGACCACAGCATGGTATTATATCATACGAGAGTTGGCACCCACATAAATGTGAGAATACAATGGCGACATAATAAGCAATATAATATATGAGTATCGAGGAAATCATGTGGTGGATCTCAAATGGTCGAACGCAGCGAGAAAATGCCCAACGATAAAGTGAACGCATATAGCGTACGCAAAGAAGATTGTGCAAAATCGTTTCTTTATGGTGAATACACCTTTATGGCTTGTAGGAAACAGCATGTCTCCCAAAAGAATACGAACACTCCACTATTACACGCTTGTAAAAGGTAACTCTGACCCATTTTCCATCAAGTCGTATTGCACTTATGGTTCCTCTGTAAATACAAGATGGAAAGAATGATTAACAATCAATTGGTATGGAATCTGAGGAAAATACATGTACATGCAGCTTCGACTTTTTAGGCCTATTTGAAAATAATAAATCATGGTCTCAGTATAAAAAGCACAGCACAAAATTAGCACTCAGCACAGCACATAACATGCGACTCGAACAAGATTATTCAGAAATCATGAAAAGATTTCTTGATTTGATAAATGTTCTTGTTGAATGAACGTCTTAATACTAGGTAACTGGAAACTATATCTCAGATATTCGACCTGCAATTACCCGCCTTCAAAAAATAGCAAATTTAGGCTTAACAAAGTGTTTAAAGAAAACAGAAGACGTAGCAAAAACTAGAAATGTTGCTAAGGCGACTGATGCCTCCGCCATATTAATGCGTGATTTTCCCAATAGATGTCTACATAGTACATGTATAATGTCTTCAAAATGTGAGATAACAGTTTCACATAACTGGCAAAATATTGAAATGACAGGTTTGTCTGAAATATCTTGAATGTTCACTTTCCTTGAGCTATGTGGTGTACGTTTGCTATAATTGTCTATTAAAGAGTGCAGGTAAATGTATTTGGGGAATTGAGGATTTTTACTTGACTTCTGACTGACCCTCTTATAAGTTTACGCATTGAGTAATTTTCAAGGTACAAAGAAAGAGTGTAATTACAGTATAAAATATATATTTTTTTGCATTTAAACCTGGCCTTGACCCTTAACCTTTGACCTTCTGGCAGGAAATTTCCAAGAGAATCTACATTAGGTACCGTAATACATGTATATTAAGTTTTAAAAATAATAATGCAAGCATTGCGTACCACGGTATACTAGTATATGAGGGAAATAGTAAAATTTTGACGAGTTGACCTTGACCTTTGACCCCTGACTATTGACCCATGACCCCTAAATTCCCTGAATAATCCCTGCCAGTCAGTACATGCGTATGTACCAAGTTCCATGAAGATACATTGAACCATTTGTGAGAAAAGTGAAATTGTAACATTTTCACCTAATCTTTGACCTTTGACCTTATGACATGAAACTCTCTCTGGAGAATCTTTATGCAGTAGTAAATGTCTACACCAAGTTTCAAGAAAATACCTTTGGGCATTGCATGGATATGGGGAAATAGCAACATTTTTAGCATTTGACCTTGACCTTTTGACATTTGACCTCTTGTCAATGTCACTTTTAATCTACTCAACTAATTGTCATATCATACGTCATCCTTGGACCAAGTTTGGTAAAAGCTGCTTCATCCAGTTTTGAGTATTCACGTAAAAAGATAAATTTTAGGATTTGACCTTGATCTTTGACTTTTTTCATTTTTTTTTTTCATTTCACACATGCATGTTCACATGCATGTTTTTTTATTTTCATTTCCAATCAAACACAGGTAATACACTTTGACATGATTACGTAAATTGGAACATAATACATATTGATTCTTAAAAGAACTTCATGGAAATGGAAATTGAGGGGCTGCTAAAAAGCGAACTTGTAGATTGCAGTCCCCTCACTTACGTTACATTACTACAATACATCAATTATACCTGTCGCTTAGTGAAATTACCGTTACACGGCGGATAAAAGCATCAAATTTGGCATACGGATTCCTTTAAGACTATTAAACAATATTAGAGTAGGAGGTTGAAAACCACTAAATATGTACAATTTAGTAAAATACTTGTCGCAATAGTTTTACCAAAGAAAAAATAAAGCAACGACCGATTGTCATAAGTTTCGGGTAATAGTTACCATTAGTACATTGTTAAGTAGAACTGCCGAGAATTTGAACATCCAGTAATGATTCTTTCGGAAGTTATGCATTCATAAAGATGGTAAACCCGCCAAAAACAGCATGTCGCAAATTAATAATTTTGCCGATATGTTACTGTTATGCAAATGAAAGCACGATCTTTTCTCATTAAAACTTGTTCTAAAGTAAATTAAGCCGTTGGCCTACACGTTAGAATAAAAAGAAATATAATTGAAAACTACATGTATTCAATTGAATTATTTTACAAGTCAAATTTGTCGCAAAGGCCTGTGAAACATACGTTACCATGATTTCAAGTTTCCCCTTAAAACATTCCCTTGGGCTGAAATTGTGAATTATCCATCCTAAAAACTTTGAAAATGTCTCGTCCAATGCTGTAAACAATGGTTGTGTCACCTGGTTATCTGCTGCAGAGAAAAAGCTTCAAGCACTAACATGTTTCAGACCGTATGGTTAAGAAATGAAACATACGTTACCACCGCTATGGAAAATTAAAAATTAAAATGTTACAAGGAAGTTACCAAACATAGGCATACGGTACCCCAATCTCTCCACTGTGTTTTCAATTATGAACC
Organism: Diadema antillarum; assembly: GCF_040938485.1. Lineage (NCBI taxonomy): Eukaryota > Metazoa > Echinodermata > Echinoidea > Diadematoida > Diadematidae > Diadema > Diadema antillarum. Next base: position 1,701,690 of record NW_027271032.1, on the reverse strand, counting down.
ATTACTAATCGCTTGAAAAAGTCACATCGAAGGTCAGATGTAACTTACGTTACCGAAACATACGTTACCCCCCAAAAATAATCCTAATTAGATTCACTAATATTGCAACCATTCATCGATAACAAGTGATACCTACAGCCATCTTACTCCATAGTTGCTTAGAAACAGTCATTGCGACAAAATAGCGTTGATGACTCACAGGGAATGGACTGCACGAGAACTTTTTAAGTATCGGAGCGAACGGTATATATATTTTCAAAGTCATGTTTAGCGTAATTACATTCAAATATTGGTACATTTTAACTATAAGCAAGTACTTTGGTGTTTGTTTTGACGAGGAGAATAACAAGTTTACATGTCACTCAGATATTAATACAACATTAAGGTACCTAAACATAGGCTCAATATTGTCACGTAGGTTTCACTTAAGGTAACGTAAGTTTCAATTTTAGATCTGCATTTACACTGTCGTACTTTTCACCAAAGCTTTATCCTAAAAAAGACTAATATCCATAAGTAAACAGATGAAAGATATATTTCAATTTGAGGCTTGCACTAACCATTCTTTTTGGCGATAATCATTGTCAATGAGGCCCTGAATACCCTGGTAACGTAGGTTTCAGTCACTCTAAATCAATCCAATTTGTATGTTAATGATATATAAATGATGAAAACAATCGTTTTCATTTCAATTATCATATCATTTACTTCAAAGTTATTGTGATTGTAGTCTACCGAATTCATTATGTGACACTTCATTCCTTGTAATTAGAGGTAACGTAGGTTACGTAATTATGTAAGAATATCTTATTACTGATTTGCAGTATGGATTTTGTTATTTCTCTGTTAAGGGGATTTTATCATTACTCCTTAGGTCCCAAGAGGTCAAAATGGGAAAATAAAGAGGCAAGATTCAGGCCGATTACTGAAGAAGGAAAAAGGAAAAAAATGGAGAAGAAGCTTCCTTACGTTAAAAAAAAAAAAAAATGAGTGAAAATGTTCACTCTTAATGGAGTGAATACAAAAAAGAGTGAATTTAGAGTGAAATTGGAGTGAATTTTGAGTGAAAAAAATTTCATTTTCACTCATTGTGGGGTGAGCTCAGGGATCGCTCGAAGATTTAGGAGTGATCCCTGAAGTCACTCTCAAAAGAGTGAAAATGAAAATTTTCACTCTAAATTTCACTCTAAATTCACCCTTTATTTTTTTTTGGATTCACCCCATTAAGAGTGAATATTTTCACTCGATTTTTTTTAGAGAGTAAATCCGAGAAACAACGTGTAAGAAAGTATGACGTTCCTTTGGAAAATCTTAAGAGTTGGGAAAGACAAGAGCGCAGAAAAAATGTGAACGAAAGAGTTAGAAAGCACAGAGCCTTCGGCAAGAAAATAAAAGAAGACTTAAACCGATCTCAGCAAAGGGTGAATGAAGGTAATGACTTGATTGACAAGGATTGACATGGAAATTGATTCACAAATTTAAAATTTTGCAAATGATGTATACTTACACCTGTATATATGCTTTACAATGAAAGGTACTGGATAAAAGTGTTGGCTTGTAGATATCAAATTGAAAGGATGAAATGTATACATTTCCTTGTTTATGCACCGAAAATCATCCATAAAAATTTCTACCCAATCTAACTCTTCCGAGATATTGAAGTTTACCAAGAAAATAGAAGAAAGTGTTATACTAACGCTCTTATACCAACTTTTATATCATTTCACTTTAATACAACTCGCCACTTTTGCATTCTTCTCTCCTACGCTGGCTCTTACCTAGTACCTTTTATTGAAAGTTGCCTTTTGCAGAAAAATACCTGATTGTGAGTTTACAGTCGTCTTTTACAATGATGTATACATTGAAGACACTTTATATGTTTTATATGTCACCGAACTGTTCTTCTATCTAATGGAAATAGAAGAATTGCAATTTGTTCTTCTGAAATTTCCATTCCATTTCCATTGTCTCTTAAAAAAAGGGGGGGCATCCAAATTATGAAAGATGCACCTTTTTGTGTTTATCATTGTTGTGTTTATAGACTAGTGTGTCATAGGTCAGCTATACTCTCAATCTAAAATCGTGAGAAAGCTCTCTATTTACGTGACCACTCTTGAATTGTTCATAATTCTGATTTTTTGTGACTATTGCCCAAACCATGCATTATTGTTGCTTGAAACGTACAGATTTCTTGGCACATTATTAAATAATGTGCCAAGAAATCTGTACGTTTTAAGCAACAATAATGCATGGATTGTTCATTAATGAAACTCGTGATAACCATGCTTAATCATAAAGCAGTGCTGGTGTTTCCATTTTAAACTTCATAGGCTCGCGGTGATTTATTTCACATTTTCACTCTTATGAATGATATACCTTATTGATGTAAACTTTAATATGCTAAACAGTTTAGTGCTGACCAGTTTGTGAACTCACACTGTGCAATGTTGTTTAGCGATGTATCATTCCTATTTAATGCACTTTCCAACGCATCTCCACTTTCGAGTGATTAATATTTCAATCTGGAAACGTTTGAAACATACGTTACAATTGTTTATAGTACACACTGATACATTTTAGGGGTTCTTGACAATGTCTTTTGTAACTCTTATATAAATGCATTCCTTTGGTTTTAAAGGGTGTGTACAGTTCTGGTCGAGGTGAAGATTTAGCTTTTAACGTTTTGTGAGATATTCAGAAACCACTCTATGAGATGTCAAAGAGCATGCGGTTCTAAGGGGCATCAAAAGTTGATTCGATGAAAATCGGTTTTGAAATGGCTGAGATATCCAAAAACAAGGTGAAACAAAGAGATACTAATAAAGTTGGGGCATGTCGCCTTTTATTATTAGCACTTTTTTGGATATCTCAGCCATTTGAAAACCAATTTTCATCAAATAAACGTTGAATCCTTCTTAAAATTACATGCTCTTTCATATTCCGTAAGAGGCTTTTCATAATCTCACTTAGGAATGTTCAAAACATGAATCCCTACCTCAACCAGTACTGTACAGTCCCTTTAAACAGGACACTTCAACAGGTAATTTGGCAGTGAAACTCATAATATTCAGACAAAATAAACTCTTGAAATTTGAATATTTTAATCCAATTTTCCATTTTAGACCAAATGTATACACTGTAAGGACGATAACATCAGACGACAATTGAATAAATCTGCTTCCATAAGTACTGAAGGTCTTACAACGTTGGTACTCGGTGATATGTATTAGAACTCTTAAAATGTATCTTCGTTTTCAGTGTTTGATATATTTATGTAACCTACGTGACTCATATGCGTAACAAACGTTACCAAGGTTTAAACAGTCACATTTTCATTTGTCATATGGTGACTGAGATTGTTTGAGAATATGTGTAGTACAAATCCATCAAAAAAACATTTGGCAGTTATCTGCATGTTCTATGTGTACGAATAAAACATATATGAAACAATCTAACTTCATTTAGTTAACAACCTCCATCATAATAAATCTATAAACATTTTAATTCACGGTTACAGTAACTCATCAAATGAATGAAAAATATAACAGGAATATTGAAATAAGAATGGTCATATCTTCGAAACTATTCACCAATAGAAGGATAGTTGCATTGTCCATCCCAAAACAGAATGAATATGGTCAAAGAAAAATAAGCGCAGTAACGTAAGTTACAGTGGTGAAAATTTCATGTTCAGCTTCAAATTTCAGAACATAAAAAGTTTGCAACATTTGTTGCTCATTTTTGCTTGAGTTGACATTCAGTATATCCTCTTGCAAATTTTCGTTGTCGGAATGGTTTTGAGAAAACTTTATTTTTTCAAAATTCCGAAACCTGAATTGTACATTTTTAATGGTTTTGGCCCAGGAGCCCTCTGGAATTTTTCGATTTTTAGGGTGAAAATGCTGAATTTTGACATTTCTTTATAATATGATATATATATAATGTATTGCGTAAGTAATTGTCAGGTCGCTTAATGAAATTACCATTACACGGCGGATAAAAGCAACATTTCTTTCTCACGGATTCCTTTAGGACTATTAAACAATATTAGAGTAGAAGCCCTCTGGAATTTTTTGATTTTTAGGGTGAAAATGCTGAATTTTGATATTTCTTTATAATATGATATATATATACTGTATTGCGTACGTAATAGTCAGGTCGCTTAGTGAAATTACCATTACACGGCGGATAAAAGCATCATTTTTTTTTTCACACGAATTCCTTTAGGACTATTAAACAATATTAGAGTAGGATCCTTCTGGAATTTTTCGATTTTTAGGGTGAAAATGCTGAATTTTGATATTTCTTTATAATATGATATATATACTGTATTGCGTAAGTAATAGTCAGGTCGCTTAGTGAAATTACCATTACACGGCGGATAAAAGCATTATTTTTTTTTCACACGGATTAATTTAGGACTATCAAACAATATTACAGCAGGAGCTCTCTGGAATTTTTCGATTTTTAGGGTGAAAAAGCTGAATTTTGATATTTCTGTATAATATGATATATATACTGTATTGCGTAAGTAATAGTCGGTCGCTTAGTGAAATTACCATTACACGGCAGATAAAAGTATCTTTTTTTTTCTTCACACTGATTCCTTGAGGACTATTAAACAATATTAGAGTAGGAGCCCTCAGGGATTTTTGTAGAAAAACACTAAAAAGATCAAATTTCAAAATGGCCGACACTTAATTGGCATAACCTTCACTTTTCATGTCATATGGGTGATACGATGACAGCATATTACATTTGTTTTTATATTTTTGGTTTGCTTTAGAACCTTAGCTTGAACATTACGCTAAAAGCATTATACTCTTGCGTATACTGGGGGAGAGAAGGGCAAAATATGAGAGTTTTGGGACCTGATTTTTACTTACTTGTTACGAAAATTCTTACCTCGTTCGTCATAACGGGAGTGCACTGTATCCACAAATAAATCTTACTGCACTCAAAATTATTTCAGTGCAAAATGATTCTAAGAGTCTCAGAGCATGGGAGTAGCAGGGGTGGATCCAGGAATTTCGTGAGGGGGAGGGGCGCCCTTACAAAATTAAAGGGGGCGAATGCCCTCCCCCTCCATTTTTTCTTTTTATTTCTTTGTTTTAACAAAGAATAGAAGGGGTTTGCCCGGTGCGCCTCCATGCACCCAGATCCGCCACTGAATAGGAAAACTGTTTATTCTAGAAACTATCTTCTGTCTGTTTAAACTGTATGCGTTATATTTGATTAGTATATAATATATGTATGTAATATTTGATCATTAGTTCTACCAACTCCATGTTTCAGATGCTTTGACGTTAATCATGGTCTCAAGTTTGGTTTTATGTTTTCAGTTCCATGACAAATAAATCAATTCACAACAGATCTGAACTTATATGTTATCACATTCCCTTACTTACGCAATACAATATATATATCATATTATAAAGGCATATTACAAATCAGCATTTTTACCCTAAAAAATTCGAAAATTCCAGAGGGCTCCTATTCTAATATCAATGAGTAGGTCCTAGGGGATCACCTTTTCAAATTTGGTGCTTTTATCCGCTCTAACTAACGGTAAGCCCAAATGTTGACATTAAGCAACCTGACTAAGCAAATGTGATAACATATAAGTTCAGATCTGTTGTGAATTGATTTATTTTGGAATTTGATTTCGTGTGTGTGTGTGTGTGTGTGTGTGTGTGTGTGTGTTTTCCTTAAAAATTGCAGGAGGACTCTTACTCTAATGAGGAATCCGTGCGCCAAATTTGATGCTTTTATCCGCCGTGTATAAAGCAAGACGATAAAAAAGTACGCAACAGGACAAGCGAACCACCACTTTTTAAGTTGAGGGCCGCCCCCTTTGCCCTACCCCTCCCCCAGCCGTTCAGAGACTTTACATTACGCAAGAATATACTCTCTAAAAAAGAAAGAGTGAAAATGTTCACTCTTGAAGGAGTGAATTACAGAAAAGAGTGAGTTTTGAGTGAAATTGGAGTGAATTTTGAGTGAAAATATCTATTTTCACTCATTTTGGAGTGACCTCATGGATCACTCGAAAATCTTGGAGTGATCTCTGAGGTCACTCAAAAATGAGTGAAAATGAAAATTTTCACTCCAAAATCACTCTAATTTCACTTGAAACTCACTCTTTTCTGTTATTCACTTCTTCAAGAGTGAACATTTTCACTCTTTCTTTTTTAGAGAGTAAACAATGCTCCTCACACTAATGTCCAAATTCAGGTTTTAAGCCAAACCAAAAATAAAGATACAGTATATACTATTGTCATATCTATTACCTATCTATAAGTAATGTCACATGAAAAGTGAAGGGTTTGCCATAAGTGTCGGCCATTTTGAAATTTGATCTTGTGTGTGTGTGTGTGTGTGTGTGTGTGTGTGTAGTCTAATATTGTTTCCTAGTCCTCAAGGAATCTGTGCGCCAAATTTCACGTTTTTATCCCCCGCGTATAGAGCAAAACGAGAAAAAAAAAAAGCACGCAAAAGAACAACCGAACAACCATTTTTTTTAAAGGGGGGGCGGGGTCCCGCCCCTTTTGCCCTACCCCTCCCCCAGCAGTTCACAGACTTCACATTATACAAGAATATAATGCTCCTAACGCAATGTTCAAACCAAGGTTCTAAAGCAAACCAAAAATACAAAAACAAATGAAATATATTGTCATAGTATCACCCATATGACATTAAAAGGGAAGGTTTTGCCAATTAAGTGTCGGCCATTTTGGAGTTTGATCTTTTTAGTGTTTTTCTACAAAAATCCCGGGGGGCTCCTACTCAAATATTTTTTAATAGTCCTCAAGGAATCCTTGTGAAAAAAAAAATGATGCTTTTATCTGCCGTGTAATGGTTATTTCGCTAAGCGACCTGACTATTACTTACGCAATACAGTATACATATTATATTATAAAGAAATATCAAAATTCAGCTTTTTCACCCTAAAAATCGAAAAATTCCGGAGGGGTCCTACTCTAATATCAATGAGTCGGTCCTAGGGGATCACCTCTCCAAATGTGGTGCTTTTATCCGCTCTGTAACGGTAAGCCCAAATTTTGACATTAAGCGACCTGACTAATATGTTTGGACGGGTATCCATGTCGGCCTATGTGCTACGAAATTTTGGTACTCGTATAGTCGAATCATGGATTACAGCTATCTGGTCCCCGGCACTATCGTGGTTTCTGTCTCCACCCATTTCATCGTCGTTCATGTCATTACTGCTGGTGACAACTAGCTCATCCCATGCACCTCCATAGATTTTATTGTAACACGTTTAAGGACCTAAGCGCGCGCGTGAGCAGTAACATAAACTACAATTTGGCGTTGATAATGCAATAGGGCCCTACTGAGTCGTCTTGTATATAGGGCCTAGTAAATGTTTCAAATTCAAAATGATTTTTATTTCCATATAATGTCATAAAAAGTAATATACATAATGCTTACATGAGTACTGACTATTTTAAAGAATTTTGAATCACATACGCTTCAACAAAACATACGATTACAGTAATATCGTCTTTGTATTTTAAAAACAAGTAAGCAAATACAATTTTATATTCTAACTGTATATGGAAAAGAGGAATTCACAAGAAAAGCATAGCTTGTAAATTTTGTGAATTTCTGTGGGAGATGAGGGCATCTCCAGATCCGTCAAGGACTCCATGTGTGAACATTTCAGGGGCGTCACCAGCATTTTTTCAAGGGGGGTGCGTTTTGACAATAAATGTAGCGAGACTTTTTGGACAGACATTTGGAATATAGGAAGCTCTCAATCCCTATACTTTTACTGTTTTTTTTTTTTTTTTTTTTGAGGGAAACCAAGCGGGGAAAGGGCACCGGCGTAGCTAGGTTTTCGTCTTTTTTTTTTTTTTTTTTTGGGGGGGGGGGGGGTGTTAGTATGCGAGGGAGCGAGCAAGGGGGGGGGGAGGGTGTGGAAGTGCCTGTTTCCCCCCCCCCCCTCCTCCCATGGTGACAACTTTTTGCATTTTTATGTTGTAAATGGTGCAATTTGATGCAGGCTTTTTGCGTGTTTTTATCGACTTGAAATAGTCCCACTTGTTTAAGGTAGCAGTACATTTTGATGGAAATTGTTGTTGAACAATGTGCCTATAAACTATATCATTTCAATAAACTTCTTGTATTAATTCTTGCACTGATGTCATGAACGCGACCGAGGGTGTGGGAGGGGGCCAACCCCCTTCCCAATGTTAGAACTGAAATTGCATTTTGATGTTGTAAATGGTGCAATTTGATGCATGTTTTGTTTGTTTTATCGACTTGAAACAGTCCCACTTGTTTAAGGTAGCAGTATATTTTGATGTAGATTATTATTGAACAATTTGCCTATAAAATAGTATCATCCAAATAAACTTCCTGTTTTGATATTTACACTGAATATCATACACGCGGCCAAGCAAGAGCGAGAGGAGTGAGCGAGGGGGAGGATGTGGGAGAGAGTGTCCCCCTCCCACGGTGAGCACTTTTTGCATTTTGATGTTGTAAATAGTGCAATTTGATGCAAGTTTTTTGCGTGTTTTATCGACTTCAAGGTACATTTTGAAGTAAATTGTTATTGAACAATTTGCCTATAAATGGTATGATTTAAATAAACTTCTAGTAATAATTCTTGCACTGATGTCATGAACGCGACCGAGCCCGAGCAAGCGGAGCGAGCGAGGGGAGGAGGGTGTGGGAGGGGGCCAAACCCCTCCCACGGTTAGAACTGAAATTGCATTTTGATGTTGTAAATGGTGCAATTTGATGCATGTTTTGTTTGTTTTATCGACTTGAAACAGTCCCACTTGTTTAAGGTAGCAGTATATTTTGATGTAGATTATTATTGAACAATTTGCCTATAAAATAGTATCATCCAAATAAACTTCCTGTTTTGATATTTACACTGAATATCATACACGCGGCCAAGCAAGAGCGAGAGGAGTGAGCGAGGGGGAGGATGTGGGAGAGAGTGTCCCCCTCCCACGGTGAGCACTTTTTGCATTTTGATGTTGTAAATAGTGCAATTTGATGCAAGTTTTTTGCGTGTTTTATCGACTTCAAGGTACATTTTGAAGTAAATTGTTATTGAACAATTTGCCTATAAATGGTATGATTTAAATAAACTTCTAGTATTAATTCTTACACTGATGTCATGAACGCGACCGAGCCCGAGCAAGCGGAACGAGCAAGGGGGGGGGGGGGGGAGGTTGTGGGAGGGGGTTGTCTCCCCTATAAATGGATTATGGAATGACGGTGTGAAACGTCAAATTACTGGCAGCAATATCAGGAAAATGGCATAACGACTACATGCGAGCGAGCGGAGCGAGCGAGCTTAAAAATTTTGACATTTTACAGTCCAAACACTGCCGTTCTTAGCCATATTTTTTGCTTTGAAAATTAAGGGGGCGCACCGGGCGCAACTGCTGCCAATAAATTACTGACAGCAACATCAGGTGAATGGCAAAACAATTAAATGCGAGCGAGCGAAGAGAGCGAGCTTGAAAATTTTGACATTTTGCAGTCCAAAAACTGCCATTTGGAGCCATATATTTTCGCTTTGAAAATAAAGGGGGGGGGGGGGGCCGCACCGGGCGCAACTGCCGGCAATTACTGGCAGCAACATCAGGAGAATTGCATAACAATAAATGCGAGTGAGCGGAGCGAGCGAGCTTGAAAATTTTGACATTTTATAGTAAAAAAAACCTGCCGTTTGTAGCTATATTTTTTCGCTTTGGAATATAAGGGGGGGGGGGGCGCATCGAACGCAACTGCTGGCAATTACTGGCAGCAATATCAGGAGAACATAACGATTACATGCGAGCGAGCGGAACGAGCGAACTTGAAAATTTTACATTTGAGGTCCAAAAACTGCCGTTCTTAGCCATATTTTTTCGCTTTGGAAATTAAGGGGGGGGGGGCGCACCGGGCGCAACTGCTGGCAATTACTGGCAGCAACATCAGGTGAATTGCATAACGATTCAATGCGAGCGAGCGAAGAGAGCGAGCTTGAAAATTTTGACATTTTACAGTCCAAAAACTGCCATTTGGAGCCATATATTTTCGCTTTGAAAATAAAGGGGGGGCGCACCGGGCGCAACTGCCGGCAATTACTGGCAGCAACATCAGGAGAATTGCATAACAATAAATGCGAGCGAGCGGAGCGAGCGAGCTTGAAAATTTGGACATTTTATAGTAAAAAAAAAACCTGCCGTTTGTAGCTATATTTTTTCGCTTTGGCATTTAAGGGGGGGGGGACGCATCGAGCGCAACTGCTGGCAATTACTGGCAGCAATATCAGGAGAACATAACGATTACATGCGAGCGAGCGGAACGAGCGAACTTGAAAATTTTACATTTGCAGTCCAAAAACTGCCGTTCTTAGCCATATTTTTTCGCTTTGGAAATTAAGGGGGGGGGGGGGCGCACCGGGCGCAACTGCTGGCAATTACTGGCAGCAACATCAGGTGAATTGCATAACGATTCAATGCGAGCGAGCGAAGAGAGCGAGCTTGAAAATTTTGACATTTTACAGTCCAAAAACTGCCGTTTGACGCTATATCTTTTTTTGCTTTCGAAATTAAGGGGGGGGGGCGCACCGGGCGCAACTGCTGGCAATTACTGGCAGCAATATCAGGAGAATTTAAATGCGAGCGAGCTTTAAAAATGTGACATTTTACAGTAAAAAACAATAACTGCCGTTTGTAACTATATTTTTTTCGCTTTGGAAATTAAGGGCGGCGCACCGGGCGCAACTGCCGGCAATTACTGGCAGCAACTTCAGGAGAATGGCATGACGACTAAATGCGAGCGAGCGGAGCGAGCGAGCTTTGTAAATTGTGACATTTTACAGTCCCCCAACTGCCGTTTGTAGCTATGTTTTTTCGCTTTGGAAATTAAGGGGGGGCGCACCGGGCGCAACTGCCGGCAATTATACTGGCAGCAACTTCCGGAGAATGGCATTACGACTAAATGCGAGCGAGCGGAGCGAGCGAGCTTGAAAATTTTGACATTTTACAGTCCAAAAACTGCCGTTTGAAGTTATAGTTTTTCCCTTCGGAAATTAAGAGGGGGGGGGGGGGACGCCCGGTGCGCCCTTCCCCCTGGATCCGCCACTGGTAGTCAAGGGTGTCGGTTTATGTTCATGACTGGGGGAGGTATGACCAGCGAGGTGGCGTCGAAGTGACCAAGCGGGGGAAGGATGTCCAAAATCTGCACTTTAGAGCATCCCCTAATTGTGCGTGCTTGTTTGTGTGTGTGTGTGTGTATTATATACATGGAAAATTTAGGAATTAGCCCAGGTCAATTCTTTTTATTGGCAATGCAAGACATTTTTATATAGACTAGTATGTACAGATAAAGTAACACTGCAAAATCAATGATCTAGCTTTGATATAACGAAGCGTAGGGTACAAAATGTGTACATTCTACATCACATTGCGCAACATTAGCGACTCTTTTTGCCGTTCGGATGTTCTGAGTATACTGCGCACATCCTGCTTATATGCAGAATGCCAACCAGGAATCGCGCTGAATCACAATCTTTTGTCGGGTCCGGGCTTTTTGAACAATGTTTCTCACTATATACCTGTTTAATTATGGTTATAAGAAATCATAGAAAAATATCTTATTTCTTGATCACCCTTTCATTCAAAAGCAGTTTACTAACCCTTGAATTACTATTTTGGTAAGTCTTTTTTTTTTTAGCCAGCGGATTGGGGGGGGGGGGGCACCCCCCCCCCCCCTCCGTAGTTAGGCCACTGCTTTTGGGTGAAATAATTGGACAGATTTTTAACAAAAAAGCAAGAGAATCTTTTCATCGCGGGAATTATGATTATGTTGGGTGGGGCAAATGGTGCGCTTGCCTTCCAAAATTTTTCTGGGGCAACATTTTTGTTTTCTTTCAAAAGCAAGAAAATATTCTCATTTCGGGAATTATTAATTATGGGGGGGGGGCAAAATCAAAATATGCTTGCCCTCCAATATTTTTATGGGGGTAACTTTTTGTTTTTCTGTCAAGAAAAAAGGTAAGAAAATCTCGTCTCTGGAATTATGGGGGGGGGGGGTGGGCAAAATGATATGCTTGCCCCTCCCTTTTTTTTTTAATGAGGCTAAGGCTCGCTCTTGGGATGGCAATATGGATTGGTCAGAAGTAACGTATACATATAGACCCTATACATACTTGTAAGTAGCACACCTACATGCAAACGTGTACGTGCTCCGTATCTTACGGATGTACAGTACGGTCGATAAATAGTAAACACTGTATAGAATACTCGTAGATAATAATATATGTATAAAATCAGTGCTGCCAGAACCAAGAGTGCGAATTGTTTTTGCCCACGATTTTTTATTTTTTTTTCCCTGGTGCAAAATATAAAAAAAAAAAATAGAACAGAATAATTATTTAGCGTCCGGCGTTGAGGTCGCTCGCAGACTGAAGTGTTGTTGTTGTTTTTTTTTTTCTTGTTTTTTTTTTTTAAAAGGATCTGAAGGGGGGTGCGTTCGCACCCAACGCACCCCCCCCCCCCCGGTGACGCCCATGCATTTTGATATCATGACGTCAGAAGAAACAAACAGAAAAAAAGGAAAATGACAACGACAAAAATGAAAGCAAGGACGGAACAGGTAGGATAACAAACCAAAGATAAATATGACAAAGAACAAAAAAAGGAAACAAGAACAAGCGGTCTACAATAATAGGTTTTCACGAAAGGTCGCCAAGGCATGGGTATAGAAAACTTGAAATTCAATAAACTAAATTACCAAAATAATGAAACACAAACTCTTAATATGGCAAAAATACTTATTCATTTATTCATTGGGTTGTTTGTTTTTGTGAGGGTGACAACATATTTTTTTTCAGCTTTACAAATTAAAAGAAGGAAAAGTCAGAGTATCTTTAGGAGTGTTGTCAAAAGGCTGTTCCAGAACCAGAATCAATAATTGAGATGGAGACATTCCTTTAGTTCACGGTGATGTAATTCTTTTCAGATATGATCAGAATCTATAGTTACCGGCACTTGAAAAGAATCCCTTCAAAATTTGATCAGAATGTGAATTGAAACCTTTTCCGTCCCTGTCTAAAATACTACTCAAAATTGATTAGTTTGTTTGCTGAGTGTATACCCTCGGAACTCTGATTTGGTGTAGTGCATGTTCTCTGCTTTACCATCTTTATTCTGTTTTTATATTGTACAACATGCAAACTTTGTGATCTTAGATTCCTTAATCAACGATGAATTCAGAAGTCAGGAATACCAGTACATTCTATTTATTTTCTCTTCGTCTGTCGGAGAACGACTTTGAATTAAGTATAACCGAGTGCGATATAAAAACTTTTAGTTTAAAAAAGAAATACGATTTATCTACTCTCACCCTGAATTATAAAATATTCTCAATAACAGAAACCATGAAAACAGCCCCATGATTAGGATTAATTCAATAACATCATGGGTATTGCATGAATCCAAGGGATGATTGGGCGAAAGGGAGACACATTGTGTGTGTGTGTGTGTGTGTGTATGTGTGTGTTTGTGTATGTGTCTACTTGTTTGTGTGTGTAGGTACAAACAGTGATATAAACGCTTAGATTTGCCGATTTGATCGCGAAAGTATAGACAAAAGCTTTCCCTTATTCGCGCATTATTTTCTCCGTCCTAATTGTTTTATTCAGTCATAAAATCATGGTTGGAAATATTTTTTCTATATTCTCTTATGTTATCTTTGTGTTTATTTGATGTCTTCTGTTTTGATTTATTCAACGGATTCGCTGTTCCTGATTCACCCGACACTTTGTCACTTGAAGGGTGCTTTTTTGAATACATTCGCGTTAAACGATCAGCCTTATGCCAAGGACTATCTGTATTGAACTGTGATTATTTTACCGGACCTTACCCGACCCTTCCTATGTTATAGGGCATGTTATTCACGAAAAGTCAGGTAACGCGACTACTCGACGCGAACGCAATCACCCGATGGAATGAAGTAAGCCGGTTTGACTGATTGTCTGGGAATTGTGTCGGTGACATGCTTGCAGTGGAGTATCTAGGAGGAGGGGGGCAAGGGGGGCACGTGCCCCGGGCGCCACTCCTTGGGGGCGCAAAAAAAAAAAACGAAAAAAAAAAAAACGAAGAAGAAGAAGAAAAAAGAAAAGAAGAAGAAAAACTCGCCCGGAAAGGGAGGGGGGGGGGAGGAGGGGAGGGAGAATGGTGGGGGCCGGGGGGGGGGGGCAGAAAATCAAATCAAACAAGATAAAAACAAAACATGATGATGACGCGGACAAAATGACAATGTTTAGTGTGTTCACACAAGAATTCCATGTTCTGTCAGCTGAAATACAAAAATTTTCGGCTCGCTCGCTGCGTTCGCTCGCCAAAATTTATATAAATAAAGGTAAGAACAAAACCTGATGATGACGCGGACAAAATGACAATGTCTATTGTGTTCACACGTGTCATTTTATATTTAGCAGGCAAAATGTTTCACGGAGCAGCGGCTGCAATTTCTTTCGTTCTGAAGCGATCGCCAATTGGATCAAAAGAAGGCGCCAACGGTTTCGAACATACGGGGGGGGGCGCAAAAAAATCAAGCAAGATAAGAACAAAACGTAATGATGACGCGGAAATATGCAAATTTCGGCTCACTCACTCGTACAATTTAGAGTATTTTTTCAAGTCCTCAGTTTGTTGGTATAAATCGTTATCTATAAGGCCGTCACTATAATATCTTGATTAGAATTGTAAGATTAAATAAGCAAAAAATGACAAGAATTCAATGTTTTGTAAGCTGAAATACAAACATTTTCGGCTCGCTCGCCAAAATTTATCCAAAAAAAAAAAATAGAAGAATGATAAGGACAAAACGTGACGATGACGCGCACAAAATGACAATGTCTATTGTGTTCACACATCTCATTTTATATTAAGCAGGAAAAGTGTTACACGGAGCAGCGGGTGCAATTTCATTCGTTCTGAAGCGATCGCCGATTGGATCAAGAGAGGACGCCAACGGTTTCGAACATATGGGGGGGGGGCAAAAAAATCAAAAAAGATAACAAAACGTGACGATGACGCGCACAAAATGACAATGTCTATTGTGTTCACACATGTCATTTTATATTAAGCAGGAAAAATGTTACACGGAGCAGCGGCTGCAATTTCATTCGTTAATTCTGAAGCGATCGCCGATTGGATCAAGAGAGGACGCCAACGGTTTCGAACATATGGGGGGGCGCAAAAAAATCAAAAAAGATAAGAACAAAACGTAATGATGACGCGGAAATATACACATTTCGGCTCACTCGCTCGTACTAATTTAGAGTACTAGTATTATAAGTCCTCAGTTTGTTGGCATAAATCGTTATCTGTAAGGTCGTCACTATATCTTGATTAGAATTGTAAGATTTAATAAGCAAATTATGACAATAATTCCATGTTTTGTAAGCTGAAATACACAAATTTCGGCTTACTCACTGCGCTCGCTCGCCAAAATTTATCAAAAAAGAAAAGAAAAAAGAGATAAAAACAAAACGTGATGATGACGTGGAAATATACAAATTTCGGCTAACTCGCGCGTACTAATTTAGAGTACTTTTTGAATTCCTCATGCAGTTTGTTGGTATAAATCGTTATCTATAAGGCCGTCACTATATCTTGATTAGAATTGTATGATTTGATTAGCAAAAAAATGACAAGAATTCCATGTTTTGTAAGCTGAAATACAAAAATTTTCGGCTCGCTCGCTGCGCTCGCTCGCCAAAATTTATCAAAATTCATTACATTCAAATCATTCTCAAAAGACCCCTTTTAAGTGCTTGAAAAAGCATATCATGTGGACTTTGTTTAAAGTCCCTACCGGGATGGGGTTGGGGTTGAAGACTTTTTCAGAAATTAGGGGCGCAATTTTCGCGCTTGCCCCGGGCGCCGTTTTCCCTTGATACGCCACTGCATGCTTGTCGTGGCTGGGGACATGGATGACGCTAAATATCGGGAGCTTCTGGACTCTCTCTCTCTCTCTCTTTTCTCCATCCATCGGTAACATCTTTGGCGACACCCAACACCAGTTTATTTTTTCCGGAATGAAAACGGAATGCCGGCGCTCAGGGTTGCCCAAAAGGACCAATCACAGACAAAACTGGGTACACTAACGGGCGCAATCACCAGATGCTAACGCAAAGGAGAATCGGTAGGGTGATGTCAAAACAGTCCTCACCAAGGCCCGACTAATCACCAGGACGGGTCGGGGCAGCATCATCCAAGAAAACCCACAGAGAATTTGAAATCCAAAGAAACAAATTGTCCCAGAAATCGGGTGTACCACGCCTTAAACCCATAGCGGATTACAGCACTTCGCATGCTAATGCGAAGGAACGAAAAAGGTCTGCCGTCAATAAAAACAATATTGTGGAGAAGGAATTAAATTGAATTAAAAACACACACACACACACACAAGACAAAACAAAAAAGCCAAACCCTCAGAAAGAGAAAAAAAACCCTTACCCATCATCACTGACACTGTGAATGTACACTGCTGTTGATTGCCATTAGCGTCAGTTGCAGTGTACACGATGGTAGTGGAAGAGCCTGTTGCAAAGACGGTGCCACTGGGAAAGTTTGGGTCAGAGATTGTAGGAGCAATACCAGAATTATCGGTCGCGATTGGTTGCCCCCATGTAACTATTTGTCCAGTAACTGAAGAATCCACTGCTATTTCTATATCGGCTGGACAGAAAGTAAACACTGGAGCTATGCTGTCGACTGGGGAGAAAGCGGGCAACAGATGAGAAATGACGACACATCAGTAATTACGTGCAGGCTAATGCGAAGTATTTCTCTTGAGTGAATGAATTTGTGCTGTAAATATCGATGTTCATTATACGAACCGCATATGATTGTTTCCTTGATACAGCCTGTCGTAGTGGTAATTCAGTCAAAATATGTTAATACTACATAATAGAGAAGGCTTGTCTTTCCCTGAATTATTCCTTCTATAATGCTCAAATACTGTTCACATTGAAGCTAATTCATGAGGACAACATTTTAAGTAATCAATTTACACCGTATACAATTTTACCAAACAAAACTCTGTCAATATACACATCTTACCACAAGCAAAGTGCTTTTGCCAACAGCCCACTTGAATATTAGATTGTCTCGAAAGCTACAGTTTCAAAGGCTCTTGATCGCAAATCCTCTCAAAATTAGGAAGAACGACAATTTAGAATAAAATCTTATCTTATCAGGCTCCTGAGATCTAGCCGATACAACTATGTAAAGGACTGTGGTATTTCGGGTTGTTATAACATTTACGATTTAGGTGTATTACATTTAGGGTTAAAATGTATTACATTTAGGGTTTACTCGATCATTACATTTAGGGTTGTTATTACATTGAGGGTTAAGGTGTATTACTTTTGGGGTCGATATTACATTTAGCGTTGATATTACATTTAGGGTGATACAAGGTCTACCCTTTTTAAAGTAACTATACGTGTCCTAAAAGTTTCTGTTTTTCTTTTTTTCGGGGGGGAGGAGGAGGAGGAGGACTAGAATGGAACAAAATCTATGTTTGACAACATATCATTGGGGTTTTACTTCTCCAGGTTACATTTCATTTTTATTTTGTTGTAGAACTGGAATATCTACAGGGTATTAAATCCCCATCAAAAAACAGCACTGTCATCTTTGTCACATCCCCAGTGTTCTCCTGATATCACTTGAAAAGCTCTGAATTGTATAACATCTAATATTAGATCAACTATATCTATAACATCCACATATCAGCATAACGATTCTTCAGCCATAAGTTTTTCATAATTCAATCCACAACTGCCATTCAAAGCGGAACTGCCAAGGAAAGAGAAGCTTCAAGATATGACAAACATCACAAACTAGAAATGTCGCTATGGCGACTGGTATGCCTCCGCCATAATGCATGGTTCTCCTAATAGGTCTATAGTGCAATGTCTTGACAGTGTGTGATGACAGTTTCACATACTGTAATTGGCAAAATATTGAAATGACAGGTTTGTCACTGTCTGAGAGTGCAGGTACATGTATTTGGGGAGTTGAGGAATTTTACTTAACTTTGGACTCTTTTATAAGTTTATGGATTGAGTAATTGTCAAAGTATGGAGAAAAGGGGTCATTTCAGCGCCAGTAAGGAAGGACACAGCCACACGGTTCTACTGCAATTCTTCGATAACTTTATTAGGACGTAAATCAAATATCCAGTGGAATGAACATAGCCCCATCTGACACAAGGGGGCGACATAACCAATGGGGTAATTTCTCTTCTCTATTCCCCTTTGAGTTTCTCCCACACTGCATTATAAACCACATACACAGTAACTGAAATCTCTTGGTGTAAAGCTTCTCACAACAATTATCTTAGCAAATAAACGACCTTACAAGGATAAGAAGGGTCTTATTGTAACGGATATTTTGAGAACTGTGCCGAATGTGTAACACATGATATGTATGCAAATATATTTCATGGATACAGTGAATGTGACTTCATATTACATAATGACGCCTCTATAAACTATCAAATCTATAACCTGTCCTGATATCCTGCAAACGGGCACTATATTATTACTACCAATATAACTACTAATGTATGCGGTATTAACCTTCAAAAACTAGCATTCATACGATAACACAAAAATGAAAGCTTACTACCAGAGCGAAGGAATACACTATACCACAAATGTAATACAATGTATTAGATTTTTGCAACTAAACCAACTACGTTCAAACATACTTTCCCTCAGAAACAACCACTGTGATGGGGTAATGCATTATCTCACTCCATCTACAAATACAATGGAAACATCTAAGTCACAAAAGGTACGTAAAGTTAAATGGCATGGTATGTATGACCTACAAAAACCAGGTATATAACCTTGAAGTACAGTATTAATACAACTGTAATAACACTTTTATCACACAATCGTTTGAGATGACAATAATAATCACATGTGCCTTCAATATAGGAACTGTGTATAATACAAACATAAGAACTAATCTCAAACACAGTGTTTGCTCGAAATCAACGACATAGTCATGCAGCCTCACGGGAAGACGTCGTTCACGTCTGGGGTATCCACCAGGATCAACGGGTACCTGGATAGGAGCGGGCAGAGAGTAAGAGACAGGAGAAGTGTCTGTTGGAGTGGCTAGTTCTGTGGGAACTCGAGGAAGGGCATCCAAGGGAGGGGATGTGGGAGCAGGGTCACCAGCAGGGTAATGGGGTCCATCGGGAGGTGCAGGCGGAGGATCGGCGGCAGGAGGAGCACGAGGCAAGGAACCAGGAGGGGTGGATGGGTATGGTGGGACGTCAGCAGTGTCATCTGGGTCATCATCAGATTCCACATGGTGCAGTGTGGAATGAGGAGAAAGGGTAGAAGGGACCTTCAAGCAGTCGGCCAGTCTGACAAGGTAGGACAAACTGCATAGCTGGTTGCCAACGAACTTCCGGATATTGCACCACTCGCCGTCGATTGAGCAGACCAGGTAGCATGGTCTGGCATGATGTTTTGACCGATCAGCATGGAGGTATACGAGGTCACCAACGAAGAGACGGGGTAGAGAAAGCATGGGGCCAGATGTAGTCTTGGACGTCTCGCTGTATGGGTGATTTTTCAGCCGCTGAACATGTTGGGCAGTCATGATATCCTTGTCCGAAAAGGGGATCTGCTCGCATGTGAACTGATCACGTTGCATTAACATTTCCCTTGCCGACAAGCCACGGGATCAAAGACGACTGTTGAGGCGGGCAGTGGCAACTGACAAGGTCAAAAACGTGATGGGGGCACCAGATTGGTCATGGCGGAGGAGCTCGTCTTCCAACTCGCGGACTGCTTTTTCGGCAAGTGGGTTCTTCTCCTTGTTCTTTGCATGCCCAAGCTCAATGCGGATGTTGTGGGACAAAAGGAGGTCATCATGGCACAAAGCAGAAAATCCAGGAGCCGGGTCTGTGCGAATAATTGCTGGTGGGCCATCAAGAGGTCTCAATTCAAGGCAAAATTGGAGAATGGCAGCACGCAGGGTCTCCTTCTTCTCATCAGTGAGAAGGCGGGTGACGGTATATGAGGTGACCGCTTTGCGCAGGATGAGAATGAGTTGGCGAGAACATTTCAGCACATCAGCTGCAAAGGAGATACCAACTACATCAGGAGGGTCACTTGTGGACTGCGGGTGGACCAGCAGAGGGAGAGTTTGGAGAGAGACACAGTGGTGGCAGGATGAGGTGACCTGTTGGACGGCAGACTCCATGTCCAGGGCATAGAAATACTGGGATGCAACAGTCTTTGATTGGTGAGCAGTAGGGTGGTCTAATTGGACGTGGATGGCCGTGAGGAGACCATGGATGACAGATCGAGGGACAACAATGGCTTCACGAGGGGACACAAAAGCTTGCTCTTGGCGGACAACCAGGAGACCATCTGGGGCAATCGTGGCAACCTGGAGGTAGTGTTTGACGTCCCGGACATTCATTAGTTTCTTGGAGGGTCGCGTATCCTGGACAAGATGGGCATGGGTGCGTCGTAAAGATGGGCATTCAGACTGAATCTTAATCTAAGCTGGCCGTGATGTGTAAGGGGGACGAGTCTTCCCAAACAGGATGTCATCTGCAGAAATGCCATGTACGACAGAGTCCTCCATCTGTCTCACAAATTTGCACACTTGACACGATGAATCAATGCAGTCTGGAGCATTGCGATTTGCAAAATCGGATGGGACATTTACAGATCCAGAAAGGTGGCGCAGGGACAATTGGTATCTGCTCATCGTTGACAGGAACGTGGACACACGGGGGCTGGCAGAAAATTCACCCCGACGCAACTTCTCAAATGCCTGGACACATGGTTTGCTGTCCGTAAGGACACATGTGCTGTGCTTGGACTGAAGAATGTATGGGCTGAAGTGCTTGATAGACGCAGCAATGGATAACGCTTCTACCTCACATGACAGCCAGGAAATCTGTCGTCCCCTAAGCTTGGCACTGAAGAAGCCAGCCACAAGAGGCTTGTGATTCCTCGAGACGTAGAGAGTAGAACCGATGCCATGCTTCTTAACTGATCCATCTGTGACTAGCCACTGTTGGTCAGTAGCGTGGGGGAGAGTGATCGTGCGGGGGGAGGTGAGGGCATGCTGGGCTTCCTGGAATGTAGAGCGGAGGTCATCAGTCCAGGAAATATTATCCTGAGACTGTCGACCCACAACAAATCCATCTAAGGGAGAGAGAAAGGAGCCCAGTGGGAGATAATGCGGGCAAGCATCTTAAAAGCTCCAAAGAAGGAACGCATGCCTTTGATGGTAGATGGTGGGGGGTATGCTGCTAGGGCAGCAATACGATGGGGGCTAGCCTTGATGGTGCCCTGAGACCATATCCATCCAAGAATGGTGGTAGTCTTGGGGGAGATGGTGGTCTGCGAAGCAGAGAGGTTGAGCCCTGACTTGCTCAGTGCATGAAGGACACGACCCCAGTTATGCAAGAGGTCTTCTGGTGTGTTACCACCACAGTACAAGTCATCAGCAAGTTTGACGACAACACCTTCTACCAGGAGGTCACCCAGAACGCGATACATAAGCTCTTCCAGAGAGGTTTCTGAGCCAGGCATTCCCATAGTCAAGCGAGTGTATACATGCACTCCACAGAAGGGTGTGGCAACACCACAGTACTTCAGTGACTCATGAGACAAGGAATCTGATAAAATGCATTTGTCAGGTCTGAGGCAACAATGTATTTCCACTGGCTGATCTTGCGCAGAGTGGAATCAACATCTGGCATAAGTGACGGTTGGGGTTTCGAGTACCGATCAACATCAGCGAAGGCAGTCACAAGACGGCAACCACCACTGGGTTTCTTTACCAGGAAAGAAGGATTTAGGGATTCCACAGTTACACCAACATCTTCTGGGTGAGCAAACACACCCAGTGCTTCGAGTTCGTCGAACTTGGCTTGCAAGTCGACCAACTTGTCTCTCGGGTATAAGGGGAGGCGACCTTTCCTCTGTGGGGGTTGAACAGGACCCATATTTATGACTGCCTTGAAGGGACCGACAGCACCATTGTATCCCTTGAAATGGGGGTGAAAGACGTCATCGTACTCAGTGAGAGAGATCTCATCACGTGGAGTGTGTTCAACATCCTGGGAAACTACTGGATGCACCTGACAAAAATGTTCATTACGACATAGAACTCGTTGCTCGACGGAAAGATTCGGTATCCGGATTTTGCCATTGACACTTGAAACAATGCAAAGGGTGGGCTAATACCTAGGTGACTCCAAATCAGCAAACCGGACCAAATCATGTCGTGGTTCCAGAGCAACACACTCATCAGCGTGAAGTTCAGGAGGAAGTGGCACCTCAACAAACTGGCCAGGAAACACGGTAGTAGTTTCAGGAGGTGCACGGAGAACAAATGCCCGGCGAACAGCAGGGGACAGGTTGGTTCGCTGAGAGGACCCATATGAGTACACGGTGCCATCGCTTAGGGTGATTTGACGTTTGGCAGGCCGGATTGCAATATCATTGCATTCCATGAAGGGTGTACCAGCCAATTCTTCAACGTCAAGATTCTCGACAACAAGGCCATCAAACAACAAGCGTTTGCCATTGCGAGTGAATGTTAGACAGGTCTCGCCAATGACTTCGAGAGGGGAAGACCCATCAGGCTGGTGAGCAGACTGGCTGCTGTCAGCAGTCTGACATCCTAGTACTTTCGCAGTTGATGCACGGATCATATTTCCGGTTGCACCACTGTCGCAAAGCATGGAGTGTGTAGAAAGCATCAAAATATGGGGACTGTCGAATCTGAATACGGCGAGTAGATGGGGAATCGGAGGAAAAGGATGGGGGAGGATCATCCTGACAGTATGAGGGTGGGGATTCGGCCGTAGAGTGCCCTTCGTCGTCTGTGAGGTCATCGGTAAGGTCGTTGACATGACCCAAGATACTTGCAACCTGTCTGACTTTGGCCATGTACCGTCTGTCCTGTTCTGGCAGGTATGTGCAGTCACTTACAGAGTGATTGCTATTTCGCCCCGCCTGGAGATAAAGAGGACAGGACTTGACAGGGCTTCAACGCAATTGAGGCTTCACTGGAGATTGAGATTGACGACACAGTGGAACGAGGGAAACTTCTACAAGGTCTAGAGGGTGCAGAGCGTAGGACTCTGGGAGATGCAGCGCAATTCATTTCAGCCAACAACTAGGCTATCAAGTGCCTGTGATAGTGACGCGAGAGTCCGCGTACGCAAGTCGGTGCCATAACGCTGCTTGACCAAGGGAGGTAGGTCAGGATGTACCAGCCGCAACCAATCGAGTACGATAAAATTCTCTATGGTAGGAGATATAGTAGGAATTCCTGGTCTTCAGTGATTGGACCACCATGATGTGTGATGCCCCTATTGACTGTTAACAGGTTATCATCAACAAAGGCTAGCATCCGCTGGTATAAGTCTTCTGGGCGTTCATCGGGGCCCAGACTTCTGTCGCAAAAATCCACAAAATGTGCACCTGTGGATTGGAATCCGAAGTGCAATCTGATTGCTGCCTGTCACTGGGTGAACAGGCGTTCTTGACAATGGTATTGCGGGCTATCACGGGGCAATAATTGGCTATCTGCCCTAGCATGAGCTCCAGCATAATGACCTTCTGTCGGGCAGTTTGTCTTTGTGTGGCAGGGATGTCTAAACCATCATCATATTGGGGTCGAGGTTTAGGGTATGGAGTAAGTTTTGACGCCAGCTCTCAAAAGAGGTGATCGTTTCAACTTTCACTGAGGCACCACTGTTCCGGTGCTTTGGGAGCAGACGCCATAACGTATGTGTGGGACTGCTAGGGTAAAAACTGCAGTAAAATTTCGTACAAAAACCTACTTTTCGTCCGTGTGACAGCGAGGGTTGCCAGTAATATCCTCCTTTATAGGTAAATGGGTGATCGATGCACGGGAATCAAGTTTCCAGCTGCCACCACGCCAGCCAGTAAGGAAGGACACAGCCACACGGTTTTACTGCAATTCTTCGATGACTTTATTAGGACGTAAACTAAATCTCCAGTGGAATGAACATAGCCCCATCTGACACAAGGGGGCGACATAACCAATGGCGCAGCATTAAATAGTAAAATTTTTGCATTTTAGTCTGGTCTTTTAACCTTGACCTTTGACCTTATCACCCTAAAATTCCCAAGAGAATCAGTGTCAGGAAGGACATGCATAAATACGTACCAAGTTTCATGATAATACAACCTGTACCTTGAGTCACTTTCGTGATATGGAGGAAGAACTGAAATATAGGCACTTTCACTCAAGCTTTGACCTCTTGACCTTTGACCTTTTGGCAAAAAACTTCCCAGAGAATCTCTCTTGAGTATTACATACATGTATATATTAAGTTTCAAGAAAAATTCTGCAGGCGTTGTATAAATATGAGGTGAATAGTGAAATTTTATGGAGTTCACCTTGACCTTTGACACATGAGCCCAAAATTCCCTACATAATCATTTCCAGTCAGTACATGCATATGTACTATGTTTCATGAAGATACCTCAAACCATTTGCGAGATATAGAGAGAAAAGTGAAAGTTTAATATTTTTACTTGACCTGTGATCTTTGAACTTCGACCTCATGACCGAAAGTCTCTCTGGAGAATCTTTATTTGGTAGTACATGTATACACTAAATTTCAAGAAAATACCCTCAGGCATTGCATAGATATTGGGCAAATATTGCAATTTTGAGCATTTGACCCTGCCATTTTGATCTTTGACCTTGAGCATGGGCACCCATAAGTTGATAGACACAACTTCACCCACGCAGACATATACATGCCAAGTTTCATTAGGATAATTAAAACGGCTTTTTTTGTTACGCTGTCCACAAAATTGCTTACGGACGAAAGGACGGACGAACGGACAACCCGAAAACATAATGTCTCCGGCGACACTTCGTGGCGGAGGCATTAAAAAAAAAACAAACTCACGAGTGGTACCTGAGCCAACGACATTCACATCAAAGTTGCACTCTACCGCGTTGCCCTGCTCGTCTAGGATGCTATAGCTGACCGGGGTTGTGCCAATACCAAAGGTGTCTCCAGGATCGTAGGTCGAGGTAAATATCAGATCACCACCAGAACTATCTGAGGCTGTTGGGACGGCCCAGGTGGCAGTTGCTGAGGATGCACCTGCTGCAGCAGTCACGTTGACGTCGCTCGGACACGAATGCAGTGTCGGTGGAGTAGTGTCCTGGTTGTTTGGATCTAGAGGTAAGGAAATCGGGAACTTAAAAGTGTTGCCCTGCAGACATACACAGTACATAAAACAGGGTAGTTTTTCATTAAAAAAATCTGATGTGCGCATGTTGGACATGGGCTCAAGTTAGAGATTGGAACAGTCTATGCATGCAACAAAGTTACTTAACTCGAGCTTTATGCACCTGCATGTGCCACATTACAGTATTGCGAGACTATAGCATAGGCATGTTTTGGGAAAATATTTTGATTTTCAGATGCAATATGTGAAGTTGCAGACAAAAATAATGTCGAGAGTGGCCATGATGTCAATTTCATCACAAATCTATGAATACCTTTCTTTCAAAATTCTGACCCATAACTTGTCCAGGCATGACTTTTATACACAAAATCACTGACAGCAACTTAGAATTTACTTGCAAAACCATTAGCCGGGTTCACACGTACAAATTAGCGGGATGACGATCGCGATGCTCATTCCGAGTTTTTTTGCGAGCGTCCACACGTACCAAATTAGCGGGATAGCGATCGCGATCGGTATCCCGCTAATTTGGCGAGCGTCCACACGTACCGAATTATCCCGCTAATTGCCGATAGAGATAACAGCAAAGCCTGCAAACTGGGTCACACAGCGCCCTTCTCTATCACTGCCTGCGCGCACTTACCTTTGTCCATTGTCTTTTACGCGTCAGTGGTGTGGTTCGCGCGCTGTTGTTGTTGTGCTCCAAAGAGGTGAAGGACCTCTTCGCAGAGGCCTCGCTGTTGTGATGTGCGCATTGCATGATGGGATATAAAAACTCGAGATTGTAATCCCGACCGTTCACACGTACCAGCGCGCGGCCAATTATCCCGCTAATTGGCGAACCAGCGCAAGATTTCTTGGGATTAACATCGCGATGCTTATCCCGCTAATTTTCGGGTTTTTTTCTGTCCACACGTGCAAAAAACTCGGGATGACGATCGCGATGCAAATCTCGAGATTTGTATCCCGCTAATTGGTGTACGTGTGAACCCGGCTATTCATGAGCACGGCTTGATTGTAAATCACCACATAAAATGTAAACCATGTGTCATTAATGGAAAATCAATAAACGCTTCCATTGTATTGCGGCATTTGGCGATTTATCGATCTATTAGGGGGGGGGTTGTGTTTGAGCAGAATATGCGAACTGGCATGCCGTTGACTGAGTCGGATGTGCGAATGAGGCTCATAAAGAGTTAAATACTGATATAAAACAAAGTACATTGTATGGCAATTCAACCTGTGTGTGCCATATACGTTACGGTCTTAAAGTGTAATTTAATCTAAAAGTGTAACTCGGTGCCTAGGCCCTTGAAAATGTGTCAGTCGCATATCGAGCGTTTTGGATGCTAGATATGGGCCCAATCTCTCTATCGTCTGCTCCCTCACCACCCGTGGTTTTGAGTACGTTATCAGCCAGTTCTGTCGTCTGCTCGGTTGCTATAAAAATTGCACTTTGAAAGATTCGAGAATAAATGGCAGAATATTGTTATTGTGGTGTTCCTGTTTTCATCGCTGTTTGAGTGTCAATGTCATCGACGTCCAGACAGATAAACAGACGACGATTTTGAAAAAGACGCTGAAAAGCGAAAATCCCCCCTTTCCCCATCATTGCACGCCTGGATACTACCATAATCAAACATGAAATTTCATATGTTAATGTTTTCATAGCCCTCACATAGCTCTATCATTTTCAGTTCTAGTGGAGAAGATAACTTAAACATCCAGAGTTTAGGTACTCTGAGCCTTCACCTTCCCCCTCCCCCCCCCCTACCCCCGCCCAGGTTGGGGGGGGGGGGGATTCTAGCTTGATATATGTTTTTTTTTTTCCCGGACAAATTCGCACCTCTTTCAATCCAATTCCTTACTACTGCATTCATTATTTAGCAACACTTAGCCTAGTTGATATGTTCGGTATTTCAATGTAGTGATCTCTTCTCAAATTCGTTTTGAAGCATTCAAAGTACCTTAGCAATTTACCCTCATTCTCATCAACACTTTCAACGTGACATTTTTCAACGTAAATGTTGCGCTCGTTTATTCTATTTCATTTTGGGTCATCCTAATTAACACGTTCTGCAGTCAATTTAGCGGACATGTTTATGCGTTGGTTCTTCATTTCATCGAAGTTATTGTTTTGTAAGCATCATAACATGTCATATTTTCGTATTCATGTGAAAGATTTTGGCAACCGTTTTTTTTTTCCATTGTGCTTATTGAGTCTCCATGTCCGAATGTAGTGCATGTGACCACAGCTTTTCTGACCGTTGAACACTTTATTAGATCACCTGAGGCTCAAGTGAGCTATTGCGATCGTTCTTCGTCTGGCGTCCGTCATCCGTCGTGCCTTGTGCGTCGTGCGTAAAGTTTTTACATTTTCATCTTTTCTTTTAAACCCCGAGACCGATTTTCACCAAATTTAGCAGGTAGTAGCATTCCTAGGGGATTAGGATCTTAGTTTGTTAAAATGGGCACCATGCTCCACCCAGGGGACCCCAGGGGCGGGGGGTTCCCATATCAAGGAATCTTTCAAAATCTTCTTCTCTAGAACTAGAAGTGATAGAGCTAAGTTAATGCTATGAGTTAGTATATTGATGACTGTAGTTTCAAGTTTGTTCACGGCGGAATCAGGGGTCCCCTCCCCTTGGGACCCAGGAAAGGGGGTGGGGAGTGGTCCTAATGGGACCTGAATTGTACATTTTCATCTTCTTCTTGAGAACCCCATGACCATTTTTCACCAAACCTGGCAGGTAGTATCCCTAGGGGGTTAGGATCTCAATTTCTTACAATGGGCACCATGCCCCACCCAGGGGGCCCCTAGGGGACCCAAACTCCCAAAATCACGGAATCTTTTAAAATCTTCTTCTCTAGAACCAGTAGTGATAGAGCTTAGATAATATAGGTTTTCCCGGTCAATTTCATACTTTTGTCATTCAAGTTCCTATTCCGAGCATTCGATTTCACGCATTCCACGCTCGCAGCACTGAATCAGCAATCAACTTCAAAATCCGGTCATTCGAATTCACTATCCGAGCATTCAAATTCACTCTCGGAGCATTCAAATTCACTAACGGAGCATTCAAATTCACTATTGGAGCATTCAAATTCTAGAGAGGAGCACGCATTTCATCAAAGAGCATTCAAATTCATGTCAAGCTGGCGACGGAATCTTGTCGGTCATTCAAATTCGTGAATAGGCAACCATGTTCCAAATAACTGCATTCAATTTAAAAGAAGTCCTGAATTTAGTTACTTTGGGGCCGTGTATGCATGTGTTTCTCACTTGGCTTTGAATATATTGGGATTTATGATGATTATTTATTTTGCAGTAGAGGTTCACCTGTTAATTGATAATTTTGAACTCGCGCTTAGCAAATAGGAATATACAGGCACATTTCCCTGGGATTGGACATAAAATGGAGGTCCCACGTGTAAAAGAGTCACAACTCATGCACGTAAAAGATCCCACTTTATTTATTCATCGTAAAGAGCAAAACATCTAACTGGACCCCATATGGAAGACCAGCTTTTGCAGCTGAATATGGGTTATCCAGCCATCTTCTTTGATAGAAAATTAAAAAACAAACACAAATTAGGCACTGTATAGACCTACAGACGAGCATAATACGGAAGGTTGAGTGACACTTTCGAGAAAAAGAAAACAATTTCGACTATATTGAAACTGATACATGAGCATTTTTACGTGTTGTCTGTTGTGTATTGCTGTCTTATTGATTTAATTTTGCGGGACTATGTGAGATCATGTGTGTCAGTTTGTCTTAAATTGATGAATTGTCATTATGTGGTTGGTGTTGGGGCGTTGTCAGCATGCAGTATCATCAAGAAATATGATTACTAGTCGTTTTGTTGTTTGGATGCAGTGCTGATTGGACATTGCAATTTGAAATTTATTGAGATGAAAAACAAAGAATACATGAACAGAGAACAATTTAGAAAATGTAAACAATCCTAATTACACTACATGCAAGCATTCATTGGTTGTGTTGGCCCTTTTTCCTTTCTTAAAAGTCTCATACATTTTCCTCGTTAAATTGATTGCACGAAGTAGGAACTTGATCGCCTAAAAATTAATTTGAACGCTCCAAACAAGCTCATTGAGACTATCACGTGACTATCGTATGAATTTGAATGCACGAGTAGGAAAGTCGGTGCTCGCATTTTGAAATTGAATGCCCAATCGTGAATTTGATTTCACGAAAACGAAATAGAACGCTCATAAATGAAATTGGTCGCTCGGATTCTGAATTTGAATGCCCCAATATTTTCGCGGGCGTGCGCTGCGTGAATTTGAATGCACATTAATGAATTTGAGTGACAAAAGTATGAAATTGACCGGGAAAGCCTATACTATGAGTTAGTACATTGATGACTGTAGTTTCAAGTTTGTTCATGGTGGAATTAGGGCGCCCCAATTGGGACCCAGCGAAGGGGGTGGGGGAGGGGTCTTAATGGGGCCTAAACTGTACATTTCCATCTTCTTCTTGAGAACCCTATGACCGATTTTCACCAAAACTGGCAGGTATTATCCCTAGGAGCATAGAATCTCAATTTGTTGAAACAGGCACCAAGTCCCACCTAGAGGGCCCACAGGGGCCCAACCTCCCAAAATTAATGAAACTTCTCTAGAGTCAGGAGGGATAGAGCTAAGAGAATACTATGAGTTAGTATATTAATGACTGTAGTTTTATGTTTGTTCATAGCAGATCTAGGGGTGCTCCTCCTGGGGGGCAGGGGGAGGGGTGGGGAGGTCCAAATGGGGGCCTGAATTGTACATTTTCATCTTCTTCTTGAAAACCTCATGACAGATTTTCACCAAACATGGCAGGTAGCATTCCTAGCGGGTTAGGATCTCAATTTATTAGAATGGGCACCATGCCCCACCCAAGGGGCCCCAGGGGGCCCTCAAGCCCCCGAATTTAGGAACCTTTAAAAATAGGGCCCTTATTGTACATTTGATTTGATTGATTTGATTTTATTGTTCCACATTTCAAAACATCAAACATGATACGATCGATTGAACATAAGATTGAACATAGCGTCGTAAATTACAAAAAAATACAAGAGAAGACAATTTAACAAGCATGAAATGTGGGGACCTACTAAAAAGCAAAGCTTGTAATGTATAGGTCCCTGTATATATATGAAAGTGTTGGTCTTCTTAAACAACCTAGAAACGAAAACTATGAAAGGAAGGAAAGGGACGTAAAAGAAAAGAGAGCAAAAAGAGCAAAGGAAAGGAATAAAATATACGAAAGCATAGCGAAATACAAAGTAGCCACCTGTAACGCGTTAACAAGACTCCTTGTCACCCGAGCAACACAGTTACGTAACTGTAAGAATGCGCAAAAACGCACATGATACATAATGATTCATTAATTCAGGAATAGCCTTGACATAAATGACTCAGTAAAAAAAACAAAAGGCAACCATGGAATACATATGATAAACAACGAATCTGATAAAGAAGAGGGAGTTCATAATAAAATTGCATGTTGTATTATTAGATATAAGCCTGCACAAGGGATTTTTTTAGTTTACGTTTAAAACAGTTCAATGACAACGATTCAATAATGTCGGAGTCAAGGCTATTCCAGAATGTTGGACCTGTATGTACTATTGTTTTAAGAGCAAATGCAGTTCTCACGGGAGAAAAGTGAAATGAATTTTCCTGTCTTGTAGGGTAGGAATGTATAACTTTATTTTTTACAAACATGGGAGTGAAAGCATAAGGTAATTCGTCTTTAGTTAACTGGTACATAAATATCCCAAGGGAGTAAGAATATATATCAAAAATCTTTAAGAGGTTATTACTTTTGAACAAAGGGCTTGTCGGTGCTAAATAATTGGTACAATTGATAATCCTTACAGCTCGCTTTTGTATTCTAAAGATAGACTCCAGGCGTATTTTGGAACAATTCCCCCAGGCCAGTATGCTATAATGAAGATACGGCACTAACAAAGTTGAATATAAGGTACGTAATATATATGTGGGGAAAACATGCTTAAGCTTCTGTATAACACCCAAATTTCTTGATAATAACTTACATAAATGATTTGTTTGTTCCTGCCAAGATAATTTACAATCAATTAAAAGACCAAGAAATTTAACTGAATTTGTCTGTTGTAAGTTTACTCCTGTGATTGAAATTGAGCCAGGTAAACAAGTGATTGTATTACTAAACACCATAAAATTTGTTTTGTTTAAATTTAGAGATAGTTTGTTACTTTGAATCCAATCATTGACGTGATTCAACTCAGAGTTAAGCATATCAAGTAACTCAGTAGGATTTTTGTGCGTCAAAAAAAGACTTGAATCGTCCGCAAACAAGAGGAAAGAAAGGAGTGCTGACGACCTGGGCAAATCATTTATGTACACAATAAAAAGAAGTGGTCCCAAAAGGGAGCCTTGTGGAACACCACACGTTATATTTGCTGTGCTTGAATCAGAATCATTAATGTGTACAAATTGTGATCGATTTGTGAGGTAATCTCTGAACCACTCCAAGGCGCTGCCACGAATCCCGTAATGAGACAGTTTGTACAGTAATAGTTCATGATCAATTGTGTCGAACGCCTTGGAGTGGTCCAGAAAAACTCCAACAGTGTGAGATTTAGCTTCGATAGCTTGAACAACTTTATCTATTAACAACAAAACAGCGTGAGTAGTCGAATGTTTTTTGCGAAAACCAAATTGAGTGTCTACTAAGATATCATGGTCATTTAAAAACTTGATAGTTCGGGAGTAGACAACTTTTTCAAGTACTTTGGAGAATGATGATAAAAGAGATATAGGTCTATAATTGCCCATTTCTATCTTCTACTTGAGAATGCCTAGTCAAATTTTGGTAGAGCTGTGAATAATTAAGATTAATGACTTTGTGAAAGGTGAACTTGCAATACTCTGGTGAGCGCAAGACCCCCGTATCTCTTGTTCTGAGTGTGTCGGCCAGTTCGAGGTAGTCAGGGTTATGATGCTCGAATGTTTCTATATGATTCTATCGCTGTCTTCTTGAGAAATACGTCGGTATCTAACTTGTGCTGTCATGACTGTAAGATGAAGTGAATCTGTAGTACCGGTACAGGGGCCGCGGAAGCGGGGGGGGGGGCGGGGCTGGGGGGCTGCAGCCCCTCCCCCCCCCCCCACACACACACACTTTTGGATCGTGAAAAAAAAAAGAAAAAAAAAAGAAAGAAGGGGGAAAATCCGGGGAAAAATCACACTACCCGAATTTCTCACAAAAAGTGTTCTTCAGATCGCTTTATCTTGATTTTAAAAACGCAAAAGCTCCGTCGAGTGGGAGGGGGCATCCCCCTCCCACACCCTCCCCCTCTACCTCATTAGACTTTGTACATACACATAGATGATGCACACACGGAATAAGAGCTAAATGCCGTGATTTTGCTATTAACACCTTCCTGGGAAAAAAAATCCAAATTATTTCCAGAAATATTTTTTTTGGGGGGGGGGGGGAGGGGGTGGGGGAGCTAGAAAAAAAAATCCAAGTATTTCACCAAAAATTTGCACCAGATTGCTGAATTTCAGGACTGAAAATGTAAAATCACCCTCGTGTGGGAGGAGAAAATATCCCTTTTGTATTATGTACACCCTCGTGAGCATGCCTTTTCTGTTTGATTGCTTAACAGACATCGTTCATGAAATTAATTGTAACAATAGATTTATACAAGAAGTTTATTTAAATACTACCACTTTATAGACAAATTGTTCTATAATAATCCACATCAAAATATCCTGCTACCTTAAACAAGTGAGGCCGTTTCAAGTCGATAGAAGACGGAAAAACATGCATCATATTGCACCATTTACAACATAAAAATGCAAAAAGTTCTCACCCTGGGAGGGGGAACAACCCCCTCCCACACCCTCCCCCCCCCCCCCCGTTCCCTCCGCTCGCTCGGGCTCGGTCGCTTCGCTCCCTCGCATAGTAACCACCGCCCTCCCAATATCACAAGATCATTATCCACGCTACGCCTGTGCGTCTAAGCGGGGGGGGGGGGGGGTTCAAGTCGATAAAAGACGCAAAAAGATGCATCAAATTGCACCATTTACAACATAAAAATGCAAAAAGTTCTCACCCTGGGAGGGGGAACAACCCCCTCCCACACCCCCCCCCCCCCCCCCCCGTTCCCTCCGCTCGCTCGGGCTCGGTCGCTTCGCTCCCTCGCATAGTAACCACCGCCCTCCCAATATCACAAGATCATTATCCACGCTACGCCTGTGCGTCTAAGCGGGGGGGGGGGGGGGGGGGGGGTTCAAGTCGATAAAAGACGCAAAAAGATGCATCAAATTGCACCATTTACAACATAAAAATGCAAAAAGTGCTCACCCTGGGAGGGGGAACAACCCCCTCCCACACCCTCCCCCCCCCCCCTTTCCCTCCGCTCGTTCGGGTTCGGTCGCTTGGCTTCCTCGCATAGTAACCACCATCCTCCAAAGATCGCAAGATCATTACTAGTATCCGCGCTACGCCGGTGCGTCTAAGCGGGGGGGGGGGGGGGGGGAGGGAGGGGGGTTTGACCTTGATACACCCCCCCCCCCCCCAAACTGAAAAACGTTCCGCGGCCCCTGCGGTACATGTTAGGCCTATAATGGCATGTTTAAAGAAAGTAGGCTTTACAGAACAACCAACTTGAGTTATATAGGGTCAAAAATATGATACTTTAACTGCTTAACAGTATGGATGAAATTAAAAGTTAAGTTGAAATACACATGTTTAAATGTTTTCCCCTAATCAAAACAGAAATAACATGACGTAAATTTGAATGAATTGTATGTTTGGAAATTGATTGCCCATTCGCGAAATTGAATGACTCTTGAAATAACCTTTTCGGCCAGTGATGGGGAATGTGAATGAACGTAGAGTACCTGCTAAATTGAATACCCTTTGTACGAATTCGAAACCACATCACACTGACACATGTGCAAATTTCATTGATCGAAATGCTAAATTGAACGCACAAGTGTTCTCCAGTGCCATTTATTTTTCTCCAGTGCCATTGAAGACGAGTCCCTAGAATACTTGGGAAGGTGTCTATGGGAAATGCGTACGTGTTATAGCAAAATCAGTTCATCCTCAATGGGTTGATTGGACATATCAGCATCAGGGTAAGGTGCCACTTTTTATGATGATAATGTGAAATTGTAAAGGGCATTTATTCAATCGGCATACTTACCTATGACAAATACATATAGTGTACATGTAGCAGAATTGTTGTTTGCATCAGTGAAGGTGTATGTGAATGGTCCTGTCACTCCCAGAGGAAATAAACCCTGAGTGAGTCCTGCACTTGGTGTTACTACCACTCCATTGTCATCTGCTGTGGGCAAGTCCCACGAGACAAAGGTGAATTGTGCATTGGGATCGGCTGTACGGACGACTGATGGACATGATAAGACGATTGGTGGGATTCTGTCTTCGACTGGTCCAGTGTCTGTGCAGGGAGGTGGGAAGAGATGACATGAACTGAAATTGGTGATGGTCAAAGCTAGCTTGTAGCAACAGTTCACATAAATTAACGATAAACGACAGTATTATTGTCCAAATCATCCACTATCAAACCAGAGAGGTAGGAAAATAACCCACCTCCCTGATCCAACATCAAGCAAAATTTTAAATCAACCTCCAAAATTAAGAGAATACGAGTGATCCAAAGAAAAATGAATGAGACTGTAGCAGCACAATGAGTCATACTTTCATTTTCTCACTTTACTAAGAATTGTTTTCGTCCACTCGCTGACCATATCCGCTCGTGGTCACACTACAACGTATAAACACAGTTTTACGACCGCTCTGGCCCACTGTATTGCGAGCACTCATAATCACCTATCCGAAATTCCTCGCGAACAACGTAACTTCAACTCCGGTCACTCCTCCGATCACCATGGCAACGCGAGATGGACATCCTTTCTAACCAATCTCCTTCTTTCTTCGCTTTACGTCTCGAAGAAATTTCGCACGCCTGTAACAACTGTTCATCCACAAAATCAACTTTTCACACTCGCTACACTTCTTGACCAGCTTTCGACATGAAATCACGGAAACTCGCCAAACTTCTTCACCAAACACCGGACTCGATACATTCTCTCTCTCCCCCTCCCCCCCCCCCCCTCTCTCTCTCTCTCTCTCTCAGTCAATCTACAGTATCTCTCTTTCCATTTCTAATTTCGCCGTCTCGCGGAGCATTCCACATTGTGCTACTTCACCTCATTTACTGGAACATATTGTGGCGCGTTATATTTTGTGCATGTGCTAAACGGGAGAAGTGCAAAAACTGAACTTTCCATTGGAGGACCATTTCCTGTACATCATCGACTCCAGGCGCAGCTCCGAAGCCTATTTCTTATTATCTTATATCTTATTGTGTGTTATAGAAACAACGAATGGTGATCAATGGTGATCAGATTATTAGGCGGTGATCCGATGAGGAATTGTTAGTATGACTTCTCCACGATTCGTGACAAATGATACGAAGAGCTTTTTTCTGTAATAATAATATTCTTTCTGTATAAGTAGAAAAAGTATATGTAAAAAGTTGTGTATATGTAAAAAGTTGTGTATAAATAATAATATTCTTTCTGTATAAGTAGAAAAAGTATATGTAAAAAGTTGTGTATATGCAATGTCATATTATATGCTTTGGCCGGAAATGAAATAAAAAAATGAATGAATGAATGAATGAAAGGGTTTCCCCATGCGAGTATCCCATAATTTAAGTAAGGTAGCATCAAAGTAGAATATAACATAAAAAGTACATTTTTGGGAAGATAAGATTTAACTTTGTTTATAACACCTATATTCCTTGAAATAACACGACATACAGAATCAATATGCGAACCCCAGGTAAGTTTATTGTCCAGGATCAAACCTAAGAATTTGATGGAGGAAACTTCTTCTATGACCATGTCTTCCAGGAAAATATTTCTCGGTAAATTTTCCAGCGAATTACTGAACAACATGCATTTGGTTTTTTGCAAATTTATTGGTAATTTGTTCGCTCTTATCCACTGAAGTACCTTCATTAATTCACTATTTAGAATATCAATTAATCGATCAGAATCAGAATCAGATAAAAACACATTGGTATCATCCGCAAATAATTAGAAAGAGAGGATGTTTGACGAATTTGACATATCATTAACATAGAAAATAAATAAAAGGGGACCTAGTAAGCTTCCTTGAGGAACACCACAGTTAACATTTTGTGTAGTCGATGCATGTCCGTTGATAAATACAAATTGTTTTCGATAAGTAAGGTAACTCCTGAACCACTCCAAGGCCTTTCTTCTGATACCATAATGTGATAATTTGTGAAGTAGTATGCTGTGGTCTATGGTGTCAAAGGCCTTGGAGAGGTCAAGGAAGACTCCAATAGTATGATGAAATGTATCTATCGCTTTTGAAACCCTATCAACAAGGTAAGGATTGCATGAGATGTGCAATGCTTTTGTCGAAATCCAAATTGATAATCAGAAATAATTTTATGGGTGTCTAAGAACTTCAAAAGCCTGGTGTAAACAATCCTTTCTAATATTTTCGAAACAGAGGTTAGCAGGGATGTTGGTCTATAATTGGAGACATCTTCCCTTTCCCCTTTTTGTATGGACGGGAATTACTTTGGAGACTTTCATAGCCTCAGGGACAACACCATCACTTATAGACAAATTAAATACATATACAAGTGGATCAACAATATAATCAATAATACTTTTTAAAAGGACATTGTCAATGCCGTCATATCCAGAGCTTTTTTTATTTTTCAAATTCTGAACTATGTCTAATAATTCATTTCTATGCAAAGGCACGAAAAACAATGAGCTTGGATTGGGGACTTCTAAATAATCTTGAAAATTCAGATGACTATGTGGAATATTTTGGGCAAGATTACTTCCTATTTGTGAAAAATACTGGTTGAAAAAATCAACCATTGAGGAAACATTATCAACAAATGCATCACTATGTTTGATTGATGTAATATGGGGTTTGTCCTTATTTTTGTTGATAGCCATATTGATAACTTTCCAAGTATTTTGAATATCATGTTTAAACAAACTTATCTGAGTAGTGAAATATTTCCGTTTCTCATAATGTAATATTTGTGTGAGGACGTTTTTATATGAAGTGTATTTATCATGAGATTGCCGGGTACGTTTAATTTTGTCAGCATAATACAAATTATTCTTTCGATTGATTGATCGCAGTAAAGACTTAGATATCCATGGAAGTCTAGGGGATCTTTTATAATTTCTGGATTTCTTTTTAACAACAGGAACATGCTTATCCATAACCGAAATTAAAGTACTCATAAACAAGTCATAAGCCTCATTTGTATTTTCGGTATTATATACAAAAGACCTATCCACATTACCGAGGTCATTAGAATTGCAACCTCTCTATATTATTTCCTGGTGTCACCTTCCGGAAAGTTGACACCGGGTCGTTTATGGTGATTTTTTTTTGCTGAAGGGGTATGTGAGTGAAAATAGGGTAATGATCTGATAAATCTGAAAGAATGATACCAGAGACCGGTAAGGGGTTAATATTACAAAATATATTGTCAATAAGAGTTGCCGAGTGATTGGTTACTCGAGTTGGTTTGGTTATAAGGGGTAAAAAAGATGTGGACATCATAATATCAAGAAAAGATTGAGCAGTATTCATTGTTTGAAACTTAGATAAATCTATATTGAAATCTCCCATAATATAACAGTCTTTATTATGAAATATTGGATTATGGAATAGAAATTGCAAATAATCCAAAAAATCTTGGATGTTAGAATTAGGAGTTCTATACATTATGAATACAAGTATGTTTTTGGCATGGGCGACCTTAATTTCAACACATAATGACTCAACGACTCCGTTCATACAAATTAAATCTTTTTGTATAACGTAATCAAGGTTTTGTTTAACGTATAAACCAACATCTCCGCCCATTCTATCGCGTCTACTATTCTCTATAAAATCATAGCCTGGAAGAGAATATGCGGAAGCAGAATCCTGAGTAATCCATGTTTCAGTAAGACCTATTATAGAAAAGCCTGTCATGAGTATTGTCCAGAAAACAACAGAATTTTTCAAAATTCTTGTTCAAACTCCGTATGTTCAAATGCAATAATGAAAAACAATCGGTGAGTCCGGTTAAAGATTTGAATTGATTAATAGTATAACACTTGGAGCTTAAATTTATGCGCTTAGAAACATCAGTATTAAGCGCTATATAAATGTTATTCATTATCATTATCATTAAATATTGTTCATTATTATCCTCATCAAATTCTACATCTGTTTCACAGAAATCGAAATCATAAACAACAGGATACTCATCATTTTGGGAGTCATTAATTGTGTATGATACTGGATCTTGATGGAACATTTCAAAAAATTCGTTGCTATTTAGTCAACTAAAAGCGAAGTTTTCAATTCGCATCATCTAAAATGTAAAGGACGAATGGCAAGACCGAACTCGAGTTTCAGCGAGAACCATGCAGAGTGTGTTCGAGTGCACAGTGCAATGACCCAACCCTGTAAAAACATCGGTGTTAGATTTAACACCACGGGTGTTAAATCTAACACCGATCAAACTTCAATAAAGGACCACACCCACAGGTGTTAAAAATGCACTGTGAGGATGGTGTTGAAAAGTGTTCACCTGACACTTCGTGGTGTTAATTTGACACTGTACCTGGTGTTATTTTGACACTGTACTGGTGTTAATTAAAAAATGACACCACATGGTGTTGATTTGATATTTGTTGGTGTTAATATCAATGGTTTAACACCCGTCCAGCTTCAATAAGAGACCACCAGCAGCTGGTGTTACTTTGGTGTAAATTTATTTTCACATTTTTTCAAAAATCTAGTATTTCAATGTAAAATTCTTGATCGTCTTGTTTAAATTAAAAATCAACAAGAAGTGCAGTTACTAAGAAACTCTTCAAAAAACAGTTTAAAATTTGGAAATGACACCCGGAGGTGTTAATTTAACACCATAAATGAGCACCGAAAATTTAACACCAGCTCGGTGTTCACTTTTTAACACCGGACTTTTTGCAGTGAAGGAACAGAAGAAAAGGGATAACGGAAGAATACGAGCAACGGTGCGAAAAGAATGGAATAGTAGAAGGGGGAGAGGGAAGCAGGAGAAGACAAGGTACAAGGGTTACAAGAGAGCAGAGCACCGACGATAAACAAGGACAACACAAAGACAAGAAAAAAATACAGCTTGTTACACATAATTCCATAGCTCATATTCATGAGTAGTGAACAACATGCAAAAAAGAGAGCCCTTCCCACCCCATCAAGGTTTGCCGAACCCAGACTATAAATTCAATAAAAATCAAATTATTCGTCAACTCAGAGTTGAACAAGAATTCTCCTAACAAAGGAGAAGGGACGAATTAAACCAATCCTCGGAAAAAAAAACGCAACAAAATAGCAGTCAAACATCCATTACATTATAATATAATAGAATCTGGAAGCACCTCATCTTAAATAAAACAAGGCCTGGAGTTTGGTTACCCTAATTTCAAAAGGAAAATTAAAGTAAAACCGAATTCGTGGCGTGCCATTGCATCTTAAACAAAAGCATTACGTCAATGCATTTCAAATTCAATTTGTTGAGAGGAAAGAGGGAAAATAAGTAACGCCCGGTATAAAGACATGACACCTTTCCAATTGAAAGTATTGAACTCGGGATTACAATACGCAACACTGCTACCTTCCATTCTCCAAGATTCGTATTACAATATACGTGACATAGTTACACTACATTCACACTTCACTGAACTGACAGGCGATGTCATGCCACCTTTTCAGAGGATGAACAAAGAAAAAAAAATTCCTATCTCATGTCACAAGTAATCGTCACGAAGATCATGGTCATAACAAGGTGCGAAAGAACCATTCAGATTGTCAGCTATTTCTTAATGAAAAGGAAGAGAGGGAGAACGAGAGAAAGAAAGCACGAACATAGCACGCTACATTGTGAATATCGTCTTGAAAAAAGGGCAACGAAATGAACAAACAGAGGTATTTGGGTTATCATGCATGACACATTGCTGGGCAAACACGAAAATAAGGTCCTAGTGTTATTGATCCATCAGAATAACAGAACTGTAGATCATCTGTCAAATATACGACGTGCTTCCAAGTCGAATTAACACATTCTAACAACAAATAATGCCTTACAAATCAGATACGTTGTGCTGGGAGTGAAAGTAACACCTAGCAACAGACAAAGCAAAACAGGATCAGTCAGAGCGATACCCCGCTCCATCAGGCTCGGGATTACATAACGTGTTAATTGAGTCAAACCTATTGAGTTGTCTACTTCCTCACTCCAAATAGTGTAAAGCGTGCTTCCCTGGGGGTAATGACCGAATGGAATCACCTGTTGTGTTTGTACAAATTACGACTGGTTACAATGAAAGAGAGAGAGAGAAAAGAAATAAAAGAAAACAATGAAGAAAAGCGAACAAGCATAAGAGAGACCCAAGAAATAAGCAGGTGCAGGAGCATGCTTCATCATGTACCTCATTACTGTACATGGTGTGGAAAAGTGACGCATTGCTTTACACGTAAAATCATTCAAATCCAAAATGCAGAACTTTGTATGTTTATACAAGATCAACTCCGTGGTGCACCTCCCTGGTTTTATCATCTACAATGAAGATGTAAGAGTTTAGTTGCGGGTACGTTCGTGTAAAAAATTGAGGAAAATGGAAAAAGGAAAGGAGTTGATTGCAAGAGCACGGGGTCATTCGACTCCATCCAGTTCGGGGGACTAAACAGATTAAAAGCCCATAAAAAAAAAAAAAAAAAAAAAAAAAAAAACATGTAGTGGTAGTGCTGTCAAGCGTTTGGACAAAGGTGCTATATACGGGGTCATGCACACGCATTGGTTAATCCTTGTCAGGATAATCGGCAAAACTACAACACATAACATAATTATAACTGAGTTGTGGTATTCATCCAATTTAGGATTTGCATAGAAAACGTACTCATACAAAAATCAAACATGACGTTACTATGTCCCATGGGAGGACAAAATCAAGGTTTGTCCCAACCAGGAGGATAAAACGGAAGGACAAGAACAGACAAATTTAGCAGACCTTTTGCTAGGACACACACACACATATAATAATACGTTTGAATAATTAAAAAAAATGTTTGATGCCAGTTATTCCAAATGAAAATTCTATATTACCACTTATAACTCTATACAACTATCAAAAATCAAGTTGTTCAACAGTACTTGAACAAAAAAAAATGAAATGGTGCACTGCATGACATTTCCTTAAGGTTTGAATGAAGTGATATGCGTCGTGCAGTGCTCATTTCGTGTAATCATTCTGCCGAGAAATTCTACATTCAGACAGATACGGCTCTTTTGAAAGGAAACATGCCGAGGTTTTAGAGACCTGGCATTATGCACGTCTTATCATCCCTCAGAGTTAAACATGGGCGTCATCAGTGGGGTGCGTTGGGTGCGAACGCACCCCCCTTCAGCCCCTTAAAAAAAAAAAAAAAAAAAAAAAAATCCCCCCCAAAAATCAGTCTGCGAGCGACCTCAACGCCGGACGCTAAATGATTATTCTTTTTTATTTTTTATTTTTATTTTGCACCAGGGACAACAGATTCGTGGGCAAAAACAATTCGCACTCCTGGCTCTGGCAGCACTGATTTTATACACATCTACTATATTCTATAGTGTTTACTATTTATCGACCGTATCAACTGTACATCCGTACGGTACGGAGCACGTACACGTTTGCATGTACATGTGCTACTTACAAGTATGTAGGGTCTATGTACGTTACTTGTGACCAATCTATATTGCCAGCCCAAGTGCAAGCCTTAGCCTCATTTTAAAAAAAAAATGGAGGGGTAAGTATATCATTTTGCCCACCCCCTCCATAATTCCAGAGACGAGAAGATTTCCTTCTTACCTTTTTTTTTTCTACAGAAAAAAAAGTTGCCCCCATAAAAATATCGGAGGAGCAAGCATATTATAATTTTGCCCCCCATAATTAATAATTAATAATCAATACATGAGAAAATTTTCTTGCTTTTGAAAGAAAAAAAATGTTGCCCCCAT
Source organism: Diadema antillarum (assembly GCF_040938485.1). NCBI lineage: Eukaryota > Metazoa > Echinodermata > Echinoidea > Diadematoida > Diadematidae > Diadema > Diadema antillarum. Next base: position 1,659,269 of record NW_027271032.1, on the reverse strand, counting down.
AAAGATATTGGAAGGCAAGCGCACCATTTGCCCCACCCCACATAATCATAGTTCCCGCGATGAAAAGAAATTCTTGCTTTTTTGCTCTAAATCTGTCCAATTATTTCACCCAAAAGCAGTGGCGTAACTACGAAGGGGGGGGGGGGGGGCGCACGGGGGGGGTGCCTTCCCCCCCCCCCCCCCATCCGCTGGTTTTAAAAAAAAAACTTACCAAAATGGTAATTCACGGGTTAGAAGCTGCTTTTAAAATCGACATGAAAGGATGATCAAGAAATAAGATATTTTGCTATGATTTCTTTTAAGACCATAATTCAAGAGGTATATAGTGCGAAACATTGTTCAAAAAGCATGGAGCCGACAAAATATTTTGAGTCAGCGTGATTCCTGGTTGGCAGGATGAGCGCAGTGTACTCAGAACATCCGAACGGCAAAAAGAGTCGGTGCAATGTTGCGCAATGTGATGTAGAATGTACACCTTTGTACCTTACGCTTCGTTATATCAAAGCTACATCATTGATTTTGCAGTGTTGCTTTACATACTAGTCTATATAAAAATGTCTTGCATTGCCAATAAAAAGTCTTGACCTGGGCTAATTCCTATAACTTTTCCATGTATATAATACACACACACAAACAAACACGCACAATTAGGGGATGCTCTAAAGTGCAGATTTTGGACATCCTTCCCCCGCTTGGTCACTTCGACGCCACCTCGCTGGTCATACCTCCCCCAATCATGAACATAAACCCCGGACCCTTGACTACCAGTGGCGGATCCGGGCGGGGGGGGGGGGGGTGCACCGGGCGTCCCCCCCCTTAATTTCCAAAGCGAAAAAGTATAGCTACAAACGGCAGTTTTTGGACTGTAAAATGTCAATATTTTCAAGCTCGCTCGCTCCGCTCGCTCGCATTTAGTCGTAATGCCGTTCTCCTGAAGTTGCTGCCAGTAATTGCCAGCAGTTGCGCCCATGTGCCCCCGCCCCTTTATTTCCAAAGCGAAAAAAATATAGCTACAAGCGGCAGTTTTGGGACTGTAAAATGTCAAAATTTTCAAGCTCGCTCTCTTCGCTCGCTCGCATTTAATCGTTATGCCATTCACCTCATGTTGCTGCCAGTAATTGCCAGGAGTTGTGCCTGGTGCGCCCCCCCCCCCCCCCCTCTTGATTTCCAAAGCGAAAAAATATGGCTACAAACGGCAGTTTTGGGACTGTAAAATGTATAATTTTCAAGCTCGCTCGCATGTAATCGCTATGCCATTCTCCTGATATTGCTGCCAGTTATTGCAAGCAGTTGCGCCCGGTGCCCCCCCCCCCCTTAAATTCCAAAGCGAAAAAAATATAGCTACAAACGACATTTTTTTTTTACTGTCACGTCAAAATTTTCAAGCTCGCTCGCTCCGCTCGTTCGCATTTGATTGTTATGCAATCTTCCTGATGTTGCTGCCAGTAATTTGTCATTTCACACTGTCAGTCCATAATCCATCTATAGGGGGGACAACTCCCTCCCACAACCTCCCCCCTTGCTCGCTCCGCTTGCTCGGGCTCGGTCGCGTTCATGACATCAGTGTAAGAGTTAAACAAAGAAGTTTATTTAAATGATACCATTTATAGGCAAATTGTTCAATAACAATTTACTTCAAAATGTACTGATACAAGTGGGACTGTTTCGAGTCGATAAAACACGCAAAAAAAACCTGCATCAAATTGCACACTTTACAACATCAAAATGCAAAAAGTGCTCACCGTGGGAGGGGCACACTCCGCGTTCATGAAATTCAGTATAAATATTAAAACAGGAAGTTTATTTGGATGATACTATTTTATAGGCATATTGTTCAATAATAATCTACATCAAAATATACTTCTACCTTAAAAAAGTGGGACTGTTTCATGTCGATAAAGCAAGCAAAAACACGCATCAAATTGCACCATTCATAACATCAAAATGCAATTTCAGTTCTAACCCTTCCCCCCTCCCCCCCCCCCCCCCCCACCTCGCTCGCTCCGCTTGCTCGGGCTCAGTCGCGTTCATGACATCAGCACATTGTTCAACAACAATTTCCATTAAAATTTACTGCTACCTTAAACAAGTGGGACTGTTTCAAGTCGATAAAAACACGCAAAAACCTGCATCAAATTGCACCATTTACAACATCAAAATGCAAAAAGTTCTCACCACCGTGGGAGGAGGGGGGGGGGGGACAACAGGCACTTCCACATCCTCCCCCCCCCCTTGCTCGCTCCCTCGCATACTCTACACCCCCCTCCCCCCCCCCCCCCCCAAGATGAAATCCTAGCTACGCCGCCGGTGCCCTTCCCCCTCTTAGTTTCCCTCAAAAAACACTAAAAATCTGGGGATTGAGAGCTTCCTATAATATTCCAAATGTCTGTCCAAAAAATCGCGCTACATTTAGTGTCAAAACGCACCCCCTTGAAAAAAAGTTGGTGACGCCCCTATACAAAACAGTTAAACTAATTACACCTATATAGCTACGTAAAAATTGTCTTACAGTGTAAAAGGTATAAACATCTTGCATGTCTAGGGGCCCTTTGTCATATACTATACCACTAACTATGACAATCGAGACATCTTACTTTCTTGGGCTGCCGAGATCTGCCACGAGGCAACTGCCACCAGTGCCACCAGAAGGAGCCGGCAACTTGGTGCCATTTTCCTGCTGGTGCAGATGCGCTGTAACCACGGACGGATGAAACGCGGTTAAAAATTCCTTTTAAGGTTTTCCTGGTAGTGGAGCTTAATCGTTTGTGGATAAAATGGTATCAGCAACGGGAGGGTGGAGCTACAGGTCACAGGCGTGTAGAGGGTTGCGAAGAATACCAGCTAACTGATGTGTGTGGTTCCACGGTAGGGAGGAAAACGGACATCAGTGAGCACCACCGATATGTGATGTGACTATACACGAGAACGTCCGATCCAATCCACGGACCAGGGTTCCTTCGTATTATATACTATTGTGACTTGGCACTCCTGCCACGATAACCCCCCCCCCCCCCCCCCATCCAATTCGACAAAGGAGTTCCGTTATGAAAGAGCCAACACCCAATTTAATGTTTCGTAAATATTTTACATGAAAATGTGTCTATTAGCCTCTATCTGTCTTTCTCTCTCTTTCTCATCTGCTGCTCTGAATGATAACAATAGAAGCGCGGGGATTGGTTAATGTCAATACCCATCGTGCACCTGTAAGAGCAACGGGTCACAGCGAGTCTGTTGACAACCAGTTCACAACACTGCTCTTGCAGGCAGGCAGTTAACTGATTTGTAAGCCTACCCCCTTATCATAAAAATACAAGATTCTGGTCTATATGACAACGTAGTAATAAAGTACTGTATTACAATCGCCTTCACTTATCGCATTTCTTCAACTCACGACTGGAGACATCGAACGAGACTTCTTTCCAGGGGGAAAATCACGAAGAATACTTGCTTTCCTGTGAGTTCCTTCGGTCGTCTGATTCAACGGTGACGCAATTAAAGAACGGTTTAAAATGCTTTAACAACCATACCGAAAAATATCGTGAGCATTTTTGCCAACTGTAAATGTAACATATTATCATGTATTGGTATTTTCATATTACAGTACTAGTTTGGTATGTGTAGGCCTAATAGTATACTCTCTCACACATTCGATACAGGAGAACCAACCTGTCTTTTTTGGCCAAGAGCAACAGATGAAAATGTGGCTATTAATCAAGGACATCTTCTTTGGGGTAAGCGCCGTTCTCTGAAGTAGGTGATAGAGATGTAAATCTCTACCAGCATTATAATATTATTATTGTTATTATTACGCACGACCTACCAAACACTGCATTGACACAACATGTGGTGTCAGTGGCGTAGGAAATTCGAGTGCTATTATGTGCACAAACGTGAACAGCATAAGGATTTCGCGATAGCAACATAAACGGTGCTGAATTTTCTAATTGTGCCAAGTTGATGCAATATTCAATCATGAAATATTTTCTCTCTATAGGTTTTCAGTGTATTGTCTTTCAGGTAAAGAGTGTGTACGCAAAATGGGAGCTTTAAGGGGCCGGCTATTACAGCCCCTATACCTTCTTCTCTCTTTCTAGCTAGACTAATAAAGATCACGACTTGTTTCCTCTCCTATCACTTCTGTGTTATTTCAGACTATGAATTTCTCAAAGTTTTCGGCTTTTTGTTTTGTTTTGTTTTTGTTTTTGTTTCTTTATGGGGGAGGGGGGGGGGGCTAATCTGTTACTGTTAAACCAAGAAAAAGTTTGTGGATATGACGTGGAAAACCCTTTCAGAAAGTCTCACGACATAATATATATCTCTTCGAACCTTACATCATGAGAAGAAAATTGAACCAGCAAAGCTTTGCCATCTATCTTTGTTATTGACATAAGGATGCACAAAGGAATCCTTGTTTACACTTCTAAAATAAGAAAATCCTTGAATATTAAAGGATAACAATATCTATTATTTCTATGTCACGCCAAATGCGCACATGCTGTGCTTGCAGAAAGCAAAGGTAACATGGGTATACACAAGAGGAAACGCCAACCAGCTTGAAATCCTTCCTCGGGATCATTTAAGAAGTTTCTGTATAGATCCGGACACCCACAGATTGTTCAAACATCATCTTCAGTTCTTTGCGATGAAAAGAATCAGTCATGGGACAACTTATTAAGCACGCATACCTTGGATGTAAAGCATGACAAAAGCACCTTTCTATGATTATTTATTGACTAACATCTTCGTAACCGCACCAGTCGTGTATTTGATCAACATCTTCTGGGAAAAACACAACACAAGACAAAAGAAAGAAAGGTCCTCGGTAATGTGTCTTCTCTCTTTCCACCCTGTAGTGTATATCCAAATAGTCTACATCTGCTGTTTTCTTTTCTTCTCTTTTCTTTTTAATGTGCCTTTGAGCCTAATCAGAAATAAAGTGATTCCACCGTAGTGATAACTAAGACCGGAATTCTAGTTCGGGCTATGAAGAATCGATAATGCATGTTTAGTTGCCGTTGGTATCATGTGATTTAGTAGTTATAAATTCTGCTAAACTTGATTTCTTTATAGCTTAGAACAGAGTAGATTGAAGGGTAACAAGCAATTAAATCTTACCGTTATGTCATCTTTGCCAACTTTCTGTATAGTCGTAGTGATAACTAAGACCGGAATTCTAGTTCGGGCTATGAAGAATCGATAATGCATGTTTAGTTGCCGTTGGTATCATGTGATTTAGTAGTTACAAATGCTGCTAAACTTGATTTTTTTTAAAAGCTTAGAACAGAGTAGATTGAAGGGTAACAAGCAATTAAATCTTACCGTTATGCCATCTTTGCCAACTTTCTGTGGTTATTTCGAAGGTGATTTTTCATTAGTTGACGATGTTGTTTAATGCATTACTGATTAGGATCCGTAATAACGCAATGGAGAGAGAAAATCATGAGAGAAAATGGCGGAACAATAATATTTAACAGTGTTTAACTCTGGGTATCATTTGACCGCCCGAAGATATATAATGAGGAAAATTATTATCACGTTACTATACGCAGTCTGCAGAGAAAGCTATGATTTGTAGAATTCTCTTTTGTCTATGTTTATTCATTTATTTCTATTTATCTATTAAAACATTTTTATTCAGGATTACATGATCAGGAAATGTATACTGATTTTCATCAAGGTCCTGAGATACAAATAATATGCGACCCTGCATCACAAAACAAACAAAAAGTCGCCAGATATGGATTTATAGTTGAGAGCAGATTCTTAGAGAGCAGACTCTATAAGCTTTGAAATGATGTATACCTAACTCAAATGGACTCTCCTAACCTATCTAAATTCTAGAAAGAAAGCAAACACTCTGGAAAAGTGTGAACTGAGAAAAGAGGCTCTGAAGTACAGGGTCTATTCAAGCGCTTAATCTTCACCAAGCCCCGCTAGCTGTGCAATGAAAGGGACAAAACACAGGAAGTAGACCACTCCATGGAGCATCAACAATGAAGAGATTATCAGATTAAGCTGAATTTGAACTTGTTCTATCAACACATTCTGTCCATGATTAATGCCAACTATCAAAGCAGTAGAGTTACTCTGTCAAAAGTTAGCGAACATGAAAGTGAAGAGTGTCTAAAGGATTTCAAAAAATAAAATGGGGACTCTAAGACATATCTGATCAATCTATTCTCTCCCCCCCCCCCCATGGGTTGTAGAAAAACTGCTGAAAACACACTTTCCCATTCATGTTATGACCCCAAACTTACAAATAATGTAGAAGAAGGATAGCTTTTATGGAAAATATGAAAAACTCAAGATTGACTTGGTTGGCCCATTTCACCTGTTTGGAGTCCTCACGTAAAATCAAGGGGAGTGACTTTTTGTTCGTTTTGTGATGCACAGTCACATATATGAAATAATTTACAATACAGAATGATGCATGTTGAAAAAATTTCAAATCAGCTACAATTTCATCAAAGTAAACAAAATGCAAATTTAATAATAAAAGTGTTCATTTTATTAATTTTCGATTAAAAACAGATTAATTTATTTTAATGCATGAAAAAGAGAAACTCTTTCTCAGTTGAGACAAAAAAAAACTACCGCACAGACATACACACAGCACGCGCGCGAGCACACATGCACACATATACACACACACACCCACACACACACACAACCTACACATATACATATACAGACACACAGACAAAAACAACACAACACACCATCAACACACATACATTTATACATACAACATAACATACACAACACACAAACACACACACACACTTTTTTATGCCTCCGCCACGAAGTGGTGCCGGAGGCATTATGTTTTCGGGTTGTCCGTCCGTCCGTACGTCTGTACGTCCGTCCGTACGTACGTCCGTACGTCTGTACGTCCGTACGTCCGTCCGCTTTCGTTTACGCGATAACTTGAGTAATATTTACTGGAATTTTGCCAAACTTGGTCCAAGTATGAAGTATGATGGGGCAATTATTTGATTAGGTTTTGGGTGAAATCGGCTAAAGGTCAAAGGTCAAGGTCAAATCATGAAATTGTATCCGTTTACGCGATAACTCAAGACTGGATAGAGCAAATTTCACCAAACTTTGTTGGAGGATGATGTATGATGGGAAAATTACTTGATTAGTTTTTGGGTGAAATCGGCTAAAGGTCAAAGGTCAAGGTCAAATCATGAAATTGTATCCGTTTACGCGATAACTCAAGACTGGATAGAGCAAATTTCACCAAACTTTGTTGGAGGATGATGTATGATGGGAAAATTACTTGATTAGTTTTTCAGTGAAATCGGACAGAGGTCAAAGGTCAAAGATCAAGGTCAAATCCTAAAATTTATCTGTTTACGTGATAACTCAACACTTGATGAAGCAGCTTTCACCAAACTTGGTCCAAGGATGATGTATGATGGGACAATTAGTTGAGTAGATTTTAGTGACATTGGCAAGAGGTCAAAGGTCAAAAGGTCAAGGTCAAATGCTACAAATGTTGCAATTTCCCCCATATCTATGCAATGCCCAAAGGGTATTTTCTTGAAACTTGGTGTTGACATGTACTACTGCGTAAAGATTCTCCAGAGAGAGTTTCATGTCATAAGGTCAAAGGTCAAAAGGTCAAAGGTTAGGTGAAAATGTTGCAACATCACTTTTCTCACAGATGGTTCAATGTATCTTCGTGGAACTTGGTACATACGCATGTACTGACTGGCAGAGATTATCTAGGGAATTTAGGGGTCATGGGTCAATAGTCAGGGGTCAAAGATCAAGGTCAACTCCTCAAAATCTTACTATTTCCCTCATATACTAGTATATGCAATGCTTGCATTATTAGTTTCAAGACTTAATACATGCATTACCTAATGGAGATTCTCTGGGAAATTTCCAGCAGAAGGTCAAAGGTCAAAGGTTAAGGGTCAAAGGCCAGGTTTCAATGCCCCCCCCCCCCCAAAAAAAAGTCCATTTTGTACTGTTATTACACTCTTTCTTCATACCTTGGAAATTACTCAATGCATAAACTTATAAAAAGGTCTGTCAGAATTCAAGCAAAAATTCTCATTTCCCCAAATGTGTATACCTGCACTCTTAGAAAATTAAAGCAAACCCAGGTCAAGACATTTCTGACAAACCTGTCATTTCAATATTTTGCCAGTTATGTGAAACTGTCATGGATCACACATTGTGAAGACATTGTACTATACGCCTATTGGGAGAATCATGCATTATGGCGGAGGCATCAGTCGCCATAGTGACATTTCTAGTTTTGTTTTTCAACGATGTTTATTCTGTTCCATTCAAAGTAATAGAAAAAAAAATAACAATTTTCATTTGCTACAATTGAAATGACGAAAATATACATTTGTGATCATAGTAGCAAATTTGCTATTGCTGTACATAATGACATAACAAAAATTACATTTTCATGACCAATTATCAATTTACATACAGTCACTTCCCCTATGCTCTCAAAAAAATTGCTTAAATTTAACAGTGATAATTCAATTCTTCTAGCATTAATCTTAATAATCATCCAAATGAATTATGCAGCAAAATTATACAGTAATAAATAATGGAACCATATTATTTATCAACCAATACCCGCCCACCTACTAACTCATATCCCTTCCTGAGTCCCTATGACCACCCCCACCAGTTCCCTCCCTTCCTGTTTCCTCCCCCACCCCTATCTGTACACATGCAACACACAAACACACACAAACACACCCATACACACACACACATACACATGCACCTAATTTGGTTAACTGCTCTTGCCTACACATCACAATATTCTAGTAAATATAGTTATATAATCAGCCCGCCAACAGGCTGACAGGAACGCATGGGAAAGGAGGGGGAGAAAATACAAAACAACACAAGAGAAAAAAAAAGAAGAAGAAGAAGAAGAGGAGGAGGAATGAAGGAAAGGAAAAAAATGAAGAAAAGAAAGAGTGGAATACTATGGAAACATTACTATTTTCATAAAAGTCACAGACGTTGCACGTAGCTTCAGACTGGTTTATTCAACGAAGTCTCAAAATATTCCCATTTTTGTAAATGTACATGTAGCTTCCCAGCCTTGGTCGCAAGGATTTTTTCCTCATTTATTAATTCAACAATAATCTTTTGCATCTTTTCTCCAGTGGGTAACTTATTTCCCGTTCTAGATTTAAAAATGATGTATTTTATTTAGATAATCAAAGTATTTACACATTTTGATCTATTTGAATAACCCGAGATTCCCCCAAATATATCTCTCCAATCCATATTCCTTAACTCATTTATATCAAAATAATTAATTATGAATTCCCATAACGGTTTCACTTTAACACAGTGTAAAAATAAGTGCAGATAAGTTTCAGGCTCATGTTGGCAGAAGGAACAAAGGCTGTCTGTTACAAAACCAAACTTCATTAAACGCTCCTTAGTGTAAACTACGCCATGTAACATCATAAATTGAAATTCTCTATATTTTCTTATCAATGTACACTTACTCGGTTTAATAGAAAGATCTTTTATTTCTTTGTTTGTATAATCATAGCTACTGTGGTCATCTTTAATTTGTAAAACATAAGATGACTGTAAATCACACACACACACACACACACACACATCACACAATCACACACACACACACACACACACACACACACACAACCGATACACAAAAGCCAGAACACACGTACATACACATCAATCCATTAAGTACAAAAAGTTGTAATGGAAAGACATACTTCGGCACACCATAACCATGCAAGTACACACTCGCAACACACGATAAGCATAGGTTACTCATTGAAAAAGAAGGAAAACCTTTCAAGTAATCGCCATGCAAACAGTGATTAATGATGTAAAAAGATAATTATAGATATGAATTTAAAAAAAAAATCAGGGAGAATAATTTCCTGTAGCTGAAATGTTTACAAATAGGATTACAACTACGCAAAACAATACTATAAAAAAAGTAATCAGTCAAAACAAAGGTCAAGTTTATTATGATACTGACCAAGCAAGGATAATTAGAATGTAATTATCAGCTAAAATAGCCCTAATTTCTTTGAGCAACAGATTTAAAATATCTTTCTTTACATAACATTTTAAAACTGTTTAACGACTAAACATTTTGTAAATCTTCAGATAGATTGTCCCAGACATCCTGTGCTTGCAGAAAGCAAAGGTAACATCCCATACACAAGAGTAAACGTCAACCTACTTGAAATCCTTCCTCGGGATCATTTAAGAAGTTTCTGTATAGATCCGGACACCCACAGATTGTTCAAACATTCTCTTCAGTTCTTTGCGATGAAAAGAATCAGTCATGGGACAACTCATTAAGCACGCATACCTTGGATGTAAATTATGACAAAAGCACCTTTCTATGATTATCCATTGACTAACATCTTCGTAAACCGCACCAGTCGTGCATTTATGTTGATCAACATCTTCGGGGAAAAACACAAGACAAGACAAGAGAAAGAAAGGTCCTCGGTAATGTGTCTTCTCTCTTTCCACCCTGTAGTGTATATCCAAATAGTCTACATCTGCTGTTTTCTTTTCTTCTCTTTTCTTTTTAATGTGCCTTTGAGCCTAATCAGAAATAAAGTGATTCCACCGTAGTGATAACTAAGACCGGAATTCTAGTTCGGGCTATGAAGAATCGATAATGCATGTTTAGTTGCCGTAGGTATCATGTGATTTAGTAGTTACAAATGCTGCTAAACTTGATTTTTTTTATATAGCTTAGAACAGAGTAGATTGAAGGGTAACAAGCAATTAAATCTTACCGTTATGTCATCTTTGCCAACTTTCTGTATAGTCGTAGTGATAACTAAGACTGGAATTCTAGTTCGGGCTATGAAGAATCGATAATGCATGTTTAGTTGCCGTTGGTATCATGTGATTTAGTAGTTACAAATGCTGCTAAACTTGATTTTTTTATAGCTTAGAACAGAGTAGATTGAAGGGTAACGAGCAATTAAATCTTACCGTTATGTCATCTTTGCCAACTTTCTGTGGTTATTTCGAAGGTGATTTTTCATTAGTTGACGATGTTGTTTAATGCATTACTGATTAGGATCCGTAATAACGCAATGGAGAGAGAAAATCATGAGAGAAAATGGCGGAACAATAATATTTAACAGTGTTTAACTCTGGGTATTATTTGACCGCCCGAAGATATATAATGAGGAAAATTATTATCACGTTACTATACGCAGTCTGCAGAGAAAGCTATGATTTGTAGAATTCTCTTTTGTCTATGTTTATTCATTTATTTCTATTTATCTATTAAAACATTTTTATTCAGGATTACATGATCAGGAAATGTATACTGATTTTCATCAAGGTCCTGAGATACAAATAATATGCGACCCTGCATCACAAAACAAACAAAAAGTCGCCAGATATGGATTTATAGTTGAGAGCAGATTCTTAGAGAGCAGACTCTATAAGCTTTAAAATGATGTATACCTAACTCAAATGGACTCTCCTAACCTATCTAAATTCTAGAAAGAAAGCAAACACTCTGGAAAAGTGTGAACTGAGAAAAGAGGCTCTGAAGTACAGAGTCTATTCAAGCGCTTAATCTTTACCAAGCCCTGCTAGCTGTGCAATGAAAGGGACAAAACACAGGAAGTAGACCACTGGAGCATCAACAATGAAGAGATTATCAGATTAAGCTGAATTTGAACTTGTTCTATCAACACATTTTGTCCATGATTAACGCCAACTATCAAAGCAGTAGAGTTACTCTGTCAAAAGTTAGCGGACACGAAAGTGAAGAGTGTCTAAAGGATTTCAAAAAATAAAATGAGAACTCTAAGACATATCTGATCAATCTATTCTCCCCCCCCCCCATGGGTTGTAGAAAAACTGCTGAAACACACTTTCCCATTCATGTTATGACCCCAAACTTACAAATAATGTAGAAGAAGGATAGCTTTATGGAAAATATGAAAAAACTCAAGATTGACTTGGTTGGCCCATTTCACCTGTTTGGAGTCCTCACGTAAAATCAATTGGTGCGACTTTTTGTTCGTTTTGTGATTCACAGTCACATATATGAAATAATTTACAATAAAGAATGATGCATGTTGAAAAAATTCCAAATCAGCCACAATTTCATCAAAGCAAACAAAATGCAAATTTAATAATAAAAGTGTTAATTTTATTAATTTTCGATTAAAAACAGATTAATTTATTTTAATGCATGAAAAAGAGAAACTCTTTCTCAGTTGAGACCCCCCCCCAAAAAAAACTACCGCATAGACATACACACAGCACGCGCGCGAGCACACATGCACACATATACACACACCCACCCACACACACACACACAACCTACACATTATACATACACATACAGACACACAAACAAAAACAACACAACACACCATCAACACACATATATTTATACACACAACATAACATACACAACACACAAACACACACACACACACACACACACACACACACACACACACACACACAAACCGATACACAAAAGCCAGAACACACGTACATACACATCAATCCATTAAGTACAAAAAGTTGTAATGGAAAGACATACTTCGGCACACCATAACCATGCAAGTACACACTCGCAACACACGATAAGCATAGGTTACTCATTGAAAAAGAAGGAAAACCTTTCAAGTAATCGCCATACTTACAGTGATTAATGATGTAAAAAGATAATTATAGATATGAATTTAAAAAAATCAGGGAGAATAATTTCCTGTAGCTGAAATGTTTACAAATAGGATTACAACTACGCAAAACAATACTATAAAAAAAGTAATCAGTCAAAACAAAGGTCAAGTTTATTATGATACTGACCAAGCAAGGATAATTAGAATGTAATTATCAGCTAAAATAGCCCTAATTTCTTTGAGCAACAGATTTAAAATATCTTTCTTTATATAACATTTTAAAACTGTTTAACGACTAAACATTTTGTAAATCTTCAGATAGATTGTCCCAGACTTGTGCACCTGCATATCTAAAAGATCTTTTAAAGCACTCCGGATTTGGTTTTGGAACAGTCACTTTTAAGGAATTTGCATTGCGAGTGTTCATTCCGTGTCGATCAAACACCATTTCAATGTCTTGACAAAGTCGATTAGGGGCAAGACCATGGATACACTTAAACATCAAAGTAGCCAATAAGTAATCCCGTCTTTGTTCAAGAGATTGCCAGGAAAGCTCTTTCATTAAATCTAAACCATGAGTAGTGAGAAAATCAAAATTCCCAGTAACAAATCGGGCTGCTCTCTTTTGCAATCGAACAAGTCCGGATTCATAACTAACACAACAACTTCTCCATACAGAGCATCAGTAACCAGTATAAGACTGAGTAAACATTTTGTAAAGGATATTCAGCAATTGAGCATTCAGAAACTTATGTATATACCAAGAGAATGAATTTCAAATGAAAGAGATGTGCAAAGTTTATTAACATGCTGTTTCTATATGATAGGTTCTTGTCAACTCCGATACCCAAATATCTTATGCTTTTTACTTGTTCAATATGATGATTTTCTATTAATATATTTCCAGACGAAGAAGATTTTAAAAGGATAACTTTAGTCTTAACAACATTAATTTTTAATCTATTATTTTCATACCACTTGCGTAATTCATTCAAATCTAGACTACTTTGCAATATAACAGTAGCCTGATTAAGATTTTTGTGGGAAACATACAATACAACACCATCAGCAAAAATACAACAGCGAGTTGATTTCAAATTTGTTATGATATCATTAATGAATACAAGAAATATAGTGGGGCCAAGTGTGCTCCCTTGGGGGATGCCTATTTTCATTTCTCTCATACTTGATAAAACACCATTACAAAAAACGACTTGCTTCCGACCTGATATGTAATTTGAGAACCATTTCAATTTGTTATCCGAAACACCATACTAGTACTTGGTCAGTTTGAATAACAAAAAATCATGGTCAATACAGTCAAAACATTTTGATATGTCTAGAAAACATGCTGCTACCATTTCATGTTAATCAAATGCTTCATACCAATCATCTGCTTCTTGATGAATGCAAGTATTTGTGGAATGATTAAGTAAGAATTCATACTACTCAATCGTAATAATCATCAATCGTTATAATCGATGGCAACATAAAGAGATATATAATAATTTATTATATATCTCTTCGAACCTTGCATCATGAGAAGAAAATTGAACCAGCAAAGCTTTGCCATCTATCTTTCTTATTGACACACGGATGCACAAAGGAATCATTGTTTACACTTCTAAAATAAGAAAATCCTTGAATATTAAATTATAACAATATCTATTATTTCGATATCACGCCAAATGCGCACATCCTGTGCTTGCAGAAAGCAAAGGTAACATCCCATACACAAGAGTAAACGTTAACCTACTTGAAATCCTTCCTCGGGATCATTTAAGAAGTTTCTGTATAGATCCGGACACCCACGGATTGTTCAAACATTCTCTTCAGTTCTTTGCGATGAAAAGAATCAGTCATGGGACAACTCATTAAGCACGCATACCTTGGATGTAAATTATGACAAAAGCACCTTTCTATGATTATCCATTGACTAACATCTTCGTAAACCGCACCAGTCGTGCATTTATTTTGATCAACATCTTCGGGGAAAAACACAACACAAGACAAAAGAAAGAAAGGTCCTCGGTAATGTGTCTTCTCTCTTTCCACCCTGTAGTGTATATCCAAGTAGTCTACATCTGCTGTTTTCTTTTCTTCCCTTTTCTTTTTAATGTGCCTTTGAGCCTAATCAGAAATAAAGTGATTCCACCGTAGTGATAACTAAGACCGGAATTCTAGTTCGGGCTATGAAGAATCGATAATGCATGTTTAGTTGCCGTAGGTATCATGTGATTTAGTAGTTACAAATGCTGCTAAACTTGATTTTTTTTTATATAGCTTAGAACAGAGTAGATTGAAGGGTAACAAGCAATTAAATCTTACCGTTATGTCATCTTTGCCAACTTTCTGTATAGTCGTAGTGATAACTAAGACCGGAATTCTAGTTCGGGCTATGAAGAATCGATAATGCATGTTTAGTTGCCGTTGGTATCATGTGATTTAGTAGTTACAAATGCTGCTAAACTTGATTTTTTTATAGCTTAGAACAGAATAGATTGAAGGGTAACGAGCAATTAAATCTTACCGTTATGTCATCTTTGCCAACTTTCTGTGGTTATTTCGAAGGTGATTTTTCATTAGTTGACGATGTTGTTTAATGCATTACTGATTAGGATCCGTAATAACGCAATGGAGAGAGAAAATCATGAGAGAAAATGGCGGAACAATAATATTTAACAGTGTTTAACTCTGGGGTATCATTTGACCGCCCGAAGATATATAATGAGGAAAATTATTATCACGTTAGTATACGCAGTCTGCAGAGAAAGCTATGATTTGTAGAATTCTCTTTTGTCTATGTTTATTCATTTATTTCTATTTATCTATTAAAACATTTTTATTCAGGATTACATGATCAGGAAATGTATACTGATTTTCATCAAGGTCCTGAGATACAAATAATATGCGACCCTGCATCACAAAACAAACAAAAAGTCGCCAGATATGGATTTATAGTTGAGAGCAGATTCTTAGAGAGCAGACTCTATAAGCTTTAAAATGATGTATACCTAACTCAAATGGACTCTCCTAACCTATCTAAATTCTAGAAAGAAAGCAAACACTCTGGAAAAGTGTGAACTGAGAAAAAAGGCTCTCAAGTACAGGGTCTATTCAAGCGCTTAATCTTTACCAAGCCCTGCTAGCTGTGCAATGAAAGGGACAAAACACAGGAAGTAGACCACTGGAGCATCAACAATGAAGAGATTATCAGATTAAGCTGAATTTGAACTTGTTCTATCAACACATTTTGTCCATGATTAATGCCAACTATCAAAGCAGTAGAGTTACTCTGTCAAAAGTTAGCGGACATGAAGTGAAGAGTGTCTAAAGGATTTCAAAAAATAAAATGGGGACTCTAAGACATATCTGATCAATCTATTCTCCCCCCCCCCCATGGGTTGTAGAAAAACTGCTGAAAACACACTTTCCCATTCATGTTATGACCCCAAACTTACAAATAATGTAGAAGAAGGATAGCTTTTATGGAATATATGAAAAACTCAAGATTGACTTGGTTGGCCCATTTCACCTGTTTGGAGTCCTCACGTAAAATCAAGGGGTGCGACTTTTTGTTCGTTTTGTGATGCACAGTCACATATATGAAATAATTTACAATACAGAATGATGCATGTTGAAAAAATTCCAAATCAGCTACAATTTCATCAAAGCAAACAAAATGCAAATTTAATAATAAAAGTGTTCATTTTATTAATTTTCGATTAAAAACAGAGTAATTTATTTTAATGCATGAAAAAGAGACACTCTTTCTCAGTTGAGACCCCCCAAAAAACTACCGCACAGACATACACACAGCACGCGCGCGAGCACACATGCACACATATACACACACCCACCCACACACACACACAACCTACACATATACATACACAGACAGACACACAGACAAAAACAACACAAGACACCATCAACACACATACATTTATACACACAACATAACATACACAACACACAAACACACACACACACACACACACACACACACACACACACAAACCAATACACAAAAGCCAGAACACACGTACATACACATCAATCCATTAAGTAAAAAAATTTGTAATGGTAAGACATACTTCGGCACACCATAACCATGCAAGTACACACTCGCAACACACGATAAGCATAGGTTACTCATTGAAAAAGAAGGAAAACCTTTCAAGTAATCGCCATGCAAACAGTGATTAATGATGTAAAAAGATAATTATAGATATGAATTTAAAAAAATCAGGGAGAATAATTCCCTGTAGCTGAAATGTTTCCAAATAGGATTACAACTACGCAAAACAATACTATAAAAAAGTAATCAGTCAAAACAAAGGTCAAGTTTACTATGATACTGACCAAGCAAGGATAATTAGAATGTAATTATCAGCTAAAATAGTCCTAATTTCTTTGAGCAACAGATTTAAAATATCTTTCTTTACATAACATTTTAAAACTGTTTGACGACTAAACATTTTGTAAATCTTCAGATAGATTGTCCCAGACTTGTGCACCTGCATATCTAAAAGATGTTTTAAAGCACTCCAGATTTGGTTTTGGAACAGTCACTTTTAAGGAATTTGCATTGCGAGTGTTCATTCCGTGTCGATCAAACACCATTTCAATGTCTTGAAAAAGTCGATTAGGGGCAAGACCATGTAAACATCAAAGTAGCCAATAAGTAATCCCGTCTTTGTTCAAGAGATTGCCAGGAAAGCTCTTTCATTAAATCTAAATCATGAGTAGTGAGAAAATCAAAATTCCCAGTAACAAATCGGGCTGCTCTCTTTTGCAATCGAACAAGTCCGGATTTATAACTAACACAACAACTTCCCCATACAGAGCAACAATAACCAGTGTAAGACTGAGTAAACATTTTGCAAAGGATATTCAGCAATTGAGCCTTCAGCAATTTACGTAATATACCAAGAGAATGAATTTTAAATGAAAGAGATGTGCAAAGTTTATTAACATTCTGTTTCTGTGATAGGTTCTTGTCTACTCCGATACCCAAATATTTTATGCTTTTTACTTGTTCAATATGATGATTTCTATAAATATATTTCTACACGAAGATTTTAAAAGGATAACTTTAGTCTTAACAACATTAATTTTTAATATGTTATTTTCATACCACTTGCGTAATCCATTTAGACTATTTTGCAATAATAACAGTAGCCTGATCAAGATTTTTGTGGCAAACATACAATACAACATCATCAGCAAAAATACAACAGCGAGCTGATTTCAAACTTGTTATGATATCATTAATGAATACAAGAAACATAGTGGGGCCAAGTGTGCTCCCTTGGGGGATGCCTATTTTCATTTCTCTCATACTTGATGAAACACCATTACAAAAAAAAAAAACCCGACTTGCTTCCGACCTGATAGGTAATTTGAGAACCATTTCAATTTATTATCCGAAACACCATACTTGGTCAGTTTGAATAACAAAAAATCATAGTCAATACAGTCAAAACATTTTGATATGTCTAGAAAACATGCTGCTATCATTTCATGTTAATTAAATGCTTCATACCAATCATCTGCTTCTTGATGAATGCAAGTATTTGTGGAATGATTAAGTAAGAATGCATGCTGCTCAATCGTAATAATCGTCAGTCGTAATAATCAATGGCAACATAAAAGGTGCTGAATTTTCTAATTTTGCCAAGTTGATGCAATGTTCAATCATGAAATATTTTCTCTTTATAGGTTTTCAGTGTATTCTCTTTCAGGTAAAGAGTGTGTACGCAAACGGGAGTTTTGAGGGGCCGGCTACAGCCCCTATACCTTCTTCTCTCTTTTCTATATAGCTCCACTAATAAAGATCACGACTTGTTTCCTGTCCTATCACGTCTAATTGTGTTACTTCAGACTATGAATTTCTCAAAGTTATCGGATTTTTGTTTTGCTTTGTTTTTGTTTTTGTTTTTTTATGGGGGGGGGGGGGCTAATCTGTTACTGTTTAACCAGTAAAAAGTTTGTGGATGTGACGTGGAAAACCATTTCAGAAAGTCTCACGACATAATATATATCTCTTCGAACCTTACATCATGAGAAGAAAATTGAACCAGCAAAGCTTTGCCATCTCTCTTTCCTATTGACACATGGATGTACATAGAAATCATTGTTTACACTTCTAAAATAGGAAAATCCTTGAGTATTAAAGGATAACAATATCTTTTATTTCTATATCACGCCAAATGCGCACATGTGCTTGCAGAAAGCAAATGTAACATGGGTATACACAAGAGGAAACGCCAACCTGCTTGAAATCCTTCCTCGGGATCATTTAAGCAGTTTCTGTATAGATCCGGACACCCACAGATTGTTCAAACATCATCTTCAGTTCTTTGCGATGAAAAGAATCAGTCATGGGACAACTAATAAGTAACGCTAACCTTGGACGTAAAGTATGACAAAAGCACCTTTCTATGATTATTCATGGACTAACATCTTCGTAACCGCACCAGTCGTGTATTTGATCAACATCTTCTGGGAAAAACACAACACAAGACAAAAGAAAGAAAGGTCCTCGGTAATGTGTCTTCTCTCTTTCCACCCTGTAGTGTATATCCAAATAGTCTACATCTGTTGTTTTTTTTCTTCTCTTTTCTTTTTAATGTGCCTTTGAGCCTAATCAGAAATAAAGTGATTCCACCGTAGTGATAACTCAGACCGGAATTCTAGTTCGGGCTATGAAGAATCGATAATGCGTGTTCAGTTGCCGTGTGTATCAAGTGATAAAGTAGTTACAAATGCTGCTAAACTTGATTTTTTTAAAGCCTAAAACTGATAGATTGAAGGGTAACAAGCAATTAAATCTTACCGTTATGTTATCTTTGTTGTGGTTATTTCAAAGATTATTTTTTCAATAAATGAAGGAAAGATATTATTCAGAGGGGTGAAGGTTCAGGTGTGAGTTTGTAGAGGGAGACAAAGTGAAAAAACTCACACATGATTTTTCAATAGTTGACGACGTTGTTTATAATTCATCACTGGTTAGGATCCGTGATAACACAATGGAGAGATAAAATCATGAGAGAAAATGGCGGAACAATAATATTTAACTCTGGGGTATCATTCTTTGATCGACCGCCCGACGATACAATGAGGAAAATGATTATCACGTGACTACGCAGTCTGCAGAGAAAGCTATGATTTATAGAATTATCTTTTGTCTAGATGTCTGTCTCTTGGGATCCTTATTTGTGAAATAATTGTTGCTTTTAGCATCTTCACTCGAATAATCTCAATCTCTGTTGTAAACCTACCTGACTTTACAGGTTAGGACTATAGAGGAAACCGTTGCCATAACCACAAGTGCGTCGACACCAATGGACAGGACCAGTGTAAACAGCGAGATGCGATCCCAGCGTCTAAGCTTCCATTTTCACTTGGTCTTCAGCCGTGGCGGATCCAGAGGGGGGCGCAACCGGCGCACGCCCCCCTTTATTTTTCGTTAAAAACAAAAGAAAAAAAAGAAAAAAAAAACATGAAATGAAACCCGGAAGTGGCACCAGAAATATTAGTCACGCCCCCCCCCCCCCCTTTACAGAATTCCTGGATTCGCCCCTGTTCAGTTACCCACCTCCTATATATACCTGTAGAAGGCATGTCTTATACCGTCAGGTTACTATCATTTAAAGGCGGTGAGATAGCTTATGTCAGAAGCGCGTCTGCCCCTCTATCCAAAGGACCCCGGTTCGATTCCCGGATCCCACTGAGCAATGTTGTGTGTAATCATGCAGTCCCCTCTGTAGTAAGAGGCAAAACACTCTGTCCCTCAGATAGGACATAAAGTGAAGGTCCCGTGTGTGAGAGAGTCAAAACTCATGCACGTAAAAAACCCGTCATTTATTCATCGCAAAGAGCACGGTTTTTAACCCGGTGAAGTGGTCCCGCCTTACATCCAACTGGACACCATGAAAAACGAGTTATTGCAGCTGAATATGGTCCATCCATCCAGCTATCTTTTAAGATGGAAATGAAACAAACAAACAAACAAACTAGAGCGTGCGTTTCCTTTAATTGAGTTTTCCTTCCCTCCCTTTTTTATTCAAATCTTATATCTTAACGGTGATTTCAATGTTAGCGTTGAACACTCTTCTTTAAAACTTTGCTAGTCAAGTAGACGGTCCCATAGACCATGTACATAACTTGGAAAAGTTGTTCAGTACGATGTACAAGGGTTTTGATGTTGTTGTTGTTGGTTCGTGTTCAAGATGGGTATTGAAGTAAAGTTGGCTTGGTTGCCACCTCGGTTACCATAGGCAACTGTTATTGTTATCTTAGTTAGCATGATCATGTGATTAGCATATAAACAATATGTAAAATGCTAATTTCAATCCAGGAAATCATTAAACGTGGAAAATAGAATTTTTCAAGGGTTTCTATATGACGAAGAATTCATTTATAAAAACAGTTCCCATTTAAAATAAAATAATGCTAGTAACTTAATATCTTAATTAGTATGATAAGCTAATTTGCATATACAGTCTTATAGAAGGTACCATATGTTATGAATATTATACTTATGACATTGAAAAGTTGTAGAGGTTTTTCGTTGTTGTTGTTGTTGTTCCATGTTCTACATGGATATGGAATTGAATTAAGCTTACTTGCCACCTTGGTAGCCTTGGGCAATTCTTTGCATCTGGAGTCACCCCTCAGACTGACACTCACGAATCATACAGCCTACTAATTTTACTTTGAAAAAATGTCCATGGGTCATGCAGCCCATTACTCTGAGTTCGACACTATAGCAGGTAAAAACAGCCCACGAGTTTGACATTACAACACGAGGCTTGAGTGTGTTGGTCTCGTGGGCCTTGTTTGCTTGGTGATGAAGTCATGGGCTGTATGAATCTTTGACTGTATGAATCGTGCACCATAATTATGAGTCATCTGTGTCAAACTCGTTACGTGCACCCGTAATATGTTGCCAGTTTTAATCCTTGAACCTGAAAACACGCATAATACAACTTTCCAAGGGCACTCTATGACGAGGAATCCATAGTAATAAACCATCTGTAACAACAGTATCCACTTTGAAATGATGTTAGTGTCGTATAGATATCATAATTATATTATATTACATTATAATACATGGTCATTGTATGTGATATGTTGCTAGTTTCAATTCAGGAGGCCTTGACACAGGGATAATACGACTTTTTAAAGATTTCTAGGACAATAAATCCATTTATAACACCAATTCCAAATGAAAATGGTGCAGTTGTCTTAAATATTATCATAAGCATTTAAGTTTTTTTTTTTTTTTTTTCGTTCCAGTTTAAGGTGGCTATTGATGTACTGGAAATTAAGCTGTAAGATTTCAGCTTTGATAGTCTTACAATACAAGAGCCCCAAAACACCAAAGCAAATTAATGCGTCCTGTATGGAGCCCCAGACAGTATTCCTAAAAAGAAATTATCCATGATCCTTTTCAGTTCAACAACGCCATAATGGGTGGGACACTTTATAGAGCTGCTGCCTTGTGCCCCGCACAGGGTAAAATAACTGGCTTTAGTATTTTGGGTATACTCTGCTGTGTACTATACACCACTTCCATTGCAAAAGAAATATATAGACATGACCCTTTTCAGCTGAATAACGCCATATGGGTTGGGCGCTCTGGGCCTATGCAATACAGGAGAAAATTACTGGCGTTGCTGTTTTCATAATAAGTACCCCCAAAGGCACAAAATCCACCAACTTCGGCTCGTTGGTTGAATAAATGTATTTTTGAGGCCCTCTTTTATGACCCCTTAGTGTGATAGGTTTACGGTGCAGGATGTGATTTGACAGTTAGTCATTTTATTGACCCTTGACCATGGACTACATGTAGTCTGAAGAGACCATCAAAGCTTGTGACTCTCATCGGCTAAATAAATCTTCAGGCCCTGTTGGCCCGGTCTGAGTCTGTATGCCAAAGCATCTTTTTAGTGTGTTTGCATGTATACACAGTTCCTGCAATGTAACTGCTTCTCGCCGGGAGCAGCTACAGGACACGGACTATGGGAGACTGGAAGTGATGCATGTAGTTTGATTTATTTAGTTTAATTGATATTTATTTCCATTTCATTTGTTCACAAAAAGAATGTATACATTATGCAACCATTATCTTATATTTTCTAAAAAATACATGATAAAGTGATGAAGTACAATGAACTATGCATGCAGTTTCATTCATTCATTCATTCATTTTTTCCATCTCCAACAAAACTTGTAAATACAATCTTCTTTTCACATAATATAAAAGTACATATATATGTCAACATTACAAAATATGATGAATGAAATAAGGATATACAATTGATAGGATGAAAGAAAAAGCACAAAAGAAAATCATTCTGAAGTTTAAAAAATGGTGGATATGGGGAGGAATGCTGAAAAAAAGCAATGCTTGTAGGGTGCTTCCCCCAACATAGTCGAACACTTATACATATATCATTGATCTTCTATTTTTGTGCATGAAATTAAATTTACAAAATGAATTAGACGAACTAAGAATAAAAACCTAACTAGCCCTAGACAGACACCCAGACAAATCCCAACATTAAGTCGCTGCCATGCAGAAAATAGAATAGGAGAGAGGAGAGAGAGAGAGAGATGAAGAAGAATTGATAAAATGGTTGGAAAATAGAGAAAGAAAAAAAACAATGTCGCTAGTGAAGACAAAAAGTGATGAATGAACGGAGCCACAAAGCTATACGCATAATATTAAAGAAAAATTAAAATCAAATATTCTGGTACTTTTACAGTCATTGAGTTTCATTCAATAACCAAGATAATAAAGTAAACACTTGAAAGATTGACAAACAAAGTATTAAAATGGAAAAGAAAGGCGTGGGTCACCGGAGACATAATATTAACTAAATGTCAACCTGAGTATTAATTCCCATATAACCCCCCCCCCCAAAAAAAAAGAGAGAATAGCATAAGAAACAATAAATAGCATAAGAAAACAATATTTTCGAATACCCCCCAAAAAAGAAGATACAATTAAATACGATTTTAAATCAAAACACTGACAACTACAGTGTTACAAGCTATACAGACACATGGATTGAGCCGTGTGAACCCGGAAAGACAATACAATAGTACATACATAAAAATATTCGTACCCAGATAAACTCTATAATAAGCACATTCATGCACGTGACTGGTTTTATTATTGAAAAACAGGACTTATGTACAGATCTATGTGGGGTCTAATTAAAAAGGAAATAACTAGAAAGTGAGAAATACTTTCATAAGTGATGGTGTAGAAAGTTTAATTGTTTTATTGACAGTATTTTTTGGCAATCTTTAATCTTTTAAATGCCTTTCTTCATTTGCGTTTTCAGTTCAGAGGATATTCACTCTCCTTGAGGTCATCGAGAGGATAGACCAACATGAGCGGCTGTTCATTCAGATTGCAGAGCGCTAGCACAGCAGGTTGCTTTGCAAATAAACATGGAGGTTGGTGAAGACACTGCTCTGCCACCGTTACCCTGCGAGAGTAAGGCAGCTTTCCATGAGCGCAACAGCCTTTTGGAGATTTTTTTTTTCTGTGCTGCCAGATAGATAATGGTGAGCATTCTTTTGGAAAGTGAGGCTCATATGTGTCATTTTTCTGTCCTTTGACCTCTGTCCTCTGTAATCTTTTTAAAATGTTTAATCAAGTCAATTAAATAATGGCGAACGTACTATTAATATGAAATTCAATGTTATGAATATGAGAAATTAGGTTTTAATGATACAAAAAATCAGGAATTATCTATCTACCTCACCTGATTGTTTGATTTTGATCAATGCTCTCACTTACTTAAGCATATCATCTTTTCAACTCTTTTTCAGGCATGTGTCCTCAGCCTCAGTTAAACCTAACGACAGGCGGTGTGTGGCAACTCTCTGAAGAAGATTGTGGGCCATTAGATCAGAAAGACCTGCACGAACAAGGCTACAACAAGTTTGGCACAAAGGGGACATCTTCGTTCGCAGAGTTACGTGGTTGACATGCTGTCGTCACAAGTACTATTTCCAGTAAGTCAAGTCAAGCCCTCTTCAAAGAGAGATTCATTTACTTGTTGAGAGACTCTTGTTTTAAATTTAGGACAAGTTTGTTTTTGAACAGCAAGTTTGTTCTTCGTTTGATGAGCTGTAGATTAAGTACCGGCACAATACTGATATCTATATGTTGACCCCATGGGAATGATATTGTCTTAGAAAAATTAAAAAGGATTATAAAAGAATAAATTGAGAGCTGAACACAATATGAGAAAGAAAAGCGGAATTATTCGGCACCAGACCTCCCAACCATTCTGAATTTTGAGGAATTTCCTACTTATTGTGCTCATTTTTATACACATTGCTATGGGAACTGCTCTTTCTTTCCCACAGTAGTTTTGAGCCAAATCATTCCATTTTTTCAGTCAGAAAGGTTGAGAGGTATGCAGTCAGAAACATATTGTTTGTTTTTGTTTTGCTGTTGTTATATCCCATTGCATGCCACGCTGTGGTACTAGAGGTACAATGTTATTGGGTTGTTTGCCATCTTTGTTATACCAGTTGTAGTCCATGCACCTATATTTAAAAGCTTTAGTAAGTGAATGTAACATACGGATTTGACATGATTTCCCTGTGTGAGTTTTGAAAAGCAATACCTAGATACTAATGTCATAAAATGTCCATGGTATTTCAATTTCCAATCATGAAATGTGTATGTATACTAACGAGATAGCATTTATTTCTTTATCATCTTTTCTTCATAATTTCAGACATGATACGTTTGTACGCGCCAGCAAAGGGATGCAAGATACCAGCGAGAAAGACACCACAAACTGGGCTAGCCGTTGGATTACTAACTCGCGTGATCATAAAGGAAACAGGCAGGCGAGGAGGCAGACAAAGAGTGTGCAAGATTCACCAGCTGGAAATGGAGAAAGTAATTGACTGTCACCTTTGTGATTGTAGACTGAGGTGGGATGTTAGTCACGTTCAGTTACGTTTCTTTTTTTTTTATATGAAGAAAGTTATGTGTATTTTCTTGAATAAAAGGGAAGAGTGAAAGGATTGATAACACAAATGTAAAATTATATGCCTATGAACTCGGGAACCTACAGTTTTAAAAGCTTTAAAGCTTTTATGTAGGCCCCATCATATTTCTTATACTTACTAGTGACATTTTCACACGATATGACCTTGTACATTTGTGTCAAGTATATTTTCTTTTTCTTTTCTTCTACAATCAAAAGACATGATTGTATATATTTTGTATTCTTGTTTTGTTGTCAATAATTTTGTAATGTCATCATTGAGAAATGGAAATATGAAATAAATTTGAACTTGAACTTGAACTTGAACAATACTTAAATCTAAGCGTTGCAAAATTTAACTTTACTGTAAAATCAAATCATGTATTGAAAATTTGTTTATAATTTGCATTTTATTTTATTTCCTTAATTTATTTTTGCATACGGTCATCGTAGAAAATAAATCATTATTAAATGTTAAAAGAGCATCACAGTGATAATGATTTTTTTTTTGTTTTTTTTACATGCATTGTGAATACGTTTGTTACTTCATGTGCCGGTCTCCCCTTGATATATAGTCTAAAACTAAGTTTTATGCTACATCAACTTAGTCTACTCAGATTTAAGTTCTTTGTGTTCCTCCACTCCTCTCAACTTAACTTTGCATCAGGATTGCGTTCTTTCGTAATGCATTGTACACATGTAAATCATTATTGTCCATACTTCTGTCAGCTTTTGAAAGTGTCCTCACTTCTTGTGCCAATGGACCGTTTCTAAAATGTATTTTGATTTATGGATATTTCTTTGCCAACATTTCATTCACCTGCTCCCTTCCATTGTGTTCCATAGGCAAAGTTCCATAGTTGTTGCAAGTGCGGGCAAGCCTGCGGCAAGCTTTGTGGCCGTAAAAGGCAACTTTTTGCGAATAAGGCATTCATAAAATCTTAATACATTACAGAACTGGTCTGTTGTAAAACATGTCGCTTTGTTGTTGTTTTTTTAAACATGATTTTGTAAACATTTACATGAGAGAAATCTGTGTTTCCACTGTGGAAAACAATTATTTCCCTTTCAATCCAGCTATATCCAATATAAAAAACCCACTTTCCACACTAAATGTACTACTACATTGTAAATGTCCCTGATTGCACCGATATTGGTCCCATTATGGTGAACATGGATATCATATGGGTCCAATATGGGGCAATCCGGGGAAGATACGGGACTGACATGACAAAGACTGTGTTAAACCCATACATAACCCATTTTGCCCATATGGGCCCCAGACAGGATGTATACAGTGTAAAATACATGTGGGTCCCATATGGGTCAAGTGGGCAAATAGGTGAAAATAGGGACCACATGGGTCCCTTCTGGTAGGTATGGGGAAAACATGGGGATAATCTGACAAAGCCCATTTCAAACCCATGTATAACCCATTTGGCCCTTATGGGCCCCCAGACGGACTGTACAGTGCAAAATATACATAGGTCCCATATGGAAAACTCGCATGGGGGCCCACATACCAAGCCCACATAAACCCACATTTAGCCCATATGGGCCCCAGATATTTTTCGACCTGGGTAGTACAATGTAAGACTCTGACGGAACAAGGATTTTCATGGTAGAGATATGTTTTGTCATTTTCAGTGCTCTCGACCAATCACAGAACAAGAAATAATTTGTGAGGGATACATTCATTAGGACCTTCTAACCTATTACTAGCATGTAATGAGCGGGCAGCTCTTTATAAATATTCGAAGTTTTGACATGACATGACTCTACGGACATTTTGAACAAAAATGCAATCCTACACCATCATCTCATTAGTATACAAAGAAAATAATAAGCAAATATACTGGAACAAAGCTAGAGTGATAACCCCTCATCCAAATCACATATGTCTTGCTGTGTTGGTCAATCATATGACTGAGTGCATTTTTACAAGTGTTTTTGTGGTATGATTCGTAATCAATTTTAATTAATGTTTTCAATGTCGTATAATCATTCCACTTTGGCTAATTATGTATTCATATCACTAATTTGATAGCTTCTGACAAAATAATCACAGACATCACTTGTCAATTCATGCAACAACATTTCACCTTGCTTCATGCAAAATTTCAAGTCAGTCAACTCAAACCAACCGGTTGCGATACATCATTAATAGTTATAAACCTGAAAACAAGCAGAATTTTGAAAAAAAAGCCAACAAAAACAACAAACAAACAAACAAACAAAGAAAGGTAATGCAACGGCATCACTTATCACACACAACGCGTACGGTCTCCCTGTCCAATTTCATAATATCACAGTCTCTCCAAGGACACCCAAGCCCTACAATGGTATCATGGAGAAAACGGAACAAGACAAAACAGAATGAAGATAACGAGGGGGGGGGGGCCCTGCCCCTATGATCTCTACGCTAATCACTGATTGGACTAATGTTTAACTACGTCACACGCCAGGGCAGTCTTCTGTATGAATTATTCATTAGTTGATCCACCAAACAGTACAGTCTGGCTGGAAACACGTTCGATTGGCAGCACACGTACTGTACGTACGATTGTACATACACACCAAAGAGATACGGCTGCGACGACATGCCTGGCGTGGCCTGGCGTGGGAAAACGTGAATTCTACGTGCGTGCTGTCCCAACGGCGGCGAAATGGATTCCGACTCAGATCACGATGACTTTGTGTCCTACGGAACACCGTTAGAAGTTATCGAAGAAGGTAGTATGTTTTGATAGATGCTGAGGAACATGTACGTCTCGAACTTTTTCATAAATATCATATTTACAATCATTCTAACGCTTTAAGCGATGCTTTATTCATTGTTTTGTAGTCCCGCTCGTTAATTTCCATGTCATGTCACTGCAACTCGAGTTTGACTGGTGACGGTTCAGTCAGTGCCAGTGGTGTAAAGTTCACGATAGAACTAGATTACTAGAACTTTGTAAATTGGTAGATTTAGTGTTTGGTCGTAGGTAATGGTAGGACTTAAGAAGTGTAGTAAGATTTAGACGTCGTCAGGGCTTATAAAAGTGTAACCGCAGCAGCGACCCCATACGGACAAATACGTGTGTTACAGCGCCCCGCGACGGGGTTAATAAAATAGTGTAACCCCGTCGCGCGGCGCTGTAACACAGTAACAGCGCCCCGAAGCAACCCATGCAATTTTAGGAAGCACTCAAATGCACTGCAACACGTAAACAACTCACCGCTCAAAAGGACACTTGGATTCGCAACGAAAAGCCACATGATATAAGACCAATATTGTTGAACAATAGAAACGACTATGTATTTCTCACCATTACCTCCGAAAACAGGATAAATAGTCATCTTTGAGACCGTCTACTCGAGATACTGTCCGTTCAACGTTTTGAACGTATCACGTAAATATACTGATCTGCGCATGCGCAAATGAATATCAGTTCGGGAAACCCACTCACAAGGGGGGCCCCTCCTTATAAGTAACCCGTCCCCCTTATAAGTAACCCCGTCCCCCTTATAAGTAACCCCCGGGGCACCCCTTATAAGGAGTCTCCACGCTTTTTTGCAATGCAATGGAAAATGAAAGGACTGCGGCAATTCGCTTGATTATGTCCATAAAGCTTCACAAGTTTCCTAGTTACTCACGAAATTTGAGCAAAATCGGTTTGAGGCATCATATCTAAAATCATGGATTTAAATGCGATGTCAAACGACCCATGCGAATGCTGAAATGCGAGCGATTACTGGCGTGAGTGTCGCCAGGCGCGGCGGCGCGGCAATGCTTGAGTGCAGACGTGGCGACTCGCGGCGGCGCGGCAATGCTTGAGTGCAGACGTGGCGACTGAGTCTACTCAGTCGCCACGTCTGCACTCAAGCATTGCCGCGCCGCCGCGCCTGGCGACACTCACGCCAGTAATCGCTCGCATTTCAGCATTCGCATGGGTCGTTTGACATCGCATTTAAATCCATGATTTTAGATATGATGCCTCAAACCGATTTTGCTCAAATTTCGTGAGTAACTAGGAAACTTGTGAAGCTTTATGGACATAATCAAGCGAATTGCCGCAGTCCTTTCATTTTCGCGTTGCATTGCAAAAAAGCGTGGAGACTCCTTATAAGGGGTGCCCCGGGGGTTACTTATAAGGGGGACGGGGTTACTTATAAGGGGGACGGGTTACTTATAAGGAGGGACCCCCCTTGTGAGTGGGTTTCCCGAACTGATATGCATATTTTACGTCATCTGCCATATGTACAATGTTGCTCGTATTTGGTTCTCGGTCTCATTTAATAAAGGACACCTGTTCGTACCAATACCATAGGTATCATGGAGTTCAAAAATGCTCTAGGTGAAGTAGAGGAGGATGCAAAAAGAATTAAGTTCAAAGTGGAGCAAATAGAAATTATCGAGAACGCAGTGAAACAGAATGACACCTTCCTAATGTTGCCAACTGAGTTTGGCAAGAGTGCTTGCTTTGGTTTCATCACCGAATCTTGGAAGTTGGATAAAGCAGGGCTGCACACTAACCCATTTTTTTTTCTGCCGGTCCAACCTGTCTCTGTCGGATCAGTAAATATCCATTTTTCCTCCCCATTTTTGTACTGGTCGGAACAGAAAATTTACTGGTCAACAACAACCTGAAAAAGCATTAACCGGCTTGCAAATTTATTTTCATGTTTTTGTCGACAATAATATTACCTCCCCCCCCCCCAAAAAAAAAATACATTTTGCAAATAAATATTTTGTAAACTCAAGTGCCTTGTTTATGGATCATTTCCTTGAGAAGGAACAAAAAGGAATCATTTGTGAATTGTTTTGTTGATACAAAAAGGAAGTGAAAAAAAAAGAAGGGACTGAAATGCGGTTTTTAACTTTCCTCCGAAAATTTCTTCCCGTATCTTACAAGTATGCGTTCTTGAAAGTACACTGCAGGGTCAAATTTGTGATGCTTTGTACTCCTATCTCTTCTTCGTGTATAGAACCATTTTAAAAGAATTGAATGTTTGTGAATTAACATGTTAAATGATTATGAACAAAATCAGATTGTATCAAATGCGTTTGTGACTCTTTGTCAACATCAGCGCACGTAGAGTAACACGCGTTACTTAAGTTGCTGCGCTTTTCACATTTTTGGTGCTCAGCTGGATTGTAATGATTACATGAATTATTTTTGCTGTATAGTATTTTCTGATGCACGTGCCAGAAGGGGTTCTGTATTTTTCTCCCGATAATCTTTTCGCATTTGTGCATGCGCTCTTGAAAGGTATATACGGCAGCATACGGCATCAGGGTCGAATTCACGATCCTTTTTGCGCTTATTTCTACCTCGTGATATCAGCGGGATTGTGACGATTTCATGAACTTTACTTCGGATCACTGTTCGGATGTAATCTGTTGTGATGAACACACCAGAATGGTTGACAATGCGCCCTTTATTTTGCTCCGATAATATTTTCGCATTTCGTAAATGCGTCCTCTCGGATTAGAAGAAATGATACGGCCGAATTCATGATTCTTTTTGCACCTCTTGTTCTCCTCAAACTTCAACGGGATTGTGATGATTTCATGAATCATTTTGGCTGTAATTTTTATAATGCACGCGCCAAAAGAGGTTTAAAATGTGTCCTATTTTTCTCCCGAATTTGTGCATGCGGTATGCGTTTTTGAAAGATACACAGCATGCAGGGCCAAATTCACGATCCTTTTTGCGCCTATTGTTTCCTCAAATTTCAACGGGATTGCCATGATTTCATGGATTATTATTCGGCTATAATCTTAATGATTCACATGCCAAGAGGGGTTGAAAATGTGTTCTTTATTTTTCCCCGATAAAATCTTCGAATTTCGTAAATGCGTTCTTGAAAGATCATAACACGGCCGAATTCATGATCCTGTTTGCGCCTATCAATTTAATATCAGCGGGATTGTGATGATTTCATGAATTCCTACGGCTGTAATCTTTTACTTTGCACACACCAAAAGGGGTTGAAAATGTGTCCTTTTATACTTTTTACAGATAATCTCTCCCACATTTCGTAAATGCGTGTCTTCTCGGATTAGAAGGTATTCACGGCCGAATTTATGATTCGTTTTGCGCCTATTGTCTCCTCAAACTTTAACGGCATCGCGGTGATTTTATGAATTATTTCGGCTCTAATCTTTTGTGATGCACACACCAGAAGGGTTCAAAAAACATTCTTTATTTTTCTCCCGAAAATCTCTTCGGAATTATTCATGCGTTTTTTGAAAGACAGTATTCAGGGCCGAATTCGATATCCTTCTTGCGCCTATCGTTTCCTCAAATTTCAATGGGATTGCCATGATTTGATATTCGGCTGTAATCTTGATGATGCACCACCAGAAGGGGTTGAAAATGTGTCTTTTATTTTTCCCCCTATAATCTCTTCGCACTATTTGAATATCACGATTTTTTTTGCGCCTATTTCTATAACTCAGATATCAGCAGGATTGCGATAATTTCGTGAATTCTTTCGGCTGTAATCTGTTGTGATGCACGCACAAGAAGGATTGAAAGTAGTTTTTTTTCCCGATAATTTCTTCACATTTGTGCATGCGTTTTTGATAACCAACATGGCATGCAGGACCGAATTCAAGATCCTTTTCGCGCCTACTGTTTCCGCAAATTTCAACGGGACTGCGATGATTTTATGATTTTTTTTTTTTTTTCTCGTCACATTTTGTGCATGCGTTCTTGAAAGGTACACAACAGGACAAATTTTGTTATCCCTTTTGTGCCTATCTTCATTATGAGACCATTCTGAAGGAATGAAATGAAAACAAACGCAATCAGATCTTTATACTGCTGTAATTTTTTCAATTTTTCTAAAAATCTGCACAAGTAAACTCGTTCTAACATGTCATCTGCCACGCTGCTACAAAGCCGGGCTCGGATCATGGGTTAAAAAAAGGCATGAGTGAAATGACCACAGAAATGCGTGCGCCTCTACGAATACATATTCCTTGTCTGATGGCATGACCGCCGATCGCAAGCAAACGAACGATGTAAACGCGTTGGGGAATACCGGCATGCATTTCAGTAGTATTGTACATACACGTATGTATAAGGCTTAAAAGGGTATTGATCAAGCAAGACAACATCAAAAAAAAAAAAAAAAAAGCCATGGGGAGCAATGGAATACAATCCCAATGACCATGTGGATGGATCTGAAAGGGTTACTTTCTAGTTTTTCATTAACCAATCCATTATGCCTTTAAGATGAAAGCCAATCTAAAATTTTATCAATTTCACGACAATGATAAAAAAAATCCAGCAGAACAGTGCAAAAATGATAAAATCGGATAAAAAATAAGGAAGTTATGACATTTGAAATTTCAAAAATTTTCAGAAGACACTTCTTGTCCCATTGCTATGAATGAATGAATGAATGAAATGAATGAATGAAATGAATGAATACTCAAGAGTCAATTTTATTGATCTGTATGTCACAGTACATAGAAATTTAGCTTCCAATTCTTCCATTTTGTTACACACAATAATTATGAAACACACACGCACGCGGACACACACACACACATACACACAATCAAACAGAAAGTGACAAGCCTGACAGAAAAAGAAAGACAGGAAGGATCTCCTCTCATGCGGTAGTAAGTCTTTGGAAAAAAAAAAAGGTCTCAATAAATAATCAAACAATTCTCAACTATTGGAAATAAACAAAACATGTATGTAACAGAAGTGTATTCAATTCAAATCACAGTAGAAAATAAACATGAAGCAAAAATGAATATGAGTCCCCAAGAAGCAGAGCTTGTGAGTGGAGCCCATTGTGAATGTACAACATTAAAACTATAATGTACAGTGTGAAAGGAAACTTGATCTATAGATGAGACTTCTGGGGCATTGCCTCTGCAGACTGGGGAAAAAAATCAAAAAAAAAAAAACCAAAACATACCCTCTATCATGAAAATCACCTGTTATTTTCTTAATCCTTCACATCTCCAGATGTTCATTATGTGTGCACTTCCTTTATTGCAAATAAATAATGAACCACACATTCGAAATGTGCTTAAAAAACGAAATAAATAAGTGCCGGTAGGCCCGATAGTAAATCATCGCCCAGCATGCATTCTATTTGTTACGTCTCATGAATATTCATTTCCGTTCTCAGCGAGCTTTCCGTTTTTTTTCCACACGCATACATTGCATATTACAGTATGTGCTACGTTTTATCCACATTAGCGCATGCGCTGTGTAAGTCGTACTACAATACGAAATGCGGTAGGACTATAAAAACCTCGGATAAACTCTTTCACAGGGCTCTCAAAACAGATCATATTGTAAATCGACTTCGCCTGCCGTGATTGTAAGTATCTTATCTAAGAGTAAGGCTACTAATTTCAGTATAAAACCCTGTATTTTGGTCTCTGGTCACGTAAATGCTTAGCCATATCAGGTGCTTCCGTGACAGGTATAGGTTTGCTGTGCGACCCCTTTACGGTACGTATTTGTCCGTATGGGGTCGCTGCTGCGGTTAATAAAAGTGAAGACCAAAAAAGTATGTGTGTGTCAAACGATGTCGTATGATGGAGGCCGCGCCGTCTCTCCTGACTGGGCATGGGCGACACTAGTAGTATACTTGGGTGACCCGCACCTCGTCATAGTTAATGTTTGCGCATATTTGAATCACATTTCGCCACTGAAAGTCTTTGAAATCCAACTCACATACAGGAAAAATGCTGAAAATTCCAATGAAATCACAAGTTCACTGATCGATATCGAAAATTTGCTGCTATCGTCGTCAAACGCGAACGATGCGAAAAAGTTGCACGCTGAGGAAGGGGCCCGCAACTCGTCACCCGCGCTCCCATAGACAAAGCACGTAAAATACGTGTGCGGGTGACCGTGATGCTCCCATAGACATACACGTAAAAGATGCGTGCGGGGACAGTGGTGATACGTATAACACGTATTCCGATTAAATTTCAGATTTTCGCGAAAAACTGTTCGGTTTTCACTACAATTTGCTTGGTTGTGGTAGTCCTGCCAAATTTCAAGCGTACTGAACACAGTCCCGGGCGTAAATTTTTGTTTAGTGCGCTTAAAACAATTTTAAGCGGGGTGACGGTATTCGGGCCCCTGACGAGGTGCGGGCACCTCACTATACTTTTAATAATAGTACAGACATGACAGCGCTGCAGCTGCGTGCATGCACAATACAATAGCTAGGGACTTTTCGATTAGGTGAATGAGAAGGATGTGACGCCGAGTGCAGGCGAATATCAAGGCGTCACAGCCCGGCCCCACAATCACATTGAGCTGCTGCTTAAAAACATTACAATTTTGGGCATCACGTCTCATGGTGTCACTTCTCCTGGCGTAACTCGTGTGCAGTAGGCTACCTGTGCCTTTTGGCTTACTGGCTTGGGTGCATATAATGCATCACGGGTTACCCCGGGGGTACCACGTTGTGTAGCGCCACCTCACGTGCACTCGAGGAGAGCCGCAGAGAAATGCATGCACTGTTTGTGCGTCTACAGTCATTCCTATGCCACTGCATGTGATACTATGCATGCATGGTATACTGTGCTGGCGATATTAGCGTGTACTTCAGTGCAGTGCAGTGCAGTGGCTAGCGCGCTAGCTCCGGCACCAAAATAATTTCCCACTTTTTGGCACCCAGGGTACAACCTTTTAAAAAAAAATAATAACTCAGCAAAATGGCTGATTTTTATTTGGTACCCCGGGATACCATTTATGTCATCATGTGGAATTTGTGACTTGTTTCTTTACTTTTGATATTTACTTTGTCTTTGACTAGATGCCGGATGCATTATATGGATTTTAAAACATGATGCATGGTAAGGCTGCAAAGTACGATGCACTGCACTGCACCAGTACCAGGCCAAGCACTGAGACGTGATTGCGTAGAGCATTACGTGTAGTTAATGCATGTGTGGGACTACGGTATGCAGTCGCAACTTGCAGGACAGTGAAAGCGGGCAAATAAAGCAGGTACTTGAGGCTGTAGTTTGTATGTCAGCGCTGCTGCTGTGACGTATCAAGATCATAAGCTTTCATGTACTGGTAATTAAATTATTAATATTCTCTCAAATAGTAACGAGCCTTCGGAGTGACAAACTTTAGTAAGAAACTAACCTTTGGAATAGCGAACTGTAACCGAATCCTAAACCGTCATTTTCTATGCATGCATGACAATACAAATGTAACACCTTTATTCTGTAGCGTTGATGTTATTCTTTGATGGCGTACGATAGGCGGTGTTACATTGGTAAAGTTTCTCGACACTCGACGACAGCGCACAGAAGAGACCAAGAGACCAGTTCTTATTACAAAGTATACGGGATCTTTATTTAATCACAGTGGGATATAACGCTTAGCAGAGATATATATTAACTGGTACTCCCCATCAAACGGCCATATATTGCCCCTAAAGAGGGATGGCAAGGGAGACCAACGCTTTGTGTCTTTACCCCAAGAGGGTGAAAGAGAGAACTCTTGACCAAAGCACATGGTCACTTTTATAATACATGTGTACTAGAAGGATGGGCTTAATCTAGATAATATTCAAATATTCAAAATAGAGGGATTCAGATTATAATAAAACAAAGGTGTAGGTTAATAATGACCACTGTCAATCCATGGGTCACTGACACCAGTGACTCACATAGTACATGATGGGGATGATGGGGGAGAAACCTTGCACTGGTAGACAATGGGGAGACAGGTTATCAAGAAATGTTTATGGGAGAGGTTAGGCTCCTAGGGAGGTAGGGTGTGTAGACTGACCACAGGATGTGATGACCAGTCGGGTTGGACAAAATACTGAGAAGAGCAATGAAGGAGTTTTCCCTCAAGTCTGTAGTGGTTGAAGCTTGGATTTGTAGCAACAACACTCCTACATTTGATATATTACACAAACAACTTTATGCTCTCTTTTGAATTTAATATTCAAACAAAATTAAAAAGGTACCATCCCATTTTCACAAAGCTTTCCAGTGTATGATGAGTATTCAACAAACAAAATATGATATTTCGTTGTTTCCTTGTTTTTGTTATATATACTGTAAAAGTGGTTTCTTTTGTGTACAGAAACTTTCGCGGTTTCCATCGGTGCCGACTTTTTCGCGTGTGTTTAAATTAGCGGTCGGTAATGATAGCGTTGTAACAAGCGATGAGTTCAAAACATTTTCGCGTGATGTTAAATTGGCGGTTCAACCTCAAAGCGCGAAAAGTGCGAAAATAAAACCACCGCGAAAGAAACCACTTTTACAGTAATGTATTTGTTCGGTTATAACAAAATTTTGTTATAACGAAAGAAAACTGCTGGTCCCGAGCATTTCGTTATAACGGGAGTGCAGTGTATTGATCTATCCTATTTTAATAAGGCAGTGTATACTACCGGTTCCCCATACTACCACAGGCGTGTGTCTTTACCATCCAGCCACTTCCGTGTATGTGTGGTTGAACCATATTCCGAGTGGCTGGAATGAGTCACATGAGTTTGTGTCTTTTTACACACGCTTCGCTGGATATCGCGGTATGTATTGTGACTTAATTTGTGTACTAAAGCCTCTGTGTACATAGCCACATCAACATGTTTAGGAGTTCATTCACACACCACCATCTTGCAAAGTGATGATGATACCCTCATTTTTCATATCTTTATTTTACTGCAGAAGTGCAATATTTTTTTACACTCCATTGTCACTGTCATTGTCTGTACCGCATTTTTTTTTTCTTATGTGGATTTAAAATTAAGATTGATTTGGGAACTTCCAATTCATTAGGATCAATCTCAATACCATGACGAAGTCTACATAGTACATTGGGACTTCAGGTGCTAGCAAGCGCCACTCTGCAGGTGTCCTGCACACAATACGTAAATGGAAACGTGTGTAACAAAGAGCATGAACAGTGATTTTGAATTGATTTTGAATTGATTTTGAAGGTGTTTGCTGGCCCAACGGGCACTACTACAGAGACTCCAACACAAAGCACCTTCTGACATGTCTCACAAAAATTGCAGTGGCATGTCTACTACAACCTACCTACATGTAACTACTTCTGACCCCACAAGCACCACCTCAGTCCAAGGTTGTCAGAAGCAGTTGCTCAGCAGGTGGAAGGTCAGCAGGTGGAAGGGCTTAGGTTTATGGCCTAATCCCTCATGCTTAAAATGCCAACTGGTATAGAGGACCTAGTCACCTTTATCAACAGTTCTTAGCATGCTGTTGCAGCATGGCATGTTAGCCATTGTGGCAGACATGTTTATGGAGATGGACGCTATGATTGCCCATGAAAACTGGGCAAGATTGCCCCCTCCATCTCCCCTGTAAATGTGCTGGCTGTTGTGACTCATTGGCGGATCCTGGTCTTTCTTCTTAGCTTGCTCACCAGGGCACTGCATCAGTCGCTTGGTATGCCAGCCAACAAAACAACTTAGCCCTCCACCCAGCCCTTGGCAATACATGGTGTGTGGAAAGTGTAGGGGTTAAAGATGTTTTAGGTCTTGGGAGTGCCCCTGGCACATGATGCCTACTTCCATGTGGATTGGCTTTGTATCGGGTCCTCAGAAAACCCTGGGGATCGAACTCGATGACCCCTGGGAGGATGCTGAGGTTACCGATCCATCTTGCTGGAGGGGCCGTGAACTCTTGCAACCCAGAGAAGTTTGCCAAGGCTGAATTCGAGGGCACCTTGATTAAGCTCTGAAATATGATTTGGTAGTGGGAATCCACTCGGAAGAATGCAGACAAGCACACTGCCAAACAAAGGGGAGCCTTTTTTTTTTAATCACTTGCAACACGCCCCCACCCTCCCCTGGTTGTTAAAATTTTGTTAAAATATATTTATTCAGGATAAAAAGTTCAGCAAAAGCTGTTTTACAACAATGTCCTGTATTAAAATAGATATAAACAGTCTCAAATGCAGTTTCTAATGCAGTGGGTTTCATGCATGTCATAAATAAATTGAATCGAATTATTCAAACTGAAATATCAAATTAGTAATTTTATAGTAGAAGTAATCACTAAAATAGAAATTATCAAATAGACTTATACGGTGATGAGGTGAACAGCAACAATGACTAAAAATAGTTTAATTATGCAATGTCCAGGCAGACCAGCGTCACCAGGGTGAGGACCGCTGGTCACGTGCCACCAAAACCCATCCAACGCACCGCGAAACGCGGTTTCATTCCAGCGTGCAATACGCTCCCACCCAAGCCCCGCCCCACGGTCCGCACCCGACTGTGACAAAGATCTGCCCGGACGCCGCACAAACAATACATTTAATGAATGTTACTTATTAGCTCAGCGGCACGAGCATTCTCAATTGCCAACAGATCCCCAGTGCCCCTTCCAACTAGGGTTAAGCCACGTTGAATGGGACATGCAGAATCCGTCAACTCATGAAAAGACTTGCATCGCCGAACCCAAACACTCATTAAATGTATACTAAACCAAAGCAGGCATAAGCACACACTATACAAATTTATGCAAGCATGCGCACAATCAAAGGCATGTACATAATATACCGACACTACCCAATACCATGCACACCAGCATCGAAATCAAATACACAAACTCACACACATTACCGAAATATGCTTACAATTAAATACAGTACAAAATTGCTACACACCAAATCACCGTGTTTGTCCAATGAGCAAATTGGTGGGAAAAAAGAACACAGTAGGGAAATTACAAGTACTAAGTAATTGACCGGGTTATTGTAAAGGAAAATCCACTGCATTAGAAAAAGCTTACAGTGATATTCAACAGATCAACAGTAGCAGATAAAATCAACGACATAAGAATGAATAATACATTATAGGTAAAAGATTTAAAAAAATTTTAAAAAGATTTAACAAAATCAATGATTATCAGTACATTGTGTGATTATGGGGACTGGGGAAGACAAACTATGGGGAGGAGCAATTCATAATACAGTAATCAATAATGTATAGTAATTGGAGGTGCTGTAAAACAGATATACTAAAAAATGTTTGAGTTTATATAATGTTTTAAAAGATGTTAGGGTATGGGAATTTTTTATTTCATCGTCTAAAAGATTCCACGTTTTCGGGCCAGAATATGCAAAGGATTGTTTAAACATTTCAGTATTAGGTTTTGGTGGTACCACATTTAATGAGTTAGCATTACGGGTGTTAAAACCGTGCCTATCAAAATACATTTCAATTTCATTACAAAGTCGTACAAATGTACAGGGGCTGTACCATGTATGCATTGATACATCAACATACATAGAAAATAGTCTCTCCTAGTTTCAAAAGTTTGCCATTTTAAATCCTTGATTAAGTCAGTGACACTAGCTAATGTCATGGGCACCATACTTCTTAGAAACAATTCTGGTCGCTCGTCTTTGAATACGGTGTATTAATTCACGAGTTTTCAAAGAACAATTTTCCCAGACTGAGCAAGCGTAATCAATACATGGTTGTATAGCAGATTTATAAAGTGTATTTAGGAGGGGGGTACTGAGTGTGTTACTTAAACGACGTAATGAAAGCACTTTATAAGATAAATTTTTACAAAGTTGCTTAACATGATCAGTCCATGTTAATCTGCTATCAATGTTTAAACCCAAATATCTTACAGAGTCAACTTGCCTAAGGCTAGTGCCATTAAGACTGACATTTAACTCATTTAATATCATGTTTTCTTGATGATATGAGCATAACATTTGTTTTATCAGCATTGATTTTTAGTTTATTGTTTTTATACCAATCACCAATTTCATCGATACAAACTTGCAATTTCAGTTCCCCTTCTTTACTGTTATTACAATAGTATATATCGCAACATCATCTGCAAAAATGTTACACGTTCCTGCATTAACACTCTGAACGATGTCATTAATGAATATAAGAAAAAGGATAGGTCCAAGCACCCCTCCTTGGGGTATTCCTACAGTCATCATATTTGACTTGGATAATTTACCATTTAAATTAAAAGATTGTTGTCTTCCACTCAAATAACTTTTAAACCAGTTAAGTTCTGTATCATGAACCCCATAATATTGTAATTTTAAAATTAATAACTCATGAGATATTGCATCGAAACATTTCAAAATATCAAAGAAGCACACCACAACTACTTCATGGTCATTCAGAATTGCATGCCAGTCATCAACTACTCTGTGAAGAGAGGTTACAGTAGAATGATTCATCAAAAAAGCTGATTTTTCGATTGTTATGAATTCATGTCTAGGTAAGTAAGAAATGAATTGAGTTTGAACCAATATCTCTTGAATCTTAGCAAGGTG
Organism: Diadema antillarum; assembly: GCF_040938485.1. Lineage (NCBI taxonomy): Eukaryota > Metazoa > Echinodermata > Echinoidea > Diadematoida > Diadematidae > Diadema > Diadema antillarum. Next base: position 1,618,295 of record NW_027271032.1, on the reverse strand, counting down.
AGAAACAACAGAGCTGGGCCTATAATTTGACGGAACATCTTTATTTCCTTTGCCTTTATAAATGGGTGTTACACGTGCATACTTCCAATCTTCAAAAACAAAGCCTGATTTAAGCGAGAAATTAAAAATTGCAATAAGTGTATGAACAATGAATGGTGCCGCTATTTTAAGCAATTTGCAATCAATATTAAGTATATCTAAATTGCTGTGACTTGGCAGGTTATTTAAAAGTTTAATTACATCATCCCCAAGAATTTCAGAGAATTTGAATTTGTGGAGACATGGCGGATTTCTCCACTTCAGTGGTTCATGTTGGAAGGAATCAGAAATTGTCTTCCCTACTTGAGCAAAATAATCATTAAACTCATCCGAAGTCAAATCATTATGCACATTATTGACAAATTTGGAGTTCCCAGTGGCTCTATGAAGCTCTCTCCAAAGTTTCTTGGGATCATTACGATACTTTACAGAAATGGTGGAGTTTCAGTCTTGGCTTTACGAATAGCACTAATGACAGCATTTCTTTGTTTACGATATTCATGAAGTAAAGCTGCATAATGATAATACATTACATTTGTAATGCGCTTAATACAATGTTTCTAAGCGCATAGGGAAAGGACGAAAAGAGAAATGAAAAATTAGGGAAAACAGTATATCAAAACACAAGTGAGAATAACATGACATAAATCAATGTGTACCAGTCATTAAACACATACAGTAATTGAATTACACTCAGCACATTAACTTAGGGAAGCAATCAATATGGGAAAAGATGGGTTTTAAGAAGTGCCTTAAATGATTCTACTGATGGGGCTTGTCGTATATGAATGGGTAGATTGTTCCAAAGCTTGGGTGCAATAACCATGAATGAGCGTTCTCCGTAGCGTGTCCTAGTGCGAGGTCCGGGTAACAGTTGAAGATGGGCAGTAGCATGGGAGCACAGGCGTCTAGACGTAGAAGAAGTTGATGAGGATCGGAGAGAGATTAGGTTCTGTAGGTATGATGGGGCTTGGTTATGAATAGCTTTGTAGACTAGGAGAAGTACTTTGAAGATAACAAGTTCCTTTATTTGCAACCAATGAAGTGACTGGATGATTGGGGTAATGTGTTCAAACTTCTTGGAACGTGTGACTACTCTGGCGGCGTTGTTCTGGATGCGTTGAAAGGGTGCAATATGGGATTGGGGTAAACCGGCTAAGAGACTGTTACAATAATCAAGGTGAGATGACACGAATGCATGGATAAGCTTTTCTGTGGCAGAAGCGTCAAGGTACAATTGTACTTCCGGATCCTGTTAATCCTAGCTATCCCCCACGAAGCTGTCCTGCACTTGTTGAGGATGTGCTGGGCAAGGGAGAGGTGCTTATCAAAGGTTGCACCAAGATCTCGGACACACTCGGACTTCTGCACACAACCCGTAGATAGGTCCAGGGGAGGAACATCATCAAACCTCTGTCTGAATCTCGAAGATACATGCAACAATTTAGTATTCGCTTCATTGAGCTTCAGGTTGTTGACCGAGGACCAGGTCTTGACATCGCTCAAGCAATCTGTGAGTCTTCTTATGGCATCACTTCTGTCATCGACATCAGTTCTCATAACGAGGTAAAGTTGGGTGTCATCCGCGTACATGGCGTGCTGTATACCATGATGTGAACTGATTATATGACAAAGAGGGCCAGTGTAGAGGGTGAAGAGCAGAGGGCCAACAACTGACCCTTGTGGAACCCCCCAACGCAGAGGGAAGGATTGTGACAATGACCCTCTCACTATAACTCTCTGAAGACGACCAGTGAGATCGGACTTTATCCATGCAAGCGCAGATCCCTGTATGCCGTAGCAGTGTTCGAGTCGATTGAAGAGAGTCGTGTGGTCCAGGCAGTCAAAAGCAGATGAAAAGTCTAACAGGACTAGGCAGGCTTCCATTCCATTGTCAGCTGCTAGTAGAAGGTCATTGGCAACCTTTAACAAGGCTGTCTCAGTTGAGTGATGGTGCCGATATGCAGACTGGTTTACCGGGAATAAGTCATTGGACTCCAGATAAGACCTGAGCTGTATAGAAACGAACCTCTCCAATACCTTGCCAAGGAAAGGAAGGTTGGCGATGTGTCTGTAGTTCTTCAAATCGTTCCTGTCAAGAGATGACTTCTTCAAAAGGGGCGTGATAAGACAGGTCTTAAACGCTTCAGGAACCTCACCAGACGTCAGGGAGAGGTTAATTGTTGATGTAATGATAGGCAGAAGGTCATCAATGCAATCCTTTACGAGCCACGATGGTACCGGATCCAAGCTACATGATTTAGGCTTGAGAGAGACAATGAGTTTCTTCACTTGACTGAAGGAGACTGGTGCAAATGCTAAAAGACATTTGTCCGTACCCAGTTGAGACACTCTATTTGCTTCAGAAGAAAACTGCTTGAGATGTCTGAAATCCCGTGACGATACTGGCAATCCTATCATTAAAGTAGCTTCCAAATTCATTGGCCAATGCTACATCAGACCGGTGTTCAGGGAGGACAATTTCCTGGCTGGAAGGAGAAGTAAGTCTCTTGACAATGTGAAAAAGCTCTCTGGTGTCAGCTTCAGCGATCTCAGTTGTCAAATGTTTGGATTTAGCTTCATGGAGGGTATAGTAATAAGACAGACACTCTTCCTGGTATAGTTGTTTGTCGATTGAGAGGCCTGAACTTAACATCCGTCGTTCTGCACGACGCCTGACTCTCTTGGCTTCTCTCAGCTCTTCAGTGTACCAGGGAGCGGACGGTCGAACTGTGATAGTCTTTCTCTTCAACGGGGCATGTTTGTTGCTGAATCAGAGTATCATTATACACATTGACTGCTTCAGTAGAGTCCTTTGGCATTGCCGTAGTTACAGGAGAATTCCGAATGTCTTGTGTAAAGGATGCAAAGTCAATGTTCCGAAGTTTCCTGTACTGCACAAGTTTCTTTGTGTTTGTTGGAGCGGCAAGGTTGATGTCAGCAACAATAGCCGAATGATCAGATGGAAGTCCAGGCAGAATGCGAACAGATGAGATGATATCGTCTATTCTTCTTGACAAGATCAAGTCCAACGTGTGGTCAGCCCGATGGGTCGGTCCGTTCACATGTTGACAGAAACCCAGTGAGTCGATGGAGTTCATGAAGCTCATGGTTTGGGTGTCATGCTCACGATCAATGTGGATGTTAAAATCGCCAAGGATGAGGGGCATGTTGTCCGATATTGCCGCAGACTCAAGAAAAGAAAGAAACTCCTGCAGGAACATCCTGTATGTAAACTTGTTGCTTGCAGAAGGCGGGGGTCTGTATACTGCATAGCATCTCAAGACTGAAGCTGGGGAGAACCGGATCGTAACATCCATGAGCTCAAAAGTGGCATATTCAGCCTTACTGTTCAGAGTCACCTTAGCTGAAGCACGAAACACAATGCAGATTCCACCTCCTTTTGAGCCAAAACGAGGACAGTGCAGCAAATCATAATTAGGAAATGTTGATTTAATATCACCAATAGCAAAGTCATCCCCCTGGTCTCCTGTTAACCAAGATTCGGTCAGGACAAGGACATCAAGTTGTTTATCCAGTGTCAAATCGCATATGCATGTAGTCTCACGTTAGTATTTAGATGAAATCGGATGGGAGCTTGTTGACTGATCTGAAAATCAATTTGATCACGGGAACAATCATCACTCCTAACTGCTTTAACACAGCGAATAGCAACCTCTCTGTCTGCTCCGGTTACCCCTTTTCCCGCGTCGTGTACGTCACCTCCGAGCAACACCAAGTGATGAGATGGTCTTCCATTCCTGACAAGGGAGTCTATTGTGACTAGCATGAAGAAAGGGAGGCTGCAGTTTGTAGAGGGCACCTGCATCAAACTGAATTCTCCCCCTTGCACATAGTAAAAACGACTGGTTAACATCTCCATCAAGGTCATCTCCAGTTACTGGGCCGGGATTAGGATACACATCACCAGCTTGAAGAATCAAGAGTCGTAATGTGCAATGTCGCTGTACTTTCCTGAAAGTGCGTCTCTGTCTCCCTCCATCTGACCTCCATGTGTTTTGGTTATTTCTGTAGGTGTAATTGTATGGGCCTAAGATGAAATACCTAGTCACCAAATGGCTAACGGGAGCGTAGAGCTAAGGGCACCGCCGGCAGGAGTGGTAGACGACCGTGACAAAAGTAGAAATCACTAGGGCACCTGATGAGGTGGACAGTGTCCTGATATTGCACTTCCGAAAATAATATGATATAATATGGACGAACTCCGAAATGCACTGGGTGTCCGAAGACGACAGTGTCCCATAGAAATATATACAAAAGATCCAGCGACCGCGTGGAATAGCCTCCGAGTGTCGCGGCTAGCACAAGCGAGAGTATGTCCACCGCTGGAGTGCTGGGTAGAGAAACTGCGAGGTACCTGGAAGAGTCTGCACACCACCGACAGCACGCTAACAGGACCAAAGCAGCGATGTCACGAGACGTATATCGCGGTAAATGTAGCGATGAAAAATCCCCAGATGTAGTATAAAAGTGTAATATGAATCGCGATGTAGGATTCAGCGAAGAGGCAGCAAAGATCGCGAAGTAGAAGGTGTATAATCCGTATTGAGTATAATAATCCGTATGACAGTCCACGGCGCGAGGTATCGTCCGCGAGACAAGACGTGGGAAGAAATGTAACGTACGGACGGAGTGACTCCGACGATTAGGAAGTTCTCTGGGTGAAAGCTAATCGTGAAGTGAGGAAGCATGGAATGTGGGACAGCGTGGTCGGAAGAAAATCGTCATGGACAGGAGCTTAAAATGTTGTAATTGGCTGGTGAAAATGCACAGCTCGCAACTAATTGGTAGTTCGTGCCCATGACAACAAAACAAGAGGTGTGTGTATGGAAATCCGACTACTGTTGGAATGCAAGTTACGCGTACATCGGCACGATGACAAAGGCGAAGAATGTAGTGCGCACTTGTCGTGTTGGCGCTCAAAGAAAGTTCGCATGGATGTTGACAGAAAGACTGGGGTTGCCAGACAGCGTAATTTACAGCAGCCAGAATACCAGACAATATAATACATGGATATTGAAAAATGCTAACTACATGTCTATTCTAAGGGTATACAGTTTTGCCAGAAATTCCCAGAATTCAGCACTCTGGCAAACTGCAGCGTCAAAAGTTTGGACAATTATGAAGATCTGTTTTTCTTTGAGAGATTGTCATCTTACTGGTGATTATCCAGAGGCCCAGTGGGAGTATAGTAAACCAAGGTCAAATTCTTTGCTCTGCGCTCGGTGTGGCTTGCTCAGTTGGCTATGATGTATCTGTCATCAGCTATAGAAAAGCCAATACTGGCGCAGTGGTACGTATGTTTATATTACTGGTGCATAGCACTGTCTGTTGCCACGCAGACATTGATGCTTGGCCATTTGGTGGCATAATCCGGTATTAAAGCGGCATGTGCGCCAACACAGGTGAACAGGCAGCACACCTTCCAAGACGTGCATGCATATACCGACTACACTGTAGCACCTACAGAAAGTTCACTTTAAAGGCAAATAAGAGACAAAGAGACAGATGGACTGACAACCTGGACAGACTTGGACTACCCTATATACTGTACCCTGCATCCCTTCTCCTGTCTAAAGGGTAAAGGAAGCACTACACGCAAAAATGGTCAGTGTGTAACTCTTCCTAGATGTATACAGAACCTATGGTGCTCACGCTTTGGGGAAAATTCTGTACTCCTCAGCCCCAAAGAACAAATATAGTAACATACTGAAAATCGCCACTTTTAAAGGCCTGAAAATGTTGGTTTTTTTCTAAAATGTGTTTTATTCGACTCTCAACATAACTAGTGGACTGAAAGTCCTGAATTTCATACTTCTTTAAAAAAAAATCTGTTCCTAGTTGATATGTTTTTCCTACTTACAGACATCCCCAGTTACTTGAACACTATGCAGTATGGTTAGTAGACATGATCCAGAATCTGTGTTTACTATTAAATTTACACTTGGTTACACACATAGTGATACAAATCATTAATGCACTATAATTGTATACTGTAACTCTACAGTTGCTTGATTAAGCTCCATGTTTGTTTACATTAGTCATCTGTAGACCAGTGTAGTAGATGCAAATAGCCATAAAAGCAAAGATGGGGCCCTATTACAGTATGCCCGACTTGTGACATTTTTACCCTTGATGTCTCTTTGTCTTCACCCACAGATGAGCCTCTCCCAAAGCCCATTGCAGTCAAGGACCAGGTGGTGCGAGACCGGCAGGGTCGTCAGCGGTTCCATGGCGCCTTCACAGGGGGCTTCTCAGCTGGCTTCTTCAACACTGTTGGGTCCAAAGAAGGTGAGTTTGTGGTGGCTTTTCTGCTTGAACACGTTTCATTGTGCAAGTATTGGTACATTGGGAAATTGTTTTTCATGACTGCCCCCACTTCTTTTTGCCAGACAGCTCTACACTACCCTACCCTTGTTAACGTAATCATGGATGCACACTGTCCCTACCACTTGTCAAATATGTGTGGAAGTGTGGGGCTGGGTTTTTGCACAATGCAATACAGTGCACAATTTTGTGATTGATTTACAATAGGTAGTACTGTATACGCCATATATTTCGCGAGTCTAAATTTTCGCGAATCAGGACTTCCCGACAATTTTGGAAGTGGTGAAATTCGTGATCATGGATGCCTGTATTGAACGGAGAAGTGTACACGCTTACGTCACATTCACATCGGGATCAGAGTCGATATTTTCGTGTGTCTTTAATTTCGCGAATAGCACCTGACTCGCGAAATTCGCGAAAATAAAAACCTTGTGAAATATTCGGCGTATACAGTATTTGATGACTTCTTTTCATACTTGTTTAACCCTCTGTGTGCCATCTCCATTTCCTCTCCATTGGTTCGTGTGTGAAATTTGTTCCCATTCGACTCATTGGCACACAAGGGATTAATTCATGTAGCTTCCTGTTCCATTCAGGCATGCATGAAATAGGGAATTTCATACAGCAAGTTGGTTCCTGTCTTAGAAGAATTACAATGTTGTTATTTCTTGTAGTCTGTTTAAATGCACCTTATTAAGAAGTAGTATTTGGTGGTTCCATGACATGTGCTTCTGCGACAGTTGCTCCTATGAAGTATCTGTGTGCTAAACCAAACATAAATTCTACCCAAAAACATAAATCTAACCCTAATCCTAATGCTTACATTAAATTAAATCTATGGTAAAACCCTATCACAGCCCTAATCTTAACCCTAAGTCCATGGAGGAAATAAGTCCAGAGTAATTTTCGCCGGAGCAAATGTGGTGTCACCGTATTTGGTAACTGCACTTTAAAAGTAGATCATTACCATATGCTTGCTGGAAATGTAAATATATGGAATAGACAGTGTAGAAGCTCTATCATTTCTTTACAGCATAAGAGTTTAATCATTGTTTTCATGCTGCAGGTTTCACTCCATTGACATTTGTGTCAACTCGAGAGAAACGAGCAGAGAAGCAGGCCCAGCGTGCAGAGGATTTCATGGATGTAGATGTGAGTTGGACAAGATATTGATTGAAAACCTGTATTAACTTTTTGCTTTTTTTAGCATTTTTGCTAAAGTATCATGAACTATAGTGTGCATCGTGGACTAATTATGATTTCATCCCCATGGTATTAGTACAAATGCAGAATGTGTGTCTTCTCTTCTTCAAAAGTTTCAGTGAATTCTGGCTCAAAGAAGCGATGCCATATTTCTTGTTGCTCATGGGCATCGACAGGTCAATCTGGGCCCCATTTCATAAAAACTTGATATGATAGCAACTCTTGCTGAAATGGCAATTGTCATGGTAATGACAAGAATCCAGCTTCCTGATTGGCTGTTGCTATTGGAAATTGTCATTCCAGCAAGAGTTGCCATCCTAACATCTTTTATGAAATGGGGCCCTGGTTGTAGACTGTGATATTCTAATTCATTGCAAATGAATCTTGAAGAAATTATAAGCAGTCTTTGATATCAATTCTGGCATTTGATACCCAACAGTAATATTGATACTCAAATAAAAGCAATACAAAGTAGGGGTTGACTAATGATAGGTCAGCTATTGATGCTTTCTTTGATGTACATCCCTTTTTGTTTGCACATTACAATAATCTTTATCATGGAATGATTAATGAAACATTTCATAATGTATCAAACTCTCATATATGTTTTCACAGGACATGGGGGAGTTTGGGATAGCTCCTCGCAAGGTAGTGACCACTGCTAAGTTTGCAGGAGATGAGAGTGGAGCGAGGAAGAGACCTGGCCCCTCGCCTGGCTCCACCATCATCCCAGATGACGGCAGGATCCAGGACCTCATCAAACCTGCAGAGTGAGCAGAGCAGAGCAGATTTGTTTGTTTGTTTGTTTGTTTGTTTGTTTGTTTGTTTGTTTGTTTGTTTGTTTGTTTGTTTGTTTGTTTGTTTGTTTGTCTGTTTGTTTGTTTGTTTGTTTGTTCATTTCCATCTGAGAAGATGGCTGGATAGCCCATATTCAGCTATGGGACCATGGGGTCCAGTTGGATGTGAGTTGGGACCACTTCACTGGGTTAAAAACCCTGCTCTTTGCGATGAATGAATGAAGCGGGATCTTTTACGTGCATGAGTTCTTACTCTCTCCCACACGGGACCTCCATTTTATGTCCTATCCGAGGGACAGAGTGTTTTGCCTCTTGCTAGAGGGGATGGTATGCTTACACACAATCTCTATGCAAGGCTGCACACTGGCACTGGTCTGACGGTCCCTGACCAGTAAAAATTACTGTCAGACTAGTAACTTTATCAGGAATGGACCAGTGAAAAAATGGAAAAACTGGGTACCTACTTGTACTGGTCTGACGGACAGGTTGGACCAGTAGAGAAAATGGGTTAGTGTGCAACCCTGTGTTTTTATGAATATCAGGATGAGCTGTTTCACTCACACACACACACACACACACACACACACACACACACACACACACACATACACTCAACCACACCTATGCACCCGTGCACTCACACAAATGTTTCTACAAACAACTTTAGATTCTAACTGTTAACCTGTTGAAGACTAGTCCCAAGTATACTCGGTCAAGTGTCTATGGGAAATGCATCTTGTAGTAAAATCAGTCCATCCTCAGTGGGTTATAAGTAGTACAGTAAATATCGATTCTTACAGATAATATCAATTCTTTGATATGATTATCAGTGATATTGAGCTACATATAGCTCTCTATAAGGCTTCTGTTATCCCTCTTGAGACACGGTCCACCACCAAGATTTCTACTGCCTGGCAGGACCTATGCCAGTCTCTGCACTGCTCTCCACGTGAAAATAATAATAATAATAATGATAATAAAAATAATGATAATAAAAATTCAAAAAAAAACTTTCCTTTTGCCCTGTGGGTTTTAGCTGAGTGCTGCCCTGATGATATTTTGAGTTGGTTTTTGGAGGGTTTACTCGTAACCTAGTCATCACCACATCATCTCATCATATTTCCTGTTCTGTGGGCTGCTGGCTTGTCCTTTCCCATAGATCCTGATTGCTGATCACATCATCACAACATAATGCAGTGGAAGAAAACACAATAAGTTAATGTTTCATGTTCTTTTGGTCATGCAGTGACACCATCGGGATGAAGCTACTACGCAAAATGGGCTGGAAACCAGGACAAGGGATCGGACCAAAAATTGAGAGAAGAAAGAAGAGGAAGAAGAAAGGTGAGGCATGACATGCATTATATGTGTATTCTGGTTCATGGCACTTACTGGTGATATACTGTATAAGCGGTTATTTTCGTGAGGGTTTAATTTTTGCAAATTTCGCGAATCACAGTTGGATCGTGAATTTAACAACATGAGAAAGTGTCGCCATACATGTACACTAGGGTTACAATGCATGTACCGTAAGATAGCGTTGGTGTCAACTCGCGTAAACAACATCTCGCGAAAATGTCTGTGACCTTCTAGTTTATGAGAATATCTGTACACAAATATAACAGCTTATACAGTAGGCATTCAGGTGTAGAACTCCTTATATGCACTCCTTAGAAGTCAGTATATGTACAGGGTACCTGTAATTGTTTTACTGCAGGTTCTTGAGTTGGTTTAAGATTTAGACTAAGTTCCATCTTATAAAGCAAAGATCCTAAGAATCATGATCAGTAGAAACTTGTAGTGATACACAAATATTTTGTAAAACCTTACAGGAAAGGGCAAGGTATATGGCTGTGCTCGACCACCAGTCACAGGTGAGGAGGAGGATGATGACAGCGGCAACAAAGCTGGAGACAGCGATGGTCCAAGTGGCAGTGAAGATGATGAAGATGAAGATGAGGATGAGGAAGACTTCATGAGGGGGTTCCTGTTTGCGCCTGATGACATCCAGGACTTCATCTTTGCCCTCAAGGATGATGTGCACGGCATCGGTTACCATGGCATGGACTCCTCCAAGTCCGTCCTCGGTGGTCATGTGACACTGTTCGACGAACCTGTGACGTCTCGGAACAGGAGGCAGGGAATCAAGGGCCATGTGAGTCAAACTATTGTCTTAAAGGCAAAGCATAATTCTCATTCGTCTGCAGAAACTGTTGTATATTATTCTAAATTGGAGACATATGCATATGTGAAATAATGCTTTGATAGCACGATGTCATTTGGGAAGTTTAAAAAATACAAAAATGAGAATATTATCTAAAAAGGTACGTCAGAAGTGTTGGAATCTCCGAGCATACCTTAACGTGGTTGCTATACCGTATGTAGGCCTACCTGATATTTCATATTTGATTACATCAATAGCAATATATTGGGCCATAGCAGTATCCATTGTATGGGGGTGAATTGCGTGCAGTTTAAACTGCGTGCTATTCAGTACCACTGCTAGGACATTATTTGATCATTACATACTAGTAGTGTTCTACCCTAGCCACTGTTAAAAGAGGAGGGCGCTCCAGGAATATAAGTTTTTACAACTGCAATTATTGTATACATTTGATCACAAATTACTCCCAAACAACGCATTATCCTGTCAAGTCAAGTCAGTCAGACTTGTCTTTTGGAAGAGCCTTTAGATATATTGCAAGTAGATTCCAAATAATGGAAGACAAGTGGCAGAAATTCAAGAAGACAAGAAAATAGTAATTCACCTTTGAATACCAACCATATCATTCTGAATGTCTTGCCTCTTAGATGTCTATCCTGTAACTATTTACTCTTACTAGGTTGCTGATGGGCTGATATCCTCACCCATCAGAACAATCAGCACAGATGTCCCGATTATAATGATTTATGTTAGAAATTACATTTTTCCTTCACATGCCTTGTGTATCAATGACGTAATATGTACAATATGTCAAGAACTGTAGAATTTTTACACCGGAATGGTTGTCACCTTTCTCTATGGCCAAGCTTTCTAACTAGTAGAAGTTGAAATGGTAGTAATATCATTAATAGTAGTAATAGTATACAAATATACTTGGCCTTGAGAGTTTCTTGTTAAAACTATGGGCAGAGGTGACTCCAAACTAGTACTATTCACTGAGGGGCGCAGCCCCGAAGTGAATAGTACTAGTTTGGAGTCACCGTGGCCCATAGTTTGACCAAGAAATTCGAAACTAGGCAAAGGGTACACTTGATTGTAAAGAAGGGTGATTGTGACATCATTTTGCAAATAGTATACTATTTGCAAAATGTCGTCATAAAAGTGACGTCATTTTGCAAATAGTACTTCATGGAGTGTGAAACACACCAACACTCTGAAATAGTTCAAAATACCTATAATCACGTGAAGCTCTTTTAACCAATCAATGGAAGACAAATTTTTGATCCAAAATATAATAGCGGTTATGATGATAATCATCATAAGTGATAATCATCATAAGAAGAATGGTTAGGATGTCAGTATTGATCACTATGATGATGAAAAAACTATGATGGTGATGGCAATGGTGAAAAAAATAATTGCAATTACAATATGTAGTCATGACAGGGTTGATGCAGGTGACAAGGTGACATATACAGTATGTAAACACTGTCTTTAAAACCAAAACATAGTCCTGGTACGCCTGCTAAAAATTGTCAAATTACGCTCCAAATGTACAAGTATGCCTTGAAAATGTGTGGAATAATGCTGAATAATAACAAGATATTCATTGGGTCACAACGAAAATGTGAAATATTAACCAAAAAGGTTTGCGGGAGTCGCAATCTCAGAACTTACCCGATCAGGGTCATGCTAGCTCAGACTTGGGGACAACTCGGCCTCACTTTGACGGCGGGGCTGAGTTGTCCCTCTGGATTGTAGAGTGTTGTACTATGGGAGTGCTTCGCGTTCTGGCTGGTGGCAGTTATTGGCTGAGTTGATACAATTTTTACAAAATTGACTTTGCACATACACATCAAAGAACCCATTTGGTGTGGAGGCAAAATTGATGTGCGCCTATGAAGCGCCTATGTATAGAATATGGCAGTCGTGAACTGCGTGTAAATTATTTGGAATAGGGATGAGTTTTACCTGAGACTGAGTTAACCTGAATCCTTCTGGAAGAAAAGTCGGTATACCGACCACACTTTTGATCTCAAAATACTCCAAAACAACTTATACCGGCAAATCTTATCAGCCAGGTAAGTTTCTTGGTAGACTCTTTCGATATATTGCAAGCAAATATGAAATGGTGCCAGACAGGTTCTCAAATCCTGACCAGAACTATGTTTTCACTCCAAAACCTATGTCCTCATGTCTTGAACATTTCTGGAATGAGGTATTTAGTTGAAGTGACTGAAGTATTCCAGGTAAGTTTAGATTGCGTAATATACACCTTTTCTGCTCTTTGGCTCCACATAGTGCCGTAACGTTTGTTCACAAGACATTCTAGTATTAAAGATGTCTGCAATTTTCCAATTTTTTCTTCTCACCAGGCGTTTGGCATCGGAGCATTTGAAGAGGAAGATGATGAAATCTACTCCTCTGATCGGCTGTCAAATTACGACCGCGTCTTGGGGGGAGAGGAGGAGGCTAGCAGACAGCTGTATGGCTGGACAGGGCCTCCCACACATCACACAGGTGATATAATACTCTATCACATCCCTCTTTCTTTAAGTTTAACATTAACATCTCCTTGTTCTAGTCGACATCAAGGAATGATGCAAAGCGGAACATCCGCTGCAGTAAAATTGTCATTATAGCTTGACAGAAAATGAAACATTGTTTCAGCGAAAGGCTCAAGTGAGATACATGTATTGCAGCCATTCCCCCTGGGACCCCTAACCCCCCAAATGAAGTACTTCTAACAATCTTTTTCTCTAGAACCAGAAGTGATAGAACTAAGTTAGTGCTCTGAATAAGTTATTAAAAACTGAAGTTTTAAGTTTCTAAGTTTGTTCAGTGTGAATCCAGCAGTTCCCTCTTGGGAACCCTGCTGCTTTTAATTCATTCATTTTTTTTTTTTTGAGGGGGGGGGGGAGATTAAGGGCCCATTTTTGACTCACCTGTGGAGCACGGGCAAGACATGGGTATCACAGTTCCATTGTCGTCCTTGTCGTCATGTCTATCTCCATGGATGCTGCATCCTTCAGTGTGTAGACGCTAGCATTACAAGAAATATCTATGTGCTTGCTTAATGTTTGAATTCTTCCAAATTTTCTAGGGAGTGATGATGTTCTGGATGGCTTCAAGGCAGCTTCAAAAAAGAAGCTCACACCAAAGGTAAGTCTTGTTCACTAGTTTCCATTTTAAGGTTTTGTACCAGCATGTGCTTTGTCAGCTATTACAGTAATTTAGTACTTAGAATGTCATGGGGAAGAGGAATATGTTTCTCTGTAATTGTCAGTCTGAAAAGTACCCTAGTGGTATGATTACCAATGTGAATGTAGAAATAGCAGTGGGACTTACTTGCATTTCATTTCATCTTTTAGTTGGTGTTATTTCACTCACATTGTTGTCAGTACTACAATGTACGCTGCATTTTTTTGTGTCATGATAATTAAATTCCTGGGATAATTTCATTCCTTGGACCAAAGAGAATACTTATGACTACTGATTTGTAACATGTATAATCTATGAATTTTGTCAGATTCCTAATCCAATACTTACTTTAATATCATGCTTGTCATAGCATTATGTTGTTGATCTTTAGCATGCTCTTTCTACCTATAAACTAAATAGCCACAAAAAAAAAGAAGGCTGCCAAAAACTGCATACCCACTAGTGGCGAGCTACTTGCCTCTGACAAAGATTCTGCCACGGTCAAGGCTCAGGCCCCGTTTGTCGATTATTAAAACACACGCAAATGATTTAGGAGGGATCTTTTCCACCCAGAAGGGAGATTTTCCAACTTGTATTTCAGTGATTGCAATAATCTTTGATCCTTCTTTGATTGCAATTATCAATATGACTACACCCAATATTCTCGCATGCTACCAGCTAAGTTGTGATTAAGTTGTCATTCATTCATTATTATATCCATATCTCCTCCTTGGAAGGTGTTTCATCCCCCCGCTCTGCCGAGGGACTTCCGCCCCTTCCACCAGTTCAGGTCCACCGCGCCCGCTGTGCCTGGTCCAGCGATGGGTGCCCAGTCCGGCAGCAGTCGATTCACCCTGAGTGCTGAGCAGAGGGCAGCAATGCTGGGGGAGGAGAGATTACCAGGTAGGAGGCAGAGAGACTTTCTCTCTCTCTGTGATGGTCAAGATTTCCTCTGTAGTTTTGTTGCATCTGTCCAAAGCATCGATTAATGGGACATTCCAGACGATTTTCATAAATTCACATCATGTTGTACATAGATCGACAGCTCCATGTATAGATTTGTGCAATTTATTGTGGTTCTTAAGAAGAGAAACAATACTTTGAAAAACCTTAAACAAATTACACTGAACAAGGATGAGGACATAGGAGGCTCACATATTTCAGAAATGGAGCTGAGTAATTCCATTACAATACTGCTTGCTTAAGAGCTCACCTGTGTATAATCTACACATGCCTTCTACTTTTGTTCTGCTTCCTTGAGCCCAAACTCATGCATTCTTATGGTGACCCTGCCATGTCATCATCCTTGTTCATTGCAATTCGTTATAAATTTTGAAAATATTCTTACTCTTCTTCCCAATCATCATAAATTCTGAAACTCTGTCCTCGATATAACTATTTTATAGTCGATCAAATGTAAGAGATCTAAAAATCATCCGGAGGTCTCCTTTAAAGCTAAAACGATTGTCATTAGGGCTCAAAATTCATCGTTTACCATTAGAACTTTCTTGCTATACATTTAAAGAGTCCACCAAGAAACTTATCTGGCTGTAACTCTTTGCCAAGACAATGAGTCGCTTTGGAATATTTTGAGATTGAAATTGTAAAACAATTACAATTGAGGTACTCAAGTTCTTCTTCCTGAAGGAACCTCCCTGTTCAGTAGTGGGTAGGTAGAACATTATGTGTTACTGATCGTGCCCTACAGTATTACTTACACGTACCAAGCTGCTCACTATTCACTCTCATGCAGAAGTTTGGTAGATACTGCAGTGGCCCAATTTGTTATCAATTATACGACATTACGAAGCACACACGATTGGGTATGCTCTGAGATTGCAATGTTTTTTTGCTGATATTTCACATTCTTGTTGCTACCGAACTGAAATAGTGTTATCACTGCATTATTTCGCACAATTTTCATGCATTATTTCGCACAATTGTCATGCATTTATCCCCATTTTAATACCAAATATCAATGGTTTCTGCAGGCATATGGGATCTATGTTTTACCTTTAAGAGGTGTTAAAAAACAAGTAGGTCTGTGCAAGTTTTTTCTTCGCCCGAAGTGGAAGTTAGTCTGTCAACAACAACAAAAAAGAAATTGATTACAGTGAAATCAGTGCAGCCAAAATGACAGATTTTGATAGAAAGAATTGAAAGGAATTGATCCGAATTGGGAATCAAGTGTGTATTTATTGTGGACTTTTTTTTTTTTAAATGACGTTGTGCAGTTTGGCACTGTATACCACTTTGGAGATGGCCATCTCAATCATGGGACTCTAATATTATATAATGATTATTGCACAGTTGTTTTTGTACTCAAAACTGACTTGTTTCATATGTCTTTAAAGTGAGGTATTTTCTTCTTGCCTGTATCCCAGTTGCTAGGCCTTGTGTGACAAACATATCCCATTTTCAGACATCGTAAGTCAGTGTTAGGCCACAGCTGTAGACAGATTCAAGGATTATGTAACTGGAAAACATTTACAGAAACTCTGTTGTGGAATGTTGTTTGGAAAAAAAAAACAGCTGAAAACCACCTGATGTATTTTTAAAGACTAGCACTATTATGAAACTGACAAATGTCAGATACAACTGTATTACATGCATGAATCATTTTTTAAAGATCAACCAGAGCTTTCAGAATTAACCAAGCCATGCTGATAGTTCTATCATTAAATTGTGATGCCTTTTTGTTTTCAAAAAATTATGTCATCCCAGGGTATTCCCCAGTGGATAAAGCACTGCCCAGTGAAGACCTAGCCCGCATCAGGGCATTCAGGGATCAGTCTGCGCCGCCTGCCAAGGTGTCACCCAAACCTGAAGAGAAGCGGGGGTCCAGATGGGACCGAGGAGCCCCGCAGGCTCCTGTTGAGTCAGCACCTCGAGCTCCCATTGCATCAGCTGGGGGGTGGAGTGGCTCCAGCTTCAAGCCCTTTGAGAAGAATCCAGAGAAGCAGCAGCGGTATGAGGCCTTCCTCAAGTATCAGCAGCGAGGTCAGTTTGCTTTGCTTTGTGTGTGTGTGTGTGTGTGTGTGTGTGTGTGGTTTATTCATGTTAATCCCCATTATTCTCTCTTTATTTTTTGTATGAAACTGTGTTATGTTAAACATGTATCTTCATTTGAAAAGTTTTTCAAAACCCGAAGTAAGATAGTTCTTGGATATGCTTTGAATGCTTGGAGTTGAGGTTAGGCACCAATTAAGGTCATGAGGATGAAAAAAAAAAATTCTACAGCAGTTTCTTGATACAGTCAATAAAATATTAAATCTTTTGTGTATCAAACAGTATTCAGCTGCTGCTGAAAGATAATCAAAATATGGGATTCAAAATGTGGAACATACACGAGCAGAGCTAGAAGCTAGTATGTTTTAATAATCAATGTTTTAAATAATATGTGTTTTTTTTTCTCATCCAAAGTAAGAAAAGAATTACAGGCTCAACAGCGATGCTATTAATTGCATGTCATGTTATGGGAATTGGGTAATTGGATAGCTAGAATCTTTTTTAGGTGTTGTTTCATATCGTCTTTATGTATAACAATTTTCTACCACATCACGGAACTCGGAAGTGCTTAGTGTGGTGTGATTTCACAGAATTTTACTGGAGGCAGTCAGAGTGTCCTCTTATGATTTACCACTAGCTGTTTTATTCCTCCAGGATCGGTTCCAGGAGACTCCAGGACGGAGTGGGAACGGCAGCAGGAGCAGGAGGAGTTTGCTAGGGCGGCGGCCCTCTATCGCCCCATGTCGGGCATGATGGCGTCCCGCTTTGTGAGCGCCAAGCACAGCGATGCGGATGACACGGTAGAGGTGCAGGCAGAGACTGGGGTGAGTCTTATTGTGCTGTTCTCTTTTTCTTCCCTGCAAGCCTGATTATTCAAATTCATTAAATTCTTCTGTCGAGATGTTTTCATTATACCCCCTCCCACACATAGTGTGTAGGGGGGGTATATAGGAATCATCCTGAGGTCGGGTGGCCGGTCGGTCGGTCGGTCGGTCGGTCGGTCGGTCGGTCGGTCGGGCGGGCGGGCGGGCGGGCGGGCGGTCGGGCGGTCGGTCCGTTGCAAAATCTTGTGGGTCGAACTCCTCTCTCATTTTTTGAGCAATTGACCCCAAATTTGGCATGTGTGACCGCTATCAAAGGTAGATGTGCAAGACACCTTTTTCGTTAGTATTGCATAATGCGTTGCCATGGAAACGGCATATTTTCGTAAAAACTTGTGGATCGAACTACTCTCTCATTTTTTGAGCAATTATCCCCAAATTTAGCATGTTTGACTGCTATCAAAGGGAGATGTGCAAGACACCTTTTTCGTTAGTATTGCATAATGAGTTGCCATGGCAACGGCAAATTTTTAAAAAATCTGGCAAAATGTTGTGGATCGAACTCCTCTCTCATTTTTTGAGCAATTGACCCCAAATTTGGCATGTGTGACTGCTATCAAAGGTAGATGTGCAAGACACCTTTTTCATTAGTATCGCACAATGCGTTGCCATGGCAACGGCATATTTTCTTAAAAACTTGTGGATCAAACAACTTTCTCAATTTTTGAGCAATCAACTTCAAATATGGCATGTGTGACCGCTATCACAGGCAGATGTGCAAGAGACCTTTTTCTCGAGTATTTCATAATGTGTTGCCATGGCAACGGAAGATTTTCATATAAATCTTACAAAATGTTGTGGATTGCTCTAATCTCTTAGTTTTGTAGCAATTCAGTTTGAATTTGGGATATACGATCAATGTAATGTATATTTGTGCAAAACACATATGTGTGTGGTGATGAATCTGTTGCCATGGCAACAGAATTTTTTTTACCAATCATACAAAAATGTGTGGATTAGCCTCACTCCTTCAGTTTTCAAGCATTTGGCTTAGAAATTGGCACATGTGACCACTATTGTATGTAGATGTGCATACTTACTCTTTCGTCATTTTTTATCTATGTGTTGCCATGGTAACAGCATAGTTTGAATGAAAGTCATACGAAAATATTGTGGATTCAGTTAACTCCCTCAGTCTTAGAGCATTTGACTTGAAATTTGGCACACATGACCACTATAGTATAAAGATGTGCAAACTTAATCTTTCGTCAGTGATGAACAATGCGTTGCCATGGTAACAGCTTTTTTTAACCAAAAAACATACAAAAATATTGTGGATTCAGCTAACTTTCTTTAGTCTTTAAGCGTTTAGCTAGAATTTGGCACACATTACCACTGCGGTACGTAGATGTGCAAAGGTAATCTTTCGTCAGTGGTGATCAATGCGTTGCCATGGTAACGGCATAATCATAAAAAAAATATTGTGGATTCAGTTAAATCCCTCTCTCTTTGAGCATTTAGCTTGAAATTTGGCACATGCAACCACTATAGCATATAGATGTGCAAACTTAATCTTTTGTCAGTGGTGAACAATGGGTTGCCATGGTAACAGCAGCTTTTCACTAAAATGCATACAAAAATATTGTGAATTCAGGTAACTACCTCAGTCTTTGAGCATTAAGCTTGAAATTTGGCATATGTGACCACTAGAGTACGTAGATGAGCATACATTGTCTTTGGTCATTGTTGATCAATGTGTTGCCATGGTAACAGTATATTTTGAATGAAAATCATGCAAAAATATTTTGGATTCAGTTAACTCCCTAAGTCTTTAAGCATTTGGCTTAAAATTTGGCACAGGTGACTACTATAGCATATAGATGTTCAAACTTAATCTGTCATTATTGTTAAACAATGCGTTGCCATGGTAACAACATTTTTCACCAAAAAGCATGTGGATTCCGCCAACTCCCTCAGTCTTTGAGCATTTAGCCTGAAATTTGGCACACCTGACCACTATGTTATGTAGATGTGCAAACTTAACCTTTCGTCATTGTTGATCATTGTGTTGCCATGGTAACAGCATAGTTTGAATGAAAATCAATATAAAATATTGTGGATTCAGGTAACTCCCTCAGTCTTTGAGCATTTGGCTTGAAATTTGGCACATGCAACCATTGTAGTACAGAGATATGCAAACTTTGTATTTCATCATTGTTGAACAATGTGTTGCCATGGTAACAGTGCATTTTGAATGAAAATCATACAAACATTTCGATTAGATCCTAACTCTCTATGTTTAGAGCATTTTGGCTTCATATTTGGCACATGTTACCTCTACATTACCTAGATGTGCAAAAAAAAATGATACACTAATATTGTGAATTCAACTAAGCCCCTCATCCTGTTAGCATTTGGCTTGAAATTTGGCACATGTGATGGCTATGATATATAGTTGTGCAAAACTTCATTTTTTTCTTAATATCCAACATTGTGTTGCGCCATGGTTATACAATTTTTAATAAAAACCATAGAAATCTTCAGTTTATTTATCTTGCTCACTCAGTTTTTGAGCACTTGACTTGAGATGTGGGACATTTGACTAACAGTGAGCAATACATTTATTTACTGTTGGACAGTGCATTGCATTAGTATTTTTTTTTTCATTAAAAAGTAAAAAAAAATCATGGTTGAGCTAATTCCCTCAATTGTGGGTGGGGGTATATTAATCACAATGAGTGATAGTTCTAGTTGCAACTGATTGACAAATTACCCTGCATCGATGTAAATAAGCACTGAATTGATCATGGCCGTGGATCAATTGATCACGGCCGTGGATCGTGCGATCGCCGCGGAAATTTGCACAATGGTAGTGTGCGATGTAATCTACAAGGTCGTATATTTAAATTTTCCAAAATAGTTTTCTTTTATTTTATTTTGATTAATTATGCTAATTTATGCAAGAAATCAGACTTGTTGATCTAAATCAGTAAATAAAGCTCCAAAAGTGCTCATTTTTGGTCTAGATATTCTTTGTGGCATTCTTAGCAAATGTACTTGAAAAAAAATTCGGTATCAAAATTAATTTCTTATCTATTTTATTGTTTTATGAATTTCTTATGTATTTCTTTGTTTTTGTTGTTTTTTTCAGCAAAATTTGTGGCAGACCCTTTTTGAAGCATAATACTACTAAAACAAATTGATTTAAGCCATTGAGAGAAAAAATAAGCATATTTATATGAACCATGTGATAAAACTCAATTTGTATTGACTTTTTACACAAAATCACATTTTTGAGCCATTTTTGGTCTCACGTGCATGTACTAAAAGTTATGTAACTTCAGAACCGTACCCCCGGGCGTCACAAATTTGGTGTCAAAATGTGCGGGAAACTCGAAAGAAAAAAGTCATAGAGCATCGCGGCAAGAGCATTGCGTGTTGCAGAGTAATCATGCGAAATGTCGAGGGGGGGGGGCCTTTTAGGCCCCCCCCAGTCTTTTTAGGGTTAAGTAGTAGCCATGATAAGAAATCATAGGCGTACGTATAATCCGTATACCATAAGGATTAGAACCTACACTTGCTGTTGGGCGAAAGCTCGGTGGTCTAGTGGAGATGATGCCTGTGCGGTGATCAGGAGGTCGTAGGTTCCAATCCTGCTCGAGTACGTACGCCCATGATTTTTTTGTCATGGCTACTACTATGTAAAAACACTGATCAATTCAGCGCTTATTTACGTTGATGTAGGGCAATATGTCGTGCGCATGGCAGATTGTCATTACAGCGCTTCCTTGCGCCTGGTAGATTGTCGTTACAGTGTGGGAGTGCGCATGACAGATTGTCGGTAGGGTGTGGAAGTGCGCATAGGGTTAACAACATTCTGCCATGCGCACGGAAGTGCGCTAACAACAATCTGCCATTCGCACGGAAGTGCACTAACAACAATCTGCCATGCGCATGACGAATTCATCAATCAGTTGCAATGAAAACATCTCGACGGAAGAATTTCGTGAATTTGAATAATTACGCAGTACCCGCTACATGCTTTAAGGATTAGAACCAACACTTGCTTTCGGGCGAATCTCTAGTAGAGATGACGCCTGTCCAGTGATCAGGAGGTCGTAGGTTCAAAGCCTGATAAGTACTGATTTTTAAGGAATGGGTTGTGGATTGCAAAGCATGAGTTTGTGGGAAGAGATTTGAGCTATCATCAAGTTGGGATGTCCTGTGTCCCATGCTGGTTCGTTATGGTTTGTTACAAGTGTAATGAATCATTCTAGGAAGTGAAGGAGATTTTGACTGTTTTTATCAAATATCATATAAGCCTGAAAATTGTGCTGCTGCCTGCAAAAGAGGACTCTCTTTTTGTTGTCTTTTTGTTGGGGGGGGGGGGGGTATTGGAAAGGTCAGGGGTGAGTATCACTGAATTGATATTTTCTTCTTGACTAATTTGAAGATTGCAAAGCTACAATTGTAGTCCTCATTTCTGAGTAAAGAAATATCTATGAATGGACTTACATCAAATTGAAACTGTTAGTGAAGTATCCTTGGTAAAAATATCCCCAAAGCCATTAAAAAGTGAAATGATAGACACCTTTTACCTGAACTTTGTCAAAGTCCCTGTTTTCACTTCTTGGTTTGTTACAGGGTGATGAAAACGACCAAAGCAAAGCAGCCGAAATGAAGATGTTCGGTCAGCTTACCCGTGACTCACTGGAATGGCATCCTGACAAGCTACTGTGCAAGCGCTTCAATGTGGCCGACCCCTACCCAGGGTGAGTTTTGACCAGAAGCATTAGACCACACTCCTCTCAGACTAATTCAAATTTCAATGAGTTTGCCTGCTGATTTAATGAGTTTCCTACCCAATTTATTCACAAAGCAGTGCCCAAGGTGTGCATCTGAAGCACTTCGACTCATGTCCCTCTGAGTCGGGTCTTACTGGTCGCTGAGACCACGCCCAAAGTGGCTGAGAGGCATAACTGCCACTGTGACCTTGGGGTGTGCGGGAACCTCTAACACACAAGCTGTATGTACAGTGCCCACCAAATTCCACTTTTGGAGCATTCTAAACTTTGATAGGTGACGTTGCTAACGTTGGATGAGAGGGACATGAACAGTCACGATATAAACCTTCCAAGTGTGTGGGACCGTCTCACATTGTGAGTGCACAGCTGCCAAGTCCTCTGTATTCTGCAGGAGGCTCCCTGAAAACTTGAATACAGTATCTCTTTATGCCTAAAAAAGAAGAAGAAGTAAAACAGTTAAAAATGAAAGCCCCCCCCCCTTCGATTTTGGATCTTTCCCCCGCCCCTATTGATGTGCATGCGTGCTCCGCATGAGATATTTCCCTCAGTATGATGTATAAGTGATGATAGGCGTGCAGGTGTCAGACCTAGGTTTTGATAATGATGATGATGACAATGACGACGATGAAGACGATGATGACGATGATGACGATGATGATGATGATGATGATGATGATGATGATGATGATGATGATGATGATGGTGGTGGTGGTGGTGGTGGTGGTGGTGGTGGTGATAATAGTGATAGTGATAACCAGAGAAGCACTCTGAGAGCGCAGACCTCCGCCAAGTATGCAGCTCATTTTCCACCCCTAATCTTGTTCTTCCATTAGAGCTGATATCAGGGGGGCATTTCATGAAGCTTTTTGTCAGATATTATGTCTGACAAGCGATTAAAGGCAGCCAATCGCCATCCCTTATGGTACGTAAACTCCGAACGACCGAAGTTTGTGCATGCAATTGTGCAATGCCAGACTCGGTGCTATATCCATAAACGTGTGGGACAATGCTGCCACTGAGGCACGTGTGTGTGTGTACGCATCATACACAAACATTGTCACCGCGAGGTGCGGTGATTGGAGGAGAGAGGCCAGAAGACGCGTGGCTCTTTTGGCCTCTCTTCATGCGCATGCGCACTGAGAGTGTGCATCCATTCGGAAGCTCTCGTGGCTCGCTCGGACAGCCATTTTGGGTTAGGAGATTTGTAGCATAGAGCTCTTGTAGGTTTAATAGTGTGTTGTTCACTGACCCATTGAGCCAGCGCTATTCTCATTCAAACTACATTTGATGCAGAATGGGGGAGGCAGCGTGTTGCGTTCGTCTCCGTGCCGCACAATCACTCGCCACGATTGAGTGCCTTTAGAAGCTACAGAATTTCTTGCATCTGATTGGCTGACAGCAAATTTGTCCGACAAAGTTGTTGGACAAAATGCTTCATGAAATGTCCCCCAGTAATTTCCACCCATGCGTACTTATAGCATTGTGTACTGAAAGTCGCCCGATTTCCCAATATATTGTAGAAGCCTTTGTTACGTCATAAACCCTCAGCTGCACGGCGCGCCTCGCCCTAGCAGAAACTAGAGCACGCAATTTAGTGCGCACATGCAAACCTCGAATACGCGCAGCCTGAACTCCCAAGTTCATTGACCCTACCTGCCAAAATATAAAAAATCCTTCATAAATTCCCCCAAAATTTTCGGATCACTACCAAAAGTTAATCGTTTGTTACTTGTGTCATTCTCAACCTTTCGTGCAAGTTTCATCCCAATCCGTTGACTACTTTTTGAGTTATTTTGTGTACAGACAAACTAATTAACTAAGTATCTAACTAACGAACAAACAAACAAACCAACGGTAACGAAAACATAACCTCCTCCCTTGGCGGAGGTAATAATAAAGGTAATAATGGACTCTTATTAAGCACTCATTCTACCTAAAAAGATACTCTTGGCACTGTGGAAACAATGATTTGGTATGTTACATGAGAGCATAATATCATATAGAGAATCAAACAAACAAACAATATGCGTATACGTACAAACATATGTAAACAATTGTCAATGCAAGTTAAAAAGGTTTTTACATTAGACAGATGCTCTTGCATAACACACTGCCAGCAAATTTAGATAAACCATACTTCCTGTGAAGGATTGTACATACAATATTGTTACCCAAGCCTTTTGTGGGAATGTGACCTTGCACCACAAAACATCAAAAAGTCACCATATATGTTACACTGTTGAGGTAGAGTCAAATCTCTATAGAGGAAGTACACAGCTTTTGAATAATCTGCCAACTCAACCAATGTGTGCCTTTATCCGACTGAAATAAGTGATACAAAAATCCGGTCTGTAGGAAATAGATCCTTAAAGACCAAGGTCTACTGAAGTGTGCTGAATCACTTGTATTTGTGGAATCAAATGTCTGCAGATTTGGAATCTTTTTACACCCACTGAAGTAAGTGATTGTAAATCCAGTCTTTAGGTAAGTCAGTCATGAAGATTGGAATCTATTGAAGTGCTCTGAATCACTCCCATCTGTGGATTTAAATTTCTATTGCAAGCTTTCTGAGGGGATTATGGGATCAACCTGAAACTTGGCATACTTATCAACCACGTTCTATTCAAGGTCATTTCAAAGCATCAGTGCTATTCTAATTTGACTGTCTTTTGTTACTGTCTTTGAAGGGTATCATGCACGCATGCACATGCATTCACAGGATATTGCACCTCTTCACCTGGAAGCAGGAAAAAGAAATCGCACACAAGAAAAATAGGTCACTAATAGCTGCTAAAATACTGTCTGTGGTAGTGATATTGATGTTTTATTTCCTTCCCAAATTATAGATTTAGATAGCAGAAAAGCCACTATGATACATCAGCATTTTGACACAAAATATGATGATGATGATAATAATGATGTTGATGATGATCTACAGCATTTTTATAGTGCCATATACAGTATATCTGTTCTAGAAACATTCAAAGGGGCAGACTCCTCCAAGAGAGTTAGCAATTGATTGCCTGGTGAAAACTGTGAGTTTTAAGAGAGGCTTTGAAGTATGTATTTTCTGGCCTCTTATAAAACAATCTGTGCTTTTTTGTTTCTGTGTTATGTGTGCCAAACCTAATGCTAATTTGACTTTTGTCGTTTTGTGCTGATCTTGCGGCTTTGTCTTTGGCTGTCATTTTGCCCCTAGCTGCTGGATTTAGCCGTTTTGTTTTATTGTTATCATTTATTATTATTATTATTATCATTATTATTATTATTATTATTATTATTATTATTATTATGATTATTATTATTAGTATTATTATTATTATTATTATTATTATTATTATTATTATTATTGTTATTCTTGTTCTTCTTGTTCTTCTTCTTCTTCTTATTATTATTATTATTAGTAGTAGTAGTAGTAGTATTGTTATTCTTATCATTATTACTGTTATTATCAATTTATTATCATTTGTATGATTGACTCCATCTGAAAGGGAAGTGTACAGTTATATTTGAACACTATTAAAGCTACTGAAGTAAGATTAATCTTCCACTGATAGAAATGTCTACCTTCAGCAGTCATTTCATGCTGAACTCAGCTATACGGTTAAAGGTCCGATTTACCTTTGGGAACAGAGATATAAATATGTTCAAGATATCACATTTGATGCATATGTGTAGGTCTGTTGTATAGCAAAACATACTACCGTATAACATTTTTGCAATAAAGCCTTAAATATAAGGAGATATCAGTATTTTTCTCATTCGACCATAACTGTAGATGTTTTAGTCTGACAAGATTTTTTTTAATAACTATTGTTCACATTTTGTGTATTTAGCAATACTTAACAATGATTATATGGATTAAAATTTCGACATTGGTTGTTTCTATCCCAAACTCACATTTTGGAACTATTTTAAAGCACTAATGCTGGGTTTTTGTTTCATCTGCAAATGGTAAATTATGCCTTTAAACTGATAGTCCGTCATTGTATCCAGATGTTTCTAAATCAAAACTCACCATGTGCCCAATTTTTCTACGTACAAGTAGGATACACACTTTTGTACCTTTAGCAGACATAAAGATGGTGATGATGATGGAAATAGTAATTATGATGATATAATGATGGTGGGTATGATAATGATTAAGACGATGGTAATGGTGATCATAATGATAAAGAAAAAAGAATATTATTACTATGCTGGTGGTGATGATAATGCAGTTTACCGGTTATGTTGAATGCATTGATTACAATCATGTTCATACTTACCTCCGCCAAGGGAGGAGGTTATGTTTTCGTTAAGTATCTGTTTGTTTGTTAGTTTGTCCGTGTGCAAAATAACTCAAAAAGTTGTGCATGGATTTGGATGAAACTTGCAGGAAAGGTTGGGAATGACACAAGTAACAAACGATTAGATTTTGGTAGTGATCCAAGAATCTTTTTGGAATTTATGAAGGATTTTTGATAATTTGACAGGTAGGGTCAATAAACTTGGTTGTTCAGGCTGAGCGTATTTGAGGTTTGCATGCGCCCACTTAAGTGCGTGCTCTAGTTTCTGCTAGGGCAAGGCACGCCAAAGGCTTCTATATTTATTTATAGTCATTGGGAAATTGGGCGACTTTTCAGCATGACGCGAGGTTCACGCCAACTCACAAGCTCGTTGATCATTGTGTCCACATGGAGCGAAACTACAAGTGGGGACCCCCGTGGCTTGCGGAGAGAGCATAAACCCTAAGATATCTCGGTGGTACTAACCATCGACTAAACTTTAAGATCACTAACTTTTGAGTGTGTCCACACGGTGCTAAACTACAAGCTAATCATCGACAGTTCAGTTTTTGACATAGTCTTGAAGTTTAGGAATAGCATGTGAACCTAACTTTTGCCTCATCACTGGTGTTCACCAGAACTGATTGTGCCATGTCTGGTCATGGAATTCAGGAGCCCTCCCCATGCAAGTGGCCTGCACCACACCTTGGGTGGGGATCCTGTGCATTTCTCTGACTGATAATGAGTGATAACGATGATGGTAGTGCTAAAGATGAAAAATAAAGTCACTACAAGCTGGAGGCAGTGATGCTACAAGTGAAACAAACACAACCTGGAGAAGCATGTTTTGAAAGGAATTACAGAGAAAGTCATTGTTTCAACAACAACAAAATCAACAAAAACTGTACCTAGTACTATATTTTCTGAGAAATGAGGGGATTCATAAGTTTAAAGGGTATGTACAGTTCTGGTCGAGGTAAGGATTTAGCTTTTAACGTTTTGCGAGATATTCAGAAACCACTCTATTAAGAGATGTCAACGAGCATGCAATTTTAAGGGGTATCAAAAGTTTATTTCATGAAAATCGGTTTTGAAATGGCTGAGATATCCAAAAGCAGGGTGAAACAAAGAGATCCTAATAAAAGGCGTGGCCTGTTGCCTTAGTTGTTATCACTTTTTTGGATATCTCAGCCATTTGAAAACCAATTTTCATCAAATAAACATTGAATCCTTCTTAAATTTACATGGTCTTTCATATTTCATAAGAGGTTTCTCATTATCTCACTTAGGAATGTTCAAAACATGAATCCCCCCCCCCTCAACCAGTACTGTACAGTCCCTTTAATGTACTGTATTAAAATGATGCTAAACGCCTCAATCCCCCGTTGAAATTGAGGTCATTTCCCTCCTGCCAGTAGAGGGCAGTATTCATTGTCTGCTACAAAGTAAGAAATTTCAACTCTGCTTAACAGACTTTTTTTTCTTTTTTTTTCTTTTTGTTTAACTCTATGACCTGTTTTCTTCGTGTAGTAGTTTAGTGTGTTTCATGGTGGATGAATATTATTACCTGTACAGGTGTAATCTAATCCTTGTACAGTTATTTTCATATTTACAAGAGGAATGCCTTGTCAAGGCTCATCATACAAAACCTGGCACTCCCTTTTTCTGTTCACTGGTATTTTCAAAGCATTTCCATTATCCCCACCCCCATAGAAGGCTCCAGAACTTTTTGTCTATTCTTTAATGCCCCTTATTGTTGGTTGTTCATGTGAGCAGAATGTTGTCATACATGTGTGAAAATGGAAAACAAGATCATTATCTAGAATGGTTGTACAGGCATTAAGATTTTGCCTTGCATTTTAGTAGTAATCTTAAACTGAAGAAAACCACCTGTCAGTCAGTATTTCAAGTTTTTTTAATCTTCTTCATTAAACTTTTAGATGTTTAAAAAAAAAAAAAAAAAGGAAAGAAAAAAAAAGTGTTCCTGCATTGATACTCAATAAAACATGTAAAGATGAGAAGTTTCAGAAGAACTTGCTTGGGTGAAATGCTGAGGGTATACGTAGTTTCAGTGGTAGTAAAACTACATACATGTACGTGTACTTTGGGACAAACTAGCAATTTAAATTGTAGCGTATGGTTGGTTTTACAGAGCACAATCTACTTGTAAGTAAATTTGTTTGGAGAAAACATCAAAGCAGAAGTACAAAATGTGTGCCCTTCTGTGCTATGAAACAAATCTACACACATCAAACTATCTCTGACCTTGACATGTCTCCTGCCACTTTTGCCCTTGAAGTTATGTTCCTGTTTGCATGATGTTCACATTGCTGTTCACATTGAGATACATGAGTAAGATACATGAGAATTTAGGAACGTACACGTAAGTCAAGGAGTCTTTGTTGTGCTATACAGTGTATGTGTCATGATGCCTGATGTGAACTAGTGTGACAACTGCAGGCAGTATTTTTCTCATTTTGATAATGAAAACGATGGAGTTTAAATAGAGGTTGTGATCCCTGCTGGACTACATTCGTATTTAAGGACCTGCTTGTCATGTACGTAATGCATGGCCTTTTCATTAGATGTTAAACGGAGCGTTGATGAGCGAAACAGCAATGATATGCAATTTTAGTGTTTATATTGCGTATTTCACACTTGTTAAGTATCTTGAAAAACTGTATAATATCTGTGTTGACACACATGCACTCACAAACAAATTATTGGATGAAGTTGATGTTTTAACTCTGCTTTGCAGTGCATAATAGCACAGTGTATTCCTATACATCCATTGCATTTATATTAGCTCAACAGGAAGTGTGCAATATACAATTTATGGACAAAATCTATGTAATAAATGAAAACAGTATCATGCCTATATAACCTTTATAACAAATTATTTACATCATAAGTAATTATGGCATGAACAAGTTGAAAAAAAATGTATAACATGTGAGTCCAACAAAATCTCACAATACTTACTATACTGACAAAATGGCTGTTGAATAATTGCAATTGCAGTGGTGATTTTCTACGGGTACAGTTTGACGTTCCCAAGATCCATTATTCTGGAGATTCTTTAATCGGAAAATGAAATAAGGTTCGTTGTTCAGATGGTTTGTTATTCCGAAGGTTTAGCAGATATCAAATATATGCAGCGAATCATGTGCTCATAGGAAATGGTCGACTCCTGTCAAGGTTCTTCAGCTGTACAATGTAAGTGTACTTATAGAGAAATCAGCGGCAAAGCTGTATGAAATAATATGTCGCAGGGATTCTCGAATATACCCAAGCCAGGTCATCCTCCCCTCTCCATGGTATTCCCACACCACGGGGTCTTTAAGACACCTCGCAAAATCATGACCTACAATACACATTCCTACAGGTGTTATAATGGAATGGATGGCTTTCATGAACAATTGATGCCTAGCAACCAGCAAATTGTGCAACTTTTCATGTTCCATTCAACAGAAAAAGGATGCCATTCTAGAAGCAGTTCAGCTACACTGCATGAGAATTGTAAATATTAAAAATGGAGGCCACAATCAAAGGAAAGAACAAGTAAGAAAAATATTTTTCAGGAAAAACTGATTAATAAGTGTATACCTTGCTTCATAAAACCTAATGACGATAATTTTGTATTGATGTATTCTACGCATCATTCTCTATCACCAGACTGTAGTGTGCATGAAGCCAGTTCTATATGGGTTAATGGTGCATGAACTGTTGTAATTTATCGAGTCAGTGAGAAGTTTGAGGTGTAACAAATTACCAATTTACTAAGGTAGAATGATTTATCATGCTATATTGTGTGGGAGGACTCATGCCAATGGAAAAACATACTTGGTGTAATGGACCCAGAAAAAAAAGCCTTTAGAGTGTAATTGTGGCATGCAACATGTACTTTGCAGCTATGTGACATGGTAGTGATAAATCCTTGTTCTCATTCCACATATCCTTAAAAGTACTCTATGGTCCTCTGCTTCCCAAAATAGTTGTGGTATTTTAATGATCTCTGTGCAATTTAGAGTACCATTGATAATGGAGTATTGACATTTGCTACACATAATCTACAGGTACGTACACCTTGCATGAATGTGTCATGGGTTATGCACTGTGACTGTTCAAACTGTGTAGCCACTATCTGTTCAAGCTTTTTATTCTCTGTTGTCAAGTATGGCATGTGATGCTTCATTTGATAACATGCCACTCGTATCAATGACAAAGATACAGCAATGGATGCACCAACTAGCAGCTAAACTTTGGGAAAATATCCTTATTGTCATATTTGTAGCATCTACATTGTATTTTCCATCGTCGCAAGATTGGAAGTTTCATTTCCTTTCTAGCCTTTCTTCAGGCTGCCTGGTCTGTGCTATCCACCCAATGAAACAAGATATTTTTGAATCGTATTCCATTGTCACTTGCCAGGTTTTTGAGGGTCTGCCCAGGTAGTCTTGTATCAGACACTGGAAGGATTATAAGCCGCCTTTATCCAGAGGCTTCCATCTCTCTTTAATACCACATGCCCATACCATCTCATACCCCATGTAGAGTCCCCCCAAAAACAACACAACTTCCTAGAGGTTGTGCCGTGTTTACCTCGGATGCGTGGGACTCTAAACAGACATGGCACTAAGCACAAGGCAGGAGTCTGGAGATACATGGAGTGAGTCTGAGGTATACAGTGTATGTTGTGCTAGACAGCCTCGCACAAGTTTGAGGTACATGTAGCCTCCGGAAGTTCTTTCTGTGTTTTAATACCACAGACAAGAAAACTTTCAGTGGTCATGGGGTAGACACGACGCACTCTTTCAGTGGCCTGTGCTGTCTGTGGACACATGTATGCATAATAATGCACACTCATACTGGCCTCTTCTTTCAAAGAGAAACCCACGGCTGCAGGTTTCCATAGAAACGTATGCCGACTTCATGCTATACAAGCAGGAACTCTAAACAGGGGTTTCTCTCACCCGTGCTTGGTTGAAGACCAAAGTTCTATCACTTGTTTTCATCTGGCATGTCCTCCAGAGGTTCTCCAGAGGTTCTCCAGAGGTTCTCCAGAGGTTCTCTTCGTATTGGGGGACTGTATTAAAACGGGGTACAGTGTATCAGTTTACTCACCCTTATCTTTTCTGCTACTCTAAACAAATTTACAGACATGAGGAGTTCTTCTTTTCATCTCTTCTCATATAGGAAGGCCCTACACCTTTACCAAACCATCCTCATGTACATTTCATTTCATTTATTAAGTTTCCACAAAATATGTACATTCATGACATACATCTACAGATTGAATAGTAATAACAATGGTAACGAAAATCTATCCCATACAAAATGAACCTGACCTCATACAAAATGAGTAAATTTATAGGACGTGCGTCAATCAATCTGTGCTGTATATCATGTTCATATGGAATCAAAAACAATGTGTAGGGATACCTACAGAAAAGCAGATGCTTGTTGGGGTAGGTCCCCAGAAAAGAAGCCTACAGCCTGTACGCACACACACACACACAAACGCATGCACACAAGTACACCTAGACAGATGTGCATGCACACACCTGCACAACACAGAATGTTGGCCTTTCTCAGGCTTCGAGCGCGTGATGACGTCATTCGTAGTGCAGGTTTCGCTCCCATATAAGTCAAACATTTTCTTACACATAAGTCAAAATCTTCTGTGCTACTTGAATTGCATCGCTGTATCTGATGTGTGTCAACTTGCTATCAGGATTGTGGAAGAGAAACACAAAAGCAAAATCTGAACTTCTACTACTTAACCAATATAAACTGCACTCCGTAGATACACCGTAAAAAGTCTATTCATTTATAGTTCTCTAATTGTCAATAATCATTGTTTGCTGCGGTGAAAATGAAATCGTGCGGATCAGTGCTCAATAATCCGATGTGTCACATGATTATGTTTTGGCACAAGAAGAGGGCGCAATGGGTTCACATGGCACGTACAACATGCCCCTAAAGCAATTGATGATGAATACACAGGAATTGATGCTGTCGTGCCCAGGGGGCTAAATGTTTGCACAAAAAGCTCTGTGATGAATGTTACAAAATTGTGCACCATGCACTACTTAAAAAAGGGCGATAAGGACTCGGAAGCACGTTTCAATAATGTTATAATACCGGAATCATAGTTTTTGTAGTGGTGGTGATGGGAGGGGGGGGGGGGGCATTTGAGGGAGAAAAAGAAAGCAAGAAAGAAAAGGTCTGACTGTACAAGGTGCAGACTTATGAGTCATCAAAGAATGGCAATGTTTGTTGTGAAGATACAGATGATTTTACCTTGTCATCACAATCTTGTTCTTTACTAAGATATCAACTACTGAAATGCTAGTAAGATATAGGCCCAGAAAAAACAAGAAAAACAAAACAAAAACAAAACAAAAAGAAAAAGGAAACCCCAAAACAACAACATACAGATTTACATGGAAGAGGAGATATAAGTGCTCGTAATGACATTCGAATAAGTACAGTGTACATAGCTCATCAGAACCCTATACAAATGGTATCTAGAACTGCCTATCCTACATATTCACAGCTTTTGACAACAGGATGTATCTTTTGAACACTTGTCTTGCTATATGCCATGTGAAATACATCTTTGCCAAATTGACTGAAAGTGGTTTATCAATTTAAAAAAAGAAGAATTGTATACAGTAAAGCATAACAGGTACATGTGCATAACACGCAAAATTTCTGGTTACTTCACAGTTTAATAGTTAAAATTGCACACTGCAGTCTTTGAGATCTACAGTAAAGAAACCTGTATGTTCACGTATATACAAGCTACAAAGATTTAAGTACTGTCAAAAATTTTGAGATATTTACAATCTTATTAGTGGAATGTTTATGTGATTCCTAACATTGTGCATCGTAATAACAGAAAACATAGTCATTCTAATGAATATATGGACCAAATATGGGGAAAAAAACATCTTTCTTGATTGCATTTGATCTTCTATCCTAACATGAACATGCACTAGTACTTGACTTCATTTATAATTCGTGAGGAGGAAGGGGGAGGGGGTGATAGGTTGTCTGGAATAGAAATAAACTCATTGTACATTGATGATGAAGTACAGTTTAGCCCTGTCACAATGCACAAATCACCATAGGTATTTTGACATTCACTGTACAGCTTAAAAACTAGACTCTTAATTTCACTTGGATAGGCTATGTAGTCATCCAATGAGAATCTGAGAAAGTTCACAGAACCTTTTCTGTTCTCTCTTTGTTTCTTCCATATCAGAATTGAAATACATGGTTGCAGCTTATAATCAAATCATGCCTTCCAGATGATAGATTCCAGCAACATTTCCACAAGTATTTAGACTTTCTCGCCAGCCACCGGAAAATAACATCAACACACAATACACCTTTGGCCAAGTTTTGCAACAAACAAGTCTGCAGAGATGCATCTGGGAAACTTTCAGCAGGATTTGTGACTGGAATGCAATTTCTTTTTGTCTTTTTTATCTCTTTCCATATTACCCCTGAGTGATGAAACTGCATTTGTTTTTTGGGTTTTTTGTGGGAAATTTTCTGAATTAAATAAAAAAAGGATGAAAAAAATTCAGCTTGTTTCAAAGATTTTATCACACAACAGTTGATAAAATCTATGTAACAAGCTGGATTTTTGCCATAAAATTTCTTTCATCAGCTGTACCATGAAGTACATGTTTGTTCAGATGTATACATCCTATTTTTTTCACAAATGTTTTTGTTGTCTCTTTACCTTTGTAGCATACTGTTTATATTTAGTGTCCTTCACAGAAGCTCACATGTGGCACTGTTGCAGAAGGTAATATCAAACCATATATGCAAACAAACACTCAAGTCGCTCAGGCATGATGACCAAACTTTGACATTTCTTAAGCTGAAGAGTCATGTGAATATATTTTTGTTATGCTGGCCTTCATTTTTTTTCACGTTTTTGCAGTGACGTGGTGGTTTACGTTCAATGTCTGAAGTCAGTGACTAAATTGTGAATTCACATGTTTGCTTTAATACACTTTGTACAGTGTGTGTGGTTTTTTTGTTTTTTTATAACCCGTGTGACCCAAAAGCTTTAGTCTTGAGAGTTCCTGAAACCATTTTTATCAATGAAATGTGTGTGGGTTGGTGAAAAGAGACAATGACCTAGAGTGCAAAATTATAGTTCAGTGTTGTGAGCTAGGTAAGATGGAATCTTGCCCCCCCCCCCCCCACACACACACACACACTTAAACTTACATTGTACCAGTGAATTTTCTGTTTTTCGTAGTGGTTGGCAGGCTTAAGCCACTCAACTTTAATATGAACTCCTATTGCATAATTCACAAAATTAGTGTACACATGTATACTGTACATATGTACATGTATTATGATCACTATATCTGTACACATTCCATGTTTTGAACATAATATATTATCATGAAATGTACTGGACACTAATGAGCTACAATTCTGGATGCATTGGATGGTACCATCATGTCAGATCAAGTTGTTGGCTAGCAGTTTGTTTAAAACCTATTGAGGACGGTTTGATTTTGCTACAACACGCATTTCCCATAGATGCTTGCCCGAGTATATTCGGGACTTATCCTCAACGGGTTAACATTTGAAACAAGACAGCGACTGATAAAATTGATACAGCTTCTTTGTCAGTGATTTCTGTGCCAACCATGGCATTTACTCTACCAACTAAAAGTGATTTGCTTCGCCAAAATTTACATGTAAATGTGTAAAAACTTGGTAAAACCCTCAATTTGTAGAAGTAGAATTCTAGTAAAAAAATGGCAGATGAAGACTTGAAATAAATTGTCAAGGAAAAACACCTCACTTTGACCTGTCTTATTCTACAGTCATAGCACCGGCCATTTCCTGCTACTCAGCTTCTTTAGAACAACATTACACCACTTCCTTTGCCACACTCTGTTGCATTTATAGCCACAGCCGACATTGGTATTTGGTAGAAATGACGCTAGAGAATTTTCTTCGGACCCCCAGATTCCATTGTGTTTGCACTGTGTGCTTGATCAAGAAAGGCTTTTATCCTTGATCATTGCTTTGGTGAGAAGGCTGCATAGCCCAAAATGGATCAAGGAATGTGTCAGTATTATTGTCTGAATTCTCCTTGCCCTACTAAAGTCCTCCTCCCACGTTCATTCTTTGTTTCTCTGTATGTCTCTCTCTGTCTGTCTGTCTTTTTCTCTCTCTCCCCTCTTTATTCACTATGAATGAGTTGTACATTACTCCAGGGGGAAATAGATCTAAAGGGCCTTAAAAGTGGATTTGAGAGAGAAAATTATTTTTATTTAATATTCTTTGGTATTATGGGGGGGGGGGAGACAGGTTCTCTTAAAGGGAAGCAGTCCTGAGATTTTCACTGTACTGATAATTAAGAAGAGTAGAAAATATAAACTTTCACCAATTTATATGCTTGGACATCAAAAATTGTCTCCGTACGCGATTTTTGAAAAATAATTCCTGCAAGCGATCGTGAAAGAGCCGGCAAAAAGATGCTACGTAGTGCATGCCCTACTCACCAAGTTGACAGCCGTGCCTCTAAAAACCAATTTAAGTGTTCAAATGATTAGTTGCAATTTTATCATATAATGTGAAAGTTTGTGGTTTTATAATTTCAAACAAAATATTTCAAGCTTAGATATATATAATTTACGAAAAATTAATATTGTAAACATAAATTTATATGTATTTTTAAACCAAATATACCATGAACTTGACATCAAATAGGCACGGTCGTTTTCCAGCTTCCGTCCGTGTTGCATACTTCATAGCGTAGAAACCACTCTCGCGCGCAAATCCTTACCATACCAATGTATACATACACAGTATACACTCGACTCCGTCCAGTCAATTTTGGCATTCAAACCGAAGATAACCTGTGCATGAGAGAGTCGAATTCTTCAAAGAAAATATTGTTTGTATCTCAATATTTCTGTAAGTAGTCAGATAATCGCCTTTCCTCGGAAAAAAAAAATATGACGTGAGCCGGGAAGGGTAAACACAGGGGGTCGTAGGGATATGATTTCGCTCCACTTTGCCATGCATGTCCAGTCGGCACTGGCAGCAGCTAGCTCAGTGGCACTGTACTGCAGTCCAACCCCGGCTGCAGGCCCACGGTAAATTAAACATAGCTAGCCACTTTCCTTACCTCTCTACGCTTTTTTCCCTCGGTTCTCTTCGAAGTCGATGCTCGAGGTGTTTCTGTTTTACAACTCATGTGAGCAAATGGTCAGGATTGCATCTGGTTTCAGGAGTTTTCTCGGTTTATAACCGAGGGCCACAGCCTGCCGGTCCACGTAGAAACATCGCTTCACAAATTGTCCACGCACAGGTAGGTCACAACACGATTTCGAGATTTTGTAGGCCCTAAGTTTCTTATGTTCGGCATCGTTGTACCGATATTTCCCAGCCATACAGCTCACCTTTCACGATACTTTTGTTGGACTGGGACGGAAAAAAGGATTTTCCTGGGAAATTTTCTGCATGATTCGAGCAAAACTACTGATGTAAGATAGCCTGACCAGACGACGCTGAATGCGGTCGCCCCTGTAGTGTACTAGCAGGCCTGTGTAGAATCGTTTCTACCTACAAATATGTACACTCTGTACGTACTATAGAACATGCATGAGCGGCGACAGGTAGGGCTGCAGCTGCGCTTGAGACTGGAAAAGTGCGAAGGGCAAACCGCGTACGGGGTGCGTACGCGTATCTACCGTAGATCTATCATCTAGTTGTACCGTCCACACGTGCGAATATAATACACAATACATACACACACACACACACACACACACACACACACACACACACACAACGTAGAAACAATGTCAAATACAAGTCGGAGTAGCCACCGACGTCTTCATGCATCCGGGTAAACTAGGGAGCGTACGGATAACGAGCAGAACACGGCTGGGAAGAGTTGTGCATCGACGACGTATGACTCTCCGCCAAGACTTGCTCATTAGCATATTCACCATGCAGAGTCACACTTTTTCAACCAAAATGTACGAGCTTATTTGGTGATTTTAAAGTTTGTTTTTGGTGAAAGTAGTTCATTGGAGGTACCAACAACAACATATTTTTTTAAATTTCGTGAGGACTGTGTCCCTTTAAGAGCCTGCGTCCAAGGCCTTTCAGTCCAGTGTCAGTAACCTCAATATTGACCAGTTTGTTTCTGATTTGCAAATGTTGTTGCAGTATGTGCACTCCCACTGTAGTTGAAGGGACAGTTTACCTTTGGGAGCAGTGATTTTAAAAGTTTTCGAGTTATCACATTTGATGTATATTTGGAGGTCAGTTGTATCACAAAACATATAAACATTTTGCAATAAAATCTAAGATACACTGAGATATCACTGTTTTTGTCATCAAACCATATATTTTACTGTAGATGGTTTAGTCTAGAAACAATGTTATTATAACTATTATTCACATTTTGCATAGTTAACAATAAGTAACACTGATTATCCTGATTAAAATTTTTACAATGGTTGTTTTTATGCCTAACTCACATTTTAGAGATATTTTGAAGCACTAAAGCTGGGTTTTTGTTTCATCTGCAAATGGTAAATAATGCCTTTAAGGTCTCTGTCGCTCCCACATTTTTGTTGCAGGCTTGATACCTGGTAAGCCTCTTTAGGGAAATTATACAAAATCTTTAGACTACAGATAGAGTTGTTCTGTTTGACATTTAAGTATTAAACTTCTGTCATGAAAAATGAGAGGTTTGTAGCTCAACATTGTATTACCAAAAGAAA
Source organism: Diadema antillarum (assembly GCF_040938485.1). Classification (NCBI taxonomy): domain Eukaryota; kingdom Metazoa; phylum Echinodermata; class Echinoidea; order Diadematoida; family Diadematidae; genus Diadema; species Diadema antillarum. The sequence goes on along the minus strand of NW_027271032.1, from coordinate 1,579,854 downwards.
AGGTCCACGAGTGATAAAGCCTATGAGCTTGACACTAGGCAGACAAGGTTCAGAAGTCCGACATGAGGCAAAAAAGGCCCATGAGACCAACATTACATCACAGGGCTTAATGTACCCAGTGTTGGTCTCATGGGCTTTTTTTTTTTGCCCAGTGTTGGACTCATCATGGGCCTTATTTGCCTAGTGTCAAGCTGGTAGACCACATCAGAAGGAAAGCACCATCCATTACGTCTTTTAAATCGCAGGCCTGCCAATTTAACTCTCACGCATTGAGCGTGAGACTCACAAAATTCAACCAATTTTGACTGTCTCACTCTAATCCGCTCGCTCGCAGTGTCTCATGCCAAACTCTCACTCAAGGTTGGCAGCCCTGAAATCACCTGCAGTATAAAACAATTTGGAGAGTTCTTAATATATAAAAAAAAAGAAAGAAAAAAGAATTCACTTAGGCTTTACTTTGTCAACCCATTTGACAAGTGGCCTGTATATGGACAGCAAGTGTTATCTTCACAGCCCAAATGAGTATGATATACAAATTGTTACCATTACAACTCGCCTTAGTATGTTACAAGTGTATCAATTAATTCCCTTGACAACTTGCTTGGGTGTAATATCAATTATTAGTACAGAGAAGTGGCTCATTTAAATATCTGTGATATCCACAACATTTCTGTGCATGTGTGTGTGTTTCAGATGGTTGTTCAAGAGAGTTATGATACACTTCCAAATTTTGCTCACTGTCCCCAAAGTCTCTCACTGCCATTAACAACGTACGTCTATACAATGTTAATGGCTCTTGATGGTGGTGGGATGGAGAACATTAAAATGAGGCCATCAGCATTGACCTACTGTTTTTGAATAGTCTAAGTCACTCTATACCATCTGATGGTACATTACTAGTCAATGTCATCATTTCACCCTAGTGCTGAATTGGTTTAATACCTCTATGTATTTAAAAGCAACAGTTTTGTTTCAATTCGACATCTACTCTGGATGTGAAGGTCCGGTGTGCCTTTAACTTGAAGTCTCAGCAGAGTGACAAAAGAATCAAAGAAAAGGGAAGAAAGAGAGAAACAAATATGACTCTGAGCATTTCTGTCTTCTCGAGAGAAATAGTACTTTGAAATTAAATTGAAGATGTACTTTGAAGATGATGATGTCATTTTCTGCCAAGATCTCTTAGAAATAGGCTAGGCTCACTTTCAAGAGTGCCAACTACAGCTTTTTTTGTTGTTTTGTTTTGTTTTGTTTTGTTTTGTCATAAGGGGCTGTAAGGTAGTATTTACATGTACCTCTTCAAAGATGAAGCCAGAATATGCTACCACTTGTTGTGATGAGTAGAGGTTGATCAAGCACAACAGAGAAAGTTGCTGGAAGTTTTTGAATTTTAGTTACACTGTTTTCACTAGGAAATTGATCTGGGTCATGATCATGCATGCAATTGTGTATCAGAGCCATTACCCCCGAGGGCAATTACCCCTTGGCTAAATACTGGTTAGTGATAAGGTTAGAGTAAAGATTAGGGTATGGGTTAGGTTTAGGGTCTGGCGTTTGGGTTAGGGCTAGGATTAGATTTAGGGTTAGGGTCAGGGGAAGGGTCCAGGGTAATTGCCTAGGGGGTAATTGCCCTAGACCCATGCAATTGGTACACACAGACATAGTCCCTTCAGACCTGTCCCATTTGTTTGTACAGTAAAGGTACTGATGTCAATCCATTTTGCGATACTCATTTAGCAGCGGCTATCAATTGCATTTAAAAAAATTCCATGTCATTAGAACTGCAGAACAATTCAATAATGAGTATATAGGACATCATGAGTTTCATCTCTTTCAATTATACATCCAAAGGGAAATTATTTGAGTATTTGTAAGCTGATGAAATAATAAATGACTGAAATAATCACCCCATCTGTGATGTCATTACCAGCATCACCAGCATCGTCATTATAACCATCAGTATTTTATTTAGTTTTTTTTTTTCTTTGATTGGCTGGAGGTCCCTGTTGGCAGCACAAGTACCTTTTAATTAACCCGTTGAGGACGGTTTGATTTTACTACAACACATGTTTCCCATAGACACTTGCCCAAGTATACTCGGGACTCATCCTCAATGGGTTAATTGTAAAAAGGTGATGATATGTGACCCGCTACAATAAAAGGATCCTAAAGTCGCTGACGGCTGGGCTGAGAAAATCGAGTTTGAGGTCACAACATCAAAATTGGTCAAAACAGTCGGATTTCTGTTTTTGGCAGAATTTTGAAGTCTAATGTTTTGTCTATCATCTGCCGAAATTTTGAAGCTAAATGATCAAAGGAAAGGCAAGAAATCAGCGTTTTTCTGGGTCATGATTTTCGACTTTCAATGTAACAGAAACATGTCCGAAGATTTGGATTTAGTGCCGCAGCTAGACTCCGCCCCTAGCAACGAGGGAGTAATCTTATTGGTCAGTGCATAGCATCCTGATTACTGATTGGTCGTGCGTAGACTGCTGGTGTTAAGCTTGAATGATCATTGCGGAGGTCGCTAGGAGCATACCTTGTATTGTTAAGCAGTGAAAACTGTCTCGCCTCCCCTTGACCATGATAGCGTCGGAAGGAAAACTTTGAAGGCGTTTTTCTCGAAACTCTGATTTCCTCAACCACTTGACATACGCTGATAAAATCATTGATATATCTCCGCAACCAAGTACTTTTATGAGTTGAGCTCTATATGAAATTAAAGTAGAAGAGTAAGGGAGTAATGTCATGCCATTTTTCAGAATCTTGTTCTCCCCCGACTTTCGGATCCTTTTGTTGTACACAGCGAATCAGATATTTCCTTCAGGTGGACATGTATGATTTGACACTGCCACACAACTTATCTCTTACTGATGATTTCTGAAGTTGCTTGTTACTCTCTCTCTCTTTCTCTTTCCCTTGAAGAAGAATGAAACCCAAATATAAATGTGGTTTGAAAGAATGCAAAAGTATTTATAGTGGAAGTCATCGGTGAAGTAGAGGGAAAATCAGACAATTTATTGAAAAGTTAGGATTTTTTATTAAGTTTCTGTATTGCCATCACTGGGTAAGAAGACTGCAAGTATATGTTTTGGTGTCATTCCATATTGTTTTCATTGTCAAACTTACATGCAACTAATTGGCACCAGAAAAGATAATAATAAAGAATTACCCGCAGACTATCAGTTCAAAAGCTACTGCACTCCCTATCACCTGTCCACCTTTCCATACATATATCCCTGTTGTTAATGTAGATAATGTGACACAACAGTGAAAGTCAGCATACATATGGGACTGAGAGAGAATGCATCTCAAAATTCCTCTCTACAAAGGCTGCTGAGCAGTGTGCAAACACAGCCAGCTTAACCCTCACAGCAGTTTGTGCTTACACTTGCTTGTGATGAAGTTGCCACAACATTACTGACAAGCTGCAACTTTTATAGGTACCAGTACTCAGTATTTGTCTCCTATGTCTAGCAGCCTGTTGTGCAGTAGACCAGTGTCTTAATTCTCTGTATCACCAGTGTGCAAACATCTTTTGCGCATGCTAAAAAGCCCTGTCACGGATGCACTCGGTGCCATTGTTGCTTCCAGTTGTCTTGCGCATGTCTGAGTTCCCATGCAATTCAGTGCAATTTTCATCTGCTTTTCTTTCATTGCTGCTTTTTTCTTCACTTAGAATTCATCTAAAAAGAGTTTAAAATTTCAGAATTTTACTGATTTGCGGTCACAGGTCATTGTTCACTACAGCAAGGCTGAAAACAATGTACTGGTCACATGACAAAAAGCGAAGAAATCTTCTACAAAAAATACCCCTGGATAAAGACAGAATGTGACCCGAGTGCGTGTGCAGCCAAACCTGAGCCAAGTTTGTCCTGTGAGCCATCCCATAATGCATCTGAAATGCTGCTCTGCACGCGGCACCTAGGTATTGACGATACTGAGAATTAAAAGAACATGCATACAAAAAAAGAAAAAGAAGGTACAGTTTCTTGTACAGCTTGTCAGGTCACTGAGTAATTGACATTGGCGGCAGCTTGATTTTCATGACCAAATCCATCCAATAATGAGACCCACCCATTAAATTTTAGCCCCTGAAATGTCACAGGTCAGAATGGTAATTTCCATGGCACCTGTAATTACCCTCAAACTTGCTGTAGATGTTACAATCCTAAAGAAGGCCACAGCAAAATTGTATAAATGCTGTGAGTCAGTGGAGTGTGACAATGAGTCAGAGAAGTTTTATAAGTTTGGAGTTGTGCAACATAGCAGTTTTGTAACCGTTTCATAACTTTTTTTTTCTGTTTCGGTTTTATAGTGAATGTTAGATTCTTTTTCTAATACTCTCCTTGGATTGGATAATTTTCTGCGCTGACGATTCATCAAGGGGATGGGCCAAGTTTACTTTTCCATTTTACTTCCCATGACACTTCCATTTTGCAATTTTATAAGCTAGGTGAAGCCCCCTATATTAGCCTAGCTTAAAGATAATTGTGTTTATACTGTAGTAAAAATAAAGCTGAAAACTGTAAAATTTTATTTTAAAAAAATTTTGTTATATAAATTTATTTACTAAAGAGAGTGGATATAAATTCCTGGATGGAACAAGTTTTAGTTGTTCATCCACTCAATTCTAAAGTTTGGGAGGAGGGTAATAGTGCAATTACCAAGATCTAGCTGTGAAAGGGGAACTTTCCCCAAATATCAGTGTGGATTGAGTAAATCTTAGCAAGATGAGTAGAACTCATCACTGAAAGTTCGAAGAAAATCGGAGGATCATTTAAAAAGTTTGGCTTTTTAAAGGTTTGTTGCTGCCATTGCTGGATGAGAAGACTACAGTTCTTGATGTCACATATATCAGAAAACATTTTTTTAAAATATAAAGAAAAATCAACAAACTTTCACTTTTCTACCACACTGAAAGAGCACTCGATGTTCCTTTTTCAAAAAGTAGGAATAACATTATTAGCATTACCATTTATTATGTCAGTAACAAGTCAAAGGAATGTATAGTTTTCATAAAGAATGAAATTTGTGGAATTTTCTTCAAATTTTCTTTTTATCGTTCTTCATATGACACGCCGTGACCTGGATGTAGTCTTTTCATCCAGTGATGGCAGCACCAAAACATTAAAAATTCATAACTTCTGAACAGATTGTCCAATTTTCCTCAAACTTTCTCTGATGTGTTCTTGCAATATTGCTGCATTCACGCAATCTACCTGTATTTTGGGTTTCCATGATTCATCTTTATTATCACCAAGACCTAGGCAGAAAATCAAATGTAGTAAAGCAAACAATCTAAGAGAAGCTCTCCCAAATTCTAATTTGGATTTTTGTTCTTTTATGAAAGCAGTAATTACACTCAGTCTCTAATGTACACATCCAACTCATGCATTCCACATCACATGCACCCTGTAACCTTAATTATGTGCATCTATATCCATGTGCCTTGGCAGGATATCAAATGGAGATTTGGAGAAAAATAAAGATCCTGGTTTGGATAGAGCTGCTAGCAAGGGGCTTCACACCATGGACCTTTTGAGCTTGACAAGATGAAAAAAAGATAGCTTGGCCATGATAACTTTTATTGACATTATGACATTCTCTTTTTTTTTTTTTTTTTTTTGCTGCTGTCTATGTTGATTTAAAGGAGAAAGAGCACAGTGTAGCACAAATGTATGGGAAATGCTCTTGACATTGATCTTCTAATTATACCGTCAAGGTTTGTGCAATGCTTTTACCTTGTCTCAGCAAAGTAGGGTTGATGTATACATGAGCACATATGGGTAAAGAGCTAGAGTGGGATGCAATGATAAGTCTGTTAATTAATTATTTAGACAAGTTTTAGAGCTGAATCTGTGTGTGTTGGGGGTGGGAGGGAGTGATGTAGTTTGATATTAGTTCTTTTGAAATTTGTACATTTCAGAGACCCAGAGGTTTTAATTTGTGATGAAAATATGTGTACTTTTCAAACAAAGAAACAGGCCGTTAACGATCGCCCTGTCACTGTGCAGGCATGCTAATCTGGAAACATTAAACTGCACATTACTTGAATATATATGAGACCATTCTGAAGCAAATAATTTTCACACAACAATAGATATATAATGCACTCTAAATGAATCCCACAATGATTGGAACAATCATCCCCTAGCATTCCTACTGATTCCCACTGATCAGTTACTAGCCATCCCCTTTAAGAATATGCACTGTAGGACATGGACACAAATAGCACAAATCCAACCTTACATTGATTGAATCTGCTGTCATATTTATTTGAAATAGTTAAGATATGTTTTGTGAGTTTGTGCATGGCTCTACAGTGGTTTGCAAAATATTGAAGTGTGGCAAATGAAAGCCTTCAAAAATTTATTGTCAGTTTGACATTTCCCTTGGTACAGTATTACTTGTAGCTTTCTGACTAGTCGACAAGAATAAAGTGTGCCTAGCCTCGTTGTACCAATCAGATTTGAGCAAATCAATACGTACAATTTTTTGATGGTATGTACGATGTAATACAGTATTTAATACAGTAATTGCAAATGTAAGTTCGGAGGTACAGCTGTAATGTTATTTCAGTAGTTATTTTGTATATATTATCTTTTACTATCTTGTCACAGTAAGAGAATGAATTGATGTTAATATTGTGGGGTGACTAATAAAGGGAGGTACATTACATATTCCCTTGTTGAAGGTTTACTCTGGATTTAGTCTTTAATGTGTATGAAATTTGAATCTAGGTGTACAAAGGGTTCGGATGTGTCATCTGAGAGGGATGAGGAAAATTATTGCAAGGCATTCACAAAATATTAAGGTGCGACAAGGCAAATATTGAACTCTTTCATCACCAGAACCATAGAAAAGCCAGCTCAGAGGGGGGCACAAAGACATGTGATTGTACCCCGTACAGACCTCGCATGCACACACCCCTCCCCTTGTGCACGGCCCCTGCATTTCAATAGTCCTTTTATTCAACAAGTGGTATGGGTCTGAATTGGTCTCGGTGGATCACAGCCGCAGTGACCTGTATTTATCTACAACTTTCCTAGCAAGGTGTGGCTGTGCATACACTGTCTGTCACTCACAGGAATTCTTTTCATTGTGGAAACCATCTTTTCCTCCTCCTTTCTTTTTTTTCTTTTACTGTTTATACACAGATTATAAAAATATAAATATATTACCTATTCAGCTGAAGGCATGTGATATCAAACCTGTTAGTTTATTTTCATTACAGTTATCATGCTTGTATAATCTTTTGTAATCAGTCTGTCATTATGATGAAGAGGGTTAGATTTCCATCTGCAAAATGAGTTCATTAGAATGTATGCTTGGCTAAGGAATGTCCCTATTTGAGCAAACCATTTCCCATCATGATCAAACAGATTGATAAGTGCAGGGAACAGAGATTAAAGAAGAAAGAACATGGAAGAGATTTTCTTAACCTTACACCCTCCTGCTGGGGCCTTTGCATTTTATTTGCCCACCATCAGAGGAAGGTTGTTGTGGGGAATTTATGTGACCTTTCTGTGGCTAATGTTTCTCAGTCTCTGGGCCTGCATTGTAGCTCGCAAACATTGAGTTCACCTGAGTCTTTGAAATGAAAGTTTTGTGCTTGGATTTATATAACATGGCTTCAGATGAAGTATCTAGATGCTCAAACTAGCAAGATACCAGCTCCAAGTTCCCTCTGTAGGACTGGGCAAGGAGATTAAATGCTTCATGCAAGGGCACAATTGCTGCTTCTAGAGTAGAGTCGGAACCAGAGTGATGTTCATTACTCCAAAATGCACAAATTATGTATACATGTACCTAGATGTGAGATGATCTGAAAATGAAAGAGGGCTTGTTAATCCAAATATTCGCAGCATTATTCTCAATGTTCATTATTCTGAAGATTATTATTATTATTATTCTGTAAGCGAAACTGCGTAGACATGGGGACAGGAGTTTGAGTGCGGGGGACTGTCACGGCTAGGCTGATTGCTTCCACTTACTCTCGGTCTTCCCGTCGTGTAGCGAAAACTCCCTAATCACCGTATGTAAGAAACAAGAGATGTTTAATGCAAACACTACCTTGAAAGAAGTGTATGCTTTAATTGGCATTGGTTTGTTTGTTTGTTTGTTTGTCTGTCAGTCTATGTGTCTGTCTTACTGTTTGCAAAATAAGAGAAACTAGGAAGGATTCTTTATTGTTGAGAAATTACACATCTGACCATTTAGACACACCTCTCTTTTTTATCCAGCCAAGTACTGGTAGGTCTACCCCAAAGAGAAAGTAGGTACATCCCATTTCCTGAACAGAACATGACCCTGGGAAATTTTATCCATAGTCCATACTTCAAATCTTGAGCAGAGATGAATCACTGTATTTTATTTCACACTTTCAAGAAGTCCACCCTACTCACCCTTTAACCTCTGTTTAACTCTGACTCCAATCTAACGTGTGAGTGCACAATGTTGGTAGAGCACATGGAGTGTGCGATGTGAGAACTGTTCCACACTCTGCCGTATATACATGTGTACACAAACTGGTATTCAAACAAGTCAGGTCTGATTATGGTTTTAGTATGTGTGTGGGTATGCCTATCTGTGTGGCTTTTCGGACTTGGCTGCAATTTGTCATATGAAATCGTGGCATCCTGGGCAGACAGCCTTTGGTCTCGATAATTCATGCCATCTTCATTCCATAGAACTTTGTGAAGATGAATGGATTCTTGAAAGAGACTACACCTGTAGGCCCCAATCTTGTTGTTCACCTTGACCTGGAATGTAGAAAAAAAATGGAGGAAAAAAAGAAAGAAATGAGAGAGATGTTGTGGGTGATAGCACCAATGGGGGAGCGGCCCTTTCAATGGTGAACCCAAATCTCAATAGGTGAAGCTGCTTTTTTTCTGGATGCACTTGAGCATGAACAAACCTTTTAGGTGCACACCAGCAAAAATTATTTGGCTTTGATGTCCTCAAATTGGATATCAGGAGCAAGTGGCCATAGAGAAAAATAAAAAAATAGTGTGGTTGCGGAAGAAAATTCACCGCACACAGGTTGCATGCTGCCTCACCTTTGAATTTAGATTGAGTCATTCATCAGTGCTTCTTGTTTTCCTAAGGGTGTTTGGTATGCCAGGTCCAGCCCTTTGTGTGGCTTTGGTTGGCAGGAATAGATATTGGCAAAACACTGGTCTTTGAATGCATAGCATACAATAATGCAAGGGCAGGTAACCTGCACAAAAGTAAAACTTGGAAGATCTGGGCATATCCCTGATAAAAGAGAAAAGTGGCTGAATGCTGTCGTAGAAATTACCTGGTACATGTAGTAATTTTCTGGAAGAGATGTCTAGTTGAGTCTTCTGTTCAAATTGTCCTCTTGAATTGCCCTCTGGAAGTGTCTTCCCCTCTGGAAGTGTCTTCCTGAAATATCTTCTGAGAATGCCTGCAATGTAAACGGAGGCAGCTGAGGTGTACTGATACACATGAAGGTGTGTGTGTGGATCTCCGCTACCCAAGTGACCATTTGCTATCAAGTTGTGTTGAAAGTGTCCTGAAATGAATGGATTGCTCAGTGATATCAGAAGAGACATATTATAGACTTAAACTGATAAATTTACAAGGTCCCCCAAATACGCTTGCAGCTAGAAACCATTGGTCTTTCAATGCTGGAGGAGTGATATAACAGTCAGAAACTATTTTACAAAACCTCCTTTCAGAGTGTTTTGGCCTCCAGTCTGGTAAAACTTAGTGTGGCTTCCTTTGCAATATACTGTAAAACAAGGAATTTTCGCGTGCATTTTAATTTTGCGAATTTCGCGAGCGCCAAGATTCGCGAAATTAAAATGCACGCGAAAGTTTTTGTCTACACTATATGCATTGAATGCCAGTGGCAGTTCGCGAAAATTTCATGCCGCAAAAAAGGCCGTCGGCTCCAATTCGCGAAAAATTCATGCCGCGAATATATCATGTTTTACAGTAATATGTCATAAAATCTTATGAGGGACTCATAAAATGCTTAATCTTGAAGTCTAGGTGAAATGTTGTACTTGCAATGGGGAAAAAAAAAAGTCATTCCTGTTTTTAACTTGAAAAGAATTATAGATGGACTTCACAAAATGAGCACAAAGCTCAATTCAAAAGTCCAGTAATTTCTGCATGGGCTCTGTTGAATTGATGTCGAGTCCATAATGAGGGTGTCAAGGGGGGGAAATGATTCTAACAGCACATTGTTTAAAGGTGGTTAGCTACTTAATTCATGTCATGCAATATTAATGAGATATGTTCATTATAATGCTCCCTCTACATGGTGAAGTTTCTATTCTTTTGCAATGCCCATCCTTCAAGATTAAGTTAGTCTTATGTCTAGATTGAAATTATATTTCTGATGTTTTCATATCTTCTGATGATAGTTGTCTCTTTTTTTTTTGTTTCTTTCTACCTTTTCACCCAAAATAGTTAGAAAACTAGTTAGTGATATTCAAAGTGAAATATAAGTCCTTGAACCAGTCAAGAATTGGTAGAAATTGTATAATCATTTGAAAAAAAAACCCACAAAAATAACTCACTTGTTGCGACATTTCACCAATTATCAAGTGGCCTCTTCAGAGGAATAACACTTCCGTTGATGGAACAGCTCTAATATAGTACAAGATTGTGCAGAGCTAGCACGCACTGGACCTTGTCCAGCACCCAAAAGACAGCCTGGAATCTTGTTAATGGCCCGGTCCTACGTGTGCGACAAATTAAAACAGAGGCCTCCTTTCTGGTTGGGTGCAGGTCTCTCCACTCATTGCCAGATGGCTTCCTTAACCCATTGAGGACGGTTTGAATTTGCTACATGTAACATGCATATCCCATTGACACCTGCCCAAGTATACTCGGGACTCGTCCTCAATGGGTTGACACACTATTTTAAACCATTTGGATTCTCCATCCAAGCTTATCCCCTCCTTAGTGTTGAAGGAGTGACTGCTTCAGTTAATGTGTATGTAGACTCCTGAGTCTGGGATACTCTCAGAGCTGCTTAGCCTTTGATGCTTGTTCATGCGAGCTCTTAGTGATTGTTGAGTCTCCCCCACAGAGAAATTGTTGCAGTCCTCCTTGGAACATTGAATGTCATAGACCAAATCCCTGTGCTTTTCTTTTGGGACTTGGTCCTTGACTTGTACCAATTTCTGTCTCAAGTGATGTGAGGTTTGAAGGCAGTGGTGATGTCCTGTTTCTGGTTTAATCTGTTGATCTCGTCTGAGAGATCATACAAGTATGGGATGGTAATGATGGCTTTTCGTCTCTGCACACCGCGTGTATTACATTTATTTTGTTCTTGCTTGACTGCTTCAGAGTGTCAGCTTTCGAGAACGTGCAGTCAGGGTACTCACATCCAGGCAAGGCATTTTTTTTCAATGTTTGTCTTCTCTTTTGTGACCCTCCAAAGGACAATGAACTATGGTGTCTGCTCTGTGGAAGAGGGTCCTGATGACAGCTAGTTTGTGAATCAAGGGTTGATGTGATTGGAAAGTTAGGTACTGGTCTGTGTGGATTGCTTTTCTGTAAACTGAAGTGGATAGGGTACCATCACCTTTGGCGTGGACTTTCACATCTAAGAATGCTAGTTTCCAGTCCTTTGCACATTTCTTGCATCAAAGAAATGTGCATGGTCCAAGGATTTGATGTGGCTGAAGAAGGAAGCACTCACTTCTTCCTGGAGGATGACAAATGAATTGTCCGCATAACAGAGCCAGATACGTGGTTTGCATCCTGTGTATGAACTTAGAGCCGAAATCTCAAACTCTTGCATATAAAATGTTTGTGACTATGGGAGAAACTGGTGACCCTCTACCCTGTAGGCACACCCATGTTGTTGGATGAAATGCTTGCCGGTGAAGGAGAAATAGGTTGTGTTCAAACAAACCGACAACACGTCAACAATCTGGTCTACACTGAGTAAAGTATGCTCCTTCCAGCCATTATCCCTTCCAAGGCACTTCCTGACTCCATTCACTACTTCTGATGAGAGGATCAATGTAAATAGAGCACTTGACCCTTTGAGGATGGACTGATTTTGCTACAACACGCATTTCCCATAGGCACCTGTCCAAGTATACCTGGAACTCATCCTCAACGGGTTAATGATACGATACTAGGGTTTCGTCATCATCTAGCTTGATTGTCGAGGTGTGAAACCTTCACAATTAAATCCAGGCTATTTTTCACATGGTGAGGTAAAGTTCCTACTAATGGGCTTGGAATGTCGGCAGGGTTAAGGGAGCCATTACCACTAACAATGAGTCTCACTGGAACTGGGTCAGGCATGTATACCTTTGGTAATCCATAAAATCCTGGTACTATTGGTTCTGTATTTGGAGTTAAGAAGTGCTTTTGTCTTTCACTGAAACCACCATTCTATCGAATCTTATTGATGAAGCGAGTTTTAGTTTTACAGCAATCACTGTGAGCTTGCATAAACCTGCATCGAAAGCCCATCACTTCTGGTAGTATCCTACACTTGGCAGTCTACACGCACATTTACTCAAGCAAACACTCCATCAACACAAAGGAGGTGATCATCCATTCTTGGATAGAGAATCCAAATGGTGTGAAAGGGGTGTTAAGGAAGCCATCTGGCAATGAGTGGAGAGATCACTTACAGGAAAGGAGGCCTCTGTTATAAATTGTCACACACGTGGGACCGGGCCATTGATGGCAAGATTCCAGGCTGTCTTCTGCGCACTGGACAAGGTCAAGTGCATGCTACTCTACTGTACATGTAGCTCTGCACATTCTCACACTATATGAGAGCTCTTCTATCAATAGCATTAAGTTTATTTCCAGTTTTTGTATTCAAATGATAAAAAGATCTTGTACTTTCATTTACATCAGTCTACTTTGTAGAAGTCTTTCTGTTGGATAATGTAAAATATCTGTTTAAATTTCGGATATTGTTAGATCCCCTTAGCGTACAAGTTCTTGAGCACTGCATGATGATAGCTATGAGTTTTAGAGGTTTTCATTTTGCTGGGTCTTCAAATATCTTGTAAGATGTTAGCCTGATCTGTGCATGTAATTATTATTAATTCCAAATGGAAGAAAGAACTATCGTGGGATTTGAACCTGCATCACCTAAATGCTTTATACCAGGCAGCAGCACTTCTTCTGAGCTGAAGCCAGTGATATGATGATGTTTGAATAAATACCTCACCTCACTTGCGTTCTCTCTTGGTCTTATCCATAACTAATAAGCCTCAAGTAAGGTGAGTTAAAAGAATGTTTCAGAGGACATTTGTTTTGTGGAGAGAGTGTGTGTGTAATTGCAAGGGTTTTCTTTGTACTCTTCCTGAAAAAACAAATTCCCTTCAGTAATATAGCTATGAGCTTGTATCACAACAGTTATTGGGACACCGAGCACAAACACTTTTTAAATACACAATCAAAATACACAATCACCCCATCAGTGAAATTAAACCTTCACCTACAGTGCACTCATCACTGCTGGCACTCACATCATTCATGCCCCCAGACACTTGGCCCAAATTCACAAAGGTGGTACAAATGAAACCATGGTTTAAACCATGGACAAAAACCATGGAGCGCCAAGTGTCGCATGGAATATTTTGCTACAAAATTGGTCATTTCGTCGATGACATGATTATTTTGTAACGGAAGGACAACATTTTGTAACTAAATGAACATTTCGTCCATGAAATGATAATTTCGTTGACAAAACAGTCATTTTATCGATGAAATGACCAATTTCGTAACGAAATATTCCATGTGACACTTGGCGCTCCATGGTTTAAACCATGGCTTCATTTGTACCACCTTCCTGTATTTGGGCCTTAAAGGACAAAATGAGATTGTATGTTTTGTCAAAAACACAAGTGCCCAAGTAATAAATCTACCCCCCCCCCAAAAAAAAAAATAAATAAAAAAAATAAATAAATAGAAGTGTAGACTTAACAGAAAATGTCCAAAATGTGGAGCATAGAGGGTTTGTATTGAATAAATGTCTTTAGTCACACTCGAAAACATCCATGGATTTTGTTACACTTTCAGACTTGCTTTGATTTTATAACTTTTTTTTTCCATTTACAAATGCACCTCATTTTCATTAGGTTTGATTGTCTTAATAACTCTTCTGAATGTAATACAGTATAAATTTCGAGTGAACATGACAAGCAGCTTGATCATTTATATACACGGGCATGAAAGTGACTTGGTAGTAATTTGAACCTATTCTCTCTCTCATAGTGAGCAAGTCTAAGCACATAGATCCCTTTCTGTCTAGTTTTATTATTTCATTCAGAAGTTTGCAGTTATTCATATTTGGCAGATTTTGTTCAACATTTCATATTTTGTATGAAGATTGCAGTTATCTTTCTATATCATTTACAACCTAACACTGCACAAGTAACAAATTCAGTGAATTTCCATCAAGCGTTTACACAAGGTGCTTACAGGGTGCGTTTGATTGGTAGGACTAGGTCAGATTCCATTCTTTCAGTTTTATACAAGAATGTTATGAATGTAGGCCAGGTTAGCAAAGGGACAGAATGCAACAATGTGTGAACTGAATTGTAGCCCACTACAATACTTTTTTTTTTTTGTTCTTATGTACAATTGCAGCTTGCATCAGTGAGAAGCACACCCTTTTTTTTTTTCTTGAATGAAAACACCAAATTAGTGGGTACCTGTGCGTAGAAATTCTGTTTTGTGATTGGTCAGATGTTGTGTGTGTGGTACTCCAGCTTTGCATGTCGTTATGTCAAGGTACTTATCCTTCCTCTATGGGATGGGGGGGGGGGGGGGGAGGGGGGAGGGGGAGGGGGCATTATAGATACAGGCATAGGCTGACAGTCACGGACCACCTTATGGGCAGTTTGCAAAGAGCCTGGGAAATTCTCAGCACAAGAATTCTTTTCAATTATTCCCCCTCTTTATTGATTCATGTCATATTTTGAATTGTGCCTGTAACATGAATGGCAGCGTAATGGTAGTCATCATTATGAATATCAGACAAATACACCATGGACACTCCTCCCCTGCAGAGAATTCCCTGCATAGAATTCCCTGCATATGATTTTAGCTTTACGTACCACTTATATTTCATGTCAAAAACAAAACAAAACAAAACAGTATTCTGAACTTTCAGTGCCCAGTGAGAGTGGGCTATGCAAGTTTTTACATTTTTACTCTGTATGTATTAATGTTGTACTTTTACGATGTATGTATGATGTCATTGACATATCGGTTGGACAGTATGTACTAAAGATGACTGTGTTGTTGGGGTTAAATTGTGATTGAATTTGTGTGTTTTCTATTTCACCTGTACTAGGTATGCATTATTCTTGATGCTGACTGCTGTATTACCCACATAAAATGTTAGTGTTCAGTCTACATCTCTTCTCCTTATGCCGCAAAGTGCCTAGTTGATACTGTTTGCTGACTACTACAAGTCACCTGGGGTGAGCCACAAGGGGTCTGCATCAGGCCCCTGGTTTTTGTGTTCAGTAGGCTATAGTCATTAAAAGGAAAAAAATTGACATGCCAACTCGTGCGTTAAATGTAGGCTGCAGCGTTGCTCCTTTATAACCTCCGCCAAGGTCAAGGAAGGAGGAAGCTAAGTGATCATCGGCATCGGTTTGTTTGTTTGCAAAATAACTCAAAATGTTTTTGAATGGATTTAGATAAAACTTGCAGGAAAAGTTGATAATGGCACAAGGAACAGATGATGAAATTTTGGTAGTGATCAGGAAATTTTTATGGGTTTTTGAAGGACTTTTTATCTTAAGGCATGTAAGGTAAGTGAATTTAGGAGTTCCAGTTGCGCGTACTGTAGGTTAACGTACAATGCAAGCGCATGAGAGCATGGCTCAGGCAAGGAGGTGCTGTGCAGTTGGAAGCTGATGACGTAGACAAAAGGCTTCTACGGTATTTTGGGAAATTACATGTGTGTATTGTTTGACATGAGTTGATGGCTTGGTGGAGGTCTACATTCTCCGAGTGCTGCATTTCTAATTTTTATGTTAACTGTCATTCTTTGTGTCTGAAGTACCTTAAAAATGTCCACGAAAAAAAAAATTTGACCCATATATATATTGAATCCCATGCTGTTGAATAGTTTGACCTGCAGTGCCTATATACTTGTAAACTACTCAGGTGGTTAAAGGATATATCCACCTTCATATACATTATATGTGGATTAGTGAATGTAGCAATATTGTTAGAACACATTGTTGAAAGTTTGGGGAAAATAGGACAATTCCTTCAAAAGTTATGAATTTTTAAAGTATCTACGCAGTCACTGCTGGATATTAAAGAAGACTACTACAGTGTATGATTTCACATGCGTAGAATGATATAAGGAAAAATGTAAAGAGAATTTCGCAACATTTTATTCTCTTTTAAAACCCTATTGAAAAGTGGGCCCACGCACTGGTGGAAACCCATCCCTATAGCTGCTATTGCACAAAGATATTGTTTCCTTGCTTTACTGTTACTGCTTCAAGATTATAAGATGATGAATGTTATTTTTTGACAATGTTATTTTTTGACTTCTTCCTACATGGCCTGGAAGTTTGTTTCCTTTTGTTGTTGTTGTTAAAATGATGACAAGAGATGTCAAACATTAATTCAGACAGTGAGTCATTCAAATTCTTGCTCTTTCCGTATCTTCTTCTTTAATAGCATTGGAGTCCTTTATTTGAAGGAGATCACGCTAATGCCTTCCTCGCAAATTTTTGTAGGGAGGATCAAAAGCTTCCCCGATTTTTCTGATGGTGTGTAACCAACAAAAGAAATAAAGAAATTTATGTTTAGGTGTGGGTGATTTGTAGGGAACAGATTGTGGGCATGGAGGCTGCATGACCACATTTTATTTTAATAACGCTTGTCAATTTAAAGTTGATATGTAGTTACACCCACGCAAACTAAATAAAATGTAGTGAATCTATTTTTTTTTACTAATTCATATATCAGATTCTTTCAATTCTTTTTTTTTTTCAATCTTAAAGTATGAAAATGAGAATGACATTTCCTAGCTAAGCCCTCTTAAAAAGTGTCCTCAGGTGTTTGTTGCAAAAAAAAAAGAAAAAAAGAAAGAAAAGAAAACAGGATGAGCTGTCATCAGCATTTTCAATTTATTTCAAATCTAAAAGAAGTGCCACTGCAGTTCAGTGTATGAGAAAGCACAAAGTCTGGGCAAAAAAAAAAATGAAATTAAAAAATGGTGTATTAAAGAATGGCACTTGATTCACCCTTACTTTTAATAAGTGTCTTGAGACATCCACTATTTTACAATTCCTTGCATCCAGTATACACATGATGCTGTAGATAATGGAGCTGGTTTGGTCAAAGATTTTATAACTTTCTCCCTTTCTAAGTGTATCTTTAAAAATCAGACTGATACAAGTTTTGCTTACTGAGCACGCAGAGTGATGATACATGTACACATAATGTAGAAACACTGAGCACTGAGCACTCACATATTTATATATAGGCCAATAGGGTGTGACATTAGCGGTGACGCCATATGCTGGGGAACACTAAAAAATGAAGTCAGGCCTTTCAAAGTGGTTATATTTTGGTGGCCTGATCGGACAATATGGTTCTATTGAAATGGATTGTTTTGTGTCTGCTTTTATTTTGGGCCCTCATTATTTCCGATGTAAAAGATGTTAATGGTCCAAACAGGATTCCAACCAAAAAAGTTAGTGTCAGGCCCTGATTGTATGTTGTTCCTTTTAAAGAGAAAGGAAGATAGACAAAAAAGAAAAGAAAGAGGAATGGGGGATGAGCACATAGTGGAAAAAGATGGGAAAAATTGAACAACAACCACGCCTCCAAAGGAAAGGGAGGTTGAACAAGGATGACAAACACATACCATATACTGCACCTTTGTGTTCTCCATTTTTTCAATTTCCTATCTCCAAGCATCAGGCTGTTTGCTCTATGGATCATAAATTACAATGAACGAGGTTCAAATCTGTTTGATGGCCACTCCGTATTGATATATTCCCTCTGGAGGAATGCAGGCAATTTATCCAGTGGTCGATTCCGCCATTCATTGCTCTTTCACAAGCTTGCCGTTGCACTTCTTGCTTTATTCTGAGTTGGAGCTGCATTGTCTCCTTTCACTAGCCCCCTGAAAACGTCTGTGGCTCTCCCTAGATGGGATGCCTTTGAATCGACCTTTGAAAACCATTCAGCTGACATGTAACGTGCGTTTATGCCGAGGGGTATTTGAACAAACTCCATTCCAAACTCCGTCTATTGGTTGTATTTCGAAAAAAATAAAGAATATGTGCCAAAGGATATTCATTGAAGGTTAATGTAAAATTTGATGAGGTAGTATCAAAACACATTTCAGTTTCAGTTCCATAGAGCGTGATGCTAACTGAGTTATTACTGTCCCCTTCTAGCACCCCTTGAAATTATACCAGAGAGCAGGCAGCCAAATGAGCTTTGGAATGTGTTCATGTACTGTATGAACAGATGCAAATGCAGATTTTTGATTTTATGGTGTGAGTTCAACAATAAGGAAATATGACTCTTCAAAATTCTGTTGTTTCATGTGGACTTGATCCAGTGATTATTCTTTGTTTAGATTGATGAGTAATTCAACGTCTGCAAATTGCTCAATATTTCTTTCTTTGTGAAATTATTGTTGAAGCAAAATGAAACAAAATAAAATAACCTTGAAGGAGAATCCAATTCTAAAAGAACTATTTGAACTGGCAATGCAGTGTCTGGTACCGTCAAACATTGGCATGAATTCAGGGTTTTTCATCATCTATTCAGTCATTTGACATATAATAGATATTGACTGTTTAAGTTTGAAACTATTGATATCTCAAGGAAGTCGGTTACAGTAAAGCAGAAAGCATTGTTTACAGTATGAAGCCATTGTTAATGAGGTTATGTGTAGACATTTGCTGACACTTTTTGTCTTTCTGTGGTTCATAGATTTATTGTTGAATCAGTATTGCATGTTAAAATTCAGCAGAGTCACAGTTTTGAGAGAAATTAATCATATGGAGACTACTGAAAGCCTTGAAGAAGCATGTTACTTTGAAAATGCGATGGCCCATTTTTGTTTAGGCCAGTCATGCACTCACAATTTACTTTTGGTTATCCTACCTTTAATGCCTTGTTTATTATTGCATTTCTATGTGATATGAAAAGATTAAAAGTGATGAACATTTTATAGGTTCAGAGGGGACTTATCCTTTAGAAGAAGGAAGATTGCTGATGAAGATGTTTAGTGACAATACAATGTTACTTTGTGAATCTATGTTTCTCACCAGTGACGTGATTCACTTAAATCAATTAATTAGATGATGTAAGTCCTCGAGAAATATAGTTTTGCAAGATTACCTCCTCTTCATGTTCAACACTGAACAGTGTAGCTATTTTTATCATTTCAAAGGTATTATCCTTTTTATGCCTTCGCCACGAAGTGGTGCCGGAGGCATTATGTTTTCGGGTTGTCCGTCCGTCCGTCCGTGCGTCCTTCCGTAATGAATTTTGTGGACAAGGTAACTATCAAAACCTGTTGAGATATCCTAATGAAACTTGGCATGTATGTGTATTAGGGGGTGAAGTTGTGCCTATCAACTTTTGGGTGCACATGCTCAAGGTCAAAGGTCAAAAGGTCAAGGTCAAATACATAAAATTTCACTATTTCCACCATATCTATTGAATGCCTGAAGATATTTTCTTGAAACTTAGTGCATACATGTATTATCTAATTGAGATTCTCTGGTGAAAGTTTGGGTCATGAGGTCAAAGGTCAAAAGGTCAGGGTCAAATACATAAAATTTCACTATTTCCACTATATCTATTGAATGCCTGAAGATATTTTCTTGAAACTTAGTGTATACATGTATTACCCAATTAAGATTCTCTGGTGAAAGTTTGGGTCATGAGGTCAAAGGTCAAAGGTCAAAAGGTTAAGTAAAAATATTAAAACTTCTTTTTTTTTCTCCGTACCTTGGAAAATTGTTCAAGGTATCTTCATGGAACATAGTATATACATGTACTGACTGGAAGTGATTATCTAGAGAATGTAGGGTTCATGGGGTCAAAGGTCAGGGGTCAAAGGTCAAGTGCAACACTTCAAAATTTTACTATTTTCCTCATATTTATGCAGTGCCAGCAGGGTTATTTTTTTTTTTTTTTTACATGTGGTGTATGCATGTGTAACCTAATAGAAATTCTCTGGAAAGTTTTTTTTTTCTTTTTTCATCAAAGGTCAAAAGGTCAAAGATCAAGTGAAAGTGCTGAACTAACTTTTTCCTCCATATCTCGGAAGTGGCTCAAGTTATCTTGAAACTTTGTACATATTATGCATGTTCTACCTGAAAGTGATTATCTTATGAATTTTAGGGTCAAGGGCCAGATGAAAATGGTAACAATTTACTATTCAATTCAGAAATTGCACTTTTTCTCCACACCTGTACCTTGAAAATTACTCAATTAAAGTCAAGTTAAAGTCCTTAAATCCCTAGATACATGCTCTCCTATTCATCCAATTAAACCTAGGTCAAGGAAGGTGAACATTCTACACATTTGTGACAAACTTGTCATTTCAATATTTTGCCAATTTTGTGAAAATGTAATCACACATTGTCCACATGTACTATCTAGACCTATTGGGAAAATCATCCATTATGGCAGAGGCATACCAGTCGCCAAAGCGACATTTCTAGTCATCATTACAGTGTACCTCAGAACATAAACACCATTTTGCTACCTTGTGAATTTATGTCATATATTCTGTTTGAATAATGTACATATTTACTTTGGAATGGCATGTTGTTGAAGTCAAAATTAGGCGATAATAAAACTTGATTATGAATCTGAATCTGGGCTTCTTCTACAAAATCAATACAGTAGGACCTCCATTATCCGGCCATGTCGGGACAGGCAGGCACATCCGGATAATTGATTTGGCCAGATAAGAGAGATATGCTCAAACACAGCACTTTCTAGCATATCATGTCAGGGGTATACACATGTTATTACAAATTTACTATTACATGCATAATGATTATCAGCATGGCATGGTCATGTTTCATACTTCACAAATTGACATGACAAAAATAAACAAAATACAAGTAAGATATCCCTTCATGTATTGTTTGTTGGATTAATACATTGTATGACCCGACAATGAGATCAGAATTGTGACTCATCGAATACTGCTGCTACATTGTACTCTAACCACTGCTGTGCACTCGGTGCCTGTGACAAGCGCAGCACCAATCTTTGACATCATCTCACAAACTTATCTAAAAGTATACAGTTCGCTGCAGTGGTTGGAATATGTCATGTATTCACACAATAATGGTTGAATGTGTGTTTGTTTTGAGTGAGATTTGGCACTGAAAATACATGATAACATTAACAAAAAAATGCCAGCCAGTCGATGTCTGGGTAACAGAGAATTCAGGTAATTGATGGCCAGATAATTGAGGTCCTGCTGTATCTCTTTTTCTCATCCAAATGTCTGCATTGTTTCTCCTGCTCTATTATTCCTTTCTTTCTCAAGGACAAGCACTGTCGTGTCAAGTTTTCTGTAGTCACTACATGTTAAGCCCACACACAAACATTCCAGCATTTCCTGTGTATTATTCTTATTCTATTAACCCATTGTAAAGGCACTGCTTGAATTACACTTGGGGGAGTTTTAACATTGCTAAAGATGTGGGAATGTCTGCCTGTGTTGTGTTTGTGATGTTTGTCCAGCAACACCTATAGAACTACTGGAATTTCCTCTTAGTTTTGTTAAAATATTTGAGCATGCCTCCGCCACGAAGTGGTGCCGGAGGCATTATTATGTTATTTTTCTATTGCAAATAAGAGACTTTGTTTGGAAAAGAGGTTAAGCTCTTGGTGTTGATGTCTGAAGGCACAAATGCATACATGACCTTGGTCCCATCTTTCATTTTGTCAAGGCAATGCACAGGATGTTCAGACACACAAAAAAATTATACTAGAACGGTATAGCTATACCAAAACGGTATAGCTATATGATGAATTTATACGTCTGAACGCTGACTACCGAAATGACGTATAGCGAAATGACGTATAGCGAAACGACGGTCAGAACATCGTTTTGAACTAGAACTCGGTAATGAATCAGCATTCCATCACGTCCATTGTGCGTCTGAACGTATGGCAACCATAGAACGGTATAACAGGGCGGGGCTTAATGGGAGCGAGCACGAAAGGTGACCTTGTACCTGTCACTCATGACCACAACAACATGCGCAGTGAAAAACTGCACATCTATGTAGGACGCTTTTCCGGAATGGACGAAATTAGAGTCTGAACGGTCTGTCGGCTATACGATGATTCTTTATAAGTCGTTTCTTTCTCGAGTTTTGGTATAAACTGGCTTGTGTGTGAACAGGGGGGCAGTTGCCCCCACTTGATTGGGCTGACTCTAGAGTGAAACTGTTCTCCCACTGAGAGGTAAGACTGAAATCGAGTCATCTGTGTATTTCACGTCCAAGAGATCAGAACAAGAGATTCCTTTTTGTTCTTTTGCTTTCTTTTGCTCAGCCACAAATAAGACAATTTGCAATGATATGATGTCTGCACACACAATTCAAATGTGATGTGGTAATACAAAGTGGTCGTAGAAAAGAGACAATATTCTGATCACAGAGTAATACAGATACCTTGTATCTTCTGGTCTGTAAAACACATCAGTCTTATAGCTCAGTTATGCTGAGCAAAGACACAGCTCCTGAACATGAAGTAACCTCTGGAGATTTTGCTTTGTCTGCCCTCCTCCCTTGTCTTGTCAGTGTAAATGGTATTAGGAGACAAAGTTTCTTATGAAGCACAGACAGAGGACAAACACAGCACAAACATAAGACTATATTAAACTAGAAAAGCACTCTGAGAGTGCAGACCTCTGCCAAGCAGCTAATTTCTACCCATACTTGCATGCTGAAAATCATCCGATTTCCCAATGTAGAAGCCTTTTGTTATGTAATCAGCTTCCAGCTGCACGGCTCCTCACCCCCACAGAGCATACGCTTTAGAGCACGTATGCAAACCTCAGATACGCTCAGTGTGACCTCTTTAAGTTCATTGACCCTACTTGTATCTGCAAAAAGATAAAAAATCCTTCAAAAATTAATTTGTTCCTTGTGTCATTATCAAATTTTCCTGCAAGTTTCATCCAAATCTGTCCACAACTTTTTAAGTTATATTGCACAAAGACAAACAAACAAACAAACAAGCAAACTAATGAACAAACAAATCAAAGCCGATGGGAGGCAAGACAGTTTTCACTGCTTGACAATAGAAGGTGCATGTATGCTCCTAGCAACCTCCGCAATGTTCATTCAAGCTTAAGCGCCAGCGGTCTACGCACGACCAATCAGTAACCAGGATGCCACGCACTGACGAATAAGATCACTCCCTCGTTGCTAGGGGCAGAGTCTAGCTGCAGCGCTAAATCCAAATCTTCGGACATGTTTCTATTCCATTGAAAGTCGGAAAATCATGGCCCAGAAAACGCTATTTTCTTGCCTTTCCTTTGATTATTTAACTTCGAAATTTCGGCAGATGATAAATGATGCATTAGACTACAAAATTATGCAAAAAAAAAAAACAGAAATCCGATCGTTTTGACCGATTTTGATTATCTGACTTCAAACTCGATTTTCTCGGCTCAGCCGTCAGTGACCTTAGGATCCTTTTGTTGTAGCAGGTCACATTTGAATCCACCTATGAAATATGAAAGAGCATACAAGGCTAAGAGGATGAGATAAAGGCTGAGATATCACAAAATAAAGTAGAACAAAGTGGTCCTAATAAAAGATGGGTCCCACCTTTTGTTAGGACTTCCTTGTTTCTGGATAGCTCAGTCATTTCATATCCTACACAATGAACTTTGAATTCCTCTAAGAATTGCATGCTCTTTCGTATTTCATTAAAGGTTTCTCATTATCTCACAAAAAAGTTGAAAGCCTGAAGCTCCATCTCATTCAAATCTGTGGTTTAATATCCCTTTAAGGCCTCTCGGTAAGAGCACATATAAACAATGTGAAGATAGTCACGTACACTTCACAATAACAACGTGACCTTATGCATCCTTGTGGCAAGGTAAATCACACTCTTGAAAGTACACCCATGGAATCTGCTGTTAATGACTCCACATTTGCTTTATTGCTATTGTCTTGTAATCATTGCTCCAATGGAGGGGATGGAAATCTATTATTCGTCAGGTACTTGTCAGTGTTACAGGGAGTAAATAATGTGATTTTCTTCATGCACTGTTGCTAGCCAAACAGTCTGCCCAAGTCTGTGATTAGAACGAATCTCGCATTAATGAATTAGTGAGTATATTTACCACAAGCCCAGGAGTACTCCATCCTTCATTGGTAGAGCAAGAGATCCAGTGAAAAAGGTGAATGGCTAGTGATTAAACAAGCTGACATTAACATAATGTATAAAGAACACATTATATACTCTATGTGACCGTGCATCACAAAACCAACAAAAAGTCGCATGCGCTGATTTTATGTGAGGACTCAAAAAAGGTGAAACGGGTCAACCGAAGTCAATCTTGAGTTTTCAGCTCACCTGAGCCAAAGGCTCAAGTGAGCTGTATCGCGATCACTCTTCATCTGGCATCTGATTTTTACCAAACTTGGCAGGTAGCATCCCAAGGGGGGGGGGGGGGGGGGGGGGGGAGGGGGGGAGGGGGGGGGGGTAGGATCTCAATTTGTTCAAATGGGCACCATGCTGCACTGGGGGAGGGGTGGGGGTGGGGGCAGGGGTGCCCAAATCCCCCAAATTAAGGAGTCTTTAAAAATTTTCTTCTATAGAACCAGAAATGATAGAGCTAAGTTAATGCTATGAGTTAGTACATTAATGACTGTATTTTCCAGTTTGTTCATGGCAGAATCAGGGGTGCCCTCCTTGAGACCCGGGGGAGTGGGTGGGAGGGGTCCTAGTGAGGGCCTGAATTGTACGTTTTCATCTTCTTGAAAACCCCACAATGAATTTTTACCAAACTTGGCAGGTAGCATCCCTAGGGGGATAGGATATCAATTCCTTGAAATGAGCACCATGCCCCACCTGGGGGCCCCCACCTCCCATTGAGGAAGTTCTGTAGTTCCAAGTTAGTTCATTGTAGATCCAGGGGTGCCACCCCCCCCCCCCCCCTTTCCCATGGAGTCATAGGAAGGGGAGGGGGTCCGAATGCAGGCCTAAATTGTACATTTTCATCTTCTTCTTAAAAACAACATAATAGAGTTTTACCAAACTTGGCAAGTAGTACTCCTAGGGGCATAGGGTCTCAATTTGTTTTAATGGGCACCATGCTCCCCAGGGGGGCCCCAGGGGGCCCCAAACCTACTAGATTAAGGATTATTCAATAATATTCTTCTCTTCAATCAGATGTGATAGAACTTTAAGTCTTTTTTCATTAAACTGCATAGTCTAACTTTCTATTTGAGTTTTTCTATTCTCAAAAGCGGGATCTCGTTTTGATGAACTTCAGACCAAATTTGTGAATGTTAGGATAGAATGTGGTTCAAAAGTTGTTTTTAAAACCTTGGGTTTATATATGTGGGGTTTTTGATAGAACGTTTTTGTACCCAGATATGTAATGAGAGATATTCCTGATACATTTGATCAAATGTTAAGTACTTAGTCATTCAAGAAAACCAGATATAATTTACACATTTTATATGTAATTAAGTTTTATGTTTTATTACAGGTCAAATTCATTTGCTCTTAGTATATCAATGATTATTCATCAGATGTAATTTATGAAATCTGTTCTTTTTGTCTGTGTTTATCATATATTTCTCTTAACCATATTACATGTAGCTGTTTCAATTCGCTATCTGGCATGGAATCAATGTTTCATTAGATGTTGTGTACAATTTTTGCACAATCTTACTGATACAGCATTTGAATTAATTTCATAAGTGGTCTCATTGATTTACAAAAAACAAAAATACGAGGTTTGTTGCATTTATTAACAAAAATGTTTTTGGTATTTTATGTTTTCTTCAGGTCTACCACAGTTGGACTTCTTACAGTAAAAAAGGACAAGTTTTCTGTCTTCAACTTCTTGGAAGTCCAGCAGCCTTCTAGTCTTGAAATCCAGACATTTCCATCTCTACAGGTCACTGGGAAAGGTACTGTAAAACGAGGAATGTTTGTGTGCATTTTAATTTTGCGAATTTCGTGAGAGCCGAGTTATGCGAAATTATTAAAAATGCACGCTAAAGATCTCGTCTACACTGTATGCATTGAATGTTACTAGCAAAAATTTTGTGCTGCGAATAAGGCTGTGGGCCTCCATTCGCGAAAATTTCATGCTGCAAAAATATTGTGTTTTACAGTAAACCTCGTGCTAGTACTGAATATCTTGGGAGGTTTTAATTCTTTGCAAGTTTCTAGAGTCGGATACTATTCACAAAAGTAAAAGCACACGAAAATATCAAATCTGATCCCAAGATGAATGTGATGTGTGCGCATACACATCTCCATTCACTCCGGTCCTCTGCAATCACAAATTTAACCACTCACAAAATTGTTGGGAAGTGCTGATTTGCGAAAAATTTATCTCGCTAAATATATGTCGTGTACAGTAGTTCTTGCTGCTACAGTGTTCTGGTGTTGTGATATCTATCCAATGTATTGCACATGTATATGACAACCCTGCTCAAATCCACAAGAAGTCTTAGCCAAAAAGAATTTCCACTTTTCTACACAGTTTAATAGAGTAAACTTAAAGCTTTAGAGTGATATACAATTTGTTAAAATGGTACCATCCTGTGATTAAAATATTTAGAGTTAGGAGGTGCAGTTTCATAGAAATGGGAGAAAAAAAAATTAAAGATTAGGGTCACTCCGGCATGCTGCGCAGCAGTATCAATGAAAATATATTCTATATATATTAAATATATATATTAAATATATTTCCCAGTGAAAGCAACTCATATCCGAAAAAATATGGTCCAGAAAAAGACTGCAAGTACCTCAATTTCAGTTTTATTTTTAGCCGCCAAAGTATGACAGCAGGTAAAGAATAGATTACTCTCCCAGGTAAAACAAAACTTGAGTCTGTCAACATGAACGACATATCAATATACAATGTGACCCTGCACCTCAAAACGAACAGGAATAGTGTGAACTGAGAAAAGAGGCTCTGAAGTACAGTGTCTATTCAAGCGCTTAATCTTTACCAAACCGTGCTGGCTTTGCGATGAATTGCGACAAAAAACAGAGAGTAAACCACCAGAGTAACAACAATGAAGGGATTATCAGATTAAACTGAAATTAAACATGCCTCATTAACACATTCTGTCCATAATTAATGCCAACTTTCAAAGCAGTAACACTATCCTTTCAAAAGTTATTAGAGTTGAAAGTGAAGAGTGTGGACAAGGTTTTTCACTAATGAAAAAGAGATTCTAAAGACACACCTAATCACACTATTCTACCAAAAATGTTCGAGGTAAACTGCTAAAAAACACACTTTCCCGCCCGTTTTATGATACCAAATTTTAGCATAATGTAAAAGAAGACCCGCTCTTTCAGAAAATATGAAAAAGTCAAGTTCGGCTAGGTTGACCCATTTCACTTATTTTCAGTCCTCACGCAAAATCAGTGTGTGCGACTTTATGTTCGTTTTGAGGTGCACGATCACATCGTTTGCTTTATTCTGTTTTCTGTACAGAGAATCCTAATGTGTGACTCTTTGTGGGTTTTGAGCTGGGTGGTCACATATTATGTAATGGATGATTACATATCATGCATTTATAGTGCCCTCCTCTCTTTCTCTCTCTCTCTCTCTCTATCTATCTATCTATTATACTGGCCACTATGAAAAAAAAAAAAACGGCCAAAAAAAAAAAAAAAACCCAGAATGTATCTCAACATTTGTATCTAAATTAATGTTGTGTCCCTGTAGGCATGTGAGAACACAAGGTTATAATGCTTGGTTTGCAAAGTGTGTTTAGGTATAAATGACTGCACCCCAAACAACAATAACAACATGGTTTCTGTTTCCTTTTGAGTGCAGATGTTCATACCTTAAGCAGCATTGAGATTAATGAACTTGTGTGATAGATAATCTGATTCTAAACAAATGCAATGTTCCAATTCATCATACAATAGTTTCAGTGAAACAGATACTTACCTTTAGTTATAATGAAAATGTAAAAAAAAAAGTCTGTCTCTATCCCATTTTACTCCTTTTCCCAGTTTTATTGTCATGACTTTTCTTACAATTAGAATGCAAAAAAGAACAAAACGAAACAAAAACAAAATAGCGATGAATTTCTACCAACTCAATATTTGTCATTGCCATATGCAAATTGATACCATGAGAATTAGTTAAAATCAGGAGATAACATTTCAGTGACATGATACAAGTACTTCCAGGGGAATGGGTGGATGACTGAAAAATGGTCACACCAGAGAGATCAGTAGCATTTGGCAGAGTCTTTTTATTGCCACACGTAATATACAAGAAAGAATGACAAAAAAATGAAGTTAAGATTCTCCCTCATTATTATGAGTGGTGTCCAAGCATTTTTTTTTTTTGGGGGGGGGGTGCATGCTCTTTTTCACAGGTATTTTATTCTCCAGTTTGATGCGTCAACATTTTTGCAACACATGGCTCAATTCTTCTTCAAAATTCTGTTATAGAGTTGAAGTCATCATGTTCGTACCTGTCAAACTTACAATCACACAAACACACACAATAACTTTCTGAAGAGTTTCATTGCCAAAATGAGAATGGGGCTTATACGGCCCTGCAGCCTTATTGCTGGCAAACACATCACATGTTATTGCTGTGTAGTAGTGGTTTACCACTGCACCAATCGAGGAAAATCTTATTCACACTACTTGGAAAAACATATTTATTTGACACAACATGACCATGTACAGTGTACAGAAGTAGAATACATTGCATTATGTCATGTATGAGGATGGTAATAAGGAGCAAGTGTAATGTTACGGTGCATCAATTCACAACAGAAAAATCACAAGATGGGCTACAAGGACCTGGTAGTCTTTCTTCCAGCCACCAAAAGAAGTCCAGATGGGACCAGCATCCAGGCATCCTTGCTGCAATTGGGACCAGAGACAAGGAAGAAGGAGAGAAGGAGGACAAGGATGCAGTGGAAAATGCAACAAAAATTGGACCATCAGAAACAGACCAGGTATGTTGCTTACCCAAAAATCGGGAACTCTTCTTATGTGCTGTAAAATTTAATGAAACTGATTTTTATTGTGTTATTTCCACCACATAATCCCAGCCATAAATCACTTGACCAGGACAAATTTTGGTAGCAATGCTTCATTGTCCATCATTAATGTCTAAAAATGATAAGTAAGTCCGTAGAAATAATTGTGGGGATTTCATTTCCTTATCGGAAGAGTTATTTTCTAACCAATCACAGATAGATTCTCTAATTTCACAGTCAAAGTGTGTACTGTTACCATGTAGTAGAACGTAATGTTGACGGTCAAATTGAGCATCGGCAGCTCTTACTTTAATATGCAGTTACGTTGTATACCATCGCACCCCTTCAGTGTGAGAACAGATAGTCACCTACCCCACGTGTGGCTCATACTGTACTCTCCCCTCTTTGTGCATCTGTTCATCTAGTGTGTGTGTTTTTGGACTGGTGTGTGTGATAGACAGCTTATTAAAGAAGAGTGGATGGATATGAGAAAAAAAAAATATGTTTGGTCGCTCTCCTAGTGTCATAATGAGCATGTTCTTAGCTTAAATGGTGTAACAGAAATATGTTTACGTTCGCAGTCCTGTCTGTTTGCATTGGCAGGGTCACAGGCATCATGATTATTTGATATGTACTATGAACTCTGAAAAAAAAGTTATTTTGTGGATCAAATGAACCAAGATTATATTCTGGTGATTCATTTTCTTAAATCATAAGACATCTGTGCCCTCTGCCATTAATGCATGTGTACTTATTATCAGTGAGTTAAACTGTGCATGAGTTTAGTGTGGTTGTAATGCCCACATACATTGGCTTGATGATGTGTGGTTAACACGGGTCAATATCTACGACAGCTTTAACAAGCGGAATCTCTGCTTAAACTGGAGAAAAACTTGTCTCCCGACCCCCTGCCAATTAAAGTAGTGACCATTGTACTAAGATGATACAATGCTTTCAATTACATGAGCAGTATTGTATTACCCAATTGAACTAGGGAGAGTGAAGACCTTAACGTGATAACATCATCCTCATACTTCCAGCCAAATTGTATCACCACGACACTTTCCTCCCCAGCGTAATGGCTACTGCAATAATATTGTTTTGCAACTGACAGTTTAATAACTTTTGACCTTGGCCTGCTTAATACTTCTTGCCTTATCATGTCCCATATATGACTGTCTACATATTTTTCATACTTCCTGCCAAATTATGTTACAATGGAACAATAGCTGTAACAAGACATTTTAGCCAAAATCCGTGAGCTTTTGGCTTTTAACTTGAAGATATTTGTCCCCAAGTCTGATAAGAATATCCACACTTTGTGCAGCTTCCTTAGACCAAGTATCAACATAATCCAACAAAAGCATTTTTTAAAAACACATATGCCACGACAACAAAATTGACGTGGGCTAACTGAAGGACACCTACACAAACAAACATTCCCAAAAAGAAACACCTCCGGCATTCTTTCAGAATTTAGGCATGAAAATGAACAGGTGTCCACATTCTGTGCCGCACCTTGGAAACGAAACCTTTGAAGCTGATTGTTTTCATGATGAATACTCCATGTTTTCCAGATGAAAGGTTTGATTTAATAGTTTCTTTTGTTTGTCCCAGAAAAGTCGTACTTGAGAGTGCAAGGTCATTTTCTGTACTGACTGCAAAAGTAAACGGTACAAGGAAGTGACAGGCACACTTCTATTTGAAAACAGAATATCCATTTCGAAAAATAAGAGATACTGTTTACATACAAGAGATGGGATGTGTTTCTTTCATTCAGTGCTTCTCAAGCAGGTAATGCTTACATAATGCTACATTTCATCATCCAAGATTTGTGATATCAAGTCTTTGTGTAAAACAATCATGGTTATTTTTGGAATCATGAAAGATGATGATGACATCAGGGGGGTGTTTCATAAAGCTGTTCGTAAAGTTACGAACAACTTACGAGCGACTGGTGATCAGTTCTTGCGCTGAATTATGGAAATTCTGATAAGTATAGCAAATCAGAACTGATCACCAGTCGCTCGTAAGATGTTCGTAACTTTACGAACAGCTTTATGAAACAGGGCCCCGTTTCTGCAGTTTTTATTTTGTGGTACATTACAAAGTGTACTACGGATTTGCTTCTGTCATTGAAAATCAGGTGGCATTTTTTATTTCTTTCTTCCAAGCTGAAGTCTCCAAAGGGTTTTGGAGACATTTTTTTTTTTTGTCCAGGTTGTCAGTCTATACATTGTGTAGAATTTGTCCATCTGCATGTCCGACATCATGTTTGTTTGTTTTTTAACCCCCCCGCTGGCTTTTGTGACCTAAAGTATAGATGCATTAATGACATTTGGGGCAAAATTCCACAAGGTCAAAGATTAATGAACTTTTTTGCTACAAACTTTAGATGAAGTGGAAAATCTACAAACTACTGTATACGCCATATAGCGGCTTTAATTTTTTGTGAATTGGGACTTAACAGTTTTGCCGAGTGCTTATGTTCTCTGTTTCTTGTGCATTTGTGTGTAAGGAAAATGAAATGATCTAAAGATATCTTTAACTTGATTGTTGTGAGTTGCAAAGCATGTATGTGATACTCTAACTTAAAATTCTAGTGTCCTCAGGTTTTAGCCATGCCCTCAAATCTGAATCATGCATGTCAGCATGGATAACAAAATATATATAAGTTAGCAGTATTTTCCCTTTTATCATGTTGCAGAAAATCCAGTAATAGTTTCATATGACTTGATCAAGACGTGAATCAAACCTAAAATGTAATAAATCAAGTTCAGTGGAAAGGTCCGTAAGTTTTGGTAGCAGATTTTATGCTGTGCCAAGGTTTAATTGATCAAACTGTTGTGGAAGTACGGTAAAAAGCTGAAATGAAACCTTTTCAATTCTATACTGTATCACACAACACAATGAAGGTGTATGTGAATTTTTTCCTTTGATGCCATTTTAAATGCATCAATGTGAAAATATCAACTTTGAATAGAGACCAAAAATAAGGCCTCTTCTGCTTGGAGTGGAAAGATATTCCCTTCTTCAGATGAATAACATGTCCTCATGCTTGTAATCACCCTGAAGGAAGCAGCCATGGAAATCTAATCTACTTGTTCACTTAGTATTGTGCAAAGTCATTACTTCATGGATTCGGAAAAGTGATAAATTCAAAGGTATTGCATTCATAGTGTCAAAGAACACTGGTGTTTGAATGCATTCATTGAGAATGGCATCTGTTTATCATAAATTGTGTGACTGTCATTAAATTGGTTTGGGGAGGGGAGGAAAGAGCTGATTCACTACTTTTCAGTGGGGGAAGGTAACAATGAAACTTTGTGTCAAATACAGTTTCAATGCCCTGAATGCTTCATGCAATTTTGAGGGTACCAAGTGCAGACCTCCCAACCATTCTGAATTTGGAGGAAAGAATCTGAATATTGACCACCCGTAGCTCTTGTTTCAATAGATGTTTCTTATTTTTCTTGATAATTTTACTACACACTCCTATGGGAACTGCTCTTTCTTTCCTACTTTTGAGCCATTTTTAGTCATAAAGGATGGAAGGTCTGTAATTGGCTCTCATTACATGAATTGGGCATGAAGTGAGGCTTTGAGTGTCTTTTGTCAAAGTGTTTTAACCCGTTGAGGACGAGTCCCGAGTATACTCGGGCAGGTGTCTATGGGAAATGCGTGTTGTAGCAAAATCAGTCCGTCCTCAACGGGTTAATACTCACTATCAAAACCTCATAGTAGAGTAGTGTCGTTAATGTTCTCTGTTCCTCTTCCTCTTTTTCCCTTTGATTGAAATACACAAATATGTACACACAGATACTCATGCTATAATTCCTATTGAATTGTTCAAAATATAACTTCATGTTTGTCTTCACCTGACACTATTCCTGTCTTAGGCAGTTGTCCTGTTTTTCATCATGACTGCGTGAATAATCATGTTTCTAGAATATATTTTTCATAAAACCACCTTTCTTAGGAGAGATTTGACAGGCTCTGTCTTGGGTTTGAAGCTGAAAACTAAATTACTGTTTGTCTGTACTCTACTGCTGTTTGAGACTTAAAAATGATAGTAGTGTTTGTTTGTTTCAAATGAGCACATTGTCCTTAGTGTACCAAGCTTGTCTTCTTAATTTTCCCTGATGCTGTTTCAGTCATCATGTGTTATCTATTTACTTTTTGTTAAAAAAAAATATTGTATGCTCAAAACATTGAACAGAGCCATTTATGTCAGACAAAGACTATTCATGTTTGCTGCACTTTTGTGACCCCACCAGGAGGAGAACTGGAACTAATCAATACTTTCTTTACAATTTACTTGCTTTTACTTTTGTTGTTGTTGCTGCTACATTCTAGAACACTACTACCATGGCAACTGAAGATGAAGACAAACCACGCCCACCAATGGATCTCTTTCAAGCCATCTTCCTCGACTCTGACACAGAAAGTGACGATGAAGATGATGATGAGGATGGCAGTGAGAAGATGAGGAGGAATCTAGTCAAGTCTGATGCAAAGCCGGCAGAGGAGGCGATTCGCCATGATGGTAAACACATGCCCAGTGAGGGCAGCATTTTGTGATTTCAAGTTCGTTGCTGGTGCTGATGTCGGTGCTCTCTCAACACTAGCACCGGTGATAAAAGAAAAACTTGAAATCAGTCGGTGCTAGCAGGTTGACCTCAAAATTATAGCATGTTTATGGTAGCTGTTGTTGAGCCTGGTGTTGAATGTCGTTTGCTGAACGGAGATCCACTGTTTGCGATGAACATGCTTTTACCCCACTGGCTAACACTAGTCGCTAGGGATTGGCGTATTTGTCATTTAAATTTTGGTGTTGATGTTGGTGTTAGCATTGCTATGTGTGAGACCCACTTTTACATTCACACTTGCACATTGTACATGCATAGTCTGTGCTAATGCGGTGGTCTGCCATAGGACATGCACTTTAAATACCCCAGACATGGCTAGCAATCTGGGTGTGGCTTTCTGTGATGCCAAACTCTTTCATTGATTTCTGTGAAGTTAGAAGCAAGTATTAAAGCCACTTTCACTGATTTCTGTGAAGTTAGAAGCAGTGCACAAATGGTGGTACTGATTTCTTCCAGCGCTCGTGGAAGATGTACCTTTCAGAGACAGATGTGTCAATAATAGCCTTTAGTGCTAAAGCAATCTCTGCAGTCCCATATGGCTTTGTGAAATGTGTGAATCTTTACAAAATATTCCAAGTTTTCTGACAGAGCCTGGTTCAGTATTTCTTGAGTGTCTATTGCATTTTGTCTGTATAGCCTAGGAAATGTATGTTGCTCAAATATGATATGTTATATTCCACATACTAAGAATCTTGCTATAGGATTGGTCAAGAGCTGATCACGTGATAAAGCGTAGTTTTGCCCATCACATCACCTGAGGAGAAAAGTTCGTTACACTCTATGTTGATAGTCCCTTTTGTTTTGCTGATCACTTCTGTCCGTACAGTCCTTACGCGAGATGAGTACGCGTGAAATAAAAGTGCGTTGCACTGTGGACTATCACTTAAACTAGGTCACTTGATAGTCCACAGTGCAACGCACTTTTATTTTGGTGCCGCGCGGTACGTGGAGCAAATTCGTTGTTTTGTCATCTACGCGCATACGTCTAAAGTAAACTATGTAGCTTAAGCTCTGTATAAGGATACCTAAAGACAGCTAAAACGGTTTCAAATGTGGAATAAAATGGGAATATCTAGGACCCTAGATGTGGAATATAAAGCAAATAATCAACTTTCAGTTTCAGGCAATGAGACAAACTATCACTTCCTCTGCGATCTGAATGTGTATGCTATCTTTCCTCAGCTGCGCTTCGGAAAGATAGCTACATCCAGATCGCCTCGGAAGTGATAGTTTGTCCCATCACCTTCACCAACGTTAATTATTTGCCTACTATCTCCAGCCACTATGTACAAATGTAGCGGAGTATCTATTTGGTATTCTCCACCTGTGGTAATCTTCAGCTACATCTTGTAGTGAATTCAAGTATCATATTGAGAATAGGTCGGTTGTCTCCCCACCCCCCCCCCCCCCCCCCCCCCCACCATCACACATTTATGTACACACACCTGGGCAAAATGTTGATTACATTCCTGAAAGTGGCTCAAGGCCAAACATGTACACCATGTATGCCGCACCCAGAATCAGCCAAGGAATGGAATTTATATTGATCACAAATCAGTTACTAGATATCTAAGTCCGGAAATGGCTCTTATCTTTGACAAAATGGCCGAAAGCAGTCAAGTAGATCTATGCTATTTATTTAATGTTTTTTGCCCACCCCACGTCATTAAAAGTCTCTGGCCCATCCCCAAGTCTTTCAAAGCATTATTCATTACATATTCCAAGAAGTCCTGAAAAAAAAATGGCTTTGATAGCCTTTCAAAGTTGTGTTTCAATCTATTTGAGCTATTCATACACCAAGTGATTTTTAGTCAAGGCCATGAATCAGGAGTATTGTGTATGTGAAATAAAAGAAAAATCCTGCATGTAGAACCAACAGGAAATATGTATTGTCTTGTACATGAGCTTACCGATACAAAAATGGAGATCCTGTTTACTGAGCAAGCCAACACTTTATCTTGCCATCAATTAACCCATTCAGTTTTAAAAGACTGGTACATGTATATCAGCCATAACCGGGGTTAAGGGAAAAGATGAGTCAAGGGTTTATCAGCTGCATTGCTATGTCATTGCATAAATCAACTTTTGTCAGGCATGCTGATCCTGATCCCACCCCCCCCCCCCCCCCCCCCCATTAACCCGTTGAGGACGAGTCCCAAGTATACTCGGGCAGGTGTCTATGGAAAAAGGGTGTTGTAGCTAAATCAGTCCATCCTCAACGGGTTAAATCTGAAGAAGACATTGACATTAAAAAAACAGCACCCAAACTTAACGGGTCTACAATATGCAGGGTTAATACAACAAGCTGACCTAGTGCCTCAAAAAAAAAAATCAGATTGAAAACCAGGATATCATGTCTGACCTTGAGACTTCAGTGACACACCTTTACCTGGGTGTGGAGATTGACTAATCCTTTTTATTCAGTGTTCACCCACTGCTACATTGTAACCCAGAACCTCCCCAGGGTACACCTTGACATCAATAGCGATACGCATGCCACAGAGCACAAAAACACACTTGACAATCAGCCAAGCGAGAGAGCAGTTTCCTATTGACTGAATTGAAAGATCTGACAGCATTACTTGCTAATTAATTGCATCTTCTCCACCTTTTTTGAGTAAACAAA
Source organism: Diadema antillarum (assembly GCF_040938485.1). NCBI lineage: Eukaryota > Metazoa > Echinodermata > Echinoidea > Diadematoida > Diadematidae > Diadema > Diadema antillarum. The sequence continues at coordinate 1,543,360 of NW_027271032.1, read as the reverse complement.
GATACAGGAGATCTTCAACCACAATTCTTTTTTCTTTTTTGTAGACAATGAGCTGATAAAGGATTTAAGAGCATTTGTGAAGTTAGAAGCCTTTTTATGCTATAGTCCCCAGATTTTAAAACTGTCAGGAGCAATAAGGCAGTTTACAATTAGTGCATGTGCACAGTGATACAAATGATCTTCCCTTATTTTCTCAGTTGCTTATAGAGCAGACTTTGCCGCCACTGCCAAGACTTGTGCAACCGAGTTGCACAAGTTGGGCAAGTTCAGAAATGTCTCCAAATGAGATGATAATTTATTTGTCCGGAAGCCACAGAGATGTTGCTGCAACATCTCTGAGACATCTCTGTAGTCTTGGAGACATCTCTTCAACATCTCCAGTAGATCACCAATTGGTCACCGCATTGTTGTGGAGACATCTCAGAGACCTCACGTAATATTAGTCTCTGTGACTAGGCTGTGACTAGAAGGAGACCTCAAGGAGATGTCCAACATCTCCGTGACCTTGTGGAGACTGGAAAGAGTCTCCAAAAAGAAAATGAACATACATGTTCGATTCTCTTGTGACTTCCTGGACACTTTGCTACATTCCAGGAGACGTCAAAGAGATGTCTCTACGACCACTCCACGACCAGGGAAACTTGAGTCACCACCAGGTCTTTAAGTAGTCATCCAGCCCAAAGAGATACCCACTTTAGACACTTCAATCATTTTGAAAGCAGCATGATGCATAAACTTGCCTGATGTAGGAATGAACTTTGCATATGAACCAGGTGACCAGAATGGTCCATCAGTTGGCACATTGGCAGGCACCCACTTCATTGTTTTGTACTGAATGCATTAACAACCTTTTTCTATTAATATTGCCATTACTAGACTTGTTGTCAGGTGGACCTGCTAGCGGGAACCATATACTAGTATAAGGCTTACATGAATAATCATGACATTACTGATGCCGATAACAGTGAACTTAAAAACCAACATGCCTGATTGTAAAACTGACCTTTTCCTGCTCATGTGCAAAGTGGAACTGTGAACTGGCTTTTGAGTTATGCCCTGGAGTTTACCCATGATTGAAATATGCACTCTCCACTTGTGCCTTTGGTGCAGGTGGGGTCATGAGGTCAAAGGTCAAAAGGTCAAGTAAAAATGTTAAAATTTTACTTTTTCTCAATATCTTGGAAATGGTTTAAGGTATCTTCATGGAAAATAGTATATTTGCATGTACTGACTGGCAGTGATTATCTAGGGAATTTGGGGGTCATGGGGTCAAAGGTCAAGGGCAACACTTCAAAATTGTACTATTTCCCTCATAGTTATGCAATGCCTGTAGGATTATTTTTTTTTAAACTTGGTTTATGCATGTATAACCCAGTAGAGATTCTCTGGGAAGCTGGTGGGTTTTTTTTTTGCCAAAAAAGGTCAATGGTCAAAAGGTCAAATATCATGTGAAAGTGCTGAACTTTACTTCCTCCTCCATAATTTACTGTTCAATACAGAAATTGCACTTTTTTTCCATACCTTGAATATTACTCAATGCATGAATTTTAAAAGGGTCATAGTCAAGTAAAAGTCCTAAAATCCCCAAATATATGCTCTCCCATTCATCCAATTAAACCTACAATGTAGGTCAAGGAAGGTGAACATTCAACACATTTGTGACAAACATGTCATTTTACTATTTTGCCAATTTTGTAAAAATGTAATCACGCATTGTCCACATGTACTATAGACCTATTAGGAGAATCATGCATTATGGCGGAGGCATACCAGTTGCCATAGCGACATTTCTAGTTTCAAGATACTTTGAAACCACTTCATGAAATGTTAAAGAGCATACAATGCTAATAGGAATTCAAAGTTTATTTGATTATTTTTGAAATGGCTGAGACATCCAAAAACAAAGTAAAACAGAGCAATCCTAATAAAAGGTGGGACCCTCCTTTTATTAGGATCGCTTTGTTTTGGGTATCTCAGCCATTTCAAAATGTATTTTCACCAAATAAACTTAGCAATGTTATTGTCTTTCATCATAAGAGGTTTCTCATTATCTCAAGAAATCATCATAAAAAAAAAAGGTTACAAACCTGAAGCCCCATCTCAACCAAAACTGTACCATCCCTTTAATGCTATTAACATTTTACACTCTCAAGATCCATTCTTAAAGAGATTCATCATCAAAGTTTTGGCATAGTTTCTTTTCTTTTCTTTTTCTTCTTTTTTTCCCCTTTTTATTCCCCTCTTTTATTTTTGGAGCAGGGAGGGGTCAGAAGTCACTTCAAACAGCAAGAGATGCAAAGTTGCTCAAGCTTGATACGTCAAGTCATCTTTGCATGCTTGATAAAATCTATCATCAAAGTGTGTGTATACTTTTTTCCCTTCTTTTTTCCCTCTTTTTTGTCACAGATAATTTCTAATGGGAAGAAATGCCAAATTGCTCAAGCTTGATATGTCAAGTCATCTTTCCATGGTAAAGTTGCAGATCCTATTAATGCTATAAACAGTGAAGTGATTTTTGTGAATTGTATGAAAACTGACACATCCTTTCTAAATGGCCCTGTTTTGAAATGTCTAGAAACTTAAAGCCTTGAAGATTTTTTTTTCATTCTCACAGGAAGTCAAACCCAAGTTAAAAATAAATCAGATGCTATGAAGAAAAAAAAAATTGCTGAAGATAATTGCAAAAATCAAACAATAAGTGGTCATTAGAATTTCATGGAATTACCAAAGGGGGTAAATTTAGTTCCAGGTTTTTTTTTTTTTTTTTTTTTTTTTTTTTTTGTTAATCCTCTTTTAACATTAAGAAAAAATATTTTCTTGGCAAACTTCTCACTTACAAAACTACACTGTAGTATAGCATCTTAAACTTTAACTCTCATTTCTTCCATGTTTGCCTGTGAAGTAGCCATCTAAATATTCTCTCTGTTGTATTTTCTTCTAAATTACACAGGATGTTGTGTATATGCTGTATGTTTTGTGAGGTTTATATTTTAGCATATTTCACGAGCATAGTGCTATTCACGAGTATAGCAGTACATGAAACTGTTAATTCTGATCCCCGACATGAATATGACATGCATAATTATGTACAGTATATGTACTGGCGCACAGTACACAGTACATGAACAAGTTGCGTGATGTTACATTTTTGTAGTTTAGAAGGCCTGAAGTCTTCGGGTACCTTCGCTGTGAGTTGATGTTACAATTCAACCACTTGTGATATTTTCTGGACGTCCGGACACATGAAATATTAGACTCGCTAAATATTTTTATGGTGTTTGCAGAACTAGATACCAGTGGAAAGCTCAGATTGAGTCGAGAGGACTAGAAACATTTCCTAGTCTGAAATTGCATCCTCAGCAGCTCTATCAGATGTTTGTGGTGTTGGGACATGGCATACCTAGGCCCCCTGCACTGTTAAAATTGCAAATTCTGTTCCACGAGTGGTGCTGCAAAATTTCATTGCAGTCAAATGCCATGAGTTATTAAGAGTGGAGGTCGGTTGTTCTTGACATTTAGCAGATAGTAGCAGCCCAACAGGGCTCACATGGAAGTGGTTATGGTTACATATATCTTTAGATTTGATTTCTATTGTTGTTGTGTTTTGTTTTATTTCCTTTTATTTATTTATTTTTTAAGCTGCATGATCAGATTTTTGATAGACTTGACAGGAATCATCAGAGGTAGAAAAGACTGAACAATAATTCAAAAGCTACATATGGCCCCTATGGTGGCCTTAAGCAGCACATCTGCTTCTCACTCAGTAAAAAAAAAAAGTTCAGTCATGATTGAGGTGCCTCCATGTCTACACATGCGAAATTGTAATCGTTTGTAGAGCCCGTTAAGTGGTCTTCAAGATTTACTGTATACGGCATATATTTAGCAAATCTAATTTTTTACAAATCTGGGCTTCTTGACAATTTCGCAAGTGGTTAAATTTGTGATCGTGAAGTACAGTACTGTGTGGAGAAATGTATGCGTGCATATCACATTCACGTCAGAGTCAGAGTCAATATTTTCAGGTGTCTTTGAATTCGTAAATGGCACCTGACTCTCAAAATTCACGAAAATAAAACCTTGCAAAATATTTGGCATATATACAATAGTTAATTACATACCCTAGTTTTATGTCTAGAAAGGGTAGCAGCAAGTTGTAAAACTCAGGTATGCAGCTAATCATTTGACTGATGGATGCAGCAAGCACCTGAATTTTCTACAGCAGTTTCTCTTTAGGTTTACAGGGGGAAAAAAAAAGAATAAACAGTGAAGAACAAAAAAAAAAAAAATGTGAATTAGGTCATGCATCCAAATGTAGTATGCAAGAATTGTGAGCTTTGAACATATCTTCACAAATTGGATCCACCTATTCTTTACATCAAAAAAGGGGGCATGCCCTCAAATCAGGATGGAATGCTTTTAAGGTGAGAAAGAAAAGGTTTGATCAATTGTAGGATTTGCCTTCCTGCTGGAATCTTATTTCAGTGTTTCCTTTCAGGGAGAGGGCTGCAAGATCAAGAGCTATCACAACAATTCAAGGTCACATTAAAGGGACATTAGAGTTTTGGTTGAGATGGGGAATTCAGATTTTAACTTTTTGCAAGATAATGAGAAACCACTTGATATGAAATATCAAAGAGCATACAATTGTAAGAGAAATTCCAAGTTCATTTGATGAAAATCGGTTTTGAAATGGCTGAGATATCCAAAAGCAAAGAGGACCCACCTTTCTTTTTATTAGGACCACTTTGTTCAAGGATGTCTCATCCATTTCAAAACAAATTTTCATCAGATAAACTTTCTGCAGCTGATAGAGATGTCAGAAATATGTCTCCTAAAATGTAATGATAAGTGAGACTGGAAAAAAGTGCCCCCCCCCAAAAAAAAAAAAAGATAAAAAATTAAAAATAAGAAAATGAACATGTTCAGTTCTCCCACGACTCCTCAGAGATCCAGTAAAATTCTCCAGGAGTCATCACAGAGACTCTAGTTGCCCTGCCACCAGTTCACCATGTAATCTCCAGGCCAAGGAGAGACTCACTTCAGTTTAATCAAATAATCAAAACATTAATTTTGGTGAAAAAAACAAACAAACAAATGAAAGTGACACTGTACAGTGATCAGTAAGTCTTGTTCCCGTTGTTTGAGCATTGATACTTACTTTTGTCTGTAATATACTGACGTTTGTTCTAGGATCAACCTCTACTACATGCTGTTAACCCGTTGAGGACAAGTCCCGAGTATACTTGGGCAAGTGTCTATGGGAAATGCGTCTTGTAGCAAAATCTGCCCGTCCTCAGTGGGTTAACAGACAGGGCAACAGGAAAACCTTCACATGACTTATGAAGTTAATTATTACGACAAGTATTCACACTAACATTCATCTCTGTCACATAATCTGTTCATTACCTATGGCCGGCTACCAATCATCCAAACATGAAAAACCCACAATATTACCATCATCTTCAATCTTCAACCCCTAGATCTTCTGGTGCCAGGTAAAAATGTCAGAGGTAAAAATGTCAGAAGTAAAAATATCAGTTGTAAAAATGTCAGAAATGAAAATGTCAGAAGTAAAAATGTCAGTTGTACAAATGTCAGAGATAAAAATGTCAGAAGTAAAAATGTCAGTTGTAAAAATGTCAGAGGTAAAAAGTCAAGTAAAAATGTCAGTGGTAAAAATGTCAGAGGTAAAAATGTCAGAGGTAAAAATGTCAGAAGTGAAAATGTCAGAGGTAAAAATGTCAGAAGTAAAAATGTCAGAAGTAAAAATGTCAGAAGTAAAAATGTCAGAGGTAAAAATGTCAGTGGTAAAAATGTCAGTGGTAAAAATATCAGAGGTAAAAATGTCGGTAAAAATGTCAGAGGTAGAAATGTCAGAGGTAAAAATGTCAGAGGTAAAAATGTCAGAAGTAAAAATGTCAGTTGTAAAAATGTCAGAGGTAAAAAATTATTTAAATGACTGAGCTTCAACCAACCTTGAATTGTAGAGGGCAATTAAAAAAATTGACTGGCCAAGCAATTCTCAAGTTACAAGAGTGTCCCATATTTCTTCCCGTGTCCCATTTCTCCATGGTCTCCCCGATGCTTTTTCAGGAGAAGGCATGGAAAGCGTGTGGTGTGAGAAGGGTGTCAGAAACATGAAGAAGAAATCTCTGGCACTTTTACCTCGTCCTCTTATATTTCTACCTATAAATTTTTACCAATGACATTTTTATCTGTGACATTACCTCTGACATTTTTACTTCTGACATTTTTACCTCTGACATTTTACCCTGACATTTTTACCTCTGATATTATTACCTATGACATTTCTACCTCTAACATTATTACACTGAACTGATCTTCTTCTCCATGTTGGGAAGGTAAACCACCAGATTTAAACTGGCCTATTTCTTCATCAAACTCGGAGCTCTGTCCTGAAGTTTGTGTCAGTTGTGAAAGAAGAGCGGCTTTTGGAAGCATCAGATTCACCAAGAGGGCATATGTTGGAATTTAAAAGACCTGGGCACACATGAGGAGCAGGCAGAAATGAATACGTGTATCTAACTGAAGCGTGAAACCGTTTATCAACAGTCCCATTCAATCTGCGGGAATTAATGCATCAACAGATCTGATCAGGCAATATTTTTCCTGTCAATCCAGTCACTATTAAATTATCTTATCATGGTCCTGCATCTGTTGCCACACCCTACCAGCTTGACCTGAGCAGCAAAATCTGTATAGACCTTTCACATTTACATTAGTCCATATGTCCTGAGAAAAAAGTGAAGAAAAAAGAAGAGGTTCCATTCCCCACATTTACACTTTTTCCCACATTCAGGGGAAAGTCTCATGTTGCAGGACTTTCCTCTCCAAAACCATAGTGTGGACGCTCACTGGGACTTGTGTCTTAAGAATCCATCATTTTTCTTCACTTGGCTCATATGCTTTCTCCATGAACACCAACCAACATCATCCAATCACCTGCAAGCGATTGTTGTGTCAGAGCTTTTGAATTTGTGGCACAAAGCTCATGCTCAAGCTGTAATACCCAGATAGCACAAGCAAAAAAAAAAAAAAAAAAAATGCCTGTGGAAAATATTGTCTGTGTCACACTCATCTTGGATGTATCATACCTTGGATCTGTTCCCCCTTTCAGTTGTTGCATCAAGCAAAGTTGTTGCAGACTTTAAGAACTCGTTGAGAACGGATTGATTTTGCTACAACATGCATTTCCCATAGACACTTGCTCGAGTATACTCGTGACTCATCCTCAACGGGTTGAAATACAGGTGAAGTCAACCTGATAGAAATATCAACATTCATCATAGTCGAAAAAAAATTTTGAACAAAAATGATGTTTTGTGACTTGTGCCCGCCCAGCTCAAACCCCACAAAAAGTCACTGATTAGGGTTCTCTGCAATGGACCAAAATATGTCACTTTGAGTTGACTGACTCAAATTTCAGAAAGTTTGTCTTACCTAGTAGAGTAATCTCTTTTCTACATACTTTCAAAGTCTGGTGTCTTCAAGCGGAACAAAATCAAAATTGAGATTTTAGCATTTTCCCCATAATTTTGAAGCAGATACTGCTTCACTGCAAAATTGACACTTCTGCAAAGCATGTCCAAGTGACCCTAGTCTTTAAATTCTCTTTTCTTCCTTTTCCATGAAACTGCACCTCTGAACTCTCTCCTATTTTACTCAGTTTTTGAATGTGTGAGGATGGTTTAATTCAACCAGTTTTATATGATTTTAAAGTCTAGGAGTGTGCTCTTAAACTATGTTATGTAAAAATCAATTTTGCCTTGCTTTTTAATGGTTTTGAGCTGGACAGTCACATATTGTTCAGTGTATTACTTATCTTGCTATCTTGCTTTTTCTTTTTTACAGCTTTTGACATAGATCTAGTTTGATATTTATTAACATTGCAGGTAAGGTAGTGTACAGTGTGATCCAAATTGCACAGGAAATACATTAAGCAACCTACAGGAAGGAAACATGAACTATTCATTTGTGATGTAACACAAATGTTTTCCATGGTATAAAGTCACATGTACAGCGATGAAAATGTCATGAATGAATCACTGGACAAATTACCTTATTGAATAAAAGTTTATTTGCTACATTTTTTCATGGGGAGGGGGGAGAAGGCAGCACTTTCAAAATAGAAATGTGCATGAAACTTTAAGATGAGAGAGGAGAGGGAACATGAATTTAGTAGAGCACGCTGGTTTCATAGTTGTGACCTCAGAATTATGGAAATGGAAAGCTGTGGGGATCTCTGCAGGTTTTGTTTAGTTTGATAATTGAGCAAACACCAGCCCAAAGCTAAAAGGTTTCTATAGCTGTTGCTCGTTTTTACAGCTTTTATCACTCGATCTGACAACCATTCAGTGCCCTTGATCATGTCTTGATGGAAATACCCCACAAAAAGAGGGAAAAATGTTAATGGGCTGAGAAATGTAGATGCTAAAAGAAAAAGGCAGTAAGTCTATTTGACTGCTTATGATAATCATCAAGTTGATGGCATTACAATGTATATGGCCTTGAGACTGGAATATGACATTGACATGGATATCACAGTGGATCTAAATAGAGCTTTACATGTGCACATAACGTGACGCTGAGGAGGGTTAAATAGAGGGGAGGGGGTTGCTTCAGAGCATTAGTAGACTTGTTATAATCATGCCTCATTTTCATGGTTCATTTGAGATGCAACTCAGAGTAGAAGTTCCTTGGTGATTTGTGGAAGTCACTGGGGAACTTTTTATAGCACATATGTATGTTTGTGTATGATTGTGTTGATATGTGATTGTGTGTGTGTGTGTGTGTGTGTGTGCATATGTCTGTACATGTGAAAGGTTGTTGTGAGCATGTCTGAACATCTGTGTACTTTTGTGACTATGTACACACATACACACACACACACATACTTTCCAAAAACAGAGCTTGCTTTTGATAAGCAGTGAACAATGGAGTCTGCGCTTGGTCTGGAGTTGGCTGTGGGGGCCTGTCAATCCGACTTGGTGTTAACCTCCACCAGTGGAGCGTGGCGTGGGCGTGAGAAAGCGCCACAAAAACTGCGCTGGTACAATCATCCGACCCCTGAAAATGGAGGGAGGGGGGAGACACTCTCAGACATAAAGAGCAATGCGACCCAGCAATTCAACAGCTTGATATCGACAATAGGCTCACAGAGATAAAAGGGATCATAATTGATTACTGAAATCATTCTCTATGTACTAATGTAGACTTAAATGGTATAATTTCATCTGTTATTCTATTTCATTTTGATTTTTGCAGTTTCCTTTTTTTTTTTTTTTCAGATGTAAAAGTGCTGCATTGGTTGGAGCCTTAAAGGCATTTTCTAGTAATGTTCACAATGGTTTGTGACGTTCAAATGCAAATATTTTCACACTTGAACCGCAGGGTGTCCCAGACATAAGAAGCCTGCAAAGTGTTCCATAAAATTATGCAATGTGGCATGAATTTGTGTGCATTCTTGATTTCTGTGCAAGTATCTTTTATGGTGTGATGTGACATTGATTTTGCGAAGCATACACAAGATTTACATCTCACTGTTGGGAGACAAAACTTTGTATCTCCAAAATGTCAAATTTTCAGGAGAAAGAAAAAAACATTGCCTTTCCTTTGACATGCCATGGTGGCTTCATTTTGGGGGTAGCACAGCTAGGATTTGGACAAGACATCTGTTAATTGATCATCTGACAATTAATCAAAAAAAGTGAATTTCATTAAAAATTGAGATATGAGGTGTTATCATCCTTGCGATGATACGCTACATGTAATTCCTAAAATGATATGATGATAACCATGGTTGAATGCAGTGAAAGGCATAAAATCAAGAAGTGCATCATTAGGTTTGAAGCAGAAGAAGTCACATTTAAACATTCTTTGTACTTCTCAGAAATATTAACTATTTCTAAGATGAATTTCGTTGCTTAGAAATCCATTGACTCCAAATCACGTAGATCTTTCTTTAAATATCTATTTGTGATACTTGATGCAGAAATGTGTGGTTTCTGCACAAAGATTTTTATATTTGCCTAGTGGAAAAGATTTACTCAAGGAGAAAAATGGAAAGAAAGGATGTCAAACAAAATGCTTCGTCCCATTCTTGGCATTGATGCAGTAGAACTATGTAGAGGAGATTTGGCTATACCAAGTGTTTGTAAAGAAGTGGTTAATATTCACTGTCTGGCATGAGCATGTTTGTTTTTCTGCTTCATTGCTTGTGAAGTTCTTCATACAAGCTATATCAATTGCAAAGATGATAAAGGAACTCCTTATTTTGTGTGAAGCGCTTTCTTTCATGAAAAAACAAAATGGTTTTCTGCCGAGTCAGGGCTAAAACTGTCATTACATAATATGCAGATTTGATAAATTGTGGAAGAAAATATGTTATTTAATGAATAGCTAGTAGTATCTGCATCTTGTGTTGGCTGATGTTATGGAAAATAGTGAAGGCCATTTGAGAACAAGGAAGTATTGAAGTACCAAGTAAGAGATGTTTTGTATATTACATAACAGGTAAAAGCTAAATGATCGAGGAGGGTGGGTGAAAATAGCTATCAGTAACATCCGTCTGTCTGTTTTATGTCCCGAAAGTATTTCATTAAACACGACCCTTGCATTGAAACCAGCAAAGGTATAGAATTTGACCGGAACAAATGATTGCCATCTTTGGTCGGAGAGGGTGTGAAGGACTGAGTCATGATGTGTGTGCAAAAATGTTGTAGACTCCAATTGTCCACTTGGGGTTGTTCCAAAACCTCTCTCTCTCTCGAATCTAGCTCCTCCAGACACACCCATTGTTTGCGTGATGCCTTTGTGATCACCTCGGAGGAACAAAAGAACCCGGGCGTGTCAGGGGACCACATGAGGCGGTCATGTTCGGCGGTTTCTTGAAGACGGCACGGCAGGCTCTCGGTGCACATATTGGCACAGGGGTTCAGGTTCAGGTTTCGATGGAATTTCTCCACTGTTTGATCTTGCTGTGTACTCAGATTCAAGTGAACTTGGCCCTGCCTTTTGTCATCCTGTTTTCCCATAGTAAGAATGACAATGGAACATCCCTAGAAGACTGGAATTTGATCTCAGTTGTCTTTTTTTTTTCTTTTTTTGACAGTCATGCAGAACAGATTGTATTGTGCAGAGTGGGAAGAACTTGCGAGCTGTCTTTATCATTGTCGTCGTCTTCTTCTTTAAAGTGGAAGTCGTGCTGTGACAAAGACCGAACTGTAAATGTACACATGAAAACAAGCTGGTATTATGACAAAGGATGAATGTCATCATAGTTGTTATGTTTTGTCTGTGAGACATATTCTATGAAAGGAAAATGTAGTCATACCTCCTGATGTATCTTGACAGGTTCCTTTATAGTCACCGTCAAGTGAAACTCTGCCAAGTACACATTTTATGGAGAAAAGAGTGAAAACTAGGAATGGAATCACGGAAAGAGAACAGAAAGATTTTCACAAGGATTCTTCAAAAAGCTAGGTTTAAAATGACAGTGATGTTTTATATGTTTTCATGTAACAGTGATATAAGTTCCAATCATATACAGCAACTTCATATGGTAGGATCTCCTCACAAATTTTTGCTAGTGTGTACACATATCTTCATTAAAACAATATTTTTAGAAACTGATTAGCCAAGAAATATTCTTCTTTTACATTGAATTTTTTCAACATGATGATCTCGGTTATCAATCTACCAAAATTATTTGTAGAAGATACAGGATGTATGTTTATATACTAACATTTTTGGGATGTGTACATATATTTGGATGTGTATGTACAACTAGAATACATATATGAAATACAGTCAAACCTTTCTATAGTGGCCACCCAAGGGAGACGAAAAAAGTGGCCACTGTAGGCAGATGGCTGCTATAGATAGGGTCATTATTACATGGCTTTTCTCTTGGGGAATTGTATTAAGTGGTCGCATTTGGCAAGTGGCCGCTATAGATGGTGGTGGCTGTAGACAGGTTTGACTGTAAATAGAACATTAAAAAAAAAATTCCCTGTCAAAAATACTCATTCCATTCTCAAGAAACTCACTGCATTCTGTGTTTAACTGTATTTTGCTTGTTGAAGTCAGCATGAAAATTGAGTGGAGATGGTCTTCATTTGCAATCTATATTCCAGAAGTTCTCGGTGGCCACTAATTAGTGTCATTTTATCGGGAAATATCACAACATTGAACATTGTGATATTTAAAGGGGCTGTAAAGTACTGGTTGAGGTGGGGACTCGTTTTTTTACATTCCTCTAATGGGGGTTATTAATAAAAAACCTCTCATGAAATATGAAAGAGCATGTAATTTTACGAAGGATTCAACGTTTATTTGATGAAAATTGGTTTTCAAATGGCTGAGATATCCAAAAAAGTGACAATAATAAAAAGCGACTGGCCACGCCTTTTATTAGGATCTATTTGTTTCACCTTATTTTTGCATATCTCAGCCATTTCCAAACCGATTTTCATCAAATAAACTTTTGATACCCCTTAGAATTGCATGCTCTTTGACATCTCATAGAGTGGTTTCTGAATATCTCACAAAACGTTAAAAGCCAAATCCTCACCTCAACCAGAACTGTACGCACCCTTTAAAGTGATTTATACATCGAGCAACCAAATATAAGGAAGTTACAGCACTGGAGAAACGTACCTAAATCTAAATATATATATATATATATATATATATATATTTTTTTTTTTTTTTTTTTTTTTGCCCAACAGTCTGCTGCACACAGTTATGATAAAACAATCAACTTACCTGCCCAGGTATAATAGCTGCACATTTTGTTTGCGGATGTGGAATATAGGCGTGACATTCACAATAACAAATGTATTTTGTCTGAGATAATTCTGGGGATGGTTCAGGGGGCTGTGGCTACAAGTTGCCTTGCAGCTGTCAGCACAAGGTTGTGAGTGACTGTAGGTAATGTGTGATGTTGTTCTCCCCCACCACTTGCGAGAATAGATTGAAGTGAAATAACTCCTCAGATATTGTCATGTTCTGAAAGCGTAGACATAGTACAAATTCATATTGAATATATTCTTGAATCATGAAGAATATTGCTGGTATAAATGAAAAACAAAATATATTTATATAATGCTTATATTCTAAATAAAATAGACACAGTGGTGATTTCAAAAGAATGTTGTGAATACATACTTGTAGCAGAGATTTTCAGAAATCCTAATACTTGGAAGCTAGTTTAGCTGTTTCTAATCTTTGAAGTGTCAAGCCTACATTGCCAGTTCTTTTAATTTTTTGAAAATGATGTTTTACTTTATTTTATTTTGTTTTGTTTTGCCATCAAATCAGAGAGCATTTCGACATCTAGGCTTTGAAAACAGTGTGATTACTAAATCTTTAGTAAATAACATCACAATGGCTTAGAAAATATATTTCAGAGTATTGTAAATCCAATCTTTTATTTGTTCTCAAAGAATATTCAAAATGTTGTATTTGTTGTTTTTGCATAGATTCATTCATAATTCCAACTATGATATCACTCACAGCTCATACATTTCTGATGTTTCTAGTGAATTGAGTAACACAGTTTAACCTTATTTCATTTGAGTGTTTTTCTTTTGATTTGTTCATACTTGACACAGATGTTAACATTCCAAAGTCATCCCGTATTGGAGACCAGGGCTCCAGGGATACCCCTACAGCATCTTCAACTGTTGATGGGACACAACAGGGCATCATCTCCTCTCTGTCTCCCTCTGGTGCGGCTCCCAGTGCGGACAACAACTCAGCAGATGTCAGTACCAGCGCTGGGAGCAGCGACAGAGAGAACCATGCCAGTGACAGGCAGGAGGAAGACATCTATGGTCCAAGGCTCCCACCAACACTGGACCAGGACCAAAGAGGGCCAGTTTCAAGCACCGCCACGCCCTCTGCGAGACTCGCAACATCCGACCGAGGCCGTCCAGAGGAGGTGGAATCGGATGGCAGGCGAGAGAGGGAAGGACGAAGGAAAGACAGAAGAGAGGGGAAAAAGAAGAGGAAGAAAAAGGAAAAGAAGGCTGAGCGTCATAGGAGCAGAGAACAGGAAAGAGGAAGGCACAAAAAGGAGAGCGGTAGTAAGAGAGATTCAACCTCTGGCAAGAAGAAACATCATAAGGTAAGGATACTTTCAAATTTTCACCCAATGCCTACAAGATTCTGAAAATTCCATAGATAATGTGCAGGATCTACCAGGTTTTTGTAGGTGATGGGATACCAAAATGAATTCTCTTTAGACAACTGAAAGATTACTTCAATAATAGTACTTCATATGAATGCAACCTACTTTACCATACTGGCTTAATTAATACTGGGTTTTCATACAGACAGAATTCAAGGAGTATGTCCTATAGCAGATTATAGATTTCAGTGACAAGAAAGGGGGAAAAATCCATATATAATTTGTGTGATGATTTATAGTAAAATGTACATGCAGTCACACATACATGGATATTGTAATAATTGTTACATAATAGTCAATGTAGAATCTCTGTTTTAAAAAATACTTAAAGGACCCTGTGAAAGGAAATGTTACAACTTCATACATTACTGTGAAACATATGATCCCTCACATGTATACACACACTCTCTCTCTTTCTTTCAGACACACACACACTCACAATTTAATGTCACAGAAATGCTTGAAAACATCAAGCTAATTTACACACGACACAGATATTAACAAACACACACAGACATGAGTCAGAGCAATGCTTGAGAATGGCAAGGTAGTTTTACACCCAGACATGCACACACAAGCAGACACATATCACAGAATTTCTTCAGAATAGCAAGATAGTTAAAAATACAATAGTTAATTGGAATGGCAAGAAAGGATAGCAAAAGGAATATCTTAGTAGGGAAGGTGCTGTTTCAGGCTGTTTCAGGCTGCTTCATTTGTGTTATTTAATTCATCTGAGGCCAGGGCTCAAGTGAGTTGCTGCATTTGCTCTTTGAAGGTTATTCTTCAGGCATTCTACATCATCTATTCATTCCTCTTACATTTCAAGTTATCTATAGGCTATTAACATTTACAAGCTTTTTCCTACAAAAAACCAAAGGTAGATTTTAACCTGTTCCTCCCATTATTCTCCAAGAGCCTTCAATGCCCCCAAACGAGATTCTTTTTGCAGGTCATCACAGAACGAACAGGTTGGTAAACCACCTGTGCAAAAGCAGCCAAGCAGTACATGTATTTTCTTTCTACGTTCAACTAAATATGTCATTGAGCAAGGAAAATATTGATCGGGCGCGAGGTATGAATAGAGCATGCTCTGATGGACTTACAAACTCTTGTCTTTTACACAAAAGAGGCACCTGAATGGGGTCAACTGAAATCAAGATCTACTGAGCTCAGCCTTGATTCCTATGTACATCTTCATATGAATTTTATAACGAAACAAGCGCAAACTTCATTGGAAGCAGGGTAAATTAGGCCATGATAATGATGTGCATGGTTTTCATACAGAAAGAGAACAGATATTGATAGAAAAATCTCTAATTTTTCTATCAAAGCCATTTTTCTGGGCAGCATAATACAAATTTACATGAAATGACGCCACAAATGCAGACAGTCTTTTCCACCTTTTTGGGAACCTGGTATATCAGGTTCCCATATATATCAATTGATGCCACGGGAACCCGGCACACCAGGTGCCACATAGGTTACACAAGTTTGCCAGGAAACGTTCTGAGAAAAACACGACACAGAGTTGTTTGAATAGTAAAAATGCCCCCCCCCCCCCCCCCCCCCCCGATTTTGACTCAAATATGGGCCATGAGGCCCAAATTTATGGACATTTTTAAACTGTATTGAATTTCAAAAGCATCTTCTTCACATCTAGAAGTTTGGATTGCATTTGAATAATCTTATGTATATAGAATATTGCAAGGTAGTTGCTCCTGACAGTGACAGGGCACCTATGGAGTAACAAGTCAGTGTGTGGTCCACTGGTCAAAATGTACATTGGCATCATTCTTCTTTCTTACAAATGTATTTGATCACGCTTACAACATACCACCAAATTTGTTCAGAGCAGTTGTGAACAATATGTATTGTGAACAGAGAAAAAAAAATACAAATGAAAATGCAGAATGTCTTCTAGTCCCCTTGGGCCAAAGTAGTACAAATTTTAAAGTGTTATCTTTACAGATCCAGAAGTAGCCGGGCTAGTCGTACTGTACTGTATAAGCCGTTATTTTTGTGAGGGTTTAATTTTCATGAATTTCGCAAATCACTGTTGGACCGCGAATTAAAGGGACTGTACAGAAGTGGTTGAGGTGGGGATTCATGTTTTGAACATTCCTAAGTGAGATAATGAGAAACCTCTTAAATGAAATATGAAAGAGCATGTAATTTTAAGAAGGATTAAACAATATTTGATGAAAATTGGTTTTCAAAATGGTTGAGATATCCCAAAAAGTGATAATAATAAAAGTTGACAGGCCACGCCTTTTATTAGGATCTCTTTGTTTCACCTTGCTTTTGGATATCTCAGCCATTTCAAAACCGATTTTCATCAAATAAACTTTTGATACCCCTTAGAATTGCATGCTCTTTGACATTGTATAGAGTGGTTTCTGAATATCTCGCAAAACATTAAAAGCTAAATCCTCACCTCAACCAGAACTGCACACACCCTTTAAAAGCACATGAAAATGTCGCCATGCTCTAGGGCAATAGTGCGCTTATGTGATAGCCTTGGTGTCACTTCGCAAAAATAACATCTCCTTAAAATGTCTGTGATCTTCTTTTTCACAAAAATATCTGTACGCAAAAATGATAGTTTTATTTACAGATTTCTTCCCAAGGATATACTAAGATGTTTTTGGCAATGGCAGTGATGGCCCTTTTGGCACCATGCACATTTTTGGGAGAATATGTTTAAAAGATGCACAAGAGATAACCAAGTGGTCATTGTAGAGCAAAATCAATATCATTGGCAGATGTATTTGATAATTTTACTTTACTTTTTTGAATAAAAGACACCACATAAAAAGCTTCAGTTCCTCACGCTGGACAGGCACCACACATTGTCATAAAATTGTGTTTTAATGCTCAGATGGACAAATAGCTGCTCAGTGAAACTGCGCAAGTAAGAACGTGGGTAGACTACTGGGTCATTGCATACTACGGAAGCAATACCTCTCTGTTTGTGTGCATGTGCATTTGTGTGTACTCGCTTGTGTTTGTCTCAGTGGAATGTTTGCTGTACCTTATAGCGATAACTCTCTTGTGGTAGTGTTTGTCGATAATGTGATGCCATTCCCCTTGGGTAATGAAAAATTGTCTGCCCATTCTTTCTTGTGAAGGTTGACCTACAGGCCGCTACCATGGTAATGGAGCAAAAAAACCCCCTAAGAAACACACACTCGCACACACACACACACAAAAACACCTCATGGTCATGTAATTAGATACCCCATTAATAAGAGCAGTCGGAGTCATTGTTCATGCTTCAGTGCAGACTGCCATTATTACCATTTTCGATTTCTGCGGCACACCGTTCTCAAAGCCATGCGAGTGATGAATGAAGTGCCACATCCTTGGCTCTCCTACTCATACCATGTTTGCATTGTGTTTTCGATTTTCCTTGTGTTTCATCTTGTCTCTTTCCCTCTTTTTTTTTATTTCTAAAGGATGCTCTTCATTTGAAGTGACAGATGAATTGTTTTATAGTAATCGTAGGTATCAGGATAACATTTCATGGAAGAGAATTGTCAGGAAGCATGAAAAATGGACATAAAGTTGGACAGCTGTAGTATCACACATTTGTTGAGAAGCAAGTCAATAAACCTACATGTACATATGGGTCATGGCCATGTGTGGATGATTTTAATAACCCATTGTTGCTGTTTCTCTCTCGCTCTGTTTCTCTCTCTCTCTCTCTTCTTTCGATCTTTAAAATAACAACAACAACATTGTTGCTCAGGACCGGTTCATTCCCAATAGCTTTTAAAAGCTGCATTTACAGTCCTTCGAGTATTGGGTCATTAGGTTGTGTCCACTGGCAATTTGTTTTGGTCTCTGCTTTTCGATGCAAGGTTGGTGAATGTTCTGGGTCTCAGTACCACAAATTTATGTAGTGGTCTGCTGGTCAGTTGGTCAAAATATTTGAGGTATATGCATTTGATTATCTGTGCACTCATCTTTTAAAGAACAACATCACACAAACAAGATGATATAAGCTACATCTCAGTGTGAAAAGAGTCTAAATAGCATTCTACTTGATGACAATTTTAAGCATTCATCCCTTAGATTTACGTATAATTGGACCTCATGAGATATATACCCCCATTTTTTTTAGGTGAATGAATATTGGGTTTATTTGTTTGTTTGTTTGATTTTGGTCATAGATATGGTAACCTTATTATACTATAAAAAAATATGTATTTATATGTATATGTATATATATATATATATATATATATATATATATATATATACACACACACATTTCATCTTATTTGTATTTGCAGGCAAGATGACAGACTATATCCTGACAATCATGGTTTTCAATACTTTTCTTCACTGAGCAACAAACTACTGCATGTGATGTATTAGCCTATTATTTGAAATACACCTGAATCAATAATAGGTCAAGTGGTACAGCCAGGTAAATAGCACAAATAAAAATTTAAGGCTATTCTCAATCCTATCCCCGCCGCATGTGTGATCCTCTTCACAAAACCCACAAAAAGTTGCTAAGGGTGATTTTTTAGTAACCTTGTAAATATGCATGTTACATGTAGGTCAAATCGGCTGATTCTTTTGTTAGGGTGATTCGTGATAAAGAGGCTGTTTCTATGCCATTTTTTTAAAATTCTTAATCACTCAGACTACATCCAGAGAGCAGAGACTCCCCAAATGGAAATCTTCCGTAGTTATTCAGGCATGAAGTCATCAGTAATAGTATCATCCAAATTCATCAGTAAAAGTTAGCTTAACATTGGACAGATAATACAAAAACGTGCATACTTTTTGAAAAGGGTCATTTAAGTCATGACTATTCTAAGATGCAACTTAAGACACAACAGTGATGCAACTGCCCGACAAAACAGGCATCAATATGAAAATGCAATTTTTGAACTCAATTTTTCGTCAATACGGGAACTGCAGCTCTTTTGTACATGGTCATAATATTTTTTTTTTGAAAAAAAAAGCAAACATTTTCTATTCTTCTCCTAGCAAACATGTAACTGTATTGTTTGATTTTACCAGTGAAAAGCAATTGCGCAATGCTACTTGTATATAGGATTCACTTCCTCTTCAGATTCATACCAAAAACATACTGTACGAGCTGAAATTTCTGTGGTGGTTTTATTTTCACGAATTTTGTGAATTGCCTTTGAATTGCAAAAATAACAACACGCAAAACTAACAACGCGTGAATTACTAAGTTCAGTTTAGACCCTCGCAACTGCGAAATTAACAACACTCGAAAATGTCCTCCAAGTAGCAATTCGCGAAAATATCTGTACACGAAAATTTCAGCTCGTACAGTAGTCTAGGATGGAAAGTAGTGGAGGGTTAAGTAGTGCCTCCATCATGACTAATCTGTAACCACACCCTACAATGCATGGATTAGTCAGTTCCTTTTTATGGTCAAGTCACAACAAACTCTTTAATAAGTTCCCTTTCTAACCCCCTAGGCCAATGACATCGTGTAATATTAGGATGTGTGAGTCTTAACCAGTCATGCTCAAAGCACACCCAAAATATCAGACACTTTTGAAACTCTCTCATGTGTATTAATCATGACCCAACTATGGGCTGAAAAGCAAACATATGAAAAATCAATAACCCCTTGCTGACTTCCTCCTTCCTGGCCCAAAGCACTCTATTAACCCGTGGTCCCAATTTAATGCGTACCCCAGCCACACCCAAGGACCCACTGCAAAGTTATCCCAACAGACTGCATACTCGCAAACTTGTGCGGACCATCATTCGCAGATCTTCTTTATTTGATGTCATGCTCACCAAACATAGTCCCCCCCGAAACTCTTCAATAATTCAGGCTCCTTCCCAGCCTCACCTTCTGACCTGTCGGTTACTCATATAAAGGAGAATGAACTTTTTTTCCCTTCTGCTTTCGGTTGCTCTATGTCAATATGGGTTGTGTTTGTGTGGGAGGAAAGGCGTACTAGGTTTTTACATAGTTGTTCCCTGTTTTTCTTTCATTAGCAGGTTACTATAATGTCTTCTGTTTGAATCTACTCGCATCTCAAATATTTATGCCAAAAGACTTGTTAAATAAAAATGCTTGTGGCAGAAAGTAGAAATATGCTATTTTCTGTTTCCATCTGCACGTACATTTTGTCCCTCAGTCTCTTTTTCTGTTCTCATTTAGCAACACAAACCTCCGACATTTAGGTATCATACCTAGTTCTACTAGCCATTGACATCTAACACAAAACATATGTTATATGAACCCAAGGCCAAGATCATAATGTAAGTTAAACACCATATACTGTATGCCAGTTTATTGTTATGACACAGAAACTTCAAAGAATTGTGCATTGCAGCCATTAGGTGGATGGATGCATTTGATAAATTTTCATTTCAGTTTTAAATGTTTTATTTATCTGACTTACATTTATGTTCAGTTACCTCATATATGTAAGATACTTATGATAGATAGCAAATAATATAACATTGAAGAGATACAGCACTTTACCACAGGAGTATGGTTTCTTGGATTTAGCGGTATGGATAGTTTGATAAGGTTTAGACTTCCTGTTTCATTATAAACAGGACAAGGAAGTTTTGCACTGGAATGGGGTGAATATATTTCCCAATAGTGGCAACATTTCAGTCGTCTTATACACCAGTTTGATCTTGCTGACCAATGACAGACGCAAAAATTGGAAGTCTTTTTGGTACACCAGCATGTCTTTGGCCATGGTTCTCAACCAGCCAGGTTTATCCCTGTGAGTTATTTAAGCCTTGTTGTAGGTTTGACCAGAGTTCCTGCTTCAATCTCTGTTCATCTTTACCCTATTGTGTCTATTTCTATCACCATCTATTCACCACGACTGGAGTTCGAGTTGCCTTTTGAATCTGTATTTCCTGTACCTTTGCCCTAGGCAAAATAATCATGGCTATACACGATCATAGTTCGAGTCTTGGTTTTCAGAAATAAAATTGGTCTAGCTTACCATTTGCCAATTGAGGAGAGCTCTATTATATGTGTTTTTTTTTTTCAGAATGTGTTTTGTACCGAATTGAAAGGGTCATTTTGAACTGAAATCCTCATTCTTGCAGATATTTGTGCATTAATCTATTAAGTTTGTTTGTGCAAACCAACCATTAAATTTCTTTTGTTGTTAAGGTGTTTGCCTTCAGTTTGCTTTATGTCTTTTGTACAGTGAAATATACCAAATTTACGTAGGAGCTGAGTAATTGAACTCATTTTTAAGTTGCAGTAATTTCATAAGAACTGAAAAGATGACTAAAATGGTTTGTAGTAGTGCGTGTTTATTGTGGGCATGTAGCTGTGCCACACCCCTTTTGAGGAGGTTATGAAGAAAACAAGGGTCAATATCAAAATGAACAAAAAGGATCCATGAAAATAGATCTTTGTATGAATCTGAAGATTTAATTTATAATTGAATTGTACTTTGATTCAGTTGCTTTATCAAACCTATTGTGCAATTCAATTTTTATCATTTTAATTGGAGGATAAGATTTGTATGATTCTGATGTGTTCACATTCTCACAGCCCTTTTGAAGGAATTGCCTTGGGGTACAAAGGATGTCATCCATCTTGTCGAAGATTTCGGAAGAGAGGAAATTAAAGAGACAGATTTCCCTCTCAACGATCAGTTAATAGTTCATCACCGAATTGGAAAACTAATGCATCTAAATGAGCTCATAATACCACAAATTTATCAAAGCACAATTATGCTTGTATAGTTGTAAACTCCACATTGATTGTTCGGATTATAAGGATGTCTAATTTTCATCATTTTGTTACTCTCTTATTCTACGCATTAGACATGTGAGCCATACTTTCTGGTTTGTTTGTTTGTTTGTTTGTTTTTTTGTTTTTTGCTTTTTTATCATTTTGACTACTTGTCCTGTTGAAAAAAAGTACAAGTGGAAAAAAAAAAGTACAAGTGAAGTCAATTACATTCTGATCTACATCAGTGAAAAACCATCCATCTGCTTCCCATAAATTATGTGCGTAGGATACAAGCATAATTTATGAGAAACGAACAGATAGTTTTTACCACGTAGATAAGAGGATCAGTTCTTGCTCTGCTGATAGTACATCATGAAAAGAGACATCCATCTGCTTCTCATAAATTATGCTGATATCGTGTGTGTGTATAGTTTATAGGGAAGCGAATGGATGGTTTTTACCTCATAGATAAAAGGATCAGTTCTGATTCTGCTGATGTAATGTGCTGCTGATAACAGGCGAGTCTCCTTGTTGATGTGAAAGTATGTACAATTTGTTGAATTGATCCTTTTGACTGGACCATTATTTTGAATGACTTACATAAAAGCATAAGAAATACAGTCAGCCTTACCTATTAGAAGTCGAATATATGTGAACTGAAACATATACCCTAGAAAGAATGTGTGGTGCACTATTATCAAGCTTTCTACCACCCAACTGAAAAATAACTTCAACATAGAGAAAATTTGACTTATAAAGGGTTAGAATATAAAGAGTTGAGGACTTGAAAAGACTATCGACTTAGGCGATTATTCGACTTACGGAAGGCTGACTTTCATAGCAAGGGTGACTGTAGCTATTCAACTTTGACAATGATCTCCAATTTCAAATCCTTGTACAAATTACCATAAAGTTTTAGGTAATATAAGGTGTTTCAGTAAAGGATATAACATTCTGTAAAGCAGTCTATTATAATGATTTAATTATTGTTGTTATTATGATACCATCCCCAGGTACGGTGATTTATAAGTCATTCAAAGGAGGGCCTTGCCCATAGAAATCAAACGAGTTTTTATACTGTGTGCCACAGTTGCCACAGCTTTATTCAGAAATGATTATGGTCTTGTTTCAGATCAATGGTGTAACTGATGGACAAAATGGCTAAAATTTAGAATTGCTTTTCATGCTTTGAAATGTTGCTGGACATTTCACTTAGGGTTGGTATTTAATGGGAAAAAATGTTTCAGAGCTCCCATATCAATGAAAAGGAAATTACGGGGAGGCAAACTGAAGCATGGGGCTAATTTTATGAAAAATTCATTTTTCCATTTTTTGACATAGAAGCATAAAAATATTCAACTTCTCTTTCCATCATTATCAATATTTCATGCTTCCAATATACACTCCAAATTCTAGTCAACATTTTTTGATAAGGAGATGTAATTTTTTCATATTTGAGGAGGAAAACTCAAAATATGTCATTTTTTACAAAATGACCGTTTCTTTTTTGAATTTCTTTATTAAAAATGAGAGAAAATGAATCACTAATGGTGTATACAAAACATGCTAACACAATGATATAGGTATCACCAGATTTTGGTCATTTTAACTTGTGGTGATATTTTTCTGACTCAGGTGTTTCGGACGTGACTGTTAACAAAAGGCTATTGTTTCGGACGTGACACAATAGTTAACATACAATTTAACTCATTTTAAGGTGAATAACAAAATCAATTTCATTAGAATTCAAATCTTAATGGTGGCCAAGCCACAGTTTATGCATAATTACTCTGTTAAAATGCATTCAACATATTAATGGTATACATGCAGGACATTTGTTTCGGACGTGACACACAATGTTTACACAAATTTGTGTCTCTGATGTTTGATACAAAGCCTTTCACGAAGCCTTAACTATTGTCCTGGCAAAGCAACGCACTGTATCCCTTAAAGGGATGGTACAGTATTGGTGGAGATGAGAATTGGGCTTTTAACTTTTTGCGAGATACCAAGAAAACACTTATGAAATAGTGCAGAGCACACCATTTTAAAAGGAATTCAAAGTTTATTTGATGAAAAACGGGTTTGGAATGACTGAAACATCCAAAAACAAAGAAAAACAAAGCGATCGTAATAAAGTGTGGGTCCCACACTTATTAGAATCGCTCTGTTTTGGATATCTCAGCCATTTCAAAACCTATTTGCATCAAATAAACGTTGAATTCCTCATGGAATTACATGCTCTTTCATATTTCATAAGAGGTTTCCCATTATCTCACCAAAAAATGTTAGAAACCTGAAATTAAATCTCAACCAAAACTATACAATCCCTTTAAGCTTGCCTGCCACATTAAAGTGGTGAGGAAAAGCAAATTTATTACCAAATGTCCTATAAACTTGTTGGAAAAAGTTGTAATAGCCAATTCATGCAAAGTATTTAGTTATCCAGAAGCCTGCCATTACACAAGTGGGATACAGGCAATATTGAGATACAGAAGGATTTAGTGATTCATGTCACCTACACACATGTGAAAAAGGTCAGTTTTACAAGTCAGGACTAATGATTGAAGACCACTATAGAGCTTTATAGATCAGTAAAATCCGTAATGTTGTTTCGGACGTGACTCTTAAAAGTTTACATGACACAGAGTGAAATAAAGAGCATGTAGATTCATGTGCATTCTATGCTGCCAAAAACTCAATCAACCCAGATTGTTTAGTACAAGTTTTCAAGAGTCATGAAGAATACAGGATGTTCAGGTGGTTTTATGTCCTAGTGAGTGACCTGTGCTTTGTACATAACAACCAAGTCATGGCACCACTAGGATTTATAATCTCCTATTTATGATTTCTTACACAAATATTCAAGAATCAGTGCATACAGTGTATATGCATTTGGTAAATTGCAACAACATTCTCCTGGTGAATTCAAACATATCATTCGATTGAAGTAGAGCTCACTTGTCTGCTGAAATTGGTTACTAGCTAGATAGATTTACTACAGTAGTTATCTTTAGAACATCTGTCCAGTTAACTCCTGCACATGCAAACATGCTTAAAGGAGAAGTCCGGACGATTTTGAAAAAAATTAACCAAAATCTACATAAATAAAGGACCATAATGACTAAGTTTCATTGAAAAAGACCCTCCCAACTCGCCACAATCGATTTTTTAGCATCACTAATATTGAATCGTAACCGTTCGATTTCTGTACGCCGGCGAGAAAGATCACGTGACAGCGTGACGTTTCATCCTCACATTGCTTTTTGCTTGGAGCGTCAGCTGGCTCGGGGGGAGCCCTGCTTGAGCAATGGTGATACGGGCCAAGCGAGCGGTAGTAGCGTACCGCTCAACAGTCTCTGACCACACAGCGGATGCACGCGGCATGATCTATTGCTTCATTAAAAAAATGCCGATGTGTCAAGTGTTAGGGTGTTGTCAATACTTCAACTTTACTAGTAAGTCTTCAAATTGAAGAAATATTTCGATTTTAAATTGATTTCTATCCACGATACTACCTTTACATGATCCTGAATGCTACAACACGCAGCCCGATTACGCTGTGTGTATTGGGCTGCTGGTCGTAGTTACCGGCGCGGCGCGGCGGCGGTACCAAGCTGGCGCTGGCGTTCCTTCCTCGGTTCAAGTTACATGTATACTGTCGTATTTTATCACCGTCAGACACACTTTTCAACAGTCTCGGACAACAAAAGAGGCAATAATTCTGACATTGACAGACTGATTTCAGATTGTTCACACTCAGAAGTCGAAAAAACGATCGCGGATTGTGATAGCACTTGGCAGCAGCAGACGTAAATGTATGCCTGCACAGCCCGACAACAGCTAATGCATTGTAAGTGATGGGGTGGACACTAATAAGTACGGCAGTATTATAATACATACATATTTCAATTTAAACGAAAATGTTATAGCATTGCAACTATTTTACATTAATCTTTGAAGATTTTATATAGATATATAACGAAGATTATTTGAATAAAGGAATACAGCGTTTGGCAACAGCACTCCTAAATCGGTGTACGGTCTCCTGCAGTAGCGCCGACAAGGCACACCTATGCAGGCATGCAGATACCGCCCGCAGTCAGCAGTGCAATGGGAGATCGATGCGTAGCTGGGCTTCGCTCGCGGTGCTCTCAGCTGAGGAAACTGCGCCCGATACGTCACGCGCAATGCATCCTGGGACAGATAGTACGAAGGGCAGCTCGCGACGGATTCGAACATGAAGAATTACCTTATTTAAAAAAAAAAAATCATAGTAAATGTATCTGATGGTCTTTTCTCGTCGGGAAAAGGGTAATAGGTTCATGAAATATTGTTCTTTACACACGAAACGGCTGATAATCGTCCGGACTTCCCCTTTAATTAACCTGTGCATTTATGCATATTCAAAGTGAGGAATGCTGTTACTTGTATTTTTTGATACCTGTGACAAAGATCGAATCATGGCCTCGAAATTTTGTAGAACTGTACTGGAATCATTTGGTCCTGCACTGTACCATCAGTAACAAGTAAAAAAAAATGTTATTTGTAATAAAATGCTAAATATCCTGACTACCATGGTATTTGTGACTGTAGGAACACAAGTTAGATAAGGTTATGCATTATATGCCATCAAGATTAAATATATTTAAAGGGTACTTTAGCAGGCAAGATCATATTTACATCCCCTTATACCACTTTTAGTTGCCAGTTTGTTTGTCTGTTCTTTGTATGTGTCTATGTACAATAATCATTAAATTCAAGTTTCGTTTTACATTTTCAGTTACTTAAATTTATCTATTTACAAGTGCATTGCTTGCTCAAATATATTGCACTACCATGTCTGTCTATGATGCAATGCCCTTTACTGTATGTGTTGGGACATCTTATGTATGTATCTAGCTCACTTGGGGATGTACAAGTACAGTTCTTACAATGTGTATACATGTCCTTTAAACATTCATTTTTTCGGCTATTCTAACGCTAAATCAGCTTCTGGTTGGGAGTGGATGGTATATGATGTGATTTCAAGTTTACATCTCTTTAATTCAATTTGGAGTTTGATTGTTCTCCATATATTAT
Organism: Diadema antillarum; assembly: GCF_040938485.1. NCBI lineage: Eukaryota > Metazoa > Echinodermata > Echinoidea > Diadematoida > Diadematidae > Diadema > Diadema antillarum. The sequence continues at coordinate 1,516,343 of NW_027271032.1, read as the reverse complement.
ATGTCCATATGCACAACCTGTAAAACTTGACTTGTCATATTTTGGTAGAGCAGATTGAGATGCACAAAAGAATGACCCTTGTAGAATTGAGAAGGGGAGTTATAAAAGTATCTTACTGCTCATAGCCCTCTCCCAGTTATTAGTACTCACACTCTAGTTTCATACCTCTTTAATAATATCCCAGTTCAACTGCGCAGTGCACTAAGGTGGAACTTCATGGGGGGGGGGGGGGGGGGGGTAGTTGACTCAGGGTAACTTGTCTGGATAGTTACATTTCCAGATCAAGTGATTATTCCTATTACAAAAATGTTTATTAATGGGGTGCAGTTTATCTGAAATCAGGATTGACCCTACTCATACACTGTACAAGTAGGGAGAGAAATCTGACATTTTGATTTTCACAGTATCCTCAGTACTGCAGTTTGTGTGTTTACAGAAGTTGATGAAATGAAATATCAATGAATTATTAATGAAACTGATTCAATATTCACAGCACTTTAGCATGACACTAATTTAATAACATACATGTACTGCTGCAGCATGCTTATGAGTCGCTGTGCAGTGTATTGTACAGAAATATAACATGTGCATGTCCAATGAGAACATTATGCAATATCCATGTCCATACATGAATCAAATATTCTTGACAAAGAAAGGGGGAAAAGAAAGAAAAATAAGTAATGGTAAGTTAATTTTTTTCCAAATAGTTTGCCTTGCATTGGTATTTCAATGAAACTGACTTAAAACACAAATGGATGTGAGCAAAATTGCATAGAATTCCAGTAAAAAGTAATGTTAACACTAATGTGTCACGTCCGAAACAGTGTTTACTATAATACAAACATCTGTTGCTTTTCAAACTACCAAGAATTTAAATAAACTGCAGAGAGACTATGTAAGAGATATCAAATATGAGTTACATACTGAAGATATTACACATATTTTGAAACCCTACTCCCCATTTTCCCTCTGGGGATGAGGAAATGAAAGACACTCAGTTACCCCAATCCTAGGTTAAAATTAGGCATACTTGTGTCTCTGGGCAAGTAGGTGCCATTAAATAATGTAAGTTGTAGTTCATTCTACATCTTGTATCCTGTAAATGATAATGATACAAGAAGAATGAGTGAACAAATGTATATTGCTGTGTCTGGTCCATTTGTCTAAATAGGTTGTTAACACGTCACGTCCGAAACACCCTTTGTTTACATTTATTACTCCAAAATGTACAAATGAACCTGAGCTGACATAATTCATGCATACATTTAACCAGTGTGTTGTTATGAAAGTCAGACAAGCAACTATTTACCTGGTAAGTCTGTTAGTGGAGAACCTGACTTGAAAGTTATCATGTGTATGTTTCGGATGTGACATGGTGTTTCGGATGTGACATGTGTTAACATAAAAACGTAAAATTCCCAGAAAATTTTTATTAAAAAACGAATACTTTTCTAATATTCACAGACTCTTATGAGAGTAGCAGTGGTGATTTAGAAATGGTGAAAACTTTTTAGTTATATTTTTTGTATTGATTATCTCAATTTGAAATTTGTTTCGGACGTGACAAAAAGTTAACGGAAAATTGTTAACAAAAATGTATTGTTTTCTATTCAAGCATGGGTGATGCCTTCATACTGCTACATGTAAATCTACACATCATTGGCCATGCCTTAAATAATGATTTGATGCTCTCTTTTTGAATTTACTTATTCCAAGCACTAATTCTACTAGACCCTAATTTGTTAACGGAAAATGTCACGTCCGAAACACCCCTTTAAAGGTAGTATCACATACACATATGAGATGTTGTAGTGTTCCAATGGTGATAGGTATTTAGTATGACTCCTCTTCTTCTACAACAGCAATAATAAGATTTTGATTTTGGAAAGCTTCATAACATAATATTGATTACCCTAAAACCTTGTAAAATTTGTCCCTGAAGAATGGCACTTTTGGGCCACGTATGCCTCCCTGGCAAGGAGATGAATTGACCACATAAGTTTGTTATGCTACGGGAGGTAGCACTTTTAGTGCCCTTTCAAACCACCAAAGGAAAAGGGAACACAACTTTGTACTTATTTTTTAGAGTTCATAAAGTAGTCACTTTCAAAGTTACACCATTGATCTGAAACAAGACCTTATATCCTGACAAAACTAAAAGTGGAACTGAAATATTGGAAATGTTTTCCCTTTGTCCTGTAGTCAAAATGGTATAGATATCATAAAGCGTGGCATTATGCTGACTCTGGCCAGTACATACAGGCCTGCATATGCCTAATCAATGACTTACTGATAGGTATTATAAAATCTGTATGAGTCTGTTACATTGAGTTAAAAACATTTGATCTTGATGTAGACATGCAATTATTGCTGTATTCCTATCAGCATTGTCAGCTAGAAGGTGCAAAAAAACAGCAACAATTTTCTCCTCTGTGCCATTGTGTTGCCTTGCTCAGGTACAAAACATTGGGAACTCTTTTAAGTTCGATTTCTTTGTGACATTTTGAATAGAGGCAGAGGTCATGTTCACCTTCTTGAGTGTGCTAAACTTGATTAACTCTTTGTGCGCTGTGAGTGTTGACAGAAACCCAATAGAGTTGTACATGGTCCAAATCCCTGGAACAGATAGGGTTAGCTGTGTTAGTGCCAATTGGCAAAGAAAACTCCTTAGTGGTGTACACAATGTCAAAAGTCCATGGCACAGAAAGGGTTAAAGTCTTTGTGCGCTTAAAGTGCTGGTTGGCACAGGAAACCCCATAAGGTTTTACAGTGTCCAAGTGTCCGGCACAAGACAGGTTAAGAGATACTGTACACGCTGAAATTTCCCTTTACAAATATTTTCACAAGTTGTTTTTGTTGGACAGTTTCATGTGTTCTTAATTTTTTGTGGCAGTGAGGGTTTAGTAATTATTACTCCATTTTTTACTGAATAAATAACAATGAATTGTTACCGACAGTAGTTAAATACCTGTACCAAGGAAGGAGGGGATTATGTTTTCATTGGCAATGGTTTGTTTGTTTGCTGTTTGCAAAATAACTACAACAGTTATGAATGGATTTGAATAAAACTTGCAGGAAAAGTTGATAATGACACAAGGAACAGATAATTAAATTTGGTAGTGATTTGGGAATGTTTATGGACTTTTTAAGGATTTTTTAATCTTTTGGCAGAAAGATTTGATTAACTTGAATAGTTGTTCAAGCTGCGCATATTTGAGGTTTGCATACAAAAAATATGTGCTTTAAAGGGTGTGCTCTGCTAATTCCAGCACAGTGAAAAGGATTTTGATTGATATCAAACAGAATATCCTGATTGTAGAATCCCTTCTCAAGCCAGGGTTACACCAGAACTGAATTCTCCCAAATAGACTTGGACCAATTCTGCCTGAATATGGCCTGAATCGGATGGATTCTATGGATTTAGAACCTATTCGTCTCTGATTGGGGGAGCTCCCTGAATCAGATACGAATATGTTCCAAATAAGTCCCAAATCAGAGAAGAATCGCCAAGAATTGACCCGAATCAAATTTTGGGCATCCAGAAAAGAGCCGAACGCCAACCCGAATAGTGGCCAGAATCAAGCCAGGTGTGGCCAGAATCAAGCGGAATGTTGCCCGAATACCCCAATTACAACCAAATAGAGCTGAATGACGACCCAACTGTCGACCCGAATCGGGACAAATATGGCCAAATGCGCCGAATACGAGGCCTCCCTGCACGCGTATAGCCAATCTGGCTATATTCACGAGGCTATTCAGGTCATTCTGGCCGCTCATTCGATCTATTCGGCTGCTATTCGGCCGTATTCTGGCCTGTTCAGCTCACTTGCCTGTATTCTGCTCTGTATTTGGGTAATGATTCGGATGGATTCTGGGAGGTATCTGGGCATTCTGGGCAGATTCGGCTCTATTCGTGATATTCGGATCTATTTGGCTAGATGATTCGGGCTGTTACTCCCCTAATGATATGAATAGGCCCGAATCTGCCCAGAATGCCCCGAATCCATCCTGAATGTGGCCAGAATGAAATTTGTCGGGGCCACATTTGAGAGTATTTTGGAGGGTATACGACTGGTTTTGAACATTTCAAAACAAACCTAATCCCTCCACGAATGTTTCAGAATCCCTCCCGAATTTTCGCCCATTCAGGGAAGGAGAACAGAATGCTCCTGAATCCACCCGAAAAATGTGTGTTTGGGTGGATTCACAGCTGATTCGCTTCCAGTGTAACCAAGGCTTTATGGTCCTTCACAGGGTTATCATCGCTATTGTCACCATTCTCATGATCACCAATATTACATTATATACATATCACATATATTGAATTGAAGCGGAAAAGTAAGGCAATAATGGCATGTCATTTTCAGAAAATCAACTTCCCCCGACTTTAGGATCCTTTTGTTGTAGCGGGTCACATATCATTTTGAACAACATTGTAAAAAAGTGAAGTGTTTACGAATTATACTTTGTGCATTTAAATGTCTTTATGTGGTGAAAGACAATTTGACATTTTCAGGAGAGGTATTTTGAACTCCCAAGTGTAATATTTTTATCAAAAAAGTGGGGAGAAAAACAAACCAGTGAACAAAAAATCAGACTGTATTGAGTTCGAACAATCAATGAAGAAATGTGTAGGTTTCCTTTGTAATGAATGAAAACATTCTTGCAGACTATCCAGTCTGCTTCACCTATTTATAAAGCAATTCATCATTGATGACACTCCTATTTAACCTTGATTGTGGTTAGGAGGCGCAGCACTCGGGGGGAAAAAAATGTTTTTTCTTATCTTAGAAGAAAAGAGACAGATCGCGAACAACAGATTCATTGTGTAGGAGTAAGTGACAGGGTATGATAGCACATGGATGAATGTAAGCCCTTATGTACCTACAGCTTGGCACAATGTCAACCACAGCTTTCTGAAGAAGGTAGTCAATTTCATGCAGGTTTGCACACAGGTGTAGACAAACTTATTGCATATTAGTGGGGATATTTTTAAAGAATAGAAAGATAAAAGAAATTTAGGAGCTACATAAAGAAACAGTTTTGCAAATAGTGCCCTACACTCACGCCACATACACTCTGTCACACACACACACACACACACACACACACACACATGTACATACATACACATTCAAGGACAACCACTGGTGGGTGGTCCAGTAACCTCACAATTCAATTCTAGACCTGGCACACTGCAACCCCTTACCAGTCAGAATTATAAATTGTCAGTATACAATACAAATAAATACATCTTAATTTGCCACCAGATACATCAGTAGGTTTCTGCAAATTGATGTAATATAGAAGTATTGTTAAATTCTCTAATCACAGATGGACAGAGTAAGGTCAAGGTTTGAAATCTACCAGAATGAGCTAAAACAGACTTTGGGACATTTTGCATTGTTGTTGTATCTCTTGATCATAGTTTACACAAGACAAGTTATGTAAATTATATTCATTTTATTCTACAGGGTAAAAAGACAAAACACAGGCATCACAAGAGACACAAACCATCCCATCATAGACCCACCGACCTGGGGAAACGGGAGGCAGCTTCTTCCAGTGACTATGACGCTAGCCAGAGTAGTGACAGTGGAAGGTGACACTGGCATGGGTTAGATACAGGAAAGGAGATTCTTTACCAAGACATGGATCCAAGGTACTCTTACGACTGCAATGCTAGCCACAGGGGTGAGACAGTTAGATTACAATAATGTGAACGTTCTTCATTGGGGGATGCAAGATAGCAGATTCTCTGTTGAGACCTGGATCCAGCATACTCTACTTACTATGACGCTAGCCAGATTAGTGACAGCGGAAGGGAATACTGGCATGGAGAATTTCACAGATTTGAATACTGGCATGCTAATGACTGGTAGAGGCAAGAAAGAAGATTTTCTGTCACGATATGAAACCATGGTACTCTTTTGATGACAATGCTAGCCACAGGATTGACTGTCTGAGTTGATATTTGAATGTTCATCATGGGTGGATGCAAGAAAACAGATACACAAAGCTTTGTTGACCTGACTATGACACTGTGTGGCACCCACGGTTTGACCCTGAAATTATTCAAGACTATCCCTGATCATCATATGGTGAAGTTCATCTGCAATAGTCTTGCCAACAGGAGGTTTGTCTTGAAGACTAGCGATGGACAATCCAGCAGACTATGCCAACTACGAAATGAAGTTCCTCAATGCTCTGTACTCTCTCCCTTGCTCTTCAACAGTATACATAAGTGACATCCCCTTTTTTAAAACAACCTCACGACAGTTTGGTTATGCAGTTGACCTCGCCCTTCTTAACTCAGACAAAGCTTGATAAAACATAGAGAGCACCCTTACTGCTGATATGTTGTGAATCACAAAGTATTTCAGGATCTGGAGACTTAATTAGTATGTCCAGGATTAGTATGTCCAAGACAACAGTAATAGCCTTCCACCTGAACATTAAGGAGGCTAATCGCCAGCTCACTATCACCCTTGATGGCACACCTCTCCCTTACAATGCCACAGCAACCTACCTTGTAGTGAAGTTAAAGAGACCGTTGACCAACAAGGATGAACTCAAAGCCCTAAGAACAAAAGTGTCTTCAAGGGACAACCTGCTCTAGGGAGTCAGACTTCAACATCTGTCAGGCATCTGAGCAAGCTGGCCAGACACTCCACTACCTGTCCAATTCACTATCATGTCCAATAGATCTGCTCCCAAGGAGGGAGTGGGTGTCATTGAATCGGATTTGAAATGGAGTTGGACATTTCAGTGCAGCCATGCACCAGTGGGGGCTGTGCACTTCAGCAGCCTGCCAGTGTGGTGCACCAGAAAAGACTGCTCAACACATCTTGAATGAGTGCCGAGATCTTCAACCACCTGACAACATGGACCTCTCACACCCTACCCCCGAGACTGGAAGTTGGCTAGAACCCCTGAGGGATGTTACTTAGCTGCCGCTGCCTCATACGCAAGAAGAAGAATAAGCAGATACTTTGTCGAGGCCAAGATCCAGCATACTCAAGATTAATACTGTGATGCTAGCCAGAGTAGTGACAATGGGAGATAACAATGGCATGCTCATTCATGACTGGTTAGATGCAAGGAAGAGAATTCTCGACCAATACATGGATCCGAATCTTCTACATTATGCTAAAATTTTGGATCATAAAACGAACAGGAAAGTGTGTTTTTTAGCAGTTTTCTCTAGCACTTTCTTTTTAGAATAGTGCGTGAGGTGTTTCTTTAGAGTCCCCTTTTCATTGTCTAAAAACCCTATACTTACTCGTCACTTTCAACTCTAATAATTTTAGAAAGGATGATGTTACTGCTTTTAAAGTTAGCATTAATTATGGACAGAGTCTTTTGATAAAGCATGCTCAATTTCAGCTTAATCTGATAATCCCTTCATTGTTGTTACTCCATTTTTTTTTGTCCCATTCATCACACAGCGAGCATGGCTTGCTAAAGATTAAGTGCTTGAATAGACCCTGTACCTCAGAGCCTCTTTTCTCTGTTCACACTTTTTCTGAGTGTGTGCATTCTTTCCACTATTTAGATAGGTTAGGAGAGTCCATTTGATTAGAGTTATACATCATCTTAAAGCTTAAAGTGTGCTCTTTCAGAATATGCTCTTAACTAAAAATTGATGTCTGGCGACTTTTTGTTGGTTTTGTGATGCAGGGTCACATATATCTCAATCATATGAAATCATAGAATTCCGGAGAATTAAGAAATGACTTACATGATGGATCATTTGATCAACTAACAGCTTTATCAAGAATTCAAAGTGACAGGACATATATGACATGTGCATAGTATGGATGCCGCATGCCCCATGGCCATTTCTGTTCAACTAACTCCTCAGGGTTCTACAAAGTTTTAAATCCATTTACTTCTTTTTATCTTTTTTTTTAATGTGTAGCAATCTTCATAGAGGTATAGACACATCAGAGTGACGTCAAGTTTTCAAAGAGACAAATCTTATGCCTCTGAAATTTATGATGATTTGAAGGAACGCTACATATTAAGATCTGAAACATCATTATTATTTCATTGAAAAGCATGATTACCAGATGTGTCATATTGAAATGATATTTATAATTATTGAAGATTCAGAAACACCCTTGCATGCGGTGGTCATGTTCTTCTGAAGTGCTTATCAATCCACAGATACATTTCATTGTAAATAAAAAACAACATATTTTCACTGAAGTTTCTTTCAAGAAAACAACGAAACTTACTTGTGTCATTAATGCATTCTCCAATGATTTGAAACAAGTATTGACCTTTTATTTTGTGTGTGTGTGTTTGTGTTTACGTTGTGCTTTGCTTATACATCTTAAAGGACAAGTTCACCTTCATAGACATGTGGATTGAGTGAATGCAGCAATATTAGTAGAACACATCAGTGAAAATTTGGGAAAAATCGGACAATCCGTTCAAAAGTTATGAATTTTTAAAGTATCTGCGTAGTCATTGCTGGATGAGAAGACTACTACAGTGCCTGATGTCATATGCGTACAACCATATAAAGAAAATAAAAAGAGAATTTCACAAAATTTGACTTTTTGAATAAAGTGCACATTTCCTCGACTTGTTACTGACATATATCAAGGGTAATATTATTCCCCCTGCCTTCTGAAAGAGAGAAGTCAAGTGTTCTTTTGTCATGCGAGAAAAGTGAAAATATGTTGAATTTTCTTTATTCTTTCTTTGTACCGTTGTACTCATGTGACATCACAAGCTATAGTAGTCTTCTCATCCAGCCTTGAGTAAGCAGAAACTTCAAAAATTCATAACTTTTTCATGGATTGTCCGATTTTCCTCAAACTCTCAATGATGTGCTCTACTAATATTGCTGCATTCACTCAAGCCACATGTCTATGAAGGTGAACATGTCCTTTAATGTGAAATTGTGAATGCTACTGACTGAGAGGATGTACTGAGAAAGAGTGAATGCTAACAGAGTGGCAAAATATTAGCAAAAGCTCACTAATGAGGGAATACTCAGGGCGGCCGAGACTTTTTGATTGAAAAATATTAATAAAATACTTTTTAATGCATTCTCTGGTGATTTTAAACTAGTATAAACCTTTTATTTTGTGTGTGTGTGTGTGTGTGTGTGTTTGCGTTTGTGTTTGTGTTTACATTGTTGTGTTGCTTGTGTTTCATAATGTGAAATTGTGAATGCTATTGACTGAGAGGATATAGGGAGAAAGAGTGAATGCTAACAGAGTGGCAAAATATTAGCAAAAGCTGACTAATGAGGATGTACTCAGGGTGGCCGCGGCTTTTTGATTGAAGAATGTTAAAGGCGTCATTATGTATGTAAAATCCAGTGCTAGAGTAAGCATGAGGAAATGAGCTTCTGAAAAACTTAATATACTCTCAATTCCTAATGTACATGTAAGATCATTAGCTATTACAAGATCTGTTTGGCAAGGAGTTGTGAAATACAAGTATTCAGATTCTTTGAAAAAGAAAAAGAATAGAGTGAATTACAGCAGTGAAGTCAAAGCAAGATATGCACAGCTGCAGCAGATCCATGCAGCATCAATCTACTGCCCAGGGGTCAATATGCAGAAGAGTTCAAATGCATATAAAGGAGATTGGGTTACAGCTCGTTATTCCAAAGGCTCTTCAGTCTGAAGATTCGTTATTCTGAATTTCATTTTCGGATCAACAAATCTTCAGAATAACGAACCTTCGGAATAACGCCACAAATGTTCGGATTAACGAACCCTTTTTCATCTTCGGATTAACGAACCACTAGGCATAGGGAATTTATGTGTTTCGGATTACGAACCTTCGGAATAACGAACAGCACCCAGGAGATTGATACCAAAATACTATGAGGATTGAGTGAATGCAGCAACAGTAGTGGAACATCAGTGAAGTTTGAGGAAAGTTGGACAATCCATTCAAAACTTTAATATGAATTCTTTTAAAAGTTTTGGTGCCACCATCGCTGGATGAGGAGAATGCAACAATAAAACTTTAATAATGAGGACTGTTTGAAATTGCTACAAAAAGCATTTCCCATAGACCCATGCCCGAGTATACTCAAGACTTGTCCTCAACGGGTTAAAATATTCATAATCTTTGTACAGATTGTTTGATTTTCTCCGAACTGCACTGATGGGCTTTACTGGTACAACTGCATTAACTCAGTCCACTTATATTTTTGGGTATCACAGCCCTGACTTAAAGTGGTCAAAATGTAGTCCTGGCCCCAAGGGCAGTAACCCTGGTTCTTCCTTGAACAAACTTAGGAAATTCACTACTTATGTATTTTACTTGTGCCCGTTTTGTACAGCATTATTACGTATTCCGTGAACTTGTTGGTTTGATTTTGATTTGATTTGATTTGATTTATTTATTTGAACACGGTAAAAAGCCTGCTATCGGCTTTGAAGCTGCTTTTCAGCAAGGCCGTGCATAAGAATTTACAAAACTGAATCAAAAACAGAGGAACTGGTACAATAATAATTTGAAAAACAAAGAAAAAAAACTGACAAAACACAACATAAATAGCATACAGTGAATAAAACTAGAATTGGAACAAATATAAATACAAATATAAGATGACTTACACATGTAGAGTACATTTCGATGACAACAAAATCAAACTGTGACGAAAATGATATGCGTCATTAAAAGAAAACAAAAATATCACAAAGATTTGTAACAAATAAGTGGCAAGAAAAATTAACATAATATCAGGAAATTTACTTTCTGAATTGCTTGTGTAAAAGAGCTTAAACTACTGTATCACGATTTCGAATATTTGGGGGTATACTGTTAAATGATTTAGATGCATTACAAAACGGACTTCGCTTTAAACAATTCATCGTTGGTATTGGTAAAAATACAATTCTATCATTGCGTACATTACAATAATATTCTCTTAATGTAATACGTGAACATAAACTCTGTAGTAATAAATTGTGAATAGCTTTATGTATTTGAGTTATAGTGATAATGAGACTGCTATTTTGCTGACAAATTTGGCCATACAATATAATGTCTTCAAAAAATCAAAATATGAAACTAAAGGATTAGAAAAGATTCCTTGGTCTGTATAAGAACTGTTTTGCAAAAGTTAGCAAAACCTCAAAATGTCATAACTTCCGTATTTTCCATACAATTTCAGTCAAATTTTTACCATTGAACTCACAAGATTTCACTCTCTTTTTATCAGACTAACTTATATTTGGACTGGAATTCTTCTCTAAACCTAGAATAATGGTACCATATGGAGAAAATGAAATTATGAAAGTTTAGCCCAGATTAAACTCCCTCCCTCCCCCAGGACCTGTGCGGTGCACCCTTAGATCTGGGATTTTAGGGGGGGGGGGGTGGGGGGAAGACTGCAGAGAAATCAATGATTACCTCATGGTTTTCATCCTGTTGTAACCCTCCTATAATTATAATCAAAGATCATTGTAGAGAAGATTCATTTTTAATAGCTACCTTGTGGGAGGAGTATAAGTTTAGATTTTAAGCTCTGGTGCAAACACATCTATCAGTGGCGGATCCAGAGGGGGGCGCAACCGGCACATGCTCCCCTTTTATTTTTCGTGTGAAAAACAAAAGAAATGTTAAAAAAATGAAATGAAACCCAGAAGTGCCACCAGAAATGTTAGTCACGCCCCCACCCTTTACAGAATTTCTGGATCCCGCCCCTGCAGGGGCGGATCTAGCTTTTTTCCAAGGGGGGGGGGGGGTTGTTGAGGGGCTGAGCTGGGTATGCGAGGGAGCGTAGCGACCAAGCCCGAGCGAGCGATAGCGAGCGAGGGGGGGGGGGGGGGGAGGGTGTGGGAGGGGGGTATCCCCCCTCCCACGGTAGGGAGATTTTTCATTTTTAGGGTTGCCAGCTTGCGATTTTAAGCATACTTACATGCTCTATTTTTTATCTTTTTTGCCGACCCTGGCTCCGCGGTCCCTGGGTTTGTGATGTCCCAATGGCGATGCAGAGCATCGTCCACAAGGCGATGTCTGTGAGCCGCGTGGAGCCAGCGTGGGCGTCGCGCCGATTTTTTTTTTTTTTTTTAGCTATTTGAACCCCGTAAGTGATGTTTCCTGGCATCTACTAAACGTAATGGAGAACATAAAAAGCAGTCCATGATATTACGTCTTATTAGAATAAGATCAAATAACAGTTTAAAACAGGCGCGCCGGAAGCAGTTTTGGATTGGGGGGGGCAAACATTGGAGGGGGCTCAAGATTAGAACATGCATATGTTACACAATATACACATACACACACACACACACGCACACGCACACGCACACACATCTATTATATATATATATATATATGTAAAGTGGCGTACGGTGGGTCGAAACATGGGGGGAACCATAAAGTAATTTTGACGGTCTGTATGCTTGTGCGTGTGTGCGTGAGCAATAATGGGACTACAATACATTACGGAATGTGATACATTCAACAACGCAGTCATTGAGGAACATTGAAAGTTTTCCTTACATGGATTATGGAATGACGGTGTGAAACGATCGACAAATTATATACTGTCAGCAACATCCCAGGTGAATGGCATAACAATAAAATGCGAGCGAGGCGAAGCGAGCGAGCTTGAAAATTTTGATATTCTGCAGTTCCAAAACTGGAGTTTTGTAGCTATATATTTCGTTTTGGAAATAAATGGGAGCGCATCGGGCGCAACTGCTGGCAATTATTGGCAGCAACATTAGGAGAATGGCATAACGATTCAACGCGAGCGAGCGAAGCGAGCAAGCTTGAAAATTTTGACATTCTACAGTCCCAAAAAGGGGTTTGTAGCTACAGTATATCTTTCACTTTGGAAATTAATGGGGCGGCGCATCGGGCGCAACTGCTGGCAATTACTGGCAGCAACATTAGGAGAATGGCATAACGATTCAATGCGAGCGAGCAAAGCGAGCGAGCTTGAGAATTTTGACATTTTACAGTCCAAAAACTCCCGTTTGTAGCTATATCTTTCGCTTTGGAAATTAAGAGGGGGGGGGGCATCGGGCGCAACTGCTGGCAATTACTGGCAGTAACGTTAGGAGAGTGGCATAACGATTCAATGCGAGCGAGCTTGAAAATTTTGACATGTTACAGTCCAAAAACTCTCGTTTGTAGCTATATTTATCTTTCGCTTTGGAAATTAAGGGGTGGGGGCATCGGGCGCAACTACTGGCAATTACTGTCAGCAACATTAGGAGAATGGCATAACGATTCAATGCGAGCGAGCTTGAAAATTTTGACATTCTAGAGTCCAACAACTGCCGTCGTAGCTATGTTTTTCGCTTTAGAAATTAAGGGGGAGGCGCACCGGGCTCAACTGCTGGATGCGAGCGAGCGAAGCGAGCGAGCTTGAAAATTTTGACATTTTACAGTCCAAAAGCTGCCGTTTGTAGCTATATTTTTTCCCTTTTATTCATATATATACATATTTATTTTATTTTCTTTGTTTATTCATTTATTTTTGGCAGCCCAAGGGGGGGGGGGGGGGGGGTTGAAACCCCCTAACCCCCCCCCCCCCCCCCGTAGATCCGCCACTGCCCTGTCTATATGTGGCTATGCAGGTATAGGTTCACATCTTCAGTAGAAGACAAACCGGCCATGATTGATACCACTTGGCTACTGCAGAGATTCCAGTGTCATGTCTTAAGAGCAGCTAAAGACATGTAGGTGTTAGATTTCAAGAATGGATTCAAGAAGTGGCTTGTTTACCAAAAAATGTTATGCAGTAAATAATAATGATGTAGTAATATAAATAATGATATAGTAATATTAATAATGATAATAACATCATCCCCATGATATAATGATGATAATAGTGATAAAAGATGACAAAATAAATTATGATAATTGTGCAGATCATGAATTCAATAATAATGATGATAATAATGATAATAACGACATGGTCTTCTGTATATATTACACGGGGTAGCTCCAGTACTGATGAGTTGCATGGTTGAAGAATAATGTCCCCCAGCGTGCATGGTGTATAAAATCTGACGGTTAAACACTGCAGACTTTTTGTCATTTATCAAATACGATGAATTTACCCCAATGTCGCTCTTGAATAAGATTCCCTTCTGTACCGAAAAGGCAATCATATTTGAGAATGAAAAGTTACAATCCATATTGTGACATTTCCTTGTTTTACACATAATGTCGAATTAGTGAATATAATTGGTGTGTTGACATTGGTGATACCACTTCAACCACCAAGTGATTAAAATCATTGTTCCATATCCAAGCCTACAAAGCACGCAATTGTTTGGCGTGCGTGCGGTCGTTACAAAGATGCCTTTGCGCCTCGCTGAACGCGAGAAATTCATCGCCATGAGGACCAATTTCTTTAATAATAGATGTCTAAAAATTCAAAACGTGCGATAGAACAAGTTTCAGCGCTTTAATTACATGTACTGTGATAATAGAGAAGGACCTACTCTATCAACTTTTTGACCAGTATTCTGGTCTGGTCTAGTCAATATTATAGTTACATACTCATCCCGACACATACGAGAGACGAAGACCGCTTTAAGGGGACAATGTTACGATATTATAACCAGCCATGTTATTTTTGACCGCTTAAACGGGACGAGCCCTTTGTTCGAGAAAGGGACGCCCTTGTATAAAAAAGCCATTAATTTAACATGCAGTTTTGTATATTTTTCATGTCTGAAGGATTACTGAACATTAACTAAAAGTTCTTTTCCCGGAGAATGCAGGCTGGGCCCAGCCTATAGCTCCTTGGGGGAAAAAAATCCTTGTCATGCATATCAAAAGCAAATTTGCCCTCACGATGTCATGTAGAAATTAAAGAACATCTCCGATGAATTATGGATACAAGATTCGTATTGTAATCATTGTGTGATGGGCTCATGTATACAGATGTACATGTATAGGCAACCTGAGTTTGTTACCAAATGATGTGTGCTTGCAAATTACGGTCGGATGTTAGGGCCCGTAAGCACTAGTATTGTACATATTACTAAATCTGACCTCTTTTAATTGGGACAGTTGCTTAAAAGGGATAATGTCACCTCCCATACATTCCTGATTAAGCGTTAGCGTGTGCAGGACTTATGGACAATACGACACAAAATATTTTTTATTGCATGAATAATCGGTAGTCATTAGTTAACTCTTCCTTCGCTACCGTTTCAATGGCAAAAACATTTTAAGGAATTCAAAGAAGATCGTTATTTCTTATAAAGTCAGGTAGCATTATTTGTATTTATCTGGAATCTCGCACTTGCGTCCGGTCACTACATATAAAGATACGTGTATAATAAATCCGTGCCATAACTGTATCGCCTCTGACAGCCATTGTAGCCCCTTACGAAGTTTTGGGCCTAGAGGACCTGCCCCACATTGAACGTCGACTATAGGCACACCTGTAATCTACGTGATGTGAATGCGTTTACTTCAAAATTTTTAGAGGTCAGCTGACGTTGCTGAAATCATGTAACCATGAGTGGGATCATTTCTAAGGCCATGTCTTTCACAGGAAGGTCTTCCATGAGTTTACAGTGAAATAGAGAAGAAAAGGGAGTGAGCGGAATTGTGCGTGCCCGCGAGAGCAGTTGTGAATTAGTCAACAGACTCTCTCTGTATTCGTGGCCTTCCCAGGTGAACAGTTGGTATTGACATTAACCAATCCCCGCGCTTCTATTGTTATCATTCAGAGCAGTAGATGAGAGAGAGATAGAGAGAGAGAGAGAGATGGAAAGAGAAAGAGAGACAGAGGGAGAGAGGGAGGAAGAACGGGAGAAACTTATGTAAAGATACCATTATCATTGCCACCAAAAAAAAAAAAAAAAAATGAAAATGGGTGTTGGCTCTTTGATAACGGCACTCCTTTTGTCGAATTGGATGGTGCCAAGTCACAATAGTATATAATACGAAGGAACCCTGGTCCGTGGATTGGATCAGACGTTCTCGTGTATAGTCACATCACTTATCGATGGTGCTCACTGATGTCCTTTTTCCTCCCTACCGTGGAACCACACACATCAGTTAGCTGGTATTCCTCGCAACCCTCCACACGCCTGTGACCTGTAGCTCCACCCTCAACTTGCTGATACCATTTTATCCACAAACGATTAACCTCCACTACCAGGAAAACCTTAACAGGAATTTTTAACCGCGTTTCATCCGTCCGTGTTTACGGCGCATCTGCACCAGCAGGAAAATGGCACCAAGTTGCCGGCTCCTTCTGGTGGCACTGGTGGCAGTTGTCTCGTGGCAGATCTCGGCAGCCCAAGAAAGTAAGATGTCTCGATTGTCATACATGTAGTTAGTAGTTGTATGCCATACGGGTCCATAGCTCTTTAGACCTTGTCTGTATAATACTCGTGAAACCTTTTATATATACGTCACCTAAGTTATTCAAATCATGACAATTCCACATTAAAATTGAATGGGAAAAGCGTGGGCTTATTCACTATTTTGCGTTGCATTATAATTGCCACATCTAATTTACGTGACAGGTGGCTGACTATTCATTCTTTTAATACTATGACACACGCCAAATCTTTGACTGTCGTTACCTTATTCCTATATACTTTTCGAAGTTTTCCTCCTTTTTTACAGGTATCAAAGGCGTTAAAATTATTTTTAAAAGTGGGAACGGAAACGTCTCGGCACAATGAATCGTAATTTTAAGGGAAAACCGCACACAATATATTGTCCATTAATGTTATGCTTGCGCTTTACCGTAGGGAGTGGATGAGAATTTCAGTGCTTATTGTGTTTTCTGAAAAATTATCTCGCGTATACGCAATCACATAAGAGAAAAGCACCTACAAAATGAGAGTGAATTTCCGTCGATTATAGCTATGCTGTAGATGTTCTGGAGGTATTTCAATTTTGTCCACATCGTCGTCGTAACTCTTTGATAAAAAGGAGAAATAAACCTAGATTACAATGTGGATTGAGTAAATGCAGCAATGTAAGTAGAACTCATCAGTGAAGATTTGGCGGAATATATATACATTTTTTTCCAGTTTTGGTGCTGCCAGCGGTAGATGAGAAGACTACAAAATTTTGTGACGTCATGTTTATGGAAAACGACTTTAAGAAAAGAAAAAAAAAGTCAACAAGTCAATTTTCTGATAGCAAAGTGAAAGATCACTCGACTTGCCTCTTTCAAAAAGCAGGGAGAATAATATTAACTTTAACATAGAATATGTCGTAACAATTCAAAGGAATGTAGTTTTTTCATATATGTAAAAATGTTCTTTAATTCTTACAAATTTTCTTTATATTTCTAAACTTAATGTCACGAACCGCTGTGGTTGCTCTGATCCAGCAATGGCTGCACCGAAACTGTAAGAAAGTCATGATTTTTTCATAGATTGTCCGATTTCGTAAAACTTTGACCGATGCGTTCTACTAATATTGCTTCATCTCCACAATCTACATAAGATTATATATATAGGTTTCATTCCCCCTTTAAGTTGAGTAAGACGCATTCGGTTATTTGGTTTCAGAAGCCTTTAATAAATCTTAATCTCCTGAGTGCAGTGAACTCGGGAATTATGGTCTGGAAAAGATCTCGAAGAAACAATGTACACTGTAGTTTGTACGAGATAGATACAGTTGTAGATGGTACGGGCGCGAATTCAGTCACTGTCTTTCTTTCTTCTTCTTCTTTTTTGGCATGAAAATCCCTCAAAAGCTAGTCATAAGGCGTTTTCACATCAGCCCGATGTTTCGAAATAGCGCGCTATTTTCTGACTTGGGAAGTTAAAAAATATCTCGAGCTTGGATTTTTTCGGGCTGATGTGAAAACGCCTATAATGTGCTCAAAACTGTGCTCATGTACTCTGAATTTTTAAAGCAGATGTAGATTACATTTTCCTTTCATTTCTTCCTCATTCGCATCCGTGAGGGTAATGTTCGCTTTCTATTCACCCCACGCATCGAAAGGGAATAAAACAAAATAATCAGAGCTCTCTATAATGTCTTGTGGTATATTTAATGATAAATTGAGAAAAAGGTTCAACTGGCACCTACCTGTGATCCATTGAGAGAGGTTCATGACCTTGAATATTTGGGAAGGACCAAAATTAAGAGAGGCAGTGCGATTGGTTGACTTCTGTTGTGTAAAAAAAAAATCGAGAAAAGCACAATCATAATAATACACCCCTGGACACAGGTCATTAACATTACAATGGAAAAAAAAGAGAATTAAGTACCTCATTTATGTAGCATTTTGTTGCAGTTTGTTCATTTTGTCATGTAATTCCTTAGATACGTTTAGTTATTCCGTTGTTTTGCCAAGAAAAAAAAAATCAAGCGGGTGAACAATTCCGTAACTACCCCCTTCGAAATGAAGCTTGAAGGAATCGGGTACACAGCATGTGAGCGATAATAACTCGGGTTTTCAGTCAGGCTGTCGGTTCGTTAAAGAATCTTGACTTGCGAACTGCTGTTATACCAGAGTTCCATCAAGAGAGTCAGTTACGATAGGATTCAATTCTTTTATGAAAGTGACGTCAGTAAAACAATTTGGAATGAAACAGAAATATGAATAAATGAAGATTCTAATAAGGAACAGATTAATTTGAATATAGGAAGCACTTTTGGTTTTGTTAAGAGGAGAGAAGTAACGCTTTTAATTTTGTACATAAGCTTAATAGTTATTTTTCACGTTATGCATGTTATGAAGAAAATGCTCATTGAATGTCATAATAATCAAAGAAAGATTAATTAGCATCGGGTAGACGTGACAAATTGTATACAAAGTGGCAATCATTCCAACATTTGTTTCAATGAAAACGAGAGAATTATACAAATATTTGCTTTTGTTTGAATCTACTTAAGATATCAATTTATTGCGTATACAGTTAAATGCTGGAGTGCGATTTAATAAAATAGATGGGGGCGAAAAAAGTTTGGAGAAGAAAAAAAAAAGTAGGGTATGGCAGATTATTTGAGCAGTGGTGTGATTATCCAAATACAATTCCTTTCCCCATGAACAATCAAAGGAAAAAACAACAACACTTGTTTCAAACATAAATTTCCCAACTCTGTAACTGCTCAAAAGAACTTTTTGGCACATTGTATTATCTTGTCATTAGTGTTTAGGCAAGCAACCTACCTATCCATCAGAGGAGGTAACCCAAAAACAAAAAAGAAGCAAAACACGATAACAGCACCATAAAAAAAAAGAATAACTCGGATGTCGGGGTTCTGCGATGTAGGCTACTACAATTTGATTTAGGTACACCTGCAGGTGGTATATATGCTATACTCCAACCAATGAATTATGATCTGTCGAGACCGCAAAGATGATACTGTCCAGACCTTTAGAGGGCGCTTTTCCCTAGTGTCCCTTTATGCAGACAGTGAGCTAAGCGAGCTTTCCAACCCTATGAAGGATTGCGTTCCAACCCTATAAACGATTGCGATTTTTCTAGTAGATCCAACAGGTCCGACACGTCGATGATCAGGCCATGCAGTAGGGAAAAAAAAAGTCTTCATCCACTTGGTAGTCCATCCGGTAGAAGACTCACGATCTCCGCAGAAGTCACTGATCTTGACAAACCTAACGTCAAACATTCACAATCGTTGTTTCTTATACAGTCACTGTCAGTATACTCAATTATGTTTTTCGCAGTACATTGTTACGCCCTCTCGGAAAAGTCAGGACTGTAATTGAAAGGCCGCCTGCCTACTCCCTTACTCTCACTTATCTCCGCGGAAACAACGGAGAAAATGATACATGTGTGTAGGTGAAATAACTTTCAAAAGTAAGGGGCAATTTTGCTTGAGTCATTTTCAATAGGTGCCCACATGATAATAATATGTGCATGTATATTGATACATATTTTTTTTTAACGAAGGCTTAAACTAATCACAGTGCTATACATTACCTTTCCGTTATATAGTCAGTGGTTTGTAATAAACATAAGTCGGCTAAAGCGTCCAGCCCTTCACTTAGTTAATTTTGTAGATTCGTGTGACAGATATAAATCGACATGGCATGAGGGCAATCGCTAATAGAAAACATGGTATAAGATCTTATTTCATCAGTTGGTATCATTAATATAACGTGTATATAATGTGTATGTATGTGTGTTTTGCGTGTGGTTTTAGTCCGTTCATTTTTTTTTCTTCTTTCCTCCTTTCTTCTTCAGCTTGCACAACGAACCTTTGTAATAATGGAGAAAACTGCTTTAATAGGCCGAATTCTGACGAATCTACCTATGCCTGCGAGTGTGAAAGGACCAGAGTCCAAGGCTTCAATTGCTCAGTCCAGGCTGGTAAGTATCTGTTGTAGTACGTGTGGATTTAACAATTCTCTTCAGGTCTACCATACCCTTAAAATGACAAACCGGTCCACATAAGTTGTCAATTTCTATCAATTAAACCTTAGATACATGTAATACGTGCATATTCACATGAACAGAAATAAGAAAACACACACACACTCATGCTTGCCCATGCAGTAGATATAATAATGCAGTTGTATAGTGATTGACGCATGTCAATCCAGCTCTCTGAAAATGTATGATGTTGGTCAGCTCTTTAAGCTTGTTACACCTCCATTTTCCTAGAATCTGACCCAATTCAACGCAAGTAAACACACACACACACACACACACACACACACACACAAAGTTCATGACATGTAATTTATATTCAATTCAATTCAATTCAATTCAAAGTTTATTTCATTTTCGACAAAACATGTAAGTTACACTTCTGTTACAACAGAGAATAAGGTAAACAGAACATTATGCAATGAAAAGACTACAATAATTGAGGACCTTAGTAATTGTACATTGTAGAAAAAAAAAGAAACAGAAGTGGTCAAAAATAAGTACATGTATAACCTTACTTAAAGTGCGAAAAATGGAGAGACCCACTGAAAAGACAGAGCTTGTAGATTGTGGGCCCCTCTGAAAAAAAAAAAAAACATCATGGGAAGATTAATTGGAGCATCATAAATACAAAAGGAAAGAAGGAAGAAGAGGTAGAAATCTGGAAGCTCACTGAAAATTAGGTTCACAGATAATTACACTTACTTTCATAGGCGCGAACAAACATGAAACAAGACTAGACAACAAAGCAGATGCTGAAGAAAAGGCTGTAGGGGACAAAACGGAATGGACAAGACTAACAACGCAAACAAGCATGAAACAGGACTAGACGTCAAAACAACTATTGAAGGAAAGGCTGTACGGAAACAAAATGGAATAGACAAGACTAACAGACAGAAGACAAAATAGCAAACAAAAACGCACAACGGAGACAGCGATCTTCGGCAGAAGCATGCCAAAAGAAACAGATGATACAGTAGTTGTGGAGGGAAAAAAAGTGATATTGTAATGCCTGAAAAGAGGAAAAAACAATGAAATAGAGGGACGTAGGAACAGGAGTAACGGACGGAAATTCAACTCTTTGACACTTTGAGCA
Source organism: Diadema antillarum (assembly GCF_040938485.1). NCBI lineage: Eukaryota > Metazoa > Echinodermata > Echinoidea > Diadematoida > Diadematidae > Diadema > Diadema antillarum. The sequence continues at coordinate 1,494,917 of NW_027271032.1, read as the reverse complement.
ATAGCATTGATGACAACAGATATCCAAAAGATTATATACAATTTATTCTTCAAAGAGGAGAAAAAGTGAGTAAGTCAGTATGTGAGAAAGAAGACCAAATGGCTAAGTCAGTGCTGCAGAGTCATGCGATTGCAATGGAAAGAATAATGGATGGGGCGTTTTTTATACAGTATCATGATTCAAAGAATTCCAAAATTTGGGCCTATATAAATAAGTGTGTTTTTAGCAAGGATCGTTCGTAAAAGGGGTAAATGAAATTAATTGGAACGCCTAGTGGGATATTCATGAAATGATTGATTTTTTAGGAACATATTAGAATAAAAAATGGACGGAAGCAAATTGTTGCTATACTTGTACTTAAATTGCCCTAAATTATACAAAAAACAGATCTTGAATATCATCAGGGAGAATACACAAAAGCACCCGTACAATATGATAGTAAGAAATTAATACCGGTAATAAGAATGATAATACAATTCTATTTTGTACAACAATGCATAAGATAATGAGTAAACCGGTGTGTTTTCAGAACTGCTTGTGTGTTTCAATTCGTTGCTCATCCCAGCTCTTCCCCATGTAACTTGACACAAAAACTGAAATATATTTAAGAAGATGATTATACTAGATTACTTCGCTTCTCAAGAGACTGCCGGATTTTACTTTTACGCTTAACCCTATCTACACCACGTGTACTAGTATTTCCTGTCCATAATACATTAGGCCTAATTTGTGCACACAATGTGATGCATGGCGCAGAAAGTGTCAATATTGCTAAATATTTGTGTACAAAAGCCGGCGGTGAGAGCGCTAAGTTTTCGGGTGCTGTTCGTTATTCCGAAGGTTCCCTGTTCCGAAGGTTCTTTAATCCGAAACATGCAAATTCCCTATACCTAGTGGTTTGTTAATCCGAAAATGAAAAAGGGTTCGTTAATCCGAACATGTGTGGCGTTATTCCGAAGGTTCGTTATTCCGAAGATTTGTTAATCCGAAAATGAAATTCGGAATAACGAACCTTCGGAATAACAAATCTTCGGACTGAAGAGCCTTCGGAATAACGAGCTGTAACCAGTGAAACGGCGCTGTGGGTTTCACACCTGTGAATAAAACTTGCCAGGGCCCTACTGAAAAAAAAAAAATGCAATTGACATAAATTTCAAATTTCCTGACAGGGTCAAGCTCGAATCCCGTCACTTTTTCGTAGCAAGGATACTAAGATAAATCTAATAGGGAAAAATACATAAAATAGGTCACACAAACCTGTCAAAGACTAATTAAGTTGATGGGAGTGAATCCTTCTGCGATATATTTTTTGTTTTAAATTTAGGGGAACTTTATTTTTCTTTTTTTGTGTGTGTATAGATCTCGAAAAAAAGGCATAAAAATTCACATCCGTAAAACCGTACTCATTAAGGACCTCTGTGTAGAGGTTTGAGCTGATAGACCACTCTTCCAAATTATTTTCAAGATTGGAGTGAAATAAGTTGGTGTATAGTTAGAGTAGATATGAAACACGACAGACATGCACTGAATCTTTCATTTATTTCGGATCTTTTTTTTTTTGACGTGTGTGTCTAATTCAAATATGAGACCTTTACTTGTTATAGTAACACGCCTCCGTGTGGTTGGGTTGAAAAAGAAAATTATATTGAGCAGGTAGTCATGGTAGTAGAATGAGTTTTCATTAGAATCGAAAGAAATAGAAGAATCTAGTCCCCCGAGCGTTTCTGAAAACAACGGTATGGATCTATGGAGCAGATTATATCAGGTTATGATGTCATTGACAAACAAGCCCCCCGCTGACCTACACACAAGACATCCTCACTAAGTTTTCTTTAATGAAATGAAAAATATTGTCATTCACTTCAAATATCACAGCGTTTCAAAAGCTTATAAGCGATGGTTGTTACGAAAGGGAAGGGATGTCGTTGCTATGAGGTCTTTTCTATCACCATGATTTTTATGCCTCCGCCACGTTTACTTCTTCCTCCATATCTCGGAAGTGGCTCAAGTTATCTTGAAACTTAGTACGTGATGAGACAGTGATTCTCTTTTTTTCCTCTGAATTTTAGGGTCATAGGGTCAAAGGCCAAGGGTCAAGGCCAGGTGAAAATGATAACAATTTACTATTCAATACAGAAATTGCACTTTTTCTCCATACCTTGAAAATTACTCAATGGATAAATTTATAAATAGAAGGGTCAAAGTCAAGTAAAAGTCCTCAAATCCCCCAATACATACTCTCCCATTCATCCAATTAAGCCTACATACATTGTAGGTCAAGAAAGGTGAACATTCAACACATTTGTGACAACATGTCATTTTCATATTTTGCAAATTATGTTAAACTGTCATCACACACATCGTCCTCATGTACTATAGACCAATTAGGAGAATCATGCATTATGGCGGAGGCATACCAGTCGCCATAGCGACATTTCTAGTCAGTTTTAATGTACAAGCGAGTATTGCCAGTTGGAGGGTTTTAATGACAACGTTATCGTAGTCCTACCGTTACTTGCAAGCCTGCATAACTGTTGATATCCAACGAACTTCAGTTGAATTCTGTGCTGTATTATAGTGATAATTATTGTTACCTTTGTATTTTATTGGATTACAGATAATGGAGCAATAGCGACATGCTTCGGAACAGATTGTCGGTCTGGTTTTTTTACATCGCCGAACTTCCCATCCGACTACAGTCCTTTCGACTCAAGGCTCTACCTTCTGTTTGTCCCTGAGGCGACTGGATTCACTTTTACTTTCAATGACCAGTTTTGGGTCGAATCCGACAAGGACGACCTCTACATTGGGCCAGGCCTTGGATATGGTGATGTTATAAACATACGTAGTGAAAGTCAACCGAGCCTAGATATCTACCATTTTGTTGGCATGACATTACCGAATTCCTTCACGTTGGATAACACCGATTCTGCCTGGTTCTTTTTTGCCACTGACAAAAACATCGAAGGCGCGGGCTTCAATATTTCTTGGTCAGCTATTGGTAAGTGCATGCAATATTACCAATTCCATCTGACCTTATTATCATATGTCATTGTCTTATCATTTATTTCATATTCAGTCAATCTACGTTAGTTTCGTAAGAGTAATTTGTAGATCCGTCATTGTTAGTTCGAGAAGACCAAAAGTCATACGAGGGGTACAGCAGTTAAACCCTATAAGATTATTTTCTCCAGGTCCATTTTCTCTTTTGATGAGTCATCAATTTTGGCTGGAATTGTTTGCTGAAAAGTTTAAGTAACGGTGAGGACGAAAACGTATTCCAGAGTTGTTGGGGTTTTTTTTCAAGACAAACGACTTCCATAGACCAACTTTTTTTTTTAAAGAAGTTTGTGTCCATGGTGGGGGTGGGGGTTGGAGAGGAGGATATTGAAATTGCAGTCGTTAACATGATGGAGTAAAAAAACAGATAAGTCTAGCACACGTAATATTTTGTGTACATAAAATGCAGACAAATTTTATATGTATATGTATGTATTTAATATAATTGTATTCATGTGTGTATGTATGTGTGCGTGCATGTGTGTGCGTGTGTCTGTCTGTCTGTCTGTGTGCATATGTGTGTGTGTTTGTGTATGAAATGAAACCTAAAACTCAAAATGTTTGATTTATCATTTCATTTTTCAACTACAAATGAAATGATAAATCCAACATTTTTAGTGTTGAATTTAAGATTTACAAAAGGTTCGAGGAGTGACAACGTTTCAAATGTTAGAGTTGCCATTTCATTTCAAAGAGTTTCCATTATTTCGCGTGATTTTTCGCCATTGCATTTTGTGTCATACTTGAGCGCTATAACTCTTATCTCGGCTCATTTATTCCGCGAAATGCCCTGCTCATTTAAATACTTGTAGCACCATATTATGATATCTCACATTAAGGAAATATCATCGCCATGTCATGGTAGATGAAAGCTTGGTCATCTATTTCACTGAAAATTTAGATAATCATATTTGCATGCATAGATATACGTGTAGTTGAGAATATACAGTACGTGCATTTGTGGCAACATAATTTTTTTTTTTTTTTTTTCGCGGAGGGAAATTTCGCAATAAGCACGCATGTGTATTCTTATGAATCTGTATGTCTTTTGTCTGCGGTTTCACTCTTGTAAGGGTGCTGTTCCCATGAACAGACTTCGCGAGGGCCATCTTTCTTATCTGGTGTACATCCGGGACATCTTATTTTTTATTCATTTTTTTTTTTTCGATAGTAAAGTATCTATTCCTTCTGTATCATTTCATTTTCTATCAATTACTCTGTGTTTCCCGGTATCTTCTGTCAAACTCTGTTGAATCTATTCATTATGTATTACATGGGACTCATACACACCATCACTCCAACCGTGGCACTGTATGTATATCTTCATGCCTCTATATTCAACTCAAGTTCTTACATTTTGTTTCATATTTATGGATGCATGTATATTCACTTGTCTTCTCTTCATTTACTTTGTACATTGTGTACGCATGGCGGTAAAAATAAATTGAATTGAATTGAATTGAATTGATCAGATTTTGTGCCATCAAAAACATTCAGACGGATGAAATTAGGTAAAGTTCGAAGACTTAAAATTCCCGTTTACAAATAACAAATTGACATGAATACATGAAGATACATTATTCAATGCACAAAATATCATTAGTAATAAAGAAAGATTAAAATAGTGAAGGATCACTACATACGCATTAACAAAACAGGCACACCAACAACCACATTCATTGTAAATTGCACTGTATAACTCTTTACGCATATCTCTCCATCTCTTTCTTCCTTTGTTCATATTTCATCTGAAATCAGCCTCTCCTTTTAGTCGAATCCAAAGGGACTGGAGAACATTCGGCGACTGACGTGAAATGTTCAGGATTTTTCCTTTTGCATTCTTTTTTTTCGGGATGCCATTAGTCGTGATTCCTTCGATCCTCATTTTCTTGTTATGGAAACAGTAATTTCGTACGTTGGTAAAAGTTCGACATTGCGCTGAACAAACCTATTTCATGCTCTGTGTTTTTGCTATAATGCCGTAGAACGACTATCAGAGAGTGCCAGCTTTTCACAGTCGGGTCATTCGTGTCAACTTTTTCTCATGGCCTTAACCGTTTCTACCGGGCGATAGATGTTGTCATTCTTACTATATCATTTTCTTATGCTTATGATTATTTCTGCTGTCACCAGGTGTTATTACTATCATTGCCATGAGATTACATTTCCATTTGATATAATCATCATTCAAAATCCCTCATGACTCCAGATTGCTTCACTGTTAGTGCAAGTGCTTCAGAACTGGAAGAAAACAAAAACAAAAAAAAAACATGCAGCGTTTCGTACTCGTCAGATGCGTAAAGCTCCTGTAAAGTATGATAGAAAAAGAATAACATAATAATTACGTGTTGATAAGCAACCAGATAACATGAAAAAAAAAGAACAACAACAACAACACTCTACACAAATGCATCAATGCCATGCAGGTAGCATGAATGTCAAAGACTGCGTTGGGTAGGTTGATTAGATTCCCAAATTACAGATGAACATGAAATTGACATTACTGACCAAAATTCATTTTTATATTGTGCTACGAGTGTTGTGCTGTCTTTAATAACAGGAAATCGTGATACACGCACTGTCCCATGCCTTTGTTTTCACGTCAGTATTTGCTGTTCCTCTAGATATTAATATGTGGAGATTATTTGTGTACTATATTGAATGGGCTAAGGAAGATTTTTTTTTTTCATGTGCAAACTAAGTAGTTGCTGTTTCATTTCAATTACGCTCTTAATTTCGTTTTGATTTATACTTGAATATTCTGTTATATTCGACCATGCACTTTAGTTTGTATCGATTTCAAATTAGTCGACGCAGCGATGAAAACTTAAGACAAGTTATGAAAACCTAAAAGATGATAAAAACATTAGTTTAAAGACATCACACCTGTGATGTTAATGATGATCCACAGCATTTGTATGGCGCCATATATCTGTTACAGAAACATTCAAAGGTGCAGACTCCTCTAAGAGAGTTAGCAAGTGACTGCCTGGTGAAAAATGTGAGTCTCGAGTGAGGCTTTGAAGTGATCCAGTTATTTTGAAGTGATAAGATATCAAAAGAAGGCGAGGAAACTAACCGTGTTAAGTGCCAATAACTATCTCTTATTTTGCGAATGTATCAAGAGACATCGAGCATAATAATAACAAAATTGAAAGAATAGCTGCGATCTGTAAACTCTGATTATGGTCACGGCAGCTCTCACTAAAATGCTAAGGAAAGTTATTACCCACTGAGCCGCGTGTTCGTTCTTCCCTCTTCTATATAGATGAGAAAAAAATACGTGAAAGCAATGTTTACACGTTTATAATTCATGGAAACCCGATCGGGCCACCATAACAGTTTCTTAAAAGATGTTGGCCGGACATCTTATTTCAGGTGCTTTTCAGAAAAATGCAGGTATAAATCGAATACCGGTATATTGATGATGTCTAAAGTTGTGGACAGATAGCCGTATATGGAGCAGTGCACAATGCGTCGGTATAAAGCAGATATGGATTAATGTTTCTTTTTTAATGTAAGCATTACATCGATGTGGGAATGTGTTATCTATAGGAACGTTTAGGCTATAAATAAGGAAGTATCGTATGATAAAATATGACATGTATACTTTATGTATCGCGAGTATACAAGCCATCTGACCAGTTTTTATGGTCTGTACATCACACACGTCGTACCTTCGATTATTCTCTGTTTCCCACAACTTCAACTGCTACTTAGTACCATGTAACCAAGATATCCCCCCTCACATTTCCATCCTTTACACAAGTCACAATGCTCATCGTGTCTAGTGTACATATATACAGTGCAGGAACGATACTGTTAATCGAGTCTGAGAAGACGCAATAAATGTTATACCCATTAATTCACGGTTGCCAGATAAAGTGACAAACTCTTACTCTCAGAAACGTAAAGAAAAGGGTAATGTGGCAATTTACTTAAAAGACAATTAGCACAAGACAAGCACAGAGGCAAGAAGGAAAATATGATTGTTAAACAATTAAATGACGATGTGACCTCGTCAGGCTTTCGAGGCGAAGGATGAGGCCGCCTTTAACCACATTGTCTTGAAGGAGAATCGAAAGGCTATTACACAGAAAGAATAAGTTCTTGTTCTGAACTTGTGTTTTTGTTTAATACATATAAGTGGTTTTTTTTTTTCGTTTTCAGTCCCGTGTACAATTGAATGTTCACTATTGCTGGATTCGCATAATCTAACGTGAGATAATCATACAGTAAAATATACATGTACGGATGATTATCAACTATTCTCTTTACTATCAACACCACACTAGTTTGTGTACATGTGAAGACTACAAAAGGACATTCGTAAATTTTCCCGACCATTCAACTTTTCACAAACATATAACTATTTTCTTCTCATGCAGTTTTCAAGGGTTGCTATACGTGCTCATATCCGAACGCATTTTGGTGTTGGTTGTGGTGGAGGTCAATGGCTGCAGAGGCGGAAGTGGTTACATGCAATAAAAGATTTATATATATATATATATATATATATATATATATATATATATATACCGTTCTAACCGTTCCTGACAGTACTGTTAGTTTCTTGAGTACTTTCTATTTAGGTCAGACCGTCGATAAACCTCATCCATTTTCCCCCTTAACTCTTAGTCGACAATACACCGCCGACACTGGTTTGCCCAGACAACATCCTACTGACGGTAGGACCACCCGCTGGCTCTTTGGTACCTGTTACATGGGAACCAGCCAATGCAAGTGATACATATGGTATCGCCTCGCTGAATTCCTCGATAGAAAGTGGCTCCGACTTTGTTGCAGGAGGCCAGCCGACAACTGTGACTTACAATGCAACAGACAACAACGGAAATCAGAACACTTGCACCTTTACAGTTCAAATCTTAGGTGTGTGGTGGTTTTGATGTCATTTTTTTTTGATGAATAAGTCTGTGGCATTTTTTTCTGACCTATATAGGACGGGGTACTTACGATCTTGTGAAAGGAGCAGACTTATTGCCACAATTTTGGACCTCTACCCTCAACTTCTCTCCATTAGTTTTACTTTGTTTTTGTGTTTGTTGTTTGTTTTGTGTTGTTTTGCTTGTTTGTTTGTAGTTTGTTTCCTTTTTTTTTTTTAGTATTAGTTGCTGGTCATGGAAATTCAGTTTTCAAGCTTCGTCGGATATGGTGTTTTTTTCTTTTTTGTGTATTTATGTGTGTGTGTGTGTGTGTGTGTGTGTGTGCATGTGTTTCGAGAATAAGTGATCCATTTAGAACCCTAGTCACACTGAGTGTACCTGTCCTTACTGATCTTTGGTGTTAATTGTTTTTAATCCGACGGTCTGAACAAATACGGGAAATAAAGATAACGGCAAAGACAATAACATGATGTATGGAAACACTTTTATAAAAATTTTGTTTTCTATGTGACGATTCCCCCTTGTATAGAGTGCAGCAATTTCTGTGCTTACTTTCGGTGCTTTATAGATTAACAAGGCTCATTTCTTGGGATTTCTTTTCTTATCCTTTACCGTGCGAAGATCGGAACCAACTGATAATTCACTGTATTCTGTTTAGTGAGGACGATTCAATTCAGCGAGCCTTCACAGAGCTGTGAGATCTCGCAGGAGCCTGGCAAGGACGTCAGGTTTATTCTAAATTCATACTCTTTCCAGCGTTTACTGGATCTGCAATGAAAAGCCTTTGAAACTGTAACCTCCGAAACAATTTAGTGTTGTAGAGGGCTGATGGCAAACTTAAAGACAATTATGGTGGAGGTGAGAATGTCTATGTCCACGCTATTAAAATGGCACGGTGTAACAGGATGTATTTTGTACTTCTGATGATTTAGCTTGCATGCGATCAATAACAGAGCATGGCAGAAAATAATTACGGGAAAGACTAACTTTCTAATTGTGTAGGACTTCCAACATGTTTAAATTAGACTGGATTTATATCTTTAAAATGGGCTGTATCAACCAAACAACTTTCATCAGTTTGTCAAGAGAATATCGATGTATACATGCCATGTCGGCCATTGCCTCTCAATAAAAAATACTTCACATAAGGTTGCATGTTGTTTCTGATCACTACTAGCATGTTCGTTTTCTCCCCAGTAGACAGCACACCTCCAGTGTAAAAACTGTTCAACCTATATACAATAGATATTGGTCCTATAGCGAACACATAAAAAAATGTAAAAGATATCATTGCAATTGTTATTTTCTTCATAATACCACACCACAACTATATAATTATGCGTTGAGGTGGAGGTAATGGTTGTGGTGATGGTGGTGGGGGTACATTGAAAAACATAACCATACTTGGCAGCACCTTGAATACGTAAATACGGCAGAGCGTCGATAAACATCATCAATTTTCCCCATCAATCCTTTAGTCGACAATACACCGCCGACACTGGTTTGCCCAGACAACATCCTACTGACGGTAGGACCATCCGCTGGCTCTTCGGTTCCTGTTACATGGTCACCAGCCACAGCAAGTGATACATATGGTATTGCCTCGCTGGTTTCCTCACCACCCAGTGGATCCAACTTTGTTGTAGGAGGCCAGCCAACAACTGTGACTTACACTGCAACAGACAACAACGGAAATCAAAACACTTGCACTTTCACAGTTCAAATCTTAGGTGTGTGGTGGTTTCATGTCATTATCTTCGGCGAATAAGTCTGTGGCATTTTCTTTACCGAGCAATAGTAAATTACCATGCTGTAGAACCCCTTAAGCTCGTAAATCCTTTGAAAAGAGGAAACTTATTGTCACAATTAGAGACTCCTGCTCCCAACTTCTCTCCCTTTGTTTGTTTGTTTGTTTGTTTTTTGTATAATGTTCGTTTCTTCGTTTTTTTATGTTATCATATCAAATTTCTTTTTTTTTCAGCGACGTCGTTATTATTATGGTGTTAAGTTCCTCTTTTTTTTTTTGCTGTTTTGTGTATGTATATCTTTTTATTGGAGAATAAGAGGCCCGTTTATAAGATAATATTCACACCGAATATGTGTTTATGGATATATACACTGTGTACACCTAGTATACTGTTAATTGGCTTGGACTACTTTTAACCCCTAGGTTTGGAGAAGTTTGGAAAAGAACGTGAGGAGCAAATTCTATACTGGCTATTTCTAAATTAACGAGGGCTATTTCTTTGGGTTCCTTTCCTTATTCTTTACCCAACGAAGATCTAACCCCCGTGAATATTCACTTTATTGAGATTATTCGCTACGATTCATTTCCATAGTCCTTTACATAGTTGTAAGATCTCAGAAGCCTGATAAAGTAAGATTTTATTCTATTTTATTCTAAATTGTCGTTCTTCCTAATTTTGAGAGGATTTGCGATCAAGAGCCTTTGAAACTGTAGCTTTGGAGACAATCTAATATTAAAGTGGGCTGTTTGGCAAAAGCACTTAATGGTAAGATGTGTATATTGACAGAGTTTTGTTTGGTAAAATTGTAAGGTGTAAATTGATTACTTAAAATTTTGTCCTCATGAATTAGCTTCCATGTGAACAGTATTTGAGCATTATAGAAGGAATAATTTAGGGAAAGACAAGCCTTCTCTGTTATGTGATGTGTCGTCATTTCTCATCTGTTGCCCGCTTTCTCCCAGTCGACAGCATAGCTCCAGTGTTTACTTTCTGTCCAGCCGATATAGAAATAGCAGTGGATTCTTCAGTTACTGGACAAGTAGTTACATGGGGGCAACCAGCCGCGACCGATAATTCTGGTATTGCTCCCACAATCTCTGACCCAAACTTTTCCAGTGGCACCTTCTTTGCAACAGGCTCTTCCGCTACCATCGTGTACACTGCAACTGATGCGTATGGCAATCAACAGCAGTGTACATTCACAGTGTCAGTGATGATGGGTAAGGGTTTTTTCTCTTTCTGAGGGTTTGGCTTTTTTGTTTTGTCTTAATTGTGTGTGTGTTTTTTTTTTAATTCAATTCAAATCCTTCCCCACAATATTGTTTTTATCCGGCAGACCTTTTTCGTTCCTTCGCATTACCATGCGAAATGCTGTAATCCGCTGTGGGTTTAAGGCGTGGTACACCCGATTTCTGGGACAATTTGTTTCTTTGGATTTCAAATTCTGTGTGGGTTTTCTTGGATGATGCTGCCCCGACCCGTCCTGGTGATTAGTCGGGCCTTGGTGAGGACTGTCTTGACATCACCCTACCGATTCTCCTTTGCGTTAGCGTCTGGCGATTGCGCCCGTTAGTGTGCCCAGTTTTGTCTGCGATTGGTCCTTTTGGGCAACCCTGAGCGCCGGCATTGCGTTTTCATTCTGGAAAAAAAAAGTGAACTGGTGTTGGGTGTCGCCAAAGATGTTACCAATGGATGGAGAAAAGAGAGAGAGTCCAGAAACTCCCGATATTCAGCGTTATCCATGTCCCCAGCCACGACAAGCATGTCACCGACACAATTCCCCGACAATAAGTCAAACCGGCTTACTTCATTCCATTGGGTGATTGCGTTTGCGTCGAGTAGTCGCGTTACCCGACTTTTCGTGAATAACATGCCCTATGATATAGGAAGGGTCGGGTATAAGGTCCGGTAAAATAATCACAGTTTGATACAGATAGTCCTTGGTATAAGGCTGATCGTTTAACGCGAATGTATTAAAAAAAAAAAAAAAAAAAAAAAAAACCTTCAAGTGACAAAGTGTCGGGGGAATCAGGAACAGGGAATCCGTTGAATAAATCAAAACAAAAGACATCAAATAAACACAAAGATAACATAAGAGAATATTAAAAAAAAATATTTCCAACCATAATTTTATGACTGAATAAAACAATTAGGACGGAGAAAATAATGCGCGAATAAGGGAAAGCTTTTGTCTATACTTTCGCGATCAAATCGGCAAATCTAAGCGTTTATATCACTGTTTGTATATACCTACACGCACAAACAAGTAGACACATACACAAACACACACACACAACACACACACACACACACACACACACAATGTGTCTCCCTTTCGCCCATTCATCCCTTGGATTCATGCAATACCCATGATGTTATTGAATTAATCCTAATCATGGGACTGTTTTCATGGTTTCTGTTAATGAGAGTAGTTTATAATTCTGGGTGAGAGTAGATATGAAATCGTATTTCTTTTTTAAGCTAAAAGTTTTTATATCGCACTCGGATATACTTAATTCAAAGTCGTTCACTGACAGACGAAGAGAAAATAAATAGAATGTATACTGGCATTCCTGACTTCTGAATTCATCGTTGATTAAGGAATCTAAGATCACAAAGTTTGCATATTGTACACTGTACAATATAAAAACAGAATAAAGGTGGTAAAGCAGAGAACATGCACTACACCAAATCAACAGTTCCGAGGGTGTACACTCAGCAAACAAACTAATCAATTTTGAGTAGAATTTTAGACAGGGACGGAAAAGGTTTCAATTCACAATCTGATCAAATTTTGAAGGGATTCTTTTCAAGTACCGGTAGATTCTGGTCATATCTGACAAGAATTACATCACCGTGAACTAAAGGAATGTCTCCATCTCAATTATTGATTCTGGTTCTGGAACAGCCTTTTGACAACACTCCTAGATACTCTGACTTTTCCTTCCTTTAATTTTGAAAGCTGAAAAAAAATATGTTGTCACCCTCACAAAAACAAATAAATGAATAAATGAATAAGTATTTTTGCCATATTAAGAGTTTGTGTTTTATTACTTTGGTAATTTAGTTTATTGAATTTCAAGTTTCTATACCCATGCCTTGGCGACCTTTCGTGAAAACCTATTATTGTTCTTGTTTCCTTTTTTTTGTTCTTATATTTATCTTTGGTTTGTTTTCCTAAATGTTCCGTCCTTGCTCTCATTCTTGTCGTTGTCATTGTCTTTTTTTTCTGTTTGTTTCTTCTGACGTCATGACATCAAAATGTTCACACATGGAGTCCTTGACGGATCTATAGAGATGCCCTCATCTCCCACAGAAATTCACAAAATTTACAAGCTATGCTTTTCTTGTGAATTCCTCTTTTCCATATACAGTTAGAATATAAAATTGTATTTGCTTACTTGTTTATAAAATACAAAGAGGATAATACTGTAATTGTATGTTTTGTTGAAGCTTATGTGATTCAAAATTCTTTAAAATAGTCAGTACTCATGTAAGCGTTATGTATATTACTTTTTATGATATTATATGGAAATAAAAATCATTTTGAATTTGAAACATTTACTATATACAAGACGACTCAGTAGGGCCCTATTGCATTATCAACGCCAAATTGTAGTTTATGTTACTGCTCACGCGCGCGCTTAGGTCCTTAAACGTGTTATGGAGGTGCATGGGATGAGCTAGTTGTCACCAGCAGTAATGACATGAACGACGATGAAATGGGTGGAGACAGAAACCACGATAGTGCCGGGGACCAGATAGCTGTAATCCATGATTCGACTACGAGTACCAAAATTTCGTAGCACATAGGCCGACATGTATACCCGTCCAAACATAATAATGGCTCCGTCGCTTTATCGCACGCGAGCGCATCAATATTCCATAGTTTATGCACGGCGAGGTTTTGAGTTGTTGTTGTTTTGGTTTTAATGGCGTGTAGCACTCAAGATTGATTACGTACGCCAGATTCTTTTTTATTTGTTTCCCTTTTTTTCCAAATTAATCAATTTCATCACTTTACTCATATAATTAGATAAAAATTTGATGGCCTTTGCTTGGACAGCTATTGGTCCACTGATTTGAGCTGTACTGTGTTGCTAGCCTTGTTTACGAACGCTCAAAGTGGTTTTTTTTTTCAGAGTAAAAGCGCAGTAATACTATCGCGTAAAACACGCGAACATTCGTTACTTTGCACTGATTTTTTTCGCAAAGATTCGGGTAAGCTGGACCCGAGGCTTCGTAAATAATTGGGGTCAAATTCTCAAACGCTCCACCCCTTCGTATATTAGGACATAAATCTACGAAAGGTCGTGTAACGCGACCACCCGACGCGAACGCGATTGCCCGATATGGAACGAAGAAAGCCGTTGAAACCGCACTCCGTTGAGTGTTAGCCTTTTGTCAAGGCCCTCTCGCTGTAGGGTGAAGAGAGCCCAGCTGAGTGGGGTTGCGCGCTGGCCCATTACAGCGAGAGGGCCTTGACAAAAGGCTAGTTGAGTGTAGGCCTGCTGGTTCCTTGGGTCGTATGACATGTTGTGTGCACGCCAGGCTGTGATTTGTTCGTCGTTGGGGGAAGAAAAGACAAATCCTGCTCTTGTCGGATATAGATGAAATTACTCAATCTGTCCTCCACCATCCAATACTCACTCTGCAATGGTGATTAACCTGATGCATTTCTGTCGATTGACACAAGATAAAATTTTGACATTTTTCATCCTGGAGATGTGGGCATGATGACCACGGAAGATTACGCGTTTCTGTGTATTGTAGTCTCTGTGTTGGATCGTTCTTCACCAGTTTCGATGTTCTTTCGAACTTCGTGCCGGTAGGTCCCTATGTCCTATATGCCAAAAGCCGCTAGGACGTGGGGTTTTTCCTGTGATTCGCTTTTGCTTCGTATATTCATTTACATATTTTGCCTCTCGGTTTTCATTGCTGTTTTTTGTATAAATATATATATAATTATATTTTCTATGCCTCCGCCACGAAGTGGTGCCGAAGCCAACCCGAAGGCATTATGTTTTCGGGTTGTCCGTCCGTCCGTACGTCCGTACGTACGTCCGTACGTACGTCCGTCCGCATTCGTTTACGCGATAACTTGAGTAATACTGACTGGAATTTTACCAAACTTGATCCAAGTACTCGAGTATTAAGTATGACGGGGCAATACTGTAGTAACTTGATTAGATTTTGGGTGAAATCGGCCAAAGGTCAAAGGTCAAGGTGAAATCATGAAATTATATCTGTTTATGCGATAACTCAAGACTGGATCCAGCAAATTTCACCAAATTTTGTCCAAGGGGATGATGTATGGTAGGACAACTACTTGATTAATTTTTGAGTGAAATCAGACAGAGGTCAAAGGTCAAAGATCAAGGTCAAATCCTAAAATTTATCTTTTTACGTGATAACTCAAAACTGGATGAAACAGCTTTCACCAAACTTGGTCCAATGATGATGTATGATACGGCAATTAGTTGAGTAGATTTAAGTGACATTGGCAAGAGGTCAAAGGTCAAAAGGTCAAGGTCAAATGCTTAAAATGTTGCTATTTCCCCATATCCATGCAATGCCCAAAGGTATTTTCTTGAAACTTAGTGTAGACATTTACTACTGCATAAAGATTCTCCAGAGATGTTACAATTTCACTTTTCTCACAAAATGGTTCAATGTATCTTCATGGAACTTGGTACATACGCATGAACTGACTGGCAGGGATTATTTAGGGAATTTAGGGGTCATGGGTCAATAGTCAGGGTCAAAGGTCAAGGTCAACACGTCAAAATTTTACTATTTCCCTCATATACTGGTATACGCAATGCTTGCATTATTATTTTTAAAACTTGACATACATGTATTACCTAATGTAGATTCTCTTGGAAATTTCCTGCCAGAAGGTCAAAGGTTAAGGGTCAAGGCCAGGTTTAAATGCAAAAAAATATATATATTTTATACTGTAATTATACTCTTTCTTTATACCTTGAAAATTACTCAATGCATAAACTTATAAAAGGGTCAGTCAGAAGTCAAGTAAAAATCCTCAATTCCCCAAATACATTTACCTGCACTCTTTAATAGACAATTATAGCAAACGTAGCTCAAGGAAAGTGAACATTCAAGATATTTCAGACAATCCTGTCATTTCAGTATTTTGCCAGTTATGTGAAACTGTTATCTCACATTGTAAAGACATTATACTATACACCAATTGGGAGAATCATGCATTATGGCGGAGGCATCAGTCGCCATAGCGACGTTTCTAGTGTTTGCTACGTCTTTTCTTTTTTTTTAAACACTTTGTTAAACATGAATTTGTTATTTTTGAAGGCGGGTAATTGCAGGTCGAATATCTGAGATATTAAGTTTCCAGTTACCTAGCATTAAGACGTTCATTCAACAAGAACATTTATCAAATCAAGAAATCTTTTCATGATTTCTGAATAATCTTGTTCGAGTCGCATGTTATGTGCTGTGCTGTGTGCTAATTTTGTGCTGTGCTTTTTATACTGAGACCATGATTTATTATTTTCAAATAGGCCTAAAAAGTCGAAGCTGCATGTACATGTATTTTCCTCAGATTCCATACCAATTGATTGTTAATCGTTCTTTCCATCTTGTATTTACAGAGCAACCAGGTAAGTGCAATACGACTTGATGGAAAATGGGTCAAAGTTACCTTTTACAAGCGGGTTATAGTGGAGTGTTCGTATTCTTTTGGGAGACATGCTGTTTCCTACAATCCATAAAGATGCATTCACTATAAAGAAAACATTTTGCACAATCTTCTTTGCGTACGCTATATGCGTTCACTTTATCGTTGGGCGTTTTCTCGCTGCGTTCGACCATTTGAGGTCCACCACATGATTTCCTCGATACTCATATATTATATTGCTTATTATGTCGCCATTGTATTCTCACATTTATGTGGGTGCCAACTCTCGTATACTTATGCTGTGGTAGCCGGACTACGACTTACATAGTATATAACAACGCAAAAAGCCTTGCTCATAGCACTTGACGTATCTAAATGTCGTATGAAGAAAATATCGTCCATATCTCATGGTATCTGATAAGCTTGGCCGTTTGTTTCACTGAAAAGTTACATACTCATGTTGCTATGAGAAGTAGTTCAGAATGTACGTAGTGTTGTGGCAAGATATTTTCTTCGAGGAAGGAAAGTTTGTAGCAAACACGCGTGTGTTCTACATTGAATCGGCATGTCTCTCCTCTGATGCGGTATCCCTTATACGTTGTTCCTTATTGAGTGCTCATACGCTAAACAGGCTACAAGATGATCATATTTCTTATCTGACCTACATCCGGGAAGTCTTCCTTTTCTTGCAATATTGTATCATTTCCTTGTCTATCAACCTCCTTACTTTTGTCCTGCATCTTCTTTCAAACTCTATTGAATCTATTCATAATATATTAATAGGGACTCATACCATCACTCAACCCATGCATGGGATTGTGTACTGCGCGTATTATCTTCATTCCAGAAAAACACAACAAAGCAAGTCATATCATTTCAATTTAGCTTTCGATATCCCGTTTCATTCCGGTGGATGTAATTATTATCACTTTTCTTCTCTTCATTTGCTTTATACATGGTGTATACAATGAAGAAAAATAATTGTTCATTTTTTTAACCATTTTTTTTTTCTTTGGCAGGGGATGAAATCAGTCCTGATTAAGAAATTTCTTCGGCTCGATCTCCATTCTTGTTATGGAAACAGTAGGCCTACTTTTTATGTAGGAGTCTGTAGAGGTTTCATGTTGTAAACGGGCCTATACCATGCTCTATTTTTTTGGCTGTATTGCCTTAAAATAAATTTCACAGAGTAAAAACTTTTCACTCGCGGGTCATTCATGCCAACTTTTTCTTATAAGATAGCCGTCTGTACCGAGCGCAGAAAAATAAACATTATCCCTTTATTTTTTTGGTTATTCTTACTATACGTTGTGGTGGTTATAATCGTTGGAGTGTCGGTGATGCAGGTTAAATTAAAAATATCACTATTCTTGGCAACACATTGAATAATTTCTAGTTTGGGCAGACCGTCGATAAACCTCATCCATTTTCCCCCATAACTCCTAGTCGACAATACACCGCCGACACTGGTTTGCCCAGACAACATCCTACTGACGGTAGGACCATCCGCTGGCACAGTGGTACCTGTTACATGGGAACCAGCCACAGCAAGTGATACATCTGGTATTGCCTCTCTGGTTTCCTCACCACCCAGTGGATCCAACTTTGTTGCAGGAGGCCAGCCAACAAATGTAATATACACTGCAACAGACAACAACGGAAATCAGAACACTTGCACCTTCACAGTTCAAGTCTTAGGTGTGTGGTGGTTTTATGTCATTTTTGGTGAATAAGTCTGATGAGAGAGCAGGAGTTACGATTCTAAAGAATCTCTTAAACTCGTAAATCCTGTGAAAAGAGCAAACTTACTGCCACAATTTGAGACTCCTTCTGCCTTCAACTTTGTTGTTGTTTTTTGCTTTTTAGTGGCAGGTTATGAAATTTCGTTCTCAGCGATGTCGGTTATGATATTTTGCTTCCTTTTTGTTGTTGTTTTGTGTATGTGCTTTCTTATTCGAGAATAAGTCGCCCGTTTATAAGAAATGTATTCACGCCAAGTAGATATATTTATACATGTCAAAGTATAGATATGTATACATTATATAACTGTATACACACACACAAACACACACACGCTACACACACCCGTATATGTATATATATATATATATATATATATATATATATACATATATATCTTATGCTACATACTTATTACTGATTATTGGCTTGGACTGTTTTAATCTCAAAATTTGGAAAAGTAGGTGACATACAGATGATGGCAAAGATTAGAAAAACGTATAAAATTACACATACTTTTATTAAGATATTTTGGCTTAAATATCTTACTATCAAGGCTTTTTTTTTTTACGTACTGTTTTTGAGGAGCAGTAAAGGGGGGGGGGGAAGTCTTGATGTCTTAAATCGATATAAGTCTTATGGACAAGCAAAAGTGTTTGACGGTTTAGTTTTCCCAGTATAGTGGGCAGCAAGTTCTATACTGACTATTGTTAAATTAACGTGGGCTATTTCTAAGGGTTTCTCTGCTTATTCTTTATCCTACGAAGATCTAAGCCTCGTGAAAATTTACTTGATACAGTTTAGTCGGGACGATTCAATTCCTCAATCCTTTAGATAGTTGTAATATCTCAGGAGCCTGACAAGATCGTTAGGTTTATTCTAAATTGTCGTTCTTCCTTATTTTGAGAGGATTTGCAATCAAGAGCCTTTGAAACTGTAGCTTTCGAGACAATCTAATATTAGAGTGGGCTGTTGGCAAAAGCACTTTGGTTGAGGTGAGATGTATACTAGTATACTGACAGAGGTTTTTTTGGGTAAAATTGCACGGTGTAAATGGATTAATTTGTCCTGATGATGAATTAGCTTGCATGATGAAACAGTATCAGAGCCTCATAAGGAATACTAGGGAAACATCCGGGAAAGACAAGCTTTCTTTATTGTGTAGTCTTAATATATTTTGTTCTGGATCAGACTGAATTCCCACTACAACAGGCTGTATTAAGCAAACAATTATGTGCAGTTCGTAAGGAGAACATCGATATTAACAGCACAAATTTGTTCATGTCATATCGTACATTGCCACTCAAGAGAAATACCTCGTATAGCCTCCATGTAATTACTGATGTGTCGT
Source organism: Diadema antillarum (assembly GCF_040938485.1). Lineage (NCBI taxonomy): Eukaryota > Metazoa > Echinodermata > Echinoidea > Diadematoida > Diadematidae > Diadema > Diadema antillarum. The sequence continues at coordinate 1,475,459 of NW_027271032.1, read as the reverse complement.
CATTTCTCATCTGTTGCCCGCTTTCTCCCCAGTCGACAGCATAGCTCCAGTGTTTACTTTCTGTCCAGACGATATAGAAATAGCAGTGGATTCTTCAGTTACTGGACAAATAGTTACATGGCAGCAACCAGCCGCGACCGATAATTCTGGTATTGCTCCCACAATCTCTGCACCGAACTTTCCCAGTGGCACCTTCTTTGCAACAGGTTCTTCCGCTACCATCATGTACACTGCAACTGACCCGTATGGCAACGAACAGCAGTGTACATTCACAGTGTCAGTCATGATGGGTAAGGTTTTTTTTTTTCTCTTTCTTAGGATTTGGCTTTTTTGTTTTGTCTTTGGGCCTTTTATTCAATTCAATTCCTTGTCCACCGTATTGTTTTTATTGACGGCAGACCTTTCTCGTTCCCTAGCATTACCATACGAAATGCTGTAATCCGCCGTGGGTTTAAGGCGTGGTACACCCGATTTCTGGGACAATTGTTTTTTGGATTTCAAATGCCCAGCGGGTTTTCTTGGATGATGCTTCCCCTACCCTTCCTGATGGTTAGACGGGCCTTGGTGAGGGCTGTCTTGGCGTCATCCCACAAATTTTCCATTGCGTGAGCATCTGGTGATTGCGCCGGTTAGTGTACCCAGTTTCGTCTTGCTATTGGTCATTCTGGGCTACCCTGTGCGCCGGCATTGCGTTTTCATTCTGGAAAAAAAAAAAGTGAACTGGTGTTGGGTGTCGCCAAAGATGTTACCAATGGATGGAGAAAAGAGAGAGGGTCCAGAAGCTGTCGATATTTAGCGTTATCCATGTTCCCAGCAACGACAAGCATGTCACCGACTCAACAGACGTTTACACAATAATTATTCCCAGACAATAATTGAAACCGCATTCCTGTGAGTGTAGGGCTACTGGTTCCTTGGGTCGTACTGTGACATGTGTGCACGCCTGATTCTCATTCTTTCGTCGTTGAAAAACAAAAACAAAAAACAAATCCTGCTCTTGTCGGATCAGACGAAATTACTCAATTTCTCCTCCACCACCCAATTCTCACTCTGGTGACTCACCTGATGCATTTATGGTGATTGACACGAGATATGTTTATGACGTTTTTCATCCTGGAGATGTGGGCATGATGACCATGGAAGATTACGCGTTTCTGTGTCGTCGTTATGTTGGATCGTTCTTATCAGTTTCGATCTTCTTTCGAACTTCGCGCCGGTATATGCCAAAAGCTGCTAGGACGTGGGGCCTTTCTTGTGATTGGCTCGTGCTTCGTACTCATTTACATAATTCGCCTTTCGGGTTTCATTTCTTTTACTGTTGTTGTTGTTGGTGGTGGTTTTTTTTTTTTTTTTGCTACTTTTGTTTTTTTAAGCGCTTTGCTCAGCTTGAAGGTGTTGTTGTTTGAAGGCGGGTTATTGCAGGTCGAACATCTGACATATTGGGTTTCCAGTTACCTATAGTATTAAAACGTTCTGTTAACGAGAAAACCCTTGATCCGTGATGAAACGTATAACTTTTTCATTTCAGAAATAATCACTCTCCTATGGATAGAATCATATACATTTACCAAATCAAGAAAGCAGGCCAAAAATCTTTTGATGATTTCTGAATGATCTTGTTCGAGTCAAGACCATTTCATGTGAAAAATCGAAGATGCATGTACATGTATTTTCCCCAGATTTCAAACCAATTGATTGTTAATCATTCTTTCCATCAATTTACAGAGGACCCAGGTAAGTGCAATTGGCCTATACGACTTTTGTAGGGAAGATGGGTCAGAATTGCCTTTAAGCGGGTGGAGTGCTCGTACTCTTTTGGGAGGCATGCTGTTTGCCAGAAGCCACTAAAGATGTTCACCATAAAGGAACCATTTTGCACAATCCTCTTTGCGTACGATATGCGTTCGCTTTATCGTTGGGCGTTCTCATCCTGCGTCCGACCATTTGCGCGGTCCACCACAAGATTAACGTAATACTCACACATTATTTCGCTTATTAAATCGGCATCGTATTGTACCAGTGCCCTGTTAATGGGCGCCAACTCTCATCTATGTGCTGTGGTCGCCGGACTGCGACTACCAGTGCCCTGTTAATGGGCGCCAACTCTCATCTATGTGCTGTGGTCGCCGGACTGCGACTTAAATAATTACGCAAAAAGTCCGATTGCTCATAATACTTGAAGCATCATAATGTATATACACAATCATGAATGAAATATCATCGATATCTCATGGTGACTGATAAGCTTGGTCATTTGCTTCACTGAAAATTTACATACTCATGTTTGTATGAGTAATAGTTCAGAATATGCGTAGTTTTATGACAAGATATTTTCTTCGCGGAGGTAAAGTTTGTAGCAAACACGCGTGTGTTCTACATTGTATCAGCATATCTCTCCTCTGATGCGGTATCCCCTTCAATACGTTGTTCCATATTGAGTGCTGACATGTTAAACAGGCTGCAAGAGGATCATATTTCTTACTTGACGTACATCCGGGAAATCTTACTTTTCTTGCATGAATGTATCGTTTTATTGTCTATCCACCTCCTTGCTATTCTCTTGCATCTTCTTTCAAACTCTATTGAATCTATTCATAATATATTAAATGGGACTCATACCATCACTCAACCCATGCATGGGATTGTGTACTGCGCGTATTATCTTTATTCCAGAAAAACACAAGAAAGCAAGTCATATCATTTCAAGTTAGCTTTCGCTATTCCGTTTCATTCCGGTGGATGTAATTATTATCACATTTCTTCTCTTCATTTGCTTTATACATTGTGTATACAATGAACAAAAATAATTTTTCATTTTTTTAACCATTTTTTTCTTTGGGAGGGGATGAAATCAGTCCTGATTAAGAAATTTCTTCGGCTCGATCTCCATTCTTGTTATGGAAACAGTATAGGCCTACTTTTTTATGTGGGAGTCTGTGGAGGTTTCATGTTGTAAACGGGCCTATACCATGCTCTATTTTTTGGCTGTATTGCCTTAAAATAAATTTCACAGAGTGAAAACTTTTCACGCGCGGGTCATTCATGCCAACTTTTATGATAGCCGTCTGTACCGAGCGCAGAAAAATAAACGTTATCCCTGTATTTTTTGGTTATTCTTACTATACGTTGTGGTGGTTATAATCGTTGGTGTGTCGGTGATGGGGGTACTATTAAAAATATCACTATTCTTGGCAACACATTGAATAATTTCTAGTTTGGGCAGACCGTCGATAAACCTCATCCATTTTCCCCCATAACTCCTAGTCGACAATACACCGCCGACACTGGTTTGCCCAGACAACATCCTACTGACGGTAGGACCATCCGCTGGCACTATGGTACCTGTTACATGGGAACCAGCCACAGCAAGTGATACATCTGGTATTGCCACTCTGGTTTCCTCACCACCCAGTGGATCCAACTTTGTTGCAGGAGGCCAGCCAACAACTGTGACTTACACTGCAACAGACAACAACGGAAATCAGAACACTTGCACCTTCACAGTTCAAGTCTTGGGTGTGTGGTGGTTTCACGTCATTATTTTTGGTGGATAAGTCTGATGACAGAGCAGGAGTTACGATTCAAAAGAATCCCTTAAACTCGTAAATCCTGTGAAAAGAGCAAACTTACTGCCACAATTTGATACTCCTTCTGCCTTCAACTTTGTTGTTGTTTTTTGCTTTTAGTGGCAGGTTATGAAATTTCGTTCTCACCGATGTCGGTTAGGATATTTTGCTTCCTTTTTGTTGCCAATTTGTGTATGCACTTTCTTATTCGAGAATAACTGGCCAGTTTATAAGATGTATTCACGCCAAGTAGATATATTTATACATATCAAAGTATATATAAAAATGTATACATTATATACATGTGTACTCATACAAACACACACACACACACACACATATATATACATATAGATACATATATATCTTTTACTACATACTTATTACTGATTATTGGCTTGGACTGTTTTAATCTCAAAAGTTTGGAAAAGTACGTGACATACAGATGATGGCAAAGATAAGAAGACGTATAAAATTACACATACTTTTATTAAGATAATTTGGCTTAAATATCTTACTATATCACGGTTCTTTTGTTTTTACGTACTTTTTTGAGGAGCAGAACAGAGGGGGGGGGGGGAGTCTTGGTGTCTTATTCGATATAAGTCTTATGGACAAGCAAAGGTATTTGACGGTTTAGTTTCCCAATAAAGTGGGCAGCAAGTTTTATACTGACTATTGTTCAATTAACATGGGCTATTTTTTCAGGGTTTCTTTGCTTATTCTTTATCCTACGAAGATCTAAGCCTCGTGAAAATTTACTTGATACAGTTTAGTCGGGACGATTCAACTCCTCAATCCTTTAGATAGTTGTAATATCTCAGGAGCCTGACAAGAACGTTAGGTTTACTCTAAATTGTCGTTCTTCCTTATTTTGAGAGGATTTGCAATCAAGAGCCTTTGAAACTGCAGCTTTCGAGACAATCTAATATTAGAGTGGGCTGTTGGCAAAAGCACTTTGGTTGAGGTGAGATGTATACTAGTATATTGACAGAGTTTTGTTTGGTAAAATTGCACGGTGTAAATGGATTAATTTGTCCTTCTGATGAATTACCTTCGTAATAAATTATGAACAGTATCAGAGCCTTAGAAGGAATACTAGGGAAACTTCTGGAAAAGACAAGCTTTCTTTATTGTGTAGTGTTAGCATATTTTGTTCTGGATCAGACTGCATTACCACTACAACAGGCTATATCAAGCAAACAATTATGTGCAGTTCGTGAGGAGAACATTGATATTAACAGCACAAATTTATTCATGTCACATCGTACTATGCCACTCAAGAGAAATACCTCGCAATAGCCTTCACGTAATTACTGATCTGTCGTCATTTCTCATCTGTTGTCCGTTTTCTCCCCAGTGGACAGCATAGCTCCAGTGTTTACTTTCTGTCCAGACGATATAGAAGTAACTGTTGGTTCTTCCGTATCGGGACAAATAGTTACCTGGGAGCAACCAAGCGCGACCGATAATTCTGGGATTGCTCCCACAATCTCTGCACCAAACTTTCCCAGTGGCACCTTCTTTGCAACAGGCTCTTCCGCTACTATCGTGTACACTGCAACTGACCCGTATGGCAACGAACAGCAGTGTACATTTACAGTGTCAGTGATGATGGGTAAGGGTTTTTTTTCTCTTTCTTAGGGTTTGGCTTTTTTGTTTTGTCTTGGGTTTATTTATTCAATTTAATTCCTTGTCCACCGTATTGTTTTTATTGACGGCAGACCTTTCTCGTTCCTTAGCATTACCATACGAAATGCTGTAATCCGCCGTGGGTTTAAGGCGTGGTACACCCGATTTCTGGGACAATTGTTTTTTGGATTTCAAATGCCCTGCGGGTTTTCTTGGATGATGCTTCCCCTACCCTTCCTGATGGTTAGACGGGCCTTGGTGAGGGCTGTCTTGATGTCATCCCACAAAATTTCCATTGCGTGAGCATCTGGTTATTGCGCCGGTTAGTGTACCCAGTTTCGTCTTGCTAATGGTCCTTCTGGGCTACCTTGTGCGCCGGCATTGCATTTTCATTCTGGGGAAAAAAAAGTGAACTGGTGTTGGGTGTTGCCAAAGATGTTACCAATGGATGGAGAAAAGAGAGAGAGTCCAGAAGCTCCCGATATAATCGTTATCCATGTTCCCAGCAACGACAAGCGTGTCACCGACTCAACAGACGTTTACACAATAATTATTCCCAGACAATAATTGAGACCGCATTCCTGTGAGTGTAGGGCTGCTGGTTCCTTGGGTCGTACTGTGACAGGTTGTGTGCACGCCTGATTCTCATTCTTTCGTTGTTGGGAAAAAAAACCCACCAAATCCTGCTCTTGTCGGATAAGACGAAATTACTCAATTTCTCCTGCACCACCATATTCTCACTCTAGTGACTTACCTGATACATTTCTGGTGATTGACACGAGATATATTTATGGCATTTTTCATCCTGGAAATGTGGGCATGATGACCATGGAAGATTACGCGTTTCTGTGTCGTCGTTATGTTGGATTGTTCTTTATATCAGGTTCGATCTTCTTTCGAACTTCGCGCCGGTATATGCCAAGAGCTGCTAGGAAGTGGGGCCTTTTCTTGTGATTCGCTCGTGCTTCGTACTCATTTACATAATTCTCCTTTCGGTTTTCATTTCTTTTACTTTTTTTCTAAGTCTTTCTTTTTTTTTTTCTTTAAACGCTTTGCTCAGCTTGAAGGTGTTCTTGTTTGAAGGCGGGTTATTGCAGGTCAAATATCTGACATATTGGGTTTCCAGTTACCTGGTATTAAAACGTTCGGTTAACGAGAAAACCCTTGATCCGTGATGAAACCTAAATTTTTCATTTCAGAAATAATGACTCTCCTACGGATAGAATTATATACATTTACCAAATCGAGAAAGCAGGCCAAAAATCTTTTGATGATTTCTGAATGATCTTGTTCGAGTCGCATTATGTAGTCAATTATGTGTTGTGCTTTTGCCAAGACCATTTCATGTGAAAAATCGAAGATGCATGTACATGTATTTTTCCAGATTTCAAACCAATTGATTGTTAATCATTCTTTCCATCAATTTACAGAGGACCCAGGTAAGTGCAATTTGTCTATACGACTTTTATAGGGAAGATGGGTCAGAATTTCTTTTAAGCGGGTGATAGTGAAGTGCTCGTACTCTTTTGGGAGACATGCTGTTTGCCAGAAGCCACTAAAGATGTTCACTATAGAGGAACCATTTTGCACAATCCTCTTTGCGTACGATATGCGTTCGCTTTATCAGTCAGTCCGCAGCACGTATGCTATTTAGCCGATCCGGCAAGATTTATTCAGCACTCTCGTTGACGATCTTTGCGTTCCGTAGGTGTCTCTTGCGTGCGAGATTTTGCGAGAGTTTGACAGGGCTTTGGTTTTCACAGTGCAGCGACGTTTACGTGCATTCATTATGGTTACAAGTCACGATAAGTTGTTTTCCAGACTTTGATCTTTATTTTGATAACAAATTTGCGTATAATATCGGTTCTTGTCATGACGTTATAATCAGTCGAATTCAGGTAAATTTCACCTGCTTTTCACGGAAGATTTTGCTTTCTAAAGTTCGTTTTTGGTTCCTGACCGGATTAAGAAACCGTTGTTTCTGATTTTGGCTTTTTCGTAGAGAGGAAACTTAGATGCTCATCATATATTGGAGTCAAGGAGACGCAAGCATGATTTATACTAGTTTTTCCGTTTTGAAATGTCTGTAAAATTCACTCCTAAGCCGGAAGTATGCTCCGCACAAAGTGTACAGTGGCGCGAAAGAGCTCTCTCATTGGACAGCGCTTGCATTCGCGCGCGCTGTACCAAGCTTATAGCTTCTAGCTTCTGTCCGAAGCACAGAAATCAGTGCCGTATATTAAGAGAATCTGGCCAACTCGGTTTTTGGCTTACGTGTTTTGAAGCCTGTGATTGGTCAAAAGCTGGTCCCGTGATCTACAGGCGCCATGTCGTTACTGAAGTGCGCTCATACGCAGTGCCCATTGTTAACTACCCCTTATTTGGCTTGGTTATTTTGTTACGTCTGAGCGTACACGCTAATTCTGTGACGCGTAATACGCGCGGTAACGACATGGCGTCCAAATTAGCAGTTGGCCAGACTCTCTTTATATACGGCACTGACAGAAATCTACACGCGTGCCTACGCAAGCATGCGCTCTGCACGCACGTGGCATGAAACCGTAGCAGCGTAATGACGTAATGCAAGCGCTGAATGCAAGCACTGTCCAATGAGAGAGCTTACTCTTGAGATTGCACGGTTTCAAGCTGACCAGCACTGACATCGATGTATATTTTACTGGTTCCTGACCGGATTAAGCAACAAATTGTCAAGATATTTACATGGATACAAAGATTAAGAGATGGGCTACCAAATAATGCATTTTCATTGAGACGCAAGGTGAATTTGGTATTCTTTTGACGATTTGAACGTGTACTACACGAATCACTTTTTTCATTATTTTTCAATCTCAAATTACGCTATGATATTTTTCATTTACAATAATTTGAGCAACATGTGACGATAGCTTACATATTTTCCTTGGATTTGATACCAAATTTGTGAATATAAGGTGTACTTTTGTTGCCGAAAGCCCAAGGACAAGATCCCCTTCCGCAGCTCATTACGTATGCAAGCCTAGAGCGGGCTTGCATACGAGTTGAATAAATACGAGCGAATTATCGGGTGCTGCGGTCTGACTGTTATCGTTGTTCGTTCTCATCCTGCGTCCGACCATTTACGCGGTCCACCACAAGATTAACGTAATACTCACACAGTATTTTGCTTATTATATCGGCATTGTATTGTACCAGTCCCCAGTTAATGGGCGCCAACTCTCATCTATAATGCTGTGGTCGCCGGACTGCGACTTAAATAATTACGCAAAAGGTCCGATTGCTCATTATACTTTAAGCATCATAATGTATACACACAATCATGAATGAAATATCATCGATATCTCATGGTAACTGATAAGCTTGGTTATTTGCTTCACTGAAAATTTACATACTCCTGTTTGTATGAGTAATAGTTCAGAATGTACGTAGTTTCATGGCAAGATATTTTCTTCGCGGAGGAAAAGTTTGTATAGCAAACACTCGTGTGTTCTACATTGTATCGGCATGTCTCTCCTCTGATGCGGTATATTCCTTATTACGTTTGTTCCTTATTGGGTGCTGATCCGCTGAACAGGCTACGAGATGGCCATCTTTTTATCCGACGTACATCCGGGAAATTCTACTTTTCTTGCATGAATGTATATCGTTTCATTGTCTTTCCAGTTGCTTACTATTCTCCTACGTCTTCTTTCAAACTCTATTGAATCTATTCATAATGCATTAAATGGGACTCACTGTACCATCACTCCACCCATGACACTGCGCGTATTATCTCCATTCCAGAAAGCACAACACAGAAAGTCATACATTTCAATTTAGCTTTCGATATTCCGTTTCATTCCGGTGGATGTAATTATTATCACTTTTCTTCTCTTCATTTGCTTTATACATTGTGTATACAATGAAGAAAAATAGATGTTCATGATTTTTCCGTTTTTATTCTTTTTTTTTTCGGGATGTGATTAGTTCCGATAAAGTGTTTTTTTCGACTCGATTTCCATTCTTGTTATGGAAAATTTACACCCTCATGTTTGTAAATAATTACTCAAAAGGTCTGATTGCTCATAATACTTGAAGCATCATAATGTATATACACAATCATGAATGAAATATCATCGATATCTCATGGTGACTGATAAGCTTGGTTATTTGCTTCACTGAAAATTTACATACTCCTGTTTGTATGAGTAATAGTTCAGAATGTACGTAGTTTTATGGCAAGATATTTTCTTCGCGGAGGAAAAGTTTGTAGCAAGCACGCGTATGTATTCCACATCGAAATGGTATGCTCTCTCCTCTGATGCAGTATCACTTACATTGTTCCATACTGGGTGCTGATGCGCTGAACAGGCTACGAAAGGGCCATCTATTTGTCTAGCGTACATCCGGGAAGTCTTATCTTATTATCATTTCTTATACCATATTTTTTTTTGGCAATATCGAAGTATATCTATATAATTCCTTCTGTCTCGTTTCATTGTGTTTCAAGTTACTCTCTGTTCTCCTGCATCTTCTTTCAAACTCTTTGAATGTATTCACAATGTATCCTTAGAATGGTTGGTACCCTCAATCAATTATACAAGGACTCATCCAATCATTCCATTTATGGCACTGCGCGCATATTCTTAGTATACGCAGCAAAACAACAAAATCATATATTTCAGTTCTAACGATTTTTTCATTGTTATGAATGTATTTTCCATTTGTCCTCTCTTCATTTTCTTCATACATTGGAGGGAAAATAAATGTTGATATTTTTCATTCATTATTTGTTTTTGTTTTGTTTTTGTTTTAGTTTTTGTAATTTTGTTTTTGCGTTTTGTTTTTACGGGATGCGATTAGTTCTGACAAAGTAATTTTCTTCGCCTCGGTCCCCATTTTGAATTCTTATGAGAACAGCACTTTCTTCAGCAGGGTTAGTAAAAGTTTGAAATTGTGAACGAACCTACACCATATGCTGTATGTTTTAGCTATGAAGTCGAAGAATGAATATCAGGGAGTGCCCAGCTTTTCACAATCGGACGAACTTTTTCTCATGATAGCTAATATGGAGTTTGATGTGCAGTGTCCACATCTTCTTGTAATATTGAGTTAACTGCGCCACCAACCGAATGTGCTCTGCCAAATCTCAACTACATTTGTGAAGTGTCCTGTCTGAGGAGTTCTCAGTTTAAGCATAAAATGTAGTTGTTGTAAGAGTGGGCCAAGAAAGGCCTAAGAAAACAATAGCCATCTCTACGGGGTGCAGAAAAAAACAATTAAAATAGGCCTATATCAATGTGTTTGTTGTCATCATCATGAGGCCCTATGATTATTCATGTTGTCATCATTATCATCGTTACGATCATATGATTTTCATTTTATCATCATTTATAATTCCTCGAGATTACAGATCGTTTCACTGCTCACAACAGTACAAGCACTTCATATATACACGCTAGAAAGCCAAATGAAGCAGTGTATACAATGCTACAATGCATCGATATTGATAAGGCAGATGAGGATTTTTGCTAAAAATTCTTGTATTTTTTTTTTTCAAAAGCACAATCAGTGTGTGAATATTAAGGGAAGAAATTAAAGAAAGTCTCAATGTATCGTGATTAACCCTTTTGTGCCAGTTAGTCAAATGTGCACGAATTTCACACACATATTTATCTACGGATAAGAAAGTAATATACGGCACGCAGAGGATTAAATATGACATATTATGCTGTGTAATAGCTTGTAGGCCCTAAGTACACCTATCACTTTCGACGCAAAGCTTTGACATCGTATAATGTGTCTTTCTGACAGAAAGTTAAAGTGACGAAGCTACGCATGTCAGATTAATCAATCAAGCCATCCTATCAGTTTGTTATATTTTGTACATAAACATACATAACGTGGATTATTTTCTATTTTGCACAACTTGTTCTAAAACACCAGACCAAATATAACTGTAGATTACCATGTCACCAAGATCACTTTTTTTTCTCACATTTCCCTCCTTCAAACAAGATACAAAGTTCATCGTGTCCAGTGCACTTATACAATGTGGCAACTATACTCACTGAGTCTGAGAAGATGCAATAAACGCTACATATTATAACTGTTACCTGATAAAAAAAAGACAAACTCTTAAGCTCAAAGATGTAAAAAAAATGGTTTCTGTGGCTATTTACTGTACTTCAAAGACAATTAACAAAAGACAAAAGACAACAACAAACAACAGAACAACGCAAACAAAGGGAATTTGTAAAATATGATTTGCTCAAGCTCACGAGGCCAGGGGGAAAATTATAGTAAAACAAAATGAATAACAGTAAGAGAACTTCATCATATAAAAGGTGAAGGATCAGGTTACCTTTTAACAAGATTGTCTTGAAAGAAAGGGGAACTTAACAGGCTATTACACAAAAGAAATAATTTCTTGTATTGAAGCTATGTTTTATTTTTTATTCTAAAAAATCTCTTCTTTTTCCGTGGTTTTAGTCGCTTGTACCATTATAAATGCGCGGACTTCCACAATCCCATTTGAGAAATTATAGTTCGTACGATTATCAACAATTCTCTTTGATTATGAACACAGCACAAACGATATTATGTAATTGTGTAGATCTGAAGACTACGAATGGACATTCGTAAATTTTCGTGCTCATTTGGTGAAATTTCCACCAAGAACATAATTATACTCCTTTCTTGTCATGCAGTTTGTTGCAATGATGATGACCTTCAGTTGCTATGTGGTTGTGCCCGAATTCATTGTTTGGTGTTTGTCGTGCTGATAGTGAGGCTGAAGGTCGTTATGATGGTGCTGGTAGTGTGGGGATATTTACATGGAAAAACATTTCCACATAGCGCAGCAATTTTCTTTGAGTGATTTCTAGAAATTCAGGGCAGGCGGTTGATATAAACCTCATCTATCTATTTTTTCCCACTCCTAGTCGACAGTACACCACCGACTGTGGTGTGCCCGAACAACGTCCTGCTGACCGTTGGACCATCCGCTGGCACTTTTGTACCTGTTTCATGGCCAACAGCCACAGCAACTGATGCATCTGGTATTGCCTCGCTGGTTTCCTCAAGAACCAGTGGATCCACCTTTATTGCAGGAGGCCAGCCAACAACTGTGACTTACACTGCAACAGACAACAACGGAAATCAGAACTCCTGCAGCTTTACAGTTCAAGTCTTAGGTGTGTGGTAGTCTCATGTCAATATACCCCTACCCACACATTGTGTGTATGGGAGTATAGGAATCACTGTAAGGTCGGGTGGCCGGTCGGTGGGTTGGTCGGTCGGGTGGTCAGGCGGCCGGTCCGTTGCAAAATCTTGTGGATCGAACTCCTCTCTCATTTTTTGAGCAATTGACCCCAACTTTCGCATGTGTGACCACTATCAAAGGTAGATGTGCAAGACACCTTTTTCGTTATTACCACATAATGCGTTGCTATGGCAATGGCATATTTTCATTAAAACTTGTGGATTGAACTGCTCTCTCATTTTTTGAGTAATTAACCCCAAATTGGGCATGTATGACTGCTATCAAAGGAAGATGTGCAAGACACCTTTTTCGTTAATGGCAAAGTTTTGAAAAAAAAATCTGGGAAATGTTGTGGATCGATCTACTTTCTCAGTTTTATAGCAATTTAATTGAAATTTGGATCATGCGACCAATGTAATATAGTTGTGCAGGATACCTTTTTTGTTTGTGAATAACAGCAGTTTCTTATACTAATTATAAAAAAATGTGTGGATTGATCTAACTCCCTGAGTTTTTGAGTATTTGACTTTAGCACATGTGACCACTACAGTATGTAGATGTGCAGAACACATCTTTTGTCATTGTTAATACATTTCCATGGTAACAGCATTTTTTTTTACTAAAAAGAATACATAAAGTAATGTCGATTCAGCTAACTCCATCAGTCTTTGAGCAAATGGCTTTAAATTTGGCACATGTGATCGCTATGGTACATACAATTCTGAAGATGTGCAAGCTTAATTTTTCGTCATTGTTGAACAATGCGTTGTCATGGTAACAGCATATTGTGCATGAAAATCATACAAATATACTGTGGATTCAGTTATCTCCCTTGGTGTGTAAGAATTTGGCGTGAAATTTGGCACATGTGACCGCTATAGTACATAGATGTGCAAACTTAATCTTTCGTCATTGTTAAACACTACGCTGCCATGGTATCAGCGTATTTTTAATGAAAATCATACAAAAATACTGTGGATTCAGTTAACTCCCTCAGTCTTTGAATATTTGGCTTGAAATTTGGCACATGTAACCACTATAGTACCTAGATGTGCAAACCTAATCTTTCGTCATTGTTAAGCATTGTGTTGCCATGGTTACAGCATATTTTGAATGAAAACCAAACACAAATACCATGTATTCAGTTTACTCTCTCAGTCTTTGAGTATTTGGCATGAAATTTGGCACACATGAATTGTGACTGATGTGTAAACTTAATCTTTCGTCATTGTTGAATAATGCATTGCCAGGGTAACAGTATATTCTGCATGAAAATCAAACAAATATACTATGGATTCAATTAGCTCCCTCGGTCTTTGAGCATTTGGCTTGAAATTTGGCACATTTGACCGCTATAGTACATAGATGAGTAATCTTAATCTTTCATCATTGTTGAACAATGTGTTGCCATGGTATCAGCGTATTTTTAATGAAAATCATACAAAAATACTGTGGATTCAGTTAACTCCCTCAGTCTTTGAATATTTGGCTTGAAATTTGGCACATGTAACCACTATAGTACCTAGATGTGCAAACCTAATCTTTCGTCATTGTTAAGCATTGTGTTGCCATGGTTACAGCATATTTTGAATGAAAACCAAACACAAATACCATGGATTCAGTTTACTCTCTCAGTCTTTGAGTATTTGGCATGAAATTTGGCTCACATGTGACTGATGTGTAAACTTAATCTTTCGTCATTGTTGAATAATGCATTGCCAGGGTAACAGTATATTCTGCATGAAAATCAAACAAATATACTATGGATTCAATTAGCTCCCTCGGTCTTTGAGCATTTGGCTTGAAATTTGGCACATTTGACCGCTATATATAGTACATAGATGAGTAATCTTAATCTTTCATCATTGTTGAACAATGTGTTGCCATGGTAACAGCACATTTTGATTGAAAATCGTACAAAAATATTGTGGATTCAGTTAACTCCCTCAGTCTTTGAGCATTTGGCTTGAAATTCAGTACATGTGTGACGCTGTATTATGGAGATGTGCAAACTTTATCTTTTGTCATTTTTGAGAAATGTGTTGCCATGGTAACAGCATATTTTTGAATGAAAATCAAACAGAAATACTGTGGATTCAGTTTAAGCCTACTCCCTCAGTCTTTGAGCATTTGGCTTGAAATTTGGCGCACGTGTCTGCTGTAGAACATGCATTGTAAATATGCAAATGTATTTTTTCGTCATTTTTGAATGATGTGTTGCCATGGTAACAGCATATTCTGTGTGAAATCATACAAAAGTATTGTGGATTCAGTTAACTCCCTCAGTCTTTGAGCATTTAGCTTGAAATTTGGGACATTTGACTGCTATATAGTACATAGCTATGTAAACTTAATCTTTCATCATTGTTGAACAATGTGTTGCCATGGGGACAGCATATTTTGATTTAAAATCATACAAAAATACTATGGATTTGGTTAACTCCCTAAGTCTTTGAGCATTTCGCTTGAAATTTGGCACATGTGACTACTGTAGTACGAAGATGTGCAAACTTTATCTTTTGTCATTGTTGAAAAATGTGCTGCCATGGTAACAACATATTTTGACTGAAAATCATGCGATGATGTGATTTCAACTAACTCCCTCTGCTTTTGAGCATTTGGCTTGAAATTTGGCGCATGTGACGGCTATGGTAAAAAGCTGTGCAAACTTCGTTTTTTGTTAATGTACGTCAAACATTGTGTTGCCATGGTAACAGCATTTTTAATGAAAATCATAGAAATTGCCAATTTACTTATCTTGTTCCATCAGGTTTTGAGCACTTGACTGTAGATATGGCACATGTGACTATCAGTGAGCAAAACATACATTTATTCAATGTTGAACAATACATTGCCATGATATTATTTTTTTCAATGAAAAGCATGAAGTGATTGCTAGTTGAGCTAAATCCCTCAGTGTTAGGTGGGGGTATTAATCACATTGAGTGATAGTTCTAGTTATTTTTGGTGAATAAGTCTGATGACAGAGCAGGAGTTACGATTCTAAAGAATTCCTAAACTTGTAAATCCCGTGAAAAGAGCAAACTTACTGCCGCAATTTGACACTCCTTCTGCCCTCAACTGTGTGTTCGTTTCTTCAATCTGTTTTGTTTTTTTCCAAGTACAAGTACGAGTCTTAGGTGTGTGATGGTTTCATGTCATTTTTTGGGGGGGATAAATAGCTCTGAGGTACTTTTCTGACACATCAGTTGGTACTTACGATTCTGAAGAATCCTTGGAAAGAAGAGAATTCTACTCCAAGATTGTATTAAATTTCATAAGAAAAAGAAAAAAAAATACCCTGCAGAACAGTGCAAAAATGATCATAATCAGATAAGAAATAAAGAAGTTATGACTTTGGATTTTTTTTTTTTTCAGAAAACACTTCTTGACCAGTCATTGTGAATATTCAAATCAGTGAGTTGATGATGTCATGGTCTCACAATTTCTTATTTATTTCATACACAGAAATGACAAAAATCTCATAATTCAGCTGTATGAATGTATAAAACTTGGCCTAAAATCACCCAAAATTAAAAAAAAAAAAGTAGAAAATTACCTCTGATATATTCAGGCCCGTACCTAGGATTTTTATGGGAGGTGAAAAAAAAAAGGCTCCCCTGTCCGTGCATTTTTTTTTTTTTTTTTTTTTGGGGGGGGGGGGTTTGTTTCTCATGCCACTTCCGGGTTTTACCAGCTGACAAGCAAAAAAACAAACAAAACAAAACAAAAGTCCTTGGCGAAAATGAGACCGGAGTAACTGTCACAGCTAGGAGCAATTGTGTTACCGTTAAAATTCCCCACTGTAACAGGGTGAATCTATACCTAGCTTATCGCGTTTTTACAGCGACTGGGCTGTGTATAGTTACTTTCATGAATGAGATCAGTATTAGAACATGACAAGCAATGCTTATCATCAAAATTTACAACACGGAAAGACAATTTATATTTATGCCTCCGCCACGAAGTAGTGCTCGAGGCATTATTTTTTCGGGTTGTCTGTCCTTCCGTCTGTCCGTCCGTAATGATTTTTTTTTTTTGGAAAGCATAGATAAAAAGCCTTTTGAGGTATCCTAATGAAACTTGGTATTTATGTGTATTAGGGGTGAAGTTGTGCCTATTATCTTTTTGGTGCACATGCTCAAGGTCAAAAGGTCAAGGTCAAATGCTCAAAATTTCACTATTTCCCCCATATCTTTGCAATGCTGAAAGATATTTTCTTGAAACTTAGTGTATAGGGCCTATATGTATAACCCAATTAAGATTCTCTGGTGAAAATTTTTGTTTATGAGGTCAAAGGTCAAAAGGTCAAGTAAAAATGTTAAAATTTCACTTTTTAGCTCACCTAAAGGCTCAGGTGAGCTATTGCGATCATTCTTCGTCCGGCGTCCGTCGTGCGTCGTCCGTCGTGCATCGTCCGTCGTGCATCGTCCGTCGTGCGTAAACTTTTTACATTTTCATCTTCTTCTTGAAAACCCCAAGACCGATTTTCACCAAACTTGGCAGGTAGCATCCGTAGGGAGTTAGGAATTCAATTTGTTAAGATGGGCACCACGCCCCACCCTGGGGGCCCCCAGGGGGGCCCAAACCCCTCAAAATTAAGGAATCTTCTCTAGAACCAGAAGTGATAGAGCTAAGTTAATACTATGAGTTAGTACATTGATGACTGTAGTTTCAAGTCTGTTCATGGCAGAATCAGGGGTGCCCCCTTGGGACCCAGGGGAGAGGTGGGGAGGGGTCCTAATGGGGCCTTAATTGTACATTTTCATCTTCTTCTTGATAACCCTATGACCCATTTTCACCAAACTTGGCAGGTAGCATCCCTAGGGGGTTAGGATCTAAATTTGTTCAAGTGGGCACCATACCCCACCCCAGGGGGCCCCCAAAGAGGCCCCAAACCCCCCCCCCAAAAAAAAAAAAATTCGTGCGTCGTCCGTCGTGCATCGTCCATCGTGCGTCGTGCGTAAACTTTTTACATTTTCATCTTCTTTTTGAAAACCCCAAGGCCGATTCTCACCAAACTTGGCAGGTAGCATCCGTAGGGAGTTAGGAATTCAATTTGTTAAGATGGGCACCACGCCC
The DNA here is from genome assembly GCF_040938485.1 of Diadema antillarum. Taxonomy (NCBI): domain Eukaryota; kingdom Metazoa; phylum Echinodermata; class Echinoidea; order Diadematoida; family Diadematidae; genus Diadema; species Diadema antillarum. The sequence goes on along the minus strand of NW_027271032.1, from coordinate 1,457,939 downwards.
CACCTTGGGGGCCCCCAGGGGGGCCCAAACCCCTCAAAATTAAGGAATCTTTTAAAATCTTCTCAAGAACCAGGAGTGATAGAGCTAAGTTGATACTATGAGTTAGTACAGTGATGCCTGTAGTTTCAAGTTTGTTCGTGGCGGAATCAGGGGTGCCCCCTTGGGACCCAGGGGAGGGGGGTGGGGAGGGGTCCTAATGGGGCCTAAATTGTACATTTTCACCTTCTTCTTGAGAACTCCATAATCGATTTTCACCAAACTTGGCAGGTAGTATCCCTAGGGGTAGAGGATCTCAATCTATTCAAATGGGCACCGCAACCCACTTGGAGGGCCCCAAGGGGCCCAATTCCCCCCAAATGAAGGAATCTTTAAAGATGTTCTCTAGAATCAGAAGTAATAGAGCTAAGATCATACTATGAGTTAGTACATTAATGACTGTAGTTTCAAGTTTGTTCATAGCACATTCAGGGGTGCCCCTCTTGGGGGCAGAGGGGAGGGATGGAGAGGTCCAAATGGGGCCTAAATTGTACATTTTCATCTTCTTCCTGAAAACCTCATGATGGATTTTCATCAAACTTAGCAGGAAGCATCCCTAGGGGGTTAGGATCTCAATTTATCAAAATGGGCACCATGCCCCACCCAGAGGGCCCCAGGGGGCCCCATCCCCCCAAATTAAGGAATCTTAAAAAAATGTGGGCCCTTATTGTACATTTTCATCTTCTACTTGAGAATGCCTGGTCAAATTTTGGTAGAGCTGTGAATAATTTAGATTAGTGACTGCGTGAAAGGTGAACTTGCGATACTCATTTGAGCACTAGACCCGCGGGTCTCTTGTTTCTCCATATCTTGGAAATGTAGTGGTTCAAGGTATCCTCATGGAACATAGTATATATGCATGTACTGACTGGCAGTGATTATCTAGGGAATTTTTGGTTCATGGGGTCAAAGGCCAGGGGTCAAAGGTCAAGGGCAACACTTCAAAATTTCACTATTTCCCTCATATGTTTATGCAATGCCTGCAGGATTGTTATTTTCTTTTTTTAACTTGGTGTATGCATGTATAACACAACAGAGATTCTCTGGGATTTTTTTTTTTTTGCCAAAAAGGTCAAAGGTCAAAAGGTGAAAGATCAAGTGAAAGTGCTGAACTTTACTTCTTCATCCATATCTTAAAAGTGGCTTAAGTTATCTTGAAACTTAGTACATACATGTATGTATGCATGTTCTGGCTGACAGTGATTCTCTTATAAATTTGAGGGTCAAAGGCCAGTTGAAAATGGTAACAATTTACTGTTCAATACAGAAATTGCACTTTTCTCTGTACCTTGAAAATTTCTTAATGCATAAACTTATTGAAGGGTCAAAGTCATGTAAGAGTCCTAAAATCCCCAAATACATGTGCTCCTATTCATCCATTTAAACCTAGGTCAAGAAAGGTGAACATTCAACACATTTGTGACAAACATGTCATTCTAATATTTAGCCAATTTTGTGAAAATGTAATCACACATTGTCCACATGTACTGTAGACCTTTCAGGAGAATCAATGCATTATGGCGGAGGCATACCAGTCGCTATAGTGACATTTCTAGTTCAGTATAAAAACAAACAAACCTCAGACTAAATAATAACTACAAGTGGATAGAGCAACCCAACAATTCTATTCAGTTTGTAAAGAAAAATTGATATTTACAGCATAAAGTTATTTGTATCATCTATCGGCCATTGCCACTCAAGAGAAATACTTTCTATTAGGTTGCATGTAATTTCTGATCTTTTATAATTTGTCGCCTGTTCTCTTTCTATATTTTATCTCCCAGTGGACAGTACACCTCCAGTGTTTACTTTCTGTCCAACCAATATACAGAGAAATGTTGGTCCTTTAGTCACGGGGCAAGCAGTAACCTGGCAGCAACCAACTGCGACCGATAATTCTGGCATTGTTCCCACAATCTCTGCGCCAAACTTTCCCAGTGGCACCTTCTTTTCAACAGGTTCTTCAACTACCATCGTGTACACTGCAACTGATGCGTATGGCAATCAACAGCAGTGTACATTCACAGTGACAGTGACCATGGGTAAGGATTTCCCCCCATTTTTTTTTTTTTTTTTTTTTGGGGGGGGGGGGGGCTTGTTGTTGTTCTTAACGATGCTGGTGCTTCTACAATTTTGATTTGTTTTGTTTTGTTTTGTTTTGTTTTCAATTCCTGGTCTACTGTGTTCCTTACAGTGTGACTACAGGCCTGTCTCATTCCTTTGAATGAAACCAATTCCGTGTGAAATATGTTATTCACCATATTAAAGGCTGCGGTTTCCAGGGGGCAATGGATTGAGTGCCACTCTCCTTATGTTTGCAACTTTAAAATGAATTCAAGTCCAGTTACAAGTTGCAAATGATTGACAAATTGTCCTACATCGATGTAAATAAGCACTGAATTGATCAGTGTTTTAGTAGTATTCATGATTAAGAAAAGAAAAAATCTTGACGCAAGAATTTTATGAATTTGAACAGTTAAAGTTATTCTGGTGAAAAGAATAAAATCTTACAACTACAATAGTAACCATTAGATCAAAAGTGAATGAAAAATTAGGGAAGTTATGAAATTATGGAGTTTTGCTTATTTCTGCAGTACATTTCTAGTATAGTTAATATGGATACGCAAATGAGGGACCTCATGGCGTCATTACCTTGCAATTTTTCATTGATCATGTGAAAAAAAAAATGATGAAAATTCATTGTTCATTCATTTGGCTTTAAAGATGAATTCCAGTCCTCCAGTTGACAGTCTGTCAAGAAGGAGGAAACTATTTTTTGGCACTATGATAATTTGATCAAAATCAGAGAAAAAATAAGGAGGTCATGATGTTTTTAAGTTCTGCTAGATTTTCAGGAGTCAGTTGTTGAACAATCAATAGGAATATGCAACATTTGAAGTGATGATGTCATCCTCTCACAAGTGGCCACATAGTATGTCCAGTAAATCTTGAAATTTCCAGGTTTTCATTCGAGCGCAATTATGCTTCAGTCTCAAATCCCGATAAACCTGAAGTTATTCCACCTCGTATAACATCATGTTTTACATTTTCATAACAAAGACATTCATTTCTTCTTTCTTTTTTTGGAAAGATCAATGGACAATTACAAGATGGTGACATCATCAGCTCACTCATTAGCATATTTAATTCCACTGTATGAAAACTATTCTGTAGAAATTAGCAAAACATCACAATTTTAGAATTTCCCTAATTTGTGTCACAGAGCACATTATTTTCTTTCACGCATTTATATCAACTGTATTATGATTTTGAAAATTGAATCTAAAAAACATATCATCACTGGAATAACAAGACCTTGTATCTGAAATTTTGGTAAAAAATGACTTTTTAAAAATTAATGGTCAAATAATGGGTTAAGTGATGTCTTGTCCAGATCCTAACTGTCTTTAACAATACCCCCAAAATGAAGCCACCACGGCATGTTAAAGGAAAGGCTATCCCATTTGCTATAGTGCTTTGGCTGCCATATTTTTTTGGCTCTCCTGAACATTAGACAGTTTGCAAATACGAGGTCTTGTCGCCCCAGCGAAGATATGCAGGCCCATATTATGATTATGATTTCAGATATGAAGATGTGTACAGATATTTAATGTATTGCTACTGCTGTACTTCATGATATTGTTGTTTGTGGGGTTTTTTCTGAAGGAAAGGGACACTTTGGTTCTCACACCACATTTGCAATAATCAATGTCAAAATGATTAAAGGGAATCTCTCTCCTAAAATCTAAATTTGAGAGGTGTGAGAGCATGTTCTAAGAACTCTAGAGGAAATTCTATCCCATCACAAAAATGCCCAAAACTTAAGTATTAATTTTAATAAATCAGTACGCACTAGTGCGCGTTGCAATAGTAGCCAGATCATCAGTGTTTACACCAGTACAATAACCTACAATGTCAGTAAACTAAATTTCTGTGCAAAGATACACTTTAAATTCAATGTTTTCACATAAGCCATTAGTTAAAAAACTGAAATTCTCCACAGCATTCTCCATGGCACTCTATTTTTCTCTCTCTAAAAATTTTTCTGAATGTCAGTATTTTATACTGTCATCAGTGTTGATTTGGTAATCAGCGTTTGTCTCAAACAAAATATAACTTACAATGTAATGCAGGAACTGAGGTGAAAGGTGGGGGGAGGGACATGGGGCTGCAGCCCCCTCCCAAAGTTATTATTGTATTATTATTGCTTGTTAAAAGAAAAGAAAATATCTTTAAAAAGGGGAAAAATCACAACAAGCATGTATTTCCTCTTCTTCTTGTATAAAGGGGGGGGGGGGGGGGGACATTGACCTCGATTTCCATCGGCCCTTCCACCCTCAAAAAATGTCCCGTGGCCCATGCAGTGGGTTAGAATGATATATGTGTAAATGGTCAAGTAAACACCACTTAGGGATCATATAGATTTCGTGGGCACCTAACTTCCAGGTTTCTAACTTTCTTGATGAGATAATGAAAATTTCTCATGAAATATGAAAAATCATGATATTCCAAGAGGGAGTAATTTTTTGCCAGATATCAAGAAACCACTTATGAAATAGTACAGAGCACACCATTCTAAGAGGAATTCAAAGTTTTGATGAAAATCAATATTGGAATCACTGAGATATCCAGAAAAAAAAAACAACAACAAAGTAAAACATTCCAATTGTAATAAAAGTTGGGTTCCACCTTTTATTAGGATTATTCTTTTTTTTTTATAACTCAGCCGTTTCATAACTAATTTTCATCAAATAAACATTGAATTACTCTGGGAATTACATGTTTTTTCATATTCCATGTGAGGTTTCTCATTATCTCACCAAAAATGTTAGAAACCTGAAATTTTGGTCTCAACCAAAACTATACAATCCCTTTAATAACAACTTTGTACTGTGTTTTGTTCTTTCTAACAGTAGGTTTCACTGTATAGAGTGTCGATGAAATATGTGACTTGTCATTGAGTTGAGTCTGTTGTTAATCATTCTTGTCTGCAGTGGATACTACTATACCTACTGTAGACTGTCCAGCCGATACAACAGTTGGCATTGAGTTAGGTCTCACATCTACTGCAGTATTTTTTGCGGCTCCAACGGCGACAGACGACTCAAACGTAGTCAGCATAGCCTTTCAAAGTCACAGTCCAGGCAATACTTTTCCAGTTGGCTCAACGCAAGTGACATACATTTTTCAAGATCCAAGTGGAAACCAAGCTACTTGTATGTTTGAAGTTACTGTTTTCACAGGTAAGTGTTATGAATGAAATAATGTTTCATTACCAAATCGTGATTAATTCTTTTATCTTGTTACCACCAGCTGCCATTAAGCTTGCTATACATAAACAGGGTCCAATGGTTTGCTTGTTTTTAAGAAACCTGATGGCTTTTATAAGTAGTAGTTTGACATCAGAAACATTTCAGGTTTACGAAATTATGTGAATCCTGAATTTTAAAACAAAGCTTTGTGTTAAAATGCCATTGTGTGCCATCTCATGTATATTTTACTCCATCTTTAATAATCTGTAGCATAAAAGTTGAATTTCCATTAAATTTCATGCATCAAACTGCATGTAGTCAGGCTTTCATATCTTTCTTTTTTTCAATTCATTTGGTCAAAGAAATCAGATTTAAGGGTTTTGAGGTTGCTTTTTTTAAAATTACATTTGCATTTTTAATTAATCAGTGTTATAATATGTTTTGTAGGGTGCGTGGAATAAAATTCAATTTTCGATTGAGCCTCAATCTGATCTATACATTTGCATTTTTTATCAATCAGTGTTATGATATGTTTTGTAGGATGCATAGAATAGAATTCATTTTTCAATTGATCCTCTATGAGCAAACGCTAAAAAAAAATTCATTTAATTTGTTTGAAAAGTTCAAAGTCAGTTATTTTATCCTGTATGGGGCCCTATACAGTAGTCCACGAGTGCCTTCAATAGGCTTTTGTGTTGAGTAAGCTGATAGGAATCATGACTATAAAATTGCTTTTCCAATGGAAGTAGTACACAGCAGAGATGCCCAGAACACCAAAGCCAGTTATTTTGGCTTATTTCGTCCCGTTTTGTGAAGAGAGCATTTTGACAGAAGTCATGGATTCATACAGACAAATCATTGTTAGAACATATTTTACTTTCATATAGGTGTATATCAACACAAGCAGATGTGGCAGTACCGTTCCCTGCTTGTCTTTTTTTTTTCAAAGATTTAGTCATCAAAATCATACCATGAAGAGTAATAATAATGTCACAATAGAGGAATGCATTAAATGCCAATTGCCTTGATTTTAATTCATAGCCCTGACTGAGGCGGAGGCCCCCAAAAATTTGGATATTGAATTAAAATCAAGGGGCAATTGGCATTTAATGCATTCCTCTATTGTGACATTATTACTGCTATTTCTAGTACTGCCAATATGCAGAGCAATTACAATGTTTTATCCCATGAAGAGTGTTATACATAGTAGAAAAAGTCAAGAAAAAAATCAATGAATATGACTGTACATCGGAGCCACGCAACAGCATTGTCAATCTATAATTATCCATATCAAATTTTTCCCCACAGCATGTTCATATTCAGTGTTAATAGCATTTGATATACTATGCTATAAATCGTATGCATGGACCACACTTACACATATTGTCAGCTACCTTTCGGCTATGCTCAGATTCTATCGTTCCTCTCCTTTATAAGTCCACACAGATAATTTAACACACATTTGATATACAGCTTGCAGGATGTGGGTTCCAAAAATATAATATAGGCTTTTAGTACAGTATATCAATGTCAAAAGTGACGTAACATGCAAAAATATCAAGAATAGTAGGCCATATAAAGTTTACGGAATGTACGAAGTATTGTGTAATGTTTGTGATTAAACTTATGGATTAAACTTAGGGTATCAATGCTTAGAAAAGTAGCAAGTTGATCATACTAATGAAGTCATTTGAAGTCATTTGATATATCACATCCTCAATGATTTTCATGTAGATATTCATGTAGATATTTGAAGAGATATTGACACATTAAAAATGGGTAAAATGAGCATTGTTTTCTGAATTTCTTTCAGTGGACACAACACCGCCAGTTCCAACTTGTCCAGCAGATATAACCAGAACTATTGAGCTGGGTCAAACATCCATCGTAGTGACATGGACTGAGCCAACTGCTACTGATATCTCTGGTGTGGTCAATATCGTGTCACGTACCAGTAATTCTGGTGATAGCTTTTCTCCTGGAACAACTGATGTGATCTACACTTTTGCTGACGGCAGCGGAAACACTGCCACCTGCACGTTCACAATTACAGTACAGACACGTATGTATTCATTAATTTTCCTGAACTTCCCATCACATGTGAAAACACTTTCTGTTCATGTTATAGCTGATCCTGACGATACTGATGCCAGAATGAACCCTGACTTTATATACTTTATTACTGTGCCATACTTGTCTTAAAATGAAAGAAGATAAGTATTGAAAATTCTGATTGTACAGTGAATCCTCATCCACACGTGTCTACTAGGGTATTGTTCATTCAGGGATCACTCTCAGGTCAGCTAGATAGCCACTGAGCATTTGGCTGTTCAGTTGGGCCTCCAAGATGAGGTGGGGAAGACCGTTTGTTGAATTTTCTGTTGCAAAATTTTGTGGATCAAATTACTCCCTCAATGTTTTGTATCTCTGGATTGTATGACGTACTGTAAAAGTGGATATTTTCGCGCGACTAATTTTTCGCGCTCGGCCGGGCAGGAAGAGTTTCGTGTGTGTTTAAATCCGCGGAATCAAGACAACCACTACTGGGACATGCGGCAGGTAAAAATATTCGTGTGCTTTTATTTTTGCGCTCGGTTCTGGTTGCACAAAATGCGTGAAAATTTCAGCACCACGAAAATTTCCACTTTTACAGTAAGTTTGGGCATGTGTGACTGTATCATAGGTAGATGTGCTAGAAACTTAATTTCATCACTATTGAGTAACTGCATTACCAACCTGGTAACTGCAACTTTTCCTGAAAATTAATGATAATGTTGTGGAGCGAACTTCTCTAACCCTCAGTTCTTAAACAATTCAATTGAAATTTGGTCCATGTGGTCAATGAAATGTGTAGTTGTGCAAGACAGTACAGACACATATGATTTTATCACTTACTTATTTTGTATACTCATATTTGATTATTATAAGTTATTTCCATTTACTTGAACATTCCTCATAGAAATTTTGGAATGGTGCCATTTTTTCCAGTTCAAAATGTGTTTCCTTGAAATGAAAAAATATTATGTATATTATATATAGCTGTCAAGTTGGCGGACAGAATTGTAACTTGTGTTGTATGTTTTCATACTGAAAATTAGAAATCTCCAGTGAGTAAGTTTTCCCAACTAGTCATTATAGCCTGTAAACTCTGACCTGATATCCCACATTCCTTTGCATCACTTCCTGTTATTGATTTCATGTGGATTTGTATTCATTGCGCTTCGAAGGATTACAGTAGGCTGCTGACAGAATAGGTCTACATCTATGTAAGATCATAACACTTGCTGTATGTGTACGTATAGACCTACTTTACTCTAGCCCCACTCATAGAGTCTATGAGTTAATATACCATGCACACTAGTCTGCAGAGTGGAGATCTTTGAGTTATTATTTGCTATTTCTTCATATTTGTCTGCATTAAACCATATGAGTTATAACCATCAGGAAACTTACATTATGAAAATTTCAAAATTGATAGTTGTTTTCCTGCATAAGGGCTATGGATATGTTTCATTAGTGGTTTCTTTTAAATGAGCAATGTGATTATTCATATGTAAATCTGTAAATCATGTGAAATACTCAAATTATATGTTGTCACATAACTCATGACCTGTGACACTGATTTGCATCTTATCTGAAAGACCATTTCTTTATCTTTCAGCTGATATTTAGTTTTCCATAATTTTCTTTTCGTAAGTGTGGGTAACGTCACCTTGAATTTGACACGGCACAGTTTAGTGAACATATGTGAAATAGTCTCCCGCAGTAGCCTATTTAACAGTCTTTAAACTGCATTACACAGCCGGCGGATATGGGTTAAGCTGACACTTTCATTTGGGAAATCATGAAAGCATAAAGAGGGAGTTTATATTATCCTATCCCCCCCCCCCCCCCCCACACACACACACACAGACAAATAAATAAATAGAAAATGGAATGCCCATAATATCACTGGGGTGACATGCCTCATATCACAAGTTTTGGTGAAAATTATGATATTCATTGATATTCAGAAAATTAATAAAATCATGTCCTGTCTAAATCCTCTTGCTGTTTAATCCCCAAAATGAAGCCATCATGGCATGTCAAAGGAAAGGCCATCCCATCTAATAAAGTGCTTTGACTGCCAATTTTTTTTTTTTTTTTTTGTTCTCCTGAACATTTGATATTTTGTAAATACGAGGTCTAATCGCCCCAGTGACGAAAGTGTCACATGTCATCTTTGCTTTGTACATGGTGAAATGTGTCAGGTGTGATTGAATATGAAATTGGTACATGCCTGATCAATAGTTGTAGATAAGCCTTAGTTGTAAGTACTGATGACATGGCCCCTATGTACAAATGGTACCTTGCATATGCATATATATGAATGTTAGATTATATTGTGATATAAAGCAGGAAAGATAACTGGTTTCATATATTGTATCCTTTCAGAGGATACAACAGGACCTGTGGTGACTTGTCCACCGAATATTGTCCGCACTGTTGAGCTGGGTGTAACATCCACTGCAGTGACGTGGAGCCTGCCAACTGCTACTGATACATCTGGTGTGGCCGTTTTTCAATCATCCACCCATTCCCCTGGAAGTACTTTCAACACTGGAGTAACTGATGTGACATACGTCTATGCTGATGGTCTCGGAAACACTGGCAGCTGCACCTTCAGAGTTACAGTACAGACACGTATGATTTCATTGCTTACATATTTTGTATACTCATCTTTGATTATTGTAAGTTATTTCCATTTACTTCAACATTGCTCATAGAAATTTTAGAATGGTGCCATTTTTTCCAGTTCAGATTGTGTTTTCTTAAAATGAAAAAATGTTATGTATATTAGATATAGCTGTCAAGTTGTTTTGTATGTTTTCATATTGAAAATTAGAAATCTCCAGCAAGTAAGTTTTCCCAACTAGTCATGTATCTCAAATGATCTGAGAACCAGTGAGTTTAGCTCTTTCTTACTACACCACCTGACATTGCTTTATATTTGAGAAAACCTACAAGGATATAGAGGGAGATTCTACAATGTATATCATATGGAATTCAAATAAACAAAAGGAATGTGCACTATTGTCACATGTCATCTTTGATTTGTACATGTACATGCAAAATGTATCAGGTATCAGTAAGGGAGGTATACAAAATGACTATCAACCATGATCTGTATAGTTACCATTATCTGATAACAATCTGCTATAACACACACAATTATCAACTGAATAACATGTAGTTATTAATGTACATTCTCATTTCCAAGTCTCTCTTTTTCACGGTGAAACATATGCTACACCTTGGAAGTAGATCTACAAACTAAGGCACTTGTCAGAATGTGATGTATTGTTTAACAAGAAGGACAGGCTAAGTGTTGTTGTTGTTTTTTTTTGTATTCTTTCAGTTGATTCAATATCACCAGTTGGAGAATCTCCAAGAACTATATTCACCTCATGGTGAAAATGCAAATACATTTCACATACAGTAGTGGTAGATGAATTGTGAGCCCTTATGAGTTCTGTATTTTGAGGTTGAATCTGTCTCAGCTGAAAAGAGACCCATTGTGTCCAGCTCTATCTTAATACATAAACTGACATTATCAACCCATATCCGCCGATCTACTGGATATCCCGTACCTCGCCCAAATGCTGTGAATGGTGATTTACACAGCTTGCTGACAAAATAGGTCTACATCTGGTCCATTCTCCCAAAAAGTGTGCAAAACTGTGATTTTCGTGTCGCCAGCATGTTCATACAGTTTAAACTGATATTTTGCTCCTCAGAAATCAATTTTTTAACTTAAATTCATGAGAGAGGTTAGACAGGTAAAATATATATCAATAAAGCTATTCGGACATCTGTAAATCATATGAAAATCCGAAAATCATATGATGTCACATCATGACAGATGACACTAATTTACATCCTATCTGAAAGACCATTTCTTTCTCTTTCAATTGATATATAGTTTTCAATAGTTTTCTTTTCGTAAGTGTCGGTGACATCACCTTGAATTTGACATGGCACAGTTTAGTGAACATATGTGAAATACATTGTTGTAACCTCCAGCAGCAGGCTATTAACAGTCTTTGAACTGCATTACACAACCAGCGGATGTCGGTTAAGCTGACCTTTTCATTTGGGAAATCATGAAAGCAGAGAGAGAGATTTCATATTATCCTATCCCCCCACACCCCCACCAAAAAAAAAAAAAAATGGAATGCCCATAATATCACTAGGGTGACATGCCTCAAATCACAAGTTTTGGTGAAAACTACATTATTTATGGATATTCAGAAATTCAATGAAATCATATCCTGTCCAAATTTTCTAGCTGTGTAATCCCCAAAAATGAAACCATCATGGCATGTCAAAGGAAAGACCATCCCACCTATTAAAGTGCTTTGACTGCCATATATATACATGGTGTATATATATATATACATGTATATATATTTTGAAACAAGAAAGGGAAAACTGACCAGAAACATTAACCTGACTTAATTATGTCAGGTTAATGTGTGTGTGTGTGGCACACATACACACACTATAGCTTCTGACCACACGAGCAAAGAGAGTTAAGGGTTTGGGACGAACACCGATCTAGGGCTTTCAATAGCTCAGTCGTTAGAGCACCGGTCTAGTAATCTGGAGGTCTCGGGTTCGAATCCCGATGAAAACCCATTTTCTTTGCTCAAAGTTTTCACTATCTATTATTTATTTCTGGTCAGTTTCCCATTCTTGTTTCAAAATATATTACAAAGAAAGCTTCATCGCTTCGGCGATCCCTCGCATTTATTCCAAAGTTGATTTACATCCTTTGGGTTTATGTCAGGTTAATGTGTGTGTGTGCGGCACACATACACCCACTATAGCTTCTGACCACATGAGCAAAGAGAGTTAAGGGTTTGGGACGAACACCGATTTAGGGCTTTCAATAGCTCAGTCGATAGAGCACCTGTCTAGTAATCTGGAGGTCTTCGGGTTCGAATCCCCATCAAAACCCATTTTCTTTGCTCAAACTTTTCACTATCTATTATTTACTTCTGGTCAGTTTCCCTTTCTTGTTTCAAAATATATTACAAAAAAAGCTGCATTGCTTCGGCAATCCCTCGCATTTATTCCAAAGTTGATTTACATCCTTTGGGTTTATGTCAGGTTAATGTGTGTGTGTGCGGCACACATACACTGTATACACACTATAGCTTCTGACCACACGAGCAAAGAGAGTTAAGGGTTTGGGACGAACACCGATCTAGGGCTTTCAATAGCTCAGTCGGTAGAGCACCGGTCTAGTAATCCGGAGGTCTCGGGTTCGAATCCTGATAAAAACCCATTTTCTTTGCTCAAAGTTTCACTATATATATATATATATATATATCTATATATATATATATATATATATATATATATATATATATATGTATGTATATAATCATTTTACATATTTTTTTTTTCTCCTGAACATTTGACATTTTGTAGGAATGAGGTCTTATCACCCATACGATGAAAGCGTCGCATGTCATATTTGCTGTGTACATGTGAAATGTGTCAGGTGTGATTCAACGAAATTGGTTCATGCCTGATCAATAGTTGCAGATATGCCTTTAATAGTCAGAAGTGCTGATGACATGGCTCCTATGTAAATGGTACTTTGCATGTGCTTAGATATGAATGTTAAATTTTATTGTAATATAAAGCAGGAAAGATAACTGGTTTCATATATTTTATCCTTTCAGAGGATACAACAGGACCTGTTGTGACTTGTCCACCGAATATAGTCAGCACTGTTGAGCTGGGTGTAACATCCCCTGCAGTGACGTGGACCCTGCCAACTGCTACTGATGTCTCTGGTGTGGCCGTTTTTCAATCATCCACCCATTCCCCTGGAAGTACTTTCAACATTGGAGTAACTGATGTGACATATGTCTATGCTGATGGTCTCGGAAACACTGGCAGCTGCACCTTCACAGTTACAGTACAGACACGTATGATTTCATTACTTACATATTTTGTATACTCATCTTTGATTATTATAAGTTATTTCCATTTACTTAACCATAGGTCATAGAAATTAAGAATGGTGCCATTTTTTCCAGTTGAAAATGTGTTTCCTTTGTTTCCTTAAAATGAAAGATATTATTAGATATAGCTGTCAAGTTGGTGGACAGATTTGTAAACTTGTGTTGTATGTTTTAGTACTGAAAATTAGAAATCTCCAGTGAGTACATTTTCCCAACTAGTCATGTATCGTAACTGAAACGAGAACCAGTGAGTTTAGCTCTTTCTTATCACACCAGCTGATATTGCTTTATATTTGAGAAAGCATGCAAGGATATAGAGATTTGGAATTCAAATAAACTAATGGAATGTGCATTATTGTCACATGTCGTCTTTGATTTGTACCTGTATGCAAAATGTATCAGGTATCAGGAAGGGAGGTATAAAAAAGGACTATCAACCATGATCTCTAGAGTTATCATTGTATGATAACAATCTGATATAACACACACAATTATCAACTGAATAACATGCAGTTATTAATGTACATTCTCATTTCCAAGTCTCTTATTTCACGGTGAAGCTTTTGCTACACCTTGGAAGTAGATCTACAAACTAAGGCACTTGTCAGAATGTGATGTAGTGTTTTAACAAGAAAGACAGGCTAAGTCTTATTTTGTATTCTTTCAGTTGATTCAAGAGCACCGGTGGGAGATTATCCAAGAACTATATTCACCTCATGGTGATAATGCAAATAAATTTCACATGGTTGTAGATGAATTATGAGCAACATTGAGTTCTGTATTTTGAGGTTGAATCTGTCTCAGCTGAAAAGAGACCCATTGTGTCCAGCTCTATCTTAATACACAAACTGACATCGTAAACCCATATACGCCGATTTACTGGATATCGTGTACTTCGCCCAAATGCTGTGAATGCCGATCTATGGGATAATCCGTAGCAGAAATTGCTTGGACGATGGTGTCATCTATAGCTCATTATAGCCTGTAAACTCTGACCTGATATCCCATATTCCCTTGCATCACTTCCTGTCATTGATTTCATTTGGATTTGTATTCACTTTGGATGTTAATACTAGACTGCTGACAGAATAGGTGTACATCTATGTGAGATCAAAGACTGCTATACGTGTACGTCATCTCGGCCTACTTTACTCTAGCCCCACCCATAGAGTCTATGAATTAGTATACCATGCACACAAGTCCTCAGAGTGCAGATCTTTGAGTTATTATTCGCTATTTCTTCATATTTGCAACCATTAAACCATATGAGTTACACCGGAAAGCTTACTTTATGAAGATTTCAAAATTGATACTGTAAAAGTGGAAATTTTCGCGGTGTTAAAATTTTCGCGCATTTCGCGCAACCAGAAACAAGCGCGAAAATAAAAGCACGCGAATGTTTTTGCTTGCCATATGTGCCTGTGCGTGATGTCTTGATTCCGCGGAATTAAAAACACGCGAAACTCTTCCGACCAGGCCAAGCGCGAAAAATTAGTCACGCGAAAATATTCACTTTTACAGTAGTTGTTTTCCTGCATAAGGGCTATGGATATGTTTCATTAGTGGTTTCTTTTAAATGAGCAATGTGATTATTCATATGTAAATCTGTAAATCATATGAAAATACTAAAATCCTATGATGTCACGTAACTCATGACATATGACACTAATTTACATCTTCAAATCTAAAAGACCATTTCTTTCTCTTTGGATTGATATATAGTTTTCCATACAAATGTAGTTTTCTTTTCATAAGTGTTGGTGACTGACATCACCTTGAATTTGACACGGCACAGTTTAGTGAACATGCGTGAAATAGCCTCTAGCAGCAGGCTATCAACAGTCTTTAAAATGCATTCAATACCCAACCGGCAGATATGTGTTAAGCTGACCTTTTCATTTGGGAAATCATGAAAGCATATAATAGAGGGATTTTACGTTATCCTATCGTTCTCCCCCCCCCCCCCCCCCCCCCCCCACAAAAAAAAAATGGAATGCCCATAATATTTGCTGCTGTGACATGCCTCATATCACAAGTTTTGGTGAAAATTATGTTATTTATTAATATCCAGAAAATCAATAAAGTCATGCCCTGTCCATATCCTCTAGCTGTGTAATCCCCTAAAATGAAGCCATCAAGGCATGTCAAAGGAAAGGTTATCCCATCTAATAAAGTGCTTTGACAGCCATATTTTTTTTTTTAGTTTTCGCTCTCCTGAACATTGGACATATTGTAGATACAAGGTCTTATCGCCCATACGACAAAAGTGTCACATGTCATCTTTGCCGTGTACATGTCAAATGTGTCAGGTGTGATTCAATGAAATTAAAACATGCCTGATCAATAGTTGCAGATATGCCTTTTAATAGTCGTAAGTGCTGATGATATGGCCCCTATGTAAATGTTATTTTGCATATGCATATTATATATGAATGTTAAATTATATTGTTATATATTCAAAGCAGGAAAGATAACTGGCTTCATATATATTGTATCCTTTCAGAGGATACAACAGGACCTGTGGTGACTTGTCCACCGAATATTGTCAGCACTGTTGAGCTGGGTGTAACATCCACTGCAGTGACATGGACCCTGCCAACTGCTACTGATGTCTCTGGTGTGGCAGTTTTTCAATCATCCACCCATTCCCCTGGAAGTACTTTCAACGTTGGAGTAACTGATGTGACATACGTCTATGCTGATGGTCTCGGAAACACTGGCAGCTGCACCTTCACAGTTACAGTACAGACACGTATGATATCATTACTTACAAATTTGGTATACTCATCTTTGATTATTATAAGTTATTTCCATTTACTTAAACATAGATCATTGAAATTTTAGAATGGTGCCATTTTTTCCAGTTGAAAATGTGTTTCCTTAAAATGAAAAGTACTATTAGATATAGCTGTCAAGTTGGTGGACAAACTTGTCACTTGTGTTCTATGTTTTAGTACTGAAAATTAGAAATATCCAGCGAGTACATTTTCCCAACTAGTCATGTATCTCAACTGACGCGAGAACCAGTGAGTTTAGCTCTTTCTTACTACACCAGCTGACATTGCTTTAGATTTGAGAAAGCATGCAAGGATAGAAAGGGAGATTTGGAATTCATATAAACAAAAGGAATGTTGATTATTGTCACATGTCGTCTTTGATTTGTACATGTACATGAAAAAATGTATCAGGTATCAGGAAGGGAGGTATAAAAAAGGACTATCAACCATGATCTCTAGAATATCTGATAACAATCTGCTATAACACACACAATTATCAACTGAATAAACATGCAGTTATTAATGTACATTCTCATTTTACAGTCTCTTATTTCACAGTGAAACATATGCTACACCTTGGAAGTACATTGTGTAGATCTACAAACTAAGGCACTTGTCAGAATGTGATGTACTTTTTAACAAGAAAGACAGGCTAAGTCTTATTTTGTATTCTTTCAGTTGATTCAACAGCACCGATGGGAGATTATCCAAGAACTATATTCACCTCATGGTGATAATGCAAATAAATTTCACATGGTTGTAGATGAATTATGAGCAATTATGAGTTCTGTATTTTGAGGTTGAATCTGTCTCAGCTGAAAAGAGACCCATTGTGTCCAGCTCTATCTTAATACACAAACTGACATCGTAAATCCATATACGCCGATTTACTGGATATCCTGTACTTCGCCCAAATGCTGTGAATGCAGATCTACATATGGGATAATCCGTAGCAGAAATTGCTTGGACGATGGTGTCATCTATAGCTCATTATAGCCTGTAACACTCTGACCTGATATCCCATATTCCCTTGCATCACTTCCTGTCACTGATTTCATTTGGATTTGTATTCACTTTGGATGTTAATACTAGACTGCTGACAGAATAGGTGTACATCTATGTGAGATCAAAGACTGCTATACGTGTACGTCATCTCGGCCTACTTTACTCTAGCCCCACCCATAGAGTCTATGAATTAGTATACCATGCACACTAGTCCTCAGAGTGCAGATCTTTGAGTTATTATTCGCTATTTCTTCATATTTGCAACCATTAAACCATATGAGCTACACTGGAAAGCTTACTTTATGAAGATTTCAAAATTGATAGTTGTTTTCCTGCATAAGGGCTATGGATATGTTTCATTAGTTGTTTCTTTTAAATGAGCAGTGTGATTATCATATGTAAATCTGTAAATCATATGAAAATACTAAAATCCTATGATGTCACATAACTCATGACATATGACACTAATTTACATCTTCAAATCTAAAAGACCATTTCTTTCTCTTTGGATTGATATATAGTTTTCCATACAAATGTAGTTTTCTTTTCATAAGTGTTGGTGACAACACATTGAATTTGACACGGCACAGTTTAGTGAACATCTGTAAAATACCCTCCAGCAGCAGACTATTAACAGTCTTTAAAATGCATTACACAACCGGCGGGTATGGGTTAAGCTGACCTTTTCATTTGGGAAATCATGAAAGCATATAATAGAGGGATTTTACATTATCCTATCGTTCCCCCCCCCCCCCCCCCCACAAAAAAAAAAGAAAATGGAATGCCCATAATATTGGTGCCGTGACATGCCTCATATCACAAGTTTTGGTGAAAATTATGTTATTTATTGATATTCAGAAGATCAGTAGAATCATGTCCTCTCCAAATCCTCTTGCTGTGTAATCCCCAAAATGAAGCCATCATGGCATGTCAAAGGAAAGGTCATCCCATCTAATAAAGTGCTTTGACTGCCATATTTTTTTTCTAGTTTTTGCTCTCCTGAACATTGGACATATTGTAGATACAAGGTCTTATCGCCCATACGACAAAAGTGTCACATGTCATCTTTGCCGTGTACATGTGAAATGTGTCAGGTGTGATTCAATGAAATTAAAACATGCCTGATCAATAGTTGCAGATATGCCTTAGTCGTAAGTGCTGATGATATGGCTCCTATGTAAATGGTATTTTGCATGTGCATATTATATATGAATGTTAGATTATATTGTAATATAAAGCAGGAAAGATAACTGGTTTCATATATACATTGTTTCCTTTCAGAGGATACAATAGGACCTGTGGTGACTTGTCCACCGAATATAGTCAGCACTGTTGAGCTGGGTGTAACATTTACTGCAGTGACATGGAATCTGCCAACTGCTACTGATACATCTGGTGTGGCCGTTTTTCAATCATCCACCCATTCCCCTGGAAGTACTTTCAACGTTGGAGTAACTGATGTGACATATGTCTATGCTGATGGTCTCGGAAACACTGGCAGCTGCACCTTCAGAGTTACAGTACAGACACGTATGATATCATTACTTACATATTTTGTGTATACTCATTTATTGTAAGCTATTTCCATTTACTTAAACATAGATCATTGAAATCTTAGAAGGGTGCCAATTGTTCTAGTCCAAAATGTGTTTCCCTAAAATGAAAAAATGTTTTCTGTATATCATTTATAGCTGTCTAGTTGGTGGAAAGAATTGTAACTTGTATTGTATGTTTTAATACTGAAAATTAGAAATCTCCAACAAGTAAGTTTTCCCAACTTGTCATGTATCTTTGAAACGAAAACCAGTGAATTTAGCTCTTTCTTACTACACCACCTGACATTGCTTTATATTTGAGAAAACATAGGATATAGAGGGAGATTTGGAATTCAATTAAACAAAAGGAATGTTAATTATTGTCACATGTCGTCTTTGATTTGTACATGTACATGCAAAATGTATCAGGTATCAGGAAGGGAGGTATAAAAAAGGACTATCAACCATGATCTCTAGAGTTATCAATATCCGATTACAATCTGATATGACACACACAATTATTGACTAAATAACATGGAGTTATTAATGGACATTCTCATTTCAAAGTCTCTTTTCGCACAGTGAAACATATGTACACTTTGGAAGTAGATCTACAAACTAGGGCACTAGTCAGAATGTAATGTACTGTTTTAACAAGAAAGACAGGCTAATTCTTATTTTGTATTCCATTCAGTTGATTCAACATCACCAGTGGGAGAATGTCCAAGAACTACGTATATTCACCTCATGGTGATAATGCAAATAATTTCACATAGTGGTAGATGAATTGTGAGCCCTTATGAGTTCTGTATTTTGAGGTTGAATGAGTCTCAGCTGAAAAGCGACCCATTGTGTTCATCTCTATCTTTAATACACAAACTGCCGTTATTAACCCATATCCGCCGATCTACTGGATATCCTGTACTTCGCCCAAAAGCTCTGAGCGGCAATCCACGGGATAATCCATAGCAGAAATGGCTTGAACGATGGTGTGATATACTTGGTAGCTCATTATAGTCTGTAAACTCTGACCTGATATCCCACATTCCTTTGCATTACTTCCTGTCATTGATTTCATTTGGATTTGTATTCATTGCACTTTGGAGGTTTGCAGTAGGCTGCTGACAGAAGACCGGTAGGTGTACCTCTATGTGAGATCGAAGACTGCTGTATGTGTACCTGTACATACTTTACTGTAGCCCCACCCACAGAGCCTCTGAGTTAATACACCATGCACACTATAGTCCGCTGAGTGGAATGCGTGAAATAGCCTCCAGCAGTAGCCTATTTAACAGTCTTTAAACTGCATTACACAACCGGCAGATATGGGTTAAGCTGACACTTTCCTTTGGGAAATCATGAAAACATAAAAAGGGATTTTACATTAGCCTACCCCCCCCCCCCACACACACACACACACACATAAATAAATAAAAAATGGAATGCCCTTAATATCACTGAGGTGACATGCCTTGTATCACAAGTTTTGGTGAAAATTATATTATTTATTGATATTCAGAAAATCAGTAAAATCATGTCCTGTCTAAATCCTCTAGCTGTGTAATCCACCAAAATGAAGCCATCATGGCATGTCAAAGAAAAGGCCATTCCATATAATAAAGTGCTTTGACTACAAATATTTTTTTTTTGTTCTTCCGAACATTTGACATTTTGTAGATACGAGGTCTTATTGCCCCTGCAACGAAGGTGTCACATGTCATTTCTGCTGTGTACATGTGATATGTGTCAGGTGTGATTGAATGAAATTGGTGCATGCCTGATCAATAGTTGCAGACAAGCCTTAGTCGTAAGTGCTGATGATACAGCCCCTATGTAAGTGGGACTTTGCATGTGCATATACATGTATATAATCATAATGTAATACAGTATAAAGCAGGAAGGATAACTGGTTTCATATATTGTCTCCTTTCAGAGGATACAACAGGACCTGTGGTGACTTGTCCACCGAATATAGTCAGCACTGTTGAGCTGGGTGTAACATTTACTGCAGTGACATGGACCCTGCCAACTGCTACTGATACATCTGGTGTGGCCGTTTTTCAATCATCCACCCATACCCCTGGAAGTACTTTCAACGTTGGAGTAACTGATGTGACATACATCTATGCTGATGGTAGCGGAAACACTGGCAGCTGCACCTTCACGGTTACAGTACAGACACGTATGATTTCATTACTTACATATTTTGTATACTCATCTTTGATTATTATAAGCTATTTCCAATTACTTAAACATAGATCATTGAAATCTTAGAAGGGTGCCAATTGTTCTAGTCCAAAATGTGTTTCCCTAAAATGAAAAAATGTTTTCTGTATATCATTTATAGCTGTCTAGTTGGTGGAAAGAATTGGAACTTGTGTTGTATGTTTTAATACTGAAAATTAGAAATCTCCAACAAGTAAGTTTTCCCAACTTGTCATGTATCTTTGAAACGAAAACCAGTGAATTTAGCTCTTTCTTACTACACCACCTGACATTGCTTTATATTTGAGAAAACATAGAAGGATATAGAGGGAGATTTGGGATTCAAATAAACAAAAGGAATGTTAATTATTGTCACAAGTCGTCTTTGATTTGTACATGTACATGCAAAATGTATCAGGTATCAGGAAGGGAGGTATAAAAAAGGACTATCAACCATGATCTCTAGAGTTATCAATATCCAATTACAATCTGATATACAGACACACACAATTATTGACTAAATGACTTGGAGTTATTAATGTACATTCTCATTTCAAAGTCTCTTTTCGCACAGTGAAACATATGTACACTTTGGAAGTAGATCTACAAACTAGGGCACTAGTCAGAATGTAATGTACTGTTTTAACAAGAAAGACAGGCTAATTCTTATTTTGTATTCCATTCAGTTGATTCAACATCACCAGTGGGAGAATGTCCAAGAACTACGTATATTCACCTCATGGTGATAATGCAAATAATTTCACATAGTGGTAGATGAATTGTGAGCCCTTATGAGTTCTGTATTTTGAGGTTGAATCGGTCTCAGCTGTAAAGCGACCCATTGTGTTCATCTCTATCTTAATACACAAACTGCCGTTATTAACCCATATCCGCCGATCTACTGGATATCCCGTACTTCGCCCAAATGCTCTGAGTGGCGATCTACGGGATAATCTGTAGAAGAAATGGCTTGGACGATGGTGTGATATACTTGGTACAATCGTAGCTCATTATAGCCTGTAAACTCTGACCTGATATCCCACATTCCTTAGCATTACTTCCTGTTATTGATTTCATTTGGATTTGAATTAATTGTACTTCGGAGGTTTGCAGTAGGCTGCTGACAGAGTAGGTGTACATCTATGTGAGATCGAACACTGCTGTATGTGTACCTGTACATACTTTACTGTAGCCCCACCCAAAGAGCCTCTGAATTAATACACCAAGCACACTATAGTCCGCAGAGTGGAATGCGTGAAATAGCCTCCAGCAGTAGCCTATTTAACAGTCTTTAAACTGCATTACACAACCGGCAGATATGGGTTAAGCTGACACTTTCCTTTGGGAAATCATGAAAACATAAAAAGGGATTTTACATTAGCCTACCCCCCCCCCCCCCCCACACACACACACACACACATAAATAAATAAAAAATGGAATGCCCTTAATATCACTGAGGTGACATGCCTTGTATCACAAGTTTTGGTGAAAATTATATTATTTAATGATATTCAGAAAATCAATAAAATCATGTCCTGTCTAAATCCTCTAGCTGTGTAATCCACCAAAATGAAGCCATCATGGCATGTCAAAGAAAAGGCCATTCCATATAATAAAGTGCTTTGACTACATATATATTTTTTTGTTCTTCTGAACATTTGACATTTTGTAGATACGTAGTCTTATATTGCCCCTGCAACGAAGGTGTCACATGTCATCTTTGCTGTGTACATGTGAAATGTGTCAGGTGTGATTGAATGAAATTGGTACATGCCTGATCAATAGTTGCAGATAAGCCTTAGTCGTAAGTGCTGATGATACGGCCCCTATTTAAGTGGGACTTTGCATGTGCATATACATGTATATGAATGTGTAATCATAATGTAATATAAAGCAGGAAAGATAACTGGTTTCATATATTGTATCCTTTCAGAGGATACAATAGGACCTGTGGTGACTTGTCCACCGAATATAGTCAGCACTGTTGAGCTGGGTGTAGCATCCACTGCAGTGACATGGAATCTGCCAACTGCTACTGATACATCTGGTGTGGCCGTTTTTCAATCATCCACCCATTCCCCTGGAATTATTTTCAACGTTGGAGTAACTGATGTGACATACATCTATGCTGATAGTAGCGGAAACACTGGCAGCTGCACCTTCACAGTTACAGTACAGACAGGTATGATTTCATTACTTACATATTTTGTATACTCATCTTTGATTATTATAAGCTATTTCCAATTACTTAAACATAGATCATTGAAATCTTAGAAGGGTGCCAATTGTTCCAGTCCAAATGCATTACCCTGAAATGAAAAAAATGTTTGATGTATATCATTTATAGCTCTCTAGTTGATGGAAAGAATTGTAACTTGTGTTGTATGTTTTAATACTGAAAATTAGAAATCTCCAACAAGTAAGTTTTCCAATTTATGTATGCGGTGTCCTTTTTTGTGACATTTGGTGGACACCGCGTAGCATAGTGACACATTGTGTGATTTTCTTGTAAAAGTAAAACTGTGGAAAGGAGAGTTAAAGGGATGCAGTCTTCATGATATTTTAAAAAAAATATGTTGTTGTTGGTACCTCCAATGAACTACTTTCATCAAAAACAAACTTTCAAATCACCAAATAAGCTCGTACATTTCGGTTAAAAAAGTATGACTCTGCAAACGAGCAAGTCTTGGCGGAGAGTCATACGTCATCGATGCACAACTCTTTCCAGCGGTGTTCTGCTCGTCATCCCTAGTTATTTATAAATACATGTTTACTATTTATTTTTATATTGATTGTATATATAAATAAGCTTGAAATATTTTGTTTGAAATAATAAAACCACATATTGTCACATTTTATGAAAAAATCAGATATGATCATTTTGAACACTTAAATTGGTTTTCTGAGGCACGGCTGTCAACTTGAGAGTAGGGTATCAATGACGTTGCACCTTTTGGCAGGCTCTTACACGATCGCTTGCAGGAATTATTTTTTAAAAATTGCGTACGGAGACAATGTTTGATGTCCACGCGTATAAATTGGTGAAAGGTTACTATATTTTTTACTCTTCTTAATTATCAGTACAGTGAAAATCTCAGGACTGCTTCCCTTTAAGATATTTAGCTATCTGACTAATCTAGTAATTATGCATATTATATCAAATTTTGGTCAAGCTAATTACATTGATTTGTCTTTTAGGACCAGATTTTAACTATCACGATGCTAAATGGACACGTCACGATGCTACAGGACACCGTTACATATCGTTTTATATAAATAACTTCATCAAAATTGAGTCTGAATGGCACAAAATTTCCAGGAAAATGTATGGTCTCAATACAAATGTAAAGCCTATAAACAATATATGTATAGCATAATTATAGTATTGAGTTATTCTAAAATGTCTCACTTTGTCCCCCAACTTCTTGGAATTACCCATATACATGTAAATGAATGTTTAATCATAGTGTAATATAAAGCAGGGAAGATAACTGGTTTCATATATTGTATCCTTTCAGAGGATACAATAGGACCTGTGGTGACTTGTCCACCGAATATAGTCAGCACTGTTGAGCTGGGTGTAGCATTCACTGCAGTGACATGGAATCTGCCAACTGCTACTGATACATCTGGTGTGGCAGTTATTCAATCATCCACCCATACCCCTGGAAGTACTTTCAACGTTGGAGTAACTGATGTGACATACATCTATGCTGATGGTAGCGGAAACACTGGCAGCTGCACCTTCACGGTTACAGTACAGACACGTATGATTTCATTACTTACATATTTTGTATACTCATCTTTGATTATTATAAGCTATTTCCAATTACTTAAACATAGATCATTGAAATCTTAGAAGGGTGCCAATTGTTCCAGTCCAAATGCATTACCCTGAAATGAAAAAAATGTTTGATGTATATCATTTATAGCTCTCTAGTTGGTGGAAAGAATTGTAACTTGTGTTGTATGTTTTGATACTGAAAATTAGAAATCTCCAACAAGTAAGTTTTCCAATTTATGTATGCGGTGTTCTTTTTTGTGACATTTGGTGGACACCGCATAGCATAGTGACACATTGTGTAATTTTCTTGTAAAAGTAAAACTGTGGAAAGGAGAGTTAAGATATTTAGCTATCTGACTAATCTAGTAATTATGCATATAATTATCAAATTTTGGTCAAGCTAATTGCATTAATTTGTCTTTTAGGACCAGATTTTAACTATCACGATGCTACATGGACAAGTCATAATGCTACAGGACACTGTTACATATCGTTTTAATAACTTTATCAAAATTGAGTCTGAATGGCACAAAATTTCCTGGAAAATGTATGGTCTCAATACAAATGTAAAGGCTATAAACAATATATGTGTAGCATGATTAGTATTGAGTTATTCAAAAATGTCACACTTTGTGCCCCAACTTCATGGAATTACCCATATACATGTATATGAATGTTTAATCATAGTGTAATATAAAGCAGGAAAGATAACTGGTTTCATATATTGTATCCTTTCAGAGGATACAATAGGACCTGTGGTGACTTGTCCACCGAATATAGTCAGCACTGTTGAGCTGGGTGTAGCATCCACTGCAGTGACGTGGAGCCTGCCAACTGCTTCTGATACATCTGGTGTGGCAGTTATTCAATCATCCACCCATACCCCTGGAAGTACTTTCAACGTTGGAGTAACTGATGTGACATACGTCTATGCTGATAGTAGCGGAAACACTGGCAGCTGCACCTTCACAGTGACAGTACAGACACGTATGATTTCATTACTTACATATTTTGTATACTCATCTTTGATTATTGTGAGTTCTTTCCATTTACTTAAACATAGATCATTGAAATCTTAGAAGGGTGCCAATTTTTCCAGTCCAAAATGTGTTTCCCTAAAGTGAAAAAATGTTTTATATAGCTCTCTAGTTGGTGGAAAGAATTGTAACTTGTGTTGTATGTTTTAATACTGAAAATTAGAAATCTCCAACAAGTAAGTTTTCCCAACTTGTCATGTATCTTTGAAACAAGAACCGGTGAATTTAGCTCTTTCTTACTACACCACCTGACATTGCTTTAGATTGGAGAAAACATGCAAGGATATACAAAACTAGTAGAGGGAGATTTGGAATTCAAATAAACAAAAGGAATGTTAATTATTGTCACATGTCATCTTTGATTTGTACATGACATGCAAAATGTATCAGGTATCAGGAAGGGAGGTATAAAAAAGGACTATCAACCATGATCTCTAGAGTTGTCATTATCTGATAACAATCTGCTATAACACACACAATTATTGACTAAATGATACGGAGTTATTAATGTACATTCTCATTTCAAAGTCTCTTTTTGCACAGTGGAATATATGTACACCTTGGAAGTAGATCTACAAACTAAGGCACTTGTCAGAATGTGATGTACTGTTTTAACAAGAAAGACAGGCTAATTCTTATTTTGTATTCCATTCAGTTGATTCAACATCACCAGTGGGAGAATGTTCAAGAACTATATTCACCTCATGGTGATAATGCAAATAATTTCACACAGTGGTAGATGAATTGTGAGCCCTTATGAGGTCTATATTTTGAGGTTGAATGAGTCTCAGCTGAAAAGCAACCCATTGTGTTTGTCTCTATCTTAATACGCAAACTGCCATTATTAACCCATATCCGCCGATCTACTGGATATCCCGTACTTCGCCCAAATGCTCTGAGCGGCAATCCACTGGATAATCTGTAGCAGAAATGGCTTGAACGATGGTGTGATATACTTGGTAGCTCATTATAGCCTGTAAACTCTGACCTGATATCCCACATTCCTTTGCATTACTTCCTGTCATTGATTTCATTTGGATTTGAATTAATTGTACTTCGGAGGTTTGCAGTAGGCTGCTGACAGAGTAGGTGTACATCTATGTGAGATCGAACACTGCTGTATGTGTACCTGTACATACTTTACTGTAGCCCCACCCACAGAGCCTCTGAGTTAGTGCACCATGCACACTATAGTCCGCTAAGTGGAATGCGTGAAATAGCCTCCAGCAGTAGCCTATTTAACAGTCTTTAAACTGCATTAGACAACCGGCAGATATGGGTTAAGCTGACACTTTCATTTGGGAAATCATGAAAGCATAAAGAGGGATTTTACCTTATCCTATCCTCCCCCCTCCCCCCCCCCAAAAAAAAAAAAATGGAATGCCCATAATATCACTGAGGTGACATGTTTGTATCACAAGTTTTGGTGAAAATTATGTTATTTATTGATATTCAGAAAATCAATAAAATCATGTCCTGTCCAAATCCTCTGGCTACATGTATGTAATCTGCCAAAATCAAGACATCATGGTACAATGTACAGTATGTCAAAGAAAAGGCCATTCCATATGATAAAGTGCTTTGACTACACATATTTTTTTTCGTTCTCCTGAACATTTGACATTTTGTAGATACGAGGTCTTATTGCCCATATGCGACGAAGGTGTCACATGTCATCTTTGTGTTTACATGTGAAATGTGTCAAGTGTGATTGAATGAAATTGGTACGTGCCTGATCAATAGTTGCAGATAAGCCGTAGTTTAAGTGCTGATGATCCGGCCCCTATGTAAATGGGACTTTCCATGTGGATATATATGAATGTTTAATTATAATGTAATATAAAGCAAGAAAGATAACTGGTTTCATATATTGCATCCTTTCAGAGGATACAATAGGACCTGTGGTGACTTGTCCACCGAATATTGTCAGCACTGTTGAGCTGGGTATAGCATCCACTGCAGTGACATGGTCTCTGCCAACTGCTACTGATACATCTGGTGTGACCGTTTTTCAATCATCCACCCATTCCCCTGGAAGTACTTTCAATGTTGGAGTAACTGATGTGACATACGTCTATGCTGATGGTAGCGGAAACACTGGCAGCTGCACCTTCACAGTTACAGTACAGACACGTATGATTTCATTACTTACATGTTTTGTATACTCATCTTTGATTATTGTAAGCTATTTCCATTTACTTAAACATACATGTAGATCATTGAAATCTAGAAGGGTGCCAATTTTTCCAGTTCAAAATGTGTTTCCTTAAAATGAAAAAAAAAATGTTATGTATATTATTGATAGCTGTCTAGTTGGTAGAAAGAATTGTAACTTGTGTTTTATGTTGTAATACTGAAAATTAGAAATCTCCAACAAGTAAGTTTTCCCAGCTTGTCATGTGTCTTTGAAACAAGAGCCAGTTAATTAAGCTCTTTCTTACTACACCACCTGCATTGCTTTATATTTGAGAAAACATAGAAGGATATAGAGGGAGATTTGGAATTCAAATAAACAAAAGGAATGTTAATTATTGTCACATGTCGTTTTTGATTTGTACATGTACATGCAAAATGTATCAGGTATCAGGAAGGGAGGTATAAAAAAGGACTTTCAACCATGATCTCTAGAGTTATTATCTGATAACAATCTGATATAACCATGGGTGTATGCAATAGGGGGGGGGGTCAGGAGGGTCGTATGACCCCACCAAATTTTCAAAAGGTCCACTTTTTGTCAAAGACATTTTTGTTTTTTGAGGGCTTTTCACCCTATATACAACTGGAGAAAAAGTGAACAGGTGGTGTTCCAGCAAATTGTCGAAAACCTCATAAATTTTGTAACTTAGTTTTGATACCATACCTTATTTCTAAGCCGCACTGCCATGCCGAAAAGTTACTTTTGTATGCACCAAATGGCCCAATTTTAAGATATAGTATTCAAAAACTCCCTTCACTCATATCAAAAGTTTTGGTGAAAATTATGTTACTTATTGATATTCAGAAAATCAATAAAATCATGTCCTGTCCAAATCCTCTAGCTGTGTAATCCGCCAAAATGAAGACATATCATGTCATGTCAAAGAAAAGGCCATCCTAGATGATGAAGAGCTTTGACTGCCATATTTTTTATTTTATTTTTTTTTTTTGCTCAGCTGAACATTTGACATATTGTAGATGCAAAGTCTTATAGCCCCAGTGACGAAAGTGTCACATGTCATCTTTGCTGTGTACATCTGAAATGTGTCAGGTGTGATTGAATGAAATTGGTACATGCCTGATCAATAGTTGCAGATATGCCTTAGTCGTAAGTGCTGATGATACGGCCCCTATGTAAGTGGGACTTTGTACACTATGTGCATATACACTGTATATGAATGTTAGATTATATTGTAATATAAAGCAGGAAAGATAACTGGTTTCATATATTGTATACTTTCAGAGGATACAACAGGACCTGTGGTGACTTGTCCACCGAATATAGTCAGCACTGTTGAGCTGGGTGTAACATCCACTGCAGTGACATGGGCCCTGCCAACTGCTACTGATGTCTCTGGCGTGGCTGTTTTTCAATCATCCACCCATTCCCCTGGAAGTACTTTCAACGTTGGAGTAACTGATGTGACATATGTCTATGCTGATGGTCTCGGAAACACTGGCAGCTGCACCTTCACAGTTACAGTACAGACACGTATGATCTCATTACTTACATATTTTGAATACTCATCTTTGATTATTATAAGCTATTTCCATTTACTTCAACATTGATCATAGAAATTTTAGAATGATGCCATTTTTTTCCGGTTCAAAATGTGCTTCCTGAAAATGAAAAAAATATTATGTTCATTATATATAGCTGTCAAGTTGGTGGACAGTGTTGTATTAACTGGTGTTTTATATTCTAAATACTGAAAATTAGAAATCTCCAGCAAGTAAGTTTTCCCAACCAGTCATGTATTTTGACTGAAATGAGAACCATTGAGTTTAGCTCTTTCTTCCGACACCACCTGACATTGCTTCATATTTGAAAAAAATATGTAAAATATCAACCATGATCTATATAGTTATCATCATCTGATAACAATCTGATATAACACACACAATTATCAACTGAATAACATACAGTTATGAATGTATATGTATATTCTCATTTCAAAGTCTCTTTTTTCATAGTGAAACATATGCTACACCTTGGAAGTAGATCTACAAACTAGGGCACTTGTCAGAATGTGATGTACTGTTTTAACAAGAAAGACACACTTAGTCTTATCATGCCCCCACCCACACATAGTGTGTAGGGGGGGGGGGTATATAGGAATCACTCTGAGGTTGGGTGGCCGGTCGGTCGGTCGGTCGAGTGGGCAGTCGGGCGGTCGTCTGTTGCAAAATCTTGTGGATCGAACTCCTCTCTCACTTTTTGTGCAATTGACGCCAATACATCCCATACTTTGCCCAAATGCTTTGAACGCCAATCTAGGGGATTATCTGTAGCTGAAATGGCTTGGACGATGGTGTCATATAGCTCATTATAGCCTGTAAACTCTGACCTGATATCCCACATTCCTTTGCATCACTTCCTGTTATTGATTTCATTTGGATTTGTATTCACTTCGGAGGTTTACAGTAGGCTGCTGACAGAATAGGTCTACATCTATGTAAGATCGAACACTACTGTATGTGTACGTATAGGCCTACATATATGTACTTTACTCTAGCCCCACCAATGCGCGTAGAGTGTATGAGTTAATATACCATGCACACTAGTCCGCAGAGTGCAGATCTTTGAGTTATTATTCGCTATTTTTTCATATTTGTAAGCATTAAACCATATGAGTTTATACCATGGAAAAGCTATTATGAAGATTTCAAAATTGATAGGTTTCTTGCATAAAGGCTATGGATATTTTTGATTAGTAGTTTCTTTTAAATGAGCAATGTGATTATTCATATGTAAATCTGTAAATCGTATGAAAATACTAAAATCATGTGATATCATATAACTCATGACATATGACACTAATTGTGACGGTGCACCTCAAAACGAACATAAAGTCGCACACACTGATTTTGCGTGAGGACTGAAAATAAGTGAGATGGGTCAACCTAGCCGAACTTGACTTTTTCATATTTTCTGAAAGAGCGGGTCTTCTTTTACATTATGCTTAAATTTGGTATCATAAAACGGGCAGGAAAGTGTGTTTTTTTAGCAGTTTATCTCCAACATATTTGGTAGAATAGTGTGATTAGGTGTGTCTTTAGAATCCCTTTTTCATTTCTGAAAAACCTTGTCCACACTCTTCACTTTCAACTCTAATAACTTTTGTAAGGATAATGCTACTGCTTTGAAATTTGGCATTAATTATGGACCATCATTTTAAAGCTTAAAGTCTGCTCTTTCAGAATATCGTCTTAACTGAAAATTCATGTCTGGCGACTTTTTGTTTGTTTTGAGGTGCAGGGTCACAATTTACATCTTATCTGAAAGACCATTTATTTCTCTTTAGATTGATATATGGTTTTCCATAGGTTTTTTTTTTTTTTTTTTTCGTAAGTGTGAGTGACATCACCTTGAATTTGACATGGCACAATTTTATAGTGATCATGTGTGAAATACAGTGTAGCCTCAAGTAGCAGGCTATTAACAGTCTTAAAACTGCATTACACAACCGGCGGATGTCGGTTAAGCTGACTTTTTCATTTTGGAAATCATGAAAGCAGAAAGATAGATTTTACCTTATCCTATCCCCCCCCCCCCCCCATGCACACACACACCCAAAAAAAAAAAAATGGAATACCCATGATATCACTGCAGTGACATGCCTCGTATCTCAAATTTTGGTGAAAATTATATTATTTATTGATATTCAGAAAATCAATAAAATCATGTCCTGTCCAAATCCTCTAGCTGTGTAATCTGCCAAAATGAAGACATCGTGGCATGTCAAAGAAAAGGACATTCCATATGATTTGACTGCGTATATATATATATTTTTTTCTCCTGAATATTTGACATTTTGTAGATACGAGGTCTTATTGCCCCTGCAATGAATGTGGTCACATGTCATCTTTGCTTTGTACATGTGAAATGTGTCAGGTGTGATTCAATGAAATTGGTACATGCCTGATCAATAGTTGCAGATAAGCCTTAGTCGTAAGTGCTGATGACATGGCCCCTATGTAAATGGTACTTTGCAAGTGCTTAGATATGAATGTTAGATTATATTGTAATATAAAGCAGGAAAGATAACTGGTTTCATATATTGTATCCTTTCAGAGGATACAACAGGACCTGTGGTGACTTGTCCATCGAATATTGTCAGCACTGTTGAGCTGGGTGTAACAGCCACTGCAGTGACATGGGCCCTGCCAACTGCTACTGATGTCTCTGGCGTGGCTGTTTTTCAATCATCCACCCATTCCCCTGGAAGTACTTTCAACGTTGGAGTAACAGATGTCACATATGTCTATGCTGATGGTCTTGGAAACACTGGCAGCTGCACCTTCACAGTGACAGTACAGACACGTATGATTTCATTACTTACATATTTTATATACACATCTTTGATTATTATAAGCTATTTCCATTTACTTAAACATTGGTCATAGATATTTTAGAATGGTGCCATTTTTCTTTTTTAGTTCAAAATGTGTTTCCTTAAAATGGAAAAAAATGTTATGTATATCATATAAAGCTGTCAAGATGGTGGAAAGAATTGTTTCTTGCTTTGTACGTATTCATGCTGAAAATTTGAAATCTCCAGCGAGTACGGATGTAAGTTTTCCCAAGGAGTCATGTATCTTAACTGAAACGAGAACCAGTGAGTTTAGCTCTTTCCTACTACACCAGCTAACATTTCTTTATATTTGAGAAAACATGCAAGGATATAGAGGGAAATTTGGAATTCAAATATACAAATGAAATGTGTATTATTGTCACATGTCGTCTTTGATTGGTACATGTACATGCAAAATGTATGAGGTATCAGGAAGGGAGGTATAAAAAAGGACTATCAACCATGATCTCTAGAGTTAAAAAAGGACTATCAACCATGATCTCTAGAGTTATCATTGTATGATAACAATTTGATATAACACACACAATTATTGACTAGATGATACAGAGTTATTAATGTACATTCTCATTTCAAAGTCTCTTTTTGTCGCCACCGAACGAGTTCGAGCAGGGGACTATGAAACGGGCTTCGTACGTGTGTGTGTCCGTGTGTGTGTCCGTGTGTGTGTTCGTCCGTGTGTGATCAAAATGTTCAATTTGCTACTTCTCTGTCATTTATGAGCCAATTTTGATTCTGTTTGCTTTATATGATAGCACTACATGGGGGCTTTGAAACTTCTACACAGAATTTCAATTATGACCTTGACCTTGACCTTTTACCTATATTGTACATTTTGTACAAAATGCTACTCCTTCGCCATTTCTAACCCGATTTCAATTTCGTTTGCTTTATGTGATGGCACTAGGTGAGGGCTT
Organism: Diadema antillarum; assembly: GCF_040938485.1. Taxonomy (NCBI): domain Eukaryota; kingdom Metazoa; phylum Echinodermata; class Echinoidea; order Diadematoida; family Diadematidae; genus Diadema; species Diadema antillarum. Next base: position 1,424,803 of record NW_027271032.1, on the reverse strand, counting down.
CAAAACTTCAACACAGAATTTTGACCTTTGACTTCTTTGACCTTTGACCTTGATTTTAGACCTATATTGTACATTTTGCTACAAAATGCTACTCCTTCGCCATTTCTAACCCGCTTTCAATTGCGTTTGCTTTATGTGATGGCACTAGGTGAGAGTTTCGAAACCTGTACACAGAATTTTGACCTTTGACTTCTTTGACACTTGACCTTGATTTTTGACCTGTATTGTACATTTTGCTACAAAATGCTACTCCATCGCCATTTCTAACCCAGTTTCGATTCCGTTTGCTTTATGTGATGGCACTAGGTGAGGGCTTCAAAACTTCAACACAGAATTTTGACCTTTGACTTCTTTGACCTTTGACCTTGATTTTTGACCTATATTGTACATTGGCTACAAAATGCTACTTTTGCCATTTCTAACCTGATTTCGATTCCGTTTGCTTTATGTGATGGCACTAGGTGAGGGCTTCAAAAGTTCTGCACAGAATTTTGACCTTTGACTTCTTTGACCTTTGACCTTGATTTTTGACCTATATTGTACATTTTGCTACTAAATGCTACTTTCAGCGGGGACATATATTACGCACTGCATAATTTCTACTTTTCCTTGTTTCACATTGAGACATACAACTGTATGCTACACCTTATGATACACCATATACTAAACATATGGTACGTCTCGTCACTTGTCGGCATGTGATGTACTGTTTAAGAAGAAAGACAGGCTAATTCTTATTTTGTATTCTATTCAGTTGATTCAACATCACCAGTGGGAGAATCTCCAAGAACTATATTCTCCTCATGGTGATAATGCAAATAGTTTCACACAGTGGTAGATGAATTGTGAGCCCTTTTCTATGAGTTCTGTATTTTGAGGTTGAATCAGTCTCAGCTGAAAAGAGACCCATCGTGTTCAGCTCTATCTTAATACACAAACTGACATTATTAACTCATATCCACCGATCTACTGGATATCCCATCCTTCGCCCCAATGCTGTGAACGCCATCTAGGGGATAATCCGTAGCAGAAATGGCTTGGACGATGGTGTCATATAGCTCATTATAGCCTGTAAACTCTGACCTGATATCCCACATTCCTTTGCGTCACTTCCTGTTATTGATTTCATTTGGATTTGTATTCACTTCGGAGGTTTACAGTAGGCTGCTGACAGAATAGGTCTACATCTATGTGAGATTGAATACGTATACGTATAGGCCTACTTTATTGTAGCCCCACCCATAGAGTCTATGAGTTTATATACCATGCACACTAGTCCGCAGAGTGCAGATCTTTGAGCTATTATTTGCTATTTCAAATGGAACTCACCCCATGGTAGATATCTAAAACATTGCTAATAAAAAAACAGAAGGCTAGCACGGAATGTTTATCTCATGTGTGCTTAAAGTGACGAAAATAGACCAAGTGGTAAAGAATAAAAATATTTCCTTCTAGTAGGCTCTGTGTTGAGCAAAAAATCTGAGGATAAAATGTTTCTCTCGTAACAAGGACACACTCTTTATTTTGAATAAATCCAAATGTTTTATGTGTATACTTCATACATGAGAACTATTTTTTTTATAAATAAAAAAGTTTCTTATAAACTATAATTACTTTATTTACATAATTGTGAGATTTTTGCATGCCATTTTGCATTTTAGGGAGAGCTCGAGCGGTTTAATCAGTACTTCAATATGTCTTCATATGTATATTATTGAAGTTCTTCTTGTTTTGAAACGTAGACACTTAAATTCTGTATTGGGTTGCCTAGTTGAGAGGTTAAAAAAAAAATCAGGAAATGGGGGCCAATTTGGACGCCATCTTGGATTTCGGTAGGGCCTACTTTTTCCTTTTTTTTCACAAAGAAATTGTATTCATGTAAAGATTTAGGTACAAAATTAATGTCCCATACAATACATAAAGACAAATGATCCAAATTTTACAGGCAACTGAGAATCAACTGAATAATGTAAATGCGATTCCATTTGATATTAGATACAAAACCTTTAGTTTTCTCAGACAGATATTCATCTACTTTCTTCGCTTGCTTTAAAAATTGACAACCTGGTAAATTGGTTAAAATGTAATGATTTCTTTTCATTTCTTACAGAAAATGTAAAGTATTTTGCATACAAATAAACCACAACATTTTGGATTTACTGTAGAACCAAGTATAAAGGAATTTCTAGTAATTTGAGTTTCATTCTGTAACATAATTTCTTGTATTTGAGAAATAAACCTTTGGGTAACATCACATTCCCAAAATAGATGTGCAATTGTTTCTGTGGAGCTCAAAGAAAACGTACAGAGGTGTGTGTCAGATAGTCCCATTGTAAAAAGTAATTTGTTAACACCAATATTTCTATGCAGAATTTTATACTGAAAATAACGAAGTCTTTGATTCAGAGTAGATGTATAAGGAACATGATATATCTTAGTCCAATCTAGTTTTTTTTTTTAATATTTCTTCCCATTTCCTTTCTGATTTAGGTGGTTGAAATATTCCATCACCAATGTTTGGTGTATATATCGACGTATCTTAATTCTTTTGAACAAATTATATATCTTGTCTTCTTGTTGCGTCTTTATTTCATTATCATTTACTGATTTCTTTTCAATATATTTTTTTCCACTGTACAGGGATTGCGTGAATAACTGAAAAATAATCTAAAAATTGCAACAAGCACCGTATTTAGGCCCAAAACTGTTCAAAACTTTAAAAAGATGAACCATTATCGCCCAATAATTGTTTAATCTTTGATATGCCCCTTTGAAAAATTGTTTTCTTAGAATAGTCTCATTATTTATATGAATTAATGAATTAAAGCAGATTACCTGGTTTTTCACTTGCTCTACAGATAACTTAAGGGAAAGGTATATTCACACCAAGCCTTCACAATTCCACATATAAAACTGCTATAAATCAAATTGACTTTCTTTTCTGTTACGGCCATATTGCAATACCAAATTATATTGCCCCCTAAATTATCTAAATAATGATTTTAAAAAAAATTCCATTTTCCTCTATTTTGGTCATTCAATAATCTTTTCACCCAGGTGATTTTAAGTCCAGAAATTACAGATGAAAAATGAAACATCTTTATACCTCCCTGACAGTAATCTCTAATTATTGTGCACCGACTAATTTTACTAGGTTTATCATCCCAGATAAAATAAAATACTATTTGTTCTATTTTTTTATAAACTGTGCTGATGGAGAAGGTAATCCCTAAAGGAGAGAAATTAATTGAGAAATAAAGCCAAAGATTTTCATATAACAGTTATCCTGATGGGAGTTAAATGTCTTCTCAACCAAATGTTCAAAATCTCCAATAATTTCCTCTTTTTTTTAATAGGTATATAATTCAACTTTGAAGTTGTAGTGAATGTGATTCCGGGTACTAGTACCTTAAACGATCCACTAGAAAAACTAAAACCGGAGTTGCTTATGTATCTGGTGGATATGCTTTGTAATAGCCAAGAGCCACAATTTCACTCTTACTACAGTTCATTGCTAAACCTGAAAAAATTTAAATTGGTCCAATATTTGTAATAACCTAAATAGCGAAATTGGGTTTTTCAAAAAGAAAGTAGTGTCATCGGCATAAGTGCTAATAAGAATTTCGCGGCCACAGACATTGATACCTCTTACGTTATGATCATTTCTAACCCATATTGCAAGTTTTTCACTACATAAAATATACAGTAACAGACTTTAATAAAGGGCACCCTGGATGGACACCATGTTGTAAATGAAAAAATTCAGAAGCATGACTGTTATTTACAATGCAAGACATCATATCTGTGTATAATATTTCAATCCATGTTGTAAACTCTTGTCCAAAGTTAAAAAATGCAATGTTTGAAAAATAAAATTCCATTCTAATTTATCAAATGCTTTTTCAAAATAAGCCAAAAACATAAGCCCTGGAGTATTCTTCTTATTTGTATAATCAATCATTTCTAGTGTTAATCGAATATTTTCACTAATTTATCTCCCTGGAAGAAATCCAGTTTGTTCATGATTTATAATTACTGGCAAAACCTTTTTAAGGCGAAGAGTCAAACATTTCGGAAGAATTTTAGAATATGTATTTGAAATTGATATCGGTCGCCAATTCTTTGATAAATCTTTATTTTTTTTAGGAGTGAGATTTATAACACCTCTCCTTTGATCAAGTGCTAATTCCTTATGAACAAAAGAATAATGAAAACTATGAATCAAACAATGACCGAGGTCTTGAATAAAAAAACTATATAAAATTCAGAAGGAAAACCATCAGTTCCAGGGGTCTTATTATTGGGTATAGTTTTAAGTGCGTCAATACATTCCTGCAAAGAAATTGGGCATTCACCTTCACATTCTAATTGATATCATCTGATGATTTTGGAGTTAAATTATCTTAATTTAATGATGCAAATCCATTTAAATCAACAATGGGAGGGTTTTCAGTGGCATATAATTTTTCAAAAAATAATTTTTCAGCATTAAGTATATCTCTCATGGAATTGAAAAACATGCCATCCTCAGTAAATAAAGTTGTTATAATGTTTAAGCACTGGTTTCTTTTTCTTTTCTTTTAGGGCCTACTTGTGTGCGTCAGCCTCTCTTGATATGGTTTTTATTGAGTTCTTCAACCTTAAAAACACACACATTTCATTTTTGTATTTGGGTTATCTGGTTGAAAAGTTATAAGAATTTCTGGAAATAGCGGCCATTTTGGACGCCATCTTGGATTGCGGAAAATGCTCAAAGAGGATTTATGAGGACTTTTATAAAGTATGTTATTCTAGACATATTTCTGGAGCTATCCTGAAAAAAAATCAGCTTGTTACAAAAAATGTCCAGGTTTAGGCCTATTTTGACCTAGTGCTCTTGGACTACATGGCATGTCAAAGGAAAGGCCATCCCATCTAATAAAGTGCTTTGACTGCCATATTTCTTTTTTTTTTTTTTTTTGCTCTCCCGAACATTTGACATTTTATAGATACGAGGTCTTATCGCCCCAGCGACGAAAGTGTCACATGTCAACTTTGTTGTGTACATGTGAAATGTGTCAGGTGTGATTGAATGAAATTGGTACATGCCTGATCAATAGTTGCAGATATGCCTTAGTTGTATTGTAAGTGCTGCTTGATGACATATGGCCCCTATGTAAATGGTACTTTGCATGAGCTTATACATGAATGTTAGATTATATTGTTATATAAAGCAGGAATGATAACTGGTTTCATATATTGTCTCCTTTCAGAGGATACAACAGGACCTGTGGTGACTTGTCCACCGAATATTGTCAGGACTGTTGAGCTGGGTGTAACATCCACTGCAGTGACGTGGAGCCTGCCAACTGCTACTGATGTCTCTGGTGTGGCCGTTTTTCAATCATCCACCCATTCCCCTGGAAGTACTTTCAATGTTGGAGTAACTGATGTGACATATGTCTATGCTGATGGTCTTGGAAACACTGGCAGCTGCACCTTCACAGTTACAGTCCAAACACGTATGATTTCATGACTTATACTCATCTTTGATTATCATAAGCTAATTCCATTCTCTTAGACATTGATTTTCATGGAAATTTTTGAATGGTGCATTTTTCCAATTCAAAATGTAATTAGTTCATGAAAAAGATAGTGTGTATATTAATAGCCTTCAAGTTGGTGGACAGAATTGTAACAATCTGATATAAAATAAGTAATCATCAGATGAATAACACGCAGTTATTATGTACATTCTCATTTTAAAGTCTCTTCATTTCACAGTGAAGCATATGCTACACAATGGAAGTAGATTTACAAAGGCATTTGTCAGAATGTGATGTACTGTTTAAAAAGAAAGACAGGCTATAAAGTCTTATTTTGTGTTCTTTCAGTTGATTCAATATCACCAGTGGGAGAATGTCCAAGAATTATATTCACCTCATGGTGATAATGCCAATAAATTTCACATGATGGTGGTAGATGAATTGTGAGCCCTTTTGTATATGAGTTCTGTATTTTGAGGTTGAATCTGTCTCAGCTGAAAAGAGACCCATGCACTGTGTTCAGCTCTATCATAATACACAAACTGACATTATAAACCCATATCCGCCAATCTAGTGGATATCCTGTACTTCGCCCGAATGCTGTGAACGCCGATCTAGGGGATAATCCGTAGCAGAAATGGCTTGGACGATGGTGTCATATAGCTCATTATAGCCTGTAAACTCTGACCTGATATCCCACATTCTTTTGCATCACTTCCTGTTATTGATTTCATTTGGATTTGTATTCACTTCAGAGTTTTACAGTAGGCTGATGACAGAATAGGTCTACACGTACATCTATGTGAGATCGAACACTGTTGTACGTGTACGTATAGGCCTACTTTACTGTAGCCCCACCCATAGAGTTTATGAGTTTATATACTATGCACACTAGTCCGATGATCTTTGAGTTATTATTCACTATTTCTTCATATTTGTAAGCATTAAACTATATGAGTTTATATACCATCAGACAGCTTACATTATGAAGATTTCAAAATTGATAATTGTTTTCCTGCATAACGGCTATGGATATTTTTCATTATTGGTTTCTTTGAAATGAGCAATGTGATTATTCATATGTTTCTCTTTGTAAGTGTTGGTGACATCACCTTGAATTTGACATGGCATAGTTTAGTGAACATACGTGAAATATGACGCCTTCAGCAGCAGGCTATTAACAGCCTTTAAACTGCATTTTAATACACAACCGGCGGATATGGATTAAGCTGACCATTTCATTTGGGAAATCATGAAAGCATATAAAGAGGGATTTTACCTTATCCTATCCCCCCCCCCCCCACACACACACACACACACCCCAAAAAAAAATGGAATGCCTATAATATCACTGCGGTGACATGCCTCGTATCACAAGTTTTGGTGAAAATTTAATTATTTATTGATATTCAGAAAATCAATAAAATCATGTCCTGTCCATATCCTCTAGCTGTGTAATCTGCCAAAATGAAGACATCATGGCATTTCAAAGGAAAGGCCATCCCATCTAATAAAGTGCTTTGACTGCCATATTTTTTTTGAATTTATTATTTTTTTGTTTTGCTCCCTGAACCTTTGACATTTTGTAGATACGAGGTCTTATCCTCCAAGCGACGAAAGTGTCATGTGTCATCTTTGCTGTGTTGGGGAAATGTGGGAGAGTTGAGCCACTTTTTACATTTAGTGATAATGTTCAATAACTATACATAATTTATGGATTATTCATTCGCTGGTATATACTACAACTAGTCAGGAATAATATGATAGCCCAATAAGACACCTAGCACAAACAACTTGGGGATGACACTTCAACAAAAATATTTTGCAAAGTGGCTCAACTCTCCCTGGATGTGGTGAGAGTTGAGCCACGGGCTTGGGAGAGTTGAGCCATTATGCTATAGGCCCTACATATCATATTGACCCGTTGAGGATGGTTTGATTTTGCTACAACACACATTCCCCATAGACGCTTGCCCAAGTATTCTCGGGACTCGTCCTCAACGGGTTAAGAAGTTCAGGCTTATGAAGGAAAATGACTATGGAAACCTATAAAGGAAGGATGGTGTAATGGTAACAGGGGGCCGGGGCATCTGTTCGACTTACGGGTCATCGGAGGGATAATGTGGATGTTGTTGTGGTCCATCCACGATCACATATGATCAGGATTTCTAGATGCAACTGTAGTGGATTTGCGTGATAAGTCAACTGTTGGTGTAAGGAAGAAGAAACCGCAGGGCTTCACCCCTGGCGAGAACACCACATACCTTTCCAATATTCCTTACCTCATCTAATTGCAGACCCCTTTCTTTGACCAGAAAATGACACTCATTAAGCCTCTTGAAGGGAGGGTGGAGCCACTTGCGGGCTGAGCCACTGGAATGCAGGGTTTAGCCATGGCACAACTCTCCCTCATCACGTTGGCTCAACTCTCCCCACAGCTGCCATTTAAACTAACCCTCAAAGCCTACGAAAGTGACAGCACCAAACCTGCTGAAATTTGCTGAAAGAAACAAGTGATATACAGACTATCTGCTACTCTAACTAATTCACCATTATCCTCTACCATGGGTGTGAGAGAAAACCACATATCTGACAAGTGGATATTCACTTTTGGTGACCAAAAATTGTTTTTCCTTGACTATTTTGTCATGCTTCATCCAACATGGCTGCCAAGCTGCCTCATACACTGGTATATATAGTTAATCATAGGCATGAACAAGAAATGGCAGCAGCTGACTGCTGTCAGTCACTATGAAGATGTGAGGTGGCCTGGATCAACTCTCCCAGTGGCTCAACTCTCCCACACTTCCCCCTACATGTGAAATGTGTCAGGTGTGATTGAATGAAATTGGTACATGCCTGATCAATAGTTGTAGATAAGCCTTAGTCATAAGTGCTGATGGTATGGCCCCTAAGAAAATGGTAGTTTGCATGTGCATATATATGAATGTTAGATTATATTGTAATATAAAGCAGGAAAGATAACTGGTCTCATATATTTTTTTTTGCATCCTTTCAGAGGATACAACAGGACCTGTGGTAACTTGTCCACCAAATATAGTCAGCACTGTTGAGCTGGGTGTAACATCCACTGCAGTGACATGGACCCTGCCAACTGCTACTGATGTCTCTGGTGTGGCAGTTTTTCAATCATCCACCCATTCCCCTGGAATTACTTTCAATGTTGGAGTAACTGATGTGACATATGTCTATGCTGATGGTAGTGGAAACACTGGCAGCTGCACCTTCACAGTTACAGTCCAAACACGTATGATTTCATTACTTATACTCATCTTTGATTATTATATATATTCCATTCTCTTAAACATTGATTTTCATAGAAATTGTTTAATGGTGCATTTTTTCCAATTCAAAATGTATTTCCTTCATGAAAAAATAGTGTGTATATCAATAGCTGTCAAGTTGGTAGACAGAATTGTTACAATCTGATATAGAATACGTAATCATCAGATGAATATAACACGCAGTTATTATGTACATTCTCATTTCGAAGTCTCTTCGAAGTTCACAGCGAAGCATATGCTTCACCATGGAAGTAGATTTACAAAGGCACTTGTCAGAATGTGATGTACTGTTTTAAAAGAAAGACAGGCTTAGTCTTACGTGTATTTTGTATTCTTTCAGTTGATACAACAGCGGGATATTGTCCAGGAACTATTTTCTCCTCAAGGGGATTTAAGAATCATGCCAAGTTTTCATTTGTAGTCGAAATCAAGTCTCATTTTTTTTTAAATGCAAATACCTGGGTTAGCTGTCAAGTGTTTGATGAGGATTGCAATTTTTTCTTTTTCAGTTTCACTGAGAGGAAATTACAGCATATAAGTTTTTCTTAATCCCTCTCAACTGAAAAGAGATCCAATGGGTTTATCTCAATCTTGATACATAATCTGACCTGCTTTTATTTGAGAAACATTCAAGAAGAAAGAGGGAGTTTGTGTATATTGTATTAAAATCAAAGAAACAAGCAGAATGTACATTAGCATGATAACTTGTCTTCTTTGATAAGTGCATATAAGATGTGTCAACTTAGTCCGATGGAATCTGTGAGTGCCTGACATGTACATGTCATAGGTACGTGAACCTGGTAGCCTGTGCATTAAGTCTGTGGGGATTTCAGAACTCAGTATGGAATTGGTTAAAGGCATATAAATAGACCCGGTGGTTGTGGGGGCTCTGGTGGATGATACTGCCGATCACCGTTAGCATTGATATGAAGATTGTCGAAGTTGAGCTGTTATCAAGAGTAAAGTGCGTAGGTGTTGCTAGGTAACTTTGTCTTCATTGTCTTCTCTGTGCATCACACATTCTGTATAGTGATGCCAGGGTGCGTGCTTATGTGCTTCTCAGTATGATGTCACAAAAGAAGTTTGCCAAAGCTGTCATCATGAGCCGAATCATGAGCCGAACTGTGATCGGACCACTGACTACAGTGGATCAGACTTCTTCGGACCCATGGAAATGGGTCAAAGCGTAAGCGCTAAAGAGCATAGGTCTCTGTAGGAAACTTGTGCTGTGCGCCCGCGTATGCATTCGACCAAATCACTGGGTCCTTGTGCCTTTAATTGTAATTGATGAAATGACCCCATTTAAATGCCACCCTAAAAAGATGCTATTAGTTTACCTGAGCTGAAGGCTCTAGTAGCTATTACTGTGATTGCTCACCATCCGGCGTCTGTCGTGAGCTGTGATGTGTAAACTTGTTACAATTTTATCTTCTTCTTAAAATCCCATAGTGGATTTTCACCAAACTTGGCAGGTAGCTTCCCTAGGGGGATAGAATCCAAATTTGTTCAAAGGGATACCATGCCCCCCTTTCCAACCCCCCCCCCCCCCCCCCCCGACAGGTACTGAATGAGATCTTTATGATGATTTTAGAAAAATGCCATGTTTTTCATTCCAAATTGGCATTCCCTGAAATATGAAAATTAATAAATGCAAATTAACTGTCACGCTTGTGATGAGGATAATAACTTTTCTTTTTTCTACTGTATTTCAATAATAGGAATGTAGAAAAAATAAGTTTTCCTGGTTTTTATAAGTTTTAATCTACATATACCAACATACAAGTACCTCAACTGGAAAGAGACTCAATGTGTTCACGACAGGTCTTTAATACACAATCTGGTGACATGCAGAAATGTTATTTGAGAAAATATGCAAATGTAGAGAGGGAATTTTCACATTGCGTCAAAATCACTGAAACAAGTGGAATGCATATAATATAAGTGTCACATTTCTTCTTTGCTATTAAGTACATGTAAGATGTGTTAGGAGTGAATAGTTCACAGCCTGGCATTATCTTTTTTGTTTATTTATTTATTTATTTTTATTTGATGAGGAAATGTAAAATATTATTGAGGTAGATTACATATGATATAAAATTGAAAAGCAAAAGGAAAGTCCATTACAGTCACATGTCCTCTTTGGTCTCTTTGGTCTAATTGTTCTTCATCATACTCCTTTAAAAGCAGTCTAAAAACTCACCTGTTTAAGGCCTCCATTTGATGACTCATTACATGTATTTGATATTTGTATGTCCTTTATCTCCTTCACTTTCTATTCCTTCCGCGCCTAGAGCACTCTGCAAAGTGGATTTGGCGCTATATAAATCATATCAATTATTATTATTATTATCATGCATTAGAAATGTATCAGATATGAATCAATGGAATTTGTTTATGCTTGCTGTGTACAAGTCATTAATGTCTTAGGATTAGACCTAACTGTCCATGAAAATACTACTTTGAATACATTTCATATTTAAATCAAATGCAACATGAATGATACCACAGGTCCTATCCTTTATTTATTTATTTTTTTTTTTTAGAGGATACAACAGGAACGAATGTTATATGTCCAGAGAATATAGTCAGCACTGTTGAACTTGGTATAACATCCACTGCAGTGTCATGGGCTCTGCCAGTTGCCACTGATGGTACTTTGCATGTGCATATACATTATATATATATATATATATATATATATATATATATATATATATATATATATATATATATATATATATATATATGAATTTTAGATTTTATTGTAATATAAAGCAGGAAAGATACATTGTAACTGGTTTCATATATTGTATCCTTTCAGAGGATACAACAGGACCTGTGGTGACTTGTCCACCGAATATTGTCAGCACTGTTGAGCTGGGTGTAACATCCACTGCAGTGACGTGGACCCTGCCAACTGCTACTGATACATCTGGTGTGGCCGTTTTTCAATCATCCACCCATTCCCCTGGAAGTACTTTCAACGTTGGAGTAACTGATGTGACGTATGTCTATGCTGATGGTAGCGGAAACACTGGCAGCTGCACCTTCACAGTTACAGTCCAGACGCGTATGTATCAATGACTTTTACTTATCGTCAAATCATAAGAACCTAATTCTGTTTGCCCCCTTAGTGATCCTAATGGAAATTATAGAATGATGCCATTTTTTTTTTCTTCAGTGAATGTCATAGTCCGGCTTTCACGTGGGACAGTAAAACCACTACACTTTCACTCTCATGTAGGATATAACTGAATATGCTGAATTTATTTACAATTTCATAACAACAAAATCTGGATCAAAACTTGGAACACAACAACTTAGATAAAGACCGTGATAAAAACTTAATTCAGCTCTCCTGAGCTCCTGGGAGGTTCCACCTCTCAGTACTTGGCTACTACTGGAGCTCTCTCCTTGTGTGAACATTTTATCTTGTACAATTATATTTCTTTGCATTGTACTCTAAAACTCCATTACTTCATATAAACTCTGTAATATGAATCAACTATTATACACAGATGAATCATTGTTTACAAAACAATATTTATACAAACTTATGAACACACAACAAAAGAACTTAATTTTCATGATATATGTACATTTATTTGCACCTATGTATGACTACCCTGGGATTCATACATATTTATAGGGATGATGAATATTCATGTATTTCATATCACCACACAAATTTCAGGAGTTCTGTACCGATATAGGTGTAGAAATGAAGAGCACACTATATATTGCTTCCAGTAAACATGAATGCAACCCACAATTATATCTTCACCATGATAGAACCAACATTTTCTCTTTATGAGAGATAAAACACATTTGTCATTCTGTTACTTGTGCTCCTGGATGGCAAAATCAATCAACCATTCATGAAATTATCTTGTTAAGATTTGTGAAAAACATTCACATTACCACAACACAAAAGATAAGTGTCCCCCAATCCTTGATAATCATAACATGAATATGCCCAGACCAACACTTTTGAGATTTTCTCACAGGCATACTCTCTCTATGTATGTGTTGAAATCTTTACCGAAGTACATGTATGCACCAGTAGAGTGTACCATGTATAAAATGCAAAATTGTCGAAGCTTCCTACAATGGATGGGGGGGGGGGGGGGGGGGGGGGGGGGGTGGGGAGACTAGAGACACTCCCCTTTCACACCGTCCCCAATGCCACGCCCCCCCCCCCCCCCCCAACCACTGTCGCTTTGATTGGGGTTTAGTTACTGGCTTCCTCGCAGCGTCACACTCCCAAATTTCACTCAAGGTTGGCAGCTGTGCAGTTGATTGTCAGATTGATGCTGGTGCAACCTTCAACACATTCTGTTATTGGCAGTAGTGTAAAATGGAGAATTCTTGGCAACTGAACAGTCAGGCCAAGCAAAGCAAGGATTAGACCGTATGATATGCGCTCTGCTTGCAAATTGACTCAGTCAGTGGAGGCTACCTGTTTATGGCAGACAGCGGGAAGGAAAGATAAGATCGATTTTAAATTTCCTTACCACACAGGCTGCCATAGACTTACAGTTGAAATCAACTTTATAATCGATGTTAACTCTTCATAAAACAGGGTTCTGGATCTACAGTTAGCCGGAACAAATTAACCAGAATCAGTATTGTGAGGATCAGTGATGCCTCATCACTCCAATTACAGAAGAAAACACAGAGAGTTGTAGCTCTCCACAGTGCAGAGACTCCAACTGTCCCGCTTTCGACGGGAGATCTCCCGCCGAAAGCCCATTTTTGCAGAATCTCACGTTCTCCCGCTTGAAATTATTTCTTACTTAATTTCATTGTATTTTGAAAAATAAGCCTTAAATAGCGCGAGAAAGCATCTAGAACCCGAGACCGCAAAGGACTTTGCGCTTGTGGATGTGTGCAAGTTGGAGTCTCCCGTTTGCTAGGGGTTTCCAGATCAGAAGGTGCTTGGGGTTGGAGTCTCTGACAGTGGCCACAGAACTTGGGGGGCTTGGGGGGCTGCATCCCCCCCCCCCCCTCAAAAAAAAATATATGTATATAAAAGAGATAAATGGGATCAGGAAAATGTAAAAAATGCAAAGCAGCAAAAAAAGGAGAGGGATGACCAGTGACCGTAACCCCTCTGGCACCTCCTGCTTCAGACATTGCCATCTACTGTCATGACTGGTTGGTAAAGAGGAAGTGCCCATTTTGGTCTGGGAAAACTACCAGTTCAAGAGACGAAATAAGTGTGCAGAACAGAATTCTGTACAAGGGAATGAAAGCCTTTGTGCCCACAAGTAATGAGGCCACTGATGTTGAGCAGGATCCACAGCATCTGTCTGGGAACAGAAGCATGTTTCTACAGAGAAAGAGTTGTCTTAATCTGGCCTGGGTTGCAGTCTGAAGTGAGAGAAAAGGTAACCCAGTGCTTTCCAGCCAAAGCAAGAGAAGGATCCGTCTAATGTTGTCACATGAAACTCCATCAAAGCTATTGGGGAATTGGCGGCAGAGGACAATGAACTTTAGGGCCCAATGTTAAGTTTTTAGGGCGCGTTTTGTTTATGGCTCGTAACCTTTGATATATCTGTCTGTTTGTGACCAAACTTAGATGGTAGATGTCCCTTGGGAAGGTGAAGGTTACCACAAGGTTAAAGGTCACAGACAGGGGTCAACAAACTTTTAGGGCCCACCGTTAAGTATTTATGGTGCGTTTTGATTATGACTCATAACTTTTGGTCCCTTTGTCCGTTTATGACCAAACTTGGATGGTAGATGTCCCTTGGGGAGGTGAAGGTCAACACAAGGTCAAAGGTCACAGACAGGGGTCAAAAAAATTTTAGGGCCCAATGTTAAGTTTTTAGGGTGCACTTCGATCATGGCTCATAACTTTTGATCCATATGTCCATTTGTGACCAAACTTGGACGGTAGATGTCCCTTGGGGAATTAAAGGTCATCACAAGGTCAAAAGTCACAGAAAGGGGTCAACAAATTTTTAGGGCCCATTGTTAAGTTTTTATGGCGTGTTTCGATTATGGCTCGTAACTTTTGATCCCTTTGTCCGTTTGTGACCAAACTTGGAAAGTAAATGTCCCTTGGGGAGTTGAAGGTCACTACAAGGTCAAAGGTCATAGGAGGGTCAATGAACTTCTGGGAGTTAGAAAAATATTAATTTCTTGTACGCAAATGGGCGAGACACAATTTGGCACTTGCCTTGTATGAGTTTTTGAAGGATTCTTTCATCTTTTGGCATATGTATATGTGTAGGCCTAAGGTCATGAAATTAGGAGTTCAATCTTTTGGTGAAAAATATGTTATTTATTGATATTCAGAAAATCAGTAAAATCATGTCCTGTCAAAATCCTTTAGCTGTGTAATCCCCCAAAATGAAGTCATCAAGGCATGTCAAAGGAATTAAGGCCATCCCCTCTAATAATCTCAAGTGCTTTGACTGCCATATTTTTATTCTTATATATATATATATTTTTTTTTTTTTTTTTTTTTTTGCTCTCCTGAACATTTGACCTTTTGTAGACACGAGGTCTTATCCTTCCAGCGACGAAAGTGTCACATGTCATCTTTGTGTTTACATGTGAAATGTGTCAGGTGTGACTGAATGAAATTGGTACATGCCTGATCAATAGTTGCAGATAAGCCTTAGTCATAAGTGCTGATGATATGGCCCCTATGTAAATGGTACTTTGCATGTGCATATATATGAATGTTAGATTATATTGAAATATAAAGGAGGAAAGATAACTGGTTTCATATATTGTCTCCTTTCAGAGGATACAATAGGACCTGTGGTGACTTGTCCACCGAATATTGTCAGCACTGTTGAGCTGGGTGTAGCATCCACTGCAGTGACATGGAATCTGCCAACTGCTACTGATGTCTCTGGTGTGACCGTTTTTCAGTCATCCACCCATTCCCCTGGAATTACTTTCAATGTTGGAGTAACTGATGTGACATATGTCTATGCTGATAGTAGCGGAAACACTGGCAGCTGCACCTTCACAGTTACAGTCCAGACCCGTATGATTTCATTACTTACATATTTGTATACTCATCTTTGATTATTATAAGTTATTTCCATTTACTTAAACAGTGATCATAGAAATTTTAGAATGGTGCCATTTTTTTCCATTTCAAAATGTGTTTCCTTAAAGATAATATAAAGTTTTGGTACCTCAAAAGTTTCGCGGAGTTTCCTTGTCTTAGTTTGTGTTTCAGGTTAAAGTACCTTTCATATAACTAACACTGTGAGACTTATTCGCCCCAAAGTCCTCTCATGTCTTTGTGATCATGCAATAATGGTTACGTACAATTCAATACATGTATATTGATTGTCGCGGTACCGCATCGAGTCAAACTAATGGCTCGTTCGAATTTTTCAGAGGGGGTTGCGAAACCATTATTGCATGATTACGAGAGCACTTTGGGGCGAGTAAGTCTCACAGTGTTAGTTATATGAAAGGTACTTTAACCTGAACCACAAACTAAGACAAGGAAACTCAGGGAAACTTTTGAGGTACCAAAACTTTATATTATCTTTAGAATGAAATGTGCCTGTACAGTGTTGGGGCAATCGTTAACGGACCATTAACGGTTGCCCTGTCACTGTATAGGCATGCTAACCTGGAAACACTGAACTGCACATTACTTGAATATGAGACCATTCTGAAGCAAATAATTTTCACACAACAATAGATATATAATGTACTCTTAAATGAATCCACAAGGATTGGAACAATCATCCCCCAGCATTCCCACTGATCTGGTAATAGCCATCCCCTTTAATTAAACCGTATGTGTTATATACCATTGGAAAGCTTACATTATGAAGATTTCAAAATTGATAGTTTTTTTCCTGCATAAAGGCTATGGGTATTTTTCATTAGTGGTTTCTTGTAAATGAGCAGTGTGATTATTCATATGTAAATCTGTAAATCATGTATATGAAATTACTAAAATCGTATGATTACACACAACTCATGACATATGACACTGATTTACATCTTATCTTAAAGACCATTTTTTTCTCTTTCAATTGATATATGGTTTTCCATAATTTTCTTTTGGAAAGTGTCTATGACATCGCCTTGAATTTGACACGCACAGTTCGGTGAACATACGTGAAATAGCCTCCAGCAGCAGGCTATTAACAGTCTTTAAACTGCATTACACAACCGGCGGATATGGGTTAAGCTGACCTTTTCATTTGGGAAATCATGAAAGCATAAAGAGGGAGTTTACGGTTGTACATTATCCTATCCCCCTACCCCCACATCAAAAAAAAAAAAAAAAAATGGATTGCTATGATATCACTGGGGTGACATGCCTCGTATCTCAAATTTTGGTGAAAATAACATTATTTATTGATATTCAGAAAATCAGTAAAATCATGTCCTGTCTAAATCCTCTAGCTGTGTAATCTGCCAAAATGAAGACATCATGGCATGTCAAAGGAAAGGCCATCCCATCTAATAAAGTGCTTTGACTGCCAATTTTTTTTTTTTTTTGCTCTCCGGAACATATGACATTTTGTAGATACAAGGTCTTATCGCCCCAGCGACGAAAGTGTCACATGTCATCTTTGCTCTGTACATGTGAAATGTGTCAGGTGTGATTGAATGAAATTGGTACATGCCTGATCAATAGTTGCAGATATGCCTTAGTCATAAGTGCTGATGATATGGCCCCTATGTAAATGGTACTTTCCATGTGCATAGATAAGAATGTTAGATTATATTGTAATATAAAGCAGGAAAGATAACTGGTTTCATATATTTTATCCTTTCAGAGGATACAACAGGACCTGTGGTGACTTGTCCACCGAATATAGTCAGCACTGTTGAGCTGGGTGTAACATCCACTGCAGTGACATGGAATCTGCCAACTGCTACTGATGTCTCTGGTGTGACCGTTTTTCAGTCATCCACCCATTCCCCTGGAATTACTTTCAATGTTGGAGTAACTGATGTGACATACGTCTATGCTGATGGTAGTGGAAACACTGGCAGCTGCACCTTCACAGTTACAGTACAGACACGTATGATTTCATTACTTACATATTTTGTTTACTCATCTTTGATTATTATAAGCTTGTATTTCCATTTACTTAAAGATTGATTGAGAAATTTTTGAATGGTGCCATTTTTTCCAGTTCAAAATGTGTTTCCTTAACCCTAACTTACCTGGGCTATTTAGCAAGCTTGAATTCCTGGGGGGGCCATTATGGCCCCCCTTCAGATCTCAGCTGTTCATCACGCGATCGCCGCAAAATTTTGCATGAACATAAAGCCAGATGTAATCTACAAGAGTGTTTAGTTAGATTTTCAAAAAATTTGCATTTTCTATTTTAAATTAATTAATTATGCAAATATATGCAAAAAACATCATTTTCGTCTGTAATTGGCTTATAAAAGCTTATGGAATGCTGACTTTTAATGTAAATATTCCTAGTGACTCTTCCAAACATTTATGCGTAAAAAAATTCAGTATCAAGATTAATTTCTTATGTTCTTTATTGTTTTATCATTTTTTATGTATTTCTTTGTTTTTCAAACTTTTGTTTTCGTTGTTTTTTCAGCAGAATTTGTCATACACATCTTTTGAAGCATAATTATACTAAAATAAATTTATTTCGGCCATCAAAATTAAAAACATGAATCTTTATATGAATTAATTGAAAAAACACAATTTGTATTGACTTTGTACACAAAATCACGTTTTTGAGCAATTTTGGGGTAGACGAAAATTTTTTGAAGGGGCGTGGCTTTGGAACGGTATGCCCGGGCGCGACCAATTTGGTCTCAAATGTTGTGAGAGATTTGAAAGTAAAAAGTCAACGAACGGCGCTGTCAAAAAATTTTGCGCAGCGGAATGGTCGCGGAATTCGTTGAGGGGGGGCCATTATGCCCCCCCCCCCCCTCCCCAGGTAAGTTAGGGTTAAAATGAAAAAAGTATTATGTATATTACATACAGCGTGTCCCACAAAAAAATGCTAATGGCACTCTGGATGAGTATAATATTAAAATTGCAACATGATATTGTTTATATCTTCATAACCATAAACTGCAATTCATTTTTTACAAACGGATGAAATTTTATGAGATATGGTCTAATAATCACAAAGATATGAGTATTTTTGCATTACACATCAGGAAACTGCTCCATCTAAGTTTTGTATTAAGTAGTATGTGTAGTCAGGTTCAGCTAACAAAATTTGTTATCTATTCAAGTGAGGCAAATAATATCTATTCACATTCAGCCATGGGTGTAAATCTGCAAGGATTTTCTTTTGTTCAGGACTTGGGGATGACCTATTCATTCATCCCTCCCTGATGCGTTCAGCGAAACATGATGAAATCTGATCAAAATTTGAACAGGGTACAATTAAGATGAATTTGAGGCAGAATTCAGTCAATGAGCACCATGCAAGGCGACAATACTCAGAAATGTGCTCAAATACAGGGAAACAGGTATAAGCAGAAACTTGAACAAGGGCAGGATCAGGGAGAAGAGTAACAGTTCGAACACAAGAAAACATTGACATGGTCCACGTGAGGCAAAGCCTCATTCAAGAACCCAACAAAGTTGCAGGAGAAACAATGTTCTGCACATATTCAATGTAATAACGAAACTTGGATTCAGAGGTTTTCTGATGAGTGCTGAAAAAAAGGCTCATATCTCTGTGTTAAACCAGTAGTATAAACCAGTAGTATGAAATGAATGCTAGTTTACGATTATGAAATTATGTACAATATGATTTGGTTACTTTGAAATCATATTCATTTAGAGTGCTATTACCATTTTTTGTGGGACACGCCGTATAGCTGGAAGGGAGGTATAAAAAAGGACTATCAACCATGATTTTTTTGCTCTACTGAACATTTGACATTTTTTTTAGAAACGAGGTCTTATCGCCCCAGCGACGAAAGTGTCACATGTCAACTTTGCTGTGTACATGTGAAATGTGTCAGATGTGATTAAATGAAATTGATACATACCTGATCAATAGTTGCAGATAAGCCTTAGTTGCAAGTGCTGATGATATGGCCCCTAAGTAAATGGTAAGTTGCATGTGCATAAATGAATGTTAGCCTCTATTGTAATATAAAGCAGGAAAGATAACTAGTTTCATATATTGTCTCCTTTCAGAGGATACAACAGGACCTGTGGTGACTTGCCCACCGAATATAGTCAGCACCGTTGAACTGGGTGTAGCATCCACTGCAGTGACATGGAATCTGCCAACTGCTAGTGATGTCTCTGGTGTGGCAGTTATTCAATCATCCACCCATACCCCTGGAAGTACTTTCAACGTTGGAGTAACTGATGTGACATATGTCTATGCTGATAGTAGCGGAAACACTGGCAGCTGCACCTTCACAGTTACAGTCCAGACACGTATGATTTCATTACTTACATATCTTGTATACTCATCTTTGATTAATCTCGGCTATTTCCATTTACTTAAACATTGATCATAGAAATTCTGATAAAGTGCTTTGACTGCCATATTCTTTTTTATTGTTTTCCTCTGCTGAACCTTTGATATTTTGTAGATACGATGTCTTATCGCCCCAGCGACGAAAGTGGTCATGTATCATCTTTGCTGTGTACATGTGAAATGTGTCAGGTGTGATTGAATGAAATTGGTACATGCCTGATCAATAGTTGCAGATAAGCCTTAGTCGTAAGTGCTGAATATATGGCCCCTATCTAAATGGTACTTTCCATATGCGTGTATATGAATGTTAGATTATATTGTAATATAAAGCAGGAAAGATAACTGGTTTCATATATTGTATACTTTCAGAGGATACAATAGGACCTGTGGTGACTTGTCCACCGAATATTGTCAGCACTGTTGAGCTGGGTGTAGCATCCACTGCAGTGACATGGAGCCTGCCAACTGCTACTGATACATCTGGTGTGACCGTTTTTCAATCATCCACCCATTCCCCTGGAAGTACATTCAATGTTGGAGTAACTGATGTGACATATGTCTATGCTGATAGTAGCGGAAACACTGGCAGCTGCACCTTCACAGTTACAGTACAGACACGTATGATCTCATTACTTACATATTTTGTATACTCATCTTTGATTAATCTCGGCTATTTCCATTTACTTAAACATTGATCATAGAAATTCTGATAAAGTGCTTTGACTGCCATATTCTTTTTTATTGTTTTGCTCTCCTGAACATTTGATATTTTGTAGATACGAGGTCTTATCGCCCCAGCGAGGAAAGTGGTCATTTATCATCTTTGCTGTGTACATGGTGAAATGTGTCAGGTGTGATTGAATATGAAATTGGTACATGCCTGATCAACAGTTGTAGACAAGCCTTAGTTGTAAGTACTGATGACATGTCCCCTATGTACAAATGGTACCATATGCATATATATGAATGTTAGATTATATTGTAATATAAAGCAGGAAAGATAACTGGTTTCATATATTGTCTCCTTTCAGAGGATACAACAGGACCTGTGGTGACTTGTCCACCGAATATTGTCAGCACTGTTGAGCTGGGTGTATCATCCACTGCAGTGACGTGGAGCCTGCCAACTGCTAGTGATGTCTCTGGTGTGGCCGTTTTTCAATCATCCACCCATTCCCCTGGAAGTACTTTCAATGTTGGAGTAACTGATGTGACATATGTCTATGCTGATGGTAGTGGAAACACTGGCAGCTGCACCTTCACAGTTACAGTACAGACACGTATGATCTCATTACTTACATATTTTGTTTTACTCATCTTTGATTATCATAAGCTTGTTTTTCCATTTACTTAAAGGTTGATGGAGAAATTTTTGAATGGTGCTATTTTTTCCAGTTGAAAATGTGTTTTCGTAAAATGAAAAAATATTATATATATTACATACAGCGTGTCCCACAAAAAATGCTAATGTCATTCTAGATTAGTATAATATTAATATTTCAACATGATATTGTTTATATCTTCATAACTGTAAACTACAGTTCATTTTTTGCAAACGGATGAAATTTTATGAGATATGGTCTAATAATCACAAAGATATGAGTATTTTTTCATTACACATCAGGAAACTGCTCCATCTATAAAGTTTTGTATTAAGTAGTATGTGTAGTCAGGTTCAGCTAACAAAATTTGTTATCTATTCAAGTGAGGCAAATAATATCTATTCACGTTCAGCCACGGGTGTAAATCTGCAAGGATTTTCTTTTGTTCAGGACTTGGGGATGACCTATTCATTCATCCCTCCCTGATGCGTCCAGCGAAACAAGACGAAATCTGATCAAAATTTGAACAGGGTACAATTAAGATGAATTCGAGGCAGAATTCAGTCAATGAGCACCATGCAAGGCGACAATACTCAGAAATGTGCTTAAATACAGGGAAATGGGTATAAGCAGAAACTTGAACAAGGGCAGGATCAGGGAGAAGAGTAACAGTTCGAACACAAGAAAACATTGACATGGTCCACGTGAGGTAAAGCCTCATTCAAGAACCCAACAAAGTTGCAGGAGAAACAACGTTCCACACATAATTGGACTACGTACTTTATTCAATGTAATAACGAAACTTGGATTCAGAGGTTTTCTGATGAGTGCTGAAAAAAGGCTCATATCTCTGTGTTCAGTGAACCATATATTGCATAAAATTTAAACCAGTAGTATAAAATGAATGCTAGTTTACGATTATAAAATTACGTACAATATGATTTGGTAATTTTGAAATCATATTCTTTTAGAGTGCCATTACCATTTTTTGTGGGACACGCTGTATAGCTGGAAGGGAGGCATAAAAAAGGACTATCAACCATGATTTTTTTGCTCTCCTGAACATTTGACATTTTTTTAGAAACGAGGTCTTATCGCCCCAGCGACGAAAGTGTCACATGTCAACTTTGCTGTGTACATGTGAAATGTGTCAGGCTTGATTGAATGAAATGGGTAAATGCCCGATCAATAATTACAGGTAATGCCTTAGTCGTAAGTGCTGAATATATGGCCCCTATGTAAATGGTAAGTTGCATGTGCATATATATAAGAATGTTAGATTCTATTGTAATATACTAAAGCAGAAAAGATAACTGGTTTGATATATATTGTGTCCTTTCAGAGGATACAACAGGACCTGTGGTGACTTGTCCACCGAATATTGTCAGCACTGTTGAGCTGGGTGTAACATCCACTGCAGTGACATGGGCCCTGCCAACTGCTACTGATGTCTCTGGCGTGGCCGTTTTTCAATCATCCACCCATTCCCTTGGAAGTACTTTCAATGTTGGAGTAACTGATGTGACATATGTCTATGCTGATGGTAGTGGAAACACTGGCAGCTGCACCTTCAGAGTTACAGTACAGACACGTATGATTTCATTACTTTATATTTTGTATACTCATCTTTGATTATTATAAATTATTTCCATTTACTTAAATATTGATCATAGAAATTTTGAAATGGTGCCATTTTTTCCGGTTCAAAATGTGTTTCGTTAAAATGAAAAAATATTATGTATATTGTATATAGCTGTTGAGTTGGTGGACAGAATTATAACTTGTGTTTTATGATTTAATCCTGGAAATTAGAAATCTCCACCGAGTACGGATGTAAGTTTTCCCAACTAGTCATGTATCTTAACTGAAACGAGAACCAGTGAGTTTAGCTCTTTCTTACTAAAGTACACCACCTGACATTTCTTTATATTTGAGAAAACATGCAAGGATATAGAGGGAAATTTGGAATTCAAATATACAAATGGAATGTGCCTTATTGTCACATGTCGTCTTTGATTTGTACATGTATGTGCAAAATGTATCAGGTATCAGGAAGGGAGGTTTAAAAAATGACTATCAACAGTGATCTGTATAGTTATCATTATCTGAAAACAATCTGATATAACGCACACAATTATCAACTGAATAACATGCAGTTATTAATGTACATTCTCATGTCAAAGTCTCTTTTTTTCACAGTGAAACATAATTATGCTACACCTTGGAAGTAAATCTGTAAATCACGTGAAAATACTAAAATCATATGATATCACATAAGTCATGACATACATCTGTGACACTGATTTACATCTTATCTGAACGACTATTTCTCTCTCTTTCGATTGATATATAGTTTTCCATAATTTTCTCTTTGAAAGTGTCTGTGACATCACCTTGAATTTGACATGGCACAGTTTAGTGAACATACGTGAAATAGCCTCCAGCAGCAGGCTATTGACAGTCTTTAAACGGCATTACACAACCAGCAGATATGGGTTAAGCTGACACTTTCATTTGGGAAATCATGAAAGCATAAAGAGGGATTTTATATTATCCTATTGTAACACAGCAGGTTTGAGACAAATGACACTGGACTCCATCATTTGTTCAGTATAGTGGCAGACTTTAATTGAGGGTGGCTTAACCCTGAAAAGAACGACAACAACAAAGAACAAACCATGACTTACACAATGGCCATGTAACATACCTACAAACTGCATATTGTTGTAACATACTTCACAACTGATGCTTAAGTTTTGTTCATTCATGCTTTTCAGCATTCCAATCCATGTGAACTGTAATGGAAACATCAATATCACGTTTTATGATTTTCCATCCATATCGTTTTCATTACCATACACCATTGTACAAATATGATTTTATACCATTGTCACTGAAGATTATCTACACTGATAATCATCTTTATTCTTTAAGTTCACAATATACAATGTACTCCCTTCTGATTTATTTCCACCACATGCATATAGTTGCCCCCCCCCCCTTTTTGTTGTTTATTTTGCTTTGTATTGTTTTGGACTCAGTGTATATGTCCCAACATCTGCTTTCATAATATGCAAAATAACTCACAGCCTGCTATATGTACTACAAACAGCACAAATTTAATGATATTACCTTGTCAGCAAACAGGCTTGTAGGACTATCAACACCAATATACTGTATCGTACAACATCAACTCTGAAATGTATTAAACAAAGCACATTTCAACTGACCAAAAACTTCCTGAAACAAGTTTCCTTTCAACAACAACCTATGTACAAATTAAGCAGTGTTGAGCTTGCTAGCCTATATTCTTATCACTGCCCTACTACAACTCACCCCTCTTGAGCTCTCTCGAGACTCGACTCCGTGCAGTGACTTCCAAGCCACTCAGTGAACTTGAACTCTGTAGTATCAACATTACATGAAAATAACATGAATGTCTTAGTGTCTTGTTGTACCTAACGGCACTATAATTTGAGTCACAGACTCTATTTGTCATAACAGATAACTCCTATCAAACACCTAGCCAGTGTCATCCGTATTATACATTCCAGCGAGTATGGTAACATATCCCATCTGGCACACTCTCCATAGAGAAGAATATACAACACATTGATGCTACAGTAACATAGGTGTATGTTATAGCCGATACAGCATACTTCTCGAATTTTAGTACACTGCACCACTACACCTAGATACAACTAGTTCATCATCTCTCTGGGTGATGGATCGATACCATGTATCTAAGGCTACCTTATACCCCATGTAGAGTGCTATGACGTACCATCATTCAATGCCTGAATGGTAAAGCTAATACCGTTTCCATCGTACGGTGTACCTCATACAGGATACTTGTCATACCTTCTATTTCCATCATTCTCATTAAACTATGAACACAGCATGAAGTGACTCTTGAAATATGGCATTCTCACTCACACTGCAACCTATGCCATAAAACTACAACCTTATTCCTAGGGAAAGGAATGAAACAGCATACCCTGTCTTCCTTCATCTCCCTTATTTCTTACTACACAATCACTCCGGATCACTTATCACCTATAATCAGTCACCTTTCAAAGTTTCAGTGATTACACAGTGACTATTTATACTTGCATAGCATCAAACTTCCAATGGAAACACTATGCATAAACATGAACGGCTTGCCTGCATTGGAGCATACATTACTGTGTCACCCAAAAGTAATCACACAAGCTCCCTCTAATATCATGAAGCCAACCAGTATTCTTCATATATGACATAGCATTGTGACAAGTTACTCTCTAGTTTGCCAGGTATAACACACACATTTATCTGCACCATCGGTACCATACCTTAGCTTATGCAGTAACTCTGCGTAATGCAGCTGCCCTCAGCAGCACTGACTACAACCTTTCTTTACACAACTTGACAAATCATGCTTCAAACTCACACTTGTCACTTATTGTACAACTATATAATAACAAAGTTGTCATTTTCATAGTCCAGGCATTGTAACCCAGGTTTCTCACCAAGTTCAGGCCTCTTGTTTCTCCACAACTTTGTTGAAACTTCTGGAACCTTTGAGCTAAGACATGCTAGCTTTCATCCATCATCCTGCTCCAGAATGTTTCACTGGTCCCCCAGCCACATTTTGATGACTGCACACAACCCTGAACACAGTATGGTCAATGCTGCATGCTTTCACTAAAACAATAGGGTGTGTGAGCCACACACACAATAGGGTTTTGTACCTCAACAAAAAGAAGAAGAAGTGAGAGCGTAGTCTACACCTCTCAGACTCACAAGATTAGTCTCAAAACTAGACTCAAGTAAGGCACTATTGCCAATTCAAATTGTACATTGCTTAGTTGCAGAGATTAACATAACTGGTCTGTTACATTCTCCCCAGCTAAACTGTTGCTGTCCCAGCAACCAATCAATCTTCACAGAATATACACAAGGTCATCATGCTAAATAGACAATCCATATATTGCCTAGGGAAGACAACAAAAATTTCCAGGTATTTACTCTGAATGATTACCAGAATACATTCAGGATTCGAGGACTTAACATGGAAATATCAACTTCTTCACTCATTACCGATCTCGGTAAATTGTATGGATTGGGATTCTTTCCGGCTGTGGATCGTGATGATCTCCGGGGCATAGGAAGCTGATGCATGCATTCCACATCTGAATTATCAGTTTCACCATCAGTCACAACATCAGTCTCGAAGTCAGTCTCACCCTCAATCCCACCATCCGTCTGGGGTTGGTCCCTGGTCTGGCCACCTTGGTGACGGAAGTTGAAGTCCTCCGCAAGTCCATCAGTAGATTGGGCCAGATCTTGTGCTGGGTTTCTCTGTGTGTGTGGGCAAGACACAACTTGAGCTCCTAAATTGTTCAGAGCTTGGGCAACGTCATAGTCACTCGGTTGCCCATTCGGGATCTGATCTGGAGGTTGCACCGGCTCTTGGGCAACATCAGGAGGAGTTCCTTCCTTGGACCCCGGCAATATTTCCATGGACTCTGGTATCATCAGCAGGTCAGTGCGATTCACCACTTTGATGCCATCTGATCCATCAACACGTTCAATTTCATATACATGTCCACTTGGATCCAGTCTAGTTCTGATACGATATGGCTTGCCTTGCCAGATATCCTGGATTTTGTGCCTTCCTTTCCAGGCCTGTTGACGCAACAACACTCTTTGGCCTACTTCCAAGTCAACATCAGATCCACTTGTCTTTTGGGCCTCTTGTCGGCGATGTGCTTCCTTCTCAAAGTTCTTAGAGGCACGTTCGAAGGCATCCTCTAGTTGTCTCTGATGAGTACATACCCAGTCATCTAGGTTGGAGGCAGTAACATCTTCCTCATGTGGTCTGAAAAGCTGGTCAATCGGTAGTTGAGGTTCTCGACCAAAGAACAGAAAGTAGGGTGTGTATCCTGTTGTGGCATGGGGTGTCGCATTGTATGCAAAGACCAGTTCAGGCAAATGCTGGTGCCACTTCCGTTTCTGGTCGTCTCCCAGGGTTCTGAGCAGATTGTGCATTGTCCTATTGAATCGTTCGGCTTGCCCGTTTCCAGTTGGGTGGTATGGGGTGGTTCGGCTCCGCTTGATGCTGTACATGTGGCTCAGTTCCTTTATGATGTCCGCCTCAAAGCAACGCCCCTGATCACTATGGATGCGTCTTGGAACCCCATAGCGTACAAACCACTCCTTGACTAGGACCTCTGCTACTGTCCGTGCTTTCTGATCTCGGGTAGGTAGAGCCTGCGAGAACTTAGTGAACACATCGGTTATCACCAGTATATTCTCAAGTCCACTTGATGACTTTTCCAAGACCGTGAAGTCGATGGCTATCACTTCTTGAGGTCTCCGGGCTAGGATGCTCTGCATGGCTGGGCGAATCTTTGGCTTGGTTTTGGCAACCAGACAACGATGGCATTGTTTGCAGTACTGCTCCACATCCACCGGCATGCCTGGCCAGAAGAAGCGGCTCCTACACAGGGACAGGGTACGGTCTACTCCTTGGTGGCCGAGATTGTCATGTAACTCCTCGAGGACTCTGCCCTTAAGAGAAGTCGGGAGCAGCAGTTGTCGAACAAATCGTCCTTGGAATGTGACTTCACGGAACCACACGTCACCAACGGAAACAATGCGGTCAGTTTCCCGAGCATAGCACCTAACATTCTTCTGTAGGGACTTCATGGTATGTGCACTCTGCATGTGTCCAGACCCCCTGAGTTGAAGAAACTGACTGATATCGGGGTCTGTTTCCTGCAATCGCCGGATATCATCTTGACTGTAACCTGGAAGAGAGGATGAACATCCCACAGGGTTGATGATGCTTGACCTCGTCTTCACCTCATCTATTGTCACTGTTGATACCAATTGGGCTGATGTAGCTTCAGTCATCAACTCTTCGACTCTAGACTTCAATTCATTCGAGACTCGACTGGTCATGGTCAGGGCAGATAAGACGTCTGTCTGGTCCATTTCTGTGACATCGTCCTCCAATGGGATCGGGTTACGACTCAAAGCGTCAGCATGGCGATTGGTTTTCCCAGACCGGTACTTCACCTTGAAGTTGAACTGGGCCAGTTGTGCAACCCAGCGCATTTCCGTGGCTCCCAGTTTGGCTGTGTCTAGGTAGGCAAGGGGGTTGTTGTCTGTTAGTACTGTGAACGCATTTCCCAGAAGGTAGTCCCGAAACTTTTCTGTGATCGACCATTTAAGCGCTAACAGTTCCAATTTCATGGCACTGTAATTGGCATCATTGCGTTCAGTTGGACGGAGGGTACGGCTGGCGTACGCTATGACTACTGTTCGTTCATCCTGTTTCTGTGACAGTATGGCACCCAGTCCTTCGAAACTGGCATCGGTCTCAACAATGAAGGGAGATTGGAAATCAGGATATCCTAGCAGAGGACTGGACGTGAGGCAGTGCTTCAATTTGGCAAAGGATGCAGTACATTCGTTGGTCCACTTTTCCTTGAAAGGCCGGCTGTCATGAGTTGTGCTAGACTTCTTTCGCTTTGCCTTTTGCTTGGTTGTGGGACCCAGGATGGCATGCAGAGGTCTGGCAATCAAGGCAAAGCCCTGGATAAATCGCCTGTAGTAACTGGCTAATCCCAGAAATGATCTCAGCTCTGTCTCCGTTTCTGGGATCTTCCATGACTGTACAGCAGCTACCTTGTCGGGATCAGTGCTGATTCCAGCTTCTGAAACAATGTGGCCTAGGTACTTGACTTTCTTCTTCATGAGATGGCATTTTTCTGGCTTGATCTTCAAACCAAACTCCTGTAAGCGGTGTAGAACCATGTCAAGCCTTTCCAGGGTTTCTTCGAAGGATTTGCCAAATACCAGTACATCATCAAGGTAGACAACTACGCTCTGTAGGTTAACGTCTCCTAGGCAAGCTTGCATCAACCGTGAAAAGGTTGCTGGGGCATTACACAAGCCCATGGGCATTCTTGTGTACTCGTATAGGCCCCAAGGACCAGCTCGAAATGCCGTTTTGGGTATGTCGTCCTCTTCAATTGCACACTGCCAGAATCCATGGGCCAGATCGAGGGTTGCGAAGTACTTGGCTCCCTTCAGCACCTCCAGAGCCTCATCTACCCTTGGAAGGGGGTGGGCATCCTTGACTGTCTTTGCATTCAGCATGCGAAAATCCCCACAGACTCTTAGCTTTCCATTCGGTTTCCTAACCAGTACCATTGCAGCAGCATAAGGGGAGGTGCTGGGACGAATCACACCAATGGAACACTGTGTTTCGAGAAACTCCCTGGCCTCTTCCCATTGACTGGGTGGAACACGTCTGTATGGAAGCTTGACTGGTGTGTCATCTACTGTCTTGATGGAATGCTTCACCTTGTCACAATAGCCCATATCATGATCTCCCCTACTGAACACTTTATCATGTTGAGCAATGAGAGTCTTTAACCTATCTCTCTCCTCTGGGCTGATGTCTCCAACATCCAGTTTAGCGAAAACATCAGTTTCTGACTCCTCCAAGTTTCCAGTTTCTGGCATGGGACCTGGTTGAACAAGGACTTCTTCTGCAGATACTGTCACCACTCTGTGTTTGGGGTAGCTCTGGATTACCTGAGGGTAGCTCACTTTTGCGAGAAGTGTGCGGGGATGTAGGTATTGGTCCTCTCTGGAGAAATTGTAAACTGTCACTGGAATTTGTCCATGCAAGGAGCGAACAACTGATGGGGGAACACTAATTCCACGTGGGAGATGGGAGTAACTCTCCTCTACTTCTTCGATGAGCATTGTCTCACCATGTCCTCGGGCTGAAGCTGTGATTGTTCTCACACTCTCTGCTGGAATAAGGAGCGGCTGTTTCCCCAATACTCTAGTGTATCCGTGTGGTTGGTCGCTCTCTGTAGTTGCTGACATGTCATTAGCTTCCGCATACAAGGACAGGGTGGAAACCAAGTTCTCGTCCAAGACCTTTGAGGGGATGGAAGAGCGAATTATCCGGAGGATATTGCTTCCTATGACTCCCGGACGCTGTGCCTTTCTATTGCGCGTTTCATTGTTCTCAGAGTCTCTAACAACTAGCCATCCCATATCATGTAGAGTATGTTCACCTATTGTGACATCCAGTTCCACATAACCACAGTATGGGATGGCCAATCCATTGGCTGCCGTCAACTTCAAGAAAGGGATATCTTGGAGTGTGTGTCCATGGAAATTCTGACAAAAGAAACTCTCTGTGATAGTTGAAACTTCAGACCCTGAATCCAACAAGCACAACATTGCTACACCTTGTACGTGTACCTTTGTCTGAGGACATTTTCCTATGGTCTTGCTCAAGATGTGTTCTGGGTTGCTGTTTGAAACTCTGCCCGCTACTTCCTGGTGAGTAGCGGGCTCTACCCTTTTAAATCACGCTGTTGTAGGTGTGGGCAGTTTTTCTTGATATGGTCCATCTCTCCACAATGAAAACATCCTGGGGGCCAGCGTGGGCGGCTTTGCTGTTGCTGTGGTTTCTGTTGCCCCAGGAGCTGATGGAGTGCTCTGTTGTGCTCTTCTTGTTGGCACAGGAGGTTTGATACCAACTGACTTTGCTTCTGGAGAACCTCCAAAACCCTCGTCAGGCTATCTGCTCCAGCTTCCTGGGCGTTGACTTCGGCTTTCTGGGCAGCGACGTTCCTCCTTACACTTCCTCCTTGCTTTTCCCACTGCACGGACCAGTCTCGCAGCTGGACAAAGGTGGAGGGCTGCTCATTTGATCGGCAGAGGAGTTCTCTACGCAGATCCGGATCACTGACTCCCTCAATGAACTGGGAGATGAGAGTCTCATCCTTATCTCGACTACCCAGTCCTTTCCATGTCTGCAGAAGTCGGATTAACTCATGTGAGTATTCAATGAGGTTCTCTCCTCCCCTTTGCACTCTGCTGAAGAATTTCCTCTTTTGTGACGCTTCCGTCCCCACATCACCAAACACTGCTTTTAGGACCTGGAAGGCTTCTGCTGCGGTTGTGACATCCTCCCGACTTGTCAACTCCATTCGTGCCGCTCCATTTGTGTACCTGAGAACGGTTTGCAGTTTCTCCTTAGGACTCTGGTGTGGTCTATCTGCCAAAAGACTTTGCACATCTGACATCCACTCCTCTAGACCACCATCGCCACTAAAGCGTCGGATTTGTCTGTCTGTTGCGACATACACGACTGGCGGCCCTTTTTTCCTTCGCGCCCGAGAACCCATCTTCACATTTCATCTTTTGAAGCTCAGCTTGGAGCTTCTGTAGTTCTCCTTTCAGTGTCTCCACTGAATCCACACCATCTCCTTCTCCATTCCCTGCATCTTTCTTTTCTGTAGACATGGCCTACCAATAGCTAAGGGTACACAAACAAAGCAATACTGACCCCTACCAAGATAATTATTGATAGCAATGAAACAACAATCACATGTAATTGCTTTATTTCTTCAAACAACAACAACCTAGCAAAATGAGACAGTTCTGATACATCAACACAAAGTTAGAGGCTTTGTCTCCGTTGTCCTGTTCTCTACAGTCTGCTCATCCCCGTGGTCCAGTAGTAGAACCCAGGCAGCAGTTGACACTCCCCTTAGTCCAGTTCAGGCACCACGCTCCACTCCTTGGTAGTCTCCTCCAGTCTCCTGCCGAACATCCTCAAGAGGGGGTTCTAATGCACAAACCAGGTATCCACCCTCAAAACCACTATCCTGCCGACTACGCCAAATGTAACACAGCAGGTTTGAGACAAATGACACTGGACTCCATCATTTGTTCAGTATAGTGGCAGACTTTAATTGAGGGTGGCTTAACCCTGAAAAGAACGACAACAACAAAGAACAAACCATGACTTACACAATGGCCATGTAACATACCTACAAACTGCATATTGTTGTAACATACTTCACAACTGATGCTTAAGTTTTGTTCATTCATGCTTTTCAGCATTCCAATCCATGTGAACTG
Organism: Diadema antillarum; assembly: GCF_040938485.1. Taxonomy (NCBI): domain Eukaryota; kingdom Metazoa; phylum Echinodermata; class Echinoidea; order Diadematoida; family Diadematidae; genus Diadema; species Diadema antillarum. The sequence continues at coordinate 1,392,281 of NW_027271032.1, read as the reverse complement.
TAATGGAAACATCAATATCACGTTTTATGATTTTCCATCCATATCGTTTTCATTACCATACACCATTGTACAAATATGATTTTATACCATTGTCACTGAAGATTATCTACACTGATAATCATCTTTATTCTTTAAGTTCACAATATACAATGTACTCCCTTCTGATTTATTTCCACCACATGCATATAGTTGCCCCCCCCCCCCTTTTTGTTGTTTATTTTGCTTTGTATTGTTTTGGACTCAGTGTATATGTCCCAACATCTGCTTTCATAATATGCAAAATAACTCACAGCCTGCTATATGTACTACAAACAGCACAAATTTAATGATATTACCTTGTCAGCAAACAGGCTTGTAGGACTATCAACACCAATATACTGTATCGTACAACATCAACTCTGAAATGTATTAAACAAAGCACATTTCAACTGACCAAAAACTTCCTGAAACAAGTTTCCTTTCAACAACAACCTATGTACAAATTAAGCAGTGTTGAGCTTGCTAGCCTATATTCTTATCACTGCCCTACTACAACTCACCCCTCTTGAGCTCTCTCGAGACTCGACTCCGTGCAGTGACTTCCAAGCCACTCAGTGAACTTGAACTCTGTAGTATCAACATTACATGAAAATAACATGAATGTCTTAGTGTCTTGTTGTACCTAACGGCACTATAATTTGAGTCACAGACTCTATTTGTCATAACAGATAACTCCTATCAAACACCTAGCCAGTGTCATCCGTATTATACATTCCAGCGAGTATGGTAACATATCCCATCTGGCACACTCTCCATAGAGAAGAATATACAACACATTGATGCTACAGTAACATAGGTGTATGTTATAGCCGATACAGCATACTTCTCGAATTTTAGTACACTGCACCACTACACCTAGATACAACTAGTTCATCATCTCTCTGGGTGATGGATCGATACCATGTATCTAAGGCTACCTTATACCCCATGTAGAGTGCTATGACGTACCATCATTCAATGCCTGAATGGTAAAGCTAATACCGTTTCCATCGTACGGTGTACCTCATACAGGATACTTGTCATACCTTCTATTTCCATCATTCTCATTAAACTATGAACACAGCATGAAGTGACTCTTGAAATATGGCATTCTCACTCACACTGCAACCTATGCCATAAAACTACAACCTTATTCCTAGGGAAAGGAATGAAACAGCATACCCTGTCTTCCTTCATCTCCCTTATTTCTTACTACACAATCACTCCGGATCACTTATCACCTATAATCAGTCACCTTTCAAAGTTTCAGTGATTACACAGTGACTATTTATACTTGCATAGCATCAAACTTCCAATGGAAACACTATGCATAAACATGAACGGCTTGCCTGCATTGGAGCATACATTACTGTGTCACCCAAAAGTAATCACACAAGCTCCCTCTAATATCATGAAGCCAACCAGTATTCTTCATATATGACATAGCATTGTGACAAGTTACTCTCTAGTTTGCCAGGTATAACACACACATTTATCTGCACCATCGGTACCATACCTTAGCTTATGCAGTAACTCTGCGTAATGCAGCTGCCCTCAGCAGCACTGACTACAACCTTTCTTTACACAACTTGACAAATCATGCTTCAAACTCACACTTGTCACTTATTGTACAACTATATAATAACAAAGTTGTCATTTTCATAGTCCAGGCATTGTAACCCAGGTTTCTCACCAAGTTCAGGCCTCTTGTTTCTCCACAACTTTGTTGAAACTTCTGGAACCTTTGAGCTAAGACATGCTAGCTTTCATCCATCATCCTGCTCCAGAATGTTTCACTGGTCCCCCAGCCACATTTTGATGACTGCACACAACCCTGAACACAGTATGGTCAATGCTGCATGCTTTCACTAAAACAATAGGGTGTGTGAGCCACACACACAATAGGGTTTTGTACCTCAGCAAAAAGAAGAAGAAGTGAGAGCGTAGTCTACACCTCTCAGACTCACAAGATTAGTCTCAAAACTAGACTCAAGTAAGGCACTATTGCCAATTCAAATTGTACATTGCTTAGTTGCAGAGATTAACATAACTGGTCTGTTACACTATCCTCCCCCTCCCCCCCCCCCCCCCAACAAAAACAAAATGGAATTCCCATAATATCACTGGGGTGGCATGCCTCATATCTCAAATTTTGGTGAAAAATTATTATTTATTGATATTCAGAAGATCAGTAGAATCATGTCCTCTCCAAATCCTCTAGCTGTGTAATCCCCTAAAATGAAGCCATCAAGGCATGTCAAAGGAAAGGTTATCCCATCTAGTAAAGTGCTTTGACTGCCATATTTTCTTTATTTTTTCCTCTCCTGAACACTTAACATTTTTTAAATACAAGGTCTTATCGCCCCAGCGACGAAAGTGTCTCATGCCATCTTACTGTGTACATGTGAAATGTGTCAGGTGTAATTGAATAAAATTGGTACATGCCTGATCAATAGTTGCAGACAAGCCTTAGTCGTACGTGCTGATGACATGGCCCCTTTGTAAATGGTACTTTGCATGTGCATAGATAAGAATGTTAGATTATATTGAAATATAAAGCAGGAAAGATAACTAGTTTCATATATTGTATCCTTTCAGAGGATACAACAGGACCTGTGGTGACTTGTCCACCGAATATTGTCAGCACTGTTGAGCTGGGTGTAACATCCACTGCAGTGACATGGACCCTGCCAACTGCTACTGATGTCTCTGGCGTGGCCGTTTTTCAATCATCCACCCATACCCCTGGAAGTACTTTCAATGTTGGAGTAACTGATGTGACATATGTCTATGCTGATAGTAGCGGAAACACTGGCAGCTGCACCTTCACAGTTACAGTCCAGACACGTATGATTTCAATACTTATGCTCATCTTTGATTATCATAGGCTATTTCTATTTACTTCAACATTGGTCATAGAAATTTGAGAATGGTGCCATTTTTTCCAGTTCAAAATGTGTTTCCATAAAATGAAAAAAATGTTATGTATATTAAATATAGCTTTCAAGTTTGTGGACAGAATTGTAACTTGTGTTGTATGTTTTAATACTGAAAATTAGAAATCTCCAGCGAGTAAGTTTTCCCAACTAGTCATGTACACTGTATCTTAACTGAAAGAAGAACCAGTAAGTATAGGTATCTCTTACTACAGTACACCACCTGACATTTCTTTATATTTGAGAAAACATACAAGGATATAGAGGGAGATTCTACAATGTATATCATATTGAATTCAAATAAACAAGGGAATGTGCATTGTTGTCACATGTCAGCTTTGATTTGTACATGTACATGCAAAATGTATCAGGTATCAGGAAGGGAGGTATAAAAAAGGACTATCAACCGTGATCTGTATAGTTATCATTGTCTGAAAACAATCTGATGTAACACACACAATTATCAACTGAATAACATCTAGTTATTAATGTACATTCTCATTTGAAATTCTGTTTTTCAAAGTGAAACATAATTATGCTACACCTTGGAAGTAGATCTACAAACTAAGGCACTTGTCAGAATGTGATGTACTGTTTAACGAGAAAGACAGGCTATATAAGGTCTTATTTTGTATTCTTTCAGTTGATTCAACAGCACCAGTGGGAGATTGTCCACGAACTATATTCACCTCATGGTGATAATGCAAATAAATTTCACATGGTTGTAGATGAATTGTGAGCCCTTATGAGTTCTGTATTTTGAGGTTGAATCAGTCTCAACTGAAAAGAGTCCCATTGTGTTCAGCTCTATCTTAATACAGAAACTGACATTATTAACCCATATCCGCCGATCTACTGGATATCCCATACATCGCCTAAGTGCTGTGAATGCCGAGATACGGGATTGTCCGTAGCAGAAATGGTTTGGAGTATGATGTCATATAGCTCATTATAGCCTGTAAACTCTGACCTGATATCCCACATTCCAATGCATCACTTCCTATTACTGATTTAATTTCGATTTGTATTCACTTTGGCGGTTTCCAGTAAGCTGCTGACAGAATAGGTCTACATGTATTTGAGATCAAACAATGTTGTACATCTGTTGTGTACGTATAGGCCTACTTTACTCCACCCATAGAGTCTATGAGTTTATATACCATGCACACTAGTCCCATGATCTTTGAGTTATTATTCACTATTTCTTCATATTTGTAAGCAATAAACCAAAATGAGTTGTATACCTTCGGAAAGGTTACATTATGAAGATTTCAAAATTGATAGTTGTTTTCCTGCATAAAGGCTATGGATACTTTTCGTTAGTGGTTTCTTTTAAATGAGCAATGTGATTATTCATATGTAAATCTGTAAATCATATGAAAATACTAAAATCCTATGATGTTACATAACTCATGACATATGACACTGATTTACATCTTATCTGAAAGACCATTTTTTTCTCTTTCAATTGATATATGATTTTCCATAATTTTCTTTTCGAAAGTGTCTATGACATCCCCTTGAATTTGACACGGCACAGTTTAGTGAACATACGTGAAATAACCTCTAGCAGCAGGCTATTAACAGTCTTTAAAATGCATTACACAAGCGGCGGATATGTGTTAAGCTGACACTTTCATTTGGGAAATCATGAAAGCAGAAAGAGGGATTTTGCATTATCCTTCCCCCCCCCCCCACCAAAAACAAACAAAAAATAAAAAAATTAATGATGGAATGCCCATGATAATCCTCTATCTGTGTAATCCCCCAGAATGAAGTCATCGAGGCATGTCGAAGGAAAGGCCAGCCCATCAAATAAAGTGCTTTGACTGCCATATTTTTTTATGCCTCAATACGATCTACAACGAAGTGTTGCCGGAGGCATTATATTTTCTAATTGTCCGTCCTTCCGTCCGTCAGTCCGTAGTCAATTTTGTGGACAGCATAACTAAACAATGAGGTATCCTGATGTAACTTGGCAGGTATATGTATTAGGGGGTAAAGTTGTGCCTACTAACTTTTGGGTGCAGATGCTCAAGGTCGAAGGTCAAGGTCAAATGTTCAAAATTTCACTATTTCCCCTATATCTACACTATGCCATTCCTAAAGGTGTTTTCTTGAAACTTAGCCTATACAGGTATTACCCAATGAGGATTCTCAAGTGAGAGTTTGGGGTCATGAGGTCAAAGTTCAAAGGTCAAAGGTCAAGTGAAAATGTTAAAATCTAACTTTTTTCTCCATATCTCAGTAATTTTTCAAGGTACATTGTATCTTCATGGAACATAGTACATATGCATGTCTTGACTGGCAGTGATTATCTAGGAAATTTTGGGGAGATGAGGTCAAAGATCAGGGGGTCAAAGGTCAAGGTCAACTGCCTAAATTTCACTTTTCAATCATACTTATGCAATGCCTGCAGGATTTTTCTTGAAACTTGGTGGATACATGTATTACCCAATAGAGATTCTCTGGGAAGTTTTTGGGCCAAAAAGGTCAGAGGTCAAAAGGTCAATTGTCAAGTGAAGGTGCTAAATTTCACTTCTTCCTCCATATCTTGGAAGTGGCTCAAGGTATCATCGCGACACTAATATTCATTCATGTTCTCCCTGACAGTGATTCTCTTGGGAATCTTAAGGTCATAGGGTCAAAGGTCAAGTGTTAAAGGCCAGGTCAAAATGCTAACTACGTACTATTTAATACATAAATTACCCTTATTCTCTGTAGGGCATACCTTGAAAATTAGTGCATAGACTTATAAAAGGGTCAAAATTCAAGTATAAATCCTCAGATCCCCAAATGCATGATCTCTTAGAAAATGTAGTCATTCATCCAATTAAACAGTAGTTCAAGGAAAGTGAACACTCGACACATTATTAGATGAAGCTGTTATCACACATTATGTACTATAAACCTACACGTACTAGGAGAATCATACATTATGGCGGAGGCATACCAGTCGCCATAGCAACATTTCTAGTTTTTTATTTTTGTGCTCTCCTGAACATTTGACATTTTGTAGATACTGTATGAGGTCTCATCGCCCCAGCAACGAAAGTGTCACATGTCATCTTTGTTGTGTACATGTGAAATGTGTCAGGTGTGAATCAATATGAAATTGGTACATGCCTGACCAATAGCTGCAGATATGCCTTAGTCGTAAGTGCTGATGATATGGCCCCTATATAAATGGTACTTTGCATGTGCATGTATATGAATGTTAGATTTTATTGTAATATAAAGCAGGAAAGATAACTGGTTTCATATATTGTCTCCTTTCAGAGGATACAATAGGACCTGTGGTGACTTGTCCACCGAATATTGTCAGCACTGTTGAGCTGGGTGTAACATCCACTGCAGTGATGTGGACTCTGCCAACTGCTACTGATGTCTCTGGTGTGACCATTTTTCAGTCATCCACCCATTCCCCTGGAAGTACTTTCAACGCTGGAGTAACTGATGTGACATATGTCTATGCTGATGGTAGCGGAAACACTGGCAGCTGCACCTTCACAGTTACAGTACAGACACGTATGACTTCTTATATATTTTGTACACTCATCTTTGATTATTATAAGCTTGTATTTCCATTTACTTAAACATTGATTGAGAAATTTGAGAATGGTGCCATTTTTGTGGAGCCCACCGGAGGAGTACAGTGGGGAGACTTAGGGATTGCCTACGGCGTCTGTCCGTCAGTCGTCCGTCCGCAACGCTGCAAATACTTGAATAACTCTCTACTGAGGACTTCAATTTTAATCAAACTTGGAGGGAGGGTGGTTATACAAAGTTACACATTTTACCAAATTGAAGGTTACCTCAAGTTCAAAGGTCACAGGCAGGGGTCAACGAACTTTAAGGCCCAATGTCAAGTTTTTACTGCGCATTTCGATTATGGTTCTTAACTTTTGATGTATAAGTCCCTTTGTAACAAAACTTGGATGGTAGATGTCCTTTGGGGAGTTGAAGGTCTCCACAAGGTCAAAGGTCACAGACAGGAGTCAACAAACTTTTAGGGCCAATGATAAGTTTTTATGGCACATTTTGATTATGACTCAAAACTTTTGATCCACATGTCTATTTGTGATCAAACTTGGATGGTAGATGTCTCTTGGGGATTTGACGGTCATCATAAGGTCAAAGGTCACAGACAGGGTCAATGAACTTTTAGGGCCCAATGTTGAGTTTTTACGGCGCGTTTCGATTATGGCTCATAACTTTTGATCACTATCTCCATTTGTGACTAAACTTGGACAGTAAATGTCCCTTTGGGAGTTGAAGTTCATCACAAGGTCAAAGGTCACAGACAGGGGTCAACAAACTTTTAGGGCCCAATGTTAAGGTTTTACGTTGCATTTCGATTATTTCTCATAACTTTTGATCCCTATGTCCGTTTGTGACCAAACTTTGATGACAAATGTCCCTTGGGGAGTTGAAGGTCACCACAAGGTCAATGGTCATAGGCGGGGTCAATGCATGAACCTCCGGGAGTTAGAAAAACTTTAATTTCTTCTACGCGAATGGGCGAGACACAATTGGGCACTTGCCTTGTTTCCAGTTCAAAATGTGTTTCCTTAAAATGAAAAAAAAAAATTATGTATATCATATACAGCTCTCAAGTTGGCAGACAGAATTGTAACTTGTGTTGTATGTTTTAATACTGAAAATTAGAAATCTCCAGCGAGTAAGTTTTTCCAACTAGTCATGTATCTTAACTGAAAGAAGAACCAGTAAGTTTAGCTCTCTCTTACTACAGTACACCACCTGACATTTCTTTATATTTGAGAAAACATACAAGGATATAGAGGGAGATTCTACAATGTATATCATATTGAATTCAAATAAACAAGAGAATGTGCATTACTGTCACATGTCGTCTTTGATTTTTACATGTACATGCAAAACGTATCAGGAAGGACAATCAACCATGATCTGTGTAGTTATCATTATCTGATAACAATCTGATGTAACACACACAATTATCAACTGAATATCATGCAGTTATTAAAATACATTCTCATTTCAAAGTCTCTTTTTTCACAGTGAAACATATGCTGCACCTTGGAAGTAGATCTACAAACTAAGGCACTTGTCAGAATGTGATGTACACTTTGTACTGTTTAAACAAGAAAGACAGGCTAAGTCTTATTTTGTATTCTTTCAGTTGATTCAACATCACCAGTGGGAGATTATCCAAGAACTATATTCACCTCATGGTGATAATGCAAATACATTTCACATGGTGGTAGATGAATTATGAGCCCTCGTGAGTTCTGTATTTTGAGGTTGAATCTGTCTCAGCTGAAAAGAGACCCATTGTGTTCAGCTCTATCTTAATACACAAACTGACATTATTAACCCATATCCGCCGATTTACTGGATATTCTGTACTTCGCCCAAATGCTGTGAACACCGATCTATGGGATAATACATAGCAGAAATGACTTGTACGATGATGTCATATAGCTCATTATAGCCTGTAAACTCTGACCTGATATCCCACATTCCATTGCACCACTTCCTGTTATTGATTTCATTTGGATTTGTATTCACTTCAAAGATTTACAGTAGGCTGCTGACAGAATAGGTCTACATCTATGTGAGATTGAATATGTGTACGTATAGGCCTACTTTACTGTAGTCCCACCCATAGAGTCTATGAGTTTATATACCATGCACACTAGTCTGCAGAGTGCAGATCTTTGAGTTATTATTCGCTATTTCTTCATATTTGTAAGCATTAAACCATATGAGTTACATACCATCGGAAAGCTTACATTATGAAGATTTCAAAATTGAGAGTTGTTTTCCTGCATAAAGGCTATGGATATTTTTCATTAGTGGTTTCTTTTAAATAAGCAATGTGATTGTTCATATGTGAATCTGTAAATCATGTGAAAATACTAAAATCTTATGATGTCACATAACTCATGACATATGACACTGATATACATCTTATCTGAAAGACCATTTCTTTCTTTTTTGATTGATATATAGTTTTGCATAATTTTATTTTCGAAAGTGTCAGTGACATCACCATGAATTTGACACGGCACAGTTTAGTGAACATATGTGAAATACAGTGTAGCCTCCAGCAGCATGCTATTAACAGTCTTTAAACTGCATTACACAACCGGCGGATATGGGTTAAGCTGACCCTTTAATTGGGAAATCATGAAAGTAGAAAGAGGGATTTTCCATAATGCTCTCCTTCCCCCCCCCCCCCCCACACCCCAAAAAAAAAAAAAAGAAATGGAATTCCCATAATATCACTGGGGTGACATGCCTCATATCTCAAATTTTAAGATGTTATTCATTCATACATGTATCTCCCCCCCCCCCCCCCCACCAAAAAAAAAATTAAAAAAAATGGAATTCCCATAATATCACTGGGGTGACATGCCTTGTATATGTATCTCAAATTTTAAGATGTTATTCATTCATGTCTAGAAGATCAATAAAATCATGTCCTGTCCATATCCTCTAGCTGTTTAATCCCCAAAATGAAGCCATCATGGCATGTCAAAGGAAAGGCCATCCTATCTAATAAAGTGCTTTGACTACCATATTTTATTTTATTTTTATTTTTTTTTAACTCTCCTGAACATTTGACATTTTGTAGATACGAGGTCTTATCGGCCATACGACGAAAGTGTCACATGTCATCTTTGCTGTGTACATGTGAAATGTGTCAGGTGTGATTCAATATGAAATTGGTACATGCCTGATCAATAGTTGCAGGTATGCCTTGGTCGTAAGCGCTAATGATATGGCCCCTACGTAAATGGTACTTTGCATGTGCATATACACTGTATGTGAATGTTAGATTATATTGTAATATAAAGCAGGAAAGATAACTGGTTTCATATATTGTATCCTTTCAGAGGATACAACAGGACCTGTGGTGACTTGTCCACCAAATATTGTCAGCACTGTTGAGCTGGGTGTAACATCCACTGCAGTGACATGGGCCCTGCCAACTGCTACTGATGTCTCTGGTGTGGCCATTTTTCAATCATCCACCCATTCCCCTGGAAGTACTTTCAATGTTGGAGTAACTGATGTGACATATGTCTATGCTGATGGTAGCGGAAACACCGGCAGCTGCACCTTCACAGTCACAGTACAGACACGTATGTGAATTATCATGACTTTACTTATCTTCAAATCATATCAGCCATTTCCATTCACTTTGAAAATGATTCTCATGGAATTTTAGAATAGCACCATGTTTTTGTTTTCATTACAAATGGGTTTTGCTGAAAATGAGAATATAGTAAATGCAAAGAAGCTGTCCAAATTGTAATAAAAATAGTAACTCTTCTTTTTCTGTGTCAATACTAAAATTGTATAGAAAATTAGTTCCATTAATCTATCTCAACTGGGAGCCAATGTTTTCAGCTCACCTAAATATACAAACTGGATGACATGTCTTTATTTGAAAAAATATACAAACATGTAGATAGAGTTTACATAATGTATAAAAATCACTGAAACAAGTGGATGGATATACCTGTAAGTGTTACATGTCTTCTTTACTATAATGTACATGAAAGATGAGTCAGGTATGATTCAGTAGCATCTGTGCATGCCTGATGTGTCGTACAAGCTGAAAGTGCCAAAATTGTAAATTTTAGTGAAATGACCCCTATACTTGACTCGCGTACAACAGGCAAGATAATTCAATCAGATCATATCCTTTTTATTAATTTCAGGGATTCAACAGGACCAGTGGTGAATTGTCCAGAGAATATAGTCAGCACTGTTGAGCTGGGTGTAACATCCACTGCAGTGTCATGGGCTCTGCCAGTTGCCACTGATGGTACTAGGTGTTTCAAAAAACATTTCCCACTTTTGATCATTAATAGTTCAAAAACTATTCATTCGATAAAACTGTCATTGATATGAGTAATAGCTGAATAGCGTACAATTTTGTTGAAGGTAATTTGAATGTGAAAGCATAAATCAGTTTCATTAAATCTAAGATTGATTTTGAAGTAAGGTTTCAGATTTTAGTCAAATTTTAACCCTCTGTACAAAAATTAAACTTTGCACAGGAACCAATGATGTGTATGTGAGTGTGTGCTGACAATGGCCCTGAACAATGGACATGCCTGAACCACCTGTTGACTAGGTGTCAGTCTGGCGCTCCCAGACACATGAATGCTTAATCAATAATTCATGTGGATTGCCCTGGGCACTGCTAGTCTGAATTCATGCACAGTAAAGGATAACATGCATGCACATGGAAAAAGTAAGCACATGTTTCCATGTGCTTGCAAACACCACATTTCATTCCAGCTGGCAATCATTTTCAAATTTCGCTTCACATATCACTAAATTTGGGATATGAATATTCATAAATGATCTAAAGTTCTTCATTTTAATACAACTGTCTACTAATAGCCTGACAAATTTGTTGCTTTTTCGATAAAAAGAGATCATTTTTTGTAAAGAGTTCAGCAGCATTTTTCATTGGGGCCATTTGTTTCACAGTAGATTTATTCAAGGCTCCATATACACAAGTGTATACTATAATTGATTTTCTTTGCTTCCTGTCACCATGTTCATACGACAGAACAGATGGTATTCATTGTAATTTCGTTTTTCAGAAGTAGGGAGAACTCTGTCAACGACTCAACGACAGTAACGGCACGCGTTTGACTTTACACAGCACTGCTAGAGGCTGAATAAAGACTAGTTGTGATCGTGGAATTTTTCATGAATAAATGAAGCATTCAAACCCTAGCCATTGTTCAGGACCATTGTCAGGGTGTTAGCCACACACTCCCATACACACCCACTGACCCGTGTGCAAAGTGAAAGTTTTGTACAGAGGGTTGAAAATAGAGCAAAATCTGGAACCTAACTGTGAAATTAATCATGGATTTCATGAAACTGATTTATGCTTTCATATTTAAACCACCTCCAACAAAATTGTACACTATTCAGCTATCACTCATTTCAATGACAGCGTTATCTGATATATAGTTTTTGAATTATCAAGAATCAAAAGTGGGAAATTTTTTTGAAACACCTAGTACTTTGCATGTGCATATATATGAATGTTAGATTTTATTGTAATATAAAACAGGAAAGATAACTGGTTTCATATATTGTATCATTTCAGAGGATACAACAGGACCTGTGGTGACTTGTCCACCAAATATAGTCAGCACTGTTGAGCTGGGTGTAACATCCACTGCAGTGACATGGGCTCTGCCAACTGCTACTGATCTCTCTGGTGTGGCCGTTTTTCAATCATCCACCCATACCCCTGGAAGTACTTTCAACGTTGGAGTAACTGATGTGACATATGTCTATGCTGATGGTAGTGGAAACACTGGCAGTTGCACCTTCACGGTTACAGTACAGACACGTATGTTATCATGATTTATACAGTCAAACCTGTTTATAGTGGCCAACCAAGGGAGACGAAAAGAGTGGTCATTATAGACAGGTGGCCACTATAGACAGGTTATCCAACTTTTGTATGCATTGCCTACATGTACAAGCATCATTGTTGTATACATCTATAAGTACAATGTACAGTTGTACTTACATTGTACATGTACGTGTATATATGCACACGTGTGCTTCATGCATTGAGCAATATGCTGCTGTTTATCACGTTGTTGCAAATGTGTACAGTCATGTGTACAGTGAAGAAAGCTTTACACTAGTGCATTATTATGACTGAATGAGTGATGAATGCAGCGATGACGATCACTGAACGTTGCCATACCATACCATACCATAGTTTAAGTACAGAGAAATCAAAGTACAATAAAGCATTCATAGATTTTCTGTTGATGAAATATGATCATTTCATTTAATCTATTTTTGTCCCTATATTACGAATAATCACTTTACAAATGTTATCGATATGAACAATCTGAGAAAATGTGTTTTGAAAAGAATCATTAAAAAAAACTGGTGGAAGTAGCTTAATTTGTTATGGGGATACAATCTAATAATATTGGATTGCACTGTAGAAAGATCAGTTGTTAAAGGTACGTGTATTACTGAAAACCATTTGTATATGCAACCTTTTTTCAAAATTAAGGGATGACTTTTTAACTTTCATCCAATCAATAATATGAATAAGATCATTGTTTATTTGGTAACAAGTTCAAAAGGGTCAGAACAAGAGTTTTAGATTGGAATCATCTGCAAATAGCATAAACAGCAGTATATCAGAGGACATATAAATATTGTTGATGTAAATGAGGAATGTAAATGAGGAGAGTCCCAAGTATACATGTAAGCTGCCTTGAGGTACACCACAAGAAATTTACTGCTTGGAAGAAGAGAAACTGTTGACATTAGCATACTAGTAATGATTACGGGAACAGGTTAATGTGTGTATAATGATCAAGCAATAATCAAAGAAACAGCCAGAATGCACTCTTGTATCACACACATAATTTCATAGATGTAGAACCACAAGTCCATTATCATAATTTTTAGGGGTACTAAATTATTGGTATCATGTTGAAGAGCTCAATCTCCTCCATGGTGTCAATTCAAAATTATTTCCTTTTCATTGATATGTCAAAAATCAAAAACCTATACAGACTTGTACCTCATATTCATAACAATGCTTTATATATAAATCTACCCACCTTAGAGTAAATAATCTTTTTATTTCATGAAAATGTATTGTTTCATTTGTATTCACATTCATATCTTAGAACCAGATAGTGCCGTTTTGGTTTTCAACTGGCAATGTATACCTTTTTAGCATTTCAGTGTAAAATATAGACCTCCCAGCCATGCTAAATTTGCAAGAAAAAATTTGAATTTCTAACATTCCTACATGTAGGTCTTGTTTATGAAAATAGGAGTTTCTTATTTTTCTTGATGATTTTACTACTCTTTCTTTCTTTTGAGCCAAATTATTATTTTTTCCAGTTCAAAAGGTTGGGAGGTCTCATAATGCATCACTCATGATTCAAGGGTATGTGTACTTGCCATATGCATGATATGTGCATTTTGCAGGTGCTTTGTGAGTGGTGATGAGAAGGGACTACATATAGTGTATCTAAATGTTACTGTTATGTGACATTTAAAACAAATACAACAGATGAGACAAAAACACAGATTTCTATTTTTTTCTTCTCTCAGAGGATACAACACCACCAGTGCCAACTTGTCCAGCAGATATAACCAGAACTATTGAGCTGGGTAATTCAGGGGTCCAAGTGTCATGGACTCAGCCAACTGCTACTGATATTTCTGGTGTGGCCAATATTCTGTCAAGCACCAGAAATTCTGGTGATGTATTCACTATTGGAACAACTGATGTCATCTACACCTTTGTTGATGGTAGTGGGAATACTGCCACCTGCACCTTCACAGTTACAGTCCAGACACGTATGTATGCATTGATTTTGCTAATAAGCTTTCATATCAAATTACCTGTTTCTATTCATGTCAACTCTGATCACTCATTGTAGATGTAGAGTAACACCAAAATCTGATTTTTAGTACCATTCTTATTGCCTGGAAATAAACTATGTACATATATATATATATATATATATATATATATATATATATATATATATATATATATAAATATTATAATGATAACTGTAGGATAGACTTTCTCAAGTGCATGCAGCCTGAATATTCCTGCTTCTTTTTCAACTTTTGAAATATGCCTACATGGGTTCATTCCAGACAAACATGATAAAAAACAGGTGAGATATCATAACGTCTCATTTTTTCTTCTTTCAGAGGATACAATACCACCAGTACCAACTTGTCCAGCAGATATAACCAGAACTATTGAGCTGGGTACACCATCCATCGTAGTGACATGGACTGAGCCAACTGCTACTGATATTTCTGGTGTGGCCAATATCGTGTCACGTACCAGTAATTCTGGTGATAGTTTTTCTCCAGGAACAACCGATGTCATCTACACTTTTGCTGACGGCAGTGGGAATACTGCCAGCTGCACCTTCACAGTTACAGTACAGACACGTATGTATTCATCAATTTTGCTAATACTGTAAAAGTGGTTTCTTTCGCATACAGAAACTTTTGTGGTTTCCATCGTTGCCGACTTTTTCGCGTGTGTTTAAATTCGCAGTTCAACCTCAAAGCGCGAAAATAAAACCACCGCGAAAGAGACCACTTTTACAGTAAGCTTTCACATCAAATTACCTGTTTCTATTTATGTCAACTCTGATCATCATTCAAGATGAAGAGTGACACCAAAATCTCATTTTTAGTACCATTCCTATTGCCTGGAAATAAACTATATATGAGATTAAAACCTAAAATGGCATTAAAACGCTTAATGCCATTTTAGGTTTTAATCTCATATATAGTTTATTTACCATTCCTATTGCCTGGAAATAAACTATACATATATATATATATATATATATATAATGATAGGCATAGGATAGACTTTATCAAGTGTATGCAGTCTGAATATTCCTGCTCTTTTTTCAACTTTTGAAATCTGCCCTCATTTTCAACATTTTATTTGCAACAGATACATCACCAATCTGTACAAAAGTGTTTATTGTGAATTTGTGCAGGTAGTATTCTACTGCATTTACACCATATGTTCCCGATGGCCACAGCAGTCCCATTAGACTGCAACATCATGTGCTGTGGGTAGATGGTACATTCTCCTGTCCTGTTCATTTTCCTAGTCTTGTCATCTTCCAGTCCTCGTCTGGGTTAGCACATATCTACCAGATGCTATCCTCATTGCGTCTGGTCAGGCTAGACTATTAATGCCTCCAAGTTTTGTTAATGCCTATTATTATCATGCCGCCATGTTTTGTTGAGTTCACCCTGTTTTGTTACGTCATACAAAGTTTCTCATTAGTACCGGGACTGCCTTGGCCAATTTTTTGACAGTTTAAAAATCTGACACGGCTTCCATGGCGATCGCGGCTTGTTATGGTTGCTTATCCCGTCTTATTGTATTGTGTTGCGTCCATTTCGTTTTAATTGCCCAAGGTGGTCTGAAACATGACTGCTGTGGCTGCTGGGGAAAAAAGTACATGTATAAACGCAGCATTAGGTTTGTGCATCAATGTGATGAATTGATTATTCATTATTCATGAATATTCAGCAGTGTTCATGCTGTGACAGAAATGATCGACCGTGTACTTTATGCCAGATAGGAAATAATAACGTCTACATACTTTGCACTTGATTTTCCACAAGTATTTATGCTTCACTCTATGAATGTCTCACATTTTTCATGCACTCTAAATGTTACTTTCAAAAGCAATAAGATTCCAGCCTGTGAACTGTCAAACTTGGCTAAAGGTGCATAATAAGATATTTACAAGTACATCTGCTGTGTTTCCATGGAAATGCTTAAGATTGCCTTCATGAAAATCAATTGTTATCAAAGCAAAACACAAAATTGTTATAATTACTTTAATAAAAGAATACAGTCAAAGATCAAAGCCAGTATTACATACCATTGTATGCAGTTTTACCCTATATGTGATCAGAATAGCACTAAGAAAATGTCACTGTCAGAGATAACTAATGAAGTCAGGCACACTTTTTATTTCTGCTTTTCAGTATTACATACAGTTAATACAAGCACTCTTTATATTCATCATAGGAAGATACAGTCACAATGACATTTCTATTTTGCCATAGAACATTCCATTATCTATTTTTCAGGCAGAAATGCATATTAATTTTTTTCCCCCAGATAAGTGCCATTTACAGCTGTATGTTTATAATAAGGAAATACTAAAAGAGAGAGCCAAACATTTTTCTACTTCGGTTGAGACATGTGGTGGCTAGAAGCACCAAACTTTGCTTCCAATGAGTGGCAGATGAGAAGAAAATTCTGTGAAATGGGGGTATTAACTAGAACACTTCATGTGAGTATGTCCCATTTGGGTGTACATGTCTCCATTGGTATATAATGTGTCAGGTATCATTCAAGGCCATTTCTATGCATTGTGTGGTTATGTTGTAAGTGCTTTGTAAACACTGATAAACGTTGATGTTTTGTCTACAGGAGTTACAAGGGTTCATTCCAGACAAACATGATAAAAAACAGGTGAGATATCATAAGATTTCATTTTTCTTCTTTCAGAGGATACAATACCACCAGTACCAACTTGTCCAGCAGATATAACCAGAACTATTGAGCTGGGTACACCATCCATCATAGTGACATGGACTGAGCCAACTGCTACTGATAATTCTGGTGTGGCCACTGTCCAGTCACGTACCAGTAATTCTGGTGATAGTTTTTCTCCAGGAGCAACCAATGTGATCTACACTTTTGTTGATGGCAGCGGAAACACTGCCACTTGCACCTTCACAGTTACAGTTGGTACAGGTAAAGTACATGTTGTTCGTTCATCTATCAGAATTACCTTCAAACTACATGTGATATTCATACACATGTATACTCTTTCATATTATATTTTAGTCAAGAACTTTACTTGATTTTTATATTCTGTGTTATGATCAGTTATGTATATGGTAACAGTCACCACCCTAGGTTGGGCCCTTTTTTTGTTGCTGTTGTTTGTTTGTTTGTATTTTTGTTTGTTTTTTTATGTTTTCACTGGGGTGTCATTTTCTTCCATTGCACAAACTCAAGAAGTTATATGCAAATATATTAATAGGGAAAAGAAAGAAAACAGAACATTACTTCAATTTTTTATATAGTTTTTATAACCAGCAAATGTTAAATCCCTCCATTATAATTGCTCATACAAAAAAATGAAGAAGTGAAATATATTTCTATTGACTCTTCCAAGATGTGTATGTCATGTATGCTACCAGGAAACATGTGATGACAGGATTGAAAACACTGACTGAAAATCAATTCTTACAACAGTTGAATAAAACAGGGTGAAATTTTGTGTTTTTCTAGTTTATACTATGCCATCAATGCAGACTTGTCCATGGGATATAGACAGAAATGCATTTTGTTTTCTGATTTGCATGCCAAATCTCGTGCAAATGTGATTCTCGCAACTTTTAAACAGATTAGTCACTGATAAGAGAGAGCATACATGTAATAAAATATATCATAATATACACTGTATCATGGCTCTTATTTTCATTTCTCTCTTTTTAGTCGATACAACACCACCAGTGCCAACTTGTCCACCAGATATAACCAGAACTGTTGAGCTGGGGGTTTCAGGGGTCCAAGTGTCATGGACTGAGCCAACTGCTACTGATATCTCTGGTGTGGTTAGCATCCAGTCACGCACCAGTAATTCTGGTGATTTTTTCTTTGTGGGAACAACCGATGTGATCTACACCTTCGTTGACGGTAGCCAAAACAGTGCCAGCTGTACCTTCACGGTTACAGTTAATACAGGTATTAATTCAGTTGTTTGTTTTTTTTTCAATTTAATTCATTTACTTTTCATTCTTCTTTTTCCAACAAAACATAACGCATAATGAGTTTGGAATTACATCATGAACATAAACATTCGACTTTGCAAAAGATAAATGATACAGATAAACAAAAGAATGCATACTGGCAAAAAAGTACAAAGTTATGCTTTAGTTAGAAAAAAAAAACTGAGAGGTCCACTAAAAAGCAAGCTTGTATGTTGTGAACCACTCAAAAAATGAACAAACTTATGAATTACATATTTACAAATACTTATCTCAGCTACAATTTACGACAGAACGGAACAAGACAGGAGAAATACAAAAGACATGACACGACTTGACAAAAAAGACGGAAAAAATGGAGAGAGAGAAAGGAAAACAAAAAACAGAATGCTTTTCATCCTGTGGAATATTATTATTTGTCAGCTACAATTGTATTTTCCTAGAGTTGCAGCCGTGTATTATAACAATTAGACTGATGACATACAATTAATTCATAAACACTCATGTTATGGGTCTGTGCCAGCATGAGGGGGGGGGGGGGGGGGGGAGGGGGGGGGGAGGGGGGGAGGGGGGGGAGAGGGGTGGAGGGGGGAGGGGAGCTACCGGCCATTTTAAAAACGCTTACATCACAAGAAGATGACAAGACATCTGCTTGTTAATCTTTTGGAGCTCCTTTCTTCAACAGAGATTCTTCATGTACAATATGCATTTTATATATGTCTTAGGAAATGTAGCTAGGTGTGGCCCTGGTGTAAAGCATCATGAATTAGAACTTGCACTGCAAAGTGCATGAATGGGACTATCATGTATCACCTGAAGAATTGTATACTATGTGAGGGATATTGCATTCAACTTCAAAATTCAAATAGTAATTCTTCTTTTATCACTGTTATTGTACTCGAAGTTCGTTTCCCTTGCCGTCATGTTAACCCATTGAAGACGAGTCCCGAGTATACTTGGCAATAAAATGTCTATGGGAAGTGCATGTTGTAGCAAAATCAGTCCGTCAAAATCGGTCTCCGAGCCCCCCCCCCCCCCCCCCCCCTCGACGTTCCGCGCGATGTATCGCTATGGCGAAAAGCTATTGCCCCGACAATTCAATAATATAATGTTTCTTTGCATCTATCTGTACAATTCAGTAATATAATGTTTCTTTGCCTCTATCTGTACAATTGTTTGCCTCCATTTACCTATGTTGTCTTTTTCTTCTATGTTTGTTGTTATTGTTTGCCTCCATATGTTTGTCTTTATCTGTACAATTGTATGTCTATGTGGGAGGACTTTGAATTGTCAGGTATAGCTGGCAGGGATGTAATAGTGCCTGCTGAGGGCAATGGATTGGTAGTTCTGTGAGCAATAATGTGGGTTTTGAGAACTGTATCAATTGATCGAGTGCTGTAAAACACAACATTTACATTTTTACAAATTGGAGCTGACGGCCTTTTTCGAGGCATAACATTTTCGCGAGTTGCTTCTAATATTCAATGCATATAGTGTACACAAGAACTTTCATATGCATTTTAATTTCGCAAATCTTGGCTCTCGTGAAATTCGCAAAATTAAAATGCACGCGAACATTCCTCGTTTGCCAGTATTGTTGACAAAGGTCAGGTGGCATTTTGCCACACTCAATTTGGATTGCTTTCTTGGATGGGGTCATGTGGGCTCCAGGTTTTATTTTCTGACATTTATCTTGTATAATATCTAACATGTCTTTTAAACAATGTTGGACAGAGTCCAAGGCTATGCATTGTATATCAACCCATTGGTAACTGAACTGCCCGAAACCACCTGTCAGATTACTCCCTGAACCGCCTGAAACCGCCCATCTACTTTTTTTATTAGTTTTATGCCTGACTATTTTTATTGCTTTCATATATAATGTATATTTATGTAATTTAAAGAGGTAAAAAGTCAACAAAAGTATATCAGAATCATTTCTGTGGCACACAAGTCTTTTTATATGAGTCTAAATTGGCTTTCAAAGAAACATAACTCTCTATAGTAGACAAAAATAAACATGCAGTGATCTATTTTGCATAATTCAAAAAGTTGTCGAAATAAGAGTAATATTGTTGTACATGTACAGCAGTCTTCCTGGAAATAATAGTCCAATATGTAAGGAATTGTCAGTTGCTGAAGGGTTAAGTGCAGATCATAGTTTTCAAAATCAACAGGTTATCACTTCGATGCTGTTGAACTATTCATGATTACTGTTAAAGAATGTTTTGTTATACATCAGAAATGGTTATTTTGTATGTCAATATTACAGTTTTCTGGATAGATATAATGGCATATGATATGTACTCTTTTTGATGAGAAGTTTTCTCGATTTTTTTTGTGATGCAGGATTTTCAAGAAATGTCAAACAGCACAATTATTGAATCTGAGAACCAGCTTTGCGATGCTACGCATGCATAGAATATGCTACCAAAACAGGAAACTGATATGTATACTGCAGAATCTCAGAGTGTAAAGATGCATTCTGTTGAACAATGTTTTGTTCTCAGATTTTAGTCATACTTCTACCTAGAAATATGTGATGTTGATGTCCACAGTACCACACTGAAATGCAAAAATACCCTTGCAAATATTTGAAGAACTTTAAGATTTGCCAGCATACCTATCCTAATATTCTAGGGATCACAACATCACAAGTAATTAAACCACTGATTTAGATTGAGCGTACAAGTGTATATATAACACTTAATTTATGTAACTGTGTTCATGAATATTCATGGTGTACATCGTACTTCCACTGATCATTTATCTTATACACAAACACATGCACATGCACGTACAGTGCCAGTATTACATTGTACATCTGGAATAGTCATGCACACATAAACAGTGTATTTATGAACACAAATTACACTATGTACATGCAGATTGACTTATCTGACTTTGATAGAAAAATGGTCCGCAGTTTCAATTTCTGCATCTCAGCATACCTCAGGGGAAGAGTATTTGTCCATACACCCAACTATATGTACTCTCCTCTCTCTCTCTCCCTCTCGGATCTCTCTCTCTCTCTTTTTTTTCTCTCTCTCTCTCTCATGGGCCATTAGCGTCTGATGAGGCAAGTAACTGAAACTTGGTCCTTCTTTTTCTATTAAAAATATAAATTTATTATGGTTTGCCTACAGTGGACACCACTCCGCCCGTGCTGGTCTGCCCCAACAGCATCACAGACACTACATTCCTGGGGAACACAGCTGGAATAACTGTCACGTGGGTGGAGCCAACTGTAACCGATGTTTCCAACAATGTGGTTGTGACCTCCAACTTTGCGTCCGGTGATACGTTCCCTGTGGGGGACACAGTGGTGACGTATACAGCTACCGACGCCTCTAGCAACTCGGTCCAGTGTTCCTTCACTGTCACCATCATGGAGGGTATGGGATCCATTGGTGACATTCTGGGAATCCATTCACGCATCACTGAAGTTCTTTTCTTGCCACTTTATTTCCTTTGGGGAGAGGGGGAGGGGAGGTATGGTGTAATTGATGGGAAGATGGTTTGCTCCCCTGCAATATGCTATCCCATCAGGGTCAACTCCTATGACATTAATTGGCACAGGTACAATGTGATAGTGCAATTTACTTTCCTGTTCTACTTTCAGTTACCGTAGATGATTGTCTATGAAACATGAAAGCATGAAGGCAATCAATGAAATAAAGTATACTGAAACATATCACGTCACTAAAATTATGTTGTATATGGCAATAGTACGACTTTTACAATATCACAGTTTGCTGTGCAGTTCATTATTGCTCCAAAACATCAGTATTGTGTCGATATGAATGTTTCCCGCCTTGCATAAGACTCAACACTACTGTGGCGGTAGAATGTATACATTAGAAGTGTTGATTGATATTAAGGATAAGACTGGGAATGAAAAGACATGAATTCTTAAAGACAGGCTTTTGTGCCTTTAATTAGCATGATGGATTTTATTACTGTGAATTGTTTTTATTTGCCTTCCTTTGTTTTTTTGCATATACTTCTGTATTGCAAGAATGAAGTGTTTATTTTTTATTGATAGTTCTGTTTATAGTGTGTTAAGTTTGCCCCTTTAACAGACAAATTCACCTTGATATAAATATATATATATACAAATGTATATATATATATATATATATATGGATTGAGTGAATGTCATAATAACCGTAAAACACATCGGCCAAAGTTTCAGGAAAACCAGACAATTGCATCTGTTCAAAAGTTGTGAAATTTTAAAGTTTCTGTGCAGTCACTGCGGGATCAGAAGACTACTACAGCTTGCACTAAACCACACACACAAAAAAAACCTACACAGTTTCTTGGACCTATCAATTGCCAAATGTGATCAGAGGGCTTTGAGAGCGTCATCAGATTATATATCCTTGAAGTTTACACCCCATTTCCTTCAATAGTTCAGAGGTTCTGTTGTGAAATACTTGTACATTCTCTCATTCTTTATTTCCGCCTCCCCCCCCCCCCCTGCACTCTGTCTGTTGGTATAGTTGACACCGTACCGCCAACCATTCTCAACTGTCCGCAAGAGGCCATTGCCGTGGCAGTAAGCTTCAACCAGGGTCAAGCAGTGGTCAACTGGCCAGTCGTAATGGCCACTGACAACTCCAACACGCAGAGTGTGATACAGAGGACTCACAGTAGTGGAGATGTCTTCGCGGTGGGCACGACAACAGTCACCATCACATTTGCTGACTCTTCTGGCAACACTGCTCAGTGTGTCTTTGAAGTTGTTGTGTACCAAGGTAAATTTAAAGACAGCCAATCCCTTTTGCATGATTTTTTTTTTTGAAAATTGGTGAGAATACTTAGGTATTGAAGAAAACACTATTTGGAAACCTCCTGCTAATTTTGAACTCAAGAGGGTCTTTACTTGTGTACTTATTGAGATTATCATCATAATTATTGGCATAGTAATCATCATCATTGTAATCATCGTCATGACAAGAAATAGGAAGCTGGATGCAGAAGTTAAGTGAAGGGTAAAAGCAAGGACGCAGTCTGGTACTTGAATGCATACTAAATCTCGTATGGAGCTAACAAAAACAAGCATAACAATTGCAGCACATGTACCACTTGGGCTTTGGATAGATAAACTAGTGTTTACCCATGTAATGATGAGAGGACAGAGTTGTGAGATATCTGCTTTGATTTTTTGTTTTCAATATGAAATGCAGGGAAGAAAATATTCCTGACTTTTATCACATTTTACCAAAGGACTTTGATAGCCTCCATACAATTCAATTCACTTATATGAGTCGTTGTTAATTGGCTCTTGTGAAATTTGCGAAAAGTATTCAGAATAACAGAATAATCCTATACACGTTTATCATGCTACCGCAGTGTTCTTATCTAAAGATGGAAATTCATGTCGTGCGGTATTTCTTTTTTTCGCATTTAGCGCAATATGTAGCTAGCACAAAAATAGTCAATGTGTTGCACTTTTTAAATTCTTCTAAGTTTTCTTCAGACTGGTGAATGCAGCTTCTGACCCAAGTTGAGTGTCTGTGTACTTTTGCATGTGCCTCAAATCCCTCTGGATTATGTGTACAAATCTCTGTATATACTTTGAGGGTGAATCATTTATTGGCTCTTCTGACATTCAGTGGACTCCACGGCACCTGAGATCATTGGCTGTCCAGCGGACATTACGAGGACCCTGACCCTGGAACAGAACACCGTCCAAGTGTTCTGGACAGCCCCAACGGCATCAGACAACTCCGGAAATACCCCGACCATAACCAGCAACTTCGCACCGGGTGATAGCTTTGGACTCGGCGAGTGGCGGGTTGTCTACACAGTTGCAGACGAGGCGGGCAACTCTGTGCAATGCACGTTCACTATCACCGTGATAAGAGGTGTGGATGTATAGATGAAAAATGCCCGAAAAAGCAGGCAGTAATTTACCTTTAATAATTAATTACAGTGATAAGTTGATTGTGTGAAGTATAAACATTCGAAGTACAGTGTCAGCTAATGTTTTTATCAAGGGTAGTGCTCTTTGGAGTTGCATTGCAGTAGTAGTCTGTAATATCATTAAATCAATTGTTACCAAGTTCTGGAAACATCACTACTTTGATTTAAAGGTTTATTTCTCTTGAATAGTCTAGTTCTGCAACAAAATGTTGTTTTGCGGTTTTATTGCTTAAACCTCTAAGATTAGTCTTACACAGAATCAAATGTATATGATATGTGGAAAAGATTATAATTTTATCTCAAAATCCATTTAATGTGCATTCAACTGCATCACTTTCTCTTTCACTATTGGACAAAGGGTTTAAATAATACCAGGATTCTGTGAGATTATGAGATTCTTTTCATTGATCTATACAAGCAAGCACCATTTTTAGTAATCAAGTGAGTTGAGCTGAGGTGTTTCTAATGTATTTTTTTTTTCTTCCCTTCAGAGGACAATGTTCCACCACAAGTGCAGTGCCCCAATGATATCACCTCGATTGTTCTTGCTGGAACTGCCGGTGAGGTGGTGACATGGAATTTGCCAACTGTCTCGGATAATTCAGGGGTAGTCATCTTTGTTTCATCGACGGCAAACCCTGGAGACTTTTTCCCCATCGGAGGGACCACCGTCATTTACAACTATCAAGACCCATCAGGAAATGCAAACTCGTGCTCCTTCACCGTCACTATCAATGTCGGTAAGCATTGGTCAGGCCCAGTGGTTCCACCTATACAAAAAAAGGAACTACTTGTAGGTAGTTGTTGCTTCTAGTTGTTGTTGTTGCTGTTGCTGCTGCCGCTGTTGCTGTTGCTGTTGCTGTTATTGTTTCTATGTCTGTTTTGTTTTGTTTTTCTATCAAGAGAAAGGTAAAAAAAAAAGGGTCGGAGAGTCTATTTGAGTTATACAAAGTCCAGGGCCCTGTTTCACTATTAAACATGAGAATTATATCCAGTCAAACAATGAACCAAAGTTAGGACAGATTCAGGTCAGGTTTAGTTGGGAAGGATCCATAGGCATTCAAGGTGTATTCGAGAACAGAGCACTGGGTGCAAAATACATTGTATTGTTCCCAACTACCTTAATGGTGATACAGTTCCTACAAAACTTTTGAGGATTGATTGATCCCAAAATTGTTCCTTGGAAAGATCAGTTGCACTGAACTTATAGGATTGATTTTAGAGCTTATTGAAGCAGGCCCCAGGAATCTTGACAAGATAATTAAACACTTTTGTTGTTTTTTAGCAAAAATTAGACAATGACGGATAAACTGGCTGACATTTGTACCAATTTCAAAACATTACATGCTTACTTGCACGCTTACACACAATAACATACACACAATGACATTCCCACACAGACACACAAACACGCACACATATAAACACTTTAATAAATAATTTTGTCTTCACTGTACATAATAGGTGATCCATGCAGTCCCGACCCCTGCCTGAATGGAGGACAATGTGTGAGAGAGGGCCTGGATAGTTTCCGCTGTATATGTACTGACTGCTTCACAGGACAGACCTGTGGCACACGTAAGTAATCGCTACTGTAAGAGTGGAAATTTTCGCAGTGTAGAAATTTTCACGTACCGGTATTTCATGCAACCAGAAGCTAGTATGCGCAGATATGAAAGCATGCAAATATTTTTGCATGTCATATGATTCATTACTTGATGTCCTGATTCCATGGAAGTAATAACATGCCAGATTCATCTTACCCAGCCAAGCGTGAAAAATTGCTCGCTTGTAAATGTTTAAAGCATCCCATTGTGGCTTTTCCATGCCCCACCCTCCTCTTTAAAAATTATATTAGAATTAAAATGCAGTGAACAATTTCCCAGGCATAATGATGATTAGTTGTTAGGATTATAAGAATGAAGACAACACACAAACTAAAGAGAAATCTTCTCCTGATTTGACACAGCCCATAAATCTTCTCCATAAACACACTGCCGGGTTGTGAACATTGGATATCAAGCTGACATGAGTTACTGTAAACCACAGTATTTTCGCAGCATGAAATTTTTGCGAATAGGAACTGACAATCTTTTTGTGGCAAGAAATCTTTGTGAGTTGCCTCTAACATTGGCTGCATATGGTGAAGATAAGAACTTTCGCATGCATTTATAAAATTCACAAATCTTGGCTCATGCGAAATGCGCAAAATTAAAATATATACGATTATTCCTCATTTTACAGTATCCAAGCCAGTTATTAGGATGAAATGAAGACTACGTAGAAAAACAGTGAAAGATGTGATGAAATCATTTAACCTTGTGAGGATGGTTTAAATTTGACACGGCCCCTACATCTTCTCCATCAACACACTGCCTGGATGTAAATTTGGGAAATCTCATTCCCATGTGTCACTGGTTACTTTAATCCTTCGTTCTCACTCCACTGCACATCTTCAACTCACATCGGCACTGCGCACCCGTACTCATTATGGCAATCGTGCCTTCAGTGTTATTGCACCCACACTATGGAACAACAAATACCCATCCACGTCTGTGAAGCTCCTACAGTAGACTCCTTCAAAACATTACTGAAAACTCATCTGTTCTCACATGACATGTAATTCGTATGGATTTATTATATATTTATGTTACGTTTGTTCTATAAGTTATAATTTACAATGTGTATTCTATGTATTTTGTATTGCATTTCATCGTACTACAATTTGTATCTACTCCATGACTTGATTTCTTTCTTCTAATTGTTTCTTTGAGACGCTCAGCGCATAGAAACATTGTAATAAGCGCTTTATAAATGATAATCTATATTTATTATCATTATCTCTTACCCTCTGCAGCAATTGATCCTTGTGCTCAGGATCTGTGTGAAAACGGTGCCGCATGCATCCCAGTACCAGGCTCCTGTGTGTCGTATACATGCCAGTGCCCTGCATGCTTCACTGGCCCATACTGCACTGAAGGTATACAACACTGATGATTTCACAATATCTATCCTTATTATCATATTACAACACTTTATCTAGTCTTGGTAGATGAAGTGAAAGGGAAACATGATACATGTATTCCGACATATATACACTTAATCACATTCTTAATAAATTCTTCATCAAGAGAAATGAATTAGAAATCAACTACTAAGTATCATTACATAAAATCCAGAGTCTTTGGGAAAGTTTCAAAAGACAAAAAACAAAACAAAACCCCAAAACAGAATATGCCTACAATTGTATATCCCATATCAGTTCATTATGTTCTATGTTTTACCACTTTTTGTTCATTAATAGCAAGTTTAATTGCAAATACCTCAAATTGACAAGAATGGAGTTAAGTCATTTTGCAATCAAACTCTTCATGCAATATCATATGTATTGTTCTGTTTGTACATCTCTTTGTGGCATAATTAATATTCCTCTTCGCATTCAGCCATTGACTCCTGCGAGAACCACCAGTGCCAGAACGGCGGTGCCTGTACCATCGACCCCAATGACTGCGAAACCTACACCTGCACATGTCCACTCTGCTATACCGGACAATTCTGTGAAGTCTGTAAGTACAATGTGTGGCAAGACAGCATGAGGGAATGTTTTAACCATGCAAAATTTATTGCAAGGGATAATTGTACGCTTCAAGCGTTTCAGAAAGATGCCGTCAACCTTGATGGACATTTATATATACATATAGATAGATAGATAGATAGATAGAGATAGAGATAGAGATATGTAATGTTCTATTGAAGACATAATACAGTAGTTCATTGTATGTTTCCAAAACACCTTGTTATAATATAGATATTAAGATGTATATTTATGTATGATATAGACTGAGAAGAATCCTAATGAGAGAGAAAAAATAGATAAATTTAACAAACTTGATTGGCAAAAAAAAGAAAAGAAAAGAATTCTTGACTTCCTATCATGGAGCAAAACTCTGTTGGATTGATGCAGCCGATGCAATATTTCTTTCTTCTAACAATGAGCTGTTTTCTTTCACAGTCATCAATCCATGCGACAATCACCTGTGTCAAAATGGTGCCCAGTGCATCCCTGTTGGCCCCGTCTGCACCGAGTACCAGTGTGCTTGCTCAGGTTGCTTCACAGGGGCTTACTGCGAGGACGGTAAATTATTCATCTAGGATCTAGGACCTCATCTAGGATCAGACTTTTGTTTTAGACACAGAATAGCAAGCAAGAGGATATTGTCCCCCAATAAAAAAAACCCAGTCAAATCTGCTCTTTTTAAGCCATCTCTCTTTAAAGGGAAGCAGTCCTGAGATTTTCACTGTACTGATAAATAAGAGTAAAAAATATAACCTTTCACCAATTTATACGCGTGGACATCAAAAATTGTCTCCATACACGATTTTTAAAAAATAATTCCTGCAAGCAATTGTGTAAGAGCCTGCCAAAAGGTGCAACGTCATTGATGCCCTACTCTCAAGTTGACAGCCGTGCCTCAGAAAACCAATTTAAGTGTTCAAAATGATCATATCTGATTTTTTCATAAAATGTGACAATATGTGGTTTTATTATTTCAAACAAAATATTTCAAGCTTATTTATATATACAATTAATATAAAAATAAATAGTAAACATGTATTTATAAATAACTAGGGATGACGAGCAGAACACCGCTGGAAAGAGTTATGCATCGATGACGTATGACTCTCCGCCAAGACTTGCTCATTTGCAGAGTCACACTTTTTTAACCGAAATGTACGAGCTTATTTGGTGATTTGAAAGTTTGTTTTTGATGAAAGTAGATCATTGGAGGTACCAACAACAACATATTTTTTTTAATTTCGTGAGGACTGCGTCCCTTTAATAACCACTTGTCTATGATGACCACATTTTGTTTGTCCTTTGAGCAGTCATTGTAGACAGGAACATAGCAATAAGGTACAATTTGAATTCTTACATAGATTATTGACATACCTACTGTGAAAGTGGACATTTTTGTGGTATTTTTTTTTTCTTTTTGCTCGGGGCAAAAAAAAAAGTGATTATCAGTGAAGTTCACTCTTAGTTTGTCATGGAGGGAACTATATATTTTACTGTTAAGAAAAGAATAGTTGTGTGTTGTTATTAAGTTTTATGCAAGATTTCCACATAGTGAAATATTCTACATCTGCAGTATTACAAATAGAGAATTAAATAAGTCTGATGTCAAGCATACAATGTTTGGTGTTTTTTTTTTGGTTTATCCCAACCTGTTTTTTTCCTGTTTGCCAAGACCAATCTTCACCCTCATGTGATATGTGGTATCTGTTAAGCAGACACCGAAGGGAAGTTGAATATTCGTCGTTGCATTCCTTTTTATATTTTTATATATATTTTTTTTTTATGAGGGCACTGGAGAGATAAGGGATGGGGTGTAAAGATAGAATATCAGTTCTATGGAATTGCCACCAGTCATGTTACTTTCAGCATTGTAGACACCTAGAATTCAACCATAGTTGCATTTCCCTGAGATTAGCAAAGGCCATGATTTTTTCCCCAACTGTTCCCTCCTATCCCAACCACCCCCCCCCCCCACCTCCCTCGCCCCTCCTCAAAGCCTCACTACATCTATAAATGTGTTCTCCATGCAGCTCGAGACCCGTGCATTGGATCACCCTGTCAGAACAACGGCCAGTGCTCTGCCATAACGACAGACGCAAATTGCTTCTCCTACACCTGTGATTGTGTGGGATGCTTCACCGGCTACAACTGTGAAATAGGTGAGATGCTACAGTGACATTGTTTTGACCTTCCTGATGTTGCATTCACATATCGTCAACTGAGATCAAAAGGGTGCTATTGCATTTTGAGCATTAAAAAAAACCCTGATATCAATTGTGATGTGATAAAAAGTTTGTGTAATGAAATGGGGTAGATTCATAAGTATTGTTATGCAGTGCCCCTGTGGTTTAAATTGTTATATTTTAGTACAAATGAAAATAATCTAAAATTGACACCATAACGTAGTAGAGAGCAAGCTCAACAACATGATACAAATAACTTGATACATTCCAAAATTGTAGTAAAGCCCTTCTTGTTCTCAGCTAATGATATGTAAACCAAGCATTGCTAGAGGGAAATGTTTGTGTGTGCAAGTCATCATTTTACATAATTATATTTTGATACCCATTCTTCCTTATGGATTTCTCTGCATGCATGCAGAAGTGCTCTGCTATCTTAGTTCTTTTGTAATAACAGTTCCCATGACAGTTCCCATGGAGAAGTTACAATAGTGGCAAATCAAAATGATCAATCATGAGTATAACATATTGTTCTGGGTCCTATGAAGTGCCATAAAAAAAAGAAAAGAAATAAAGTAGCAACAAAAACACCACATTCTTTTTAAAACATGTTTCCCACAATACTACTTGTATGTATATAATCATAGCTAGCTTTATATAATGCACTTTACAAATTATTATTACCCTGGTCACTGGATACATTATTTCAAACCAGCACTGACAGTGCTCACTCTACACTCCCTGGGGAGCATTCCATCCAGTCGCAGCCAATTTAAATACATGTGTACACTTGCTGATCAACGTACCAACGTAAACCTTCTCATCCTACTGGGTATCCATTTATACTCCTGGGTGGAGAGCAGCAATGTGGACAAAGTGCCTTGCTGAAGAGCAAATGTGTCGGGTTTGGCATGGGCTCAAACTCACAAACCATATACCACGTTTATGTCATTCAAAGATGAGTGTTCTGATCCACGACATCTCTATCATGTATAGCCTTTTGACATTGTATTACCTTTGCATTTTGGATGTGCAGCCGATCCATCACCGTGTCTGCAGAACCCATGCCAGAATCAGGGAGTCTGTCAAGAAATCAGCGGCTTGTGCTCTGCCTACCAGTGTGTGTGCCCCGCAGGCTTCGGGGGAGTCAACTGTGAAATTGGTGAGTGAAGGAACTCTAGATCTTTACATCTTTGTGTTGTTGTGGTTATTCTGTTTCTGTTTTTGTTGTTTTTTTTCATATGATTGTCAATGCTATTAAAGCAAAGTACAGTGAATATAATTATGGTCTGCTGTGTGGTGTGTATTACCACAGAATGATCAAATAGTGAATGTTAAGATTGGATGCTTTTCAAGTGATTCTAATGTATTATTCCTGTAAAGTTGGAATATATTTTTTTCATCCATCTCTCTGTTCTGTTCTGGTGCAAAAGTTTTGCTCTTTATTAATCAGTTTCCCAACAAATGTTGGAAGGCAATTAATGCAATCAAATCTTGTCAGCCATGTGAAAATTTTGACGTCGTTGATATGATTATGTCTCATTTTTCCAGTGATCTCGGAAAATGCAAATCCCTGCAACTCTTTCCCGTGTGCCAATGGTGGAGAGTGCCTTACCCTGGACAGCCAATTCTACACTTGTCTTTGCCGAGACGGCTATGCTGGAGTAAACTGCCAGCAGTTGACGGGTGAGTGTCCTTCCCATCCAGGATGTCCCATTCTTTACAGTGGCCATGTTCACCTCCAGAAGAAATTATTTTTTGCATCACGATGCAAAACTCAAATTTGTTTGTTTTTTGGCACCATTTACACACAGCCAAATAATAAAAAATACACACACAAAAAAAAATGATAACTTGGCTGCAATTGAAGTGCCCTGAATCACAAAACTGTTCATGCGTACAAAATCGATGAAGCTTGGATGGGTGACCCCGGGGGTAGGGTCGCCGTGCAACCAATTGTTACCAACCTTTAAGACAAATTTTACTCTCAGAGTTAAGGTAGAAAATGACCAATCAATAATATTAAACCGCTGATGATGTCATTATAGGAGATAACACTACTTTGACCTGACAAGAATCTTTATACATTCTATTTCCGTCTTGCAGCTGCCGTTCCAGGCTTCGACTCCTGCAATGCTAATCCATGCCAGAATGGCGCTACCTGTTACAACAGCTACCACAGCAATGATCCCACTCCTACCTCGTACACTCCTCAGTACTACTGCATGTGTGCTCAAGGATTTACTGGCGCAAATTGCCAGCTGCCTACTGGTAAGAGACTGATCTCAGAGTAGAATATATACTTTTGTATCAAAGCTTTGAATCATATTAAGTAACTTTTGGTGAGATGGTGCTTGTCTCGTATTGTAATCTGTTGTGATGAATTTCAGTGAAAGAAAAATACTTACGTTAGGGACTGATAGATGGGCAGGTAGGTGGAAAATAGAGAGATATAGACAGACAGACAGACAGACAGACAGACAGACAGACAGACAGACAGACAGACAGACAGACAGATAGATAGATAGATAGATAGATAGATAGATAGATAGATAGATAGATAGATAGATAGATAGATAGATTGATAGATAGATAGATTGACATATATAGATAGATCGCAAATTTATAGATAGATTGATAGATATCAAGATAAATAGACAGAAAGACAGATAGATACATGGATGAATAAATATAATAGACAAACAAGTATCAAATGAAAGGTATTATTTTTATGCCTCCGCAACAAAGTGGCCGGAGGCATTATGTTTTCGGGTCATCCGTCCGTCCGTCCGTCCGTCCCGTCGTACGTCGTTCCCGTTTTGTTTTTGTCGATATCTCAAGAACCGTGTGGTGGTTTTACATCAAACTTGGTATGAGGGTATATCCTCGGGGATAATACTTTGTGTGGATTTTAGGGTCACAGGGTCAAAGGTCAAAGGTCACAGGTTATTTTGTGAAAAAAAATTTGAAATTTCATGTTTTTCTCCATATCTCGCAAATGGTTCAAGGTATCTTCATGGAACTTAGTATATATGCTTATACGGATGGGCAGTGATTATCTAGGGATATTGGGGGTCATGGGTCAAAGGTCAGGGGGTCAAAGGTCAAGGTCAACTCCTCAAAATATCACTACTTTCCTTAAAATGCAATATGCCTGAAGGTTGTTTTTTTTTTTTACTTGATGTATGGCATGTATTACCCAATATATATTTTTGGGGAAGTTTCTTGCCAAAAGGTCAAAGGTCAAAAGGTAAAAGGTCAAGTGAAAGTGCTAAATTGCACTTTTTCCTCCATATCTTGAAAGTAACTCAAGGTATCATCATGAAACTTACATATTTATGCATGTTCAACCTAACAGTGATTCTCTTTGGAACTGTGAGGTCAAAAGTCAAAGGCCAGGTTTAGATGATGCTATTTTCCCATTTGATACTGAAATTATACTTTTTCTCAATACCTTGAAAATTACTCAATGCATAAACTTATAAAAGGGTCAAAAGTCAAGTAAAAATCATCAGTTCCCCAAATACCTGCACTCTGACATTTTAATCATTCATCCAATTGAACCTAGTTCTAGGAAAGTGACCATTCAGCACATTTGTGTCAAACCTGTCATTTTAATATTTTGCCAATTGTGTGAAACTGTCATCACACATTGTCAAGACATTGTACTATAGACCTATTAGGAGAACCATGCATTATGGCGGAGGCATATCAGTAGCCGTAGCGATATATCTAGTTTATCATGCTTGGATTTTAGGTAAAATTCCATAACAGAGTAGCCTATACGATTAATCAGATAAGCATAAGTCACCTTCCTCATGCATTCATCAATAAATGTATGTAAGATGGTTCTAAGCCTTAATTATTATCCAGTTTTCCATCACAAACTTGGTACAGATTTCCTGTGAAACAAACCAGACAGTGCATTGCTTGCATCCTATGTGCTTCATCACTACTTCTGTGAAGAGAGCACTTTATAGAGATGACTTAGTGGGACTACGAACTCATAATGCCCTGTGTTTCCTATGCCTAGTATCATGTACCCATCTCTTACCCTACGTCACAGCCAATGCCCCAAACCTGGATATCTGTCAGGCAACCAACCCCAACAGACCCGACTGCCAGAACGGTGGCACTTGTCACAACTCGTATGAGAGTATAACTGGCGATGTGGATTACATCTGTGATTGCCTGCCAACGTTCATTGGACACAACTGCGAGACAATCAGTAAGTATAGGGCCTACCTGTAATTGTTGCTGCTTCAAGTCACCGGTTGTTCTATTGACAGTCGTTACTACATTGTATTGATATTGTGTCATTTTGTGTATGTAAATGATTATTTCATTGTTGGAAATGAAATCAATGAAATGAGAAATAAAAGTCTTTACCATCTCAGACAATTATATGAATCAGTCATTTTGGGTCTTTTATTTTTCTTAAGGTGAACAATCGCCTGACTATATCGCAGCAGACAAGATGGAATCTCATTTTTCTTTGTGAAGTTATGTTGTTCAGTTCTTTGACAGAAATATAAAATTTCCATTTTAAATTGCTTTGAAGTTATTAAAGGTGATGTATGTAAGCTCTACCTTTGTGAGTAACAAAAACAAAATATGACACAAGGCCTGTAACTCCTGGTTTTCTGAAGAAAGATGAGAAAGAACTATGAGAATGGTCAATTGTTTTCAAAGGCACTTCAAAGAGCTAGTGCCAAACTGTTCTAGTTTCTTCTGCGTTACTATGCACTATTCCAGTTGTGCAGTAAAAAATTGGCAACATCACATTTGATTTTAGTTGCCCAGTAACAAAGGATAATACTTTAGAGTAGAA
The DNA here is from genome assembly GCF_040938485.1 of Diadema antillarum. NCBI lineage: Eukaryota > Metazoa > Echinodermata > Echinoidea > Diadematoida > Diadematidae > Diadema > Diadema antillarum. The sequence goes on along the minus strand of NW_027271032.1, from coordinate 1,357,445 downwards.
TGCCCATGAGTTTAAAGTTGTAAAATTGGCAATTCGTCATGCTGTCATGTCTTATGCCACTTTTCAAACCACATTTCAGTGCCAGACCCATGCACCAGTGATCCTTGTGAGAACAACGGCATTTGCACTTCCTTCGACACCTACTACACCTGTCAGTGTCAGACGGGCTTTAGCGGTGATCGCTGTCAGACTGTCAGTAAGTCAAATGATCTGTGTCATTATTTTTTTTTCTCAATGTGCCATGACAGAGGATGATAGTGTGATATGAGTTAGGGCATGTGTGTGGGGGAGATGGTTGGAGGAGGGTGGCATGTGTTTTTGTGTGTGTGTGTGTGTGTGTGTGTGTGTGTGTGTGTTTTGTTTTTGTTTTTGTTTTTTGCTTTTTTGCTTTCATTGTAGTCAGGATTAAAATGCAAAATGTATGTTTAATTTGGATTTCAGGGCATTAAATGAACATACATGTAGTCAGTAAAAGCACTCAATGAACAATTATGTGGAACAGTGCTTCATTATACCTCGCCAAGCTAGTTCGTTAGCAATATGCACCCCCCCCAAAAAAAAAAAAAAAAATGTGATTAATTGTGCCCAGTTCCTAGGGGGGAATATATATTTGTAGTTCTGTAGCCTCTATTGTTTGCCTTTTAATTCCTTTTCTTTTTTTTTCCCTGCATCCACAATAAAAAAAAAAAAAATGTCTGCTGTGCTCTAAAACTTGTGCTTTTTTTTTTTAATCCCATAGCTGACTTCACCCCTCCAACTGTTTTGAACTGCCCTGATGACGTCACCGTCAACGTCCAGTTCGGTCAGACACAGGCCCTGGCGACCTGGATAGAACCGACCTCACCTGATGGCGTCCTTACCTACCGGTCTAACGTTCCAAACACACTCTTCAATGTGGGCACCACCCTAGTGACATATGTCTTTGAGGATACTGCTCAGAACTGGGCCACATGTACCTTCAATGTTATTGTCAATGGTAATAAAGAGAAGATGCAGTTATTCAGAATCCACTGTCAATCATACCTCCATTCTGTTCCAGAAATGTGTTTGTTTGTGTTAACTCCTTTGGACCACAAGTCTTGTCCATCTCATGTTCCTTTAAGAGTGAAAGTCTGACACTTCCATTTGTTTCCTTTCTTTCCATTCACGAAGTCTTATCAGTGCAATTCAACAGAGAGTAGTAGCTTAGATGATATATAATATATTTTGCAATATTTTGATTAAAAAATAATACAACATTGCAAATGATGTATGCTAAGCTGACTTCAGACATAGAACAATACCATGTGTACATGCAAAATTAGGCAAAGATTCTATAGCAAAGCAATAACATTAAAATTAGGTTGTATACCAAAGGCATATCAAAATAGCCAACAAAAAAGAAAAATCACCCAGAAGAGACCTTGATGAAACCTTGTGAGTAGTCATGAGAAAGTTTGCATGGTACATTCTATCGTCTGGACTTTGTATTATTTAACTCCTACGTATAGGTGCGGGAGTTGACGACACACCCCCCTACCATCACAGGCTGCCCGTCGGACATCACTCTGAACCTCCCGACTGGTTCCAACTCCCTGCCCGTCACTTGGACTCCACCACAGGCCTTTGACGCAGATGCTGGAGGCACTGTAACCCTAGAGAGCAGCCTGTCACCCGGTGATCTGTTCACTACCGGAACGACACCAGTTGTCTATGTGGCTACCAATGAGGCAGGCCTGACAACTACGTGTACATTCGATGTCATTGTGACATCAACAAGTGAGTGCCTTTTAAGAGACTAAGTGTATTCTTCTGTGTAATGTTTGCTCCATTCAGTTTTCAAAAGGTTTTTTTTTTTAAAGGTAAAATTTTGCTTTTGAGAATTTTGCTTGTTCTTTTTGCAGCAGGCCCTACAATCACCACCATAAGCTGAATCAAAACTTGCGTTCAAATGGTGTCATGTTATAATAATTTGCAATTCATGCCAAAAAGTTCAAAACTTTGTTGATATTAAGTATAAGCTGACTTAAGGATACCTCATTGATGCAAGTAGAAACATTTTTTGATAAAGGATGCAGCTGCTGATTTTTGCATACAGCAAAACATAAATGCTTCAGCTAACCATGATGTTCTTAATGTCTTTTCATCTCATGTGAGATTTTACATACAATTTTACATTTATCATTTTTAAAGTGCAGAGGTGATCTGATATTTCTATTAGAATATTTTTATTAACCCGTTGAGGACGAGTCCCGAGTATACTCAAGCAGATGTCTGTGGGAAATGCGTGTTGTAGCAAAATCAGTATGTCCTCAACGGGTTAAAACACAAGTACTCTTCTGAAGAGTGTCACAAATGTTACAGTAACAGTGCATTTTTTTTCTTTCATTAGTTCTCCATTTACATAGGGATTCCTCACAAATCCATTTCTCTGCATTCCTTTTTGTCTCTCATGTATATTTTTGCAGTTGACACAGTGCCGCCTGTGATTAATGGCTGCCCTGATGACATATTTGAAACTTTGCCAAGTGGTTCACCATCACTCAGCATCACTTGGACTCCTCCGGTGGCTACAGACAACAGTGGTATCGTAAACCTGGAGTCAAACTTCAATCCTGGGGCCCAATTTCCCCCTGGACAAACATCAGTTGTGTACACCGCCACTGATAACTCTGGACTCGAGACCACTTGCACATTCAGCGTCTTTGTCGCGACATCAGGTGAAGATGTGAACTCCTTGCTCCCATTTATGAGATGTTCTCACAGGTCCTTCTGTATTCATCTTATCTATATCTATTGTAAAACCAGAAATTTTGCCTACATGAAACTTTTGGGAATTTCACTGGGGTCCCTTTTCATAAAACTTGTTATCAGTGACAAGTTGTCACAGTTGTTATAAGCTACAGAAATTCTTGGCAACCCCCCCAGTCTCGTTACATCAAACTGTTCAATAAACATATCGAAGTTTTCCTATTTTAAAAGGCACCTTGTATGGCACCCCTGCTGGGCTCTTTCACTTGCACCAGCTCTCACCTCGCTCACCTCAATAGTGTCTACACAATTTTTGTTGTTGCAATGTCATGCCAGAATGTCACTGTGGTTTTTTTTCTTTCTTTCTTTTTCTGTTCTTTTCGATAAGTAAACAGGATCTATGTTTTGCCCATTTTTTTTTTCATTCTCTTTCAAGGCTGTCATATTTTCAGGCTATATGCTTATTTGACGACAGTCTTCTGCATTCACACTCCCAATACATGTGCCATAATTCAGTCAGATTATTTGATTCACTTTATCCCAAGTGGTTTCCAATTGACGTGTTCTCTTATTCTTTTCTTTAAGCTGTACACTTAGTTTTGTTTTGTTTTGTTTTTATCTCAGTTTTATATTTGGATGTACACACTGTATGTTCTATTGTCTTGTAAACAAAAGAAATGACTGTATTTCATTTGTAATATATATTCGATGCAGAAAATTCCTAATAAATTCATTTGAATTAAAATGAATTGTATCTGATTGGCTAAGAACAAATTTGTCACAGAAATGTGGCAGTTGTCACTGATAACATGTTTTATGAAACAGGACCCAGGAGTCAAGATTTCCCAAAGTATAATGCACATGAAAATATGTGTCTACACAATACATTGAAAGCCAGTGATGGCAATTCATATACAAGTTTCATGCCACGAAAAGCCTGTCGGCTCCAAATCGCAAAGGAAAAAAAAAAATCATGCTACAAATGTTTCTAGTTTTACAGTATATAGGGACTGTTAGGATTGAGAAAAAGGGGAAAAAATCTGTTCAAGACTATTTGATTTTGTAATAACACAATGCTCTACATCATCCTCACTGTCATTATACTTCATGATATTAGTGAAAGTAGTTTAAGATTTATCAAGTGCATGATAAGGAAGTTTCTTGTCACTCGATGGACAGAATTAAAGACACTGTTCAGATTAACAAATTTTTCGGTTAATGACTGCCAGAGTATACTGTCAACAGGTACCTAGTACCTTTGTATTCTCCCAAAACATTTTCGCTTCAAAAGTTGGATTTGATTGTCATATCAAGCAGTACGTTGCTGGTAGGACCCTTTAAAGTGACATTATCAGGTGGCATTTGTTTTGAAAATATTTCACTTAAAGGTTTTGTTCATCCGCTAACTTTTATTTTTTGTCAATCAAATGCCAATATGAGGCGAGTCTTTGAACAGGTTTTTTTCTATATTTTTAATTTATTTTCAGCATGTGCTTTTAAAAATTTGTAGGATTTTAGTCTGGATATTATGTAAATGTCTATTATGCTAGAGAAAAACTGGCTGAATCCTCAACAATAAGAGTGGATTAGATCCAAAGAAACAAACTAAAAGAATTATGACTGTGCAGTTTTGTTTGGACCACTAGTGCATGTTGTACATAATTATTGCTGTCATTATACATAGGTGATGTCACCCCACCGGTGATCACTGGATGCCCCGGTACGCAGACTGCCACCCTGCCATCTGGTTCCTCTACCGTGGCGGTCACCTGGACTCCACCACAGGCCACCGATGCCAGTCCTCCAGTTACTCTGACAGTCAACCTCCCACCAGGATCTGTCTTCCCTGCGGGGACAACCATGGTCACATACACGGCAACAGACGCAGTGGGGCTGCAGTCGGTGTGCACATTTAATGTCCTCGTGGTTACTGATGGAGGTATGGTTTTCTTGCATTTCATCTTTTTTTTTTCCCTTCTTCATTTATTTTTCACCCTCGGAGAAGCAAAACATGTCACTGCATGCCATTGACAGCACAAAAATGGATTGTGGAACATGTGCACGCATTATAGGTATAGTTCTAGAATCTTTGATACATATACTGTGGCTTGCAATAGCTATGCACTACAATCCTCAATGTGACCCACCATAAACAGTCCTCTGCCCCTTCTATGTCGCTTGGGTACTCGAACAAAGACTAACCTACAAGTGAGACAAGTAGTTGTACATAAAGGTATAGAGAACCCAACAAAGATGACCGGGTTGATAAAGTCTCCAGGAGCTATTTAACCCGTTGAGGACGAGTCCCGAGAATACTCTTGCAGGTGTTGATGGGAAATGTGTGATAGCAAAATCAGTTCGTCGTCAACGGGTTAAATGTACCTAGGTTCCCTCATTGTTAATATGAGGGAGCGTTAGATTTGCGGCGCGGATGTTTGAGACGACGAGTGCATTGGACGTTCTCCTCTCTCCCTGCATCATGCTGGAAAGTAGCTTTAGATTACGCTGAGACGCAACCTATAAAAAAAAATGGCGCCCCCATTTGATGGCCGCATGAAGTAGCTCTCTGCGTCGTGAATTGAGCGGACATAAAGATAGACCAGAACACGTAGTGAAAAACTCGGACGACCAAGCTATAAATAGATCGTGCTCGTGTGCATGCTCGCTTGCTTGGAACATTTTTTTTTTCCTCTGAATGTCCCCACCGCGAAAATCTAAAGCTCCCCCTTATGACACACACCATCCACAACATAACACCAGCCCAGTTGTAGATGTTTCTACTTCTGTTCTTTAAATGATTAGCAGATACATTTGTGTTTATTTTAGGGGGAAGTGCAGTTGTTTGAGAAAGAAATGCATAAGTGTATGGCAGCAAGAATAACGTAAAAGATAATGTAGCCTCATTTAGCATTGATACCTTGTGATGTACTATTGATATAAAGTTGGACCAAATAAAATCCATCTCCATTTTTTTTTTTTCATCCATCCAGTCTTAATTCCACAGTCTGCAATTAATGTGATTGTTTGTAACCTTCTACAGGGGACACTGTGCCACCTGTCATTAACAACTGCCCAAGTGACCGGCCTGCAATACTTCCCTTGGGAACCAACGCAGTGACAGTCAGCTGGACTGCTCCCACGGCAACAGACAACAGTGGACAGGTCACTCTCATCCCAAACATCTTCCCTGGATCACCGTTTACACTCGGAACCACTGAGGTGATCTACACTGCCACCGATGGTGCTGGCCTGCAGACCACTTGCTCTTTCACAGTGACTGTCTCATCAACGACAGTGACAGGTATTATCATTGTAGGCCTTCTTTGGTTACTGCACTTTGTTCAGACATGACATCATTTTCGTCAAAGATTTCTCGAGATGAGATACTAGCCAAATAATCACTTATCTTGAAACTTAACTCTACTTAAGACATACATGAATTAAATAGGATATTCTCTGTCAAATCTACATCAAAAGGGGGCGGTAAAGTTTTGGTCGATATGGGTATTCAGGTTTTCTTGATATATTTTTGGTGAGATAATTAAAAATCACTTATATGAACTATTAAAGTGCATACAATTCAAGAGGAATTAAAAGTTTATTTGATGAAAATCACGTTTGATATGACTGAGATATAAGCAAAACAAAGTGGTCCTAATAAAACGTGGGTCTCACCTGTTGTTAAGACGTCTTTGTAAGCTTTGTTACCTCCGCCAAGGTAGGAGGTTATGTTTTCATTACTGTTTGTTTGTTTGTTTGTCCATGTGCAAAATAACACAAAAGCTTGTGCGCAGATTCAGATGAAACTTACAGGAAAGGTTGAGAATGACTCAAGAAACAGATGATTAAATTTTGGTAGTGATCCAGAAATTTGTGTGGATTTTATGAAGGATTTTCAATATTTTGGCAAGTAGGGTCAATGAATTTGGAGTTCAAGCTGCACATTTTTTATGTTTTCATACGCACACTAAAATGCGGACTCTGGTTTCTGCTAGGGCGAATCAAGCCGCGCAGCTGAGGGTTTATGATGTAACAAAGACTTCTATACTGGGAAATCGGGCGATTTTTCAGCATGCATACATATGGGTGGAAAATCACTGACTTCTATGGAAGAGTAACATCATCGTTGGAAAGTTGCTGCTTGGCGGAGATCTGCACTCTCAGAGTGCTTTTCTAGTTTTTGGTCCATCTCCGCCAGTTCAAAACCATATCCCACCTGTTTTAGTCAGTCGGAAGTCCCACAGAATCCAGCAGCTTGCTTAGCCTGTAACTCTTGTATTTAGCTTCTTCTGATCTTGTGTTTGCCAAGGAATTCCAAGTTTTCCCCCTGAAAAATAATGTATGCATGAACAGAAATGGTTGGTCTATTTTCATTCTATTTATTCAATTTGTGATGAATCTGCATCTGTGAGATGTATTCACACAATTGGTATTACAAAAATAATTTTCAACACTGAGTTAAGGTTAGCGAGGTTGCATGACTGTACCCTTAATCACCCGCTTCATTTACATGGTAGGACAATTGAGCAAGACACTTGAACAAGATCACAGCACTTCTGCCAAACCATGAAATAAGTTGTAGTTGGAAGTAGCATGTTTACACTGGAGGGGACTAATCATGCATGCTGGATGTGTTAATGCAAATTGAGCTTAGAACAAATGTTGGGATTAATATGGGTATGTCCATGGTGAAATCACACCACCTATCACATTAAGAGCACTGATAATCAGTCATGTGTGTGATAGTTAAAGCAGACGTGTGGCAAGTCATCAGTGCTGGAATGTGATGTGTTTATTTCTGATACTAAATCAAAGATGAAGACACAACAGAATGAGTTCTTACCTTATTGGCAGTCAATCATCACATACTCTTCCTTCACATTTTTGCCTCACAACATTCCCTTATTTCAGACGTAACTCCACCTACGTTTGTGAGCTGTCCGACGACGCAGGTATTAATTGTAGCTGCAGGTGTGACCTCCTCCATTGCAACGTGGCAGGTACCAACTGCCACAGACACACAGGGACAAGCCTCTGTCGCAGCAACCAGTGGCCACAACCCTGGCGATGCTTTCCCCCTGGGAACCACTGCTGTAGTTTACACAGCTACTGACCAAGCTGGTCTACAAGAGACCTGTGTCTTCAATATCCTTGTCACAACTTCAGGTGTGTTTCATGGCTTTCTAATAGGTACAATCTTAGACCTCATTCTAGATTTATGTACTTTAATGCTGAACCGCAACATTCTCCTGCATAGGGATTGTCACACAATTTGATATTTACTGTTACATGTGTAAAAATCCTCTTTTTCTTTTTTCTTTTTTCTTCTCTGATATTGTACATGCATATCTCTTGTCTTTTATGTGAACCTTAATGTCTTTACTGCACTGCTGTTTGGGTGTCATTTTATTTGATTTTTTGGGTGGTCATATGCAGTGTACGCGTTTGTTGCCTGTTTTGCCTTTTCCCAAGGGTAGGAATTAATTAATCTATTGTGATCACTTTTTATCAGGCACCTATACTGCACCATTTTCATATGTTCTCATTTTAACTTCTCCCTTTAAAAGATACAGAGACTCCAACTCTCCCACTTTCGACGGGAGATCTCCCGCCGAAAGCCCACTTTTGCAAAATCTCCTGTATGTTGAAAAGTAAGCCTTAGATAGCACGAGAGACCGTCAAAAACCATAATTATTAGAGCTTCTGCAGGGCCCAAGTGGGCCCTGGACCCCGGCCGCAAGGTACTTTGCGCTCGTGATATGCGCTTCGCGCACATCAAGTTGGAGTCTCCCGTTTGCTAGGGGTTTCAGGCGAGAGAATCTCCAGATCAGAAGGTGCTTAGGGTTGGAGTCTCTGAAGATACAGTCAAGTTTGAACTAAACTTGATTGTGTCACATACTGTATATGCCATATATTTTGTGAGTCTAAATTTTCGCGAATCAGGAATTCCCGAAGATATTGCGAGTGGTTAAGTTTGCGATCCTGGAGTCTTGGACTGAATGGAGAAGTGTACATGTGTATATGTCACATTCATATCGGGATCAGAGTCATTATTTTCGTGTGTCTTTAATTTTGTGAATAGCACCTGACTCGCGAAATTAGCGAAAATAAAAACCTTGCGAAATATTCTGCGTAAACAGTAATAGAAAACCATGGATTAGACCATTGTGATGCATGAATATATTCCACTGAGGCACCGTGATTGACAGAAAATTATCGTTCTTGTTAATCTCATGGCACAGACACTGGACCAGTCGAAGACAGAATGCCACCAATTGTCTTGTCGTGTCCATCAGTCGTCCAAACAGCCGATCCCAATTCACAATTCACCTTTGTCTCGTGGGACTTGCCCACAGCAGACGACAATGGAGTTGTAGTAACACCAAGTGTAGGACTCACTCAGGGTTTCTTTCCTCTGGGAGAGACAGGACCATTCACATACACCTTTACTGATGCAAACAACAATGTTGCTACATGTACATTATATGTATTTGTGATAGGTAAGTATACTCATTGAATAAATGCCCTTTACAATTTCTCATTATCATCATAAAGAGTGGCACCTTACCATGATGATGATATATGTCCAAGCAACCCATTGAGGATGGACTGATTTTACTATAACACGTACGCATTTCCCATAGACACCTTCCCGAATATTCTCGGGGTCCATCGTAAATGGGTTAAGGACATATATGGCACTGGAGGACACTTGGCTATCCCATGTATGAAGCTACAATGTACATTGCACACATACTTAGTATGTTGAATTGCCATACTTTGTTTTATATCAGTATTCAACTTTTTATGTGCCTCATTTGCAGATCAATAAATCACCAAGTACTGCAGTACAATGGAAGCGTTTCACAAGATTCCATTCATGTCACGTGTGGCTTACATTTTATGTGGTGATTTACAATCAAGCCATGTTCCTGAATGGATTTGCAAGTAAAGTTTCTGTCACTGCTTTTGTGGATAAAAGTCATGCCTGGACAAAATATGGGTCAGAATTTTGAAAGAAAGATATTCATAGATTTGTGATGAAATTTACATCACAGCAAATCTTGACATTTTCTCTACAACTTCACACATTGCGTGCTCAGTGTAACAAACAGCTATAAAAAGTTACATGAATCTGAAAAACGAAATGTTTTCCCAAATCATGCCTGTGCTATAGTCTCACAATAGTGTGGCACACAGGAGGTTACACCGTGGTGCATAAAGAGTTCAGTAACTTTGTTGCATGCATGAACTATTTTTTATTATACAATTCCTACCGTAAACATATAATGCATTGTAACCTATTGTCCACCAAATGCATATCACATTCTAAAAGTCAATTTTGATGTAAAACTTAAACATTGTTTGATGCACTGTGTATGTCTCTGCAAGAGCAACACGTTTAAATTCCTGTTTTCCTTACCTCTAGATCCAAACAACCAGGACACAACTCCACCAACGCTTCTTACGTGTCCGAGCGACGTCACTGTGACTGCTGCTGCAGGTGCATCCTCAGCAACTGCCACCTGGGCCGTCCCAACAGCCACAGATAATTCTGGTGGTAATCTGATATTTACCTCGACCTACGATCCTGGAGACATCTTTGGTATTGGCACAACCCCGGTCAGCTATAGCATCCTAGATGAGCAGGGCAACGCGGTAGAGTGCAACTTTAATGTGATTGTCGTTGGCTCAGGAACCACTCGTGAGTTGTTGTTTTTTATTGTGATGTTTGTCATATCTTGAAGCTTCTCTTTCCTTGGCAATTCCATTGGGAATGGCAGTTGTGGCCTGATCAATCATGAAAAACTAGCTGTTATGATTGAAGAATCGTTTTTGCTGATATGTAGGTGTTAAATAGTATAGGTGATCTAATGAGATGTCGTACAATGCAGAGCTTTTCAAGTATTTTCAGAAGAATACTGGGGATATGACAAAGATGGCATTGCTGTCATTAATGGGGAATTAATAACCTGTAAATATTCCAGTTCTACAACAAAATGAAAATATGTAACCTGGCGAAGTAAAACCCCAATGATGTTATCAAACATAGATTTTGTTCCCTTCCATTCCTCCCCCCCCCCCCCCACACACACACACACAAAGATGCAGAAACTGTTAGGAGGACAAGCTTTAGCCAAACACAGATTCGAATTAAAATGGCTTTGGACTTTTGATGCTCTAAAGCACACAGGAGATTATAGGCAATCAAACTCAATTTGGTTTTGTCTGATTTTTCAATGCAGCTGTGGACCAGAATCCACCAACCATCAATGGCTGTCCTAGCTCCTTTACTGTAACTGTCCCTGCTGGAAGCAACGTGGCCACTGCAACCTGGACAGTGCCCACAGCAGTAGACGCAGAGGGCATGGCGACTGTGACTGGGGACAGCACCCCTCCAGTTACCCTCACAGCTGGTCAAGTGCTAGTGGTCACCTACACTGCTACTGACACCAGTGGGCTGCTGAGCCTCTGCACTTTCAACATTATAGCACTAGGTCAGTTTCCATATTGACATATCTCTCTCTCTCTCTGTCTCTCTCTCTCTCTCTCTCTCTCTGTATGTGCATGTGTGTGTATGTGCTTGTGTGAGAGAAAGAAAATGTGTTTGTGTGTCAGTGTGTTTGTCTGTGTCTGTGCATGTGTGTTGATCACCTTACAGGTGGGGGTAAAAAATTTGATGATGTGGCTGGCCGTATTTCTTATTGTCCTATAGTCCTACTTGCAGAGATATAAATGTACAATATGGTATCATCTGCTTTCTATACAATGTCAAACAAAAAAAATGAAATTCATTTTCCTCAACATCCTGTGTTTCTATTTGTTTCTTTTTTGTGTCCATATCTTCAGGGACAACTACCAACCAACCTCCTCAGCTAGTGAACTGCCCAAATGACATCTCTGTAACTCTGCCAGCAACTTCTACAACCATTTCTGTACCATGGACTGCACCGACAGCTACGGATGATTCTGGAATAACGCCAACAGTCACAGGTTCTCGTCAACCTGGCAGTCTGTTTGGAGTGGGCACGACCCTAGTTACTTACACGGCAACGGACAACCTGGGAGCAACCTCTACTTGTTCCTTTAACGTGATCGTTACAGGTTTGTTTACTTTCTTCAGCATTTTAGAAGGGGTCAATGCAATGAGCACCACAGTTATGAGTATGCTTTCTGAGTGTGAAACCAGATAGTAGCAAAAACAATGACTAATTTAGTGTATGACAATAAGAAAGTACAATTAAGACCAGGTTAAAGGAAGGAAGTCTGATGAAGGCTGTGGCTCACAATAGCAGGGTTTATCATTTTTGCCAAGCAGTTTGTTAGCTGTTCCATGTCGTAACAAGGATTACTCAGTATGTGTTAAGACACTTTTTCACAGACACACACACATGCTTACATGCACACACACAATCCCACATCATTGACATATAGGGAAATCATCAAAAGACACAATGTCAAAGACAAGCATAGATATTTGTAAGCAAATTAGAAAATATTGATAAAGCAAAAGAGAAAACGATCATATGAACAAAGGAAGGTAAAGGATACTGACAAAAGAAGAAATTGCTGAATTTTAACATACTCTCATGCTTTGATTGTGAATAGATGTATGCTAGCTGAAGGGAATATTCTGTTGCTCATCACCTTTAATCCTACTTATAATGACGCACCACAATCAGATCTCCCAACCAACCACTTCAGCTTTTGATATCCACAGGATATCGCTATGATTTATCAAATCTGTGTTTCACTTGTAATTTTTGTATCCTACAGGGGACACTGCAGCACCGGTCATCAACAACTGCCCAAGTGACCAGACTGCGGTGTTGCCAGCGGGATCCAGCACAGTGCCAGTCAGCTGGACTGTTCCCACGGCAACAGACAACAGTGGTCAGGTCACTCTTATTCCAAACATCTTCCCTGGATCCCAGTTTCCACTCGGACAAACAGTGGTGACCTACACTGCCACTAATGGAGCTGGTCTGCAGACCACTTGCTCTTTCACAGTGACTGTTACAGCCTCGACAGTGACAGGTATTGACCCCCTATCATCTTCGTCTTAACATGTTGAAGACTAATCCCTGAGTATCCGTGGGCAAGTGTCTGTGGGAAAAAAATGCATGTTTTAGCAAAATCAACCCATCCTCAATGAGTGAATACTGTTCCTATTGCCAGCTGAAATTTTATTGTCAGTGATGTTCATGAGGATCTGTATAGTCCACTATTCTCCTTAAACAGGATTCTTGAACAAGACACTTGAGGATCATGCACAGCTATTGAATACTTCCAAAGTTTCAACATGGGTTTATAAGCCCACTGAAGTACAAACATTGTGGTTGGAATTGCCATTTTCTCATCACAGAATATAGTCATGCATACTGAACTTGTATTGAACTTAACTGAACTAAATTAAACTTGGAACTGTGTCTTAACAATACACAGATGTGTATTTATGGCATATACAGCACATGCTTGGCTTTGATAGGGGGCTTAATTAAGAGCTCAATAGGGATGGGTCTCTCTATCAGTTTCTTTTCTTTTCTCTTATTTTTGTCAATCTTCTTACTGTTGCATAATGTATGCTGAAGTAAAAATATGAAATTAGGTAGCACAGCATCATATGTATGCAATTTAACTCTTAACGTGCCATGGTCGCCGAACGGCGACCTTAGTCCTGACGTGCCATGGTCGCCGATCGGCGACTAAGAACAGCGAGAAAAGCATTGATCATTTAAGTTCTTGTGGTACCGTAATGTGTTACACCAAGCAACTGCCAATGATATGTACTGGTAGCTGATTAGCATAGCCATCGCTTCCACTAAAAATATGAGCATGCTTACATAGGAAAATTTTGAGTAAATACATGATTTTTCAGCTAGATGTATTTTTTTCACATCGGGAAAATCCGCAGCGGGCGCACCCTCTGCGAGATGTGTATGGATCAAAAGTCTCATAGGTAAACCACGCGTGTGTATGCTATTGACTCTGCGTGTATTGTCTATGCGGTTCCACTCGCATTGTTCCGCTTGGACGCTGTCCTGCGGGAAGCTGCTTTGATTTTGTCCCTCAAAGAGGGTCAGCTTTCGTTCGTCGGTCAAGTCTTTCATCCTTTTGTTTTGGTGAACGTCACTAATCGTCCCCACGCTAGCATAGGAATTGCACGTGGACAAAGGCCTGCCGATTTCAATAGAGTACGCCCGCCCGTGGTCCGCGTAGACAAAAGGAGGATTAGCAGGTTCTTCCTTCTCAGGTGGACAAAAGACACTATTCCAGGGCCCGGGACAATTACTTTAGTTTCAAATACATTATCTGGGACTAAAGGACTCAGATTTGGGAATGAATTACTGAGGCAGAAAGAGAAATTGCTAAGACAAAATAAACTGCTAGTATCTTTGGAATCATACAATTCTAGAAGGCAATTTTGTTATCATTTGAAAGAGGAAATGTTGCTCTAAAACTTTCTCACAGAGTCAAGGGAGTGTTCCATTGAAGAAAAAACAAGACTGACTCTTTTTTTCCATACTACACAAAAATTTCTAATAATTTTTTTGATGTATCAGATATTTCTGCAATATTTCAGATTCAGATAGATATTGTGGCAAACTGACTGCATGACACCAAAGAGCAAACATTTCTTGATATATGTTGTGTAGAACTCAATTCAAAACAGTCAATAGTTTCAGAGATATGGCAGTTTTAAATTTCATTGTCGGTCCAGTTTCGAAACGTTCTGGCGTTAGGTAAAAACCTCTGGCACGTTAGGGGTTTTGGGCCTGGCACATTAAGAGTGAAGGCAATGTGCATTGTGCAGTTGTGCAATGCAATGTGAACTGTGCAATACAGTGACATGGCATTTGCTCCTGCAACAAATACTGCGGTCTTATTTTCTATGATGACTTAGGGTTAGGGTTGTGATAGGGTTTTAGGTTTAGTTTGATGTAAGGATTAGGATAAGGGCTGGAGAATTATGTTTGTGAGTAGAATTTTTGTTTGGCTGTGCATGCAGATATTGCATGGGAGCAATAGTTGCAGGAGCAAATGTCATTGAACCGTGCAATATACGGTTGTATTTTTATTACAAGGACTGGGAATAACATCTCCATCCTTGGAAAATTTTTTGACTGGTGCACATTAAGAGCACTGATAATCTCTAATGTTCTTAGTAGTGATTATACCAAACCAAAGATATGGCCACAATGGAAGTGGGCTCTTAAAACTGTCTGGCATTCATCATGTACAGGCTGCCATCCTCATATTTTTGCCACATAACTTTTCCCTATCACAGATGTAACTCCACCGACGTTTGTGAACTGTCCGTCGACCCAGGTAATAACTGTAGCTGCAGGTGTGACCTCATCCGCTGCAACGTGGCAGATACCAACTGCAACAGACACACAGGGACAAGCCTCTGTCACAGCAACTAGTGGCCACAGCCCTGGCAATACTTTCCCCCTGGGAACCACTGTTGTAGTTTACACAGCTACTGACCAAGCTGGTCTACAAGAGACCTGTGTCTTCAACATCATTGTGACGTCTTCAGGTGTGTTTGATACATCTAACATGCTGAACCACATTATGGCTCAATCGATTTATATAATGTAAAAGAATATTAGATTTGTCTTGCATACTGTCACACAATATGGGATGTAATGTATGACTTGCTCTAATTTTTCTTTTGTTGTAGTTCTTTCATATTACTCATCCATATCTTTAGTCTAGCTTTTATGCAAACTTTGATGTCTTTTATACTTCACTGCACTTCAGGTGACATTATTTTTACTGTTTTTCAGTTTTTAAATTGCATTTCTCTCTCTTAAAAGCTTATTGTCCAATATGTTAGCCAAAGTTTGCTGGTATCATTTCAAGTTGAAGGGAACACTATTTTACTTTTTTTTCTTCAAATTGTGTCATATATGCTGACAGAAAATCATAAAACTCTTAAAACATCTTCTCTATCATTTCTGTTAATCTCATGGCACAGACACTGGACCAGTCGAAGACAGAATGCCACCAATCGTCTTGTCGTGTCCATCAGTCGTCCGTACAGCCGATCCCAATGCACAATTCACCCTTGTCTCGTGGGACTTGCCCACAGCAGATGACAATGGAGTGGTAGTAACACCAAGTGTAGGACTCACTCAGGGTTTATTTCCTCTGGGAGTGACAGGACCATTCACATACACCTTCACTGATGCAAACAACAATGCTGCTACATGTACATTATATGTATTTGTCATAGGTTAGTATACTCATTGAATATAATACCCTTTGCAATTTGTCATTACCATCATAAATATTGGCATGTTACTGGTATAAGTTTTTGATACTGATAAAAATATGTCTAATGAAGGACATGTAATGGCACTTAGAAAAAGACACTTGATTATCCTATGTATGAAGCTACATGGTACACTGATGTTGAATCACTATATATGTATTAATATCAGTATTTAAGTGACTTTGTTGCATACGTGCACTATTCTCAAATGTACAATTCCTGACTTGAGCACATGTCCAACAAATGCACATCAGATTGATACAAAGTTAATTTTTATGTAAAGCATAAGAATCATTTGATGCATTGTTGTCTAGAAGCAATTATCACGTCTCTGCAAGAAAAACATGTTTAAGTTCCAATTTTCCTTACCTTCAGCTGCAGACAACCAGGACACAACTCCACCGACGCTTCGTTCTTTTGATGTAAAACTTAAACATTGTTTGATGTACTGTGTATGTCTCTGCAAGAGCAACACGTTTAAATTCCTGTTTTCCTTACCTCTAGATCCAAACAACCAGGACACAACTCCACCGACGCTTCTTACGTGTCCGAGCGACGTCACTGTGACTGCTGCTGCAGGTGCATCCTCAGCAACTGCCACCTGGGCCGTCCCAACAGCCTCAGATAATTTTGGTGGTGATCTGATATTTACCTCAACCTACAATCCTGGAGACAGCTTTGGTATTGGCACAACCCCGGTCAGCTATAGCATCCTAGATGAGCAGGGCAACGCGGTAGAATGCAATTTCAATGTGGTTGTTGTCGGCTCGGGAACCACTCGTGAGTTGATGTATTTTATATATTTGTCATGTCTTGAAAGCTCCTCTTTTCTTCGCAGGTTCGTGTGGATTGACAGGTGTGAGCTGACTTTTTATTCAAAATTAATATATGACACAGCAAAACACTGAAAAAGTTGACAAATATTTTTTTTCATTGATTTTGGCATTTTTTATATACAAACTCTCAATTGTTTTCCCCAATAGTGTACCAAGTTCCACTTTATTCTAGCCCTACACCTCCCTCAAAAGAATTGATAAATAAAGTATGACAGGAGTGGATAAAATGACAGCATCTAGTCCAACACAGTTTTGAGAAAGATTGCTTCGAAATTCTAATTCTGTTATTCGATCCAAGCTAGCTAGTGCTGTTAAGCACACAGAAACTTACAAAAAGAAAAGACTGAAAAAATAATCGATGTTCCTGACTTTTAAATTTCAAGATGATCTTGGAAAATTTCTCAAATGTCCAATATTTTCAGCCATTTGCTCTATTCATTGTTTTCTCAGTTTAGCTGTCAGTGACATCATCATGATTTCTTGGTGATGAGTCACATCACATGAATCATTTTCATCACATGACCCCGAGAATGCTGCATATATTGCAGATTTTAAAGTATATAATGCATATACATGTATGCTTATACTCTATGCCCAATTTGATTGGAAAAGAATAGAAAATTTTGAGAGTAGACACTTTCAAAGTAGTTAGCGTCCATTCACCTAAATGTCACACCTCCAGATTAGTAACAACTGCAAGTCTGTTTGAATTTACACACACCCAAAGTCATTTATAGACAGTGTTGCACATTGTAGCGTTGCACATAGCGTTATGTACTATTGGTTTTGTGTGATTTATTTTTCAATGCAGCTGTGGACCAGAATCCACCAACCATCAATGGCT
Organism: Diadema antillarum; assembly: GCF_040938485.1. Lineage (NCBI taxonomy): Eukaryota > Metazoa > Echinodermata > Echinoidea > Diadematoida > Diadematidae > Diadema > Diadema antillarum. The sequence continues at coordinate 1,339,753 of NW_027271032.1, read as the reverse complement.
GTCCTAGCTCCTTTACTGTAACTGTCCCTGCTGGAAGCAACGTGGCCACTGCAACCTGGACAGTGCCCACAGCAGTAGACGCAGAGGGCGTGGCGACTGTGACTGGGGACAGCACCCCTCCAGTTACCCTCACAGCTGGTCAAGTGCTAGTGGTCACCTACACTGCTACTGACACCAGTGGGCTGCAAAGCCTCTGTACTTTCAACGTTATTGCACAAGGTCAGTTTCCATACCAAATATGTGCATGTGTTGTTGTTTTTTTTGTGTGTGGGTGTGTGTGTTTGTGTGCGTGTGTGCGTGTGTGTGTGTGTGTGTGTGTGTGAGAGAATGTGTCTTTCCTTATTTCACAAGTGTAAAATCAGTTCAATGTGGTGCAATCATGCATAATAAAGATTACAAAAAAGCAGTGTACCCTTCGGCTTTAAGTTGAAATGTGGCTTTAAGCAAGACCAGCTTCAGCCTTCGTACTGCTTCAGTGATGAATTCCTGTGATGATTGAGAGTCCTTCAGATGTTGAAGGACTTGGTTTGCTCTGGTGTTGCCTCCAGAAAGTCATAAGTAGAGGACAGTATGTCTTAATTAAATTTGATTCAATATGTATCTACTACACGTGTACATCATAAAAGTTGTTTAACTCATTGAAGACTAGTAATAAGTATACTCAGGCAGATTTTAATGGGAGACATTTGCTGTAGCAAAAATCAGCTCATCAAGAGATTAATCAGCCACAAGGAGCCATATTGTAGGATAGTTGTTGTTGTTGTTGTTGCTGCTGCTGCTGCTGTTTTTGTTTTTCTTGTTGTTGCTGTTGTTGTTGCTGCTGCTGCTGCTGCTGCTGCTGTTGTTGTTGTTGTTGTTGCTGTTGTTGTTGTCATCGTCGTTGTCGTCGTCATCATCACCCCATAATTCATGTCCTGTTACAGTTGCGTAGAGAGCCTACACCACAATCGTCTGTTTTGTATGTCACCTATAGTGTCAAATAACATTTCATTCTGCCATTGTTCAGTCTGGATTTTGTGTGTGTGTGTGTGTGTATGTTTGTTATTGTTTTTTTTCTTTCTTGTGTTCTTCAGGGACAACTACCAACCAACCTCCTCAGCTTGTGAACTGCCCGGCGGACATCTCTGTAACTCTGCCAGTAACTTCTACAACCATTTCTGTACCATGGACTGCACCGACAGCTACCGATGATTCTGGAATAACGCCAACAATCACAACTACACGCCAACCTGGCAGTCTGTTTGGGGCGGGCACGACCCAAGTTACTTACACAGCAACGGACAACCTGGGTTTATCCTCTACTTGTTCCTTTAATGTGATCGTTACAGGTTTGTTTATGCTCTTCATCATGTCTTTACATCAACTTGTCACTTTTGGTGACAGACAACCAAGTGTATTGTAACTACAGTGAGCAATTAAAGGAGGAAAAAAACACAGAGACAAAATAACAGGGACATCAAAGATAAAAAGAAATGTTAACTTTTCATATATGTTACCTTTATGAATAGATGTATGGTAAGGTGAAAAAAAAATGTTGTGTTGCTAACCTGTAGGCCTAATCTTGCTGACATGCACCACAATCAGCATTTTCCAACCATCCCATTTAGCTTGATAATATGGCATCACTATTAGTAGGCCAATATCTTCAGTCACAAGTTGTACAGCATTTTCAGTAATTTTGAAAGAAATACATATGTGTCTTTAGATAAACATGGCTGTGTATCACTCCAAATGCAAGATAAAGCACACTAAGATCTTGGAAGCAAATACCTGACAACATTCTTGTCCTACATACCGGTACACATATTATTGTCGCAGAAAGGTAATACACCAGAATCATCTTTTTGTGTGTGTGCATTCTAGTGTCATAACAACATTTCCTTCTCTTATTCTTTTGTGGATATTTTTTATGCATTTCCTTTCTTTTATATGTGCTCTTCTTCAGCGGCAACCACCAACCAACCTCCTCAGCTAGTGAACTGCCCGACGGACATCTCTGTAACTCTGCCAGTAACTTCTACAACCATTTCTGTACCATGGACTACACCGACAGCTACGGATGATTCTGGCATAACGCCAACAATCACAAGTACACGCCAACCTGGCAGTCTGTTTGGGGCGGGCACGACCCAAGTTACTTACACAGCAACGGACAACCTGGGTTTATCCTCTACTTGTTCCTTTAATGTGATCGTTACAGGTTTGTTTATGCTCTTCAATATTTCTTTACATCAACTCGTAATTTTTGGTGACAGACAACCAAGTGTATTGTAACTACAGTGACATGAGCAATTAAAGAAGGAAAAAACACAGAGACAAAATAACAAGGACATCAAAGATAAAAAGAAATATTAACTTTTCATATACAGTTAAACTCGCATAAGTCGATCTTCTCGGGACTGAGCAAAACACATCGACTTAGGCGAGTTTCGACTTGTGCGTAAGTCGAAAAAAATCAACTTAACAACAGTCACACCACACGTACATTATGTATAAATGTACATGTATGTTGTCTACTCTGGAGCCGAGAGCTGGAGAGATGTGCCGCAGCACGGGTCGCCCGGCAGGGCCGCGGCTAACTTTGCATGGACAGTGCATTAGCATTGGCACAGGTCCGATTACTTTACACCCTTGTTAAACCTTGGGGAAGTGAATATAAACGATATTTGAGCAGTGATTGATTCCAGTTTACCATACCGTGGCTTGAAATGCGTGTAGAGGTGTACTTCTGATTTACCTGTGCCCGTAACTTTCCCCCTACTTTCCGCTTTGAAAACTCAGCAGCTTCATCCATCCACTGCTCAGCGCAGACTGCAAACATACACAGACTATACACAGCCCAGTCGCTGTACGTACATAGCGCTAGCGCGACAGAGCTGTACCAGCGGACCTCTAAACACGAAGAGAGTTCAACAATCGCATGCGATCGCTTTGAATTTTGATACTTTAGATCATTTTTTTTTCACCTGTCTGGTCGGGCTAGTTCTTATGTAAACAAAAACTGGCGTCTCGTGATTTTGACAGTGATTTATTGCACAATAAAATCTTATTCGACTTAGGCACAGTGAATTTAATGGTTTTTCCTTGAAAGTGTTCTTGGAATTTCATCGACTTAGGCGAGTATTCGACTTACAAAATTCGACTTGTGAGTGAATTATTACACGTAAGTCAATGGGGAAAAATCAGGACTTTTTAAAATCATCGACTTGCGCGATTATTCGACATATGCGATGTCGACTTAGGCGAGTTTAACTGTATGTCACCTTTATGAATAGATGTATGGTAAGGTGAAAAAAAAAAAGTGGTGTTGCAAACCTGTAGGCCTAATCTTGCTGACATGCACCACAATCAGCATTTTCCAAACATCCTATTTAGCTTGATAATATGGCATCACTATTAGTAGGCCAATATCTTCAGTCACAAGTTGTACAGCATTTTCAGTAATTTTGAAAGAAATACATATGTGTCTTTAGATAAACATGGCTGTGTATCACTCCAAATGCAAGATAAAGCACACTAAGATCTTGGAAGCAAATACCTGACAACATTCTTGTCCTACATACCGGTACACATATTATTGTCGCAGAAAGGTAATACACCAGAATCATCTTTTTGTGTGTGTGCATTCTAGTGTCATAACAACATTTCCTTCTCTTATTCTTTTGTGGATATTTTTTATGCATTTCCTTTCTTTTATATGTGCTCTTCTTCAGCGGCAACCACCAACCAACCTCCTCAGCTAGTGAACTGCCCGACGGACATCTCTGTAACTCTGCCAGTAACTTCTACAACCATTTCTGTACCATGGACTGCACCAACAGCTACGGATGATTCTGGAATAACGCCAACAATCACAAGTACACGCCAGCCTGGCAGTCTGTTTGCGGTGGGCACGACCCAAGTTACTTACACAGCAACGGACAACCTGGGTTTATCCTCTACTTGTTCGTTTAACGTGATCGTTACAGGTTTGTTAATACAGTGTATTATTCAATACGTTACAAGTGCTCCATTCATAACAACAGAGGAAATGGACTGAGTGAAATGCAGGTCAGCATATTCTTGAAAAAAAAATCATATTCCAATATTTTAGTTTACATCATATTATTCTCAAATTCAAATAAACTCACATCAATCTTCTTTATCCTGACCTATTATAAACATGCTTGTTTTGCCCAAATTGACCTGAAGTCCACTCATTTCTTAAAAAGCTAGTAAAATACTTAACAATCTGCCAATTGAGTTTATCTGCAGCAAATGAGGCCATATCATCTGCAAATAAAACGTCTTTCATCATTACCATAAGAAATTCCTTTGATGTGATCTTCAGTCCTCAATGCATGAGCTAGAATGGCAATAATCACTGAAACCCAATAAGGTTAAAGAGGGTCATCTTGCATTATATTCCATAGAAACAGCCTAGTCATACCACAACTGCTAAAAACAGTATACCGGTAAATAGTTTATTGAAGCCCTTATGAACAAAAAGATGTACCAGAACCAAACTATTGTAAAGCCTGCAATAAAAATCAGCATAAAAATGAATCAAAGGCCTTCTCAAAATCTATTGTAACTAGAGTAATAGCAAAGAAGAAAACAGAGAAAAGAAAAAAAAGCAGGTGACAAAGAAGATGATTAGGGTTCAGATATTTTCACGCTGCCATTAATTGCAAGTAGGTATTTCCTGAAAATGTTGAGGAAAATAAACTCTGCTTTGCTAACCTGTTATGTTACTGGCATGCATCAGAACCAGCATCTTCCAAACAATTTTTAGCTCTTGAGCTTTTGAAAATGCCAACATGATTTTGCTGTTCTAAATGTTGTTCATTCATTTGGAAAGATCCATAGTACAGTACCATCATATCATTAATTATGTCCTATTATTGTTGCAGGGAGATAATACACCAGAATCACTTGTTTTGTATACAGCCTGTATTGTCAAAGTAACATTTCATTCTTCTACTCTCATTCTAATTTGCGTTTTGTTTCTTTTTTTACAATGTGTATATGCTCACCTTCAGCAACAACTGTCAACCAACCTCCTCAGCTTGTTAACTGCCCGACGGACATCTCTGTAACTCTGCCAGTAACTTCTACAACCATATCTGTACCATGGACTGCACCAACAGCTACCGATGATTCTGGAATAACGCCAACAATCACAACTACACGTCAACCTGGCAGTCTGTTTGGGGTGGGCACGACCTCAGTTACTTACACAGCAACGGACAACCTGGGTTTATCCTCTACTTGTTCCTTTAATGTGATCGTTACAGGTTTGTTCATGTTCTTCGATATTTATTTGTTGGAACATGTCATAGTGGTTTGATTCGTAACACCTATATTGATATCCTTGATGAAAAGCAATATTGCAAGTTTGAGAATAGTTTAGACCGTGAAATCTAGACTGGAGTCTGTAAAGATATTGAACTATTAACTGTCAGATGATGTTTAATTTTGAATGAAAAAGAAAATATAAAGGCTGCATGTGGCGCACAAAGGCAAAGTTACTCATTATTGCCAAGAGGTTCCTTAGCCTTGGCATGTTGTACATATTGACATGGACTACTTTATAGATATTTCTCTGCTAAAGCGTCCGCTACTGTAGAATATGTGTCGCCACAATCTCGAGGTGATTTCTTCTGCGAAAGGCCTGTTTGAATCGTCTGAATCATCAAAGATTGATTTGAGCATTTGGGCAAAAAACAATACAGACAGATTTTTGTTTCTTGCTTAGATATGTGAAATATGCACTGCTCAATATGGACATGTAATTAAAATCTCAATGTAACATCCATTACCATTTTTCATGGTATGTTTAAAAGTTATAATCAAGAGGAATGAGCTTGAACTAAACACTTCATTGGTAATTATAACTTTTGCTTGTGATATATTAAAGTGTTGAAACACCAAACCATGTAACCTTTAGAGCCATTTTTTTTTACTTCAAAAACTCACATCACTGATATAACTGAAAGATCCATATTATACCATCATGTTATTCATGTTCCATTATAGTTGCAGGGAGATAATACACCAGAATCACCCATTTTGTATACAGCCTTTATTGTCAAAGTAACAATTCATTCTTCTACTCTCATTCTACTTTGCATTTTGTTTCTTTTTTATATGCTCACCTTCAGCAACAACTGTCAACCAACCTCCTCAGCTTGTGAACTGCCCGACGGACATCTCTGTAACTCTGCCAGTAACTTCTACAACCATTTCTGTACCATGGACTGCACCGACAGCTACCGATGATTCTGGAATAACACCAACAATCACAACTACACGTCAACCTGGCAGTCTGTTTGGGGCGGGCACGACCCAAGTTACTTACACAGCAACGGACAACCTGGGTTTATCCTCTACTTGTTCCTTTAACGTGATCGTTACAGGTTTGTTAGCAATTCTTGACTTATGTTTACTGTGACTTTTCGCTATTGGTCAATTTCTAAAACCATAAGTAGTAATTGCCACATGAATATTAAACAAAAAATTAGCAAAGCAACACATTCGTTCATTAAAGCGTATGGCACAATGTGCCTGGTTGATACCATCTACTGACTATTGCTAGTCACCTGGGGTGAACCATGAGCGGTCAGCATCGCTCACCCCCTTTTCTTGCGTGGGTGGGTAGGGGACCACTTCACAATGCATTAACTATAAAAATGAAAGAATAGAAAGAACCTATAACAAAGGAAAGATGGGAACGCTAGTGAAGTGAAGTTTAGCATTATTGACAAGAGGAATATGAGCCTTACATGTTGCTCCTATCGACAGGAATTACTTCAGTATAATCCACACATGTGCATCCAGGTCATTGATATTGGGATTGTGCAAGTAAGGCACAAGAAGCAACCAAGAAAGTTGTAACTGGAGTGAAACTAAGCAAATTAAGGAGAAAACAGAGAAAATGGATAGGGAAAAAGAGTATGAGATATTTTAGAAAATGCTTAATTTTAACATATTCCATTTGAAATGTAGATATTGCTGAGGTGATTAAATTTTGTGTTGCCAACCTGTAATCTACCTGACGTGCACCACAATCATCATGGTCCAGCAAACTTCTTAAGTTTTATAACATGACAGTGCTGTTACTCTGCAACCATCTTCTGCAGCAAGTTCTATAGCATGTTCAATCATTTGGAAATATACAAACATGTAGTCCTGTACCCTGACGTCATTCATGTCATATTATATCCCTCACAAATTGCTTCTCGTCCTCTGATTGGTCGAGAGCACTGTAAACAACAAAACATAATTCTACCATACAAATACGCGTATGACTATTCTCCCTAGGGAAAATGGTAAAAACTATATCACGCTGGTGATTTTCGCACCTTTTTTGCTTCGCGCCGTGACGCGAAATATTTAACGTGTAAATGAATGGGTATCGCAGCACCTTCGCTTCGTGAGAGATTTCATGTACAAATGAATGGGTATCGCGGCGCCTTCACTTCGCGAGAACCACAAGGCACGCATACACTCAATACGTGTATCGTTAGAGAGACTCAGAGAGACTCTTATAAAGCCCTCATTCTACCTAAAAAGGTGATCATGGCATTGTATTACGTTACAACAGAATAGGCGATATCGTAGATCTGTAATTAGACAACAACAATAAGCAAGCTAGGGCTCTTCGACGTACCGTAGGCCTAGAAACCTAGATCTATTCTAATATCTAACGTTGGTTAGGCCTCATTTGGCCCTGGTTTTGAAGATGCATGTCGTGACTTGTAGAGATATATGCCAATAGAAGATCGTTCAAAGGATTTGGTGCAATGTACGAGAAAGTATGATCCCCTAACTACGGTATGCTAGATTTGAGGTAGTGTCTAAGCCTATATCCCAGTGTAGGACTGTCTAATTTTGGGGAGTTCATGCTTCGCTGTTTGAAAGTTGGTCTCGCAGTTCACTAACTCGAGCGACCCACCCAAAAGATGTTGACAAACTGCAGTAGATAGTAGGCCTGCTTAGGCCATTATTTCTAACGTTAGCGCAAGTTAGATCTAGTTAAGCCTAACGTTAGTTCTACCTGTTTAACAGTAGACCCTAGTTCCTGTAATCTCATCCATGTAATTATTTTTTAGAATGTCTAACGAGTAGAGTCTAATGTTAACTGTTTACGTTAGAACATGAATCACACGAATTTACAGTGGCACTCGATGCTTTAACTGCTAGAATTTTCCAGTGCCTAATCTAACCTTAGACTCGCTGTTACTGAATGCTACCCAAATTTACAATGTATACTTGCATTTTTAACAGGAAATGATAGTCCATATTCATGTACAGACAGCTAGAAAGACAACAGAAAACACAATCAACTGCAGCTCACAGTCACATCGTTGATCAGCTCGAGCACGCACATCACCGCACCAACGTACTTGTTGACAGATCGGATACTAGTAGGCGTATTGCATGTATGAAGCGCGTTGCCGTAGTGAGTTTGCAGTTTGCGCAAGTTTACCAGTACTAGTACGCTGTACAGCAATGCACCGAGTACACTTAAGCGGCTGAGCGCGCAGTTGTCTCTTCATAGTACGCGCTGCCCTCCTGCTGAACTGCTTTCCCGAGCGTGAATGACTTGTCAATCTTCTTGAATAGAGTAAAGCAAGATGCCCTAAAAAAGGGGGTAAATTACAGAATACCAGCAGTCGAATACTCTTAATTCATTGGGAGGGATATAAAACAAATATACCAGGCCATTTTTTCGAGGCACCGGTTGAAACTATGTGCCTTCGGTGACTTCAGTAGCACTATTTTCTTCGGGGCTGCGCCCCTCAGAAAATAGTGCTACTGAAGTCGCCTCATGCGCATAGTTTCAACCAGAGCCTCTCAGGCCTGATATATTTGTATACTATAGCTGCAGAGAGATATAATGCACTAGAATCATCTGTTTTGTCTGCAGTCAAGTGTAAAAAAAAACAAAACAAAAAAACACACACACATTTCATTATCCTTTTCCTCAATCTGCTTTTTGTCTTCTTCTTTTTTTTTGGTATCTTTCAGCATCAACTACAAATCAACCTCCTCAGCTTGTGAACTGCCCGACTGACATCTCTGTAACTCTGCCAGTATCTTCTACAACCATTTCTGTACCATGGACTGTACCGACAGCTACGGATGATTCTGGAATAACGCCAACAGTCACAGGTTCTCGTCAACCTGGCAGTCTGTTTGGGGAGGGCACGACCTCAGTTACTTACACAGCAACGGACAACCTGGGTTTATCCTCTACTTGTTCCTTTAATGTGATCGTTACAGGTTTGTTTACTTTCTTCAAGATTTTAAAAGGGGTCAATGCGTAGCACCATTAATATATGTAAGCTTTCTGAAAATGAAACCAAAAAGTGGCAAAGACAACAAATTAGTGTATTACAATAAGAATACAATAATTACAGGGTATAAGAAAGGGTGCTACTTCTACTTGTATATTTAATGTGATAGTCTTTGTGGTATGTTCACAGCACTGTTCTTAGTATTGCTTCATAACAAATGCAAAAGGAGCAAACTGAAACATAAATACATTTGATAAGAAAGTACTCAGAAAGGACAAATGAAAGCAAGATAAATGAAGGTCAGTCATATTTGCCAGAGATATAATGTATGAGCCCTCGATGTCTCCCTCCCTTCCACATGAACTACCATACGTCAGTGTATGTGTGTAGACACATTCATATTCAAACAAGATTGTTTTTATTCCTCCCCTACGAAGTGTCGCTGGAGGCATTATGCTTTTGGGTTTGTCCGTCCATCCTTCCTTCTTTCTGTCCTTCTGTCCATCCTTCCATCTGTAATCATTTTTTGTGGACAGCATAAATATGAGAAAAAAAAGTTTGAAGTATCCTAATGAAACTTGTCGTATATCAGTAGGCATATTGTGCCTATCAACTTTTTTAGGTGTGCATGCTTGAGGACAAAGGTCAAGGTCAAATGCTAAAAATTTCACTATTTCCCCCATATCTATGCAATGCTGGAAGGTATTTTTTGAAACTTAGTGTAATATGTGTATTACCTGAAAAAGATTCTCTGGAGAAAGTTTCAGGTCAAGTGAAAATGCTAGAATTTCACTTTTTTTCTCCATATCTCGGAAATGGTTAAAGGTATCTTCATAGGACTTGGTGCATATACATGTACTGCATGACAGTGATTCTCATGGAAATTTTGGGGTCTTGTTGTCAAAGGTCAAGTTCAAATCCTCAAAATTTCACTATTACTTTCCCCCACATCTATGCAATGTCTGAAGGTATTTTCTTCAAACTAATCTGAATCAGTGTATACATGTCGACCTATTACCAGATAGAGAATCTCTGGAAAAGTTTTTTGCCAAAAAGTCAATGGTCAAAGGTCAAGTAAAAAGGCTAATTTCACTTCTTCCTCCATTTCTTGAGAGTGGCTGAAGGTATCATCATGAAACTTACCTGCATAGGCATGTATACTGCCTAACAGTAAACTCTTGGGAATGTTAGGGTCATGTGGTCAAAGGTCATGAGCCAAAGGGCAGGTTAATATGCTCAAATTCTATTACATAATGATGAAATTACACTTTTTTTCCCATACCCCAGATATCGAATGCATATAAACTTTTATATTGGCTGTCATAGAAAATAGGCAAGACAAGTAAAGATTTGGTAGCCAGAGAATATAACAGAGGAACATGAGCAGAAAGAGGAGCCGAAATTGTTTGATTTTAATGTGTTCTCATGCTGCCACCATTTATACTGGTGGATAAATGCCTTATAGTGATTTCAAAAATAGATTTTTCTGTTGCAACCTTTCATCATGATGACATGTACAATCATCTCCACAGACCAAATTCCACCCAACATCATCTGTCCTGACAATGTCGTTGTGAATCTTCCGTCTGGTGTGACATCTGGGGTGGTCTCATGGAATAGCCCAACTGTTGACGATGCCCAAGCCACCATCACATCGACCACACAGTCGGGTTCAGTATTAAATCTTGGGAGGTATGCCGTCGCCTACACTGCAGTTGACGTGTCTGGAAACTCTGACCAATGCACATTCTACGTGACAGTTACAAGTAAGAAACAGTCGAAGTCTTGCATAGTATGCAAAAAGAACTGACACGTATACTGGCACAAGCCTACTGCAAGATAATTCTGCTGGTCATTCTCTCATGCGTATAAGGCGCTTTCACACTTGAACTGCACAGACTATTGTGTAGGCATGAAGGATAGCATTGCATGGACTTGCATATAAACTGCGTATGTTAACGTCCTGTGCTCTACGCTGAAACTATGTAAAAAAAAAGAAAAAGAAAATGAAATGTAGTTTTTTTCGCATGTACCCCATGTACCCCTTTTCTTCGTTCAATATATCGTTATTTAGACCAGCTTAACCACAGCGAAGGGTAGCAAAAGCTCAGGGTAGTTACTTGGTACACAACCACTATGCAACTCTACTAAGCCTGTTGTGAAAGCCCCTTAAATCTGATATCTTTTTATATGCTTCCTGTCCAACAACAAATCAACTTCAATATTCCTATTGCCTTCAAAATGAAACACTACGTGTCACTAGCTGTCATACCTTCAAGGTCTTTTGTTTTCCTTTTGCTCAACATCTAAACAAAGGTGGGTGCAACTGACTTTCAGTCACACAGACCTGATACAGCATGTGAGCCTCTTTGGCAAAATTGTCCATACCATCTGGAACAGTCTACCAAGCCTGAGTTGTAAAGCTTTTAGTCCACTTTAGGATTTTTCTGTTTCACAACACCTTTATCAAATGGATAAATTTATATGTTTAATTAGTTACTTACTTGATTACTTACTTATCTATCTTTCTATCTATCTTTATGTTTTACGTAGTTAGTTATTTGTTAAATGACTTGTTTATTTATTTATAAATGTGTATTACCCTTGAAGACTGTTGCTCAAACACACACACACACACACACACACACAGACACAAACATTATGTAGACAAAATAGCACCAAAGAAATTATGCAATGGTATGAGAAATGCCAATTTTGAAGAAAGAATGATTTGGGAGATGTATCAACCAAGTGGAAATTGATGAGAAAGGGAACTGATTGAGAGATTTTAAAAACAGGATGGGATAGTAATTGAAAGCATCTTCTCTTAAATTTAGAATAATTGAAAGGTTTTTAGTGATTTGTACATTTTGTTTGACTTTACTTGCTTCACTGTTTCTACAGATTCTGCAGGACAGGAGATCCTTGCTTTGAATAACTGCCCCGTGGAAAACACTCCAGTGTCATACAGTTACTTCCTGTCCTCCAGCTGCAACCCCTACACTGAGCCAACCCTCCAGAATAGTGCATTGGGCACTCTGACCAGTCAGTCTCACACCCCACAGAGTGACTTCAGCACACCAGGCAACTACTTCATCACCTATACTTTCACCAGTAATGCTGGCATAACCACTCAGTGTGCCTTCATACTGGCTGTACAAGGTACGTAGTTTCCAACCCCTCAATTTCATCTTAAAAACAATCGTGGCATTGCCAGTTTTCTTTCATTTTGTATTTACTTTTGTTATTTTCTCTTGACAGATGTCACTTGTGTGTATATGATCATCAAACCATATGTCAGTACATCCCCGTAAAAAAAGGGGGAAAAATATAATGCATGTATGTACAATATATATTTGTCTCAATGGGCCAATTAAGATTTTCTTTGTGTGGAGACAGCTTTGTTTATATTATGCTGTGGACAAAGTTTTATCAATGTACATTAATGAAATTAAATCACTGTAATTTGAGTATTTTTGTGTACCAATTCAACTGAACTCAACTTCCTTTAATGGGTTAATGATACAAATTATCTGGGCATGCTTTACAGTGAATTTAATTGGATTTTAATTTACAACAGCTGTAGAAGAGGCAAGATTTCAAAAATAGTCTGTGGTGTGGGGCAGTGAGAGGAACCAATGAGAGACAGAAACGCACAGAACAAGTGTGTAATAGCTACAAATACAATGTTTGTTTTTTTGGTTTTCTATTGTTCCATATTCCACATTTCAACAAATACATAAAACATAAACATCACAATACAAAAGCCTGGATGAATTGTCAAGTACAGCTTATAAGACAATAAAACATGTGAAATATGAGGAATCTACATAGAAGCATTGCTTGTAGGGTGTAGATTCCCAGATGCGGATGTGAGATTATTTCTTACTTGGTATATGTAATTAAAGGAATGTGCAATCAGAGGCAAGACATTTATCTATCAAAGGCTGGGTGAACATGTAATTTTCATCAGATTTCATCATAATGAAATTGATTTCACGTTGTTTGGTACTTGCAAATCATAAATTGCCATGATTGGGATTCTTGTTTGCAGAGGGCCAGAATGTGTGCTCATGTCAGCCTTGTGATGCGGGTCTCGTGTGTTTCTACCTTGATGCTAGCTCCGACCAGCATCTCTGTCTTCCCCCATCAGCAAGGAAAAGTGAGATATGAAACTATTCTTCATGCTTAATATGTGACCTGCCACAACCAAAGGATCTGAAAGTCGCTGACGGCTGGCTGAGCCGAGATAATTGAGTTTGAAGTCATGTCATCAAAATTGGTCAAAATGGTCGTTTTCTGTTTTTGGCATAATTTTGTAGTCTAATGTATCGTCTATCTGCTGAAATTTAAAAGCTAAACAATCAAAGGAAAGGCAAGAAATTAGTGTTTTTCTGAGTCATGATTTTCTGGCTTTAAATGGAGCAGAAAGTTTTCCAAAGATTTGGATTTAGCACTGCAGATAGACTCCGCTCCTAGCAATGAGGGAGTGATCTTATTGGTCAGTGCGTGGCACCCTGGTTACTGATTGGTTGTGCATAGACTGCTGGCGCTAAGCTTGAATGAACAACGCTGAGGTTGCTAGGAGCATAACTTCTATTGTCAGGAGGTGAAAACTGCCTTACCTCCCCTTGATCGCGATTGCATGGGAAAGAAAACTTTGAAGGCAGTTTTTTTAAAACGCTGATTTCCTAGACCACTCGACACGGTCTCATAAAATCACCAATATCTCTGCAACCAAGTACTTTTATGAGTCGTGTTGTATACGAAATTAAAGTGGAAGAGTGGGGGAAAAATATCATGTCATTTTTTAAAAATTGTCCTCCCTCGACTTTCGGATCCTTTTTGTCGAACCCACCGTCACTGTCACTTCAATTTAAATGGTAAAACAACAATGAAATGGACTTCTTCCTGCCAGTTGATAAAATGGTCATTATTTGAAGTGATATGAAAAACACTCGATTCTGTGCACTATACCGTAGTATTATCTTTTAATCAATTACATGTTTATTTCATTATCATTGACAGAAGTTATGTATGCATGGACTTTGATAAAGTATTAATTTGTGCATCATTTCTTGCTTTAATCTTCAACAGGGAGGAGTGTAGACAATGGAACAGTTTTTGGTAAGAAAACACCCTTGGTTCTTTATGTTGAGGGGCACTGCACATACTCATAAACGTGTTTTAATACTCTTAAACCTTGGCCTACTTTTTACTTATGCATTAACATCATACAAGTTAGTCTGGACAGAGATATCATTACTTCATATTTCACAAAGCACTGTCAACAATAAGAGGTCATTTAGAAAATGACAGAGAAGTTATAACTTCAGTAAAATGACAATGAAATTATGTGGAAAAAAAAAACGAGCAGAACACATTGATTAAACAAACACACCCTGCTATTGCCTGTGAATTGCATATTACAAGAAGAAGAAAAAAAGAAGCCAAATGTTGCACTGTCCTTTTAGTTATACACCTTTAAGTTTGATGGTGATGGAAACTGTTCCGAATGATTATTTTGCAGTAAAAGAAAAGCAGATAATGGACTTTGTGTAACACCAATATGCAAATAAAACTGCAAGAACTAGCAGAACGTTATGCGCTCCATATAATAGTGTATCACACCCAGATACAAGTAGAACAACAAGTCCATTGATTGTTAAACAGCAATATTTCAAAGATTTGGTCTCCCAAATGCGTGTTGATTTAATGATATAATTATTCTCTGATTCTTATCATCATGAATTTGTAATTAAGTCTATTCTTTCAAGAGATGAGTGAAAATGTCTTTCTAGGCAGTATTTACCAAAACTTTTGCTACGTAGTAGGAATCAAGATTGTATGTGGAATCTTTGAGCTACTGCTAGTCTCACCAAAGTATGCCTGGCCCATTCCTATTCAGATGGAGATGAAAGCTGTCAGTGCAAGAACGGCGGATCCTGCTCACACGTGGGCGGAGGTGTGTCCTGTCTGTGCAGAGAGGGATTTAATGGAATCCTTTGTGAGGAAGGTAAATAAGAAACAAGGACTACACAGCACCTTGGCATCATAAATGCAAAATTTTTTTCTAGATAATAAATGGCAAGCACTATCAGGTTTTCTGTTGAGTGTATAAGGGCTTAAGCCTCATTTGGCAATTGCCTTATTTATCCTCGCCAGAGTTAAACATACATGAATTTTTCATTATCCTCACCAGAGTTGAACATACATGAATTCTTTGTGACTGTGATGATTCCAACTTTGTTTTGTGTATTCACAAAAGCTCAATTTGGGTTGCCAAATTTGCTAGACCCCAGATTAGTCTGTAGTGATGTGTGCAATCAACAAGAATCAATCAGAATCACTTCAGGTTAATTGATCATTGCATTTTTGGGAGCAGTTAAATTGAGTTTTAATATTACAAGCTCAGAAAGTATTCAATGCCATAATTACAGGGTGACAACTTAGCCTACTCAAAGAGAGACAAACTGATGCTGAACATGAAAGGAAGGAAAATTATTCATAGTGGTATAGGCCGAGATGCTACTATTTATGATAACATTTTACAAACTAACACTGAGCAAGAAAGGAAGGAAAAGTATTCATAGTGGTATAGGCCGAGATGCTACTATTTATGATAACATTTTACAAACTAACACTGAGCAAGAAAGGAAGGAAAAGTATTCATAGTGGTATAGGCCGAGATGCTACTATTTATGATAACATTTTACAAACTAACACTGAGCAAGAAAGGAAGGAAAAGTATGCATAGTGGTATAGGCCGAGATGCTACTATTTATGATAACATTTTACAAACTAACACTGAGCAAGAAAGGAAGGAAAAGTATGCATAGTGGTATAGGCCGAGATGCTACTATTTATGATAACATTTTACAAACTAACACTGAGCAAGAAAGGAAGGAAAAGTATTCATAGTGGTATAGGCCGAGATGCTACTATTTATGATAACATTTTACAAACTAACGCTGAACAAGAAAGGAAGGAAAAGTATTCATAGCATTGCAGACTGAGGTGCTCCTATTCATGAGAACATTTCAAGATGGTATAATATTCATATCAAAATATTGTGCTCTCTATTGAGGAATCTTTGAAACAATATCTCATCTTCCAGAAGTTACCACTCATGCAGAGGTTCCAAACAGCATCCTCAGCCACGGAGTAGGGGCCTGCCATCCGAACCCATGCCTCCACAACGGTACCTGTCTGTACGACGACAACGGATCCCCAGTCTGTGACTGTCCACCACATTGGACTGGAGTGAAGTGTGAAACATGTGAGTACAAACATAAATCCAGAAACTTGTCTTCTGCTACGTTGTCGTAGTGTTGACAATTATGATGTTACTGATAATGGGAGAGGGCCGTAGGACTTTCTTGCTAGATAATTTGTAAAATTTATTTTGCCTCCACAGCTTGTGGAACCCTCATTACATCTGTATATGTGGGTCCTTTCATGTGGTGACCATCTCAAAGCAATCTTCTGTATTTCACAGTTATAACTTATGAACAACCTCCATTGCCTTCTTGACACTTGTGAAGATACATAGATGCTCTTTACAGATTTAGTGTCACAAGGTAACTGATCTCTCCGTCACAGTGAATGAAATGCAGTCATACATAGTGCAATAAGAAGCTGTCTATGTCAGATTGTGACATTTCTTTTTTGGGGGGAGGGGAGGAAGGGCCCATCTAGCAATTGTTGAAGGTTTGAAGGTATAATGTCAAAGTTATTTTTTTCTCTCTTATCTCAAAACTGACAGAGCCAATGAATGAGTTCAACATCTATAGTCATATTCTGAAAATTATGCGCAATACTTGCACTAACTCAGATTCACTGATTTTGTCTGAAATTATCATTCAACTATTGTCCCTGGTGTTCCTGCGTAACTTAGAAAGATTCTTATGCATACAATTCGTACCATCATGTATTATGTACTCTTTTCTTTTTAAATGAAATGAGTTGAAGTAAAATGAGCTTTGTCAAATCAAAGTTACAGATTCACCTCGCCCATGAACATTAGATAAAGCTTTGATACCTTTGGGAGGATAAAATATAGTGTGCTTGTGACTCATCTTCACAAAATATTATGATACGATTGATTTTGACTAGTATGCATAACCTGCATATTTTGTCTTCCTTTTGTCTTCTACGTAGATGTTGAGAACAGTACCGAGTTGGAGCCAGTGCAGCCGGACAGAGTCTACTCTATTTTTGAAAGATGGATCATGCCGGCCTCACTTGCAGTGTTTGCAGTGATCATCCTAGTCCTGGCAGTAACTGTCTGCAGAATTATACCCCATGTGTCCGGTAGTGGAAAACCTCGTCCAGACGAAGTGGCCTTTGTCAACTAGAGAGTATTTGCTCTGAAAGTCCACATCTGGGCATTCTATGATGATGCGCCAAATGTATATACGGAGATATTTTCGTACATTTCATAACTCATGATTTGACTTCAGACAGGCAGTCTAAAAGAAATGTGGCATTTGTTTTTTCTTTTTCTTTTTTCTTCTTCTGCAGTTGATCTGTGGACTCATGTGTGGTAGGCCTAAAGTCTTCTGACACATCCAGATCTGATTCAGATAATTTTCAATCAACTGTGTGATTTTGATTTCACAAAGGAATATGAAAGTTTGGCAAGGAATAATTGTGAAGAGTGATTTCTTCTTTTCGTACATGCCATTTTTTCTCATTTAGTCACTTTCAAAGTAATCAGTAACAGTAAGTCAAGATAATGTGTACTGGAAGCATTTTCATCCACAGTATATGTCTTGTCAATTATTATCATACTTTTCTTTTGATATCATGATGCACATCTGTAATACTCATGACATGAATTGTCAACTGCAAAATGGAATCAATTGTGTAGTACTTTCCAGCCAACTGTCGTGGGTGCATTTTGAAATGTAATCATGATAAAAAAGTAAACGAGAAAATATCAGTTTCCAAGACATGTTAGCATAGGAGTATATAAATGTAGGTGGTGGGAAGATTAGATATGGGTTTCTTTTGCACTTTCTCCCATGACATATGGTAAAGGATTTATGTACTTTTTCTTCAATAAAGTGAAATGCAAATTGAATGTCAAGAGAATAAAATTTGTTGGTTACAGAAAACATCTTTCACTGCAAATTATGATACTGATGTAATGTACTTTTTAATAACATTTATGCAGAAACAGAATATCAATTATACATCTGTGATGTCCAGAAAATCATTTCAAAATCTTTAGAGTACACTCTTTTATTGCTCTATGAAACAAACTCTGAAAAAAGAAAGTAACAAAAACATACAGTGGAATCGCATAGTAACAAGGACCTCGGGACTGTGAAAAATACCCTGAGTATTACTTGTCATATCAAGTTATTTAAAAAATGGACTTGGGACCAAGAAAATGACATTGTTATAACAGCGTTTTGTCATACCTGTCTTCTTTATAATGAGATTTCATTGTACGACCATGTTATTCTGCCCATGTGCACACTTTTCTTCTGTCACATGAGCGTGGTTAAGCGCCAGAAAATTTGTGCTTCGATCAACACCAGTATATTCAATTGCTGAATCAACTTCGATGTGAAATGTTATGTACAATGTACGTTCAAACCATTATTTTTGTTGTAATAGAGAGAAATATGGAAACTGGTAATTAGACTTGATGCTAATATTGCACTCATTGTTGAGTAGTTTTCACCCATGGTCTTTCCGATTATTTTAACTTATACATTGTTTGTCATAATTATTTCACATATTAGTTTCAAGGCAGTATAAATATCACATACCCGTCTTTCATGCTGTTGAGTTTCTGAACAGCACATGTATTACCAGACTCTTTCATTAACATATATTCCTAAATTTCTGTGCTGAAACAATATAATTGTCTTTGCCAGCATTTGCAAAAACAAAACAGAACAAAGAGACAATCTTATCTTGCTGCTCATTTAACAAGATTGCCTGGAATCATTCACCCATGGTCTGAATCCATCATAATAATTATATGGGCGGGTAGTATTTAATTCTAAAGCGTTAATAGTCACTGGCAAGTTGGCTGGGTGATTCTTTTCAAGGAGGAACTCTTTTTTTTTTTGATGGCTTTTATGACTTTATGCAGTGAATTTGAGAGATTGTGACGAATTCACCATCTCACAAATGGTCTTTCATACTCCTGTCTTTCACTCTGCTATCATATGCAAGTTATCTGCCATTCATTTTCCCATCCCTTGCTGGTTTCGGTACTTGAAATCGAAATGTTTGTAATCAGTGGTCTTTCAATGAATTGTGCCATTCGTTCTTTCATGTAACATGCTTTCAAAATATGTTATGAAATGGTGGTTTGATCCTTTTGTGCATTTGCATATGGAATGGTAAATGTATTGGGTTTTTTTTATACTTTTTTGATATTTTTTATGAAGAAAGCAATGCTTTTAAAATAAATAATCACTCAATGTGAAATAAATTGTGAGACTGTAGTATTTTCCTTGGGGGTTTCATAACCTTGTGTTAGATTGAGATATTGTGAGAGGATACAGCAAAATGTGAAAAGTTAGCATAGATTGAGGAAGGTTAGTGTGTGTGTGTGTGTGTCTGTCTGTCTGTCTGTCTGTTTGTCTGTCTGTGTGTTTGTGTGTATTAAGGCAATGGGGGAAGGTTGTTATTTGCAATAATTGTTTGGATGGCCATCTCATCCTCCAGTCCCCCATAGTTTGCACCCTCATAGCTTCACATTTAGCCTAAACTTCAAAATATGAGGGGCCTACAACAATTTTTCAGGGGCAGAGAGTTTACTTTTGACAAGGGGCATTTTTTTTTTCACTGATATCTATTCACTTCCTGTCATATAATACAAAAGAAAGCAAATGAATTTGGTATTACGGCAGTAAATAACCAAAAAGAAAATCATCATCTGTCGCGATATTGAAAAAAAAAAAAATCCTTTGTGTGCAATATCTTCACTATTTGGAAATAGAACCTGACAAAGGAAACGATTGAAACACGCATTTAATTTTTAATCTAAACAAGTGGAACGATTGGCTAAAAGAGCTTCACGTTATTATACATATTATACAAATATACTTTGCTTTGAGAGTTTCTGGTTAAACTATGGGCAGAGGGTGACTCCAAAAGAACTACACTGTATTTACCAAGGGGTGCAGTCCCTCAGTAAATGGTTCTGATGGATTGTACTGAGGCCTATAGCTTTAACAGATACTCGAAATTAGGCAAAGTATATATGTTTTATATTTTGGGTCAAAACTTTAAACAAAAGAAGGGAAAATGGGAATAAATGCAAGGCGGGACCTCGTATGGTGAATGCGGTGTTGTAAAGGGACCCTACACTGACCCTAAGAAGCAGTGCACGGTGTCAGAACTGCTTAGTGATGTTACAATAATGTTTTGTTAAAACTGTTACATTTCACACAGAGACGGTACGAACAATGCACAATGTCATAATTACTTCATGACGTCGCAATTGGTTTGTTACAAATATTGATACTTTGTTCAATAGAAATTGTTACATTTCACAGAGTGACAGTATACGGCGCAGTGCACGATGTCAGACTGTTTTGTGATGTCACAATTGTTTTGGTTTTTTATGTTAGATTTCACACAGTGACAGTACAAAACTGCGCACAATTTCAGAATTGCTTTGTGACATCATTTTGCAAATAATATACTATTTGCAAAATGTTGTCATAAAAATGACGTCATTTTGCAAAAATGTAGTCCTTCATGGAGTGTCAAACATGCCAACATTCTGGCATAGCTGAAAATACCCATATTCACATGAAGCTCTTTCAACCAATCACTACAGCATAAATATTTTATCCAAAATATGATTTCAACTATTGTGACATATACCCCCCCCCCCCAAAAAAAAAAAAAAAAAAAACAAACAAACAAACGAATATTGAAAATACATATTTCCCTTTAAGAAGCACAGTACAGAAGGATATGTAATTCAAGAGGAGACAGACTATTCATAAAGAAGATTTAGGTTCCGAGTTTAGCTACTGGCGATAGGGAAATGAACTCTACGAAGCTGTCCTATTTAGGAATAGCGCCCTCTGTAGTTCTTGTAACAGTTATTGACCTCCGACTCTGTTATGAATGGATACAATGAAGTTGTTTACGACTTGATTTCCGGTTTGTCCCCGCGGACAAGTCGAGTACGCGCATTGGTTTATTGTGTGTGCGTGATTCCCAGTCAAGCCCCGCCCATTCTTTTTGTTGTCCCCGCCGAACGAGTTCGAGCAGGGGACTATGAAACGGGCTCCGTACGTGTGTGTGTCCGTGTGTCCGTCCGTCCGTCTGTCCGTCCGTGTGTCCGTGTGTCCGTGTGTGCGTCCGTGTGTGATCAAAATCTTCAATTTGCTACTTCTCTGTCATTTATTAGCCAATTTTGATTCTGTTTGCTTTATATGATAGCACTACATGGGAGCTTTGAAACTTCTACACAGAATTTCAGTCGTGACCTTTGACCTTGACCTTTGACCTATATTGTACATTTTGCTACAAAATGCTACTCCTTCGCCATTTCTAACCCGATTTCGATTCCGTTTGCTTTATGTGATGGCACTAGGTGAGGGCTTCAAAACTTCTACACAGAATTTTGACCTTTGACTTCTTTGACCTTTGACCTTGATTTTTGACCTGTATTGTACATTTTGCTACAAAATGCTACTCCTTCGCCATTTCTAACCCGATTTCGATTCCGTTTGCTTTATGTGATGGCACTAGGTGAGGGCTTCAAAACTTCTACACAGAATTTTGACCTTTGACTTCTTTGACCTTTGACCTTGATTTTTTGACCTATATTGTACATTTTGCTACAAAATGCTACTCCTTCGCCATTTCTAACCCGATTTCGATTCCGTTTGCTTTATGTGATGGCACTAGGTGAGGGCTTCAAAACTTCTACACAGAATTTTGACCTTTGACTTCTTTGACCTTTGACCTTGATTTTTGACCTATATTGTACATTTTGCTACGAAATGCTACTCCTTCGCCATTTTTAACCCGATTTCGATTCCGTTTGCTTTATATGATGGCACTAGTTGAGGGCTTCAAAACTTCTACACAGAATTTTGACCTTTGACTTCTTTGACCTTTGACCTTGATTTTTGACCTATATTGTGCATTTTGCTACAGAATGCTACTCCTTCGCCATTTCTAACCCGATTTCGATTCCGTTTGCTTTATGTGATGGCACTAGGTGAGGGCTTCAAAACTTGTACACAGAATTTTGACCTTTGTCTTCTTTGACCTTTGACCTTGATTTTTGACCTATATTGTACATTGGCTACAAAATGCTACTCCTTCGCCATTTCTAACCCAATTTCGATTCCATTTGCTTTATGTGATGGCACTAGGTGAGGGCTTCAAAACTTCTACACAGAATTTTGACCTTTGACTTCTTTGACCTTTGACCTTGATTTTTTACCTATATTGCACATTTTGTTACAAAATGCTACTTCCGGCGGGGACATATGTTACGCACCGCGTAATTTCTACTTTTCCTTGTTTGCATACAGAAGCTTTTCCGGCGTAAGACATTTCTTACGCAGTAACACGCAGTAGTGATTGGAATTATGAATGGAAAGTCACTCACCGGTACACTCATTTGCATACTATAGAAGTGGGTGTGTCCACATTGTTTTGACCGGCAAATACGAATTGAGGTACCAGTAGCAGTGAAAGAAGTGGGTTAAGCCCAATACATTATGGAATATTGTGAAATATTTAGGAAGGAAAATAGTGATTAATGTAATAAAAAGTGTTATATTCATCTGGGTATGATATTCTAGTTTTTATTAATGTAAGTTTTATGGCTTAAAATTAGGAGAGTAAGTGGCATTTTTGATGTCAATTGAGTCTTGTGGGTATGTTAGACACAGAAGAAAATTGTCTGTAGAGTCATACACAGAAGAGAACTGCTTGTAGAGTCAATGAACTTTGATAATAAAGACATGTATAAATGTATTGGAAATGAATTAACCAATCAGTATTATTATGTTGTCTGAGGTATTACTTTCCACCAATTGGCACTGATTATGCAAATTAGATTTTGGTGACAGTGGATCCTGGGGTTTCGTATAAAAGGGTAGACAGGTGATGCTAAAGAACTTTTGCATCATTCTCCTTGCAAGAAACTTTCCTCCGCCACACCTAGCTAGCTCTTGACATCTTTCCAAGCTTCTTGTTCCCGCCCTTCCCAAGCTTCTCGTTCCAGTCCTTTTCAAGCTTTTTGTTCCAGTTGTTTCCAGTGTTGACACTCTTCAAGTAAGTTTATAGGAAGTATTTTACAGAAGAAGTTAGGATATTTAGTTTTCTTCTTAACCAAATCTTTGAAATTATTCTTCCCTTTTTGGCATTAAATTCTAAATTTATCTCTCAAATTAGGAATATAGACTACCTTTTTCTGTCTTTTTTTTACGATTGCCAAATTCGATTTCAAACAAAGTGAAATATAATAATTTTATTTGATATAGCTTCTCAGTTAGAACCAGTGCTAGTTTATATATAAGTGTACAATGTATGTGTCTGCTATTGTCCAACAAAGACACATTTTTACATGCAGTCATTGTAAAGAGATTACTGGACGAGGTGAAACAAGTACAAGTAATACAATTTTGGCCAAGTGATGATCACTTACAGTGACAACTACAAAATATTGTCACTACCAATTTAATTTGGATCAGGTCAAGGATGGTAAAAGTGGCTGAATGTCATCTGTCACCCAAAGTCTTACAGTCTAACCTCAACCAGTTCTCTCTATGTGACAGGTAGTTAATAAGACACTCAAAGAGTCTAGGACATGTCGATTTACGAATGCATTTATTCTTTCATTTGTTTCATTAACATTTGCAATGTGAAATAGGTAAGAGTACAATGGTGATAGGGAAGGAGAACAGGGTCTGGGACCCTGGCTTAAGTATTTGCCACTTCTTAACGGATGATAACAGTTAAAACGGACTAAGAATAATTGAAAGGATTAGGAACAGTTAAACAAATTACAACAGTTGTCATTATGGCAAACGTTACTGGCCAGGAATACCATAGATATTAAGAACCTTTGCAATTGTTGCAGTTGTTAGTGAAAGTTGCAAGATGTTGTTGAAATTGAAGAGATGAGTTTTGGATTGTGGATACCGATTCTACTGGAATAAGCATGTCCCATCCCATTAGGCATTAAATCGGCATTTATTATCGATGTGTCACTATAAATGCTCATGTAAGTTTGTCCCATTCAACATTGACGTTTTATCATTATTATGAGTAGGTTATTATTATAATTGTCTCAGTACGCTGTCATCGTATAGACAATAATAGTGGTTTTAAAGCAGTGAAGTTACTGATGTCACTTGACAGTAGCCAGGTTATCCCCCCCCCCCCCCCCCCCCCCCCACTTTACCACGGGATTGGCACGAACAATCCCGAACAGGGAACGTTCAAGTAACCACTGAGATGAAGGTTGAGTTGCAGTTGCATTTGATCAGATGAAATGGGTACTCCTGCAATAGCAATCCCGAACAGGGAAAGTGAACGTTATCTGATTTAATTCCTGAACAAGGAAAATGCCGACACCGACAGTCGCAATAGTAACAATCTTGAATAAAGAAAGTTACATGTGTCACTTCATCAGAAGTATACAGCCCCAAGGAACATCCCCCCCCCCCCCCTCCCCTGTGACTGAGGCTCTGTCTTGTTGACACTTGACACTGCGGCAAGTGTAATTGTTATTGACACTTGTTACGACAAGTGTTGTTATTGTGATGTCACTGAATATAACTACAGTTATACATTGATTTGATAGGAGAGATTTCATAGTCAGGTGTGAAAAGTTTGTAGATCACAGAAAGCAAGGGACGAGTGACAAGTAATGTCGACAAACTTGTTACTAATAGTGAAACTTTTCTAGGTGTGATTTCTTTTAGCAGCATTATGTTCTGGAAGTTTAAGGAATATTAAACTTGAGACCAGATAGATGCAAGTCTTGAAAGCAAGTGCTGGTTAAGCACTAGATATAGTATTAGTAGCATGTACACCGACAGAGTGAGTGACATGTGAACAGAGTACTAGGGCTGGTGGCATTAGTGGAATCCTTGAAGGGTGGATTGAGTGGAATAGTGGGTTTATCCCAGAGAAAGATTCAAGGGTAATATGGCCAATTACCAGATTGAGTGATACTGATATGGAGATAGTTAACGAAGGTGGGAAGCCTTAACGCAAGATCTCATCCTAGGAAATGTTAGTGGAAAGATAAGACCCACAAGCGAGATAACTTGTGTGGAGTGAAGATCTACAGTGACTCTTAATAAAACCCTGACTTATGTAAATCAGTCGGTTATTGTTTATTAACATGCTAAGGCATTATCTTAAAGCCCCCCCCCCCCCTTTTTTTAGTAATGGCACACAGTTTTGAATGATAATAGTGTGTGCACATACAAGACATGTGTAAACCTTGCTCAGACTCAGAAATGCTCAGATTAGATTCTGCAGGTTGTAGTATAAATTGCAAGTGAAGGTGAATTTGCCTGTGAGTTACAAGTGTAACTGCCTACAATATAATTTCAATTATGAATCAGTGTAACTTAGGTTTGTTTAAGATCAGATGCGAACAATATAAATACAGCCAGTGTGACAGCTGTATCTTTTGCTGTGATTGGGACGGAATAGAATGAATCCGTCATGTAATAAACTGGTTTTCAAATGTATTTGACAGCTTTCTTCGATTCTTCTTTGTTGAAGTGTATACCATACCATAGCTTACCCAAGGCAGAGGAATAAGTAAGTGTAGGAGACTTATTTACAGTGACAAGTGTCATGGCATGTGTAGTGGCGACAGTAGTGTTGGCATGTGTAGTGGCAACAGTAGTGCTAGTGAGTGTAGTGGCTACTGCGGGGTGCATGTGATGTGACAAATAACATTGCAAGTGTGAATGCTACAGCAGGCTATACTTACACTGTGGTGATGGCAAGTGAGGTGGCATGTGATACACGATAGGCATACACATACACTAGCAGGCTCTACTTTAACATGTGAGATGACAAGTGTCGTTGCAGGTGTGAATGCTAGTGAGGTGGCATGTGACACGCAATATGCATACATTAGCAGGCAACTCTAGTTAGCTCGTAATCACAGTATTGCTATAGTATTGGACCTACGGGCCATGGCAGTTTGTTATACCGTTTCTAGATATATCTTCTTTCTTTCTGTTTTGGTAGCATAATTAATAGTAAGGCAGCATAATAGTTCGTCAACAGCGGACTTCTTACCTGTCATCGAATGACCCTTCGGTAAAGATATGAATCACGACTACCAGAGATAGAATGTGAGACTAGTGAAGTATGGAGTCTTGGTTGCCTGGATTGCTGGCTGTACCTAATTGTGGTTGTTGTGTATGGGCACAAAGCTGGCCATGGTTGACCGAGTGGTGGCAGCGTTACCAAGAGGTTTATTAGTACTAGTAGTGAGAGGGTCTCGCGTTACATCTTTTTCTTGGTGGCAGCGGTGGGATGTTGCTGCTGTGATTTTGCTGTCGTGAATGCTGCCGTGAAATGTGTTGCTATAGGATATTAGTGTGATATCAGTAGGATACTGTTGCTATGGGATGTCTCAGGAAGAGAGTATTATAGAGCATAGGCTAGTTCACTCTGCCTTGGTAATGGTATACACGAGTAAAGAAGAATGTCAACTGTCAACTGAATTTCACTGTTAGGTAATTACTGCATACTGTATATCAACTCATGTACGAGCAGGATACATGTCAAGTGCACATCTTAAGTGTGAGGTAATGAGTATCCTCATGTTGTAGAATGGGACATGCTTACCCCTTCCAGTAGAATCACACCAAAAAAAAAAAAAAAAAAAAAAGTTACGAGTTAAATGGTTCAGAATGTAAATAGATTGCAAAGGTAGTTAGGTCTTTGTAGATAGAGGTGTTAAAGTCAGAACACTTCTTTTGACAAAACTTAGATGGATCTGGAAAGTGAAAGTAAAGCAGCTGAAACACTTTCAGTAGGCACTAACAGTCCAGGTGCTCCATCAAAGAAAAGTTGGGCTATGGATGAGAGTGATCCTGAAGTTGCGGTTCGCGTTAGAGAGTATGGGGATGCAATCCCATCTGACAAACGTCGCGAGTACGACAACGCTGCTTTTCGAGGGAACCCTAACTACGTTTCGAGTCGAGCTGTAACCGAGGGAGATGGACGACTGCTTGGTTCGCAGATTCGCAAGGACATTTTGCCTGACAAGTATGGCGGAAAAACCCCCTGGGCTGACTACAAGTGTCATTTTGATGTCTGCAGACGGCTGAATGGCTGGTCAGATGAGGAAGCTGGACAGTTTCTTGCAACCAGACTGCAGGGACCGGCACTCAAAGTCTTGTGTAACCTACCCGGTGACGCCCCCATATCATACCAGCAGCTTGCGATCCAATTGGAAAAACGCTTTGGACATGGAGACCAAGCAGAAAACTTTCTTCTTGAGCTGAGGATGAGGAGGCGCAACAAGGACGAAAGTCTACAGGAGCTCGGGCAAGCGATCCGTGAACTTTCTAGCCTTGCATACCCAGAGTTGGACACTGTAGCACGAGAGCGTCTGGCAAAGGTTCACTTTTCAGAGGCTATCAATGAATCGGAAATTCGCGCTGGTATTTTCCGCTCCCATCCCATCACATTAGATGACGCCATCCAAGCCGCGTTGGCGACGGAGTCGTTCATGAAGTCAGAGCGTGCACGTGATCGTCACCGCCCAGCACGTCCCATCAGAGCTATTGATGTTAGGTCACCGGATACCAAGGTTGAACCTGTTGATGGAAAAATCAGAAAAGAGATGGAAGAATTAAAGTCAAGTCTCAATCAACTGGCTGCAAGGATTGAAAAACTGGCAACTGGATCTTCACCTGACATGATGAACATTACTTGTTACTATTGTCAGCAAAAAGGTCATTATGCAAGCAGATGTCCTCTCAAAGAATGCAGGCAGGGAAACGACAGCAGGTCTTCTCGCTGGGCAACGGGGAAGCCAGCTTACAAGCCAGGCCCACACTTCTAAGTAATGAGTCACAGGGAAATCAGACCATCATTTGTACAGTGAGAGAAATCACGAATGGAATGTACATAGCAGCAAATTGTGAAAATCAGAGGATCAACTTTCTTGTAGATACAGGAGCTACAATTACAATTGTTTCAGAGTTGACTTTTCGTAAACTTAAGGAATTTGATGTTGGAAATTTGACTCCTTCAGTGTTAATGTTGCGGCAGGCAAATGGAATTCCCATTAGAGTCTATGGAGAAGCTGAACTGAATCTAGTGATAGGTGCTATGATGTACAAATGTGGAGTGGTAGTAGCAGACATTGAGCAAGATGCCATCTTGGGCATGGATTTTCTGCATCAGAATAATGCCTCTATCAACTGTGACAAAATGACAATGGAGATGAATGGAGAAGTCATTACATGCTTCACTGAGGATGGAGAGATGATGAAAGTGAACACCGTGGAGAATGAAACCCCATCGGTACCAAAACATTTGAGCCAGCTAGGGATGGATGCCAAGGTAAACGTCAGTTGCGAGTATCATGATGAAATA
This sequence comes from Diadema antillarum, assembly GCF_040938485.1. Taxonomy (NCBI): domain Eukaryota; kingdom Metazoa; phylum Echinodermata; class Echinoidea; order Diadematoida; family Diadematidae; genus Diadema; species Diadema antillarum. Next base: position 1,310,879 of record NW_027271032.1, on the reverse strand, counting down.
GAAGCACTTCTATGCCAGTACAGTGATGTGTTCTCAAAAGATGATGATGACATTGGCCGAACTGAGAAGATAAAGCATAGCATACATACCACCTGCCAAGCACCTATAAGGCAGAGGCCAAGAAGACCACCCATGGGTCAACGAGAAGAAATAGAAAAACAAGTGAATGACATGCTCCAACGCGGAATCATTACTCCATCTACCAGCCCCTGGTCGTCACCTGTCGTGTTAGTCGATAAGAAGGATGGTTCGAAGCGATTTTGTGTTGATTATAGGATGCTTAATCAGAACACAGTGAAAGACTCGTACCCATTACCACGGATTGATGAGACGATTGATTGCCTCTCAGGTGCAAAGTATTTCTGCACACTAGACCTAGCTGCCGGATACTGGCAGGTCCCACTTGACGATGAAGCAAAATTGAAGTCAGCCTTTGTGGTACCGGGAGGACTTTACCAATTTGAGGTCATGCCTTTCGGGCTGTGTAATGCCCCTTCCACGTTTGAGAGGCTGATGGAAACAGTCTTCGTTGGATTGCATGGGAAGATACTGCTCATCTACCTTGACGATGTCATCGTTTTTGGATCAACGGTTACTGAAGTGATGACAAGACTCAAGCTTGTTTTTGACAGGCTACGCAGTGCTAAACTCAAGCTCAAGCCACGCAAGTGTCGACTATTTCAGACGGAAGTGCTATATCTTGGACATGTTGTGTCTGAGAAGGGGGTTAGCACAGACCCGGCCAAGATAGAAGCTGTCATTTCATGGCCCACCCCAACCAACGCCACAGAAGTCAGAAGTTTCTCAGGACTAGCTTCCTATTACCGAAGATTTGTGAAGAAGTTTGCTGATGTTGCAAAACCGCTGACTGCTCTGACTCAGAAGAACCAGCCTTTCATTTGGACAGATGCATGTGAGGAAGCATTTGCAACTTTGAAAGAGCGTCTCACTACAGCACCAATTCTAGCATACCCTAGACTCGGCGACAAGTTCCTCCTCGACACAGATGCAAGCAACTTCGCAATTGGAGCTGTTTTGTCACAAGAGAGAGATGGAAGAGAGCCGGTGATTGCATACGCAAGTAGAACGCTGAGCCGAGCAGAGCAGAACTACTGTGTAACCAGGCGGGAACTATTGGCAGTAGTAGACTCCCTCAAGCATTTCAGACATTATCTGTATGGGCAAGATGTGATGGTCAGAACAGATCATGGTGCTTTAAGATGGCTCATGAATTTTAAGAGCCCAGAAGGACAACTGGCAAGATGGTTAGAAATAATCAGTCAGTACAAACTCACCCTTCATCATCGACCAGGTCGTCTCCACAACAATGCAGATGGGTTGTCACGGCGACCATGTCCACAGTGTGGGCAGATGCAGGATATCTGTAGTGATAAGCAGTAGGAATTTGTGACTAGTGGATTTAACAAGTGTATTTTGTATTACATTTCATTTTAGGATGGCTGACGGAGATGGACTTCAAGACTCTCAATGTAATTTTGATAAGGATGTAGAAGAGATTGAATGCAAGCTACAGGCTGTGACATTAGTACCTAATCTTACCAGTGACGTCATCAGGAAGGCACAATTGTCAGATGCTGACATTAAGCATATTCGAAGGTGGAAAGAAGAATCAAACACAAAGCCAAAATGGAAGGATGTGTCACGTTTGTCAGCAGCTGTGAAAACATATTGGGTTAACTGGGACTTATTAGAAGTCAAAGACGGAATTCTCGTTAAGAGATGGGAATCAGATGATGGCAAGACAGTAAACTGGAAAACCGTCCTCCCTCGAACATTAAGACCGACGATACTGAGTGAGCTTCACAACTCCAAAACTGGTAGTCATCTTGGGGTTAACAAGCTCCTTCACAAGGTACAATACCGTTTCTACTGGGTCGGCCTAGCGGCAGATGTCAGATCATGGGTGCGTCAGTGTTCAGTGTGTGCGAGAGTGAAAAATCCCCCCAGGAAACCAAGAGCCCCCCTTCAGCAATACAGAGTAGGAGCCCCCATTGAAAGAGTTGCAATGGATATTTTGGGACCACTTCCAGTCAGTGATCGTGGAAACAGGTACATTCTCGTGGTCGGAGACTACTTTACCAAATGGATGGAAGCATACCCCCTCCCCAATCAAGAAGCTGATACCATTGCACGAGTGATGGTTGAAGAGTTTATTTGCAGGTATGGAATACCCAAGGAGCTTCACAGTGATCAAGGTAGAAATTTTGAGTCCAATCTGATGATGGAGGTGTGCAAACTGTTGGGCATTAAAAAGACAAGAACGTGCCCTTTCCACCCAAGGGGAGATGGTTTAGTGGAGAGGTTCAACCGTACCTTAATTGCCATGCTGGCATCGATGTTAGACCCCGAGCGCAATCAGCAGGACTGGGATGAGAGAATCCCGTATGCGATGATGGCCTACCGGTCTGCTGTGCAAGAGTCCACCAATGAATCACCCTCCATGATGATGCTCGGCCGTGAAATTGCTCTGCCGGTAGATGTCACTGTCCATCAACCTGATCAAGAGGGAGATAATGAAGATTATGCACATCAACTAAGAACCAGGCTACATGATGCACATGAAAACGCCAGGGAGAAACTGAAGTTAGCTGACAGACGTCAATCACACAATTATGACAGGAACACAGTGCTGAATAGTTACAGTGAAGGAGAGTGGGTGTGGCTGAGTGGAGTTCAAAGAAAGAGAGGATTGAGCCCAAAACTTATGAGCAAATGGACTGGACCTTATCTCATTCTCACCAAAATGTCAGATGTAATCTATCGCATTCAACAAAGTGCAAGAGGGAAGCCTAAAGTAGTGCATGTAGATAGACTAAAGAGGTATCATGGCCCCCCACTGCAGAACTGGGTAAAGGCACAAACAGTGAGGCGAAACCCATCCCGAAACAGAGTTAGGCCTAGGAGGTATACTGATCTGTAGGCTGGAAGCCATTTAACATAGGCAAGGCAAAGATGACTACTCTGGCGATGATGCATTTATTGTCACATTGTTATCGATGTATTTTTCCTTTTCTTACTTTTCTCAAACGCAGAACGGACGCCATGCCTTCTTGCAAAATCTGCAGAAGGGAAATGACTAATAAGGCAGCAATGCAGGCCCACATGCACGAGAAGCACGAATACCCACTTACCCTCAAGTGCGACTATTGTACTTACGAGAATGAGGGACGTGCAGAGATTGCCCGTCACTATCGGCGCAACCATGCAAAGGCAGGTAATGAGTATAAATATTTAACATTCGAGGCGGCCACGGATGACTTCGTCAGGAGGGAAAAGGACAAGCAGGAAAGGAAGAGGGATAGGGAAAGTAAGGATAAGGAATCCAGTCATAAGAGACCTCGTAAGGAGGAGAGAGAACCTCGGAGGGACAGTGCATCTACTTACAAGCCCACGGAGAGGAAGGAGACTACCCCACCCCCCCAGACGCAACTCCCAAGCCCAGTCGTCAGAGAGCTCACCCCACGTAAAGCACCCGCCCCTAAGCCCTCAGAGAAGATCGGTCTGGACACTACCCCTAAGCCTGCACCAAAGCCCATCCATGAAGAGGAGACCTCCACTGCTTCCGCTAAGGCTGAGCGGATAAAGCAAATTGAGAAGCTAAGTGACAGTAGCAGTGATGGTAGCAGCAGCGAGAGTGAGTCAGACAGTGACATCGAAAAAGAAGAGGTACCTGTTCAGACAACGGTGAAGACCGAGACGGTTGGGTTTAACATCAACATGGAAGTGAAGGTGCCTGGTGGTGAGGAGCACCGCTTGGTAAAGGTGGAGGTCCACACCGAGAAGATGGGAACCTTCCGTGGAGAGAGGGTTGTCGAGGAAGTAAAGATCTCCAAGTTCTTTTACGAGTCCACGCCGCGCCTGTAGAAGTTGAGAGAAGATATTATCAGTTCATCTTTACATTTATAACTAATTCACAAGTGTTTATGCAATTGCAAGTGAAATTTGTTACATGTATTTGAGGCCACATATTGTGAGTACAAAGAGGAAATTGTTGTTAAAAGTTGTTAAAAGATTCATACCTGCTTTTGCAGTTAATGACTGCAGTTGAAAGTTTTACATTTGAAGCTTTGTGAAGAATATTGTTCACGAGGCAGCTGTTGTTCTAAGAAAGTTGAAATTCGAGTGGCATGTAAAGTGTCAGAGGCATTTGAAGATGCAAGTGAAGATGTAAAGGACATCATAATCTCATGCTGTGTAACCAATTAATTTGTAATGCTTTCTGATGATGTTTGGAGGCAGAAAAGAAATGTGTCCTGTGTATAATTATTTTGCTATTTCACACTATTTTTGTTAAGCAAAAGACATGAACATGTCAATGGCTGGGACAGCCATTAGTGAGAAGGGGGTAGTGTGACATATACCCCCCCCCCAAAAAAAAAAAACAAACAAACAAACAAACAAACGAATATTGAAAATACATATTTCCCTTTAAGAAGCACAGTACAGAAGGATATGTAATTCAAGAGGAGACAGACTATTCATAAAGAAGATTTAGGTTCCGAGTTTAGCTACTGGCGATAGGGAAATGAACTCTACGAAGCTGTCCTATTTAGGAATAGCGCCCTCTGTAGTTCTTGTAACAGTTATTGACCTCCGACTCTGTTATGAATGGATACAATGAAGTTGTTTACGACTTGATTTCCGGTTTGTCCCCGCGGACAAGTCGAGTACGCGCATTGGTTTATTGTGTGTGCGTGATTCCCAGTCAAGCCCCGCCCATTCTTTTTGTTTGCATACAGAAGCTTTTCCGGCGTAAGACATTTCTTACGCAGTAACACGCAGTAGTGATTGGAATTATGAATGGAAAGTCACTCACCGGTACACTCATTTGCATACTATAGAAGTGGGTGTGTCCACATTGTTTTGACCGGCAAATACGAATTGAGGTACCAGTAGCAGTGAAAGAAGTGGGTTAAGCCCAATACATTATGGAATATTGTGAAATATTTAGGAAGGAAAATAGTGATTAATGTAATAAAAAGTGTTATATTCATCTGGGTATGATATTCTAGTTTTTATTAATGTAAGTTTTATGGCTTAAAATTAGGAGAGTAAGTGGCATTTTTGATGTCAATTGAGTCTTGTGGGTATGTTAGACACAGAAGAAAATTGTCTGTAGAGTCATACACAGAAGAGAACTGCTTGTAGAGTCAATGAACTTTGATAATAAAGACATGTATAAATGTATTGGAAATGAATTAACCAATCAGTATTATTATGTTGTCTGAGGTATTACTTTCCACCAATTGGCACTGATTATGCAAATTAGATTTTGGTGACAGTGGATCCTGGGGTTTCGTATAAAAGGGTAGACAGGTGATGCTAAAGAACTTTTGCATCATTCTCCTTGCAAGAAACTTTCCTCCGCCACACCTAGCTAGCTCTTGACATCTTTCCAAGCTTCTTGTTCCCCGCCCTTCCCAAGCTTCTCGTTCCAGTCCTTTTCAAGCTTTTTGTTCCAGTTGTTTCCAGTGTTGACACTCTTCAAGTAAGTTTATAGGAAGTATTTTACAGAAGAAGTTAGGATATTTAGTTTTCTTCTTAACCAAATCTTTGAAATTATTCTTCCCTTTTTGGCATTAAATTCTAAATTTATCTCTCAAATTAGGAATATAGACTACCTTTTTCTGTCTTTTTTTTACGATTGCCAAATTCGATTTCAAACAAAGTGAAATATAATAATTTTATTTGATATAGCTTCTCAGTTAGAACCAGTGCTAGTTTATATATAAGTGTACAATGTATGTGTCTGCTATTGTCCAACAAAGACACATTTTTACATGCAGTCATTGTAAAGAGATTACTGGACGAGGTGAAACAAGTACAAGTAATACAATTTTGGCCAAGTGATGATCACTTACAGTGACAACTACAAAATATTGTCACTACCAATTTAATTTGGATCAGGTCAAGGATGGTAAAAAGTGGCTGAATGTCATCTGTCACCCAAAGTCTTACAGTCTAACCTCAACCAGTTCTCTCTATGTGACAGGTAGTTAATAAGACACTCAAAGAGTCTAGGACATGTCGATTTACGAATGCATTTATTCTTTCATTTGTTTCATTAACATTTGCAATGTGAAATAGGTAAGAGTACAATGGTGATAGGGAAGGAGAACAGGGTCTGGGACCCTGGCTTAAGTATTTGCCACTTCTTAACGGATGATAACAGTTAAAAACGGACTAAGAATAATTGAAAGGATTAGGAACAGTTAAACAAATTACAACAGTTGTCATTATGGCAAACGTTACTGGCCAGGAATACCATAGATATTAAGAACCTTTGCAATTGTTGCAGTTGTTAGTGAAAGTTGCAAGATGTTGTTGAAATTGAAGAGATGAGTTTTGGATTGTGGATACCGATTCTACTGGAATAAGCATGTCCCATCCCATTAGGCATTAAATCGGCATTTATTATCGATGTGTCACTATAAATGCTCATGTAAGTTTGTCCCATTCAACATTGACGTTTTATCATTATTATGAGTAGGTTATTATTATAATTGTCTCAGTACGCTGTCATCGTATAGACAATAATAGTGGTTTTAAAGCAGTGAAGTTACTGATGTCACTTGACAGTAGCCAGGTTATCCCCCCCCCCCCCCCCACTTTACCACGGGACTGGCACGAACAATCCCGAACAGGGAACGTTCAAGTAACCACTGAGATGAAGGTTGAGTTGCAGTTGCATTTGATCAGATGAAATGGGTACTCCTGCAATAGCAATCCCGAACAGGGAAAGTGAACGTTATCTGATTTAATTCCTGAACAAGGAAAATGCCGACACCGACAGTCGCAATAGTAACAATCTTGAATAAAGAAAGTTACATGTGTCACTTCATCAGAAGTATACAGCCCCAAGGAACATCCCCCCCCCCCCTCCCCTGTGACTGAGGCTCTGTCTTGTTGACACTTGACACTGCGGCAAGTGTAATTGTTATTGACACTTGTTACGACAAGTGTTGTTATTGTGATGTCACTGAATATAACTACAGTTATACATTGATTTGATAGGAGAGATTTCATAGTCAGGTGTGAAAAGTTTGTAGATCACAGAAAGCAAGGGACGAGTGACAAGTAATGTCAACAAACTTGTTACTAATAGTGAAACTTTTCTAGGTGTGATTTCTTTTAGCAGCATTATGTTCTGGAAGTTTAAGGAATATTAAACTTGAGACCAGATAGATGCAAGTCTTGAAAGCAAGTGCTGGTTAAGCACTAGATATATATTAGTAGCATGTACACCGACAGAGTGAGTGACATGTGAACAGAGTACTAGGGCTGGTGGCATTAGTGGAATCCTTGAAGGGTGGATTGAGTGGAATAGTGGGTTTATCCCAGAGAAAGATTCAAGGGTAATATGGCCAATTACCAGATTGAGTGATACTGATATGGAGATAGTTAACGAAGGTGGGAAGCCTTAACGCAAGATCTCATCCTAGGAAATGTTAGTGGAAAGATAAGACCCACAAGCGAGATAACTTGTGTGGAGTGAAGATCTACAGTGACTCTTAATAAAACCCTGACTTATGTAAATCAGTCGGTTATTGTTTATTGACATGCTAAGGCATTATCTTAAAGCCCCCCCCCCTTTTTTTAGTAATGGCAGACAGTTTTGAATGATAATAGTGTGTGCACATACAAGACATGTGTAAACCTTGCTCAGACTCAGAAATGCTCAGATTAGATTCTGCAGGTTGTAGTATAAATTGCAAGTGAAGGTGAATTTGCCTGTGAGTTACAAGTGTAACTGCCTACAATATAATTTCAATTATGAATCAGTGTAACTTAGGTTTGTTTAAGATCAGATGCGAACAATATAAATACAGCCAGTGTGACAGCTGTATCTTTTGCTGTGATTGGGACGGAATAGAATGAATCCGTCATGTAATAAACTGGTTTTCAAATGTATTTGACAGCTTTCTTCGATTCTTCTTTGTTGAAGTGTATACCATACCATAGCTTACCCAAGGCAGAGGAATAAGTAAGTGTAGGAGACTTATTTACAGTGACAAGTGTCATGGCATGTGTAGTGGCGACAGTAGTGTTGGCATGTGTAGTGGCAACAGTAGTGCTAGTGAGTGTAGTGGCTACTGCGGGGTGCATGTGATGTGACAAATAACATTGCAAGTGTGAATGCTACAGCAGGCTATACTTACACTGTGGTGATGGCAAGTGAGGTGGCATGTGATACACGATAGGCATACACATACACTAGCAGGCTCTACTTTAACATGTGAGATGACAAGTGTCGTTGCAGGTGTGAATGCTAGTGAGGTGGCATGTGACACGCAATATGCATACATTAGCAGGCAACTCTAGTTAGCTCGTAATCACAGTATTGCTATAGTATTGGACCTACGGGCCATGGCAGTTTGTTATACCGTTTCTAGATATATCTTCTTTCTTTCTGTTTTGGTAGCATAATTAATAGTAAGGCAGCATAATAGTTCGTCAACAGCGGACTTCTTACCTGTCATCGAATGACCCTTCGGTAAAGATATGAATCACGACTACCAGAGATAGAATGTGAGACTAGTGAAGTATGGAGTCTTGGTTGCCTGGATTGCTGGCTGTACCTAATTGTGGTTGTTGTGTATGGGCACAAAGCTGGCCATGGTTGACCAAGTGGTGGCAGCGTTACCAAGAGGTTTATTAGTACTAGTAGTGAGAGGGTCTCGCGTTACATCTTTTTCTTGGTGGCAGCGGTGGGATGTTGCTGCTGTGATTTTGCTGTCGTGAATGCTGCCGTGAAATGTGTTGCTATAGGATATTAGTGTGATATCAGTAGGATACTGTTGCTATGGGATGTCTCAGGAAGAGAGTATTATAGAGCATAGGCTAGTTCACTCTGCCTTGGTAATGGTATACACGAGTAAAGAAGAATGTCAACTGTCAACTGAATTTCACTGTTAGGTAATTACTGCATACTGTATATCAACTCATGTACGAGCAGGATACATGTCAAGTGCACATCTTAAGTGTGAGGTAATGAGTATCCTCATGTTGTAGAATGGGACATGCTTACCCCTTCCAGTAGAATCACACCAAAAAAAAAAAAAAAAAAAAAAAAAAAAAGTTACGAGTTAAATGGTTCAGAATGTAAATAGATTGCAAAGGTAGTTAGGTCTTTGTAGATAGAGGTGTTAAAGTCAGAACACTTCTTTTGACAAAACTTAGATGGATCTGGAAAGTGAAAGTAAAGCAGCTGAAACACTTTCAGTAGGCACTAACAGTCCAGGTGCTCCATCAAAGAAAAGTTGGGCTATGGATGAGAGTGATCCTGAAGTTGCGGTTCGCGTTAGAGAGTATGGGGATGCAATCCCATCTGACAAACGTCGCGAGTACGACAACGCTGCTTTTCGAGGGAACCCTAACTACGTTTCGAGTCGAGCTGTAACCGAGGGAGATGGACGACTGCTTGGTTCGCAGATTCGCAAGGACATTTTGCCTGACAAGTATGGCGGAAAAACCCCCTGGGCTGACTACAAGTGTCATTTTGATGTCTGCAGACGGCTGAATGGCTGGTCAGATGAGGAAGCTGGACAGTTTCTTGCAACCAGACTGCAGGGACCGGCACTCAAAGTCTTGTGTAACCTACCCGGTGACGCCCCCATATCATACCAGCAGCTTGCGATCCAATTGGAAAAACGCTTTGGACATGGAGACCAAGCAGAAAACTTTCTTCTTGAGCTGAGGATGAGGAGGCGCAACAAGGACGAAAGTCTACAGGAGCTCGGGCAAGCGATCCGTGAACTTTCTAGCCTTGCATACCCAGAGTTGGACACTGTAGCACGAGAGCGTCTGGCAAAGGTTCACTTTTCAGAGGCTATCAATGAATCGGAAATTCGCGCTGGTATTTTCCGCTCCCATCCCATCACATTAGATGACGCCATCCAAGCCGCGTTGGCGACGGAGTCGTTCATGAAGTCAGAGCGTGCACGTGATCGTCACCGCCCAGCACGTCCCATCAGAGCTATTGATGTTAGGTCACCGGATACCAAGGTTGAACCTGTTGATGGAAAAATCAGAAAAGAGATGGAAGAATTAAAGTCAAGTCTCAATCAACTGGCTGCAAGGATTGAAAAACTGGCAACTGGATCTTCACCTGACATGATGAACATTACTTGTTACTATTGTCAGCAAAAAGGTCATTATGCAAGCAGATGTCCTCTCAAAGAATGCAGGCAGGGAAACGACAGCAGGTCTTCTCGCTGGGCCACGGGGAAGCCAGCTTACAAGCCAGGCCCACACTTCTAAGTAATGAGTCACAGGGAAATCAGACCATCATTTGTACAGTGAGAGAAATCACGAATGGAATGTACATAGCAGCAAATTGTGAAAATCAGAGGATCAACTTTCTTGTAGATACAGGAGCTACAATTACAATTGTTTCAGAGTTGACTTTTCGTAAACTTAAGGAATTTGATGTTGGAAATTTGACTCCTTCAGTGTTAATGTTGCGGCAGGCAAATGGAATTCCCATTAGAGTCTATGGAGAAGCTGAACTGAATCTAGTGATAGGTGCTATGATGTACAAATGTGGAGTGGTAGTAGCAGACATTGAGCAAGATGCCATCTTGGGCATGGATTTTCTGCATCAGAATAATGCCTCTATCAACTGTGACAAAATGACAATGGAGATGAATGGAGAAGTCATTACATGCTTCACTGAGGATGGAGAGATGATGAAAGTGAACACCGTGGAGAATGAAACCCCATCGGTACCAAAACATTTGAGCCAGCTAGGGATGGATGCCAAGGTAAACGTCAGTTGCGAGTATCATGATGAAATAGAAGCACTTCTATGCCAGTACAGTGATGTGTTCTCAAAAGATGATGATGACATTGGCCGAACTGAGAAGATAAAGCATAGCATACATACCACCTGCCAAGCACCTATAAGGCAGAGGCCAAGAAGACCACCCATGGGTCAACGAGAAGAAATAGAAAAACAAGTGAATGACATGCTCCAACGCGGAATCATTACTCCATCTACCAGCCCCTGGTCGTCACCTGTCGTGTTAGTCGATAAGAAGGATGGTTCGAAGCGATTTTGTGTTGATTATAGGATGCTTAATCAGAACACAGTGAAAGACTCGTACCCATTACCACGGATTGATGAGACGATTGATTGCCTCTCAGGTGCAAAGTATTTCTGCACACTAGACCTAGCTGCCGGATACTGGCAGGTCCCACTTGACGATGAAGCAAAATTGAAGTCAGCCTTTGTGGTACCGGGAGGACTTTACCAATTTGAGGTCATGCCTTTCGGGCTGTGTAATGCCCCTTCCACGTTTGAGAGGCTGATGGAAACAGTCTTCGTTGGATTGCATGGGAAGATACTGCTCATCTACCTTGACGATGTCATCGTTTTTGGATCAACGGTTACTGAAGTGATGACAAGACTCAAGCTTGTTTTTGACAGGCTACGCAGTGCTAAACTCAAGCTCAAGCCACGCAAGTGTCGACTATTTCAGACGGAAGTGCTATATCTTGGACATGTTGTGTCTGAGAAGGGGGTTAGCACAGACCCGGCCAAGATAGAAGCTGTCATTTCATGGCCCACCCCAACCAACGCCACAGAAGTCAGAAGTTTCTTAGGACTAGCTTCCTATTACCGAAGATTTGTGAAGAAGTTTGCTGATGTTGACACTCCATGGTATATTTGGAAAATGGCATTACTGTTTACGACAACATTTTCCAAATAGAAATGATGTCACAAAGCGATTGTGACATCACAAAGCAATTATGACATCATAATCAAAGTAATTATAACATTGCGCGCTGCTTCGTACGGCCACTCTGTGAAATGCAACAATATCTGACAAAGCAATTATGACATCACAAAGCAATTCTTACATCGCGCGCTGCTTCGTGCCGGACGATCACTGTGAAATTAGCAATACTTTAACTTAATTTCTAACAAAGTAATCGTGACATCACAAAGCTATTCTGACATCGCACTCTGCGTGCTTCTTACGGCCGTCACTCTGTTAAATGTAACAATTTCACACTCAGACACAGACACACACACACAGAGAGAGACACACACACACACACACACACACACTGCTTCTACATTCTAAAGAGATTCTTTTACATAATAGAACCTCTTTGGAACGGTCACTGTTGGATACCTCCACTGTTTCGCATCCACCACAGGGTTTTCCCCTCACATTTCCCCTTCTTTTGTTTGATTTGATTTGATTTGATGTGATTCATTCTCTGTATGCCATTTTTTCCCAAATACATCAACTTTCTGCAATTTCATTAACAAAGTACAAAATAACGGTAGTATACTTTCAACAATTATCATCATTTTCATCAATTATACAATACATCTGTAACATAATTACATGAGTAACATCTTAATAATTTGCATACAGAACGATTGCCATGAATAAACACAAAGCTTGACTGTTTGGCAACCGATAACAATAACATTTCATGTACAATGAAGAAAACAAGAGTGTCCAACATGATGCTCGTGGAATAAGGGTGAGAGAGAGAGAGAGAGAGAGAGAAGAAGAATGGAAGGGGAGGAGATGATAAAAACCTTCCGATACTAGTCTCGCCAGATCAACTCGACATACCTATATACCTAGACACATACATACATGCACATATTTTATACTTACAAGTTAGAGTGATGTATTCACATAATAAGTGTTGCTTTTGTCATGTAAAAGTTACATTGAATGAGAAAGAGAGAGAAGGAGAAGAAGACAAGAAACAATCATCTACGCAGCATAAATTTCTCCGTGCCCTTTCAGGGCATGACGTTATAGTGAACCATGATTTGCCCGACATGACATGAATACTGAACAACAGAGAAATTAATCCCAGTTAGATCAGAGGAGCACAGTATACTGCAGGTGCATCCGCACGTGCAAAGACTCAGAAAGAAATAAACATAATAGGTACAACAATGAACAAAGAATGAGTCGTTAGGTGTTTCTACAGAAAGTATCACTGGTACTGTGAAATAAGGGAGGTGTTCTCCTGCTCTCCTTTGAAGTCATGCGCGGCACCGCCGAGAAGTTATGCGCTTAATTACAGGTGGAAATCGGGTGCTTTAATTGACAAAAGAGAGCATCAATAATCGGGACTAGCGCTCTCACATCTAGAAATACTTGCCCCTACTGCATTTCGCTCTCTCTCTCTCTCTCTCTTTCAATGTGATGGCAACCGTATTTGTGTACCAATTGGAGCAGTGAATCAAAATGCAGTGTAAAACTGACAATTTTAACAGCAAATAGTTTAAAAGCATGCTGGTGCACGCTTTAGTGGAGTACTATATTTGAAAGATCAAAATATCCCAGATTAAAGGATAGAAAACTAACATGCGGAAATGTGCGCATTATAGAAAAATATTAGGTTTTTAAGATGGCCTAATTTTCATTTCATTTCAATTTGCGCATTACGAAGAAACTAGAAATACATGTTTATAATATTAACTTCTTTCCTAAACTACTCTTCATCAATTCGAGTATTTCATTTAAAATTTTACGGGGAAATAAAGCTTGTAGTTCAACGAAAGGTGAAATGCCTTCTTCGTCTCCGAACTTCGCCTTGCAACTAGAGCGGTGCAGAGCATGACTTCAAAGCGTATAGTGGAATGCTGGACATCCCATTGTAATGCTTTGAACCAAAACATGTGTTTGCATAATTACGAAGAGTTGTCTCTCCTTTAACACCTCCCTGGTGAAATCAACATTTTCTTTACTGCTTTTTTAAATTAATAAATAGACCCGATGTTACGTAACTCAAATGGAAGTTTATTCCAAATATCTGGGCCAGCATGTCTTACGGATTTGTGTGCTAAGAGTGTTTTGGAGTTGTTCAAGTGTACATCCATTGCATGCCTTGTTGGATAGGAATGGATTTCTGAGTTCAGCTGGAACATATCAATAAATGAAGAAGGTAATAAATCAGTATTAAAGCGGAACATCAAAAGTGCATTTTGTAAGGTGTGGATGTCGTTTACCTTTAAGATCTTAAAACAGAAGAAAAGGGGCTCTGTGTGATCATTATAACCAGCATTTGCACATATACGAATAGCTTTCTTTTGCTATCTTAATATGGTATTGTTAGCAGACACCGAGTTTGCCCATATCACATTACAATAAGGAATGTATGGTAGGATGAGTGCATTATAAAGCATAATCAAAATGTCCAAAGATAAACAATGTTTGAGTTTACATAATATTCCAACATTACGAGCAATAGGAGATGAAATATATTTCACATGATCATTCCAAGTAAGAGCTTCATTAATTATATAATTCCAAGAAATTTAGTGGATGTTGTCCTCTAAGAGGAATACCATCTATTTTCAGAATACATTCAATATCACTACAAATCAGTTTCCTTGGATGCTTGAAGTGTATATAATTCGTTTTTTGTAAATTCAAAGATAAGATATTACTTTTAGATTTAGTTGAGATAGGGCTTCAGGTTTTGTGACAATTTTGGTAATTCGTTGCGCTGTGGCATAGTGGATAAGACTCCCGACTCCCGAACGGAGGACCGCGAGTTCGAATCCCGCCCAGTGCTTACATCCTTGGACAAGATGTTTTTACCTACAATGTCCCTCTCGACCCAGGTGTATAAATGGGTACCTGGCAACGCTAGGGTAATAATTGGGCTTGTGCCGAAAGGGTGGGTTGGGTGGTGGCGCGTCGCGTTAATGGGAACACCACCCTTCGTCCAAAGCCCCCCCCCCCCCCCCCGGTTTTGCCGAAAGGGTGCGTTGGGAGCGTTGGGTCGCGGCGCGTTGACTGGAACCCCACCATTCGTCCAAAGCCCCCCCCCCCCCCCCCCCCCCCCGGTTTTGCCGAAAGGGTGCGTTGGTACTTTTTCTCATGTACTATTAAAAGACGAGTTTTGAATTTATATTTAACCTTCAAACAACCATTTCAAAGAGGCTATATCGTCCGGATCTAATATTTAGTTCGTCCAATGTTCATTTGGTCCAATATCCATTTGGTCTAATATCCGTTTCTGTTTTACATTACAGGGCATGGATCATGTGGATAATCAGTGGCTTATCTATAGTCCAGTTGCTGGGGGTGCTGGCCTGGCACCATGGGGGAGGGGCGAGGGACCCTAAACTTTACCCTAATCTTATTTCATGTGTATGAACATCTGTTTCTCCCTCAATGCAGGGTCAGAGGGTAGTCCGTAGTCGTAGAAAAGCCCCCCCCCCCCCAAAAAAAAAAAAAATAATAATAAATAAATAAATAAATAAATAAATAAATAAATAAAAATTAAAAAAATAGCCCAGTTGGTCATATACCCCGCGTTCACATTGGTCCCCGCGACGCGGGGACAGCCACAAGAGATCTGACCGTTACGACTGACCGTTCACATTGGTTACGTTCAGACGGGAGCCCTTAACCTCGAAGTTAGGAAACTTCGAGGTTAGAGCTTGTAGTTAGGGACCGTGAAGACGCACTCTACGAGTGCGTCTTCACGGTCCCTAACTAAACCTCGAGGTTTGCTCGATGTTTCGAGCCACGAGAAATCGTATGGTTAGCGCTCTAACCACGAGCCGTGGGGGTCCCCACTCGTAGTTAAGCACCGTGTGGACACAAAACATAACGAACTCGAAGTTAAGAGTGACCTCGCCGTAAACTCTAGCCCCAACAATTTCCCTCTGCTTCCGGGTCAACCTCCTAAATGTACACCACAAATACACTACACGTGAAAAACCTATGACGCACGACACAACAACATCATCTTTTCTTCCCATGAGCTTGATCTCTGAAACTGAACACGTCGAACTCGCTACTGTATTCTATATTCTTGTCCGACGCTAAAAAAAAAAAAAAAAAAAAATGTTTTCGACGAATATCTTCATAAAGGCATAAAGTCATCAGTGCAGTGCTATCTCTGCATACCATGACAGAGAAAAAGCGAGTCCGACAGGGTTCGACTAAAGAATAAATAGACGCCTTGTTAGCAGTGTGGGCTGAAACTTCCGGTTTTGTGGTTTTAACATCGAGTGGGACCCACTCGTAGTTACGGGGGGCAGAAGCTTAACCTCGAGGTTTCGTAACCTCGAGGTTATGATTCGTCGTGTGGACACACGTCGTAGTTAGGGGGCAAGAGCTAAACCTCGAGGTTTCCTAACCTCGAGGTTAGGGCCTGCCGTCTGAAGAGGTATCTCATACATGTGTCCCCGAGCTGTGGGGGCATTTTGGGTCTTGGAGCGAGCTCTCCCACTTGAATCCAGGCATAGCGCATGCGCACATTTTTTGATGACCACAGCTGGACGCTATCAATTGCGCCCCAAGGTCACTCTCCCCTCCAAATCTTGTCCCCGTACCCGACTTGCTTCGCGGGGACGAGGGGACAAGTCCCAGTGAGCGTTCACATTGTGGTTTTGGAGGAGAAAGTCCCGCGGCGTGGGACTTTCCCCACGGGGACCAATGTGAACGCGGGGTTAGACGAAACGATGATTGGACCAAATGGTACCTGATTAGACCAGGAGGCTGGCTATTAGACCAAATGACAATAAGATCAATGATTTAGACTAAATTCACGAAGGTGGTCTAAATTTAAACCATGGTTTATGTAAATTTTTACTGCGTAGATATGATTGATAGATTGCGTACGCTAACAGGCATCCAGTAAAAATGCGGGCATTGATGCGCGCATGTATTGGTACGCCTATTTAACGCTTATTTTAGACCATGGTCTAAATTTGTACCATGGTTTAAGTTTAAACCACCTTCGTGAATTCGGGCCTTGTGTAGACTATATAGACAGAGGCTAGACCAACTGGGCAATGGACCAAAATTAATGATGTGTACACCAAATTTATATTGGACAAATTTGGTTTTATTTTAGACCATTTGATGATTAGACGAAATTGATTTAGACCAACTCATAATAGACCAAATCAGTATTTGATGATATAAATTGGTGTTAGACCAAAAATAGACAAAATGGCTATTAGACGAATTGACTGTAGACCAAATAGTAATTAAACCAAATAACAATTAGACCAAACAGTAATTTGACGAAATGATGACTAGACCAACTGGTTATTAGACCAATTGATTTTAAACAGTCTATTAGACCAACTGGCTCTGGACCAAGTGGTAATAGAGTGTAAACCGATCCGGACGATAGCCTCTTTTGAAATGGTTGTTTGAAGGTTAAATATAAATTCAAAACTCGTCTTTTAATAGTACATGAGAAAAAGTACCAACGCAACCTTTCGGCAAAACCGGGGGTGTGGGGGGGGGGGGGGGGGGCTTTGGACGAAGGGTGGGGTTCCAGTCAACGCGACACGACCCAACGCTCCCAACGCACCCTTTCGGCAAAACCGGGACGAAGGGTGGTGTTCCCATTAACGCGACGCGCCACCACCCAACCCACCCTTTCGGCACAAGCCTAATAATAATAGCAGGGCCCTCTGGTAGAGCAGTGGCAACACTGAAGAGGCTACCCTGGGTAAATAAGACCTTACTATTATTATTATTATTATTATTATTATTATTATTATTATTATTATTATTATTTAAAGATCTAATAAGACATTGAAAATCAGAATTTGAGAGAAATACATTGGTGTCATCAGCAAAAATAACGTATTGTAATAAACTTGATGCATTAGGTAAATCATTGACATATGACAAAAACAATAATGGCCCAAGAATTGACCCTTGTGGTACGTCGCATTTGATCAACAATGTTTCCGAATTATGCAGGAATCAAAACATGTGAATTGCTTTCGATCATTTAAATAACTTGCGATCAGTTTCAGAGCAGTCCCTCTTATACCATAAACATGTAGCTTTGATAGCAGATTTGTTATTTCAAATATACCCAAAATGTACTCTGTCTAATTTCGGGTTTCTGGTAAAAACTATGTAGGCCTATTATAGACTTTGGTGCTTCCACAAGTACTATTCACCTCGGGGCTTCACCCCTCAGTAAATGGTGCTATTTTGGAGTCAGTTCTGCCCATTGCTTTAACCAGAAGCTCTCAAGGCAAAACATATTTGTATAATAAAGGCCTATTATGGATCAAACATTACTGGCTGAAAGAGGTTCACGCGATTACATGTAGGCTCTGTTTTCAACACTTTCAGAATGTTGGCCTC
Source organism: Diadema antillarum (assembly GCF_040938485.1). Lineage (NCBI taxonomy): Eukaryota > Metazoa > Echinodermata > Echinoidea > Diadematoida > Diadematidae > Diadema > Diadema antillarum. The sequence continues at coordinate 1,292,739 of NW_027271032.1, read as the reverse complement.
TTTGACACTGAATGGTGTAGGCCTACTGACTTGGAAAATGACGTCACTGTTCACGACATTTTCCAAGTAGTGCACTATTTGTGAAATAATGGCACAACGCAATTGTGACATCACAAAGCTATTCTCGCGCGCAGCTTCTTACGGTCAATCTGCAGGGGCGGGTCCAGGCAACGGCGTAGCCAGGATTTCATCTTAGGGGGGGGGGGGGGGCGGTTAGTCTGCGAGGGAGCGAAGCGACCGAGCCCGAGCGAGCGGAGCGAGCGAGGGGGGGAGGGTGTAGGAGGGGGGTGTACCCCCTCCCACGGTGAGAACTTTTTGCATTTTGATGTTGTAAATGGTGCAATTTGATGCATGTTTTTGCGCGTTTTATCGACGTGAAACAGTCCCACTTGTTTAAGGTAGCAGTATATTTTGATGTAGATTATCATTGAACAATTTGCCTATAAAATGCTACAATTAAAATTTGCTTCTTGTATTAATTCTTTTCACTGAATATCATGAACGCGACTGAACCCGAGAGAGCGGAGCGAGCGAAGGGGGAGGGGAGGGTGTGGGAGGGGGTGTCCCCCCTCCCACGGTGAGAACTTTTTGCATTTTGATGTTGCAAATGGTGCAATTTGATGCATGTTTTTGCGCGTTTTATCGACGTGAAACAGTCCCACTTGTTTAAGGTAGCAGTATATTTTGATGTAGATTATCATTGAACAATTTGCCTATAAAATGCTACAATTAAAATTTGCTTCTTGTATTAATTCTTTTCACTGAATATCATGAACGCGACTGAACCCGAGAGAGCGGAGCGAGCGAAGGGGGAGGGGAGGGTGTGGGAGGGGGTGTCCCCCCTCCCACGGTGAGAACTTTTTGCATTTTGATGTTGCAAATGGTGCAATTTGATGCATGTTTTTGCGCGTTTTATCGACGTGAAACAGTCCCACTTGTTTAAGGTAGCAGTATATTTTGATGTAGATTATCATTGAACAATTTGCCAATAAAATGCTACAATTAAAATATGCTTCTTGTATTAATTCTTTTCACTGAATATCATGAACGCGACTGAACCCGAGCGAGCGGAGCGAGCGAAGGGGGAGGGGAGGGTGTGGGAGGGGGGTGTCCTCCCCCCCCCTCCCACGGTGAGAACTTTTTGCATTTTGATGTTGCAGATGGTGCAATTTGATGCATGTTTTTGCGTGTTTTAACGAGTTGAAACAGTCCCACTTGTTTAAGGTTGCAATATATTTTGATGTAGATTATCATTGAACAATTTGCCTATAATATGGTACATTTTAAATACACTTCTTGTATTACTTCTTTTCACTGAATATCATGAACGCGACTGAACCCGAGCGAGCGGAGAGAGCGAGGGGGGAGGGGAGGGTGTGGGAGGGGGTGTCCCCCTCCCACGGTGAGAACTTTTTGCATTTTGATGTTGCAAATGGTGCAATTTGATGCATGTTTTTGCGTGTTTTAACGAGTTGAAACATACCCACTTGTTTAAGGTTGCAGTATATTTTGATGTAGATTATCATTGAACAATTTGCCTATATAATGGTATAATTTAAATACACTTCTTGTATTAATTCTTTTCACTGAATATCATGAACGCGACTGAACCCGGGCGAGCGGAGCGAGCGAGGGGGGAGGGGAGGGGGTGTCCCCCCTCCCACGGTGAGAACTTTTTGCATTTTGATGTTGCAAATGGTGCAATTTGATGCATGTTTTTGCGCGTTTTATCGACGTGAAACAGTCCCACTTATTTAAGGTATAGCAGTATATTTTGATGTAGATTATCATTGAACAATAATTGCCTATAAAATGCTATAATTTAAATACGCTTCTTGTATTAATTCTTTTCACTGAAAATCATGAACGCGACTGAACCCGAGAGAGCGGAGAGAGCGAAGGGGGAGGGGAGGGGGTGGGAGGGGGTGTCGCCCCTCCCACGGTGAGAACTGTTTGCATTTTGATGTTGCAAATGGTGCAATTTGATGCATGTTTTTGCGTGTTTTAACGAGTTGAAACAGTCCCACTTGATTGAAGTTGCAGTATATTTTAGTGTAGATTATTATTGAACAATGTGCCTATAAAATGGTATCATATTTTAAATAATCTTCTTGTATTAATTCTTACACTGAATATCATGAACACTGTCTGTTCAACAGTCAAACAGAAAAAGCATGCACACGAGGGTGTAGATGGGGGCATATCCCCTCCCACACGAAGGTGATTTGTTTTTGCGTTTTCAGACCTGAAATTCAGCGATCTGTTGCAAATTTTTGGTGCAATACTTTTTCATCGAAGTGATAAAATCACGGAATTTAGCTCTTATTCCGAATGTGCACCATCTGTGTGTATGTATAAAGTCTAGTGAGGTATAGAGCTTAGGGGAAGTGGGATTCCTCCTCCCGCTCGCGGAGCTTTTGCGTTTTTAGAATTGAAATACAGCGATCTGGGTATAGCCACACTATGCATGGCGGAAGGGGGGGGGGGAGGGGCGGGCGAGCAGGGAGAAGGCGTGGGCGAGTGTTATCCCCACCCTTCCCCACCCTTGGAGCTTTTGCCTTTTTAAGGTTGAAATTGAGATATCTCGTCTACGCATATTTGATGGAATCAACATTTGGGAAATCACACACACACACACACACACTCAAAACTGATGGGGGGCTGAGGGAGGAAAGGGTCGATTAAAAGGGGAAATTCCCCTTATACTTGAGGGAACCTTGAGTTTTCGGAATTTAAGTGATAAGTCTTGTGCACTCAGAATTATTCATAATTTTTTGTAAATCTAAAAAGTGTACTAAGCTAGGGAAAGAGGCACAGAGGGGGAGGGTTTGGGAGGGGGTATCCCCCTCCCAAGCACGAGAGATTTTGCATATTTTGAATTGAAATTCAACGATCTGGTGCACACTTTGAGTGAAATATTCAAAAAAATATCTTATTTGATGAAAGGTTGCAAAGGAGACCCGCTTCATGTGCATGCATACAGTACACACGCATTTTTTTTCCGCCTCCCAAATCCCCGGTCCAAATCTTAGGGGGGGGGGGGGCGATCGCCCCCATCGCCCCCCCCCCCCCCTGGCTACGCCAGTGGGTCCAGGTATTCCGAAGGGGGGGGGGGGCAACGGATCCGCTTATTCTCTGTGAAATGTAACAAAGCAAACCTGCGAGTAAATAGTGCGATACACGTGTCGATAATGTATCAAAAATCAAAAAGCAATTCTTACATCGCGCCCTGCTTCCTATACTGTCCTTCCACAACATCGCATCCACGTTAAGACTTCTGGCCTCTTTTTCCCCTTCCTCTGTTGATTTTTTTTTATATATCCCAACTATAAAACAAATAATGCTCTGCCCAATTTCGAGTTTCTGCGTGGTCTAAACTATGGGCCTCTACTGTTCCTCCAAAATGAACTACCACTCACTTCGGGGCTGCGCTTCACAGTGAACAGTATAGGCCTACTATTTTGTAATCGCCTCTGCCCATCAAGTTTAAACTCTCAGGGCAAAGCTGTTGGTTAAAATCACAGCATCATAGGGCTTATACGGTGAATAAACAGAGCTACCAAGTCTCACGCATTCTGCGTGAGACTCAAGCATTTAGGGGCCATCTCACGATCTCACGCATGGCACCCATTTTTCTCACGCATCGGGCGAAGTCTGCAACTTGGGCCTATAATAATGAGCATAGCTCAAAAAATTAAAGTCATAGCTGCAAATGAAGGTATATTTCCCTTTTGTCTTTCAAAATAAGTAAAAAATAGTCACTTAAGTATGCACCTGATCGCACCATTAAGAGCTTAAAATTGAAAAAGCTCCCTACCGTGGGAGGCCACAGTAGTCCAGCGGATATAGAAAAAATCATGCACTTAATGGTAAAAGCACCATATTTGGTACACATGTACATGATGCCAATACAAGTCATTTCTGATATGGAAGCCACTCTGATTCTCCCTTTGGCGGCCGTGACGGCCATTTTTCAAAATGGCCGCCATGTGATGTAGCAATGCTGTGTATTTTGGAAACTATAAGTCCGATTGTCGTGATTCTTGTACCAAAGTATAGGTTTTTAGGGTCAAGGATTCCAATAAAATGATTTTTGAGAGGATAAAACCGTGGCAACCTACTTATTGGCGGCCATTTTGAAAAAATATGGCCACCATGCTAGATATAACATATCCTTAAAACGTATGGACAAAGGGTCATGACTCTGGTACCAACTTATGTTTTTGGGTCAAGGATTCTGATAAATTCAACTGTAAGTGAATATGAATCGTTTCATCCTACGTTTTGGCGGCCACTTTAATACATATGGCTGCCATACAACAGATGATGAATATTGTATATCTTCGAACTCAAAAGATATATAATCACGATTCAAGTGTAAAAGTATAGCTTTTGGGTGAAGGTTTTCAATATAATGATGTTTTAGCAAAGTGAATAGGTTCATCACATCCTTTGTTTTGGCGGCCATTTAATAAATAGCGTACGAGTGTTATGAAAGCGGGATGCCCATTGTGGATTGATTCTGGTGTAAACGTTTGTTTTAGGGGTCAACAATTACTTGTTCACTCATTTTTAGTATTCTAATGTGGGACATCTGGGCGTAGTTAACTTTGTAAGCATTTTGGAAAATATGCTCAACTTCCTTTATAGGATTTCTTTGTGTACAGTGTATGTGAAAAACATGATCTTCACAATTTCATGTCTGAAGTACATATTAATCAAGATTATATATTTTCTAGAAATATAGACTCTCGCTTTCTCTGGTCCCTTGACTATGGAATGAAAATCATTTGTTTTAGGGGTCAACAATTACTTGTTCACTCATTTTTAGTATTCTAATGTGGGACATCTGGGCATAGTTAACTTTGTAAGCATTTTGGAAAATATGCTCAACTTCCTTTATAGGATTTCTTTGTGTACAGTGTATGTGAAAAAAACATGATCTTCACAATTTCATGTCTGAAGTACATATTAATCAAGATTATATATTTTCTAGAAATATAGACTCTCGCTTTCTCTGGTCCCTGGACTATGGAATGAAAATCATACTTTCCAACCAATTAGTACATCTGTTTTCTTTGGAAAAATGACACTAAGTGTGAGAAAACTTCTAAAACTTCTTGGGTCACTTACATCAAATGTAAACACACTAATATTATGTATGTCTATAAAATCCATGATTGACCAGGCTGTTCTGATACTTATAACTACACTGAATCTTATACATCAAACGATAAAGTAAATAGTGGCAGTGGGCAGGTCCTTCTGGTCCTGTACGGGTAGAAAGACGTCCCCGCCCTCCACGAGTCTCCCGCTTCCTTGCGGGCATTTTTTTGGTTAATCAAAGGCTAGGGAGTAAACCTTATCCGAATCCGGAACGGAACCCCTAAGGCGGTAAGGTGTTGTAGTTCATCATCTCTCCGGCAAATATAATAGGTATTATACAATACATCTTTATAGGTTTACATCTAATTGTCATTTGCAGGTCCACATGAGTCTACTAGCAAAATATAAACTACAAGAAAAATTATGCTAATTTATGAATTTAAGGAAAACCTCAAAGAAATACAAATTTTTAGGTTCATAATTATTGGAAGATAAAACTGCAGAATAAAATATTCAGTAAATCGATCTTACTTACCGGCACCAGTAGAAATACTGAAGACGTTAAGCGCACCTGCATCTATATATGCATTCATGTTCATCACCGCTTGGCAATGGATGATCAGGAACAATAATTGTTTCGGGTTGTCAGAGCTAATTCGATTCCTTCATATGATTCCTTATAATTTTGTGTAAAAGTTTTGACAAGGTCATACTATGAAATAATGAACAAGAACTGAAAACAAACTTTAGAAATCAGTAGGTCTTATAAGACTGCAATACTAATCATGTCTTTGTGGCTGGAAACTATGACAGTACACTAATTGTACTCTCCTGTCTATGCATCCAAATTTGGGGAAAAGTTTTCTATTCCATTTTCACCATTTTATTCTACCTTTGATATTCAACATAATTATCTTTAGTATTCCACGTATGCAACAATTGTACTTATGTGATGTTCAATACCTACTTGAATAGTGAATGTGATAGAGGTATGGTCAATCAAACAACAATCAATGAACAATAAAGAACTAAACGCCGTAACGACATAGGAGGTTCATTTACCAATGATAGGTGAACGATTCTTGTCAATGGGACAATATGGCAAGTGAGGGTGTATATATGATACATACGGGGTGGCCCCTCAGAAAATGGAAACGCATATTTTTCCAAAACCAAAACGAACTTGTCCAATTTTGTTGAATACTTTTCTTTCTAGACATGTTTTTGTTAATCATTAATTTCTTACTTTATTTTATCAAAGCTCAGCAACGGAGACTACCCAACAATTGAAGGTCAATTTTCGACAATAATCCTATTCAAGCATTCCACATTGTGATGTGCGGCCTCAATTCTTTGTTAGTCTCCCAAGTGGCTTTTGTTCGATGCTGAAATTTGTTGAATTGAGCTAAGAAATATACGCTCGACCCGTCTTAAAAAAAAAAAAAAAAACATCTGTAGAATGAAAACTACTCAACCAAATCGGATGATTTTGGTGTCATTCTTCTTCTAGATAAATTCTCTACAACTCTGTCATTCATTTTGGCATCAAAGTAATGCAAATGTGCAGATATTTGCGAAAACTCGCGTTTCCGTTAATTCTAGGCCACACTGTATATAATGTGTGTGTGTGTGTGTGTGTGTGCATACTCTATGTAGTGCGGCAGTCATATTTATCAAAATGGACATGAAAACGAAATGTGTTAGTTCTATTCATCAACAAATGTTTGTTTAAAATCATTGACCCCAATTAGTTTCAAAGACGTACAGTATAGTATATATTGCAGTGGCCATATTTTAAAATGGCAGCCAAAACATAGGATGTGATGGTTGTATACACGAAAAGATGTATCCATTTGAATAATTGAACCTCAAAAACATGTTTTTGTACCAGAATCATGGTTTTAAAGATATATGAACAGAATGCAGAGCGGCAGCCATGTTTAACTGGAGTGAGGCCATATCTATTAAATGGCCGCCAAAACAAAGGATGTGATGAACCTATTCACTTTGCTAAAACATCATTATATTGAAAACCTTCACCCCAAATCTATACTTTTTACACTTGAATCGTGATTTTATATTCATTGAGTTCGAAGATATACAATATTCATTATCCGTTGTATGGCAGCCATATTTATTAAAATGGCCGCCAAAACGTAGGATGAAACGATTCATATTCACTTACAATTGAATTTATCGGAGTCCTTGACGCCAAAAACATATAAGTTGGTATCAGAGTCATGACCCTTTGTCCATACGTTTTAAGGATATGTTATATCTAGCATGGTGGCCATACTTTTTCAAAATGGCCGCCAATAAGTAGGTTGCCATGGTTTTATCCTCTCAAAAATCATTTTATTGGAATCCTTGACCCTAAAAACCTATACTGTGTTACAAGAATCACGACAATCGGACTTATAGTTTCCAACTGACATCTACTATACACATATGTTAACCTAATCAAATTTCCTTGATACTTAATGCATCCTCATTCACTCTTTAGGAGCAGACTCTCTTTTTGCTCTCACCCTCTCTTATGTACATGTATGTTCTTAGTTCTTGAAGTTATTTTAATTGTGTGTAGTGAGTCTTGTTTTGTTGCTCAATGTATTTTTCTGATATAGTCAACCAATGCCAGTTTTCTCACGTGAACCCTGAACTTAAAAAACTACATGAATATATTTCTCCTGCTAGCGATAACGAATATGTCTCTGATCAGTATTACTATTCATCCAAAGATTTTAACAGCGTTTTACATTCTAAAATGATTGCAAAAGAAAATGAATCTCCCCTTTTTTGTATTCATTTTAATTGTAGGAGCATGTCTCGCAACTTTGATAACTTAAACTCATTTTTAACTTCAATTGATATTGCACCAACTATAATAGGAATTTCTGAAACATGGCTGAATGCTAACTCACCTCTTGATATGTATAGGCTTGATAATTATTCTTTCTTTGCAAATAGTCGTAGATTTAAGAGGGGTGGTGGAGTTGGATTGTATATGAAAAATGATGTCAAATTTGAACGAAGGACTGACTTGGATGTAAACAATAATTATATTGAAAGTATATTTTCTGAAATTGAAATGAATCATCGAAGAATTTTATTTGGAGTTGTGTATAGACCACCTAATCAATGTGTTGAAGATTTTATGAAAGTTTTAAGTGAAGTATTACAAATTGTGCAAAATGAGAAAAAAGTGTTTTATTTGCTGGGTGATTTCAATATTAACCTCTTAAGGATAGATAGAGAGCAATACGTAAATGAGTTTTTTGATATGTTGTTGGTTCATAATATGTTTCCTCTTATCAAATATCCTACAAGGATTACTCCAGACTCGGTTTCGTTAATTGACAATATATTTACAAATGAGGATAGTGTGAATGTATCTTCATCGGGGCTTTTTTTATGTGATGTAAGCGATCATTTTCCCATATATTGTATTTGTAATAAAATTTCCATTGTTTTTAAAGAAAAATGTTTTCATAAACGTGAAATAAGTGAGATGAATATAATTAGATTCGCGCAGCATCTGAATAGTTTCCAATGGAATATCACAATTCCTAATGCCAATGATTGTTATAATGAATTCATAAATGTATTTTTAGATTATTATGATGTATATTTTCCTTTAAAACGCATTGATTTAAAGGAAAGCAAAAGTAATAAAAGTGCACCTTGGTTTAATGATGAAATTCGAAAGATTATAAAAAAGAAAAACCGTTTGTATAAGTTATATTTAAAAAATCCAACTGATTATAGAAAAAGGGTGTATAAGAAAATTAGAAACAAAGTTGTTAATAAAATTAAGCAGGCAAAAAAACTGTATTATAAGATTCAATTTCAGGCTGCACATGGTGACAGTAGTAAAACGTGGAAAGTTATTAATAGGGCTTTGGGAAAACATAAAAAGAAATCCTGTGTTGATCATGATATTTTACTTAGTAAGATGTATTTGTATGGCATAAGAGGAGTTGTTTTAGATTTGTTCCGCAGTTATTTATCCGACAGAGTGCAATATGTTGTTGTGGATGGTTTTCAATCTAAATCTAAAGAATTGAAGTGTGGAGTACCCCAAGGGTCAATCTTGGGACCTCTTTTGTTTCTTTTATATATGAATGACTTATGTAATACGTCTGAGGTTTTTAGATATATATTGTTTGCTGATGACACCAGTATTTTTATATCTCATAATGATCCCCAAACATTACAAATCATAGTCAATAATGAGCTAAGTATAATTTCTGAATGGTTATATATGAATAAATTATCAGTAAATACAAGTAAAACACATTTTATGATATTCACCAATAGAAATGTTGATGTCAAGGATATTAGCATATATTTAGCAGGATCTGAAATTAAGCATGAAGTGTCTTTGCGATTTTTAGGAATCACAATTGATAATAAATTGACTTGGAAAGATCACATAAATATTATATGCAACAAAATTTCAAAAAATATTGGGATACTTTTTCGACTTAACTTTTTACCCACTGTTGTTCTTAAAATGATATATAATGCAATTATTGCGCCTTTTTTTGAATATGGTCTTTCTGTTTGGGGAAGTGCTGCAAAACATAGACAGACTTTTTAAACTACAAAAACGTTCAATAAGGGTTATAAACCATTCAACTTATTTAGCTCACACTTCACCAATTTTTAATTCCCAAAAGATTTTAAAGTTGTATGACAGATATAAATATATTTTAGGTAATCTCATGTTTCTATGGCATAGAAAGCTTTTACCCGATTCTCTGATGCATTATTTCACCTTAAATTGCACTATTCATTCATATTATACCAGAAACGCTAAGAATTTTCATATCCCAAAAGTAAGAACATCATTATTTCAGAAATCTGTGTTTTATCAAGGTCCGCTTATATGGAACTCAATACCAGATGATATTCGTAAAGTTACCTCTTTTAATGTATTCAAACGTAAACTTAAGGAGAATTTTATACAAAATTATAATTCCTAAGTTTTTGACATGCTTGGCTGGCAATTCATGTATTCTATCTAATGATCGTAACTCACTTTATTCGTATTGTCTTTGTAATGTAAATGTAGTGTATTGTATATCATGCTGTATTGCTTTATGTTTTGTCCTGCAACGGTATATCTGTTCATCTCATTTTTTTTTTTATAAATATGAAAAATTTACCACCAATGCATTTTTTTTTAAATGGATTTTCTGGGTCGGCCAGATTTTAAGGAAACTTAATTCCTCGTTGGCTGCTTCCCTTCAGCTTTATGTATTCCAAAGTTATGTTTTTTTCTCTGTGTCTGTCATGATTGCTCATCATTGTCTTTCTCTGTTGTTTTTATGCTGAATAAATAAATTCAATTCAATTCAATTCAATTCAATTCAATTCAAAATACACAGCATTGCTATATCACATGGCGGCCATTTTGAAAAATGGCCGCCACGGCCGCCACAGGCAGAATCAGAGTGGCTTCCATATCAGAAATGACTTGTATTGGCATCATATAAATGTGTACCAAATATGGTGCTTTTACCATAATGTGCATGATTCACCCTATATGTGCCCTATATCCGCTAGACTACAGGGGGAAAACCACTCCCATACCCTCGCTCGCGCGCACATTCGCATGCCGAGATGCCGAGTCATGAAAATCTCACTCATAAATTTTTTTTGAACTTGGCATCCCTGGAATAAATTGCGTGATGAATGTGATGAAATCCATCACGAAAGCAGCACTTACATTAGCTAAGTCAGCCGGGGCAAGTTTCAGGGAAGCTTTCTGGTTGTCAGAACTTTGAATGATATAATATGGATTATTACATTACCACAAGCATCTGTCTGTAATGTGCATGCGGCATGATAATAGCGTATCCGAAGTTTAGCCGATTTATAAGTAGGCTATATAATTGTAGCTATATTGCCAATTGACAATCCCTATGATAATTAAGATCATAAATAAACCCTAAAACACGACTTTCAAAAAATCCAAAGTTGAAGATGGAATCACTTTTTTTTTTCCTCGGGAGAGTCATGTGAAGACAATATAATAGTGATGATTAAGATTTAAATGTCGCGTCTACTGTGTAGTATTGGCAACAAAGCCTTTTCGCTGTTATGTCTCCCCCACCCCCCCCCCCCCCCACCCCCACTGGGGAATCAACTCTGTACTGTGAAGTACTTGGGTGTAACCATCACTTCTGATTTAAAGTGGACCCAACACATCAACAATACTGTCAATAAAGCCAATAACGTGCTTGCATTTCTAAAACGCAATCTTCGCATAAAATCTTCTGATGTTAAAGCCACAGCTTACAAAACGTTGGTTCGACCAATTGTTGAGTATGCTTCCACAGTTTGGGACCCATCTACCAAGAACCTAATCCACCAAGTGGAAATGGTCCAGAGAAGAGCTGCGCGATTCACTTTAAATCGCTACCATAACACCTCGAGTGTCACCAAAATGCTACAAGAACTTAATTGGACCACTCTGGAACAGCGCAGAGAAAATGGCAGGCTAATTATGATGTACAAAATACACAATAATCTCACTCCTCTTTCAGCACAGGACTATATCATCAAACAGGCTACTCAGTTAACGAGAGCCTCGCAACCACACTCCTATCAGGTACCATATTCGAGAACTGAATCGCATCGCCATTCGTTCTTCCCAAGAACTGTAAGGAACTGGAATTCCCTGTCGTCAGAAATTGTTTCAGCGCCATCTGTGGGATCATTTCGAAACCGTCTAGCGGTTGATCACAGTGGCTAGTATTTTCGTCAAATTTTCTATGTGCTTGTAAATATCTGTAAATAAATTGTATTATAATGTAAATAGCACCAGTCTGCAAGATTCTTCAGTCTATTGAAGGAGGCAGACTTAATCAGAAGAAGAAGAAGACCAAAAAAGAGCTTTTCCCCGAGAGGAGAAAAATCTCTTTGGCGCAGACGCAACTTGGCGCCCTCCCCTTTGTTGCGTTTATGCGCGTTACCCAGCAATACGCGCGCTTGTATGCGCGTTGACTTGACAACATGTGCAAGGCCAAGGGTAGTAACGGTTGTCGGTAAACAAAGAATTCAGCATTTCTGTGTGCTGATTTCGTTCGATCGGTTCAGTGTTTTATCACGGAGATTTCCCCGATACTTTCGAACTTTATTGCGCTCAGAGAGACAATCAATCGTAGTTTGTCAAGGTCAGTAATTATACTAGTATTTACACTCTTCTTCGTAAGTGTGCTTCAAGTAAATTTGTTCAACGAGTTTCATGATTTATAAACTTGTCTAATTCTTTCTGCTCAGAATAAATAGCCTCAAAGTCAACTGAAGGTCATGCGTTGCAAGTTTAGATTAAGCTCAATTACACACAACGGACACAACTGTGACCCCACATCCAAATCACTGACCCAAGATACAATATATTTCCCGTTCTTTTAATCTTGTTTATGTAGATACTGAGATCTAGTCTGACAGAGGAGATGTTTTCCATGTCCCAAATTCACGTCCCCGTGCCATGGGAGTTACAGCAGAGGGCACGATGTGAACCGTGGGTCAGGGCTGGCGCAGCGTCTCCCGCGTACAGCCCGGCAAATGTAAGCAAGAGCAACCCCTTGTGACAATAGACCTATGATAAACGATGATGATGATGATGATATGATGATGATGATGATGATGATGATGATGATAATGATGATAATGATAATAATGATAATAATTATTATTATTATAATTTATTTCAACATATTGCTATTCGTAAAAAAGTAGAAAATTGCAGGATGAAGCATTACAAACATGAAACAACAAAAAACAGATTGAACATTACAAAAGGAGACACCGTATGTAGGCCTTACTGCGGTAGTATATGTAACACAAAACGAAAGAGAAATAGATGGCGACAACATTGTGGGTCAAGACACGTACACAAAAGTAAAGGCATTTACTATATATTGCCCGCAAGCATGTGGGCCCGCACATAATCATGTTACCCCTAAGGAACATTAACAAACATTAATGTATCGCACCTCATCAAAATAAAATGTTTAAGTTTCAAGTTCAAGTTGTTCAAGTTGATTTATTTCACTTCCAACAAACAAATAATTAGAAATACAAGAAACGCTCATATACACAGACGTCATGAAATCAGTACCACAACGCGATGAACAGAATAACATTGTCAAAGAGATACAGGTAAATTATCAACAGAGATACAAATAACTGTTACGTCACTGCGGTAAATGCATAAACAATATTGCTGGAAATGGAGGGGACTGCTAAAAAGCAGAGCTTGTTGAATGCAGTCCCCTCATAGAGAAAAAAGATATAATTGCCAAAAACAAACAAACGAACAACAACAAATTTCCCTACGCGGTATTTATAGCAAAACAAACAAACAAACAAACAAACCAGACAGAGTATAATACACACATACATGCACACTTACGGACGCACATTAACAAACACATGGCGGCTCTCTTGTAAGGAAAGATTGATGAGAGGATAGAAAGATATAGTAGGGAAGAAGGTAGTAAGTCCGAGGTGGACAAGGGGGGGGGGGGGGGAGGAGAGGGAAATGGTGGGTCATAACCAGGGCACTGGAGGCACAGAAGCACGAGCTCGCTGATGAACAAAGAGTAGTGAAGCAAAAATAGCTTTGAGAATCAAAAGTAAAAAAAAAAGAAGAATGAATTATTATATGCTGCATACGAAGTTTTTAAATAATTCTTTAACTTTAAAGAAAATGTATCAAAACTTAAAGCTTCTTTTATATCATTATCAAGAGAATTCCAGAATTTTGATCCAGAAAAGGAGAATAAAGATTTTGTAAAAACCGTCCTAGTCAAAAGCAAATGATATTCATGGGATTGACGGGTTGGATATGCATGAAAAAGTTTACCCAGGTAACAATCGAAATGTTTTGACGCTTTTTTAAGGATGTTTGGCAGAACAAAGCCAGATTCATAAATACTCTGATAAAAGTATAGGCCTACTCAAAGTGTTAACTGAGAACTGTGGTTCGCACGCAAAGGACAAAGACGGCCATAAATGCAGATTGCTATTATAGATAAAACTGACATTACGTGGCAAGTAGGCGAACAAGACCTCATCATCATGGTGTATTTACCACTTCACTTTAATCAGACGTTTGCAATAAGTGTGAATATTGTGACGTATTGCTACTTCAGTTCCAAACGAAAAATGCGTTGTTACATCTCATCTTCGAATGTCATTATCTAGCTGGCCGAGACAGCCCGCCGCCAAGCTCCAGTGCCGCCATTGTATCTGGCAGGGAACCTCCTTCTGCAATGGTTACAGGATTCCACCAAGACCAAGCAGCTGGAGGAACAGATTGGAGTACGTTTGACGTCATATCATTTTCCTTCTTTGTGAATTTAAATGAATGCTGTCACTTAGCATTAACAAGCATCAAGCGTGTAAAATTGTAAATTGAAAGGGTCAGAAGCGATGACAGCATGAAAGACATTTGAAAAAACTAAGAGGAGACTCAAACTTTGGCCAATCATGATATAAAAATGTAGGCCTAATTATAACCGATTAGATTTCAAAAATGCTACAGTAATGCCCGTTGGGATCAGAACACACACACACACACACACACACACGCACACACACACACACACTCTCTCTCTCTCTCTCTCTCTCTCCCTCTCTCTCTCTCAATTTTTTTTTCCAATAACCTTGTAAGAGAACGAGTTACTCGAGAGCAATTTGTTTCTCGTAGGTATTTAGGCCTATATCGCTAATGGGCATATCATTAATAAAAAAACTATAAAAGTACTAGTACGAGTATTCACTGCCAATAACTTTGTCTTATCTCCCTAATATTATTCTGACAGGCTTTAGTCAGCAAACTACATCAAGCTGAAAAGAAGGCGATGCGGGCAAAGCGTACGGCAAGTCTCGTGGGAGGAATGGCGAGCCACTCCCTCCAGCAGGTGGCTTGTGCCCAAGAGAAGACCAGACTAGCCGAGCTTCGAGTAAGCCGAGAAGAAGAGAGGGCACGACAGGCAGAAGATTGTGCTTGTCGTGCCGAGGAAAGGGCAAGAATTGCCGAGGAGCGGACAACAGCTATGGAGGAGGGCTTGAGAGTTGCCGAGGAGCGAGCGAGACGAGCTGAAGAGGAGGTTACCATCGCTAAAGGGAAAGAGAGGCAGGCCGAGGAGCGAGCGAGGCAAGCAGAAGAGGAGGCTATCATCGCTAAAGGGAGAGAGAACAAGGCCGAGGAGAAGGCAAGGATGTTGAAGAACAAGTTTCTTGACGCGGCATTAGAGATTCAGGTCTTGAAGATGGAGCTGGCATTGGCCAAACGTAAGAAAGATGCTACGAGGAGCCGTCTTCAGGTGAGTTTAGTATGCATTGAGAAAACAAACCGACGAACAAGATGAACAAATAAATTGGGTTGATTGCCGCTATGATGAGCCTCTTTAAACCAACACCTGTATATATTCAATCAAACAATATCAAACTACTATAAAGAAAGTTATTAATGTCTGATCGCTGTCGCATGATAATCCGAAATAAAAAGAGCAAGCAAAAAAAAAAAGAAGATCGAGTTAAATGCACTATTTTCAAGGGAAAACTTGTTCAGAGAGAAGTGAAGCAAAGACGAAATATTTCTTTCTCCTTTTTTCGCCTACCAGGATCGTCAGGGTGTCGTCACTGCCTCCTCCTCCCGTGTTTCTCCCTCTCCTAGTCTGCCTGGATGGTGAGAAGTCTTTTATTTTCGTCTTAAGCCGTAATTAGTGCGTTGACAAAGAATTTTAGTGCCAAAATCCAAGTCTGCAGATGTGAACAATTTTACTCAATTTTTCACATGCTATCAACACGGTGTGTTATAAATTGCAATCAACTCTTAAAGATGCAGAAGGTGCAAAGAAAAAATTCTTCATGGTCTCTTTCAGCTCAAAATGCTCTTCCGTAAAGGCATTGTAAGAAATTGCATGATTTTCAGCTCTCAACGGTTCCTTGCAAATTCCACGGCTGGATAGTGTTGGCAGAATCTCCCTCACAACTTCTTCCTTGATACTCTTTTTAATGACAGTACACCAAATCAGGCCGCAGCCTCGGCACCTCCCAACACCCCTCCACGCCCAACCTCACACGGTTCAGTCGGTATCGCTGGTCATCCGGCACCGAGCACCTCTCCTGTCTCAAACTCCCCATCCCTTGTGTAAGAATGGGATTTTAATATCAATGATTTTATTGGAGTTCTTACTTCATTTTCTTCATAATAATAATAATAATAATAATAATAACAGAGAGACTCTTATAAAGCGCTCATTCTACCTCAAAAGATAATGTAATGCAACACATTTCATCTGTACATTACCATTAACTTCTATGATTGTTTAACATGACCATTGTAGCCTACTTAGTGATATCTATCTCACGAATGGTAAAGAGGAAAGATCGCATAAAACATGCAGGATGGGAAAACAAAACTCATGCTGATGATGGTGATGATGATGAGGATGATGCTGATGACAGTAAACGTCAAGACTTTTTTTTTCTTTTTCTCTCTCTCCTTGCAGACATATGCCCCACACATCCAATCCACCATCTTCCAGCAAGACATCGGCAAGCCTCACTCCTCGGTAAGAACGATAACCATTGGCACCAATAATTTAATGATCACATACACTGTATTTAATTTACAAACATTATGTTTTTATGATCAGTTAGTGTTCAATTGATTCTTAAAGAGAAGCCTTGAATATGTCGTAAAATTCCAGGATCGTTTGTATACTTCTCTGGCAGGCCTACCATCACTCCATCTCCGGTGGGTGCGACTGGTGGGGCTGTCGCCCAACGCAGCACCGCGGTGAGAGCTCCAAGCCCCCGCGGTGCTGCTGCATCGTCATCCTGTACCAGCTCCTACGTGTGGACCATCTCGGACCTGAAGGCCTTTGACCCCTCCAGAGCCTCCATCGTCCTGGGTAAGGGGTCATACGGCACTGTGTATCTTTGCCGTCATCGTGTTACCAACCAACCGATTGCCATCAAGACGTTCACGCTGCCCTCCTGCGTCCAGCAGATGACTAAGAAGGTAACCTTTCTCGTCCCAATTCTTATCTTCATCTTGCAGCGGTTTTTGTTTTTGTTTAACAACATTTTTTCTTACATTTTTTGACAGTTTTCATTTTTTTTTTTTTGGGGGGGGGATGTTTGATTCAAATGTAATCTAATGTAAACAAGAAGCAATAGATTAAGTCATTTTGATTATGACAATGATAATGTTCGGAATGAAAACTGCTCAAATGATTAACAATGAACCAGAGGCAGGGGATAATACAAGGTTAGACATGAATATCATCGTTTACGTTATCCATGGTCTATCGATAACTTGTTTCACACATTAATAGGTAGCTGAGATCCAAGAGGAGGCAGCCCTGCTAGACTTGTTTGGCAGGGAGGAGTGCTTCCCGACGTATCTTGGATGTCTTGAGATCGGCACCGGTTGTGTTGGCCTAGCGATGGAGTTCATCGGTAAGTTACACAGTGCAAGAATTGCAAACTTTTTCCTAAAGTTGAGTAATGATGAAAATTTACAATGTTTATGAATACTTTCAAAAGGACTGTCACATTATTCACGATATTAATCCTCAGATATAAAAGCGTCTCGACTGACAGAAAGATATATTCCTTTTAAATAAATTCATACAATGTACATGTTGTATTCTTCTACCATCATTCATGAGTATTATGCAGTCTTCGCGTGTTGGTACAACACCAGAGCATAAATCACAGCGATTTTTTTTTTTTCAAAATCACATTGATCTATATGTTGTGTTATAAAGTGTTAATGATAATAATGATAATAATAATAATAATAATAATAATAATAATAATAATGATAATAATAGTCTCTTTAGGTCGCCTTTTCCGCTGGATACAAAGCGCTAAGTGTTAGCATATATTCTACGGATTAATATCTTTTCACACATAAAGAAGTTATAATACTGAAGCTGAATGAAAGACAAACATAACGGTGAATAGTATAAACCACTGGCAGCATGTATCAAACTGTTACCAGGTGACGCGATGACGGGAGAGACCTTGACTCTCCACGAGGCCATACGGGGCGCGGTCCCTGCCATCACCCGCTCCAACTGGCTCCGTCTGGCCTTGGATATCTGCCGAGGTCTTGAGCTCATTCATCAGAAAGGATATCTGATGAATGACTTAAAAGAGGACAACGTCTTGTTAGACAAGTCCTCTTCAGGTTAGTTCTATAATTCTTCAGAGCAAATATACGTCCCAAACACACCTCTTTCCCCAGCCTTCGAGAAGAGGATGAAGAAATACCATTTGAATTCATCTAGTGGCATAACCGATGCCTCTGTGGCGGACGGTTGAACGCTCAAAGGGGTGGCCAAGTCTTTACATTGCTGAAAATAATTCCCGGAACTAGAATGCAAATGTGAGGTTATATTGATATTCACGGCATTCATTCGATTAGGAAAATTTGTTTTTGTAGTCTACGCTTGTATCGTATTATCGTCTAAATGCAATTAGCTTCCGCCATTCATCCATCCTTTCAACTGTATTTCTAGCAACCCATCAATACTTGTCTTTGCCCCCCCCCCCCCCTTCCCTCCCGGCCCTCCAATGAATCTTCCATCATTTTCCTTTCATTCATGTCTTTTCTTCGACTCCAGGTCGTTGGCGGGCCAGAGTCATCGATCTAGGCATGGTCTCCCGTCAGTCGTCTTCTTCCCCTTATATACTATTTCACCTCCGAGGAGAAGGCACGATACCTTCGAGGGGAGTTATATCAACATATCGCCCCTGAGGTCGCCATTCAAGACCAGGCGACCGACGTCCTCAGCGATGTCTATCAGGTGGGTCGCCTGATGAACATGATGGGGCGAGCTGCAGGCGACGGGAGATTGACGCTTCATCGGTGCGCTCTGCGGAAATGCCTGCCGAGCTTCTCGGCCCGCTGTGAGAGATGTCGTCCACGAGCTGGAAAGGATGATATAGATGCGATGCACCAGAGTCCGAAAAGATCTTATAATCTCTTTTCGTTCAGTCATCTAGGAAACTTAAAATCTGCTTTGATATACATTTTGGCTCATTAAATTGCAGCAACCAGAAGCGAGCAAAGAGAAGTCCAGCTTGATTTAGCAGTACCAATGTTGATTAAAAAAACATACCAACAAAAATAACAAACATGCTTGCAAATGCCGGAATTGATATGATTTTATTTCGTGGAACCAAATTTTGAATACAAAGGGTTGCCATGACATAGACAACAAGGGGACAAGGGAGCAACTAAAAATCATATTCCAACTATTTTAATTCCATAGTTGCATCATTCCGCTACAGGCGTAATTACCACGAGAGTCGACAGATATTGCTAGATAATCAGTCGCCACTAACCAGGGGCCCGTTGCATTAAAGTTACAATTATGGTAACTTTGCCATCCAATGGTAACTTCCATGGAATTCTTGATTTTGATTGGCTGTTGAGTATTGCTGCCACGGTAGTTACCATTGGATGGCAAAGTTACCATAATTGTAACTTTTATGCAACGGGCCCCAGGTCTTTTATGCGAAGGAGTTTATGACATCTCTTCGGACTTTGGTGCAGAGGTAAGTATATCTGTACATATTTCTATTATTATCTTTCTTCCATAAGCATTGTAGCTATGTCACAAAAATGATGGCGCAATTACAAACGAATTTACAAAAAAAAAATGCACAGACCATGAGAAACTAATTGTTCATTGGCCTGAATAGCCCATAACAGTGAAGAGACAACCAGCTTAACGATGTGACTAATTGAAATGAAGATTCTCTTGTTGAGGTAATAAACGAATGATCACGGTATTTTGTTGTTTGAATTATACAGCTACATATTGATTATGTTTGTTCACTGATGCAAAAGCCAACAGACCAATACCACAGAGCAAGAATATACTTAAAACAAGGAATACTTTAACGGAACAATAAAAGATGCGTGTTTCGGAATACACTGAAATTTCCAAGCTCTATCAAACTGTCTATACGAGGAGTGTAATGGTGGATTCAAATCCAGTGATAATGTCACCTCAAAATGTCAAGTATTTCAAGTGCTGTTTAGGCAAGTGCACACCCAGCAGCCATGCACTCAGACATCAATGCATCAGGGAAACGGAAGTGGCACCCGATCCAAGGTTGTCCATCACAGTGTCGAGCGAGGTGGGGCTCTTCACAAAGCAACAATAAACAACAACAGCAACAACAACAGGTGAGTATTAAGGTGGTAAAATACAAGGAGGTCGTCCATCCCAGAGTAGAGCGGGGCGGGGCTCTTATAGATACACACCACCACCAGCAACAACAACAACAAAACAGCAGGTGACTATTAAGGTGATATAATATAAGGAGGTTGTCCATCCCAGAGTAGAGCGGGGCGGGGCTCTAGGTACACACCACCACCAGCAACAACAACAACAAAACAGCAGGTGAGTATTAAGGTGATATAATACAAGGAGGTTGTCCATCCCAGAGTAGAGCGGGGCGGGGATCTAGGTACACACCACCACCAGCAACAACAGCAACAAAATAGCAGGTGAGTATTAAGGTGATATAATACAAGGAGGTTGTCCATCCCAGAGTAGAGCGGTGCGGGACTCTACACAGACCACCAGCAGCAGCAACAACAACAACAACAATAACAACAACAACAAGAGGTGAGTAATAGGAAGATGGAATACTAAGACGTTGTCTATCACAGTTTGGAGCGAAGTGGGGCTCTTCACAAAGCAGCAACAGCAGCAACAACAACAACAACAGCAACAAACAGCAGGTGAATATTAAGGCAATATAATACCAGGAGGTTGTCCATCACAGTGTGGAGCGAGGCAGGGCTCTTCACAGAACAACAGCAACAACAAAACGAGGCAAGTAATAAGGAGATGGAATACTGAGAAGGTTGTCCATCACATTGTAGAGCGAGGTGGGGCTCTTCACAAAGAAAAAGTAGAAACAACGACAACAAACAACATGTAAGTTGTGAGGAGATAGGGGCTCTTCACAGAAACAACAACAACAAAGCAGTTTAGTGCAGACGAGATGGAATACTGAAAGGATGTCCATCGCATTGTAGAGCGAGGTGGGGCTCTTCACAAAGCAACTACAACAGCAACAACTACAAAACAGCAAGTAAGTTGCACGGAGATGTAATACACTTGGTTGTCCATCACGGTGTAGAGCGAGGTGGGGCTCTCCTCAAAGCAACAGCAGAACAACAACAAGACAGCGAGTTGCAAGAAGATGGAATATACCAAGTACTGAGAAGTTGTCCATCACGGTGTATAGAGCGAGGTGGGGCTTTTCACAAAAGCAACGGACTGCAGCGACATAGCTAAAACGTACATTGTGCGCATCAACAATGACAACTGAACAGCAGGTAATTAATTTTGTTCGAAGATATATAGACGACTGATGAAGGTTGTCTCTTGTGTCCAGAAGTAAAACAACAGACAACTGCCTAAGAAACTGGGAAAGAGATGGAATATTGGCAAGCTCTGAATCAAAATGTGTACAGCGAATTAGGGGCTGTTGACAAAACAAGAACAACAAAAGAAACCACAACAGGCAAGTTGTAAGGAATTGAATACTTTATAGGAGGTTGCCCATAAGGAGATGGAATACTAAGAAATTGTCCATCAATGTGTAGAGCGAGGTGGGGCTCTTCACAAAGTAACAACAACAACAACAAAACGAGGCAAGTTATAGGGAGATGGAATACTAAGAGGTTGTCCATCACAGTGTAGAGCGAGGTGGGGCTCTTCACAAATATCATGCTACCACATCACAAACATCAGGTAATCTAGGTATTTGCAGAAAGATGGACAGTCAAGACGTTGTATCTATTGGTTGTCCAGAAGTAAAACGAAAGAAAACCACGAATAAGGAGGTGAGAATGGAAATCACCGAGTAGAGCGAGTGGCGTTCTTGACAAAACAGCAAAGGTCAAACCAAAGCTACAGGTAAGTTGCAAGGAGATGGAATACCAGGTTGTCCATCACGGTGTAGAGCGAGGTGGGGCTCTTCACAAAGCAACAACAAACCGCAACAGTGCAACTCAAGAGGTAGATTGTGTGAAACGACTGCAACAGTGAAACAAGTGAGTTGTACGGGGAAAAAAAGTGGTTATAAAGAGGTTATCAAGCAGCATACCAAAAGACAGCAAACTTCGAGAAAATGTTCAGTAATCAAGGGGAGGGTGTGAAACGGAGTATCCCCCCCCCCCACCTGCACGAGGGAGCTTTTGCATATTTTAGAATTCTTTGCACTCGCTGGCGAAATATCTCCACAATTTTCAATTCAACGATCTAGTGCACACTTTTATATACATTTGCAAAATTGTCAATAAAAAAAATATCCTATTGAACAGGTTTGCAGAGACGAAATCTGTCAAAAATGCTATAACACAAATCGATTAATACGAAAATTAGTAAGCTTTCAAGTCGAGGAGGGGCAATCAGCCGGGGGAAAAAAATCCGGGGGAGGCACCCCGTTTCCAGGGATGACCAGCGAATCACAAGGGTTGGACAAAAACATGGAGTTAACACTTCAGTTGTATGAATCAAACCTCTTGAAGTAACAAGGTCTGCATACTGTATCAAACTGTCGTCACGTGCAATTTTGTATTTGTCAATAAAGCAGACGAAACATTTCTCATAAACTCCATTGAGTGTCTAGTGTCTTTTTTGTGAGTGCAATTCATGCGTCATTCTATAAGTAATAATGAGGTGCTATTACGCCGGTGTGTTCAGATTAGCCGAGTGTAACAAGAGGATACAATTTCTTAAGTCAGTTAGAGGTCTTGCAATGTTCATTGTGACATACATTCAAGGAAGACATAAAATCGGATACTATGACACCAGATAATACAGATGAAATATTATTACAAAAAAATTGTCTATCAACGTGGATGATGTGTCAGTCACACGGGTAGGTTTTCTTATTAACGGTGTAAGGTATTTGGATAACATCAGATCTAAAAATTCTTGGCAGTGAACATTTTCATTGTAGTGAAGCAAATTCAAATTAAAATCTCCCATAATGAAAATATTTTTTTTTTTGGTATAGGTTAATGGTGAAGGTATAGGTTAATGGTGAAAGTTAATGGTGAAGGTAAGAAAATAAGCCAGCGAGGAAAGATGAGCCACTGATAGAAAAAAGAAGTTAATGGTGAAGGTAATAAAATAAGCCAGCGAGGAAAGATGAGCAACTGATAAGTTGACGCCTTTATGGAACAATAATGAATGTTGTTCTGCTTTGGTTAGATATTAACAGGTTATAAAGAACCATTGTTCTTTGTTATAACACGTATGCATTTTTGTGTTATTTGTTTTCATTGTTCGTCAATATTAATTTCGGGTCTATATTTAATAATAATAATAGTTATTATTACTATTATAATATCAATTTATAAAGCGCAAAACCTATAAACATATATTCTTCTACGCCGCAAAAGCTTCTGATGTGCTTAATGATAATGAACAGTTAAATGAAAAGATGTGTTTTGAGTCGTGATTTAATAAAGACTGCCTATCCCCCTATTGGGGATTTCCTGACTTGGTAAGTTATTCCAGAGTTTGGGGAGCTGCATGGCACAGGCAAAGTGCTCTGTCTCCCAATGTTACTTTTGTTTTACGTGTTGTAATTAGTAAGAGAAGAGCTAGTGTCCTTAAAACTGCGCAAATTATGAGTGTGTTTGTGAGTTAAGCACCCATAATTCAATATGAACTGGGGGCTTGACCGATGGGTGACTTATTATACAATCAACAAAATCTTAAACAATAATTATTCGTTTACGAATCGGAAGCCAGTGTAGGTCTTTCAGAAAAGGAGTAATCCTTGAGAACCTGGGTTTGTTATGCCTCCGCCACGAAGTGGTGCCGGAGGCATTATTACAGATAAAGCCTTGCGCAGGAGTTTTGACTCGCTGCAGGCGCCCAACTTAAGAATCAGGGAGTCCATATAGGGTGCCTATAGTAACCCATTGCAATAATCCAGTTTACTAACAATACAGTGAGTGTAGCAGTGAGTGTAGGGGAAGGGCTAAGGGGAGAAGCAAAAAAAGAGCGTAGTTTTTTAAGTGCGCCCCTTTGATTAGAAGGGCGCTGGAGGGGTATACACAGGGAGCTCCAGAGGCTCACTACCACCGTACCGCGCCGTGTACTGCTAAGTACCGTTTACGAGCTAACAGGTGATTACCGCGTAGTTTTTGTGCGTTTGAGGAGTACAACTACAACGGCTAGCCCGTTCACGTAGGGTCCCTACATTAATTGTACGAGCAAATCTTGCGTGAGAAAGTGAAAGCCCAAAGATTATCACTATCGATTATCGATATATCGATGCCGGCTTTGTTGGTTCCATTCATAATATTGTGCACATCGTGTGGTATCGATTATGACCCTTACTGACCTCAAGGTTCTTCCCTGTTGCTGCCACCATCTTTTCTTTCCACAACTTTACGCGCGTCGTATTCGACGAAAGAAGTGAATCGCACTGTTCATATTGTTATTTATTATAATTAGATTCGTTAAGAAGGAATTGCATAATCTCGAGGCGCCACTCGCATCCTGTAGACAGTGTATGTTTACCGTAGTCACGCGGGGAGAGAGTGGTAGTTGTACAACCGGCAAAATCGCTCGCTCGACGATCGCCTCCATTCGATCGCCGCAATGACAGCCCTCAGACGAGTTGAGCTCTCGAACTGGGCAGCACGCCTTGCCAACTTCGCGCGGCAACCTGCGATTTCCAGGATGGCTGCAGACACAAATCGCAGAATTCTCTCGACAGAAAATTGCAATGGAACTGGACATGCAAAGAGGGGGAAAGTGTTGTCTTTGGAGACTATGAATCCCCACATACGAGTGATGGAATATGCTGTTCGGGGGCCCATCGTGCAGCGGGCAACTCAGCTGCAAAAGGAACTGGAAAAGGTTTGTTTTCGATGCAGAACATGTGCCGGGGCCGGGTCGGTCGGTACAGACCATCGTATCGGTCTTCACACTGTCACTGGACTCTTGTCAGTCTTGATGAAGAGAATTCTAACGTTATTGTTAGAAATCTAGTATTATCTAGTAGCATGGGGTTAGAATCTACGTATTATACCGGTAGCGGTATGCGTCTCTGACACTCGGTACTTTATTTCAACAAAGACGACTAATCATGCATACAGTTAGCATGAATCTAAATAATTACTAACATTAGTGATCAACAAACACTGAATATTCACATTACTTAGAACTCATTAGATTACTAGTAGCATGCATGCTACTAGTAATCTAATGAGTTCTAATGTGAATATTCAGTGTTTGTTGATCACTAATGTTAGTAATTACTAACATTAGTGATCAACAAACACTGAATATTCACATTACTTAGAACTCATTAGATTACTAGTAGCATGCATGCTACTAGTAATCTAATGAGTTCTAATGTGAATATTCAGTGTTTGTTGATCACTAATAAATGTTAGTAATTATTTAGGTTCATGCTAACTGTATTAACCGTGGGCGTTAACTACGTTAGACGTCTAGGGGATCTAACTTACAAGTAACATTAACACTAACAGTACAACAGAACCACATCTTAAAGCCCAAACAAAGTTCTGGTACGTCTGCAAAAGTTGTCAAATTTCGCTCCAAAATGTGAACGTATGCGTCGGAAATGTGCAGGATAACGATGTTATGACGAGATATTCGATGGGTAACGACGAAAATGCGAAATATTAACCAAAAAGGTTCAGTCTCAGTACTTACCCGAACGGGGTCAGGCTAAACTCGGACTCGGGGATAACTCGGCTTCGCTTTGACGGCGGGATGAGTTGTAATGGTTGTCCCTCTGATTGTACAGTGTTGTTCTATGGGAGCGGCCTATATAAACTAGCGCTTCGTGTTCTGGCTACTCGCAGTAATGGTCCGAGTTGTTACAACGAGCGCATCAAAAACCTCTTTTGCGCGCATGCAAAATTAGTGTGCGCCTATTAAGCACCTCTAAAACAATCAAAGGCGCTTGATAAACAACAACAAAAACTCCAAAGACCGCGCGTCTAAGTAACTGAGGACTGCGCGCTGTCATTTTTGTTTTGTTTGTACAGGATTGCGTTAGCACGCACTTTCCTGTCCATTCACTTAGGCCTCATTTGGTATTATGCAGTGGCCAGTAGAATGTGGCGATCACGAACTGCGTGTGAATTGTCTGAAGTAGGGTCGAATTTTTCCCGAGACCGAGTTAGTCTGGAGCCTTCTGGAATAAAAGTCGGTTTTCCTACGATTATTATTTTTCTCAAAATACTCCAAACCGACTCATCATTCCGGCAAACCGCGTCAGCCAGGTAAGTTTCTTAGTGGACTCTTTCGATATATTGCAAGAAAAAATGAAATGGTGCTAGATGGGTTCTCAAGCACTTACCGAAACTTAGTTTTCACTTTAAATAGTTAACTTGTTATTAACTGTTAATTCTAATCTAACATTGCCATTGCATTGGTGACAGCAAGGAGGTTTAAGAGTTGGAGTTCTAACTGGCTGCAATTACTCAAACTGTTGTCACTTTTCTATTGATGTAGGCCCTACAAAAGAATTCCACAGGTGCATAATGTGTGCTTTTGTTTAGTTTGATGATCGATCTGATTTGATGTTCGATGCCGCCGTCTTGCTGAGCAATCTGAAGATTCTTTTTGAATGTTAATATAATGTTGCCAAGAAGTATCAAATTACCTGTCAAATGAAACGAAAATTCATTTAATGATAAAACATATAAAACAAAAGTAGATCTAAATCCCGTCCAAAAATATGTGCAAAAGTGTAAATTAGTGCTGTATGTGAAAGTGTTTAAAACTGTGCCATCATTTGATTGAAAGCTGGTTTTATCACTTTTCCACTTAATTCCCCCGTATAAAACTGATATGGAATAATCATTAAATATAATTCTTCATTAATAGATAGACTTGTCTAAATCAGATTAGTGCCCAGGCATGCCCGGTCGAGTAATTTCTTTTATATTTCATCACTTCTTTGCGCAATTTCTATTCACGCATCCCCATGTCTATCACCTATCTTTTAGTATATTAGGGCTGGCGAAAAGTAATTATCATCACAAAGACATATCTTCCTTGGACCTTAGAAAGAGGCTGGCAATTATGCAGTGAGACACAAATCATTAATCAATTGTCTTCCTATCTGTGCGGCAGATCCAGTTTGGTACATGCTTCAAATATTTCTGTGGCGGCATCAAACATCTAGCAAAGGAAATAAGACGGTTGTGACTCCATTTTCTTAAACCTCCTTGGTGACAGTAACAGTATTCGGTAGATCTAGTGAATTGATATGCTGTATAGTTTATTAATTTTACATTGCAAAAATATTGAGGAAGAGTGGAATGAGGTGTAGACAAAAGTTCTTAATCTAAACAAAGAGGAAAGTTAACGTTAGATTATACACATAATGAACATTTCACACACCCTTTTACCACAGGCTTCAGGGATGTATATTAATTATTAGGTTCTAATTTCTAAGATTCTATATCTGTTTCCAGTGACAATTCGGTGTTGGATGTCAAGCATATATTACACTGAGTTAGATATTTAACCTATTGTTCTATTTTGTAAAGGATATAGAAGCAAAAAGCAGACTGATTTCTCAGAATTTACTAGTAGTTAATAATGCTGCCAATTGTAGATCTAATACTAATAGTGCTTAAGGCATTTAAAGAATGAAAAAAAAAGCAAACAAGCAACACAATTTGAAATGATCAAGATGAGGAATGAGATTGACGTTGAGGCAACAATGCTCAAAATATGAACATGAAAGACAGATGATAGAATTCCATCAAGGACAATAATAACAATTCAATCATCATAATGGATTTTTTAACTTATTATTATTTTTTTAATTGCAAAAGATCTAAGCAGTTAAGTTTGTTTGGTGTTGTACCTTTTAAAAATTGTATCCTTGCATTTTTGTACTGTGTCCCGTTTCCATATTTACTTTTACATGCATCATATTTTTATCTTTTTGTCTTCAGGGAGACTCGAAGCCTTTCACATCAGTCATCAAGTGCAATATTGGAGATGCTCATGCAATGGGACAGAAGCCACTAACATTCCTGAGACAGGTAAAAGTTAAAGGGAATGATCTCCACAGTTCCATTTCAGAGCAAATATCAAATATGAATTCAAACAAAAGCAGTGAGAACAGTCTAATATTCATAAATTTAACTTTGTCATTCATTTATGGCTGTTCATTTGCAGCTTCTGAAAGTCATGGTGTAGCCTTTGATAATCCATTCAAAAGAATATTCTAAGAAACTGAAATTGTACAGTTCTGTAATTAAAGCAAAAAAAAAAATAAAAATCATCCACCTGGTTGCACATCAGACCCAATTTAACATGTAGATATTGACATTTCGTCATCACTAGATGAATGATAGAAGATGCTCAAAAATGGAGTGAAAATGATACAAGAATGTGATCTGTATCATTCTGTGAGGAAAACATCTACAATATGTGCAGATGTACATGCAGTCTTATTCAGTCTAATGTGCAGTGGCAATTCTATCATTGTACAACTTTCTTTGTTGATTGCCTTTGCTTCTATTCCTCATTTGCTTGTGATTTCAGTATTACCTTGATTTTCATTGCATGTTGATGCCTCATTGATGATATTTATAAAACTGGGTTCATGAAAGTGTAATAATAATATGCTTGCAAGTATTGCTACTTGTGCAAAGTACAGAAGTTCCTTTTGTTAATTGATAACCAAAATTCATGCAGACTGTTCATTACTAGTCAGTACAAGAACATTGACCTATAAATACCAAACTGCCTATCGTAGCTTTGTTTTTGTTTTGTTTTTGTTTTGTTTTGTTTGGTATATGTAAATTATCATCTGATTATCTCTGGTATTATTTTGACCATGCACTGTAGGTGGTAGCTCTTTGTACATATCCTGCCTTGCTAGATGATCCACAGTTCCCACCTGATGCCAAGCAGAGAGCTAGAAGGATTCTTGATGGCTGTAAAGGGGGCAGTCTTGGTAAGATAAATAGTGCAGTAAAAAGAAAAAAAGATAGAGGGAAATAAATTGCATTGGCACACTGAAAATAAATGTTATTCTGTTGCCTCTTGGTTTCTCATGTATATTTTGAGATAATACATTTTGTCCTAGTTTAGAACTTTCAAAATAGATGTTGAAATACAATATGTGCAAATTATAGGAGTGAGTAAACAACTTTCCAATATTAACTGTGGCCAGAGCATTAACAACTCCCTATGAACTCGACTGTAAAAGTCGCATACAATTTGTATTAGCAGTCACACCAGGGTCAGAGCTCACCAAAATCAAATTTGTTGATTGCAAGCTTTAAATTAGGTAATAGTAAAACATGAAGTTTTTGTCTTCTAGAAAAAAAGGAAAAAAGCCTGCCGACTAAGTAGAGCATTATATGAGTAGATGATACAGTCAGTCCGCAGCGCGTGCGATAATGAGGCACGAACGACAATTTTATTCAGAATCACGTTTGCGCAGTTTGTGCCCTTGAGACTGACGAAATTTCGCGATACTTCGCAAGAGTTTTTGCAGAGGTCGCAATAACAGCTTTCATAGCTTTCGCAGTGCATTGTTTGACCCAGGATGGTTGGGTAGGTTATAGAGCTGATTATGCTCATTAATTTGATACCTAATTTCCCTATTTTTGATCTCAATATAGTAGTCCATTTTAGCATCAAAGCAAACGATTATTTTGCCAGTGTTCAAGAAGCTTTTAGATCATAGTTTGATGTTTTGCTAGTTCCTGACTGGTATTGAAAATAGATCTCTGTGATTTCTTCGATTTCACAATCGTGAAACTTGAGCGAGTATGATCAATTAAAAAACGAAGAGGGGCACCATTTTTAAGGTTGTGAATTTTGCTGTGGAAAACAAGGCAAATTATGTTTTCTTACCGGAAGTGGAGTAGTGAATGAACACGCGTGGAGTGTGTTGTTGATACCCAGACAATGGTCGTGGACAATGACCAGGATTGGAATGCTTCATGAGGAATTCCACTATCGCAGCTAGTCTTTGTTCATTCTGAAATGTGGTGTGTGGAAGCACATGGAAACATGTGCCTACTTCTTTCATGTGCATGCATTTCACCCTGTGACAAGAATTCAGACTAGCAGTGCTCAGGGCAATCCACATGAATAATTGATAAAGCATTCATGTGCCTTGCAGCAGAGCTCGGGACAGGTGGTAGCCAGGTCCATTGTTCAGGGTCATTGTAAGTGCACACTCACATACGTCATCGTTGGTTTCTGTGTAAAGTTCAAGTTTTGTATAGAGAGTGAAAATTCGATCACAATCTGGAACCTAACATTTAAAAAAATCATGGATTTCATGAAACTAATATAGGCTTTCATTTTCAAATTACCTCCAACTCAATTGTACACTACTCAGCTATTACTCATATCAATGGCACTTCTATCTGATACATAGTTTTTGAACTCACAGCATTGAGTCAGCAGCCAATGGATACTACGCGATGCGACACGCCGCGTCTTGCGACAGATTTCGACCAATCACAGACCCAGAATTCCGGTGCGAACGCGAGGATAATCTTTTTAAACTCGACGCTAGACATGTCTCTGAATTTTGCTAGTTCCTGACCCGTATTGAAATGAAGATGAGAAAACTTGCCCTTATTGTGATACTATATACTTTAGCGGACATAGTCTTTACCATATTTTAGAGGGGCATGAAAGATTTCAGGTTAGTTTTTTTGCGTCAAACGTGAAGGAATATTTTTTAATACAATGCCGAATTCGAGAGAGATTTTGATATTCTATATTCTTCTTTTCTGTTTTATTTTGATCATGAGCATATTTGCTAATGTTTTCTCTTTCAGTCGATATTAAAAGTGTCGAAAACTGACAAGAAATACTCGTTCTGCACGGATTTATTCATGACCATGTATCTGCTCATTACGTATGCAAGCACCGCTGAGCCGTGCATACGACTTGAATAAATACCAGGGCTCGTACGCGTCATGGAATTTCTGGAAAGTCAGGGAATTTCAAAATACTTTTTCCAGAAGCAAAAAGTCAGGGAAAGTCAGGGAATCCATCTATTTCTTCTGGAAAGTCAGGGGAAATCATTTTTTCAAGATATTTGTTAAAATGATATTTGATTTCTCTTATCAACTAAGGAAGAATAGTTTGTCAAATTTGTGGTTTCTCTTATTAAGACCGTTTTCGTAACAAACTCCACGCACATTGGTGTCTAATTGCGTCTTTCATGGGCATGTGCACGTGTACTTGTGTGTATGACTATCGACTGGCAGTGATGTAAGGTGCCGTGGTGCCTTTGTGTACACATATGTACATACGTGACATGAGCGCTGCTGATGATGTGATTGGCATTATTTTAAATTGCGTGCATGATCGAAGCGTCAGTCATCTAATACAGGGCTCGACACTAAGGGTGGGATTTCACGGAGCACGCGAACGATTTGCGAAGGACGCGAATGGCAAAATCCAGCATTCGTATTTTAGTCTGCAAAAGATCGCCAAACGAACGTGAGGGTTCGGAAGCGTCGTCAATTGTTCGCGAATGTCGTTTTTACTTCGGCGAGAATTTCAAAAAAGTTTGAAATTTTTGGCGAACCTTTTCCACACACTTGGTCGTGATTTGCTCGTGAATTGTTCTCGAAAGTGTCTTTAAAGCCTCGTCATATGCGCAAGATCTTCGCAAGACACGCGCGATGTTCGCAAAATGTTCGTGAAACCCCAAACAGACTCCGAAACTTTGGAGAATGTCTCGCGTATGTTACGCGAAATCTGCGAAGTTTTTCCGATCATTTTACGACGTAATCGCAAACTGTTCGCATACCTTTTGAGATATTCTCGCGAACGTTTAGCGCACGTTTGGGGGATATATTACCTATACGTTTTCTACAAATAAAAGTCGTAGCATACATCTAAACATCAAACAATTATTAACAACTACAGTAACAAAAGAAATTAAAGACTAGCAAAGAGAAAGAAATGTTTGATATACAAAAAAAAAATCGCAGAATACACTTAATATTAATCTAAAGTATGCAAAATTTCCTTTAAACTATAGAGATTATGTGTTGGAGGAATTGCTAAAAAAAAAATCAAATGCTTTACTACTTGTAGTGGAGATAGGTCCTAGGGGGAAAAAAATGTAGGCAAGCACAGGATAGAAAAATGAGAGAAAAAGAAAGGAGAAATAGGAAAGAAAAAAAATCAACTCAAGACAGCTTCCACCTCTCCTTGGGTACATTTCCTCCCATGATTATTGAAAAATTTTCGTTGTTCGCATTTCCGTCGCGTGTTCTTCGTGAACGTAACATGCTGTACTTAAGCAATGATACACACGACATTCGCACAAACGTCGTGGAAACTTCGCACAAATTGCGCAAGAATAGTTTTCGGCTTCATTGTCGGAACGCATTCGGAGAAAAACTTTTCCGAATGTTGGATTTTGTCATTCGCGTCGTTCGCAAATCGTTCGCGTGCTCCGTGAAATCCCGCCCTAACGGTGGCCCGGTAGCCCGTGGCCACAAAAAACGCACATCGGGCCACCAAAAAAAAAAAGTTGGAGGATTGCCTTTACTTTTGGAAATGGACAGCGGTAACAATCGGCTCCGTAAGATGCTAAAATAAATGTCAGATGTTTGCTTTTAATTTTGGAAATGAATAACGGTAATATTCGACTCGGTATGATACTTAAATAAACGTCAGATGTCTGCTTATACTTTTGGAAATGAATAACGGAAATATTCAGCTCCGTAGGGAGCTAAAATTAATGTCAGATATTTGATTTTGCGTTCGGAAATGAATACGGATAACATTCGGCTCCGGAAGATGCTGAAATAAATGTCGAATGTTTGCTTTGACGTTCGGAAATGAATACTAATAATATTCAACTCCGTACGATGATAGAATAAATGCCGGATGTTTGCTTTTACGTTCGAAAGTAAATAGCAATAACATTCAGCTCCGGAAGATGCTAAAGTAAATGTCGAATGATCCCTGTGACGTTCGGAAATGAATAACAATAATATTCAACTCCGTACGATGATTAAATAAATGTTGGATGTTTGCTTTTACTTTCAAAAGTAAATAGCAATAACATTCGGCTCCGGAAGATGCTAAAATAACTGTCAGATGATTGCTTTTTCGTTCGGAAGTGAATAGCAGTAATATTCTGCTTCATACGATGCTAAAATAAATGTCGGATATTTACTATTATATTTCGAAATTAATAACAGTAACTTTCATCTGCGTTTGATGGTAAAGTAATTGTCTGATGTCTGCCTTGACGTTCAAAAATGAAAAACAGTAACATTCGGCTCCGTACGATGCTGAAATAATTGTCAGATGATTCATTTCACTTTCGGAAGTGGACAGCAATAACATTCGGCTCCGTACGATAATAAAATAAATGTTAGATGTTTGCTTTCAAATTTGGAAATGAATAACGGTAATATTCTGCTCCGTACGATGCTAAAATAAATAATAGATTGTTGCTTTTACATTTGGAAATGATTAACGGTATCAATCGGCTCAGTTAGATGCTAGAATGAATAGCGGATGCTTGCTTTCACGTTCGGAAATGAATAAGGATAACATTCAGCTCCGTAAGATGCTAAAATGAATGTCAGTTGTTTGCTTTTAATTTTGGAAATTAATAACGGTAATATTCAACTCCGTATGATACTTAAATAAACGTCGGATGTCTGCTTATACTTTTGGAAATGAATAACGGTAAAATTCAGCTCCGTATGGGGAGCTAAAATTAATGTCAGATATTTGATTTTGCGTTCGGAAATGGATAAGGATAACATTCGGCTCCGGAAGATGCTGAAATGAATGTCGAATGTTTGCTTTGACGTTCGGAAATGAATACTAATAATATTCAACTCCGTACGATGATAAAATAAATGCCGGATGTTTGCTTTTGCGTTCGAAAGTAAATTGCACTGAAATTCAGCTCCGGAAGATGCTAAAGTAAATGTCGAATGATCCCTTTGACGTTCGGAAACGAATAACAATAATATTCAACTCCGTACAATGATTATGTCTGATGTTTGCTTTTATAATGTTCGAATGTAAATAGCAATAACATTCAGCTCCGGAAGATGCTGAAATAAATGTCGGATATTTGCTTTGACGTTCGGAAATGAATTAAAATAATATTCAACTCCGTACGATGGTAAAATAAATGCCGGATGTTCGCTTTCATGTTCGAAAGTAAATAGCAATAACATTCAGTTCCGGAAGATGCTAAAATAAATGTCGAATGATCCCTTTGACGTTCGGAAATGAATAACAACAATATTCAACTCCGTACGATGATTGAATAAATGTCGGATGTTTGCTTTTACGTTCGAAAGTAAATAGCAATAGAATTCAGCTCCGGAAGATGCTAAAGTAAATGTCGAATGATCCCTTTGACGTTCGGAAATGAATAACAATAATATTCAACTCCCTACGATGATTAAATAAATGTCGGATGTTTGCTTTTACTTTCAAAAGTAAATAGCAATAACATTCGGCTCCGGAAGATGCTAAAATAACTGTCAGATGATTGCTTTTACGTTCGGAAGTGAATAGCAGTAATATTCTGCTTCATACGATGCTAAAATAAATGTCGGATATTTGCTATTATATTTCGAAATTAATAACAGTAACTTTCATCTGCGTTTGATGGTAAAGTAAATGTCTGATGTCTGCCTTGACGTTCAAAAATGAAAAACAGTAACATTCGGCTCCGTACGATGCTGAAATAATTGTCAGATGATTCATTTCACTTTCGGAAGTGGGCAGCAATAACATTCGGCTCCGTACGACAATAAAATAAATGTCGGATGTTTGCTTTTAAATTTGGAATTGAATAACGGTAATATCCTGCTCCTTACGATGCTAAAATAAATAACAGATTGTTGCTTTTACATTTGGAAATGATTAACGGTATCAATCGGCTCAGTTAGATGCTAGAATAAATAGCGGATGCTTGCTTTCACGTTCGGAAATGAATAAGGATAACATTCGGCTCCGTAAGATGCTAAAATGAATGTCAGTTGTTTGCTTTTACTTTTGAAAATGATTAACGGTAACATTCGGCTCCGTAAGGTGTTAAAATACTAGTAAATGTTGAATGATTGTTTTCACAATCAGAAATGAGTAACGGTAACTTTCGGCTCTTTACAATGCCAAAACAAGTGTCGGATGTTTACAAATGTCTGTAAATGCTCCCACTTTATCATTTCAAACGTAAGTTTTGACCACCTACATGTAAATAGGCATCAACTTTTATGATAACTCTATTCATTTATTTTAGACATGGGTACCTGTATCACGTCAGTAATGCTTAATATTTATTTTTCTATGTTTAGTAGGACCGATTTAGTTTTTCTTGTGTTTTTCTTGGTTTTTTTTTTTTGGCCACCAGATTTTACTTTCGGGCCACCAAAAAATAGAAATCAGTGATTTCGGTGGCCGGATCGGGCCACCAAAAATAGAAGTTAGTGTGGCGCCCTGTCTAATAACACGAATGTATGATTACTTTTGGATTGAGATAGTGCTTTGATTTTGATATAGAATTTGAATTAAAGCATTTTACCACAGAATATTGACAACACAATCATTTCAATGTAAATAATAATCATCTTCCTTCTCCTTTATACTTGAGGATGTACACGTACATTTATTATTGAACTTGATCAACTGCATTATCGATATCCAAGAAAAAAACTAGAATTGTGAAATTCTATGTACAAATTCAAAGGAGAGTTGTCCTCTTGTGATATCACATATTCTGGCATAGTTCTGTCCAAAGAGGGCAACATACACACTTTTGCATAATTCTTGTTAACAGGTTATCCAAATTTGCTCAACATTTTACTGTTGGGTTTCTAAAATTGTTTTCTACTCACCTAATCCATGTTGTTGTTTGGGGAAAATTCCCCTTTAAGGTGCTTCCTTCAGAACAAAGCATAAGTGTGTATAACCGAATATACACACTTGTTTTGTGTTTTGCTTCCTAGTATTATGATGATGTATTTTTACACACTTTAGAATAAGATGTGTACATCGTGTAAAATAGTCATGGAAATTTACATTTTCTGCTCTGGAAAGTCATGGAAAGTCAGGGAATTTTGAAAATGTGGAAGCGTATGAACCCTGAAATACGTGCGTTTTCGCTCACGCTGCGGACTGACTGGATATCAATACTTTAATTTTGTTGCTTTTCTGTAATCCATATTTGGGAGGCCATACCTATAGACATTGCTCTTTTTATTCCAAAAATTGCACCATACACTTTGTTTGTAGGCATGCATGGAATAGTTCTACACAATCTGTACTGAGATGGCCTGCTGTATGCTATTGTATGGATGGTTTCTCAATTTCTTAGATATGTCTTCCCAAACTGCACATTACTCTTACATGCGCCTGTAGATCTTTATTTTTGTTTTTTAGCATTTGGTCTAATTCTTGTGTCAAAAGGCCTACTAATAAATGTAGCAATTGTACTCATCAGTGGTGCGCTATTGTACTTCTGCCTTTAATTGCTTTTAAAACCACCAAGACATAGTTTGTTCACCCTTTCAGCTTTTACCACAATATTTGCTTGCAATCTGTTTTATGATTTGTTCTTAGCGCATTAATATATTTGTAATTGGCACATATTATGCAAACAAGATGGAAAAGTACCAATTGATGTGCATGATCTGATGTGTTACATACATGTAATGTTTTTACTGCACAACAGGGTTACTGTGCCTTTTTACAAGTTTTCATTTCTTTCAACATGAGAAATGGAAGACTTAATACCTTATGGTGATAATCTTTTATCAACACTCACCCAGAGTTCACGTTTTTGTGATAGGTTTACGATTCTGATAACCCTATCAGATGTCACTTGAAAAACAAGAGCTTTTTTTCTTCTTCTTTTTTTGACTGTGTACTCTAATCATAGTTGGAAACGCCTACCACTTATGGAATCAAAGTTCAGTGATATGATATATTATTTAGTCACAGGCAACCTAAAGTGTAATAAAGCTAGCTGAGATAATGCACACATGCTGTAAAAGATAAGTAAAAACCTCTTATTAGAGGCTTTGATACCTTTACCCTCATTATCTTCTGAAGGCATAGTGAAATAAACCGTTGAGTGTGTCATTGTCAGTTGAGTTCTCATTACAAATCTCTTAGCATGGGGAGACTGTATATTGCAAAGGTTAGCTTGACTCTGATATATTCAAAAATTTCCATTACAATTGTGTACCAATAAACATACAACCGGGTGTACACTTCAGTGTACATATTTGCTGATGGGCAATTCTTTTCCAGCAGACCTACGCTATTCACACTTTTATGAATGTATCCTGGTTGGCAGCAAATGAAGATCAAATTACATTGTAGTTGGACCAACCATCCCATTAATTATATAGTTTCCCCACGCTACCAAGTCTTTCCAAGCAAGACAAAATAAATACAAAACCCCCAAACAAAACAAGCAAAAAAGAACTAAACTAAAAACACCAGAAGAAGAAAAAATGCATGTATAATGTATACGTACAGTATGTATCAAGAGAGATACATCATATATTCCGAAGACAGGATGCTTCAAGAGGAATACTTTTGTTAAGTATCGAACACACAAACATGTTCCATGAAAGTGACACAATTGTTTTCTTCTCTCATTGCGCGATATTTTGTTTGGAAAAAGATTAAAGTACATTTGCATGACATTGCGTCATATAAACAGCATTTAATATATTTATCTGCAAGATATAGGGGCGTGTATGGGGTTGTACATTATCATAACCATATTTTTGCTACCAACAGACAGCAACTATTTAAAAAGCAACATCATTATATTTGAATATGTACATTTCATGAGCTGGATGTATGAAGCGATTTTCAAATGATTGCACTTGTATAGCAGCTGGGATTTGCATTGCTTTATTTTCATGTTTTTCTTTGGTTTGTTTACATGATTGTTTTTTTTGGGGGGGGAGGGGGCAGGAGATTTGAGAGGAATAGGGGTGTGAAGTACAGTTGAACCTCTCTTATCCGGCCTCCCTTTATCCGGATCTCTCTATTATACGGACGCAATCTCGCCGTGATTTTTTTTAAAAATAATTATGGGAGGAAAGGGGGATTCCCAACTCCTTGAGAACTCCTACACAAACACACATGATACATATTACTTCCAACATGATGAACATACATTACATCAAAATTCCTTCCAAATTGCTTACATTCAGACATTTTAACATCCCCAAACATCCCCAAATCAATCAATGAAAATGTTGCAGTATACACATTACGGTACTACATGTGGTACTACAATGGGCTACATCAGTACATGTGTATGTATACAGTGTATGTACATGTATAAAGCATTGAGTCTCCCGTATCCGGCCAAATCCCTTATCCGGATGAGCCCCGGTCCCGACTTGTCCGGATACGAGAGGTTCAACTGTACAATACTCAGGCAGAAAATTGATGGTCCATGTTGCATGAAAAAAGCAACAGACAGGTGTACTGAATCCATTTGTGCAACAATTTGTGGCCAAATGCCTCTTGCTCTTTACATTGTAGATTGCATTTAATTTCTTGTGTAAAGCTGCATGTGTGTGTGTCTTACTTTTGCATGTTTAGAAGTACATTCACAGTGTACTTTATGGCAGAGGCTGCAAACAAATGAAAAGAAAAATTAGTACTGTATAACTATACCTTGCTACATTACATGTATTACTTTTATTATTTGTTATCAATGAAATGCAATAAGGAAAAGAATCAATTTTGCAAGCCACTTTTATCATTCCTTGTTCTGTTTCGGCTTTCTACTGAATCTTAGACGGGGAAAAAGGAGGGGAAAAAAATTTGATGACATGTCTTCCCATCAGTGCAAACAAAATGAATAATGAAATGTGAACAATAAAATCATTGATGTAACGTATGTGTACATTGTAGGTGTATGAAATAATTGTTCTTACACACTGACACTTGACAGCAGTGGATGGAATTATCAAACACATTGTGTGTCGAGGGATGTAGGGTTGGAATGAAAATCTCCAGCTTGAAGCTACACAGTATTAAAGGGACTGTACAGTACTTGTTGAGGTAGGGATTCATGTTTTGAACATTCCTAAGTGGGATAATGAAAAGCCTCTTATGAAATATGAAAAAGCATGTAATTTTAAGAAGGATTCAACGTTAATTTGATGAAAATTGGTTTTCAAATGGCTGAGATATCCAAAAAAGTGCTAATGATAAAAGGCGACATGCCCCAACTTTATTAGGATCTCTTTGTTTCACCTTGTTTTTGGATATCTCAGCCATTTCAAAACCGATTTTCATCGAATAAACTTTTGATACCCCTTAGAATTGCATGCTCTTTGACATCTCATAGAGTGGTTTCTGAATATCTCGCAAAATGTTAAAAGCTAAATCTACACCTCGACCAGAACTGTACACACCCTTTAATGTTTTGATTTGATTGTTGCATTCATCAGTGTTTTTTTTAATGATTTGTTTGTTTATTAAAATGCAAGTAGAGCATACAGTGTACTTTGCTCTCAAAGACAATAGTTGAGTACATTCACATTTAAGCCCAGGGTACAATGTGTAAGGTTTTACTGCTGAATGTACAAATGTAATGTATGTATGGACATTTATCCTACAGTGTACAACTTGTATCTGACTGTTGGAAGTGTTCTTTTGTTCGAGAGCATATTGCTTTGGCTTTGTTTTGTGCTGCTCACAGTATTTACAATGTACAAGAAGCATGATAATTGATAAAATCTAGCTTGCTCAAAAGTTGATGATAGCAGTCTGCAAAATTATTATCAAACCTGTAGGAATGTATGATTGGTATCATTTACGTACTTTGAATTTAGGCATTGTTTGTGGGCATTTCACACCCTGTTCATCTTCAACTGATATATGTGCATTGTTTTTTGCCTGTTACTGGGTTCAAGAGTACTTGCACACATGTGTGTTCATGCCTCTGCCAGAAGCGGGCCAGGGGCATTTCTATGTTTACAAATGACAGTATTTTTCAACATTGAAAGTGACGACAAGAATTAGTAGAAAACTGTGGGAAATAGAACATTGTGGAAATTCATGATTAAAATGCCACACTCAATATGTACTGACTTGACATGGTCCCTTGAATATGAATTAATGAATCACCTATAAATTGTTTGCTTGTTTCTTGAGAACTTTTCTACATAGATCTTGACCTTTCTTCATACTTCTAAAAATTATGCTGTAGTATAGCATTTTCAGTCTTGATTTCACATTGTTTTCCGGTATGTCAGTCACTTTTCAAAAACTCTGGGAAAACCAGTCTTCAGCAAGTTGTGAGTCGTTTTTCTTATTTTTTTGGAGTTCAGTGGTCAAGGGCAAAGAATTTCATCAAATCTTGAAAGGAGTAACATGTATCCATGAGTTGCAGAAAACATACTGGTATATCAGTAAAGAGTCAAGGGTATGTGATACTTTTCATTTAAAAAATGAATGAATAAATAAATAAATAAATTGGATTTTGTAGAAGGCAGAACAGTTTATCTACATGTGAAGGGTCACCGATTAGACTCTTTAATTTTCCTTTTTCCAGTACTCGGAGAAGGCAAGAATCCCAAAAGTCTGTCAGAACAGTGCTGGGAGTTGTGCAAGTGTTGCTTTGTGTTTAATGTGCATTAAATAAACATGTATAGGGACATGTACGGTATGCATTTCAATCTATTAATCCTCTTCACACTGTCCACTGGGTTAGACTGTCCTCTCATGCATAATGTCCATATAGCTGTTCATTGTGGTTGCAATTGTGATCCTGAATGCAACCGCTCTGCCACCCTTGTGAAGCGTGGTCAGGTAGTACACTCATTCATATTATGGCCAATGGGGGGGGGGGGAGCAAGGTATTCAATGAGATTTCATTGTTATGAGATTTGATTGTAAATTCAGGTCACAGTTCAAACATGTATCACCCCATTTCCGTCACAAATTAGTGAATATGCAGTATTATTACTGCTTTTTCTGACACTTCATACACGTGTATTCAAACATCAGTGGTCAAGCACTATATACACGTGTAATTTTAGCTGTTGTTCATGGGCTGAGAGTAAACATTAGCTTGATGGGGTTGGGTATAAGGTAATAGCCCTTGTGTGCAAGTAATACTCGTATGGATGTGATGTATGATAAACTACCTTGCACATTATTTACAGATGAGTGAGAGTGAACAGTCACCTACATGTATTGAATTAAATTAAAGGAAGGAGTACTGCAAAACAAGAAATTTTAGCATGCATGAAACTTTTGCACATTTTGCTAGGAGCCTACAATGTAGATTCGGGACAGCAAAATGCTTGCAAAAGTGTTTGTCAAAACAATGCATTGAATGCCAGTGGCAATTCCTCAAAGTTTCATGACACACACACACATACACAAAACAGAAATAAGCCGTCGGCTCCAATTCAGTTTTGTGTTGCGAATGTTTCTTGTTTCACAGTTATTAAAGCTTTCAACAATTAATTTTAAAAAATCTCTCACCTTCATTGTCTTTTGCCTTTTGTGAAAAATAACTTCAAAAAATTGTGTTTTCAAAAAATTACATCATCTTAAGAAACTAAATGTTCTCTATCTGAATAGGATACATGATTGTATGGTGCAGTTTTTTGTTATTGTTTTTATTACTCTAACTACTCGTGCACAGTGACATTCGTCATTGCATTGTTGTGGTTTAACCATTTCACACGTGTATGACAGTCATATTACACTAGTACATTGTATGGCAGATCTTTAGTAGGGCAGATCTCTGCAGCACCCTGTGCACTGTATTCTCAATCGCATGCGTAGCTGTCACCAAAATCTATACGTTGAACGTAGCACAAGGACGTACTTCTAGGAATGTACACAGTAGTATCATGCTGATCAATCAATACGAGCCGGGCAGATTGCATTTTGTGTACAGTGCGGGACATGTTCTAGTGAGAGGGGGTTCAGGGTGTCTGCAAGTGAGACTGATATATCACACTTGTAGTTGGATGCATTCCTTTGGAGGTGATTCTCTCACAAATTGTTTGTGCTGCCCTATTCATTTATTGTTTTTGTATTTGTTTGCCTGTAATCAGTGAAAAAAAAATAGTTTTAACGATGGCCAGTACTACTGTATGGCAC
This sequence comes from Diadema antillarum, assembly GCF_040938485.1. Lineage (NCBI taxonomy): Eukaryota > Metazoa > Echinodermata > Echinoidea > Diadematoida > Diadematidae > Diadema > Diadema antillarum. Next base: position 1,250,419 of record NW_027271032.1, on the reverse strand, counting down.
AATAATCAGTACACAATCCCCCCCCCCCAAAAAAAAAAAAGATGAATAAATAAATAGATTAAAAAAATAGGGGAAATTGTGAATGACTTCTCAATCTGTATCGGTTTGCAAATGAACAACTATGCACTCCATGAGTGCAAAAGTGTATGTACATGAATTGTTAACGTATTACCTGTATACATCTTTTCTTCTTCTTTTTTTTTTTGGGGGGGGGGGGGGGGGGGTGAATTTGCCAGCAGCATAAAAATCAGAAAAAAACAACAGGGTTCTACAAGTATTGTATGTGCTGAATACTTCATCTGGATTTTATTTGCACCAATTTTGTGAGCCAAAAAAGTGATGAATTTAGCAACTCAAACAAAATGTCACCCTCTCGTTGCCAGAGTACAAAAAATGAGAGCATTACACATAGTACATATGTATGCAACATGGGCAGGCAGTTGCTCCAAACAGATGACTAGTCTACCATATGCACACCTACATGCTTACATTGTATTCCTGCGATTTAACCACCAACAACTAAATTGTTTTAGAATTCACATTCACAGGACACAATATTCTTTAAAAAGATAATTTTTATCTCTGAAGTTTGTGTAATAATGAGCTTTGTCAATTGATTATGCCTCTCCTCCCTTGTTGCTCCCAATCAGCCAGAAGCTGCATCTTTATTTTTACAGTATGGTTGGCATCATAAAATCGGATTTAATTTCATGCCTTGCAAGGTGCTTATGAATTTTTGCAAAGTTTTTTTTTTCTTCTTCTTCTTCTTCAGCAAAAGTTTAATTGCGATGATGATAGTCATTGACATGCCTGTGACTTGGGCTATACATAGCTCTGTATATATGTTTTTGATGTGTGGGCGTGTATGTATTGTCTGTGGTCTTTTTCCATGCTTACACTGTAGATGAACACTGCAAGATGATATTCTGTGATGGGCATTACACTTAAATACACTTAAAAGTAAGATGCAGGATGACTAATAAATCTTAGTTAGATGTGAAGTGCTAGTATCTACATTTGTACATGTAACAATATGTGCTTTTATACCTCCCAGTTTGTTATATTTGTTTATGTCTATTAATGTATTTAAACCATATCTGGAAATTAGCCTCTCTGTGTACTCAAAATAGGTTGTGCAATTTTGAAAACTTGATCATGATTTAAAAGGTTTGGGAGACTGTCTGTGTGGTTGTTATGACTCATGGATACGCTGCATCTCAGAGATTTCCATTTGTCACTTTAAGCTCCATAAAGCAGCTTGGCAGTGCTTGAGATGCATGGTTGTGCCTAATGGGGGAATAATTGATTTGGGGATATCTTCAGAGGGTAGTGCCTTGACGTCATCCAAGTTGGGTTTATTGTTGCCTGCATTCGTGTTTACCTTAGGTTCATACAGCGAGAGCGTTGGCTTGGAAATAATTCGGCAAGACGTTGCTGAATACATAAAGCGACGAGATGGTGGCTTGCAGAGCAACCCTAAGGACATCATGCTATCGGCTGGAGCAAGTGAAGCAATCAGGGTAGAGCTATAGAATCAATTCTTTTTTAAATTAAACTCTTGTTTATTAACAGGATGGATGAATAGTAATTGAATTATTAAAACAAAAACAAAAACAAACATACATTTATATGTACAATTACAGTAGACTGAAAAAAGTGCATGTAATGATAATCCTATTAAAATATTTTAAATTCAATTCAATTCAATTTATTGATTTCATAAAAGCAATACGATCAATATTTGTACAATAGTCAAATGTCGAGGAAACCACGAAAAAGCCAGTGGCTTGAAGATTGTGATTCCCTACAGGTATGTCACTGTTATTGATTGTATGTCACTGTATTTGACAGCACAGGGTAGGCCTATGCAAAGACTTAAAATGAAAGTAACAATTATTGTGTGTATGACAACTAACAGTACTGTAAAAGTGGTTTCTTTCGCGTACAGAAACTTTCGCGGTTTCCATCGGTGCCGAATTTTTCGCGTGTGTTTAAATTCACGGTCGGTAATGATAGCGTTGTAACAAGCGACGAGTTCAAAACATTTTTGCGTGATGTTAAATTCGCGGTTCAACATCAAAGCGCGAAAAGCGCGAAAATAAAACCACCGCGAAAGAAACCACTTTTACAGTACATAAATTACTACTATATGCAAGTATACTATGTAGATGTACATATTAAAGGCGGAAGTGAAGTACTAAATTCAATAACGTCTTTTTTGTTTGATTAGCATGATTCCATGTAACAAAAGTTTTCTAAGCATCCAGTACTTTTGGACAAAAGAAAAGGTTTTATAACTTGATCTTTGTTAACATTGTTATGCTGTATGCTCAGCAGTCCACTGGTGTCCTTCATTCCATTGTTTCCTATTGTATGGTGATGTAGCATGCAGGGGAATATGCACATATTTTACTGTTTCTATTTTTCCCCACTTTAAACAAGATACCAAGTATGTTAGAACTGTACGCAGGGTATTGGAATAAGTTCTGTTCAATATCTGGCAATAATGTATCCAGGCTGTTAGAAGTAATGAATCCTTGAAATGTGTACCAAGTAAGAGGAGAATTTACCTTCAAATACAGCTGAAATACAATGGTTGTATGTCATGTTTCTTCTATTTACTAATAGCGTTGTGACATTCAATTCATGAAAATGTATTAATGCTGTGTATTGTGATAAGTGTGGTCTGCAGGGACAAAATTGACATGTGGCTACCATACCAGCAAGTTTTCATTGAGTGTAGCACTCTAATCAGCTTTGTACCTTTCTGTATCCTTGGTTCAGATGGTGCTCAAGATGCTTGTCTCTGGAGAAGGCAAGGGTAGGACAGGAGTGATGATCCCCATTCCTCAATACCCCCTCTACTCTGCCACACTGGCAGAGATCGATGCAAGGCAGGTAAGGACAAAAATTTGTCTTCAAGGTACATCCATTCAATGTTTGCAGGGGGAAAAAAAGAAACTAAGTATTTCTTTCTACCATCTGACCTTGATGCTATTTGAAGCATGTTGTGAATTTTGCAGGCAGGTATACAAATATGTGGAACCTTCATTTGAATGTCATATGATTTGTTTTAATGAAGAACAAGATTGATAATGCGGCCATTTTGATTTGTATAATTGGTAAAATTGAGGACTATTGATATTTTTCACATCCTGTTTGTGTATATGGTACATGTATTGTGTGTGTACAGCTGTACATACAATTGTATGTGTGTGGATGTGCACTTTGTATCTTAGAGCGTGTTCATGTCATGCCTACAGTTTTTATCACAAAACGTTATGCAAATGAGTACTCTATGGCGCCTGAATGTAATCTATGACTGAAAAGAATAATTCTGTAAGGGTTAAATCCCCATAGATTAATGTCTCAATCTACTATGGATCTTTTTCACACTTTTCATATGTTTAGTCTGATATGTACAAGTCTCACATTAATATTCAGTGTGAGGTTCAGCCAGTACCTTGTCTCATCTAAATTCGATTGCCCTTCATGGTACGCGGTGTACAGTGTTATTCAGTTCTGTTTGTTTGGCATACTATCAAGTGAGGGTCGCACTCAATTAGCAAAGGTCTCATTGATGGCCAACTCGAGCTTGGTTGCGTACGTGAGAATGCAAGCTGCTATTAAAGAGTAAACATGGCATGTCCTTACATTAAAGCATGTACAGGTACAATTTGTACATGTATATAATATACAAGTTCAAGTGTGTGTTGCCTTGTATCCGCAAAAAACCTAATTTTAGTTGTATTTCTATGTCCTAAACTCTCATGTATATACACTGTATTCTTGATTCCAGTAGTAGGCTATTTCTGTATATCAGCACATTTGATGGGATGATTTTAATTCTTTCCTCAAAATCTACTAAAGTCTAATATTTTATTTTGAAAATGGACTGTAAATCATACTGCATATGACTTTTCACGACATGACTGACTGCATTATGCAGAGCACACTATTCAAGTACAATGTCAACTTTGATATTTGTGGCACATGGGACTACTCTAGTCTATGAAAGAAAAAAAAAAGAGGGCTGTCGTTTCTGCTCCAGCTAATTGTAAATGTGTGGTGTGCATACTAATATATTACTGATGGAGTTATCTTGAAATTATGATTTGAGATTTTTAGCAGTGATGTTTTGTTTTCGATCTGTCTAAATCTTTAATATAAACTGTTGCAAAGTCGCTTTAGCTGTTGGGATACTTTGTTGTTAAGTGGATTTTTCATTTCATATTTTTACATTCAAGTTCAGTTTTGTTCACTTTTTAAAAAGTCTACATGAGTATTCTTGATAGTTTGTTTGTATGATTTGTGCTTCTGAAATAGATTTTTTCCATAAAGTGGGTCAGTCATTCTTGATCTTGATCATTCATGATCATCTTTGGCTTGAACATTTCTACATGGTTATAGAAATATAATGTTGAATAATATGTTGTGAAATTCATATTCAAATCTTAGAATGTCATTTGCATGTTGCGATGATCAAAATGAATTTCCACTCTCAAACTTCAAGCGAGTAAGAATTACTGAAAATAGCCAGAATGCAAGTCTAATGCACCATGAACGGTGATTTTAGGTCTCTGATGAGCATGAACAGCATCATAGAACACATAATCACCTTTGTGAAAAGAAAAAGACGAACTACAGTAGTAGTAGTTAGTCATTTCATTACAATTACCTGCATGTAGTTTACACTGTTTGCTGAAAACTGACGAGGCTATGAAATTCTAAGTTTTATGACTAATTGATACAGCAGAATAGCATGTGAGTATTAACCACCTGCAACTGTGCCTCCGCAATCCTAGTCATGTACCTTGGTGTTGAATGTGATATCTGCACCACGTCTGGTTGATGAGAGATGCCACGCACCCACACTCTCTTGGGATAATGAGGTTTAGGCAAGTCATGAGGTAGAGGCGATGAGGCAGCATTACAAGACAAGTGTGTTCTTCATTCTAGAAAATGACTAGTCAGTGACTAATGAGTAAAAGACCTTTGACAGTTCAGACACTTTCATGTCTTGCAGATCATACAGCCAAAAAGTGTTGGGATCGGAAACAGCAGTCATACAGTTTCATATTACTCAAACCTTGTTTGAATATGAAATTTATTTTAAACGTTTATTGGATGTTTAAGTGGTACAGTCAAACTTGTCTATAGTGGTCACCCAAGGGAGGTAAAGAAAGTGGCCACTTCAGACAGGTGGGCACTAGCATGGCTTTCCTCTTGGAGGGGGTTTTAAAGTGGCCATATGGCAGGTGGCCTCTATAGACAGGTGGTCTCTGAGGCATGTTTGACAGTATAAAGGGTTCGTAGCCTGTTCCTGTAATTGACACTTGAGAATGTATACAAATGTGTATGCATGGTACAATGTGTGGAAATGGCCTGCTAATGCATCATATACTGTATACGCCATATATTTCGCGAGTCTAAATTTTGGGAATCGGGAATACCCTACAATTTCGCAAGTGGTTAAATTCGCAATCGTGGAGTCCTGTACTGAACAGAGAAATGTACTATGTACGTCAAGTTCACATCGGGATCAGAGTCAATATTTTCGTGTGTCTTTAATTTTGCAAATAGCACCTGACTCGCGAAATTCGCGAGAATAAAAGCCTCGCAAAATATTCAGCGTATATAGTACTTTATGTGGTAAATAGAATAGAGTTTTTGGTTTAGTTTTTAGCTGATCAGGAGAACTTGCTCCAGGAATATGAAAAACATGACAAATTGAAGACATGACAACACAAACAAAACTATACCCAAAGTACACATGAGCAGTCAATTTCATCATTTTTATCATATGGCTAATTATAGTTAAATACATATATGATATTTGATTTTTTTTTTTCCCAGGTCAATTACTACCTTGATGAAGAGAATGGATGGAGCTTAGACATCACTGAGCTGCAAAGGTCAATTGACGAAGCGAGAAAACACTGCACACCCAGAGCCATAGTTGTGATCAACCCAGGCAATCCAACAGGTACCACGTCACTTTGATTACCTGTAGATTGAATGTTTCTAATCCCATGAGAATCCCAGAGCAGGAGTTAAGGTGTCTGGTTTCCTTTGAGTTACTGTAAAACGAGGAATTTTTGCGTGCATTTTAATTTCGCGAGAGCCAAGATTCGTGAAATTAGAATGCACGCAAAAGTTCTTGTCTACACTGTATGCATTGAATGTTAGAGGCAACTTGCAAAAATTTCATGCCACGAAAAAGGCCGTCGGCTCCCATCCGCGAAAATTTCATGCTGCGAAGATATCATGTTTTACAGTATCTTAGAATGTCCATTACAAGAGTAGGGGGTATTCTGTCACAAATGAATTCAGATACCTTTTGTTTTCTTTTCACATCAATGAAGATTGAGATAAGATCTCTTGGATATGATTGTTGCTATGCTTTAAAAAAACAACAATAGAAAATATAGGTTGTCTTCATAATCATACTTTCTAGTGTTCTAAATGCTATTGTAAAAGGAAAGTCATGTGAATTTGAATAAGTGGCTTTTTGGTAATGTCGTCTGATTGTATTTCCTTTTCACGTACAGTCTGCACACTCTGCATTGTTTGGTGCAAGCTATGCAGAGTTATAGTGACAGCTCCCTTTGATGGTGATGCTATGTTAGATCACACTTACAGGGAGAATTTGTGGGCACACGTTCAAGGATGCAGTATGCATACGTGCAGACATGCATGTTAACATATGGCAGCACAGACAGTATCAGTCACTTGTCATCAAACTCTGCATTTGTTTGCATTGGAAGTTTAGGCCTCTGTGTAGCAGAGATGTGACCCGGCCAAACACCCCTGTGTTGTTTGTGACTAAGCTGAAATATAATCCGACTGTAAGCTTGCATCATCTGTGTGTTGTCTCATACTCTCAAGGAGTTCATTCACTCGTACTCAAATTTCAGAGAGAGAGATCTTGATTAAAGAAGCCCCTAGTGTGCATATCCTCAATGCAGATGGCAAGGTCTCATTTCATCTGTTCATCAAAACTATACATATTCTCATTTCTCCTTGAAAATTAAGAAGTTGAGTTCTTCTTTAGATATGATTATTATATGTGATTTATCAAAAAGCATCAGCTCTAACCACAAAAGTTTAACTTCTATAAATCTGTGTTTGTATCATGATATACATGTACAAATATCAAATGCTGTCAAAGTACTTATGAATATTTTCATATCAGAGTATTTCTTTGCAATGCTACCATATCATTTTGACCAGAAACAAACAGACAAACAAACAAACAAGTATGTTGCAACCTGTGGGCAGTTTATATCAACTGCACATTTTAGATGAGAGGGGCAGGAACTACTTGGTTAAATAAATTGTTTGAAGTATCATCTTGCGTCACCAGTTCAGTGTCATTAACAATTTAGTAATACAATTCATGAACATTTCATAATTTAGATTAGTGTAAGACAGCTAAATTGACATTAGAGTCTCCTTTGGTCAACTTTTTGTTTTATCTTTTATTTTTAGTTTGTATTGGTCTTTGGGTTGTTACCCATTCTTGTTGATCTGTCCTTGATATCTCTCATCACCTTCTTTCCTTTCCTGTTCAGATGTGTTCATCCATTGCACCCCACATCTAATTCTTTTGTTTGACATTTCGTGATATGTGTTTGCCCCAGCTTGTTGCCATCTTCGTTCTGCAGTTTTGGTGAATTAGGTTCTTACTCTAGTTAGATGTGAAAACCTCCACCTGTCCTGTGTATTCATGTTTATTTACAGGGATCCTTAAAGAAAAGGTTTTAACAAAAGGAGAAAAACGGGCATGTGTCTGAATCTTGTTTAATGCACCTGTTGAAAACAGCACAATTTAATATTGATAGAATCCTCTCTATCCTCTTAATCTCAATGTTCTCTTCCCATCATAGGACAAGTGCTGAGCCGACAAAATATTGAAGACATCATCAAGTTTGCATACAGGGAAAAGCTGTTCATCTTAGCTGACGAGGTAAGAAATCATTATAATGTGTCTTACACATTGCACAACAGTTGTAAATACTTAATAAATTTTATGACAGAAAGAATATTGATTTTTTTTTTTTTTTTTTTTACGAAAGAAAGAGAGGGGGCAAGAGATTCAGTCTACTGCTGCTCAGAGCACACTGTGCCTAATTTCATCAGTAAAATTTGTGAACATTTATTGATTGATTGATTGACTTAGTATTCTCTACCTCGAGTAACCCCATTAGTTGTTTGTATAGCGTACACTTTTTCTTTGGGGCCCTCCAACCCATTTACAAAGTAACAATTCATGCCAAAATTAATTAAAAAGAACTACATGTACCAGTAAGTAAGAAATCAAGGACATTTAGTTGTACCCAGCAATATACAAACTATGGCAATATTGTGTTGAAATATTGCAAAGTAAGTTATGAAAAAAAAGAAAGATTGTTATTAAAAGGAAAAAAGAGTGAAACCCTAACACAATTAAGGGATACCAAGTTAACCCATTTTTAGAGATATGCATGCTCTATTATTAAATATTAATGTTTGAAGGGAGGAGGTGCAGGGAGGTCATTCCAAAGACAGGCTGCATAGTGTGAGAAAAATATTTTCTTGCTTGAGTGTAAGCTGGTGGGATTATAGACCATTGTTAGTTGCCTTTCATGTACCATATGAGTGTATATTACCTAGTATGATGAGTTTTTGCATGTGTGCAGGTACGCTGCCATGAAGTGTCTTAATAACTGATTTACAAGTGCTCAAACGTCACCTCTCTTCTAGTCAAAGTGTGGTAGAATGAGTGAATTTACCAGAGTTTTGGTATCGCTGTGGATTAAGGTGTCCTAAGATGTTGTAGTAATGCCAGTTGTGTGGCATTTTTTTTTCATCCATCCTACCACGTATTAGTACAAATACATGTATTTGTATTCAGTCACTCTGTTGAGTTCATTAATTGTCCATTTCAAGTTACTGATCGGTGCCTAGCAATCTTCTTAGTGTTCCAACTAGCATGAATTGAATTTTCTTGACATTCAGCATCAAATGAGGGTATCCTAACCACCTGTTTTCATCATTTAATTCAGTATTCAAAACTGATTCAATCTCACATGCACTGTGTCCACTGTAAAACAGGGCCATGTCATCTGCATGTAACATTACTTTACACTTGTTTACTGCTTTGGGCAGGTCTTGAACACAACTGAGAATGAAAGTGGCCCAAGTATTAAACCTTGGGGAACACGCGAGCATACATTGCAGGGAATAATTTTCCAACTCAAATTTGATTAGCAATTTCAGCTGATGAACAATATTTGAAATGTTATCCTGTACACTTTTATCCATGAAAACTGCTACGCAAAAGTTAGTTTGTGTAGCAGTGTTGTGAAAATGCATAGCAAATTGGGATGCGATACCAGGAAAATTATTTTTTTGACCGCGCCGCTCGCTGACTTTTTACTTTCAAGTCTCGCGCAACTTTTGAGACCAAATTTGTCGCGCCCGGGCATACCGTTCGGAAGCCACGCCCCTTCAAAAAATTTTCGTCAACCCCAAAATTGCTCAAAAACGTGATTTTGTGTACAAAGTCAATACAAATTGTCTTTTTTCAATCAATTCTTATAAAGATTCATATTTTTAATTTTAATGGCTGAAATCAATTTATTTTAGCATAATTATGCTTCAAAAAATATGCATGACAAATTCTGCTGAAAAAAAACAACAAAAACAAAAGTTCGAAAAAACGAGGAAATACATAAAAAAATTGATAAAACAATAAAAAACATAAGAAATTGATTTTGATACTGATTTTTTTTAATGCACAAATGTTAGGAATCAGCATTCCATAAGCTTTTATAAGCCAATTACAGATGAAAATGAGGTTTTTTGCATATATTTGCATAATTAATTGATTTAAAATAGAAAATGCAAATTTTTGGAAAATTTAACTTAACATTCTTGTAGATTACATTCGGCTTTATGTTCATAGAAAATTTTGCAGCGATCGCGCAATCAACGGCCAAGATCTGAAGGGTGGGCCATTATGCCCAACCCTTCCCCCCCCCCCCCCCCCCCCCCCCCCCCCCCCCCCCCCCCCCCCCCCCCCCCCCCCCCGGAATTCAAGCTCGCTAGATAGCCCAGGTAAGTTAGGGTTAACTGCATTCTGTGCAAATTTGTTTGAGTAGGAGCTCATGGTTTACAGAGTTCAAAAGCCTGCTGTAGGTTCAAATATACCACTCCTGTTTAATAGCCTACCGTGGTGCATATACATGTACTCTTACAAAAAAAACACTGAAGTATGTAAGCACTGTGTCGGTCAAGTGATTTCTTTCTCTGAATCCAGATTGTTCTTTAAAAAGAAGGTTGCTAGTAAAAAAAAGTTGCAGCTGATTGTGGATTACTCTTTCGAGAATCTACATGACTGTGGATATTGCAGAGATAGAGCTGTAATCGTTAACAGCTCATGTTTGTCTTTGCCCTTTAAATGAATTTGGGTAACTTTTGCCTCCTTCCACTCTTTGGAATTACAATTTACAAGAGAGAGATTAAAGAATCTGATCAAATGACTGATGCTGTGACTTTCAACACTCTTGAATTTATTCCATCAATTCCAGAAGCCTTCTTAATATCAATCTTTTCCACGAGTTCCAAGACATAAGTCATTTGTATATCATCAAAGCTGAAGATGTCCCTTTGATATGGGTGACCACACCAATATCTCCTCCCCTCTGAATATTTTAACCAGGCATTGATTTGACACCAAAAGAAGCAAATATTTGGTTCACTTCATTTGCCGTTTGAGTAAAATCTTGAACATAAACTCCTTTAATCCGGAACTTTCAGCAGATGAATTACTTGTATTCCTGTAAAGGCCCTTGAAGTCTTCCAAAATTGTAAAGGGTTAAATACAGTACTCCTCTTTGCAATGTTCAGCGCATCACATTTTTTCTTCAATGTATACCTAAAGTTATGATTTTCTACAGGAATGATAGCATTTCATGTCTGCAGACAGGCCACTACATTCAGCTTTATGTGACAATGATGCATCTTCATTGTTAACCCGACATATATCCTTCCCTTTCATTCTTATTGTGACAACAAGAGCATGCATGTTCGAAAGTATGTCCAAGAATGTCTGTTTCAATGAATTCCGTTGACTGCTTGTCATGCTGTGATTCACAACAACTATGTTCATGTTCATGTAAACAAAGTTTAACCTTTTTCAGCTGCATTTTAGGCTGATAAAGCTTCCATACAACCATCTACAATGTACACCACAGTATGATCACGTGTAGCCTCAGAAATAAAATTTTGCTCACAGATGTTGTTTGATGTGTTTGTTAGTACAATATATTGTAACTCGTGCTCTAACTAGTCTCTGTCACTCTTGTTGGTTATTGTACAACCTGATCAGTCACCATGTCATCTAAGAGTTTCCAATAAGATTTAAAAAAAAAAATCCAAATGGTACCGGTATATCAATTAGCTTCTCTGTCAAAAATCATATGCTCCTAACATGCTGTGCACTTTCCAATGAGCAAGTTTTAACCGCTTTGTTCTGAACATCGATAGCTGTAAGGTTTCAAGTGTCACTGATTGTCTCATCCTGTGGTTTGAAGTCTCCCTTTGTGTCTGCAGTTTTGTGAAAATGGGTAATCCTCCCTTCTCTGATTGCCTTGTCCTTCAGCAAGCAATCTTATGCCATACTGTCAGTCCCACTGAAAAATAGGTAATCAAAAAAAAAAAAAAAAAGTGTGTGTGTCTTGTTAGATTTCTCATTGTACAAAATTCTTATCTCTTTATGCCTGATATTTACGTGCATAACTGTTGTAATTGTTTGTTTGTTTTTATTTCCATAGGTGTACCAAGACAATGTGTATGCAGCTGGCAGCAAATTCTACTCCTTCAAAAGAGTCCTTCATGATCTTGGGCCTGATTTTGCTGGCCAAGAGCTGGCATCCTTCATGTCCACCTCCAAAGGCTACATGGGAGAGTGAGTGTCAGACATTTTTTTAATCCTCCCAACCCCCCTCCCCCCCCCCCCCCCCCCCCCAAAAAAAAAAGAGAAAAAAAAAATCTTTGGATTTTCTTCATTGATTTTGTGCCTTACATCCTTCACATAGTTCTTGTGTGTTTAGAGCTGCTCCATGACTCACTTGATAACTGACCCTTCTGTCATGTACATATCCAGAATGAAATACTGGTACTTGTCAGTGGTTGCAGTATATACCATTCATAAGTTAGATAAAATTCAGTGTTTTCTATGTCTTTGTGTACACTTGGACATTTTACATTAAAAAGATTGATTACAAAATTTTGCAAATACTAGGTGTTACAAAATAAAGATTCCCACTTTTGATCCTAAATGGTTTGAAAAGTATTCATCAGATAACACTGTCATTGATATGAGTAATCGCTGAATAGTGTACAATTTGGTTGGAGGTGATTTGAATATGAGAGCATGAATCAGTTTTGTTAAAATCCATGATTAATTCTGAAGTCAATTTCCAGATTTTGGTTGAATTTGAACCCTCTGTACAAAATTTAACTTTACACAAGAACCAATGATGTGTATATGTGAGTGTGTGCTTACAATGACCCTGCACAATAGACATGGATACCACGAGTAGAAGGGAATATCCAAAGGGTTATGATGTCCACAGCTGTCACGCGGTGCGCTTAGTCTTTATCTAGAACAATGTACCGTTATCATATCTAAAGTTCCTAATAAAAGGGATTATCTATACTGTTTTTATACCACCCTCTAAACAAATACATCAGTGTTAAACAAAAATCACTCTGTTCATTTACAACATTATTAATTATAATGTATTGTAGTGTACCGGTACATTGTTTTTGCATAATCTTTCATTGTTGGATGGAATAAAGCGACATTGGAGTGGTAATAGTGTTTTCAACGTAGCGTTTTCACCGGAAAATGATAAATAATTGAAAAAGACGCTAAAATTCACGAGAAATTGCTTTTTTTGTTGTTGTTGTTTTTAGATAAAGGGATATACACTGTATCATAAGCTTTGGATATTCCCTTCGCCGTCTTGAATATTAGACTAAGCGCTGTAGACATCATAACCCTTGGATATTCCCTTCGCTGCCTTGAATAAAGACTAACCACCTTTTCAGAGCTCTGCTGACTAGGCTTCTGGACTCTTGCTCCAAGGCACATGAATGCTTTATTAATAATTCATAATGGATTGCCCTGGGCACTGCTAGTCTGAATTCATGGTAAAGGGAAAAATACATGCACATGAAAAATCATAACCACATGTTTTCATGCGCTTGCATACACTACCACTACATTTCAGGATGAATAAAGACTAGCTGTGATAGTGGAATTTCTCATGAATATGTAATAGAGCATTCCAATCCTGGCCATTGTTCAGGACCATTGTCAGGGTGTTAACCACACACTCCCATACACACCAATTGACCCCTGTGCAAAATTAAAATTTTGTACAGAGGGTTGAAAACTGAGCAAAATCTGAAACCTAACTTTAAAAATAAGTCTTGAATTTAATGAAACTGATTTATGCTATCATTTTCAAATTACCTCCAACAAAATTTTACACTCTTCAGCTATTGCTCATATCAATGTCAATGTTATCTGATATATAGTTTTTGAACTATAGAGGATCAAAAGTGGGAAATGTTTTCTGTAACACCTAGTGCATTTTCCCATAAAAAAATAAACAAACAAACAAACAAACAAAAAACATGTCAAATAAGGTATAGTCAGTGATGTGTGAGGGGAGCTGTAATGTTGGGGATTTGCTTGGAATCTCTATTAGGATGAAAAGGATTACTGGTACACTGAGTGTATTATGAAATGATATACAAATGATTACAGGAAATGAGAAATTTATTTCACCCACGTCAGTATCTCTTTCGAAACTTAATTTGTGTTTTGTGGCAGTAGAATATGGGTGGGGGTGTACATAAACATGTAAAATTTGTGAAGTTCCCAATAATGCATGTAACCTTGGACATGCACATGCTGTGATAAGCTTATCTGTATTACAGCCCTTTGTACTTTCATACTCCCCTGCTCCAGTAACTGAACTTCCACCTCCATTTATTGACTTGGTGTATCTCTTCTTTTGTTTGCTGCTGTTCACCCTCATTTCTCTCTAGTAGGCACTTTATAATAATTCTCTCTTCCCTTCCTTAGCCTTGGATCTGTTGTTATACCCCCGCCAAACGAAGTTTGAAGGGGGTATATAGGAATCAGCGGACGGTCGGTCGGGCGGTCGAGCGGTCGGTCGGTCCGTTGCAAATCTTGCGTCGCGAACTACTTCCTCAGTTTTCAACCGATTCCCATAAAACTTGGCACAGATGTGTGCCTTGGGTTGTAGATGTGCAAGACGTATTTTTTGACAGTACCCAAAAGTACGTTGCCATGGTAACGGCATATTATGGGCAAAAATGGGTACAAATCTTGCGTCGCGAACTCCTCCCACAGTTTTTGATCAATTTTTATGAAATTAGGTACAGATGTTCATCTGAATATGTTAATGTGCAAGACACATATTTCCGCAGTGGCAAAAAGTGCGTTGCCATGGTAACGGCATGTTATTGGTAAAATATAGGGCAAAATGCTTCATGGCAAAACTGCTTCATCAGTGTTCTTCCAATTCTCATGGAATTCATATTGAATGTTTGTCTTAGGATATAGGTCAGCATGACACATTTCTTGACAGTGACAAAAAGTATGTTGCCATGGTAACAGCTCACATATTATGAGCTAAAATGATGGAAAATGTTGTGTTGCAAACTACTTCCTCAGTTTTTGCCCAATTTCCATGAAACTTGGTACAGATGTGTGCCTTTGGTTGTAGATGTGCAAGACGCATTTTTCGACAGTACCCGAAAGTACGTTGCCATGGTAACGGCATATTAATGGCAGAAGATCAAGGAAAGATCTTGCGGATTTAACTACTTCCTCAGTTTTTTGACCAAAGCTTATGAAATGTTGTTTTGACCAAAGCTTATGAAATGTTGTTTGGCGGGGGTATAACCAGTCGCTGTAGCGACATTTCTAGTTGTCTTTTGTCATACCATTTTATTTCATTTCTGACACATCAACCATGAGACCAGACTTGATTTTCCAGGAGTCCTCCATAAAAAAAAAAACAGAGATAATCTGAGTGGAACCGTTCATTTTTTCTTCTATGTTCCTTGTGCTTGTTCAGAATTATGATACTGGTAAAACTGAGACTCTCAAATATTCAGAAGGCTGTGCAGCTTTATTCAAAAAGTATGCTTAGGTTCATGTTAGGGGCCTGTGGTATAGCTAGTGAGGGCTGAATGATTTCTTTTTTATTATTTTTCTCCTGTAGTACATGTAGATTTTACTGTGTGTAGAAACCTATTAAAAGGTAGAAAAAGATGCTTTGTGATTATTTGTGGGCACATGAAGAGGTAGTTACATTTACAGTACAATTCCACATCATGATAAGGTAAAGTTTCATAAATAGACAAATAGAGTGAAAGGTGTTTAGAAATAAAAAGATAGATTTAAAACAAGAAAGTTTTAGAAGTTCAGATGTTCATATTTTTTATACTGAAGATATGCAAATTGGAAAACATGGGGATCTATGTAATTCTTCAACTTTTTGTTTAAATCCCATTTTCTTTGCTCAATTTTTCACTCATAAACTTTTTTTTTTAGATGTAAGGTCATATTTTCATGAAGCTCTTGCTATTCTGTTTGAATAAACTCTGTTCATGAAGCCAACTTGACCATGATGTGGATTTGTACTTTAAGTCTAACTGCCTCTTCACAACTGTGACTGCACTTTAATTGAATAACATACCATCAAGGGGCAACATAAGGTTGCATTGTAGATGAATCTATTATCTTGAAGCGCAGGCAAGCTTGATGCCCCCAGGGGATCTTGTTATGAATATCTGTGAGAGTACTCACATGCAACAAACGTACAGTAGCGCATGACTGGAACCTCTGCCTGCGTGACGTCAAATCCTATGACTACTTTGTCACATGTTCTCTGTGTGAGACAATACAGAGCCCACCAGATCTTTTATGTTTTTCAATGCTCTACTGCCCAAGTCTAGATGTAAATCTGGGTTCTTTGTTAATACTCAGTCTACAGCACCTTGGCAAACCACATTTCCGACAAGCATTAACCCATTGAGGAGGGACTGATTTTGCTATAACAAGCATTTCCCATAGACACCTGCCCGAGTATTCTCAGGACTTGTCTTCAATGGGTTAAAATTGTGGATAGGCATGTATTCTAAATTCATGGCAATGCTGCCTATACTAATGCACATGTAGATCATGTTCTGTTGCTTCTTATGCTATATATTACTGGTAAATAATCTAGCATGTTCAGACTTCTCCAGTTACAGTTACAGTTTACTAGTTATGAAAATGGCAAGCTACTTTAAACATCTGGAACAGTGCAACTTCTTAAACAAAAAATGTATGTACAACATCAACAAACAAATATATTTTACAATAACTATAAGGGTCCATGTGTTATCATTATTGATGTGATTCAATAATAATGATTATCATCAACGTTTTAATCATCATTAGTGGTATTGTCATGTCATAACCGTCATTTGATTTACAGAGAATATTTTTCCCACAATGAAGCCAGATCTTTTAGAGGTGTACATGTTGCAAGTTCCTGGAAATTCCCTTTACAGAATTTGATTACTGCACAAGCCAAAATTTTGCTTGCAGATTCTACCTTTTCACGATTTGCTACTTGTTAGACATTTTTGCTTGTTGTTAATTTGAGATATCAAGGGTCTAGAACTCATAACTTCACTTTTTATGAAATAAGTAAGAATGAGTAACAAGCAAGGATACGAGCAGTGAATGTTTTCACTTTGATTCCCTGGACATTAACAAGTGGTGTGTTCTGTGTTCAAAGTAGTGATCATTTGAAGTACTCTACTAGCATGTTGTTAAGCCTCAGATATTGTTATGTCATTGCCCACGCAGTGTGCTAACGTACAGTAGTTTAGTTACACTCAATTTTGCGTTGGCATGGCTTGATTTTTGGATTTGTTATGATGTTTTCATGCATTGTTGTGTTTGTGCATTTTTATAATTGTTGCATTTATATTTTCTTGTTTCAAAAGTAATTTTACAAAGTTTGTGAAAATGAAAGTATCACAAAAATTAAGTTTTGTAAAGTAGTTTAATGGAAGACCTCCATCTTTCTATTAGGCATTTCCTGTCCCAAAGCGTATGCGATGTGTGTGATTGTTGTTCAAAAGTGTCAAAATGACATGTCAGCATCGACCTTTCTTAACATATTTTCACGTCTGTCTGCAGGTGTGGGCTGAGAGGAGGATACTGTGAATTGCTCAACATTGACCCTGAGGCTCAGGCTCAAATGTTCAAGGCTTGCTCAGCAAAGCTCTGTCCTACTGTCAGTGGCCAAGTAAGAGTTTTTACTGATGAATATCTTTGTAGTCCTGCAGTCCGCTGCTGCTAAACAGCCAAAGTTATATCATACATGCGTAAATAAAATGATATGATATGAGTATGTATCATATGTATTGTATCCATGCTTAGTGATTAGTTGTATAAAGGTTTTTGAATATATATATATTTCTTTCTTGTTTTCTTCTTTAACATGCAGTATGTCGTATGACTGTTTTCTGATGAATGATAAGTGTAGGTCAAACAGATGCGACATTCAGGATCAGGAATCATGATAGCTTTGGATAAAGTTTGAACATCACCACTATTTAGAGCTTTCATTTCTGTGACCCTTCACCTCCCAAGTCTGATACATTCTCTAAACATTGTGTTCTGGCTTTGCCATCTCTGAATTTTCCAGACTCCAAGCTTTCCAATAATACTATGAGTTGTCCCACTTTATTTCCAAAAAATTGCTGCTGAGATGGTGTAGAACCTAGTTTCCAAGAATCAGATTTGTGAAAAAAAGGCTTTGAATTTCAGATGAAGTCGAGTGCACAAGTACAGATAATTAGTGCATCAAATTTAAGTGCACACCTCACACACACACACAAAAAAAGCACTTCAGATTTTTAATTTTTGATTGTACACTTTTAATTTGGACAGGAAATGGGTGAAAATTCAGATTTAGTAATTTTTTTCAGTAAATAAAGTATACATTTATTTGCAGTTTCTCAGCATTAGTGTTTTCTGGTTCATGAAGGGAAAGTGACAGGTCACATACTGTCATTCTATGATAGGTCAGACTCTTTGAGCAGTAGAATGTGCAACATTGTGCATGAACTGTGACTATAATGGTAAGCCAATGCTGCACACTGGCACTGGTCCAACGGTCCCTGACCAGTAAAAATTACTGTCGGACCAGTAACTTTTTTAGGAATGGACCAGTAAAACATGGAAAAACTGGGTACCTACCGGTCCGACAGACAGATCGGACCAGTAAAAAAAAAAAAAAATGGGTCAGTGTGCAGCCATTAGTAAGCACGTGTACAATCTAACAGTTATTCATCTTTCATACAAGAAGGAAAACAAAAATTGAGACTTAATGTAGGAATTGTTGACTCTGGGATTCCTTCAGTGCAAGTGGTCTGCTTTCATGAGGTTGCATAAGAGCACTTTGTTAAATTTCACTCCCCTCACTCTCATTTCTCATCACTCTTCACTCTTCTAATCCTCATTATGGCCAGGCTGTCATGGACGTAGTCGTAAACCCGCCACAAGATGGAGAAGCATCATATGAGCAGTTCTTGAAGGTCAGTTTACAGGTCTAACTATTCATGTACTGTTGCTGTAGGAATAGAGCACAATATTGTGTTTGTATTTCAATGTAGTTCCATCTCTTGCTGAGAATTGTCCATATCCATTTTTTTTTTTCATCCAAGATCACCACAAAAAAAAAAAATGATTTCCCTTTATTATTAAAGACAGAAATGTTAAGACTTACAAGCATGCATAATTGTCTTTTGTAGTTATAGGAGAAAATAGTAGTTTATACAAGTCATGGGAATCTTTTGAACACTTCATCCACGAATGGACTGATAAAAGCCTTGTTTTATCATTGCCTTTGGGGATTGGACAGTCACTTGTCAGCATACATTCCTGCTAGACATTTTCAATGTTATTTTTACATTTAAAATGAAGAGGGATTTGGTATGCTTTTCAGAACACTCTACATATAGTATGCTTCCTTCATTTTTACGTAAATGCAATCTAAAAGAAATATGTAAATATCTACATAGAACTCCCCTGTTATTGAGCTGGTTATAGCATATATGAGAGGAGGATGAATGATATTTGAAACACCACCAGTTCAAGCCATTCTTATCATCATGTGTTATGTGGCATGCATGTATCGTCGCTGGGGCGACAAGACCTCGTAAGATCTACAAAATGTCAAATGTTCAGGAGAGCCAAAAAACATGGCAGTCAAAGCACTATATCAAATGGGAGAGCCCTATCTTTGGCATGCCATGGTGGCTTCTTTTTTGGGGTAAGATAGTTAGGATTTGGACAGGACATCACTTAACTGCTTATCTGACCATTAATGCAAAAAAGTCATTTTCACCAAAATTTGAGATACAAGGTCTTGTCACCCAGTGGCGTATCTGGGGGGGGGGGGGGGGGGGGGGGCAAGGGGTCACGTGCCCTGGGCGACACTCCTTGGGGGCGCCGAAAACGAAAAAACGGGGAAAAAAAGAAGGAAAAAAAAAAAGAAGAAGAAGAAAAAAAAAAAAAACTCGCCCGGACTGGGGATGGTAGGACGGTAGGTAGCATAGCATGAGTACCATGTACAATGTATGTCTGAGAAGTGCGTATTTAAGTTGTCTCCTTTGAGCATAGCTTATGGAACATCATATGTCTGAGTAACGTATGTGTGAACAGTGAAACCACTGAAAAGGTAGCATAGCATGAGTACCATGTATGTCTTAGAAGTGCCTGTTTAAGTTGTCTCCTTTGAGCATAGCTTATGGAACATCATACGTCTGAGAAACGTATGTGTAAACAGCGAAACCACTGAAAAACGTCTGAAGTGTATGTCCATCAACACCCCAGTCTGTGTCCGACAAACTGCCAAGCTCCACCATCCGCCTTCTCACAACAGTCATACTTCCTGGATGGTCCACATCACTCATTTTGAAATCATATTTAGACTGCTATTATTACCTCCGCCAAGGGAGGAGGTTATGTTTTCGTTACCGTTGGTTTGTTAGTTTGTCCGTGTGCAAAATAACTCAAAAAGTAGTTAACGGATTGGGATGAAACTTGCAGGAAAGGTTGAGAATGACAAAAGTACCAAAGGATTAACTTTTGGTAGTGATCCGAGAATTTCGGGGGAATTTATGAAGGATTTTTGACATTTTGGCAGGTAGGGTCAATGAACTTGGGAGTTCAGGATGCGCGTATTTGAGGTTTGCCTGCGCGCATTTGAGGTTTGCCTGCGCGCACTAAAGTGCGTGCTCTAGTTTCTGCTGGGGTGAGGCGCGCCGTGCAGCTGAGTGTTTATGACGTAACAAAGGCTTCTATATAGGGAAATCTGGCAACTTTCATTACACAATGCAGTACGTATGGGTGGAAATCACTGATATCTCTACGGAAGAACAAGATCAGTGGTGAAAATGATTTGCATGCTTGGCGGAGGTCTGCGCTCTCAGAGTGCTTTTCTAGTTGTGGCATACTATTCTCTTGGAGTGTCATGCTTCATCTCATCATGCAGGCAAAGGGAGGGAAGTGAATGCCCCAGCTAGGCAAGCCCAGAAGCCTTAAAAGTGAAAATGGCACCAAAAAATAAATAAATAGATAAGCAACAAAACAAAAGGCACACAAAATGCTAGAGTAACATGAGAACCATCAGTTTCAATTCAAAGCTGACTATCAGAAATATTAAGCATGTTAAAAGTTTGGAAAGCCCAGTGCTATCTGTCAACATGTAGATACATGAATTATGGTATGTCAGGAAACCAGCTGAAAAATGAATGAAAGATTCCAATGAATGTTTGTTTTCAGACAGAATGGGATAGTACCTATAAGCAGTGTTGGTAGAGAGCAAACTGGCTGTCTGCAGTCTAGCCCCGTCATCCAAAACAACCTAGATTGTTATCTGACATGTAAAGCCCTGTTTTATCAGAACTTTTCAAACTAGAGTTACTGCGGAAATAGCCTGGTAATGTCAGGGTAATCTGTTTTTTTCACCCTGCCTGTTAAAACAGTTCCTGCAAAATGTTGCTCCGATGTTGCCGCGGTATCTTTTGCCAAATTCTACCCTAGCCAGACAGGTAATTGCTGCGACACTCCCCTCACATTATTGCAACACTGTCCTGGCAACTCAAAACGCAACTGCGGTAACATTCCTTTGATACACTCAACGCGCATGCGCAAGATTGCAGACAGAGAATGATTGACATACGGCGCGTCCATCACATGCCTGGATTGTAACCATATTTTGTTTACAAACACGCGGCGCTGACCTTCGGGCATAGTAGTCGCATCTATGGACACACCCCCTTCGTAGAAACCTGTGCGGGTAAGGTTTTTTGTGTGTGTGTCTGTTAAAATGATACCCCTTGCTATCTCCTGTGGTTTTACTGGAATTTTATGAGAATGTTGTTCTCTGAACTGTCTTGACATTGTCGTGGTAAGGTCTGTTAAAACAGGGCTTATGAAATTAAAACAGGACTTTAATGAATACTCAGAAATACAAATTTGTCTTGTTTCCCTGCAGGAGAAGAGAAACGTGCTGGACACTCTAGCAAAGAAGGCCAAGGTAGTGGCAGATGGTTTTAACTCCATGGAAGGAGTGACATGTAATCCAGTCATGGGTGCCATGTACTCCTTCCCACAAGTCACCCTGCCCCAAAAAGCCATCAGTGCAGCAAAGGTGAGGAAGGGGTTGCACTTGTCAGTCATAATAGGCATGTACAGTATGATATGTAGGAAAATCATCAAACATATAATGAAAGGAAGCAAAGACGTGCTGTACTATTTTTTTTATCCACCTCTTAATGTCACTTGTTTGTCTGAAGTCCTTTTCCATCAGTGTAACTATACTCAGGGCTTCATTGTTACTCCATCGGAAGCCTCATAGTATTAAAGATTTGTGTGAAATTGTCAAAAAGTTGATGATGCAATCTTCAAGCAGACATACCTTCACTTGCATGGTTTGAAGGGGTTATGCTTGAGATAGAGCAAACAGTACACAGAAACAAATTGAATGTGAGTACAGGCAACTCCCATAATAACAGTGTCCTCCGGATGGGCTGTTTCCTTTTGTTAAAACGAAATTTTATTAAAGCCGAAAAATAAAGTATACCCAGATGTATGGCCAATAATTTTAGGATGTGAATTTTCTCTCTGTTGTAATGAGAACTTCATTATACTGTGTTCGCTATACCAGGAGTGCACTGTACCAGGTAAAGGCCATATACTTCATGTCAATGAGTAACCTAATTTTACATTGTAATAGTGGGCTTGTCAAAAAGACTTCATTGATCACATGACTGTAATTTACATGGGTAGTAGTGATGCGGTATGTTGTTGTTTTGTTTTTATTATGCCTGTGCTGGCTGTCACTCCTTGTTTGCAAGTTCCCTACTCCTATGAATATCTGCATGACTTTGTTCCAAATCCTCTCTTTGAGATAAAAACTGATGTCTTTTAATTATCAAAGTGTACGACTTCCTGCTACACACAGTAATAATTGCCATAATGTAATACATTTCCTGCTAAAAAATACTTTGTGAGGTGAAGTAAAACAGTGCAGAGTGTTTTTAGCTTAGCATGAGATGGATTAGTGACACTTAGAAAAATAAACTCTATTAAAGTACATGTTATTGTCTTGGTATTTGTGGCATTGATTGATTGATATCAATCTGTTTTGATACAGGAAGTAGGCAAAAAGCCTGATGCATTCTATGCTGAGCAGTTCTTGGAAGAGGCTGGAGTCTGTGTGGTTCCTGGAAGTGGATTTGGTCAGAGGGATGGAACATACCACTTCAGGTAATTTTCACATTCACTCATTCGTCTTTCATGTACAGAGGACGTACAGCAAAATTAATTTCAAGAAGACGACAACATAACAAGGTGGGGTAAATGATCGGGAAGATAACAGCTCACATAAAGACCTTGGGGCGTGAAGATACCATGGAATGGGTAGGCTGGCCTAGCTCGGATATATTACTAGTATTCGAGAATTCCCATAACAAATTGCTTAAAGCTTTATCACTGATCTCTATGGAAGCTCACACACAACGAAGCTTTCCAGCAATCTCAACTGGAGTTGACAGTTACTGATGAGTGTTCCCTTGATGCACATATTCGCTGATGCCGCTATTTGTGGTTTTCTACTGTACTCCAGTGGGCAGTGAATGGAGATCGATTTAATCAGGCTACCCATATCTTCTTATGCTACCAGGTCTTTTTGGCTTAAGAAAAAAAAAAAGAAGTGATATTACACAGTTCTTCCAGTCACACAGATATTTACCACAGCCATTTTCATATCTATGTATTCCTGGAGGGTTAAAACAGTGAGTTCTTAAACAGCTAATACAGATTAACCCATCCTTGATTGACTAAAACTGTGTGCAAATCATTGAATGCAAATCAAGTATTTTTATTCTAAACTGTGGTATGGTAAAACAAATACGTAAGGAAATTGTACAGAAATACGCAAGTAATGCATACATGTACATGTATGCAATATATGTAGTACAGTAAACTCCGTATGAGTCAAAGTCGCATGACCTATAAATCACCTTCCTCAAAAACCCCATGGAAAAAAAAAATGCAGAGTTGAATGTTGGACAAGTCAAAGAAAAATCACTCCCAGTTACTTGAAGTACATGATGATTTAGTTACACTGTAGTTGAGGTTACCACATCTCCTTGTTAATATACTGACACAAACTTGCAGTACACTGCATGGAGCAGTACACAAAACTCTTTGTTTTGCTGTGGGTTTGTGCAATGTATTTCCATCAATGTTCTATCAATAATAATTCAGTAGGAAATTTATACCAATGTATGGACAAAATCCAAGTTTAGTATTAAAAATGGTCAAAATTTGAAATCATGTCAATCCAAACAAAAACTCTTGCAAAAGTCACATATCATGTGAGTCAAAGCACTTTCTGCAGTCCCAAGAAGTTCAAATCACATACAGTTTGCTGTTTAACATTAGAATACCATAAAACTGATGGATGAGAAAATATTTGCTCATATACACATGTATTGTTAATCAAATTAATGTGGTCTTCTTGTTCAAAGCTGTTGTACGTATTGTAAGGCAAGTTTGTAGTCAGAATGCAACTTCAGACCTGGTTTCATCAGAGTAAGGGTGCGTGAAGGTAGATAAAAGCTTGTGTGCCCATGCATTGTTGATCAAATTAGTGGAATGTCGTCGTCACTTCCCGAGCTGTTGTATTGTAAAGCAATTTTGTAGATTGAGTGCAGCTTCAGACGTGGTTTCATTGGAGTAATGTGTTTGAAAGGAGATAAAAGCAGAGGGGAATCTCACACAGTTTTCATGCTACATTGAGTTTGTGAGGATGTTTGTTCAGGTGCTGTAGTATGATTGCAAGAGCCAAGTGGTAATACCAAGGAGGTTTAAGAGATAGAGTCACAACAGTCTCCCTTTGAACCCATGCTTGATGCCGCCACTCCAAAATATATGAAGTAAGTGTCAAACTGGAACAGAATTATATCGTATTTAAGACGTTCCCCGTATTTTCTTCTTTTATCATAGGGTAACCACAATGCTGCAAAATATCAATACAATTAAACACCAAGTGTAAGAATTCAAACTGATGCTATGTTTTGACAAATTTTTAGGATGACATGCAAGTTCAAAAATATTTTGTATTTGTGTATCCATTAATTTTACTGTAGTGTACACTGATACTTATGATTTTTTAAGAAAAAATTATGAACTCATTGATTGAGTATGACTAATTTTCACTTATGATTTATAGGCTGTCGTAATCTGGTACTCAGCAACATGACCTCATTATAGTTTCCGCCACTTTCAATGACTCTCAAGTTCCCTTCTGGATCTGTATCATTCTTGAGTTCTGTTTTTTTTTTGTGTGTGTTTGGTTTTCCAGGATGACGATTCTTCCCTCAGTTGAGAAGATCCAGGAGGTAATGGAACGGTTCAAAACTTTCCACACAAAGTTCATGGAGACGTATCGGGATGACGCCACAGCATGAAGGACATAAGGAACTGGTGAATGTCTGTGCAGGTACTTCCTGACCGGAGCTGCAGAGGCCATGCAAAACTGAAATTATGCGATGGTTGCACCCATATCAATTATCAGTGAATGCAACTTCAAAAAGAAATTATTCCCCCCATGAGGAGATTTCTTACCTTTGTATCTTTGTTTTAGTTTGAAAAACAAAACAAAACAAAACCAGAGAGTTGAATGACACAAATGTATGACTGATTCTACAAACAGAGTTAAGTACAGTATTTCACTGTCAGGAGATAAAATAGAAACACTTAACTCATATCTTTGAGATGCCTTTGTGTTCCACAAACAGTTCAGTAAATATTAATCATCTGTAGCTTTGTTAGGTTGGACATATCAAGAGAAGTACTGGACATGGTTATGTCTTTGCTTTTCAGCTAAGAATAGGGAAAAAAACCCTTTTCTTCCTCTGTTCTCTGTAATGAATGGAGTGATTTTATAATATTGGGTATATTTGTGCACTACAACGGAGGAAGGTAACATATCAGTCCCATTTAGAGATTCTAGAAAAGTGTTGTTTTAGGATTGTCTTACTTTCAAATTTTTACTCATTTTCATGCTTTCACTGAGCCCTCCAAGTTTTTGTTTTCGAGTGTTCTGGTGAAGGGTGTATAGTGTGTACAATTCCCGTTTCCGCTGGCAGCATCAAAATTGCACAACCTAACTTTCAAGTTTCCTGAGAATATCTTTATACCAGTCAAAGCTCAGCTAAGAGAGCTCAGTGACAAACGTTGTGCATGTGTTTATAGCAACCTAATATTTTTGTCAATAATTCTTGATGTTATCAGATTTTGCCCATTTTATCTTTATGTCTAATCTTCGGGAACGATCAATAGCTGCCGTGGTAATAAGAACAACAAGAGCATGGCTTGTGTATAGCTGTGTTGGTACAGCACCTGATTCTGTTTTCAGTTTGATGCATTGATTTGGTAATTTTGGATTGGTTTTTTGGATAGATATTACTTGGTTTAGCTGGGAAATGTGTTTTGTTATCCTGCCACAGTCTTTCTGTGAAGCTGTTAAGACAGAAATAAAATGAAACAAGCAAACAAAATAAGTGAAACATTTCAGTCAAGGATTAGTCATGGTAGGTATCACAGGGTGAGAAGTGACAGAACAACCTCTCTGTGATATCTTTGTTTGGAAATTGACACATGAAAATAAGAATTTATTGTCTATGAACATTCGGTTTGCAACAAACATGGTTTGAGATGATTGTGTGCTGTCATGCTGCCAAGTAAACACTGACAATTATATCACTATTTGTGCTAGGGGTGTGCATACAATGGTGTACAAATGTCATGAATTCTCGCACCAAATTTTGCCCCATTGGTCTTTTAGTGGTGGCGTATGGCGATATACCAGTAATCACTTTCAATGAGTATCGATGCACTTGCTGGCAGTAGACAACAACAGTTATGGTATAAAGCTACAGTATGCTGGTACTGCATACGAAATGTTGCAATGGAAGCAACAGGGCCTTTTGATTGATACAGAATCAGAAGCAGTACCATAGAAAAAAAATATGAAATCAGAAAACAGTATTGAGATTTTGAAGTATTCTGTCGGTCAGTATAATTTTTGTTTGTTATTTTTTTTTCTCATGTGCAATTATAACATGTTGACGACCGAGATTTCTTTGTAAAGATATACTCAGGCCAATGCACTGCATATGTAAAGTAGATGGTACTGAATATCTTTAAGAAGAGGTTAGATCCTGATCTCTCCTCCTCCCATACATGGTGTAAAGCAAATCTTTGGAGAACAACCACATGCCAAAGAGAATTTGCATATAGGAGTTGTATGTACGTGTAGATCATCAGGTCGAAGTTATCTTCTTGCCTAGAAATACATGCCAGCAAGAAGGGAGTACCAGTATGTAATGTGCTCAGTCGATAAATTGTTGTGAAATGTGAAGCAGAACACTGTGAGTACAGAATGCAGCCAGCTTCCAATATGCTGTCATAAGAAACGTACAAACGGAGGAATGTATGAAAACGGAAGGCTGCCAACTTCCTATAGACCGATTCTGTGACGCGCTATGTGTATCTTTGGCATGGGCGCAGCCATAGTGGGTGTCTTAGCCGACCCCCCCTTCCCATTCCCCACCCCTCTCCCTACATTAGCACGCGCGCAGAATGAAAAACTGCTTTAGCCAATGGGCGTGTCGTACTGAGTGCGCGAATGCTTGCTTAGTGCGCGAACCTTTGTTACAAGTGCGTGATAAGCATGTTGCCCAGGGGTGGGGGAGAGCAGGGGGTGTCGGCTCAGACACCCACTATGGCTGCGCCCAGTGCCATGAAATGTCTGCTGCCCTCAACGAACCCGAATCGGTCTATATACACTGCTATAAAATGTAAAAACATGAAATGTGTGAAAATTTTCTCCTGTAAAATTATATACTAGCCTAAGTGTGCAGGTGTCATTTGTCTTCTGAAGATTATATTCTAAAGGCTACTGATTGTGTGTGATGCTGTATATGGCCACCTATGTGAAGATATTCTTAGTCAATTAGCGATCTATAGCAAGCAAATGGCATCCAGGTGAAGAGAAATGCATGAGGAGTATTGGAATATTGCTGTGTATCTCCCAAGACTGTGAATTGAGTAACCCCTCATGGTGAGCAGAGCTCAATGAATTCACCATGTGTAGGGTGAGTGTATGAATTGGAAATTAATGGGTACTGGATGTTTCATCGTACACCACGTACTTAAATGATATGACTGCAGTGAAAGACTTAAATATGTTACAGACTTACAAGAAAGCACTGAAGTAGGGTTGATATGAAGATATGGATCTAATGTTTATTGGTGGGTAAGTTAATCCACTGCCATACCACTCATTCATTTTATGCAAATACATGTTTTAAAAAAAAGAAAGAAAAAAGTAATCTACTCATGGAAACTTTCTCAGTGTGCAACAGATGGTCAGTGTAGATGTAAAGATTGCTTACAGAGATTTACTGATTCTACTGAGTATTAATATGCTTGAACTTGACACTCACATGAGTGAAGTGGTTTAAAGGTAGGGGGAAAATGGTGCTTTGGAGAATACAAAGTCTTTTGACTGAGATACTGCTTTCCCCTCGTCATGAATATCATACTTTTTTTTTTTTAAGTTTGAATTTCTGTCGAGTTTTCACAGGTCTTCCTGTTATTTTTTTTTGTTCTTTTGATTCTGATGTTATGTACATAGAGGTGTATTATTTCTGGTTTTGCAAAAGATTATTTCTTCTGTGTCAGAGAATTGTATAGGATCCATTCTTCCTCCTTGACCCCTGCTAAAAGTTGTAAGTCATTCTGAAAGCATGGGAGAGTAGTCTTTTAGGGCCAGTCTTTTCAGATTTTCATTTTAACTCCAACTTGAGCTTTGGACATTGAAGAAATACTGAAGAACAAGATTGTATTTCATTTTTGCTTTTATTCATTTTGAGAACTCCCAACTGTCGCTTATGTTGCATGGTAGCTATATAGTTTTATGAATGTGTACTTGATGCTTGTCATTGTGAAGGAGGATCCCTCTTTTGCTGCTGAGATGTCGTGAGTTGTTTGAAGTGAAAAGTTCCATTTGAAAGAGTTTTATTTATTTTTATTTACCTTTTTTTATTCATTCTTTTTAAATCAATTTTATCCTCATTGGGATGCGATGACTTCTACAACATGCCTGTTAGCAGGAAATTAGTCCTGAAATTTACACATACTTGTACAAACTAACATCTTGTTATATTTATCTCCCAAGGAAATGTGTGTAGTGTTTTACTCTCAAGAGACTTTTTTTCTTGCAACTGTTTAATATTAAGGTAAGTTTAAATGCAGAATGAGCCTAATACCTATATCTGCTATAGGGAAACCTCCATGTACATGTAACAGTCTGCTTGGGACCACTGCCACTTGAATGTCCTTGTTTATCTGGAATCTTGTAAAAAAAAAAGAAAAAAGAAGAAGAATATTAAAGAAAAGGGACCTGCAAATTTACCTCATTATAGTACATATCTCACTATATCTGACCTCGTTCTAACGGCGTTCAACTGTACCGTCATCTTGTTGGTCTGCAGTTTAAAGGATCTGTACGACAGTGTTAGATACAGTATGTGATTACATCATTACTTTGATTTCTTCATGGCAAGTGCACTGGTTGACTTACGGGGGAAGTTTACTTAAATGTCTAGTACGGATTGAGTAAATGCTGCAATATCGATAGAACACATCAGTGAAGGTTGAAGGAAATTGGACGATCCATTCAGAAGTTTTGAATTTTTAAAGTTTCAGTGCCACCATCACTGGATGAGAATACAGCTTGTGACATCACTGGAGGACGATAATAAAGAAAATATATTGAGAATTCCACAAAGTTTCATATTTTATGAAACATACACATTCCCTCTACTTAATATTAACTGACACATGTTAGGGGCAATATTGTTCCCCTTACTTTCTGAAAGAGAGAAGTTAGGGTTTTTTCACTCTGCTGGAAAAATTAGAATATGTGAAATTCTTTTAATATTTTCTGTATATTGTTCTGCAGTGATGCTGTGAACTGTGTAGTCTTGTCATTCAGCGATGGTGACATGAAAACTTTTAAAAAATTTGTAACCTTTTGAATGGATTGTCTGATTTTCCACAAACTTCACTGGTGTTCCTGTACTAGTATTGCTGCATTAAATCTGTATATATTTGGGTAAACTACCTGTTTACTTTATATGTCTTGTTATTCTGCTGGATTGACTAATTGCCTGATTGAGAATGAAGTATGTTGATTCTTCAAAGAAAAAGAAAAAGTAAACGATAGGAATGTCACTTCTTTCAGCTTTGATAGTGGTCTTTCTTCCCCCCCCCCCCCCCCGAAACAACCAAAAGCTAGCCAAACAAAACAAATAAACAAAGCCAAGAAGTAAGTCAGGAATTTGTAAGGAGAGGGTGCTGAAAGGCAGAGAAATTCCATAATGATGGCATTGTAATGGTTATGGGGAATATATCTTTGGTTAAGCTTGATGTTTCTGATATACAAATGTATATTGACTTAAATGTATGATTTATATATGACTATTGTGCCTTGAAAGCATGTTGTTCTAGGTGGGGTTGAAACAAATTGAATTCTCACTTTTTTATTGATATATTTACTTATTTATTTTTTGCCTCAATGCAGAGTGGCTACATCGACTATCCAAAGATTATCGCAATTTATGGTTTTCACATTTTTATGTATTCTTTTCATAAGAATTTTTCATCTTATAATTTCATGTCAGATACATATGCTTGGAAAATCCTACACATCAGCAAAGTTAGTGTAATGCATAGAGAAATGAACAGATAAAACTATTTATTTTTGTATAAAATAATATTAAAAAATCTGGTGTGTCTGCCAGTTAAGTATGTATTTATTCACTTATTTTTGTCGGTTAGTTTATATTGGATGATTTGACATGGTAAGGATTTTTCCTTCCTGTTTTGAACATGCTATTTGAGCTCATAGTAATATATACTGTTTG
This sequence comes from Diadema antillarum, assembly GCF_040938485.1. Taxonomy (NCBI): domain Eukaryota; kingdom Metazoa; phylum Echinodermata; class Echinoidea; order Diadematoida; family Diadematidae; genus Diadema; species Diadema antillarum. Next base: position 1,219,756 of record NW_027271032.1, on the reverse strand, counting down.
CTACTTTTCCCCTTCTTATGTTCTGTACTTGTGTGTAAATCTAGATTTAATTCATTAAAACAAAACCTTGAAAATGAAACCATGCTCTTCAGCAAGTTTTGAAGATGTTTTGTGTGTTGCCCAAACCATAGTCTGATTCAAGTGTATTGGTATTCACACCTTCTCTTTGATCGAAATAGATCTGAGTTTGATAGACTGTATTGTTGCCTCAGAATTGTGTCACCGTGGGGGTGTTACCTTTTGCCAGAAATGAAATTTGTTTCATCGGCTGCTTATGTTTTAGTACCTCCAGGAAAATTTGCTGCATAGTAGCATACCAAGGTACTTGCATACTCTCATAGTAATTTCAGAATATGGGTAAATTAAGTACTGTGTGTGCTATGATCTGTTAGCATATCTTCTATGATTTTTTTTTTTTGTTGAATGGATGTATTTGGAATTCAGAATTATAGCGATGACATGAGAAGTTAAGTATTATCCCTTTAAACAAACAGTTGGCAATACAGCTGTAGTTCCAACTTGAAGACAATAATGTATATATAGCATTTCTGACACAGGAAGCAAGTTTTTTGTGAGTTGTTGATTTCATGCCATTTTTGAAAATAACACTTTGAAATGTCTGTCATACACATACTCTAAATATGTATCTGATGTAGAATTTGACTGGAATGTGTATCAGTGTGAATCCTGACACTTTATGGTTACTGCCAGATGCAGAACATGCTAAGCTGGACTGCGTTCACACAAGTTGAAATTTTGAGACTGCCAAGAACCTGCAAAGTGTATGCCATTCCCCTCCCCCCCCCCCCCCCCCCCAAGTTTCCCATCCTTTATATGACCATGAAAATAAGATCTAATTACAGTGTATGTACTGTTATGGAGCCAAGTGGTGGTGCTCTGCTGATTACAATGGATGTGACTTGTGCATGGTTGACTGTATGAAACATGTTAACATTTGTTTGTGTGTACGTGTGTAGGTTATTATTGTACCATGTTAAGTTTAATTAGCTGTATGGTTTCCTTGTGCCACCTCATGTCAGGTGAAATATGGTCCCTAACATATTTATCTGTGTCCATTTGTGTGAGCATTTGAAGTGTTTCAACAGATATTTACAATGAATTCCAGTGCAAATAACTGTTGAGGAAGTTTGCTGTTGTGTTTTTCATTATGAGGCTTTGAAAAGAGTATATATGTAATTGTAATTTGAATCTAATTAGCATGAAAGAGTTCCTCCTTGTTCTTTAAAAAAAGACAAAAATAATAATATCAAAGGGTCATATTTGATGAAATAGAATGAATACTAGTAGTGCTTCCATTCAATGTTGTGCCCCATTTGTACGACTTGTAGTCAATATTAGATGGCATAGCGGTTAAAAGTATAGAGGGAGGGGGTTGCGTTCCTTTGCTGACACGATAGCAGGCATTTATGGTATGAGAAACAAAAGTGAGCAAGTTAGTGCCGCTGTGATTGCAGTAGAATGATATTCCTGTTCATTAGCTTCTGTTTTTTTGATGATGTACAACTGAAGCTACTCCGAGCCCACATATTTATATATCAAAAAATCTTATTTACTCAATTTTGTGTAAGGCAGAACCACCAAAGACATATGCTATCATTATTTTGCTTACTTTCATTTAGTCAGTTTGTAAACAAAAATAGTTCTATTGAAGTCCAACTGGTGTGTATTCTATTCTGGACATTTATTGGTATTTACAGTGAATGGTTATCATGAATTATATTTTGATAATTGTTTTGAAGTTAAATGTACAATGTATATCAAAAGTGTATCTCTGTGAGAATGTTCAAGCTGTGTATGAATGACCAGCCCAACTGATTTGTCAATATCAAGAATTTCAAGAATTTGACCATACCACATCCATCAGCACTGTAGGTTGGGATGAATTCTTCAAAATCAGCATTTTGACCTGCCAGTGAACAACATAACTTGGCATTCAGTCCTTCAAATTTGACACAATTCACATCCCATATACCACAATTTCATTGCACAAATGGTATTAAATATGAACATGGTTAACTTCTCCTTTTCCTATGGTGGTTCCTTTCAATCGGTATTTTGCAGGGAGTTTTTCTTGGGATATTAGTCGACCACTATAATGTCTACCCATTAATACTCTGTAAAAAATAAAAAGCAATAAACGATGTTAAGCAATGAATGTCATGGATTGTAGACATAAAAATGGAATAAATTTAAGTGAGTGTGTGATGAAAGATATTGTTGAAAAAATTGTTTTCCATCCATGATTTTTACCTTGTGTGTCTGTGTGTGTGTGTGTGTGTGTGTGTGTCTGTCTGTCTGTCTGTGTGTGTCTGTGTGTGTGTGTGGGTATGACAAAGAATATTACTTGCCAGGGAAAGACAAGTTCATTGTTGACAATTTCAAGAGCAAGAACAAAAGAAGAGTCGTGTTCACGTGCTTGTAAGCATCTTATATTCTTCCGCCAGTTTAGTGACATTTGCAATTGATGTAAGATGCAATGATTCTACAGTAGCTACCACAATGAAGTTATTGCTACTTTTAACAAATGCATGACAACTCTTTTCATGACACGATAAAAAAACCCACATTTATGGGCTCACAGTACCATAATACATGTATTTGTTCGTACATGTACAAGAGAAAGACAGAGTACAATAACAGTAATGTTATTCACAGTCCAGATGATAAGTGTATCTACCCCTTTATAAAGAAAATGTTATTTCATAGTTCACAAATGGCCATGACAAAAATGTGTATTTGTGAGAATCATTTTTAAACACTTACCCATTACATTAAAAGGAATTATAAAATGGGTTCAAGAATGTAGCCAATTGGAAGCGCTGAAATGAGTCACGTGTGCGTGCATTAATTTTTACTATCATGCACGGCCTTGCAAAATGCGTAAAGTCACTGCGTCACAATGTTTACACTAGCAGTGCGCACTTAATCAGGTGTTACAAGTGCGTCGCGCGCTACCATACGCGCTGTCAATCCTGTAAACAACTTCTCGTTCGGGCTGCCAGCCGGCCTTTCTTGTGCACAACAATCATGTGGCGTACGTATACGCTTATACATGTACGTACAGTACTTACATGTGCGGGATTTCCGAGTGCGACGTGCGTAAATGTTTGGGACGAACATCCTCGGACGTCTTGACCCACAAAGGTACGTGAAAAACGCTGACAAATGCTGTTAGTTTTCGAATTTTCGACCCATTTTATAAAACAAATGATGCACAGGATTATTTCGTGGCGTTAGTGGAGGCGTAGCTCACTCTCGGGTATTTACAATGTAGTGCAACATGCACTCGGCTTCGCCTCGTGCATGTTTCACAATTGTAAATACCCTCGAGTTCACTATACGCCTACACTAACACACTCTATCCTGTGCATCATTTGTATAACAACAAAGAGCTCATACATGTCATGCACTTCATTTACACTTAACTGTTCTGAATAGAATAATCATGTCTCACACTCAGTTTCTGATATTTTTCATTGAAAGCCATATTTGTTGATGTTAAAGATATTATGTGATCATGACATTTTGTGCAATGTTTTGCTGATCATAAGTATGGTTTTCATACACCCCTATAAAGCAAAGCCAATATAAAAAATTAGAAACTTCAAACATTATATGCGCGGTAATGGTGATTTGAACCAATGATGTATAGAACGTGTCATCACTTCTCACAGAACTTTAACAATAAAAAAGCACACGGATGTTCTAAAGAGTTCTTCGTTTTTCCCCCTCTCTGATTTGAAAGGAATCAGAGGGCTTTCACATTACGTAACTGCAGAGGTGCAATCATCCTTGCAATGATGCACACGTTTCAAGAAAAGTTAACAGTCGCTAGATCACATTGACAAGAAAGGGTTGTTTGAACAGTTTATTTTTGTCAATAATGTACAATCAATGATAAGACTGGAGGTCATGGCATCGCGGCATCATATTGCATGGTACTCCTGTATACATGGTATGTATGTAAGTAGGAATCAAAATCAATGTTTCATTACGACAGGTGAGAAACCACTTTAAGAAACCACTTTAAGTTTTGTGACATCACAATACATGTACAATGCTTATTGCTTTTACTGTATTCATTTATTGTTGATTTATTCATTTTTATGCCTCCGCCACGAAGTGGTGCCGGAGGCATTATGTTTTCGGGTTGTCCGTCCGTCTGTACGTACGTCCGTACATCTGTACGTACGTCCGTCCGCTTTTGTTTACGCGATAACTTGAGTAATATTGACTGGAATTTTACCAAACTTGGTCCAAGTATAAAGTATGATGGGGCAATTATTTGATAAGATTTTGGGTGAAATCGGCCAAAGGTCAAAGGTCAAGGTCAAATCATGAAATTGTATCTGTTTACGTGATAACTCAAGACTGGATCGAGCAAATTTCACCAAACTTTGTGGGAGGATGATGTATGATGGGGCAATTACTTGATAAGTTTTTGAGTGAAATCGGACAGAGGTCAAAGGTCAAAGATCAAGGTCAAATCCTAAAATTTATCTGTTTGCATGATAACTCAAAACTGGATGAAGCAGCTTTCACCAAACTTGGTCCAAGGATGATGTATGATGGGACAATCAGTTGAGTAGATTTTAGTGACATTGGCCAGAGGTCAAAGGTCAAAAGGTCAAGGTCAAATGCAAAAAATGTTGCTATTTCCCCCATATCTATGCAATGCCCAAAGGTATTTTCTTGAAACTTAGTGTAGACATGTACTACTGCATAAAGATTCTCCAAAGAGAGTTTCATGTTATAAGGTCAAAGGTCAAAAGGTCAAAGGTTAGGTGAAAATGTTGCAATATCACTTTTCTCACAAATGGTTCAATGTATCTTCATGAAACTTGGTGCATACGCATGTACTGACTGGCAGGGATTATCTAGGGAATTTAGGGGTCGTGGGTCAATAGTCAGGAAGGTCAAGGTCAACTCAAAATTTTACTATTTTCCTCATATACTAGTATATGCAATGCTTGCATTATTAGTTTTAAAACTTAATACATACATGCGTTACCTAATGGAGATTCTCCAGGAAATTTTCAGCCAGAAGGTCAAAGGTCAAATGTTAAGGGTCAAAGGCCAGGTTTCAATGCCCCCCCCCCCAAAAAAAAAAAAAACCAAACAAACAAACAAAAAACAACAACTATTTTGTACTGTAATTACACTCTTTCTTCATACCTTGGAAATTACTCAATGCATAAACTTATAAAAGGGTCCGTCAGAAGTCAAGTAAAAATTCTCAATTTCCTAAATATGTGTACATGCACTCTTAGACAATTATAGCAAACCCTGTTCAAGGAAAGTGAACATTCAAGATATTTCTGTCAAACCTGTCTTTTCAATATTTTGCCAGTTTTATATGAAACTGTCATCACACATTGTGAAGACATTGTACTATACACCTATTGGGAGAATCATGCATTATGGCGGAGGCATCAGTCGCCATAGCGACATTTCTAGTTTTTTCAGATTTTATCTATTTATATCATACTTATTGATTATTTATTCACTTATTTATTCATCTATTTATGCATTATTTTATTCATTGATTGATACGTTCGTTCGTTCGTTCATTCATTCATTTGCTCGCTTTCATTCTAATTACAGCGTTGCCTGTCGAGCGGTGGCGACGCGTAGTACACGTATTCGGTTCCTGGGGCTGACGTGCTGAGTAACCATCGCCGACGTTTCTCCTTATACGTACCGGTACCGGTAGTTCATTTGATGATTTTCTTAACGTCACATCTTACTGCAATGTGGCTAATCAAGAGGCATCTTAATTTCTAAAGTTTTCTAAGTTACATTAATACAACAAAAATAATGATAGGCCAAGAAATAATATCAATTCTCTCTCCCTGTCTCCTTTTTCACACACATACACATACACACACACACACACACACACACACTTTACTTCGAATTTATCTTTACATAATATACTGTATAAAAAAATGTAGCTCAGATACAATAGTTATTTTCGGTTTGAGATGCAAATCAGATGGCAAGCCGCTGCAATAAATGGCTTGATTACCGCGCTACTATGTATACGTCACAATGGCCACACGTTCACCCACTTTACACTTGTGCTGGTAACGCCGGCGGAACGTTTCCAAAAATGGGGGGGGGGGCGGGGGGGGGGCCACTCCCGGGTTTCATGAGCTAAAGGTCGTGTCACACCTTTCCGGGCAAGCCTTGCTTGCGACTTGCGAAGAACAATTTTTACTACCCGGAGGTCCCCGCAGATGACCCGCATATGACTGTACCTATAGCACGTATCACCCGTAGTCGCCCGGTGGAGATGCGCACGCAAATCTTTTTACCCGCAACCATGTTTAGGCCCTGTCACACCTTTCCGGGCAAGCTACGCGGGCTTGTTGCGTGTAGGGATTTTCCAGCATACCGGACAATTTCTGAGGGCGGACAAGGATTTGGGTGAGTCAGTGGATGTGTCTTACTTGCTGGACGCGTTCTACTTAAATTCTACTTGCGGGTATACTGTGTGAACCTGTGTGCCAGGCGCGTGGGGCTGACAACTCAGTGAAGGAATTCGTCTGAAGGAATGACAGAAGTCCCACAGAATGTCATTATCTTGGCTGCATACGGGAACTGCGAAGTACCTGCGTGGAAGTTGCCTGCGAAGTGCTGCTGCTAAGGGCCTCCTACTGGCGTTCTGCGTGGACCTCTCCGGGCATCCCCGCGGTTCACCCGGAAAAAGTTTTGGTCGTGCTCAAAAACTTGGCTGCGGTTAAATCGGACTTGTGTGCGCACCTTGATAGGCAACTAACTACAAGCGAGATACGCACTAGATACTGTCAGGTGCGGATCAACTGCGGAGAGCTCTGGGTGGCAAATTTGTTTCCCCGCAAGTCAAGCCGCAAAACTTCCCCAGATACGGTATGACAAGGCCTTGAGCATGCTCAAAAACTTGTTCCGAGTGAGTCGTGGGGGTTCGCTCGCAGAGGTACACGCAGAACACCTGTAGGAGACCCTTACCGGCAGCACCTCGCAGGCAATTCCAATGCAGGTACTCTCTCAGTACCCGTAAGTCGCTCGTAACAAGATAACGGATCGGTTTCAAAGTTCTCACGCAGGTCACAAGGAATACACACAAGTAGAAGGTAAGTTGCACGCGTCTAGCAGGTAAGAAACAAGTGCAAACTCGCAAACATTCTTGTCCGCTCGCGGAAAATTCTCCTGCGTGCTGGAAAATCTCTCCTCACAACAAACCCGCGTAGCTTGCCCGGAAATGTGTGACACGGCCTTAACAAGCAAAAAAAAAAAAAAAAAAAAAAAAAAAAAGGCCTTCAGCCCAACTTCTAGTGCCACTTCCAAGTTTCTTCAGCTGACAAGCAAAAAAATAAAAAAATAAGGTCTTCAGCATCTTTCTCATTCCACTTCCTGGTTTCATGAGCTAACAAGCAAAAAAAAAAAAAAAAAAAAAAAAAAGATCTAATTTCAGCGCAAAAACAAAGCTTAAAGGGTGTGTACAGTTCTGGTTGAGGTGAGGATTTAGCTTTTAAACGTTTTGCAAGATATTCAGAAACCACTCTATGAGCTGTTAAGGAGCATGCAATTCCATGGGGTATCAAAAGTTTATTTGATGAAAATTGGTTTTGAAATGGCTGAGATATCCAAAAACAAGGTGAAACAAAGAGATCCTAATAAAGTTGTGGCCTGTCGCCTTTTATTATTATCACTTTTTTGGATATCTCAGCCATTTGAAAACCAATTTCCATCAAATAAACGTTGAACCCTTCTTAAAATAACATGCTCTTTCATATTTCATGACAGGTTTCTCATTATCTCACTTAGGAATGCGCAAAACATGAATCTCCCACCGCAACCAGTACTGTACAGTCCCTTTAACCGCGCTCACACTTCATGGTTTCTATTTTTTTCACTTACGCACTTCTGGGGTAAAAAAAAAGTGTGTGTGTGTGGGGGGCAAAGTGGAGACACCTTATGACATTGTATGCCTTTGTATGGTGAAAAAGGGCCAAACCACGAATTTTACATAATGATAATCATGCCTGTGCCGAGATTTGACACGGATTACTCCAGTTCTCCAATCCCTCCACTGTTTCCCCATATATCAACGTATCGCCTTTAAAATCCTTCTCTTTGTTTGTAAGATATGTAATAATCTAGCCCCATCTTATCTCAAAGACTTGATTTCTCTCCGCTCCTCCACTTCAACCTGTTCTTTCCGTGCTTCCTCCACTCTGTAACTGTCGCATGGTCCCGCACATGTACCCGTTAAGGTGAATGGACTTTTTCTGTTATTTCTCCATCTCTTTGGAACAATAACTCCCTCTTTATATCCGAAATGCTGAAAGTGTTGATAAGTTTAAATCATTGCTGAAAACTCATTTACTCAATCCTATTTTCTTTTGTTATGTAATATTACATAATGCTGTATTTTAACTTGATTTTTTTTTCTGTATTAATGCGCTTTCAATAGAAATGTCAGTATTAAGTGCTATGTAAGTGTTATTCATTACTATTTATTATGATTATTAAACTATACATAGGACGTCAGGGGCCTCATTGCAGTGAACTGTACTGTGTTACCAATTCACTTTGCGTGGCTTGAACGTGGAAACAAATGGAAAATGTAAAAGACTAAATGATTGCGTCCTTAAAGCCAACCAATGTGATCATAAGGACAGTAATCCCACAAACTATTAAATCAATGTCCACAGTAAAATATATAAGGGTATCTGCATCAATATTCACACAAAAATGTTGTATGAAAGAGCGCAATTAACCTTCGGAGTGTCATTTGTTTGTTTGTTTGTGTGTTTGTTTGTTTGTTTTCTCAGCCACTGCGAAGATTTTAATCCCTCGGATGGCAAATTTATTGTCTTCTCTACTACTACTATGCTACTAATTCGAGGGCATGTATTTATAGCTTCAGCCTATGCCAACTCGGGTTCCATAAACAAAGTTGCACCTCCAAACCTGCCTATCTAACATGACCAAGGAGGAGAGTAATACCTCCTTGACATGACTGTCCTTAGTTCATTAATACCATAAAGGCCTGCGTCCTTCTTCAGTAAACTGATCAAAGTGGCCCTACCTCTTCCTCTTTTTGCAATTCCCTGTTTGGACTCCCACAGACAGTACGAGTTGTCTTCTAGAAAAACATCAGCTTGAGTTGACTCCGGCAAAGACTATACTCGGCAGACAAATGAGTCAACCGTAATGTGTGGAGTTTCTGACGATGAGATAAGACATACATACTGTTTGTCATCAGTCCGCCAGGATCACATGAAGAGCCATAAATAATAATCTAACGATTATGTGAACGTGGCACGTTTAAAATTAAATCAATATTCGACTCGACGTCTGTTGTAATGAGCACATTCAATCAATGCAAACGACAAACACTGATAAACGCCTATAATTCACATTGTGTAGGCCCATAAAAGTCACACCACAGGCTGCATTGTATTGAAAGAACAAAACTTCCTTTGTTGTATATTCCCCCACACATCCGGAGAAAACACATTTATTTACCGATAGGAAGGGGAAAAGGGCACTAAATACAAAATCTGCAACGCTTAACGTGTATACGCTACGCAGTAGATAGTACATCATTAGCAAAATTTCTTAATAAGGAATGCATTTGACAGATAAAACAAAAGTTCCCTCCAGTCTTCGCAATAGGAGAGATGTCCCATGAAATTAGATATTAGTAGTTGCAAAACATCAACCGAGAGACTGCCTCATCGGAATGCCTTTTATAGTTTTGACTTATATGACCCTATTTTTCACTCAAGAATCCCATATATTCACGTTGTAATCAACACAGTAATTGGTTGGCCACAATAAAGACTATTGGTGATCAAAATACCATGAGCAAATACAATCATAGAAAAAGATAGCCGTATAGACGAATAGCTACACAATAAAAAGTGATAAACTCAGACAGCGTCAACAAACCATCAGGTTTTAAGTCACTATAGGGATTCGTACTACACATACACCACAACCTATTCACGAGAGCGTTTGCATTGCGATTTACCTGACATGTAATTGCCATGAACTTTGTTTGGGTTGTTTGTTTATTTGTTTGTTTGTTTTGGGGTGGAATTTCCAATAATGTTGCTATAGTGAGAACAATTCATGAGAACGTACGTTTGATTTGGAGTATGGACCATCATAATAATTAATGAAAGACATAAAAACACTGTGTATTAATTATAAATTATGATTATAAATTAATCAATTCAACCACTATAAACACACTATTATTGCTTAACAAACCACATGTATTTGCCGGTAACCATCAATATCCAAAACATAATCATGATAATTTTTATACATGATAATATTACCGATACAAATCTGGAATGTTAAAATATCAGCCACATTTCTGTCGAAGTATACCGCTTCTTTACTAATTATTATGGAGTTATATGGAAGAAACGAAAATTATATTTTAATGTGTATGGAACAAAAGTAATACAGGGCCTCTTCAGATAAACATGAGTTCACATCATGCGACACCACTCCCCCGTCACCGTTGCTAGTGGATTAAAACTCATCGCCACGTCGTGTCCTTCAAAGTTAATTTAAGATATTACAAAAACGAAGGAACACAGTGGAAGAAGTTCTAACACTGCTTACACGGATGAGAGAGTTCTGGAAATTCCGAGTTTCAAATGTTTGAACATAGCATTTGTCTTGGAATAATTGTGCTCGGGTCACTATTGGAAACTTGCGAGGCCATTACGTTATCATCTCTCATTTGCATAATATGGCTGCAACCAATATCACCGTATATCGAGGAAATGATGTGAAAGTTGAGAGTCCCATCCCATCCCGAATGTTTGGCCGATTGTCGTAAAAATCCTTTGAAATTGTTTGCTTGATTTTTCTTTAGGCTTATACTATATTACATTTACTGAACTTGAATATGAAATGGAGTGTCATTCAAGGATCACACACATTTATCCGAAGAACCATCTCAACACAAGATGAATGCAAACCAGAAGTAGAATGTGTTATACTAAAGATTGTAGATTGTCTTGGGATGTACATGATACCCTCAATCGTGAATCACCCGAATCAGCTACATTATAATCAACGATGTGGAGTACAGATACCTCATAATTACCACACTGCTTAAACGTACCAGAATTGCTCAAACAGATGTCAATGGGGTATATAGGTTTTGGTTTGTTTGTTTGTTTGTTTGTTTGTTCGTTTGTTTGTTTTTGCTGTTGTTTTTTTTTTACAGTTGATTCTATCTTTGAAATATGGAGATCTTTCATGACTTTTCGAAAGATTCTATATTTAAATTTCAATCTTACTTTCAGAATATCCAATCTCACTAAGGCTAAGCACAGGCTCCTACGTGAAGTTTGATCACACCGAGATTGTGAAGTTGAACGAGGAGGCTGAACTCTTTGTCCATCGTGTGGTGACTCTTTGCAAAGGCGTTTGAAAGTTTGTCGTAGTAATGGTACGGCACGGGAATTTCCTCATCCTGGTTATAGCGAACGGGAAAGGGCCAGAAACCATAGAGATTCACCTCGTCACACAGCTGAATGGCTAGTGTCACCAGATAAAATCCTGCAATATAAAATAAAATGGATAAGACTCTTTTACAACTCAAAGTGGCTGACTCTATGTAAACAATGTTATTGACCAATCATAAGCCAGTTCGTAATTAGCTCATGTGGACATTATACATACTGTATAAGCTTGCCCGACGTAACAAGTTGTGGAATTCATGTTCAAAGTTCAGATTCAGTTCAGTTCAGTTTATTTTATTTAATCACGGCAATTTGCTTCAGCAAAGCTGTTCTTCTGCAAATCCGTGAACAACATAAAAATAGCAGAAATACATACAAAATGCATGTACAATAATAAAGAAAGGAACAAGTGTCAGGTAACAACAAAAACAATGATACATTGGAAAAGTATACTATACACACACACAAAAAGAAAACGGAACAAATACCTACGGTAACATGTTATTTTAACGATATCAAATAGAGAAAGAGAGAAAAAAAAATACATATATAAACAATCCTGGGCAGTTGCTTAGGCTACAGCAGAGATATATCAAGAGCTCGTTTGAAACTGGTGAGAGAGAGCATACTTTTCAAGTCATAGACTAACTGATTCCAACTCTGGACTCCTCTAAAGGAAAGAGTTCTTTTTCCAACTTCTGTTTTTACCTTATACAATACATATTTTTTCATATTGTTTCTCAGAAAATAATTTGTTACACATTCTTCAAAATATTGCAATACATATTCTGGAAGCATTCCATTAGAAATTTTATGCATAACATGTAGTAATTGTTTATACCTTCGTTTTTCCAAAGTATCTAATGACAAACGATTGTATAGATTGCTAAGGTGGAGTATCTTGGTTCAACCAAAAGGACAGTTTTCAAAACTCTCTTTTGAATGATTTGCAATTTTTCAGAATCCGTTTTTCGCAAATTACCCCATACAACGCTGCCATAATCGAATTTGCTCTGAATAATGGACTTGTAAAATACAAGAGCAGTTTTTTCAGTTATACAAAATCTTATTCTTTTCAATAAATAAAGACTTTTCACTGTGCTTTTTATCACCTTATCCACCTGTTGGCTCCAATCAAGATGTTGGTCAAGATAAACTCCTAAGTATTTACAAGTAACACCTCAGATTCATCAATGCTGACTCTCAATACCTTGTTCCTAATCCTCTTTCTGGAACCTATTGACATCGCTTCACACTTTTTCACATTCAGAGCAAGTTAGTTTACTTCCAACCATTGTGACAAGCACGTCAAGTCTTTATTGAGACCTCTTTGTATTTGACCGAGATCTTTGCCAGGTAAATAAAGGCATGTATCGTCAGTGTATAAATGGACCTTACATTCCTTAATGCAATCAGGCAAATCGTTGATGCAGACATTGAATAACAAGGGCCCTAACGTAGAGCCCTGTGGGATTCCACATGTTACATACCTATAGGCTCGGATATGGAGCCGTCAATAGTAGTACAAGTATATTGAACACGATCACGGAGATAATTACCAAACCATTTACATGCATTACTATTCAATCCAAGGAGAGATAACTTATGAAGAAGTGTCGCATGATTGACTGTGTTGAATGCCTTTTTGAGGTCAATGGAGACCATTCCAACCATTTCACCCTTATCTAAGCTACGAAGCATTTCTTCTGTGACACAAAGTAAAGCAGTCATAGTGGAATGGGCAGGTCTGAAGCCTGATTGATTTGGGTTAATAATATCATTTCTATTCTTCAATAGGCGATGTCTCGGTCGGCTGACCAGTGGTACCTTCCTTCACCCCTGACGACTGGTCAAGCCCCCGGGTGCTCCGCGAACGTGTTTTCGGCACATCGTGCTCATGTACTCTCCGGTTGGCTGACATTCTGTCCAAATTTTGTCTTCAAATTCCACGAAACATTGAGTCAGATATCACGAACAGTATGGTTCAATCAAATCCATGTAGCATTAGCAGCGTCCAGGTGCATAACTTCGTCCTCACAAGTGAATAATAAACGATGAAATTTGGGGTGTTTTTCTGGTGACTCGAAATTAGCTTCTGGCTTCGCGCAAGATTATACAGGATGAAATTGCATAAATCATACAGGTGACCAGAATGATCAGATGCATAACACTTGGGGAAACATCCCCAGTTAGTCCATGGGCCAAGACCCGAAAAATGGGTTATTGGTACCACCTGAGGTGGCAAAACCTTTTTGGGGTCATTTTGTTTGTCGGACATAGATATGCTTATCAAGCTATGATAGCATTTCCAAATGAGTCATAGCTTAGTCATAATAAATTAATTTTTAACCAATTTGGTCTCGTTTTTATATCCCTATACTTCTGAATCGAAACTAAACCGCTATACAAAGAAGAGCACTGCCTTCTGTATGTCCACATGTGTTCTGTTGTAAACGCTGTGCGCTTAGTCTTTATTCAAGGCAGCGAAGGGAATATCCAAAGGGTTATAATGTCCACAGCTGTCACGCGGTGCGCTTAGTCTTTATCTAGACCAATGTACCGTTATCATATCTAAAGTTCCTAATAGAAGGGATTATCTATACTGTTTTTATACCACCCTCTCAACAAATACATCAGTTTTAAACAAAATTCACTCTGTTCATTTACAACATGATTTATTATAATGTATTGTAGTGTACCGGTACATTGTTTTTGCATCATCTTTCATTGTTGGATGGAAATAAAGCGACATTGGAGTGGTATTAGCGTTTTCACCGTAGCGTTCTAACCGGAAAATGATAAATTATTGAAAAATACGGTAAAATTCACGAGGAATTGCTTTTTTGTTGTTGTTGTTTTTAGATAAAGGAATATACACTGTATTATAAGCTTTGGCTATTCCCTTCGCCGTCTTGAATATTAGACTAAGCGCTGTGGACATCATAACCCTTGGATATTCCCTTCGCTGCCTTGAATAAAGACTAAGAGCACCGCGTTTACAACAGAACACCTTTGAATATACAGAAGACAGTGCTCTTCTTTGTATAGTGGTTGGTCTCGATTCAGAAGTATAGGGATATAACAACGAGACCAAATTGGTTTAAAATTCATTTATTATGACTAAGCTACTCATTTGTAAATGCTATCATAGCTTGATAAGCATATCTATGCCCGACAAACAAAATGACACCAAAAAGGTATTGCCACCTCAGGTGGTACCAATATCTGGCCTGGCCCATGGACTAAGTTGAATGCATGAGCAAAAACGGTTTTTTTTCTGTCCAAATTGCGTAATACTAGGCGTTGACAAACACTTTGTTCCTGTCAGGTGGATGTTTTGGCAAGCACTATAAGAATGCATGAATATTCATTGCATCTCAGAAATTTATCTCGGTAAATTTCAGAACCAACGTGCCTGCTGACTTTTGTTTTTTTCTGCTCATTCGCAAAACGGAACTATGAATTGGCTTTTTTTTTCAGTCTTGCAATCTCGTGATTGAAACCGATATCATTGTTTCATGAAACGTGTGACAACATTTTAATGTTTATTTCGTCCGCTCTAAACGAAACTTAACATGTCCTGCATGTGTGATTTTATACTATTCAAATATGGAAAGAATTGTCCTTTCTGGGTCCATCATCGTTACGGAAATGTTAAAGGAAAAATTGACTAATGTAGATTATCATTCATCCAGTCGAAGCGTAACCTCCAAAATTCGTGTAAATCAGGCATGAGTGAACACTTACGATGTGCAACATTTCGGTGATTAACAATCAGCTTTTCCCGACGTCCTTTCAGCGGAAGAATGGTCCTTAGAATCAGAAGAAGATGACTGTTAATCGGCGAAACGTCGCACGTAAAGTTTTTAATCCAGTTTTTTTTTTAGTAAGAATTTTGGATGTTAAAGGAAAACTTCTTTGAGTAGCATGGACTACAACCCCCTAAGCATTTGAAGTTGATTGATTTTTTAATCTACCACTGAACAACAATTCGTGAATACAAGCACTGAATGACTAAAATAATGGAATGAGTACACAAAATATCGTGAGGACACAAAAGTAATAATGAAAAAAAAAAGGCCGGGGTGAAAGAAAAAGGGAAAAAGGTGAAAGAAAAAGGTCCACATCAAATCAAACTGGACCACATGGAAGTCCAGCTAGGCAGCTGATTATGGGCTACCCAGCCATCTATTCAGATAGAACATGAAAGAAAGAAGGAAAGAAAGAAAGAAAGAAAGAAAGAAACAAACAAACATGGAAGCGCGTTGTACCTGAAGAAGTCCATCTGATGTGTGCCCTCTCTGTCCAGAATGTACCAGCATACTTGAAGTGCTCGGGGTGGCCACAGAGTACAGGCGGTTCGTGTCCTTTCATCGCCTCGACTACCTTCGTGAAATAGCCGAAGTTGCCGCCAATGACCAGACAGGGCATCCATATAAACCCGTGATAGGACGATAGGTCACGAAGCAGCTTCTCCTTATTGGTGTCATCCCTCACCTTCTTATACCTGTAATCAAAGGAAAACAATCTTAGAATAGGGAACTTTCGCAAGCAAGACGCGGCCGCTAGTTGAGCGTGCCGCGTACAAAATTTGCTCAGTTCGGCTCAAATCCGAAAAACCTCCCGTCCTGGGGAAAATGAGAACGGTTCTCAGCCAAAATAGCGTCCAGTCCCGATGTTGGGCACGATTGAGTAGTCAGCAAATCAGCTGTCTTGTCGCTATAGATAAATCATCGCCAAAGATAATCAAATCTGAAAACGTTTAATGTTTGTCGTCAACTTATATCGACTAACTGAAGATGTTAATGCCTGTAAGTAATAATGTATCATGTGAAAACTGAAAATCTGGAATTCTTGGGAGTAGCAACTAGTTACAAATCTCATAAATGACAAGTTTGGCGATTATAAACATCTTTAATCTCGCTTATCGAATTTTGCAATCACGATCACAATGTAGTATGGCCTCGCAGTGGATGAAATCACAAAATCGACGATGTTTTGGTGATGTCCAACGTTTATAGGGCAGAGTGTTAGCTCTCTTGTTCTTCTACAGCTCATAATAGTTTTATCGCCGTTTCGATCTATGTTTACTCAAGGAGGTTCTAGAAAATGGAGTCACAACCGTCTTATTTCCTTTAGTCCATGGGCCAAGACCCGAAAAATGGGTTGTTGGTACCACCTGAGGTGGCACAACCTTATTGGTGTCAGTTTCTTTGTCGGGCGTAGATATGCTTATCAAGCTATGATAGCATTTCCAAATGAGTAGCTTAGTCATAATAAATGATTTTTTAACCAATTTGGTCTCGTTTTTATATCCCTATACTTCTGAATCGAGACCAACCGCTATACAAAGAAGAGCACTGTCTTCTGTATGTTCACAGGTGTTCTGTTGTACACGCGGTGCGCTTAGTCTTTATTCAAGGCAGCGAAGGGAATATCCAAAGGGTTATGATGTCCACAGCTGTCACGCGGTGCGTTTAGTCTTTATCTAGACCAATGTACCGTTATCATATCTAAAGTTCCTCATAAAAGGGATTATCTATACTGTTTTTATACTACCCTATCAACAAATACATCAGTTTTAAACAAAAATCACTCTGTTCATTTACAATATTATTCATTATAATGTATCGTAGTGTATGAAATGTATGAATGAATGTATGAAACCTCCTTGGTTTACTCAAACAGGGTCATCAAGGGTCCATCAAGGCAAGCGCCCTGTGGCAGCTTGTTTGAGAGCTCTGCAAAGAACACCTGAATTTGATGCATCTACTGAATATTTCTCTGTCAATTTTATATGGATGGATTTATTATATCCTGGAGACTCTGCTGGGAAAACTTCCATGTGGATTGCTCACCCTGTTTCTTCAAAACTGATGTGAAATATTGGTTGATATTTCACCTTCAACATGAGGTTTGTACATGCACCCATATACAGAGGCATTGGAGCACGACCGCCTTGCTGGGTGAGTGGCCTTGGCATTGTCCTGGTTCTTCTCCTGTTGGTGCTGCCTGAGCACAAAAAGAGTTCAGCTCCACCTGTACCCTACTCTGAACAAACAATGGCATCCTATTCAAGGACTGATCTTCTGGCCATTCAGGACTTGATTCCAGAGAAGAATAGGATCTCTTCGCACCTGATGCATCATTTAAGGACCCTTGGCATTAATAGGATTCCGGCAACAAAGCGGGGATCCAGAGCCGGAAAGAATAGGAACAGGACACTAAAGGACAATCCAGTGGAGTCACCTTTGAGCAAAGAGAAGCATTGTGCCTGCCATAACATCGCTTTTGGTATGCTGAATGCCCGCTCTGTAAGGAACAAAACTGCTGATGTGGTTGACTTCATGATTGATAATACATTGGATGTTCTGGGTATATGCGAAACATGGCTCAACACAGATGACATTGCAGTGGTTGGTCGATTAAAGCAGGATATGTTTAACTTCAAGCATGTGCCGAGACTTACTAGACGGGGAGGAGGAGTAGGTCTTTCGTACAGAAATGAGCTCGACATTCATTTCCAAGACCAGGCTGATAATGACATGAAATTCAAGTCATGTGAATTCATACGAGCTAACATTGCATCTAAATCAAAATCTGTGCAACTTGTCATCATTTATCGCCCACCTGGGACAGCATGTCCATTCCGTACATTTTTAGAGGAATTTTCAGACCTTCTTGATTATTGCCTCTTCCAGCCAGGATCATTGATAATTTGTGGAGATTTTTAACATCCACTTCACTGTTACTTCACCAGATGTTGTGCTATTCAAAGACCTTCTGTCTTCATATGGTCTGCAGCAGCATATTAGTGAGTGTACACATGAACGTGGCCAAACTCTCGACTTGTTCATTTCGCTGGAGACTGATAAACATGTGTTCTCCAACCTCAAAGTTATTGGCGGCCTGTCAGATCACTCTGCAATTGTGTGCAATTTCAGTCTCTCAAAAACACAGCCTTTGACAGAGAAAGTATCATGTAGGAATTTTAGTAAGTTAGACACAACAGCCTTTATGAATGACCTTAAGGATATGTCGCTGATTGAGAAGTGCAGTGTTGACAGTCTTGAATTGGCAGTCGGGAATTACAGCAACATCATTGAGGAGGTCGTAGATCATCATGCCCCGAGAAAAGTGCGAGAAATAAAACTCAGACCAAACACACGTTGGTATAATGATGAGATAACTCGTGAGAAACAACAAAGAAGACAGCTCGAGAAACAATGGCGTGAAACCAAACTGGAAATTCATCGGCAGCTCTTTGTCAAACAAAGGCAGGTTGTCCAATCAGCCATAAGGAAAGCCCAGATTAGCTACTACAATGACCTTGTGGATGACTGTGCGCAGGATTCCAAGAGATTATTTCGTCTAACTGATGAACTTCTGAACAGGAAGGCAGATTCAATCCTTCCTGGATATGAAGATGTCCAGTGTCTTGTTAATGAGTTCAGTCTCTTTTATCAGCAGAGAGTTGAATTGGTTTGTTCAGCTCTGGCTACTAGATCAGGATCTCAAACTGAACGTCCATCCCCAGTTCATATCACAAGTGTCCTGGAATCCCTTCATCCTGTCAGTCCTGATGAAGTGCAATCACTCATTGCAAAGTCAGCCACAAAGTCCTGTAAGTTGGATCCTATGCCTACGCATCTCCTGAAGAAATGTACGCCAGTCATGATTCCAACCATCACGAACATCATCAATTCTAGCTTTGAGAAAGGTGTCGTGCCTGATTCCCTCAAGACTGCCATTGTCAGGCCGGTGCTGAAAAAGGCCGGCTTGGATCGAAACTCGTTGCATAATTACAGACCAGTTTCCAATCTACCATTTCTCTCCAAGGTTATCGAGCGTGCAGTTTTCTGTCGTCTAAATGAGCACTTATCATCCAACAACGTACTCGATAATCGTCAGTCAGCATACAGGAGCCATCATAGTGTCGAAACTCTGATGGCTGGGCTGAGTGACTTTGTCTTACATGAGATGGACAATGGAAACCTGATTGTTGTTGTGATGCTCGACATTTCAGCAGCGTTTGATACTGTCCGCCACACAACGCTCCTTGACTTACTCAGCACTTTTGGAGTGACTGGTAAAGCCCTGAACTGGTTCCGGTCATATCTTTCCAACCGTCAACAGCATGTATCCATAGGGGAAGTTCAGTCAAGTGCAACGAATTTCAAATATGGTGTTCCGCAAGGTTCTGTTTGCGGCCCGCTCCTGTTTTCTGTGTATATCCAGCCACTCGGAGAACTGATCCGCTCTCACAAGGTACATTATCATTGCTATGCTGATGACATCCAACTTTTCATCGCATGTCCACCCAAAGATGAGAACCTCCTTGCTGCTGTCAGTCAGCTGGAAGACTGTGTGACGGACATCCGGGCTTGGATGACAGACAACAACCTGAAACTCAATGGATCCAAGTCTGAGGTCATACTTCTTGGTTCCAGGGGAATGATAAACAAAGTTCATACACCCTCTGTCATCATCGCAGGCACTGTGCAGCAGCCAAAGGAGAGCTGCAGAAATCTTGGTGTCATCTTGGATCGCAACATGACTCTTAATAGTCATGTATCATGTGTCACTAAGTCAGTAAGATATCAACTGCGAAACCTTTCACAAATCCGTAAGTTTCTTTCCCAAAAAGCAACGGAAATGGTTGTGCACTCTCTCATATCGTCAAGACTAGACTTCTGTAATTCAATATTCGCCAACCTCCCTGATTATCAAATCAACCGATTTCAACGCCTTCAAAACTCCGCTGCCAGACTGGTCACGCTAAGCAAGTCATCATCCCACATCTCACCCATCCTCAAGAAGCTCCACTGGCTTCCGGTCAATGCCCGCATCCAATTCAAGATTCTCCTTCTTGTTTACCAAGCACTACATGGCACAGCTCCACAATACATCCAGGACTTAATACAACCCTACACTCCACCAAGACAACTACGCTCCTCAACCTCTCGTCTGCTTCACATTCCACGCATACATCACAGTTGGGGGGCACGGTCTCTCTCATACATTGGACCTTATCTGTGGAACAGTCTCCCACTTAACATCCGTCAGGAAACTTCGTACTCTCACTTCAAGACTCTAGTGAAATCATATTTGTTTGATTGTAGTTTTTGTTAATGTTAATGTATTATCATGTGGACTTGGTTTGGATGGTTGAACACAGTATGTGTTGAAGTACGCAGGCTCTCATGCGCCGAGAGTATCATTAATGATAGATACGGCGCATTATAAATGTACTTTATTATTATTATTATTATTATAGATTCAGAATAATTATGCTGGTTACTAGTATTCTGTATTTTGACGGCAAAAGTATCCTAAACTCATTTTCTTTCTGGCGCATTGCAGGAGAGAATTCCGCATGCATGTAATAGATATAATTTGTCTTCAGACCCATTAAACTGATGATATTGTCATCACAAAATACTATTACACACTGAAATCTGCAATGTGAAATAACCATTCACGAATTACAATTCTGTGAATAGCAACATTTCGAAATCTTTACTATCCAAAAACAATTCACTGCGTAACATAACTGCACCATACACATTCACATGTTTGGATATGTAATCGGTTGGTTTTCTTAATCCCCCCTCTCTTTTTTCTTTTTAGGGATAGATTGAATCACATAGATTTGCTAATCTATGGAAATATAGTGTGTGCGTGTGTGTTCGTGTGTGGGTGTGTTGCTTTCTTTGTAACACTTGTTTCGGATGTTCGGGTTTGTTTCAGATGATCTTGGTTCTTTCTGCAAAAAGAGCACTGAGACATATTCACATTCATTTTGGAAGTGTATTGAAGTGCAGGAATTGTGGCAAATTATTATTCAGAAATTGAACTTAGAAGAACTGGGAAATATGAATTGGGAAGTTGTTTATACAGGTATATCCGGAAACTCGTTAAAGGTCAAAGGATGGAAAACAATTACATTGATGATTAAATATATTTTATATTTTGCGAGATCAGAAGGGGAGGTACCAAAGTTTAATGATGTTATGAAGTATTTTAGGATGTGTAAAGAAGAAGAAAATAAGATAGCGATTAAAAGATGAACAATTGGAATGCATTTGTTAAAGTGGCAATATATGATGTATACCGAGGACGAGATGTGATTTTCTTTTTCTGTCTCGATTTTGCCGTATCTGCGAGTTATTGTCACATCGTTGTCATTTTTTTTCTTTTTTCCCCCTCTCTATTGCTTCTACCATTTCCACATCATTTCCACATTACGATTAGGATGTATTTTACTGTATGAGAAAAAAAGGGCAATTTACACGTCAGAGTAATTCAAGTGTGATTAAAACCTGAAACCTGAGGGCTGAAGGCATAGGGTTGGGGGTGCATGTTGGTTTTTTTTTTTGTGTGTGTATGTGTGTGTGTGTGTGTGTGCATGTGCGTGTGTTTTCTCGCAAATGGCCTCGATTTCTTTTTTTTTCTTTTGAGAAGCAATGGAATATGTCCCTTTGTTTTGAGCAAATTATCTATTATGTCCCCGTTTTGCGGGCTTTTTGCGAGAATATGTGTTTAAAAAAACAAAAAGCGGATTTCGCTTCCCTGGTTAAAAGAGTTACAATATAAGTTTGACATTAGTTTGCACAATGTTTGTGTTACTGCATTTTGTCTTTATATAGTGTAAGATTGACATTATTTTGTATAATGTTTGTGTATAATGCAGTTTGTCTTTGTATAATGTTTTGTTTTTGTTTCTGTGATATGAAATTGAACGAAATTCGAATAAATCTTTATTACAGTGTAGTACCTTAGATTTCAGGTAAGCTATACATTCATAAAAGTCATCACAATTTCAATTAAGAAATATCACATTTAGACTTTCATGTGCAAAAGATAACCAACGAGATTTATTCACGCTGGTTTTGTGAAGATTATTCGGTAATGATATGTCTTGCAAAATTCAATATTATTAACAATGTTTCTACTTTTTGAAAGGAGACTGCATGGAGATGAGGGGATCTGACATATCAGAAGAGAGTATTTACATATATATATATATATATATATATATATATATATATAATTTATATATACATATTAGAAATATATACATTTATATTTTCAGAGACCAGACTATATATTTCATTGTTTTTTAAATACATATATACATGTATACATATATATATATATATATATATATCTTATAAAATCAAAGAAAATATATCATATGTATATATTTTCCATCTAGAAAATATAAATTATATTTATAAAACCAACTGATTTTTCTGAATATGCAAATATATAATATATATATATATATATATATATATATATATACACTGCAAAAAGTACGGTGTTAAATAGTGAACACCGAGCTGGTGTTAAATTTTCGGTGCTCATTTATGGTGTTAAATTAACACCCCCGGGTGTCATTTCCAAATTTTAATCTGTTTTTTGAAGAGTTTCTTAGTAACTGCACTTCTTGTTGATTTTTAATTTAAACAAGACGATCAAGAATTTTACATTAAAATACTAGATTTTTGAAAAAATGTGAAAATAAATTTACACCAAAGTAACACCAGCTGGTGTGGTCTCTTATTGAAGCTGGACGGGTGTTAAACCATTGATATTAACACCAACAAATATCAAATCAACACCATGTGGTGTCATTTTTGAATTAACACCAGCACAGTGTCAAAATAACACCAGGTACAGTGTCAAATCAACACCACGAAGTGTCAGGTGAACACTTTTCAACACCATCACAGTGCATTTCTAACACCTGTGGGTGTGGTCCTTTATTGAAGTTTGATCGGTGTTAGATTTAACACCCGTGGTGTTAAATCTAACACCGATGTTTTTACAGTGTATATAGGCCCTATATTTCAGAAATATATATGCACATATATTTACTTGTTGACTCGGGA
This sequence comes from Diadema antillarum, assembly GCF_040938485.1. Lineage (NCBI taxonomy): Eukaryota > Metazoa > Echinodermata > Echinoidea > Diadematoida > Diadematidae > Diadema > Diadema antillarum. Next base: position 1,196,358 of record NW_027271032.1, on the reverse strand, counting down.
AGGAAAGGTTGTCAGTAAAAGGAAAAATATTAGCATATGAAATATACCTATCAATATGGCACTGGATTTGCCACTCGGGTTGGTTTGGGATCTGGGACTATATCTCCTTAATTCCATAGCTCAGCATTGTATCCATGCTATCGAAATGAGCTATTAACAGTGAAATGGAATCTAAATGAGGCTATAAAAAATGACGGAATTGAGTAACTTACACTCTCCCGACCATACTCGGATTCAGCGTTGTTAGATTGCTCCGAACTCCAGCATCATCTTTGAAAGGTTCAAGCTTGGGTAAGTTACACCTGTCAGAATTACGTGTAGGAAATTGAGGATCATTAAAGAAAGGAAAGGGGGGGGGGACATGGGAGGAAGACTTGCCATTAACTCACCCCGTATTCATTAATGAATTGATATGCTTATCAAAACACAAAAACAAAAACGGATACACATAATCCAAATTCAAATCATATCTTGTTTCAAGTATCACATTCTATTTTATTTTCAACACACTTACCAAAAACAAACAAAGAAACACACAATATATTCGAACATGATAATTGGCGTGACACATATAAATCATTTACGCTTTATAAATATTGATACGCTTGTCCAAAAATTGATACATATATTTCAAATTCAAAATCAAATAAACATTTATTTCCAATTTCCCATTTTTCGACACAATTTTTTCGACACAATATTACCACCCCAACCCCAAACAAACATGCAATATGTTTGAACATATTGTTGAAAAAGAAAAAAGACGAAGAATGAAAATAAATGAATTGAATTGAATTGAATTGAATTGAATTGAACATAATATATTTGTATTTGGAACTAAAATCATAATTGACATATCAATCAACGTTTTACATCACAAATCTCCCAAGAAGACATCAAATAATCAAATAATAAATGAATTTAACGAGTTAATGAATAGATAGAAATAGTATTTCAATTTGTAAAGCGCATAAACTACATCCGCATAATAATGTACACGTTCTACGCTACAGGAAAGCCTGATTGAGCGTAATGGTGAACAATCAAATGAAAAGACATGTTTTAAGTCTTGATTTAAATAATACAACAATTGGAAATTGTCAGATTTTTGTAGGTTATTCCACAATTTGGGAGCTGCACATGTAACTCGCTCGGCCGAAAATGTTATCTTTGTTTTACATATTGGAATTTGTATAAAGAAAAAGAAAAAAGATTGTCTTAAGGACTGCGCAGGATTTGAGTACGCCTGTGAGTAATAACAGCAATAACAGAACGATAATCTGTGTACGTGATTGTGACGAATGGGTAATGTTTTTAAGAAAGTGGCATACGTATTTCATTTCATTTCATTTCATTTCCGACGAAAGTATACAATATGACATTGGCAGATAAAACGTGAAGTACAATGTGACTTTTGCATATTCAAATGAGATTTAAATGCACGTCATTTGTTTACAATGAGACAAAACATACTTTAGATGAAGAAATGCATGGACAAGCTGTAAATGAATTGTAACAAAGAGAAAAGTCGGAAATGGAGGGGACTGCTAAAAAGCTGAGCTTGTAGAATGCAGTCCCCTCGTGAGTAGTAAATTGTAGTGATATTAATAATCGAACGAAACAATAACGTATGCTTTCAAGAAGGAAAAGTACAACGTTCTCTTCAAAACTTATAAAAATGTAATCAACAGTCATGCTTTCGTAAATCATGTTGGCAGACACTTAATTTGCCCATACAATACTCCCTCCTGTATAGTGACTTGATGGTATACTCGCCTCATGACAAAATCATTGGAATCAATCTCTTTTCCGCATTTACTTCCCAGAAGAGACCCACTGTTTCCAACCACTGCACACGATCTAAACGTCCTGTTTTCTGAGAATGGACCGGTCTGTTGAATGGCAGAAACACATTGAATTTAAAAAAAAAAATGAACATGACAATTTCACCCTTTATGGTAGAAAAAGTCACCAACTCATGCGAGCTTGAATTTAATAAAGATGAAGAACATCCAAGTAATAATTTTGGGCGAAATATAGAATTATCTCTACCCGATCATAGGACAAAGGTATCAATTTTTGTTCGTCCCATGCAAGTGACTAGCAATAGTCAACAAACGGTAAATCAGGCAAATTGTGCCATTTGAGAAGAAGAAGAAGAAGAAGTCTCCATATGAAAATGTACATTTTTTCATTCCTGAAATTTTGCACATAATATAGAAAAAATAACATCTGATATAACATAATAATATATCATAATACATAGGCCTACATATATTATATGCTATATACACATAATTTATTGTTATGTAATAATTGTTAACATATATGTCAATCCCATCAAGTTTTAATCAAACCTTGACGAAAAGAGCAGTACCCATGAAATTAATTTCATGTGGTGTATGTGTGTATGTGGTGTTTATGTGTGTGTGTATGTGTGTGTGCGCGTGCGTGTGAATCGAAACAAACAGCCTCTTTAATTCTGCACTCGGAAAGCGCAATTTAACGTATTAAATATGTTTTTTTTTTCTTTCTAAGGGCGTTTTGGTCGATAATCAAACAAGTCCATTTATTCATTTCCCTAAGAGTAATTATTACCATAATCATTATTATTCATACACTCTTAAAATAGTTGGGCAAAAAATGCCCAACTTTTAACCAACACTGGGCAACATACTGTCCACACAACTATTGGTTAAAATCTGCCCAACTGATGTTGGGTAATGAGTTTGCTATGTGGTTGGGCAAATTAAATTGCCCGTCAGCTGTTGACCAATCAGACTTTACCCAACTTTGCAATTTCCCAACCGTTGGTTATATTTTGAGTTGGGTAATCATTTGCCCAAACAATTTTACCCAATTAGATATTGTTGACAAAATTAATTTTGTGTTGAATTATTTACCGGAACATGTGTATGTCGTGACATTGGTCATATCTAACTTATCATAATCCTACAGCTAGTCGTAAAGCCTATACCTACAAGTACATCTAGGCTTACCCTACATCCTAGACCTAGTTAGTACCAGGGATATTTCATTCACATACATAAGGCCATTTAGTTGTAATGCTTTAAGACATGGTTACCATGTAGATTACACTTTTATTATAAAAATATGAAAATACCTCATCAAAGGTACAAGTTGAAATTGTGAATATCACGGCAATAATATTCAATAAATTTCTAATACATTTCAGAGTTTATTGAAATCATAAAAAAAACATTGAATTTAACAATATTTCATCTCTTTCACGAAGAGAATTTGAATAGCTTATGAATATTCACGAGAAAAAAAACCCAGTAGAAACCAATAGAATTCAACTGGTATCAACTCGTATCAAAATTTCAATGTTTTAGTTACTGGGTTTTAATCTGGAATGAAGTGGTAAGCAAGTCCAGTCAGGTATATGGGTTTCAAATTGTGTCATCTATTTGCACACAAACCGACACACACACTTTTTTTTCGATAATTCTTTATTCGAATTTCGTTCAGTTTCATATCAGAAAGATCAGAAACGTTCACAGAACAAAAACGAGACATCATACAAAAACAGACTGCATTATACACAAACATAATACAAAATAACATCAACTTACACTATATAAGGACAAAATGCAGTAATACCAACATTGTGCAAACTAATATCATACTTACATTGTAACTCTTTTAACCAAAAAAACAACGAAATCCGCTTTTTGTTTTTTTTTTAACACATATTCTCGCAAGGCCCGCAAAACAGGAATATAAGGGATAATTTGCTTTTTAAAAAAGGGCATATTTCATTGCTTCTCGAAAAGAAAAAGGAAAAAAAAAAGAGAAAAAAAAAGGCCATTTGCGAGAAAACATACACACATGCACACAGACACACCCACCCAACACCAACATGCCCCCCTTCCCCCTGCCTACCCCCACCCTCCCCGTGCCTTCAGCCCTCCGGTTTATAATATTATGTACACTTTAATAACTCTGCCGTGTAAGTTGCCATTTTATTTGTCATACAATAAAATACATCCTATTCATAATATGGAGATGATGTGGAAAGGTAGAAGCAATAATGAAAAAAAAAAAAAAAACCCGACAACGATGTGATAATAACTCGCGGATGCGGCAAAATCAAGACAAAAAAAAAAATCACGTATCATAATCGGTATACATCATATATTCCCACTTTAACAAATGCATTCAAACTGTTCCTCTTTTACTCGCTATCTTATTTTCTTCTTCTTTACACATATTGAAATACTTCATAAAATCATTAAACTTCGGTACCTTCCCTTCTGATCTCGCTAAATATAAAATGTGTTTAACCATCAATATCATTAGAAACAAACCAAAATCTCAACAGATTAACTTTTGTATAAAGTGCACCATGAAGAAGTTTAAACTGAAATTCCCTAAGCTTTGGTATAAGAGTTGTGACTCTGATGGATATGGGTCGGAGAAAAATATCTTGGGTCACTTTTGGGGAGAAGGCGAAACTACTCTGTTGATCTCGTACTTCGAATGTATATAACTGCTGTAAATCAGTTTAAAAATGAGTGTAAATCGTTCTCGAAGATATATCACCAATCCTAATTTCTTTTCCGCGTAATTTTAACCAAATATCATCCACTTGAAAAGGTTTAATACTGATTCATGACAAACTAAACCGTCCACTTTTCAAAATAACATCACAAATCCTCCAAACATATTCAATTTCCACACTGCATAAACCTGCTTTTGAAAATAAAATAATTGGCCGTATACCTTTCCCATCAAAGTAATGACATAATCTATAAATATTTTTCCTAAAAATATTTTCATTATATATAATTTTACCTTTAAATAGAAAGAATCTATTATTAAATACTATTTGATTCATATATCCCTCTTCTAAATTTCTCAAACTTCCCAAATCTTGCCACGCTTGTAAAATCTCTTTATAAAATTTCGGAACTTTCACACGCACGTACACACACACAAAAAAAAAAACACACACAGACACACAAAACACAAATTAGCAATATTGTATGAGTATATCCTGTAGTTTGCTCCCACAGACCGGTGTTGGCGGAATAAAGGGAAACGTAAGAAAATTATGTCAAAATACGTCCACAATGTAGCTCTTGCTTATGGATATTAATTATACAGCACTGTACATATAGACAATACCGTGTTTGTGTGTGTGTGTGTTGTCCCCCCCCCCCCTCATTCCTAAAACGGAGAACACCCTATAAGAATTCTTGGTTCCCCCTACAAAATCGTAAGGTTCTGCCATCCTTCCATACGTAGGCCTATACGACACACACACACCGTCTCATACAATTACAAACACACATACACGCGTACACGCACAGACTTTTTTACTTGTCCATGAAAATTTACCAACTTAGAAAGGAACGTAACAAAATTACCCAAGTACTGGTAAGAAATACCCAGGCTTAATGTGCAAAATAATGTCGGTAAATAAGACGAATTTCTACCCAAGTATCAGTTGCCTAAGAAAAATTAGCCAACCACTCACAGGGAATGCGTCAGTTACACAACAGCGGGCCAAAAAGTACCCAACTCTCCATTACCAATTCTGTTGGCAAATATTCGCCCAATATTTAAGTAAGAATAATTGCCCAATGTTGGTTTAGTCACCTAAAAGCTCAATTGGGCGACACTTGCCCAGACTGATGTTTTTTGGTTTTTTTTTACCAACCAACAATTACCCAACTAAATTTACCCAATATTTTAAGAGTGCAGGGTCAAAGTTCATGTCCTTGATATTTAGATCAGAGTCCGCACGAGAACCTCACTTCAATCACGTATTTATATAAACATAATAACCTTCACATCGTGAAACATGGAGTATCACCGTTTGTGCCCGTAAGCGAAAAAAAAAAATGTCGGTTTGACTTTTCTATAAAAACCAAATCGTTAAAAGACACAGTACATATTATACAGACTCATCTGTATATCAATAATTGTGATGAAATTGAATTTCGTGTAAATATTCTGAATAAAAATTAACTCGCCATTCAAAGCTCAAGTTCTCCTCTCTCTCCCTTCTCTCTCTTAAGTATATAATATCAAGGGCGTACCGAGGGGGGGGGGGGGTGTTTTGGGTGTTCAAACACCCCCCTTTGCCAAAAGGGGGGTGTTTAAGGTGTTCAAACACCCCCTTGGGCAAAAGGGAGGTGCTTGAGCTATTCAACACCCCTCTTCAGCAATGCTTAGATGTTGACAAATGAAACAAAAGCTGTCTTTACCGCTTTTATTTCCGTTTTTAATTCCGCCTTTCCTTTCTTTTGCGTTCATTCTCTCTCTCTCTTTCTCTTCCTTGAATGTTTGTGTGGATGATGATACATTATGGAGTTACATAATATCATACGCACTAAAGAACTCGTGTACAGTACGTGTTCATACTACGTTACTGCACCGCGCGCGAAGTTGACGCGCAAACAGTAGACATGCCCGATCCCTGCTTTGCTTTCTGACCGAATCGCGAAGATACATTGCGCATAATGTTCACCGTTTACCGGTATTATACCGTACGCGGTACCGTAAATTGTGTATGATGTGTGTACAATGCATGCTGCGCTGCAGCCTATTATAGGCACATTGCATGCTAAGTCAGTAGTATCACTAACAACAGTGGCGTATCTGGGGGGGGGGGGGGGGGGCAAGGGGGCACGTGAAAAAAAAGAGAAAAAAGAAGAAGAAGAAGAAAAAAAAAAAAAAAACCTCGCCCGGACGGGGGAAGGAGAATGGGGGGGGGGGGGGGGGGGGGGCAGAAAACCAAATCAAACAAGATAAAAACAAAACATGAATTCCATGAATTCCATGTTTTGTAACGCTGAAATAGAAAAATTTTCGGCTCGCTCGCTGCGCCCGCTCGCCAAAATTTATCAAAAAAAAAAAAAAAATAAGAAGAACAAAACGTAATGATGACGTGGAAATATAACAATTTCGGCTCACTCACTCGTAGAAAGTTAGAGTATTTTTCCAAGTCCTAAATTTGTTGGCACAAATCGTTATCTATGAAGCCGTCACTATATCTTGATTAGAATTGTAAGATTTAATAACCAAAAAGTGACAAGAATTCCATGTTTTGTAAGGTGAAATACAAAAATTGTCGGCTCGCTCGCCAAAATTTATCAAAATTTATCAGATTTTATATCACCCTCAAAAAAAAAACCCTTTTAAGTGCTCGAAAAAGCATATCAAGTGGACTTTTTTAAAGTCCCTACCGGGATGGGATTGGGGTTGAACACTGTTGGTATAAATCGTTATCTATAAGACAGTCACTATATCTTGATTAGAATTGTCATTCGAAGATTTAATAACCAAAAATGACAAGAATTCCATGTTTTGTAAGCTGAAATACAAAAATTTTCGACTCGCTCGCTGCACTCGCTCGCCGAAATTCTTCAATATCTATTACATTTAAAACACCCTCAAAAGACCCCTTCTATAAGTGCTTGAAAAAGCACATCATGTGGACTTTTTAAGTCCCTACCGGGATGGGGTTGGACACTGTTGGTACAAATCGTTATCTATAAGGCCGTCACTATGATTAGAATTGTAATTCGAAGATTTAATAACCAAAAATAACAAGAATTCCATGTTATGTATAAAGCTGAAATATAAAAATTTTCGGCTCGCTTGCTGCGCTCACTCGCCAAAATATATCAAAATTTAGGGTTGCCTATTACATTTAAATCACCCTCAAAAGACCCCTCTTAAGTGCTTCAAAAAGCATATCATGAGGACTTTTTTTAAGTCCCTACCGGGATGGGGTTGGGGTTGAACACTTTTTCAGAAATTAGGGGCGCAATTTTCGCGCTTGCCACGGGCGCCGTTTTCCCTAGATACGCCACTGACTACCAAGTACAGTCAGTATAGTAGCCTACTGGAAGCAGCAAGCTCTGGAAGCTCTGAGAGTAGCAAGTTACTTGCTACTCAATGTAATTAGTAATAGGTCATGGACTTGGTAATCTTTAGTAATAGTAGATATGAATTTTTTCAATGACTGATAGTTAAAACTGAAAGATAACTGAGTGTGAGTCTACAAATTGTGGTTGGATGACTTTATTGCGCCTAAAATTCATTAGATATCTAGGTCTAGGAACAGTGGCGTAACTATAAACGGGGGCATGGGGGGGGGCACGTGCCCCCCCCCCCCCCCCCATCCGCTCGTTAAAAAAAAAGAAAAAAAAGAAAAAAGAAAGAAAAAAAAGGAAATGGTAATTCAAGGGTTAGTAAACTGCTTTTGAAATCGACATGAAAGGATGATCAAGAAAAAAAGATATTTTTCTAAGATTTCTTTTAACCATATAATTAAAGAGGTATAACATTGTTTAAAAAGCCCGGAGACGACAAAAGATTGTGATTCAGCGTGATTCCTGGTTGGCATTTTGAATACAAGCAGGATGTGCGCAGCGTACTCAGAATATCGGAATGGCAAAAAGCTTGATCATTGATTTTGCAGTGTTGCTTTACATACTAGTCTATATTAAAATGCCTTGCATTGCCAATAATAAGACTTGACCTTGGCTATTTCCTAACTTTTCCATCTGTATGAAACACACACACTCACAAACACAAACAAATTAGGGGATGCTCTATATAAAGTGCAGATTTTGGACATCCTTCTCCCGCTTGGTCACTTCGACGCCCCGTCGCTGGTCATACCTCCCCCAATCATAAACATAAACCGACACCCTTGACTACCAGTGGCGGATCCAGGGGGCGCACCGGGCGCCCCCTCCCTCCAATGCGAAAAAATATACATGTAGCTACAAACGACAGTTTTTGGACGGTAAAATGTCAAAATTTTCAAGCTCGCTCGCTTCGCTCGCTCGCATTTAACCGTTATATGCCATTCTCCTGATGTTACTGCCAGTAATTGCCAGCAGTTGCGCCCGGTGCGCCCCCCCCCCCCCCCGAATTTCTAAAGCGAAAAAAATATAGCTTCAAACGGCAGTTTGGGGACTGTAAAATGTCAAAATTTTCAAGCTCGCTCGCTTCGCTCGCTCGCATTCAATCGTTATGCACTTCTCCTGATGTTGCTGTCAGTAATTGCCAGCAGTTGCGCCCGGTGCGCCCCCTCCCCATAATTTCTAAAGCGAAAAAATATAGCTACAAACGGCAGTTTGAGGACTGTAAAATGTCAAAAATTTCAAGCTCGCTCGCTTCGCTCGCTCGCATTTAATCGTTATGCAATTATCCTGATGTTGCTGTCAGTAAATGCCAGCAGTTGCGCCCGGTGCGCCCCCTCCCCTTAATTTCTAAAGCGAAAAAATATAGCTACAAACGGCAGTTTTTGGACGGTAAAATGTCAAAATTTTCAAGCTCGCTCGCTTCGCTCGCTCGCATTTAACCGTTATATGCCATTCTCCTGATGTTACTGCCAGTAATTGCCAGCAGTTGCGCCCGGTGCGCCCCCCCCCCCCCCGAATTTCTAAAGCGAAAAAAATATAGCTTCAAACGGCAGTTTGGGGACTGTAAAATGTCAAAATTTTCAAGCTCGCTCGCTTCGCTCGCTCGCATTCAATCGTTATGCACTTCTCCTGATGTTGCTGTCAGTAATTGCCGGCAGTTGCGCCCGGTGCGCCCCCTCCCCATAATTTCTAAAGCGAAAAAATATAGCTACAAACGGCAGTTTGGTGACTGTAAAATGTCAAAATTTTCAAGCTCGCTCGCTTCGCTCGCTCGCATTTAATCGTTATGCAATTATCCTGATGTTGCTGTCAGTAAATGCCAGCAGTTGCGCCCAGTGCGCCCCCTCCCCTTAATTTCTAAAGCGAAAAATTATAGCTACAAACGGCAGTTTGGGGACTGTAAAATGTCAAAATTTTCAAGCTCGTTCGCTTCGCTCGCTCGCATTTTATCGTTATGCACTTCTCCTGATGTTGCTGTCAGTAATTGCCAGCAGTTGCGCCCGGTGCGCCCCCTCCCTTTAATTTCTAAGGCGAAAAAAATATAGCTACAAACGGCAGTTTGGTGACTGTAAAATGTCAAAATTTTCAAGCTCGCTCGCTTCGCTCGCTCGCATTTAATCGTTATGCCATTCTCCTGATGTTGCTGTCAGTAATTACCAGCAGTTGCGCCCGGTGCGCCCCCTCCCCTTAATTTCTAAAGCGAAAAAATATAGCTGCCAACGGCATTTGGGGACTTAAAATGTCAAAATTTTCAAGCTCGCTCGCTTCGCTCGCTCGCATTTAATCGTTATGCCATTCTCCTGATGTTACTGCCAGCAACTGCCAGCAGTTGCACCCGGTGCAACCCCCTTAATTTCCAAAGCAAATATATATATATATATATATATACATATATTATTATATAGCTACAAACGGCAGTTTAGGGACTGTAAAATGTCAAAATTTTCAAGCTCGCTCGCTCCACTCGCTCGCATTTAATTGTACAGTTATGCAATTCTGATGTTGCTTCCATGAGGTGCGCCCCCCCCCCCCCCCAATGTCTTGACCCACGGTACGCCACTGAACACCCCCCTCTAAAAAATCCTGGGTACGCCTATGTATAATATGTATTTATTTTTCTACCTAGTTTGAAGCTCATACATAAATATTGATTATTTATTTTTCATCATTTGACATGTTCTATATGTTAATCCAAGCTATCTAGTATGTATCATCATATTTTGTAATATTTCATGCATTTTCATTGAGAAATACGAAAATAATAAAGTGATGGTAGAAGAAGAGAAAATCGAACAAAGTCAGAAATTATCTATATTCCCACCTCTGGAAACAGGTCATAGATCTCGGGCTTTAGCTGAAGCTTCATTCCACCTCTTGAGTGTCTGATAACAGTATCAACTTTGATGTTTTGATGATGTAACATTACCATGGAGGTCCCGTTGAGTGATCGATGGTGCGCAGCGAGCTCTGATCTGTAAAGAGAACAAAATTGACAGTTCCATATTGATTTATAAGCTATGCACTTGGCATCTACACACGATCGATTGGTTGATTGACTGATTTATTGATTGCTTGATAAAGATATTCCATTGTTATTATTCCGACTATTTAATTTTGCTATCAGACGAGGAAAAAATTAATCGCATATAGATCTGGTATACGTATCCAAGGGATGATACAGGTTGTGTTGAGAAGGGGGTTTCAGATTTAAAAAAAAAACAACAACTGCGAGATAACTAGAAACCACTTATGAAATGTTAAACAACATATAAGTTTAAGAGTTATTCAGTTTATCTAATGAAAATCAGTTTTGATATGGCTGAGATATCCAATAACAAAGTAAAAGAATGTGGTCCTAATAAAAGGTGGGTCCCACTTTTTATCAGGACCTCTTTGTTCCTGGATATCTTAGCCATTTCAAAACAAATTTTCATTAAACAAACAACTTTGAATTCCTATGCTCTTTCATATTTTACTTTTCTCATTATCCAAAAAAAAAAAATGTTGGAAACCTGAAGCCTCATCTTAACTAAAACAATATATCATCCCTTTAAAGTGCTGCGTTACGATGCCTCTCTTACCTGAATTTTAAGACGTTTTCTATGTTGAAGTGAGATTGTTTTTGTAGAAGGCTTTCGTACAAGTAGATCGCTTGATCCGTGTCTTGTCGGAATTCCCACAATTTCTTGGTCAATGATCCGTTCTTCCTAGAGTGGGCGTGGAGCAAAGCATTTTTTTGATGAATAGCTTATGTACTCTTGTGTACTTTTGGACAAAGAATGTTTGCACAAACTGTGGGCACTGTTCACATAAAGAAAACAGGAAAGAAACCTTCATCCCTTTGGCATACCACACACCACTTTTAACGGAAGAAATGAAGATATCTAATGGAAAGTTAGACATACTGGTGTACCGAATGCAAAAAAGGTTTGAGCTATAGAATATATTAGGTGTTACAAAAAACATTTCCCACTTTTGATCCTTAATAGTTCAAGAACTATATATCAAGTAACACTGACATTGATATGAACAATAGCTGAATAGTGTACAATTTTGTTTGAGGTATATGAAAATGAAAGCATAAATCAGTTTTCTGAAAATTAAGATATATTTCTAAGTTAGGTTTCAGATTCTGCTCTATTTTCAACCCTCTGTACAAAACTTTAATTTTGCACAGGGGTCAATTGGTGTGTATGTAATGGGAGTGTGTGGTTAACACCCAGACAATGGTCCTGAACAATGGCCAGGGTTAGAATGCTCCATTACATATTCATGAGAAATTCCACTATCACAGTTAGTCTTTATTCATCCTGAAATGTAGTGTATCCAAGCATATGAAAACATGTGCTTACTTATCTCATGCGCATGCATTTTACCCTTCACAATGAATTCAGACTAGCATTGCTCAGGGCAATCCATCAGGAATTATTAATAAGGCATTCATGTGCCTTGGAGCAAGAGACCAGAAGCCTAGTCAGCAGAACTCCGAAAAGATGGTATTCGTGTAGTATTCATGTCTATTGTTCAAGGTCATTGTAAGCACACACTCACATACACATCATTGGCTCCTGTGTAAAGTTCAATTTTTTACAGATACAAATTTGACCAAAATCGGGAACTTAACTTTAAAATCAATCATTAAAATCTCATATTCAAATCACCTCCCAATAAATTGTACACTGTTCAGCTACTATTCATATCAATGACAATGTTGTCTGGTGTATAGTTTTCGAATTAAGGATCAAAAGTGGGTAATGTTTTTGTAACACCTAGTACAATGTACTTACAAACACTGTAAAAACATCGGTGTTAGATTTAACACCACGGGTGTTAGATCTAACACCGATCAAACTTCAATAAAGGACCACACCCACAGGTGTTAAAAATGCACTGTGATGGTGTTGAAAAGTGTTCACCTGACACTTCGTGGTGTTAATTTGACACTGTACCTGGTGTTATTTTGACACTGTACTGGTGTTAATTCAAAAATGACACCACATGGTGTTGATTTGATATTTGCTGGTGTTAATATCAATGGTTTAACACCCGTCCAGCTTCAATAAGGGACCACACCAGCTGGTGTTACTTTGGTGTAAATTTATTTTCACATTTTTTCAAAAATCTAGTATTTTAATGTAAAATTCTTGATCGTCTTGTTTAAATTAAAAATCAACAAGAAGTGCAGTTACTAAGGAACTCTTCAAAACACAGTTTAAAATTTGGAAATGACACCCGTAGGTGTTAATTTAACACCATAAATGAGCACCGAAAATTTAACACCAGCTCGGTGTTCACTATTTAACACCGGACTTTTTGCAGTGAAGTATTATAACTATCCACAGATTATTGGCCCATACTTTCAATAAGATTTCAATTCATACATCTATTCTGTAATACAAATCGTTTGGATAAACATACACTAACATTTCATACTGTTACAGTATGAAATATTTACAAAATGTAACACGTACAATTCATCAAAAGCAAAAGGCCTATTAAAATACAATGTATACCTTTAAAAACAATATTGCAATTTTAACCATTAAGATAGTAAATGATCAAAGCCAACGTCAATACAAAAGAAGCACGGAGAAAATAATCAATCATATATAGGCCTACTACATAGACGGGTTAACGAATGTTGTTGAAAGAAATGCGCAGCAGTTTGGAATGAACCACTTTGCAAAGCATACGATTTTGGTAGGTTAATCGTCTGTCATCATGTCCTGTTAGTCGATAAACCAATTGTAAATTATAGTGCTTAACACATACAAACAATGTTTAACGAATAAAATGCGTTTTCTTTATGTTCTTTTTTCATACGTTGCACTTATAGTGTATAGCATGGCGAAGGCCAGTATGTTTGCTTACTTATATGAACCATATAGCTATGGCACTATTATAACAGATACCACAGCTGTCGGTTAATTTCGACCTGGTATTGGGTGGTCGTACAGGTATAGAATCTCAGGCTACCGAGCAAAAAAATACATTAAAAACGAGACAAGAATTAGATCGACCACTATACAGGCTGAATACCAACAAACGGAAAGATGGCGAAAACAGATGTTAAACGAATAAATGGCAACTTATATTATGTATTCGACATGAAAAAATAACATACCTTGGTAAGTAAACACGTTTATACATTATTACGTAATCTGATTGAATTCAGCTATTGTAAGTAAGCTTTCGAGTAGATGTATGTAACTTTAACTTACAGCATGCATTATAGCATGCATTTCCATAACTGTGTGCTTTATCATATTAGCATTTTCAAGTATAGAAGGCAAAGAGGTATACAATGTCTTTGTTGTGGGCGCAGACGAATTTTAATTGGGGTACAGGTATAGGGGTATTAAGGGCGTTTTGACAACAAAACTTACGTCAACTTCTGGCTGTCGTTAAATGATTGAACGCTGTCATTAAATGCATGATCACTGACATTGACGTTTTCCTCGATTTCGCCATCGTAAAGGTCAGAGAGATTCGACAGCAAGCGACTGTTGTCAGCTCTTTCACTGGGCACACATGAGCTGCAAATGGAAATTGCATATATATCGTTAACGTCAGTATAGAGAAGGTAAATGATGCATGGGCATTGACGAATCAACGTATACACACTCACTGTCATGTAGGCTTTCTATAATAATAATACACGCTCGATGTAAGCACGTAAAGCTAATGAGATTATGTGCATTTCCTCAAATATACACAGCACGGTAACACAATACGTACGTAAAAACATACAGTGTTGTTTTGGTTCTTAAAGAACCTAAACAAATACCCTAGAATATCTATTTCCCGGATCTATTTACAAATTTTAATGATTAATTCAAGGAATGCAGAATGTTGTACGCACTGAAAATGACAACCAAGGAAACGAGAGTAAATTCTCTTCTTTTTTTTATTACTTTATCCATTAGAGAGGAAAAAAAAGAAGCATTGTTGTTATCGTAACAAGCCACCGTTCATTATTTTCACAAACTAGCTTCCTTGAGAAATTCTCTCGAATTCTTTTTACCCTATTTTCAGAACAATCTCGTGATACTTGTTCAGAGGCGAATCTATACATGTAAAACACAGTTACAGCAGTGGCGGATCCAGAGGGGGCTCACGGGGTGCGCGCCCCCTCTCTCTATTTTATTTTTTTTTAACGAAAGAAATAAGAAGAAAAAAATGGGGGGTGCGTGCTCCCCCTTTTTAATTTTGTAAAGGCGCCTCTCCTTTACGGAATTCCTGGATCCGCCCCTGTATAATATTATTTACTAGAGAACTAAATACAATATACAATGGAGTTACAGATGGTAGGTCCTAACCAAATCGAACAAAAACACAGGGCACTGGAGGGGAAACCACTCCGTGTGAAAAATGACTTGAGCAGAACGTTGGTAGATTCATTCTATATGGGTGCCGTTCTGTCCCCTCTGTAAGCCTTACTAGCCTACTAGCACGGGGTTAATGAAGACCTTGAATAAATTCGCGGGTCACTTGATTTGGAGACTGCATAGCGACCAAAACCATGTGAATACACATCACGATGCCAAATCCTTCCCCTGAACTTGAGTAAGAAGAGAATGACTAAATATTTCGCTACGCCAACAATGAACACAGAAAAAAATACAAGAAAGTTGCATGAGACGGCATGGACTTTGGACAAAGCAATTACATAGCCACAATCAGCGCTGACAACAGTTTACTCTCGACTCCTGCCTACAGCTGTACAATGACAGTTATTAGTCCATGGGCCAAGACCCGAAAAATGGGTTATTGGTACCACCCGAGGTGGCAAAACCTCTTTGGTGTCATTTTGTTTGCCGGGCATAGATATGCTTATTAAGCTATGATAGCATTTCCAAATGAGTAGCTTAGTCATAATAAATGAATTTTTAACCAATTTGGTCTCGTTTTTAAATGACACCAAAAAGGTTTTGCCACCTCAGGTGGTACCAATATCTGGCCTGGCCCATGGACTATGTTTGCTGGTTGTCGTGAACCTCCAGAAAGAGACAAAAATATCTATTTAAGTTGTACTTCAATAAACACAGTAAAATCAAACAGAGAAAATTGTGGATTTTTTAAAAATCAAAATCGATTATAAGAATTCAAACTATAGGCACATTATAAGACAAGTTCTAGTCACAATCCATTATGCAAATTTGATGACGTCATACCACCAATGCGTAGTAGGTCTTTGAATCGCCTGCATATATACAACACAGGGCCGGCGGAGCGTTTTCAAAAGTGGGGGGGGGGGGGCACTTCCGGGTTTGATGAGTAACAAGCAACAACAACAACAACAACAACAAAAGTCCTCAAGGTACTCAGCTCATTACTTTCTCCCTTCCCACTTCCGGCTTTCGACAAGCAAAAAATAGGGGGGGGGGGGGGGTCTTCAGCGGAAAAACATAACCTTACCGCGATCACAATTCAAGATCTCTGTATGGTGCACAAAAAGTGTGGGGGCTCGAGCCCCCACGGCCCCCACGGTTCCGCCGGCCATGCAACATAACCTCATCAATTTTGATCTGTTAAACCATGGACCTCCATCACATAGGCATGGACCTATAGTAGGTCCATGGTTAAATCAAGATCCATATGGTTAAAACGAAATAAAAAGGAATAAAATATTCATACATCCACGGCTGTAAACATGGCATTATCGTGATATTGTGTCACTCCCTCGTTCCACCTCCATAAGGACTTAGTAAAGACGCACACGCTGAGCAAGAGGCAACTAACGTAACATATTACCATAATAATGGTTTGTTGTATACAACAAACCATGACTATTAACTACATTGTATTCACATTTTCCCCGTGTGGTGATACGATTTGGCGCTATGCGCACTGCAGTGTGTGAAAAAAATCCATGTTTCCTGTAATTTTTAGCTCTTTTGTCTGTACAATGTTCGTCTTTCAGAACTTGGATGATTGCGTGGGAAGCGGGGGCACCCCAGCCGACCAGGTGTTGAGTAAGCAGCAGTCACATTTTGAATGGGACCATAGAAACATGGAGACGTGCAGAGTTTGCCCTTTGTACACACAGACGTAGCATGTTTCGACTTACAGCCTACTGCCAAGCGCTGGTTTGAGCATTGTACGGACAAAAGGACTACGAATTACAGGAAACATGGACTCTTATCTAGAGTTCTATAGACCACTGAGGATTGACCTCTAACCCGCTCTGCACATAGAGATTATCTTCCAAATCCATTTTGTTCTCGGAAATATTTCAGGCAACTAATTGTTCTCTATAATATTATTTTTTTAACCTTCCTATAAATGGGATATAGTCAACCAGACATATTACTTTGGCTAAAGTCAAGGCTGTAAACCCCGACCCAATGGCGGCAATGGCGGCACTTTTGAAGTTTTTGCTCACTGAAGGCTGGATGAGAAGACTACTATAACTTGTGATGTCACATGAGTATAACGATTTAAAGAAAATATAAAGAAAATTCAAAATATTTTCACTTTCCTCGCTTAATAAAAGGTCTTTTGACTTCTCTCTTTCAGAAGGCAAGGAGAATAATATTACCCTTAACATTATGTCCGTGACAAGTTGAGGAAATGTACACTTTTTTCAAAAAGTGAAATTTTTTTAAACTCTCTTTTTATTTTGTTGTTGTACGCATATGACATCATACACTGTAGTAGTCTTCTCATCCAGCAGTAACTGCGCAGATACTTTAAAAATTCATAACTTTTGAACGGATTGTCCTATTTTCCCCAAACTTTCACTGATGTGTTCTATTGATATTGTTGCATTCACTCAGTCTACATGTGCATGAAGGTAAACTTGTCCTTTAATTTCTGAGGGGGTGGGCTTGTTCCCTCAATTTTAAAAGCGTATATAAACTCATCAAATTTGCATGAGATTTAACGATGAGATCATTCAAGTTCGAGTGAATTTGAATGATCACCGAGATCAACATTCACAAAGCTAACTAGTTCATTCAATTTAACTTCATCAGCATTCTATTTCATGAATTTCTCACTTGAACATGTAAAGAGCACGTTCAAAAGTGAAATTGCACACGATTCACGTTCACGCCGTGATGAAAGTTAAGGAATTCAAATTTACGAAAAGGCAAACATTCACAGCATTTGGGCAGTGCTTTTCGTTATTGCTCATTTTCTTTGTAGCAGGTCATCTGTTTGAACAAATAGCGTACAGCTGTACTATGAAATGGAACCTATCATTCCTCTGATAAATCGTCCTCCAAAGCAACAACTTTCATACGCATACATGAATGCATAACAAACATTCATTTTTACGCACGACATTGGAGGCTGCTCGAGGATCAGATTCCATAGATATCTATTCTTGAATATGGACTGAACTGTAGTAGCTGAAGCATTTGACAACCAGCAAGATTATATACAACTGTCGATAAACTCTAGGAAAAAGCAACAGGAAGAGCAATGAATAATATAGATACGAAGAAGGTTAAAAAATCGACGAAGGGGAGGATTCCAAAATGTAAATATGGATCTGGACGTGTAAAAAAAAAGAGAGATATGACAATTCTGTAAGGTTTAGATCCATAATGTTGCTAATGAATAAAGTGAGAGTGGAAGAAAGATTAGAAAATATAGAAATACATACTTATAATTGATACTACTGATTAAATGAAACTGTGAAAAAAAGATGAAATTATACATTACAATCAAATTATTTAAGAGAAAAAAAGAATTTGATGTGTATAAAATGCGGTATGATCCATTATAGCTATAGTTTCTTTATGTTGATTGAATTCGAGTTGTGCGTCTATGAATGAAATTTTGATCGGTACTTGGGACGAAATTGAACGTCTTTCCAGCTGGCGCGAAATTGAATGCCGACTTTTCGTCGTTAAATTGAATGCATTTCTCTCTAAATTGAATGAAATGAAATATAATAGGAATGACATGAAACGAATTTGAATGATCAAAGAATTAAAACAAACAGACGCCAGAGACGATTGTTCATTTATTCCTTCAATGTGAGAAAGTAAAGTCAATTTGGAATGAGGTTATCTGTATTATTAATCAGAAAGAAGGTACAAATAGAATCGTTTCAGAGTTTGAAAAAATGTTCGGTATAAATGAGGATAAATTTTTAACTTATATTTGTCTTCTCGTAAAATATTATATTTATATTTGTAAATTTCAGGGTACCACCCAAGAGTTCATGGGATTGAAAGCTTGTCTTAAGACTAACAAGGATTTAGAGTATTTTTTGGCAAAGAAAAAGGGTACGCTTGCTTTACATTTTCGAAAATGGAGACTGGATTTTTAACTTGTATAGTTGAACCCGGAGTCCCGGAAGTGTCACATATGTTGGTCCCCTTTTATTGTTTTTTTTTGTATCTTGATAGACTACGGACCTGATGAAGTAAGGGGTTAATGGTAAAAATATGTTCCTAAAAACCTCGTTATAACACTGTTTTACTTGATAGAATGTATATTGTTTAGTAATTCATAATTGACATGATTGGTTTTTGTATGCTGCTTTTTCTTCTTTTTTTCTTTTCTTGTTTATTTCTATTTGTATAATCATGTTTTTGATTTCTGTTTCTGTAATTTTGTTTGATGTTGTTTAATAAAAAAAATTGAAAGATAAAAAAAAAAGAATTAAAACAAACTGTGAGAGCAAAGCATCGACGAAAATCGCTTGAATATGAGAGCTCTCTCATTAATTCGAATGCAAATTGGGCGATAACACCTAATTCTTATTTTCATATGCATTTGGACATTCCTAAGTCCGGTGTTAAAAATGAAACACCGAGCTTGTGTTCAATTTCCGGTGCTCACATACATGGTGTAAGATCACCTCCGGGTACCATTTCAAAAAATAAAAATGCTTTTTGAATAGTTTCTTACTTACTGTTCTTCTTGTTGATTTTGAACTTCAACAAGAGGATCAAGAATTTTCCGATAAAATACTTGATTTTTTGAAGAAAAAAAAAGGTGTAAACACATGCATTTACACCACAGTAACGCCAGTTGTGTGGTCTTCTATTGAAACTGGACGGGTGTTATACCATTGACCTTGGGCCGAATGCATAAACGCTAGCAATTGCTTGTGCTAGCCTTTTACTCGAATCCGTATGCATAAAAACAAGCAATTGCTTGCAAGCAGAAGCTTTTGCTAGCAAGCACAAGCTATTGCTTGTTGCCCGCAAGCAATTGCTTTGAGACCAAGCATTTGCTTTAAAAGTATGCATAAAACATACCATTTGCTAGTTCTTGCTAGCAATTGCTTAAGATTTTCGAAGCTCTGTAAAATGAGCTTGAGCTTTTGCTTAACCGGAACGTTCCCTTTAAAGTATCATTTTCATCTTTATGAAAGAAAGACCACACTTGTGAAGGAGTGGTATAAATCTACAAGAAATTACTCATAAGTATAGTGTAAGACACTTTTTCATTTCAACAACGGGAATGTCCAGTGGTTAGCACGCAAAATGTGACGAAAAACAGGTAGGATGTCTGACTTCAGTGGAGAGCGAGGAGACCTCTCTCCACGTGCGATCTGGCAGATCCGGGCTGCTGTAAGCTGCAGTGATGGGAATCAGCCAGTAATACGTGTGTGTGTATAGATGTGTGTGTATGTGTCTGTGTGTGCATTTCATAGCTCTTCTGCTATGTCAGGAAACGTTTCCACACACACACATGCCCTTTCAAATACATGCTGCCACACTCGCCTTCGCACAGGCGTGACATCCCTTTTGTTGAAATCTCAAGCTTGTGCGGGACAAGCAAAAGGTATTGGCATAAGCAAAATATTATGCATATGGATTTAAGCAATTGCTTGAGCTAGACCTTCTGCTAGACGAGCTTGTGCTTTTGCTTGAAGCAATTGCTTACAAGCAATTGCTTGTTTTATGCATTCGGCCCATGAACACAAGCAATATCAAATCAACACCATGCGGTGCCATTGTTGAATTAACACCAGCGCAATGTCAAAAATATACGATCTACAGTGTCAAATTAACACCATCAAGTGCCAGGTGAGCACTTTTCAACACCATCACAACATACTTTCTACACCTGTGGGTGTGGTTCTCCATTGACACTTAGATGTTAGGTGCTAGATTTAACACCTATGGTGTTGAGTGTAACACCGATGTTTTTGCAGTGTAGCGCCAGTGATTTGATGGAAATATTATCATTTTACTTCCACCCTTTCTACTGTGGACGTTAGAGTAGAAGTATGCTAGCACTTTTCAATGTGATTCAACAAAAATACAAAGTCAATTAGTACCCACGTGGCCAACGGGTGAATGGATAGAATGATTATGGTTTGTGTTTTTTTTTTCATATTCGTGTTTTCTTCTATTTCTTTTAAATAATTTGACATGGTACGTTGTGTTCCAACTTATAGGGTAGGAAACAACAAAAGAATCAAAGTTGTGTGTTAACCGATGAATCTGCCTCGTGTTCGGTGGCCTCTTATTATTGCACGGTCGGAAATACGGTCGGCCCCTCACTGGATCAAACGTATCATACCACCGAACAAGATACCAATTTATGACACATATTATCACTATACATCGGGTGATGATATGCTCGAAATCAATTGTATTCGTTTGCTGCTATTAGTATAGAATTATATCGTAGCGGAGGGTTGCCTTGGATACATTCTCAAATGGATTGGCAGTCCCGTTAATATAACAGGCTGGCTACACTGGATCCATTTCATGCATACATGTAAGCATCTTACCGTAATTGCGGATATGGATCTGAGAGGTCGACGCACACAAGAAAATCGTCCATTTGATTTGATTTGATTTGATTTGGTTTGGTTTATTCATTCTCTGTATGATTTACCATTCCTTTTTAGCAATATAATCAAACATAATATAAACAAATGTGATAATCGATCATTATAGCTACTAAACGGTTTCTACAATTTCAACAATTTTCATTACACACACATCTGTGACATAATATTACAGTACATGTGTTATGAATGACCACACAGAACCGTCGCCAATAATAAGCTATATACAAAAGCTTGACCCTTTGGCAACCGATAATACAACACGTTAATGCAATAAGAGAAGGGGGTCCAACATGATGCTCGTGGATAAGAGGGATAATAAGAAGAGAGACAGAAAGAGTAAGAAAGAGAGGAAGGTGATAGAAACCTTCCGATAGCAGTCTTGCCAGATCAATTCACAATACAATACTCTAAACACGATGAAAGCAAATGAAATACACATGCATTGACGTCCTTATATTATACACCTCTGTGTTTCACGAAAGGTACACACATGTACTGGTATAGGTCCCTTGTATTTTTTTACCGAGAGTACAATGTATTTCGTTGTCATTTGTGACCGCTCAGCCCGAAAACATAAAAAAAGTCGCAGATTAAGATTGTCTGTAATGGGCCAAAATGATATATCATTTGGGATGGCCAAGTAGTATTTTTAAGCTTTTCTTGTCTGTGGGAGTAATTTCTCTACCGGCTTTCAAAATTTCGTGGCTTAAAGGGGCTGTACAGTACTGGTTGAGGTGGGGATTCACGTTGTTTGAATTTCTAAGTGAGATAATGAGAAACCTCTTATAAAATATGAAAGAGCATGTAATTTTAAGAAGGATTAAACGTTTATTTGATGAAAATTGGTTTTCAAACAGCTGAGATATCAAAAAAAAAAGAAAATAAAAGACTACAGGCCACGCCTTTTATTAGGATCTCTTTGTTTCACGTTGTTTTTGAATATCTCAGCCATTTCAAAACCGATTTTCATCAAATAAACTTTTGATACCCCTTAGAATTGCATGCTCTTTGACATCTCATCGATAGAGTGGTTTCTGAATATCTCGCTAAATCCTCACCTTGACCAGAACTGTACACACCCTTTAAAGCAAAAAAGAAAAAAAAAAGAGAAATAAAACTTGATTTCACTGATACTTCTGCGCATTTAGCCTGAGTAACCCTGATCTTTAAATCAACTTCTATGAAACTCTTTCTTATTTCAAACACTTTTTGAATGGGTTACAATGGTCCAATTTTAACAATAATTTTAAAGCTAGAGCTTACTCGTTTTAAACTATATAGAACAGTGGAAATTCATTTTTACCTATTTTTTCTTTAAGGGGGGGGGGGGGCTGGGGTTGAGCTGGCCTGTGGCATTTGCTATAATTGTAATGACATATTATGTATTGATTTCCTCTTCTGCTGAACATGAAATTTACAATTACAGTATTCTATTCGGATTCGTTATCGTCATCTTTATTGAATTCATTTTATTAATTTTACTTTCATGACAAGTTTTATTTCCGTTACTCTAATTTTCAGTCATATATCAAAGTATGTTTTTTTTTTTCCTACAAAATTACACATAATTCTGAATAACAGCCTGTGAGTATAGCCTACTAACTTCCTCATGAAACAGAATCCCTTATACGAAATTATTCACACTGTTCTATCTAAAAATGATAAACACACACACACACACACACACACACACATTCATCGCGATGTATAATGACTACTTTGTTGCTATCATCACACAAAGTTCTCATCTTAACGCCAATGTCACCATGTCACTCGTTTCATTTGTGGTTTAATCGAAATGAAGTCATGGGTATATGCATATTGATCAGGAAATCCCGTGCATAAGAGATCAACAGTATACCCTGCTTTTAACACTATAGATTAAAGGGATGGTATAGTTTATGCTGAAATGGGGATTCAGGTTTTAACTTTTTGTGAAATAATTAGAAACCACCTATCATCTAAAAATGATAAACACACACACACACACACACACACACACACATTCATCGCAATGTATAATGACTACTTTGTTGCTATCATCACCCAAAGTTCTCATCTTAACGCCAATGTCACCATGTCACTCGTTTCATTTGTGCTTTAATCAAAATGAAGTCATGGGTATATGCATATTGATCAGGAAATCCAGTGCGTAAGAGATCAATAGCATACCCTGCTTTTAACACTATAGATTAAAGGGATGGTATATTTATGCTGAAATGGGGATTCAGGTTTTAACTTTTTGTGAAATAATTAGAAACCACCTATATGAAATATTAAAGAGCATATTACAATTCTTAGAGGAATGAAAAGTTTCTATAGAATAAAATCGGTTCTATAAGATGGCTGAAATATCAAAAAACAAAGAGGTCTTCATAAAAGTTGCATGGGTTACACCTTAAATGCTTTGTTTTATTTTGGGGTTCTTTTATATCTCAGTCAATTCAAAAGTGATTTTCGTCAATTAATAAACTTTTAATTCATTTTGGAATAGGTGCTCTTTAATGTTTTACATAAGTGGTTTCTAATTATCTCACAAAAACTTAAAACCTGAATCACTATCTCAACAAAAACTATGCTATCTCTTTAATCCTTTGTTTCGCTGTGTAAACAGAGGTGTGCATGGCACCAAAGCTTGGTTGCATTTCATCTTGTTTACTGTATATTCTGTTTCACATGATCGCTGTGATATTGTAGAAAATGTGCGACTGACATGAATCAGTCTATGAAAAAAAAACCCGTTGAAATGAGCTACATAGCAGCCAGCAACAAGCACGTTGCTTTGAGTAATATTTTCATATGCCTGCAATGCATAGGGCATACATCATACCATTATATTATATATATTACATATATATATATATATATATATATATATATATATATATATATATTGAAACCAGGAAGGAAAAACTGACCAGAATCAGTTTTTCCTTCCTTGTTTCACAATATATTACAAAAAAGCTGCATCGCTTCGGCGATCCCTCACATTTATTCCAAAGTTGATTTACATCATTTGGGTTTATGTCAGGTTAATGTGTGTGCGTGTGGCACACATACACACACTATAGCTTCTGACCATGTTAAGGGTTTGGGACAAACACCGATCTAGGGCTTTCAATAGCTCAGTCGGTAGAGCACCGGTCTAGTAATCCGGAGGTCTCGGGTTCGAATCCCGATGAAAACCCATTTTCTTTGCTCAAAGTTTTCGCTATATATATATATATATATATATATATATATATATATATATAATTATATATGTATATACATATAAAACCCACTTGTAATGCACTACAAAGATCTTTCAGCATAAAAGGTGCTGTTAACCATTGGGAGCAGTCATTTAAAAAATGTCCGTTAGTTTTATTTGATGCATAGGTGTTGGTCAGTTGTATCACAAAACATCTCGACCATATAAAAATTTTGCAATAAAGCCAAAACTATGACCAACTGTTTATAGACAATTTATTCTAGAAACAATTTCATCATAACTATTGTTGACATTTTGTATATTTGAAAATACATAACACTGATTATACTGAATAACATTTTTACATTGGTTGTTTCGATCCCTATCTCACATTTTGGAACAATTTTGAAGTACTAAAGCTGAGTTTTTGTTTCACCTGCAAATGGTAAATAATGCCTTTAATATGGCCCGCTGAATAGGTTTTGTTTGTTTGTTTGTTTTTTTTTTTGTTTCATTTCCCAAGAAGATGACTGGATAGGCCATATTCAGCTGCCATAGCTGGTCTTCTATGGGGTGCAGCTGGATGTAAGGCGGGACCACTTCACCGGCGGGTTAAACATCCTGCTCTTTGCGATGAATAACAGAAGCGGAATCTTTCACGTGGATGAGTTGTGATACTCTCACCATGGAGGTCACCTCCCTGCTCTCACACATGGAACCTCCATTTTATGTGCTATCCGAGGGACAGAGTGTTTTGCCTCTTACTATGTAAAGAGCGACTATTACATACCATTACTAGCATCGTTACTTTTCATTAGTTACGCCTGTCATCCGGAACACTTCGCGATAGCTCCCTTCCAACGATCGTGCATTTTAAAAGCTTTTTTTTTTTGCTAATTGAGATAGCGATCAACCAAAAGAGGATGGTATTTTTCATGAGACACTACCACTTGCACAGCGTTTTGTTTGTTTGTTTTTTATCACAGAGCGTGACTCTTTCAACGGTTTGCATGGTTGTAAAGTGGTGAGTTTGACTTGACCGAGATGTGC
Source organism: Diadema antillarum (assembly GCF_040938485.1). Classification (NCBI taxonomy): domain Eukaryota; kingdom Metazoa; phylum Echinodermata; class Echinoidea; order Diadematoida; family Diadematidae; genus Diadema; species Diadema antillarum. The sequence goes on along the minus strand of NW_027271032.1, from coordinate 1,170,434 downwards.
AGACAACCTTACGATTTTTCGGCATCGATGCTAGGAGTGCCCATAAATGAAACAACGTCGAACTCACCGTCACGATCGTATGGCGACACAGCGGCTACAATTTGTTTTTTTCTTTAACGAAGGAACATCATTCTGGTTACAATATTTCAGCTACAAAAGCATGGGAATGGAAATGCACAAATTTGATATCATCGGATTATGTTTTCTATTATTGACTACTATATTCTATTTGATATCCTAAATTAATTAGTGCCTTCCTTTTGTTGGAGGGCTTGCAGGCCCTGTGTTTGTATGGGGGTACAGAGTATACGTGTTGTGAGTCTCGCGTATGAGATTGTGTACAGGGACGGATCCAACGGGAATTCCGTAAAGAGGGGGCGCCTTAACAGAATGAAAGGGGGAGGGGGGGGGGGGCGCACGCGCCCCCTCCATTTTTCCTTTTATTTCTTTTGTTTTAACAAAAGAATAAAGGGGGGGCGCACCCGGTGCGCCCCACCTGGGGGGATACATTATGAACAGTTGGGAAAACATCCATACGCTGTGCCGAGGGGGGAGAAGTAGGTGTTTGTAGCTTTCATATTTCTGTGCAGAATGCATTTATCACACCTGCTGACCTGGAGGCGATTTTTTTTTTCTTCCCCGTAACCCGTCGAAATTGCCTATTGCGTCACTTGAGCAAAGACTATCAGTGTACTAGATCTGGCTCACCGATAACATGGTGGAAACTTCCAAGTTACTAGAATATAAAAATAGTATAGGGAAAGCCCCAGACTGGTGCTTCTTCAGATGACCTCGAAATAAAAATTCAGAAAATATGCCCCAATGTTCTCCTATTTACAACGGGTGACGCAACGAACAGCTGTTGCGGCACATTTTGGTAAATTGCACATTTAGGTAAATTACCAAAATGTGCAGTTACCAAAATGTGCCGTGACTATGTTACGGCACATTTTGGTAACTGCACATTTTAGTAAATTTACCAAAATGTGCAGGACATTGACGGCACATTTTGGTAACTTTCTGCTCCTCCAAAATCATCACAAAAACAAATTGTGCAGTTGGTTTTTGTCCCCATGCACCGAATGAGTTCGGAAGCCTCAAGGCCGTGTCACACCTTTCCGGGCAAGCTACGCGGGCTTGTTGCGAGTAAGGTTTTCCCAGCACGCAGGAAAATTATGTCGCACGTAGTTGCCCAGAGTTGCGCACGGAAGTCCGATTTACCCGCAGCCAAATTTTGAGCAGCACCTCGCAGGCAACTCCCACGCAGGTACTTGGCAGTCCCCTATGCGGTCAGCGCGGCCAAGATAATGACATTCTGTCATTTCTGTTGGACTTCTGCCATTCCTTCAGATGAATTTCTGAGTTGTCAGCCCCCACGCGCCTGACACGCACGTCACACAGAATACCCGCAAGAAGACGCATCCAGCAAGTAAGACACATATGCATAATGCGCGCAAATCCTTGTCCGTCCTCAGAAATTGTCCGGTATGCTGGAAAATCCTCACACGCAACACGTAACTTGCCCGGAAAGGTGTGACAAGGTTACGGGTAAAAAGCATTTGCGTGCGCACCTTCGGGCGACTACGGGTGAGATACGTGCTAGGTACTGTTACGTGCAGGTCATCTGCGGGGACCTCTGGGTAGTAAAAATTGTTCTTCGCAAGTCGCACGCAAGGCTTACCCGGAAAGATGTGACACGGCCTGTAAGGCCTGTAAGGCCGTGTCACACCTTTCCGGGCAAGCTACGCGGGCTTGTTGCGAGAAGTGATTTTTTTTTCAGCACTCAGAAAAATTTTCTGTGGGCGGACAAGAATGTTTACGAGTTTCGCACTTGTGTCTTATTTGCTAGACGCGTGCTACTTACCTTCTACTTGCGTGTATTCCGTTAGACCTGCGTGAGAACTTTGAAACTGATCCGTTTTCTGTTACGAGCGACTTACGGGTACTGCAAAGTACCTGCATTGGGGTTGTCTGCAAGGTGCTGCCGGTAAGGTCTCCTACTGGTGTTCTGCGTGTACCCTCGCAACTCACTCGGAACATATTTTGAACATGCTCAAAGCCTTGTCATACCGTATCTGGGGAAGTTTGACTTGCGGGGAAGCAAAATTTGCTACCCGGAGGTCTCCGCAGTTGGTCCGCACCTGACAGGCAACGCAGGCAACCCCCATGCATGTATTTCGCAGTCCCCGTACGCGGCCAAATGAATGACATTCTGTGGTACTTCTGCCATTCCTTCAGAGGAATTCCGTTACTGAGTTGTCAGCCCACGCACCTGGCACGCAGGTCACACAGCATACCCACACGAAAAGTAATCGCAATTACTCGAGCTTTCAGCTCGGGTGAGCTAAATAAGTATCTTGCCTGTCTTCACTGCTGCAGTAGGACCATATCACCTTAACTCCTTGACCGTATTATAAATCTCAAGCCCATCCATGGGTTTTTTATTTCAGTTACCAAAATGTGAAAATTGTCCAAAATGTGCAGGCAAATCCACTTTTAACTGCACATTTTGGTAACAGTTGATCCCGTCAGGTATAGGTGCACTATCGGCACATTTTGGTAAATTACCAAAATGTGCAGTTACCAAAATGTGCAGTCACATAGTGACGGCACATTTTGGTAACTTACACATTAATGTGCAGTTACCAAAATGTGCAGTCACATATATAGTGACGGCACATTTTGGTAACTTACACATTTTGGTAATTTACAAAAATGTACCGCTTTACCAAAATGTGCCGCAACAAACAGCTTTATAATGTTCTACTTCCAGCGCACAGCGTTGCATGTCTACTGTGTCTCTTTCTCGTATCTCGGGAATACATTAGATGTCATTATGTATGAAACTGGAGAAAGCATGGAGTTATGCATAGCTTCCTGGTGTATTACAGCATCGTGTCAAGCTCACCGTGTATGATCCCATCTATGAAAGTTGCCAATGTTAGCCACACGCGAGAGCGGAGCGATGCCGTTGATCACGCCTACATAAATAACACCAACAATGACGATTGCAAGCACCAGGTAGCCACGTGCAGACAGCCTTCGGACGTTCCTCATGCTCACTCGCCAGTAGGCAGACTCACTCTGCGCCTGGGGTCAAAACGAAATGATACGTTTGCAATTAACCGATTATCATGCAAGTTCAACGAGCATCCCATGAGTTTTTCTTGTCGGTTGTATTAATTCAAAACCCGCGGAAATGACATGCAAGATCGGGGAAGCCCTCCACTTCCCCAATGCTTTCGGTAGCTGAGGAATACGCCACAAAAGATTTGATTTTTCATCGTCTTCATTGTAGCGTAACTCCACTCCGCGATAGCTGAGACGTACGTCGTGTGTACGCTCTTTGGTGTGCACCCATACCTGCCATAGCCAAGCTGGCAAATTTTTGTCTAGTCGTGTAACTATAGGAACCATGGGCATAAATCCCGGGGGGATGGGGGATATATCCCCCCCCCCCCCCCGAAATGGAGGAGGGGGATGGCCTGTACAATCACCCCCCCCCCCCCCTGAAATTTGAGAATAAATGGAGGAAGCAGAAATGTGATTGTATCAATTTTGGCATATTGCATGACATTCGATCGTACGCCCGCCTTCAGACAGGTAACAGAGTAGTCTAGCTTCTGGACTCTTTTTACTCGTAGCAGTGATCGTGTACACGTCAAGCCGTATGAGGGCGTGACACCCGAGGATTGCGATACGCCGAGAACTGCGATACCCGAGAAAACCCGTTGGGCGCGCAGTCTCTCGAATATCGCAATCAGAAAGTTTGCGCCCTCTCTTGGCACCAAGGAAAAGGGGACGGAGCCCAGACTAGTAACAGAGCTGAACAGTATTCTACATCTTGTAGGATAATATATACATAATTTTTCTGAAGCGCTCGCTCGCGAAGAAAGTAATATCGACACATGGTATGGTCCAGACGTTGACAACGTCAAATAGCATAGGCTTAGGTGTAAACATGCTATGACGCGAGCAACTCGGGACCAGCTCCAAATTATGTACGAAAACAAACAAACAATAACAAAAACTATTCCGCCATAATTGAAACCCGCCCCCCCCCCTCCATTTCAATCATTCCTGAAACAATGATGACTCTGATACAAAGTCATCTATGGGCATATACCCAGGGATGATCAGGGGCATCGAATCTATCTCGGGGGGCAAAGGGGCATTTGCCCCGCCCCTAAGGAAATGTTGGGGGTAGACAAATCATTTGTCCCCCAAGCAATTCCCGAGATGAGGACAAATCTCGAACTTTCTTCATGGAAAATTGTCCAACTATATACCGCCAGAACTATGCACCGGATCGTTGAATTGCAATGAGAAATATGCAAAAGCTCCTGTACCGGGTTCCTTTCGATAGACTTTGCACACTTTTGAGATTGACGTATTTCATTGAATTTTATCAAAGAGTGTGCAGCAGATGTTTCACTTAAAGAGGCGTCGATGGAGGGGATGGAGGGGGATGGTTCCCCCATAAAAGTATTGGGGACAAACATATCATTTTGCTCCTTCTCGTAACTCCCGAGATGTGGAAATGTTTTAACTTTTTTGATAGAAAATTATTTAAATGTTTCACCCAAAGATGGCTGAATTTCAATTCTGAAAATAGGGGCACGTGCCCCCCCCCCCTCCCCCTCAAAAAAAAAAAAAATCGGTGGTAAAAAGAAAAAAAAAACTTACCAAAATGGTAATTCAAGAGTTAATAAACAGCTTTTGAAATCGACATGAAAGGGTGATTATGAAAATAAAAATGAGATTTTCTTTTTCTAAAATCTCTTTTAACCATTAAAAATTCAGGAGGATGGGGGGGATGAATCCCTCCCCCCTGAAATGGAGGAAGGGGGATGGCCTGTACAATCATCCCCCCTGAAATTTGAGGATAAAATGGAGGCATATTGCATGACGTTCGTACGCCCGCCTTCAGACAGGTGACAGAGCTGAACGGTATTCTATCTTGTAGGATAATGTATACATAATTTTCTGAAGCGCTGCAATCAGATGCAAGGATTTCAGAAGCTTGTAACAGTTTGTCAGAAAAATATCTGACCAAAACGCTTCATGAAGTGGCACCAGCAATATAAACTGCGCTTCCCTCCCCCTTTTTTTTTTCTTTTACGAAATTCCTGGATCCGCCCCTGATTCCTTCCACTTTGCTGATTTGTTTTTGTTACTTTGTGACGCTTTTTTGCACTTGTCGTGCAAAAATAAAGTGCATCTACACCGAAAAGGGAATCAAAAGAGGGAATTTTTGTTCTAAGTGTGAGGGCAAGCGTGAGCCCAGCCTCAATGGATAGTGGGTATTATTTTTGTCGACCTTTCATGAAGTTTGTTTAGATTGCAAGCTGACAATATTCATGTATACATATTCTTTTTCTCTTTATAACGTTCTTGTTAGGCGCTGGCGTGTCAAGGCCGGTGCATGACTGGTCTCGCGTAACAACCTTCTACCAGGGAGGTGAGATTTCTCTCTCGTAACAACCTTCTATGCCCAAGGAGGTGAGATTTCTTCTCACCTCCATGCCTCGGCAATCAGGGGGGCATTTCATGAAGCATTTTGTCCGACAAAGTTGTCGGACAAATTTGCTCTCAGCCAATCAGATGCAAGGATTTCAGAAGCTTGTAACAGTTTGTCAGAAAAATATCTGACCAAAACGCTTCATGAAATCCCCCCCCCCCCCGTGTACTATTCCTCGCGCATATCGAACAGCGCAAACAAAGCTGATCGGAGGGCGCCCTCTACCGACTAGAAAAGATTACGCCATCATGTTTTATGAACTACTAGTACTTAGTATCCACTCTGTTCCGTTTCTCCACTTGTGTGGAAGAAATCAATACGACAAAATCAAAAATGTTCACATGAAAGTGTAAACGAGTACTCATAAGGAATATGAATCATAAATGATATACGTACATGATTATATTTCATGGTATACCGGCGGTGCATGGAGACCGTTATCGATAAGCATTTGAGTTTGTTACCATAAATTTTCTCTTATTTTCAACTGAAGGAACAAAATACATACACACAGAAAGAAATAACGTGAACTTCCGAGTATATTCAAGGCCATTTTTGCCTGGGGATGGGGAGGACAATACAATTGGGGATATAACGAGACAAAAACTAAATTAATGGACAAAAAGGGGATAACCCGAATATAGGAAAAGTTGAAAGAAGAGAAGAGAAGAGAAGAGGAGCGATAACACAGAGTGTTCAGGAGTTAGAGTTGTATACATTAAGAAAACAAGATCAACTAATTTTACATTGACCAAATAACACGTGCAGATGAAACCAGACAGCCATTGAATTGCTACTATGAATACGTAATGATCCATAAACCATCTGGCTTTGAAAACTGTTCACAGTGGCACTTTCTCTGTCGTGATGCTTCCATTTCCACTCATGGTTCATGTTTTAATTATCTTTTTCTTTTTCTTTTTTTTGCTCACGATAAAAGAATTAATTCATGAGCAAAAACAATCAGTTTAATTTAGACCTTCGAATATGATTATTGTGCAATTAGAATGTTTAGAGTTTTGTTGAATTTTTCATATTTTGTAATTGTTGACACATATAATGTCATGTACTTATGTTTTATGTGAGAAAAAAAAATCAAGTTCAAGTTCAAGTTTATTTAACCAATTCATTAAACATTTGACATTTTACAAAAGGATACAGCATTAAGAATAATGAATGGTTTGGGACCCCAAAAGAAGCAGAGCTTGTAAAAAAAGGGGTCCCGGATAAACATATAAAACAAAACATACTAAAGTTTTAAACATATTAACAAGAAGTATAATAGTAACATATTTACATAGAACAGATGCAACACAAGCACACACACACACACACACACACACACATTCAATCACACAAACACGTGTCACAAAAACGCTCATGCACATACATGTAATTCACATGAAATTGCCGAAAGATACTTTATATTTTACTATACTTTTAAATTCAGCTTCCCTGATCAATTCTTGTTTTACAAATTCCCCTCAAGATAAATGCGACATGTACGTTTAAAGGTGGATAGTGTTGAGGCTGACCTAATTCTCAATGGCAAATTATTCCATTCTCTAATACAAACATATACAAATGAATTTTGGGCAGTTTGAGTTCTTACAAAGGGTTGATGAATGAAATTACTTTTACGCGTATTATAAGCATGAACGGTAGAATTTAACACAAACGCATCCTTCATGAAAGATTTCGGATCACCTTGTGTCTTAAACATAAAAATCAAGCAACTCAAGATCACTAATTTTTCAAATGGCAAAATATGAAGTTGAATAAACAATGGCAAACTTGGACTTCTATAGTTTGAATTTGTAATATACCTTACAGCTTTTTTCTGAAGAACAATCAACTTATCTATATGAGTCTTATAAGTATTTCCCCAAGCTACATTACAGTGCATTAAATGAGGCATAACTATGGCATTATACAGAGTAATTAAGGTTTCTTTTGGTAAGAGACGTAACTTGGATAAGATACAAAAAAAAATGTATTTACAAGTTCTGTTGGAGATGAAAAAATAAATGAATGAATGAATGAATGAATGAATGAATGAATGAATGAATGAATGCTATATATTCAGTCTACAGTCAACTATTGGTACAAAATATAAAGTGATCACAACCAAACTGATCATCCATGACGTGCGCATTTCCTTATCGCAAGTCTGTTACTAAGTAACTACTAAGCAATTTGATTGATTTTTATCAAATTTCCGTGACAATATTGAATATACAGCTCCTGTGTTCACCGCTTTGACACGTCTATAACCTGGACTATTTATGTTGCATAAATCATTTGTTGAAATCAAACATATTGAGAATAAAACCTACACACAGGCTCAAACATAAATCGAGTTGAGTACTCCCCTCGATAAAATCAAACCCAAGTTAAGTTCAAATTTGAGCCCATGGAAATACATGGACGAGCTTCAGCGTCTACTTTGATTCTGATTGGTAGAAAGCAAATTAAGTTTTGATTGAATGTTCAAGATCAAACAACATTTTAAAAGCATTTTTCATGTCTCAGTGCATGTTGTGTACAGGGCTGTGATTAATTGCGTCTAGTTCTATAGCTCAGACGAAAGACTAACGGTGATATATAGTATCTGGTAAGATATTCCATATAGTACGTGAAATACTGTTATAGAATGAAATTTGATTATTACTTCGTTGAGTATTGTATGCAATTCTACTTTCGTGTTAGATAAACAAGTGTCAAGAAAATTCGGCAAGATAATAATGTACAAATAAATTGCAAATTTGTTAAATGCGTACACTAACAACAATTTTAGTCTTTTAAACAAGGGCCCCCTTTGGGTTTGGAGCTGTGGGTGGTTAATAATTTTTATGGCACATCTTTGTAGAATGTAAATAGGTTTAAAAGAGATTTAGCACAGTTCCCCCAGATGACATTGCAATACATGATACAATATGGCAAGTTCATATAGTGAAACATAAACTTAGGAGTACATAATAGGGAACTATTGCACTTACGCTATAGGTATTTATTGCTCCAATCGCCCTAAATACTTTTATAATACCTCCACATGTTTTTTTCCATGTCAGGTTGTCGCCAAGTGTTTCTCTTAAAAATGTTGTTCTATGTATTACTGGAAGGCTGACACCTGCTATGCTAGACAAAATTCTGAAATTGTTGACATCTATAATCACTTTATATCTTGCTTTGAAAATCACATGATGTCTCATCAACAGCAGCTTCAGTTTATTTGCTAAAAACCTCAATCTTGAACTTTGGCTTATTTTATCATTCAATGTTGCACATGACCGGTCATGGTGTACACCATACATTTTTTTTTTTAAAGATAGCTTTTATAGTGTCCCTTCTGATGCCAAATGAGATTGATTTGTGTTAAAGAATAATCATGGCTGATGCTTTAGAAAGGTCTAAAAATACACAATGACAAACTCTCAAACGCCTTCACAAGTTTATCACAAAAATCAAGTACTAGTATAGAGAGCCATAAGTTGAGTGGGTGCTGTTCGTTATTCCGAAGGTTCGATATTCCGAAGGTGCGTTATTCCGAAGGTTCGTTAATCCGAAACACACAAATTCCCTATACCTAGAGGTTCGTTAATCCGAAAATGAAAAAGGATTCGTTAATCCGAACATTTGTGGCGTTATTCCGAAGGTTCGTTATTCCGAAGATTTGTTCATCCGAAAATGAAATTCGTAAAAACGAACCTTCGGAATAACGAATCTTCGGACTGAAGAGCCTTCGGAATTACGAACCTTCGGAATAACGAGCTGTAACCAGTTGAGTAACTATGAGGTCGTAATCCAAATTGTTTGGCACATAATCTTTATGTGACATAGAAAGAAGCCGCTTTTGAACAAGTTTTTCGAATAGCTTGGAAAAGTCAGTATAGCAATAGGTCTCTGGGCCCTGTTTTATTAAAAGATAAAATCAATCTTAGATTTCCTTAACACACAGGCTGCCATAGACTTATCATAGAAATCAACTTTATAATCAATTTTAACTCTTCATAAAACAGGGCCCAGATTTTATGGAATAGAAATATAACCGTTGTCATGAATTGGTATTATGACTGTGCCAACTTTCATTTATCTATAATTGCTTCTTTTTTCTTTTTCTTTTTTTACCCAGAGAGCTTGATATAATGTAGTATCGAGGAGTCTATTAACATTGTCCTTCATTCCAGATGTGCATTACTGTAATATAAACAAGCGAAATGCAAGTTAGCACTTTGAGTTGAATACCAAGAATAATAATCAGTTTATATCAATAACCAAATATTGTATACCACTGGTGAAAGCAGAGGGAAATATATTTGGACGCTCCTTGACGAAAACGAGTGCTTCTGATTTAATTAAGGGATATTTTTGTGGAAACTGGTAGCTAGATTGTAGATTGGTAATATAAATAACCAGAACTAGATTTTGAATGACACCTTGAAAATCATACCAGCCCAAATCGCGTCTTTTAAGTAAAAAAAAAAAAAGGATGACCATATCATGAAACTGAGCGGAAAACCGTTATGTTCTCTACCCTTGGGGTAGGCACGGATATACCGTATACAAACATGTCTGGTATAGTAACTGCTCTGCATGACCCCTGTCAAAATTCACTCCCCCAATACCACCCTCCTTCCCCCCCCCCCCCCCCCCAAGCCCTGCCTGATTTACACCTGGCTGAAGAAGGAATTATTATAGGTTTCGAAACAAAAACTAACAACAGCGAGAATTGTAAGTGGGAATGCTCATTAGTTTGCACAAGCGAGATTTACTGTATTACGCACGCACGCACACACACACACACACACACACACACACACACACACACACACACACACACAAGTAAGATACTCACCATACACATAAGGCTATATAGTGAAGACCATGGCCCAAAAACTTACGATAAGTATCGCCCGCAGCTTAATCATGTTCCGTTCCTAATTGAAGAGACTTGTGTTCGATTTTCAACAGAATGTCTGGATGTGTTTATCAACGTTCCCTCTAACTCAAAAAGCTTGTCATATCTGTTTGAAACGGCACTCCTTTGTAGATATGAGATATGGAAATAACCAACACGGTTGCAGCTATACTGGTGTCATGAGTAAAGAGACTGATGTAGATAGTGATTAAACGCCATCATCATTGACAAGCATAAACAAAGGAAAGATAACAGCACCACAAGTCCACACTTAGTCAGTTATACGTATACTACTTGGTGACATAATATACAACGCCAAAGATTTCGATTATTATTGTTTATCTAAAGATCGTTTTAATCTTCAAGAGCACCGGGATCGCTTGTTCGTTTGTTTGTTTGTTTGTTTGTTTGTTTGTTTGTTGCGTTGGGGATCGTTGGTTATAGTTACAGCACTGACGATGATATTGAGAAGAAAGAGTATTGATGTATCATAATGACTGACATTGATCAATTAATTTGCAGAAATCTTAGGCGGCCAGAATGTGAAGACAACCACAATTTAAAGCACTTCGCAACCCTTTAGCAACTGAAGATTCCGTAAATAATGGCTCATTGTTTCCTCTATATATATATATATATATATATATATATATAGAAAGTACAAAAAAATGTGATTATTTGTACCATGCAGAAACAATAAAATGAAAGTAAAATGAAATGAAATGAAATGATATTTAACAACTTTCTAAATTATGCAAACTAGCTCACATGTTTATTTTGTCTATTATAGGTTATGTTTATTTGAGAACCTATTAAGACTTTACCAAAAGACTGGTGTGTCACAGAAATAATTCTGACATACTTTGACCTCTTTCAAATCACGTAATTATATATTCTATAATATGAAAACAATAAAGATAATAAAGCATAAAACTATACAAAAGCGTATAAGGGCGATTTCGGGCGTTTTAGGGAGTAAGACGGGCGGTTTCGGGCGGTTCAGTTACTAATGGGTTAATATTGTAGGAGGTATACAGCTAAAGCTCGCCAGTCGTATACGTTACCTCCTTGGTTGTACTATAAAAGGCAAGAGGTTCTCCTCCGTTTAGCAGTCAGGTCATAATACCCCTTCCTCTTCAAACTTCCATCAAGTTTATAACTGGATGGTCACGTGAAAATTGCCTGTCAGTCTCTCGACATTTCACTCCCGGCCACTTTATTCTGTATGGAAAGACTAACTGCGACCAGCCCCAAGGAGCGCCCCGAGGTTATTATGAAAAGACATTACCTGTTCCGAGGGATGAAATCCTCCATGTTGCACCCTACAAGTACATGTTATCTTCAATTATTATAGCTCTAGTTTTGTCTTTATAGACTTGCCCCCTCATTCCTTAATTATCAAACGCCCTATTTTCATCTAACCGCGCGCAACAGCATGTTTTGGTATTTCGCATGCCTTTTGCAAGTTTCTGATACTTACGTAGGTTCACTTCCCTGTATGCTTAAATGGCACTTATGTCGATAATACAAGTAAGGTATGTAAATGCGTGTCTACCCATAATGAAACTGGGAGTACATGTATTGTATAGTTTCAATGTTACAATGAATAACAATGAAGTGAATGAAATGAATGCATCTGGTCTACATGCACCTTCGATTAAAGGTTGTTTGATAAAAGAAAGAAAAAGAAAACAATCTTTACTCAATGATTGACACATCGTTATCATTCATTCATCAATAGCAACCACAAAAGATTTACAGCAATTCACAGCGACCTTCGAACAAGTTGAGAGGAACAATTTTAAGTGTTTGAACAATACATGCTTGACAGTGTTCTGTGTGATCTGTACAAGACGATGGATAGTATCAATAGAAGAAAAAAATATAGATATTATAATATCTGATACGCATTCCTATTCCTGTATACTCAGGAAATTGAGAAGGAAATTAATGGATTTCAGGGGCGGATCCGGAATTCCGTAAGGGAGGTGGTGCCCGGAGGCGTGTTTTTTTTTAGACGGCGCAGATTGGGGACCCTAAAAATCTATTGGGGACCCTATCCCTAACCTAACCCTAATCCTAACCCTAACCCTAACCCTAACCCCAACCCTATAACCCTAACCCTATAACCCTAACCCTAACCCTAACCCTAACCAAAAACCCTAACCCAACGTTTTTCCCATAGGTTTAACACGTGCCATGCCCCAATCTGTGCCGTCTTAAAAAAAAACGCTGCCCGGAGGGGGCGCACGCGCCGCCTTGCTTCCATTTTTCTTTTTATTTCTTTCGGTGCGTTCCCCGCTAGATCCACCACTGGATTTAGCCCAAACGACAAAGTGTGTCGACGTTCTTGTCTTATGTTTGTAATGAGCATTGTAAAAGATATCGGAAGACTGAATTGGAGCTGAAATACGCGATAGAACAATAAGTGAACGTTGGGTATAAACAATTATTGCATGATGGTGGAGGGGACATAGATTCTCATTAGTCCCATTCACTGCATTTGCGCTCTGATTTGTATCCCGCTATTTTGTTTCGTGTCCGTGTGAATCCCACTATTAGTAGGCCTAATCTGTTTTTTCGTGTTTTATCATCGCTGTCTGTGTATTCGTTCTCTGTACTCCTCTAAAATTTGAAGCTAAAATCCAGTTCATGTTAAACGAGATTTGATCAGTATAGAGATAAAACCGTGCGGTAAGAGTAGTATGGTATAATGGTCGCAGTCACAATCTATCTATGAGATGAGGTAATTATCATGTCACGATGGTCAAACACATCTTTGCATGCATGAACAGTTTTGTTTCAATATCGCTTCCTCTTTGGACACGGCTTCAAAAGAAACGTTATTCAGCCCATTAAATTGATAGATTCAACAATTCACTGCAGCTATGTGGTGATATAGAGAAAAAGGGGGTCACCTTTGATTGATTATTAATAAATAGAAAACAAAAAAAAATCGGATATTTTTTGTGGACAAATTGCAGGGAGAGCATGAAGCAGTCACATCAGGTGGCTTGAATCATTTGTGCAGAATGACTGTGTGATTTTTTTTTTCTCCCCCGATATCATGTAGTTTCGCAAATGGAAATTGTACATCTATTGTTTAGGCCTATACTTTGTTCGATTTTCACGACAGATTTTAGTTATTTTCTTTGCATTCATTTTTGAGAGGGGGGGGGGGGTAGCTTCTAGAGGTTGAGTTGCCCAGAAGAGCATTGAAATATAAATGAACCATTGCGCGGAGAGCTGCCTTAGCAGGCCTTACATTAATGCTCATACAATTGTTTTCCTATAAAAAACTACAAAGAACATTGGAGAAGAAAAAGAACTTATCATTACATTGATCAAATATTTAGCTAATACAGCAGTATAAAATATCTTGAAACAAACCTACAACATTTATACATTTATCTTACTTGTACGTTTACTTATTTTACATTAATTTTTACTACAATTATTTACCGTCGATATACATACATGTATTTCAAAACCAATTCGATTGACAGACTTCTTATATTGCTCTTATGAGACTATGATAGTATATGTAAAAGCTCAAATTTTATCATATAAGTGCAGAACGTCATCAGTGTATCGGTTGACCATAGTGTACAATGCGCACATAACAAATCTCAATAACTTCAAGTCTCAATTCATTTCATATACTTCTCATTATTACATTAAGAATAATAGCACAAATTTTCATACTTGTCAATAACATACAAATGAAAGAATGTACACAAACAATACCCAGATGCAGTAATTATGAATACAAATGGTCGAAATAGAAATCGGGTTCGAAATCTGACGGGACCTTCATAAAAGCAAGCTAGTTTGGCTGTAAGCCCCGAATAATCAAATGTTTGTGAGAAACAGAAAGCGGAAGAAGTTAAGACCAGACCAGAAAATAATTCCGTTTCGTCGAATTGTTTTCATTGCAACTGATTGAAAAAAAACCCACTGATTTGTCAATCAGTTGTAGTAAAAACAACTCCACGGAAGAATTTCATGAAGTTGAATTATTACGCAGTACTCGCTGCATGCTATAAGGAATTATTCCCTTTATACCTATAAAATAATATCTCCAAATGTATATCAAAACACTTTCATCTATGCATATTCTTAATATTGTAAGCAGTGTAACATTAGCAATGAATAATTAAGCAGTAATGTTCCAAAAAAAGTAAGAATTAAGATGACTTACATCAAATTTTCTAGAAGAGACGTTCGATTGCATCTTCCCATCCTATCGTACCTCCCATAAAAATGATGTAATGCTCTAGAAACCTCAAAACTTTTTTGTTTGCTTCCCAACGCTTTTCTCCCCTTCCATGATATGCCCCACGTACATGACGTATCACTCCACCTCTATATACCCTAAAATGTTAACTTTATACTATTTTATACCCTTCTATTTCATATTTTTGTAAATGATATTCCCCAAACCAATCTCTGATCATGATCATTTCCTCAAATACCTCAATAAATCACCAATTCTAACTGCACTATATGTTCTACAAGGCGTATGAACACCAGTCCTCATGTGGTTAAAAAAAAAAAATAATCTAAAGATCCGCCATACATCACTTGGAGTGACTACATGCTCGCCCACAGCTGTGACTTAGGAAACTACGAATTGATTTCTCTCCCCCCCCCCCCCCCCTTCTCTCTCGAACAAGCTTTATCAACATTCAGATATTCTGTACTCTCAACAAATATTCCCCCATCACACTCTGATTTTGGTCTCCCCGCGTGGTCGTGCATGCAATATTATTTATTTTTCGCATCGCGTTGCAACAATCGATTTTCAAAAACGGTTTGTGTGAACAGGTGTGCGTAAACAGTCCTTTATAGTGTACATAAACATTCCCTGACAATGATTATTGACATAAGTTTGAGTTTTGATGAGATTTTTTTTTAGTATGAAATTCAATTCAGTCAATTTATAGAGTTTCTGTAATAAAAAAATAATATCCAGCAAACGACTGATCATCCAGAACATGAACGCATTATGGTCAGCAATAAATGTATATATATATATATATATATATATATATATATATATATATATATATATATATATATAAATACATGTATATATATATATATATATATATATATATATATATATATATATATATATATATACATATATATACATAGGCCTATATACATATACATATCGATTTTCTTACTATATTAAAAGAATCATGATTTACCTGTATACAGCATGTTATAGTTCTGATTCCGATTCTGGTTCTGTCGATTATTCAGGAATAGCATTTTGCAGGTCTTGCCCCCTCCCCCATACCCACTCCATAATTCCAGAGATGTGGGGGAAAACATGTCAAGACTGCTAAAACATGTAAATATTACAATACTATATTGTGTACACGCAAACGTTGGATTTAGCTATTAAAACTTTATAAAATGCTTCATAATTCGGTTTCCAAAGGTTATGCTGCTCAACGTGTAGTTAGACTTAACCGCTTCTGATCATGGCACAACAGATGCTACTGCTATAAATTGAAGATTTGATACCATCTAAAAGGACTCTCTGACTTCTTCCATGGAGAAAGCTTTGAATCCCATGAATTCCCCATGATACCCGCATAGAAGTCCAATTTCAGTAAAAGCCGTTTATGTCCAACCTTTTCAAAGGCTTTCGAAAAGTCCATGACTATGACATCCGTTTGACGCCCTTCATCCATGTAGGTCGCTTGTGAATCCAACTGATTGTTGTTCACATGATGTGTTCTTATACGAAAACCATATTGGAAGGGGAAGACAGTGTTATTTTCGTCCCTTTATGATTTATAATATTGCTAGCTAGGACTTTTCCCATTGGGTTGTGAGCAGGATACCAGGAAGCGAAATAGGACGGTAGTTGTTTTGTTTTTGTTTTTGTTTTCGTTTTTAATACGGGAGTGGATCTATTTCGTTTCTTGTGGACTGACACAACATTTGCCTCTAGCCAATAATTTTGTATGTTTGGTATTTCACTCAATTCATATGACAAGCGGTATACATTACACACACAAAAATGGGAGCCAGAGTTTACTCAGCTGCTTCAAGACCCGTGGAATTATACAATCTGGCATGGTAAAGGAGTTTTGTATATCTTCAAGCCACAAAGCAACT
This sequence comes from Diadema antillarum, assembly GCF_040938485.1. Lineage (NCBI taxonomy): Eukaryota > Metazoa > Echinodermata > Echinoidea > Diadematoida > Diadematidae > Diadema > Diadema antillarum. The sequence goes on along the minus strand of NW_027271032.1, from coordinate 1,153,857 downwards.
TTTCTTCATAACCTTTAGGTGTGAACAATAATCCTTCATTATTTTCTTTAAAATCTGATTTTGCGGGTAGTATCCTCAGGCCATGGGATGGCCTTTACTTGCATGGTGAAAGCACTTTTGAACTGTCGATTCGGCGCTTCATCGTGTGCCATCGGATCAGTGACTGTAGTGTTATACACCATCAGTTTTCAGTTCTGTTATTCCTGTGTTATCAGTCCTTTTATACTTGATGAAACTCCAACATGTCCAAAATCTCTTCATATTCCGTGAGATTCCATGTACTAAGTAATGCATCAATTTCAATATGCCCTCCTTTAGGGGTGCAATGGCGCTACGTTTTTCAAAGTGAGGTGCCGATTTTATGATGGCAACAGGGACGTCCATTCATTTTTAAAGGCATACATTTTTGCAGATGAAACAAAAACCCAGCAGTAGTGCTTGAAAATAGTTTTAAAATGTGAGTGAGGGATAGAAACCACTGTAAAAACTTTATCCGTAAAATCAATGTTAATTAAGTGTTGTTAAAATCACAAAATGTGAACAATAGTTATAATAAAAATGTTTCCAGACTAAACCGTCTACAGTTATGGTTTATTGAGAAAAACACTGATATCTCCTCATATTTTAGGCTTTATTGCGAAAATTTTATATGGTAGGATGTTTTGTGATACAACAGACCTACACATATGCATTAAATGTCATATCTTGACATTTTTTAAAAATCACTGTTCCCAAAGGTAAACAGGACCTTTAAGGATGGAAGGGGGACATTTTGCTGCCATTTCTGTACCAGAATCAGCTGACAAACAAAAAGAAGAAGATTAAAAAAGTCTTCACAGCTTTGCTGCCACTTCTCTACCAACTCAACCATATTTCACAAAGTTTATTTGAAAACAAAAACAAAAACTTGTATTCCATATTCCATATTTTACCGTATCTCAATGACGGTATACATTACACTATTACCTAGGGGAATCATTGAGCAAAATTACACATTGAGAAAATTTTCAAAATACAACACGGGCTATATTCGCTTAGCCAACCTAGCTGGTTTTAAAATTATCCTCACGACTTGTTTCTTCTTTGAAAACAGCTTCCTTAAGGTTGTTGATTTGTTACTCCCTGAGTATCAATACATATAAAAAATAAGACATTGGCTGGTTTTAAGGTTATTGTTTGGGTGTAAGGTTGAAATGGAGATAATTATGAAATATATTTGAAGGATAAAGATATATATAACTTGATGTGAATACTCAGTATTATGTTATGAATGGACCGGGGGTGGCGTGGGAGAGGTTAAACTTTTTGTGTTTTGTTTTTTGTGTTTTGTTTTGTTTTGGTTTTTTTTTTTTTTTGGGGGGGGGGGGTATATACTTTCTTGTATTAGTGTGCATTTTTGTTATTTTAATCAATGTATTGTATTTTGTTTTGTTTGTTTGATCTGCTCGTTGTTGTACAATGCATGATGATTGTATACTCTAGTATGTGATTTTCATATCAGGCACGGACCAGCTGAAGAACAGCCATTGGCTGAAGCAGGTTCCGTGCTGAAATAAAATAAACTGAACTGAACTGAACTGTTTTTATACCTCACGAATTGTTTCTTCTTTGAAAATAGATTCCTCAAGGTTGTTGATTTGTTTTTTTATACAACTTAGGGACATTCATGTATCAGTTATCAGCCAACGACTTGCCTGACATATTTACTCATCTATATGTTTCAGAAAAAAAAATGCAGTCCATGCTTACCCCACAAGACAAAGAGCTTATCGTTTCATCTTTCACGTAAATGAGCATAGCACACTCTTGGAAGACACGATGAATGTGAACATAATATATGTCACTCTCTGGAAGGGTGGGTCACTATTATGACATCCCCTATTATACATTCCCCTCTTTCTCTTCTGCATCTATGAGTCGAGAACCGCAAGTGTCCAAGATGATAGGCCCAAAGTATCATTACCCATATCTGGCGTCATACTTAAGCCTATGCATTCCGGTCGCACTTAGTATATACAAATCCACAGGAGCCTATTGATTCTCTAGCTCTATATGTTCATGAAAGTTTAGATTGATATAGTGCGGATGAAAATTATAAGTGGCAGTTGGGCCTCACACCAGATAACTCCTGTTTTCCCTGCCACACCTTTCGTTCCTAACAATTCATTTTATTTTCATTCTTTTTTTTCAACAAAACATATAGAATAAATCAGTAATATTGTTTCATAGGCAGTAGGCATACATTCGACTGTGTGAGAAAGAAACGATAGCCAACTAATAAAGATAATACATACATACAAAGTACTAAGATATGTTTCCACATACGCCACGTGTATAGTAGATCTTTGACTTTCCCCCAACTGTTAGTGGCTAGTTATGAATAATTACAGTTGCTACAAAGGCCTGCACATGAAGAGAATATCGGAGATATCTTACTTGATGCATCCATGCAGGCTTGACTTGTGATAAAAATGGTGATATATAAATTCGCAAACCACGATCAAAATACAACCAGTGAAATTTACAATCAAACTAAACCTAAAACCTTACCACCACCCTAAACCTAACCCTACAAGTCCTTGGAAAAAATGGAAGACCGGCGGAGCAATATTGTTCCAGGAACAAATGTCGTGTCCAAACTTCTTCGAGGCGTGGAGTGAAGGAAGAAAGAGATTGGTGGAAAAAGATGTCCATGATCGCGTTGCTACGGTGACAGGAGGAGTGACCGGTTGTGAATATGTTCTTCGCGAAAGATGAATGTTCGCGATATAGTTGACAGAGCAGTACTAGTATCGTAAATTCCTTCCATCTTTTCCAACAATAGGGCCTATAATAGGCCTAAGCCGGTGAGGACGGCCAAAAACAGTAAAGTGTTAACAAATGAGAAAATGAAAGGATGACTCACATAGTCCTGCCACATCCAGAAGCTACAATAATATATAGTGCATGATGACGAACACTTGTAATTCATGGTCAACCATAAAACAGTGTGATAGCCTTATATGTAGTCCTCTGTTTGTATAGGGCCTACACACAAAGGTATGTCTTTATATTAGCGGGGTGCATGTATGCTAAATATTTCCTTATTTTTCAATTTTTGCATGTTTAAATGGGGATGCGTCCCCCACTCCATGGAACAAACTAGTCAGGGGTGCTGTACAGCATCCGAACACCTCCAGCACCCACGGATTTCATCGATGCAGCTGCAGGGATCTGCTTGGGTCTTGACAATTTCGACCATTATGTAATTTCAATTCTGATCGATGAAAAGGCTCTGACTATCTGATCTACAGCATCGTTCCGGAAAAGTGAAGTAAAATAAGTATACGGTAAGTAAAGTAATGTTTTACCTATTCACTTATGTACAGGGGCCGCGGAACCGGGGGGGGGGGGTGCAGCCCGACCCCCCCCCCACACACACACACACACACATTTGGTTCGTTAAAAAAAAGGACAGAAAAAAGAGGAAAAATTGGGGAAAATCACAAGACCCACTTGAATTGAATTTCCAAAGATTCCGCCCTTACATAAAGTTCCCGTCTAAACACCGGCGTAGCAAAAGGGGGCGGGGGCGATGGGGGCGGTCGATCCCTTAAGATTCTGAATAATTCTGAGTGCACAAGACTTTCCATTATCACTTACATTCCAAAAAATCAATAGTTTCCTCATGTACAAAGGGAATATCCCCTTTCAATCAATCCTTTCCTCTCTTAGTTCCCCCGATCATTTTTTTTTTTTTTTTTTGGTTAAGTTCCCAAATATTCCATCAATGCGTATGCGAGATATCTCAATTTCAACTTTAAAAAAAGGCAAAAGCTCCCTCGTACGGGAAGGATGGGAATAGCACTATCCCACGCTTTCTCCCTGTTTGCCCCCCCCCCCCCCCCCGTGTTATCAACTTAATAGACTACAGTATATGGCTACAATTTGAGGTTTCCAAATATATGCCACAAAATGTGTGCACCAAAACGTTTAACTGCTATATACGGCTTATCCCCTCCCGCATCCGCCTGCTATGTCTCCTTCCACGGACTTGCACTTAAATTTCCAGATATTCCAACAGAAAAGTGCCCATAACAAGTTGAATTTCAGTTCTAAAAAGCTCCCTCGAATATGGGAGGGATATCTTGCCACCCTCCCATCGATTGGTCCCCTCTATAGACTTAGTACACTTTGGGGAATTACAATTTCCGAAGGGGGGGGGGGGGGGGGGGGGGGCTGCAGGCCACGCACGTGAAAGGTGATGGACGAAAGGGTGCGATGATTACTAGTAGTAAAAAATGATACAGTGTACATGGAGCACATCAGCTAGCCGCAACCGCGGTATACCGCCTGGCTAGCTGGCTGGACGATGACGAAGAGCGTTGCTGTCTACTCATCAGCATGAAGTTCAAGGCGACGAGGTGGGCGTGGAGCTCTAGCACAGAAATCCCTGTCATGTTCCAACGATCGAAAGTCCGTGATGTCTAATGTTAAATTGTTCTGGCTAGAGCGTTTTCGTGACGACAGGTACAGGTCGCAAATGCAATGGTGCAATGACAGTGGTGATTCACCGTAGGTTACGGTTGAAAATTGATGATTTCCAAAGGCCTAAAACGTCAGTAGTGCAGAGCTCTCATACACAGTGCATGCGGCTAGCCGGCTCCAGGCAGGCAGGAACAAAATTGATGTCGGCATATACAAGCAGTATCTTGCTGGAGCTGTGTCGGTGAAACACGATTGAGACTCAGCGTTTGTTAGACAGAGACCTAATCGGTGTTACAGTGCATGCCGCACTTGGTGCAGTGGCAGAACTCTATACCGGTAATTTGGTAAGACTGAGTTTCCAGTCACCAACACCAGAAAGTATTTTGTAGTACAATGTAGGTACATGTACATTGGATTAGCTGGGCCAGGGCATCCGGGCAGGGGTTGACTTGACCATCTGCAGATTGTAAACATAAATTCAATTTGTGCCAGACTAGAGAGAAATCACTTGTGTGTGTATGTTTACTCAATGTTAATACTTTTGAAAGTTGAATACTGCAATTCAAGATGCTTACACTTGTCTCCACTGCCTGCAGGTAGCCTACTGCTAAGTGCTAACTATACACAGCCCAGTCACTACGCCTTGCTTTGCATGGCGTCTGGTTGGGCTAATGTACCCGGTACATACTGCATGTCCACCATATCTCATAATCTGTAATACCCGGTACTAGTAAAGGGGGTTATGGGTAGCTGTACTGGTCAGGCCATTAAAGGGGTCTTCGTCAAATTCCAGGTAGAGTAGATACTAGACTAGATGTTGGCTGACTGGTGAGGAATCCTATCTGCATTTGTGTGAACAACTAGAAAAGCATTATCAATACATGTATTTGCAGAGTGCGGACCTCTGCCTTAACTAATAGTATCTGTCCGTCGGGGAATGTTCCGCGGAGACTACGTCTGGCTTCACGGATCCCCTCCGTATGGAGGACAGCGTTAATGGCAAATTATAAAAGAGTCCTCCGGACAGATGGATCTTTCTGTCTTTAACCTCTGCCAAGAGGTCATTTACACCCTTTTTTACACATACCAGTAATCAGTATGCTAGAAATTGCTCAATTCCCAAGGCAATGATATAGAGTCAGTTCCTATAGTGTCTGTGTATCATTTTGCTGTGCGTTCAACATCCATGTGAATCAGTGAATGATCACATACATGCACACCTCAAATACATACAGCCTAAATTCCCTCCTTTTCAACTTAAGTTATTTCCCAATGATAAAAATCCTCCATTTTTTTTTTTTTTAAAGTCCTGGATGCAGCCGATGATCTGGATCACTACCAACATTTATTCATCTGTTTCTTATTGTGTCAATATCAACTTTTCCTGAAAATTAATTTTCCAAATCAATCAAAAAACAAACAAACAAACAAACAGCATTGCTAACAAATACAATCTCCTTTTCTGAGGTATGTACGGTATGTGGAAAATGTTAAACGAAGTGATAGATGACTGTAATGCAGATCAGCATTTTTAAAGAGCAATCTATTTTCTGAGTAGAAAAATGCTCCTTGAAATAAACAACAATTCTGTAGGACTTTGTATCTGTACTTGCAGCACTTGGCATCCCCAGAGGGGATACATGATCTATGACAATTGCCTCTCCAATCCCTAGGGCCTAGTGGTTTAACCTTCAAGAAGTAGTTATAGTATATCAAGCATTCTGTCCATTGCACAGAAGAGTGGGATAACGTCAAGGAGGTATTTCCTGTAGTTTTAAATAGTAATATTAGTAATAGTACTTTGGTAAAGATGATCTCACTGGTGCAGTGTCGTGTTACACATTGCGTGAAGTAGGTTCACCTATAATCGCTTGCGTAAATTTAGCTAACCTGGTCTTCACAATCTGTAAGTATAGATGATCATGATTGTAGCAGCTATGCATGCCGGATATGATGTACATCAGTGTACATCAATTTTGTTTTTGTGTGAAAAATGAATGCTTTTTCTTCCCCTGATTTATGTTTGTTTGTATATCTTATTTTCTTAATTGGAAAATCATGAATAATGTCATCAAACCTCAATATTGATATGTGGGTAAATTAAAGGGATAGTACAGTATTGGTGGAGATGAAAATTGGGCTTTCAACTTTTTGTGAGATACCAAGAAAACACTTATGATATAGTACAGAGCATACCATTTTAAGAGGAATTCAAAGTTTATTTGATGAAAATCGGGTTTGGAATGACTGAAACATCCTAAAACAAAGTAAAACAAAGCGATCGTAATAAAGTGTGGGTCCCACACTTTATTAGAATCTCCCTTTTTTGGATATCTCAGCCATTTCAAAACCAATTTTCATGAAATAAACATTGAATTCCTCATAGAGTTAAATGCTCTTTCATATTTCATAAGAGGTTTCTCATTATCTCACCAAAAATGTTAGAAACTTGAAATTAGGTCTCAACCAAAACTATACCATCCCTTTAAGGTATCCTGTCAGTGTCATTCCTGGATCATACTTAAAGAAACAACTGATTTTACTTCTTGGTCTACTCTGCATTGCATCTTAGCATCAAAACTCCATAGATGTCAGAATTTCAGTTATGGAAGAGATGATTCAAAGACTCATTTATCTGGGTTTTCTAATATATCATTAGCGAGTTATTGTTACCTCACTTTCTTTCTTCTGGAATGAAGCAATGTGCCACTGTGGTGCCACAGAATTTGACTTGAATATTTGCCAAAAAGTTTGTATGAGTACTATGATTTTAGATTAGTGAGTTATGCTGGAGATTTCGAGGAAAATTGGATGCTTGTTTGCTTGAATTGTTTTTACAACTATAGATGATATCATAAGTCAGGGAAAACATGAATAGTTACATACATATGTAGTAAAAGTACAGTGTATAGTAATTTGTCTGCACATTCAAATACAAGAACACTCTGAAGAGTTTCTTCCCCCCCCCTTTTTTTTTAATGATTGCCTGATATAGCAGTTTGATTTTGGTAATTTTTCTATTTCCGAGACATAACCATTGACACCAAGAAATACTAATACCACTGCCTATGATGCAAATATATTGATTTTATATGGAGAGAAATACCTTGTGAGTAACTTCAGTTTTGAGTACCTGTACTATTACACCATTGTCTCTCTCACTGTCACTCTCTTTCTCTGTCTGTCTGTCTGTCTCTCTCTCTCTTTGTAAAATCTACATTATTTTCATCCATCATAATGTCATCTGTCAATTGTTCTGATATCATTGATGATTCATGAAAATAACTGTTCTTAGCTTCGCCCCCCCCCCCCACACTTTTTATGCCTCCGCCACGAAGTGGTGCCGGAGGCATTATGTTTTCGGGTTGTCCGTCCGTCCGTACGTCCGTACGTACGTCTGTACGTCCGTACGTACGTCCGTCCGCTTTCGTTTACGCGATAACTTGAGTAATATTTACTGGAATTTTACCAAACTAGGTCCAAGTATTAAGTATGATAGGGCAATGATTTGATTAGATTTTGGGTGAAATCGGCTAAAGGTCAAAGGTCAAAGGTCAAGGTCAAATCATGAAATTGCATCCGTTTACGCGATAACTCAAGACTGGTTAGAGCAAATTTCACCAAACTTTGTTGGAGGATGATGTATGATGGGACAATTACTTGATTAGTTTTTCAGTGAAATCGGACAGAGGTCAAAGGTCAAATATCAAGGTCAAATCCTAGAATTTATCTGGTTACGTGATAACTCAAAACTGGATGAAGCAGCTTTCACCAAATTTGGTCCAAGAATGATGTATGATGGGACAATTAGTTGAGTAGATTTTAGTGACATTGGCAAGAGGTCAAAGGTCAAAAGGTCAAGGTCAAATGCTAAAAATGTTGCTATTTCCCCATATCTATGCAATGTCCGCAGTTATTTTCTTGAAACTTAGCATAGACATGTACTACTGCGTAAAGACTCTCCAGAGAGAGTTTCATGTCATAAGGTCAAAGGTCAAAAGGTCAAAGGTTAGGTGAAAATGTTGCAATATCACTTTTCTCGCAAATGGTTCAATGTATCTTCATGGAACTTGGTACATATGCATGTACTGACTGGCAGGGATTATCTAGGGAATTTAGGGGTCATGGGTCAATAGTCAGGGGGTCAGAGGTCAAGGTCAACTCCTCAAAATGTTACTATTTCCCTCATATACTCGTTTATGCAATGATTGCATTATTAGTTTTAAAATTCAATGTATGTACATGTATTAGTTAATGGAGATTCTCTTGGAGATTTCCAGCCAGAAGGTCAAAGGTCAAAGGTTAAGGGTCAAAGGTCAGGTTTAAATGAAAAAAATATATATATTTTGTGCTGTAATTACACTCTTTCTTCATACCTTGAAAATTATACTCAATGCATTTAAACTTATAATAAGGTCGGTCAGAAGTCCAGTAAAAATTTTCAATTCCCCAAATATGTGTACCTGCACTCTTTAATAGACAATTATAGCAAACTCAGATCATGGAAAGTGAACATTCAAGATATTTCTGACAAACCTGTCATTTCGATATTTTGCCAGTTATGTGAAACTGTCATCACACATTGTAAAGACATTGTACTATACACCTATTGGGAGAATCATGCATTATGGCGGAGGCATCAGTCGCCATAGCGACATTTCTAGTTTTTAATCTAAAGTTTAATTACTGTGAAACGAGGAATGGTTGCGTGCATTTTAATTTCGTGAATTTCGCGAGAGCCAAGATTTTCGAAATTAAAATGCACATGAAAGTTTATGTCTACACTATATATGCATAGAATGTTAGAGGCTACTCGCGAAAATTTCATGCCGTGAAAAATATCGTGTTTACAGTACTATCACAACCGACTCACTGTACTGTCATCAGAGGTGATGCATGGCCATGCAAGAGCAATGCTTTTCCTGAATACAATGTACATGCTTATCTATTTACAGGTTGTTGAGGTTTAACTGGCCCAGGCAGGAGCAGAAATGAGGCACCAACTCAGCCTGTGGGATTTTGGCCTGACTGCCTGGCTGTGCATACTGCTCACCAGGACCATGGGTCAAACAGGTGACCAATATTATTTGTTGTTGAGTTTCCACTTTTTTTTCTTTTTTCTTTAATATCTCAGCTCATTAAAATTCTAGGACCTGATGAAATGAATGATAAATTCACCTGTTCCTGCTTTATGCATTTCAATGTGTGAATTCCACTTTCCATGCATAATTGGTGTATATAGTTCCTGTCTTGCTCAAAACTTGAGGTAAGCTTTCTAGTCAAGAGGAGTAACCATCGTGACATTTGTTCAGACCAACCATAATCTACTCGTATCTAGCAGCACACATTATTTGCCAAATAGGTGTACTGACAGTCTAATCTGCATACATTGTACCTTTGCAAGCTAATGAATGTTATTCCTGACAATGAGAAAGGACTTGCCTGGGGATTGACGTATATAGCATGGAAAGTGGATTTCAAACGTTGAATTGTCCGCAACAGCATGAGGTGACTTTGATGGAGGGAAATTTGTCAATCAGTTGCACTAAAGCAACAGATGAATTAGATGGTCATGTTTACTTCTTGGGTCCTCCTTGCACAAAGCTTTTTTTCCCCATGAATTAATATGCCAGCAAACCTGCACTCTCCTACCTTTATGTAATTTCCCTTTTAATAGCATAAAGTGGTGGGGTTTTATTTGCAAATCCTGCATTTAGTAATGGTGCAATACTAGCGTAAAAGTGAAGAGGACTGTTGAAATGAAGTACAAATTCCATTACTTTTTATCTCTCTTTTATCTTTAGTATTTCTGTATGTTTTCTCACTGTATAAACTGTTATTTTCGCGAGGGTTTAATTTTCGTGAATTTCATGAATCACTGTTGGACCGCGAATTTAGCAACATGCATAAATGTTGCCATGCGCTAGGGCAATAGCACACTTATGATAGCATTGGTGTCAATTTGTGAAAACAACATCTCGTGAAAATGTCCAATGTCTCCTCATTTGCGAAAATATCTGTATGTGAAAATAACAGCTTATAGTATTGGAAGAGTTTAGTATGGACTACAAATAGATTTGTGAGATCCCCATGGTAATCTGAAGGTGACAGAAGATTGAAATGAAGGGGGGGGGGGGGCTCTTCTCCAGTTTTCTGAAAAAGGTTTCCACTGCACAGTGTCTTTGCAATTATACAAAACAGTTCAGTTTCCTGCATATCAGCTCTTCTCATGCACCTCATCCCTTGCCTTTGATCGAGATTATATCGATGGAGATTATAATCTAAGTCTTTGCCTTCACTTCTTCTTTGTATAGAATTCGATACACAACTCACTGGTGCTAAAGCTGAGTTCAACAAGGGCATTGTCAGCGTGTTCTACAACGGGTCGTGGACAAACTTGTGCGGGGAATCTTTCGGACAGAATGAGGCCGAAGTGATCTGCCGGTGAGTACATTGTACACTGACAGAATGGCTGTGCCAATACAGTTTGAGAAGACAGACTTTGGGTGATTCAGTGCTAGTGCTGGTATTGGAGCTATCTTAACACTTAGCAATTTTAATAATCCATGACTGGAAATCATTTGGTGTTAACAGGTTGACCTCAAGATCATGACTTAGTTCTGGGAGCTCATGTTGGTGATTCATGTGCTTTGTCCCCATTGAGTTACACCAGCTACTATATGGATTATGAAAATTGTCCCCATTGAATTACACCACCTACTATATGGATTATGAAAATTTTCCCTGTAAATTTAGTAATCGTATTAGCATTAATACGAAACGCTTGTTCACATCAATGGGTGTAGGTCATTTCTCCTCACATCAAGTACTTGCACAATGTATGCTAGTGCAATAGTTGCCTGTTGAAAGACACCTCTAGACATGGCCTCATACGCTAAATCTGTGCCTTGAAGCAAAAGTTTTGAGAGTTCGTTAAAGTATGTGGCATTTTAGTCCTTTATCCTCATCAGTTGTCTGAAACAAAGCGTTGTGGCATCTTTTTTTATATGACTTGAATCATTATATAATCACTTTAACCATCATGCAATTCCAATGCAATTCCTACAGACTGTGCAACAGTGTGAAGATTACATTAGTGTTACATTAGCCCCATTGGGGATCAAAAGTTATAAGCAGTATTTTATTGCTTGTATTAATCTAACTTCTGGTGCTTGTTACAACCCTATTCAGTTGTTTCGGAGAAAACACCAACACCAGTACTAGCACCAAACTTGAAATGAGCCAGTGTGTCTACTGAACTGTATCTGTGAATCTAGTCAACTGGACTTACTTGTAATTTAGAGTAGCGGCGTTTCACGTCCTCTCCGGGACCTTTCATCAGGCCGACTGATCTTTAGCGGCAATTGGTTGTTGACCCGTAACAGGGTCGGGGATTCTTCTGAACTGCCGGGTTGTAGGCTCCGGCCAGGTCCGCGGTGCAACATCCAAGTGAAGACAACGCAGGTTGAACCGAAGATGATTCCTGTAGTCGGCTAATTTCCTCAACACTCTCTCATAATTCCTTACCAAATTAGGCAATCTTTGCCAAATTGGTTCAAGATATGTCTGTGAATGTTCTCAGTCATCCAGGTAAAGTATCTCATGAACTGAGAACATTCGCAGACATACCAGTGTGTCTACCTTACTTCAAGGATGCATTTACACATATTTCCTAAACAGGGCTTATTAATGGCAACCTTCCAAGCTTACTGTGGATTTCCTCAACCTTAAAACAACACTGTAATGCAGTCACAGGAACAATGTATCAGACAAGAAGGCTTAATTACAGTTACACAAACAGCCACTGACTTTGACTTTCAGGATAAATTTCTGTTATGTTTCTTTATTTCAGCCGTGTGATACAATAAAGTCAATCTCAAACTTTATCAGGCAAGTTTCTTGTTACTTGTGGGGTGGTTTCTGTGTACACCGTATTTTGAAGGCCATTCTTGAGGCAACGATCTCTCCATTGTTTCCTTCGCTTCTAGTATTTCTGTTAATGGAAGAAGTTAGTGTTATCATTTGATGTGCATTAGATGGAGTCAGTTTTGGCTAACCTCTGAGCACTAGCACCGAACTTTCTATCTTCTTCCTCAATGTAGTGCCTCAATTTAGTGCCTCTATAGTATACGCGAACCTGAAATAGTGGAAAGTATACAGATCAGAGGAGGAAAGCATTTCCAGTTGGAAAAGAAAATCTCTGGTATCCAGATGAAGCAAAATGACCAAGTAAAGTGTCTGACGGAACCAGAGTGTCTACACAGATCTCCTACGCATCAGACCGTATGTAGTCCCATGCGTAAGGAAGTGAGGACACGCAAACTCTCATCACCACTGACAAAATGAGGTAACATTGATACTGGTATTACACTCATCTCCGTGAATGCGATGTTTTAAATTGATAAACCTACACTCATGGAATGTGTCGGTGTGCAGTATTTGTGAGGTGCCTTCTGTCTTTTACTGAAACAGAATAGATGTCATGACATTCATTCGTAACTATTGCCTTGACATGTGATCGGCAACAGACGAATATGACTAAGCTTATAAACTAAACTACATTATCTATAGTCATGCGTGCGTGATACAAATTGAGCTCCCACGAACCTTGCAATTTGCACTTCTTTCGAAACTGTGTTGAATTTGGAATATTTTTGTGTCTCTGCCATAGTCGTGAAACGAACTGGTGACTAATTTTCAAAATGTCGGCCAAAGCGAAAGCTACCGCGGAAGCAGCAGCCATTCAAGCGGTTGAGGACTACCTCAAAAGTGGAGATTTTCTAGATGCCATCGAGAGCGCAGTTGAAAGGGCTTTTGACAAACATATCGCGAAGTTCACTCTGCGAATAAATGAGCTTGAGAAAGCCAATACCACCATAATGGAACGATTAGAACACATCGATGGGAAATCATTGGAGCTTGAGTCGTCTCAGAATGCCAAGGCAGCTGAGATAAAGAGGCTAACCGGCATTGTCGATGCCCAGGCAACGTCTATCAATAATCTGACACTCGCCATGAACGAAGCCGAACAATACTCGCGGCGCAATTGTCTGAAGTTCTATGGTGTGAAAGAGAGTGACGGCGAGAACACCGATCAGGTCATCTGCAAATTAGCCTCCGAACGCCTTGGCATCCCCCTGACAATGGCCGATCTTGACCGATCGCATCGCATCGCTCCAAGGAACAACACGACGGACTCACGCGCGGGATCAGCCAACTCAAATATCAGGAAGCCTCGCGCAATCATTGCCAAGTTCTGCTCATACCGCATGCGCAGTGCGGTGCTTCGCGCTCGGAGGAAGCTGAAAGGGACTGGCATGGGCATAGATGAGGCTCTGACGAGCACCAATCAGGAACTCTTGCGGGCCGCAAAGGGTCATCACAAGGTGAAGGAAGCGTGGTCCACTGATGGAAGAATCGTTGTTCTGTTACCTGCCACGAATGGAAAAACGATCAGAAGAACAATACACAGCAAAAAAGACTTGGACAAACTCTGACGTCACTAGAAACCATGCATATCACTACTGACGCATTCCAAAAATGTATACGTTATAACTTTACTATTTTTTCCCTCTCTTTTCTCATTAATTTTCCTCCTTGATACTTTTTGATCATAGGCGGGAAATATATATTTGTATTTTTTTTTCATCTTCACTTTTCCTTCCAGTGCATTACTGTTTTGTCATTTTCTTTGTTTCATAATTGTCCTGTTATTCATTTTCGTTTTGTGTTTTCACTCTTTAGAAATGTCAAACGACTTTGCGGTAAAAGAAGACCTACGTATTAAACAAAATGAAAATATGAAGATGTACAATGTAACTGATACAATCTTATGCTCAAATCTGAACGATGAAAGTTATCATTTGACTTGTTTATCTTTTGGAAAAATTGGAGACTCAGAATTCAAGTCTTTATTTTCGCCGATAAAAAAATCCAAACATGAATTATTGAATTTTCTAAATTTAGATTCTGATCAGTACCAAGATGAAGATGAAAATTTTAATCCCATCCCAATTGAATATTATTTGACTTCTGAATTTAATGAAGCCGTAGCAAAATACTCAATGGCTAAAAACTTCAGTATGATCCATTTCAATGCAAGGAGCATGTCTCAGAACTTTGATAGGATTCATACTTACCTTTCATGCATTAAGATTAAGTTTTCAGTGATAGGTATATCTGAAACTTGGATAAATTCAGCAACACATGCTCCTTTTACTCTTGAAGGATACAAATTCATCCATGTTGACCGACCAACTGGTCGTGGAGGTGGAGTTGGCCTCTTCATCCGAGAAGGATTGAACTTTACACTCTACGAGCCTACGGAGTATTGTGAAGGAGTTGATCATTTATTCATAAAAATTAATTGTAAATTATTTCGAAATATTATAGTCGGAGTGATATATCGTCAACCAAACTATTCAGTTTCTGCATTCACTCCTTATTTTGAAAAGATAATAAGTGAAATCAATATAAAACATAATTGTGTATATTTGATGGGAGATTATAATATTGACTTGATTAAAAAAGATGTAAGTTCACCCATATTGGAGTTTTTGAACACAATCATTTCTTCTGGATTTCACCCATTGATAGATAGACCAACTCGTATCAGTGCTACGTCAGCCACAATTATTGACAATGTATTTACAAATGATAACACCGCCCCTAGCCTGTCAGGCATCCTGATGACAGATATTTCTGATCACTTACCAATATTTCATATTTCATTATATCCAGAGGAGAAACATAATAGAAAGAAGTTAAAAACAATAAGAAAAATTACCAAAGACAACTTAGCTACCCTTACCGCCGACCTAGCACTCACGGATTGGTCAAGAGTGTATGAAGATAATGATCCGGAGAGGGCGTATAATGTGTTTTGTGATATATTTATGAATCTTTATGATGTGCATTTACCCCAAAGAGAAATTAAGGACAAAAGGAATCAAGAAATTAGAAAACCATGGGTCACACGTGAACTTTTAAAACATATCAAAAAGAAAAATAAATATTATAAGATTTATGTTAATTTTCCCTCAGAACTTAATAATAGAAGGTATAAAAAGATACGGAATAAAACTACTCTTTGTTTACGCAAAGCAAAGAAAGAATATTATTTGAAGAATTGTGATTTGATTAAAAGTAATACAAAAGAGACATGGAAATTCATCAATGCTGTTTTGGGGAAAAAAAAGATTGACACCAATGACCAACAAACGTTTTCGTATGACGGGACTGATATTGATGATGCCAGTGAAATTGCTGAACATTTTAATGAGTACTTCATCAATATTGGATCAAATATATCCGCTGGTTATACAACTGATACAAATAATGACGAATTTCTTACTTATATGAATGAACCTGTCACTAATACTTTGTTTTTTAAACCAGTTACAGTAGATGAAATTTTAGATATTGGAAAGGCACTGAAATCTGGAAAAAGCTGTGGTTTTGATGATATTGATTCAATTGTGGTCAAACATGTTTTGCCTTTTATTGTTGAACCTTTTTTGTATATATGTAACTCTTCGTTAAGTACTGGTATTGTACCATCTAAAATGAAAGTATCAAAAGTTATACCTGTTTTTAAAAAAGATGATCCCAAAATATTTACAAATTACCGTCCGATATCCATTCTGCCTTGTTTTTCAAAAATATTAGAAAAAATAGTTTTTACTCGTTTTTATGGTTTTCTGCTCCAGCATGATTTATTATATGAAAGTCAATATGGATTTCGGCAAAACCTGTCTACAGATATGGCAGTCATAGAAATACAGGACAGAATAATTCAAGAAATTAATGGTGGTAAAAATGTTTTAGCAGTATTTATGGATCTCTCTAAAGCCTTCGACTGTCTTTCTCACAAAGTTTTATTACAAAAATTACAATATTATGGTGTTAGAGGTGTGTGTTTTAATTGGTTTAGATCTTATTTATATGGAAGAAAACAATTTACTGTGTATGATTCTTTTAGCTCGTCTCTTAAGAATATTGAAACGGGTGTGCCACAAGGATCCATTCTTGGACCTTTACTGTTTTTAATTTATATAAATGACATTGTAAGCTCTTGCCATGAATCTCATTTCATTTTATATGCAGACGACACCTCACTTCTTGCCTCACATAATGATATTAACGTTTTGACTGAATCTGTAAATAAAAGTCTTTTTCAAGTACATAACTGGTTCAAGTGCAATATGCTTACTTTAAATATAAGTAAAACGCAATGTGTATTTTTCAAACGCGGAGATGTGCAATGTAACACTGACGATATAATTTTGAAAATTGGTGAAACTCGTTTGAAATTTTATGAATCTGTAAATTTTTTAGGTATTGTACTGAACAGTAAGTTGAGTTGGAATGATCATATTGATTTTGTATGTACAAAAATTTCTCGTTTTATTGGCATCTTAAATCGACTGAAATATGATGTGCCAGGTTATATTTTGTTCACTCTTTATAATGCTTATATTTTATCCGTTCTATCTTACTGTAATTCTATCTGGGGAAATACGTATTCTTGCCAAACACAAAGACTTCTCTTACTTCAAAAGAAAGCAATTCGAATTTGTACAAAATCAGATTATAGAGCTCCAACATCTAAACTTTTTAAACTATTATACACCCTTAAATTGCAAGATGTGAATAAAATGCAAATATGTTCTTTTATGCAACGTTATCATGCAAAAACTCTTTTGCCTTATATACAAAATATGTTTTCTTTGAACTCTGATGTACATAATTATTATACGAGATCCTCAACTCATTTTCATCGATGGCGTTTTTTAAATGACAAATGTAAATACTCGTTACGTCATACTGGTCCTGTTCTTTGGAACACGCTAGATTTGAGCAAACTTAATGTGCAATTTAATAATACTTTTAAAAGACAGTATAAGAAGATGTTGATTAGTAAGTATTGATTTTTGGATATGGATAATTAGTCTTCTTTTTATTTGTATGTTGTAGAAAGTATATCCATTGCTGTTTTTGATTTTAGGTACATATCATAATAGCATTCGAGTTAGTTTTTATAACGATTATATTACGGGGTATGTGCAACATAACAAGCCTATTCTGGCTTTCTACGCGCATACCATTTTCTGGTTAACCACATACACAGTGTCAATGAGCTTTTGTTCTTATTGTACCTATATTCTATCTGTTTTCCTTATTTTTTCATAATACTTTCCTGTTTTGTCAATGTTTTCGTTGTTTTTGTTTGTATTTCTGCACCTTTGCACAATGTGCTCATATTTACATGTATTTTTTATCTATACTGTACATTGAATCGGAAATAAAGATTGAATTGAATTAGTTCTATCAAACTGTATGGTTTTCACAAGGTGGTCCCACCACATTAGTGTCATTTCTACAGAAATGATTTGCAGTGGAGTACCAACCATTGTGTGAATTATCTCTGTTGCAACTATGATCCAATGCCTTCATTGGAGAATTTTTTTTATTTGTTTTTTGTTTGTTTTTTTCAATCCAAATCCAACATTTAGGTCTGAATTTGGGTTTCATTTTACATTACAGTTTGGATTGATTTGGTAGAATTAGTTTTTACAACTTGTACTTGCTTAGATGGAACTCTTTCTCTTTTTCTCCCCCTGCATTTTGTATTTTAAATAGAGAATGCATCTTTTGTGTCTTTGCTTTTCCAGTCAATTAGGCTATTCTGGAGTGACAACCATAACATCTCAATTGGAAACGATACGAGAGTTTGGCGTTCCATCCGTGAATACGTACCTATACGGACTGACGTGCTCGGGGTCGGAGGCATCGCTGTCTGGCTGTGTCTTCGGCACGGAGTACAACACCTGTATCATCAATGCTGCTGGTGTGCTGTGTGCAGGTCCAATGCCAGGTACCTCGTAGTGTGGAAGCCTAATAAATCTCAGCGACATGTCAGTTGCATGGGTTCATCATACATTCTTCAACCTGCTCTAGATAAAGAGTAAATGAGTTGGAGAGTATTCATTGTCTGTTTAAATCAATATACTGAAATTCACCCTAAACTGGCATATGTGATATAAATGATATCAAATTGTACAGGGTATAATAATACATTAATAGAGTATAAAAAGAAAGAGTATGTATGAATGTTTACATTCAGAACATAACAGTATAGGTAAAAATAGATATGTCAAATAATTTGTCATATTCTTCTTCCCAGCATCTACCTCCGTCCATGCAGTCTCCTAGATAGGATACGGTAAGCTGTAAAAGAAAGAGGAGAAATCTAAATAGAAATTGGGGGATGGGGGGGGGGGGTCCATTGAGAAAGAGAATGAGACAAAGGAGGAGAAGAAGGTAGAAAGAGGGGTGGGAACAGAGAGGGGATCAGTTGATTGTATATACCATCATTTTCCAGACAGAAAACCTGTTAAGCTAGGTACAGGTGCAAAATTTATTAAATATTGCTTTATTTTAGCGAAAGCCCAATTTAAGAGTGAGGTTCAGAAAAGATGCTGAAGAGACTTTGTTTAGCGAAGCCAAGCCTTCCCTGAAGCATTTTCACTGTCACACATGGAGCTAGAAAGGTAGCGAGAAGAGGATGAGCTAAAAAAAGAAAAGAAAGAGAAAGATGAGTAGGAAGGAAGAGTGATTTAACTGAGTGAAAGTGATATCAAAGGGAAGGAGTGGAACTAATAGTATCAATCAAAACAAATGACGGCTCACAGCTGGCAGTTATTACCCAAATCCAATATCAGTAACGAACATCTAACATTCCCTTTGGCTTCCTTCCTGTCTCATTAGGCCAGTATGGCAAAAGCCTTGTGTGTGTGTGTGTATGTGTGTAAGCTAGAGAGGTTTGTACTTTTTGCATGCTTGAAGACATACATGTATGGCATGCGGTTTGTTGAAGTTACAAACCTCTTTTCTTTTTCCTTATCTTTTTTTAAAGTTTAACAAACACAGCATCCACCTAGATCTTGTGGATGGTTAGATACCAGACAAATCCAATCCAGGAAAAAAAATGAGGAAAAAGAGAACACTAAAAATTCAGAACACAAAACTGTCAATGGTGGTTGCCACATTGCAACACCCTTAACCCATTCTGTGCCAGTAAGTCAAATGTGCAGAAATCTCACACACAAACCTATGGACAGGAGATAAATGTGACACGTGGAGGGTTAATAAGACCTGGTATATATTCATCATTGAAACCCTCCGCGATCATTAAGTACAGCAGTTTTTTTTTTCTTTTTTTTTCTTTTAGCGTCAGTAGCATACATTCAAACAGTATATTTCAACATGTTTTGACTTTTGGAAATGTATTTCGAGTCAACTGATCTTTTCAAAATTTAAATTGAAGTTGGAATTTCTGAATTCAACTTGCAAAAAAAAATATCGCTGTCCATAATAGGAATACACTATATATCATCCTTAAAGGCGCATAGTCCCGGTAGTGTAGAGGGTGTTGTTGATGATACTGCCGATCACCGTTAGCATTGATACGAAGATTGCTGAAGTTGAGCTGTCATCAAGAGTAAAACGCGTAGGTGTTGCTAGGTAACGTTGCCTTCATAGTGATGCCAGGGTGCGTGCATATGTGCTTGTTATTATGACATCACAAAAGAAGTTTGCTAAGCTGTCATCCCCCTCAGCCGAATCATGAGCTGAACTGTGATCGGACCACTGACTACAGTGGATCGGACTTCTTCTGACTCGGAGAAATGGGTCCCAGCGTAAGCGCCAAAGAGGAGTCGATAGCGTAGGTCTCTATAGGAAACTTGCGCCGTGCACCCGCATACGCATTTGACTAAACCACCGGGACCATGTGCCTTTAAGGTAGCAAATCACTCATTGTTCTCCTGAATCGGGATAAACTGCATATTTCTCATTCTTTCACTGCATCTCTCGTTCATGAATTTAATGATTCCAAAAATTGTTTTACTTGTCCCAACTCGCAAGTACTATACTTGCAAAATATATGGTATATGCAGTAACTCACAATTATGCTGTGTGTATTACCCAAAAAAAAAAAAAAATTAATTGTGCTTGGGGATAATGGCAAGTCTATGGTACTATAGCCAGCAGTTTTCCCCTCTGTATTGGTGCTTAGATACGATGTACATCTCTTTTTATCAGAGGCATTATGTTTTCGGGTTGTCCCTCCGTCCGTTCGTCCGTCCGTCCCCATTCGTTTACATGATAACTTGAGTAATATTGAGTGGAATTTTACCAAACTTGGTACAAGTATAAAGTATGATGGGCCAATTTTTGATCAG
The DNA here is from genome assembly GCF_040938485.1 of Diadema antillarum. Taxonomy (NCBI): domain Eukaryota; kingdom Metazoa; phylum Echinodermata; class Echinoidea; order Diadematoida; family Diadematidae; genus Diadema; species Diadema antillarum. Next base: position 1,133,146 of record NW_027271032.1, on the reverse strand, counting down.
TTTTTGAGTGAAATCGGACAGTGGCCAAAGGTCAAAGGTCAAGGTCAAATCATAAAATTGTATCCGTTTATGCGATAACTCGGACTGGATTAAGCAAATTTCTCCAAACTCTGTGGATGACATGTGATGGGGCAATTACTTAATTAGTTTTTGAGTGAAATCTGGCAGAGGTCAAAGGTCAAAGATCAAGGTCAAATGCTAAGAATTTATCTCTTTACGCGATAACTCAAGACTGGATGAAGCAACTTTCACCAAACTTGGTCCAAGGATGACGTATGATGGGACAATTAATTAAGTAGTTTTTTAGTAAAATAGGCAAGAGGTCAAAAGGTCAAGGTCAAATGCTAGAAATTTTTCTTTGTCCCCTATATCTATGCTATGCCTGAAGGTATTTTCTTGAAACTTAGTGTAGACGTGTACTACTAAATAAAGATTCTCCAGAGAGAGTTTCAGGTCATGAGGTCAAAGGTCAGGTGAAAATGTTAAAATTTCACTTTTATATCTTGCAAATGGGTCAAGGTATCTTCATGGAACTTGAATTGGTACATATGCATGTACTGACTGGCAGGGATTATTTAGGGGTCATGGGTCAAAGGTCAGGGGTCAAAGGTCGAGGTCAACTTCTAAAAATTTCACTATTTCCCTCATATATATATATGCAATGCTTGCAGGATTTTTCTTGAAACTTTATATACATGTATACATGTATTACCTAATTAATGGAGATTCTCTGGGAAATTTCCTTTATATATACTGTACATGTATACATGTATTACCTAATAGAGATTCTCTGGGAAATTTCCTGCTAAAAGGTCAAAAGGTTAAGGTTAAGGGTCAAAGGCCAGGCTTAAATGCAAAAATTTTTCTATTTTCTGAAATTACATGTTTTCTTCATACCTTGAAAATTGCTCAATGCATAAACTTATAAAAGGGTCAAAAGTCAAGTAAAAATCTTCAAATCCCCAAATACATGTACCTGCACTCTTAGACAATAGCAAACCCAGTTCAAGGAAAGTGAACATTCAAGACATCTGACAAACCTGTCATTTCAATATTTTGCCAGTTATGTGAAACTCTCATCACACATGTGAAGACATTGTACTATACACATTACAAGAACCATGCATTATGGCGGAGGCATACCAGTCGCCGCGACATTTTTAGTTTCACATATCATTCCCATGGTGACTGCAGTGAAACTAACACCTTCAATTCTTTTACTCCACTTCCTGATTAGCATTCTGGCCTCCATGTTCAGTGCACTCACCCAGAAGCTCCAGATAATACAGTACTCACCGCGTAATCGGGTATCGCTTAAACGGATACTCCGTGTAATTGGGTAGTAATGTCAAGATCAGTTCCAATGCACATTAAAATTACCTGATAATCGGGTTGCCTCTCCGCATAAATGGGTAAATAATTTTCTTCTTATCTCATTTCTACCCACATTTTATCGCAGATATAACACTTTAAGAAATCATGAATATCAAATTTTCCACGGCTAATCGCATTTTCTGCTTAATTTGCAAAGAAGACTGATCATTTGGGGAGTGATTAAACATGAAAACACATGTACCAGTACCAACTTGACACACGTAAATGAACATTACACATGTAGCTGGCACTCACAACTGCATAGACAGACACGAATTGAACACACTTGCGCTCCACCCGTGCTCTGCAACAATATTCACAATATGAGAAGTTTGCAACGAAAATCAGGTCATGCACCAGCTCCATAATTTTGCTTTTCCCCAGTCACTTCTCGAAAAGTAACCCGACGTTCTACTTGACTAGTTCACGCAAAGAGACGTGTTCATTTCGGAAAACACCTGCGTGATGACGAGGAGTCTATAGTCAAATGGCAAAGTTTTCTGAAGACATATTTGTCCATAAAAAGAGTGTAAATTATTGCTCGTGACTGAGCAAGTGTAAGGTATGTATAATGTGCCGTGCAAGCACGCATGTTAAACATGCAGTGTAGGTAGTTGGTGCAGTGTACAATGTATGTGCATACACATTGTGTGTGTCAATTTTGAATGAGACGTGCTCTTCTGTTAATCGGGTACTCCGCTTAATCGGGTAAGAAACGCTCTGCCCGAGCCTACCCGATTATGCGGAGAGTACTGTATAGGCAAAAAAAAAAGTGTCTTCATAAGACTAAGAGAAGAATGAATATGGATTAGCAGTGATGCAATAAAACATTGGTATCAGATTTCTGTATATTGTTTAAGTCATTGGTAGGTTTATTTTTCAATGTTGGCTACTGCAGTAGATGTACAAATGTTATTACAAAAGAATATACTTCAAAACCAATTTCAAATTCATGAGAGAGATTTCCTCAAAATACAGCACTTTCTAGCATGTCATGCTAAGGGGTATAGCCATATTACCAACTTACTAATATTATGATTATCTGCATGGCATTGTCATGTTTCATACTTCATATGATACAGAAATAAAATGAAATTATCATTTGCACCATAAAAAGGAATACATAAGGTGTCATTACTTTAGGCCCCCCACTTTTTAACCCGGAAGTACGTAAATGGCTCTAAAAACAAATAGATACAGATTTTGAAGTGTGAGCACGGTAAGGTTATGTTTTTGCGCCGAAGACCCTTTTTTTTCTTTCTTTCTTTTTTTGCTTGTCAACTGAAGAAACCCGGAAGTGGAAGGGGAGAGATAAGATGAAGACCTTTTTTTTTCTTTTTTTTTACTTGTTAGCTCATTAAACCTTTTTGAAAACACTCCGCCGGCCCTGATTATACAAATGTACATAGGGTATCTCTTCATGTTCCGTCATGTATTGTTTGTTTGATTACAAGATAATGAGGTCGATATTAGGACTCATTGAATTTTGCTGCAGTATTGTACTGTAATCACTGCTATGCACTCAGTGCCAGAAACAAGGGCAGCACCAGCCATTAACATCGTCTCACAAACTGACTTACAAGTTACAGTCCGCCCCGATGATTGAAGTATGTCCTGTCATGTATTCACACGATAATGGTTGAACATGTGTTTGTTTTTTTGTGAGAATTGGGACTGAAAATATATGACAACTTTAAAGAAAAAGATGCCTGCCATTCGACGTCTGGATAACAGATGGCCGGATAACTAAAGTGATATCTGACTGTATCAGGTTTCTCATTATATCGGGATATAAACAAAAACGAAAAACAAAGAATCTATGAAAAGTTGGGACCTTATAAGAGAGTTTTGTTGTGTTTAACCTCTTTATAACGCAGTTCAACTGTACACAAGTGGATAAAGAGAAGGCAATTCTGAATGTGATTTATTGCTGTTTTTGTCTTTCCCTCAGCTCTCACACTCACAGGGAGCTCTGAACCTCAAGTAGGCATCGTCCAGGTGACACAAAATGGCCGCCCATTCACCTTGTGCACCTCAGACTGGACCGTGGCAGATGCTCACACGACTTGCAGGACTCTGGGCTTTGACTACGCCTTTGGCATTCCCGGCATTGATGACTTCGATGTCGATGCCCCGTCTGATGGACTTCTTGTGTCTACGGAATGTACTGGCTATGAAGGTAAGGCAAGGTTTTGACAAAGAGAATAATTGAGTGCAGTGTGTTGCCCACCAACTAATTTTGAAGAAGATTTGATTTTTGCGTTTGGAGGAACAGCCAGGAGGAACAATACTAAAATGATAATTATGCTGTGCCACTGCTGTGGTAGATGAGAATCTATGAGATCTTTGACTGCAGCTGTGCGTTGTTAAGCTCTGTTTTTATTTGGATTGCTGAGAACACACCCTGTTCTGACCCACATTGGAGAAAAACTTACAAGGAGGAAATTGGCATGAAATATGTGTTTACTGGTGTATTGAATGTATGCCCACAGTCAATAGTCAAGTGTAAAATCTTCTCATTTGTTTAGTGAGCGTGTTGATGGTAATATTCCTCCCTTTTGCATGGCAAAATTGCTCTGTTTGTACCGTAATGGTATTCTTCCAATCCAGTGGTTGAAAGAGTTTCAGTCTTTGGAGTGAATGGTATCAAACTGTGGCTTCATAGTGTGTTCATCTGTCTCCACAAATTTGATACCAACTTTTTGTGGGGGTTCGGACATATGGTTCATGAGTCGAATTACAATAACGGATCACATGCCCATCATAACTTGGATCTTTAGCATCTAAATGTGTGATATCCTGTGGGAAAACTGCTTATATTCATAAATCAGTGCCATGAATGGGAAGAGGACATATGTGACCCGCTACAACAAAATGATCCTAAAGTCGGGCGAGGTCGATTATTTGAAAATTGCATGACATAATTCCCTAATCTTTCTGCTTTAAATTGATATATAACATTAATTATAAAAATAATCGGCTGCGGAGATATCGATGTTTAAAAGAGAGCATGTCGAGACGTCTGGGAAATCACTGTTTCGAGAAAAGCGCCCTAAAAGTTTTCCTTTCGACGCAATCGCAATCAAGGGACACGCAAGTCAGTTTTCAGCTCCGGACAATAGAAGGTAAGCCCTAGCAACCCCCGAAAAGTTCATTCAAGCACAGCTCTGCGGTCTCCTCACCGACCAATCAGTGACCAGGATGAGAGAAGCGGCTGAGCATAGAGCAACCCGCCTGCACGCACCAGTCGACTGGGCAGTGTGCGAGCTTCACGCTTCGGTTAGCAGCAAGCAGCAAACCGACCAATGAGATCACTCTGGTCGGTGTTAGGGGCGGAGCCTATCTGTGGCGCTCAATCCAAATTTTCCAACCAGTTTCTGCTTCGCTGAAACGCCAAAAAACATGGCTCAGAAAAACGCTATTTTTTGGTCTTTCCTTTCATCATTTTGCGTCAAAATTTCGACAAATGATAGAAGACATGTCAGACTCCAATAATATGTCAAAATCAGAAAATCGTAAGTTTTGACAAATTTTAATGCTCTGACTTCAAACTCGATTTTCACGGCTTCGACCGTGCGCGACTTTAGGACCTTTTTGTTGTAGCGGGTCACATATGGTTCAGGAGTCAGATTACAGTACCTGATCTCATACCCATCAGACAAGCATGCTTTTAGCTTTTGCAGGTGTTTTTTTTTTTTTTTGTATGTCAAAACAACATTTATCTTCATAAATCAGCACTGTTCCCATTTATAATGCATACTTTTGTTGCAAATTTTGGTGTGAATCTACTATCAGTTTGTGAAAAAAAAACAACAACAAAAATTGGACATCAAATATTATGGAATACCTAAGGAAAGTACAGAAAGACATCAACAACAAATGAAAAAGAAGACATTACAAAATGGGACTTTAGCACACATAAACACACACAAAAACAGCCTTTTTTTTACCCATAAAGGACTCCTATTTGCCTAGGACTGGCCAAATTCCAAGCTGCTGTGCTTTTTCTGTTGACTAAAATCAGATACATTTTGAGATATTGCAATGAAAAAAAAATGAATATTTTGTCATACAAATTGATAGAAATTCCTGATATGTACTATTCCTACAAAAAAAACACATACACCACAGACACACACACACGCACACACACGCACACACACACACAAGAAGAAAAAAATACATCATAATCTACTTTCTCCCTTATCAAGTCATGTAATATATGTGTATATGTATTTATATATCATACAAAAATCATTTGAATTTGTTGCTGCCAAATTTGATCTAAACTCTGAAATATGTTTATGAACTTCCAAATGTGATTTCATCCCATAGTTTACTGAAGAATATGTCCAGTTAGGTAGCTGCCTATTGTAATGATGTGAGCAGATATAGATAGGAAGAGAACAAATACCAGAAGAAACCTTTTTATCTGTGATAATTTGCTGCTATAACAATATGGCTAAATGAGAAGAGAAGAGAAGATTTATCAGTTTTGTTACTCCCACTCCCCTTTCTCTCCACGTGTTTCTAATTTACAGATGACCTCCTGGACTGTTCTCTTTCCTTGGTCAACTTCAAGAATTATTCCCTCTGCGGGGCTGGTAACAGTGTTGCAACTGTGAACTGCACTTCACAGCCCAGGACAAGATTGGGTGAGTTTGTGGAGGATTTGAAACTACCAAATATATTAACACATATTCTTTCGTGTATAACCTCCAAAAACTATGAGAAAATCGGTTGAGACAACACAAATATCAACAAATGTAAACAAGGGAATTGATTAAATAATCAATTATGTTCTTTTATTATTTGAAATATGAAATATTAAATTCTTCAGTGAATTTCTTAACTGAAACTTGAAATTATATCTGTTTGAAACCGATGACAAAAATGAGGACTTGACAATTGTATTGGGATCCGAAATAAATCTAATATAAGTAATAGACCACGTTCTACACTCTCTTGGATTATAAACAACTTCAATATACACTCATTAAGTTAGATTACTTTGAACTGTACGAATTATAACCAAAATAAGGCAATTAAATTAGAGTAACATGTTACTGTGACAATTGAGAATATTATTAAATAGGTCTATATACGAACAGTCAGGTGTGAAGTCTGTGAAGTCTTAAGATGATGAATACAAAGGGATAGATCCTATACTGGTAACAGGAAGCCAAGAACGTTGAAGTTCTGGTATCGTTGAAAAAGGCAGGAGAGATCGCTGAGATGATGGAGTTCTGGTAGCGATACAACAGTCTGGAGAATTCGCGGAGATGATGAAGATCTGGTAGCGATATAACAGTCCGGAGAATTCGCGGATATGATGACGATCTGGTAGCGATGAAATAGTCCAGAGAGTTTGCGGAGATGATGAAGTTCAGAGAGTTCGGGTCGCGACGAGGCAGTCAGGAGAGCTCGGGTAATGATGAAACAGTCAAGAGAATTCGAGTAACGATGAAACAGTCAAGAGAGTTCAGGAAGCGATGAAACAGTCAAGAGAGTTCAGGAAGCGATGAAACAGTCTGGAGAGCTCGGGTAGCGAGACAGTGAGACAGTCAAGAGAGTTCGGGTAGCGATGAGACAGTCAAGAGAGCTCGGGTAGCGATGAGACAGTCAGGAGAGTTCGGGTAGCGATGAGACAGTGAAGAGAGCTCGGGTAGCGATGAGACAGTCAGGAGAGCTTGGGTAGCGATGAGACAGTCAACAGAGTTCGGGTAGTGGTGAGAGAGTCAAGAGAGTTCGGGTAGCGATGAGACAGTCAAGAGAGCTCGGGTAGCGATGAGACAGTCAGGAGAGCTCGGGTAGCGATGAGACAGTCAGGAGAGTTCGGGTAGCGATGAGACAGTGAAGAGAGTTCGGGTAGCGATGAGACAGTCAAGAGAGTTCGGGTAGCGATGAGACAGTGAAGAGAGCTCGGGTAGCGATGAGACAGTCAGGAGAGTTCGGGTAGCGATGAGACAGTCAGGAGAGTTCGGGTAGCGATGAGACAGTCAAGAGAGTTCGGGTAGCGATGAGACAGTCAGGAGAATTCGAGTAACGATGAAACAGTCAAGAGAGTTCAGGAAGCGATGAGACAGTCAGGAGAGTTCGGGTAGCGATGAGACAGTCAAGAGAGCTCGGGTAGCGATGAGACAGTCAGGAGAGCTCGGGTAGCGATGAGACAGTCAACAGAGTTCGGGTAGTGGTGAGAGAGTCAAGAGAGTTCGGGTAGCGATGAGACAGTCAAGAGAGCTCGGGTAGCGATGAGACAGTCAGGAGAGCTCGGGTAGCGATGAGACAGTCAGGAGAGTTCGGGTAGCGATGAGACAGTCAGGAGAGTTCGGGTAGCGATGAGACAGTCAGGAGAGTTCGGGTAGCGATGAGACAGTCAGGAGAATTCGAGTAACGATGAAACAGTCAAGAGAGTTCAGGAAGCGATGAGACAGTCAGGAGAGTTCGGGTAGCGATGAGACAGTCAGGAGAGTTCGGGTAGCGATGAGACAGTCAAGAGAGCTCGGGTAGCGATGAGACAGTCAAGAGAGTTCGGGTAGCGATGAGACAGTGAAGAGAGCTCGGGTAGCGATGAGACAGTCAGGAGAGTTCGGGTAGCGATGAGACAGTGAAGAGAGTTCGGGTAGCGATGAGACAGTGAAGAGAGCTTGGGTAGCGATGAGACAGTCAGGAGAGTTCGGGTAGCGATGAGACAGTCAGGAGAGTTCGGGTAGCGATGAGACAGTGAAGAGAATTCGAGTAACGATGAAACAGTCAAGAGAGTTCAGGAAGCGATGAGACAGTCAGGAGAGTTCGGGTAGCGATGAGACAGTCAGGAGAGATCGGGTAGCGATGAGACAGTCAAGAGAGCTCGGGTAGCGATGAGACAGTCAAGAGAGTTCGGGTAGCGATGAGACAGTCAAGAGAGCTCGGGTAGCGATGAGACAGTCAAGAGAGTTGGGGTAGCGATGAGACAGTCAGGAGAGTTCGGGTAGCGATGAGACAGTCAGGAGAGTTCGGGTAGCGATGAGACAGTCAAGAGAGCTCGGGTAGCGATGAGACAGTCAAGAGAGTTCGGGTAGCGATGAGACAGTCAAGAGAGCTCGGGTAGCGATGAGACAGTCAAGAGAGTTGGGGTAGCGATGAGACAGTCAGGAGAGTTCGGGTAGCGATGAGACAGTCAGGAGAGTTCGGGTAGCGATGAGACAGTCAAGAGAGTTCTGGTAGTGATTAAACTGAGTGTAACAACAAAGTCCGAACGGAAAGTGTAACAACTGTCTTTGAAGAAAAATGGTGTCGAGTTCTCTCCATAAAAATTTATCGGGCAATTATCTGGTTGTCTCCTGTCTTGTGAATTGTCTAGTAAGTACATAAGTAAGTAAGTAAGTATCTATCTCTTACAAATGTCTGCAAACCAAAGCATTGGTAGAATCCCACATCTTGGCAACGAGACAACAATGCTAAAAAATGAGCGCATCGCGCTCAGAAAACACACAAAGAAGCGCGCCTCAAATAGCGCAGCGCCCATTATTACTCAATAATAGAATACGCATATAACTTATTTACACGCACATACAGTGTACGTCATAATCAATACATTAAATGTACATAGACTGTGGCTAAGACAAAGGCCACAATAAGAACATGCTACAAGTTCATTGTTGACCAATGTCACACTTATAATTCCACATGGACTTCCCTCAATAATTATTTTTATCCTATGTAGTGCAGTCTGTATACCAAAGCAAATATCCAGTGTTTTTGTATTGATATGATGGTACCGTAATTATGTTCCAGGTCCATTACTTCTCTTAGACTGAACACTGCAAACTACTGTATACGCCGAATATTTCGCGAGGTTTTTATTTTCGCGAATTTCGCGAGTTGGGTGCTATTCGCGAAATTAAAAACACACGAAAATATTGACTCTGATCCCGATGTGGATGTAACATTCGCGTGTACATTTCTCCGTTCAGTGCAGGACTCCATGATCGCGAATTTAACCACTCGCGAAATCATCGGGAATTCCCGATTCGCGAAAATTTAGACTCGCGAAATATATGGCGTATACAGTACATACACCAGTACTGCAAGACATTGTATTGTGTTTGATTCAAAGGTTCTTAAAATAACTGGAGGAGTACATGATAGAAATGAAATCAAATTTTGTTCAAGGACAAACTATAACCGCCACAGCTCTTTTGATTGAATCTAGGATAGTTCTCTTGAAGGAATCAAAAAGAAAAAATATTGTCTCAACAATTCTGGGTTACATGTTCAAAAGGTACATGTAAGAAGCAAAGATTTTGTAAATCAAGTTCTAGGAAATGCAGTTTCTATGAAATCAATGTGAATGAAATTATTATCTGGCTTGTTGAATATGAAATTGTCTGATCTTCTCTCCCAAAGGTTACAGGTCGAAGGTCACAACGAAGGTCATGACCATCGTCATAATTCACTGAAAGAATTTGATGAAACAAAGTGAGAGATAAACTGATATACATGTACAAGCAATTGATAATTTACTATAATGATTATCGTTGAGGACGGACTGGTTTTGCTATAACACACATTTCCCATAGACACCTGCCCGAGTATTCTTGGGACCCGTCTTCAGCGGGTTAATACAAGTCATTGGAGATCAAGAAGTGTTTGTAAAGCAGAATTAGTCTACTGCTATAGAAATGGTGACATTGCACTTTTCGTGGTTACCTTCACACTCCACAGGAGACACGGTCAGACTGGTGGAGGGGGAGTTCCCTGGTGAGGGTTTGGCGGAGGTCTCCTTCCATGGCCAGTGGTGGCGCCTGACCTGCAGCTACCAAGTTGCTGAGGAGGTAGCCACAGTGATCTGCCATCAGCTAGGCTACCGCCATCTTCTGATGAGAGACGATAGACTGTCCAGAAGGAAGGGCATCACCCCAATCTATGAGTTAGTTGATTTGATGTTTCAAATTTCTGTTTGTTTGTTTAGTTGTCCCCGCCGAACGAGTTCGAGCAGGGGACTATGAAACGGGCTCCGTACGTGTGTGTGTCCGTGTGTCCGTCCGTCCGTCCGTCCGTGTGTCCGTGTGTGCGTCCGTGTGTGATCAAAATCTTCAATTTGCTACTTCTCTGTCATTTATGAGCCAATTTTGATTCTGTTTGCTTTATATGATAGCACTACATGGGAGCTTTGAAACTTCTACACAGAATTTCAGTCGTGACCTTTGACCTTGACCTTTGACCTATATTGTACATTTTGCTACAAAATGCTACTCCTTTGCCATTTCTAACCCGATTTCGATTCCGTTTGCTTTATGTGATGGCACTAGGTGAGGGCTTCAAAACTTCTACACAGAATTTTGACCTTTGACTTCTTTGACCTTTAACCTTGATTTTTTGACCTATATTGTACATTTTGCTACAAAATGCTACTCCTTCGCCATTTCTAACCCGATTTCGATTCCGTTTGCTTTATGTGATGGCACTAGGTGAGGGCTTCAAAACTTCTACACAGAATTTTGACCTTTGACTTCTTTGACCTTTGACCTTGATTTTTGACCTATATTGTACATTTTGCTACGAAATGCTACTCCTTCGCCATTTTTAACCCGATTTCGATTCCGTTTGCTTTATATGATGGCACTAGTTGAGGGCTTCAAAACTTCTACACAGAATTTTGACCTTTGACTTCTTTGACCTTTGACCTTGATTTTTGACCTATATTGTGCATTTTGCTACAGAATGCTACTCCTTAGCCATTTCTAACCCGATTTCGATTCCGTTTGCTTTATGTGATAGCACTAGGTGAGGGCTTCAAAAGTTCTACACAGAATTTTGACCTTTGTCTTCTTTGACCTTTGACCTTGATTTTTGACCTATATTGTACATTGGCTACAAAATGCTACTCCTTCGCCATTTCTAACCCAATTTCGATTCCATTTGCTTTATGTGATGGCACTAGGTGAGGGCTTCAAAACTTCTACACAGAATTTTGACCTTTGACCTTGACCTTTTTTTTTTTACCTATATTGCACATTTTGTTACAAAATGCTACTTCCGGCGGGGACATATGTTACGCACCGCGTAATTTCTACTTTTCCTTGTTTGTTTTTGTATGTGTGTGTGTGTGTGTGTGTTCCGCTGAACACAGCTGATCTGTATTGTAGTCTTGGTATCCTTTCTAGCGCCTTTCTGCACCTAAATCAGGGCCCTGTTTCATAAAACTTGTCATCAATAACAAGTTACGATAGTTGTTACAAGCTACTGAAATCCTTGCATCTGATTGGCTGAGAGCAAATTTGTTTGTAGAGATGTGGCAGTTGTCATCACACTGAAAACAAGATTTATGAAACAGGATCCAGGCCTTGCTGTCCTACTGTCAGATGTTTTCTAATCATTGGTGCTAGGCCTGGACCAGAAGTGATGACAGATGAGTAATTTTTATCTTGACACTATTAACTCCTTATGTGTCATGATGTAAACTCACTGTGTGCTGCCACATTATTCTTAAACCTCGGCACATAAGTGCTATTGGAAAATATTATGTTTTTCAAAGCCATTTTACTCTTTATAGAGGCACTTGTGCTAGAAATGCATTGCAGCAAAGTTATCGCAAAAATTGCGGGCTTGCTGTGATGTTAATCTTATGACAAAGCTATGGCTGTGACGTTAGTAATGTACTGACGCATATTGTGATTAATCTATAGGCTTGTGCACTGTTTGTTCTTGAGCAAAATATGCGAAATGGTAAGCTGTCGAGTGAGTGAGGTGTGCGAACATGGCACGCAAAGAGTTAGAGAAGCTTGATTACTGGTACATTGATATGATTATTATTGTCTCCCAGTGATATTACCTGCTTGGGGAATGAAACCAGCCTTGCTGACTGTGACTACGAGGTACGGGAATTCTCATGTTACTTCGGTGACTATGATATCACTATCATATGCACCAATGAGACACTTGTACCGTTAGGTGAGTACAGTCTGACCACTCCCATGCCACCTGTATGGTAGTCTTAAAAAGATAACCTATTTGGAAAACCTACAAGTTTGCTGGCCCTAGATAGGTATGCTGTGTGCAAGCAAGTAGGAAGTGAGTATGGAGACCAATGATCTCCACAGATTACTAAACTTATATACCACCAGACATGGTATAACATAAAATCATTCAGCCTTTTGTAAAGACTACCTGACAATCATGATCATTTAATCAGAATATGGACGTCAAGTATGTACTGTGAAACCAGAAATATTCACAGCATGAAATTTTAATGAATTGCCACCGGCATTCATTGCAGACTAGTGCAGGCAAGAACATTTTGTGTGTATTTTAAGTTTGCGAATCTTGGCTTCTCGCAAAATTCACGATGCACATGAAATTTTTTTTTTTTCAGAGTATGCACTATGGGACATGCTTGTAGAGGTTCCATTTTCATCCTTGCTGCTGTATATGGTTGTCTCATGAGTTAGCAATTTTGCCTTCGTTTGAATATATATGCAAAGGAATAGTTGCATATGAATAGCACTTTGAAATTTGATTTACTGAAATGCTGAGCCGTTTGTTCTATCCAAACTTTCTTACAATCTCTCTCTCTCTCTCTCTCTTAGGTTCTGATGTGCGCTTGGTTCAGGGAACGACAGAGTATGAGGGAAGGGTAGAGGTTGCTGTTGGCAATCGATATGGAGCTGTGTGTTCGAGTAGTACCTGGGACTTGAAAGCGGGTAATGTGCTGTGTCGCCAGCTTGGCTTTGAACCGGCCGTGGCAGCTCCCAGATTGGCCTACTTTGGATCGGATATGCGGACGTCATACATGTCCAACGTTGTCTGCTACGGGAATGAGAGTGCTCTCAGTGACTGCAGCTTTACTGGTCCCGAAGGTGTGAGGTGTTCGTCGGGCGAGACTGCCAGCGTCATCTGCGGCAATGATTACCGAGCGCCCGAAGGTGAATGAAATGACGACTTGAATTTTACAGAGTCGGAGCAGTCAGTGGCTGTGTCTCATAAAGAAATAAAACTGAGCTATGTTCATCAACTTGGCCTACTATTTGTTTCAACCCTTAAGGATAAAGAAGCCAGGTTTTAATAAATCACTCTGATTTATTGCTTTACATTATAAGTCTGTGGCGGCCATTTTAGGATTGTGTTTTCTGAATGGTAGTCTTTTATGGCTTACGGTTTTAGAACTAAGATTTTCTTTTTGTTTTTTGTTTTTGTAGCAAATTGGTCAAAACTAAATGACGGTAATCTTTTTTCGAATGTTGAAGTCATTTGTAAAGTGATAGTTGAATAACTGTTGCCTAATAGCTTGTGACAAGATGCAGATCTATCAATGGGTGAGTTTTATGCATGGCATGCATGACATGTGGCACAAGTGTTTTTTTTTCTGTCTTGTTTATCATTTTCATGAGCAGATTATCAAGTTCGTCTTGTTGGCTCACCCGAGAAGTATGAAGGAAGAGTCGAGGTTGGGTACGATGGACAGTGGGGAGGGATCTGCCGGACTGGCTTTACTCATGAAGATGCGGCTGTAGTCTGCCGTATGCTGGGCAAGTGGGGCGGCATCGAGTGGGCCGGCGACTACGGCAGCTCCGAGGGTCCCGTGGTGATGTCGGGAGTGGCATGCACAGAGAGGGAGAGCCACATTGCAGACTGCCTGCACCAGGGCCCGCCGGGATCTTGCCCATCCGGAGAACTGGCTGGCGTGTACTGCTCCGGGTCGGTGCAGAACTATCAAGGTTTGCCAATTATTGTTGCTTCAGGATTGTAGGGTAGTAATGCATATTGTAAAACCAGAAACATTTGTGGCACAAAAGTTTAGCAAATTGGAGCCAGCCGCTTTTTTCATGGCATGCAACTTTCATGAATTGTTGCAGATCTTGGCTCCTTGCGAAAATTGCAAACGTTTCATGCATGCGAAAATTCAGGTTTTGTAGTCCACTGTATTAATTTTGTTGTCACCGTCATTGTTGTCTTTTCGATTGTGTTATGGTGGGAGTCATTCTGGTCTTCATTTTGGTGGTAGTGTCTTTATTGCAGAATGTCAACTTCTACTTCGTGATCTAGTCTAGGGGTGATATGTTTTCATGATAGATTCTAGAACTGGGCTGGACATGAGTTTGAAGTAGATGCACTGCTCTGCATTATGTATTCTGATTCAACTTCTCAAGAACATAATCACAAAGCAGTGTTGATGGTTAGTGACAAGAAAGACTTTTACTAATCAAGAATGCTGAAGTAAATTTAAAAATGTATTCTAGTGGATATGATGCCTGTCTAGTAATCAGTCCAACCTGAATATGAATGCCCATGGTTTTTATCATAGCTTCTACTGAAACATTGAATAATTGGTGTTTACTTGCATATGTTTACCAGTGAAGGGCAAATTTGTTTATCAGTTGCAACTTCTCCTGTCACATTGCCATCAGACTTCAATGCACGTATTGCCGGCGGAGAATCGTCCTCATTCGGTAGGCCAGAGGTGTTCTACAACGGCTCGTGGGGCTACCTCTGTCTCTCCTCGTTGGGTAGCCACAGCGGCGAGGCGTTCTGCGAGAAGCTTGGACACGACCCCGCGAACACCAATCTGACGGCGGGAGGGCCCGCCACTTTGCTGAGTGCCTCACCGCTGGTCTTCAACTGCAGCCAGAGTGTGAGGGGCAAACTGTCTGAGTGCAAGTTTGTTCTGAATGAGAAGCTTCCGTTGGAGGGGTGTGACAAGCAAGGTATCGCTCTACTGGACTGTGAGGCAGTTGTTCCCAAGGGTGAGTATTTAGGAAAGGTTTTAATAGCAAGGCGCAAGTTCAGTGTGTATCAGCTTGCCAACAGGCAAGAAGCTTTTTTGCAAATGGAGTAGAGTCCTTGAGAACTTTGCTGTAGTCCAGATGATGCTGTGCTTATTCTGTTGTATGTTGTATGTTGTCTGTCCAGACATTTGATGTGCTGTTTACATATGTTTCTGTCTGTTTAAATGTTTTGTGTACATGTATGGAATGTATTCAGCCTGACAAAATTTTATTGTTTTATTCACTTGAAGAAAGATAAGCCAGATGTGCACAATATATACACAAAACTATTTAACTATACTTGATTATAAGATCACATATTTCGAGTAAATGTATGAAAATCCATTGATTTAATGTTTCTTAGAGTGTCAGCTTAACCCTTGGTGTGCTTTGAGGAATGATTCCCCCCCCCCCCCCAAAAAAAAAAAAAAAAAAAAAGAAGGAAAAAAAAAAAAAAAGGAAGGATTCTGAAGAAAGAAACCCCAAAGTGTGGAACACACTGTCCAAAGTGTGTGACACAGAAAGGACAAATATCATTGTGCAATATTTCACTATGTGGAAAGTTTGTGAAACATTTTCCTGAGCTGGAGCTAAAGCGAAATGTAACAGAGCACAAACATTTTTGGAGCTACTTGATTTTGTGCTGCAATACTTCCAACAATCAAAGCAAAGTTCATTGAAATTAGCCCCTCACCATTAAAAAAAAAGAAAGAGAAAAATCAACTTTTACAATTCTTTCTGCTTATATTGTCTTCACTTGCAGAGGAAAAACCGAAGAAAAACGTTCGCTTCATAGTTCAGATGGTGTTCATTGGTCTTACTGTTTTACTGGCCCTGGTATCAATAACCTCGTTAATTGTGCGATGTTGCTTGTCGGGCTCAGACAGTCCGGACCAATCCAACAGTGCCAACTACAACGCCGTGGCTCAGTCAGACGGTGGAACAGAGGGAACAAAGCAGTCCAGCACAGCCATTTGAATGTTTGCATTAACCACATGGATGAGGGTGTTGTAAGGTTGCCTTGAAATGGCTGAAGTGGCTTGTAACTCCATGTTTATGTTATACTTTGATCGAGCATAATGGATGATAACCTTCCATTAAAATCAGGCAAAATGAAAAAAGAAAACGTTGTAGAATGTAAAAGTTTCACATGTTTTTATGAAATTTGATAATGGTCGTGACCTCTTATGTTAATTAGATGAAGCAAATAAGTCATTTACTAACTCTTCCATTGGTTCGCAAGTGTCTTCAGAATCATGCACTTGATGGACATTAATTTAGTAACTGCAAACCTATCCTGCCTCATTCTTCTGATCTTGAATTCTCTTCTTACTCTCTTTTAGAAGATGAAATTCAGTGACTCGTGTATTGTTACGCCTTGTTAACATAGAGGCAATATCCTAGTGTGCAAGATTTAGTGACTGCCTCTGTTTGTAGATGCATAAAATATGCATCCCCTAGATATAGATTGATAATCAAATAGCGTTCGGTGCCTGATGGCAACCAGACATGTGTGGTTTTTCAGGAGTATTAAAGTGACAGGGTAGGTTAAACATATGATGGGTATGCAGTGAAGGCGAGTCATTGCTTTTGAGCAGTGCTCTGAATATATGAGAAATGTTGACTTGTTAATACAATTTGTTGTGCTTGTACACGAACAAAGAACCCCATTGCGGTGAAAAATGTCCATTCTATATCGATGGTATACTTATTTTTGACACTCAGCATAATTCTTTTTAGACATGGTTGTGTGGCCTGAAGTAGAAATTCTAGTTGTACTGTTGATATAAAATGTGGCATAGGAAGTGTCTTCGTGTGCCAGTTCATCTGATGAAACAGTGCAGTGTGTGAGGTGCAGAATGCCTTGTGTGTTTGAACAAATAAAGATCATGTGATGAAATTATATTTCATAGATATTAGTTGAAGGGTAAAGATATATGCATACCTTTCATGGGTTGTTGATTGTAAACTAAAATGAAATGTTAATCATCCTTGATATGATATTTTGCTAGTTCTTGTCTGCAAATTTTGAAATATTTTGCGTAAACTGAAATTGATCAATTTGTTCACCATCTTGAGCAGTTCTTCTATGTGACTAGTCTTCCCCATTTTGTGTAAGTCATGATTTAATTTGTCTTGAACCTGTTCTTCGTTGTCACTATTTTGATGTGATGCAATGATTTTCAGGGATTAAATACAAAATGTACAACTGTATGTTGAAACCATTAACAAGTGCATCCCCCCCCCCCAAAAAAAAAAATAGCACAAAAAAAAAAACAAACAAAAACAAAATAGATGATAACCAAGTTCCCTCTCAAGAGGGATACATGCCAATTTGTTGTCAATTTTGTCAAACTTTCAAAAATCAGATTTTACAGGAGTGAAAATTCATGAAATGCGTTCAATTTTCACTGCCAATGCAATGTGCCTGCCCATTCTTGATGGATGCCATTCTGGTTGTAAAGATACATGGAACGCATTTGCTATGTGATGACAGAAGCAACTGATACTGATAGTGTGATTTCTGTAAGTAATTGTCATTGATATATGGCCAATCAGATGTGTGTGTATTTAGTGCTTATTAGTGAATCTATGTTGAAGTCTTTTTGTGTGTATTTGATAGCCCTTAGATTAATAGTGATTATACATCTCGTACAATGAGCAATTTATTTCATTTCGTGGTATTAAATGTGTTTGTCATTTTGAAATTTGCAGGACTTTTCCGGAGATCTTGTTCCAAAAGATTTTTTCCTCGAATATCTGTACTCCTTAAGCATAGCCAGTATGTTTGACACTGCCTTCCTCAGTGTATGATTGTTTTATTTTTAAGCATGTTCCATGAGGGTGGTCCATGAGGGTTTGAATATTTTGCTGCAACATGCTCGAATTCTTATGCAATATCCTCAGAAGCCAGCACTGTACATGTTATGCAACATCCTCAAGAATTGGTAACATACTCAAAATAAGATGTATTCAAACGTGTGAAAAATGTGTGCAAAACTTGAGAAACATCAAACTACTTTGAAAATTTGTGCACAGAACGTGAGACAGAAAATCAAATGTAAGCAGCACAACGGGAAATCAGTCGCAAAATACTGTGCGCACTCGTGAGATACTCTCCGTGCACATACAATTTCTGCAACATCCTCACATGCGGAGCTTGCAACTTGCTCAAATTTCATGTTGTGGATCACCCTTTGAATCCATGATATGTGGTGGCATGTATAGGAATCATAATGGCTGGTACCTGGAGAGTTGAATGATCACGGTTCAACCTGCGCTTTGGAGATTCCCCAGATATTATCTATCTTTTGAAATCCTCATATTATTTCTTGGCTCCAACAAAATTTCTGTGTGCCGAGTTGC
This sequence comes from Diadema antillarum, assembly GCF_040938485.1. Classification (NCBI taxonomy): domain Eukaryota; kingdom Metazoa; phylum Echinodermata; class Echinoidea; order Diadematoida; family Diadematidae; genus Diadema; species Diadema antillarum. The sequence continues at coordinate 1,114,661 of NW_027271032.1, read as the reverse complement.
TTGCCCTAGAGAGTGTGTGTAAATTGTGATCTTATCCTGTAGAGAAGTGAATAGAATACTGTATGGCTGACTATGCAGTAGCTAGAAATTTGCGCTATATATCTTTAATGAACCGTGTTATGTGTTACAGACAGGTACACAAACGCAGAGCTTTAAAAAGTGTGTGTTGTTTGACCCAGTCTGTTGGGTTTCATGGTGTGTGTTTACGTCGACTTTGCCTCTTTCCCAGAGCATGGTGAATCTTGTTTTTGCAATTGTCTATACTTTTCCGAATTGCATACCTAATTTCATGAGAATCAAAGGTGCTGTTTGTTTGGAAGGAACCAGTGGGCAATTAGGGTTTTTTTTTTTTTTTATAAATATGAATGGCCAGGGTAGAAGCGTGTATTACCTCATTCGCAAAGAGTGCAAATCATCATGCTTGCCCATTTCTAACACAAAACACCAACACCAAATGTGTTTCTAATTGGTTTTAGCAAATATGTGTGTCAAACACAGAAATAGTAGTCCAGTAACTGAAAGTGTGAAGTGACTTCTTTTGTTTGTCATGACGCTAGAAGTGTCTCTAAATTCTTGTGTGGTGCGCACAATAGTTTAAAGGAACCAATCTGTATTTATTACCATTTAATCAATGAACCTACAGCTTTATGAGCTAGATGTCTGTGCGCTGTTATAAAAGTCTTGTTTATGTGAATTCTAGTGCAATACCCTTTGTTTCACAAATTCTGGATGAATTGGAAGAAGCATCGTGTCGAGCAACTCACTCCATTATCTTAATTTTCTCTTTCACTTTAAACGGTGTTGTTTCCATCATCTATAAATGTAGAAGATTGGGGTTTTTTATGTTCCTTTGGAGAAGGGAGCAGAATTTGACAAGTTTTTGTTAAGTCTGTTATGTTTTTTGCTTATTTGTTTTTCTGTTGTGGATATGCTGAAAATGTTCACTTTAAGACTTACATACAGTTCTGTATATGGTGATGTTGGTTATCATTTTAAAAACATCAGAGATTATTGACAATCACATGGTTGCTTATTTTAAAACTATGTTGAATTCAACACTCCATCACCTGGAACTATTCTAAAGTCAATACCAGTATGTGGGAATGTTTCCTCCCCCCCCCCCCCCCCCCCCCAAGAAAAACAACAACAACAAACCACCACTAACATAAAACAGGTGTACAAAGTGTGTGATATTCAGTTTATGGTGGAAAGCAAATGTGTATCCAGGGAGGTATCGCAACTTCATGTGCATGTACATGTTGAAATTGCATTTTGTTTAGTAATATTCAGTAGTGAATTTATGTGAATGAGTGAATGTGTAATATTTATGCATCAACAGTCTAAAGAAAAAACTACTTGAAGCTGAAGTAATATTACCGGTATTTAGTGTGAATCTGTAGTCACTGTGCATATGTAATCAATAGGTGAATTACTCAACATTCCTCACACTGCATACAGGAAGCAACTACTGTGTATTTAATTTGTTGTATTTAATTCCTTTGATATACAGTCAAACCTGTCTATAGCGGCCACCCAAGGGAAACGAAAAGAGTGGCCGTTATAGACAGGTGGCCGTTATAGACAGGTTATCCAACTTTGTGTACATTGCCTACATACGTGTGTACATGTATACGTATGCACACATGTGTTTCATGCATTGAACAATGCCGGTGTTTATGAAAATTGTTGCACACTATAGCATATGTAGCCTACGGTCGTGAAGAAAGCTTAACACTAGTGCATCATTATGACTGAATGAGTGATGAATGCAGCGGTGGCTATCACTGAACATTGCCCATGAATGACTAGCACGGCTACTAAGCAGAAAAACATGCTGAATTATCAGCTCGGTTCAGGCTCCATCGGGTCTGTGGCCGCTATAGACAGGTTAAAATCTACCACGGGAAACAAAATTTGTGGCCGCTGGCCGCGTTAGACAGGTGGTCGCTATACACAGGGTCTTTAACACGACTTTTCTCTCGGGGGGGATTTTTCAGTGACCGCTATAGACAGGTGCCCGCTAAGGCAGGTTTGACTGTATTAGACTACAAGAGCAGAGATGTGTCCTTGTGTGTCCAGCTTACATGTGGGCATTAAATCCATACCCCTTCCTGAAAACAAGAGAAAACCAACAACAAACAAACAATGAAAACTCTGTGACTCATGCATACTCTAATAGAAAAGCCTGTGTAAACCAAATCAGATTTTTATGTCACTGATGATTTGTTTTGTGCATCAACATCTTTGTGTAAGATCTAAACTCCTTTTCAAGTGCATGTGTATGTGTGTATGTACATATTTTGTACATGAATGCATAAACTATGCACGGGAATAGTGTATAGCAAGGCATAAGTGTGTTCATGAACATACAGTTGATATAAAATGAAAATAAAATGCAATCTAAAGCAGCTGAATATTGGGGAGAAAATTTGATGGCAGTCTCTTCTTAATAGGCTGAAAGTAACATTATTTCATCAGTGCTATACAATGTAGGTGAACAATCCACAGATCATTGCTATTTCAATCTTTCCCTTTGTTGGTGTTGTTTCTGATGTGAACATGTGTACTTCAGACACTTCTTGTTAGTACTGTTAACTAATGTGCCTTCTTTTCTCTTATATTCTTAACTCTCAAGCTTTGATTACTTGCACATGAAACTCCTCTAGACAACAAGGTTTTTAAACTAATGACATGTAATGAATGGTGTGTAATAATTCAATTGATTCACATTTGTGTGAAAGAAGAAACACTTCCAGTTCCTACAAATCGTATGTATCCTTGTACTCAGGAACTCTAAGTATGTGTATCTGCAACATTATCAATCAAACAATCATGTGTGAAAGAGTATGGTTAACCTGTTCAAGACTAGTCCTGATTATACTCGGGCAGGTGTCTATGGGAAATGCATGTAATAGCAAAATCAGCCCGTCCTTAACGGGTAAGTGTTACGCTGAATTATGATCAAAGCCAGAAGTGGTGTAATTATAAAGGAAGCTGTCTTGTCACATAGAACAAAAGGAGTACTTCTACAGTGCACGTCCGTGAGAACGAACACGGTTATAACAAAATTCCGGTTCCAAGGAAGTAAAAATTCGGGCCAGAAAATTATCTGCTCTGTGTTCTTCAGTGTGTATTTGTTCAGTTGTAAAAAAAAATCGATATAATAACGAAAGAAAACCAGCGGTCCCGAGGACTTCATTATAACGGGAGTCCACTGTATTTGTATACATGGGAACCTTATTGTAACGAGGACCCCCAAAAATCAAGACAATTACCCTGTGATATCGGGTTTCTCACTACATATCAGGATACAATTAAAAAGCAAGAAATGTAGAGTTAGGACCTGCAAAATGACCTAGCCAAAGGAGAGTTTTCTTGTATCCAACATCTTCATACACATTAGGTTCCATTGCACAAATTTTATTTAAAATGATCCACATGGCATTGATCTTTCCCAGTGCAATGTCAGTACTCCTGCATACTATGAATTGGAATGTTCGACTACCATTAGGGTTATTTCAGTGTTTGCTTTTTTAACTAACCTTGTATTTTCATAACTGCATGAGAACTTGATAAATCAGGGAATCATATCATATTTTTTTTTTCATAATGTAATAGGCTGACAGAATAAATACATGTATATGAATAAATGAGCTATCAGTGTGCTCTGTCTTTGAAGTCTATCGAGTGGGAAATCTGTGGAAATGCATGTTTGTATATGTACAGCACTCATGTGGTTTTGCTTTGGATTTTTTTCCCAAAAATGTGTAACCCAGCCAATTTTCAGGTCCTCATGTGCCTCAAAATATTACATATGTTCATGTAGTCAAAGGATCCCAATTTGTTTTTATAAAGAAATATCTTGTACATGTACACCATCAATATTACAGTTTATATAACACCTAAATAGATCCTTGCCATTTAATTGGTTGTTTGATATTGATCATTCGTCCCACTTTACTACTACATCATCATTCGTGCAATTGTGGCTCCATTCACGGTGCAATCTTGGATCCATACAATTTGCTCCATTGCACACACAAGAAGAAAACCAAGGAAGTAAAATGCTTGTGTTTGCAGTGTGCATGCAAACAAGCATAATACATGTATTAACAGACAGTGCGCTAGCATATAGCACTCGGTGAGCACTCTCTCAATCTCAGATCTCGAACATTCTCTCCTTTGTAAATTCATAAAAAATCAAATGGGAAGGATCTATTTTTAGGTGTTATAAAACAAATAATAAATGTTTTTCATTCCTGCAATGGACAGAATGTTTCATTCGGTGAAAGATTGAATTATTGATCCATTCAACTCAACTACGCTTTGTTGAATGGATCATTTAATCTTCCACCTCGTGAAATATTCTGTCCATTGCATCCACAAACATTATTAGTACAATGTATAACATTTGACCATAGATAACCAAAGCTGTAGCCATGGATACTAAATACACAACATCTGCAATATCCAACACAGCCCTATTATCATTGTCAAAAATTTCAACTTTCAACAACTGATGCTACCATGACAACAGATGAGTAACTACAGAATAGCCTGCTGCAGATACACTTACACAAGGATTTGATGACCTCTCACCTTAACCCGTTGAGGACGAGTCCCGAGTATACTCGGGCAAGTGTCTATGGGAAATGCGTGTTGTAGCAAAATCAAACCGTCCTCAACGGGTTAAGAAAAATTAACTATGACATGACTTCAGATAAGAAAATCAGTGCATGGCAAATTTGAGCATATTTGAGCATACTTGGGTACTTTTCCCCATAAACTCACCGGTTTCTCCTACTTCACAAAGAGAGAAAAGCATAGCAAACATATTCTACAATTTTTAAAAGGTAGCTTTATTGATTGATCTTTATTACCAATCTGGAAAAAAAAATCTTGTTTTATGTATCTCACAGATGATTCACCACCATGAGATATAATACGTTGACCACTCAAAACTTCAAGTCAACCGACACTCCAATATATGCTGTACAAATACAATGTACAGTACAAAATCAAATTATTTATGTGAAATCATATCACAGCTGTAAGAAGACAAATAATCTGTCGAGCTATTATGAGTCTATGTTTACAACATAAAAGTGTGGAGCTCCCACAAAATAGGACCCCCTCCCCTTATTAAGTTTTGAAGCAATTATTTTATTATGTAATTAGGCCAAACACATGTTGAGAGCGACGAGTGGAAACATAACCGAGCATAAAGTCCCCCTACAGCGTTTCAACTATCCCCTAAACAATGGAGCAGCCCCTCCAAGGAAGTACGTTTTCCTACCCCCCAGCAAGAGAGTGAACCATCCCAGCCTTATGGGGGTGCCAGATGAATCCATGTGATGCGGTATTGGTGGAGGTCAGCAGTTGTGCTCATCATCACAATTCAAGCATCACGTGGATTCTTTCTTCTTCTGATAGATAGATATGCCCCCCCCCCCCACACACACACGAGTCCGAGTACCTTCAGGAGGAAAGATGGCAAAACTTCAGAATGTTACCAGCAGTGTGCTAGGGGGCCTCATCCAGCTTGAAAAAAAGCAGGTCCTAGAAATAGTTGTCTTGTGTGACCTCCCTGCAAAGAAGTTACAGAAGGCAAGGAGTAAAGGATGCTTCAGAGTTCTGTGACTGGTAACATTGTACTTGACCGGGGAAGAGTTAGAAGGGGAGACAGATGGGGGAATGGAGTTGCTGAGTAAGACTATGGAGAAGGTGGATGAGTGGGCCAAAGTGAGGGAAAACAAAGAAGGGAAGAGCAGAGAAAGCTCACCAATACCAGCCTCAAAACCTTCACCCATGAACACAATTCCTCCTCATCATGCACATAAGGAGTTCAAAATAAGAGGACAGAGAGGAGACCCCAGTCAAAGAGACAAACTTCCTTTCTCGAGCCTGGTGCATCAAATCGACCGTGCCATCTCAAGAGGGTATCCAGAGGAGGACATAGTGGATGCCATCATCGACGCAATGATCCCTGGTCTTCCTCTCCATAGGTACTTGGAAACTAAACCCGACCTTAACTTGCCTGTCTTGAGATGCCTACTCCATAGCCATTATTGAGAAAAAGAGGCTACGGAGTTGTACTACGATTTGACGCGTGCCGTACAAGATCCCAAGGAGAGCCCTCAGGAGTTCCTGCTACAGATGTTGGCACTCCATCAGAAAATCGTCTTCGCATCAAAGGAAGCTGACGCAAATGTCACTTACGACTCCACTCTTGTTCAGGGAATGTTCATGCATTCCCCAATTACAGGAATCATCAATGAAAATGTCAGAAGGGAGACCTGAAACCATTGTTGCAGGATATGTCAACAAGTGACAAGGCCATCCTGGAAAGAATAAACATCGCTGCCAACAACAAAAATGAATGACAGCAGAAGCAGGCCACAACAAAGAAGCTAAATGTCCAAGAAATAAATGTCCAAGCCCCAAAGAAGAAAGGCCAAAAAGAGAAGCACCAATGCAGATCAATTAACAGCAGACAAAAGAGGACATCTAGCGTGTTCTGAGTTGGCAGCCGTAACACATAAAGTCACTATCCCAATGCCTCAAATGGTGCCAGCAAGTGCACCTCCAAACAGAGGACCGGACTGGGGATGCCAAAACTGCTGCTCAGCTGTGAGAGGATAGAGTTGCCAGCATTGCTTCATATGTGGAATCAGTGACCACTTCCTGAGGCATTGTCAGTAACAGAGAGTGGGAAACTTTGGAGGGGCATCTAAGAGGGGCAAGAGATTCCCCAGAAACAGCCTCAGGCCAGTCTCATTAGTAGGTAGAAAATGTACAGTTAGTTGTCTCCTTAATCGGGCATTGTGGGATATGGTGCACACGTCACTATCTCTGGAAGATAGAGACAGATTTTTTGCCAGATATGACACCAAGACAAATTGACAAATTACTCAGCAGAGATCTGTTCCTCAAGGCTGCTAATGGTGTTGACAGCCCTTTTCTTGGATGGACCAATGTTAAATTCAACATTGTTGGACAGTGTGATGCCATCAAGGTAACCACCCTGGTCAGCCCAGGTCCTCTGGTAACCCAAATCATTGGATACAATGTCATAGCAGAAATTGCAAAGTCCCACTCAGGAGCAGATGCAGATAGCGGGTTCACCATGGCCTATTGTTTTCTTTGAGAGCCCAGCCCCAAGACATCCCCGTCTCATCAACCTTCTTTCCCAGGAGCAAGACGATGAGATGGGACTGTTAAGAAATGGATGGAAAAGCATCATGATTCCCAGCATGAAGACAGTAGGTATGGTAAAATATGCTGAGTGCATATGGGTCCTGTAAATCAGCCCACTGATGTCCTATTTCACCCTAGCAGTAGCAAAACTGATAATGGAAGACCATCAAGTGGCTGAAAGCCTGGCTCAACTTAAGCAGGGATCCAGATAGTAATCTGTGTCTAAAACTCTACCCACCCCATGACGTTACACTACAGGGATGCAACGTCTTGAGCCGACTCGACCTCATCCAGTCAGTCACCCCAAGTCAACCATCCACAGAGACCAAACAATGACTGTTTACAACCACCCAAAGCAGTTGAAGTGATATTTGTAGCCATGGACAATGCACAGCTCACCCTGTTAAAGAAAGTTTGTGTCCGACAGATCCTTCAGGGGGAGAAGAATGCCTTTACCCAGGATGACCCTGACATGGGTTGTATTCCGGAGCTACGGAATCACATTCCTCTTACAGATGATGCCCCAATAAGTTGGATATACATGTCCATCCATAGACCTTACAGTATTTTACAAGACCTGATACAGTGAGTTTGGATTTAAGGAAATCTGCCTCACCTCACAAATTGTCCATGTACAAAAGAAAGAGGGCTGAACAAAGACAGAAGGCTGAACAAAAAGACCATATACGATAGACAGCCTACCTAATCCGAGATGTCTAGGATGGACTTGGTGGGAGCACCTGGTTTACCACTCTCGACCAAGGAAAGGCTTACCATCGAGGCTTCCTCCATCTAGACAGTAAACACTAACAGCCTTTGTGACCCCAAAGGGTTTATGAGTGGCAACAAATCCTATTCAGCCTAAAGAATGCCCACACAGTATATTAACATCACATGGAGGGATGCCTGGGAAGACACCTTGCTGAGCAAGCTGGGAAATCTCACCACCACTGAATGCTCCTATTGTTTGGACCATCTCCCAAGGGTTACACATGCATATACTGTAACTGCACAAAGCAAGCATCCACAGGATACTCTCCTTTCCTCCTTCTCTTTGGCAGTCTTCACAGCTACTGGTTAATGTGGCCTTTGGTCTAAAGGTGACCGAAGATGGAAAGGCAGCTCTTAGTCATGAAGAGTAGGCAGAGAAATGGAGCAAGCCAATGAGCTGGCATCCCAAAACTTGGAACAAACAACACAAAGAAGAAAGAGGTATTACAACCAGAGAGTTCACAGTACTGTTTTGAGTCCAGGACACCTTGCCCCACAAGGAGGCACTGCCAGAGATACTGCAGTCCTACTAGGAAGACACCATCTACTATCAAACCCAGAAAGTTGGCCACAAGAGCATACTCTACGAAAAATATGCCTCCAGAAAGAACGGAAAGAGTCAATAAGATGAGTCCCTACCCCCAGAAAGTGATGATACCAGCTCAGGAGAGGAGAGCTACTACTGGTCTGCATAAAATAGTACAGTACAGATGACATTTCTCAGACGTGGAAATAACAAGGGTACACCTCTCCAAGTAAGAATGCAACTTCGGAATACCAAACCTAACCACATGTGGTCCAGAATGCACCATGGAGAAAGGAGAGAGAAAGAGAAATGGCCACCAGCCACCTTGTGTTTGTAATGAGGACTCCAGTGAGCCTGGAAGGAACCCTGCTAAAATCACCCTGGTGCTTGTATACAACAGCGAAAACCAGATCAATCGACCCATCTGTCCTTTCTCTGGCCATCAAACCTATGCATATCCGTGGGATTCACACCCATCCCACATCTCGCTGAAATACCAGTATGAGCTGCAGTTCATTGTACAGATTTGTTCTGGATTTGATGTTATAGACTTAGGCAGTTGGTCCTACACTGGTAACATGAGCATAATGCTGGTAGGGGTACATGTTTGCTGTACAGATACATGTGTATGTCTGAGATTCCTTCTGGCAGAGCGCAAAGCAGACTGCACCAATATACCCAAATTGTTCTGCAAACTGGTCAAGAGGCACTTAAAAGCTTTTGATATTTTTGATATTTGTAATAACATGTACACTGAAAGCAATATTACCACTACCGCACCATAATTATCTGCTTACAAGTCAGAGTTTATGTCAAATGAATTGTCATTCAGTAAAATGTTATCTCAAATAAATGTACCTAGGTTTCGGACTGAGAATTACAAACATCTCACTTCGTCTAGATGAATGATATACATGTACATCAATACACGTATACACTTGCTGTATAAACCAAGTGGCACTGTTACAGTGTTAGCATCAGGACCGCATAAATGTTCCACATCAGAAACTGCAGGAAATACCTAATGTCATTTAGAAATACGCAGTGCAAAATTCCACATTGGGTACTCCCAAGTGCCAAAATACTGTAAAACCAGAAATATTCATGGCATGAAATTTTTGCAAATTACCACTGGCATTCAATGCACAGTAGACAAGAACTTTTGTGTGCATCATAATTTTCTGAATCTTGGCTCCCTGCAAAATTTGCAAAAATTTCATGAACACAAAAATGTCTGGTTTTACAATACTGTAGGGTTGCTCTCTAAGTCTTGAACAAGCACCACATTAATCAATATTCCTATGTTCCATTGTATCGTATTCATACTGCTGCATTTCACACTACAATTGGATTAAGATGTACTGGCAGTGCTTTATACTCAGAACTACATGTACTATCATTCACATGAGGCACCTTCAGTAGTAACCAAACTTGTGTGTCAACAAACCCCTATCCCCACTTGGATAAATTATTTGCGGGCCAGATAGTGTTCATGCTGCCCTACTACACAAACTACAAATTCTACCTTTCTTCCTGGAACACCTCCCCCCCCCCCCTTTTTATCACACAAATAGACTATTGGGCCATGATTTTCGTATTCTTTATCTTAATGACACTTTATAGGTGTTGCTATTTCACTGTATGATGACACAACAAATTCCTTTGAGTAATGAATAAACTATACATACACACTGCATGACTCAGTATCAATACTCTGTTTGTACAATTGTATTCACTTATATGCAGTTCATTGTTGGCACTACTAACATTCCAAATGAATAATCTGCTGGAATTCCATGGGATGAATAATTTGGATGCTTGAATAGAGATGTTAACACGGGTTAGTCATTTTCAGGTGACACAAAAATTGTATTGCCTCTGCCAGGGCAATACATTTCACTCTCCCGAGTCCAGAAAATATGGTCCTTGTTTGAACAATACACTTTGCTGTTGCCCTCAGATCATGGTCTGCTAATGTTGCATCTTAAATGCACAATTCAAAGTGATTACCTGACTGTTAACAGAGACTGAGTAGGAAATGCATTTGAAATGTCTGCTGATGCAAGATTACTCTCAAAGTCACTTTTCAACTACGGGGTAATGCACATTTCCAGATGCAAACACCATATGACTGTACCATTGATTCACCATAACATTCAGACAAACAGAGGACCAGTGTAAATTTCAATGGTCAATGAGAAATGAACTATGATTTTGACTCAGGGTCATTAGATGCTGATTCAAATGCTTTCTTTGCCTCTTCGAGTGTCACATTTCCTTCTGTGTCCGTGTAACCCATCAAATTGTTATAATGATTGGGATTCAGAAAGCCGCGGGGATCGACAAGCACTGGCTTCCCACGAATGGAAAAAGAGGATATGACGTTGCTGACACTGGGAAGGCTGACATCGCTTCGCTTGAACTCTGTCTTGGCATCGGTGAGGAAAAAGTCATAGGTACATGCCGTATACGTCTTGCTGGGGTAATCGTAATAGAGTCTCGTTATGTACCCTTTTGTGAACCAGTGAAGTATGACCGGAGTACAAATCATCACCGAGGATATGCCACCAGCCACAATGGTCATTGCCCCACCTTCACCTCCAATGAGCAGCACAGCCAGTAGCCCTGAACTGATTATGCTTGTAGATAGTGAGAAGAACTTGACAAGGCGAACCAATCTGCTCAGGGGTCCACTGTAAATCAGTTTGTCCTTGCTTGGCTCTTGCGTTCGGCCAAAACTTAAGAGAGGGCGACTTGCTTTGGCACTTGTAGTCACAGACCGTATGATGGCAGTGGGAAATCCAGGTAGAGCCAGATGGTGTTGGAGAGGGCAGCAATGGACGACAGTCTGTAATGCCAGAGATAGAGAAGAAATGGCAGTTAAAACAGGCTATTCTTATCTAGTACATTCCATGCTTCCTCAAGTTCATTGGTGTAAATGATGTTGACTGCACAAGTGACTAAAATTCTACAGTATATGACTAAAATCTATGAACAACAAATTTCACATCATTATTATGGATAATATTATTGCATAAACTCAAACTACTGTAACTGTAAGTGTAAGGTAGGGATAACACAGTATCCATGTTGCATATCATACAGACTGTTAACGAGACTCTTTCAACAACTAAATTGCTGTTTTTCAATGAAAAACTATTTTTTTCCTTAAATGAACAAATAATTGATATTCCTGCAAGGTACAAAAATGCATACAATAAACAAACAGATCACAAGCACTGAGATCATTCAATATAAATAACACTTGGGTCCTTAATTATCAAAAATTTTGTTAGGCAACATATGGCGATCAGCCATTTATAAAGGAGGCATTTCACTAGATAAGTATACCGGTACTTACTTGAACCACAACCACTACTGGCAAAATTGTGAAATAGGCCCCAACGCAGGGCGCATGCATCTGTGCGTCATTAGCAAGCAAATTTAGGGTTGTATCCATGTACTAAAGGACAAGTCCACCTTCTTCATAACATGGATTGAGTGAATGCAGCAATATCAGTAGAACTCATCAGTGAAAGTTAGGGGAAAATCTGATAATCCATTCAAAAGTTATACAATATCATGCATTTTTAAAGTATCTGTGCAGTCACTGCTGGATGAGAAGACTACTATACAGTGTATGATGTACATTGTAAATGATATTGATAAGGAAAATATCTAAATATAATTTTTTGGAAAAAAAAAAAAGCACATTTCCTCGACAATTGTCACCAACGCATACATAAGGGTAATATACAATAATTCCCCCTGCCTTCTACAGTATCTGAAAAAGGCAAGTCAAGTGTTTTTATTATGCGAGAAAAGTGAAAATACATGTACGGTATGTTGATTTTTCATTATGTCTATATTGTTATACACGTGACATCACAAGCTGTAGTGTAGTAACGTTTATAGTCCTCATCCAGATCCAGCACTACTAAAGTACAGCAGTACTAAATCAACTGCAACCAGCCTGAACGCAAGGCTCAATCCCACAGTAATTTATTTTATAAGCGGAACTGTGCAACTATTACAATGATGGAGCACCCTGGGGTTACTAGCAGTGCAGTGACTGAGCAGAAACTTGAAAAATTCGTAACTTTTGAATGCATTGTCCGATTTTTCTAAGAGAAAACTCACTGATGTGGATGTGTCCTACTCAATCTAGATGGTAATTGGTAGACCTATTCAATCAATCCACATAAATAGTGTGGACTTCTTATCCTTCAAAAATTGGTCAAGGGATAAGTCTTTCAAACTCAGGCAAGCATAAAATTAAAAGGAAGAAAGATCAAAACACAAAGGGAAGAAAACAGAGAAAAGAGGGACAGAAGATGCTATGCTGCAGAAATCGGCCCTGTCTGCCGCTGTAATAACCAGCTCTATCATTAACATCAGGCATATAAACGCCATTCAGTGGGGCCGTATTATTACTATCGATATGAAAAATATGCACCGTGTTTTCATCACACTTCAGTCCCACTAACTTTAATTCGTGTCGAACGATTTAAAACGTAATTGAGATGTTACTTGTGATCAATTCTTACTTGTGAATTCGTGATGTGCCGTCCCTTTTCCTCATGCAGTATATGCATTAGAGCTGCATACTGTATGTTCTGGCCCTTGATCATCATTCTGCGAGATATTATTGAAAATATCGCACGTTTTCTGCCGTATAGCGACGCCATAGCACTGCAGACAGATAGACACCGTTTGCTGTACACGTGTTACTTTATTGCACAATCAATACCGTTCGTGGATTGGAACCGAAGAGCTACTGCACCTATCCCAGCTCTTTGCTGCAACCCATTCCGTACCGCCGTGTGCGCGACGCGACTCTCTTCCCACCTCCCTGGCGTACACATCAAAGAGAAATCTCTTTACCAGTACAACCATTTATATACAACACTTTCGCCTTTAATTGTATCTCCTACCAGAGATGGGGATACAATGTACATGTAAATGTCTGTCTGCAGTATATCTTTCGTATTACTTTCACATAAGAAATGGAAGTGTGCCCTTTGAGATAAAGTGATGTCAATGATGCTGCAGTTGTTAATTTCAGCATGCTCTGACGATAACAGAAGACTACAATTACGGGAGTTTCATTTTCTATCATCATGATACATTTGTATTTAATTATGTGCACGTCACAAGCAGGAAATTCAGGGGAAAGTCAGATCCAGGAATTCCAAAAAGGGGAGGCGCTTTTACAAAATTAAAGGGTGCGATGCACCCCCCCCCCCCATTTTTATTTTTATTTCTTTTGTTTTAACAAAAAATAAAGAGGGGGCTCACACGGCGGCCGGTGCGCCCCCTCTGGATCCGCCACTAAAAGTGAAATAAAACAAGCAATTTGTGATTGCCATGTGATTTTACATAAGTGACATGAAAATGGTATAAAATTATGACTTGGGACCTATGTCTCCAAGATTGTATAGGCATTGTAAAATAATATGACTATTTGAATCTGCACACTTGGTACCAGGTAGGGTATCTGTACAGCAAAAACATGAGACTTTTTCTTTAAAAATCATGCATAACAGGAGTACTGCATACAAGTTTATTGCATAACTTTTGAACAATTTTGCACTGACACAATTGTTTCTTCACCTTTCATCTTTCTTTGTCAGTCAAGTTTATACAGCGCTGTATGGTTGTCAGAAACACACTTTGTAGCAAAAGTTGCATTTAAAGAAGAAATCCAGACCAATAAAGTTACTGAAAAGAAAGAGTAACATTTCCTGAGCAAAACAATTCTAATTTGATCAAAATGAGATGAAAATAAAGTTACTGAAAAGAAAGAGTAACATTTCCTGAGCAAAACAATTCTAATTTGATCAAAATCAGATGAAAATAAAGTTTTATGAAATTATGAATTTATTTTCACAACACAGCTCTTGTCATCCCCTCACAACTTGCCATACAGTTTGTAGCCTACATAGAATTTGAGATTTTTTTTTTTGAGATTTTGAGATTTTTGTTCAAACACAAATATGCCCCAGTCTCATATCCTGATAAATTTGACTGATCATTATTTTGATGTTATTCAATCATGATCAACATTACACTTGCAGAGAAAAAAAAATCCAGATCAATAGAAAATTGTGATATTCATATCAGCTTTTTGAGATGTTATGCAAAAATTAGCAATGTTTTGAAATTTCACACTTCCTTAATTTTCATCCAATTTTGACAAAATTTTCGTAGTGCTAGTCAAAGCTTGCTCATTCTTTTCAGATTAACTTGTATCTGGAGTGGAATTCCCCTTTAAAGGAATGGTATAATTTTGGTTGAGATGGGGCTTCAGGCTTCCAACATTTTTGTGAGATAATGAGAAACCCCTTATGAATTATGAAAGAGATACAATTCTAGGAGGAATTCAAAGTTTATTTGACAAAAATTGTTTTGAAATGACTGAGAAATACAAAAATAAATTTCAAAACTGAATTTCATCAAATAAACTTTGAATTCCTCTGAGAATTGTACGCTTTTAAATTTTATAAGTGGTTTCTAATTATCACACAAAAAGTTAAAATATGAATCCCCTATCTCAACCAAAACTACATCATTCCTTTAAATCTAATAATATATGATTGTAAACTTATGCCATGTAAAATGTATTTCAGTGTAGGTACACTCATACACTATGCTACTTCTGCACCATATACACAAATCTAGGTTGACACTCTCAAAAACGTTTCAAAACAGTACACAGAGACAACTGAAATGCACAGATTTTGGGAAAAGGTGCATAAATGTCATTTGACCATTTACTTTCATAATTTGTATTCATCAAAAACAAAAGTAACTACACAGACATGAACAAAATCACCTTATCCTGTGACATGATAGGTGCCTTTAATCTAACAATCTAAGCAGTCAAAGCCTTGTTTTAAACAAAGGGTACTCACATACTCTAATGAGTATACTCTGCCTACCCCCCCCCCCCCAAAAAAAAAAAGAAAAAGAAAAATAATAACAAAAACAAACTGGGAAAAATATTAGCTAACTTACAGCAATGTCCACTTACACCACTATTTGTGCATATGCTTCCACTGGAAAGGACAGTCTTATTGTCTTTTATTATCTTTATGGATATTGGAAATAGTGTGTGTTTTTTCCCAGATTTAAAAAAAAAAAAAAAAATTCAAAGCACACATTTCACCAAACTGTTTGCTTGGTACAATACAGGTGTATTTGCATTTTGTGAGGAACATGGAAAACAGACAAGACCATACAGACAAAATTACTGATGTTTACAGGGCAATTCTAATCAAAATAACAGCGGCAAAAAAAAAAAAAAAAAAAAAATCTGAATTACAGCTGATGTGGCAACAAAACCATCTTTGGACGGCTGCACAAATCACACCTACATTAGTATTATACTTGCAATCATCTTGAGGCTTAATCGTTAAGACAGTAGTACAAAACCAATGACTGGTGAGGATACATGTATTATCTCTTGGTTTGCAAACTGTCACTGTAATAATGTACTCCTTTTGGTAGGATCTACCATGAACTGGAAAAAGCAAGCACTTAGATTGTGCATTTTGTACTGTATGTACGTATAGAGCAGTAACAGAAAGAATTATTAATTCAGAGTATTGTTCACGATTAAATTATATTCCATTCTATTATCATAGTGGTAAGTAAATGAACCTTATCTCAGCCTATGGCTTGGACACAGTTTCATAGTGATGGAAAGACCTTTTTTGGATTTTTTTTAATGTTTAATACTGATAGGTCATTGGAATTAATGCAGAAAGGGCAATAAAATCTACACATTAAGAGGATGGAATAGTTTTGGTTGACATGGGGCTTCGGGTTTCCAACTTTTTTTGCGAGATAGTGAGAAACCTTTAAAAAAAATATGAAAAAGTATATAATTCTAAGAGCAATTCAAAGTTTATTTGATGAAAATTGGTTTTGAAATGGCCGAGATATCCAGAAACAAAGAGGTCCTAATGAAAGGTGGGACCCACCTTTTACTAAAATCACTTTGCTTTGCTTTGTTTTTGGATATCTCAGCCATTTCAAAACCGATTATCACCAAATAAACTTTGAATACCCCTTAAAATTGTATTCTCTTACATATTGCACGAGTAGTTTCTATCTATCTCGCAAAAAGGATAAAAGTCTGAATCCTCTATCTTGACCAAAACTATACCATCCCTTTAAATGCAATTTTAGGCAAGCAAGGAAGGTCATATGCCAAAGATGAGGGTTTAATGGTGTTATTGCTTGGGGTTGTGGAAAAGGCAACTTATAGGGAAAAAATATAAAATAAAAAAGAAAGAAAACAGTGAATTAAGTCTTCATAACAGAGTAATCAGCTAGAAATTGCTATGGAATGGTTGGCGAAGACTGGACCTCTCCACTATCGTAACGTCATGACAACAATGTTGTCCTTGGATGCATCAGATGCTACCAGTCCAGAGTACAGTCAAGCCATACAATCTACCTGTGGTAAGGCATTCAATAAAAAAAGAAAAAGAAAAAACAAAATACATTGATCACACAGATCAGCAGCAATTAATGATAAAAGTATAGACTATTCTGCAAAGAAGATCAATAAGATATTCTGTAATATTCTTCACTATACATTACAAGTCATATCATCTACTTGACCAGCATAAAGTGCCACAATACAAGGAAACCTTGTGATGATAAGTTTGGATGTCATGAGCACAAAATTGCCTTTTGGATTTTACCAGTACATTTTCAGCATATAAAAAAACAACAACTTTGGATTCTGGGAGAGAAAGAAAAACAAAATATACAGTGTATACATATCTCAACTGGAACACACAGTTACAATATCAAATCAAATTAAAAAAAGAAAAATGTATCCTTAGGAGCATATTGTGCTGCAATAACCCAGCAACGATGACTTGTTGTTTATATAAAGTGCTTGAATTATTGATCAGAAACTTGATTTTTTTTTTTTATTTCTGGCATGAACGATACAAGAGTTGAGAGCTGATTACATCTTAGGTAATTTGCAAATGATATACATGTGAAGGTGGCCAATATTCAGCAAAAATATGAAAAGCTTTAAAATTTCATAACTTGTGGGTAAAAACAGAAGTTGGAGTTTGATGAGGCAGATCCCACTCTGTTCATCTAGTTTGCTCCATTATTCAAAGCCAACTTAAACATATGAAACTGTAGTTTCAGTAGCTGCGCTAACTTCTGAACTCTGAAAAATTCTAATTCAAGTTCCTTTTTCATAAACAGCATGTAATGTATGTCCTATGGCCCCTTTCCACATAATTATATCAAAAAGATTCTGTCTAATCAGAGTGTTGAGGGACACCTATTTGAAAAAAAAAAAAGAGAAAAAAATTCTTACAGAGAAAAGTAATATGTAGCAGCTCTTTTCTCTAATGTTCAATCTGATAACCATGCAACAGCCACTCAATGATATCATTGTGAGAGAGAAATTAGGAAATGACTTCTTACCTCATACACTACAGGTACTACGGATGATCTATCCAATAAAATTCATTACGACAAGATGGAGAATGACACTGGCGAAGATAAAATCGGCAAAGGCACGCTCTGTGGAAATTCCCTGAAAATTTGACTTATTTGCTGGGTTGACTTGTAACCTTAGGCAGACTGCAGTGAGACAAATAGACAAAGAAAATGCATTTCTTTTTGTGAGCCATCAAGTCAAAAGACTAGTGTATCATTGCATGGTATGTGAACAAGGCAGCACGAATCTCATCCATCAGATTAATGTACATGTACTACATGTATAGTGCACTCCCGTTACAACGAACACGGTTATAACGAAATTTCGTTATAACGAAGTAAATCTTCTGGTCCGAAAATTATCACCATTAAAGTCTATGGTACACAATTCGCTTATAACGAACACGGTTATAGCGAAATTTCCGTTATAACGAAGTCTTTTCCGAGTGCCACAGACAAAGAAAAACAAAAGAAATGTTCTCCGTTATAACAAAATGCGAATTGCTTTCGAAAATACGTAGCGGAACAAGCATTTATAGCGTCTCTGCATTGGTGAACGCTTCACACCACCGTGTGTTCACTCCTTGTGTCACACACCGTTTCTGAGGGGAACTTGCGATTATTATTGTAATACACTTATCCCATCACATTTCACATAGCTTTGCAGTGTATGATGAGTATTCAGCAAACATAATATGATATATTATAATTTATATACATGGTTCCTTGTTTTCGTGTACTAATATATATTGTATTTGTTCGGTTATAACGAAATTTCGTTATAACAAAAGAAAACTGCCGGTCCCGAGCATTTCGTTATAACGGGAGTGCACTGTATTGATAATTATGACAGTTTGTCTGGCACGTATGCCAGCACAATACTGTGTTCAATGTACCAATCTTTTGTAGTGTACCATATTACATACCGGGTACATCAAAAGGTCTACACAAATTGTACAATGTACTAGTCAGTGATCATCATATACTGTATACGCCATATATTTCGCGAGTCTAAATTTTCGCAAATCGAGACTTCCCGACGATTTCGCGAGTGGTTAATTTCGCGATCATGGAATCGTGTACTGAACGGAGAAATGTGTACGTGTATGTCATATTCATATCAGGATCAGAGTAAATATGTTCGCGTGTTTTTAATTTCGCGAAGAGCAGCTTACTCTCAAAATTCACGAAAATAAAAACTTCACGAAATATTTGGCGTATACAGCATGCAATCACTTGACTAATGCAGCATAGATCAAAATCATTATATTGTGAGCAGTGATGTCACTTCAAGTAATCCAGAATTAGACTGGTTGCCAATAGGACAGATACAAGTGTAAAATACAGTATGCAGCTTTGCAACTATCCAAACTGGTGTGACTCCAAGTTAAAATGGAATGATGTGTATTTATGTAGACCATATAAAAACTTCATAAAGGGGGCTCCTGATACAATATAACGAAGTCCTCGGGAACGGCAGTTTTCTTTCGTTATAATCTAAATTTCATTTACAGTCCAACAGTAAAGTGCTAAAAGATAGATCTATACAATGTAATAATTTAGCAGTACTGTATTTGCATTGATACTACAATGTAGTCCACCGTTTATCAAAAACGGTCATGTACAATGTAGTTCTCTTTTAAATGAAGTGTGCTGTGGTCAAGTCTAGAGTGTAATCACTGTTGTTGTTTAAAGGTGCGTCATTCAAGGTTGAATACTTACAGCTTTATTTTTATAAATGAATTCACATTCAAGCAGTATTTTTTTTTTTTAAACAGAAGAAAAAAAAAATCACAATCAAACAATTATAAATTCTGGTGCAGGGAGCAGTGGCAGTCTGCTCCATATAGAGTTGGGACAGAGAGAATATCCCGTGCAGAAAAGGAAAAGGAGCAAAATCTAGTCAGTCCAGCTTGGTAAATGTGATGTTAAGCAGGCTTCTCAGTCCATGCTCTGTGTTGTGTGTTATATAGCATGCTATCATTTGGTGGTGATTAATTCATCATCATCAGCAGCAGCAGCTAAATAATACTGGTGCTTTTTTATCTAAGTTTAACAAACAAGAGACCCGGGGGGTCTCGCACTCAGCCAAGTATTACAAGATCATCTTTCATGCATTCTTGCAGACTCTTACATGTACATGAGAAAATTGGAAACTTGGGGTGGAAAGGGGGGGGGGGGGCACCTTTGAGAGCTGAAACATAGTGTCCATTTGCCTATTCCATCACACTGGTAAAAATACCTGCCAAGTACACTGTACTCAAAAAGTTGGACTATGCAAATTGGAAAAAAAGTCTTGCATTACAATCACTTCTGATTCTACAGAATATTACTACATAGAATATGAATTCCTTAATTTAGGAGGTTTGGGCCCCTTGGGGCCCCCAAGGGGAGGATGGTGCCCATTCGAACACATCAAGATCCTATCCCCATAAATGCTATGTGCCAAGTTTCGAGAAAATCCATTTTGTTGTTTTCAAGAAGAAGATGAAAATGTACAATTTAGGCCCGCATTTGGATCCCTCAGCCACAGGGGACCCCTCGCTGGATTTGCAATGAACAAACTTGGAACTAAAGTCATCATGGTATTAACTTTGCTTTATCACTGGGTCTACAGACAATGATCTGTAAATATTCCTCAATTTTTTTTATTTATTTATTTATTTATTTATTTATTTTTTTTTTTTTTTTGGGGGGGGGGGGGGAGGGGGGCTAGGGGTCTCTAAGGGGAGCATGGTGCCCAGTTGAACAAAGTGAGATCATAACTCCCTAGGCATGCTACATTGTACCTGCCAAGTTTGGTAAAAATTCATAAAGGGGTGTCAAAGAATATGAATATACAATTTAAGTCCCCATTTGGACCCATCCCACCCCCTCCCTGGGCTGGGTTGCATCCTTGATTCTACCATTTTATAATAAATTTGAAACAACAGTCATCAATATACTAACTCATTGTACTAAGTTAGTTCTACCACGTCTGGTTCTAGAGAAGATCTTTAAATATTCCATAATGGACCTGGGGGTGGGTTGGGCTGCCCTGGGGCCCCCCAGGTGGGGCATGGTGCCCAATTGAAGGAATTGAGATCCTATCCCCCTAGGTATGCTCCCTACCAAGTTCAGTGAAAATTCATCGTGGGGTTTTCAAGAAAAAGATGAAAATGTCCAATTTAGAAGGCCCCCATTGGGACCCCTCTCACCTCCTCCCCTGGTTCCCAAGGGAGCATGGGTACCCCTGATTCCGCCATGAACAAACTTGAAACTACAGTCATCAATGTACGAACTCATAGTATAAAGTCAGCTTTATCACTTCTGGCTCTAGAGAAGATGATTTTGTATGATTCCTTAATTTTGTTGGGGGGGGGGGGGGGGGCACCCCCCGCCCCCGGGCCCCTCAGGTAGTAGGCATGCATGGTGCCTATTTGAACAAGTTGAGATCCTATCCCCTAAGCTAGCTAGGGCAACCCATCCAGACGCTGTTAGTACGCTGTGCGAATGCTACTTACAGCGACTGGGCTGTGTATAGTTAAAGCTGCCTGCCAAGTTTGGTGAAAATCGGTCTTGGGGTTTTCAAGAAGATGATGAAAATTTAAAAATTTCATGCACGACGCACGGGCATGAGCGATGCACGATGCACGACGGACGACAGACGAAGAAGCCAATGCCAAGGAGGTATGGTAGGGGTACCACCTATCGGCAGGGTACCTTCCCATCGGCACCCTGCCTATCATGGCTGTTTGCGTATAGAACGAAAAGGTACGCGCGGGATTAAGTGTCATTAGCTATAAAGACAATAAAAAACGAAGAAACGAAAATCAAACTCAAAAACAAGCTAACAAACCAAGCTAAAAACGTTTCAATTACACATCCGCTCAGTAACGACGCATATATTGCATGGCTGTGAAATTCACGTGTATTACCTATGCTGTGAAATTCACATGTATTACCTATGGAGGGGAGAAGGTGCCGATCGCAAGGTACCCTTTTAGCTGCGCGAAGAAAACGGAACGCACGCACTAAAATTTCGCTATTTTAAAACGGAGATTCATAATCAACGAGACGGTCACGACATTCAGAACTGCAGTATTTATGGCATATTTGAGGTAAGAATTAGGCGAATTTGTGTTATATTTTTAGAATTAGAATAAACAAGCTACAGTACAGATCCTTAAGGTGACGATAGGTGGTACCCCCAACCCTACAAATCAAAATGTCCCTCCTTGGCCTTGGATGGACAACAGACGCCGGATGAAGAGTGATCGCAACAGCACATTTGAGCATCCGGCTCAGGTGATCTTGAGTTAAAAAACTAAGAAGTAAAATTCAAATATCCAAGTAACACAAGTCATTCAATAGAATTTCAATATCAGATATTTAATAAGTGCAAATTAAATTTAGGCCTACGTGATAAACAATAGACCAATGCCCAACCAACAAGTTACACTTACATTGTAACTTATCATGCTTTCAAGTGTATCAATTATTGTATTATACATAAACAAAGAAAAGAGAAGACGAAAAAAAGAAAAGCTGGGAGAAGAGTAAAGGCAAAGGGCCAAAGCTGCATACAGCAGGTTTCGCATACTAGACCTAGAATTCTAGTCAGTTCACACCGAATCACGGACGCAGCTCGAGACGCCACGCCACGCCACAACTTACCGGTCAGAATGAACGAACCTACGCTGGAAATAAACCCCGAGAGGAAGGAGTTGAAGGGAAACGTTCCGACAAGGGCGCAGTAAACAAACTGCACAACACCTGTCAAGAATATGTATGTCAGGTAGGCATCGATAATTTTCAGCTTCTGTGGTGTCTTTGTCATGTACTCATCGTAAAATTTGTTGAGCACGGTGAACAGATTTACCGACATTTTGAGTTTGTTATTGAGACCGATTCAAGCTGACATCCGATTACTCTGCTACGTGTCGCTCAAGAGGAAGTGTTCCAGGGATCAGAGGGTGTATGATGGGAAGGTATTGAGTAAGATGTAGAGCTGACATCGTGTTGAAATGTTTAATCATTGACTTATAACATGATCTTAGCCTCTTTTATGTTTTAAAATTAATTTTAGATATTAAAATTTTTATTTCATCATGAGCGTTTTGTACTTAAGATCTTTTAAGAACGTATTTTGTAGTATTTTGTAGCGAGACTGGAATGGCGTCTGCTAGCAGTGCCGCTAGCTGAGCTGCACATGGTTTGGGCGCTTTCACACAGTCTTTCGACACGCCGCGCCCGCCCTCCCCAGCCCAGCAGCTTCGGCTTGCTTTCCCACTTACGTGCACGCACTGGCTGTACGGAACTTTGATCGTTCATACGAAAAGAGAGCTTAGATTAGACAAGCTGATGAACTGCATTCTGTCAGAATAGGACCTAAAAGGTATCAAATTCTTCATACTTTATAAATGTAGTCGTTTAAGTGTCTGTTATTAATAAATAGGGTAGTATTTTTAGAGAGGTAAGAATTGGAATTTACTCATGTCACAACAAAGGTATTGGCTATTGCGTTGCAAATTGTGTACGTCATTGCATTGTACAGTATTTTTATACGAGTATGGTACAGTAGTATCGCATTCTGGGGTGGTATTCTGAGGTCGTAATTAAGTCTGTAATTAACTTCGTGATTAAGTCGTGAAGTTAATAGGCCCTTAATCATGAGCAAAATCGGTATTCTGAGGACGTAATTAAGGTATGATTAAGTCCCCTGTAATTATCTTAGGTCCCTCCCATCTAATTGTTATTCCATCCAATCAGACACGTTGTTAGAAGCCAAAATGATGATTACACGCGCAAATATGCCCTCAATGCGCGCTCCTCCACGCCCCCTGTAATTACAACCCAAGAGCTCCGTGCGCACGCTCCGGTATTTGATTACAACCCCTCACCTACGCACGCGAAGATCTCAACCTCTTTGCTCACATAAAATGACAAAATTCCTCGAAGATCGGCTTTATTTCTTTTTTTCTCTGAATTCTATGGATACCATGATAACAAGATTCAACCGCTCCTCGGTTACCGAAGACGGTAAGCATCGTTGTGGCAGAGAAAATGCGATGTAATGCTTGATATCGGAGTAGTTAATGACACTCTTTGGTATCATTAAGTTTTTCATTAACTTTCATACTTAATTACACCCTCAGAATACCGATTCGCAATTAACTCTGTCATTAAGTCCTCTCAGAGGTGCGCGCGCATTGATACGCGCAAACGCGTAGGTCCTTCCCGCCAAAACGCTTGTTGCTATGGTAGTTAATATAACCCCTACTTAATCATGCTCTCAGAATACCAATTCGGTAATTAAGTGCTAATCAGACACTTAATAAGCTCTCAGAATACGGCCCCTGGGATCTGCATTGTGACATTTGTGTAGGCTATGTTGTACTGCCTGGGCTAGAGAACTCTTCATCAACTCTACATTCATATTGTCATGATATACAATGGATTCAGAAGGCCTACGTTAATGCCGACAGGGGATCCATTTCTACCTGCACCAAAACATTGTTGTTTGTATGTGAGTTGCTTTAATGTAGTATCAGAGTCCATTTGATGATTAATTTGAGGTTAAATACTTTTTGTCCCCGCCGAACGAGTTCGAGCAGGGGACTATGAAACGGGCTCCGTACGTGTGTGTGTCTGTGCGTCCGTGCGTCCGTCCGTCCGTGTGTCCGTCCGTGTGTGCGTCCGTGTGTGATCAAAATCTTCAATTTGCTACTTCTCTGTCATTTATGAGCCAATTTTGATTCTGTTTGCTTTATATGATAGCACTACATGGGAGCTTTGAAACTTCTACACAGAATTTCAGTTATGACCTTTGACCTTGACCTTTGACCTATATTGTACATTTTGCTACAAAATGCTACTCCTTCGCCATTTCAAACCCGATTTCGATTCCGTTTGCTTTATGTGATGGCACTAGGTGAGGGCTTCAAAACTTCTACACAGAATTTTGACCTTTGACTTCTTTGACCTTTGACCTTGATTTTTGACGTATATTGTACATTTTGCTACAAAATGCTACTCCTTCGCCATTTCTAACCCGATTTCGATTCCGTTTGCTTTATGTGATGGCACTAGGTGAGGGCTTCAAAACTTCTACACAGAATTTTGACCTTTGACTTCTTTGACCTTTGACCTTGATTTTTGACCTATATTGTACATTAGCTACAAAATGCTACTCCTTCGCCATTTCTAACCCGATTTCGATTCCGTTTGCTTTATGTGATGGCACTAGGTGAGGGCTTCAAAACTTCTGCACAGAATTTTGACCTTTGACTTCTTTGACCTTTGACCTTGACTTCTTTGACCTTTGACCTTGATTTTTGACCTACATTGTACATTGGCTACAAAATGCTACTCCTTCGCCAATTCTAACCCGATTTCGATTCCGTTTGCTTTATGTGATGGCACTAGGTGAGGGCTTCAAAACTTCCACACAGAATTTTGACCTTTGACTTCTTTGACCTTTGACCTTGATTTTTGACCTATATTGTACATTTTGCTACAAAATGCTACTTCCGGCGGGGACATATATTACGCACCGCGTAATTTCTACTTTTCCTTGTTTCTTTTGAAATGAATAAAAGCTGGAATAGAACAGAATTGCAGAAGAAATGGCCAGTTCAGATGGTGCAAAGCTCATCAAGCAGGGTGCAGAGGCAAGGATCTATCACACCACCTTCATGGGCAAGGGCTCAATCATCAAGGAGAGGTTTAAAAAGACATACAGACACCCCACCCTGGATACCAAACTGTCTCTGAAGCGCACAGGTCAGGAAGTGCGCACCATCATGAAATGCAGGAAAGCTGGTAATTCAACCACTATTTTTTTTTGCTATTTGTTATGATCATTAATTTGCTGAATTAACTTTTCATGACAAATTGATGTTTATCAAAGTAACAAGTGTCAAGCTCATCTCTAGTCCAAAAAATGAATACATTTACTATAGTTTGTATTACCACCTTTTGATAAAGCCCCAAGAAATTTTTCTAAAAGTAGAAGGGATTTGTCTCAAATGAAGAGATGTTTTTTCTTGAATAATGAAGAATTATGGTGACTTGGTAAATGAGTTACAACTTGCATTTGGTGTTACAACAACAGGGTAAGCCAGAGAAAAGAGATTTAAAAAAAAGAATGAGAGAGAAATTACATGATCCAAGCTCTTCATGATATCATGATTACCCATTTGGGAATACAACTTATCTGTCACAAAAGGGTGTAAAGTGTGCACTAGGTAATGGGAAATAAATAGTAAATGGTCAAGATTGCCAATACTGACTTTGAAAAGTCATTGCAGGTTATCAAAGTAGATAAGTTGTAGTTGTTGTTTTTTTGTGGACACCCATGCCCACTTTTGAACTATATGAATTGAATAGTTGTGTTATACATTGTATTCTTTTTTTTTTTCTCCTTTTTTTCAGGAGAGATGTAACTAAGGATTAATTGCTTGTTCTCCCAGGCTTTTTGCCTCTATAGTTCTTTTTCTTTCCTTTTAATTCAGGAGTAGCTTACATTCTGTACATTGTGCATTAGCATTTTAATTGTTATATCTGAGATTATGATGCACTGATGTTTTCATAACAGCTGTTCATTATATGATACTGTTTTATTATAGGCATAATTTGCTATTTGCAGATGGAACAAAAATAGTTCTAAAGTGGGAGTTAGGGATAGAAGCAACCAATGTAAAATTTTGAACCAGTATAATCGATGTTAAGTATTGTTACGGTGTACAAAATGTGAACAATAGGTTCATAATAAAGATGTTTCCATACTAAACCGTCTACAGTTACGGTTTAATGAGAAAAATGCTGATATTGCCATATATTTTAGGCTTTATTGTGAAATTTTTATATGGTAGGATATTTTGAGGTACATCTGACCTATGCTCACGCATCAAATGTGATATCTTGAACATTTTTGAAATCACTGCTCCCAAAGGTAAACAGGACCTTTGATATGACTCGTGTAAATGTAAGTAGGAGTAAATGGTAATTAGGTTGTGCTCTATAACCTTATTATCATGCAGCCAATGTTTTGGCCTTTCACAAACAATCCAGGCATTGCTACACCAGTGGTGTACTTTGTAGACACCAAACAGCATTCCATTCACATGGAATATGTAGAGGATTCCCAGACAGTCAGAGAATACATTCAGCAACTCCAAAAATTGGGTGCAACGGAGGAAGATGAAAGACTTTTGAGCCTTGCGTCAAAGATGGGTAAAACTGTCGCAGCCATGCACGCAGTTGATGTCGTCCACGGCGACCTGACAACATCCAACATGCTGCTGCGGCAACCGTACGAGGACTCGCCGCTGGTGATGATCGACTTCGGCCTGAGCCAGACCTCTCATCTGTGGGAGGACAAGGGGGTGGATCTCTACGTTCTAGAGAGGGCGCTATTGAGCACGCATCCCAATACAGAGAAACTCTTCCAGGCTATTCTTGATGCTTACACCAAAAACTACAAGAAGTCCTCGGAGGTCATGAAGAAGTTGGAGGAAGTGAGACAGAGGGGCCGAAAGAGAGTCATGGTGGGATGATAGTCCAGGACTGAGATGGTTATTGATATATTTTAGATGTTTGATCTGTAAGGGTAGGCCTATACAGAGCACTCCTGTTATACTGAACACAGTTATAACAAAATTCCGGTTACAACGAAGTAAAAATATAGGCTTCAATATTATCAGCTCTTATGTTTTTTACTACCTCCGCCAAGGGAGGAGGTTTTGTTTTCATTAACGTTTGTTTGTTTGTTCGTCCTTGTGCAAAATAACTCAAAAAGTAGTGAACGGATTTGGATGATACTTACAGGGAAGGTTCAGAATGGCACAAGTATCACATGATTAAATTTTGGTTGTGATCCAGGAATTTGTGTGGATTTTATGAAGGATTTCTTATATTTTGTCAGGTAGGGTCAATGAACTTGGGAGTTCAAGCTGCACATTTTTGAGGTTTTCATACGTGCACTAAAGTGTGTGCTCTAGTTTCTGCTAGGGCAAGGCGTGCCGTGCTGCTGAAAGTTGATGACATAACAAAAGGCTTCTATATCGGGGAAATTGGGCGACTTTCAGCATGCTTATGTATGGGTGGAAATCACTGATCTGTATAGATGAACAAAACCAGTGGTGGAAATGAGCTGCCTGGCAGAGGTCTGCGCTCTCAGAGTGCTTCTCTAGTTGTTTATTTGTTCGGTTATAACGAAATTTCGATATAACGAAAGAAAACTTGCGGTCTCGAGCACTTTGTTGTATTAGGGAGTCCACTGTAACTGCTGTTGCAGTACACCATCAACCTGTCTGGAAGTTCTGGGGTAGCATGTATTCCAGCTCCAAGTTGGGTTTGTGTGTGCACCAAGATTGATACTACAGTGTAATAATCCATTATGTCACTATCAACCTACCAGAAGTGTTCAGTTTGGTGGCTTTTACTGGTTTACAGAGTCCCACACAAGTCAGAAATAAATTTCTGGAATGAAGTCTCAGAGTAGGGACATGTCTCCATCAAGAGGATGAGACAGAGCACCAAAGTTTGGTTTATCTTTGATTCAATTGCAAGCAGTTTGTTTGTATGACAATATGCAACAGGTCTAGATACAGTGCTCACCTGATAATTGTGCAAATTTCTGTTGTGTAACAAAGTTTTTAGGTAATATTTTCACCACTTAATCACAAACTGCTTTATTTTGACTTTTCTTTTTTTGGCAAAACATTTCAATTTTTCCTCGTTGCTGTTAAGAGATGATGACTAAATCCATCAGAAATAACATCAGGGATTTCTTTTCCTCACCAGAATGGTTTCTTCTAATCTAACCAATTCTGGACGGATTCTGGGGATTGTTCAGTCTTAACATTTGCTGTCGGGCAGTAGGATGTAGTTTTGATATGGAACTATGTACTAGTACATGGGTGGCATTGTACTTGCGATCATACACAAAACAAATGAATTTGATTGTTCCAGTGAGGCATTTTCACAACTTTGGAGACTGCTGTGTCATTTTTCATTGCCATTTTGTCTTTAGGTGTTTTAGCTTATGTGTACTTGTTGCCATGGATCTTAAAGTTGTAAAGGGATAGAAAAGCTGTGCATGGCTTTGTGTAATGCCCACATACATGTATGTGGAGAGATTTCCAAGGGCCACTGCCCTAGTGGGAGGCCTGCTTAAATGGGAGAGAAGTTTATCTCCTGATCCCCTCCTTATAAAGTGGAACCACGATCTGTACATATGTTATAGCAAAATCAGTTTGTCCTTAATGGGTTAATGTACTTGGCAAATCACTGCAAAGTGTATGAATATATAAAGTTTGAATGTATGTACTATCAAAAAATAAATAAATAAAAGAATAGATAAATTTGTATGAGACTGCTTGTCAAACCATATCTTGGCCATAAGATATCTAACATGATATGTGACAAGTGTTTTCTTGTGCATCACATTGTCATTGCATATGCACACGAGTGGATCAAATTGTGATATTTAGGCAGATGTAATGGTATATGTAGCAAGGATTAATCATCCTTCACGAGAATGTGTAATAGGCTGACAAAGTGACAACCTTCATGTATATTTTGTTGAATCAATAACTAAACAAAAATTCTAACATGAAAATGTGAGATTTGTGATGTTTTACATGTAAACACAAAATGGGCAGTACCTGGTCTATCAAATGGTGGCACTCTTCAAGGTGACAAAGATCACTCTTTGGGAATCATTCAGCTTGCATATTGTGGAGAATATTGATAAAGGAGCTGTGTGGTCCTAAGTCCTGTCTTTCCTTAAATAAAAGTATGCTAAAAAATTTCACAGATCTGTAACTGTTAATTTTTTTACCCATTTTTTAATCACAATGCATTCTCTTCTGATACTACAGTCAACCTCGCCCAAGTCATATCCAAAGGGACCAGAAAGAATCCTTTGCCTTACACAAATTTCAACTAACAACAGAATTAACACATTTATATCTATACTGGGTAGAAACTTTTTTCAACTTCAATTCTTTGACTTCTGCAAGTTTGAATTAGGGGACGTGGACTATGTTTCTTTAATGAGAAACCCCACTGGGAGTTACTACAAAATTGTATGTGTACATTCATACGCAGCTTGCATGTGCAGAAATTTTACATGAAAATTATATATACACTCAAACTTACTAAGTTGAATCTATTTGGACTGAAGAAATAGATTTGACTTAGAGAAAATTCGACTTATGAGG
This sequence comes from Diadema antillarum, assembly GCF_040938485.1. Taxonomy (NCBI): domain Eukaryota; kingdom Metazoa; phylum Echinodermata; class Echinoidea; order Diadematoida; family Diadematidae; genus Diadema; species Diadema antillarum. The sequence goes on along the minus strand of NW_027271032.1, from coordinate 1,084,478 downwards.
GATAAAAATCAGTCGAATATAAAGAGAAGGGCGTTAAAAGACCTTTGACTATAGGCGATTATTCAACTTAAGCGAGGTCAACTTTAGAGCAAGGTTGACTGTATGTAATCATGTGGCATGTGAGTATGTAAAACTCATCACACGTAACAATATATTTGGGAAGATCTTTTGGAAGCATGTTGAGAATTACCCTGGATTTTTGTCCAAAGAAGTTGACAGAGTCAATAGGAGAATTGAAGGAAGGTTTGTGTCATTTTTTTTTCATTTTTCATTGGCAAGGTTTTTTTTTGCTTCATTATTTGATTTTACATCATTGTCATCCATGATTGCATTTTGCCTGTTCTGTACTGTATGTAGATTACTCACTGTCTTAGATTGTGGGATAAAACAAGGGAAATAAAGTATACATGTGTGACATGGATTTTAACCATTTTGTTTTTCATTTATTTGTGTTAATGAACTAGTACATTAATCATTTGTTTTATAAAGTGACATCTGCATAATGAGGGAATTACTGATAGGGCTGCCATCTTCTGCATGGCAACAATAATACCGATGAATACTTATTGCAAATTAAAGAAAAAAGAAAAACAGACCAATTGCACATTAGCATGCTAAATCAAATTTCATCACATGCTGAATTTGTTTTATTTGTAATAAGAAAAAAATGCCAAATATCATAAACTATGGCATTTGGCAAATCTATGCTGATGTTGCAGTTAAAGACTTGGTAATGTGTGGCAATTTTGAATTAGGGTAACTCAATTGAATCAACGTTCATTTGCTGCCCACCGGGTAATTGTCATTGTACACACAGTGTACTGTACGAGCTGAAATTTTCGCGTACAGATATTTTCGCGAATTGCTACTTGGAGGACATTTTAGTGTGTTGTTAATTTCGCGGTTACGAGGGTCTAATTGAACTTAGAACATTAATCACTCGTTATTTTCGCTGTTCGAAGGCGATTCGCGAAATTCGTGTAAAAATAAAACCGCCGCGAAAATTTCAGCTCGAACAGTATAACAAATCTGGGTAACAGTTGCCTGTGACAATATACCATAGAACACTTGCCCCAATAAAGCAAAATTACACAAGTGTTGATAAAATCTGTGAATTTAAAACTCAACACATTTTTACTAAACTGAAACAATGACTGCAACCACATATGTAAATTACATGGGATGATGGGATGATCATCTTAAGTCTCCTGCGGACCTACAAACAAATCTTTGCTGTAAAATTACATTGTTGACATTAAACCCCCGAGAAAAAGAGAAAGAATTTTTAATCAGTTGTTGCTGTTCATAAACTAAGCAATGGTGAGTTTTGAAGGGGGCATAAATGTAATTCTTTTTTTTTTAATATCAAAAACATTGTTTTGGTAATAAATAGCTTTGTGACGAAACTATGGAAGAACTGGCACTTTATCCAATAGATTGTTCTAGTATGTATTCGAGTTTATGCATGCTTTCTTTACAAAAGATTACCTTGTCAGAGGCTTACCCTGCATAGCAACAACTGATGAATGCTAGAGTGAATTCCTTCCAAAGAAAGAGAATTGGAGGGAGTGGGTGAATCAAATGGTGTGTTACTAGGCTGTAGGCAAATTAACACTAAGAAGTTTATATACCATTCATATTGTCTTTTTTTTTTTTTGCAACCATTTATGTCATTTGTATTTTTACCTGTGTGTCAATGTTATGTATCATGTCTTTTGTTCATGTTGTCATGGAAATGGAAAATCAATTCAATTCAGTTCAATTCAATTCAATACATCCCACTTCCAGTCAATTTGCATACACAATATGCAGTATGGTGACCAATGACACTTCTGTAAAACATGTACAAGTACAATTTAAAATTTCATTACGGCCCCATTCTACTGACCACCGGAGGCTCATCTGATTCACAAACTGAAAAATTTCAGCATTCCAATGAGTTCAGATGGAATATGATCCGACAAGCTCCAGAGACTTGCACCAAGGCACCATACCAATGCCAAAAGAGCCCCAGAATCAAGACTCGAGTTAACCTGTGCAATGACTGTTTAATCGTTGGAAACCCAACAGACTGTTGAAGGATGTCAACTGGACATGCTCAATAGTCACACAACTGACATGCATGACACCTAAAAAATAAACTGACTGACTTGACATCTGTCCGACACTGACTGGACTTGTGACTGGAAACTTTGCTTCTGACAAGTGAGCGATAAGAAAAATCTCAGTGGAACAGGGGTACTAACTTTATTATTCTATAACTGATTTCCATGAAACTTCTACCATTTTGTTATTTAATTCTACTCTGTTTATTAAATTCAAATTGAACATGGATTTGTGATGTACAGTAAAACACAATATTTTCGCGGCATGAAATTTGAATGAATTGGAGCCAACGGCCTTTTTAGGGGCATGAAACTTTTGCGAGTTGCCTCTAACATTCAATGCATATAGTGTAGACAAGAACTTTCACATGCATTTTAATTTAGCGAATCTTGGCTCTCACGAAATTCGCAAAATTAAAATGCACGTGAACATTCCTTGTTTTACAGTACCTCGGAATCAATAATTCTATTGACCACAAGACACCATAAGAGTGATTGAAACATTTATTACCAACATAACCAGTGAAACATCAGAAGTTTCACATTACACAGGTACATATATTCAGAATCATTCACATTTGTTACAAAGAGATGATGACTTATCAGCAAAGAATGTCACAGGACACATTGATCATGCAAATTGCACCTGTATGAGAACCTCAAATATTCCTCACAGACAATATGTCATTATACATATATCATTTGCCAAGGGGGTCTTGCCTTTGGAGAATTGATGCTGATACAAAATGGTCTCTCCATGGCTTTCCATTAACATTCTTGCAGTGAAATGACATATTTTGTTCAGATTTTATCAAGACCATTGGAAGACAACTTGAGTATTACCGAAAAGTAAAATACAGCCCTTAGCCTCTCACTTTCACTCTCGTAAGTGTACTTAACCCATTTCTCACAGAACCTGGCAAACCAGGTTCCCATAGCGTTACTTCACGCATGGAAACCTGGTATACCAGGTTCCGAAAATGTAGAAAAGAGTGTCTGCATTTGTGGCCTAAATTCATAATAAATTGTCCAAATGCTGACCAGAAAAATTACTTTGAGACTGCAGTTTCTTCCATCAATCTGTTCTTTTTCTCTATTAAAACTGCAAGTGTTTTGTCTAATTTGCCTTTTCCAGCGTAGTAGTGCCCTTCTTTTGCCATAAAACTTGTATGACGACATACATTGCAATCAAGGCTGAGCTCACTAGATTTTAACTTTGGCTGACAATATTCAGGCGCCCTTATAGTACATAACAAAAGAGTTAAGCACACGCTCTAATCATATTTCATATCCCACTGATATTTTGCATTGTTCGATGGCAAACACAGTTGACCATAGAAAGGGGATACTCGTACTGCCTAACTGGTTTCACACAGGCGGATTATCAAGCTCAACCTGTCCGCTCTTCGTCGACAGGCAAAAGGAATCTCGTTTGGGGGGGGGGGGGGAGTAAAAGTTCTCAGAATAATAAGTGAGGAACAAGTTAATTTCTTCAAAATATATTTCAGGGTTACAAATTACTTATTCTTTGAAATGGACCTGCAACACTTTTCATACTTTGGGAAATTGCAGTTTCCTTGAATCCAGATACAGGCAAAATTCACTTCGTACAGCTTGTTGCTAAAGCCCAATTAAAGTCGTTTCTCCATGATTTGTCCATAGATTCACATCAGCAGGTTTGGTCGCAATCTCATCTGATTGAGAAATCTCCTTGAGAAATCTGTGTGTTCAGTTCAGTTCATTGTAACTTTGATCAAGAGAGATTATCCAACATCACTTCATCTTGACACTGTGTACATCTCCCAACAATGATGGTGCAGGACATGGAATCATGTCGCAAACCAAGAGACGCCAGCATTCCTCAGAGTCGCGAGGGCGAACCTCCTGCCACCAGTATCGTCTCTCCAGTGATGTAGCTGGCATCGTCTGACGACAGGAAAGAGACGATTCCCCCGATTTCATCTGGAACCCCAGCTCTATTGAGAGAAATTGAAAATGCAGGATATAATTCAAACCAGCTTAAATTTGATTAGCAATTCCAGCTGATGAACAACATATCAAATGGTATCTTGTAAATGTCTATGGAAGAAAACTGCTACACAAAAGATACAACCGTTGTAGTTTATGTAGCAGTGGTATGGAAAATGCAAAGAAAATTGTGATGCAACACGAGAAAAATTATTCCCAAAACGCACATGCCTATCCTGTTTGCTCACAGAAGACAAGCATGATACATATTAACTCTATACATCTACCCTGATATTGGAAATTTTCACATCTCAGTGTTAGCAATCAATTCTCTACCATCGTTTGGATTTATGAAGTGTGAATGGAAACAAACAGAATGGTAGTACATGTACTTTCATTATATTGGACGTGAAATAACACCATTTATACAGGCCTTGATATGTTTTTGTACCCTCACTATTTTCCATTGATCTGCACAGATATCAATCAGCCCCTCCCCTTCTCTTTACAAATATCAAAAGGAAAAACATGAAACAATTTCAGAAGTTGATATGTTTAAATGGCCTCACTATTTTTCCTTGAATTGAATGCAAATATTCAATGAATATTCCTTCCATCAAATAGTTACACTGTAATAATCTAGCGATGGCTTTCAGAGAAAAGAGATTATAGTTATTAAATTATTGACCAAAAATAAAACTTACATTTCATAAACTTACATTTCATATTGCTTTGTGTTTATTGAGTTGGTAACCTCATTACCTCAATTACTTTGCATATATCAGTGTGACTACTACCACTATGAATCGTGATCAATAGTGGTAAACATGTAAAACTCCGAAAATTCCAAACAATTATTGTTTTAGGTCCGATTTTTATAAACTTTAACCTCTGTTAGTTTGACCTGATTTCAGTGATTTGATTGGATCTTGTGGTATCCACTTAAACATGGCATAGAACTGAGCTTCGAATGAATGCCTCATCAGTGAATTACGACATTTGTATTTGTTTCTGAGGGATCTCTGGAGTTTGTCTCATCTCCATTTTACAGTCAACTTGATGAAGACTGCCCTCTATATCTCAAATGAACAAAATCCAATTATGCGTAATTATGTAAGATCACATATGCAACATACTTTACAGTCGCACTGATTCCAAACAAGTAGAGAAGAGAAGGTTTGGCAAGTACACCACTCACAAACCTTATGTTTGTACTCAGTCCCTTGTGCATTTAGGTCTTTATATGATGACCCTATGAACTTTAGGCATAAGATCCACTTGCTATTGTTACGCCATATGAAAGCTTCCAAATCAAATATTAGTTTCAGGTTTATGGAGTGGATGCTTGACCTTGGTCATATCTATTTGGAAGCAGATTTCAACACTGAATATTGACTCAAAACATGCAGCAAGATGTATAACGTTTGTGCTGTGATTTGATTACAGAGACACAAAATGTATTTCTAGTCCTTCTATTCATGCAAAGTCAACTGGCACGTGAAAACAATATTGATCATCTGATAATTAGAGAACATACACCTGGGCACACGAACACAATATTAAATCATAAATTCAATGATTCCTAAAAAAAGTCTTTACAACAGACTAACAACAAACTGAAGCAATCAATCAAATGACCTTTGGACTCTTTGTGGAGAGCAAAACAAATTGGCAATTTCAGGAGCACAGTAGCTTTGGAATGAAAACACTGAGGCATAGCACCATATGTGATGGGTATAGCAGTTGCCATATCTGGCCAGTGACAATTGATAGGAATGAGGTATTTCCATGGATTAAAATTTGTCCTTGAAAGAGATCAGGAACCAAGAGCTCCTTGGATTATTGTCATTTTTAAGAGCTCCAAAGACTACTATAATTCTTAGATACTGGAGTGTATCTGAAAAAAACATTTAGCAATCAAAGATGAATTTACTGCAGGACACAGTAATCTTACAGAAAAGTATCAAATCATGACCTGAATGAGTTTAAAATCAACAGTCAATGAAATTAGATGAGCAATTATGTTGATGAATCATTAAGAAATAAAAACAAACAAACAAAAAAGATTGATTCTATGTCCATGTGATCATGTCTCACTGTGCACCTCATTTTTAAAGCCCCAGTATGGCTTGTGGAAGAAAAAAAAAATCATACACTACTAATGTTTCAACATTATTTCATGATGGTTAAATACTGAAGGTCAATGCAAAACAAATTATTGGGGAAAAAGCAGATTGGTGATTTAAAACTTTATGATCCTTCAGTCTCTTGTCTATCCTGTTTAAAAGCAAAAAGCCTTTTGTGAAGGTGTCTTATATTTGTTTGAAGTTGGTCAACAAACTTAATCCCACAGAAGACGCTCATTTTTTGTATTAATATCAGAGTATTCTTGACTATTAAACTTGTGACAGTTTCTCCATCGAAGGCAGACTGGGAATTAAACAAAAACACAGGTTACTCTATGTAACATTTATATGTCTTGGTTTACTAGGTATTTCCTGAGGCAGGCCAAATCTGAAAAGATGTGAACAAGTATACCTCACAAAGACACCACAAAGAAGGGTCAGACATTTGATAAGGTACGTGACCTCATATATTCTATGACCAGGAGATGGTATCATAGACAGTAAATACCAAGGGGAGAAATCCAGATATAGGAACTGACTTTTCTCAAGTCGTACACTACTTCACATTTCATCAACATTAAAGTAGTCTGCCTTCTGCTAGTAGAACACCAATGTCACTACAGATGAATAATCAGTCGGAATGAAAAAAACAAAAACAAGAATCCAACCATTCTACATCCTATCTCCCCCCCCCCCTCAAAAAAAAAAGAATACCTGCCAAGTTTGACAAAAATCCATCATGAGGTTTTCAGGAAGAAGATGAAAATGTACAATTCAGGCCCCCATTTGGACCCTTCCAACCACCACCCCCCCCCCCCCCCCCCTACCCAAGAGGGGCACCCCTGGATCTCCTATGAACAAACTTGAAACTACAGTCATTAATGTACTCACTCATAGTATTATCTCAGCTCTATATATAACTTCTGATTCTAGAGAAGATTTATAAAGATTCCTTCATTTGGGGGATTTGGGACCCCTGGGGGCCCCCTGGGTGGGGCATGGTGCCCATTTTAACAAATTGAGATCCTAACCCCCTAAGGATGCTACCTGCCAAGTTTGGTGAAAATAGGTCATGGGGTTCTCAAGAAGAAGATAAAAATGTACAATTTAGGCCCCATTAGGACCCCTCCTCACCCCCTCCCTCCCCTGGGTCCCAAGGTGGGCACCCCTGATTCTGCCATGAACAAACTTGAAACTACAGTCATCAATGTACTAACTCATAGTATTAACTTAGCTCTATCACTTCTGGTTCTAGAGAAGAAGATTTTTGCGGATATTCCTTAATTTTGGGGGGTTTGGGCCCCCTGGGGGCCCCCTGGGTGGGGCATGGTGCCCATTTTCACAAATTGATTTCCTAACCCCCTAGGGATGCTACCTGCCAAGTTTGGTGAAAATGGGTCATGGGATTCTCAAGAAGACGATGAAAATGTACAATTTAGGCCCCATTAGAACCCTTCCCCACCCCCCTCCCCTGGGTCCCAAGGGGGGCACCCCTGATTCTGCCATGAACAAACTTGAAACTACAGTCATCAATGTACTAACTCATAGTATTAACTTAGCTCTATCACTTCTGGTTCTAGAGAAGAAGATTTTTACAGATTCCTTAATTTTGGGGGGTTTGGGCCCCCCCGGGGGCCCCCTGGGTGGGGCATGGTGCCCATTTTAACAAATTGAGTTCCTAACCCCCTAGGGATGCTACCTGCCAAGTTTGAAAAAAAGAAATGACAGATTCACATTATTCATGACTAATCAAGATTATACACATGTCTGAGGGAAAGACTGCTTCTTTGTCTTCTTAATTTGAGATAGAGCTCATTTCATAATTTTCATTGGTATACTGCACAGTGTATAAGAGAGTTTTTCATGACCCTACCTTTTCATAGGTATGTTGCTCAGTGCCAACTTGGTGTTTTCCTCTGTTGAAAATAACTGATGGAGTAAAGACAGAAATGCAGAAATGCAGTTTAACTCTTTATCATTGTGTTCTCAACACAGGCAAATAATAGTCCATAATTAAACAGCTGAACAGAAAGTTTACTCTATGTTCTACAGTTGACCATAATGAAAAGCAGAAAGTCAAACAAGCAGAACTTCGAAATTTGCAGAAGAAACAGAAAAGTCAGGGAATTCTATAGGGCTAACATATTTTCATCTGTTATTTTAGTCACAATAACATATACAAATCATATGATGTGATGTTGTCATACATAACTCTCCTAATGGGCTTTAGACTAAATACATGATTTGTTTTCCTTTTGGTAATGATATATCTATTACACAGCTACCCCTTTGAGAGGTCATCATTGTGGAATCTTGAAAATCCAACAATACAATGCCAAGAACACGATTTCTTCTCTTTCTAAAGTAAATAATTTGTGACAACTTGTAAAGAAGCTAATGCAACAAGAGCTATTAGGTAGTAACACTATCTACATAGTTACATATGTTCATGAATATCTCTTTGCATTACTTCTTTTTTTATAAAACCTCTACCAGTCTGTTTTAATATGACTCTATTTCCCAAAATCAATTTGGTCATGAAATTTGAATTTACTTCAAGTCAGAAGCTCACTGAACTCTAGCTGTAATAGCACAGCTCCTCATTTTTCACAGCTCAGTCAAATCTACACACCAGAAATACACATGACACATACACAAATATGCATTTGGGATTTCACTTGGATTTTAAGCTTTCATTCACAAATAGCAATACTCTACCTGTTTCCTTATGAAAGAGCTGAGATTGGAGTAATCCCAAAAAGCGTGTTTCTACTGAGAGCACCTCACATCACCTCGCATCACCGCGAATTTTGTGTCCTGCATCACCTCGTATTTTACGATCACTTGTGCTGTTTCTGCTGAGCGATAAAATACGCGGTAATGCGAGGTGACGTGCAAAATGCGGTGAATCCAGAAGTCACGTATTTTCAGGTCACAGATCGGGTCACCCTGCCTCTGCACTGCCATTTTATGTTAGGCCACTGAATTTTGTTTAGTCTTTCCATTCAAAACGCCCCTCACCAACATTTCCTGCCACTCAGTTACAATGTATTTGGAATCGTTGCAGGTCTAGGGTCTAGTTAATGCTCTCTACGGGCTCTGACATACTAACGTTAGTATTCCAGCGAAAACGAATTAGGGAATCTACAACTTCGAGACGATACGATATTATGGGAAAATGAACGCAGTGTAAAAATCAGAGTATACAGTATGTACCACCTCATGTATTTAGTTGGAGTTGGTACAAAGCATGACGTGTGCGAAACTACGGTCGCTGTGTACACAAGTGTCGGAGTGTGCAATGAACCGATTTGAAAAGCGCGGGGCGAAAGCTCCCAATAATTCGAGACTTCCGGTACACCGCGAATTTCACTACCCGGTGTGTTTCTACTGAGAATCGTCCCTCGCATCACCGCGCATCGACCACCTCATAAGGTGGACGACGGAGCACCTCGCATCACCGTGAATCACCTCGCATCGCCTCGCATCACCGCGAATTTTCATCGCTCAGTAGAAACACGCTCTTACATTCTAAAATGAAGCACATTATGTTAACTTTGATGCTAGCATGTAGTTTCTCAAGAGTGCAATGACCTACATGTAACTGCAAATTTCATGCAAATCACCGTCTTGTCCAGACTGGTAAAATGTGAACAAATTTACATTCAATGAAATTATTGGCAGACTGCCATAAAATGAGACTCACTGCTGAACTGAACTTTGTCTTGACCAGACCAGGTGCCACACAGTTTACCCTGATGTTCATGTCCGAAAGCTGTGGCGTGAGGGCCTTGGTCAGGCCTAGTAAGGCAGTTTTGCTGACTGAGTATGGTCCTAATAACTGTGGTAAAACAAACAAACAAACAAAGTGACAGATAAAATAGATCAACATGTCTTAGATGACAAGAAAAATGTTATCCTTTAGTTCTTCCTTTCAGGATTGTTTACGTTACATTATGTTATGTTACTTTACACTATGTTACGTTATGTTACATAATTCTTTGGGAGACTGGCTTTGTTCTCCAAGTAGGTACTGTATCCTGTAACTCATCATCAATACTACTAATATCCCTGCACTCTATATATAGCACAATGAAACATCAAATGACATACAGTAAAGAGTTACATCATATGAACTGATTTTAAATGAATCAGTTTGCAGTTAAAATGATGTGAAGATATATAAATGGAATAACTAAGATAAGAAATGAATGGAGGAAATTATTGAAAACATGTGGCACATCATTCTCATTTAACATTCTAACCAAACACCAGCATCTGATAGTTTTACAAAGGTATGCAATCTGGCCAAAAGTGTTCGCAAGAATGTCACTGAATCTTATCACAGAGCTAGTCAATGAAATGTTGAAACAAAACAAAACTAGAAATGTCGCTATGGCGACTGGTATGCCTCCGCCATAATGAATGGTTCTCCTAATGGGTCTATAGTACAATGTCTTGACAATGTATGATAGCAGTTTCACATAATTGGCAAAATATTAAAATGACAGGTCAGGTTTGTCACAAATGTGTTGAATGTTCACTTTCCTTGAGCTAAGTTTAATTGGATGAATTGCTATACTGTCTTATTAAAGAGTGCAGGTATTTGGGGATTTGAGGATTTGTACCTGACTTTTGACCCTTTTATTAAAGTTTACGGAAGAAGTGAAATTTAGCACTTTCACTCGACCTTAGACCTTTGACCTTTTGGCAAGAAACTTCCAAGAGAATCTCTATTGGGTAATACACGCATACACTAAAGTTTTAAGAAAAGTGCTGCAGGCATTAAAGGACAAGTTCACCTTCATAAACATAAGGATTGAGAAAATGCAACAATATTAGTAGAACACATCAGTGAAAGTTTGAGGAAAATTGGACAATCGATGCAAAAGTTATGAATTTTTAAAATTTTTGTGTTGGAACCGCTGGATGAGGAGACTACTACAGCTTGTAAGTCATATGCGTACAACAGTATAAAGAAAATGTAAAAGAAAATTCAACATATTTTCACTTTTTTCGCATAATAAAAGAGCTCTTGACTTGCCTCTTTCTAAAGGCAGGGGGAATAATATTACCCATAACATTTGTCGGTAACGAGTCAGGGGAATGTGTACTTTTTTCAAAAGATGGCATTTTGTGAAATTCTCTTTATATTTTCCTTATATTGTTGTACGCATGTGACATCTAAGTTATTCATACACTGGAGTAGTCTTCTCATCCAGCGGTTACTGCACAAAAACTTCAAAAATTCATAACTTTTGAACGGATTGTCTGATTTTCCTCAAACTTTCAATGATGTGTTCTAATAATATTGCTACATTATCTCAATCCTTATGTTTATGAAGGTGAACTTGTCCTTTAAATAGATAAGAGGGAAATAGTGACATTTTGATGAGTTGACCTTGACCTTTGACCCATGACCCCTAAATTCCCTAGTTGATCACTGCCAGTTAGTACATTCATATGAACTATAAGTAGTTCATGAAGATACCTTGATATATTTGTGAGATATGGAGAAAAAAGTGAAATTTTAACTTTTCACTTGACCTGTGACCTTTGACCTCATGACCCAAAACTCTCTCTGGTGAATCTTTATTTGGGAGTTCACGTATACACTACGTTTCAAGAAAATACCTTCAGGCATTGCATAGATATGAGGAAATAGTGAGATTTTGAGCATTTGACCTTGACCTTTTGACTTTTGACATCGAGCATGTGCAACCAAAAGTTGATAGGCACAACTTCGTCCACTCATACATACACATGCCAAGTTTCATTAGGATACCTCAAACCACTTTTTAGTTACGCTGTCCACAAAAATTGATTACGGACAGACGGAAGGACGGAAGGGCGGACGGACGGAAGGACAACCCGAAAACATAATGCCTCCAGCGACACTTCGTGGCAGAGGCATAAATATGCATCACAGATTCTTTTTCTCAGCTCACTACCTGGTGCCTCCAAGGACAAAATCTGGCACTTCAAATTGAACTTACCTCAAAGGGCATGAAACCAGCTATGGATGAAACCATGACAATGGACCCACCTCTGCCAACAATAGGAAGAAATAAATAACAAATAATAATAATTCACACACACACACACACACACACACACACACACACACACACAAAAGTGATATCTTATTTATTCGATGACTGCCAAAAAATTTCAAATAATTTTATTTTGTTTTTTTTAATATCGACCTTCACATTGACTGAAGGCTCCCCACTATAATGAATGCACTGGTCAGCAGACCATGTTTAAAGCATGATAGTATGACTCTTGATAAATGTGTTTACAATATGTGTGTTACACAAAAAGAACATGCCTAATCCACACTGTTGTTGCTGTTCTAACTAATCAGTGGCAGATCCAGGGGGGGGGGGGGGGGGGGGGGCACTGGGTGCGTGCCCCTCTTTATTGTTTTGTTAAAACAAAAGAAACAAAAAGAAAAATTTTGTAAAGGTGCCTCCCCTTTACAGAATTCCTGGATCCGCCTCTCCTAATGTTATTGTATGAAATGAAATATCAGATGACATGTATGTACAATCCTCAGACATACCAACAAGGCCAGTTTTTCAATGAGGATCCATTTTCCGAGAATTATTTTGTAGAGGATAAACTGGTCCTTGTCGAACAAGGCAGCTGAAAAATAAACTAAACAAAAATAAAAACGAACTCAAGGACTGTTTACATGTGGTCACCTGTGATACTTGAACAACTTTTGTCTCCTATGCCCTTAAATGATTCCTGCCAATTTAATTTACAATTTGACCTCGAGCTTTCAAGAAGATTACAAAAAAAAAAAACAGTAAAAGTTTCTGGATGATGAAATTGTACAGATGAACAATGAGCAATTGCAACAGCATACTTGTGAATTAAATAACTTTCCTGACAGGAGGTTTTATGCAAAGACATGCAGCCTTGGTAGTCTTTTCAGACAAACAGACACACACACACACGCGCGCACACACACACATACAGTTCTACCTGGAATCCTGAAATTCTATTCAAGCTGAACTTACCCTCGTTTTACCATATGTGGGACAGCTTCCTTTATCAGAAGAAATGTTGCCTTGACGTTGATATCAAATATCTGTGAGTGAAACACAATATCACACTATCATTAAAAAAACAAAATACAATTGTACTGTTGATAAGAAAGTTTCAACATTCATGCCCACTTAATGTACTGAGACATTAGAATTACTAGAACATGTGCACATTTTCATACTGGTTTTATCACTTTCCTTCCAATAGTCCAGTTCTCCCCCAGTATGTACAATTTCAATGAAATACTGCACATGTTGACATCAAACACATTGGCATTATGAAAACTCTCTACAGAAACACAATACACACACAAATCAGCACAATTTACAAATCAGCTCAGATTCATTCTAAACTGTATTGATGAAAGCATCATTATGAGAAGTTAGTGAATATTGAGTGCAAAAGTACTGGGCAATTCCACGGTATGTAGGACACAGATGCCGAAAATTCAAAATGGTATTTGTTTCAAACACCATACATTTTCAGACAATACTTGAGTAGAAGTTTTAAGAATCATTATGTTTTTCAATAAAAGTGGCCATTTTGATTTTCAAAATGGCTGCCAAAATATGCCTATAACTCAATGGTAAGAAAGAGTGTATTGTCACACAATTTACCCTCTGTATATCCACTTTACTAGTACTCTAAACAACAATCTTTTATATGCATGCAGTTACCAGACAAGTCTTTTACCACATGATAGAAAGAAAAAGCTGGTTGCCTTAAAGAATTTTAGAAAAACTTTTAATTAGTTTGACAATGATGGATGTAACGTCAGTTACCAAAAACAAGGAATTTTTAACTTTATTCATCAAAGAAAGTGAGCTGCGTGATGTAACTTAGGATTTCTAATGTATGCCCATATGCCTTCCTTTCAATACCAGAAAATATGGATACTTGGCTTACTGGAGAGTTAAATGAACACATCAAAATGTGTAACGTCAGTTACCGAAACGTCATACCAGTATGTAACGTCAGTTACCATGACAGTAATTATAATTTAGGCAAGTTTTTTACTTTCTTCAAGGCCATTTCAATACATCTGGGAAGTCAAAGGTTATCAACAAAGAGCAGCAATCCCTTTGATAGGGAATGATGTCATCACCATGGTACACTGTATGTCCCGCATGGACACATTTTTTTTTCACTTTATCTTATTTGTTTATTTATCAGATTTTTTTTTTTTGGTGGGGGGAGGCTTGAGCTTTTGATTTTCGGTTCAGCACAAGTTTAAGGTTAAATCATCTGGAAGTTTAGGTTTACCACATGCAATATATAATGCACTCAAATTACTACAGTATACAGTACTCACTGTCCTACAGGATGATAAGCTACCAAATTTGTAGGCCTAATCAATGTGGCTGCATGGTAACCATCTTTTTATATTAAAGCTTGTGTACAGCTTTATACCAACAGTTTTATAATCTTTACTAATGACTACTTTTGCAAGCATTTTTCTTTTTTCTGGAAGCTTAGTGGAGTTTCTACCTCAAGGCAAATGCAGGAACAGATATATTTCTTCGCTTGCACTCAAATGTGTGGTTTAGTTAATATGGCACATCTTGAAATGGTACATAAGTAGGCCTGACATGAGGCACGTACTGTCATTACTGTTTGAAACTAACATTGATGTTGCTCAACATTTAACACTAATGTTGCTCAAAGTGAGAGGTGATTCTAGGGTAAAATAAAAAACTGTTCATATTTGTTGATTACTTTATTTCATTCATGCAGGGACATTTTTGTAATACATAATGATTATGAACAGAAGATTCGTTTATATTGATCTTAGAATTTTTTCGGTGCAAAGTCCTACTTCTTGGTATCTGGGATGTATTTGCAAGCCTTGATATACCAGTGAAAAGGAAAGGAAATTTTTACATTCCTTCAATCAAGGAATAAACAAATAATGCCCTTTTGACCAAAAAAGCATGTTTCTTCTTCACAGAAAAAATATTAAAAGTGTTACACTATTCATTTAAATCATTATTGATAATGGAGATCATTTTTTTATTTGTGGCCCTAACAATGCCTTGAGGGAGAAGGAGTAAAATAAAGAAAAGAAGAAAGAATATATCACAGTAGATTTCATACATATTTATGAATACTTTTATTTGTATATGTTTTTCCCCATGACCTGAAAG
Organism: Diadema antillarum; assembly: GCF_040938485.1. NCBI lineage: Eukaryota > Metazoa > Echinodermata > Echinoidea > Diadematoida > Diadematidae > Diadema > Diadema antillarum. The sequence goes on along the minus strand of NW_027271032.1, from coordinate 1,069,079 downwards.
ATTTTTTTTTTTTTTTTCACACACAAAAACATCTGTGTTTTGTGTAGTACTGCAGGGCATTATGGGTGGGGTACTCTCGATAGAAACTTTCCTGTTCATCAAAAAAAAAAAAAATAAATGAATAAATAAACCCAGAAAAAAAAAACCTTAGTTATGTCAATATGGGCATACTTGGAACTGCTGAATCTAAATGGCTCTGTGTAATCATAACTGTTGAATAAGCATTCAATCTTAAGACAAATGTCAAGAAATATCCTCTGGTGCATTTACATTATTTTTGCTCAACTGTGCTATGGCATGGGGGGGGGGGGGGAAGCTTGCCCTCTAAGGGCCCCACCCCATTTTTGTCTTTAGATTTTGTTATAATTTGTTGCTAAGTAAATGCCTGGGATTGTTACTGGTATACTGCGGCAGTATAATAGCCTGTTAAATAAATTAGTTCTTTGTAAACCCCATAGCAAAAGTATGTGTAACGTCAGTTACGTAACGTCAGTTACTGACATGTTTACCTTTAAATTTTCGTAAAACATAAAGAAAATGGACTTATGTTTCATTTCATTTGGGTATTTGTAATTGATGAACCAAGGTATGATTCCATATTAAACAAATCACTCTGAAAGGTCAGAATTATAAAATATCACAAAACTATTCCTAAACATGATATTCCATGTGTAAACCCTATGGCAAATGTAAGTGTAACGTCAGTTACGTAACGTCAGTTACCGTCATGCCTTCACTGAAATTGGCATGGTGCTAAAAGGAAATATCTAAAGTGCACATTATTTTGCGCACCTGTTCCTAAGAACATAGGTATATTGCCATATTAAACACATAAAGTTTAGAAGTCAGGGACATGAGATATTTCTATTTAAATCTACACCATAATTTCCCATGTCCTTTTTCCGTAACGTCAGTTACCAACACATTTTCACTTGCTATGTGATGAAAAATGCAGTTTGAGAGAAAAACTTTCCACCTATTTTTTCATTCTCATGAACTCATTAATCAATGCTAATTACAAGCCCCGGGTGCTTTCATTCACAAAACTACAACATAAACAATTTTATGAATATCCTTACGCGTAACGTCAGTTACCGTGGAATTGCCCACTGTAGATGTCTTCATGTATACAATGTTGCATGTCATTAACAACTGGGACTTATTATTCAACATGTCACAGAAACAAAAACAGAGCATTACTGTCCAAGTGGTTGCTTTAAGTGATAAAATCATTCTGCCATCATCTCTAAATGAAGTTTTCTTATCTATATCATCCACATCTTACACTTTCAAAACTTTCTTTTAACTCAGATAGACTTCAGCCCTTACCTTGTCCCATGCATCCTCGTTACACTGTATTGAAAACGAAGAGAAATTGAATACAATTACGTGTGTATACAACATTCTAGAAATGCCTGTTTGCCAATATCACATCATACAGATGCTGCAGAATGACAAACACATTGATATATCTTATGAGGAACAAGATAGTAATAATTTGTAAAACAGAGATTAGTTACATGTGAGGCCACTGCATATTGTTCAAAGTATGATGATGGATGTCAAATAAGTTTAGAAGAGCTGACACAAAAATATAGTATGTTAAAAGGTACAATGACACAACGAACTACCTCGTACATAAAAAAAATTGAATCAAAGAAACCTAGTTCATGTTTCTCCTACCTGCCTTCATGACTAATGCAACTAGAAATTAACAGCTTTATGTTGCTCAAATTATAATTTATAAAGTAATATTTCTCTCTAGAAGAGGGATAAAACTCTTCTCTAATTTATTCTATCAACATTTTTTTTTGATCACAAAGTCTACTCAAAAAATTGTCAGGCCAATCCTATTATTAAGGTAATGAAATATTATGCTCACAAAATATGTGGCATACAGACTGACTGTGAAAGAATAATCAGTGAAATATAGGAGACAGAATATTACTTCAAAAGATGGATAGCTGCCATTACAGTAACAAGCTGCCAAACACGATTGACAGAAAATTATGCTCATTGCATATTAAACTGTTAAATACAAAGCTCAAAACATTGTACTCACATCTAGTATATGGCCAAAGAAAGGGTTCACTGCAGCATTCGAGACGAGAATATCTATACCTCCTGTTTCCTGTGCCGCCTAGATATTGGGTGGGTTGTTTTTTTTTTTTTTTTTTTTTTTTTTTTTTGGGGGGGGGGGAGAGAACAAAGACCTTGTTTCAAAAATGGAACATCTGCATTCACATAACCACTGTGCATTTATCCTTCTTCTTTTTATCCCAATGAAAGTATTTGAATTCATCTATGAGCCATGGAGAAGTAATCTATGATTATTCTATGAATAGGGTTCTTTTTTCATCTAAAGTAAGCCATCAGAATTACTGTCTTTTTCATTCCATCTAATCCACATAGGAAAAATGTGCCCTAACAACATGTGAAACTGACACTCGAGGCAGAATATGATGATGATGATGATTAGAAGGAGGAGGAGGAGGAAGAAGAAGAAAAAAAAAAGAAGGAAAAGAAAAAGAGAAGAAAACGAAGAAGAAAAAAGTTTAGTATGAAAAGATCTTTGAGGAGAGACTGAATAAATAACCTGCCAATACAATACTTGCAAAAGCAGCCTTTGTAGAAGCTTCATCACATACCCAGGGTGATGACTAATATGTCCTAGCTTAAACTGCAGCGTTCAGGAGTTACAACATGAATCTCACCATTTCTAAAAGTTTGGCCCTGTCCTCCCCTTTCCCAACGTGACACACCAGGCCTTTCACATTGAGGTTAGCATCCTTCAGCTCCTGTAGTGCTCTGTCCACGTTGGCCTGCTTGCGACTGCTGATTACCACATGTGCACCTTCTTCCCCTAGTCTCTTAGCAATGGCATATCCAATACTGTGTAGAAAAGAGAAAAATCCAGCATTTTGTTTAGTTTTTGTTTTGTTTTTTGTTTTTTATTTATTTATCTATCTATCCAACTATCTATTTATTTATTCATTTTGTTAGAGACATATGATATGGCACACTGGAAGCACCACTTTGTTGGGTCTTATTTTTGCAAATTCCACAAGGAAATGTAGAAATTACGCGGTGCGTAAAATATGTCCCCGCCGGAAGTAGCATTTAGTATCAAAATGTACTATATAGGTCAAAAGATCAAGGTCAAAGGTCAAAGAAGTCAAAGGTCAACATTCTGTGTAGAAGTTTTGAAGCCCTCACCTAGTGCCATCACATAAAGCAAACGGAATCGAAATCCGGTTAGAAATGGCGAAGGAGTAGCATTTTGTAGCAAAATGTACAATACAGGTCAAAAAATCAAGGTCAAAGGTCAAAGAAGTCAAAGGTCAAAATTCTGTGTAGAAGTGTTGAAGCCCTCACCTAGTGCCATCACATAAAGCAAACGGAATCGAAATCGGGTTAGAAATGGCGAAGGAGTAGCATTTTGTAGCAAAATGTATAATATAGGTAAAAAAATCAAGGTCAAAGGTCAAAGAAGTCAAAGGTCAAAATTCTGTGTAGAAGTTTTGAAGCCCTCACCTAGTGCCATCACATAAAGCAAACGGAATTGAAATCGGGTTAGAAATGGCGAAGGAGTAGCATTTTGTAGCAAAATGTACAATACAGGTCAAAAATCAAGGTCAAAGGTCAAAGAAGTCAAAGGTCAAAATTCTGTGTAGAAGTTTTGAAGCCCTCACCTAGAGCCATCACATAAAGCAAACGGAATCGAAATCGGGTTAGAAATGGCGAAGGAGTAGCATTTTGTAGCAAAATGTATAATATAGGTAAAAAAATCAAGGTCAAAGGTCAAAGAAGTCAAAGGTCAAAATTCTGTGTAGCAGTTTTGAAGCCCTCACCTAGTGCCATCACATAAAGCAAACGGAATTGAAATCGGGTTAGAAATGGCAAAGGAGTAGCATTTTGTAGCAAAATGTACAATACAGGTCAAAAATCAAGGTCAAAGGTCAAAGAAGTCAAAGGTCAAAATTCTGTGTACAAGTTTTGAAGCCCTCACCTAGTGCCATCACATAAAGCAAACGGAATCGAAATCAGGTTAGAAATGGCGAAGGAGTAGCATTTTGTAGCAAAATGTACAATATAGGTCAAAGGTCAAAGGTCACGACTGAAATTCTGTGTAGAAGTTTCAAAGCTCCCATGTAGTGCTATCATATAAAGCAAACAGAATCAAAATTGGCTCATAAATGACAGAGAAGTAGCAAATTGAAGATTTTGATCACACACGGACGCACACACGGACGGACGGACGGACACACGGACGGACACACGGACACACACACGTACGGAGCCCGTTTCATAGTCCCCTGCTCGAACTCGTTCGGCGGGGACAATAAGCACACTGCAGCTTACAGAATCAACAGAACATAAAGATATTGTTGCCCGTAACAGAAATGCAATGTTTTGTCTCAATGATAAGTATCAAACTTTTCTATTGAAAATGGACATTAAACAATTCTTTTCTGTCCCCTTGTTTTTCTATTGCTTTATCATTTACTCAATAAACTACTGTAAAACCACAAATTTTTACAAGTATGAAATTTGTGCAAATTTTGCAAGCAGCCAAGATTTGCCCCCCAAAAATGCACATAAAAGTTTTTTCATAGGCACAATGCATTGAATGTCAGTAACAATTTGCGAAAGTTTCATGCTGCTAAAAAGTGTCATATGCTACTGGAACCAGCTCCCCACCTGTATGACAGCTGCTTCTTCCCTAGAACAGTTTAGGAAACAGCTGGTTGGGATGGCACTTTTTTACTTGCACAAAGTATGTGTATACACAATGTACACTTGTAACCAACAGCATCAAACAATGCAGCTCAGCACACTAGTTTTCAGCACCGGACAAAGTACAAAAATACTCTGCCCAGAAGTTATTAGTACTTCATCTGGAAGAAGAAGAAGGCTGTCGACTACAATTCACGAAAATTTCATGCCATTAATACTTCTCATATGTATTATAGTAGAGCAGATAAGCCGAAAAATTGTGCAAAATTTGACTAAAGCATGAAACTTTCACCAGTGTTAGCACATGTTATAAGATTCATTTTAAGATTGGGAGGTAAGTCTGAATTGACCTCTGATGACCTCCAAAGGTCAATGACCTCAGAATTTGATAAAAATTGATATTTTACGTCATTGATTAATGTTAAATATGGTAATGATGTACTAAAAACTCATTTTTGTTACAGTGGAATTGTCTTCATGTTCCATAGAACCCTGACAGGTTTCTACCTTTGACCTCTGATGACCGCCAGAGGTCAATGACCTCAAAATTTGATAAAAATTGATATTTTGCGTCATTGATTGATGTTAAATATGGTAATGATGTACTAAAAACTCATTTTTGTTACAGCGGAATTGTCTTCATGTTCCATAGATCCTTGACAGGTTTCTACCTTTGACCTCTAATGACCTCCAGAGGTCAATTATTGACCTCAAATTATCAGAATTTTGATATTTGGTGCAATTGGTTGATGATAAACATAACGATGTCCTAAAAATTCATTTGTGTGACAACTGAATCGTTTTCCTATTCCTCAGATCAAGGGAAATTATTTACATGGCTCTGCCTTTGACCTCTGAGGACTGTGACAAGTCAATGACCTCAAAATATCAAAATATCGATATTTGATGTATATTCAATGGTTAACTGTATACCTGGTGTGCAATCATGCATTGTGCTATTAGCATTTATACTACATTGTACAAGAAGTGTCTTCTCATTCCACAGAACATTGGTCATTACCCTGTGTATATCCAACTTTGACCTCTAAGGACAATGTGAGGTCAGACTTTTAGAATATCACTAAAAATTTGTGTAGGATTGCAAATATTGATGTTTGGCTTCATTGGTTTAATCCTAAATGTTTAATCATGTACAAATCATGCCTTGACGTTATAATCAAAGTATATATGCACATTCCACAAAGCATTGCTTCATAGTAACAGGTCTCAGGAATGTGAGCGGTCAATTACTTCAGAAATGAAGCTTACGTGTCTTCAGTGATGGCAGTGACCTCAAATATAATATTTATGTTTGGGTTAGTTATGCAGACTAGCTTGCATGAAATTATGTGCAACATTATCCAATTTGCACTGGACAAAATTTGTATGCTTAAACATGGAAGGTGGGGAGAGGAGTACCATATTTTGGGTTGATGCTTAATAGTTTGTGAACAGGCATATGGCAAAGTCCCTTGAACTGGATGAAAGGGTGACAGATGATAACCAGAAAACAACAGGCCCACCTCATCAGATGTACGTCACGAGTAAAACAACCCGAGTCGTACAGCCCGTGAGTTACGCAGCCCACGAGTCATACATCCCGTGACCTAAATACTATACTAGTAGATGAACAAGGTCAATGAGCTCGACATCAAATATAATAGGCCCACAAGCTGTGCGGTCCGCGAGCTCGACACTCGAGGAAAACAAGGCCCACGAGATTATTATATGTATTACATCAGAAATCTTAATCTATTCAGTGTAGGTCTTGTGGACCTCCCCCTCCCCCTCCCCCCCCCCCCCCCCCCCATGTGTCAGACTCTTATGGGCCTGGTTTGCCTAAGTGTCAAGCTCATGGGCAATGCTACCTAGTTTCGAGCTGGCGGGCCTGTGTTGGTCAGTGTCAAGCTCGTGGGCTGTATGGTTTCGGTGCATGACTCATGGTCCTGGAGCATACAGTGACGTCATGGACCATCTGGAAAGCGACATACTGTGAGGCATAATATGCATTCCACATGAAGCAACCCTGTGTCTTGCAACTTGCTATTGTCATCCAATTAAGTTTGGGTCATTACGTCAGGAAATTTTGGGCATTTTTTCAATGACCTGTTTAGGAACCTCAATTCCAAATAGGAGTGGAACTACTATTTACTCCAATTGTCTTCTTTATGCTCGATACTCCTTAACACTTGGGCCTGGCCAAGAGTTGTGCCCCCATGCCCAAATATTGGTTGTTTACAGTATGCCGCCATCCGATTGCATCCAAAATGTGAATCAGGGTACGCTGGCAGAGGGTAATATCACCTGCATGATCCGGTTAAGACTCTCTGCCAGCAAGTGATGATTCAGTGTAACCTGCTGAAATTGGTCTAGATCTATACCCTCGATCTCTTTCAAGACAGGGCAGCATCTGCGTCTTCAGTGAAGCACGCGATCGGCACACAGATCTCCTCCACGAATAAACTGGATAGACATCCTGAGGTCAGACCAGCGTTCTTATAGGTGCACAGCCACTGTATGCGATCATCAGAGTCTTCCAATGGCAATATCTGAACAGTTTGGGTGAAGGCAAGCTTGTCTCTATGATGAGTGCATTGCACATAGAGTACAGGATGCACGAGATGATAAGAAAGCTTCTTTTTGACTCGCGGGATAGGCTACAAGCCTTTCTCAGGCAGAGGTTCTGAATTATTGGGTCGTGCTCAGTCTGCACATAATGAGCTGAATACCATATCAAGTATACGTGTGTAATGATTGTGTGTAATGATATGGGAAAAATGAATGGAAAAATCAAAGTACATGTTTATGTATTCTACGTGGAATCTGTTCCTGTCTGTTGTCTTGGAAGAAATGCATCAATCTTGCTATGTTTTTGTTTACTATTTTCCCTCTCCATCACAAGCATATAATTATGGAACGTGTTGATCAAAGTTTTTGTGATGTCGGAAAATGCGGGGCTGTATTGCAGGTGGCCTATTGAAGGTGGCCTTCAATTTGTTTTTCACAGTATATTGGCATGTTTAACAGACTGTAACTCACCAAGATGCCCCTTGAAATGTTTTGAAAAAAACTTCTGCTTGATTTTACATGAGCGGATGATTATCAGTTGTCTTTCTGCTTTTTCATTTTGTGTGAAATAAAGTATTGTTTCTCTTCAAAAGATAGCGTGCCAATATTAATCTGCACTTACTGTTGGTGCTCTATCGGCCCTATAAGACATTCAAACCCACCTTCTTCCTAGACATCCGTAGGCGTTGTGGTGTCGAGCGGGATCTGAATATCTCTCATGAAGCGAGACTTCTCTTTTCTTTTCTTTTCTTTTCTTTTCTCCACTAACAATGTGAAACAAAGATATCCGTAGGCGTTGTGGTATGAAGACGTGGGAGAGCGAGACTTCTCTTCTCTTTTCTTTTCTTTTCCCCACTAACAAACAAGTTTAGCAGGAAACATAGAAGCCTTAGTACGTACTGTTTACATTTCCCATCACATGCTTTTAACATCGGAATTTTCATGTACACATTTTGCCTGGAAAAGAATTACCAAGAACTTTTCAACACAGTACATGTTCAAAAGAAGCCATTTGGTTCATATATAATTCACTCGACAGAGTGATTTGTAGGGGCCTACTTATCACTGTCCACGTACTCGAACAGTTTTCGCTAAAGATACAAGTATGTTTACAAGACTGCAAACAGTAGAATGATTTGCCCCTTAAGATATCAGACTACTACATCTCTTGAAATGTCTTCAAACATAAATGAAAGTCATTCCTCTTAAACGATTACTCTCGGTCGATGAATGAGGTCCTCGTCTGCATGTCATTGTCGATCTCGCCAGTGTGACTGGGCCGTCCGTTGAGCGGTCTGCCGTCACGCTCTCAGTAGGCCCATTCTCTTCGTCACCATCACTCTCCACTTTGTATCAGTCTGACAGGGCGCTTCAACATCTCCATCTCCGATGACACCAGTTGACTATTTGGAGTTTGTAATTGCACTCTAAATTGGCGTAAACTAAAGTTTTGTGTTATCGTGACTCATACTTTTTCCTACTGTCCTGCTGCTCGCCGGTTCAGTCATGACAGTCAGATCCTCATCACATTCACAGCGTAGGTCGATGGTGCATTCAGCGTCGATAAAGATTAGTTGGATGACTTGGAGGGGGGGGGGGCATGATGTACCAAGAAAGTGGAACTCCTGACTTTATCCCTGTGGTCTCCAACTATTCTCAAAGTTCCTCAAAATTCTCTCAAAATCCTCAAAACTCTGCACATTTTGCTTCACTACACAGCGTGAAGCCGCTTCCACTGTGCTTGCCACTCTAACTGATTTCTCGGCTGAGACTTGTTTTTTTTTATAACTAATTTACTAACAAACTTCCTTTCCCTAAAGCATTTCATTGGCTCAATCTTATATTGGGGTGTGGCGTTCACTAGAAATTAATTCCTTACTGGTCAAATGTTCAATTTGCTCCTCCTATCCGTTTCTGTGAAAACTCAATTTTCTATGATTCATCTCATTTTCTGATTAACTCGCCCACTGTCTTTTAGTTTCTTCATTCACTTGTTCTCTGTAACCACTGGTAAAGACTTTATTGTTTCTTGGATATCAAAATGATAAACCAAATGAATATGAGTGTCCTTATGGCAACCAGCGTCATCGTTGTTCTGGGTCATTATCCCTGAATTTTTCTTTGGAGTTCCTGTTTGACCCACTCCACTAAACAATAAATGCTAAAATAGAGGGATAAATTCTGACAGGAGGGCCACCTTCCAGCTCAGAGGGTCATTTATGTTTGGGGATCAGAGGGCAAAAACACGTCATCACGTCATTCTCCGTAATTTGGCGTGGGGCTTTGGGGATGGAGAGCGCTGACCACTAGCGGGGAAAGTAGCCAACATCAAACTTATAAATTCCTATGACCATAGACTTTTCGTGGAAGAGGTGGTTTTGACAAAAAAAAAAAGAAGAAAGGAAATAGCTGGAAGGAAGATAAACGGTTTCATAAACTAAAGAAGGGGAAAAGACTGAGCATATATTGACCTCACAGGGTGTCTAGGAAAATGACTGCAGTGTTCTGTTTTCTTTTACTCTCTATCCTATTCTATTCTATTCTATTCTATTCTATTCTATTCTATTCTATTCTATTCTTTATCATAAACATGTGCTAGTAGCCATCTGGGCTACAATTGTGTTTGTTTTGTACATCCTCTAAAGGTCACCTGAGGTCAAAGGTAGAGCCCTATCTGTGCTCTTTGGAATAATGAAGACAATTTCTTGTAAAACAGGTATGCTTGTTTTGTACATCTTAACCATGTTTATCATTAACTAATGACACCACGTGCTACAGATCAATATTATGATATTTTGAGGTCGTTGACCTCTAAAAGGTCACCAGAGGTCAGAGTTAGAAACCTGTCTTTGCTCTTTGGAATATGAAGACAGTTTCATTGCAAAACAGATATGCTTGTTTTGCACATCTTAACCATGTCTACCATTAAGTAATAACATCACAGATCAATATTATGGTATTTTGAGGTCATTAACCTCTAAAGGTCATCAGAGGTCAAAGGTAGAAACCTGTCAATGCCCTGTGGAATCAAAAGATTTGTAGTACAAATGCATATTCAGTGCAGCGTAACCACGATCTAAGCCTATCATTCACAAATGCCTCCAAACATCAATATTCTGATATTTAAAGTTCATTGACCTCTGGAGGTCATCAGAGGTCAAATCAGACTTACATCCTGATCTTAAAATGAATCTTGTGGTATGTACTAACACTGGTGAAAGTTTCATACTTTAGTCAAATTTTGCACAATTCTCATGATTTTGAGGGCTTAACCGCTCTACTATTAGGGGTCAGGAGTTTCTTTTCACCCCCTCTCTTTCTCTGTCTCTTTATTGCCTAAATAATGTGACACTCACTTCCCTCATTGTTCTTATTACCTCCGCCAAGGTTTCATTACCATTGGTTTGTTCGTTGGTTTGTTCGTTTGTTAGTTTGTCCGTGTGCAAAATAACTCAAAGAGTAGTTAACGGATTGGGATGAAACTTGCAGGAAAGGTTTAGAATGATACAAGTAACAGATGATCAAATTTTGGTAGTCATCCGAGAATTTTGGGGGAATTTATGAAGAATTTTGATATTTTGGCAGGTAGGGTCGATGAACTTGGGAGTCCAGGCTGCACGTATTTGAGGTTTGCATGCACGCACTAAAGTGCGTGCTCTAGTTTCTGCTAGGGCGAGGCGCGCCATGCAGCTGAGGATTTATGACGTAACAAAGGCTTCTATATTGGGAAATCAGGCAATGTATGGATGGAAATCACTGATCTATGGAAGAACAAGATCAGTGGTGGAAATGAGCTGCAGGCTTGGCAGAGGTCTGTACTCTCAGAGTGCTTCTCTTGCTTTTCTTAATGTTTCCTTGTTGTTACACAGTACTGTAAAGCAGAATAGCAAGTATCAGGATCAAATGAGATGATTTTTTTTCTCCTTTTTTGTGTTCATACAATAATGGGAATGATTACTAGTATTTGTTTTCTGCTGTTGTTGTGCATTAAGAGGATGTTAGGAACCAGATTCATGCTACAGTGTTATAAATATCTTAATATTTTTTACTTAGTAGGCCTACTAATGACATTTTTAGCTTGTACATACGGCTATGTTGATATTAATTGTTTTATATTCATATCTCAGAGTATTCAGCTGGTGTGTAATTTGAACTCATTGTGAAACAGTATAAACAGCAATTAGCCTGTTGGCTGGTACAGTTGTATGTTTAACTGTATTTTTTTAAATCAATACACCACTTCAATTCAATTCAAATCAATTCAAATCAATTCGAAAATACAGTTATTTTCAATCTTAACGCATAATATGATTAATAAAGACTTTGATATACAATGTACATATAATATGATGATAAGCTTATAGTACAGTTTCATCCTGTCATATTAGATATAAAAGCAAAATGCTACTGGGTTGTTGTTATATGTTGATGATTTGTGCTTTTGAAGGAAAGTCTAATACATCGACTTTAGATACTACGAGATATTCATACAGCTGCCCTTTCATACAATTACTTCTAGGGTTGGACCTACTACTCATCGACCGCCTAATGTTTATTTGCTTGATAAGAATATTCAACACTGAAATTCATGTAAAAAACTTGACCTACGTGATTGAGAAAATCCAGCTCTATCAAATGCCGTTGTTCCCTTTTTGATTCGAAGTTTCAGTGCAAAAATATCGCCGACGAACTTGCGTGGCCTCGTTTCAGCTCCCCGCGGTAAATCGCGTTATTAGGATCGACCGCTTTTTTGCATTGACAATGCACGCAACCGAGTTGTATTGAACACCATGTTGAACGAAGCTTTTTAGAAGCCTTTTAGAAACTTCCATAGACATTACATTGTGCTGTCATTACGATTCGGTGAAAATATTCATTCAAAATTTTGTCCTTGATTAAAACCATTAATGAACAGTGAATTATTGCGTTTTCCCACACCATCCTCATCTACATTCAAAGCCAATCCATTTTTATGTGCTTTGCGCGCAGAGAAGTGTGCACTAAGTGTTCAGTGCACGAATTATACGCGGTCGGTTTAAAAGAAGGTGGTCGATATGTAGTAGGGCTACCATCTCGTTCTATTCACATTTGTGGCAGTTGAAAATATGTAGCAGGTCACCTAGCTACAATTACATAGCCTATTACAGGCCTACAATTTCTGGTTACATTGATGCTCCTAGCAGAGCAGATTGTATTTTGCAGATTGTAATTTATGTTCCTTTTTCACCATAACCATACAGATTGCATCCCTTTGAATCTACAGTACAAACGAACCTGATCTGAGTGATGATCAAAAGATCCTGACACAAGAAAGCCTAGTAGTAGTATGGTTGGGTGTTCATAATACCGGACACCTAACGTTTTTCTATCAATAGAAACGTGAAATATCTCACAATTTGCCTGAAATTTTACTCACGTGTGGAGAAAATACTCCGGATTCACAAGCGCGCACTGAAAATGCGATCTGAGGTACGCGCTCTTAGATGGCGGCTTCGAACGCGTGGGGTGTCATTTTTTCCGCACTCAGTTGCCCTGCTCATTTCAATCGACCACCCTGACAATACGTATAAAGGGCACTTAAATGCGTTTTTCCGACAGGCCGCTGTTTTTTTTTTCTAGCCGTCATTTTTCCCCCAATAATATTTGAATATATTTTGAATCCTTCGATATTACTTTTGAAGGACTGTTTGATGAATTTGAATTGATTTTCATTAGGAAACTTTTCATCGTAACTGAAATAAATTAGATGAGGCGGTTTGTTTTTTCACATTCATTTCTCGTTTCTGCATCAACTCGTACGGTCGTAGCGGGCGACAAAATGTTTTTGTCATGTGTATACATGTATGTGTAACGTGTGTGCACGATCGTACAAGTGGCGGTGACAATTTTGCGGTCAAAATCGTCAAATTTATTACGGAAGGATACTCTACATCTAACAACGAGTCAGCAAAGGTAGGCCTAGTTATATGTAGTTACACGATAAACCTTATTCGATTTTGCTAAATTTCGGTTATTTAGAGGGAATACTTAGTTGTTTTCGCCACATTTTACTCGGTAGCGTAGCCCAGTGAAGAATCGAACACCGTTGCGCGTAGACCCATGCGTACATTTTCTTTCTGTACGCGCAATGCCATTATAGTGCGCGGTCGGCCGATATGGACCCGGTCGGTGTGTTGAACACCTACCATACTACTACTACTAGTAGTACTGTAGATCTAGTGTGTTTTTCCATCATAAAAATACACATAAAATGTTATTTCTGTTACTTCACAATTTTATTGTATGTTTTTAAAGTAAAAAGCACTACAAAGATTTCTGGTGTTTTACCTTAATTTCAGACAGTACAACTAAAGTCTGCCTCAGTAGTCAGGTGTCATGTTGTAGAAGAGAGCAATTTCAGAATTTACCGGTACAACCTACTATTACTACTACTAGTAAATAGGTCTACCTAGATCTATGTGTTTTTAGATTACAATCTATGAATGATTTTTGCATCTATTCAAATAATATAAAAATCCCTCATCACGATGACGTTTAATAGTATGAGAGTAATGACAATGATCAACAATCGTCAAAGCAAGAGCAGACTGATTTTTGGTTACAGCTGGCTCCCTAGCTCCCTGGTTATAAGGGTCATGCGTGTACACCGCCCCTCCTAATGCGCACTCAAACAGCGTCGGCACTCGTATGAAATATCAAGCAATGTAAACAAAACATTGTGAACGTTATCATAGTGCATATAGAACTACTAGGAAATTATTGAGATAACATGGAAAGATTACCCCTCTGTAGACGCCGTAACAACAGCAACTTTTCCTTCGAGTTGCCTTGAGCTTGTCGCTGCAGCACTTGCCATTCTGAAATTGCTCGTTGACAGCGAACCCGCAGAAAGAAACCTTGTCAAACGCAACATTCTGCTCGCTTTATATGGAGGTCGGTGCCGAAGTTCAGCCGCTGTTCTTGTTGATCGCTGATAACAGAACGAATGAAGAAATTGCAGGTAGGCCTTTCGTACGTGATCGTTCGTACAGGAAAGCAGTACACACACATCCAATCCAAGGTATCTTGTACGTACCGACGTTGTGCCCCCCCCCCCCCCCCCCCCCCCCACCCACGGTCTCCTAGGTCCGAACTTGCAACCACTTGAATGGGGGGGGGGGGGGGGGGGGGGGGGGGGATTGTCACGGCAGACGTTCATATACAATGTAAAAAGTGACGAATTTCAAGACACTTGAAAACACTTAAAACAGTAATCCCATCTATTTGATGCTGATTTTGTCTTATCTGCTTGAATATTGTCTTGCATCGCAGAGACGTTTTAATTTAACATAGTTTATTGGTATAGGCCTAGGCCCTATTGTGTGGTTCGTTGTAGTATTCAAACTTGTCATGTTGATTCGTATGTTTGCGATAAAGCTTACCGATCTGGCCTATATTGCAGCGACATTACAAAAGAAATCAAAATTGCGATTGTAATCATACTGAGAAATCCTTCAGTCTATGGAAAGCAATAGAACAGACTCCTGGAACGCGCCGCCATATAGGTGGTTAGATAATGTCATTAGATAAATAGATATAAATAAGTGAATATTATATTAGTACAGGCCTATGGTGGAAGAATGAAATTGAGGACATTTCGAAATGTTTAAGAAAACTGAATTCATGCGTAAATTAAGTAAGTTTAATGCCAGCATCGATAGGCCTAGAATGGCATTCTTTGTTTTTTCTTATCCCACTTCCTTACAAATAGGATACATGCAGGTAATATGAGACTATTAAGCTCATTTGCATAATTGGCATGAAGATGCATACAGAGAAACCCATCAAACTTTGTTTTTGGGAATTAGCAACTATTCATCCTTCCTTTTATATAGCATTTGCACCAATCAAATATTTTTGTTGACAGTTAATATGCAAATTATGACATCATCGCAGAAGTCTCATATTACCTGCATGTGCAGGTAATATGAGACTGTGCATGGTAGACATTGTGTCAATGTTAAAATGACAATTTTATGTCTTAAATTTATGAGTTTTTTCTATTGGTGTTGTTTGACTATTTGATTTTAATAGATATCATATGAATATTATCTAAAACTGAGACAAATAACACAATTTTAAGCCAAAAATTGATTTTAAGCATGAAACGCCATTTTCCGTGTGTTTGTACACAAATCTCAGAAATTCTCAAATTTGACGCCGACATGAGATTTCATTATCGACATGAGATTATTACGTAAAGGTCTTCGGAACACAACACCACTATCCAGATTTTTACAAAATAGGTATCAAATGTTGCACAAAAGTTCAAAGAAAAAAAGATAATCCTGATGGGCATTGTATTATATTTTGTTATTCTTTTGTTAAAAAAATAATAAAAACCGCGGAAATATCACACAAAACGTTGAGGCCCCAGTCTTTTTTGGTTAAAACTATGAAAATTGTGAATTCAAATGTTTGAAGTAATCGTGTACAGTATCTAACACATATAAAATAACACTTAAACTGAAGATTATAGCATTAATTTGGCAGCACCCTATCTAAAGTACACAAATATTAATTTACATACATGTTCATATAGCTGTGTGTTGTACTTTGTGATGCATTTTTTATATACTTTGAATATAAAAAACTGTCAGAGAAGAAAATGAGGTATTTTGATGTTGGCTTCTATCTAATTAGGCAAGTCACTTGAAATCAGAGATGTCAATAAAACCTGTCCGCCATATTGACGTCTCATATTACCTGCAGCTTGTTGGGTCTTGTTGGTCCCCTTTGGAGCCATATAACACATATTTAGTACAGTACATAGACCAAAACACACTTTCTTTGGTTAAACCATTCAATGAGCTTACGTAAAATGCAAAGAATTGATTTCACACACAATAACTTTGCTTAAATACACCAGTGTAATTGGTGAAATGTCAAATCTTATATCAAGGCTAAAAAATACTGTAATTTTTACATATCTTGTCAGTATTTGGTGATATTCTCACCACACTTTCAGTCAGCGAGCAGGAAAATCATCAATAACTAAGCACAGTGATGATATAAAACTATAGATGGCGCTATATGCATTTTGGAAGTGGTTCAGGTGGAGTAATAAGGGTTTTTAAGTCACGCGTGCCATATTACCTGCAGTCTCATATTACCTGCTAGTGCATGTACCCTAGATAAATCCACTTAAATCTGCGTATAGTATGGTCACACGACCACACTGTGAAAATTTCTGAAATTAAATGATGTAGCCTTTTGCATGGTATATATACAGGTGGTTTTTATAGACGATTTGGAATCGAATTTCATCATGTATTACAAAATGTCTCCCGTATAGAGATATGCATGGGAATTGATACAACTTTACTTACAATTTGTCTCATCTCCTAACAAGCTGAGTGCACAAGGCAAGATTTCAGTTTTGGTTCTTTGAAAATGTTTTTTATTCTTTCTTTCTAAGGGCCGTTAGGTATGATAGGTCCAGAGAAAGTTTGACATTGAGAAATAAATGAATAACACTTGTCATAGAATGCTGACACATCCAGGCAGTGCTTACAATAGAATGATAAAGTGGCCGCTATACACAGTGAAACTTTCTCCACGGGAGACCCGGATGTGATCGCTGGTCGCTCTAGAGACGGGTTGGTGATTAGGGCAATTACCCCCTGGACAATTACCCCGGACCCTTCCCCTGGCCCTAATCCTAATCGTAGTCCTGAACCTAATCCTAACCCTAACCCAAACTCCTAACCCTAACCCTAACCCTAACCCTATAATCTTTACACTATAACCTTACCACTTATACCAGTATTTAGCCGGGGGTAATATTTTGCCCTCTGGGGGCAATTTTCCGGATACGCTAGAGACGTATTCAACACATTTCCTATCCGCGGGGGAGTTTGTAGAGGCGGCGTATAGTATACAGTCAGTATATAGCTTAGTAGGCATACATATATTTATTCGCATTCATTAGAATCATCGCATGTTAAAATGTAGGACCTATAATTACATTCCATTTGGGAAGAAAAATGAAAATACAATATACAGATTGCAATGTATACCATTAAAAAAGTGGAGGGGTCAACTGGGAAGTTTAGCTTGTAAAGATGATAGACCCCCTGACGATTTAAGAATTTAGATGATAATGATATTAATAGATTATGATTAAAGAGTGGTACAGTTTCTGTTGAGATGAGGCTTCAGGTTCCATCCTTCTTTTTTTTTAAATAACAGAGCATAATTCTAGGAGAAATTTAAGATCATTTGATGAAAATTGGTTTTGAAATGGCTGAGATATCCAAAACAAAAGGTGGGACCCACCTTTTATTAGGATCTCTTTGTTTAACTTTGTTTTTTCGTATATCAGCCATTTCAAAACCGATTTTCATCAAATAATCTTTGAATTGCTCTTATGCTCTATAACATTTCATAAAATGGCTTCTAAGTATATTTCACGAAATATTTAAAGCTGAATCCTTACCTCAGCCAAGAGGCCCTATAACCCCTTTAAACCAAGCAAATCAGCAAATTGAAACAAACACGATAACATTTAGGTGTATGTTCATTATACAAAAAATATACATTATGATGAGAATAAACTGACTATATTTCAGTCAACATTAACTACTGAAATCCGTGGATAGATATTGTTGTGAATGACAGTCTTGTCTTCCAATTTTTAAGCTGATAGTCTTTCTTTATAAGCAGCGAAAAGATCCTTGACTTACTTTGTGTGTGTATTGTGATTTTATGGGGGTTGTTCTCACTGTTAATGTGCGCAGTACTGAATGCGTAAAGAATAAGTCCTTTTTCCAGCAAAAGATGACAATGAAACGTCCGAATAATCACGCAGAAAAGCAAATAAAAGGTCGCTATATTGTGTTGCAACCACTGACTGCGACTTTACATGCAGGTTGCCCGCGTTCTAAAATGGGGATACATGTGTGCACATTTCTAAAATCATTAAGCAGGGCCTACATAGAAATAACCCCATGGCTACAAATGATTTATCTCAGCAAATCTGACTTGCATTATATGATGTCAAAGCAAACTTACCGTGTTAACATTTTGGACACCCTAAAATAACTATTGTGTTCCTGGTTGTTGTTAGGCTGTAGTCGTAATTACTACAGTCTAGACTACTATATAGAGACGGGCCCAGTAAGAGAGTTTGATTACAATACAAATCAATTCTCTGGAAGAGACAGTTCTCAAGACCTGAACAAGCTTATTTAAAAGTGTACCTCCAAGTTCTGCCTAGATTTATTAAGTGAAATAAAACAAATACCGTTTACGTTGCATTAAAATCTAACATGTAGCGTATAAAAAGGTTATTTTCTGTCAAGTTTCATTAGGTGTTTCAAAATCATAACCATCAGTGCAAATTTATGCGGTGATTACGTCAAAAGTTCAGAAGTCTTCCAATGATCTGGACACAAATCTTACTGATTTTTTTCTTTACTTCTGACATGAAATAGAAAGCAGTCACACCGTTATCCTTCTATCAAAAAGTATTGTTGTGTCTTATAGACTATAGTATTAACCAAACACTGATCGACTTTCAGTGGCCAGGAATAACATTCGATAAAATATTACATTAGTTTTAAAAAATCGTTTATATACTTGAACTATATATTGTGGAGTGACAGAGCAGCACCTGACCACACACCACACACACACGCACGCGGTTTCTTCTTCTATTTGAATTGATTTCTGACCCTGATTTTCATTTATTGACTGTAATGTACCATAGCTACTTTGTACTCCGAACGACTGGATCAAATCGTGGAGTACATTGAATCTCGAATTCTTCAGAATTCATGACTTTTTGAGGGCCTGCAATGCCGAAGGCCACCATGCTCAACGGCACATCGCTTGCCCGGGTATGCTTAGCGGAGGATCAGCAGCTCATTGGCCATGGCCAAAATCGAGCTGGGCAGCCAACTGTCACATCGCCGAATAATCAAGTGACAGACAATGGCAATGAGCCGGATTGACTGTCATGGTCGCGAAAGCTTTTCATTGAAGACGTGACTCAGAATAAAAATCCCTACGACTCGACATAGAGAGCAAGCAAAGGGAAATCGGTGCGCTCACATCCCAGATGAGGAAAGTACAACAGAGACTTCACGAGGTTGATGACGAGCTCGACGACCAAGTAGAGCAGTACAGTCGACGACACTGCCTTAAAATCCACGGGATAGCCGAGAGACCCACTGAGTGCACCGACGACGTGGTCATACAGTTCGTCATCAAGGATCAACTAGACGTTGATGACGTCAAACCAGTTGATATCAACAGCAGCCACCGTCTTGCCCGACACAATCGACATGGACGTGACGCTCGAGAAGAGAGTCATGGAAAACCGAACGCGATCACCGTCCGCTTCTTGACGTGCAACGCCAGAGAGAGAGTGTACAAGGAAAACCATTCTTCATCAATGAATCCCTCACTGCGTACATCAGACAGCAGCTCCTCCACAACGCTCTGCGCCACACCAACGTTCTGAGAACTTGGACATAGATTACGATGGAAGGATCACATCCGTCACTAAAAGCCTGCAGAAAGTGACCATACACAGTGAAAAAGACCTCGAGAAACTTCGAGAATGCATTCAACGGAGGCACATGGAAGGCGTCAACCACTTCCCAAACAATTTCGAAATATTTCTCATGTTTATTGTTTCGGAAGCTTTAATCTCGTGTTAGCATAGATCCATGCAGAAAATTTCATCTCAGCTTCACAAGCATTTTTCAGTTTTCCCTATGAGTTGTTTTCAACTTTGTTATACGGTTTTGATGATATCTAAGTACATCATTGCCAGTATTATCAATAGCCATTTTCTTTATATCATCATTTTTATACGTCTGTCTGTGACTGAATGTACATGTATCACAACTATTCATTAATGTGTCTCACACTAAAACAGTGTTCCTCAAAAGTCAACCTTTTCTGGGTACATCCCGAGACCAACTTTGGCCCTGCATGTTTGTTTGGTATTTGTTTGTTTGTTTGTTTGCTTGCTTGTTTTTGAAGCCAGTTAGTTCGAAGATAAATCTTGGTTTATTTATTTTTGGCCGACATCGCGGCCCACCTGAGAGAGCTTCTCGGCTCACCAGTTGAGAATAACCGCACTAAAGGTTGTCCCGCGTCTGCGTAAGAAAATACATAGTGAAAACAAACTCAAACAAACCAAAGGGGGAAAAAAACTAAAGACACACTTTTGATTCTCTTAAACAAACCCATGGCACTTTATTAAAACCTTCACAGAAATACAATGCTTGTATAAGCGGGGTAACTATCGTGCGTCGGAGGAGAAAGTCTGTTACACAATATGCCATGACTACCTCTTCTGATCGTTACCATGAAAGCCAAGGGGGAGAGAGAGAGAGAGAGAGAGAGAGAGAGGGAGAGAGAGAGAAAGGAATTTATATACATGTGATTTAGTGGCATGTTGTCATAATCCCGAAACTTACAAAAAGTCCCTAGTTTTTGACCGATTGTATAAATCCGCGTGAAAAGTAAGAGTGCCCCTGAAAGTGGCGAAACGTTTGTATAGTACACATTTGTTTTATCATAATGACAATTTATTAATCACATCGAATCTCTCCTTCTGTTCCCCCTTTTTTTTATCGTTTGATAATTCTCTCCTAGGAAGAGGTGTAAGATCACCTTCACCCAGAGCCGCTTTAACATTCAATCCAAACGTTCATGTTAAAGAAAGCTTGTAGAAGATGACGTGGTAGCTAAGTCCTTTCCTGTCTCAAATTCAAACCTCAGGGTCTGACCGGTTGGCTGCTCTGAACGTTCCGGCGGTGGGAGCCCCTCTCGAACATCGAAGTTGCTCTTCAGAGGTGGCATGTAAACATTAATGTTATTAGTCGTTACATGTTTACACTGTTTTGCTCTACGCTGTTCTTCATTTCTAGCATTTTCTCTGTCGTGCCGTCGAACGCTATCGACTCCTTCCAGCCACTTGTACATCTCCACGATATCGATGTTTCGTGGGCGTCGCGGGCGTCGTCGGTCGTATGAATAAGGCAGCCCGTGATGGTGGCGATGCCGGCGACGGTACCCGCGCTTGTACTCGTAGATTCCGAGGTTGTACACGTGCTCTCGAGTGTGTCTGAAGGGAAAAGTGGAATGATGTTGCGAAACAGAAGAACAGAAGACAGGATGAGAGGGCAATGAAGAAAGGGAAGAAGAAGAGGAGGAGAAAAAGAAAACGGTAATGACGATATTAGGTAGACTGCCGAACCGCTGTTCTCCAAGAGGACTGGAGATTTTACAGGGTACAGACAGTAGGCCTATACAGTATAGGATACAGTGATGCCTTTATAGGCCGAGAGAGAGAGCCGTTGAAATGATTCAGCTTTCTACATGACTATTGTGCTGTAATCAGAAACGCATTCAGTTTTGAGATTTCACCGGACTTAACTTTCACTTGTCATAATTGAACAGGGAGATTTAAATTTGCGACTCCGACGTTTAGACGACAATTGCGTTAGCCGTTCTCTCTCTCTCCCTGCGTTGTGTTGCAAAGAACGCGAGGACGCAGCCAATACAAAGTAAAATGGCGCTCCCTCTGAGGTCATATGGTCATATCATCAATGATAAATAGCTCTCTGCGTCTTGAATTCGAGCGGACGCTAGAATGGCCCAAAACCGACTTGAAAGCTCAGCCGACGAGAAACCGATTTTAACAACCAATGTTGAGCATGTGCAGTTTGTTTTCCTCTGAACGTTTGCGTCATGAAAATCTAAAGCTGCCTAAAACAGCATTGTGCTCCGATGACCTTGAATATTGGTATCATAATCTATATAGCATTGATGACTCACTGGAACCCCCCCCCCCCCCCGAGATAACTACGAGTGTGATACAATGTACTAACAAAGATAATCTAAACCATGCATGAAGAATTCCACACGAAGGAATAACTTGAGAAAGTACAGAACATTGTGGTTGCATTATTTTGCTATAAATTACCTAAATGTTGGTCCCTTTTCCCAACTAGGAAGTTTCTTTCCATCTAGGGACGAGGAGATTGTCGGAAGCGAATCGGCGAACCTCTGACTTTGCTCGACGTCGACGGCGATGGCGTGGCTACAGTTTGGGCACCACTGCCCATCCAGCGAGTCCGTGGACGAAGTGCGAGACGATAGTTTCTTCCTGTGGAGGATGACATAAGCGCCAAGCGCAAATATCGCTATGCTCTCGACTGCGACCACGGATATTGCTATGTAGAGGATGACGGCGAGGCTTGGAGAGTTTTCGTCGATGTCGTCTTCAATGCGAAAATTGGAAGACGCGGAGCCTGAGATGAGAATCGAAATGGAGTTTAAAGGAAACAAAAGCCGAAATATAAATGTTGATATTATGAAACATAATTTCATGTATTTTTTTTTTCATGGAAAGTGAGTACACATTCAATCGACTTGTTTCTGATGTGTAGATGTTAAGGGTATGAAATAATTCATCCTGCTTTATAAAACAGGTGGTCTAGGGCTCTTTTATTCTCCAAGAAAGTAAAAATATGTTGAAATTTCTTTATATTATTGTCCATAATGACATCAAGGTTTATCCCTATCCAGCAATGACGGCACCAAAACTTTAAAACTTCATATAACTTTTCAGTTCAGTTCAGTTCAGTTCAGTTTTTATTTCTGCATTTCAAAATCAATACAAATCAACAAATCAACAAAATACTTACATAGTCATTTACACAGCTAATATTCGTAACGTTTGGATCTTACATACATTTTCTTTTTTTTTTTCAAGAACGAATATCATATATGAAAGGAAGCAATAGGAAATGATAAAAATGAAATGCAGGGGACCATCATCATAAGCTAAGCTTGACGAGGAAGATGGCCCCAGGTAAAGAGATACATAAAGAAAATCTTGCCACTCACTGAGTGGGGGGTAATTGTGCAAAGGGCACAACGAAGAGATACATAAAGAAAATCTTGCCACTCACTGAGTGGGAAGTAATTGTGCGAAGGGCGTGCGGTGCAGTGCGGTGTGCATTGTGTTGGGATGAATCTTGGTTTGTACGTTGAGTGTTATTTTGTGTATCAGTGTGATGAGGTGAATGTTACTTCAGTTATGGCCGTGAACTCATTGTTTAAGGTGTTTGTTGACCAGGTGGTATGAATATTTATGTGTCAGAAGTATACTGGATTATGAGGGTGTTTTTTAGTTCTCGTTTGAAAATGTTCAACGACGTACGTTGTTTTAAATTAGGGGGTAAAGAATTCCAAATATCTGGTCCATTGTGCTTTAATGATTTTTGAGCTAAAATGATTCTGGGGTTTTCGAGATGGTAATCGGACGACTGACGTGTTGGATATGAATGAACGGTGAAATTTGGAGTGAAGAAGCCATCAAAAATTTTTGGAAGACAATTAAATGTATATTTATACATAAAAACAGCAGTTTGAAAGGTGTGAAGATCCTCAATTTTCAATGTTTTTAGTTGACGAAATAGGGGATTGGATGGGGATAAGTAACGGGAATTGGTAATCAAACGTACAGCACGTTTTTGGAGAGTAAGAATTGGATTAATTTTAGTTGAGCCACAGTTTCCCCAAACGATATTGCGGTATGTGATAATTGGAAAGATCAATGCATTGTATAGAATAGTCAGGGAATTTTGAGAAATGAAGTTTTTCAGTCGATATAAAATTCCTACAGTTCTTGAGACAGACGTGTGGATATTATGAATGTGATCGTTCCAAGTTAAACTCGAGTCAATTGTGATTCCTAAAAATTTAGTAGATCTTACTTCAGTTAAAGATAATCCATCAATATTGATATTATAACTGCTGTTAATGTTCTGTGAAGCAGTAGGTTTGAAACGTATAAAATTTGTTTTAGAGACATTAAGGGATAATTTATTACATATAAACCATCGGGAGACTTTGTCTATTTCCGTGTTCAGAGTATTAAACAGTGTTTCAAGGTTCTCATGGGAGTAAAAAATATTAGTATCATCCGCAAAAAGTATAAATTTAAGAGTTTTTGATGTATTTATTATATCATTAATATATACAAGGAACAGTAGGGGGCCAAGAATTGATCCCTGGGGAACACCACATACAATATTAGAATTCGGAGATTTAGATGACTTAAATAGTACATATTGCTTTCTGATGGATAAATAATCAATAATCCAAGAAAGTGCTAAACCACGAATACCATATCTTTTTAATTTGTAAATTAATATATCATGATCTATGGTATCAAAAGCCTTTGATAAATCCATGAAAATTCCTATAAAATGTTTTTTATTTGCAAAAGATTCAGTAATCTTATCTAACAATTGAATTATAGCTAAATCGGTGGAATGGCCCTTTCTAAATCCAAACTGATTAGGTATAAGTAGGTCATTTACATGAAGAAAAATGTACAGGCGTTTATGAATAATTTTTTCCAGAATTTTAGAAATACTAGGTAATAACGATATTGGTCTATAATTTGTTAAAAGAGAAGGGTCGTCTTTTCTTTTGAAAATTGGAACTACTTTCGCAATTTTTAATGAGTTTGGGCATATTCCAGAAGACAGTGAAAGATTGAAAATGTAAAATAAAGGTGTGGTTATTTGTTTGATGATTTTCTTCAGTATATAAACACTTATTTCATCATGGCCACTAGATCTACTTGGCTTTAATCTGTTAACAATCTCCAGTATTTCTTCCTCATCTGTTGGGGTAAAGAAAAGGGATTTGTCGCAGTTTGGTGGAAGAAATTCAGTAAAGTTTGAATGAACATGTTTGTTTTTTTTTATTTTTGAAGCTAATTGGGGGCCAATATTTACGAAGCATGAGTTAAAAGCATCAGGGTTTATGAGTTCTTTGTTGTCATTATAAAAAACGGACGATGTTTCCTTATTATTTTTACCTGTTATTTCATATATAGTTTCCCATAAGCCATTTACGTTATCCTTTTGATTATCAAACTTATCGGAATAATACATTTTACGAGAAATACGAATCAAATTACTGAGTATATTTCTATACTTTTTGTAATCTGTAAAATGTTTTGTATTGTGGGTAGTAATCGCCAGTTTATACAATTTATTACGGATTTTTATTGAATTGATGATTCCCTTTGTAATCCAGGGATGTTTGTTCTTTCTGCGTGTTTTTTTCTTAACTAAAGGAATGTTTTTTTCGATAATGATATAAAAGTTTATCTAGGAAAATATAAGCTTTATCGTAGTTATTTTGAAGATACACTTCTTGCCATTCTTCCTTCACTAAATCAAGATTAAGTAATTCAATATTCTCGTCTGATTCTTTTCTGTACATTATCGGCCTGGGTTTTGAAATACTTTTGACTTTTTCAGAATAACGAAGAACAATGAATATCGGTAGATGATCAGATATGTCATAATATAAGATACCATTAATGAATTTATTTACAGAAAAGTTATTAGAAAAAATATTATCCAACAAGGTTTTAGATGTTTGGGATATTCTTGTTGGGTTATCAATATGGGAATGGAAAGCATATGAAAAAAAGAATAGTTTTTAATTTTACCGCTAAAGTATCTATTTTCGTCATGTCAATATTATAGTCGCCCATAATATAAATTTCCTTATTTTCTTGTGTAATCGTGTTGAGGCATTCATCAAAATTTTCTAAAAACATTTCGGTTTTATGATTTGGTGGCCTGTATATAACACCAATTATCTTATTTTTCATTTTATCATTAATGATTTCCACAAACAGGCTTTCACAACCTTCAATATCAATATCAGTTCTTATTTTTACTCGCAATTCGTTATATATATATATAGGGCTACCCCTCCCCCTCTACCTCTCTTACGATCAGAGCGAAATATTTTATATCTATCAAGGCTAAACAAATTTGGAGACGTGTGCCCTAGCCAAGTTTCAGTTATACCGATTGCGGAAAAGGGAAAATTTTGTAAAGAAAGAAGAAGTAGTTCAAATGAATCAAAATTTTTGTTTAAGCTTCTAGCATTCCAGTGGAATAAGCTAAAATCTTTAATGGGGTTATAATTAGTGTCATCATTCCTATTTGTGGAATTACTACGGGAATTATTAACATGACTTGCAGTGGAATCAAGTGAAGATTTGAACATATTATTGAAATCCGAAATAGTGTAGTATTTACTGTGATTACTTATGATACCCTGGTCAGGATGATCGTTGTTATGAGTCATGAGGATTTGAGTGCAAATTTGAGAATGGTTGTTCTGGGGCCATGTATTTTGTGTAGTACGTTGCAATGTCTGTGCGTGAATGTAAATGTGAGTGTGTGCATGTGTGGGGGTGTGCAGTGCATGTGCGTTGATAATAACAATAATGATACTGATACATTTTTACGTTATACAATAGAACAAATGTGAACGGATCGTCCGATTTTCCTCAACCATTCGCTGATGCATTCTACTTTATATGACTACTTTCGCTCCATCCACATTTATATTTGGACTTGGGTTTCCTTGAATGGTTTCTGACAAATTAGATGCCGGCAGTTTCTGCGCAGTGTAATGGTAAATTTACCATGTTTATGTTAATATGCACATCAAGACAGCCTATGACATTGTGTGACACTGCAACAGTATATACTTAACAAGGAATTTAAATTTCAGAGTCATCTAGCCCTCTGTCTTTACACACTGTGTGTCATTTCACCTATATAGGGTGGGATTTCACGGAGTACGCGAACGATTTGCGAAGAACGCGAATGGCAAAATCCAGCATTCGTATTTTAGTCTGCAAAAGATCGCCAAACGAACGTGAGGGTTCGGAAGCGTCGTCAATTGTTCGCGAATGTCGTTTTTACTTCGGCGATGATTTCAAAAAAGTTTGAAATTTTTGCGAACCTTTTCCGCACACTTGGTCGTGATTTGCACGTGAATTGTTCTCGAAAGTGTCTTTAAAGCCTCGTCATATGCGCAAAACCTTCGCAAGACACGCGCGATATTCGCAAAATGTTCGTGAAACCCCAAACAGACTCCGAAACTTTGGAGAATGTCTCGCTATGTTACGCGAAATCTGCGAAGTTTTTTCCGATCATTTTACGACGTATAATCGCAAACTGTTCGCGTACCTTTTGAGACATTCTCGCGAACGTTTGGCGCACGTTTGGGGATGTATGACCTATACGTTTTCTACAAATAAAAATCGTATAAACATCAAACAATCATCAACACAACTACAGTAACAAAAGAAATTAAAGACTACCAAAGAAAAAGACATGTTTGGTATACCAAAAAAAAAAAGAAAAAGGAAAATACACTTAATATTAATCTAAAGTATGCAAAATTTCATTTGAACTGTATATAGAGATTATGTGTTGGAGGAACTGCAAAAAGAAATGAAATGCTTTACTAGTGGAGATAGGTCCTAGGAAAAAAAATGTAGGCAAGCACACGATAGAGAAATGAGAGAAAAAGAAAGGAGAATAGAGGAACGAAAAAAAAATCAACTGAAGACAGCTTCCACCTCTCCTTGGGTACATTTTCTCCCATGATTATTGAACATTTTTCGTTGTTCGCATTTCCGTCGCGTGTTCTTCGTGTACGTAACATGCTGTGCTTTAGCAATGATACACACGACATTCGCACATACGTCGTGGAAACTTCGCGCAAATTGCGCAAGAATAGTTTTCGGCTTCATTGTCGGAACACATTCGGAGAAAAACTTTTCCGAATGTTGGATTTTGTCATTCGCATCCTTCGCAAATCGTTCGCGTGCTCCGTGAAATCCCACCCATAGGGAAGCATACACATCTATTTCTATGCTGATATTCTTGTGTTGTGCACATACATACGTATGTCTGTTTGTGTGCCTCTGTGTGTGTGTGTGTGTGTGTGTGTGTGCGCGCGTGTGCGTGTGTGTGATATGAGTATAGTGATACAAGGTTATCAAACAAACATTCAACAGAGCAGCCGTCACAAAAGCGATATGATAATAATATTGTTGTTGTTTTTATGGTAACTTATGCTGCGGTCATTTTATCATGGTGTTTTTGGTGTATCTATAGCATTTAGCAAAATTGTTATTTTGATAGATCCTTTAGGGCCTCACTGACCTCTGGTGGGGCTACGTGAGTGCTCACCTCGCCACAATCTCTTCTGATTTGCATAATAGGTGATCAAGGTATCCTCTCGGATCTGACCTTCTGTATCTCTACTGATTCTGTTCTTTATTATAATCATGTGACTGTCATCCATGCCACTAATCTGGCAAAACATGTGAAATCTCATCAATCAAAACTTCCGATATTCTGTATCTGGTTTTATGACGCTGTTTCGTTCGCTTGACTTTATTCTGCCTGCCAAAGACAATCTAAACAAGATTACGTGACGCGTGTAATCGCATGCGAAAACATCAAACACACACGTACACAAAGACAGTAAACGAAGACAAGAACGTGATGAAAACAAACCATTAAGATGGCACATTGGAAAGGACAGCGGAACACTGGTCGGAAAACAAAACCAACAAAGGTAGAATAATGATCGATAACTTCTACAAGGCAAGGAATCAATAAACATAGTAGACATCCCCATATGATGAGAACTCCACAGCAGACAGTCAAAGAAATTACGCGCGAGTTCGTCAAACTCTTTTGAAAGAAGAAGGTGGATAGTGGCGTGCAGAAATCTAAACATTTTCGATCGATGTGAACAATGTCATAATGTTAAAAGCCTTGAGTCTACGGTCTTCCAATGAGCATACTGAGAATTGATACAGCCACATCAATGTCACGCATTGTGAGGTGTCGTATGCTACGACTACTATTATTTTGAGCAGGGAAGTAAAAAGGAGTCTCCCTGCACCACTTCCGCTGGGCCTGGTCTGAGCTTTGGCGTGCTCTGTACATTCATCTATTCCTTTTCAATCGGCTGAATGGAATAAACGTTATACAGCTGTATCACTTCATTACATTCCCATATTTTGACAGCGATAAAAACATGTATGATTAAATGAAGAGTGAGAGAGAGAGTATACACAGAAAATATTTTAGATAGTCGATATCTCGGCAAAGTGAGCTTTATTATTCTGCTCCGTTGCGCAAAGGGTGGATTTTATAGAGTAAATCGAGAAAAAAAAAGCCCAGAATCCTTGAGGTTTCATGAGAACCGGACATAAACTTGAAGCATAAAAAAATGATATTAAAGTTTTGCATGTTTTTCACGGAATAATGATGTCACAAAGGAAACATACCTATGGTGACAATTTGTCAACGCCTCGCATGTCTTACACCGATCTACACACAAACTTAACTTTCACTAAATTTCCTTTTTTCAACCATGCCAAAGGAGAAAAGAAGTTTCAGTTTTCTTCGCATCAAAGGTTGTCGTGCTTTGGTATACTTGTTAACAATATAGCTTTGAGGAGGTATGATGCCATTTTTGGGTGTTGAACTATCTACCAAATCATGAATTTATGATATCTTTGCGTGCAAACCAATGAGACAATAATAAATATGGCTGTGCAAGGCAGGACATAATCGGACAGCATCTGATTTGCGTATTCTATTAACCGACAAATATTATACTGCTTCATGAAAACCAAATCAGGACGTCATGACATCATTTTTTTGCATCTTCCTTTTTAAGAGCTAACATAGCAGGATCTATTTTGGGGAAAAAGATAAAAAGATAATGTCATTATGGCATTTGCTTTTTGTAAATCATAATGTGGATATATAGGCCTATACTTTTAGATTGATATTTGCCCACACGTTCACTTGAGCTTCTTCATATTTATATCTTTATTTTTACCTTTAAAAAGAAACGACTTACTTCACTGATGTAGATTTGGTGATTGGACTACTGTGGCCTTTCTTTTCGGTTTCTAACGTGAACAATACTGGCAGTTTACCGGTCTTTATGATCAACTCCCGTTATGTGACATGATGGAGTAAATAAATCAAATACTCTAACACTGTCATTCTGTTACCATTCTCTCCATTCATTCATTCGTTAGATTAGTCAAGAGCAGTAAATTCTGGTGACAATTAATTATTTTCATACATGGGTTTCATATATATATATATATATATATATATATATATATATATATTATGATGTATGGTGTTTCAAGGTAAATACATGTTATACGGTGAAAGGGCGGATTGGGTCATTGCACGATTTCCTGTAATGTTCTCATTATGCTACTAAACTATACCTGATTTCCGCTGCATTCAATCATGATACTTTCTAGTATACAGGTACTACGCTACACTGACTGCTTCATGCACTATTACGTAATAATCCACTGGAACGTGAACTTGAAACAGTTTAATCAGGTTTAATGCAACGGCGAGACGGGAATACGCAAAAGCTTCGTCTACTGCCTGAACTTGACTGGCTAAACCTCCATGCAGTACTAACTCTTCATTCTACCACAAACCGGACTTCCGAAATAGGGTCATTCACCCTGCAAATTGACTTTTGGGCATAAGGCTTTATTCTGAAGATACTTTTAACTCTGGGTTGTTGGTGGGTTTTTTTTGTGTGTGTGTATTTAAAAGATCGTTTATCAGAATGGGTAACGGTACGAAAAACGATAGACAGCAATATACTATTCACTACTCCCTATATATAGTATGTCCTTGTTGTCTTTATAAGTTGTTGGCCCAGTATGGAAATTGAAGCTTTCATGCAACAACTGGCTGGCAAAGGTTTGTCGAAATCAGTATGAGGTGAGGAGTGACAGAAAATTTGATCGAAAAAAAAAAGACTTTTTTTCGCAAGAGAATGGAAGGGCTTCGAGACGACGACAACCTCTTCATCACCTTATCTAGTTTGCATATTAGGCCTTGTGGTAAATGGGGTATCCGTGGGATACTTTGAAATTCAATATAAGTTATTACGTGTTTTTTTTTTAACTTATTCAGATGTTCACCATAATTAAATTGTTGTCCAAGTTTGGCTCCTTTTCATTGCCAACTTGAACATGTGGTGGAGTTCAGCGTTAAAAATTATTATCTGAAGAGCAAGAAAGAGAGGAAACAAGAAATGGGGTTTAAATATAGGCATTAATTGGTAAGATATAGGTAAATACGGGTGCAGAGAGGGGGTTGAAGGTGTGAGCCGTATGCAGGGCCTACCTGTGTCATTGGACGCAGCTTCTGTCCCATGGAAGGAGATGAGTTGCAGGACTAGGGAAAGCCACATCAACGCACCGGCTCGAGATGTCCTCAAACTGTTCATCTTATGCGATCTACTTCTAACGCTGATCTTTGTAACTCTGAGACGTACAGCTTTGGAGGGTAGTAGTGATGGAGAAAGCCTCCCTCAGTCAGGGCGGTAGTTCTTTAGACTGATCGCTGTTGATACCCGTCTCGCTACAGCAAGCATTCGCTGCTCTATACTCTCACCTTGAAGCTTTTTGTGTTCGATTTCTGTCAAGGAGACAGGCTCATTATACGAGCATGGCCATTCACGGGACTCCCCCCCCCCCCCCGGGGGGTGGGGGGAGGGGGGGAGGGGGATGCTCGATATGGGGGGAGGGGTTCACCGGGGATACCCCCGTCCCTTCCACACATCAAGAGAGATTTTGCCGTTTTAGAATGAAATTCAACGATCACATTGGTGCACATGCACTTCTGGTCCAATATTTTGACAAAATCTTCAATAAAAAGTAAGAAAAATACTTATATTCTTGGAAAATATGAATAACATTATCATGTTTAATATATCTATCACATCTAGTTCCGCCGGTGGGTCCTTACTGCGTGTACACTAAGTCTATGGAGGTGGATATGTTTAGAACTCACCGGAAAATGACAAACTGAATAGCAGTGAATCGAGTGTATATATATATATATATATATATATATATATATATATATATATATATATATACTATATAATGATAATGTTTATCTCATGCTATGTAAGATAACAATGTATTTAGCGAACACACATACACACACACACACACACACATACACTAGATTCTGTAATTTTTTTCATTTACTGATCAATTACTGATTATCTGAAAATTGAAATTGTTTAGTATCCGCGTCTAAAGAGAAAGGGGATTTTGAAATTTTCTGTAAGAGGGGCAACTAACCCCCGCCCCCTTTTTGCCACCACCGGAGGTAGAGCTTCGAGTCCTAAACCTGTGATAAACGTATCAGCATTTCGCCTCCTTCTCTTTCCCTACGATAAGGTCAGTCGCGGCCATTGAATGGTATTCGTCAGAAAAGACAAGGGCATAGCCTTGGGACGGGGCATCGTGTCCTGAGGTTAATCAATCCGCTTTGCTCCCTCCCTGCATCGAATTCATTTGAAATTAGCCCACCACATGGAGAACTGAAGTAAAGTGTTGAAGGGAGAAATGAAACCTATAAAGCTAACAAAATAATACTGACTTATTATCAACATAAAAATAACTGCAAACGAATCATCATCAGTTCAATTGGTAAAAAGTTCTGTTTTTTTTTTTTTTGATGATACAATGTGATGAATCTAAAAAGTTATTACAACATGGCATCAACGAGGCAGCGAAGCAAGGATGAAAGCTCTAGCGCTTATCCCTGATGAACCCACGATCAGTCGCGCTTAGGCGGCGCCACGACGGGCATTATAGTATACCTTCGTCTACATTTTCGGTCATTGTCATACATTGACCTCTTCGCGGATCACGGAACACTTTGCTTGATGGTCGATTCCCCCCCCCCCCCCCCTTTTTTTTTTTGCCTTTTTTTTCTCGCCACGACCAAGCAAGTGAACTTTTATCGGCTGAAAGGACGAGATCGACAGAGCTCATGAAATCAATCTCTACCACTTCCGATTTAGGGTAGAGGTCAGCGGGGATTGTAATCTAAGAGGCAGTTTCTCGAGGGGCCAGCCTTTTTTTCACAATTAATAAGCATACAATAAAGCCGCGCATATAGGTTTCATTCTAAATAAACAATAAAAGATATATGATCACCAAGAATTAAACCAAGATTTTTTTTTTTAAATTACTGCGCTGACAATAATTCGTCTTTTGAGAGTAATAAATGAGCTTCGACCTTTCATATATACAGGTCATTTGATTTTGAGGACTTAATCGATATCTTATTTATTTAGAAGAAAAGCTACAGCAAAACAAATGCAACAACATTATGATGATATTCTACTCCTTCAATCATGCACTCACTTAAGTGTACCGTTCTTGCAGTTAGTCGTATAAATACTAGTAGGACAAAACGTATTTCGATCAATACAATTCAATTCAATCATTTATTGTCCATACCAGGATATCTGTTTTGTTTACATGCTTTTTATACAAAAATATACAATACATTACATGAACAACATTCAAACGGCATATCGAACATTAGCGTATAGAAAAACACCATTTTTGTCGAACATGAAAACGTGAAATCATTCAACATTTTGGTATATTTCTCATACATTATATGTAAACTGTGAATACAACAAACAACACTAAACTGATACGGGGATTTACTTTTCATGTCTCGAAGGTGTACAATAACAATACCTGTTTAAAATTTTGCAAATCATTTAATGACTGGATGGAGCAAAGCAAAAAGGAGTTAGGGTACAGAGATGTTCTTGCTCTGTTGGATTTCAATCTCCTCCCTCTCCTCAACATGGGGGCGCTGTGGCATAGCGGATAAGACTCCCGATTCCCGATCGGAAGACCCGAGTTCGATTCTCGCCCAGTGCAACGTCTTTCGACAAGATCTTTTTTTAAACCTATTCAATGCCCCTCCCGACCCAGGAGTATAAATGGGTACCTGACAATGCCAGTGTAATGGCAGGGTCCTCTGGTAGAGCAGTGGCAACACTGAAGAGGCTACCCTGGATAAATGGATGGAGCGGGCGAATGTCATCGGTTACAATGGATCGGGCCTTGTCTGTATACACAGCCTTGTCTTTACTACCTTTGTTTAATTCATCTCTGCTTTTTAAATTTTTTCCCTGCCTAGTATAATATATGACCGAAATTGAATGTACGGATGTCATCCGCCGGGATATGAACGAAAAGTTCTTATGAGTCAGAATTACTTTATGATTTAGAGTATTAATGTCTTTAAAAGATTTCCAGGAGTGGTTGCGTTACTGAGCACTTCCAAATCAAGTGCAAAATAGATTTTCGACACCACAACAAAAGGTATGTATAGGAAAGTAAAAATTGGGTATATCGATCTCAATGCACTGACACGGAGCATATCATGTATCGAAAATGTCAGGGGATTCCGCGGCCAATGGTACCTTCCAGATGTTTCGACGGTGAATGCCGCAGCAGATATTATAATTCATCTACATGTCATAAACTTCAACACGGAACCATCATGGAGCTATAAGTACGTAGTTCCATGCTATGACAAAGTCGTGACTAGATTGTCCCAAGAATCAACTTATGGGCCCAAATCTGACTTTACCGATGCATCAATGTTTTT
Organism: Diadema antillarum; assembly: GCF_040938485.1. Taxonomy (NCBI): domain Eukaryota; kingdom Metazoa; phylum Echinodermata; class Echinoidea; order Diadematoida; family Diadematidae; genus Diadema; species Diadema antillarum. The sequence goes on along the minus strand of NW_027271032.1, from coordinate 1,034,367 downwards.
CAACGGTCCGTCCTTCTCAATGACCCTCATAATATGCTACCAGTCGTGATCGGGCCGTGTTCACCGTTTGGAAATTGCTGCTCGATGGCCAATAGTTTGGCCCGGTGTATCCTCTTGGCTGTCAGATGGTCATCGTGAGGTGTGTTGTTAGCTTTGTGCATTTTATCATCATTAGAATGCACTTCTTCAATGTAAGTAATTGCGGTCCGCTCGCTTCGATAACCAGAACGGCGATCTAGCTTGTAGTCGATGACGTCCAGGCGAAAAGGAGGGCGTTTACCATGTCTGTAACAGATGTATTTCGTTGACATAATAGTGTTAAAGTCATCATGGCACTGTGAAATAAAGATTTCATGATTATTCTACTAATAACAATGACAAAATAAACAGGAAGCAAGGACATAAGTTTCATTTAAAGGGATTTAAGTTTTGATTTTAGTAAACTATTTTGAATTGAAACAAAATAACTTTCAAGTACCGTCAACTGAACCTTTAATATGTAGGTCCTTGTTTTGCCATGACCAGACACATGTTTTTACTTACACATACAACACATGCATACAAAACATTATGTGGTAACCAGAGTTATTATACTCTTGTACTTTTAAGCTACATCTATTCGATACTAACAACCCACATTTGAGAGGCAGTAATTACCTTGACAAACGCTCCCCTTTCAAGCCCACTGGCGAAACGGTGAAAATGGGCTGGTCAGAAGCAGACACATCTCGGGCCAGCTCCGGGTCGACTAGGACAGGGCGGCGGCGGCGGTGAGTGCACCGATGACACTCGTGAGGGTGTGGATCCTGTAGGGATAGTTTTCTTCGGTTGACGATGGTGTACACGCCGAGAATGAATATGCCTATGCTTTCGACGACGACCACCGACAGGGTGACGAAAAGGACGATGGCGATGTTCTTGGGTTCGTTTAGGAAGCCGTAGTCGTTGTGGTTGCCGGACGTGGCTTGTCCTGAATAGCGTTGGAAGGAAAAATATAAATGTTTTTGTTTTAGTATCATACTAGTAAATGAGACATAATCAAAATGTACTAACTTATTCGGGGGAGCGTTTGTGCTCATTTTGTATGAACATGCAGGCGTGCAGAGAAAATGGTGCTCCACGTACACAGCATCGTGACAACAAGAAAAGGCCCCGTCCACTGTTCGAAGAATGATTTACAATAATAATTATGTCAAATATAAATTCTATTTTTGTTTCAGGTAAAACTCACCATTGACCACCATTATTATTCCTATATTTCACATTTTTATTGCACATTACACCATTTACATTGCACATTACAAAATTATTATTCCTTTTCTTGCTCATCATCTTTGACAAAATCTATCAGCGCAACATGGGTTTACTTTAAAAAAGAGAAAAAATATAGGGAAATGATGATAATTGCTAGCTGATTGCAGTGTACTGGTCACTACAGTAGCAATGCATATCATTTCAAACCACACAACTGCACCCGCTTCGGATTGCTTGACATCAATTAGCCACATTAACCAGAATGCATTCAAAGTAATCTTATGATAATTATTGAGACATATGAAAACAGTAGATGTCGCACGATGCCGGATGGTGGTAGAAACTTTCGACGTCAGGTCTTCGTCAGCTCTATTGTCGGTTTATATCATATGTATGTATATATATATATATGCATGTGTGTGTGTGTGTGTATGCATACACATATTTCGATATAAACACCTCATACACATGCATTATAAAGGGTACGAATCAAAAATGAGGCTCTCCTCTATATGCATCGGAAAAAAAAGAAGAAAAAAGATGAGATTGTGAATAGGGAAGAAAGAGCAGATGACACGTTTGAAGTCTCATCTGGAAGATCGGCATGAAAGTGCATCTTTTCTTCTTTTTTTTTGGGGGGGGGGGGGCGGATGACACAGTTGATAAGTTTCATGAGTTATATCGGATTGGCCTTCCATCAACATACAGCAAACACGCACATGTCGCATAGATAATAGGGTTATCAAACTTTTGTCATTTTATTTTGATAGAGTAGAAACTATAGACACCCCCAAGAAAAGAAAAACTCAATGGAAATATTCAAACGCCATTTTGTTTGTAAACAGACTGAGATCTAGAGCAATGTCACTTCACTTTTGTGAGGCCAGATATTTTCCCATTATACATGACAAATAAGAAAGATAGAATTATATGTTCAGAAGTGGTGATTTGAACACCTTTGTGTGTAAGCGAAATCTAATGTAGAATGTATCATTCAAAACTATCTCAACTACTCAGTATCACATGCATGAAAACATATCTACTCATGAACTTGGTCATGACACTATCCTGCAAATGCATGACCTTGAAAAATCCAACAGAAATACGATAAACTTTACAAATATATGTACACATTCACGTGAATTAGAACTTTAGACCAAATTAATGGGTAAGTGAACACAATGCTATTTCAGTCAACCATGCTTTCGAAAGTCCGTAGATCAACAAAATATCAAAAATATGAAGGATTAGCAAGCACTAAGTCATATGTATGGTGGTGTTTTTTTTTCAACCTATAGCTGTCCATGCCTCAATAATAATATTGCCCAACAAAATTGAAAGAAGATTGAGTGCCACGTGCTAATTGACAGATAAACCTGGAAGAATATTCACCATTTAGTGACTTATATACCATGACAATGTAATATTCACATCAGTTTCAACCATAGCTGTCCATGCATTATTGTCCGTCAAAGAATTTTGAGTGCCAAGGGTTAATTGATGAATAAAACTGGAAGGAAATTCGCCACTTATATACCATAACGATAAATTCACTTCAGACCTATATAATCAATACATTGTATTAATGGTATATCATACCCAACTCAACTCATCCCTGTTAGATAGATCTTAAGGAATATCAGCCCACAATTTATGTGAGGCAAGAAAAACACGTAGTTCGTAATATTCTTGAAAAAAATATAATCATACCTACAAAATCAATCGTTTTGCCCCAGATCTATATTTCCAAGCCTGTAGAAACCTTTAAGATCATGGGTTGTCTGCACTATCTCAACAAGCGATTTGTTTGAAATGTTGCATTATCATTATCATTTATATAAAGATGAATGAAAAAAATGCTCGGTAATTATCGATTCTGGAATCCTCGGAAAAAGTACATCCTTGCTGCGACGAACACTGTTCTTTAAACGAAGCAACAATTAGAACTCTGGATTTCACCCTGAAAATGCGGGTGACCACCATACTACCATACTACAGACAGGGCCAGTCGTCTCTTTTGATTATAATGGCTTTATCTAATTGATTGATTTTCTGAGAGACAATAACTGGGAGTGGTCCTTATAGGGATGGTACAGTTTCGGTTGAGATTAGTCTTCAGGTTTCCAACTTTTTTAATGATGATTTTTTTTTTTTTAGTTAATGAAAAACCGCTTGAGAAATATGAAAGAGCATAACTAGGCCTATATGATAATTCTAAGAGGAATTCAAAGTTTATTTGATGAAAATTCGTTTTGAAATGGCTGAGGTATCCAAAACAAAGTGATCCTGCCAAAAGGTGGGACCCACTTTTTATTATAGGATCACTTTGTTTTACTTTGTTTTTGGATATCTCATCCATTTCAAAACCGATTTTCAATAAATAAACTTTGAATTCCTAAAATGCACGCATGCTCTTTAACACTTCATAAACTTGTTTCTAAGTATCTCGCAAAAAGTTAAAAGCTGAATCCTCAACTCGACCAATACTATATCATCCATTTAATATGTGGAGAAAAAATAATCACGTACCTTCGGTTGGCGCGACGTTGTAAACGAGAACCAGCAGTGAAAGCAACCCGTAAGTCCGGGCGCTAAAACCTGATGGTAGAGTCCTCCACATTGCGTTGTCTTGTATAGAGATGAGAACGTGAAACAGAAGGGGACAGCGATGCTCAACCGTCGATGAACCGAGCACTTAATGCGGAATGACTTAAAAGAATGCCCTCCTACATGTATTTCATACTAGCGGTATCAATTTATATATATACCGCGAGTAGTCAGCGTATACATGTGACAAAGCACTCACGTGTTATACAGTCTCATTTACCTTGAAAAATATCATGAAGAAAAGAAAATGTCTGCCTGTGTTTTAATCCGTATCATGCATCGATTGTCTGCTGGTATAAAGACTTTTTTTTAAAGTATCGCGTGTATCACTTTCATTTATCGTCAATTTTACGGTTCATGGAATTGGTTCCAAACTGATTGTTATTGTTTGTGGTATAGTTACTTTTTTGTTGGCGGTGTTATTTCTTATTTTTGTCACCAGGAGTGCAGATGGCGGCGATTTCATGTTGGGATGGGGGGGGGGGGGGGGGGAGAGAGAAGGTGAAATAATACCCTCACACAATGATTATAACGCCCGAAGATACTAATATGTAATGATCGTATATATTGTTCATTGGCGATAAGCAGGAACTTCTATGGGGTTGCGGGTTGGGGTGGGGGGATGGGGGTTGAGGGGTGGGGGAATGCAAGTGATACGTTCAATATTGGTAAGGAGGGTGAGAAGCGAGAGGAGGGTGTGGGACGGGGTATCCCTCCTGCCACAGGGGAGTGAAATTCATCGATTCAGCAGTGTGCATATCTTTGGTAGAAACTTTGGAAATTTTTCAATTAAAAAGTAAAAAAATATTCAGGGACAATTAATATGAATAGCGAAATAGCGGTATCTAACACATCTTTATCCGCGAGTGCGCCGAACTTCATTGTGTAAGGTAAAGAAGGACTGAAGGGGGAGGGTGTGAGAAAAGAGTATCATCCCTTAACAGTGACAAGGCTTTTGCATCATTTTAGAATTGAAATTCAACGATCTTGGGGTGTTTTCATCAACGTTTGTCAGCGCTGACAATTTCAGCAAAATCCTTGGTTTTGATTGGCTGAGATGCGCTGGTCACTGACTTTTACTATGGTGATTGTTAGCGCTGACAAACGTTGATGAAACACCCCCAGATGATTCCAGGAATTCCGCAAAGGGGGGGGGGGGGGGGGGCCTACGCGCCCCTCCATTTTTCTTTTTATTTCTTTAGTTTTAGCAAATCATAAAGGGGCGAGCCCGGTGCGCCCCGTTTGGATCCGTCATTGTGTTTGATGGAATGCTTGGATTTTTATCAATTAAAAAAAAAAACACTAAGAAAATGAATGTTTAGGTACATTAGTGGTGTATCCAGAGGGGGCGCACCGGGCACGCGCCCCTCAAAATTTGTTGTTAAAACAAATAAAAAAGATCAAGAGAAAAAAATGAGATGTAACCCGGAAGTAGCACCAGAAATATTATTGGTAATCCCCTTTACGGAATTCCTGGATCCGTCCCTGATTATATACGGTAGGAATGGTTAATTCGGTGTATCTGTCACCGCTTGTTCACGTGTTCGTTTTTAACTAAGTTTATGGAGGTTGACCGAAGGAAAGGGTGTCCCTCCGACACCGTCGGAGGGAGCTTTATATTTTTAGGATTGAGATTCAACGAACCTGTGGGCACGTTTGATGGAAAATTTTCAAGCAGAAGAAAAAAAAGATACTCGTTGAACATGAAACTTTGCAGGTATAAATATCCTCGAAAAATACCTGTATACATTAACCACGTATGCATGTCTACGGATACACAACCATATACCCCATGCATGCAGTTAATGATTCACCTTGATAAACTTGATCAAAGATATATTTTGCAAATGTGACCCGAGCTTGCCTGTTTTTATTGCTTAAATATTCCCTCCTATATCAAGTCCTGGAAGGGAAATTATTTCCTACTCTTTGCAGGATATAGTACATACTACATCAAAATCATGAAAGTATTCACACTCTTTATTTTATTCGAACTACCCTGAGGGTGTGTACAGTTCTGGTCAAGGTGTAGATTTAGCTTTTAACATTTTGCGAGATATTCAGAAACCATTCTATGAGATGTCAAAGAGCATGCAGTTCTATAAAAGGGGTATCAAAAGTTTATTCGATGAAAATCGGTTCTGAAATGGCTGAGATATCCAAAAACAAGGTGAAACAAAGAGATCCTAATAAAGTTGGGGCATGTCGCCTTTTATTATTAGCACTTTTTTGGATATCTCAGCCATTTGAAAACCAATTTTCATCAAATTAACGTTGAATCCTTCTTAGAATTACATGTTCTTTCATATTTCATAAGAGGCTTTTCATTATCTCACTTAGGAATGTTCAAAACATGAATCCTATACCTCAACCAGTACTGTACAGTCCCTTTAATCTCAAGAGGTGACCTTTATAGTCACTCAGAAAGAAAAATGTATAGAGAATTCAACATTTTCACTTTTCTAGCATAATGAAAGAGCATTTGGCTTACCTCTTTCAGAAAGCAGGGGGAATAACGTCACCCTGTCGCAGTCCCCATCCTTATTAAGGGTGAGGGAAAACCTTCAAACAAAATGTGGTCATTGACCTAATGAGAACTTCTTTCTTTGTCGGAATTTCGGAGCTTGGGTATTTGTTTTATGTTCATCGTGTCACTGCTGGCAACCAGGGACAGCCTGGTGGTAGTGTCGCTGCCCTGAAAGTAGTAGATGACAGGTTCGAGTCGTACTGGTTCCTTTTTTCCGACATGTTTGTTAATTTACAGATCAGCAGTTGCGATCTAAACAAATATAATTTGTAGAGGAAGACAAAGTGAAGAAACTCGCACCTGAACTTCTTTCTTCTCCTTCTTCTTCTCCTCCTTCTTAGTTTTCTTCTTCTTCTTCTTCTTCTTCTTCTTCTTCTTCTTCTTCTTCTTGCCTCCTTCAATAAGCTTATTATACAGACTGTTTGTGTTTACAGTACTAATTGCCGTACTAATTCACTTCCATTCGAGTGTTATTTACACGTTATGCAGGTTATCTATATTCCATAATTGAATCTATCTTTCCTAATTTTTCTTTAGCGCTCAGAAACATTGTAATAAGCGCTTTATAAAATAATGATATATATTATTTATTATTACATTATACAATACATAGCAAATATGAAGAACAAAGACTAGCCACTGTGGTAGATGTGGTAGATGTGGTAGACGCCCATATTATCTTTCGCTTTTCAAAATCACTCTTGTCTCATGTTACACTGCAGTCTATGCGTTGATGCCAACTCGTAATCATAATCGTGCACTATCATGTCTGGACAGCGAGTAAAAAATGTAAACAAAACCACGCCCATCCCGATGTGATCTGCGCGCTGCGCTGTAGCCATGCACGCTGGCAACGTCTACTGAGCTCGCTCGATGCATGCATGACCAATCAAGTGCTCTTCCTCAGGAGCGCAGGTTGATCGCAGGCTAACACTACGTCTTCCGCCTTGAAAGAGTAATAATAATAAAGATAATAACCAGAATGTCATCGTCTGGAAGAAAGTGCATCTCTCCCGCCATTGTTTTTGTGCTGAATATGCTCATCAGTGGTTCCGAAGGTAAATATTGTCAGAGGACGTGCCATACATGATTTGGCCATGACGCCAGCGTGTGTAGTCCCACGTATATACATTTATGTTCTAACCTGAGTTACCTTCCAACTATGTCATTGTCAGTTTTGTTCTTTCAGATTTTCTGGAACGATGATGTAATTTAAGTTAAGTTAGAGTCTGTTCTTCGATCAAGGTTGATTTCTTTTCTCTGTGAAATAAGATGTGTGCATCGTTGTCGTTGATCCTGAGTTTTGCTGTCTTTCCAATTCCAATAAGCCAGTTCGTACACAGCACAGGGTTTTTATAGCTCATAATTCATGAATTACCATTATCACTAACTACTAGTATGTCTATACACAGTCCTGTCGCTGTACACAAGTGTTGCTAGCGCACGGCGTCTGGTCGGGCTACATGTGCACGTGCACGTTGGTACAAATGACCTTTCTATTTTCTCAGTTGGTTAGGCACTTCACTCATATTCAAAGCAACATATTACTGCCACTGGCCCACAATACAATTTATGGAATTGCCAGTTCGCGTTAAACAAAAAATGATCTTGCATAGCGAGACCAGGTGACCAGAATGATCCGTCAAACAACCCTCGGGGGAAGGATCCATTTCTTTGTTTTGTATTGAATTCATTAAAACATGTTTAAGTTATATTCATATTGCCAAATACCAGGTGCAGGTTTCCAGTCAGGTGAATGTAATGGCAAGTATCATGTACAAGGATTGCATGAATAATCGTTATATGACAGCTCATGCTTAAATTTACCTTTGTGAATTTAAAAACCATCAGTAGTCGCATCATGCGTTTTGGTATGAATGACCTTTTTCTGCTCATGCTCAAACTACGAACTGGCTTATTGCACAATTGGCAATAAAGTTTGAAACTGAAGAACGCAGTAAATTTAAATTTGAATTATGAAACTTTAAAGGTACGGTATGGATAGTCTACTACAGATAGCTTTACAATTCTCCTGTACTATCTGTAGATCTAAACTGCTATATTTAGATTTAGGCCACTCTAACTGTGACCAGCATGGCAGCCAGAACAAAAATACAGCACAACTGTACAATGGAGTGCCCTGGGCGGGGTTAGTAGGCCACATAGGCACAATGTCTAGACTCGTCGTGAAACATGTTTAGGGCAGAGACTCCAACCCCAAGCACCTTCTGATCTAGAGATTCTTCCGCCTGAAACCCCTAGCAAACGGGAGACTCAAACTTGATATGCGCGCTTCGCACATTACTAGTGTGAAGTTCCTTGCGGCCAAGGTCCAGGGCTCTAGGGTTTCAGATGCTCTCTTGTGCTATCTAAGGCTTATTTTTCAACATGTGATGATACTAAGTAAGAAATCATTTCAAGCGGGAGACACAGAGCCTGGGCGGGAGATACTGAATCTCAAGCAGGAGAACGGGAGATTTTGCAAAAATGGGCTTTCGGCGGGAGATCTCCCGTCGAAAACGGGAGAGTTGGAGTCTCTGTTAGGGCCTTGACGGGATCTAGATCTATAAAGTTTATTAATAAAGCTTTTTATTATATGCAATTTAAGTGGTAGGGAGAGATGCCAGTTGCTGGAGAGTGAGAAACTTATAGGATTCTAATGCCATTATCCCTAATCTGATGTAATAACATCCCTCAAGTAGACTCTACTCATTTAACCAAATTCTAAAAGGCATTCATAGAAAAAGCAGAAACCACAGTCTCTTCTTCCACATGTTGACTGCTCTGTTAACCTATTAAGGAGGAGCCCTGAATATGAAAATGCGCAAACAAATTTCTATGGGAAATGGGTGTTGTAGCAAAGTCAGCCTGTCCTCAATGAGTAAAGAAAGCCCCGGTATGTAATCTAGCATATGATATACATGATAGAATCTAGATCTATATGTTTACTGACTGTAAACAGTCAAGGTGAAATGATTTTAAACTTGGAAGTAAAGTTTCTGATGTATATTACCGTCAAATAAAACAACCATAAAATGTACTCAAAGGGAGTAAGTTTACTGCCTATAAGATCTAGAGATGGTGTCAAAAGTCATGATTTGCATCTTTTTAAATGTTTCTTCAACAGTGACAACAACAACAAAATCTTGGCAAAATGTTTACAAAAAAAGAAGATATTTGACTGTAAATATATCCAACCTCCACAAATTCTGAATGTGTCTCTGCATTTTTCTAACATTTGTACCTTTGAACTTGAGACTACTGAAGATAGATTCCTGTACCCATGCTTTCAAACTGATGTGGAAAATATGTAATGCATGTTGTGTTTATCATTTCATATGTTTCTTAGCTGCATCGGAGACCACTGCCATTATTGTGCTGAGCGTTGCCACGGCGATTCCTGCCCTTTTCCTGCTGACATGCTGCGGCACCCTGATCTTTATCTGCCGCTATCGTAACAAGATACCCATCTTTAAGACGGCGGTGCGCCAGGCCAAGAAAGGTGGCAAGTCCTCGGCCGGGGGGCAGACACCTAAGAGTGCTCCACCACCACCACCCGGCTACCCCTACCAGCAAGGCCAACCAGGAATGCCTCCCCCTGCAGGTCAGCCCACTGCACCCACTTCGGAACAACCCTCCGCCCCTCCGGCAGAACAACCACCCGGCGGTAACGGGATGGAGAATCCAGTGGACGTCGATGAAGTCGTGGTGCCGATTCAGAAAGACTGAGTGCATGTGCAATGGAAAGTGAGTGTGACATGAGTAAAAACACTTTTTTTTTTAAACCAGAAAGATAATGAAGTCTTTCACACAATTCTATTTAGCTACACACTCTATTCCAATGCAGTGTTTGCTTCCATTGGCTGAAATATTTATCCAAAGTTGTTTTGCAGCACATCCACTTTGGTGAAGGCTGAATTTTGTGTCTTGGTTAAGAACAATACTCAAAGAGAGCTGTGTACCCAAGAGCTTGTGAGAATATGAAATATGATTACCTTTGTTTGTTTTTTCTTAACAAAAAGAAAAACTGACATATAGAATGGAATCAAATATGGCAGGGTATCGTAAGCTCCCATCTAATTAAAAAAGTAATAATTTCACAAATTTCACTTCTATTATCACAGAACTGCCATAGGTAATACTTATGTCTCTAAACTTTTCAACTTTTCTAGTGAATTGCTATTTTTAGGTGCATGGTTTTAATGAAAAAGAGGTGAAATGGACAGTTTGTGCTCCATTGAGTACTTTCTATATGTGAAGAAAGCAATGTCTCACAGGCATGCAGTCCATCTTTTTATGCCTGTAATCACATTCTATCTTAGATTTTAAGATTTTATTATCAGAAGATTAACATTTCATATACTCTTGTTTTCTAACCTTTTTGTAATTTGCCATTAAGTAACATCATAATCTCATCTAGTGTCAAATGTGGCATAATAAGCAAATAATTTGTAGAGGGCAAGGAAAACTCACACCTCAACAAGCAAATAATTTGTCTCAAAGGTGAGATGATTATTTTGCTTGGCTACAAGGTTCATATGTAACATATTTAGATAGCTAAATCCAGCATTCAGTAATCATTTCACCCCCTCCCACTAAAAAAAAAGACATACAAAAGGAGAAAATAATGTCAAATACCTGATTAGTCCTGTACAATATTCATTTCAGTAATGGCAAGTGTGCGATTACTCAATGTGTAGATCATGCATTCTTCTGTGAAGCTAGATATCTTTTGAGCATACCTAAGTCTTCAGATACTACATCTCTCTAACCATGCAAATGCGCTTGCTCTGAGCTACAACATAATTTATCTAAAAACTCTTTTTCATGGGGGGGGGGGGGGGAGAGGGGTTGGTAATTTCCACAGTATCTTGACTGCAATTTGAGTTTGTGATAAACCTTTGTGATAATGTTGCAAGCCAACTGACATGCTAAACCACCACAGCCCTCCACAAAGGACACTGGGACACAATGGGGTTATAGAGGATTATCTTCAAGTAGAAATCCATGGATCCCTTGAAAGGTCGATTTGAGGGATCCGAGTACGTGTAGGTTACGTTTCTAGTGACATTATATGTGATGCAAAATTCTCATGTCGCAAATGACATGGTGAAATAATGGTTGACTGCACTTGGCAAATAAACATCAGGTTTGATGTTCAAAATCACAACATTCTGAAACCTCTACTTTGCTTATCAATCTGTGTGTAATTACCAGCATACTTTCTCATACATAGCCATAGACATAAGGACCGACATTAGCCCCCACCCCCAAAAGAGGAAAATTGTCATGTTGACATAACCTGCCTTATATCATCATAAAGATATCCCTGCTCCTAGGTGTTGTTTTTTTAATTGATATGGATAATACATATATGATCATTGCCTGTGGAATAGAATTTGCGGTGCAGAAAACAAGGAAGTGTTTTTGGACCGAAGAGCTGTTTTCCCAGCCTGAAATATTTGCTTCAAGGAGCTTGGCAAGACTCTAATCTCCTCCATTTTTTCCCTTTGAAATGAGAACTTGTTTGGGTGATATGTATGCCTGTACTGCTGCATATATTGCTCAATGAAAGCCATTCATATCAGATGTATGCTCCATTAAACACAAACAAACAAACAAACAAACAAACCCTACCTAAACTTATTTTTCAGTGACTCTGATACATCATTATTGTTTTCTTGCCTCAGCTTGGACCTGGTTGGACCGAGAAAAAAATATAAACAAAAGCTCTAGAGTGCTCAGAAGATTCCAAAATTGTGGTTAGCTTTTAGATTGTTCACCTTCTTGTGTGGTGTGGTGTGGAGCAAGCAGAATTTAACCTGCATGAAATATTCAGTCATGTGAAGAAAGGCATTTTTGTGTTGATGAAATGCTATGACAGTAAAATGTGTTGTGTGATATCGATGAACTGAAATGTGAGCCATCTTTGCATACCATAGTGATTATAATCTTATCACTGTGGTTTTATTCCTAGAGGGATTATATTAGTGACTGTAAATCACGAAAAAAAAAGGGATTATCAGATTACCCTGATGATGCATGTTGCCTTCGTTCATTCTATGTTGGTACGGGTACTTTGTGATTTTCCAGTTTAAGTGAACCCCTGCAGTAGATCTCTATTTTATGTGACCCCAGATTTAACATGCATGTAATAAACCATCTTTCTGGTTTGTAAGGTACCTGGGAGAAATTTCATTTGTCGTGTTGGCAAGCAGATTGGAGCAGAGGAATGTGCGTCCATGGATAAATCTGCGAGGTAATTTTGATGTTAACAGTTGATTTTGGGGAGGCTGCCATGGTACTTTGTAAAAGATCTTAGAAGATTTGAATTGCCATTGTCAGTATTTGAATAATAATGGTACTTTAAGATGCCAAAACTAATAGTTTTTAATGATAATTTGTAAAATTTCATCACTTACATGAAATCCATGTGAAATACACCCACATCATTTAATTAAAGTAATATTTCTGCCATTAATATTTGTACCATTCAAAAGCTGTCAGAATTTTCCCAATTCATATCCCCCATGCAAGACACTTCTTCATTGAGTTCTCTGTTCATGACCAAATTCCTGTGTACTAGGATCCTTCAACAAATGAAAAGAAAAACAAAACAAAACAAAAAACAAAGGAAACAGTAAGTTCTGTCCTAGATTATTGAAACAAGGACACTTTTTCAAGGCAATGTTTACTGCAGTATCCAACTTAATGCCCTAATCCATTAGCACAGATATGTGGTTTTGAAAGGGGACTATTCACTATCACACCTTAATCCAACATTTTATGTCATTGAAGAGAGGCATCTAATAAGTTGGCCTGTGTTAAATCCCCATCTAATGCTCTAATTTCAGGAAATGCACAGATAAGAGGGTTTGCTTACTTTTCTTGCCAACTGTTCAATGTCAAATTGATGTTAGCAAGAATTTCTCACTAAACTGCTTAAAATGTAGTGTTTAATTACTGAGTACATGTACAATGTTTTGAGAGATATTATTAACTCTGTAGGGTTTTAGTCAAAGTACTGTGAGTGTGTATGAGTGTGTATGTGGGGCTCAACATTAGTGGTGGCCCAGGGCTAGTAAAAATTGATGTTAGTTAGTGTCAAGCCCTTGTGTATGTACTTGTATGTTGCCATCTGTTTTAATTTGCTGTTTGTTACTGATCTGACTTAGTACCCGATACTTTTATATTGAACAAATTCTCACTGTGTAAAAGACTTCTTTAGATACCGTACTGACTTTACACTGCATTTTGGAGAACACACTTTAATTGGCATGTTGAACACTTGAACTGCATGAAATCAGATATTTATTGCCAAGGGATGTTTTCTCCTGTACAGACCTGGGCCTCATTTCATAAAAGATGTTAGGATGGCAACTCTTGTTGGAATGGCAACTTCCAATAGCAACAGCCAATCAGGACGCTGGATTTTTGTCGTTACTATGACAGTTGCTATCAACTTTTTATGAAATGGGACCCTGGAGGGTGTTTCACAAAGAAGTCGATCTTAAAATTTAAGATCAACTTAAAATTACATAAATGTGTGTCTTCATTGGTGTTCCAACTTCTTAATGACAATTGAAATTTTTGAGACCTTTTCATGCAGTCATAAATGTACAAGATGAACTATTAAAGTAACAAAGGAATTATGTAAATTTTGATCAGAATTTGAAGTGGATTTTGAAAGCTTGATAAAACTTTATAGGGAAATTAGTAGCATACCATAATTCTAAAGTTGATTTTAACTTTTGAGATCAACTTTTGAGTGAAACATCCCCTTGAATTGAAGTTTGCAGTCTTGAAGTTGTGTCAGCACGATTGTTGAACTGATGTGTTAAGATAGGCATGATGCTGCACATTTTTGATCATGGCTGCTGTGTTGTTTATATACATTTTCAATGCACTATGGAAAGTTTCCAGCTTTTACAGTATTTGCTTTTGGAGAATGTGTGTGGTGTGGTGTGGTGTGGTGTAGTGTACCTGAATTATACTGAATTATAGTGTGGTGTGGTGTTTGTGCATGCTTCAGGACACTACATGTGTGTGTGCGCCATGTTACTTACTGACATAAAGGTAACATCTGAGCATGTCCCAAGGTACATTGTAACTGTCATTTTCAGAAGGAAAAAAAAACTTACTGTAGTTGTACACTACTGTCAGGGCAGTATGAAGTGTTTTGTGTAAAATGAAATTAGGCATTTCATATGTCAAATATAGTTGTATGTACGGGTCGCCACACTATGAAGGCAAAATTAAGTTGATAAGAGCACACAGGCTTTCCAGTCTTCTGTTTTTGTTGTCAAGTTATCTATACGAATTTATCAATATGTTGTACGAGTACATTGTACGTATGTGGTAGCCAAGAGCATTTACCATTTGTAATGTCTGTTAATCCAAGAAGTTTCTTGCATTTCTTTCTACAGCATATGTAAAATGTTAAACTGTCAAACATTGCAAAATGAAAAAAGAAGAAGAAGAAAGTTTTAGGGCTTGTGTATGATTTGTGCACACGGGGGAGTGGAAAGACTTTGAAACTTTGTTAGAACAGAGAGCCATCCCCTCCAAAGATTTTAAAGTTTGCCTGCAACTAATGAGAAGTTTTACACATCAATGATTGCAGCTGTATTCATATTTTGTTTGTATGGGAAGAAGATCCACATCAGGGGGCTTTCTTGTTGCAGGGAGTCATGTGTGCTACTCTACAGAGAAACATTTTTTTTTTTTTTCATGTATAATACCCAAGCATGAAGCTTACAACACATCACTGCAGTTGTGTAACATACTAAAGTTGACATATATGGCTGACACTGATATTATCCTTTTAAGAGGCTTTGTACTCACCTTGATGATAATTGATGAGAAAATAATGTAAGTACATAAAAAATCTTGACCACATCATTTGTATCTTTCTTTCATGCTTTAAATTTCCAATCTGCAATTAAAAAAATCAGTGTGGTACCTTTGACAAGTATGTGACAAAACTTTGCGATCTATCAAAATGATTTAATACCATTGAAAATTATTTGACATAAAGGTTCATAACTTCTTGCCTCATGAAAGCTGAAAGGAAATTTGAACAAACCATCCTTGTCATGTTAACTTTGTGATGCCATTTTCTTTATAACTGTTTAAAAAATAAAGTAATCCTATTATGTGTATATATTTATAGTACATGATATATAATTTTGTATGCAATTTTGTACTTTCATTTGATACTGTCTCATGTACAAGATCAAGCTGTTTCAAAACATTGATTTAACACATTAGAAATTGAGACAGAATATTTATATGCATGTTTTTTTGTACAAATGTATTGTATGAATGTATGTATATATGTTAATGGCTCTTGGTTTTTTTGTGTACCAAAAGCATATGTAATAAAATCTTTTTATCATTTGATTATCTGATATTACATTGTACAATGTTTGCATTTCTTCTATTTGTGTTCACTTTCTTCCTTGTCTGGCTAAAACTGTCAATTCTGGGAATCAGAAAGCAAACAATAATTTGTATTTACACTGAAATAAGTCCCTTAGCATGAAGGCAAGATACGTGAAACAGCATCATCAAGGCATACATGTAAATTAATTTTGTAATTCATTTTATTACAAATTTCTGTGATATTCATAACAGGTGTACATTACTTGGACAAGCAGCAGAATTTACACTGAACCATTCACGTGCCTACATGTATAAGCCTAGATGAATACATGAATTCTAAAAAGAGGGTAACAAGACTGTGCGTCTTTGGGTGCGTTTATGCTCAATTTGCGAAGACAGAATCAGCACTTTGAAATGCTGATCCATTCAACACGATAAGAGAGAATCGCCAATCATAAATGCACCTTTTTGTGCATTTTACATCTTCACTTTAAAATGGTTCTCATATCAGAGTGAGCCGGAACGCAACAGTGTTTTGCGCTAATCATGTTTCGAAACGCCGATTATGGCCAAAATAAGTATTGCATGAACGCACCCTTACCCTCTCCAAGCAGAAAAGCTTTCTTCTGTCCATGACTAATACGCTTGGTCTCAATCTTCATAAGTACACCTCTCCATTTGCCTTGAGAAAAGTAAATTTCAGCTGATGCTATTTTGAAAGCATGAAGAAAGCTCCCACCTGGCCTTGGGCAGTCTCTAATTAAACTCACAAGGAAGTCTTGTCCATCCTTTATTTCTGAACCTTTATACAATAACAATGCGTAAACTGTTGATAGTGTCCCACACTTGTTGATTGATATGTGATGCGGACCTCCCTGTCACTGGTGAAAAGACATTCAAATTCCTGAAGTTTCCCCCCAAATATTCATAAACTTTCTACCATTGAAGGTTCTCCCAGTATGCATCCAGGGGTCTAACCTTATCATTTTCACTACAGGCATGGTATCTAACAAATTATCTTGATGTTTCATTTATACAGTGTACACACACTTCTGTGCAAATCTGTGATCGATGTAAAGAAAAAGAAATTAGACATTTTGGGATGAATGACTGGGAATAATAAATAGGACCTACATGAGTTGTAAATGATAAAAGCTTCGGGCTCTGACACAGTCAACCAACTGCAAACCATTTCACAACTTGATTACATTTTGTAGTAAACACATCAACACATTGCCCTTGCTCAGAAGAGATGATAATGTCACACTAGCCATTTGATAACTATCACTGGGGGATATTGACCCAAATTTACAAAGTTTGAATTTGATCAACATGTTAGCTTAACAGTCTTTAGGCTAAAACAAGCCTGAAATTGGTATACCTCGTACGTTGTGCATGTCAGCGTACCTTCATTATTGCATACTTGTTGGCATATGCTTACAAATTATGTCATGCACATTTACCAGCATGCAATCAACTTACAATGTATTTGCATAATCCACTAACTAGATTTGAATTAATTTGAGAAATTTTAAATATGTATGTGAATTCTGCATTCTATTATCTCTGGGCCATTATGTTCATCAGCAGCAGAGTTGCCAAAGGTAACGACAAGAAAATATGACTGCGATATTACATTTTTTGATGAGTGCAAAATGCTGGTGTTAATTTGGTCACAAGAAAACTTCTTTTGGCAATCTGTTAATGTGCACTAAAAGAGCAACTCTTGACAAAGTCAAAGAATAGTAATCTAATTACAGTTGAACCTCTCTTATCCGGCCTCCCTTTATCCGGATCTCTCTATTATACGGACGCAATCTCGCCGTGATTTTCTTTTTTTTTTGATAATTATGGAAGGAAAGGGGGATTCCCAACTCCTTGAGAACTCCTACACAAACACACATGAATTACATATACTTGATACATTTCTTAATAATTATTTAGGTAAATCATCCCAAGAATTTATAAAAGAAAGTGATTTCATTCTTGCAAACACGAACCTCTATTCTGGGGTCTGTTACCGAGTGTAACAATGAAAAGGTTGCAGTATACACATTACTACATGTGGTACTACAATGGGCTACATCAGTACATGTGTATGTATATGTACATGTATTCCGTAAAGCATTGAGTCTCCAGTATCCGGCCAAATCCCTTATCCGGATGAGCCCCGGTCCCGACTTGTCCGGATACGAGAGGTTCAACTGTACATGAAGAGGATAAAAACCAAACTCTGCTGCAGGGAAGAAGAAATCTATTCCTTCTGAGCCACACTGATATGCATGAAAGACTGAGTTTTTATAGCAGTAAACACTCCGCGTCAATTTCTATCATGAGAACCGGATCAGGCTGCTGATATGCTATCTTTTGGTGAAATGAGATGAACAGATTACAGGTTATCACTAGATGCTGAGCAATTTCCCATTCACTGCACAACAGAAGCTTGCATATGAAACCTCCCCACCATACAACTACAAAGGTGAACATGAAAATCTGCAGTAACCACAACCTGTGGATCTCTCCAGAATAAAGATGTGTTCCTATGATGCCAGGCCATGTCGAGCCAGAGAGTTTCACACACCGTCAACATTCCATTGGAGGTTACCAGTAATTGTAAGCAACTTCGAAAAACACTGACATTGACATGAGCTGGTCTAGGAGACTTTTAACATTAAGGGTAAAATCCAACCATTGCTGATGGTATTTTCTTGAATGAATGACAGCAGAGAAAATGACAGTGAAATTGAAACTTTTAGGTCCAGAATCTAAGAGGAGGATAATGTTATCTAAATGTAAGTAAATTATCTAACACAGCATACACTATACAGTACTATGGTCTTCTTCGAATACCTGTACCAGTCATGCCAGAATAAACTCTCCTGTATAAACCCTCCAGTTCTGGGGACCAACCATGTTTTGTTTTTTGTTATTTCCTCAACTGGATTATTTTCTGTAAACCTTAACCCAATTAATATGACTCCACTTGTCCTTCTACTCAGACTGGGGATAAGAGGATACGAGTACATTGTATTGAAATGTTAGTCAATCATCTAAAACAGCATACACTGTACTATGGTCTTTGAAAAGCATTACTAGTACCCAGTCATGCCATCGTAAACTCTCCTGTATAAACTCTCCAGTTCTGGGAGAGTGTTTTTGTTTTGTTTGCTCTACAGGATTATTTAGCACAGACCTTCACACAGTTGCTATGACTCCACATGTCCTTCCACTAAAAATAAAGTTGTTGTGTCCACATTCTACGACTCCTGCTGCCCTCTATCTACAGAGGAGGTCAAGGTCACTTGACATTAGGCCCATTCACATAGTCGACAATAGCCGCTATTATTTGGGTCGCGATTTGAATCGCTAAACAAAAACTTTTTTTTTTTTAAATGTGTGTGGACATACTAACTGTGATTATTAGTGAGATCCAAATCGCTATGCATGCACCACTACAAGCGCAATGTTTCTGAAATAGTCATGCTTTTTTCTGAAAAGTCGCGATTATTTGTGGTGCAAAGTGTGTATGAACGCTACGCAAAATGTCATCAGGTTTTCATATCCCATTATGTGTGGTGTGCAGAACAGTGGGGTCAAAGTCGCGTCAAACTCCGAAACCGCAGCTTGACCTCACTCAAATCGGTGTGATTTGAGTTGCTGTTTATCTTCGTGAACTTGTGCAATTCAAGTCGAGATTTTGTGCATGCCTGTGTTTGTGTGAACCAGAGCATATAAAAAGTGTGACTTGAATCGTAATTCCTGTTAAATTTTTTCAATGTGTCTGAATGGGCCAATTCTCAGTGTCATTCAATGCCTCATTGCAGCAAGTAATACATACACGTTAATCAACCAGCATACAAAGCAAAAAAACAAAAGAAGAAATCATAAAGAGTATTACACAACTCGTAATCTGTGCCATAAATAAATAAAAACATACTCCTAATATCTATCAGTTATTAACTTGAATCAGAATATGGACAATAGAAGCACGGTTATCAAATTCAAGGGTGGCTGAAACATTGCCTTTCATTTTCTATGGAAATAATAAATCACATTCTTGATCTCCTTCTGACAGTGCTTCACTGTGTATCACCACTCCCAACAGTACATCACACATTAGCTTCATTGTGGCAACACTCTGGGAAATTTGCACTAACCCCAAATACTATTATACATTAATTAAACTTGACAAAAAAACATTTGTTGTTGTTTAAATATTTCCCTCATCCTTCATCGTCTTCGTCAGATGAAGCACATGTTAAATCTGTGATGATACCTACTCTACATCAATTATCAACATCAGACGAACATAATAGAAATGACACCAGCTATGTTTCATCTACATCTATGAGTCCTCTTCTTTGATAGAAAATATACAGACTTTTCTCTTGCATTTCATGCATGGCATTTATACAGTACTTGTGTACAGAACATACGGTGATACATTATAATACCAATTGATGCATCCAAAATTTATGAATCACATTGTCGAAGATCTAAAAGAATCAGGCATTTTACAAATGTACAAAAGACCACATAAGTCACTGATTCCCTTTACACATATATATTAAGAACGATTCTGTTTTTCTTTCATACAACATACACAGAAGACATATGGAGGGTAATACAATAAAAACAAGAGGACATACATAATAGAGAGAATAATCTACCTTTGACCTCTTGTTCCACCAAGAATATAGTATAATGTGGGGGGGGGGGGGAGGGGAGTTGAAGGTTGGTTAATTAAAATAGGAAAAAAAAAAACAGGATCAGGACGGACAGTGTACCTTGACCCAGAGAAGCAAACTGCTTGACATACAAGAACAGACAGAATTTCCTTTTAAAAATCTGATTTTGGAGAGGAAAATCACATTTTCATGAAATTTTGACACCACCACTAGCCCACTGACCCTGGGCCTGTGACATGTCAAAAAAAACAAAACAACAACAACAACAAACAAACCAAAAATGCTTCCCTGGTAAGAATGGGCAAGTATGTCAAATGTTGCTAATTCATCGACACTGAACCGAAAATTGTAAAGCATCTGCACATTTCCCACCCATTTAGGCTCGTTATTCAATGATTTTGTACGGGTTGCAGGAATTCCATCTTTTTGTATGATGATGCAATTTTCCGCAGTTTTGAGTGGTTTATATTCGCTTCATTTTATTTTCATTTGAAAGATGAAAAGTCATACTTTCAAGAGGCAATATCGTATCATCGTATTTCACTCTGTTTATCATATAGTAAATACTGTAAAATCGTATTGGCTGGCATCTCTGTTAACCCCACTGTCTTGGACATTATCCATCCAGAATTCTTGGTCACGCTGCCACTTGTACACGTGATAGCAGGCTTACCCATCCTTTAGCATACCTGTGCATAACTGCATTAACTGGTTGTACATTGAGTGTGCCCCAGATTTCCATGCACCTCAATCTATTCATTCATTTTATCATAAAGGTTTCTTGCTCTGTGGTCATGCATATCCCTAGCTGAATCATGCGTGACTGATTATGTGAAAAGAAGTAACAAAAAAAAAAAAAAATGAAAATAATAATAATCCTCAAAAACAAAGGAGGCAAAGACTGACTAAAAATATGCAAGGAGACTCTACAACCTTAAAGGGATGGTATAGTTTTGATTGAGACTTGGCTTCAGGTTTCTATCTTTTTTAAGAGAGATAATGAGAAACCTCCTACAAAATATGAAAGAGCGTGTAATTCCTCGGGAAATTTGATGTTATTTGATGAAAGCTAGATAAATAGATAGATAGATAGACCTTGGTTTATTTCATCAAAAGGAAAATACATAGCAGCCGGAAGATACATACCGACCAACCAGAAAGCTGGTTTTAAAATAGCTGAGACATCAAAAAAAGTGATCCAGATAAAAATTGGGACTCATCTTTTATTAGCATCACTTTATTTTACTTTGTTTTTTGATATCTCTGCCATTTCAAAACCAATTTTCATCAAATGAACTTTGAATTCCCGTCAGAATGGTATGCCCTATAACATTTCATAAGCGAATTCTTAGTATCTCGCAAAAAGTTAAAAGCTCAATCCACATCTCCACCTCTACTACACTATCCCTTTAAACAGAAAATAATAAACGTAAGAGCTTCAAAGAAAAAGCTTGAAAATGTTTTAACAGATATTGGCATAATACTAAACCTGTGCCTGCAAAATGTTGGCGAATCATTATGTAGGTTTCAAACCTTTTATCAGAACCCTCATCTATGGCTCACCTTGGGTAACCTTTTGGGGTAGAAACAATTCTAAATTTCTATCACACATAAAGCTGCATTGCAAGCGGTGTATCCATGATAAAAATGAGTGCACCAAAAAAAGCAGCGGCGGATCCAGAGGGGGGCGCACCGGGCGGGCGCCCCCTCTTTATTTTTTGTTTAACAAAAGAAATAAAACGGGAAAAAATGGGGGGGGGGGGTACGTGCACCCCCCATTCAATTCAAAGTGCCTCCCCTTAAAGAAATTCCTGGATCCGCCCCTGAAAAGGGCTCTCTTCCTACTAATTTTCATTGGCTTCATAATCTTGGGTGTATTGAAAGGATTTTTTGCACGTGAGGGATTACAGAATTTTCATCTTCCTCTGTCCATTCACAAAATAGATTTCACAATATCATGTACTTATTTCATGTTCTTCCCAGAGAAAACATGTTATTCAGGAAAAACATATGTTATTGAGAAAACTTATTTCTCTTCTTTTTTCTTCTTTCTCTTTTTAACCCTACACTTCTCTCTATTGCCCCCAATCTTCAGTTACCACCCCCCCCCCCCTCCATCCCCATCTAATTCCAAAGGAATTTCTTGGGTTGACACAAATCAGTCTTAAAGGTCACTTTTTATTTAGAGTTGGCACAGAATTAAGCAGAAAGAAAAAGTAATAATGCTTTAAAACTAAGTTTATCTTTCAGAAGTTTGTAACATATTGGAATAGCATCATGCTAAAACGGTCCCCATCCTCACTTAAATACTGTTAAATTCTGTGTTGTTTCTATTATAAATAATCCTATCTCTCACAAATATCTTTTCAAAATCTCTAACATTATTGTGCAAACAAGGCCTACTTTATTTGAAAGGCAACTGCAGATGAGGTTCCTTCTTCTACAAGACACCAGGGAATTGTGCAAATACTGAATTCAATGAACTGTAAAAAGTCCATCACAACTACACCCAGGGATGCACACTAACCCATTTTTTCTACTGGTTTCCCCTTTCTGTCGGGCCAGAAGGTACCAAGTTTTTCTATTTTTTACTGGTCCATTCCAGAAAAAGTTACTAGTCCAACAGTGACTTTTACTGGTCAGGGACTGTCGGACCAGTGCTAGTGTGCTGCGTAGCTATACCCAACAAAACAAAAAAAAAAAAAAAAAGAAGAAGAAGAAGAAGAAGAAGAAGAAGAAGAAGAAGAAGAAGAAGAAAAAAATATATATATAAATAAATAAATGAAAAAAATGAAAATAATAATTAGATCAAAACTGTGGAGACCTTCTAGCCAGTACCCTGGAGTGTACTTTTCAAGGATATTTTGTGGTGTGCCATCTGTAGCTAAGTCACTGTATAGACCATTTATTTAGTGAGTCTAATTTTGTGCAAATCAGCTGCTCTCCAAATCAAAATGTCCAGTTTTTGCTCTTTTTTTTTCTTAAATGAGGCATTAAAATTGACTAATGTCCTCAAAAACTAAACTGCTATTCAAGGAAGTAGCTTTTATTTGAACATATCTTGAATAATGTAGGGTACTAGTATTATGTTTACCATTTCATTGTACATTTTAAGCACTTCAATGTCAAAAAAGATATGCAATTGCTTTGGAGTTTAAGTATGAGATAATACTGATTCTCCTGTTATAGTCTCCACATTGTAAACTGCTCATATTGCACAGCACTGTAGCACAGCAAAAATGTAACAGGGATACGCAAGTTGGCAGAGTGCAGGCTTTCCCATGAGTTGAAATAAATACAGCAAAGGCAATGGAAACACCAATATGTTTGGTTCTACCATCCCCCCCCCCCCCCCACCAGGAAATTTGCGTGCCCTTCCCAAATCCCTAACCCTTTCTCCACCACTCATTTGGATATATGTGGGTAGAAATGATTTCAAGAAGGAAAACAGTCATGTCACCTGCTGAAGGGGATTCCACTTATTTGACAGGAAGGGGATGGAAAAAAAAAATCATCTAAAATTTGATGTTCGACATGAGCATGAACATTACAATACCAACATGATGAGAATGACGGCGACGACAATGAGGAACCAGTTTCAACATCTTGTATGCACAAGCACTATTTCATTACATGACATACTAGTCTCACTGAACCAGGAGAGAAAAAAATCCTGTCAGAGACAAAAAACACATGACCAATTTTAGCGATGCAAAAGAGGGGGGGGGGGGGGGCAACATCATCATGTCCCTCCTTCCCACCCCGCTCCCTCCCAATCACATCACTTGGAGATAACAGTGACTATTAGAAGTAAAAAGATGATAGAGAATTGTTTCTGTGTGCATTTGGCATACATGCATGCATGCAAAGACGGCTGCCACTGTCATGAGCCTTCCAGGTCCACGGTTTGCGCGTTGTTGTTGGGATTGCTGCTGCTGCCGGGCTCCGCCACTACCATGGACTCGTTGTTTCGCAGCCGCTGGACGATGGTGGTTCGGCACAGAGGACACTGTTCCAGCTGTAGGGCACAGTCCGGGCAGAATCCGCTGAGGGGAGGCACAAAAAAAAGGGGGACGAAAATTCTTTTCATTCTACCCTTATTGTGTTTACTTCGACAAATCGCACATCCCTTGCCTTGGCTCTTGTTCGCCAATAACCAGGGATGTCTGAAATCACATGTCTATGAAAAGAAGGTTTCCACTTTTAATCCCACTTAATCTCTATCAAATCTCAATTGAATCAGCGCACAGTTTCTGCACTGATACACCTGAATGGCTTAATACAACTCGCATCATGGAATATTTTTCAGGTAATCAATGGACTGTCAATACTTATAGCTTTGCAAATTGTGGGTACATGCATGGTAACATTAATGGGTAATGGTGCCTATTCAACTGATAAGTCTCTTTCTTGTCAATAAGAAATACACATGCACTGTCTCCAAATCTAAGTGACTTTTAAGTGACTAAGTGACTACTTGCCCAGCATCAATAAGCCAGTTCACAGTTAGTGCATTATGTCCCAAATGACCCTTGCACCACAGACTTTCAACTAACATGGAAAAGTCTTGTGATGAAACATTCATACATGTATGCCACATAGTAATCAATGTAAACAAAATGCATGGAGAGCTTTTGTTAAACATTATTAATGAATCAATTTAACCTGTACGTTTCAACAAGTGTGACACACATCACTTCACATAATAGATAGAGCTTGCCTAAGGATTCTTTCCCTTTTGAAGTCAATGGCAAATTCATAAAACATTCTCAAATGACCATTGTTTTGCACATGCACAAATCACATCCGTGAACTGATTTTAATTACTGTACTGAGGACTGAAAATGTACATAATATTCAGACTGTAAAACACAAAGTGGAGGTGGGAGCAAATTGTGTATCACAGGTGAACAGAAAGAAGAGGCAAAGACAGAGACAGGTGATATATACTGCAAACGCAAAAATGTTTGTGGTACATTCATGTTTGCGCATTTTGTGGTACTTTTGGCTTGCACAAATTCTTTAACCTTAACCAGGCCGGGCTTTTTCGGGTGTTCTGTGGCCCTGGGGTGATTCAACCCCCCCCCCCCCCCCCCCCCCCCCGAAATCTCGGCCGTCGATTGCGCAATCGCCACAAAAATTGGCACATGCATTACCTGTGGCGTAATCTACCAAACTGTACAAAAAGAAATGGAAATTTTCGTCAAAATAATTATGCTAATATATGAATAAAACCATACATTTTGCTCTAAATCAGAAAGTAAAGCTCCTAGAATCCTAATTTTTGGTGATAACATTCTTTGTAGCAATCCTAACAATGTACTCGAAAAAAAAAAATCAGTTATCAAAATCAATTTCTTATGTATTTTATTGTTTTATGAATTTCTTATGTATTCTTTGTTTTTAGACCTTTTTGTTTTATCATTTATTTCGCAAAATTTATGACAAAACCTATTTCAAGCATAATTATGCTAAAATTAATTGATCTCAGCATATGAAAGTGAAAATAATCATATCTTTATGAATAAGAAGAGAAAACTCCATGTGCATAGACTTTATACACAAAATCACGTTTTTGAGCCATTTTTGGTCTGACAGGCATGTATAAAAGGTTGTGCAGGGGTGCAGCGTCATAATGGTAGGTATGCGCGATTTTTGCGAAAATGGTGTCAAAAGATGTGTGAGGCTTGAAAGTAAAAAGTCAGCGAACGGCGCGGTCAAAAAATTTCGTGCGGCGGAGTAGTCGCAAAAAATGTCAAGGGGGGGGGGGTTGATTCAAACCCCCCACCCCCCGGCCTTTTTAGGGTTAACCCACGGAAAATATCTTTATGATTTTCTCTGCACATTTTGAACAGGTTGAATCATGCACTTCGTTAGTGGTGCCTCCCTGGATGTGTGTGTGTGTAAGTTTATGCATGTGCTTATGGCGTACTAGCTAGTTGGTAGTAGTAGTAGTAGTAGTAGTATTCATTTACGAGCATGTGTGTTTGGACGTATACAAGTACTATTAGTTTCTGTGCAGGCCGTACATTAGCATGGATTGGACAGCACATCACATTTTATGCAAGGAGACTTTTTTTTTCTTTTTAAATTGAAGGGAAAAAAATATGAATAAGCAATATTCACTTCCTAGAGCAAAGTCCAGAAAGTGCGAATATGTTTTTGAGCTCCTCAGAAAACATCACCGTTTACAGTGCTGGTAGGTTTCCAAGGAAGTAGAGAAGGGGGATGAAATCTTACCCATGTCCACATGGTCTGAAGATGACACTAGCCTCCTTGTCAAAGCACAGGCTACAGGCAGTGTCGCTGATGCTCATCTGGTGTATCAACTCCATCTTTTTATGTCTGCAAAGTAATTTTAAAAAATGGTCATTACAGTTCACTCCTGCTGTTTCTGCATCTAATTCCCCTCCTCCTCCCACATTTTAGCTACAACTATGCCAGCTTGATTCCTTCCTACTCCCCACCATCTTTTAAAGGGATAGTACAG
Source organism: Diadema antillarum (assembly GCF_040938485.1). Lineage (NCBI taxonomy): Eukaryota > Metazoa > Echinodermata > Echinoidea > Diadematoida > Diadematidae > Diadema > Diadema antillarum. Next base: position 1,007,417 of record NW_027271032.1, on the reverse strand, counting down.
TATTGGTGGAGATGAGAATTGGGCTTTTAACTTTTTGCGAGATAGCAAGAAAACACTTTTGAAATAGTACAGAGCATACCATTTTAAGAAGAATTCAAAGTTTATTTGATGAAAATCGGGTTTGGAATGACTGACACATCCAAAAACAAAGTAAAACAAAGCAATTGTGATAAAGTGTGGGTCCCACACTTATTGAATCGCTCTGTTTTGGATATCTCAGCCATTTCGAAACCAATTTTCATCAAATAAACGTTGAATTCCTCATGGAATTACATGCTCTTTCATATTTCATAAGAGGTTTCTCATTATCTCACAAAAAAAATGTTAGAAACCCGAAATGAGGTCTCAACCAAAACTATACGATCCCTTTAAAATCATGCCTGAGAAGGTAGCATGGTGAGACTGTCAAAACAGAGATTGGACTATGAGAACTTTAAATTTAGATGATTGGAGCCCAGAACACAGAACGGTCATGAGGACGTCTTGCCTTGAAGTGTTGAATCAAGCTTCCTATGTCGCTCCTTTGACTTTGCACCAAACATCCCCCTCCACCCCCGCCCCACCTTGCCCTATTACAGACTGGACATCGTTCAATACTTTTCATCACTTCCCTCTCTCGCAAGCATTACTCTCTAAGTTTGGGGGGAGAAAGGTCACAGGTCACTCAACTGAAAGTAGCCAAGCATATTTACAATGCAATACAACAGAATACAATTGATGTTTCATATGTCTTACCATTAGGCCTAGAGCACTTACAGAAATGCAGATATAACAAATTTATAAACATAGTCAAGAATGATGAATATGGAAACAATTTTGGGCAAACTTTAATTTATCATTTAGACATCATACAGGAGTTTCATGGTGGATTTGAAATAAATATGTTTTCAGAGCTTTTACAAAGGAGTTTACGGATACGTGATACATACTGTGATACATACTGTCTAATGATTAAAGGGAGACTAGTCAACAACTTTGGATATGTGATACATACTGTCTAATGATCAAAGGGAGACTAGTCAATAACTTTGATGCAACTACTGTAAAGGTCCTGTCACCTGCTAGATTTCAGAATAGCCGAGTAGAATATTTTACACTTGAGTGGAGAGAAGCAGGGTTGATGATTGTCGTGCTAATAGAATCTACAAATGTATCTTCCAGATCTCGGGCTATGGCAAGCCTAACGCAGTAAATCCTGCAAAACTCTGAACCATTACATCTTGACTTGTAAGCAGGGTGAAAGTTTGGAGTCAGGGTCAGTGAAGGTTTGCTCCCTTTCCTCAGTGTCACAGCTTGTGGCCCCTTGCAAGAATTGAGGTTGCTGATTTCTTTCTTTCTTTCATTCATTCATTCATTCATTCATTCATTCATTCATTCATTCATTCATTCATTCATTCATTCATTCATTCATTCATTCATTCATTCATTCATTCATTCATTCATTCATTCATTCATTCATTCATTCATTCATTCATTCATTCATTCATTCATTCATTCATTCATTCATTCATCCATGCATCCATCCATCCATCCATCCATCCATCCATCCATTCATTCATTCATTCATTCATTCATTCATTCATTCATTCATTCATTCATTCATTCATTCATTCATTCATTCATTCATTCATCCATGCATGCATGCATCCATCCATCCATCCATCCATCCATCCATCCATCCATCCATTCATTCATTCATTCATTCATTCATTCATTCATTCATTCATTCATTCATTCATTCATTCATTCATTCATTCAATCGATCAATCAATCAATTAATCAATCAATCGGTTTTTATTGTTACTCATCAAAAAATCCGAAGACTTACGGTGTGAGCTTACATTAAATTTGACATAGAAATAAAATCAAAACATGAAATTCATAACAGCTATCACAAAATTATGGCAGTCTAGCCAACAGGCGATTGGAGCGCACACTACAAACCTTGGCAAAATCTTCTTTTCGTCTGCGGAGAGTCTGGCGTACTCGTTGAAGGTCTTGAAGCGGCAGTCTGGGGGGTAGCGGAAGGGGGTCATACCAAAGTTGAACTCGCACTGTTGGAAGGACATGAAGCTCGCTGCAGCAAAGAACCCCGTCCTGGCAGATGGACATGGACATGGGAAAGAAGAAAACAAACATAATCACAGCACCACTGACTGCCATCACTGTAGATCTGCAATGATTTAATGTATACGCCATATATATATTTAGGAACTCTATTTTTTTTCTTTTTTTTTAATTCGGACTTCCTGACAATATTGCGAGTGGTTAAATTTTATGACCTTGGAGTACAATACTGACTGGAGAAATGTATGCGTACACGTCTAATTCTTGTCAGGATGAGAAGTATTTTTTGTGCGAATTTTCAAAATCGCGAATAGCACCAGACTTGTGAAATTCGCAAAAATAAAAACCTCGCCAAATGTATTTTAAATATAAAGTAGTAAGCTTGACTGATGTCATCATTGTGCAATAGCACAATGGAAGCTTTTTATGAATAGGCAATAAAAGTAAAAATAATAATAATTCCCTAATTAAGGCACTGTTATTGGTCATTACTATGTACACACGCACAGTACGTAGGATCTTGCTAGCCTTTCTGGTCTGCATTTCACCATCAGGTTTACAGTGCAAGCTTGGCCGGGAGGCCCCATTGGAAGTTCAGCTTCATATGAAAACCTCAAATCATTCTAGCAGCAATTGATATTTCAATTTGTGTAGAGACAGGCCTGATTTTCATATATGTGAACATTGATACAGCACACATCACACTTGATCCTCTTTCCATAACAAACTATATTGTGAATGCAACTTGTAGTTCATGTGCAGCTCACAAACTTTCACAGAGACAAGGTAGAAGAAGGTAAAAGACATGAAAAATATCACAGTACAGACCTGGATGTCTCATTTTGATGTTCATTTGCTTAATATTGATTTCCCTATGATAAAATTTGACAGGCATACCTGACAGTTATTATATGGTCAATATTTGGCTGCTAAAGTTTCGTTGAGCCTTAGACCACATAATTATGATGATAGTTGGACTCCAATCTTTTTTTCTCTCTATGAAATATTGTGTGGATCTGAAGATATGATTTTTACACCTATTTGCAGGTAATAATTCAAGATAAATCAGACTTGGTCCCTGTTACTGAGAAAGTTTGTTGTTTTGAATTTACTTTCAAAAACACATATTGCTGAACAGCTGCCGCTTAGCAGGGGCCATGATGGTAACAGATAATTAAATCCTTATAAAAGTTTCCTCCAGAAACTCACTGTGCTGATCTGAAGACCTCATTCTCGGGGGGAAGCGGGTGGCCGTTGAGAGAAAACACCATTCGCTTCTGATCCAGATCTAGAAGGAAACCCACCACGTCACCTACAACATGCGATGGAAAAACAAGATCGGCAGTAAGAAAAGCAGCTGTGAATATCTGGACATGATAGTCGCAGTAAGATTTAGGTAATGAGTTGGGACTCTTGTGCCAGTATTCATTTATATATGGGCTTCGCCTACAAATCATGACATTAGCTGTAAAACACAGCAAAGACTTGGCCACTGTCCATCAACTCCACCAATAGCCTGTTTTTTCTCTAGATGTCCTTGGGCAATTCATTACATACATCATACACGAAAATAAGACTTACAAATAACAATCAATATTTTCAACGGTCAAATAAACTTTTCTTCAAAGAAACAACTGTATCTACATCTATGCATGTACGTTTGTATTTCTTTTGTTGTATAAAATGAATTGAATCAATTATATGAAATGAGATGGAATGAAATAAAATAAAACAAAAATTGGTGCTGAACATACATAACTGTAAAAACTTAACATTACACTGACATACATACAATGCATTAACTTTAATTGACCTGAATTATGAGAAGTTGAACTGCTTACAATCTAACTAAACTGAACTGAATTGAATGAATGTTAATTGAAATGATATAAGCTACCTGCTTTCCACGGGGGATGTCTATGAGGTCTGCTCTTTGCATTGTACCAGTAGAGTTGTCTGCAGCCGTCGTAGGAAAAGGAGAACTCGTCGTCCCCGATGCCAAAACCCTCCTGTTGGCATGACAACAATATGGGGTTACAATTTTACATAATCTTTGCAAATGATTATACTACATCATATACATGAGGGGTTTACCTGAATAGAGGAATGGAATCAAAATGAAAATTGTTTTGAAATATCATTGGCTTGTTTGTGAATGACTCTAAGATCTACAATTAGAGCCATGATCATGATATTATTCATACAGTTTCTTGTTTCATCTTAAATTCTTTTTCTCTCCCTTCATGAGATTCTGCATTCATAATGCTGAAAGTGTTGATAACTTCAAATCATTGCTGAAAACTTATCTATTTACTCAATCCTAATTTTGTTGTTGTTGTTGTTGTATCATATGTACATAATGCTGTATCTTATTTCAACATTTTTTCCCCGGATTAATGCGCTTAGAAATATCAGTGCTATATCAGTGTTATTCATTATCATTATCATTATGAGATACCTGATGGAAGAAAAAAAGAATAACAAGTTTTGGCAACACGTGGAGCTGCAGATTTTTCATTTATTCTTGCTCTTTTACAACTTAGAAAGTATAATGTTTCATTTCAATCTATTACATCTGAGTATTTGAAGTACTCTTCACTTCTCTATGCCTTTAGACTTCTTTTCACATATAAACTTCCTTTCTCTATTTCTGCCGTAAGATCACTTTGTACATCATTTTATCATTTTCTCAGATAACTTAATGGGATTTATCTATACAAAGAGCCATACTCTCATTCTTTTGAATTCTTTTGATTATAAAAGGATAATTGTCACAGTGTATATCTATCTCCCCAGCAAGATGAACGACTAAATGCTCTGAAAGTTATCACATTCCAAAGGTTTATACATCGTGCTGTTATTTGACGTTAAACTGCCATGCATGAACTTACATGATTGAGGAATTTGCTGTTCTTTGTCGCCCATCCAATCTGCATGACGCCGTTGGTGATGACCCTCACTTCATAGAACCAAACACCATTGTCCACACAGAAAGTACATCGGACACTCTCAAACGATGAGGCATCGCTTCTTGCCTGGGATGACCACAGAGCAAAAGAGAAACTTAGCCTTACCAAGACTCATTTCATTTATGAATTAATTTCAAGAAAATCCATTCCATTCTTGATTTGTATTTCATATACAGGCAACTCTCGTAATAACAAAGTCCTTAGGACCAGCAGTTTTGTTTCGTTATATCAAAATTTTTGTTATAATTGAAAAAAATGAAGTATATAATGATAGATAAATAATAATTTTGGTTATTTTGTTGTAATGAAATCTCATTATAACCATGTTTGCCGTAACAGGACTGTGGATTGTTAACTCCTATGGAGGCAACATCACAAAAGTATGACCAGTTTGGAAGGGGGGGGGGGGGGTGCAAATGTTACGTAGAGGATACACACTCTGGGTCACTGTCAAGGGATCAATCATTATGGGAAGAGTATTATGCACACCCCACTGTGAAGGAGCTCTGTGATCTTGTCTACAAGAGGAAAAGAAATTTCTTGAAGCATCCTGATTTCTTGTTATATTCTTCTTGGGATAGTTCCTATTACAGTTTGTAGCTGCGCAACTAGTAATGACTGGCTATTACATATTTTTTTTTTTTCAATTATCATATGACACTCTGTAATACTTTAAACACGCAATGATCACCTCTTTGACTGCTACCTCTACCTATTAATGGCCCATTATTTGACCCCACCCCAAAAGGAAGTGCATGCATGTGAAGCTCAGCAGTAGCAGCAGCAGCACCAGACTGTACTATGCATCATCAGTCCACAAATGAAAATAAGTGAACACGGGATGAGTTTAAGGATTGCAATGCTCTGTCCAAGATTCTTATAACATTTCTATTAGAAAGAAATTTACAAAATTCATAATCATTATTGAAGGTATGTTAAACATGTCTATAACAAGGATGAATTGGCATTAAAATTGTTATCACAAAGAGCTAAAATTTGGCCACTATGATAGCAGTGTGTTACTGTACATCTTAAGAACTCGAGATGGCGCTACACAATGCAGTAACCCAGGGTATAGATGGTTTCCTGGGTTGACGCTTACTGAACCAATCACAAAAACCCCCTTCAATCTTCTGTATTTTCCACATTTCCTTCATCCTATTTCCTATCATTACCACATCCTTGTTGCACATTGCCTGTTTGTCAGTCTTTACACTCATGAACATTGTCCCTACATTTACATATTGTATCTACCGGTACAGTTTTCTTCTTCCTTTAAAACTCCTGCTTGTGATCTTCGCTGTCATTCTCCACACATACACAACTGTACATGGCTGCACTGCTGACCTCTCTAATGGCTCTTTTATCTTCGCCATGCAGTTCTCAAAGCCATCAACATTCGGCCCATAAAACCATCACAATTGTTTCTCTTTTCTTGTGCAGTGTTCTTAAGACATGAAGGACATTAAGTCCACCCAAAGTCCATCCATAAATCAGTCTCTTCTGCTCGCAGGAATTGGTGGGGAGGGGGGGGGGGGGGAGATGAATATCGCATCAAATTTGACCCTTGTTCCTCCAGCACTGACACACCGGTCTAACCAGATAGATCAATGCATTGACTGCAGTGGTTACCTACAGTCTGCTAGTCTCACCTCCATGCCGTTGGGCGATATTTTTAGGTACTCGCTGACGTCGTTGTCGTTGAGCATGGCATTGCAGCCATCCAAGTTGATGGCCTCATAGGTCAAAGGTCTCCCGGGCAGAAAGACTATGCAGAAATAGATGAAAACACAAAAACAAAGAATGAAATAATAATATATGAAACATATGCAATTGCCAAAGAAGTCACGTGGGAAATTCAGAAACGGTAAAGACATTCACATCCAGATATGGGGTCTCATCTGTGATGTGATAAATGCAGCGGTCGTGAGCTAAACTGTTGTGGTTTTTCCTTGATAGGGATGACTGCCGGAAAAATCTTTTCTGAATAGCACAGAAAGTCAACCAGATTTTTGTTTTGAAAGCTTCCGCTCTTTTGCTTTTCTTAACCAGTTATAGGTTGAATTCCCCACTGCCTCAAAAATAGAAGACAAAACCCTGTTCTTAGCCTTAGAAAGTACTGAATATGTCATATATCTTGTGAGGTTCTTATTTCTGCAAATTTCACAAGTTGGTGCTATTCATGAATTTAAAGGGTGTGTACAGTTCTGGTTGAGGTGAAGATTTAGCTTTTAACATTTTGTGAGATATTCAGAAATCACTCTACGACATGTCAAAGAGCATGCAATTCTAAGGGGTATCAAAAGTTTATTTGATAAAAATCGGTTTTGAAATGGCTGAGATATCCAAAAACAAGGTGAAACAAAGAGATCCTAATAAAAGGTGTGGCCTGTCGCCTTTTATTATTATCACTTTTTTGGATATCGCAGCCATTTGAAAACCAATTTTCATCAAATAAACGTTGAATCCTTCTTAGAAGTACATGTTCTTTCATGTTTTATGAGAGGTTTCTCATTATCTCACTTAGGAATGTTCAAAACAAGAATCCCGACCTCAACCAGTACTGTATAGTCCCTTTTACTTGTGAAATCATTCTCTCTTGATAATGAATGCGATGTGCAGGCCTACATTTCTCTGTTCATTACTGTAATCCATGGTCATAAATTCAAACACTTGCAAAATTGTTGGAAGGTCCCAATACATGAAAAATTAGACTTGCTAAATATATGGTGTATACAGTAAATGGTAACTATTGTATCCGCAGACCAACCACCTTGAGATGACTATTAATTGGTGGGATGAAATATTTTGGCATCTGGGAGGGCATTCAAAAGCGGCTGTAACCTGCATCACTTACACATACAGTGTAGTACACACAGACAGACAGACACACACACACAGACTGGACAGTCCCTGACTATCTGGGTTTACTTACAGAGATTGTCGAGGCACCAGCGTGCACAGAATCCCACCTGCCTGAGATCAAGGTCTTTACCATCCGCCCACTGCACCAGGGGCACCAACTTCTCAGCGATGCCAGCTTTCTTTATCGTCAGCTTGTTCTCACCTGCGGGACAGGGAGAGGGAGACGGAATGTTTCAGATATTGCTTATTTGAGATCATATTGTCAAATGCATAATCTCTGTGGTTCACATGAAATCATGCACTGGAGAATTCCACCCATTCACAACAAATGTAAAGACTTGGTGACTGAGCATTCATACATGCTACACCAATTCTCTAGAATAATCTCCCACATGAGATAAGGGCCCCTAGGTTACTTTAACACTAAAATTAGTGGTAACTTTATCAGCAATCAATGGTAACCATTCATGCTTTCTTGGCTGTGATTGGCTATGAAATAGTGTTGCTATGGTAGCAGAGACTCCAACCCTAAGCACCTTCTGATCTGGAGATTCTCTCGCCTGAAACCCCTAGAAAAAGGGAGACTCCAACTTGATGTGCGCGAAGCGCATATCACGAGCGCAAAGTTCCTTGCGGCCGAGGTCCAGGGCCTGCTTGGGCCCTAGAAGCTCTAATAATTAGGGTTCTTGATGCTCTCTCGTGCTATCTAAGGCTTATTTTTCAACAAGCGAAGACTAAAAGTAAGAAATCATTTCAAACGGGAGACACAAAGCCAGGGCGGGAGAAATTAATTCTCAAGCGGGAGAACAGGAGATTTTGTAAAAATGGGCTTTCGGCGGGAGATCTCCCGTCGAAAACGGGAGAGTTGGAGTCTCTGTGGTAGTTATCACTGATTGCAGATTTAAGATTGATTGTAACGTTACCATAGTTTTATGCAACAGGGCTCTGTCTAAGAACATACACAACCAGTTAAAGTTTTTAAGACACTACAGAATAATGCCTTTTCTTTAAAGACAAGTTGTCATGTAACATCTTTCATGCTGACAATACTTGATGCAATGCACAGTTGAACATACCCATAGCTTTGTGTAATAAACTTATTTACTGATAATTTTCATTATTTGTGTTACGGTATTATTAATATTATTTTCTCTGAAAAGGGGATCATTATCATCACCATCAATACAAACTAGCTCATTGCCTAGCTTGTTTTCATGTGAAAGGGGATGAATGCGGAGTGATGTAGGCATAACTGATTATCGACAAACATGGAACAGCAGTAAGAGATGAAAAACAGCATGGAAGAGAAGAGGGCTGGTGCAATGTGACACTATGAACAAAATCCTGAAAGAACAAATATATACAAATATAAAAAAAGAAAAAAAAAAGACCCATCACACAAACAAACAAAATTATCAGACAATTCAGCAGAGGTGGGCCTGGTGGCCCAAAGACTTACTTGTTTGGGAGAATTTTTCCAGGGCTATGAGCACATACAATGTGATTTGAGGATGAACTTCACTTGTCTGCAAAAGAAAATAAAACATACAAAAATTTGATTAAAAGCATGTCTGAAGTTGATTAGCAAATCCACGATAAGTCCGACCAGTATATCCTTTGTAATGGTTATAAAATTCCTCAAGCTGTATTCTGTTCACCATTCTGTTCACCCCTTTGTCCCCCCCCCCCCCCCCCCCCCCAATGGTCGCTGAGGGGCTTTAATGTCAGCTGTACAGCCACTGTCCACAGGTTTAGCTGGTAGCTTGTGCATTAAATGGGGAATGGAACCCAAATATGATATATACACAAAGATTGAATGAATACAGCAATATCTAATTGTAGAACACATTAGCAAAGTTTGAAGAATATCAGACAATAAGCTTTCGTGCAGTCATCACTGGATGAGAAAACTACTGCAGTTTGTGATGTCACATGTATACAACCATATACAGAAATAATAAAAAGAATTCTGCAAAATTTCATTTTTTTTTTAAAAGTACACATTACCCTGACTTGTCACTGACATGCTGAAGGTAATATCATTTCTCCTCTTTTAAAAAGAGGTAAGTCCAGTGCTCTTTCATCATTTGAGAAAAAGTAAAAATATCTTAAATTTTCTATAAATATTTATTTTCTATATACCATTGTCCATACATGATGTCACAAAATGTTCTAGTTTTTCTTATTCAACAACGGCTGCACCAAAACGTTAACAATTCATAACTTCTCAATGGATTGTCCCATGGACCTAGGTCCATGATTGTCCCAATTTCCTTATACTCTGCTGTTTTCTACTAACATTGGTGCATTCCCTTAATTCAAATGATATTTGGGATTCACTCTCCTTAAAACACTGTGATACTTAATGGGGTAATATCATTAATGTTCAGTGTGAAGAGGTCCTGAGAGCCTGTTTTAGCCACTAAAATACCTACAGACTCTCTCATGTTACATTCCACTCTCTTTCTCTCTCTTTCTCTGTCACATGAGTATAATATACTGCACAAAAGTTCATAATACTGTAAAAGTGGATATTTTCGTGTGAAAAATCTATCACGCTCGGTTGGGTAAGATGAAATCTGCATATTTTCAATTCTGTGAAATCAAGGCATTATCCACTGGAGTGTATGGCAAGTAACAATATTTGTGTACTTTTATTTTTGTGCTAGTTGCGCTAAATGCGCGAAAATTTCCACAACATGAAAATTTCCACTTTTACAGTATACACTCTCAACATTTTTCTCCTGATCTTTCTCTCTTCATATGATCCACATCATCACTGCTAATCATTGTGCCATTGGCTTCAAGCAACACCATGTAGTGCATCCTATGGCATGCATTCACATGCATTACCACTTTGAAAAGGGGGAGCTTCCTTTAAAAAGTCTTTTAATAGGTAAAACAAAAGCAAAAAATGAAACCCCCATGAATATGTGCCAATCAGTGGAGTTAACTTCTGTGCAGCATACCCAGTAGTACCAGTGAATGCCCACATCTTACAATACTCTGTATTTTTGCAAAATTTCCACCATGGCTTGAAACCGCTCATGTAATGTAATAATCTCTAATAAAACAAGCTCTTTCTGCAAATTAATAAAGGTTGATTAATTGCATTTGATGATCAGGATGTCTGGAAACTAAACACTAATAAATTTGTTTTCAACTGGAGCCGAATTTCATGCGTCACTCAAAGAATTGATCATACAACATGGCATAAATGTATGCCACATGCATTATATGTACAAATATCACAGTAGACTGAAAAATGAAGACAGAACTTATCTAAATTTGACATCACTTTAAACAATTAAGTCCTGGGGTATTTTTGTTCCAGATATTATCTCTATGTCCTCATTAACATGACAGCTCTGAATTTCACAACATATCTTAATATATTACAGACAGAGTTTGTAATAAACTGGCCGAATTCATTAAATTTGTGCAAAAAAAAACACCAAACAAACAATAAAACTATGCCAAGCTGAGGCAGACATATCGTACATTTATTCTAATTAAATGTGTTGTCAATCTAAGCACCAGAGTAAATCTATCGATTTAGAGACTTCTGATAACTCTGCAACTGAAATACATACAGATACACGATCACAAAAGAGCTCAAATAAAAGGAAAGCTTTAATTTCTGCCTCATTAAGTACTAATCGATGAATGATAATACTCGCAAAACATCACAGAGCACCAAACAAGAGAAGTGTGGTTTCTTGGACTGAAGGGTCATAATGGGCATAACTGGTTTCATCTCATTGTTGACTGGTTGATAAGTAGGTTAATCAAACTTGAGGATTTAGTCATTTCATTCATTTCATCTTGGTTTTGGTTTTTATTTCACTCTTTTATATCTAGCTCTTGTTTAAAAGGGTACTGCTGGCATGTGACTTGCTTCCTTTTGCTTGCATTCTGTCACACTCGAATTTTCAAGTCATGCTAAGACCTTTCAAGCAGAATATGTGGGCAAAAATCTGTGTGGATATCTGAAAGAAAATTCATTCCGATGACATCATTAACTGTACAAGGAATTTGTTTGTTTGGGTTTTTTTGTACTATATGTGACATTTTCACTTTCATCTCAGATTTGCTGATTCCTGGCAATGCTACCTTACACACAAAAAAGTCATTAACAGCCTGTCTCCTTTTTACAGCATGTTACATGCTCATCCTAGTCATTTTAAAGATGTACACTCCAACTCTCTTAACATCCACACATCCACATCTTATTATGGACTGAAAACCCACACATATTTTCAACATGTCTCTAGTAATCACATTGTGCGTATGCATGGCAGTATTAATTGAGTGATGGCGGGCACCCTTCCATTTTCGCTGCACACATAGTATGTGGCCGTGATACATTACTACGTAATCATACGAATGAGGACTCATCCTCTTGCTTTCACTTCAGCGCTCTCCTAAGAAGGATGTGGTAGCTTTTTGCTGAATTCTGTGTCAGTAGTGGTCATAAATTTGTTGTCTGTCCTTTCAACGCAGAGAGTCCTTGTGCATGGTACATTGTAAATTATTTGTTTCATTTTCCTTCATTTCTTAATGCAAAATTCTTTGTTGTTTCTTAGCAACATTCTGCCATGATTCAAATACCAAATTTCAGTGTTATTCCTCCTTGAACCAAACAAAAACATTGAACAGACAAAAAAATAAACATATACAAATGAACAAATGCAAAACAAAATTGAAAATGCACAGAAGGCCACTGCATTGTATCCGAGAATAGAAGCTTGATAGATATGCTAAACAGAAAATATACATTCATGGCCGAACTATGATCCTTAGAATTTCATAGAAAGAGTATCAATTCAACAATCTATGCATTGATGACACTGCTAAGTTAGCTTGTAGTCTCTATTTGCAAAACAACATACAAATTATGAACATTATTATTTACTTTATTCATTGAATCACGTTAATAGTAAAACTATTTCAAATTTTGACTTTTAATAATTTTGTGTAAGAAACAGGTGTGCAGTAGATTGACAACATTTGAAATAAAAATTGTCATGTTGATATTTTACTACCACTGCCCTGGTAAAGTTTAGCAAATTTCAGCTTATGGGTTTCTCAGCATTAAAAAAGAAGTGCTCGATGAGAAAATTCAAGTGAAATATAAATGAAACAATAATTTGAAGGGCTAGTAGACTGAGACAGTTAGAGGAAACTACAAAAATATTAACCAAAAAAAAAAAAAAAAAAGGGGCATGGAAAGAAACACATCAGAAAAAACATACTACAGTATTCATCGCATAATCGGGACAGGTTGGGAGTAGCAAACACGGCCCCTTTAAGCGAGGTGCCCGATTTCGCGATGAATACTCACCATACACTAACGGCATACGACATGTACATGTAGTGCACACACACACACACACACACACACACACACACACACACACACACACACACATGCATACTGACGTACTGTACATGTACATGAATACACAACACGCTACCCCTCGGCGCGACCCTCCAGCTCTCCCTGCATTCTCGCAATGATGTAGAGTAATCGCAACCGTGTTCGATTCTTCTTCTGTCAATCACGCGTGTACACGTAATCAATGTCAGCTCATAGTCTAGATTCATAAAACGTTACGTATTCGCACATACATTGAGCCCTTCTCATCTTTCACGCTCTCCCTCCCACTCTCTGCACATGCATTGAACCCTTCTCATCTTTCACGCTCTCCCTCCCACTCTCTCCCCCATTTCACTGAATACGTTACTGTTCATAGCCCTCATTTCAATCACGTAACTTTTGCCCAGTCACAACTGAGGAAGATTGTGACGTACACACAGATCACAGTGTACAGCTGTATTGAAAGTTGAAACCAAAGACAGTAGATAACAAGATACGAAGGCGCGCGATAACAATGGACTTTGCCCTCAGAGTGTATGACTGAGATTAAACAACGCACACAGCCTGGGCTGTATGAGCGAGGCATGTTTTTTATTGGATGTGAATCGAGTAGGAATTGCAAGCGAGTGCGAGCACATGGCTTTGCTTATGTAGGGGAGAAGAATGTTCGCGAAGGCATGTGCTTTGCAATGGCATGGATACTTATACACGGCGCTTTCGTGGCTATGCATGTACGTGTACTGGATGGACGGAGGTCAAAACACACCAATCCGAAGCTTGCTTTGTAAGTTTGTTGTAAACGACAACTGATACCGAATCTTTGAAATATTGTTGTGGTATTTTGGTAGATTTTTTGTGTAAAATATTAACAAAATCAAAGATCGCTTGAAGAAAAACTGTCCCGTTAATCAGAGGTCCCCGCCCGATTATCCAGTGAAAATAACGTGCGTTCGAAATGTTTCTGGGAAGCGTATATCATTTAAGCGAGGATCCCGATTATGCGATGAATACTGTACTAGTAACACACCAAAAATCACCAACATGGCAAACACTCACTCCATTAACTTTATAAATATCAAAGTTATTTTGTGATATTCCTGACTTAACTGAAAGAAAAGCTATTAATATGAAATTTGGGACGGCCAAATTTCTTTCTTTCTTTGAGATTATGTATACTGTGGGCACGGCAAAGATCAGCAAAAAAACAAAATAACAAACAAAAAAACTGTTTAACTAAAACCCCAACAAAAAATTAGGCCAAAAATGTGGCATTATCTGTATTTTTCACTTAAGAGAAAGGAAAGCAGTGAGCCCTAATGGCAATCTGAAAAAGAAAAAGAATTCAATAACTTTTCACCAAAGTCTAGTGAACCATAAACATTCTAACCCCAGCTCCCTGCCAACAGGAAACGGATAGCTTGATTGTCCAGTCACACGTGGCCCTAATTGCGACACCTATTACGTTTCTATTTATAGCTGGCTGTGTAACCAGCCCTGCGAGCAGCGTAGATGTATTTGATTGGAAGATACTGAAAGAGGAACCCCTATCGTCTCCATCTTCCTTTAAAGGTACTTGTAGCAGTATTGTTTTACAAGTTCTCCTCTTCTTCCTCTTTACACATAGACCTGTTCAGTTTGGGCACTGTATTTTGTGGTAATGTCTAATATAGACATGGGGAGGGGGGAGGGGGGGTGTAGTATGTTTAACAATAGTTAATCTACTAGGAATGCACCTGACTTGTTGCATAACCCAGTGCATCATCATCTTTTCTTCTTATTTTGGAAGCCCCCAATTATTGCCAACATTTATAAGTTACAGTGTTTTAAAACTGAATATGTCGGTAAAGTTTTTTTTTTGTGGATGACAGTGGGTATTGAAATCTAGAACATGTACCAAATTCTGGATGATACTGCTCCCTTGCCTAACAAAAATAATTGACAAACAATGTTGAAAATAATATTTTTTCGGAACATGCTCCTTTACTTTCTTGAAATATGTTCACTTTAACATCGAATGCATGCCATAGTGCATATTACATTGTATTTGTGGATTCAGTCATTGTGGGCAAAGCATCTAGTTTCATTTTTTTTTTTTTTTTTATAATCGTTGCATCATTTTCTTTGAAGCCAGTGGAAAGGATGTACATACATAATATATGTGGTGAAAAATGGCTCCTGGTATTCCATGGTCTGAACACTTAATTGCACTGTGGTACGATACTAATCTATGACTATATCACGCTATAATAAAACCCCATTACAGCCAGGCTGGAGTGATTACAGACTAGTGGTTAAAATAGCTTTCCTATGATGAATCACATGCCAGTCTTTCATTTTGTCAATCCTCTATCTATCTACCATCATTCAGCAACTTTTAAAAGGGAATATTCTATTTTAACAAGCCTCTAGCTTTTACTGAATTGTACCTGATGTGCTTTGTAAGCACTTGATAATGTATTTCCAAATGATTATTAATCAAAAAATCAATCTAGCTTTTCTATAGTAAGTTCCACAAGTTTTTCATTCTATCCACCTTATCTCTTTCTATCCAGTTATTCATTTATCCATCTGTCTACCAATTTCTCTATCATCTATCTATCCATCTTTAGCTTTTCTATATTGTGTCACACACCAGTCCTTCATTCTGTCCATCTCTATTCAGCTACAATATGTATAAGGTATCCATCTATCTTCCTTTTTACCTCGTCTCAAATCCCTTTATCATCCTTGTACAGTTTCTGATGTCTCAAAAGCCAGAATGTCACTTTAAAGAATTCCAGGAATTCATTCATGTACATGTAAGTAGACTTTCATCACGGGACAACTCTAGACAGTAATTTTGCAGGGATGCGTTGCAGGTACAACAGTTCCTGTCTGCTGGGTTCGGTACAATGTGCACTAACAAGTAAGGTCATCATTGTTTTAACAAGGCATGAATAAGCATAAAGCACAGGTTTAACAGAACGATGAAAATGCAATATAACTGCAAAAGGCATGTTAGTTTTACCTCTAAAAACAGAACAAACAAAAAATGCAGTTTAAAAAAAGACATTTTGCATCAGATGTCCATGAAAAATAGGATTTTTTAAAAAGATTCATCTGTCTTAAGGAGGAAAGTCCAGTAGATTTATTACAAAAGTGTAGCCAGTATATTCAATATCCTCAATATCCATCTAACATTCATGGAAACTACTGTATGTATGTGCATGTGGGACTAATCAACAGTTAGCATACAATTGTTTTATTGCTTGGCAGCACATTATAGAACATAGTCAACAGCCCCACCCACCCAGTCCAGTCCAGCCCAGCCCATTTAAGAAGTATGCTGCTATTCACATTCAATCCTTCTTACAAGTTTATTCAACAATCTTTGCTCTTTTACAATGATGTAAAAACTTGTCTTTGGTGACTGCATGCAGATGCATAGACGTAATCACATAGTCTGAGCTTGTTATATTAGTAATATTCAAGTGAATTAGGTGATGTAAACATATAGGCCAATGTGTTGCTCTTTGTGTAGAGTATGGACCTCAATTTCTGACCCCTCAATTAAGGCACTTACATGTAATTAAGCTTGCCAAAGGTCATAATTCCAGGCCATTCTGATTAATGGTAATAGTAATACCAACTGTGTACGTAGATGAGCCTACGTTTGGCACGATCACATGATTCTATGTCAAAGAACTTCAGACATATCATTCTTATCTTTTACATTAAAGAGTACTTACTAATTTTGAGTAAGTGAGAATTTAGTCAGGGGGAAAGAAAAGTAACATAAGAATGTCATATCTACAACTGTAGTATAGCTGCTGAGGAGAAAATAAATGTGTATGCAGAAACCAATTCCTGTTCAATACATTTACACTAAAGGGATTCAACAACATGTAATAGTGCAACTGTGCCATTCACACAGACAGGGTACAATATCAAAGCAAGGAAAGAAAGAAGTACCAACCCCACAACAATAACAGCATAATCTCAACAACAACAACAACAACAACAACAACAACAACAACAACAACAACAACAACAACAACAACAACAACAACAGCAGCAGCCTCAGCACCAGCAGCAACAACAACAACAACAGACCTGCAGTTGACCTACGGAAACCTATTGCAGTGGCGGATCGGGGGGGGGGGGGGGGCACCAGGTGCGCGCCCCTCTTCATTTTTTTGTTGAAACAAAAGAAATACAAAGAAGAAAATGGGGGAGCATGTGCAACCTGCTTTGATTTTGTAAAGACGCCTCCCCTTTACGGAATTCCTGGATCCGCCGCCCCTGTATTACAGTTTCAGAGGTTGCAACAGGGACTCACCAAGATATTGAACAAGTAGTCAATGATTTCCGGCACCAGGAGGGAGACACTCTTGGGACCGGCCAGCTTCTCAGCGATGCAGCCAAGCACGGCGGCTATGTTTCGATGCCTCGGTGGCCGCAGCCTCGCCTCCTGAGCAAGCTGGCCAGATATACTGAGGGCGCTATACAATCGCTGGACAGTTTCCTGTATAATAAGAAGAAGAAAAAGAAGAAAAGATGACATAGAGTTTGGTAACTATGGAGATGTGCACACCAGAATGGCAAGGTCGGGGGGGGGGGGGGGGGGGTAGAAAACTTACATGTATGTAGGAATAGCAGTAGAAGAAAGTCAAAAGGATAGATTGAGTAGTGGTCCCACTTGATTTAAAACTTGTAAGTGATAACAGCAGCTGTAGTGTCAGTAAACTCAGTATCAGTACAAACAGTTCTGCATTTTTAATACTCAACATTTGTCAGAAAGGGGGGGGGGGGAGGTGGAAGAAAGAGAAGGAAAAGATCAATAGTGTATTCCCATGACCTGTGAGAAGGACTGGAGATTAGAATCATTATTGTGAGAGTCTCCCTCCTTGTCATAATGCACATTCAATTCTGTCTGGCTCCAAAACGACTTTCCACAGGGCATGCACAAATAAGAGTGGAAAAGGCATTAATAACTTATGTGTTGCAGAAAAATATCTCAAGAAGAAAGGGGACTGTTTACATGTTACGATAAACAACTACAAACTTCTTACTGGTAAAAAGAATTCCTGTATACAGAGTGATCTAAAGAGATCAGATACTTTCCAAACACATATTAGTGAGTTACTTTGAGAGATGAAGTAAATTCAGAGCACTATGGATACAGAGAAAATTTTAGGCACATATGACAAGCATCATTGGCAGTTATAATGGGTTTTTTGGTTCTTCACAAAATTCGGGATTCAGGTGCTATTCACGAATTAAACAACACACAAAATGTTTAAAGTAGTAACCCTGACTCCAATGTGAATGTGATGCACATGCGTACATGTGCTGGTATGCAGTACACAGTATACGAATGAAGTTGCATGATGATACAGTTTAGTAGGCCTAAGTCTTGGCACGCCTACAGTGTGAATGAATGAGCGCACTTCTTCCTAAATGTGAGAGAATGATACTGAAAAATTGTCCATTGCCGGGTTCTACGATCATAGATTTAACTACATGTGAAATTATTGGAAAGTCTGATTCACAAAAAATTAGACTCTCTAAATTTATAGCGTATACAAAAGAAATCAGAAATGATATATAACACACATCTCCCTTTCACCCCATTTACTGTTTATGCCATATATCTAGCGAGTCGAATCAAGACTTCCTGACAATTTCGTGAGTGGTTGAATTCACTTTCATGGAGTGCAGTGATGAACGCAGAAATGTACACGTGCAAGTGACATTCATGTCAGCATACGAGTCAATATTTCTGGTGCTGTTGAATTTGTGACTAGCACCCACCTCACATAATTAGCGAAAATAAAAACCTCGTGAAACATATATGGCGTATACAGTACTCAGTCATTTGAATCTATAAGGTAGCATTACACATCATATAAACCTTCGCTTTTTGAGATCTCATGACAAGCAGGGTCATGACATTACAGAAGTGGCTCTTGAGTACTTGTGTCACAATCAATTCAAGATTTTGTCACATGTTTTCAGAGATGGCATAACGTTGTTTTTATTTCTCTGATTAATGCCCTGCAGCCAGCAGCTCTAAAGTACCACTGATGGCACTACAAACTGAGTGGCATACTTCCTATAAGATCTAGAGAGGAAGTGTAGTACTAAGCCAAGGCAATGAAAGAAATGTTTCCCAAGTATTTCTACATTGTACCATCTCAAATTGGAAATTGTATAACATGATGGTATGATGAGAGGATCACAAAATGTTTCAGTATGAGGGTGAATACATGAAAATTGTGATTCCTCGATCACCAAATATAAAAAGCTTCATCATTTCTACAGTTTCTATCTTCATAGTCCCACATGAGCATATTGTGTCCTTTATAAAGCCTTTCACTTAAATGAGGCAAGCACAAATTGTATCATTGGCTTTCAGAAGTAGTGCAGGATAGCATACTGTAAAACATGATATATTCGCGGCATGAATTTTTTGCGAATTGGAGCCGACGGCTTTTTTTGCGGCATGAAATTTTCGCGAAATGCCACTGGCATTCAATGCATATAGTGTAGACAAGAATTTTCGCGTGCATTTTAATTTTGCGAATCTTGGCGCTCGCGAAATTCGCGAAATTAAAATGCACGCGAACATTCCTCGTTTTACAGTAATTGTGAATCTTGCATCACTGACAGTATTGATTCTTTTATCTTTACATTATATAACAAGGAAACACAGGAGGGAAAGCCGGAGTGAGAAAAGGAGTGAGATAGTATCTTGAAAGAGACCATAAAATGTATCTTCGTCCATGAGATCTCTGAAAGATTGATCATGCTGTATAATCGTAACCAAATGGCTCATGGCAATTTTTATGCAAATATACACAACTGTTGTACCTTGCGACATTTTTATGCTGTTTGCTGTCTACAAGTACACAAAGTAGACCTTACCCAGTTCGAAGACAAGGGTTAGGTAGGGTGTTTTTTACTTGATGCAACATCCTCCCATTATCATATGAAATCAATCTGCAGCTGGTATACAGCAACAGAAGAGCACATGTCAACCTTTCATACTGAAATTGTATTCCCAAATTCACAGATACTCCAACCCCAAGCACCTTCTGATCTGGAAATTCTCCCGCCCGAAACCTCTAGCAAACGGGAGACTCCAAGTTGATGTGTGCGAAGCGCGAAGTTCCTAGGGTTCTAGATGTTCTCTGGTGCTATCTAAGGCTTATTTTTTCAACATACGATAGCAATAAGTAAGAAATCCTTTCCACCGGGAAACACAGAGCCAGGGCGGGAGAAATCAAATCTCAAACGGGAGAATGGGAGATTTTGCAAAATTGGGCTTTCGGCGGGAGATCTCCCGTCGAAAACGGGAGAGTTGGAGTCTCTGAATTCACTGTCCTTCTTCCAGGACATGAATGGTACAGTGTTCACAGGATAATTCCGAAAGGCTCAGCAGGAACCCCACTTAAATGCAACAAAATTTAATGTAACAATCATTTTATGTCTTATTTTCACCCCTTTCCGAACCTCAAACTGCTCTACTGGGGGCATATTTCGGCTGAAACACTTCTATTATTCAAGCAGTGACAACAGTATCCAAAACCTCTCTCGCAAAGGAAAGCTTTAACAAGACAGCTTCAGAATATGATGAACTCACCATAGTAGGGAGGGGGCACTCATCGATCAATAGAGTGATGACAGCCGGACCGAGGGGGTCGTCCATGGGGATCACTCGTATCATCGCCTGAACGACCTCTGACCAGCCATTCTCTGCAAATCAGAATCAGAATGATAAGGGGGTGGGGAATGACGTAATTAGTATAAAATGCACATAACTCATCATCCCATATATCCATTTACTAATGTCAAAGCAAAATTTTCCTACAAGTAATTTTTCATGCTCAGTCGGGTAAGATGAATTTTGCGTGTGTTTAATTCTGTGAAATCAAAGCATAAAATCATGTTGCACACATGAAATTTCAGCATACTGTGATGTACCGATCAATCATGTAATTGGTACAAATGGTGCTTGCCAGCACATCCATTTAACAGCAACTGTGTTTATTAAAGCCTGCATGGTATTTGACAATATTAACAGCAGAAGTATGTGTTGATGAGTCATTCTAGTCACCTAGTCTACTCAAGTTTATTATTATATTTTGTGGGAACGTGAATTCCATAAATTGTTACATCAGGCAAGCTTATAATGCATTACATGGTGTACGCGCTCTGATAAAAGAGAGAACAATACACATGAGCTCATTTCAAAACTGGCATCTTAAACTGTAGCTTAATCTTTACTTTTACATAATAATAACACCCATCCCTGTTTTTCTCAGGAGGTCCCCAGTGCAGGAGATCATCACTTTCTTGGAAATGCTCGATACAAACAACCACATCACAACCATAGCTAATGAGCTGTGAGAATGTGCATCTGTGCTGTGGTACCATCGTTACTGTATTAAATGATGAATTTCCATGCAAGAACAACAGCTAATCAGCTCTCTGGCTTTACACTTATTGCCACAGTACTAACACCACAAATCTCTGATCCAACTGGGTAATGGCATAGCATTCTCCAAATGAAGAATTTTATTGCAAAACAACTGAACTCCAGTCTTGTCAATTTGAAATATTTGTGATTAAACCTGCTAAAAAAAAGAGAGAAAATAACAAGAAAGACATTTTTAATCATGCCTTCAAAAATATTCCTTGTAATGCAACAACTGAGATGTCATTGGGAAGGTTTTATTTTGCTCTATCTGATGTCCAGCCTGTGGACTTACTATGAAACGTTTAAAAATGGAATTTAACCCATTTTGCAAGTTCAATTTTGAAGAAACTCATATGGTTAGTTTGATTCAACTATGATTTGGAATCGTGCCTTAAAGCTTTCCAACGCATTCAATTACACATATTGCTAACATATAATATGCCCAAAAAACAAAATGTGTATACACTACACTGTGTATATGACCACTCTGCATTGTGCCTTCACCGTACAAGAGTAAACACATTGCAAAAATTGTGGGATTATTTTTCATTGCTAACAAGTCATAACGAATGTATGGAGATAAACAATGGAGTATGACTCAACTACAGCTGGACTTTGAATATGACTTTTTGAATTTGACACTGGCAAGAAATAGTGCACTGTCCTCTAAACTTAAAGGCATAATTTATAATTTGCAGATGAAATGAAAAATCAGCTTTAGTGCTTCAAAATAGTTCTAAGATGTGAGTTAGGGATAGAAACAACCGATGTAAAAATTTGAATCAGTATGATTAATGTTAAGTATTGTTAAATATATAAAATGTGAATAATAGTTGTAATAAAAATGTTTCTAGACTAAACCGTCTACAGTTATGCTTTATTGAGAAAAATAGTGATATCTCCTTTTATCTTGGGCTTCATTGCAAATTTTTTACATGGTAGGATGTTTTGTGATACAACTGTCCTACACATATGCATCAAATGTGATATCTGGAACATTTTTTAAACAATGCTCCCAAAGGTAAACTGTGCCTTTAACGTACAGGTATTCATATTGCATGTTTTGTGCATGCTTGTGCAGCACAAAAGCCATGGAGGCATTATATCATCTGTTATTCATTTTCTATGAAAGCGAAGGGTTAGTCTATAGCTCATAGAACTTGCAGTCATAAACATGATCAGACATGCTGGAATCCAGCATATTATATGGAGGCGGATGCATCAGTGTCACATATTGACACAAAAAGAAAGAAGCTTTTGAGATTATAAATACAATGACAAAGAACAATGGGCATGTCTTATGACAAGTACACTTTATACCACTTCACATCGTTACATCTATTTCATATAAGCCTTCAATCTATCATAGGACAATAAATATGCTTACAGCATTAATATTAATTGCATGATCCTTCTATTTGACACAGAATGGTGTGGCATCATACATCCAGAAATAGACTTTAATATCATTGCATGGACGTGCACAGAATATTGTCTCATTTCTTTCACTGAAATAAACTTGGTCAATTGTATTCATTTTCTGCAGAAGTATGGTCATGATATTTTGATAACAAGCAGCATTCAAATATTATATTTAAAGAGGTAAATCATAAGGAAATACTTATACTTTTCCATGTGTTCTCATTGAGTATGCAAATAACTTCAAAGATAATGCAAATCTAAGTGAATGTTTTGCCCAGAGATTTATGAGTATATCTAGGTCACTCACCGCAACACAGAAATTTTTCACAAATTTACACATAAGAGTGCAATGAACATATAAAATTCACTCACAGTCACATCTTATCATACTTTTTCATATTTTGTATTCTTCACTCATTAATTCTATATCTTTCAGTATTAGGAGAATAGTTGTCATCTTTAATGATATCGGGATAGTAAATGCCACATACATGTTTTGAAACATGTGCGTACAATCATCCATGCTATTGATTCCAACATAAACCTTTGGCCTCTAAACTTGACTACATACAGGTAGCTTTTACCTTCATCATTAAAAAACAAAACAAAACAAAAAAAAACAAATCAGTTCATCATGGCTGGTTCAATCATGTGACAAGTTCAACACATGGTTTGTTCCAAACTCATTGTGTTATCAAGGAAGTAGTTGGGCACAAATAAAGATGTGTATACGGGCAGCTAGAAACACAATGCCTGGAAGCATTACAGTACAACAATGGAGAGTAAAAAAGTTTGCATGGTGTAGACTACAGAAACCCATTCTTTCTCTCTTACCCCCCCCCCCCCCCCCAAAAAAAAAATGATTCTGTGCAGGTTTTTTGTGAGGGTCTGGTTTTACAGGGCCCTCCCAGTAGAGGAAGCCATGTCTGCCCTGCCTTTCAGTCGGACGAGTTTCAGCACAGTCACAACTGAATCATTTCAAAGCATCATGGGTGAAATGTAATCTTGCAATATTCTATTGTTGTAATCTTTGCTGCGAGTCTGACTCAGTGAATGGAAGTTTGACATGAAGCAAAAGAGACAGAAACAACATAAAACACACACAATGCCCTATTAGTCCATGACACCAGTCTGCAGTTCTGAGTGAAACAGAGAAACACTGTCCAATCATTGACAAATTAATACCAAAGGATATGTATGCAGCCACACGGAAAATTAGTCAAAGTAATTATATACTTCAATACACTTTTTCTTCCATAGAAAGATACAGGATTCGATGTGAGGTTCTTTGTTTGTTTGTTTGTTTGTTTGTTTGTTTGTTTGTTTTTTGGATATCCATTACCATCACAGATCAATACAAGCCATGTAACTGCATGTCATTGCTGGACAGTGTATACATACATGTACACTGTACCAGATACCGTAGCTTGGAAACTTACACAATTTAAAAGTCTGAAAAAGCACAATCCTTCGTATTTCACCCAGACTAGTTTTCATTCTATCTCATTATCTCGTCATGGTTCTAACTGTTGATCTAGATCCCTGGGCTTCTTGAAACAGACATGGTACTGGCTCTTGTACATACACTGGCACTACAGTATGAGAAATTCATACTTGTAGGCTTGTAGGAACTTCACAGTCTCAAGTTTGCTTTCCATAATCAATGCATTTTATTGCTTTGTATTACATGATCTGTAATCAGGAAGTCTTTATAATGACATCACTGTGTCCTTTGGTGCAAGTTCCATTTGATTCTCCTGGGTGACCTGTTTTGCTGAGCACAAGTGTAGCTAACATGCATTATCTCATGAGCATCACACACTTGACACATCATACACTTGCCCGTAACCAAGCACCAACATTCATGCATCATGAAAAAGTAAGTGTGATGCTATTAGACATGGTCTACTCCACTACAACAGCCTGTACAGCCTTTTACACCGCTGCTCATATAAAGGGGCCTGCCATCTTTGTTCCAAACGTTGCCAATTCATACATTCACCTGGGTCGCAAGAAAAGGTGGATCTACGCATTGGTTAGAGATGTGTTGTACATGCCCCTGGTACAAATGAAAATGGAGATCATCTCCATCTGGCTGATGAGTCGAAGAATTGTACAATACCACAGTATTTCCTATTGACCACTGTCCATTACAAAATGTCTTGTGTCACATACATACTTAGTATACTGCTCAGCAGTTTTCAAACTTGTTATCAAATAATGGTAGCAAGGTACAGATTCGGCCAAATCATGATAAGCTGAATATCTGCTGAGGTTAAGGAGTAGATGTCTCACCACATGGTTTCCTGCTGAAGGCATTTTCACATCAAAAGTATCCTCCACCGATGTCTCAGTAGTTATCAAATAATGGTAGCACAGATTCGGCCAAATCATGATAAGCTGAATATCTGCTGAGGTTAAGGAGTAGAACCACATGGTTTCCTGCTGAAGGCATTTTCACATCAAAAGTATCCTCCACCGATGTCTCAGTAGATCTACACTACAATATGTGACCTGCCACAACAAAAGGATCCTTAAGTCACTGACGGCTGAGCCGAGAAAATCATGTTTGAAGTCATATCATTAAAATCCCTCAAAACTATCGAATTTTTGTCGTTGGCATAATGTTGTAGTCTAATATTGCATCTATCATCTGCCAATATTTCTAAGCTAAATGATCAAAGGAAAGGCAAGAAATTAGCGTTTTTCTGGGCCATGATTTTCCAACTTTCAACGGAACAGAAACGTGTCTGAAGACTTGGATTTAGCGCTGCAGATAGACTCCGCCCCTAGCAACGAGGGAGTGATCTTATTGGTCAGTGCGTGGCATCCTGGTTACTGATTGGTCGTGTGTAGACCGCTGTCACTGAGCATGAAAGAACATTGCGGAAGTTGCTATGAGCAAGAAGTGAAAACTGTCTTTCCTCCCTTTGATCACAATTGCATCAGAAAGAAAACTTTGAAGGCGGTTTTCTTGAAACACTGATTTCCTAGACCACTCAATATGGTCTCATAAAGTCATCAATTTCTCCACAACCGCACACTTTTATGAGTCATGTTATATAACATGAAATGAAAGCGGAAGAGTAAGGGAATAATGCCATGTCATTTTCAGAAAATCGACCTCCTTCGACTTTTGGATCCTTTTGTTGTAGCGGGTCACATACAATTGTATACACATGCCGCTTTATGGAGCATGTGCTCCCTTTGAAAGACTAGGAACTAATTGTTCCATGTCAAACTATCATGTATGCACTTTGAACTCCCACATCCAGTAGATAAATTATGCATCGAAGACCTGGTGCATAAGGGCCAACTGTTCAACTCAACCACTGGCCATCTTACTGTGTACACAGTATTGTAAAACGAGAAATGTTCGCGTGCATTTTAATTTCGCGAATTTCGCGAGTGCCAAGATTCGCGAAATTGAAATGCACGCGAAATTTCTTTATCTACACTATATGCATTGAACGCAAGAGGCAATTCGCGAAAATTTCTTGCCACGAAAAAGGCTGTCGGCTCCAATTCGCGAAAATTTCATGCCGCGAATATATCATGTTTTACAGTATACATACTTCATGGTGGTTTTAGAATTGAACATTTTATGAGTCGACTGATGTTTGAAAAACTGCCAAAGTGTTACGATATCACCTGTCATGTACCATGAATGCAATGTGTATTGTCTCCTTGGTTGGAAATTCCTACAATCTTTACTACTTGAAAAGGAAAAACACATATTTCTCATTCTGCAACTGGCTCTCAACCTCAAATCTAAAAATATGTACCAGCAAATTTGTTTTAACTGTCATGATTTGTGAAATATTATCCCACATTATTCATTCGTCATTTGTCTGTGATTCATCATTATTTCACCGAGTCTAACAGCCTCAGACTACAGGATATATACATGTATGTCTCATCTATGTGTGTACTATATGTATTACATCGTAAGCTCATTTTCTTTAACTCAGCTTCTTAATCTTACTTTGAAGCTTCTAATTTTCCTTGATCTCTTTACAAAGCCAACCAATTACTGCCCATAATCAAAAAGGTAAACACTTGAAAACGACAAACAGATACTCTTGTACACACATGTACACACGGTTTGCAGCATTCACTCATTTCAGAGATGTGATGGGGAATATATACTGAGGCCTTTTGCATTGCTTTGTATTGAAATGTATCCAAAAAAAAAAATCTCCATTATACAGCACTCTACATGAGCTCACATATAAAAATCATAGCTAAGCTACAGGTACCTCCCATTGATTAATCACGCCTGACAAACCATGATCAATGCAGTCTGGTGTTTTTTGTTGTTGTTTTCCACGTACTACAAGCTGGGCAAAAATACACTATGTCTTAATGGCGTATGTATTTGACTGTGTACGGAAACTAGCACAGAAGCATATAACTGCAAAATATTACAATATATAGAGTGCTATCATTCAGCTATTACTCAATGTAAACATTTGAATGATAGTAGAATTACAAAGAAACATGTCTTTCAGACTAGTACTATAACTGCACACAGGTAATGGCATAGACTACACATGTATATCATACACCCAAAGTACAGATATATGTATGCAGTTTTATTCAAAGTAATTCTCTGGGAGTAGTGTATCACATAATGGAAATATTGATCTGAATACATTGCAGGCTCATTGGACAACATCTGCCTTGTAACTATTTCATTAGCTGTAACACACCTGGTATTTTGAACATTTGATGTGATGAGCATTCCAGAATGTGTACCGACAAATTTCAGACGACAAAATATCAACTGCTTCACTGTATATGCCAGTTATGCAAGGAAGTTTGCAAGGACACTGTGACTCTAAAGAGTGCTGACAGATTAAGAGGCAAATTTTCATATTGATTACAATGCTGCAAAATGATGGTCCCAAGTCAAGAAAAAAAAGGGGGGAAATTAAGACTGACCCCACGTACATGTACATGTGCCACCTTTCAGTAATCATAATGTCATCTATCGTAATTACACAAAACAAATATATTGTTCGAACTTAAATAAAAAAACAGCTTTACAAAATTATGTTTGATTATTAAAACATACTTAATTTCAGGTATTGCATTTCATCCTGATACACGTGAAATGCTTTCTTAGAAGGTACAGATGAAATCTGAACTTCAATATTTTTACATAAATTTGTATTCACCATTTGTAATTGGAATGCTGCGGCACAGTTTGCATAATTCAATTCCTTTGCAGATGGCATTCCAGTATATGTGGCATTAACATAATCAATGAAATCCAACAAGCTCAGAAAATGAATATGTTACTAAAGACACACATACACACACACACACACACAATAATAATAATATAATAATAATGTTAATGTTAATGATAATGATAATAATAATGAGAAGAAGAAGAAGAAGAAGAAGAAGAAGAAGAAGACAAAGAAGAAGAAGAAGAAGAAGAAGAAGAAGAAGAAGAGAAGAAGAAGAAGAAGAAGAAGAAGAAGAAGAAGAAGAGAGGAGAGGATACTCAGATCACCTAATTCAAAGAGTTATGACTTACCTGACTCTGCTATTTCATGTAATCTCAGCATGGCATATGGGGGCTCTTGTTCACTGTAACAAATGACAAAACAAATAACTTCAGGTTGGCAGCTAATATGCTAAATGGTGGGATAAACTTTTCACATATTACTGATCTTAGATATCATGATCAAACGTCTACTAATCTAGTAGGCTAAAGAAATAATACTATTACTCTTAGATGAGTTCAATGAGGAAGACAGTAGTCACAAAAATAAGCCTTTTTTTACAGTAAAGTTGGTATGAAACATGACTGGCACTTTTAAATCATATCTGATGAGAATTACAACAATGATACCCCTTTACCTTTATTTTACAAGGTTTTCTTTTTTTCTCTTAATAAACATAAAAATACAGCAATATAATACAACACACAGCAATAATTCTCCTGACAGAATGTGATTGCTATTACAATATCCCTAAGTAGTAAAAAAAAAAAAAAAAAGAAAAAAAAAGATGTGGACTAGAATGCAACACACACACACACACACACACACACACACACACCTTGATCATCTGCATTGCCAACAGCAACAGCTGACATTTGACAGAAGAGATAATATTTTCTTTTCTTCAAACTGAAAAGTTTGATACACAATTGCTATACAGGGAAAGAAACAAATTCTCTCTGACATTTCCCCTCCTGACACTTTGGTTCCACTCACACTGGAAGAGAAAAGAAGCACAAGGGGTTTCAAGCAAAGAGTCTCAGAAGTGATAAATCATTTCTACAGCTGTAGATGCACAATGCGAGAATATGAGCATTAACCTTTCAGTTCTACATTTTTATACTGTGCACACAAGGACTCTACGAGCAAAATTTTACATTCGTTATTCTTCAGATTACAGTATATATTTGCCCAATGACGACAGATAGAATTCAATAGTGAATCGAAATGAAGCAGACTCCATTGATCAAATCATCAGACGGCAAAGCATAAAATGCTACATCCTTTAATCATTACGTCACTCATAGGAGAATCCTTGCAAATGCAGTGCACTCATGATTAGAACACTCTCAATCAGCTCCACTGCCCAGACAGGCTGACTGAGCTCTCTGTCACAATGTCAAATTAGGCGTAAGTGGACTCTCTTCTGTTTTCAAGTAACTGTTGCTTCCACCCTGATTAGGTTGGCAAGGAGCTTAAAGGGGAAAGAAACCCAAGTATACATGAAGATGGAGTGAATGCAGCCATATTAGAAAGACACATCAGTGAAAGTTTGAGGAAAATCAAACAATCTATTCAAAAGTTATGAATTATTAAAGTTTTGGTGCCACCATCGCCAGATGAGAAGATGAAAACATTTTGTGAAAAAGATAATATGAAGAAAATTCAACACATTTTCACTTTTCTAGCACAATAAAAGAGCACTGAACTTAGCTCTTTCAGAAAGCGGAGGGAATAACACCCTGAGCACGTGCCATAACAAGTCGAGGGAATGCGCATGTTTCATAAAAATAAAATTTTGCAGACTTCTTTTTATCATTTTCCATTCGTGATGTGACAAAACGTCATAGTCTTCACATCCAGCGATGGCGGCACCAAACCTTTATTCACACTTTTTGAACGGATTGTCTGATTTTCCTTTAACTTTCACTAACGTGTTCTACAGACAGCTGCATTCACTTCATCCAAATGTACATATTTGGGTTTCATTCCACTTTCAGGGGATGGATCTTGTCTGCCTTGTGTCATATTATCTCAAAGAAATGGTGATTTTAGTTCAATGCCAATGTGATGAAAGCCTCTCTTCATTCACTTTGCAAGTGTCATGTCAGTGATCACAATTTTCAATGATTTTGCTAATATGGAATGAAGCAAACACCATTGCAGATTTACAGTCTATTCATTCAAAAGTAACAAATGCAAGTGAAAGTCATTTTGGTTGAGTTTGTGATATAGAAAAGACCAAAAAATAATGAAGATTTGTTTCAAAATGATCATTTGCTATCAAATTCCATGCTTGTTCATCGTTGAGACTATAATCTATTCTTACATTATTATGGTAAAACGAAAGCCAAAGAGACTCAACAGAACTGCAGATTTTGGCATTAAAAATCATGTGAAAAAAAACAACATATAACATAACAAAGGTTCTACATCTACAGTAGACTGCACTACCAAAGAACATAATTCTGTTGGTAATCTGACAAAAATGTGACAAAAACTTGAAATTCATGACAATCCAGCAATCCATCATCCCAGAAAATAAATCCGTCCCATAGGAATTGTGCAGCACTACTTGACGTCACACAGATGAACACAACTCCTCTATAAATTTATATCCATCCATAGGTGCGCACCACTGGGAACTTACTTATCCACGAGTGTTCTAATGACTTCCAACGTCCTTAGCATTAGTGCATCTACATGCTCAGACTCGTCCTCATCGCTGTTGTAGGAGGAGTCTGATGGGAAGGCCAGGGGGGCAGCGGCCATGTTTCGGACCACTTGCATGAACCGGGGCGTGCCCTCAGCCGTCATCTGGGCCCGGGCCTGCCTGTTGGAGTTGAGGGGCTGCACCGCCTGGGCGCTGTGATTGGTCGGGCTCTGCGGGGAGGCGTAACGTGCTGTCTCGGAGTAGCGCTCGCCACCATGGTCGAGGGTCCTGCGTCTGTGATCCTTGCTGATGCATGAGTTGCCCATGGTAATGCAGCGCCGTAGGAAGCCGACAATCGCAGGGCCGATCGGGGGCCACTGCCGCACGACTGTCTCTCGAAGCAGAAGGTAGGAGAGCCAGGCGGACACGATCATGAATGTAACACGGACAAGTTTGGCACAAGAACAATCAGGGGGTTCCACTTCTGGCAGCTCCCACTTCCTGTTCGATTCATGCCCTTTGTGTTTGTCGCCCTCACTGAAACAGAGATTTTCCACTGCTTGAGGTGATGCCGCAAATCTGGAAAGAAGAGAAAAAGACTACTTTAAAAGACATATTATGATGCCAATCATACTGCCGATCTCCTAACCAATACCACTTTTATCAGCAAATTTGCCAATCCAATTTTCTGATCCGATCATAGCTCAAGCTTTCACCACTAACTAAAAACATGGTTGATGCAATAACATGCAGAACAAACAGACAGGATTACGTATGACGGACTGCCTCGACTGTGGTGCTAATGTACTTTTGCATCCATGTAGATATGTCGGACTCTACTGAACTAAATTGCAAAAAAAAAAAGAATGAAAAATCACACAATACACTGATTAGCTTACTTCCAATCACTCACTTAAACTTGAAAGAAATCAGTCACACCAGGAAGCATTGATATACATGTAGTCACTATAGATGTCAACTTTCACATTTCACTCAGAACAACTTGCTCTTCACGAGCCATAGTGCCGCCGGAGTGGTGAACGCTGCATTGCCTGCACAGTCTGAAACTGATGTCAGCCATCTACTGATATGCGAAAAATCTTTCAGGTACAACGTCGATAGTGACACTTTCCAACAGCCAATTTGATTCAAATTTACACGAGTGATTTGAAATAAGTTATTCAATGTTAGTATAGAATTAATATCATGTGAATTTGGTGCCAATTGGTTCAGCAGAATTTGAAACATCTATGTGAATACGAAAGTACATTAGCATCCTTGACCGTTAGCTGTAGTGTTGACATCTAGACTCTACTGTCTTTTCTGTGCTCTGACTGTACCCTGTAGACATTGGATAGTTCTATGTTCTAGACACAGAGCCCACAGAGGTATGTTAACGTCCATGAGTATAGTTGGGTGTCTTACACATCGACACCCTGTTTTTCTATCAAAACATCCTTAAAATATCTCACAATTTGCCTCAAATTTTACTCATGTGAAAAAAATACTCTGAATTCACAAGCGCGCATCAAAAATGGGATTTGCGGTACACGCTCCAAGATATTAGACGGTCTAAACTGCTTCGAACGCGTGGGTTGAAATGTTATTTTGACGTGCTCAGTTGCGCCGTATTTTGAAACAAGCACCCCTACCCTCTATTGACAATACGTGTGAAATGCACGTAATGCTTATTCTATGTCACATATGTGCCATTCATAATCTACAATATCATTGTTTTGCTGTTGATCTTGTTCATTATCGTTTCTTTTTTTCAGTAATATTTTGACATCATCAAATCCCCAGTGAAAAATGCAAAACCACTGGCACTGACCGTGTGCAGTCTCATGCATGAAAGTTTGTTCTTTACGCGCAATGCTATAAATAGCTAATAGAGGGGTGTCGGTTTCAATGTACAGTGCAGTGTCGATGTGTTGGACACCTATCTACACTAGATTTCTAGATCTAGTAGAAATAACTACTAAATATTAGGCTAGATGGAAAATAGATGATGAATTGACTGCATGATCGCACGACTGTAAAATTATCAAGTGTAGAATGTATTTTCATTTTGTTGACTAACTACTGTAGATTTCTAATCAAGACATGTCACTAGTGTAAAACGGTAGGGGGGTCTCCTATGATATTACTAAATAACACATTAAACAGTGATGGTGTAGATCTACCATGATTTTTGCTTCCCAGCGTTAATCATCAGCAGAAAGACCGACCGGACACCGGTGTATACGTACGTGTGTAGTCGTGGTAGTGACTCTTACACTCTATAGATTCTACTAGTGTTTTACGTTACTCGTTAGACTACGCAGTGCAGTCATCGTTCGCGGTCATGCATACACTCGCACTCGCACTTTGTCTTCAGCACGTTATTACAGTACAATTCTTACCTATCTTAGAATTATTGGCAGATGTAAATACGCCATCATTCTGCACAAAGAAGTATACACGAGATATTATATGTCACCTGGTCTAGCTGTCTAGGCAATGTCGACCTCACATCTCCCCCAAATAAGTAGGAAGTAGATCGACCCCATCGTCCACCCGAGATTGTCACCATCCCATTCGTATACGTACGTACACACATAGGTAACACACACGAATGAACACGAACTGCAACTAGTCTACGGTGAAGGCCACTGGATTAGTAAATATGGACATTACTACTTCTTTGTGCTCGTCAAAATAAACATATTTTTAAATTAAAGAAAGTGACCGCGGATATTAATATTTGATTGTGTTAGTATTATGTAAGGCTTTTATTGAAAATTACAAGTTTCGTTAACTGATCATATTTTGCAATGATAATATGGGCTTTGTTACAGTAGATCGTTGTATTGCAATATTGTGTATAGACTGTACCTGGGAAGCAGACTACCGGCTCACCGACACTGTACTTACGTCAATCACCGATCTCTGTAAGACGGGTGATTATTAGCATCAAAGCAACACTCGCCGCATAGTAATTTGCAGAGGAATTAATTTTTTTTTTTTAAATCTCAGACAGTGACAAAAAGTGAGAAACTACGGTGTTCATTGAAAATCATTAGCGTTTTTGTAATCGTCAGAATTTTCTTTCTTTATTCGTTTATCTTTCTTTCAGTTTCCTAGGCCGATATCTCAAAATGTCGTTGACATGACCAATTCACACGAAAATTTTCCTCAATCATTTATCATGGCAATCAACATTAATACGGTTAAACTTTCAGTTACGTTCGATCATACATGACGTCATTCTGTTATTTGTTTTTTATATGAATCAAATGAT
This sequence comes from Diadema antillarum, assembly GCF_040938485.1. Lineage (NCBI taxonomy): Eukaryota > Metazoa > Echinodermata > Echinoidea > Diadematoida > Diadematidae > Diadema > Diadema antillarum. The sequence goes on along the minus strand of NW_027271032.1, from coordinate 973,083 downwards.
TGATCAAAGTACTTTTGTAGCCAAATTATTAATCATTTAGGGGGTATTTTTTTCTGAGACATAAACTTTGAGGTCGAGAGTCACCAGCTTTGCTTATATATTATATAAGGCTACATGAGAACGTTTCAGACAGACAATTCTGATATGGGGTGACTTCATGTTGTTTAGAATTCATTTTCTCATACTTTGTTTTTTTGAACGTTTTTTATTTCTCAACTTTATCCCAAATTTCAATACGTTGTAGGTGACACAATTGCCTTTACGAAGCAGTATCACAACTTGACATCTCGTCATCGTGGTGGAAACCCGATTAATAGGCGGCATACGTGTATGTCTATATACGGGAGACATTTTCCCCAATCATTAATTTACATGACAATGTCAATGGAGGTGTATCTTCCTCATTATTATTTGGTCAATTTCCTCTTAAATCGGAAAATGTTGTAATTGAGTCTTAAAGTTTTTTGTGATGTTGCATTCCGAGTTCCCTATATAATCGACATTTTGTAGGCACATAACATGTGATCAACCGATCATAATTATCATCTTATACGATTAGGCCATCTGCTTATGCAAATAAGGGTCAAAGTTTATATCTTAAATGCTATGCTTTTGAAGGTGAAGATGGCCTTTGATAACAACATCTCGTGTCATAATTTAATTTTGTTTACGTCAGAATTCCCCTTGGAAAATGCCGTTTATATCGACCATGCAGATTAAAGGGATGGTACAGTATTGGTGGAGATGAGAATTGGACTTTTAAATTTTTGCGAGATACAAAGAAAACACTTATGAAATAGTACAGAGCATACTATTTTAAGAGGAATACAAAGTTTATTTGATGAAAATTTGGTTTGGAATGACTGAAACATGCAAAAACATAGTAAAACAAAGCGATCGTAATAAAAATGATGTGGGTCCCACACTCTATTAGAATCACTCTGTTTTGGATATCTCAGCCATTTCAAAACCTTTATCAAAACATTGAATTCCTCATGGAATTACATGTTCTGTCATATTTCATGAGGTTTCTCATTATCTCACCAAAAAATGTTACAGACATGAAATTCGGTCTCAGCCAAAACTGTACGATCCCTTTAAACAGTGACTCACACTTAGGTTTCTCTCGGTTTTGTGTATCAAGAAGTGATCGTCCAGTTGTGCCTAAGTTAATGTTTTGATGACCATAACTTTAACTTGCAAAAGCATCAAACAAATCGAGTTAATATAAGGCAATAATAATCATGCAGAATGATGAGATTCAAAGTAGATTACTTAAGATCAAAATTTAAACGTGAGGATGCCCTTAAAAACACCAGTGACGTAAACATTATTTTGTAGTCTTATTTTTTTTTTTCAAATCAACATCCTCAACTTACACGCACTATAATAATATGATTAAGCAAGGACATGTTGACATGAAAAAATCAGAAATTCAATTCATTGGGCCTTTGAAATAATTCCCACACACTCCGTCAACACGCAGACAAATTCCAGTAATTTTTTTCTTCCTCGGGGACTTTTGTTTGTTTGTTTGTATGTTTGTTTGTTTGTTTGTTTTCAAAATGTGACCAAATTGCATGTGTAACGTTTTACCAGAAAAAACATCTCAAGATAACTTCAAGTCTTTACCTTGTCCTTTGGTCATGCAAAAATGGGAGTCAAACTTAATTGACATAAATAAGATGGTCCGATTCTCCTGTTGTTGTTTTTTATTTCCTGGGGATGTTTTCCTAAATGTATTGTTTTGATTTGTTCGTTCCCCACTACCAAAAGACGACGATTACCAGCTGATAATATAGCGGACCAATATATATAGATCCTGCAGCGTATCAACCTCCTTGCATGGCATGTCTGTGAGGAGTTCGACTGTATCGAAGTGTCGTGATTGACCTATGGCGTCTATCATCTGATTTGGCAAAAATATGATTTATAATTCAATTCAATTCAATTCAATTCAATTCAATTCAATTCAACAGGATTTGTTACGACGATATGACATGATTACAATAAATTTCTTCTTGTTGTTCAATGTGATCAACATTAATTTTATATGAGGTTGAGCTCTGGAGAATGAAATATTACTCCAACCCATTTAAACACGCCCAACCCCTGCACCCCCCCCCCCCCCAGTATTATATATGAATGTTGAAAGCATCCCTTATCTCACATAGTGTCAAAACATCAGAACGCGGGTTTCTTACAGGTTTTTCTGCCTTGAAACTTGAAGACCCCCCTCCCCCAACCCCCCCCCCCCCCCCCCCCCAAAAAAAAAAGAAAAAAAAAATCCAGAACAACGCTCAAGGCTCCTCCCCGACTTTCCCCTCCTCCCTATAGCCTCTGCTCCTCTGTTTTTCCTATCCTATACCAAACCTTCCTTTCCCAGCCGCTTTGCACGGCTAACTTTATAGCAGTAATTCAGCCCCTCTTTTACTGTATGTTACAAAACTTTGGGGAAATAAATTATACCGAATTCTATATGCAGGTAATGATATACAATGTAATTTGTCTTCGATTGCGATAATGGATTCTGTGTGCGGGGCAGGGTAACTCAGTTGCTTGTGTGTATGTGTGTGTGTGTGTGTGTTTGTGTGTGTGTGTGTGTGTGTGTGTGTGCGTGTGTGTGTGTGTTTTACGTAAGGTAAAAACAACAACAAAAGACAACAAAAAAGTTCAGTAATTCAGTGGTTTCAAACTTCTTCTTCTTCTTCTTTTGCGCTTGAGGACTCGTCGATAAACCGAACTTCATTTCCAATACTAACTGTAATCAGGATATAGCGCTTCCAGGGAACTCATCGCTATTTGAAAGATTCTCTAATGGCTATTAATTTCGATTCGGTTTATTTCATTTCCAACACATCGCACAATTGCCACATTTGAATACACATACTCATGAAAAGTATAAACAGCAATGAAAAACAAGAACAGTGATACAATTTATAGATTTGTAAATTTCAAGACAAGTACAGAAAAAATGGTTGGAAATGGAGGGGGCTGCTAAAAAGCAGAGCTTGTAGTCTGCAGTCCGACCCTCATAAAAAAAGATCTCTAGTTACAAAACAGATAAAACGAGGCAAAAAAGTAAAGGAAGAGAGACAAGACAAAGAAAGTACACACATACAGACACAGTGTAACAAACAGCTCTCTTGTAATTAAGGGAAAGAGGAAAGGTATAAGTAGGCCTAAGTGTGGAATGAATGAGGGAGGAGGAGACACCTATACATAGTAAACAAAAAGAAGAAAGAAGGAATTCAAAGAGGAAGATGATGGGTCAAACCAGGGCACGTGAGGCATAAGGGATATAAGCTCCCCAAAATAAAGATTTCGATTTCGATTTATTTTCTTATTTCTCGATGAAAAAATACATCAAATATAACAAAATTAAATGAAGTGCATGATATCAAGCTGGAGACATACATAAAATATTGCAAATATATAAAACATATAGTGGTCGATCTATGACGTTTTGAATCTGTGAATGGATGCTAAAGAAATATGAAGGAACCTACTTAAAAGCGAGCTTGTTGAGCGTATCATAGGTCCCATTAAAATCGAGTTAAAGATTAAGATGGGGAGCACGGGTACAACAATGACCGAAACATAGAGAAAAAAAAGTACATTGATACAGTTATATAGCAAATTCTTCTCTAATGCAGATTTGGGGTCGGATAAGCCACATGCTGTAGGCGGATGAACCATTGTCGTTCTGGCGATAATAACAATATGACTCAATATATGATAACAATAATACGGTTAAAAATTATTAAAGATTTATACATTGCGTGTATTAAGGAGGGAACACATGCACCTGCAAATCCCCCCCCCCCAAAAAAAAGAAGACATTCAACAACCAGTTGTACAGTGCAGAAGGAATTAAAATACCAGCTGTTACCTCGCCCCAAATGTCTTCAAAGGAGTGTAAAGAGGAGTTGTAGTAAACGATAAACGATTGTGGTAAAAAAAGGGACTTGAAATTATAAGGCTTTATACAAAGATATAACTCATTATGAAATGTAAAAATTTCTTTAATTTAAAGGTAAAGGAATTCAGACTTAAAGCTTCTTTTCTATTACTATCAAGAGAATTCTAAACTTTCGAACCAGAAAAAGAGAATACAGATTTGGCAAAAAAAAAAAAATAGTCCTTGTTAAAGGCAAATGAAATTAATTGGATTGCCGGGTAGGATATAAATTAAGAGATTTTTTATTAACATTATTATAGAGTCAAATACTGACACTACAGACATGATATGCATGTGTTGTCGCAGCATCAGCAGTATAGTAGGAAGTAGTGGTAGTGAAATATAGTGCAATGTATAATTTATGTAATAGTTATGAGCATAATGTGGTATCATATAAAGGAATATAATGTATAGTAATACTTATATAGAATTGTACAATATATGACAAGTGATTATAACAAGTAAGTTATTGTTCATTATACTAGCAGTATAGGTGTTCATGTTCAATAATCATTCACAGCTCTCCTCCCTATCCGCAGTCTCGGGCAATGTCGCGATGTTTTCAATTATTTTTGTTGATCATCTATAGTTTGTAATTAAGATGCGCTTTTAAGAGAATCGATCTTCGATAATCATATAACTGCGAAGGTAACAGTAAAAATGTATACAGTATGTATACATCATTGATGATCGAAGATGCCAAGCCTGTACAAGATACATGCCGCTGAGGGCGGCCTTTCACATTGTACTGAGTAAGTTCCACTAGCAACATCAAGATAATCTCCAAACTGTCATCATCTGTCCTTGATTCTTCGTAAATGACTTTGGATGTGTTTGTGTCTTTGTTTGTTTTGTTTTGTTTTGTTTTTGTTATAACTATCTCTCACACGGGAGCAGAATCGATGCAAGTTGATGCAAATGCTATAAATGCCTGTCTTTAAACAGAATAAACGCCATCACGGATACCGTAAGTTGCATTACGTTTCAGCTTCTGACATTTTAAAGTTCCATGTGGGAGCAAGTAACTGCGTATAAAAGAAAAGTTAATTTCAGCAATTTAACTTTTTTTTTTTCATTATTGCTATAATGATGATATCAATCCGCCAAAACGATTTATGATGTTGATAAGGATGATGATAATCAAGGAGATTATCACACATCATTTTCACAATCTCCGTTGTTGTTGTTGTTGTTGTTGATGTTGCTGTTGTTGTTTATAAAGCGATCAAAATTCTACATAAAACCTTGGAATAAGGGTTCCTCTCCAGCTGACACACCTTTATAAATCAGAGGTTGTGTAGCATATCCCTATACATTATTGCACAATGTGGCTTCAAAATTTAATGAAGTCATTGTTTCTCCCGTCATTGTATGTGTGTGTGTGTGTGTGCGCGCGCGCGTATATTATGTATATATATATATATATATATATATATATATATATATACATATATATACATTTCATTTTCATTTCATTTGATTTATTGTCCATTTATCATGGATAATCTTTTTTGTCCATATATGCTTTACAAAATATATATACAATACAATTATACATAAACAACATTTAAATGACATAATTATAAGACATGAGAGAGGCATCATTTTGCCAACATTGATATATATGTATCATATATATATATATATATATATATATATGATATAATATGTGTGTGTGTGTGTGTGTGTGTGTGTGTGTGTGTGTGTGTGAACATTAGGGCACAGTCTATACAAGAGACATAGTTTAAACCATGGTCATTGTCTTAAAATGCAATTCTACATAGGCTGAAGTTCTTTAAAACCTATGACTAAAAATCGCCCGGAATTTCTTCCCGTCGAAGCAGGGAAGGTGTCGACCATATACCATCCCACCCATCGGCCCACAGCCCCCGACGCCCCCCCCCCCCTTAAAAAAAACCTGGAAACAAAACAAAACAAAATAAGTCAAGACAAAACGGCCCCTGTAATTTGATTATGTCTACAATGATGATAGGCCTAAAATATATCGATGTGCTGCTATTTATTTATTTATTTATTTATTTATTTATTTATTTATTTATTCAGTTTTCTTTTAGCAGGGTAGCCCTTTCAGCTCGCTTGGAACTGCTCTGCCAAGGGGCCCTGCATCACGGACAAAGTACAATTCGAGTAAAAAACACAAAGTTACAAACACGGTAACAAAGATGGAACATAAAACACAAAATATACGTTCATTTAAAGCGTACAAGAGAAAAGAATTGTACACAAGCCAATGAAACAAAAATGGAACTATCGAGGAGTTGTGATCTAGAGCGTCTTTAAACAGGCTACTGCGTGTCTTTTGTGTTTACGAATGTTTACGAATGTTTAGAAATAGATGATATTGGCATAAACAATATTTTTTTTTCTAAAGAATAGACACCGGGTCCTGCAAAAACTGTGGAATACCAGAAACCACACGATATTTTTTGATTGAATGCTTTAGGTATAAGATAGAAATAACAATGTTTTTAGTTGAAATAAATTGCCAGGAGGTTAGAAACATTGAGACTCCTGAATTCATCTGAGTAGGCTCCTATGTTATACTCACACTGAAAAGCATTATTGGTCTTCGTAAGACGGACACAAAAATTCCCTTTCGTGCTGTTGCTTTTTCTTTTTGTTATGGCCGTGCATCTGTAAATTTTCGGCTTTTTATGGATAGGCCTACATGATTCCACGTTACCGCAAGCATGACGAGAAAAGAGGCTTAATTTTGTCATCTATCATAAGACCCCATATACGAGCTTATCAAAACTAACAAACAAACAAATACATGTGCTGCAAAAGCGTATGTTGTGATTCAGTGGAAGTGGGTTCACACCATAAAAGATCTATACAAGTCTATCTTGTGGCACACTATTGTTTTGTAAGAATAAGAAACGTAACACCAAAATAACAAATAAGCAAACAAATAAATCAGCCAGGTTATTTCTTTGCAACCGCCCTCTGCCATATCACGAAGTTACTGTAATTAAATTGTCCCATCTGTAAACCCCCTTTTTCTTCCCACTAGAAAGCGTTACAATTTTACATCAAGGGACTGTGACCGCGTCTAGCCCAATCAATTAGGAAACAACCAATGAACGCACAGATTGAGTGCTATTATGGTCTTAGTGCTGAATATTCATTGGATCAATGTGTACCCGTGTCTAGGAAACGACTGTATACCCGGAAGTTTAGTTTTGTACACGTCCAGTATCACGGCATGTAGTACAGTACAGTATATGACTGCTTGCCTTCTCTGCATTTGGCATTCTGTGGTCAAGCTACATTGGTGAGATAGATTAACACGGCACAGTTACATTATAGCAAGCTTTATGCTTCCTGCCTGAGAATTTGACGACGCTAAATTTTGTTGAATATACCGTTTTGACACTTTAAGAAGCTGACAACAAGGCAAACAGAAAATGGAGTTGGAAAAGACCGCAGAATCAGTTGTTGAGACCGAGAGGAAACCTTTGAAAGATTACCCAGGTTTGATGGACGACGGCCATCCACTGGCGTCTAAATCGGCGTTCAGCTTCGTTCCTACAACCAGGAACGATCCTGCTGAAATGAACGCGTTTAACAGTAAAGTTGAGGTGAGCATCCTTCAGGTTTTTATGGTCCCCAGGTAGCCTATTTTTCACAATCACATGTTGTTCGTGTCGGAAATACGAAATACGTTTGTGATATCTATAGAACGTCTAGACTTTAAATATTAGTAATATTATCATATTACTAGTACATTTATGTATGTATCGGAAATTTGGAGGGATGAAAAAAAAAAGAATGGTCTTTTTTTTTCTTTTTTTTTTTAGTTGGAAGTTTGAACTCGGTACTTCACTTGTTTTGCTGGTACTAATCAATCCTCCACTTGTAGTAGCTACTGTAAGGATAACCCCGGGACGCTCCGTATACACAGTTACACACTGTGGGAGCGTCCTGAGTCAATAGAGTGCTATATCGGTAAGCTTGAAAAACATACACAGTCTGTCACAGATTTTCGCACCTCCGTAAGTTTCGAATATCACGAGGAAAAAACGTACTTTTATAGTATACATAAGATTCTTATCTAATTAATACCCTTCGTTCACCTTGTTCTTGTTCACACTGGTCCAATGATCTTGAAAAAAACGTTTTTTTCACGGCCATATACGGGTCCGTAGTCCTAGCTCCCCATCCCATTCACCATTTTCGAAATCAGTATGCAGTACACTGCGCACGTAAATATTCATGTGCTGGCGGAGTCGCAATGCGTTTAGCCTTCTGACAAGGCCTGCGCGCGCGCACCCACCCAGAAAGCAACGCAATATACAGCGAGAGGGTTTGCCAACAATATGATAAGGCCTTGCCACAAAGCTACACGACTTGATGGCCAGCGCATGCGCACAAATCTCAAATCCATTGACTGTATAAGATGTAGTTCTCCCGAGTTCCTCTCGACCGAGTCGCATTTAACTCATCAAACCGAGCAGAAAGGGACTATTGCCAGAACCAAAAGTTGAACGCAGTCAGTCTTCAACATTACATCTTCACCTGTAAGTCTTCATATTGCAGAATTTTTGCGATTTCATATTGATTTTTAGGCGCTATACTTCGCCTGTCATGATCATGTCTGCTACAATGCGCAGCCCCAACACTGCGTGTTGGGGCTGGTCGCAGTTACTGTAAGGAATGCTATATCACAACACATGGCTATGACAAGATGTCATTATCGCAACTCAAAATGCAAGTCTGTCTGGTTGATCCCTGCATAGGGGTGTTGCACAGTATCAAAGGAGAGAAAGAATAAAATATTCCCTGTGGAACAGACAGGGTTGAAATGGTAATGCAAAATCACCAGTTGCAAATTAGAAACTCGCTCACTTATGAACGTATTTCAAAATTGAAAGTCCATGACCATGCAGTATGTGATGTCATTTCATGATTGTGTTCCATGCAAGTTCATCATTTTTATAATACAAATGTATTTTGTTTTCATGGCTTCTTGTCATATTGTTTCTCTGCAGCCAAAGGCCCACTCCACGTACGACAGACTATTCAACAAGCCAGAGGGGTATAACATGAAGCTACATCGTTGCGACAGAGAGCATGCAAAGTCAAAAGGACTTCATGTCAATGATGAGGTAAAAAGAAGCAATATCCCCCCCCCCCCCCCCCAATACATGCTTGCGGTTTGAGAATTATATACCACATCCATTTTGGGGTGTTTACACTTCAGTAAGATCTATGTATTACATGTTTCATTACTTATTTCATCATTCTGGCCAAAAGGCGGTACAGCAATACCCTTGATAGCTTGAAACAGGGATTTTTGTGTCCACTTCATAAACATGTTTGCAATCGTTGCAATTTGTGATGACTTGCCACAGCAACGATCTGAAGAGGTGCAGCTGATGTTTGTTTGTTTGTGTGTGTGTTTTTATGCTGCCATAGTATCTGCATAGTATTTGTGAATTGTCTTGCTGCAATAAGTCAGTTCACAGAACTCTGAGCACTGTATGTGCAGATGAATGTCATTACAGGCCTTCTCTTGAAATTGACTCGTGACTGAAGTATTTGAAAAACTGGACAGTGTTAGGTCTGCATGAAAACTTGTGAATATTCATGTATGCACGAGGCACGTATTGGAATGTACAGAACAGGAGAAATTTCAACCAAATTGACAAAAGCCAGCATGCAGCACTTCCATGTAAATAACCACATTTTGCCAGCTTGTTTTCAACTGCTTTTGTTTTTAAAGATTATTCCATGTGTTGAGAGTCCATGGTTCAAAGGTTGTTGCAGACCACTGTATAAATCTGGCTCTTTGCATTGTGAATTCAATTGTGACCTGTGAATTTATCAGTACAAGAAATGGACAGAAGTTGATGTGTCCTGCACATTCTATCAGAGAAGTTTGCGAAGGCAATGCAAATTGCTTCATTTATTTAATTAAGATTGATTTATGTATTCAGTCAAGAAGACAAGTAGTACACATTTTGCATGGACGACCCATTTAGGTATAATGCAGCCACCCCGGCTGGCCACCAATAAGCACATGATTAATGTAAATTTATGTTTTACAATATTTTTTGACTTTGCAGGAGAGAGTAAAAGTCACCCCAACGCTGTCGTCCACAGTGTATGGCCACAAGCTTGAAGATTTTGTTGATCCCCCTGGTCGAGCACATGTGCGGGTAGGCCACGTCAACTCGGAATTCTATCGACGGAATGGAATCAACGTATCAGGCGGTGGATACTAAATATCATATGACTATTGACACTTACGCATCACCTTCTGTGAGTTTATCAAACCAATTTGGCAATATGGACAGGTATAGCAGAAAGCATCAGGCATGTCGTGCCATATGCCAGGAAGTGGAGGACAACAGAAGCAGCTTAGGTGCCTAATGAGACTCCGGGAAATCATGGTAACCCTGAAGAAACAGTCTTCTGTGCTCATCATGTATAGTCTTTGGGACCAAAATTCTTTGAAGATTCTGTGAGCCTATGATGAACAATAACAGTGATGCACAATTTGATCTACCGTAATTTATGTCAAGCAGACACATTTAAAATCTTGTGGCATATTCTTTAAAGAGTAACTTTCAGTTGGTGTCTTAGTATAGTATTTGTGTCTGAAGATAAGAGTGAATGCGCAAATGGAGTACAGTACTGAACGGAGAAATGTATGCGTGCACCTCACATTCGTGTCAGGATCACAGTTGATAATTTTGTGTGTTTATTAATTCGTGAATGGCACCTGACTCACAAAATTCATGAAAATAATAACCCTTACGAAATGTATGGCGTATACAGTATACATGTAACTCGTGTACACTGTAAGGTTTCACGACTGTGGACCTATTAAATTACTTTTTTTTTGAGGGGGGGGGGGCTCTATGACCTTGCTAAACTAAAAATACTGAGATACTGTAAAAGTGAATATTTTCGTGCTACTAATTTTTCGCGCTTGGCCGGGTCAGAAGAGTTTCGCGTGTTTTTAATTGCGCGGAATCAGGACGTCACGCACAGGAACATATGGCAAGCAAAAATATTCGCGGGCTTTTATTTTTGCGCTAGTTTCTAGTTGCGCGAAATGCGCGAAAATTTTCACTCTTACAGTACTTACTGTAACTTTGTCAGCATAGAGCAGGAATGAGAAGAGAAGGGCTAAAACAAAGTTAGAGTATTATTAAGCTTATGATGACAGTGTAAAGCGTCCATCATATTTTGCAAGGCCTTTGGCATTCATGAATCAGTTAATACTATTATTTCAATTGAATTGTTTCTCCCATGTGATATTTCTCATCCCCCCAAAAATCTTGCATATCACAAACTCTGAGTGGCCAATTATGCAAGCTAGGTTTTTGACTTGTGTGACGTAACCCCAAATCTTTTTAGCAAAATGTCCCACTCTTATACTGTCTATGCATATAATGTGACTGGAATGAGTCGAGGAACAAGCACAATGCAAGAAAGCTTGCCAACCAACCAACCCAGGTCATGTCTTTTATCCAGAGGTATTTTTGAAGATTTTTTCTTATCACCATGTGAGGAATTGCAGCTGCATCACAATGACGACCCTTGACTGTAGTGGCAAAAAAAATTGTCAAATTGAAAACCTTTTAACTTTTTTATGCCCATTTCAAAGAGTGGAAAAAGTAGTAGTGAACTAAAGGCACACATGGATTGAATTGCATCACATGAATGGAAAAAGAGGAGCGCTAGGCAACCAGAATGTGACAATAATATCAAGCTATTCAACAGTGCATCTGTGACAGGGCTCTACAATGGTGCTTTGCGTATTGGCTATACAATGTACTCTGAATTGCTGAGCCATGATAACCAACTAAAGACACCCGCACATAAACAAACCCACACACACTAGCTCCTTCATAGAGGTGTGCGTGGACACCACTTATCTGGAAAAATGCTACAAGTGTTGTGGAGGATCATATGCATGGTTTAATTTTCCCCAGCACATTCCTGGTAGAACAGGCTTACTGCACAATATTTTGCTCATACATATGTATCTTTACTCTTTAACCCTATTCCCACCGGGGGGGGGGGGGGGGGGGGGCATTTTGCCCCCCCCCCCCCCCCCCCCGATGATTCGCGTGATTATTCCGCAACGCATAATGCTCTCACTGCGACATTTTATGACTTTTCTTTCAAGTATCGCGCAACTTTTGAGACCAAATTTGTTGCTCCCAGGCATACCGTTTTGAAGCCACGCTCCTTTGAAAAAACTTTGTCGACTCAAAAATTGCTCAAAAACATGATTTTGTGTACAAATCCAATGTAAATTGTGTTTTTGCAATTAATTCATATAAAAAGAAATATTTTTACTTTCAATGGCTGATAATGATTTATTTTAGCCTGATTATGCTTTAAAAATTTTCTGCAACAAATTTTGACGAAAAAAACAACAAAATCAAAAGGTAAAAAACAACGAAATACATAAGAATTTCAATAAACAATAAAATACATAAGAAATTATTATGAAGCCGAATTTTTGCTTCAATATTATTGTTGAGGATATTGAAAAGAATATGTTCACCAAAAATTAGAAGTCTTGGAGCTTTATTTTTTGATTTATAGGCAATTTTTTGCATAAATTACCATAAATTAATTGATATAAAATACGTAAATTAAAATGTGAAAAATCTAACTATACAGTTCTGTAGATTACATTAGCCTCTACCTTAGTGCAAATTTTCGCAAGGATCGCGCGATCCATGACCGAGATCTGAAGGGGGCGCCGAAAAGACCCCCCGGTGGTTTCAAGTCCCTCAAAAAACCCGGTGGGATTAGGGTTAAGACAACTTTGGTGAGCCATTAAATTCACGATTGAAAACTAGACTGACAGAATGAGAAATTGGTGTGATCCCATTTCGAGAAGGAATCAGTAATTTAAATCTTCAGGGGACAATTTTTCGGCTTGGTGTTCATTTTGTGAATCCACTCACTAGTCAACTTGCAACATTGCTGAAAAGAAAGCCACTACAATACAATCTATATACAGTAGCATAATTAGTTACGAGTGTGGAATAGAGATTTGTAATACAGCTGTATTAAAACTGATGGGTCTGGACTTGGAACCATAAATATTTTAGGATCTGAAGAATGCGTTTTGGCACAGGATTTTGTATTATAGAGATGTCAATAAATTGCTTGTGTAGGTACGTCTTTGTGTCACTGTCCTTTTTTTCACAGTGATTTGTTTTTGATTGTTTTTCATTTGACTGTAGTATGCAATAAAACGTAATGCATCATCACAAAAGCCGTATGTCGGGGGAAATAATTTTTTTTGGTTTTTGGCAAATATTTGCAAGATGCTAAGCTTTAAATTGAAATATGATTCACCTGCTTAAATTCGAAAACTCTAAAGGTTATATTGACGGAGTCCATTTTACGCCTATTTTTCATTTTATGATCTGATTTACAAAAGGGCAATGTAATGATGCACCACTTATGCGTTTCATTTGCAGTGTGAAGGCTTGACATACTGTTACCTACATTACCCCAAAATACATATACATATGCATATCATACATATATCTATATACAGTATATACAGTGTATTAGTATAAATTATAAAACAGAAATGTATCATGTTATCAATACCGACAGTTTATGGAACATGCAAATTTTTGGGCACCCTTCCCTTTGTTAAAAATTACTTGACAAAGGGCTGGGTGCCTGAAAATTTGTGTGTTCTGTAAATAAACTGTGGGTATTGACAACATTATACATTTCTGTTCTTTAATTTCTCATATTATTGATAATATCATTTGACCATCACGTGGACTATAAATTACTTATATACATGTGGTATATATATATATATATATATATATATATATATATATACTGTATATCACACAACCAATAACCACATCTGCTTAAACACCAACTACGTAATGTAGAGACATAAACACCTGTAATCAAGGCTGAGTCGAGAAGGCTGAAAGCTTGGCAAAATAAAATGTGCAAAAGCCACATCATTAGATGTACCAGCCCCAGTTCATTCATTCATTCACTCATAATGTTATGTATATATACATGTATATATCTCCAAACATGTTAATATTTCACGTATTGGCTCCGCGAAGAAATGAAGAAACAAACTAGTAATGCATTTTTGGCCAATAGAGCACGAGTTTATTGGCAAAAAATGCATTACCAGTTTGTTTCTTCATATATACAGTATATATATATATTCACACTTGTATATAGTAGTGAGGGAAGAAGAGCTAGCGGACATTGCGGCAGATGTCCATTTGCTCTTTCTTTGTTACGAAAACTTGTATACAATGCAGCACCCATCACATACGTGGCCAAGACAACTTCACGTTATGCACATATCTATCTATCTATATTATCAAGGCTTGACATTAGCAGTGGCCTGATCAGGCACTTAAGATTCTAACTGGATTGTTATGTTTCTGTTTATTTGGGCCACCAAAATTTAAGATTTAATGATTTAATGATTTAAGCGGACCGAAGGGGCCACCAGAGAGAAAAAGTTAGTGTCAAGCACTGTTATATATGGTATCAAACATGCGCTTTCCTTGCAAGGATAAAGCGTTTTAATGCCATTTTAGGTTTTTATCATATATATATATATATATATATATATATACAGCTGTATATACATATACATATCTATATCTATATATATATATATATACACATATATATATATATATATATATATATATATATATATATATATATGTATGTGTGTGTGTGTGTGTGTGTGTGTGCAATACATGAGCATATTATAACATGTGAAATAGCTGCTTCAAAGGGCTCCTGGGATATCATGTCCAAGCAATTTGATATCCATCTATGATCACTATCTTCTAAATATTTGTCTGATAAAAGCCCTTGTACTCACGAAATTCCTTCCTTTTCAAGATATTTTCAGTAGTTAAAAAGAAAAGCAACATTACACAATAATTAATTTTGAAAAAAAAAATAGGACAAAAACCAAAATCTCTTTGTTTCTGCCTTTCATGCTACTTTACAGAGGACAATCACACTAAATGATGGACTATTAAACAGACAATATTCTTTCAACATTCATGCTGATTTCATTGTGGTGGAATAGATCCCAAGTACACTTGATGTATAGACAGATGCCTCTGAAGTCGAACAAAATTGAACACATAAGAGTATGTATGTACAACTGTACATATGTTCCTATGCCCTACTGAAGGACAATCAACTCACAGGGCTATTTGAACAATCATAAAAACTCATGAACAATGTGAATGATGCAAGAACAAATGCAAGTGTACTGAATGAAAGAAGCGCAATAAACTTTAAGTTAAAGAGTCGAACAAAGAATATTTTCACTCACACACACATAATGTACTTGCTAGCTAATATCAGCAGTTGTTACCTTCACACATCCATTTATTTTTTCTCAAAATGATTTTCGAGATTGAACTGCCAAATTTGTTTTGTGCTACAACAAAATAATTTTTTTCACTTTTATAAGATTTCACCTGTCAATGACATCAGAATAGCATATCAGTGTTCAAATAACAAATGTTTTTAGTTCACTGTAGTGAGAAGTAGCATTCATGGCAGTCCTCTTCTTTTTCTTTGAATACCAGAGACCCCTTCCAGTCAAACTGACATAAAGCATTTGATCAAGGATGAGTCAATATGAATGTTGTGATGTTAACTTCAGGTGAACTTTCAATCAAAGAAGAAACTATAAGTGAGACCATCCCAGTCTTTTGGGAATAAGGGTTACAGTGTGTACACATATGTCCTTTTGAAATATATATACATCCTGCGGAGCATATATGAGTCCTTAGCTATAATACATGTCCTGAAGACAACAATCTATGCATAACTTATTGCAAAGCTACATGTACATTATAGTGTCTTCGGGAGGGTGTTTAGGACTTGGAATGTTTCAGATTAAATTACCTGGTAGTTTCTGTACACTGAAATAGCAAGCAGATCTCTTGCTGAGCTTCTCTTACAAATAATATCCTAAACTCCTAAGTGTACTACTTCCTAAACACACAAGAAGCAAACATGTTCTTCGACTGATAATATTCCTCATTCCACTGTACTAATGCATGTTCTTCTTCAAAGAAAGAAAAAATGTGCATAATGTCAAGCCATCACAATTCTTAAATAGCAAGACAGACTTTTTCTTTTACCATCAAATGATCACATATACATGCATTAGTTGAGTCTCCTTTTAGATGAATGACACATTGACATTTTTTTTTCTCATAACATCAATCACGTATATAAAACATCAAGTCTTAATATCCCTTGACAGAAGAATGCATCACAATCACTGAAGTGGGGTGCATTGTGAGTAACCACTTTGGGTTGTTGATACACAACTTAAGCATTTGAGTAGATTTGAGCAACAGCTGATAAAAGTAAAAAGTTTTCACTTGGCAGTCCAACATTCATCATCTGGCAAAGTATTTTGCCAGACTGATCATGGCACCACACTGAAAAGAGGGCCACAAATATGTTGCAACACATTTCTTTGTGTGTGTGTGTGTGTGTGTGTGTGTGTGTGTGTGTGTGTGTGTGCATGTGTGTGTGCGTGTGTGCATGTGTGTGTGCGTGTGTGTGTGTGTGTGTGTTGCAACACTTCTCCTTATCAATATAACAATCTTACAACAAATCTACTGAACAAATGATCATTCATGTCTTTCTTTTCTGAGGATTTGCAATGACCCCATTTAAACATATCCTGATGCCAAAATGTAGCTGAAGTGAAATGTACGAAAAAGCCACGACAGCACTTCACATGTCATTAATGCTCATATCAGCAATCACATAAGCAAGTTTTGTCACTTTTGGTTTAAACTACAAATGTGTGTAAATGTTATTCTACAAGTCCCAAATAACCATATCTCTGTTGGCATACTTGAGTGCAGTTGGTATTTGGCAAGTTGCAGTAATTCTGTTTCAAGTTGGCAAGTCTACACAGTCAAACATTACTGGACTGTATGCAATCAACAATGTTGTGTAAATCCCTCGTTCTAAAACCAGCACAAGGGCTTTCCAGCAAGTGTGTCATGCATGAACAAAATATTTCATATGCAAAAGGCTAATGAGTGATATTTCTACAAACAAAGCCTGTGGTCACTGTGATGCTATTTCTTGTGACAATGACTCAGCATCCTCATGAGATACCACTAAGGTAATGCCCATAAAAGTATAGTATTGTACAGAGCAATCAAACTAATGATGATAAACGGTTGCACATTAGATAAGTACATTCATTAATTAGTCGCAAATAATTGGTCTCCATAATTTTTCGAACAAACATCTGCTTTCCATGACACATTAGGATGGCATTCAAAAATTTGTGTTGGTAGTGGGTGAAACTGAGTAAAAAACAAAGGCATTGGTGAAAAAAAAAGTGCAATCCCAATATATTCCTTTCCTGCTTCTTCCTTTTGCCTGTGCTGAAATGTATACTATATGCAGGTCCTCTGCAAGCAAGCACATTGTAGGAAGCATATTTGCATCGAAGTGGAATTGCTTGAGGACTTGGCATTTCTGCAGTATGACATTACAGCATGTGTAACATAAAGGTTGCAAAAGGAGCTACAATGCCTTTGTGAATGTGCACTATAAAAAAAGTACTATTTTTTGAGACAGACTTTCCTCTTCACATGCTGTTCTATGTGCTCTGGAACATCCATAATGGTGATTGTTCGATAACTGCACTTGCGACACAGGAAGAATTCTAGCTGATATGGCTTCTGAGACCCCGAAGTGGTGCTGAGGCCCTTGGTGAAGTACTTGTCAATGATGTCATTTTCAGTTACATAGAGCACACTTCCATCATCACCATCATCATGAGGGCCGTTGCTCGTGCACTGCTCTGGAAGATTATGGCCTGAGCTTTCTGGGTGCAGCGGACTCCCACCACTCTCCAAATCTGGCTTGCACATCTCGGCTGTCGACTCCTCTCTCTGCTGGAGAGCAGCTTGTTTCACTAACGAGTCCAGTGGAGGAGGGTCACTTATGCTGATGCTATCCACAAAGGATACGCGCACTTCCTTGCCAATATGGCTCTGCAAGTGCTCTGTGAGATTAGCCCCACGGAGATCAGCTTTCCCGCACTTGGGGCACTTGTAACACTTGAGGCCAAAGCACTTGCCCTGTGGGAGGTCGGTTGTGTAGCTCATGAAGTAGGACTCCAAGTCATCAAAAAACATGTTGATTGTATCCCCCTGGTGGTCCAGGAGCTTATCCATAGACTTAAGGGAAGAGGTATCAGAGTTAACTGCACTATTAGGTACAGGTGTGGCATTCAGTTGTGCCGTCTCGTCACAATCACGCATCACTTCATTCTCAGAAACTGTGTGCACCTCTCCTACACTCTCAGGTTCAGGCAAAGCATTCAGTTGTGCCGTCTTGTTGTCACAAGCATGCATTACTTCATTCTCAGAAGCTGTGTGTACATCTCCTACACTCTCAGGTACAGGCAAAGCATTCAGTTGTGCCGTCTTGTTGTCACAATCATGCATTACTTCATTCTCAGTAGCTGTGTGCTCTTCTCCTACACTCTCAGGTACAGGCAAAGCATTCAGTTGTGCCATCTTGTTGTCACAATCATGCATCACTTCGTTCTCAGTAGCTGTGTGCACCTCTCCAGTCACAATATTCCCCTCAGAACAGTCTTTACCCTCTGGAATATCAAGGAGTTCCTCACCATCCAGTCCTGGTGCATTATCTTCCACACATTCAGGCTCAATGTATTCATCACTCATGCCTACTCTGCTATGTGTTCCATTCCCGCTTGCATACGCTGAACTTGCATCATCAACACTGGCTACAGGTTCCTCCTGTCCTTCTGGTAGATTGTCAAGTGTGTCCATAGCATCTGGAGGGGAACTTTCTATTTCACAGGAATGCGGTCTGGAAGAGAGATGTTCTATATCCATGGGGATTATCTCATGATGATTCTCCCCTGCTGACTCCTCTTCAGTCTTGGTTGTTTCTCCCTCTTTGTGGATATTGATGGGAATCAAGATGAAGACAAAACAAAAATTCATTATTACACTTACAAACATTAGTAAAGAGTCATTTGGCAACTGCTGATCCACTTGTTACGTATTACTGTTTAACCTCACACTCATTTAAAACAAATACAATATACCCTATCATGACTTGCACATAAATAACATGGTTGCGCATCAAGATGATTGATATAGCTATAAACAGCTTGGTTTGTTAATGTAAACAAATTTTTGTACCCCCCCCCCCCCCAAAAAAAAAAGATCTTGATGTCAGTTATGAAGTACAAAATACACATCAATACGACATCAAATCTTAATGACTATTTTACACAGAGTTTTAACTGAACTCTCTCCTGTTAATGTGACAACAGTCAAACCTGTCCAAAGCAGCCATCCAAAGGAAATGAAGAGTGGCCGTCACAGACAGGTGGCAGCTATAGACAGGTTTCCGACATTTCGTGTACATTGCCTGCACGTATAGTGTACATGCATTGTTATAAACATCTGTAGGAATGTACTTAAATGTATATGAAAATGAATGTGTATATATATGTATGCACATGTGTGTTTCATGCACTGAACAATACCTTTATTGGTCGAGTCATAGCTCAGCGCAGAAAGTAAGCTTTTCACTAGTGCATTGCAATTACTGAATGCATCGGTGGCAATGAGCATTAGCCATAAATGACCGACATTGCTGCAATGCAGAAAACATGTTGAATCATCAGCTTGGTTGCGGCTCTGTGTGGGGTGTGTTGCTACAATCAATGGACAGGTTAGAATTTACTCCTGGGGAAAAAATAGCCGGCTGCTGGCTGCATTAGACAGGTGGCTGCAAAAAAACATGGCTTTTCTTTGGGGGGGGGGGATTTTTTCAGTGGCCACATACGGTAGGTGGCCACTGTAGACAGGTTTGACTGTACCTGTTTATTTTTGTCTCTATCAACACATGAATGATCCTTTTCTGACCTTCTATCGTCTCTGACAGAGGGTCTGCATCCTGGGCGTGGCACTGCTGTGCCCCTGTGTCTGCATGGGTTGGGGCTGGCTCCTCCTGGTACTGACTTGGCAAACATCCAGTCCCACCATGTGCAGCATCCTCAAGTGCTAGAGCATCTTGATCTTCCACTGGTGTAGACTCTGCATCTCTGTGGCTTGGAGCGGCAGTGAGAACCTCCCCTTTGACTGGATCATTCTGTCCCTCCTTACTTTCACTGCATGAAACAATAATACATACAAGATTGACTTTGAAGGTGGGTTTGCAATTGGGCTACTAATTGAATTATGATTTCTTTTACATTGCTGACATGGAAGCAATGGCTGTTTGTAAGCATGTAACCATGGGATGGGAGACTCAAAGTCCCTTTTGCAGGACGAGGCCGTGATGAAAAAAAGCCCTGTCAATGGGAAACTGCTGCCCCTGGGGGGCTCAAACAGTGGACCTCCCGATTGATATGCCATGGTCTCATCTGCTATGCTTCTAACATATCAATGCAAATCATCAAATCAAATCATATTCCTCAGGGTACAAGTACATTGTCAAAATTCAGCATACAATAATGTATGCACTCTCAGTTTTGATGATTTTATATGCTCATGTTTATAAATCTACAGATATATCAAAGGAAAAAAAGAAGAAGATGCACTGCAAAGCACTAAGATAATGCACTTTCAAACATACTTGTTGTACAACCTGCAGCAAAATTTGGAGATATCACATCACATGCCACATCACTTCACATGCCACATGTTTGACATGATACACAGCAAATTATCTATTAACCAATATAAACCAAAAGTATGAAAAACTATCAGTAACCCAGCAACTTCATGCAACACCATCTTGGAGTCCATTATGGAAAACAGGATGAAATCTATCAAACTTACTTACATCAACATTTCTAAATTCAAAACATTATGAAAGTACTGACATACATAGTATATATCATAGTAAAGAAAGATTTACTAACCTCACAGAAAGGTTGCAGTCTTGTGTTTTGTTCTCTTCTTGTGGTGCAGCTTGAGAGAGATGAGCCCTGAGATGATTGACCATGACTTGACGATTAGTGCCGGCGCAACCAAAGCTGCACCCACTGGCTAGACATTTGTAGAAACGACCTCTCAATCTCACTCTTCTTCCCCCTAGTCCACAGAGTCTTGTTTTAGGGAAAGGCACGTGACAAAACTTGTCCCCGATCTTTACTTTGTTGAAGTCTTGATGAGTTGATGCGTCTTTGAAAAGCTTCAGGAATTCTTTCCTCGGAACTGCAGGAGATTTTGTCGAGGAATAGAAGACCATGGGTTTGTTTTTTCCCTTTACATGTTTGTCCTGTAAGTGACAGGCAAGAGCTCTCACGATATCAACTTTCCGATCCATTGTCATTGCTTCTTGGAAGTATCTGCAGTTCCTTATTCTGCATCGGAATATGCACAGTCCAAATCCTCTTCCTTTCACTCTTATTTGTTTGTCCCTCTTTGGTTTTCTAAGCCTGAAGAATTTGACAATCTCTGAAGATGAAAGTCCAAACATTAACCGTTTCCGATGGTGGAATTTAGCTGCCCTGGAAGAAACATGTTCCTGATCACACAGCATACTAACTGCTTCAGACTTACTCTGTTGAGGAGTGCCACAGCTTTCTGAAGTCTTCCCAGGTTCCTTCATGAGTGTTGACATAGCCTCAGTATCTATCACTCCCCCACCAGAATCAGAAGAATGCTTTGTTCCACTGCTGGGATTGTTGCTAGCTATTTTCCCATGGCTTTGATCACTGCCTTGACCTTCTTCTACAGCACCAATGATCGTTCCAAGACTGTCACTATCACAAGTAGTAGCTGGCAAAGTTGCAGCTTCATTAGAAGACTCAATCGATATCTGATTTGTATTCTCTCCATCTGCACCTTGTCCATTACTTACATCTCCTCTATTCTCCTGGACTTCATGTGTCAGTCTTCTCTTCTTGCTTGCTGTCACATCAGTGTCTTTCGGACTAGCATTATCATTATGGGGATCATGGGATACTCTCCTTTTCACAGCAAGAGCTCCTTTGTGGGAGTTGACACAAATGTTCCAGGATGGCACCTTCCTTCGGATAAGGGATCTCCATTTTGGCATTTCAGTCTTTGTTGATTTTCTACCAATGATAGACTGCTGTGAGGAAGCTTTTCCTTCTGATTCTGACTCTGTCAGAGTCCTGAGTGATCTCACATTGCAAATCTTGGGCATCCAGTCAAATGTCATCTCCCCCTTGTCTACCAGTGTTTCTTCTCCAGATTCTTGAGGCTCTTGAGTTGTTGCAATCTTCCATTTGGTCACGAGGCTGGGGAACTTCTCTCTTAGTTTGTCAATATCTGCTTGTGTCAAGACACTCTCAGCTTCCTCTACCATTGTCTGCTTCTCTGTATTGGCATGAGACGAACAGTCACGGGACTCCTCTTGCGTTGCAGCGAATTTTGCAGCTATGTTAGAGAGGACATTGGCAGGAAGTTTGAGAGGCTCTGAGCCAGTATCCAGTGCCTTTTTGATAGCTACCTTCAGTGTCTGTGAGGAATGTGTCTGTGAGCTGGGAACACTGATGACTTTGCACACCTTATGCCCCAACTTGTTGATAGCGACAATCCTTAACTTTCTGACTAAGTTGTCGTCTGCTGGAGAGTAAGCCGACATGGTCTTTGAAATGGACTGGTAATCTTCTTTGGAGATGAGCGTGAAAAAGATATGCTTGATCAGATGGGAACAAATTGTCTTCTTGTAGCACTTTGACCTGGCACAATTACCCCACATGCATGTGTACACTTGCTGTACTTCTCCAAGGTGAAGATTGGCTTCTTGCGTGTCAGCTAGAGTGAAATGCGCTTGTACCTGGCTAAAAGTCAAGCGAAGGGGTCTTGGAATAGACTGCCTTGGCAACCGTGATCCACAGCTAGCAAGCATTTGCAATGGCACCAGTATCTGGAAATGGACTCGTATGTGTGCAAGCATGGCTCGGATAGTCCTATTCACCTCAGTTTCACAATTGCGAAACTGGCACATCATCTTTGTGCTTGAGCTCTTCTTGAAGTAGCAAAGAACCTGTTCTGGCTCCATGATCAGAGGCTCACATGTGAGTGTAGAGTCTACATCATTTCCATAATAATCAAGCAGATCTGATGAAGAGTCCTTCTGGGCTTGTTTGGCCTCTGGAGAAGTTGATATCACACTTTTTGATCCATTAGTCTGCATGTCGTCAGCTTCATCAATGATTTGCAAGTAATCCGATATGTCATCCTCAGTCAATGTAACAGGACTACCTGATTTTGATGGAACTCCCTGGTTTCCCATTTCCTGATCACAAACATTGTTTGGGCCATCAACTGCATTATCTACCACATCATCTTCATCTGAACTGAGTTGGATGACATCCTCTGAAGCTTTGTGAGTTGAGACTGCACAATTGTCAACATCAGCGAACCTACGTGAAGGTCGTCTCCAGTGTGAGCGTAACTGAGATCGTGTCTTCCCATTATTCCATCTTCGCGTACTTTCGCCTTGTTTGCATCTAGATTTGTATTTTGCTTTCACTGGAATGCATGCTGTCAGGGTAGACTTGACTTTATTTGGAGACTGCAGAGTCTTAAAGCTACGCATCATAGTTCTGCCACCCCTAAGGCGATTACCAGCATTTGACATACTGCCTGCAGCACCATGGCCACTGCTACCATGTATTAGTGCTGTATTATCTTTGGGTCGTAAGGAACCATAATAGCATGTCGCACTTGATGAACTGGATCTGAGTGATGCAAGCCGCAAAGCTTTCCTGAGGCAATCATCATCATCATCACTGTCGCTCCTTGAGTGTCTATGCTTCTTCTTTTTCTTCTTTTTCTTCACAAGGTGAGATGATGTATGGGACTCGGTTGTCACATAGGTATACAGTGAACCTTCTTTGGCTGAAGTGGGTGCATTTTCCATTGTAAATGGAGGCACAATGTAGTCAACCCATTCCAGTGCCTTATCAGTGCACGGCTTGCACTTCCGTCCTTCAGACATGCCTTCTTCTGTTTCTGGAAGTATGTTCAATTCTACTTTGGGTTGGATGTGCTTAGCAAGATGAAACTGCCTAACAACATGACCATGACTTGTTCTGATGATTCTAGACTGGCAAATTCTGCATGTCACATAGAAGTTGTTTTGCTCACAAGGCTCATAGAAAGATTCAAGTACTGCAAGCGGTGCATAAATCTTTGTGGTCAAGGTTGTCGATGGTGCCAACTTGCTGCAATGTTTCATGTGGAGTGCCAACTGGAGGTGCTGTGGAAAACATGCATTGCATCTTGCACATTCAAAGAACACTTCATCAGACAACTTGGCCAGGTCATTGGGAACAAGGTTACTTCTTGCAGCTGCCGCAGCTACTACAATTTTGGACAGCTCTGCATCAACAGGCTTTTTTTTGTTCACAGCCAGATCTTTCTTCTTTGGCGGCTCTTCAAACACAGTCACTTTTTCTTGTACCACAACAGCAACTTTCTTTTCTTCCTTTGTCACACGACCTGGGAATGCTGCAGTGTCTAAGCATACTTCAAGGGCAAACAAACCATCCGTCTTGTGAGCATTTGGTAAGTAAACTTCTTTTGGTCTTGCAATCGTCACTGTAGGTGCAGGAGTTGCCTTTGATACTTGTAGTTTCACAGGAGATTCCTTTGGAGTATTTTCCAACTTGCGTGATCCTTTTCTGAAGTTTGAAGTTGCATTGGAAGGTGTATCTGGCAGTTGAGGCACCTTCCTGGTAGTGCTCATCTTACTGGCTGTGCTAATCTTACTGGCTGTGCTCCCCTGTTCAGTGGATGTGGGAACAGTTGTTGGGGCTAGTTTCACAGGTTTCTGAACAGAGGCCATTGAAGCTACAGATGACGTTGTGCTTGGTTGAGTTGTTGCAGAAGTAGTCATTCGTAGAATTGGTCTTTGCAGTGTACCTTGGTTGCCTTGTGGGAAACCTGGACCGAGCAGCAACTGAGTGCCTTGAACAACGCCTGACGTGTTTGCGCATGATACAGCTCCTGGAGGAATTGTGAGCAGCAGAGTTTGGCCTGGCTGCAGAGTTGAGGATTGAAGAAGCACTGACTTTGGAATAGACAGTAATTGGCCAGAGTTTGACTGCACCAATACATTTCCACTAGATGGCACATTTGCAGGCATTGGAGCCGGACTTGGAACGTGAACTACTACTGAGGAAGACTGCAGAAGCTGTGGTGAGACACCTGGGGTTGGGCATGTAGCTTGTGGTCTGACTGTTGTTTGTGTGGTCTTTCCCTGTGGTGCAATGATAGGAGCTAAAACAGTTTTTTGGGTAGGTCTTAAAGGCATAACATTTGCACTTGGCATTGCAGGTGTTGTTACACGTGGCTGGATTGGAGTTGCTAGCGGTCTACCACCACTCAGTGGAATCAAGAATTTTGTTCCGTTTTTTTCAGCCATTTGATAAAGCTGACCATTAACATGCACAAGTTGCTTGGAACTCGATGTTGAAGGCTGGTGAGAAGCTACAGGTGCTGGAGCAGCTGGTGGAGTGCTGTTAACGACTGGAACTGTACTTGAAGGAGTGGTTTGAGATTGTGGTTGACTTGCACTAGTGATTGAGTTTCCAGCACTTGTTTTGGGGACTGCAGGAGACTTCAGACTAGCAATAACATCATGGCCTTGTTTACTTTGTAACTTGACCTCCCTTGGGATAAGGAGGGGTCCTATTTTCTCATGTGGCCTTGCATTGTTCTGCCTTGTGGGTGTGCCATTAATGCTGCTCCCTCCTTTGTTTCTTTTAGATGTAGTGGTTGATTGCTTTTTTGACAAGGTTGGAGAGTAATCCTCATCATCTTCATTGTCATCAATTACACATAGATCATCATCGTCACCATCATCATCTGAACTGGAATTGGTATATTCTGTATACTTCCGAGCAGTAACTTTTCTTGGTGTTCTACGCAGGACAAGGCTTTGATTATATTCTGGGGGTTTTCTGCCTTCCTGGGCATTAGAGATCTGCATTTCGATGCCTTTTGATGTCTGATTACCACCTACCCTAGCAGTCTTTGATTTTTCTGTACATCCGTCAGGTGCTTTCACATTCTCTCTATTTTTCTTCAGACTTAATTTCACAGTGTTGTCTTTTTCATCATTACCTGTAATGTCTATTACTTCTTCAGAAGGTTTAGACTGATTTGTTGGCACCGCAGTTGACACAGCTTTACTACTCTGTACTTTCTCTGTGTCATTACTACCTGCATTCTTGTCAGTGCTTTTCACCAGCAAAACTTTGTGAACACTTCGTAGATGTTTGTGTAAATCTGCCATGTCAAGTTTCTTATTGCAGAAAAGGCAATCCACTGACTTCTGCTTAGAGACAATGATAAGTTTATGAGACTGCAGAAGGTGCTTGTTGAGCTCTGCTCTTGATGGACTGATGTGTCCACATCGCACACACTTATACATACTTGTAAATGCTGGCTTTTTGTTTTGATCTTTTGGTGTTTGGGAAACAACAATGATATCATCATCCTCATCATCTTCTTTGGCTGTTTCTTTGGGAGGAGAGAGGTTTGTGTTCACAGATTTCCTTGATTCTTCCATAGCAGGTTCCTCTGTTGTATCTGGTTTCCGTTTTTCTTGACCAGTCAACTGCTGATCTAATTCACACTTCCCTGAATCATCCTGGTTTTGGCCTTCAGTATCAGAGAGACTACCTGTTTTCTGTGGATCAGTCAGTTCATTTGGGATGATGGTGGCCGTTTCCACTTCTCCATCCTTCAATGGCGATTCTTGAACTGCTGTATCTTTCTGCTGAGAATGGTTTTCTTGACAGGTGGACTCTCTATCTGGCAGTTTGTCACCTTTCCCAACATTCATATTGTCTCCATGGGTGACATCATTGCTTTGAGGTTCTTGCAAGACTGAGTTTGCACTTGTATCATCAAGAATGCTCACCTTGTCATTCTCTTTTGACAGGTTTTCTACACCCACATTTTCTGTTTGGGGTTTCGTTCTGCATGCATCTGTACTACCAGAACTACACATCCTGTCAGCGTCTGTTGATACCTCATCGGTGACTCCACCCTCTGGTTGTGCCTGTTGTTCCATTTTTAGGTATCATGCAGATACCTACCTGAAGTAGAATCACCTCATGCACTCATTTCCCTTTCGAGAAATTCTGACTGAAACATTACTTTTCCATGGTCCAGAGCACACCACAGAAACTGTTGAATTCATAGCTCCCACACTCACAGAACAATCATGGACACTTCACAGCCTGTTGCTTGACTATCTTTTCCTGTGCAGAGTCCATTCTCGAAGGAATCCAGAGATAGTGAACACAGTGAGTGTACTGTACAACAGCCAAGTGTCACCTGCAAGTAATTTGTAGTAAAGAGAAAAGGACACAAAATAAAAATCATACACAAAAACTTTGCAAAACAGAGCACAAACTTATAATCTGATGCTCATTGAAGGAAAAGGTGAGCCATGAATTTTTGCAGCAAAGCATTGGCGTGAACTGAAAGCAAACACAAGCCTGTAATGGTTTTGAGATGGTAATTTATGTCATATATCGGTACACACAAATATTAAAGACATCCTACAGGAGAAAATATGCTATAAATCCAGAGTACAGGCTTGTTTTTCACATGCTTTGCATGGGATGACCCAAAATCTATACCTTTTCTCTGAAGTGATACTTGATGTGATCAAATGTCATAACCCTGCATAATGATCAGAAATAGTGGTGAACAGTACACTTCAAATCAGAGAATATCTGCAGTTTCTGCATGGTCTGAAGGCAGCAGTTATTCTTCATCACAAACAAGACATATTTTATAAGCAGTCAATTAACTCTCCAACTGATGTACAGGTAGGCATATAATGTACATCAACTTAGGCTGGTTATTCACTGAATAGTGTTTGATGATTATTGTAAAATAACAGCAGTTCCTGTATACATCAAGTGATTGTTTGAGAACACACATATGAACAGACATTCATTTGGCCTAAGATTTAATTTTACGGTTATCTAATAAGGCTGCCAACTCTCATGCAATTAGCGTGAGACTCACGCAACTCAGCAAATTTGAACTGCCTCACAGTGATGAAAGAATTATCACGCTGTATCAATAAACCAAAAGTAAAAAAAAAGGAAAAGTAGAAATTCCGCGGTGGGTAATATATGTCCCCGCCGGAAGTAGCATTTTGTAGCAAAATGTACAATACAGGTCAAAAATCAAGGTCAAAGGTCAAAGAAGTCAAAGGTCAAAATTCGGTGTACAAGTTTTGAAGCCCTCACCTAGTGCCATCACATTAAGCAAACGGAATCGAAATCGGATTAGAAATGGCGAAGGAGTAGCGTTTTGTAGCCAATGTACAATATAGGTAAAAAATCAAGGTCAAAGGTCAAAGAAGTCAAAGGTCAAAATTCTGTGTAGAAGTTTGGAAACCTTCACCTAGTGCCATTACATAAAGCAAACAGAATCGAAATTGGGTTAGAAATGGCGAAGGAGTAGCGTTTTGTAGCAAAATGTACAATACAGGTCAAAAATCAAGGTCAAAGATCAAAGAAGTCAAAGGTCAAAATTCTGTGTAGAAGCTTTGAAGCCCTCATCTAGTGCCATCACATAAAGCAAACAGAATCGAAATCGGGTTAGAAATGGCGAAGGAGTAGCATTCTGTAGCAAAATGTACAATACAGGTCAAAAATCAAGGTCAAAGGTCAAAAAAGTCAAAGGTCAAAATTCTGTGTAGAAGTTTGGAAGCCTTCACCTAGTGCCATTACATAAAGTGAACAGAATCGAAATTGGGTTAGAAATGGCGAAGGAGTAGCATTTTGTAGCAAAATGTACAATACAGGTCAAAAGTCAAAGAAGTCAAAGGTCAAAATTCTGTGTAGAAGCTTTGAAGCCCTCATCTAGTGCCATCACATTAAGCAAACAGAATCGAAATCGGGTTAGAAATGGCGAAGGAGTAGCATTTTGTAGCAAAATGTACAATACAGGTCAAAAATCAAGGTCAAAGGTCAGGTCAAAGAAGTCAAAGGTCGAAATTCTGCGTAAAAGTTTTGAAGCCCTCACCTAGTGCCATCACATAAAGCAAACGGAATCAAAATTGGGTTAGAAATGGCGAAGGAGTAGCATTTTGTAGCAAAATGTACAATACAGGTCAAAAAATCAAGGTCAAAGGTCAAAGAAGTCAAAGGTCAAAATTCTGTGTAGAAATTTGAAGCCCTCAACTAGTGCCATCACATAAAGCAAACGGAATCTAAATCGGGTTGGAAATGGCGAAGGAGTAGCATTTTGTAGCAAAATGTACAATATAGGTCAAAGGTCAAGGTCAAAGGTCACAACTGAAATTCTGTGCAGAAGATTCAAAGCTCCCATGTAGTGCTCTCATAAAAAGCACACAGAATCAAAATTGGCTCATAAATGACAGAGAAGTAGCAAATTGAACATTTTGATCACACACAGATGCACAGACGGACAGACGGACAGATGGACACACACACGGACACACACACGTACGGAGCCCGTTTCATAGTCCCCTGCTTGAACTCGTTCGGCGGGGACAAAAATGTCTCCAAAGTCCCTGAAAATCTGAACATTCAATTTGTCCAAGGCCAAACTTTCAAGATTTTCCCACAGGCACACTATTTCTTTATGGTACAGTGTATGCATACAATGTACATGTGTTGAAATCTTACTGAAGTATGCACCAGTGTGCATCATCTAAAATTAATCATGTAATGCAAAATTGTCAAAGCTCCCTGACAAAGCAAAGGGGCTGGGTTGGTGGGCTGGGGGAGAGACACCCTTCCACCCCACCCCCCCCCCCCCCCCCCTCCTCAATGTGATGATTGCTTTGATCCTTCAGGTTTAGTCAGTTGATCACTACCTCACAGTGTCTCACTCCAAACTCTCACTCATAGATAGCAGCCCTGCATAACTACGATTATTATGACTGGTCATTAGCACTTTAATGTCGCAATGCATAGTAAATGTACTGTAGGTGTGCATAAAAGGGCGGTTTTATCATTTTGATGACTTGATGGTTGCTGTAGAATTCATTCAAATGTAAGGACCTGCTTAATCATGATCTAAAACAAATATTGTATTTGTCATACACATCATTTTGTTTGGGCATTAGTATGTAATTACCAGTACCCACACTGGGTCGCAAACAGTCTACCCTGTAAACACCCTCACACATGTAACTTTCGTGTAATGTGGGTGTCACTGCACCAAAATCATTGGTCATTGCTGCCTCAATAGCCAATGTTCATTTTAGACAGAAGGTCCACACACAACCAGCCAGTCCTCACAATCCACCTAGGTAATCACCAATGTCATCTAACTGTAATTGTTTGAAACTATACAAAGATGTATTCAGTGTTTTTGCCATGTTATACACCATTTAAAAGAGGGTAAACTGAAAATTCCCCCCCCCCCCCAAAAAAAAAAGAGGGAAAAAATCCTTTGATAAATTTCAAATATCACATGAACATTACAATAATAATATGTCAAACACAAAATTTCATCATTAGCATTCTGATTAACATGAATTTTTAAAGATATATGAACAATTTACGACACTTTTCAAATTCAAATCATTCAAATTATTGTAGATTATTAAGCATCTTACAATGTATAGGTAACCAAACAGAATATCTATAAGGTATAAAAATCCAAATCAAATTTACAAGTGTATCTCTTTTCATTGTACGAGCATGATACAATGTACATTGTAATAGTGAACCTGCAATATCCGTGTAGTCCCATTTTTTTTTTCTGTGGTACTCTGTGCAAAAACATATATTTTGACATCATTTGCAGAAACTCTGTGAAAATTCATTTTTATAATGAATCTCATATTTCTCTCTATCACTCACATGATATGAATAAATTTCTGACAGTACTAATATATGCATTTTCACCAAAATACCAGATATCATCAAAATGGTACAAGATGTATACTTTGGGTTACATCAGCGGCCCTCAGCAGTTTATGGGTTGTTTTCATGATAAAAATATATACACAAAAGTATGTAGACACCTTCCTGAAAAATACCGAATGAACTGACAGTTACTGTGCTACAGCTTACGGCACAAAAAAAAAAACAAAAAAAAAAACAAAGAAATGTCACTATGGCGACTGGTATGCCTCTACCATAATGCATGGATCTCCTAGCAATTAATAGGTCTGTAGTACAATGTCTTGACAATGTGTGATGACAATTTCACATTTAACTGGCAAAATATTGAAATGACAGGTTTGTCACAAATGTGTTGAATGTTTACTTATAAATTTCCTTGAACTAGGTTTGCTATATTGTCGTACAGATGTACATGTACAGTATTTGGGCCATTCTCCTAAAAAGTGTGCAAAACTGTGATTTTCATGTCGTCAGCATGTTAATACAGCTTAAATTGGTATTTTGTTCCCCAGAAATCAATTTTTGTTAGTTAAATTCATCTGAGAGGTTAGACAGGTCTGTAAAATACATAGCAATAAAGCTATTGGGACATATGTGACCGTGCACCTCAAAACGAACATAAAGTCGCACACACTGATTTTGCGTGAGGACTGAAAATAAGTGAAATGGGTCAACCTAGCCGAACTTGACTTTTTCATATTTTCTGAAAGAACGGGTCTTCTTTTACATTATGCTAAAATTTGGTATCATAAAACGGGCAGGAAGTGTGTTTTTTTAGCAGTTTATCTCGAACATTTTTGGTAGAATAGTATGATTAGGTGTGTCTTTAGAATCCCTTTTTCATTTCTGAAAAACCTTGTCCACACTCTTCACTTTCAACTCTAATAACTTTTGAAAGGATAGTGCTACTGCTTTGAAAGTTGGCATCAAATATGGACAGAATGTGTTAATGAGGCATGCTTAATTTCATTTTAATCTGATAATCCCTTCATTGTTGTTACTCTGGTGGTTTACTTCCTGATTTTTGTCCCATTCATCGCACAGCCAGCACGGTTTGGTAAAGATTAAGCGCTTGAATAGACACTGTACTTCAGAGCCTCTTTTCTCAGTTCACACTTTTCCTGAGTTTGTGCTTTCTTTCCAATATTTAGATAGGTTAGGAGAGTCCATTTGATTTGAGTTATACATCATTTTAAAGCTTAAAGTCTGCTCTTTCAGAATATGGTCTTAACTAAAAATTCATGTCTGGCGACTTTTTATTTGTTTTGAGGTGCAGGGTCACATATAAGAAATATCTGAAGTTTGATGTAGCCTTAAATACCCCATGTCACCAGACAAAGAAGTGCTTTACAATGTATAACAAGTTGTTACTTGTTAACATATCATTCAAATCAAATTTTTTGTACCTCATCCCATTTCCCCTCGAGTGCCTGAATGAAAAATAATATTACATTTACGATGTTTTGATATTTCTCTGAGAGATCATTTACAATTGTATGTCCCCAAATCACAGTCAGATATGTTACCCTTTTTTAGACTCTTGAGAGAAGATCAAAGAAATGCCGCATGGCAGTGTAGTTTCATGTGTTAAAGTCAACCTAACGTATCCATGGAAACATGATTTATTCACTGAATCTCTTATTACGAAAAAATATACTGATCTGAAGCCGCGGAAGCCTAATGCTACGATGAGCTGATATCAGATACGTTACTTAAACTTTGCTTCATTTAGAAAAAAGTATGCTGTAAATAAAAACAAAGCTCAGATACTTTTTAATGCTTAAGGTAATGATTAATCACACAACAGGAATTGTTGGAGAAACTGAATATTTTTGTAGATATTAGTGTGAAAACGGTAATGTCGCATCAGATACGTTA
The DNA here is from genome assembly GCF_040938485.1 of Diadema antillarum. Taxonomy (NCBI): domain Eukaryota; kingdom Metazoa; phylum Echinodermata; class Echinoidea; order Diadematoida; family Diadematidae; genus Diadema; species Diadema antillarum. The sequence goes on along the minus strand of NW_027271032.1, from coordinate 940,288 downwards.
CCATCCAACATGTCAGATATGTTACCAATAAAATGTATCGTGCAGCAAGGTTAACAGCAATGCGCTTTTGCGCACAGATTTAACCAGTTGACAACGTGCTCTATATGACTTGCTAAGAAGACATGTAGTTCTAAGAGGAATTAGAAGTTTATTTGATGAAAATCGGTTTTGAAATGGCTGATATATCCAAAATAAAGTATATAAAAGAAAGAGGTCCTAACAAAATGTGATGGCTCAACTACTTTTATTTGGACATCTTTCTTGTTCTTTATTTTGGACATCTCGTCTCAGTCGTTTCAAAACCGATTTCATGAAATAAATAGGGCCTACTTAATTCTTCATAGAGTTGTATGCTCTGAAGTATTTTGTATTTAGTGTGGATTTCGATTATCTTGCAAAAAGTTAAAACCTAAATACTCATCTAAACCAGAACTGTACTATCCCTTTTTGTGGCATTTACAAAAAGTGCCATCAGATATACGTTACAAATTCATTTTATTTCTGCTTTGTTGTGTTTGTGTGTGTGTTTTGTTTCACGATAACATAGAAAGACTTTAATGGCCGAAGTGTGGGACCCACCTTTTTTTTCAACTTCACAGCAAACGCAACTACTTGAACGGTCTACCTTTGTTCATTATAATTTTGCATCTTATCTATATAAAATGGAATTGGTATTATGGTTAAAGTCAAGAGCACTTCCTTCGTTGTAGGTTTATATTCTGAAAATGACAATAGGATTTGATGTCTATAACGTTTTACATCAGGTTTTTGAATCACATGTTTGAGTGATCTGAGTTTGATGTAAATCGGTAGTCTATTATGTCAGTGAACATAAATACTTTGTCAGATATGTTACCATTGCTTATTGGTTATTGAGACCTAATCTATTACAAACAGGAACAAAGGAAAATTGAATTCATGTGTATCATTTGCATCAATCTTTTCCAATTTCATTCTTACCGTCTTCCATGTATCATAATAACAAAATTTCGGAACTATGAAGAAAAGAAGTATTGTGGATTTGTGCCTGCTTGGCTCTTGTACTTCACGTACAATGTATATATATATCTCAAAGTTCTATTGAAGAGTTATAATCTAATCTTCTATATATGACGAGAACATTCTTTACGTTTAGAAGTGCAGTGTTCTAACGAAAATAATCATACTGTGATGTTCTTAACAAGTTGAAATGAATATATTGGCATGATTGGTGTTGGGTTTAAAATTGTATACTAACGGAACGCCTGATGCGTCAGATACGTTACCACACACTGTTCTTCTTTCGATCCGAAATGTATTTAATCTGGCAGAGATGTTACCTGGCATTTGCTATTTATGAGAAGTATAATACTTGTTCATAAAGTTTCATACATAATCAATGATATTATTGATATAATTCAAATGCAGGTAAAAAGTTAGATTAGGGTACAACATATTCTAAGCCGAAATATGTATCACATGTTCTTGATCTTTATTTAGCCTTCATTTTATAAATTATGATCATTTTTTATTACAGGTTAGATCAAGGCTGACTCCAAATGTTTCCATGATGTTTGCAGGTATGTTTAAGCTTGTAGTTTTACATTAGCATTGCCATTTTAAAGCATGAAATAAGCAGACAATCAGCAGTTTTCTAAGATGCTACCTCTAGTAACGTATCTGATAAGGTTTTAACATGCAAACTAGAAATGTCGCTAAGGCGACTGGTATGCCTCCGCCATAATGCATGATTCTCCTAATAGGTCTATAGTACATGTAGACTATGTGTGATTACATTTTCACAAAATTGGCAAAATATTGAAATGACAAGTTTGTCACAAATATATTGAATATTCACCTTCCTTGACCTACATTTGTAGGTTTAATTGGATGAATAGGAGAGCATGTATTTGGGGATTTAAGGACTTTAACTTGACTTTGACCCATTCATAAGTTTATAATGCATTGAGTAATTTTCAAGGTATGGAGAAAAAGTGCAATTTCTGTATTGAAAAGTTCATTGTTACCATTTTCATCTGGCCTTTGACCCTAAAATTCATAGGATAATCACTGTCAGGCACAACATGCATAAATATGTAGTAAGTTTCAAGATAACTTGAGCCACTTCTGAGATATGGAGGAAAAAGTTAGTTCAGCACTTTTCCTTGATCTTTGACCTTTTGACCTTTGAGGCAAACAAAAAAAAAGAAGAAAAAAGAGAATCTCTATTAGGTTATACATGCATACACCAAGTGTAAAAAAAAATAATAATCCTGCTGGCATTGCATAAATATGAGGGAAATAGTAAAATTTTGAAGTGTTGCCCTTGACCTTTGACCCCTGACCTTTGACCCATGAACCCTAAATTCTCTAGATAATCACTGCCAGTCAGTACATGTATATATACTAGTACTATGTTCCATGAAGATACCTTGAACAATTTCCAAGATACGGAGAAAAAAGTGAAGTTTTAATATTTTTACTTGACCTTTTGACCTTTGACCTTTGACCTCATGACCCCGAACTTTCACCAGAGAATCTAAATTGGGTAATACATGTATACACTAAGTTTCAAGAAAATATCTTCAAGCATTGCATAGTTATGGTGGAAATAGTGAAATTTTACGTATTTGACCTTGACCTTTTGACCTTTGACCTTGAGCACGTGCACCCAAAAGTTGATAGGCACAACTTCACCCCCTAATACACATACATGCCAAGTTCCATTAGGATACCTCAAAACGTTTTTTAGTTACGCTGTCCACAAAATTCATTACGGACGGAAGGACGGACGGACGGAAAGACGGACGGACGGACGGACGGACGGAAGGACGGACGGACGGACGGACGGACGGACGGACGGACGGACGGACGGACAACCCGAAAACATAATGCCTCCGGCACCACTTCGTGGCGGAGGCATAAAAAGGCCTCTACGTTTGGAAATGTTTCTAGAAAAAGTATGGGCTCTCAAAAATCACCCATTGATTGTTTTGTATTCCTAAGGGATTGAAGTTTCTGAATTGATTAAAAATGAATGAAATCTCTGATGCTGAGTTTTTGCCATTTGTACAATGGTAATTGCACACTTTTTCGGAGAATGGCCCATTTAGGGATTTGAGGATTTTTACTTGAAGGTATGAAGAAAAAGTATAATTTCAGTATTTAGAAAAATTTCCTTGCATTTTAGCCTGGTATTTGACACATGACCTTTGCCCCTGGCCTATGACCCAAAAATTCCCAAGAGAATCACTGTCAGGTAGAACAGGTATTTACTAAGTTTCATGATACCTTGAGTCACTATCAAGATATATGGAGGAAAAAGTGAAATACAACATGTATAGCCCTTTCACTTGAGCTTTGACCTTTTGGCAGGAAATTTCCCAGAGAATTTCCATTAGGGTACATAGTTTCAAGAAAAATCCTGCAAGCATTGCATTAATATGAGGAAAGTAGTTAAGTTTTGAGGAGTTGACCTTGACCTTTGACCCCTGACCTTTGACCAAGGATCCCAAAATTACGTAGATAATCCCTGCCAGTCAGTACATGCATATAGTGCCAAGTTCCATGAAGATACCTTGAACCATTTGCAAGATACGGAGAAAAAAAGTGAAATCTTAAAATTTTTCACCTGACCTTTGACCTTTACCTCATGACCTGAAACTCTCTGGATAATTTTTATTTGGTAGTTTGAGTACATACAATAAGTTTCAAGAAAATATCTTTAGGCATTGCATAGATATGGGGGAAAAGTGAAATTTTGAGCATTTGACCTTGACCTTTGACCTCTTGCCGATTCCACCCAAAATCTACTCAAGTAATTGCCCAGTAATACTTTATACTTGGACCAAGTTTGGTAAAATTCCATTCAATATCACTCAAGTTATCGCATAAACAAATGGGGACAGACAACCCAAAAACATAATGCCTCTGGCACCCTTCGGGCATATAGGCATAAAAATGCACACAAAGGCAAACTCCTTCGACTTCCCTTTGAGACTGTCTAGAGAGTAGACACCTTACATCAAGGCAACACAAGACATACTGCTAGTACACATGCAGAAAACAAGGAAAACATAATAAATTACCGTAAAACGGGGGTGAATAGGGACAAATTTAAAGTTCTCATGATTGTACTTTTTTTCATGCAGCCCAGAGACTCAATCTTATGTGGGAATTTTATGTCCACCTAAAATACCTTTAATTTGGTATTGTGAAAGAAAATAAATATTTGGGGGAAAAGTATGTTTTTTGATAAAATGATGCTGTCCCTGTTGACCCCAAATTTGGAGTCAACAGGGACAACACTAATTTTGATCCAAGAAAAGCTGTTTGGAGGCATTTTTTTTTTCAATGCATCCAATGAATTGGATTAAGGGAACAACTACAGAGTTTAAAAATGATATACAAACATTTGAGAGCAATCTATTCCATTGATTAATCAATCTTTGACAAAAATTTCAACAGCCCAACAAAAAGAGCTGATATTAAAAAATGTGACCCATCAGGTCAAAGGTTAAGATTGAAAAGTATGGTAAGTCAAAACTTTACTAATCCATTGAATCGCACTCAAATATTAACCCATTTCTTCTTCAAGTGGCAAATCATGATGTACAATCTTATTCATACACTCTAAATTCAGTGTAACTTGACTCTTATGATGTCGGGGATATTTTGGGAGTTCTTACAGCAATTATAAGCTGGCACCTATAGTATGGGTCTGACCCAAACAGATGTGTTATTGGCATTAAAACATGCAGAAGACAGAGAAAAGGGTCATAAAATACAAGTGGAAAAGTCCTAGTCTGTCTTAGGCAGTGAAAAAAATTCCCAAGAGGTTGGGTGGGGCCGGGGTTCCCAGACCCTTCCTCCCCAAGTTAGGGTTAAGACAGCAAAGTTCACTCTCATCTATGTATACAAAAGTGAAACCACATATCCAAAGATCTTATTGCTCTCTTGTCAAGAGATGTAGAATAAAAATTCACACTTTTGGAAATAGCTGGATATAACAACATTTCAGAGCAATTTATGACTTTATAATAGTTAATCATAGAGAAAATTTAAAGGGCCAATCAAACCACACCATGGTGTCCCTATTCACTCCAGTCTAACTGATTTTTTGCCCAAGAGAAGAAAAAATGTGCTGTCACAAATTCCTGTTGAAATAATTATTTCAAATTTAGAGGTGTGTTGTAGGACCTAATAGGCTAGATTCATGAACCTTTTTTAGCGAATTTCATTAATCAATGGTCACAGGAGCAGAAAAGTTTTGACCGCCCTGATTTTTTTGTGATTTTTTAAAAAAAAACTTTTTATTTGGACCTCCAGTACCCTTTAAAAAATTTTTCACATCAGAAGGATCACTTTCTGGACACTGTTGGATGGTCCTTCCATCCTGTGATAAAAATAAGAAAAAAAGTTCAAGCAAATTTGAAACATGCACATTCAAAAAACTTTTCGCGGTTTTGTCCCTATTCACCTCGCCGTCCCTTTTCACCCCGTTCTACGGTATAGTTGTGTTGACATAGCATCCCATGTTGTGTGACAAAAGTGAGCATTTTGAGACTAAATGGCAACATTGGACCACTTTGAAACGTAATCGAATTCTGTATTTGCTGTGAAATGGACTAGAAATTTTCTATAGCTCAGACAATACTCCACTTTGCAAATACGTGTACACTGTACGTCAAAATGTTTTTGGAAAATGAATTCATGAGGAATAATGCCTCCGGCACCACTTCGTGGCGGAGGCATAAAAACAAGAAGATTTCTTATTCAAATGCAAGTTGCAGATAGGACGAGGTTCGGGCTTATGCGAACTTACTGTAAAGCCTACAAGTCAGACCGAACCTTCCAAGCTGTTTCCCACATGTATCAACAAGAAATGTCGCTATGGCGACTGGTATGCCTCCGCCATAACGCATGATTCTCCTAATAGGTCTATAGTACATGTGGACACTGTGTGATTACATTTTCACAAATTGACAAAATATTAAAATGACATGTTTGTCACAAATGTATCTAATGTTCACCTTCCTTGACCTATGTTTAATTGGATGAATAGAAGAGCATGTATTTGGGGATTTAAGAACTTCAACTTCCACATTGACCCTTTCATAAGTTTACGCACTTGAGTTATTTTCAAGGTATGGAGAAAAAGTGCAATTTCTGTATTGAACAGTAAATTGTTATCATTTCCATCTGGTCTTTGATTCATCAAGAGAATCACTGTCAGGCAGAACAAATGTACTAAGTTTAAAGATAACTTGAGCCACTTCCGAGATATGGCAAAAAGAAGTAAGTTCAGCACTTTCACTTGATCTTTGACCTTTTGACCTTCTTGGCAAAAAAAAAAAATAAATCCCAGAGAATCTCTAGTGGGTTATACATGAAGAGTTTGTTTGCAAAAACCGATAAGTCCATATTTGCCAAATGGAGATATTTGCAATTAAAGGTCAAGCAAAATAAAGAGAATAATAAGAAAATTTTTGCTTCTTTTGACCATAACTTCAAAAATATACACTGTACCTCTATATATATATATGTAATGACCAATATATCATTTAAAAGGTATTATTTTGTACTTTATGACAGAGATTGTACTTCAAAATCTTCAAAAATGGACTTATCGGTTTTTGCAAACAAACCCTTCACATGCATACATCAAGTTTAAAAAAAAAATCCTGCTGGCATTGCATATTTATAAGGAAAATTTTGAAGTAATGGTATTGCCCTTGACCTTTGACCCCATGAACCACAAATTTCCCACATAACCACTGCCAGTCAGTAGGCCTACATGCATATATACTTTGTTCCATAAAGATACCTTGAACAATTTCCAAGATACAGAGAAAAAGCGAAACTTTAACATTTTACTTGACCTTTTGACCTTTGATCTTTTGACCTCATGACCCCAAACTTTCACCAGAGAATCTTAATTGGGTAGTACATGTATACACTAAGTTTCAAGAAAATATCTTCAGGCATTGCATCTAGATATGGGGGAAATAGTGAAATTTTAAGCATTTGGCATTGACCTTGACCTTTGACCTTGAGCATGTGCACCCAAAAGTTAATAGGCACAAATTCACCCCTTAATACACATACATTGTACATGCCAAGTTTCATTAGGATACCTCAAAAGGTTTTGATAGTTACCCTGTCCACAAAATGCATTACGGATGGACGGATGGACGGAAGGACGGACGGACGGACAACCCAAAGACATAATGCCTCCGGCACCACTTCATGGCGGAGGCATAAAAAATCACTTATTCATCTCCCATGACACTATTTTTATTAACTGTGTCATTACAATTTCTGCCATCTGAAACAAATCTTGCTCAATTTCTCACAAAAAGAAGGAACTTAGTATCTTTATGATATTCAATCCATTTGGCTCACTCGGAACCCATAATGTTCTCAAAATGTGTCTATCAAAAAAACTTGGCAGACATGGATACTTTTTGATGTTCAATTATTGAGATACGCTGTAACTCATAACAAATGGCATTTCAAAATTGGGTCCGTCTAAATTGTGTATTTTTATACTAATAATTCATACACATCTTACCGGTGGGTACTCAATTAAAGTTTCAAAACTTTCACTTACGAAACCACAAATTAATCCAGTGATAGCACATAAATCAATTTGGCCAAAAGGTTCTGACTTGGACAATCTTCCACTAACTAATAATTCATGTACAGAATGATTAATTCTTTGAAAGCTGCCCTGAAAAGCAAGTTCTCTTTATCAGCATACAGATTAAAGGCCACTTAGATGTACATGATTATAACAATATTTAATTTTTAATGCAGTCTACACACCCTTCACTGAGCGAGAGAACAAACATACAATGTATTGGGGGTCAACAGTATTATTTTTATCTATTTATTTATTGTGGCCCATTCAGGTCACTAAAATCTTCAAATTAACAGGAAATTTTGGTGGCCTGAAAAAGAAATGCAGGGCCTGAAATAAAAAGAACACCATATCATTAATGCCCAATCGCGTCACCAAAAAGGAAATTTGGTTGCCCAACATCAACTTTTACTAGTGGCCTGTGGCCACCTTGCCACTGCTGATATTGAGTCCTGAACATCTGAACATGGCTCTTATATCAGTGTTAGAATATGTAAAAAAGTTTATGGAAATTCCATCCTGATAACATGTTGCTTCCTATGAAAAAAAAAAAAAAATCACAACAGATCAGCACAAATTGGAGGGAAAAAAAGACATCCATAAAAATGCTTTTAAATATTAACGTTAGGGCCTAGAGATAGGTTCCTATATTTTGAGAGAGTAAAGGACAAGTTGGCATCTCTGATATACTGTGGGTGATAATTGAGCAGCTAAAATATGAAATTGATATTGTCTTCCTCTTTTTTTTTTTTACTTCGCTGAATGTTGATCAGATATTTTTTATTCTAATACTAGTGTAACACTAGTTAGGTCTACTGTCTCAGTTGTAGTTTAGGACTTGTGTAGTCGTAATGCAGTGCTGAATGCCTGAATTGCGCCCCCTCTTTTCTTTCATTTTATAGATACGAGTAGCTGAGCTCTGCTTAGCTGCACTTCATCCATGCAAACCGAAGGAGGAACACGCCGCCGCGCCGCGCGGGCAAAAGGAGTCGTAAGAGTATAAAGACCGCTAGTGTATCGGGGTACAAATGTATGTGTGATGGTGGTGTTATTGCTGGCATCTTTTTCGTGTCTTTCTTTCTCCTTCTCCCGCCACACGTCCCCGAGCCCGGCCCCGCGCCAGCCGCCGGGCTGGATTCAAGCGATATGGGCGATGTATCCTTGCCCCCACTCATTTACACCATGGTCCATGCGTAAATTTGACAACAAATTCCGTGATAGTGATGTAGACAACAGTACACATGGTACACTTCACTTAAATCGCAGTCCGTACCATAAATGCACACAAAATACAGCGACGTTACGTTACGACCTGCAGCACAGTAACTTTTACTTTAGTAGTACGAGCGAGTGGCGATGCCTAGCCTATCCATCCACATAATGACATAACGCCCGCGCCGCCGCCGCGCTGACTTGCACCAACACAAACAGCAACACCGGCGGCGAGCATAAAATACATACGCCAGGTGGCTCTTCTGGACAGTAGATGATGAAAAAATTTAAGTACCGCTACATTGGAAAACCCCAGATGTCTACATATACATAATATACACATGTAAATATGTCAAAGAAAAACATACTTACTTGTCTCACACATGCGCAAGTGGGGACACTTTGTGCCACCACACACCGCACATCAGGCAAAAACCAACGAGAGGTTTCAACGCAGACGACGCGACCAGGCGAGCTCCGAGGTAGAGTACGGGTTCAATCCTTCTGCACAACAGTACATAAGCTCAGCTCAGTAGCAGAAGACTTTACAGAAAAAGTCACGATTCATGCTCAACCACAGAGTACGTCGCCAATTACTGCAGAAACATAACATCAAATTAGAGGTGATTTATCCGCATTCAAAATTTGGCAATCACAAAATGGCGTTTTATGCACTCTGGGTAATATTCTATGCAAATTAGAATTACCCATGATTCCTTAACCGCGCATGCGTTCTATCAGTATATTCTTTGCTCGAGATGTGTTTTGCATGTGGTAGATGGAGTACACGGACGCACACGTAATCTCACGATCAGTGCATTTGCTATTTGCCATCACCAAACGCACAACCCAAGTGATGAGTCTGGTAAAGCAACCTACACACACTCTCCTTCGCGCGCACAGAACGCATTACATACACACAAAAGGCATAGGAAACACTCTCGAACTGTTGGCATGGGTGCGCGTTCTGTTCGTGCGTGATACATGTACTACTTACTCATAATCGTCACCCTTTCTCGCGCTCTGTCCGTGGCTTGTGTGTGTGTGTGTGTGTGTGTGTTGATTGGAAAGGCGTGTTTGTGTGCTGTTGGTGCTGTACAGTCTGTGGGAATTCAAAGCATCCATCGCTCGCGCGCGTATTTTTCTGTGGGGATGATTATCATGAACTTTGGATACATGTGCAGTATTGTAGTTCGTATGGAACTTTTTTGTTGTAGTTGAGTGAGTAGAATGTGTGTAGGACTACTGTAGTAGTCTGCGTATCCTACTGCGCGCGTACGGAATTCGAATCTTGACGTCTGGTATGATTAAATGGGCTGCCACGTCGCGCCATGCGGAGCTAGCTATAAAAGAGAGGATATCGACTTCTATACTGGGGTACTATAGTATACATGGCCGGTAGACCTACCCAGATCTGGGTTCATTTCCACTTTCCCTGTTAGTATAACTATAGCTTGCAAGCGGCTCTGAAACAGAACTATATGATTTTATAGGGCCTATGCGCGCTTTTTCCGTTCTCGCGCGCGAATGCAAAATCATGTCGACCGCTTACGTCTTCTGCTGGCGAGAGCGAGCCAAAAGGAGGACGCCGCATAAAGCATTTGGTGCACTGTCGTATTTGACATCCAAGTCATAAAATATCATGAATCCCAGGTGATCACATGACGTAATGTGACGTCACACAAGACGACTTACTATTTTGAACAACGCCCTTTAATATCCTCAAAATGATTTCTGCCACTCTGCTAAGTGAAGATCCTACGAAAATTATAGGTTTAGGTCTGACCATAACTACAAACCACCATTATATATTAAAAACCTAAAATGGCATTAGACTTTTTATCACATATTATTTTTGGTACACAGCCAAAAATAATATGTGACAAAAAAGTCTAATGCCATTTTAGGTTTTTATCACATATTATTTTTGGTTGTGTACCATTAGGAAAGAGCATTTATGCAGTAATCCCGCAAACAAATCAACAATGTGGTCAGTTCATATATATATATATAAGAAAAAAAGAAAAAAATGCAGTTAGCAGACCTCTATAATTATCACCTGTACGTATTTAACATTGTCACGAGCAAGACGGCTATTTTAAGGTAATTCAATCAATGATTGGAAAACATACGATTTCATATATGACGCATTTTCCCTATGTGAAAACGCACTCATTGTAATGTTTGTACACAAAAACTTTCTTTAACTTTTATTCTATTTTTCTTTCAAATGTGGTCACATCAGACAGACGTTTTCCCCCGAGGACAGGTGGAAGGCGTATGCGTTATCATTTATACAAAGCTATAGGTTTGAAGAAAAACATTCGTCGGATGAAAAATGAAAATCAGGTGAGGCTTTTCCAATCATATTGGAGGAGGTATTGCTTATGGCTCAGTTGGTCAAGGGCCAATCCTCCCTCCTCGGAAGACGTTCGTTATTCCGAAGGTTCGTTCTAAATGTTAAAATGAAAATATACGGGTTAATCGTTATTCCAATGTTCATCATTCCGACGCCAACAACGAACCTTCGGGATAAGGAACTGTATAGCCCCTCGTCCCCCTGGCTCCTCCCTCCCTCCCCCCCCCCCCCAAAAAAAAATAACATGGGAAGAACATCGATCGTGAGTACAGAACCCTGAAAGTCATTGAAAGTCATGCGTTTCTTGTGTCCTTTTATCAACAACATAAATGGGGGCAGTGAAGATTTCAGCCCCCCCCCCCCCCCCCCCCGCCAAATTTAGTGCGACAGGTGCGGAATATAGGGCCTTTACAGACACAACAATAATTTACTATATAATTATGTTGAGAATAATCTTATGGGATCTCTGAGATATGTAGGTCCCAATTCGCTTCCTGCATATACCTTCGCTGATCTTGTATTGTTAAAATACTAAAGAAGGCCCTTAGGTCTGCTACTCAAAACGACACTCACTATACATTTGCCACTATATCCATGCCCATTCCGGGTCACTTTTTTTTTCCAGTATATAGGACATGAATCAACATAGCATGAACCAGTCAGCTCTGGCTTTGATTTCACTTCATATTAAACTATTTGTGGAAATGCCATTAGGGTTCTATTCATTCATTTGTTTATTTTGTTTATATACTTGGGGTTATAGATATAGGCCTAATAATTGATATTTTGTTTTTCTCCATTTTCCTTCTGCAGACAGCAATTAACTAATTTTAACTTCCTCAGTCAAATTACTGAAGTCTCTGATTTTATTGCAATTGACCAAGACTGAATTGCAATTCATGGACGTAAAGTATTCAGATTGTTTACCTATAATTCACTAGGGTTGTTACTTGGACCAGAACCGCGAATCTCCTGATTACTGCAGGTGTTTACAATATCCACGGGAGCACTATATCGAGCTTCCGTCCGACAGCCAATGCTGGTTCTCATTTTCAAGCATCACACGCAGCGGGTATACACTGCGCCCTCTATTTGCCAAAATTATTGATTTCTTGGAATTCGTCGATTCGTTCTTCGCAACTGATTAACAAATTGTTTTTCGCAAGTGATTAACAAATTGTCCTCCATCGACGCAAATCAATGTAGGCGTATTGCCCTTCATCGACGGTGCTAATATTTTGAAATAATTTGATTAGTACAGGAAATCACATAATTAAAGAATTTATCATTTTGTTCAATTTAAATAATCAATGACCAACATCAAATTATTGTTGTACTTTTTTTTTACTGAAAATTTTCCAGATGTCCAGTCCCCGAAATGTGCACCAGATCGTTGAATTTCCAATTTAAAAAAATACAAAAGCTCCTCGGGTGATTGCTGCAGCTGGCATGCAGTCTGAAAGGATTTAGCTGTATAATGCTTATACAGGAATTATTTCTTAGGGGGGGGGGTGTTTAATCTTGAGGAATGATTTCAAAATGTGATGTTATATCAAGACGATATAGGTTGGCTATTCAACTTCAGGGGTGGATCCAGGAATTCCGTAATTAACACTTAGACGAAATTAAAGGGGCGCACGCCATTCTTTCCTTTGTGCTTCTTTTGTTTTAACCAAAAATGAAAGGGGAGGGGGGAGAGGGCATGCGCCCCTCAGTGGATCCTTCACTGATCTTGAATGGCAAAAACCAATAACGATAGCCCCTAAAACAAATTCTTGATATTTTTTTTTTCATTTGATGATCAAATCATCTGAAATCATAGTCATGAATATATAACGAGGAATGGATATGGCATCACACTTGATCTGACACTGTTACGGATCAGCAAAGAACCGAATATCAGAATTGATTCCTCTGATTGGTATAACGCTATAATAGGTCGTTTATGTAATGCAGGAAAAACGGATGACCCAAGAACAGCGCCTTATTTTGGAGGACTCCAATATAGATGATGATGTTAAATTTGCATCAAAGAGTTTAAGTATCATGACGTTCCTGTATAAACAGTTTCGAATACCTTGCGTTATGATTACTAATATGTCCGTTGGAGGATAATCATGTCAAGAGTCGTTGCAGGCAACAAAAGACCGACGATTAGAGTTTTATGGGACCCCTTTAAACACATCTATCTTATAGGCCCTATTGATGTCAAATAAAATGGTAATGTGCCGATCGAGGTGACACACTTGCCTCGCGATATTATAAATGAGGTTGCGAATGATGTGTTATATATTATAGTTTGCATGAAATGAAGTGAGGGAGATTGTGATACCACTGTGTAGTTTGCAGAATTTCATACCTTTCTTGAGAGGAGTGTATCATGTTTGCATTTAACCAGCTACCCGAAAGTGAGCATGACGTGTACCGAGATCGGGAACATACACATAGACCTAACAGGTCCATAGGACGTACTCGTACTCACGCACCTTCTGCTACCATATTACGCAACCGAGAAGTTTATGCTCGTACCAGGGGGCGTGCACGTGCTGGCCGCGCCAGCGGGAAACACGCATGTTTACAATACTCTACGTAAAAATGTATGTACGCTACGCAAAATCTCTTTGACGCTACGATACAGATTGGTATGCACCACCTGCTTGGTGCATGAATGCAAGAACGTGTACGCCGCAGAAATCGTCTCGCCTTGTATGTATGTACAGTAAACTCTTCATGCTCCGCGCGCTGCACACATGGCACCACACAGTGCGGGCATCTGCTGGATGGACAAGTACAGTGACATCACTCATAATAGATGTGTGCTTGATGCATGGTATATCGCGATCGGCCTCCTCTTGGATATCAAATCGGGCTGTGACGAAAAGCAACGGGGCCGTAACTTCTGTATCACCAAGTAAGTTTTGATAAGTCTCGTGTGTTGATGGAATAAGAATAATATGAATTAGAAATTAGCCGAACAAGTACCCCTTAGTTACTACTTCTCTCTGGCAATACTTAGTCAAGAACTGTAAGGAGCTGGAATTTCCTGTCGTCGGAAGTTGTTTCAGTGCCATCTGCGGGATCATTCTGAAATTGTGTAACCGACTAGATCTACTGGTAACTAGTAACAGTACAGTAGCACTACGGTTGATCACAGTGGCTAGCTAGTCATTTTCTGCAAAGTTATTATGTGCTTGTAAATGTCTGTAAATAAATTGTATTATAATGTAAATAGCACAGTCTGCAAGAAGCTTCAGCCTATTGAAGGAGGCAGACTTAATCAGAAGAAGAATTAGAAGTCTATGTGGTAGAATCAGTTACACTGCGGTGACCCAGCTCAGGTCGGGGACACGGACCACGGCCCACGGTGTCCCTCCGTCCGGCCTTCGTGTCCGGTTTCCTTGGTGCAGCAGCTGCTCGCTTTCAAGTCTGCCGGATGCCTGCACCTGACCTGAGCTGCATCTGCTTTGCTCTCCGAAAACTAAACTAAACTAAACTAGTCCTGCTCCTATTCTTCTTCCTGCTACAGTATGGTTTGGACGTACAGTCTATGTTGCCAGAGTTGGCAGAATGCTTTCAAGCATAAGTTTAGACGTTTCAGCATCTAACGGTAATAGAAGAGCATTATGCCATATGGCCTGCTACTACGTACTAGGCATATTATGTCTGTTTTTAGCATAATGCACTTGTCAATTGTAGTCCCGGCCCCTGGGTACCCGGGAATGGCCGGGACTTGCATCCCACTTGCAATTTTCGGATGTTACACCACCTGGCCAAGTCTCCGACAGGTCGGGCAAAATTTTCACGGAAATCCCCCGCTAAGTCCCCTGCAGTCCGGGCATATTTGCATAGAAATCCGCGATCAAGTCCCGACCCTCAAGGCCCGGTCACACTGCCCAAAAGTCGCGTAAACGCACGAAAATCACCGATGAATTTGCGCAAGAACTACGGAAATATCACTAAAAAATCACTAAATCACACACTTTCAGCGCATAGGCACTCAAAGGCCCCAAATAGGGCGAATTCATGGTTGTGCACGACGACTTGAAGTCCAGGGAAAATCACGCATAATCTGCGCTTTATCACTAATGAATTGCGTATGAATCGCGCATGATTCGCACATTATGAACTTGATAGCGACAACATTTTCGCAAACGATCACCGATATTTCATGCATATTTCGTGCATTGTTAGCGTAAGAACAATGCAAACTATGCAAAAATTACGCTTCGCGTAAAAGTATACGCAGTATTGCACTGTTTTACATAATTTTTGCGTAGTTTGCGTAATTCTTACGTGAACAATGCGCAAAATATGCGTGGAATATCAGCAATTGTTCGCGAAAATGTTGCCACTAGATATCGCGTTCACCGACGACTTTCCACTAACGATTAGCAGACATTTAATGCCTGCCATTTGGTTGGAGCGAATTTCCCCCGACGAGCCCCGGTTTATTCCCCACCCACCCGGGCAAAATAAGTGAATCTCCCCCGACAAGTCCCGGTCCATTCCCGACCCACCGGGGCAAAATAATTGAATTTTCCCCGACAACACCCCGGTATATCCCCGACCCACTGGGGCAAATTGAGTGGATTTCCCCCGACAAAGCCCGGTCTATTCCTGACCCACCTGGGCAAAAAAAAATGCTGAAATCCTCGCCCAACTTGGTTGCAAGTCCCGGCCATCCCCGGGTACCCAGGGGCCGGGACTACAATTGGCAAGTGCATAAATTCTAGCATTTAATTGCTACAGAAAGGAAATATGGAGTTTTGTGTACTGTGGTAAATTTTACCCTTTTTTGTTTCTTTGTTACTATGTCAGTTGATGTGTCAACAAAATTGACTAATTTATAGACTTATAGTAATTTATAAAAAGTTGTGAAAAGAGTTCCATAAAGTTTATCCACACTACTAGTACTAGTAGTAGTATACTTATAAACAGTCACTACTGTTACATTTTATTAACTTAGGCCTACTCCACTTAGTCCACGACCCACATTTCCTTAGGACACAGCGCCGAGATCAATGACAATGTTACCCTAACTCTAACCCTAACCATGCTAATCCTAAGCTGAGTAAACTCTAACCCTAATCCCAAAGCTACCTAAATTTAATCATGTTATTTCTACATAATAGAATTAATACATCTAGTGGGGGTACATACTATATCATATGCGGAAGTCTTGCCTAAGTTGTGAATGTGAAGACCTGTTTTTTGTGTTTTTGTGTTTTGTTTTGCTGTTTTGCAGTCTGTACAGTTCAGTTTAGAGCATAGGATTTGTTGTTTACTATGCTTGTCAGCTGATTGTGCACAAATTCGTAAGCCCAAAAATGTGAGGACTTTTTTTTGTTTGTTTCATTTTTGTTTGTTTTTTTGCTTTCCGGCTGATAAGCTGATTGGGCACCACAGGTTGTATTGGGCACCATAATGTGATTTGGCACCACAATGTATTTTCATGTGTTTTTTTTTGTTTTTTTTGTTCTGCTTGTCAGCCGCATTGGCGGGGCAGCATAATTCGTAGTCCAACAAAAATTGAGGACCTTCTTTTTTTTCTTTTTTTTTCCGCTTGTCAGTTGTCAGCTGATTAGGCATGTAATTGGTTGACATGATGTGACATAATTTGATTGACATTTGGCATAATTTTAGGTCGCTTCAAGCACGATCCCTTTTTTTTCTCTGGTCACTCTGCGTCCAATCCGCCATTTGCGCCATTCTCTCCTCTTCCTCTTCTTCTTTTTCGAAATACTCCCCATCCAATTAAAGCATGCTTGACTGCCCGAGTCTTGACTGCCTGAGTAGGGCTTAAACTTCAGACAGTGATAATATAGTCCAGACTCCAGGGGCAGTTTTTCTTTTTCCAGCTGAGTACAGACCACCATT
Organism: Diadema antillarum; assembly: GCF_040938485.1. Classification (NCBI taxonomy): domain Eukaryota; kingdom Metazoa; phylum Echinodermata; class Echinoidea; order Diadematoida; family Diadematidae; genus Diadema; species Diadema antillarum. Next base: position 923,219 of record NW_027271032.1, on the reverse strand, counting down.
GGTGTATTGTCATACAGTACTAGTGCTTGTCAAATGCCCAGATGAAAATGCAAGTAAAAAGATCACTACAGATTTTATGTGCTGCTAAAAAAAGGCAGGAGATGCTTTACAAAGTCTTATTTGTTGCACCCCCTTCTTGAAAATCTCTTGGAAGAGGTGCTATACTTGGTGGTAAAGATTTCCCTAGTTGCCATTCAAGCCAGTGTTAACAACCTTCTCTTTCTAAACCAACGATATGTTCACCTTTTGTTCTCACAGGTGACCATTGCCAACAGACAGTCCAGTAAAGATGGATATGCACACTTTGCCACCAGAACTTCTCATTGGCATTTTCAAAAAGCTACCAGGGAAAGACTTGGCCAGCATCGCGATGACTTGTAAGAAATTCAGAGAAACATCACTGGTTGACTCCATCTGGCTCTTTAGATGTATAGAAGGTGAGGATGTTATGCTGTATCCACCATATACTGTAAAACATGATATATTCGTGGCAAGAAAATTTCGCGAATTGGAGCCGGTGGCCTTTCTAGCAACATGAATTTTTTGCAACTTGCCGCTGGCATCTAATGCATATTGTGTAGGCAAGAACTTTCGCGTGCATTTTAATTTCGCGAATGTTGCCACTCGCGAAATTCGCGAACATTCCTCGTTTTACAGTATTTAGAGAGTCTAATTTTTCGTGAATCAGAACTTCCCAACAATTTTACGAGTCAAGATCATGGATTACAGTATATGAATGGAGATATGTCACATTCGTGTTGAGATCAGAGTTAATGATTTTGCATGTAGTTAAATTTGTGAATAGAACTTGACTTGAGAATTTCACAGAAATAGAAGCCTCGGAAAATATATGGCGTATACAGTGATCATTGAGAAAGATTGAGACCAAAAGTTTCATGCATAGTTAACAAAGTATCTTCCATTCGGCACAATGAATAAAGTCCACACATTCCACTGAATTCTAGTAGCCTAATGTCGTTTTTTTTTTTTTTTTCAATCAAAATATGCTGATAACATCTGCCCTATTTCTCTTACTATACGAGTCAGAGACTGATCTGTGATAAAGATGATTTTTGTTGTATCTCAATTGCGGACCGATTTGATTTATATAACTGATCATTTTCTGTTCTGATTTCATCCTAGAGTATGATGTTGGCCCAGATGAGATGGAAGGAGCTAATATTGAGTCTTGCAGGGATTTCTACACCAAAGGTACCGGTATTCAATTTCCATAACCTTTTATGCTATACTCTTATGTGCTGAGAAATAGTAGGCTTGGGAGTGACATATGGGAGTTTTGACTTGTATCACTTTGCAGCAACATGCTAATACTTTTGAGAGCACATGGTCAAAATTGGCAATACACTAAGTGTCATGCCAAAAAGTGATAATATGCTGAAAATTAGAATAAGTACTGAAAATTAATAATATTTGTGTCTGTGTCTGCCAACTTACTTAAACTCTGTAAGTACAGCTCATTGACTGCACTGTTAAACATTAAAAAACTGGAGAAGAACTCTGAGAGTGCAAACCTCCGCCAAGCAGCTTATTTCCACCAGTGATCTTAGGATTCTTGTTCTTCCATAAAGATCAGTGATTTTCGCCCGTACGTATGCATGCTGAAAATCGCCCGAATTCCCAATACAGAAGCCTTTTGTTTCATCATCAACCCTCAGCTGCGCGGCGCGCCTCGCCCTAGCAGAAAGTAGATCATGGCACGCACTTTAGTGCACGCATGAAAACCTAAAAGATGCGCAGCTTGAACTCCCAAGTTCATTGACCCTACCTGCCAAAATATCGAAAATCCTTCATAAAATCCATAAAAATTTCTGGATAACTACCAAAATTTAATCATCTGTTCCTTGTGTCATTCTCAGCCTTTCCTGCAAGTTTCATCCAAATTTGTTCCCAATTTTTTGAGTTAATTTGCACAAGGACAAACAAACGATAAATAAAAACATAACCTCCTCCCTGACATAGAACCAGAAGTCATCTAAAACCCTAGATGACCCCAAGAGACATTTTGCAATACATTCATGCTCAATATTTCTCTATGCAATATGATGAAATGTCAAGTTGTAGCTCCCACCCCGAGTACCATGTTATGGAAAGAAAAAGTTTGCTGTTTTGACTTTTGTTGTTGGAGAGTTGGGCACAATAAAACCAAACTAGGTTAACACAGTAGAGACACTAGCAACGAATTGTCTTCCTTGTCTAAGCACATAACTAATGAGCCTCTAATTCTTTATTGCATGCATGCTGCTGTTTGTGCGGTCACACAAAGTAGCTGCTTCAGCTCATGCATATTCATACATATTCATGCATGTTCATACATATTCATGCATGTTCATACATATTCATACAGCAGACATTCTTTTGTAGGAAGAACAAAGTCGGGCTTACAGTTTCTTTTCTCTCATTCATGCTCTCTTAATTCTGCTATTGTCTTGCTACCATTTTCCGTTGTTGTGTTGTTGAAGAGAATGTTAAACTGCTCTTGTCAAAACTACGCCACATAGCTCTGATGCAAACTTACCTCTCCAGGGGCCTGTTTCATTAAGAGTTGCGATCAATCTTACACACAATTTATTGAGCGTAACTAGGTAAATCGAGCATAAGTTCTGTTTCATTTAAAGACACTTATATGCTTGATTTCAAGAAAAATTCAAGCATAGATTTTAATAGATTGAACATTACTTGCAATCCAGTCGCAAGGTTGATTATGAAACGCAATTTGCGATTGATCGCAACTCGTGCTCAATCTACTGTATATGAAACAGGCCCATGCAAATGTAATTCCCCCTATACCACTACTGTAAAAGTGGAAATTTTCGCGGTGTTGAAATTTTCGCTCATTTCGCGCAACCAGAAGCTAGCGCGAAAATAAAAGCACGCGAATATTTTTGCTCGCCATACGTTCCTGTGCGCGATGTCTTGATTCCGCGGAATTAAAAACACGCGAAACTCTTCTGACCTGGCCAAGCGCGAAAAATTAGTCACGCGAAAATATCCACTTTTACAGTATCTGTTGCCACCAGCTGTGACTACCAACTACCTACAGGAGCTCCTGTTGAGATTATTCTTTATAGGGTATCACAGCATTACCATGATTGGAATCTTCACCTGTGATTGGAGACTATGATGACATTGTCTATGCCACTCAAAGAAAGGAATTAAAGGACTCTAAGCCATGAAGTGCTGTAAGAATTGTGTATGAGAATATATTCATGTCATTGCTTCTTTCAAAAACATCTCTCCTTGAATCTTATACTCGGACATCACTGAAAGTATAGCATATACTGAGTACACTGTATTAAGTCATGTGATTGGTAACATCAGTTTTAGAAGAACCGTGACTTCTGACCTTCTGTGTGTGAGATTACATACCACCAGTAATTCTCAGCTGATTTCATTTCTGCGTGACACAAGATTGTTACAAGTTTGTTTTGTGAAGGATTGTTGGTCACTTGATAACCTCTGCACAAAGTGCTGGCACTCATGTAACAGCTTACTAGTACCTTGTTGCAATCTGGTCTGGTTAGGAAAGTTTTACAACACACATATTTGCCTCAGTAAGTATTGTGAAAACATCATTGTGACACTTGAAGTCTGCCAGAAGATTGCATCAATATCATTAATTCTCTTCATACATGAAAGCTGCATTGTTTGTTTTTGTTTGTTTTATCATATCCACTATGTGTCTGCTTGAATATTTGCAATTGAAGTACATTATCCATATCTGCAAGTGAAAACATAGTTCTGGTAAGGGTTTGAGAACCCTTCTTGCACCATTTCATATTTGCTTGCAATATATTGAAAGAGTCTACCAAGAAACTTACCTGGCTGACGCGATTTGCCGGGATTATGAGCTGTTTCGGATTATTTTGAAATAAAAAATAAATATCAGAAGGATCCAGGTTAACTTGGTGTCATGGACAACTCGGCCCTATTTCAGACAATTTATATGCAGTTCTTGATCGCCAAAATCTGTACATAGGTGTTTTTCTCAGCGTTGGTTTGTTCGTTTGTTTGTCTGTATGTGAAATAACTCAAAAACTAGTGTACGGATTTGGATGAAACTTACAGGAAAGAGAGATGATTAAATTTTGGTAGTGATCGAAGAATTTTATGAATTTTTGAAGGATTTTTCATCTTTTTGCCAATAGGTTCAATGAACCTGGGAGTTCAAGCTGTTCAATTTGAGGTTTGCATACATGCACTAAAGCGTATGGTCTGCGCGAGGCGCTGCACATGCGCGCAGCATGCTGGAAGCTGATGAGGTAAACACAAGGCTTTTGTATCATTAGTGGGATTCACACTTATACAGATCTTGAGATTTGGATCGTGATCATTATCTCAGTATTTTGCACATGTGAAGTGGCAGTGGGGAAATTGGGCAATTTTCAGTATGCGTGTATGGGTGAAAATGACCTGCTTGGTGGGGGTCTGTGCTCTCAGAGTGTTTTTTGGTTAAAATCATCATTGGTTAATATATTTATTGTTATTATCATCACCATCATAATCATTATCGTTACTGTTGCTGTTGGTATCATTATCAGTGGTAGTATTATCATTGCTACAATCATGATTAGGTGACAACCGTCCTTACTTCTAGAAATTAAAAAATCACTGTGTTAAACAAGTATTTGTGCATGGGGAGAGTATAAACATTTGATCTAACTAGTCACAAAGAGAGGGGGGGGGGGGGGGGAAGGTGGGGGGGGGATTGAGGAAACTCATACCTTGGGGCATTTCATGAAGCGTTTTGTCAGATTTTTTTTTTCTGACAAACTGTTATAAGCTGGTGAAATCCTTGCATCTGAATGACTGAGAGCAAATTTGTCAGACAAAATGCTTCATGAAATGCCCCCTTGGGTAGCAGTATGTGTAGATGGAGACTTTGTAAGGTAAAAATAGAAACAAAACGGGTCTATCCTGTTCATCTCCTGGTCAGAACTGAACATTGTGAAGCAGTGCTGTAGTACTTTGCCTAAGTCTTATATGCCTAGTTTTGTGTAAAACAATAACCTGACCTTTGTTCTTTCTTTTCCCTTTAAAATTCACACAACAGTGCTTTATCCTTATGGTCATCTACTTGGTGTGTGGCAACCACAGATGGGGCCATATGGGGGACTTGTCAAAATTCAGGTAATTGGACACTCATATAAATTTTGTCCTATGGTTCTTAATACAACCCAAGAAATTCATATTTCTGCTCTGCACTGAGAGGACCAAAGCAATGGATAATTCAAGCTTCTAAAGTAGTAGGTGCATGTATTTTCTGTTGATCCAGAAGCCATAAAAGTATGTACCACAATTTCACATCATATCAACAGTTTATTTATATAGATTTACATCACATAACCCATGTTTAATTGTTTCTGTGAAGCTCCAATGACTGTTGTGGCTCTTGTGTTTGTGGATAATTTACTCCTAAGGTTCAACAGACCGAAAGAATATTGCCATGTCATCCTCTCAGTTTGTGATTGTGTGATGCATTGTGCATGCTGTTCAGAGCAATAAACGAACAAATTGAAATGTAAGATTTTAAGATAGTTCATCAGTTGTGACTAGTAGGAACCAATGGGTTGCAATGTTGTTGTTTAAAAAAAAAATCATTTTCATAGGATTGATATGAATTTCTGTGTACATTCCACAGGTTATGGCAGGTGTATTGACTGCATCAAGGTACCTGGTGCCGCCCGATCCAAAGGTGTATCTTCCACTAGGGGTCAAAAAAGTCTTCACGATTGGCTTGAGTGAGGAGGGTCCGGCTGAGATCCTGTGTTTAAAAGGCAATAAAGGGAGTCACAAACTTGCCATCAAACCAGTGAGTATATTATGCACTTTACACTCTGTAGAGTCAGAAATGTATCTCCAGCTAGATCCATGTTTGATTACAAACAAATCATGTTTATATCCAAATGCTTAAGTATGTTGCTGTCATCAGATCAAATGTTATTGTTCATGGAAAGGTTTGTACACCATTCATACTTATAGGAAACCAAAACCCAAAGATAAATTAAATGTGGATTGGGTGAAAGCAACAACAGCACATCAGTGAAAGTTTGAGGAAAATCGGACAATTAATGAAAAAGTTATGAATCTTCAAAGTTTTGGTGTTGGAACCACTGGATAAGGAGACTACTTGAGTTTATGACATCATGTGTGGACAACAATATAAAGAAAATATGTGACCCGCTACAACAAAATAATCCTAAAATCGGGCGAGGTCGATTATTTGAAAATTGCATGACACAAATCCCTAATCTTTCTGCTTTAAATTGATACATAACACGTCATATAAAAATAATCGGCTGCGGAGATATCGATGTTTAAAAGAGAGCATGTCGATACGTCTGGGAAATCACTGTTTCGAGAAAAGCGCCCTAAAAGTTCCCCTTGCGACGCAATCACGATCAAAGGACATGCAAGTCAGTTTTCACCTCCGAACAGTAGAAGATAAGCCCTAGCAACCCCCGAAATGCTCATTCAAACACAGCGTCGGCGGTCTCCTCACCGACCAATCAGTGACCAGGATGGCAGGAGAAGCGGCTGGGCATAGCGCACCCCGCCAGCACGCACCAGTCGACTAGGCAGTGTGCGAGCTTCACGCTTCGGTTAACTGACCAATGAGATCACTCTGGTCGTTGTTAGGGGCGGAGCCTATGTGTGGCGCTCACTCCAAATGTTCGAACCAGTTTCTTCTTCGTTGAAACGCCAAAAAAACATGGCCCAGAAAAACGCTTTTTTTTGGTCTTTCCTTTCATCATTTTGCTTCAAAATTTCGACATGATAGAAGACATGTCAGACTCTAATAATATGTCAAATTCAGAAAATCGTAAGTTTTGACCAATTTTGATGCTCTGACTTGAAACTCGATTTTCACGGCTTCGACCGTGCGCGACTTTAGGACCATTTTGTTGTAGCGGGTCACATATAAAGAAAATTGATCATGCTTTCACTTTTCTAGCGTAATGAAAGAGCACTTCACTAACTGCTTTCAAAAAGCAGGGAATAATTACTACCCTTAACATATGTCAGTATCAAGTTGATGGAATGTGTGGTTTTCATGAAAAATGGATTTTTGTGGAATTCTCTTTATATTTTCTTTATATTGTTGTCTACACATGATGTCATGAACTCTAGTACAGTGGACTCCCGTTATGACGAAGTCCTCGGGCAGGCAGTTGTCTTTCGTTATATCAAAATTTCGTTGTAACCAAACAAACAAACAATAAAATACATAGAGTGGATGGTGGTGCGGCCTGAATTTTTACTTCATTGTAACCAAAATTTCGTTATAACCGTGTTCGTTATAACAGGAGTGCACTGTAGTCTCCTTATCCAGTCATTACAACACCAAAACTCTGAAAATTAATAACTTTTGCATCGATTGTCCAATTTTCCTAAAACTTTCTCCGATATGTTCTACTTTTGTTGCTGCTTTCACTCAATCCACATTGCTCTTTGGGTTTGCGTTCTCTTTAACCAGTACATTTGATGAGGGATCCATGGAGCACTTGATACATTTTGATTCAGTACTGAGAATACATCGACAAATTTTCCCTGGTCCATCTTCTTTATGAGCAAAAATAATGAAAATTCAACACTCTGCTCAGTAGGGAGCTTTAGATTTTAGACGCGCGGACGTTCAGAGGGAAAAAACACGTTCTGAGCGTGCGCAGAAGCGCGTGTCAAGTCGCTCTATTTTTAGATTGCGTCGCCTGAGTTTTTCACTACGCGTACTGGGCTATTTCTACGTCCGCACAGTTTGCAATGTAGAGAGCTACTTCATGCACTGATCATAAGGGGGCGCGATTTTATTTTTCATACGTTGCGTCCCAGCGTAATCTAAAGCTACTTTTCAACGCGAGGCAGGGGAGAGGAGAACTTCCAGCGCAAGCGTCGTCTCAAACGTCCGCGCGTCAAAATCTAAAGCTCCCTAATTTGTCTATGATGTGACTGCTTTGATGTGCCATAGCTGTTGTTAAGTTGAAAATATGACCAGGTGAATGAATGCAGAATGTGACAGAGATGTCACTGTCATATTTTTTGTTTTTCATGCTGGAAAAGAAAAGGACAAAATCAACTCAAAAGTACAGTTAGGTTTGCAGACAGTAGTGTCTTGAACCCAGAAAATCTGATGCTCATTTGATTGAGTATCATATCCTGCATAATCGAAGCATGTTGCAATGATTTCCTTTTAGTACAGGGCAGCCGTTTTGGAAAGGAATTGGGGTCTCTCCCGTTATGGGCCTTGTAGATACGTCACTGCGCAAATTAAAACTGATATAGCGCACTGCCCGATTGTTACATGGGAAACTGTAATGTGCCTTGAAAAAGCAGCGTGAAATCAAGATTTGACTTCTGTAATGAAATGAGCCTGCTGCAAGAACTATTCATTTAGGAAAAATAAGTTTTAGCACTGATTATTTATACACATAAAGCTTAAAAAATGTCTCCAATTGCCTGACTTCAAATTTGCTTTGTGCATGCTGTAGAGACTGAATTTCAGATGTTTTGGTCTTAATTTTAAGCTCTCAATATGAGGATATAGGCAGGGAGGTGGCCACCTCCCCGATATAGGCCTACCCATTGTTTATAAAACTTGCTACAAACAAATTGATGATGACAATAATGATCTAATCAGTGTTTATGTTTGCGTAAGATTTCATCTATACCAGAGCTACGCTTTTTTTATCAGTATTGAGATTGAGAGTTTGACAACCAATTGACAAATTTCTCAAACAAGCTATAACAAATGTTGGTTTTTATCAATTAAAGGGATTGTATAGTTTTGGATAGGATGGGGCTTTGTATTTCCAATATCAATTAGAAATCACTTATGAAATGTAAAAGAGCATGTAATTCAAAGTCAAATTGGAAGTTTACTTGATCAAAATTGGTTTTGAAATGGCTGAGATATTCTAAAATGGAGAGGTCCTAATAAAAAGGTGGAACCCATCTTTTACTAGGACCTTTTTTTTTCAGATTTTATTTTCATCAAATAAACTCTGAATTCTTCTTAGAATCGTATGCTGTTTCACATTTCATTTGTGGTATTAATTATCTTGCAAAAAATCAAAATCTGAATCCCCCATCTTAACCAGAAGTATGCCATCACTTTAAATCAATACAATCCGTTTAAAGCATTGTTGTTCCATTTTCCCATATTTCATTCCAACAGAGTCCAACCACTCCCAACAAAGAATTCACCATCAAGTGCTGCAAACCAGAAAACCACAAATCACTACGGAAGGGAAGAATAGTAAGTCGGGCACCCACTTTATTGGAATGTTTTGAGAAAGTCATGCAAAATATTAATGGCACAAAAATAAAAATGTGTTGATAATATGCTCACATATTTTGTGCATGTGAAATCATGTTTAACAATACTTGTTGCTGTGGGCAAATTCAAAAACATTCTAAATGCATCAACACTCTACTGAGTACTAAATATTACCTGTAATCAGAAGAGAATGCCCCCTTCGCTGTAGTTTGCTATGCGAACAGTATACAGATTATGCACAGGTCTGAATGTCATTTCAGATTGTGTGCATTAAGTAACTATGGAATTTTCTAACCCATGAGGTGCACTCTAAGACTAGATTCCATAGTTACTACATGCACAATCTTCCTACTGATGCACGAAAAGACATGTGTATCATCTGCTTTATAGAACAACGAATGTAATTTTGCCAGAAATCCATTGTTTTTATCATATTTCCAACAATTACTGATGCTTTACAAATTTACTTGGTGCATTTTTTTCCCCTGTTTGCTAATGATGTAAACCATGTGTCAGTACTTACTGGATGCATGAAAATTTACCGAATTCATGGCTAGCTATCTCTTGCCAAGTGTGTGTAAGCTTGCTACATGCACAAACTCTTGCTACTTGTTATTATATTACTGGATGCATGACCAGCCATCTCTTGCCAGGTGCACAAACACTTTGCTTCAAGTGAGCATGATAACATGTTGACAGTGTCTATCACTAGTGGTCTAGGGGGGTGTTTCATCAACGTTTGTCAGCGCTGACAACTTGAATCACCATAGTAACAGTCAGTGACCAGAACATCTCAGCCAATCAAAACCAAGGATTTTGCTGAAATTGTCAGTGCTGACAAACGTTGATGAAACACCCCCCTGATGATCATTTGATAGTGAAAATGCAGCCAGCAAAATCTGATGCATGACACGCGACCAATGAAATTGCAGAATTTTCTGGACCCATTCTGTAGCGTTTAGTGTTAGCCTCATCGGTTGTCCCTTCTTCTCCACAGAATCTCCATGAACTGCGGGTTTGGATCCAGGAAGAGGAGGGGAGGGAGGAGGGAGATCTCTTCTCCCATGAGTTTGACCACCACGTGGAACTTCTGCGCATGAAGTACATGAAACTCAACGAATTTGAGTGAGTCGTCTCTAGAAAGAATCTCTCTTCATTCTCTTATTTTGATTTACTGAAATAAATTTCAAAGAATATAATGAAACAAATGACCAAAAAACAAATGAACAGAGCAAACAAAAGAAATGTTCAAATGAAAAAGGATATAAAATGCTTCTGTGTTGCTCACATTTTTTTACACTGCCCCTAGTAGGTCAGTAAAGGAAGACTTGCCACTTGATCTGTTTCAAATCCTTGTTAATTTACGTAAATGAAAAGCATAGTGTCTTCCTCAATGACACGATGAGGTAGGCCAAAACTTACTCAAATCTCCATGACAACAAGTGACAAATCATGACAGCTGTGGTACTTGTGTTATTAAAATCAATGCATGTGCACTTCTCTGCTGACTATCATTGTTGATACTGTTTTGTTATTGCTCGTATTCATATTATGGATGTTATTTTTTGTTATCATCATCAGTTGAATTGTTGCACTAATTATTGTCAATGTCATCATTGTAATCATTATTGTAATCAGTAATTATTTCTGTTGTTAACTAACATCATCATCATTTTTAAGTACCATCATTTGCATTTCTTGCCTGATTGTAAATGTCCTCAGTTGCACATGCACATACAAGTGCTTCGATCCGCCACATAGGATAGATGTGATGCCCATCCAGCCAGGTCTGTTCAAGGGGACGTATGGTGGACATGGTATTGAGATAATCTACTTGACATATGCAGAGAACAGGCTGCAAGGGTTAAAGGTCACGGTGAGTAAATGTGGTCAAAGGATTTCGCCAGAAACTGGATTTATCACGTAGCGGATCATCCTTTGGAAGTTGAAACCATGGTTTAGTGGACAGTGCTGTGGACTTCACAAAAAGCTATGGAGGGTTTGAGTCTAACTGATACTACATCCTTGGACAAGGTTATTAACCTATAATGTCCCTAATAACAAAGGTGTAAAACAACTGAAGACACCTTGCTGCAGCAAAACTAGGGTATTAATGGTGACAGGGCCTAATGGAAGAGTACTGTAGTTCTTACCGTACACTAAAAAGGAATCCTCGGTGTTCAAATTAAGTCCATGTCATAATTGTGTAGTGACACTGAAGAGAATGTTTCAATGTCCCAGACATTTGACTCAATCACAAGCCACACATTCATTGAGAGCACAGCCAAAAATATTTCTGACCTGTGGATCTTGCACATTGTTACCTCCGCCAAGGAAGGAGGCCATGTTTTCATCGGCATTTGTTTGGCTGTCTGTTTGCAAAATAGCACAAAAAGTGGTGAATGAATTTGAATTGAACTTGCAAGAAAAGTTGGTAATAGCACAGGGAACAGATGATTCAATTTTGGTAGTGATCTGGGAATTTGTATGGATTTTTGAATGATTTTTTATCTTTTGGCAGATAGGGTCTATGAACTTTGAACTATGAGTTCAAGCTTAGTGTATTTAGTGTATTTGAGGTTTGCATACACGCTCTGAAGTGTGTGTTCTGCTCATGTGAGGCACCACGTAGCTGGAAGCCGATGATGTAAACAAAAGGTTTCTACATGAGGAAGTTGGGCAGTTTTTCAGCATGCCTGTATGGGTGGAAATGAGCTGCTTGGCGGAGGTCTGTGCTCTCCAAGTTCTTGTCTAGTTGATTCACGGGAGGCAGACAAGACAACATTGGTTATGCGGTCTCTTCACCAATCTGGTGTATGTAGATTCGTTTGTCTTCACTCTGTCACTTTAGCAATTTACCCATAAGCCAATCAAAAAAAAAAAAAAAATCATAGATGGTATTGTATGGAAAACTGCAAAATAGTTTGAAACATGAAATTTGATTTCTTTTTAACCCAAAAGGAGCATTTAGTACAGATTAGTAAGAAAGTGAATTGAATACTACTTGGCAAAAACCTTATAACCTCAGCTAATTTGTGTGCATGACAGTAACTGCTGTCACTTTTTGTCAAGCCCACCAGAGGTGCGGGGAGACTAAGGAATCGCCTGCGGCGTCTGTCCGTCCATCCGTCCGTCGTCTGTAACGCTACAAAAACTTGAATAACCTTCTACTGAGGACTTCAATTTCAATCAAACTTGGAGGGAAGAGTGGTTATACCAAGGAATTACCAGCAACGGGTTGCTGGTAACTCCTTGGTTATACAAAGTTACACATTTTACCAAACATGAAGGTCACCTCAAGGTCAAATGTCACAGGCAGGGGTCAATGAACGTTAGGGCCCAATGTTAAGTTTTTACGACGCGTGTCGATTATGGCTCATAACTTTTGATGTACTCAGTATATGTCTGTTTGTGACCAAACTTGGATGGTAGATGTCCTGTGGGGAGATGAAGGTCACCACAGGTTAAAGGTTACAGACAGGGATCAACAAACTTTTAGGGCCCAATGTTAAGTTTTTACGGCGTTTTGATTATGGCTCAAAACTTTTGATCCATATGTCTGTTTGTGACCAAACTTGGACGGTAAATGTCCCTTGGGGAGTTAAAGGTCATCACAAGGTCAAAGGTCACAGACAGGGGTCAACAAACTTTTAGGGCCCAATGTTAAGTTTTTACGGTGTGTTTTGATTATAGCTCATAACTTTTGATCCCTTTGTCCGTTTTTGACCAAACTTGGTTGGTAAATGTCCTTTGGGGAGTTAAAGGTCACCACAAGGTCAAAGGTCATAGGCAGGGTCAATGAACTTCCGGGAGTTAGAAAAACAGTAATTTCTTCTACACGAATGGGCGAGACACATTTTGGCACTTGCCTTGTATGAGAAAACTTGGTACTTTCAAAATCCATAACTTACATATTTTTATCAATTTTTTTCAATCTGTTATTGTGCTGTTTATTAGAATTGACTCTGTATTACTCAATTCAAATGAATTCTAATTTAAAAAAACACACACACACACACACACACACACACACAAAAAAAAAAAACCCTGAATATGACATAGAGTGGAGTTTTACTCTTGCTGTCATCTCTACAAAAGCTTCACCTGTGTGATTGATATTCTTGTCTCCTATCTGTCCTTTTTGCCAGGGTGACCCCAATGTCCCAGCCAGCAAGATGTCCATGGAGGTCCACCTAGACAAACCCATGTTCCTCACGTATGAACAACAGCACACTCTGCAAGGCCTGATAGAGCTGGACCTTGACAGTGTCCGGACAGCGCCCTCGTCCAGAGATGGCGATGCTGATGCCGCAGGAGATGCGGGCACCTCCCGGGCGTGGCAGCCTTTTGGACTGCCGGTCGAGGTGCATGACAGAGGGATGGACACCCTGCGACGTCAGACAGATGTTCGGCTTGACAGATGTACTCACAGGTAGGACTTTGGATCACATTTTGCCCGTCCTGCTTGTTTCTTTTACCTAATTTTCATTATCTTTTCTTTCTTCCTTAATCTCTCCTTTCTATCCTGTTTCATTCCCTCATTTTAGTTTAAGGTTGTTTAACCATGTACATGTAATAGATTTTGTGAATGTGTTGTACACTTCAAAATGGGGGTGGGGGTTTACTCTCTCTTCTCTTCCAGTCTTTTTCCACTATCTATGATAAATGTTAAAGAATTTTCTTTCTTGTATGGTAATCTTGACATAGGAAATCTTATTATCCATTGTGACAACATCTGAGGCTGACTTTGTCTAAAAGATAGCAAGAAAACAGAAAGTAACTCCTAAATAGTACTGGTGGACTGATGATGGACTGTGACAGATTTTTACCAGTTGCTCCCATTGTACAAATGTATTTGTAAGATCGCAACTGCTGACCTGTAATTTTAACAAACATGTCGGGAAAACAAAGAAGCCAATGGGATTTGAAGCTTTTATCTACTGCTTTTCTGGGCAGCGACACTTCCACCAAATCTGTCATAGCTCATCTTCACACCTCTGCTTTAATAATCTCTTAATTTCAAACAATGGACTAGTTGCTAATCGCAGTGGCGGATCCAGAGGGTGGCGCACTGGGCGAGCGCCCCCTCTTTATTTGTTGTTAAAACAAAAGAAATAAAAAGACAAAAATGAGATGAAACCCAGAAATAGAACCAGAAATATTGTTTGGCCCCCCTTTACAAAATTCCTGGATCCGCCCCTGTAATCGAGCTGCTAGTACGTAGTTTGAGAAAAGCATAATTATCGTTGTTCATTTCTCACCCAATGCCAATGGTAACGTTTCTGCACCAAGGTACTTTGGGACAGGCCTCATAGCAATGCCAGGGTTTCGAGATGCCACCAGGACACCGGCCCACTTCATCGTCTTCTCTGAGGACATCCTTGGTTTCCTGTGGCTGGAACTACGATCACTGAGCATCTACTCTAGGGTCGCTGAAAACATGTGGACGTAGCCCAATGCTTACCATTGCTGGAGAGACTTACAGAGTACATACTGTATATGCCAAATATTCCACAAGGTTTTTATTTTCGCGAATTTCGCGAGTCAGGTGCTATTTGCGAAATTAAAGACATGCGAAAATATTGAGTCTGATCCCGATGTGAATGTGACGTACGCATATACACTTCTCTGTTCAGTACAGGACTCCATGATCGTGAATTTAACCACTCGTGAAATCGTTGGTAATTCCCGATTCGCGAAAATTTAGACTGGCGAAATATATGGCGCATATAGTATACTCGACTGCAGTGACAAGAACTGAAAGTGTAGTGTAAAACCAGAATTTTTTCAGATACAGGATACTTTCACCAATTTCACGAGCGAAGATTCATGAAAGTGAAATGCATGTGAAAGTCTTTGTCTACACAAAGCACTGCCTGCGAGTGGCAAATTGCGAAGTTTCATGTCGCGAAAATTTCATGTCGTGAGTGTTTCTTGTTTTACAGTAATATAATTCCTATATGCAACAAAGCCGAATAGTTTCTGTGATGAAGCAGACAGACTCGTCAGCTTGTATTATCTTATTCTAAGCACAATGTTGAGCCAGGGATTCTCAGTCAGGGTTACATTAGCAGAACAGGTGATGGTCTTTAATAGTTTACATTTGTGGCAAGTTTTAGAATCACTGTTGTGGATCTATTGTCAGATAATCAGTTAAGTTATTTCCTGTCCAAAACCTAACTGTCTTACCCCAAAAATGAAGCCACCATGGCATGTCAAAAGAGAGGCGATCATATCTGTTAGAGTGCTTTGACTGCCATGTGTTTATCAAAGCCTTGTTAGATATCTACATACATAGCATAGGCTATCAAAATACATTTGTATACCATTATCTGACATTTTCAAATTATTTTTGACTCACTTTATTAGATGCTATCTATTCATTTTTAGTTGTTGTACTACACCTATGCATTTCATACACATGTATTTTGTCAACTTCAATTGCCAGAGATAGCTGCAGTTATCATGTGTGCATTAACTTTTGATTGCTCTGTACGTTAATCTGTTATGCATTCTAGACAGCCTTGTGTATGACTGGTGCTTATATAACAAGACATACTATGCATATATTTAGAGAAGAAAGAATTGGTATGGTGTGAATGTGTGTGTAAATACAGTGTATGTTTGTATGTATATTTCATAAATCATGTGAGAGGATAAAGAACTATTTAGAAATGCCATTTGCCGGTTATTTCTTCTTTTTATTTTGAACATATTAAGTTGACATAAAACACTTCTTTACTTATAAACAAATGTATATACATATGCATGTATACTGTATTTATATATTATATATACTATACATACATAGACATATTCATATATGGGTGTGTATGTCTCTGTATGTAACTTTTGATCAAGTGGTTTTATTGCAGAGGAAATATATGAGCATCATATCAGTATTTTTTTTTCCTCACATACCAAATACAGAAGAAAATGTATAACAAGTGGATACCAAGTTATCATGGGTAAAAACAGCTTATCACTTGTGTTTTTGTTGAAGCTTGGTTGATTTAACAGTTCAGGGGCCCATTTCATAAAACTTGTCATCAGTGACAAGTTGTCATAGATGTGACAAGCTACTGAAATCCATGCATCTGATTGGCTGAGAGAAAATTTGTCATAGAAATGTGGCAGTTGTCACTGATGACAAGTTTTATGAAACGGGCCCCAGGTTACAACTTAATGCCACTTCTTTCACAAATTAACTAAGTTTACAGATTCTAGATATGTTAATTGAATCAATCTATTTCAGTTGCAAGTAGGCTATTAAAAGTAGTTTTCAAATGAACACTTCCATGTTAGATTCATTGTGCATTCATCACTGTCTGCAAGAAGACTTTTTTTCCTCCTGTCACAAATTTGACAAATATTTAGATACTAAAAAACTAAATGTTTCCAATAATACAGTTAAAATTATTATTGGTAACATTAAGATTTTTAGTTGCACATGTATAGGTTTTCAAATGAACATGTGCAAGTTAGATTCAGTGTGCATTCACTAGTTTCTGCAGTAAGACTACTTTTTTCCTTGCAAGTTTTATTTACTGAGCCAATTAGCTATTCAAACCAACCCCTTTTTAAAATCTTTTACACTTGGGATATTGTGAAATTTAGGCAAAGCAGATCATATGCTCCTTAATCAAATATCCCAATATCTTGTGTTCTAAACACAGTTACTACTACTGTATGATTTGTTTTTGTTTTTGTTTTGGTTTGTTTTGTTTTGTTTTTTTTTTTGGGGGGGGCATGAAATATTCAAAGATTTGGTGTATTAACATATGTCTACAGTCGAATTTTGTCTTAAATACACTGTACTGTCTTTCTGTCGTGTCATATTGGAATTCAATATGCAAGTCATTCAGTGGAATAGAATGGACTCCTGTTATAACGAGGTCCTTGGGACCGGCAGTTTCTTTCGTCATATTGAAATTTGTTACCACCGAACAAATAAACAATAAAAATACATAGAGTGGATAATGTTGCGGCCTGAATTTTTACTTCGTTGCAACCAGAATTTCGGTAAAACTATGATTTTGTTACAATCATGTTCCTGAACTCTATTGAGAAATTAATACCCTATTTTCCTAGATGAACATTCTATGTGAGTTTATGTAATTGTCAATACCCTATTTTCCTAGATGAACATTCTATGTGAGTTTATGTAATTGTCTTGGCTATGCAATGTACAGTGGACTACTGTTATAATGAAATTCTATAGAACGGCAGTTTTCTTTCATTTTATCAAAGTTTCATTGTAACCAAACAAATAAACAATAAAAAGCATAGAGCCGATAATGTTACGGCCTGAATTTTTACTTTGTTGTAACCAGAATTTCGTTATAACCATGTTTGTTATAATGGGAGTGCACTGTATTTTGTGTGACAAAATTGGGAATGCAACTTGTGAGTGTTTATGTGCATTTCTATTTATCTGAAGTTGATGTTCATATAGAATATAATATTTAAGATGCATGTATGTCTGGGAGACTGCATGAAATCAAGAAACTTGTATACGATATTATTTTTTTACCAGTAATCAATATCTGTAAAACCTGCAGATAACAGAATAAACAGATTTCATTGAAAATGTTGTTAACTCTTCTTTATTTGTACAATGATATTTATACAACTTTGTAAGTGGCATTTTCACATACATTTTGTTTTGCTTTAAATGAGAACAAAAGGGAACTACATACATGTTTGACTCTTACACAATCATATCAGCATTTTGATTACATTGGCATACTCTGGCATGATTTCTGCAGGATTTGTGCAAACTTGTTACATCAGGGAGCCCTTTCAAACAACAAAAGATCAGACATGGCAAGAAATCTCTTTAAGTGGCGGTAGGCTCAGGTGCATTTTCATCTTTTTCTTTTTTTTTGCATTTGCTTCATAATGGAAATGAAGCATGTAAAAACTGATTAATATATAGAATCTTTGGAAAAATTAGCAATTTCTGGTGAAGATACTTACTGATGGTAACATGATCTATTTCAACAACAAGAAAAGTATCAGTACACTTTATGGTAAGAGAGCTTTGGAGCACTAAGCAATTTTTCTTGTGGTGAATATTCAGTTATAATGCCAGAAATTCAGCTACGAATTACATGTACAGCGTACATAAATGTCAGCCCTTCAGCAATTTGTCTCTCACAGTGAATCTTGTACACTAGCTGTCTAGTGTATTAACCTATATACAGTTAAACTCGCATAAGTCGATCTTCTCGGGACTGAGCAAAACACATCGACTTAGGCGATTTTTGACTTGTGCGTAAGTCGAAAAAAATCGACTTAACAACAGTTACACCACACGTACATTGTGTATAAATGTACATTACATGCATGTTGTCTACTCCGGAGCCGAGAGCTGGAGAGGTGTGCCGCAGCACGGGTCGCCCGGCAGGGCCGCGGCGAACTTTGCATGGACAGTGCATTAGTATTGGCACAGGTCCGATTACTTTACACCCTTGTTAAACCTTGAGGAAGTGAATATGAACGATATTTGAGCAGTGATTTATTCCAGTTTAGCATACCGTGGCTTGAAATGCGTCTAGAGGTGTAATTCTGATTTACCCGTGCCCGTAACTTTCCCCCTACTTTCCGCTTTGAAAACTCAGCAGCTTCATCCATCCACTGCACAGCGCAGACTGCAAACATACACAGACTATACACAGCCCAGTCGCTGTACGCACAACTATACACAGCCCAGTAGCTGTACGTACGTAGCGCTAGCGCGACAGGGTAGTACCAGCGGACCTCCAAACACGAAGAGAGTTCAACAATCGCATGCGATCGCTTTGAATTTTGACACTTAAGATCATTTTTTGTCACCTGTCTGGTCGCGCTAGTTCTTATGTAAACAAAAACTGGCGTCTCGTGATTTTGACAGTGATTTATTGCACAATAAAATCTTATTCGACTTAGGCATAGTGAATTTAATGGTTTTTCCGTAAAAGTGTTCTTGGAATTTCATCGACTTAGGCGAGTATTCGACTTATAAAATTCGACTTGTGAGTGAATTAATACACGTAAGTCAATGGGGAAAAATCGGGACTTTTTAAAATCATCGACTTGCGCGATTATTCGACATACGCGATGTCGACTTAGGCGAGTTTAACTGTATATGTAACTACAAAAACACTCTGAGAGTGCAGACCTCCGCCAAGCAGCTAATTTCCACCAGTGATCTTGTTCTTCTATAGAGATCAGTGATTTCCACCCATACGTACTATGCATGCTGAAAATCGCCCAAATTCTCAATATAGAAGCCTTTTGTTACGTCATAAACCCTCAGCTGCGCGGCGCACCTTGCCCTAGCAGAAAATAGAGCACACACTTTACCTTACCAGTTGAATACATGTACTTGTATACTATAATTACAGTCAACCACGCCTAAGTTGAATCTATTCGCACCGAAGAAATAGCTTTGACTTAAGGAAACTTTGACTTAAGAAGGATTGAAATCAATAGAAAATAAAGAGGACTTGGAAAAGACCTTCGACTTGGGCGATTATTCGACTTATGTGAGGTTGGCTTGAGCAAGGCTGACTGTATATCAACACAATGGTAGCACAAATGCACATACTGCATGCTGGTTATGATTTCTATCTTGCATAGTCCTGGGTGATCTTTAAAGTGGCATGGAAGTCATGTGTTTAGTTAGTTCATCATGACGTACAATTGTAGCTTCGTAACCAGGAAAGAATGGCTAGTCTGTCAGACTCTTTGCACCTAGTAAAGGTGTATGTACACACATATCAACTATCAAAGTATAAAAATAAGCCTATTTTCAGCTGCTTCTTACTGTACAATTCATGGCACTGTTCTCAAAAAGCACTTCACACAATTGCTATTACCATGGCAATAGCATAGCAAGATCCATTAAAATGACACACAACAGTATGGACACTGTAATATACAATAAATATCTACATTTGTTCAATGACTGTACAAATGTGCTTGTAACCGTTCTCCAATAAACCATTTTACCGATGTTGCAAATTTATAAACATTGACCCTGAGGACTTTATAGCAAGTGATACAAATGATTTTTTTTCGACACTATTTCAATACTTGGAAGCAGCCTTACATGCATGTGTTGGTGCTATACTGAGCAAGTCTAAGGCAAGCCTTTTTGTTGTGCAGAAAACTTTGTACAATGCCAAAACTTCAAGAATACATAACAGGTATATATTTCTGTTTCAAATGTGTGTACTGTTAGCTAATGGAAGCCCTTCAATTAATGGCACATATTAAATCAAATTAAAAGGTAGATAAGTTTGCGTATATGATAATGGCTCCTGCAACTCCTGTGGTATGGCAGCTAGAATTAAGTCTGCCAATACAGACCTGGTACTCATTTACATTTATCTGCACATTTACATCAGATAAGAAGAATATCTCAAGGTACACAATTTGGTCCAATTTATCTACTGCTCAAGACATGGCAAGTTACAATTTAGTCACCACTTAAAACACAATCATCACAATATTTGGAATAAAACTATTCATATGCACATTTTTATGGAAGAATACTTGAATGACTGTTTCACCAATATGTGCTGTTTTTATCTCATATGAAGGAAGGATATTGGTAGCCTGATGACATAACTGTGGAGATGCATTCATCTGTGCCTTGTGGGATGATACTTTACAAATATATATCGAAGAAATGAATGACAAATCAAAACTCTTCAATGTATTAACGCGGGAATGCATTCTGCCGTAGTACCCTCGACAAAATGTCTGTTGAAAAACTTTCACCGGGTTTCTACTGCCGCAAGAGGATCTTTACAAGGCTTAAAGGGACTGTACAGTAGTGGTTGAGGTGGGGATTCATGTTTTGAACATTCTTAAGTGAGATAATGAGAAACCTCTTATGAAATATGAAAGAGCATGTAATTTTAAGAAGGATTCAACGTTTATTTGATGAAAATTGGTTTTCAAATGGCTGAGATATCCAAAAACGTGATAATAATAAAAGGCGACAGGCCACGCCTTTTATTGGGATCTCTTTGTTTCACCTTGTTTTTGGATATCTCAGCCGTTTCAAAACCGATTTTCATCAAATAAACTTTTGATATCCCTTAGAATTGCATGCTCTTTGACATCTCATAGAGTGGTTTCTGAATATCTCGCAAAACGTTAAGAGCTAAATCCTCACCTCAACCGGAACTGTACACACCCTTTAAATTGTCTGTTTGTTTATTTTGGGGCTTTTTCACCCCTCCTCCACATCTCTATGATTTTCTGCAGTCATAAACTAAGTCAACACATCAAGCTCTACATACAAATTCTGTGTCCTGTTATAACAACGTCCTTGGGATTGGCAGTTTTCTTTCGCTATACAGTGCACTCCCGTTATAACGAAATGCTCGGGACCGGCAGTTTTCTTTCGTTATAATGAAATTTCGTTATAACCGAACAAATACAATATATAACGAAATCAAGGAACCACGTACATATATCATATTATGCTTGCTGAATACTCATCATACACTGGAAAGCTATGTGATATGTGATGGGATAACTGCAAGTATTACAATAATAAACGCAAGTTCCCCTCAGAAACTGTGCGTGACACAAGGAGCAAACACACAGTGGTGTGAAGCGTTCACCCATGCAGAGACGCTATAAATGCCTGTTCCACTACGTATTTGCGAAAGCAATTCGCATTTCGTTATAACGGAGCACATTTCTTTTGTTTTTCTTTGTCTGTGGCGCTCGGAAAACACTTCGTTATAACGGAAATTTCGCTGTAACCGTGTTCGTTATAAGCGAATTTTGTACCATAGACTTCAATGGTGATAATTTTGGGACCAGAAAAATTACTTCGTTATAACGAAATTTCGTTATAACCGTGTTCGTTGTAACGGGAGTGCACTGTATCAAAATTTTGTTACAGCCGAACAGTAAAGTATAATAAAAGATATATAAACAGATATATAAATAGTAATTTTTGGACCTGAATTTTTACTTTGTTGTAACAAGGTTTTGTTAGGTGTCTGTTATAACAGGAGTGCACTGTACCAAGATTTTTCTTTCCTTTTGTGTTCTCTATCTTTCTATATCTTTCTGGTTCTCTTCCGTCATGAGCCTAGCGCCTCCTGTCTCTTCTTCTCTCTTTCCTGTCTCAGCCGCTCCCGCTCTGCCTTCATCTGCTCCGCCTCCAGCTCCCTCCTCCCCAACTCCTCTGCGATGTGCAGCTTCTTCAGGGTGGCTCCCAACTGCTCTGCCCTGGCCCCACCCCCAAGGTCCTTCTGCCATTCAGAGATGCCCTGTAGAAGCTTTGGAGGCAGCTGATCTGGTTTGTTTAGCTGGGTACCTTTGTCATCCTGGAAATTCAGTAAACATTAGAAATCCTCAACATTTTTTTTTTTTTTTTTTTTTTTTTTTTTTGGGGGGGGGGGGGGTTCGATTGATTTAGCATCATATCATTTCGTATGACACATGCAGCTTAAAGGGATCGTATAGTTTTGGTTGAAACCTAATTTCAGGTTTCTAACATGTTTTGGTAAGATAATGAGAAACCTCGTATGAAATATGAAAGAGCATGTAATTCTATGAAGAATTCAACGTTTATTTGATGAAAATTGGTTTTGAAATGGCTGAGATATCCAAAAAAGAGCGATTCTGATAAAGTGTGGGACCCACACTTTATTACGATCGCTCTGTTTTACTTTGTTTTTGGATGTTTCAGTTATTCCAAACGTGGATTTCATCAAATAAACTTTGAATTCCTCTTAAAATGGTATGCTCTGTACTATTTCATAAGTTTCTTGGTATCTCGCAAAAAGTTAAAAGCCCAATTCTCATCTCCAATACTGTACCATCCCTTTAAAATTACTAGCCTTCATTTCATACACTTGTGTGGAATGCAATATTCATGAAGTGGAGATCATTATGATGATGATGATGGTGATTACTTTTTCTTTATGATACTGCTACAGAACTACCATGGTGGGCTTCTATCACAAAGGACACTGATACGACAAACTCATGTAAAAACAGGATATTTCTTCTTGCCTCTGTGACAAAAGTCTCCTTTTTTTTTATTTGCAAACCCTGGTATAACATTGCAACATAACCCAGTAAGTTTGATGGTCTCAACAAGTTAGTTATAGCATGAGTCCGTTGTGCAATGATCAACGATGATGGTTACAAAATAGTTGGAATAGTAGTAATAATGATTATGATATGACTAGAAGCACTCATGAGTCCAAACCTGTGCCAAGAGTGAATATGCATCCTCAAAATACAAACAAACAAACAAACAAAAAACAAAAAATAAAACATACAAACAAAAAATCTTGAATCTGGATCATGATCTGGATGGATCGGCACCAAAAATTCAACACCTGTTCCTTTTATCGAAATGGACATATGCAGAATACACGTATGTCATCAAAATCTGTCCATATCATTTCTTATTTTAGTAATGTTGCTGACAGCAAACACTAGCAATACAAATCTTCCTTAGTAGAAGATACAACAGGATTATGACTGATCAACTGGCAATAATAATGACAAAGGAAAATCTCTCAAAGAATATTACAGGTTAAAATCACATCAATATCGTTGATAATGATGATTATGATGACAATGACGGCAACAATTAAATGGGGACCCTAATGGTGCTACAGCCAGATCAGGGCAGTAGCCAGACGTTGAGGTTATTACACTGTTGACAGATTTTCATGTGAAGGATATGTTACTGAGAGATTCCTAAAACACAATGAAACAAGATTGCCAAAGGTCTGAATGAAACTCGTGACACTTCCACCATATGTCAGAGGAAGCTGATTCTCTTTCAAAATGAGGCAGCAAATTGTATGTTGGGCATTTTTTCTTTTCAAGCATGTGTATATGTACATAGATATGTATAAACTTGAGGATTGCTCCACAGTAAATGGTGTCACAGCTGTCACATGACCTACATAGACAGCTATTCCCAGGTCCCAACAGGAAGACTGATGATATGACTCACTGACACTGAAACTATTGACTTTTTTTTCAATAGATATAGTGTTCGTATTTAACCTTCACTAACAAATACACACACAAATGTCACATGGGCCAATTTCCTGGCAGGCCTGAAATATGGCTTTTGGTTTGCCACAATGTACAATATATGTCCGATTTAAATTCTCTGTAGTTTTTCCAAAAATAATCCTATCTAGATCTGAAGTTTGGAAGAAAGGAATGAAGTAAAAGTATGTCTTTCTTTTGTTTTGGTTCATAATTAAAAAAAAATACCCTAAGCACCACAAACTAGTGTTTGGAAAACTGTCCAAGCAGACAATGTATTGTGTATCAGGATATCACAGCAACACAATTCCACATGAATTGATGATGGAGGTCAAAGGAAGATTTGGTGCTACGTATCATAGTTTGGACCGGAGTGCTATTGCAAAAATATAATGCAATATCCATCACTTCAGTGTTAATGAATGAGCAGCTGTTAGAATTAAGCAACCATCTGTAGATGCCTGATGTGCCCTGTGCAAAGTGTATGAAACTTTCTGACTCTGGCGGGAGATGGGTTAAAATTAAAGCCTTTACCTTTCCCGTGCTTTGTGCACCAATTGATACGGATGCTGGAGTGCTTTCTTTGCTCATTAGCACAGATGCATGGAAACTAATTGTCAATGAATACCATGAATAGAGATTACCCAATCCTCCTAATATGGTTATCCCTATTGTGTTACCACAGTCTTTATGTTGGACTGTGGCAATTAAGTTGTTATACCTGAGTAGGCATGCTCAACAAACAGCTAGGTCAAGTTTAGAGGGAATATACTGAGCACTGATGAAAAAGTTTCACACAAGTTATAAGCCTTTAAGGGATGGTACAGTTCAGTTGAGATGGGGCTTAAAGTTTCCAACATTTTTCTTTATGATGATTTTGTTGTTGTTGTTGAGATGATGAGAAACCTCTTAAGAAATAAGAAAGAGCGTCCAATTCTAAGAGGAATTCAAAGTTTATCTGGTAAAAATTGGTTTTGAAAGGGCCGAGATATCCGAAACAAAGCAATCCTGATAACTGGTGGGACGCACCTTTTATTAGGATCACTTTGCTTTTCTTTGTTTTTGCATATCTCAACCACATCATAAACTATTTTCATCAATATGAAGTTTGAAATCCTCTTAGAATTGTATGCTTTGCAACATTTCATGAAGTGGTTTCTCAGTATCTTGCAAAAAAAATTAAAAGCTAAATTCTCACCTCAACCAATACTATACCATACCTTTAAAGTGTCTATTAAGCACAAACAGGGTTATTGGAAAGAGATTGAATGCAATTATGAAAACAAATCACACAGCAGTAATGGAGAGAATGGAAGGAGTTAGGTGGCAAGGGAAAATATTATTCACTGCCTACAGCTTTCAGGTGCATGTGTGTTGCATGGTATGAACATGACGTATACCTTGGAAGCGGAATGGAATGGAGCACATGGAGTTGATCATGGACACATGATGGCATGTTTCGTTTTGTGTAGTCTACAGGCGCACAACTCACTTTAAGCTGATGTAGCCACAAGCCACAAGAGATGAGTGGAAGATTATGGAAAATATGTTGCACAAGTAGTACTGTGACAGCCAAGCATACAGAAACTCTTTCTCTGTGGTCATTTTTTTATCATCATCATTGTTCATTATGGCAGTCTGCATTAATTATGCAGTGCACTCCAGTTACAACGAACGCGTTTATAACGAAATTTCGGTTACAACGAAGTAAAAATTCAGGCCGTAACATTGTACGCTCTATATATTTTTATTGTTTATCTGTTAGGTTATAACACAATTTTGATATAACAAAAGAAAACTGCCGGTCCCGAGGACCTCGTTATATCGGGAGTCCACTGTACTGACAGTTCTTTGATCAGTATATCTCCAAACATCAATGCAGATTTATATTGTACATCGGTTGTAAACAATGTACCAGTACAAACAGTGTGATTCTTTGTAAGGACTGAGGTGTGGCCTTTCTGTAGACTACACTCAACTGCTATATGGCTGTGATGTAACACACTTTAGGGAAGCATGCTTACCAGTTTGAACATCATGCTAATTTTCCTGGCTGCGCGAGCCCACGACTTCACACAGGGGGGAAAAAGTATTAGAGAAGCATAGGCCATTAACGTAAAGATCAGGGCTCAAGGAATAGGCAAAAGAAAAATGAGGCAAGGAAAAAAAACAAGTACAAGGACGAAACACATTTTTCGCAAGCTACACTATGCATTACTAGAAAGACAAAGCGCACCTTCACAAGCTACTTTTTGTATTACACTACAGGCCAAAAAATGTATCAGCAGTACTGACAGACAGAAGTCAGGATGTCAAATTCTAGACAGAAAAGAACTGGCGACTATTTCACTGTAAAAAGTCATTAACTAATCACGAGAAATATCTAACTTATCAACAGAGGAAATATCAAATCAAGGTAAGAGGTTATAAAAGTAACTACTGGCAACACATTGACAAAACAATCTATTCCAATCTAATGCTGAAAATCTAAGATATCAATATAAAACATATTCTCTCTTCTACAAACATAAAAAGAGAGGTCTGCATGTTAAAGAAAGATATCAGGATATCAACTGCATACATAACTATCTAACAGTAGAAATGTATTAGAGTATAATGATTTATAAAAACAGAAAAAAAAGATAAAAATTGCAGATTCAGAGGATCCATCAAACCAGTGCACCCTAGCTATCATACAGCAATTGTGCTGTTTGGTCCACATAGGCACTGGGTGTCACACAATGTATGTCAACCTCTTTATGAATCAAAATCATTTCAATCAAATATCACTTTGCCATACGTATGTAGTAATTTGCAATGAACGTCATTCTACAGATTTTGTCTATCTTTTTTATTAAAGGTTGTTTGGGGAAATATCTTATGACTCAACACTTAAAAGCGTGATTGTTAATTATGCGAATCTCATAACTGTCAGGACCACATCCAGACTAGGTTTATAGAAACAGGAATGTCTACAATTAGTCATTTTTCTCGGATACAAGCTTTTTAGGGCATCGCTAAAAAGAAGAAGAAAAAAAGTGACATACCACCTGGGCCCTGAGTGCCAGATCCTCCTCCTCTGCTGTCTTTCCAGGGGGCGCCGATCTCGCCCTGGCTTGATCCCGCTTCCACTGTTTCCATTCATCGGTTGGGTTGACAGGTGAACCCAGATCACTGTGTTTGTGTGTGTAAACAAACATTTATGATTCATTGATGAGTGCCTCGATCTAGTCCCTTAATATCACTGAAATATGACATAATACAGTGGTGCATCAGCACTTGATTACCACTGGTATACTCACCACCATGTATTGATGAAATGACAAGACGGAGCATAGAGGTTTTCAGCTTTTTATTTATATCTC
This sequence comes from Diadema antillarum, assembly GCF_040938485.1. Classification (NCBI taxonomy): domain Eukaryota; kingdom Metazoa; phylum Echinodermata; class Echinoidea; order Diadematoida; family Diadematidae; genus Diadema; species Diadema antillarum. The sequence continues at coordinate 895,529 of NW_027271032.1, read as the reverse complement.
TCCTCCAATGTACACAGTGATACCATTTGCAACTATATGATTATTTGATGCAACAGATGAAGAGCTTGATCATGAAATGAGTTAACTCACTTTTGTTTATTTGAGATATTTGTGATTAAAGCTGCTCAAAAAACAACATAACAAGAAAATATGGGATACTTCTTCACTAATCAGAACTTCAAAAATATTCATTGTTTCACTGTACATAACAAACAGGTATCAATTGACAGGTTGTATTTTCCTTTATCTGATGATGGACTTACTTCAAATTCTAAAAAATGGCACTTAATTGATTTTGTGATCAAACTCTTCAGATGTAAAATTCATTGTTTTCTTTACAGAAGATGGGCAATTTAGTGATTATTTGTATAAAAGGAAGACTCCTGTTGCAAAAACGATGTCCCTTTAATTTGATCTGTTCATGAAAATTTACCATTACCAGTTTCTTAAAAATATGTTTTCATTTTATGACTGATTTTGATTACACCTCTACTGTCTGCGTGTCAAATTGTAATCCCATTTTAAAGAAGTCGGGTTGAACATGGAGTGGTAACATGCTGGGTACTTACCAGTTGGCCCACAGGGAAGTGTACTTCCCTGGCTTAAAGCTCGGAAACATATCATTGCCCTGGATGGGCGGACACTTTTCCGCTGGCTTCCGCTTTGTGACCTCCTCGTACTTGACCATCATCCCCCGACCCTTGGGGGTCTCAAAGTAGCGCTTGCCATTGATTATGCCGCAGTGGTGGCCAACGGGGTCATCCAGCTGAATTCCAATGAACAGTTGCGGTGAGACGATTCCTTCATCAAGTGGGCCAACAAATTTGACCACACCTACAAATTAGAAAAAGAAGAAGAAAAAAACGAAGAAGAAGATGACGAAGATGAAGGAGGAGAAGAATTTGAAGAAGAAGAAGAAGAAATAGAAATCATCAGCACAAGTTATGCAAACTTTTACTTACTCTCTCTTTGGAATTGTTTAAATCAAAGCTCAAAGGGTCTCCTCTTACATCTATCTTGGAGTATTTCATGAAGCATTTTGTCAGATATCTTTTTGACTGTTTATAAGCTGCTGAAATCTGATTGGCCGAGAGCAAGAATGTCACAAAAAATCTTTGACAAAATGCTTTATGAAATGCCCCCCTGATAAAATATTAGAGGTCATGAGAAAAGATCATTTACTTTTGTTACCATTGTACGATCAAATACATGCATTATTCTTAGTTTTTTTATTGATGTACCTGGTACCTTTCTTCCATCAAAAAATAGCAACATAAACATGCAGAACTTGAAATAACATATTTGTACGCTTCAGATCTGACATTAATTGTATCATGAGATTAATATTTTGAGAATGGAGCAAACTAACCATTTCACTGAATGTAATCTGCTGGAATGGCTTAAAAAAAAAAAATCAAATCCTACATCTATAATCTCAATAATAATTAAAAGTGACTGTTTACCTGTGTATTCACCCTTTGCTGTCACTCGATCACCAATTTTTATCCACTGGGGCTTGGCATTTAGCTGCAACTGCTGGTAGCTGCTGATGAAGGCATTCCCGCCCTGCTGCCGCCCTGTCTTGGACCGGACCTTGGCACCGATGCGGCCGACAACATCAATTTCCCTGACGAACTTGTTGTGGAAGATCCGACACGAGGAACAGTGGCAGAAGAAGCCACTATGGTATGAAGGGTTTGCACTCCAGTGAGGCTGTGAAATAAAAGGTTGTCATGCCTTTAACCCATTGAGGACAGACTGATTTTGCTACAACACGCATTTCCCATAGACATCTGCCCTCCTCAACGGGTTAAAGGACAAGTCCACCTTCATATGCACATGTGGATTGAGAGAATGCAGTACTATTAGTATCTTGACACATCAGTGAAAGTTTGGGGAAAATTGGACAATCCCTTCAAACGTTATGAACTTTTAAAGTATCTTTACAGTTACTGCTGGATGAGAAGACTACTACAGTGTGTGATGTCACACACGTAGAACGAACCATCATTTATCTTCTTTTTTTTTTTTTGTTGAGCATCGTTTGAAAGGATTCCTTGAAAGAACAGCAAAAATTCACCAACAAACCGATACAAAATAGCTTCACATGGTAAAACATGGGTGATATCATCTCAACTACAGTATTAAAACCCAACAATCAAATTTATTAAGGACACATAAATACCAGCTCTAAGCCTCTACACAAAAGTAAACCAAAGTACTGTAAAACGAAAAGCAAAACTTGTAAATCATTATCTTGCACTGTGCACATTTTACTTTACATTTCTATGATTTTGTGGATGACAATACTTTTGTAGTTGTACGTATTCATTCAACACATACAAATATATTAATATTTGTGATGGTTCAGTGGAACACTAGCAGCCACTAAATATGACTGAGGGATTCAAAAAAATCTACCCCAGCAACTTATTTCCAATATTTAACAGATTTAGAATTATATTCTTCCTCTTTTTCATGTTCTTGTTCTCCTTATGAACTGTGACATTTATCTCCTCCCTTCAGTATCAAGATTATGGCAACCCTCTTCTAGCAATCCTCCCTCTGAAATGCTACAGCCAAGATTGTTGAATATTAGCACATGGGAACTTGAATGAAAAAAAAAAAAAAGGAGAGGTATAGACCCTGTACATATTTCTAGTTTCTACTCAGATTAAATTCGCGGATTCTAGATATGAAAATAATGCTTCAAACCTTTTTCCTCTGGGGCTTTGGGACAACTTTGCGTCTTTGAAGTTTGATTCGGTGGCTTCGAAGTCTTCTTAGCAGTATTTTCCATGATCTTGTGTAGAACTCAAGCTCTATCCTTGTCAAAATCTGAACAGTTCAGTCCACACCCTAACACCAACGGTTAGTTTGTCAATGTGCTCTCTTTTTCTGGGAATGTAGAATCTAACTTGTTCCACAACTGAGCCAAACTCACCTTCTCATCAAATAAAACAGGTCAGACTACTTAGACAGGTTGCACTGCCTGGTAAGTGGTAAGTGCATTTGCTCAGAGCTCTAACAAATGGACAAGAGATATATTTGAAATTAGGGGTAAACTCTGTTAAATTTCCCCAATCTATACAGGTATACCGGTAGATTTTCTAGCAGTTTAGAATTTGATAGCAACATCATTTTGTGAACATAATTCCTATCCAGTCTATCACTCAGGAAGGAAGAACAAATCAAATTGCTGGACCATGATCCAGACCTCTAGGCCTACACCTACACCCTAACTTAGAGAGTTTAAACTCCAGCACTCTTGAAGTGCTTAATTTCATCGTAGTCCTCTATGCAGATGATCTAGACAATCTATCCATTAGATGTCTCCAGTAAAAGCTGTATAATCGCATTCCACTGGCATTAGATTTTGTACGTATTTGTCCGTATGGGGTCGCTGCTGCGGTTAGGGTCTAAACAAGGCTAGAAAAAGAAGTAGAACCACACGTGAGTCATTGCACCGTCGCTGGCGTCAGTGTCAGTTGCCATGTTTAAAATAAAAGACAGGTGAAGATTAACAGTTACACTACAGATCTATGCTTGTTTGTTGGTCCTCCATTCGGTCAGCAGATGCGGTAGAACGATAGATTCGAAAAGGTTCTTCAAAGTCCCAGCGAGACACAGTCATAACATAGGCCACTCCCGAAGAAAGTCTACAAAGACAAGAATACGAGAATACGGCTGTGGCATAAACGACTAGAGCATCACAGCAGGCGCGGCGGCGCTGTGGGGACCGAATGGGGAGAGAGACCGGGTACTGGGCCTGCCGCGCCACCCTTTTCTCTCCCCTCTCTCTGTGACGTCCGCCGCGTCAAAACAAACAAACAAACAAACAGACAGACAGACAGACAGACAGATAAAACACACATGCTAAACAAAAACACACAAAAACAAAGCAAACCAAACCAAAGCACTCTTCACCATCAGAATGTTATAGTGCGAAGTCCTGGCAAATAAGCTATATACAATGTACTTTGTAAATAACAATTAACTATTTAGTGCATGTATGACCATAACTTAAAGGGTGTGTACAGTTCTGGTCGAGGCAAGGATTTAGCTTTTAACATTTTGCGAGATATTCAGAAACCACTCTATGAGGTGTCAAAGAGCATGCAATTCTAAGGGGTATCAAAAGTTTATTTGATGAAAATTGGTTTTGAAATGGCTATTATGAGATAGCCAAAAAACAAGGTGAAACAAAAAGATCCTAATAAAGTTGTGGCCTGTCGCCTTTTATTGTTATCACCTTTTTGGATATCTCAGCCATTTGAAAACCAATTTTCATCAAATAAACGTTGAATCCTACTTAATATTACATTCTCTTTCATATTTCATAAGAAGTTTCTCATGCATGATCTCACTTAGGAACGTTCAAAACACGAATCCCTCACCTCAACCAGTACTGTTGCAGCCCCTTTAATTTCCACTCAGTTGAATGCTAAGATGGGCATCAAAGTACCCACAACAGGGAGGCCTATTAGGGGCGGGAGAACTGCTGCATTCCAAGCCCCCCCCCCCCCCCCCCCCCCCCACACACAAAAAAAGAAAATCAGAACTTGGAAAAAAAAAACACCTTGATACCCAACACACTTCAAAAAGTTCACGGTTTCAATTCTTCCCGTCTGATGTGGGGGGTATACCATAATTATTTACCCTTGCCTACCCCGCCCCACCAGCAGCCGACCCACCTTACAAAATGTCCTATAGCCCTGCAGCCACTGAACAACAGTGGCGGATCCAGGAATTCCAAAACGGGGGAGTGAGGAGTGCAAAAAATATGGTTTGATCAGCTGACAAGCAAAGAACAGAAACAAAAAGTGCAATTTTTTAAATCCGTTTCTCATGCACACTTCTGGGTTTCATCAACCAACAAGCAATTTCTTCCCTTTTATTTCTTTTATTTTAACGAAATTACTAAGGGGGTGCGTGACCAGTGCACCTCCCCCACACTATAAGTAGATCCACCATTGCTATATAATATGCAGTAAAAAGGAAAGAAATCAGCTCCAAAGAAAAGTGAAAGACTGATGGCATAATAAGTTAGTGTTAGGCCTAATGATATAAAAATGCAAATGTTTAATTTATCAAAATCAGAAATAGATAAATCAGGTGCATTTTTTCATTAAAATTGCAGTACATTATACTATATTACACACTACCAAGTTAGGCCCCTATTTATTAGCCACGCATTAAGTCTTTACTAAATTTTCTTGTTTATAAGAAAGAAAACATGATGGCAAGCAACAAATATCATTGTTTTGAAAAATGGAAGTTCCATCACTGAACTCGTTGATTTAGACAAAATTACTACTGCATGTTCTACTCATATATAATTAATGCTATTGTTCCACGAGTGAGCACTGTAATCAGTAAAAAATGTAATGGGATATACAGCTGTTATAGCCACATAGAAAAATATACTATGAATATATTGACACTTACAAACATCACCAAAAAATCAGGTAAATCGGATAAACATTATGAAAACTTTGAAAAATCACATGACATTCAATACGAAATTGGTCTGCTTTCAAATATCATGACTGGTCATTCGCATTGGACTACTAATATTCCTAAGCGTGTTGCCATCTAGTTAAATTATCCCCCCCTCCCGATTCGTTTTCAGACCTAGTCGAGTTATGAAGTTGTGAAATGTCACAATTTCGAGAAGGCCTTTCACATAAATTGTAAAAAATGTTCTTCATTGGTCTCGTCAAGATATATTAGGCGAAGATATTATTACAGTAAGAAAGAAGACAGCCCTTCCAACTACATTTGGAGGTTATGGTACGTATACTGGTATCTTACAAAATTCATGAAAAATAAAATAGGGCCTGACACGTGTACAATCGTTACGCAAACTACCTGACTTATGCATAGCCCTGGCTGTTAAGTCAAAAGATTCACTGATATTCATGGATTGAGCAGACACAATAAGAGGTGTCCTCGGTGGAAATCTATCATAACTGTACTAACCATGCACATTTTCTTGTATTCGCCAAATTATACTTTCCCAGACATCAGACAAACTTTCACGCTGTCACCCTCTAAAGACATTGAAATAAGCATGAAATGCACCACGACTTGTATGAGACTATCCGCTTTTGACCAATCAGATAAGTGAATAAATTGCCTCGTGCTTTATTCATCATGGCGGGTGAGTATTTATGCCTTTGACCCTTCCTTCTGTGAAAAAGGTGTGCATCGAATTTGTTCTGATTTTACGTTTTCTTCCGTTTCAGACCTGAGCCTACTTGCAGGCAGTTTTGACGACCCCCAGGATCGTAAGTATTATTTTATGACATATCTTACAGGGCAAAATATAGCTATCATCGAATGGTGAACTAATTTACAGCCACCTGAGGTTGACTCTGTACGACGTACGTTGGGTTTACCCAACGAGTTGAATATTCTACCACACGTCGCGGTATCAGCATGCCATAGGCCTAGCGTGAAGTACGTCTGCTTCGCGACGAGTGCACATTATGCAGTGTATTGCGTATTAACTGTATGTGATGTGAGAAGCGCAGCTAGCAGCCTGGTGCCTCCCCCGTGTACTCATCGGGCTTGCCGCAGGACGATACACGGAACCCTATCGTTGAACATGGGATGGCGCCAGCTGTAGCTGGGTGGTCTAGCAGTGTGACCATGCCTGGCCATGGCTATACTATGACTATGAGTCGGACGTAGAGAAAGATCAATGGTTCTGACCCCAATGAGTTAGCAGTTTCTAATTTCTAGATCTAGATCTTATCAAATATTTTACTGCCTTGTGATGTTCATATTATTTTTATTGACACTGTTGTCTGACTGTGGCTCGTGTGAGTGTGTGTAGGCCTACTGGCTAATTGTTACACGTACTACTGTGTGGAAATGTAATGATCATAATATTTTTAATATGTAAGTTTTGTAACGTTAGAAACGCTGTGCGCACCGACTGCGTCTTGAACAAGTCGCTACCCGTACGTTTCCATACATACTGACACAACACTGGCACTGGTCCGACGGTCCCCGATCAGTAAAAATCCAAAATCACTGTCGGACCAGTAAAATCTTTCAGGAATTGTCCAGTAAAAAAAATGGAAAAACTGGGTTTCTGACGAGTCTGACCAAGTAGAATGAGTTAGACTGGTTTGCAGCCCTGCTAATTCCAAAGGGACACCCCTCAGAAACAGCAACAAGGCATTAAAAGATACTACAGTCTAATTACTGCAAATTGTACGTTTTACACACATGAAATTGATTGTTTAGACTTAAATTTGGTATTACAATCCATACCAGACGGTACCAAGCCATCACACAATATCCATGGGACAAATTCTGCATTTTTGTAACACTGCAAAAACCTTTTCTTTACTGCACTAGATCTACACGCAATTCACGTTGTTTCATAGCGAGCGCAGCGTGTGTGTCACTTTTGATTGTCTGCTCCAGTGGTCGTTTCCGTGTGAACAATGCATGAGTGTTCCATTTGGTGTGGGGGCGCTCTTGATGATACTGCCGATCACCGTTAGCATTGATATGAAGATTGCCGAAGTAAAGCTGTCATCAAGAGTAAAGCGTGTAGGTGTTGCTAGGTAACGTTGCCTTCGTTGTCTTCTCTGCGCCTCACGCAGTCTGTTCTACTGCCAGGGTGTGTGCATATGTGCTTCTTAGTATGACGTCACAAAGGAAGTTTGCTAAAGCCGTCGTCCTTCTCAGCCGAATCATGAGCCGAGCTGTGATTGGACCACTGACTACAGTGGATCGGACTTCTTTGGACTCTGGGAAATAATCAAAGCGTAAGCACTAAAGAGGAGTAGATAGCGTACATGTAGGTCTCAATAGGAAACTTGTGCCGTGCGCCTGCGTACGCATTCGACTAAACCACCGGGACCATGTGCCTTAATAAAAACTGAAATGCAGCAATGACCATCCAGGTAACTCCCAGCTTTATTGAGCGAATAACTGCAGAAGTGATCTACAGTGTGCAGACATAGCAATAAATCTTCATTTTCGATGGGTTGAAAATTGAGTTTGCAAGTCAAAATTTATGACACCAAAATAAAGCAGAAATAATTAAGGTTAGATTTTGATAGGTCTGAGTAACCAAACATGTATGATGTGGGACCTAATTAATTCAAAACCTGTCTCATCACACTGAGTTGCCAGCAGGTTGCCAAGTGTTTCGATGAGGACTGGAACAGCCCTGTTGGGGCTCTCTGTGCAGCAATAGAATCTAGGGCTTTGTACAGAATAAGCTGTCTAGAATCTGATCGCTTAGTGATGGTATAGTTTTGGTTTAGATAGGGCTTCAGATTTCCAACTTTTTTGTGAGGTAATCAGAAACTACTTATGAAATAGTAAAGAGCATACAATTCTAAGAGGATTTCAAAATTGATTTTCTGAAAATTGGTTTTGAAATGGATGAGATATCCAAAAACAAAGAGGTCCTAAAGCTGGGACCCACCTTTTATTGGGACCTCTTTGTTTGACTTTGTTTTTGAAAGTCAAAATCAGCCTTGATTGCTGCATACATCTTCATATGAGTTTTATTGATAGTGCAAAACAAGACACTTAGTGTACTACTCTGCCGGAAAATAGGAATACAAAAAAAAAAAAAAAAAAAAATGTGCACAGATTTGATAAATAGAAAGAGAGCAAATATGATAGAAGAAACTCATTTTCTAGTCAGCATAACACAAATAAGCATGAATGTACAGTATTAGTACGCCATGAATGAGGACATGCTTGTCTACATTTTGGGAACATGGTATACCAGTTCCCATAAGGAACAGGTTAATTATGAAGTCCAACGAGGGACAGCAAATAGATTCCTGAAATAGTCCAGAACTAGATTAATTTGAAGATGTCAGATGAGTTGAAATGAAGCCTAAATGGAAGGCTCGTATTGTATTAACTCTGGGGCACTCCTTCACACAGTTATACTGGGAGTGCCCTGAGTCAACAGAGTGGTAACTTTGTGCCATGTGAAACTGCGTAAAGGGTGTAAGAATTAAACTTCTCGCAGTGCAGAGTGAAAATCTGCTGCCAGATTGACAAATTGCCAAACAAACGCCATTTCCTTCATGGAAACCCATTTGTTCTCTTGGTTTTACATTATACAAATAGTAAATGGTCATGAGTGCGAAAACCACACCGATTCTTGAATACAGTGCAGAAATGGCAACTATTTATTTATTTATTTGTTTGTTTGTTTGTTTGTTTGTTTCTTTATTTATTTATTCATTTATTTTGTGAAAGGTGAATGGTTGACTTGTACATTATAATGTGGCACAGTAATCCAGTCTTATGCAATGTGAAAGTGATCAATTAAAGTTTGTGATAGTAAAATGAGTGAATGAATGCGCGCTTGTTATTGATTTGTGCAGCAAAGTTGTATTTAAAGGACAAGTTCACCTTTATAAACATAAGGATTGAGAGAATGTAGCAATATTAGTAGAACACATCATTGAAAGTTTGAGGAAAATCAGACAATCCGTTCAAATGTTATGAATTTTTAAAAATTTTGTGCAGCAACCGCTGGATGAGAAGACTACTGCAGTGAATGAATAACTTGCGTACAACAATATAAGGAAAATATAAAGAGAATTTCACAAAATTCCATCTTTTGAAAAAAGTACGCATTCCCCTGACTCGTTACCGACAAATGTTATGGGCAATATTATTCTCCCTGCCTTTAGAAAGAGGCAAGTCAAGAGCTCTTTTATTATGCGAAAAAAGTGAAAATATGTTGAATTTTCTTTTACATTTTCTTTATACTGTTGTACGCACATGACTCACAAGCTGTAGTAGTCTCCTCATCCAGCGGTTCCAACACAAAAATGTTAAAAATTCATAACTTTTGCATCGATTGTCCAATTTTCCTCAAACTTTCACTGATGTGTTCTACTAATATTGTTCCATTCTCTCAATCCTTATGTTTATGAAGGTGAACTTGTCCTTTAAAACTTATTTGTGCAGCAAAGGTATGTATATTGTAGCATCAGAGGCGTGCAATGGTTAAGCAGCTTGTATTTGTGCATATAATCAGTTCAGTTGTACTGTAGATGTTTATGTAATGGAATTTCAGCAGTGCAGGCATTGATTTATCAGAGATCCTTACAAAAATAATTCAGGTAGATTCCGAAATAGATGTGTAGGCAGTATGAGCAAAATTGGAACTTGTTTGTTTGTTTGGGTTTTTTTTTTTTTAGCTCCCAGGGTGGTTTAAAAATTGGCTCACATTTTGTCCTACAGTAATACAAAAGCATGTGTCCTACTTCTAGAAGTGGCCATTAGTGTACCACAGTACTTCTAGACTTTCCATCTTAAATATTTCCTTGTTTCTGTTCCTGCTGAGATGAGCGAGAATTATAGCCTGTAAATCTCCCCATGAGCCATGACTACATGGCGGACAAAATCTAGTAATATACAACGTAGTATGGAGATATTGGTATGTCTTCCACACCTCTATTCTTACACCATGCTTGTGCATGCTTACAAGATGTATGTGCATAACATATCCTTTGGTCTGGATAAAATAACAACAACAAAAGGGGGATAAGATTCTAGGCACTGCTTGACACGGTTTTTGTGGGCCTGTCAGTATGTTTTAAGTGTTACAGTCTTTTGAGGCAGTAATACTAAATTTGACAGATTCTGAAATTTACCAACAGATAGGTGACAGAGCTTTGTATAACTGTTGTGTGCAGATAGTGCTTTATATATGACATGATGAAAAATAAACAACATACATGTAGATTGTGTGTCAAATGATAATTGCAAATAAAACATTTGTAGAGAGTATTTGACTGTATTGGTGTCAGATGACAAGGAAGTAATTTAAAAACAAATCAGTGTAAGAGATATCCAGCTGGAATCTTGCACTTTTGCATTGCGTACTGATACATGTATAAATTGATATTCATTTACTTCCTGCTTTACTTTTCTATTGCTTGAGCAAAGTACTAGTACTAAGTGAGTCTGAAGGCAGAAATTGATGATGGCCTCCTATTACATGAAGAACTTCTCACAAGGGTTAGCCATGTGAAAAAAAAAAAAAAAAATGTTGTGGCACAGGTCATGGGGATCTGTAAATATTTCTCTCAGTATGGAATTCTCAATGAATACAATATATGTACTTCCAAGCACATGCATCTGCCATTAGGGGTTCAATGCACCACCACACTATCAATGAGGAAGACTTTTGACTGTAGAAGTAGAACTGGCTCTCCAGGAAAAGAGTGTAAATTCAATGCACGCTTCGTGACACACTGTTGATTTGAACATTGAGAACTTGTTACCACGTTATTGTTGATTCTGTATCAAGGCCATTGGATACATTGTCTCTTTACCCTGAGTGCGTTAAGGTACTATTTCACACTGGATATCTTAGCTGTGACGAGTAGATTGAGTGTTCAAGCATTGGTTTGGTTTCAAACACATTCAGAACACATTCAGAATACTGTATACGCCGAATATTTCGTGAGGTTTTTATTTTCGCAAATTTGGCGAGTCGGGTGCTATTCGCGAAATTAAAAACACGCAAAATTATTGACTGATCCCGATGTGGATGTGACACACTTGTACGTGTGTACATTTCTCCGTTCAGTGCAGGACTCCACGATCGCGAATTTAACCACTCGCGAAATTGTCGGGAATTCCTGATTCACGAAAATTTAGACTCGCGAAATATATGGCGTATACAGTACCAGTACAGGTTAATACAGCACATTTTTGTTTTCCATTTCATGATAGTGATGGCTGATGGACATACACTGTAGGCTCTATGCAGATGACTTTTCAGAATGAAAATATGGAGAAGACAAAAGTGGTTTGATAGTGGTAGCATAGTCAGTTGACGGCATGTTTGACATATATTTGTTAATTTGTGAATTTTTACCCAAAATAAAAATGGATACAAATACTAGTATAAGGTGAAGTGACACAGAGTTGAAGCAAATTAATGTACCTGTAGTTTTAAAGCAATACTCATCAGAATTTTTGATTCGTTACTTGATCATGAATTGTTAGATAGTTCATGCACGATATCATGACAAACTGATGCATTAAATGCAGAACAAAAGAAACACATGCAAGAGACTGCCATCGTTGTAATTGTCAGTGTCAAAACATACCTACTCGGGTTGCTGTTGATAGAGCTCTCTCTGAATTGATATTAATTCCTCATATATTTGTCTGTTGCTATAATATTACCAGTGTTTGAATTACCTGTTTCATAGAGATGAAATGCCCTGCTTTTCTGATTTAGTGTGGACTTCCTGTGTGCTACATTTGGTATGTGCGATGCATACACTGGAATGCACAGATCAGAGACGCTGTACACACAATCCTTCAAAATGAGTAATGGTACAAGAATTGTGTCACCCTGTGTACAGGCTTTGCTGTGTACATTCATTAAAACCATACCACTGTCTTTTGCTGCTGTTTGTATATGTAACTCTATGTTCGCACACAACATTCAAATGCAACGATGTACTTGCTCAGACAGCAGGGTGCATGTTATTATGCCATCGTTACCAGTGCTGAGAGTTCTGTCCTAACACTCCAGTTTTAAAGTGGCTGTCCAGTGTGTCTTCTTGAAGGTGCATTGAGCAAGTGCTTTAACAGAGTTGTGATGTGTTTTCATTCATATCTGTCAGGTTTTCTTTTCAGTGACATTCAATCATGTTTATGAATCTCCTGTGTCAACTTCCTTTCTCAACTGAATAGAGAACATCACTAGTTTTATGAGAACGTTACTAGTTTTGTGTATTTTTATAATATCTGATGATGATGCGATATTTTTGAAATGATATCAATTTTTGTAGATGCGGTTGTTACTTTGCATGAAACACAGTATACAGCAGTGATTGATGCAGTATAGTAATAGATATTTGAATCAATGATTATTAAAACTAGTGTCACCTGTATCACTTCTCACAAGTGCCTTCAGAAGACAGGTACAGCTGTACGTATTGAACTTAATTAATGGGGAATGGTGTACAATGTATAATCTTTGTGCAGAAAAATTGAGCGGACATTATGAGATGCTTATTTGTATCAAGTGTAAATGTCTGCTGTTGTTGTTAGTGCACCAACAGAAGAAATCTGTGGAAAACAGTGGGAGTCTGCAGTGGGTTTGTGTTGCGCTTGCCACATATTGTAGACCCAAACTGCCTCATGTCAAAACGTGCTTGACGTGTTGGTTCCGTTATGTGTCATGCTAGTTGTGATGAGGCATACATAGGGTCATTTTTGTTGTCAATGGGTACACCTGTATATTGCAGCATGCTCTAATGTGAGAACCAGCAGAAGCTTGTAACCTCTTCTTGCAGTCGGTGGTGTATGCAGCAAACTTAGTACAAAGTGTTGTTATCCTGGAAGACACATTTTGTGGAGTGACAGATTTATGTCAATTTGAGTGGTGTTGGTATCACAACAAAGAAATGGGGGGCAGATTAGGATGGTAGGCAGGCTCAATAGGTGACCTAGATTCCAGAATTAGTACTCGCAGTCTGGAAAAAAAAATGCTTGCAAACAAATTTGGTCAATGGAATTGGCCATGGTTATGATATAGAGCAGTTGAACTGATATAATTCAGAATCCAGCTAAAGCTCTGTCGTGTGTCCTTGTTTTGGTATTTAATGTATGGAAGAGTATGATCTACCTGTGCCTGAAATAAGGCAGACAAGTTATCTAGGAATTATTTTCAGGACACGACTGGTTAATTGAAAATGACCTCTCCAGCCAGAGCTAATTTTTTTTAATTGTTAGTGTTTTCTCCAGAAGATGATTGTTACATTAAAAAAAAAGGGGGGGGGGGAATCTTTAAAAGAGATGGTTGATTTCGTATCGATGCTCATTCAAAATGAGGTATTTAGATACATGAAAAAATAAGTTTGGCTCGCCTAACGGTTCCTTTTGATTGACAGTTTGCAGAAGTATGGCAGCGAGCTTCGTATAGTGGTATACTCGGGTTCTCTAGACCTTCGTAGTGTAACTGTAATGCCATTGAGTTGGCTCATAAAAGTCAATAAAAGTTTGCATCTCCACGTATGCCACCCCTGCCTGTCAGTGGCCCCCGTGTGGGAGAGGGTGGACTGAGCCTTTGCTGAATGAACCAAAACAGGAATCCTGTCTACCAGTCCCATCTTCGCGAGGACTGACATCTTGTCTGCGTCATAACCGCCCCATCACGTTCATCTTGGCTTTCACTGAGCCTCCAATAGTTAGAGGCAGTGTTTTTTAGTGTATCTGAAGTGATATGGAGCTGTTGTAGCTTGGGAAATGTGAGCCCCCTTTGGCTGAAGGTGAACTGAGGAGGGATTGCAGCTTATTGCAAAGCCATTAATTAGAATCCCTGTCATGTGTTTTGAAGAGGCAAGGTGTATGAATGCAGCACAGATGGACGGATATATTTCCTTTATACTGTGAAATAACAGTTATTTTGCCACATGTCAATTATAAAGATTACTGCATCTAATTTGATCTGTTCACAGTATTTAGTGTAAAAGGTGCTGTACGTAGGTTGTGAATGACTAGGGAGAACCAGGCCTTTAATTTATTGCAGCATTTCAAGGTGTCCTTGTAGAATGTCACATTACAAGGCATACAGAGCTACTTCATGTAGCTACACTATACCGCTTGATTCCAGACTTGGCAGATATCTTTCCCCCTGTGATGATGCGCTCTGGGCCTGCAGAGAGAATTACTGTGTGTTTGTGTGCCGCAACGTGAGCAGAGCTTCTTGGTGGCCGTCTGATCTATTCAGCCACTTCTGAGCTAGCCATTTTTCCAAAGGAATATTTCTATGGCTATTGAGTGCGTCTCTATGGCAGTGCTTGACATATATGGCAGTGTGACTGTGTTACCTTGACCTAATCCATCAATACCAGGAATTCTACAAACTGTACAGATATGAGGAAAGGTAAGTAAAGTTGCAATGTTTATGATGTGACTCAACAGCAATGCTGCCATTATTACTTCATCAATATTGATTAGATTCCAAAGCGCAATCAGGGAGATACTGGTGTATGCAATTTGTATCAATAATACCTAAATCAGGGAGAATTTTGTATTCTGTTGTCAGGGCATGAAGAGAGATTTCAGTTTTCAGGGAGCCTACTGCACATTGAGGGAGGCATTGACAACTTTGCTGCAGGAACCACCCACCGTTCACAAACGTTCCGGCACATTCCTCATTTCATAACATGATATCATTTGGTTGTGAACATGATATGTGACCATCTCTTCTGATTTCTTTTTCCATTACCAGTAGTATGACTCTGAACCAATCTGTTCATGAATGTGCTATTTTGTGGTGAATGGCATTATATCTTAAGTTGTACTGGTATATATGGCATTGCAGTTCCTGACACAAGCGTAATATTTGTGCAGCTGTATGAACTGGGCCAGTTGCTTCCATGGGTGATTGGGCTTTATACATGTGAGCGACAACACGGTTGATCTGCAGGTATATTTAGACCAGCATATCTATCTATGCTATAGCATTTCTGTGTGAGAGGTATACCTACATGTTCATCATATCTCGTTGCGTCCCCAGTGTCCAATGATGCGGTGATATAGTGTCATCGTATGGAGTGACCATTATTTTGCAGTTATTTTTAGCAAGAGGTCCAGTATTGGTTCTGTCAATGGAGAACAGTTTGTACCATTGAGAAGCACATTTAATATTCTTATAATAAACATGACTTTCATGCATGCATTTCTTTTTATTAATTTCCAACAAAAATGCAATAGCAGTAAGACATTTGAGTATGTATGTATTTATGTTCTTATGTACCAGTGATTTCAAGGATTGTCAAAAAGTTGTATGTGAACTGTTATATGCACACAGCATACAAAACACAGGATTATTGATTTATTGTGATATTTCCTTTAAAAAGAATAATGCATTGTGGTTTTTTTTACCAGTTGTGTACCATACTGCATTTCAATAAGAGTGGATGTGTGATTTCTATTGTCAGTGGCATGAGAAAGGTTTTATGTAGAGTTAAGCAGATGGTGTGTAGCTGATGTACATATAGGTTAAGTATAAATCATGCATGATTGTGTAGGTGGAGTTCTGACGGAGACTAGCAGGGCTGCATGCTATCTCTCATCTGGTAGCCCAAGAATAGCCATTTATCTTGGACACTTTGCATCCTCGTGGGTGAGATCTTCATGTCAAGACTGGCACTAATTTGCAATTTGCTGTCCTAGGTAGACACTGGAATGCATAATCCTCCAGCAGGCATGCCACTGCAATTAGACAAGCACTCTGTAATATCATTAAAAAGGCATCGTTATGTAGGCAGCTTGGTCCTGGGCTATCTCCAGAGCATTATGCTGTGGCTTTTCAGCAGTGCGACACTTTCATGTAATATCCCATGTATATCAGCGATCTTTGTTATTTAGAACATTATATTTGCATACCACAGTGGTTATCTCATCATTCTTTCAGACCCATACATGAATAACAGATTATCTTTTTACCTTTTCCTCTTTCGTGTTTTGTTTCTACTTTATAAGATCTGAAATTTGATTTTCGATCAAAAGATTGGGATTTGTTGTTGTTGTTGTTGATAGTTTCATATCAGATAAAATCTAGGTACCACAGCAATTGTAGTCATGTGCAGTAATGTATACTCAGGGAAATCACAGTGTTGTGTTTTGACAGTAGGTGTCAGTTACTCTGGACATACTTGCACCTGAAGATGTTTATATTTTATTTTGGAAAAAAAAAATGTTTGTAGGAAGGATTGGTTTATAGATGTAAATGTATGCCTTAACTTTATTCATAATTCCACAATTTATAATCAAGCAGTTAGTCTTCAGTGCGAGCCCTGTTTTCTCCTATCCATTCTTTTTTCCTTCAATTAAAGTGCAACTAAAGTGGCCCAGATATTTGCACTTCCTGACTGAAAATAGCTTACGTATTATTATCTGAAACTTACGAACTTTGTAATGTTTACATAACTATAAAAATGAAACAATAGCTAGGGTATTTTATCCGTCCTATCGCTCCCCTTACTTCCTGCATGTTTGCTTCCTACCCCCCTTTCTATAAAAAAAAAAGAAGAAAGAAAAAGTGTCTTTCATACAGAGCTTTTAAAGCATCTGTTTGGTAGTGGAGCATATATCAAAACAGCAAGTCAATTTTGTCAGTCATAGACATTGCTGCATAGCATTAAAAAGTCTATTAATGTCTCTCTACCAGGCGCATGAGCTGAAATGACTTACTGAATGGCTTCTGTAGACTGAGTGATCGTTGCATGTAGATTGATGGCCTATCTCCCGAATGTTTCTGACAAGATTATTGACTGACGTGAATTTTACGAGGTTTGTGGAGTTTCAGCCATGTGCTTCTGAGTGAGTTGAATGTACAGTAACAGTCTGCATGCCGAGAGCAGTTGTTAGAAAGTGAAATGAAGATTAGTATCAACCCACACACCAGCAGTAAATATCACTGGTAAACTTGACATTCCAGAGTGTGGGGTTTCTCAAAGTGATCATGGTAGTTGCACTTATAATATATGACAACTGTATTTGACTACCTTGTGTTGCATGTTCATGCAATAAACATGAATTTAGCACCGGAAATGCTGAGGGGTGTGGTGAATCCCTCAGTTCTAAATGCAATACCTGTGTCTGTTAAAAAGAAAGTGTATCATGCTACCCAATTCAGTTGCTTGCAATGCATTTTTTGTATGTGCTTGCCGATCTTAGTACAATGTGGAAGGTTAGTGTGTCCCCCCCCCCCCCTATTATTTCTTTGAAATATATAGCCTCTTTGGTAGGACTAATTTTTTTTTTTTTTTTTGGGGGGGGGGGATTAAGGCAGTGAAAATTTAGAGATGCTTGTTGAACTTTGATACCTGTGTGTGTAAGTTCAGTGTTAGTTTGGCCCTCTCTATATTCAACACATAAGGATTGTCAGTATTGGAACAAGTACAGTTGTACCCTTCCAAGAGTTAGTGGTAGTGCATATTGTATACAGTTGCAATATATCAGAGATTCTCCCAGCACTTCTGACACACAGATTTTTTGAACTTTGCTCTCTGATGGCAATCTCTTATCATTCACAGTGATTAAGTCTTTACTCAAGTCTACTAGTACTTCGTTATTCAAGCAACTGCACATTGATGACAAGCATAAAATTTATTTTCAGTGAATGAATTATGAATTGCTACTAGGGCCATTTGAGTGAACTTTGGTAACTCTCCAGATATGGATATGTTTAAAAAGTGTGTCAAATGGTAGCGTGTATTGTTAGGAGGAAAGATTAAAGGGCTGACTTGTGGTGAGAGGCTGGTGGACACAAAGAGAAACACATAGCCATGCATTTAAACATCCAGGACAATCAACCTTTGGCTCGGAGTTATCTTGGTGATAAGTGTGCCATAGAGCATTCTTCTCTTCTCAAGCAGTGACTTGAGACTAAAACCCACACAGTATGCCCTGTGCCACTCAACTCGAGCATATCAGCAGAGTTTACACTGATATGACCCAATGTGTGCAAGCATGAGGCACTAGCAGCTACAAGCTTGTGTAAACTGCCACCTTTCCCGGTATGTAAAGCACTTGGGTTCCCATCCCTCGACCATATGCCCATCGCTAGCCATGCCCAGTCCGGAGTCACTCCACGCTCTGAGTGATGGCAGTTTCGAAAGCCGAGTGGGGCAGAGTGAAAGACTCTTTGAGCAGAGATCGATAATGGCGTTGAAAGGTAGACCCTCTTGCATGCAGCCACAAACTGTGCAGAATCGTGAATAACGCAGTCGACGGCAAGAAACACCCACGGGAATATTGCAAACATGGCTTCGTTGCTGGTGAGTCTGCCCTCTGGGCCCAAGTTGAAGACATGAATTGTAGTGCTCTTTTGTATTGTATTGTCTCTGACCAACGCTCAAGTGCGAAAATTGCTGCACTTACACCACCTGACGCATGCTCAGGCACGAATAAAGCATATTCTGTACGTGTCCCCAGGGACTTGTTATTTCATGATTTTGAAGCAACAGTGTGTGGTGCCTCTGTCTCACATGGAATATTCATAAATCTGGATGAGAAACCAGAGTGTGTGATATACTGTGGGTACAGACTCTATTATATACACTGGTGCTACACTGAAGAATAAGGTGATAATTATGCATATACCATAGGGGTTGCAGTTTGTTCTGAGAATGTGTGTTCCAACAAGAGCATGTCCATGACTATTGCCCAGCCAAAAATGATTTTTCTTATTTAGCTGTACACAATTCTTTTGATATCCCTTCACAAGTGTTTGGAGAAATTTAAGCTTTGTGTGTGACAGTGTGGATTAACATTAACCAGGATGGCACCAGCAGAGAAGTGCTGTGATTAGCTAGTGTATGTGGAAGAAGCAGTCACCGTTAAACATGGCTGCTCTGGATTAAGATCTGTCTTTTTGGTCATTCCCTTAACAGAAATTACATTTGTTGGATGAAAGTGCATTATGTGCAAACATTTTCTACAGTGCCTTGTCGATAATGATAATAATAATTGTGATTTATTTAGTGAAAAATAATTAGCACTCAATTCATTATCATATGTTCTTTATACAAGTGGTGAGATTCAGATATTTAGCAACTCTAAAATATTTACTATTTTAAACTCAGTTATAGAATAATAAATTTCTAACAGTATTTTTAAAGTAACAGGAAAATTCTACTAACATTCTACATTTGTTTACCTGTTATTTGCTGAATTATTATTGAATTTTGTGAGGTTGTCCTGGATAGCCATGCTGTAACATTGATTATCGTTTCCCTGCAGAAACTAGCATTATGTGTTATTATTTATTCCAAGTCCATATCTCTTTTAGTGGAAAAGCTGCCCATTCTGACCAAAAATGATCTTTTTTCTAACAAGAAATAGATATTCTGAGACGTATGTTAACGTGGTCTAGATGTACACGTTGGAACATCTAACAGACTAAAGGTATAATTAACAAAAGAAAAGGTAAAAAGTATGTTCATGCATGTGAGCATAAGGCAACAATGACAAATCCAAAATACATGTTTGTTGGACTCATACACATGTGCTAAGTATAGCCATTTAGATAATCTACACATACATACATACAGACAGACAAACATACATTTGCATATCAAGTGGGGTTAGGATTGTCAAAATACAGAGATGCATGATTTCTTTGGAAAGCATTACAAATTATCAAAAAAATAGTACCTGCCAATAGGATCAAGTGGCATAGCAGGCATGAAGATCACAACAGGAAAAAGGCTATAAAGTATACAGCTTGCATGAAAGTGAGCTTTGTAATAGCCTCTTGCAAGCAGATATAAAACTTGATTGCCTGCAAAGTTAATGGTAAAGTCTTTCTCGTGGATGTGAAATGTGAAGTGAAAATGAAAGATAGGCTTGGCTGTTGATTTATTATCTGGTGGTTCATAAGACTGCACAAGGGCTTGAAATGTATTATGTCTTTCAAGAGTAATCCATTTTATCCTTTGTTTCTCTTTCTTTTTCTTTTTTTTTCTCTCTCTCTCTCTCTTTGTGGAAGTCACTGCATTTTTCTCAGATGACCAGTTAGCATGTCTAGCAAATATTTTCTTTATAAAGTAATATGGATATGTTGTGATCTGAGCAGAACTCTATACTTTCAGACCAAAACTTGTTACTGCAGGCATACTTAAAATGTAATGAAGCAGTGTAACTTCTCAAAAAGTACCCCACCTAGAGTTCCAAAGCGGCCAGGAGAGCACCTTCACAGGAACACATGCTCGAGACATGCCCCTGTGTGAGCGCACTTTGATTTGCCTGGATAAACCCATTAGGTTAGTGAGCCATCTGTTGTCGCAAGTGAGGACAGGCCGGAAATTTAAGACGCTGCAGCCAGCTCCCCGCTGCTCATTAAATATTCATATATCTCGAAGGAGCATGGGTGTGGTGTTCCAGCATAGCTCAGCGGAAGGGAAGCGCATGTTTAGGTATTTGAACCTGACCCCCTACAGGTCGGAGGTCAGATGCTTCGATTTTGATAACTGCTGGTATGTGGTAGGGAGGGCTTTTGATAGAGATTCTTACATGGGCTCTCCTACTGAGCAACCTGAACCAGGCGCTGTCGCGCTGTGTGTTCAATATGGAAAAATAATTGCCAAGTTGGCCATGCTTTTTTTGTCTATTTTTGTTTTTATTGTACTGGAAAATAGCTGGTTAAGTATTAAAGGGAAACACTAGTTTGGGGAGAGTGAATTGTTTTGTGTTACAATTGGAGCAACTATTTATCATGGCCTCTATCTTTTGTGTATTGAGTCTTAAATACCGGTGTATCAGTTTATTCTTTGTAGTCAATCTAGCATTTGTATCCATAGTTGAAAAAAACAACGTATTGATCTACACAAATCACACTAATTCACCATAGGTTTTGGGTAGTAAAGAGTTGTTTTTTTTTTCCCTTGTACATGGAATAATGAATATATACGTGTACATAAGGGTTCAGTCAGTCAAAGTAGCAAAATTTTTGTTAAGGTTTTTTGCACACCTGATTGCAGACCCAAATTTTCTCCCATCATACACATTCTGCATATAATATATACTACTGCTCAAGGGTGACCCCAGCTGACCTCCGAAAATATTCCAGAAGGCATGAACTAATCCCCTTGAAACCCTCCTTTTCAGACTGGATGAACCCAGAGGTAACTTAATGTCAGGACAGAAAGATACTGTTTCATGCCACTTCTGAATGGAGGGACTCAGGCTCTTTAGGAGTTACCAGTAAAATACAGTCTCCTCACAGAGACCCTTTTATGTGAGTTTGGTACAGGACGCCCTATGGCCAGCTTCCAGCGAGTTTAGTTCCTCCAAGGCCCCTACTTTACATTGGACTATATTTTTTACAATACATGTATGACCCACAGATTGACTTAGCCTATGCCATTTGATATCAATAGATCTCTATTTTAACCCGTCGAGAACGAGTTCCGAGCATTCTGGGGCAAGTATCTATGGGAACTGCGTATTGAAGCAAAACCAGCTGTCCTCAATGGGTTAAAGGACTTATATGTGTAGAGGAGGGAATATCAGTCTTGAAATGAGGCTAGAATTGATCATCCATCAGTGAAACTTGGAATGGAAGGGGAAGAGCAAGTATTGAAAAAGCAAGGAAGAATGTATGGTTTCATATGTTCAGATTGAGGTCGTACACCTCAAGGATATGAAAGTTTGTGTTCAGCGGTTGTGGTTTTACATTTTGTCTGAGACGGACATACATAATGTAAGGTATGATTAGCAAAGAACAGGATTCCGTAAGTGATGAACAAACAACCTGAAATTTCTTTTGCCAACAATTACTGTGAAAAAGAAAGGAAGATGAAGTGTGCTCATTTATCATGCCTTACAACAATTTGTGAATGAAATCCAGCAAGGGATATCACATGTAGACTAAACTTAACAAGCTATAACAAAATTATATGCTCATAATGAGGAATGATAAATACCAAATAAACTTTTATCAGTCTGAATTGAAGGCTATGTAATAATGAGGCCACGAGAGCCCCCCCCCCCCCCCCCCCCCCCCCAAGCTTTTCTTCATTCAGCACAGTTGGCCTTTTGGTAGAGACTTTCATTGCAGGCTTTATTCCTCAAAGTTGTGAAAGCAAGCAGAGTATTGAATGACAGGTAACTTTTCTCTATTTATAAGCCCTTTAGCTAAAGTTAATAAAGCCCTGCCATGTGGGAATTTTGAATTACACTTGATCTGATTGGACAGCGCCCTCTATTGTAAAGAAATGAGAAGGGGGAGACAATGGCCTTTTCCCCCCACATATTTGTCATAGACAAAGACATAAAGAGTGGTGTTAAAGCAGAGGAAAGATTTGTTGTGGATGCCTAGGAGAGAGACGTGTAAAATTTTTGCCAGCAGCGGGCGGACGTCCTACTACCACCTACTCTACTTACAGTTTGCAATTGCATGGTTCCCCTTCTCTAAGACACCCTCTCCCCCAAGTACACTAACATATATTTTACACACATACATAATTACACAGCCATACATTTGCATGTGTGAGAGTGTGTGTATTCATATATGATATAAATGGAACCCTATTATAATGCACACTAATACAACAAGATTTCATTATTGCAGGAAGGTTTTTTTTTTTGTTTTTGTTGCTAGGATATTTGGACATGTATGTCCTTTGTATAGCTCACTTGCTATAGCAAGGTAATATCAGAAGCACAGAACGCGATTTCAAAATTTGTATGAGAGAATTTTATTTGAAAACTCTTTATGTCCCATATTTGCTTTGTCCGTTACAGCAAGATTGACCAAAAATATGGGGAAAATGCTTGATTACCCAATACGTGTTTTGAGGATTCCCAACCTGGTACATATCACACCTCATCACACAAAGCATAGTGGTTACCAGCTTTGCAGTGAACTGTAAAACATGATATATTCCCGGCACGAAATTTTCGCGAATTGGAGGCGATGGCCTTTTTGGTGGCATGAAATTTTCGCGAATTGCCACTGGCGTTCAATGCATATAGTGTAGACAAAAAATTTTGTGTGCATTTTGATTTCACAAATCTTGGCGCTCGCGAAATTTGCGAAATTTAAATGCACACGAACATTCCTTTGTTTTACAGTAGGCCTACTCATGTATCACATCTATAGCAGGCTGTACATAACATTGTATACCAGTCTGCGCGTGTGATTTTAGGAGAGGGTGTGACTGGTTCTGAGGCTATTATTGGCAGATGCTTCTACTTGCTATGGATGGTAGGAATCCATAGAAAGTTTTCCATGGAAATGAGTAGATTGTTCTCCTCCCCCCCCCCCCCCCCCCCCCCCCCCATATCTCCCTCTCTCTTTCTACACTTTGTTTGCACTCACATACTTATGTGAAAGGATATATTCATTCTCAATTGATGGTTTCAATGTCAGCTTACAAATTCATGGTTGCTAGAATACTGTAAAACCAGATTTGTTATTATCATTATTTTTTTCCGCAAATTGCCACTGATACTAATTGTAGACAAGAACTTCTGCATGCATTTTAATTTTGGGAATAATGGCTCCTTGAAAAATTTCTTAAAATTTCATGCATGCCAAAAATTTCTGGTTTTCAGTTGTTTGTATTTCACACAAACATGCTAACGAGACAACTCTCCCTGTGGAACTTCATGCATCACGATTGTCTGTAGTCCTACGTGTGTGTATGTATGTAGCAGCACATGGGTTGTAGTCCATAGTATCTTGTCGAAGGAGGATTAGACTGTATAGTCTAACATGAAGGCCTAATGATACTTTTTTTTTAAATTTTAATAGTCACAAGTACGATACTAGTAGATTAAGATTTCACATGCAGTGAAAGTTGAGATGGTCTAAATTCAACATCCAAATAGAACGTCTCATCTTCCACTGAATCTTGTTCCATTGTATGAGCAAGGGTCATTCACTATTTGTTTTATAAAGCATCTGAGATGTTAATTAGTGTGGACCTATCCAATATAAGACTAGAATATAGTGCAGTGATAGCAAATGTTTTTCAGGAAAGATAAGTTGTCAGTTGCACAAGGAAGCAATTGATTGAGCTCCCACATGTGACTGACTGGGTGCGTGCAGCAAAAGTATGTGTATTGGGACGTTAGACGAGTGTGATGCTGCAAAACTGCTAGTGTAATTGAGAGCCGATCATGGAGTAAAGAGTTAATAGGGAGTTCACATCATCGCAATATTAAACCAATGTATTGAAAATTAAACAAGAAATTAGTATGAAGGAAAATATTTTGTAGGCCTACTACTTTTAATCTGTTAATTTGTAGAGCCTCTGATCAAGGAATTGACAATGTTAAATTGTGTCAGTAGCTTTTCTTCCTTTTCTACAATGAAATACAGATCACCCTCTTGAAAGACAAAACAAGATTTAAAGAGAAATCATGAAAAGGAAATCTTATGCAGGTATACAGAGCAGTCTGGCATTTCTATCAGCCAGAACTTTTCTGTGTGACATTTTAATGAAGGAATGAAATGATGACCCAAAATATGAGGTAGAGCCTATATAATATATTTGAAAAAGAAACAAAACAAACCAGATATGATTCATGGTATTTTGCTCCTTTGAAGAATTCTTCTCATTTTTTTTTCTTTTTCCAAGGTTGCACACATATGTTTATCCTGATCGCTTTGCCGCTGTGCAGTATTATTTCGCCTGGTCCTAGGCGCTCTGTTGGCATTCTGGAATGCCCCACCCTTTCCGGCACCCTCCCAAGGTGCTGTGGCTTGGGAGATGGTTTTTCCATGTGGTCCAAGGTCCATTGAGGTTGGCATTTCAAAGGATACCCAGTCAGTACTGGTACAGTCGTACCTCAGTTATCCGGCCACGTCGTCGGACCGGCAGGCATGGGAATAAGTGATTTGGCCGATAAGAGAGACATGCTCAAATACAGCACTTTCTAGTGTGTTCTGCTGGGGGCATACAAATATTATTATCAATTTACCAATACTATGATTGTATGCATGGAATTGTATGTTTCATAATTCAGATGATAGATAAATGAAATTGAATGTTACTTTTGTTAGTGAAAATATCCCCATCTCATAAGTTTTTTTTGACTGATATTGAGCGTGTTTCTACTGAGAGCACCTCACATCCCTGGCATCGCCACGAATTTTGTCCAACGCAGCACCTCGTATTTTACGACCACTCGAGCTGTTTCTACTGAGCGATAAAATACGAGGTGATGCAAAGGTGACGTGCAAATTCAAATGCGGCGATTCCGGAAGTCTGGTATTTTTAAGTCACAGATTTGGGTCACGCGCGCACTGCCTGTTAATACGATCCGAACCCTGCCTGCGCTTAAACTTGCTACAACTGCGTCGGCTATTTTTTGATTAGCCATTTCTCTTCGTCTTCCCATCCAATATACCCCGAACTAACATACTGGTATCCTGCCACTGACTGATGAGAAATCTTTGGAGATCGAGGGTCCAGTTGAGATTTTCTCAAGGCTGCGACATACTAATGTGGTACTCTCGCGATTCGAGACAATATAAAATGAAATAACGCGGTGTAAAATCAAGTAAGTGATGAGGGCTTTAAATGCAATAAGTTAGGCTGTTAATCACACGAACAATAAACGATGAATGCCACAATTCACATGTAACGTAACGTATAGGGCCTATAACACATACACAAGCGAGTTGGTACAAACAAAGCATGCGAACACGGTCGCTGTGTGTACACACGTATTTTGTACACATGTGTCGAAGGAGTGTGAGCGATGAACCGATTGAAAAGCGCGGGGAGAAATTCTAGACGTCCGATACACCACGAATTTCGCTACCCGGTGTGTTTCTACTGAGAATCGTCCTTGGCGTCACCACGCATCGACCACCTCAATAGATGGACGACGGAGCACCTCGCATCAGCCGGCATCGGCCACTACCCGATCTGTTTCTACTGAGGAAAAATTTGAGGTGTCACCACGCATCGGCCGGTATCGGCCGGCATCGGCAGGTATCACCACACATCGGCTGGCATCACCTCGAATTTCCGTCGTTCAGTAGAAACACGCTCATTGATCGAATACATGTAGGCCTACAGCGGCTGTGTGGTACCACTGAAGTACACTGTCACTTGACTATCACAGCATCAAACCCCATTGTCTCGCGCAGTAAATACATTTACCCTCAAAATTGTTTGCACAAATTTTGTCACATTTTTTTTTCATTTCCCCTAAGATGATATTTCTATGATGATACCAAAATTTAGGCGGAATGACTTAGGGTATTTTTTTATCTTATTTAGACTGAGGAAGTTCGTTAATGGCTCAAATGTAAGCCAGTTGAAATTATTTCCACCCTCCCCCCACAAGAAAAAAGAAAATGAAAGGGGATCATGAATTTCTTGATCATGATTATGTCTGATAGGAAAAACCCAGTCATTAAAAAGAAGCAACTAACACAAAACCAACATATATTTGCATAATGAAGATGTGAGCGGTGTGCATGTTTGTTTGTTTGTTCCTTTTGGGAGAAAAAAAAAAGAGGGGAAATTATAAAAGGCTAGTCAGGAAATACGGGTATCGATCTGTAGCAGAGTAAAATTACTGCTGCCTCTTCCTGAGTATGACATTGAGCTAGTGAGTAGTCACAGAAAACTACAATAAACCTTCACATACATAAATTTGCTTTGAGTTGTTATGCAGTAGCTTGAGATGGAGGAAGTATAGTGTAAGACATTTGGTAAATTTTCCTTCACTGTCAGACATTCTGCCAATGCATATATTATTAGCCAGTAAGACTCACGTATTCGGTTGCCAAGGTTATGAAGAGGCCGCATCTTTATCTTCAGTGGAGTTGTGGTTTGTAGATTGGTGCGTAAGGATACAAATTGGCTTAGGAAGCAGCTCGCATGACTATTTCCTCCCATTTAAAGTAATCCCTGTAGTAACATAGATATTTCTTCGTTCATATAACCATAATTCATGAATAGTGAGTGGTTCATAACAGTATAGATAGGTACCAATGAGGTAGTGTTTTCGTTCAGAATGAAATTGTGCTCATATGTGTGTTTGTGTGATTCTATTTTTCTCTATCTCCTCAATTTCCTCCGTCTTATTTCTGCCCCTGACAGCTGTTTGTGAAACACAGAGGCAGTGTAAAATGGCTGTTATTATGCAAGTGGACAAACCTGCAAGGAAATGAAATCAAACTGAACTGTGGTGGGGGGAAGTGCAGTGCAAAGCATACAATTTGCATGTTGTAGGTTATCAGACACAGAGAGCATTGTTACTTTCTGTCTAGAGTTGTATGGATGATGAGTTGTTTGGCATTATCATGGTGGCAATAAATGTTGTATAGTACATTTTAGGAGGGAGTTGCACAGCTGTGTCTTGCAAGGACAGGAAAGCCATTAGCTCTAGTCTGAAGGTCTAGATGGCAGTCTCATTCCATGTTATTTTTTTTAAGGGTCTAGTATAAGTTTTAAAGGGACTGTACAGTACTGGTTGAGGTAGGGATTTATGTTTTGAACATTCCTAAGTGAGATAATGAAAAGCCTTTTATGAAATATGAAAGAGCATGTAATTTTAAGAAGGATTCAACGTTTATTTGATGAAAATTGGTTTTCAAATGGCTGAGATATCCAAAAAAGTGCTAATAATAAAAGGCGACATGCCCCAACTTTATTAGTATCTCTTTGTTTCACTTTGTTTTTGGATATCTCGGCCATTTCAAAACCGATTTTCATCGAATAAACTTTTGATACCCCTTAGAATGCTCTTTGACATCTCATAGAGTGATTTCTGAATATCTCACAAAACGTAAAAAGCTAAATCTTCACCTCGACCAGAACTGTACACACCCTTTAAGGGAGCATACGCCTACATTGTATATTCTATATGTGATTCGTGTCGGTTCGTTGCACCAGGGAGGTGGAGAACCCTGCCTCCCTGGTTGCACTAAGGATATGATGCTCCTTTTTCCTTTAACTGATATCTGGCATTTTCTTACAAGGCAGCAATGCCATACCCTTTTCAAAGAAGAGGTGAAGGGAAGAATGATATTGGAATTAAGCAGGGTAAGAAAACATTTTGGAATTGATAATGTTTTGATAATGTTTTGTAGCACAATTTTTTTTTATAGCAATAACAGTGGTCATTGTTACTGAAAGTGACGTAGCAAGATATTACCTTGTGCAATTCTTTGTCTGAGTTTTGTGGCACATTCTTGTGTTTCAGAAATAAAAGTTATCGTCATTGCTAAAAGTAACACACATGTATGTGAAGATGTTGCCTTCTGCAATTATTTGTCAATAATGTTTTGCAACACATATATATCTGTTTTTCAGAAAGAGTAGAGGTTGTCATCACTCAAAGTAACATCAAGAACGTACTAGTAGAAAAGCACTCAGGGAGCGCAGACCTCTCTTGAGCACATACGCTGAAAATGGCTTCATTTACCCATGATAAAGAATTAAGGGATCCAGACGGTCAATAACAAAAATTTAATCATCTGTTCGTCGTGTCATCATCAACTTTTCCTAAAAATTTCATCTGTGTCCATTCATGAATTGGAGTTATTTGCAAATCGACAAACCAATGCCAGCAAAAACTTTTTTAGAGTAAATATGACCCACTGAAGGCATGACTCTAGATGGTCTAACTCTTTCAGTACCACAGGTAACTTGTTTGCACACGATGCTAGTGATATCATGAGGCATTTGGGTTGAGGGGTTAGATGTTCAGATTGCAAGTGGACTTGTGCTTGTAGTTCTAGCAAGTAGCCCCTTGTTTCTTGGCATCTTGTTGAGGTAAAGGGAAATATAGGGAGTGAGAAAGTAGAAACGTAACCTCTGTACTCCTGAATTCTTGACATTCTTACATCTGCTGGTGTGTTAAGGTATTCGTGGCTAAATCTCCATGCATGCCGTATTCTGCCGGGGCTGCTGAACAGGGCTGCCCTTTCCTCCAGACGATTGAGTAATGGTATTCAAATTATATCCCATTTCATGTTTGTCAACGAGAAATGAAAAGTGTTATAAATGTCCAGGTCTCGTGTTACTGTTGTGATGCGGAAAAATTTGCACTTCTGTCAGAACTTGGCGATATGATTTGATATTTATAGATCACGCGCATACAAATTTCGCAGTGGAATGTGCCAGTATGGCAGACCCTTGGGTCTTCTTTTTTTTTTTCCCTTTCTACCTTTCTTGCTTGTCAAATCATCTTGTCTTTGTATTGTGACCCAAAAGGTGGTATCTTCTGTGGGCATCTTACCAGGCCACATGTTGTGATCCATCAGTATGGAGTTTTCAAAATAAACTTGATTTGACGGGCGTGGGACTCTACACAGAGCATTCAGCTCCGTCCCATCTTCTCTGCCCTTTCTTGCCTTGCCAATATCGGTTGCTACTTCGTCTTTTTTCCCTCCCATCCACATTTTTATGCCTTCCCACTCCCCCTTCTAGACTTGCTTCAAGGCTCTGAGTGAATTTTTCCACAAATTACAAGATCTTTAGTTTAAGATGTAATGATAATTCATTGGACTCGCTGTGACATTCCTTCTGGCTCTTCCCATACTGCAGATCCCACCGACCCACTACATACAGTAAGCCAGTTTGCAGTTCCTCTTTGCGCATGAGCAGAAGAAAGGACATTCGTACCAACAGGCATGTTGGTTTTTAAATTCAGTGGGATAAGCATCTGTGATGTAATGATTATTCATGAAGTCCGTATAAATGCTGCTTGCCAGCACATCTACTTGACAGCAAGAGTGTTATTTGGCAATATCAATAAAGATTGTTAATAATACATTCAATGCAAAATAATGAAATATATGCTTTCCCAAGTTGTTACTTAACGGATCATTGTGGTCATCTGGTCTGCACAAGTTCATTCTTTGTTCGAACAGGATCAGTAAATTCCATAGATTATTACATAAAGCTTGAAATGCATTATGTCACTCTAAAAAGAATGAAGTGCCTCTAACCGACTGAGAAAAAAGAAAGGTCATTTGGACCAATTGAATGTGCCCATGAGCCAACTCCGAACTGGCTCATGATCTTTTTTCTTCTTTTTTTTAATGCAAAATGGCACAAACTCTGAAGCAGTATGCTTTGAAACTGAAAGTAGCATGGCACGCCTTTTTTTTTTTTCATTAATTTGAAGTTTGGCTTCATCGCTGCATATCTTCTTACAGAAGATTGAGTGATATAGTCTCTGATTCAACTCTCGTGATCTACTTCACATGGTAAGGTTTAAGAGAGAAATGGAGTACCAGTCATTTCTACTTGACTGGGCTTATTGCTATCAGTATTGAAACGTTCATCCGTGATTACAATTACTAGCCATTGTAACTGAGTGAACTACGCATAGGCCTACTGGTAGGTCACATAGTTTCTCAGCAACCTTATGTTAACCATTGGGTGAATTTGACTTCTTAAAAATAGATGGTATTACCACAATGGGCAAGCTGTAAAGCGCCTAATGTTTCTTTGGTGTTTCATGTGTTGTTACAGTATGAAAACCAGAGGAAATGCAAGTAGCTGTGATGTACATGAAAAGGTACAGCCTTTAATAGCCTTTACAGCACCAATACTTGTAATAGAGAAAGAGATGGAGAATAAAAAGCAAAATGTTTGCTTGAGAGCAGAAAATGGAAAGCAGGGAGATGTGCTTACTCCAAGTATTTCTGCCAGCATGCTGTTCAAGGTGTACTGTATTGCTGGGGTTCAAGGCTAACCAGGCTGACGCTACTAAAAGGTTGAGGTTACTCACATACTCAGGAACATGACAGTGGTCTCAGCTCACAGGCCAAGAGTCGTTTGTTTCAGCACAGGCCTGCCACAGTTTGCCAGGGCTGATCCCTGCAAAGGGTCTTTCTGACTCTTATCCATTTGCTTGGATGAGCAGTGAGGGGGATCTGGATAGTACGATGTATCTAGAGTCCTGGGGAACTCAAACTTGACTCTCCCTCCTCCACAAGCATTTCAGTCGAGAGGAATCGAGTCTGAACCATGAAGACTACAGAGTGAGCAGATGGAGAAGATGCGAACAATACTATACATCAGCAGCAGTGAGATGGAAATAAGATTGGACTCAACCTCAAGGAAAAAATGAGGATGTTTGTCAGGCAGAACAGTGGTCCTTCCTTTTATTCACATGAGGTGGCACTGACCCCCCCCCCCCCCCCCTCCCCCACCCCTTCCCCCCAAGCAATTTTCATTCTTCTTTGTATGTCGATGAAGTTACTGCAGTGGGTGAGGAATATACAGTTTTATGTGTAATGTTGCAACATGTCAGTGTACCACTTCCTGTTATCTACCTAGGCATTCAGAGATTCAGCTTAGAAATTTTAAAACAACCAGGCTAGTTTTTTTTCCTTCCAGCTCTCCCCCCCCCCCCCCCCAAACCCCATTAGCACATGTAACTTCCATAAACATTTTCTCCAGTGATGTAAGACAGACTTCAGCCTGGGAAGCAAGTAGAGAAAAGGAAGATAAGTGCTGAACAGAACCTGCTCACCATCAGAGATTTTGAAGTAAAGTACACGCCCAACATACCAATGCACATTTTTATACATGTAACTTGTGATGCCCTTAACATGGAAGCACGAAATGCATGTACACTGGTATACTTATTATTGTCAATCACATACCGTAAAGTTCCGTGTATAAGACGCACTATTTTTTCGTCGGAAAACGTTGAAAATTGGGGGTGCGTCGTATACACGGGTACAGTCGAATCACGGAAAAAAATCCGTCATGAACACCCAATTTTATAAGGCCAACTTGGGGCCATGTATGGCCAACTTGGGGCCATGTATGCCCATCGACGTTTGGAAGGTAAGCAATCACTAAAACTTACGGATAAATGAGCGATCTTTCAATCTGGACACACACAAAAGCTGCAAATACGAGATAAACTTACATCGGCCTTGTGCAGTAACGATGTATCAATCTGGCCATAGACAACACTCAACAGCTGTAACAGCACTGCTGTATGCTACCGATGTCAGTCTACCAAGCTACCAACAGCCAACCTAGTAGCTGGAATACGCGATGTACAGGTATCATTACTAAATTACCGATACCGTAAAACTTATCAATGTACTAGTATCAATATGGCCATAGACAAAAGCTGTAAAATACGGAGTAGGATCGACACTATGTCACCGTAAATATGAACGATGTGTGAAGCATGCATGCATATCCATGTCGTTCGTTTGCTCTTCATTTCACGAGGCCAGCTAGGATAGCATAGCTACACTGTAGCTAGCTAGCTAGCTAGCAAGTCTTTGGCAAAGGCAGCAGCTGCAGAGAGGCTCTTGCAATGGACTCGCGTGCACACAGCGATCGGATCGAAGCGCGCTTGCCCGTTGCGCGCTGTGTGTGCAAGTCCATTGCTCTCTGTGTGCGTGTGCTGAAATTATAGCGAGCTGCCTTTTGCAAAAGGCTAGCACTGTGCATACAAGCATGGTACAAGAGACACACATGTTACTGGTAACAGTGCATGAGTGTAATTACCGTACACACCGTACGTCTTGCCGTATGATCCCTCTGCTACACTTGTTGATGTTTTTCTTATTTTTCGTAATGAACCTTCCAGTCTGACATGCGTCAATATGCGAGACACCCTCTGCTATGTATTAAACAGCAAAGATCGTGCTGTACACTCATGAGTACGATATGCATGACACATGTACCACGATTGAAAGGCGAAACAATAGCAAGTGAGTAGTACCGAGACAAGTCTCGCATTTTGCGTCTTCCATATTTTGCCGATGTCCGATGAATACCGTTAAAAGAAAATATAAAAGGAAACGAAAAATAGAGCAAATACATGCTGCATTCTAGGGAAATTTTGAGCTGAAATAATATGTATGACACTCGCAATATTTGTGTGGAAATTTTCGTGTTTTTTTTTTTTTTTTTTTTTTTTTGGTCCGAAAGTAGGGGTGCGTCTTATACACGGGTGCGTCTTATACACGGAACTTTACGGTATCAGGCCATAGGGCTGCTGGTTTGGTCCTGTACAGTTTGTAGGACTGAAGTTAATCATCCTGTCATGGGAGAGAATAGTGTTGCAATTATGCATTCACAGTGTCTGTTTCTCAGGCGTCATGCTTTTTGTGATGCCCCACTAGCCCAGCTTATTGTCGCATGTTCAAATGCTCAAAGCTTTCTACATATGAAGAGTTTATTTGCAAAAGGGGCTAGATCCACTTTTAGTACTTTGGAGAAAAATAGGTTTGTTTGTGACAATTTGTACACAAGTATATGGAAAATCTAAATCTAATTTTGCGATGATTTCTATTCAAACGGTTGTTTAGAGTTGAAATTTTCAGTGTAACTAACTCAAATGGAATTCTGTGCCATGATGCTAATAACTAAATTTTCATCAAAAGTGGATCTAGCCCCTTTTGCAAATAAGCTCTTCACATATTTATTATTTGCTTGGTTTAGTTCAAATTCCCACTGTCTTGCTGCATTTGTTTCACTGCTGCCCTTTAATTCTAAGTACTGATAGCTCACTCTCAGTTGTACATTCTCTTGCAAGGACAAGAACAAAACAAAGCAAAATGTGAAGTAAAGACATGAAGTACATGTTGACTTGGAAAAGGTGATCAGAACTGGTCTTTCTTGCTTTGTCTGTGCATTCATTAGGCGAAGCAGCTACGACATGGGGAAGCTCATCAAAACTCCAATTATCAGAGCTGCTAATGAACAACACTGTCAGTTGTATGGTTACCTCCATGTCTTAGGGATTATATTCAGGCTTTTTGGTTCATTTGTTAATACCGTTTCTTTCAGAGATTGTGTGGAGAAGCTGCGTCATTAGGTCACATCAATTAAGCAACAAATAAATTGCACTCTCTCCTTCTCTGCAGCTGTCAACTGCCTCTCCTAACCACGAAAGGATGAAAGGCACAGTGAGGGTCGGGGGAAAAACAACTCAGACAATCTACCCAAGCTTGATGATATTCAAAGAGACATGAATTGCAAATTATTTTGCCATATAATGGGGGAGGGGTTGTTACATGAGCTCACAGGATAGGGCCTAGCGGAGCAGAAGATTTCTCGCAGCGGAGAAGAAGTGAGCGGGGATGATGGGGAGCGAGGCTGATAAGATGTTAAGATTGGTGCAGGGGGCCTCATCATGCGTGAACCCCATGCGAGAAATTGATTTGTTTCTTTAAAACTTCTCTGGTATCGTGGATTCGGTCAAAGACTGACTCATCCCATGATTCACCCGCATTTCTGCAGCTCATTGCTCAGGATGGCTTTTATAAGAAGTAAAATTAAACAATCAAAACAATATAATTTTTATAACATCAAACATGGAGAAAGAAAGAGATGAAGTTAGCAGTTTCATATGTTTTTCAAAATGGTAATATGCATGGTACCCACATGTACATTTCTTGAGGCAAGAATGTCACTTTTAAAATCCCATTTTTAGACAATGCTAGAGCATCTGCAACCCCACCCACTTTTAAAGTTATTGCTATCTTGATAGTGCTGTAATAACCTGGTGCAATGGTATGATTTGTTGTTTTACTTCATTTCTGAAAAAAAGAAAACTCAACTTGTATTGTTCTTTGTGATTGACAGTCTACTTTGCAGAATCAACATAACTGGCTTTGTTACTTGAAAGAAAAATTGTCCTTTGTGTGTTTGAGTTAACCAGTTGAGGACAAGTCCTGAGTTTCCTCGGGCAAGTGTATATGGAAAATGCGTGTTGTAGCAAAATCAAACTGTCTTCAACGGGTTAAAGAAGAAGGGAGAGAGAAAACTGCTTGATTTTCCATGAATTGGTTTAAGACTACCCACAGGTTGAATAACTTTTCATGAATTTGGTTCTGTCCCTGACACATTTGTGTGATCGCTATGTATTCAGATTTCTTAGATGTTCCATAGTGCCATTAGTATGAGCCTGATCAATTCAAGTTAAACATTTTTTCCATTCAACTGTTTTATATGCTCCATAGCTGTAATGATGAAAACAAAAAACAGCAAAAAAAAAAATAGTTTAAAGTTTTGGTGATAGATAACTGCAATTGCGTCAGGATTAAAGAAGTTGTAATTTTTCCCACTCAAGAAAAAAAATACTGGAGTCTCTGGAAAAATGCTGAAAATGTACCCCAACACTTTCTTTCTTGAGGAAGCCTCCATGATGAAAAGGAGAAAAAGATGTGCATCCCTTAAATAGTTAAATTAAGTTTGTTTGATCCATTTGTAACCCTGGAAATTAGATTCCTTTCATAATCTGGTATATTGTAGAGGTTGGTAATTCAGACCTTTCCTCAAAATGATAGAACATGAAACTTTATGATGGAAGGGGAATTTAATGCTAAGATTTTCACTGAATTTATTAGGACATCAAAAAATCTGTTATCAGGAATGACATGGGGTTAGTTTTAAATTTCTTTTAAGAAAACAACACAAATCCGAGGTGTGTTACTGTTAAGATTTTGTCCACGATGTTGGGAGATACTATTCTTCAACTATGCGAAATTGTGTGATGTTTGCAGAAGGGATATTCAACATTTAAATGGCAAACTGTGCAGGATACTGTAAAACCAGAAATGTTTGCGTGCATTTAAATTGCAAAAATTAAATTAAAATGCATGTGGAAGTTCTTGTCTACACTATGTTTATTGAATGCCAGTGGCAATTTCGAACATTTCAGCCGTCAGCTCCAATTCGCGAAAATGTCATGCCGTGAAAATATCTTGCTTTACAGTATTACAGAAGTTATAGGCTCTATGTTTCTTTCACTCACCCAAATAGGTATTTGGGCAGGGGTCCCATAACGGGCAAGTGCCCAATCACATTACTTGCCCAACTGTGACTTTCAGTTGCCCTTAGAAGGACAAGTTGGTGTACAGCGACCTTCAATTTACAGGTATATGTGTAGGCAACTTCAGAAAGATACAACCGGTTTCTCACATAATGATTTTGCAGCAAAATTATTACTTTTTAATGTTCGCATTGTAAGTAAATATAAAAAACAGAATTTTGCCATCATTTTAGCATAATGTTATTTCAGTGGAAATACTAGCAGCATACTGCGCAGGGTCCTCTCATTCCCATCAATTTTCCAATATCAGTGTATGCAGATAGATTCCAAATCTATACCTAGAATTTCAGAATTAGAATCACAGGAATTTGTTTGATACAAGTGTTGCTGCAATGCATATCAGCGCTTTACCCAAGATATTTTCCCCAGTTCTTTCTCTTGTTCATGACCATGATCTGTCAAAGCCAGCAGAAAGAAATGACTATGTATAAGAAGATATTCCTGCTCATTATAGGAGTACGAAGTGCTAGTGTGGTCTGAGCATGCTCAGACAGTGGCTGTGCATTCATTTCCATTTTATGGAGATGTGACCTTTGCATGAACTCACCGCTTGATTCTCTAGTCTTGTATTCAAGACCCTTTTTCTCCCTGGAGTGGACTGCCGAGCAAGGCACACTCTGTAGGCATAGGCAAATGTCAACCCATATGCAGTTAGAATTATCTTCTCTAAATATCCACACCTGCTAACGAACATGGCTCCCCAGGCTATGTGGACCGTCATTTGTTTTTAATGCTTTGACGAATACTGTGGGTTATGTAGGCTTAGTATGTGAGAAAAAAAAATTGGGGTGGGGGAGGATTTATTGGAGGGAAGTTCATTGCCGAATACTACAAAGCCTAGTGCTGGGGCAGTGGCAGGGATTAAAATTAGCACACATATGGCAAAGAATTAATGTTGAACCCCAACTCAAGATGTGATTACTGATGATGCCTCCCTACATCTGGTTGAATGCAGCAGCAGAAAAAAGAGAGAAGTATATCTTGGTGCTTTTAGGAAGGAAGACATTCTCACAGGATATCAAGGATGTCAGGATTTTTCTTTGTCCATCTTTCTCATTTTTTTTTCCTCTGTCTCATTTTCCCACTTTTTTTCTCATTTAAAAAAAATGTAAGTAAGGAAGTTTCGTGTGTGAAGGGGGAGATGAAAATCAAGAATTGATTTGCCATCTGCAAATAAAAAGTTTTGTGGGAGCACAATACTTTGCTGTAGTATACTGTGGTAAGTGGTATAGTGTGCACTGCTGCACTAGTATGGTAATATTTTCATGCCTTTCAAAGAAGTGAAAGATGGGGGTACCCTCATTATTAACTTAACATTTGGTTTGGAACTCATTCCTCACTTATCTGGGGGCCTATTATTTTCAGCTCAGTTGGCTTGAAGTCGAAGGTATTAGATTACGTGTGAGTTTTACGCCATGAAATAGGATATATTGCATCGCTGTGAAAGAATATGGTAAATTTCTGCACACGCTGTCTCATTCTCATGTAATAAAAACCCGATGTGAACTGCATGTAGGCCCTAAGTCAAACAATTTTCTTTGATATTGTGTTGTATTATTTTGTTCATATGTTATAGCAGTCTGATATGAAATAAGTTAATAAAAGACGTTAAAAAAAATAATATACAAGTTTAGAAACAATACAAAAAAAAAATTATGAGGGATACTCATCAAAGTTATAGTGAGAGCAGACTAGGACCCAGACTTTGTGTAAACTTGACTACGAGGCCGAGGAGCAGCCCGTTCTGTAGGTAGCCTCAGCCACGAGTTGGTTTAGGCTGCGTTCATGCGAAACTAGAATTGCGTTTCTAAACACGTTTAGTCGCTAAACGTGTTTAGTTGCGTTGCGTTCATGCGATTTTTCCATTTAAACGCGTTTCAAAACGCCGATCTGAAACGCGGAAAATAGGGCATTTTGAATCATGATTCAGCCAGAATCACGATTGCAGAAACCGCATGAACGCAACCGTGATTTCAATCATGATTCTATGACGTCATTGTGCGTTGTGCGCATGCGTGTCTCGAGGGGTATCCCACAGCTTCTTGCTCTGTTCGCGTGCTTGTGTACGTCTTATGAATCGTGTGTTTCGGTACCATACTTGCACTTATTTGTTTACATCAACGCCATACACCGATTCTATGCTAGTATCTAACGTTAGCTGTTTAATATAATAATACATGTAATTACTCTCCAATTGAGTTGATAAAAGTAATGCCTGCAGCGCTGTGTCTACCTAGGGAAACGATTGGAGAGACGAAGAATTAGGATTATTCCCTTCTGTGGGCAGAGCCTGAATGCCACACCTTAGTATTGGAAAGTATTCACTGAAATGAAAACGTAAAGGCCTATAATAACTGATTGATCAGTTGGCATAAGGAGGTCTGGCTCAAGTTGCAGAAACTGCGCAGTGCGCTGCGCAATGGCAAAGGATGAGCAGAGCCAGAATCAGCATTGCGAAAGCCCGCATGAACGCTCTTCCGCTGAGACCGTGATTTGAAACGCCGTTTTGAATCATGATTCATGTTTGTGATTCTGGCTACGAAATTCGCATGAACGCGGCCTAAGACCAAACTGCATAATTATTTTAATGTAACTGGTGACAGGAGCCTGGCCGCGACTCAGTCTGGCCTAGCAATTCACATTCAGTACGTTGTAGTTGGCCCTTTTATTTAGATTTTGTGCAGTACTCAATCATGAATCTTGAGTGCTATTTGGAAAACATGCGAGCTCTGGTCTTGTGCCCAAGCACGTGATGGTAGTTACCTATGCAAAAGCAACCAAAATTTTAAGGGAGGATGAGGAGCATTAACCATCCTCAATTACTGTAAAAGTGGAAATTTTCGCAGTGTTGAAATTTTCGCGCAGCCCGAAACTAGTGTGAAAATAAAAGCACTCGAATAGTTTTGCATGCCATATATTCCAGTAGTTAATGTCCTGATTCCGCAGAATTAAAAACACGTGAAATCCAGGTTACCCGGCCAAGCGCAAACAATTAGTCACACGAAAATATCCACTTTTAAAGTAGCGGGGTACTCTCTCCTTTGACAATTTCAGGTGGGATATTTTTGAGGCCTCCTCAGTCACCTGCCATTTTTGATACAATTTACTGTTCTTAACGAAGAAACCTCTTTACTATTAAATACTACTACTAGTGCAGTCAAATTGGAACTTTGATTACTGTAGCATATCTAACATGTGCCTCAATGTTCAGTAGAGCTGCATGAACTAAATTTGTTAACATGACAGCGTGATTGAGACAGCCAAACTCCGCCGTGGACCAATTTCTTTATTAGTCCAAAGACACAAAATGTGGGGCCTACTTCCAGCTTGGCCCAGGCCTTTGCTGTATTTTGTTTCATAATCGGGTATAATTTGCACATGGTTACAAAATTTGGTTTGCCCCATTTTCTCCACCATATGTGACCCTGCACCTCAAAACAGACAAAAAGTCGCCAGACATGAATTTTAAGTTAAAACCATATTCTAAAAGAGCAGACTTTAAGCTTTAAAATGATGTATAACTCAAATCAAATAGACTCTCCTAACCTATCTAAATATTGGAAAGAAAGCACAAACTCAGGAAAAGTGTGAACTGAGAAAAGAGGCTCTGAAGTACTGTGTCTATTCAAGCGCTTAATCTTTACCAAACCGTGCTGGCTGTGCGATGAATGAGACAAAAAACAGGAAGTAAACCACCAGAGTAACAACAATGAAGGGATTATCAGATTAAACTGAAATTAAGCATGCCTCATTAACACATTCTGTCCATAATTCGTGCCAACTTTCAAAGCAGTAGCATTATCCTTTCAACAGTTATTAGAGTTGAAAGTGAAGAGTGTGGACAAGGTTTTTAGCTCACCTGAGCCAAAGGCTCAAGTGAGCTATTGCGATCGCCCTTCGTCCGGCGTCCGTCGTGCGTCGTGCGTCGTGCGTCGTGCGTCGTCCGTCGTGCGTCGTCCGTCGTCCGTCGTCCGTCGTCCGTCGTCCGTCGTGCGTCGTGCGTAAACTTTTTACATTTTCATCTTCTTCTTGAAAACCCCAAGACCGATTTTCATCAAACTTAGCAGGTAGCATCCCTAGGGGGTTAGGAACTCAATTTGTTAAAATGGGCACCATGCCCCACCCAGGGGGCCCCCAGGGGGGCCCAAACCCCCCAAAATTAAGGAATCTGTAAAAATCTTCTTCTCTAGAACCAGAAGTGATA
Source organism: Diadema antillarum (assembly GCF_040938485.1). Lineage (NCBI taxonomy): Eukaryota > Metazoa > Echinodermata > Echinoidea > Diadematoida > Diadematidae > Diadema > Diadema antillarum. The sequence goes on along the minus strand of NW_027271032.1, from coordinate 854,989 downwards.
GAGCTAAGTTAATACTATGAGTTAGTACATTGATGACTATAGTTTCAAGTTTGTTCATGGCAGAATCAGGGGTGCCCCCTTGGGACCCAGGGGAGGGGGGTGGGGAAGGGTTCTAATGGGGCCTAAATTGTACATTTTCATCTTCTTCTTGAGAACCCCATGACCCATTTTCACCAAACTTGGCAGGTAGCATCCCTAGGGGGTTAGGAACTCAATTTATTAAAATGGGCACCATGCCCCACCCAGGGGGCCCCCAGGGGGCCCAAACCCCCCAAAATTAAGGAATCCGCAAAAATCTTCTTCTCTAGAACCAGAAGTGATAGAGCTAAGTTAATACTATGAGTTAGTACATTGATGACTGTAGTTTCAAGTTTGTTCATGGCAGAATCAGGGGTGCCCCCCTTGGGACCCAGGGGAGGGGGTGAGGAGGGGTCCTTATGGGGCCTAAATTGTACATTTTTATCTTCTTCTTGAGAACCCCATGACCCATTTTCACCAAACTTGGCAGGTAGCATCCCTAGGGGGTTAGGATCTCAATTTATTAAAATGGGCACCATGCCCCACCCAGGGGGCCCCCAGGGGTCCCAACCCCCCCCCCCCCAAATGAAGGAATCTTTATAAATCTTCTCTAGAATCAGAAGTTATAGAGCTGAGATAATACTATGAGTGAGTGCATTAATGACTGTAGTTTCAAGTTTGTTCATAGGAGATCCAGGGGTGCCCCTCTTGGATAGGGGGGGGGGGGGGGTGGTTGGAAGGGTCCAAATGGGGGCCTGAATTGTGCATTTTCATCTTCCTCCTGAAAACCTCATGATGGATTTTTGTCAAACTTGGCAGGTAGCATCCCTAGGGGGTCAGGATCTCAATTTATCAAAATGGGCACCATGCCCCACCCAGAGGGCCCCGGGGGCCCCAATCCCCCCAAATTAAGGAATCTTAAAAAAATTGGGCCCTTATTGTACATTTTCATCTTCTACTTGAGAATGCCTGGTCAAATTTTGGTAGAGCTGTGAATAAGATTAGTGACTGCGTGAAAGGTGAACTTGCGATACTCAGGTGAGCGCTAGACCCGCGGGTCTCTTGTTCAGAAATGAAAAAGGGATTCTAAAGACACACCTAATCACACTATTCTACCAAAAATGTTCGAGATAAACTGCTAAAAAACACACTTTTCTGCCCGTTTTATGATACCAAATTTTAGCATAATGTAAAAGAAGACCCGCTCTTTCAGAAAATATGAAAAAGTCAAGTTCGGCTAGGTTGACCCGTTTCACTTATTTTCAGTCCTCACGCAAAATCAGTGTGTGCGACTTTGTGTTCGTTTTGAGGTGCACGGTCACATATACATAGATGTGGTGATGTGGACACATACGCACACACACACATAGAAATTCAAGCATTTTTTTGTTAGAGTTGAATTTGGTATTAACAAGATGTTATCAGATGGCAGCTGCTTAGGGTGCGATGAATACACATGCGCCACTTGCCTGGGGTGAAGGTATACAATAGTGGGAGGGTGAAATATCAGGGCATTTGCCTTTACTGAGTGGGACACTGGCCTGAATACCCTTTTGGCAAGGTGGAAAATCAATGAAAAAACAAAACAAAACAGACACACTTGCTTGCATACACACACATACACACACAAATGTAGATTTAAAAATAAATTATATATACCCACAACTGTAGAAATAAACTGGTAATGCATTTTTGGCCAATAAAGAATGAGTTTATTCGACTAGAATTTTCAGCGGCCTCCGCTTTCTTTGTGGAGCCAATACATGAATTCTCGACATGTTCATAACTGTGTAGATGTTGATGTATTTGATGTTACCAGATATTAAGCAATGATATCCAGCAGTTTTTCCCTTTTGGTTGCACATCCAAACCCTGTGATATAGGCCTAAATGGTAATTTTCGTAGCTTTACTGTAGAATCATATTACATAAACTTATGACGCAGAATTATAGACTAAATTAAACTTTGGCAGTTTACCTTGAAACTGTGTCATAACCAGGGTTACTGGGATGGGGGGGGGGGGGGGCTTTGCAAATGACATAAGAACAGTTATGTTAATAGTGGTGTAGATGATGAAGATACAGTGTCATTCAAATTTGATTAAAAACAAATCAGTTATCTAACATTAAAACTTCATTTGCAAGCCATCTTTTGGCAAGTAGAAAGGTAACTAGTATATTTCATCAAACTACATCAAATAACTCAGTTCAGCAAATGCACAGAAGTGTCAACATGTTTCTGAGCAGTAGGTTGTAAAGTTCACTTATTAAGTAACCGCTTAACATCTCTAGAATATGAAGGTCTATTGCCAAATTCAAAGTTTCTGGCAAGTTTTGTAAGCACTCACATACAAATAATTGCCACACAGTATATGTATAAATATTTATCTTCATCTTCCATATCTTATCATCATAGGATTTTGCATGTTTATTTGTGTAAAACTGTGTGGAAAGACTTACCTCATTTTCAGCCTGTGTGGTGCACATGCCACAGCAGCTACCGGTAGCCCTGGGGAGGAAAGAAGGGGTGCATCCTTGTGAGGTATGAAACTGTCACACCATACCTGTGCCCAGTACAGCCATGCCTGACTGATACGACATGCCATTTGGCCATGGTATCCTGATTAGATGTGGACTTGTAGCTCGCCAAGGCCCGCCATAAGGGTAATATCAGTGCTGAAAGGTTGAGGCGGGGGGAACCCCATGTGTGTGAACTGACAGATCTGCCCAGCAGAGGCTGGTGGTATCTTTTAGCACTCCACAAAGAATGATGTGCTGCTGGTGTCTTGATTGAAAACTAGAGCACAGATTTTGAAGTTTGATAGTTCTCCATATTGAAGTAATTATCTGAGAAAGATATTTCACTAGGAAGCATAATGGAAATATTCAATATGCATATGTTTCAAAAACACTAATTTGTATTCTTAGAAAGTGTTCCTCTTTTGACCAGCTAGTAATCCCTTTTCACTTATCATGTTTGTTGGCACTGACAGTCATTGAAAAGATTTCATTCTTATTGAGAAATCAAATATTCATGATTGAAAAATTTGAACAGTGGACATGGTTACCAGATCTAGTCTAGTTTAGATACTAGGGTTCTTGAAAATTCTCCATATCAAAGTAAGTATTGATTTCAGCTATTTCACATTGTTTATTATCAATGAGCTTCTCTTGGAAACTAAAAATGCATGTATACCTTGATTAACACTTTCCTGTTTTCTATTATAAGTATCAGCACAGCTAAAGATATTTGTAATTCAGATACATCTTTTGGCAATTAATGAAATCACATTTGACCAGAAGATTTCTGTAGACCATTTCATGCTAGATACTTTTATATCATCATAATTATTGAGAGAGCACTTTTGTGTGTGTTGTGAAGTTAAATGTTTAGTAGGTCAGGTAATGTGAAGCTTGCCTCAGTATTTGAGGGGACATATTGACTTGGAAGCGATCAGTGTATCCTTACGAGCAAACAGCTATAAGAAAAAGAGAATGAGCAGTTTCATGAGGTGTCACAATATTTCCAAGCAACGTGCATCCTCAGTCATCCAAGCCCTTTGTTTGTTGTGTATTAGTGAAGGGTCCTGTCTGAATTCAAACAAATGTGCATTGCATGCCCAACTTTTTGCAAGTGGTAAACCAACTACTGGCAGTGAATTATGCATGGTATTTGAATAGGCCCACATCGTAAAATATACCCATCAACAGAATCATATTCAACCCACACCTCCTTAAATTTTATACTCTGGCCCAACATATCCATGAATTCGACAAGGACATGAAACATGAAACTGACGATCTTTATGTTACCACAGTCTAGGTGCAGTCACTTTGATATAGTTTTCCTTCTGTATCACCAGCCCCTCCCCTTAATCTCTCTCCACCCCCCCCCCCCTTTCTCTCTCCCACCTCCGAGCCGCTTTCATTCCCTTGGCCAAGTTCTACTATTGCAGAGCTGGCACCCTCTTTCTGTTGGTAACCCTGTTGGGTCAACAATTTGCCGCTGTTGACCCCACCCTTGTCAGATTTGATAAACTAACATCACCGCTACCAATCAGTCTCAAAGGCCTGATCGCAACAGGGTAGCCCTGCTCCGCAAGGCTGCAAACATCTTTCTGCAAACTCGCCAGTTGGGTCCAAATAGTGACAAATATTATCATACTTCATTTGTCCAATAAATGCCAGCCATAGTTCCGGAAGCTTGCTACTCTATGTTTTGAAGCGAACCGTGCATACGGACGAGTTGGTGATGGAACATGCTCTTGGAGAAAAGATTTGTCAAACTGTTTAATTCCCCCAAATAACTCATATATATTTATTGACAGAAAAGTTCAGTGACCAAACACATTCTTGTGCATTGCCAATGTGCCATGTGTCTCAAAGCATTGATTGTTGTGCTTTAATATTGGCAAGGATAAATTGCTAGGTAATTATTTTTATTCCAATTAATAACTAAAGGGAAAGTTGTGAAGTAGTGACATTGCTTCATCTAATTCATGTTTATAAATGCTCTTTAGAACTGGTAGTATGGTGTCATATAGACCTGTGAGGCTTGTTACCTAATATTCCGTAGCTTTTACTTCATCCTGAACTTGAATAAAATCCTTCCTTTTTGCATTCTTGATTTTACTCTGTTCAAGTGAACTTGAAGATGGTAAATAGCAGTTCACTAGAAGGAAGACATTTTATTTTGTCAGCATTAGGTAAATCGAATTAACCCATCCACGTATGGGCCTCTGTGTAATCTGTAAAATCGTGCCTGCCTAGTAAGTTGGCCATGAACTTGGTGCGATCTTCCCTACGGCGCGATCTCATGTAAGCAAGTTCTTGCTATGGCTAATCTATTTTGTAATGTATCATAATCTATCTATGCTGAGATAGCCTAATTCAAATTTGCAGAGACATAGAAAAAGATTTGTTTTACAATCGTGATACGTTCAACTACTCATTTACCCTGTGCTGAAATCCGCATGTCTGCTCCGCACATGTTATCGCTATCGCTCAAACTTCGATCGCGATGGCTTGTGTGTGTACAGGTACACAGTGCTAGTGTGACGTGTGTGGAGAAGCATGTGGCTGAGAAAACCCGGGACTCCACGTGGTGTAGTAAAAAACAAATCGGACGTTCGAAGTCGTACATTCAAGAGCTAAAACAGACAAATAGCGAATTCAAAGTCCACTGAAAAGGTCTTGACATTGTAATGTATGTTCCAAAATCATGTCTGGCTTAGTTTTGAGAGAATTTTCTACACGCACGAGATCAGGAATGAGATCGGTGAACTGGCTAACAACGTGTGTACTGTGAACATGTGACTGGCTTGTGCACATGGCCTAGCTAGGTGATCGTTAGAGTGCGGCAAGAACGCTAGGAATGCACCCGAGATGCGGTGTGTTGCAAATTCTTGGGGTGAAATTAGACTTCCTTGTTCAGCCCGTCTAGTATCTATATTTTTTTTAATAATTCTAATTCTTCATAAAATCACGATAAAAAGACTTCATATATTCATTTTATATTTTAGAAGCGTAGTATGAAATATTTTGGGGTTTTTTTCAGTCCAAGAAAAAAAAATAGTTTGAATAAAAAAATAATAATAAATAGTCGTTCTTGACTCAAGTCTAATTTCCTGCGCCTTCTTGCAGTTACCCTGCAGTTGCCCATGGATACGATGCATAAATAATCAGCTGTTTACTGAGTCGTACTACGTGTACCACCCTACTGCTCTTGTTCAAATTGAGAGGATTGTTATTTTATCGGCGGCACTTAGTTTTATAACCTCATCCAATAAAAAGACAAATTCAGACATCAAATGGTGTGACAGTTTTTGTCAGAATTCCCTATCAATTTCAACTTGTTGCCAGGATAGTTTTCAGATTTCACTTGCTTCATTATCGAAGCTGTTTGACATTTGAAAGAACTGCTCCATAAGAAATCACCTTTCATTTGTTATTTATTTTCACAAACAAGTATTTTGGTCACTTGAATATTTCTTATTATTATTTCAATGTCATGATATTTCATGATGGTTATGTATTCTGTCTTTACATGGCAAGATGGGATTTTTTTTTTTTCCATCCAGGGTCAAAGAAGAAAGTGACAGGAAGGAAACCAAAAGGATAGGGAGGAAATGAAAAGGATACAATGAAACACCTGATCAGCAGGCTCTTTTTTATTACAATGGTGAATGCAGTACATCAGAATTTAAGTACAGTTCTAAATAATTTATCAGTTGAAAAATGAGCAAAGAAAATGGATTTCATCGAGTTCTAAATGAAAACTAATAGCATCGCCATTATGATTTAGATCTAGAACCTAGTGCTAGTACTACAGAATAGACCTGATGCAAACTTGTTGTCAAGCTTTTGGTTGAGTTTCTTCAGAGACACGAATTTTGGTAGCACAATACCCGAGTGAATAAGAAAAAGGAAAAAAAATATAAATACACAACTGTAATGCAGGTCTCTAGACCACTCCCGTGCACGAGCGAGCATCAGCCCCCGTTTCTTCAGTGTCACTCTCGTCATTGGCCTAGGCTAGGCTACTCGTGTCGTAGTTTTACTCGCCATCATCAATGTCATACATGGTTACACAAAATAAATAAATTACATCTTGCCATCACCTCAACCACAGCAAAACCCTGAATATCACTCCCATCATAGTCACTCTCAGCTCACAAAACATATCAGCAAACGATACAGACATCGCAGACCTAGCTAACTACTAGCTCTAAACATAGTTGTAACTACGCCACGTTAGACATTAGTTGTACACAAAAATGAAACGGAGGTGAAAAACTAGTAATGAATACACGAAGATCATCAACGATGGCATATTACCGTAGAAAAAAATACACAGAACATCTTGCACCCAAAAAAAAATCGAGGTAAAAAACTACGATGAGAAAAACTAGGGTGAAAACACGATGCTTGGAAGACGAACGATGAAGACACTACGGCAAAAATGCTTACACGGAAAACAAACGAGTGGGTACCACACAAGCTACGATGTTTTCGCACATACGTAGATAAGCTACATCGTGTTCAATCAAAAAACTCAACAAACACTAGGACAAAAACTCACCTCTAAATTGTTGCAAACGAGATAATCACTTAGAAAAAATGAACAAAACACTCAGAAGTACGATTGTACTCTGAGAATGAAAGATATAGAATGATACGAAAGCAAAAGAGAGAAAAGGGAGAGAGAAATGGACGGGAAACCTAGAGAAGTTACCCACACTCACTAACGTAAATGGAATTCAACACACACACCCCCGTGCCCGCCCCAGCATAGGTACACGTACACACACAAGGAGATATCGTCAAGCACTCTATGAGGAGATCGATATCACGATACCGCGCGTAAGAAATCACTGCAGTTGCTGGGGCAACAAAGATACATGCGCGTTGTAAACATGAATATTGATTAGTTTCTCAGCAGGCTCGAACCCCTGGCAGGTGTTTTGGCCAATAAGAGACATTCTAAAATATGTTTCTTTGCATAAATTATTTTTCTGAGTCCCAGTAAGGATCTCTGTGATTGGCTAAAATTATTCTACAGCTCCTGGCCAAGCCTGAGGTCCTAGGACGCCCTCTTTTGGTCATAAATAATAAAAACCACGTTTTTTGTGGGAGCTGACGGGGATAGGTTAAACAGGGTGAATTTCATTCTAGAAAGAACTATCAAAAAAGAGCACCCATTTAATTGTCAGATCCAGGTTTTCCTGTGTAACTTGGTATGAGCAAGCAGTGTAGAGTGTTTTTGTCATATTGAAATCCAGGCTAGGTGTTTCTTATTATATGTGTTTGATTTAGCAATGTTGAAAAAGTGCAAGCTTCTTTCTTTTGACATGATTCATACTTTAACTCTATTTTCCTGTTTTGTTGAGAAGCATCATTTAGTAACATGAGAATCAAAATGGAGGATTATTGCTGAGGTGCTTGTATGGCTTTTTTCTTACACATCTGAGGGAAATGTGATTTGCAGGGAAGAGCAGATCATAGGCAATGTATGAGAGATTAATAATTTCAAAAGACTCTGTTTCATCCACACCAATAGCCTGGCACTTGAACCTAGGCGCTTCAAACCAAGGATGGGCTGCTGACCAGGAGATAAAGAAAGAATGTGAAGGAAAGCTGCAATACAGAGTGATTTCACATTTTCCTGATAGCTTGTGTGCAAACATTTATGAAGAATGTGTTTTGCTATTTTTTTTTTTTTTTTTAGTTTAGAAGCACATTATAATCAAAATTCTCATATCACATTCTAAAGTGTGTGTGTCCCATTTGCAACCCTGAAAGATTCCTTTCATAAGCTGGTATATTGTAGATGTAAGTGATTTTGACCTTTTCTCAGAATCAAACTGGAAGCTTCTTTATGATGGAGAGGGAATAGGCCTAAATACTGAAGATTTCCAGTGACTTTATTCATACTAAAAAAAAACAACAAAATCCAACTGTTATTCTCTGCTCCAAAGGGGAGCATATTCTGGAGTGACATGTGGTTAGTTTTTTTTTTTTTTTTCAAACTCTGATTTGTATGACTGTAAGATTTCATTCATGATGTTGGGGGACATTATTCTTCAACCACGTTAAATTTTGTGACATTTGCAAAAGGGATGCTACAATGACTTTTGAAGTGTTATCAAATTGTGATATAGTTGTTTTAGGGTGCTTGTTTGCAGCCTGAGCAGTGTGACCTCTGAAACATTGTTGAGCAGGTGGAGTTTAGCTTAACCCTTTATTTACTTTCACCATGGTGTGCACATACACACAGATGTACGCCAGCACATTAAGTATAATGAGAGTTGTATCTTTGATTGACAGGCTATGAAATTTGTGACATGTGCTGTATGGAATGTCGCCATCAGTTTGCAGTCGGTGAACAGGTTCATTTCAGCGTCCGAATATTCTGTAATTCTGACCAACTGAAACACGCACACACATAAAAATACATTTCAGAAACATGATTTCAAACTAGTATACATTGTATATTCGCCAAGTCTGAAACCCCCTGTGTGCTTCGCCAGATCTCTGGGAATCCACCCAACACGGACATCCAACCCAGTTTACTGTGGAGTGCTTACGATATCCTGTTTGTCTGCCCTGTCGCGACAATTGTTGCCTTGTACTTATCGCCCACACTCTTCACAGCCCCCTCTCAAGCTCAATTATGGGATCCCGTGCCCACTGAATGCCGAGCATAACATGCAGGATCCGGACACAAGAGCTTTTATGTGCTTGCAATATAGCTATGCCTGTCACATACTGTGTCATTGAAACTCAGACAGTTCACAGCCACAAGTCTTTGCAATGACTTCCTGTAAGACATAGAGAAAGAAGAAAAAATAGAATAGAATGACTCAACGACATACAAATATGTTTCTATGTACAATCTTCTGTAATGTCCAAATGTGCAAAAGAAGTTGATCAAACAGCAAGGGTTTTTTTTTTTTCTTTTCTATAACTGTTAAGGAAGATATATCTCCTAGGGTAAGTTCCCCTTAAAGGGATTGTATAGTTTTGGTTGAGACCCAACTTTCCTAACACTTTTGGTGAGATAATGAAAAACTTCTTATGAAATATTAAAGAGCATGTAATTCCAAGAGGAATTCAACTTCTAGGCCTATTTGATGAAAATTGGTTTTGAATTGGCTGAAATATCCAAAACAGAGCGATTGCAATGAAAGGTGGGACCCACCTTTATTACGGTCACTTTGTTTTACTTTGTTTTTGGATGTCTCAGCCATTCCAGAACCGATTTTCATCAAATAAACTTTGAATTCCTCTTAAAATGGTACGGTCTGTACTATTTCATAAGTTTCTTGGTATCTCGCAAAAAGTTAAAAACCCAATCCTCTTCTCCACCAATACTATACCATCCCTTTAGATTATGACACATTTTCAATAAAGGTAGTGAACCTATATCGAAGAAATGTTTAAGATGAAGATACGTATATGTGGAAATTTATTTAATGATTGTCAACTGGTTGTGATAATACTTCTACAATATCTGGTTCATTGAATGTATGCTCAAATAATAAATATTAATAACTTACATCTTTCAATCTCATGATTCTCATACAACAGTTTGCCTCAGATAATTGTGTATTGCCAGTGAGGAAACATTATGCACTTTGAAAAAGAAAAAAAAAAAGTGTGTTCAAATGTGAAAAATGTATAAGTGGTGTTTTAGAAACTCTAGGACTTCAAAGCGTCATTTTACCGTATTCTGGAGACATATCACAGCATTACAAAAGACATAATTCCTGTTTGTTTTAGTTTGTCAAGTGCCTGTTTATGATACAACAGTAAGTTTTAGTTGCCTTATGCAAGAAAGCTAGTGAGTTAATAGCACTACACTGAAGAAATTATATTGGGCATTTGTAATTATGCATGATGATATGTTATGTTGGTCAAGTCTATATCTGCATTGCTTGTATTTATTCATTTGTGGGCATTGGTCTATATTTCATTCTTTTTGGAATGGATTGTTCATGACTAAGAATCATAATAGCAAACAAATTATCTGGCCTTCTGATAATTCCTTCAGTTACACTCATACTGCTGTTTTCATTTTGACACATTACTGATGAAAGATGAAGAGAATTCAAACCAAGCAGAGATTTGTATATCATTGGATTTGAAATCTAAAGGTAGAGGGGAAGTTTAGTCTTGTAATCATGAAGTGACCCAAATTTGTGTTCATGTAAGGTATTATGTCATCTGTTGATAAACATCAATGAATCTCTAGGTTACTGCTATTTGAGAGCCCTGGTTCATGTGTTATGCACACCAATAAGACAATAAATGGCAAATTCATTTGGTCAGAGTGTAGAATAGTAGTTGGGAGTATGATATGACATAGACATTGTGCCATCTTTCTATGCTTGAGTTGGCGGAGAATATGACACCATCATGTGTAGCCTTGTGGACTTTTGGCAGTTATTGATGTTGAGTGAGTAGATGTAGACTGGTTCTTGATTCATGCATGTTTCCACCTCCCCCCCTCCCCATCTCAGAACTGAAGACAAGTGTGATGTTCTTCTTCCTTCCGTGTCTGTGGGTGGCCAGCTAGCATGGTCCCCATTGATAATGTGGCAGTGTGATGAGGATGTGTAACACTCCCACCAAATGAGACGAAACAGAAATGTGGGTGACTAATGATGAGCGCATCTGTCAAGAGATGCTGATGTTGTACCCCTCCCTCCCAGCCCCCCACCCCCTTCTTGTGGTTGGTGGGGGATGAGTTGAAAGGCACGTATCCCTGCCCCCCTGACGGGGCAGGCCAGCTGTTACTTTCATCTCAGGGGCAACTGTGAGCTACCTACCCCCTCTGACCTAATCAACATCCCAGCATACCAGGAATGTAAGTGAACATGGAGGGTTTGTGGCCCAGCGTTGTTGAGTTTAGCCTGCGGGAGGGCCGGCTGGCCTGGCTGCAGCCCCATGCCAAGCGTTGCCCCCATTCGGCCTCCGCGCCCTGGCATCTTTTTCCAACACTTGTGCACGGCCATTCCCTCTAATATGCTTAATGATCTGCTCAGATGAATGCCGACTTGCTAACAGCCATTCGCTTACTGCAATGTTTGGCTCTTTTTTTTTTCTGGCCGAGGAAAGCCATCTTTGTTTCGACGCTCCAGATCCAAGTTCAGCGCATTGACTCGTCCGAGCCGAGAGGAGTATCCCTTACTTTGAGACATTTGTTGTGAGCCCCGTTGATGGGTCAGACAGAAAAAGATGGAATTCATGAAAGTAGGCAACGAGAAGATCATGGTCCTTGCCCGGGTTGCCATCGGTACGTATCCTCTTGTCAACCATCAGCTCTCTAACAAACAACTCCCGGCACCCCTCCTGTTGTGACCGCATCTATCAGTTGGGGTTTAATGTGGAGTTAACTTTAACCCGATGCGCTCTTCCGGAGCGCTGCTTGGAGGAGGAGGAAAAATTAGGCATGTAACGAGAGCTTTCGCATTTGTTCACTGCCCAAGGGCCTTTTGCCCAGTCAGGAGAAATTCTTGTCAGATTTATGGCAGTGGAGGAATGCCCATTATAACAAGGGCACCACAAAGCCCAAACTGACATGCATTCAGATGCTTGTCTCTCGTATTTACCCAGCACATATATACCTCGTCTCACAAATTTGCCAATGCGCTCACTTCCACTTTTATCACGGTTTATCTGCTATGCAGGGGTTATCTCTTTTCCTGTAAATAAAAGTCATTTGTCGGTCAGTGCCCAAGTGGTGTAGTTGCTGAGACCAAAAAAAAAAAAAAAAAAAAGGAGAGAAAAAACATTGTGAGCACTTGTGGTGGATTTAGGCTGCGATTTGGGATGAGTTGTGCGAAATGGCAAAGCAGCGACTGTATAGGGAGGTTCCTAACTGGAGGGGTGTTGGTGTGCGAGACAAACGCAGCTTTGTCAAGGGGAAAGCAACATTGCACAATGCACCAGGTATTAGTCAATCTCTTTTCTTATATTGCATGCACAGTGGGTGTTCTGATCCCCTTCGCCTTGTGAGTACAACGTAGTGGATGTTTCTTTGTCTGTCGTGCATGGACGGCAACAGTACACATCTAGCATGTAGACTGATGGTGTAGTATTGCAGCTCAGACATATTGCCTGGGCAGAGTGTGTGATATTTCACTAAGTGTTCATTAGTCTCAGTATACTGACGTTGCTCTGCGTGTGGTCACGTAATTACTCACTCCACCCCCCCCCCCCCCCCCCCCACACACACACCATATTGCATAGCCACAGAGCTTGTACAGATGTCATAATGGACCAATCATAGTGTGTATTACTGCTTAGGCTGCCTTTTCAAACATGCTTGGTACCAAGACTTGGTATTCCAGGAGAGATGAACATAGTACTTAGTAGTAGTACCTAACTTGACACGTCTGTATATTTGTATAATTGGTCATTGATAAGCCGTGGCTAGAGTTACTCATTGTCAGATTGGATTTCAATCTTTAGGAATGAGTATTGTTTCCCTGTATATATTTCTTTCTCTGTCTGTCTCTCTCTCTCTCTCTCTCTGACTCTGTTCTCTTTCTTCAGTCTTTTGGTTTCATCCAAACGACATTCCACTTGTACTATATGTTCATGTAAGTAAGGAAATGATGGAGTGATGATAGAGTGATACTTTTAAAATTATTTTAAAACTATTGATTGATACAGTTTTGTACTGAGCCAATTTTGATGAACTTGTTTATATTATTTATTTTTTGCGACACGATTATTTTTCAAAATAGATATTTCAATTGATTGACCAATTGCTCTACATTGACGTAATTAAACACTGAATTGATCAGTATTGTTGTAGCCATGACAAAAAAAAAATCTTGGGCATACATACTCGAGCAGGATTTGAACCTACATCCTCTTGATCAGCGGACAGGCGTCATCTCCACTAGACCACCAAGCTTCTGCCTGACAACCAGTGAGCTGGTGCCAATCCTCATAGCATGCAGTGGGTACTGTGTAACATCGATGTAGGGCAGTTTGTCATCAGTTGCAATAAAAGCAGCTTGACCAAAGAATTTCATCAATTGAATTAACAAATATTTGTTTAAGAACAGGGGCAAAAATGCTTTAAAAATTCCATGTTGCCAAGTGAGTTATGATTCCAGTATATCACTGTGGACGATGCACTGATATATCTTTATTTTCCCCTCCCTTCTTTTCTTTCCCCCTGCTAAGCAGTTTTAAATGCATGAATGATCTTTAGTGATCAGTCAAATTTGTGCAGAGCTTTCACATCTTGGCTCTGGGGTACAGCAGTGTCCAGATATCTTGCATGATACATGTACGAGCACAACACAGTGTATGCTAAATTTCTGTGAAATGTTTGCCAAATAATTGGGTGTAAATGAGTTTAAAGTTGATTGATAACTATTTTCTTTTCTTTTTTTACAATTTGGTGACACTACGATGCACTTTCTCAAAGAGGAAGGACGAGAACTACTTGGGTTTGATTGAATGGGTTGTACTTTTTGTTTCTTTTGTATTCTATATAAACCTTTGTCAAATCAGATGTTAGCAGTGAGTGGGTTTAACTGAGGATGTGATTTATAAAATGTAGGCCTGATGTTCAGCTTTTGATTATAAAGTAAGTGCAAGGACTTGCAACATAATCTTCATACCTGGTAATATAGTCTTTATAGTATTTCAACACAAGATTTCAAATTTGTCTTGAGTTAGGAGATTAGATGACCATTTGAGTGGCATTTACAGTGATATGAACAAGCATGTTGTTGATCACAGGTTTCTACCCTCCACTAGGGCAGATAATTAGAATATTGCCATAAATAGATTGACATATTGGAAAGCCAAGCTCAGGTGATTTTGTACAAATTACTAGGATAAAAGATGTGCTAGCCAATCCTGCCATCCAGTGTGATGTTTTATGGATATTTCGAAGTTGCAGAATTTTGAAAATCAGACAGTTTTCACATTTCACAACATGTTGTAGTTTATTTTACTGCATGAGCTGTTAATTTTCATGAGGGTTTAGTTTATGCAAATTTCGCGAATCACACGTGGACCGCGAATTTAACAACAGGCGAAAATGTCACCATGCGCTAAGGTAACAATGCGCTTATGAAGACCTCTGTGTCAATTCACGAAAACAACATCTTGCGAAAATATCCGTGACCTCCTCATTTGCGAAAATATTTTTACACAAAAATAACAGCATATATAGGCCCGAAAGTATATCATCCAGAGAAAATGAATTACAATGTTGTCTTCATTGCAATACCCATGGCATAGACTAGTTTAGGAAAGTCATATTCTCGTGATGACCAGAGATTGTTACAATGACACAGTTGCAAACTCTTTTTTTTTTAAATTATTAAAAACACAAACTGTATTACTACTCTGTGGCAACAGCCAATTATCTTCCAGGATTTGTTCTTGTTGCCAGGGTAGTTGCTGTTGTCGTGCTGTTTTGTTTGAGATACCCTTATAAATAAGTGCTTGTGAGGTTGGCACATACACTTGTAGCACTTGAGTCACTTAAAGATGCTGACCTCATACACCAGCTGCATCCTTGGCCATTATATATGCTGCCATTTAAAGGTAATTTATTTGATTTTTTAAAATTTCAAGTATGCATCAGATGAAAAGAAATCCAATCTACTTCAATGAAATCAATTTAAAGGTCCAATGACGTGTTGTTTACCAAACTTAGCTGGCGTTGATGTAACGTATTTAAAACACGCAACTTCTTTTGTTCTTTTTTTGTTCTTATTGTCCACTCCCATTCCACCAAAAACCCTCACAATTATTCTTATTAATGTCCTGGAGAGCTCCAGAAGTATTGGGATTGAACTTTCTCATTCCAGTAATGGTAGCCCATGCCTGTGAGAAAATAGCTGCCTTTAGTCAAGGAATGTGGTCTGCAAAATTCCTAGCATAGTATTTGCCAAGACCGCAGACAGCATAATCAAGGTTTAATGGCATGAGAACCCCCACACTTCTATTTTTCTTTATTTCAGATCAATTCTGAAACTAAAATTTTGTTGTTGTGGTATCAGTGCTAAATCATTGAAGCAATTTGATCTCAAGGCATCCCATAATACAATTACAGGAGCGTTAGTGCAATAATGTCTTACGTGCAGTGATGTCGTCACGCCATTGCTATTTGATATACCATTCATTTTGCATTTTAAAACATACAGAATAGTAAGAGTAAGTGTAAAACAAAACAAAAAACTATTTTGTGATGAAATATGGATATCATTAACAGACATACATTTTTTTTTTTTTTTTTTTGTTCTCAATCAACTATCCAGGAGAGAAACTGGATTTCATGAAGATATTATTAAAAACTGAGAAGTTACGAGAGATTGTAACAGGGTGATATTCAAAACTGCCTGAGGATTGTCCTCACAATTTGGAGATGTTGCATACTGTATACGCCGAATATTTCGCGAGGTTTTTATTTTCGCGAATTTCGCAAGTCAGCTGCTATTCGCGAAAGTAAAAACGCGAAAATATTGGCTAAATGCCGATGTGAATGTGACATACGCGTATATTTCTCTGTTCACGACAGGACTCCACAATTGCAAATTTAACCACTCACGAAATTGTTGGGAAGTCCCCATTTGCAAAAAATTTATACTCGCGAAATATATGGCGTATACAGTTTTGATCCATGAAACAGTCTGGTGCGTAACGAATAGGTTGACTTCAGCTGTAACATTCTCTATAGTATTGGATCCTTTCTTTGTCTGAAAGTGCACTGCCCCCCATGCATTTCTGTGCATAGTGCAGGATACAGAGGGTATAAACCCCACTATCCAAGACTGGACAAGCATATAGATTTCAGGAATAACTACTTAAATATAAACATGAGAGCAAAGGGTAAGAATTGGGAATTTGGCATATATGCAAACTGAGACACCTTTTTCAAGTCCAATGACTCCAAAATCAAATTATCATACGCTACAATTGTATGTGATATATAGGGCCTACAAACAACCATTGATGTAATATAGGCTTATACAAATGGGTATTTTCTTCTTGATCAATAGAGAAATGAAAAGAGAAACTATACCATGATATATGTAATTTTTGTTACATTAGGACTTGGTCACACATTCAAATCCGTGAGAGTTAAATCCCTAATCATATCATCTCAAAGGCTCTCTTATGTATGTATTCAAAATTATCTATAGACATATTTTCCTGATGACATAGTGAACAATTCATTGCACCTGCTCTACTAAATTCATTTCAGCACTGGGAAACCGATTTGCATACATTAATGGTGCTATTCTGGGGGCAAACTCTGGCAAAAGCCCAGAGTTGAACCTTCGAGGTAACTGGCATGTTGTCAGGAAGAACCTCTGTGAAAAGGGAGTATGCATCACATGTGTGTTTGTGTCTTGGGAGAGAAAGAGAGAGATGAGGTAATGGAAGATATAGACTTCTATTTCAGAAGATGTTCCGCGAGTTGTCAATAATAAAAAAGTCTCCTGACAGGGACGATAATTGTCTCTGTCTGCTCATGAAGGAAGTTCGCTGTTTGTGTCCCAGCTGCACTCGCATCTCTTGAATTATATAATGAAGGAATCCAGCTGAGGAGTGCGCATGAAGGAATGTCTCAGCCATGCAGCATAACAAATGCATGCATAATGGGGCTTCGACCAAACCCCAACAAGCATGGAAGTGTTGAAGATGGTATTGTGCATGTACTGTATGGTCCTATATAATACAGGGTTCCTTTTTTGTGCATTTTGTTTTGTTTGAGTATATTGTCAAGATGGCTTCCTGATTCTAAATTCAAACATTATATTCCCCCCTTTTTTCCCTGATGAATGAAGAGGATGTACATAATTTTTACAAATGTAAGCTTGATTGTTGGGCGATCCATTTGTTCTGACAGTGAAAAATCAAGACATTGGAATAAAGCATCATTTACGTGAAAGTTGCTAGGCAACTGCTGAAAGCTACCAGAAATGTCACCAGACGAATAATACACTGGGGATCAATTTTTCTATCAAACTTAAGAGATTCCAGTCACAGTATGCAGTGTGAGTCGTTAGTTTACTGTAGAAAACTCACCATTTAGTCATGCATGACGTACACACATACGTTTAGATTAAAGGTCCTGTTTACCTTTGGGAGCAGTGATTTCAAAAATTTTCAAGATATCACATTTGATGCATATGTGTGGGTCTGTTGTATCACAAAACATCCCACCATGTAAAATTTTTGCAATAAAGCCTAAGATATTAGGAGATATTGGTGTTTTTCTCAATAAACCATAACTGTAGATGGTTTAATCTGGAAACATTTTTGTTATAACTATTGTTCACATTTTGTGTATTTAACAACACTTAACATCAAGTATACAGATTTGAATTTTTACAGTGGTTTCTATCCCTAACTCACATTCTAGAACTATTTTAAAGCACTAATGCTGGGGTTTTGTTTCATCTGCAAATGGTAAATTATGCCTTTAATCCCCATGGCCACACATGAGATATACATCAATGTAGCTGGCTGACCTAATGTGACATTGTGATTTTTCCTATTGTGCCATGACATCACATATTTTCTGTTTGTCTTAATTGCAGTGGGAATGGAATGATCAAATAATTATGACCTGTAATGTCGCAATATTTCCCAATGAGAATAGGTTCTTTTGTTATCCCGTCAAGGATGGGCTGATATTGCTACAACACTCATTTCCCATAGACACCTGCCCGAGTATCTACTCCTGACTCGTCCTTAACGGGTTGAACTGAAATTCCAGAATACCTGCATTTCTAGAGTTAGCACAAATTTTGACTGGATGCTGATGAGTTCCCTCTGGTACCTAGCAGGAGTTAAGGCAGCGTTAATAAGACTTTGCGTACCGAGAAACACAGTTTTGACAGAGGAGCATTGATCATGTGCATGTTTGTGGCTCACACAGACTGTGCCATTTTGCATCTCATTATGCGCAGCTTGTCCATAGCGATAAGATCGATCAATCAGGGTGTGTGCAACTATGCTGTCATATAAACTCTATTCCAAATCATGGTTGCATTAATACTTTCAAAACCTTGTTCCTAGTGAAACACAATTTTTAATTGCACTTTCACAGTGCATTTCAAAAGCCATGTTTCTAATCATGACTCCTGCTTATGGCAAAATTTAAACCACAAAACAAGATTTCTCAACAATGTTTCTACCCACAAAAATTTGCTATAATTTAAATGCACCCTTTGTTTCACAGACACTGTTGCTCCTTGATTTGTAACCTGTGCTTGATAGTTCTGGTTAACCTTGACATACATTCCCTACCTGTTGCCAGGGTTTTGATAAATGTGGGCTTTGTATCTCACCAACTTCTTCTACCACAGTTTTCTCTTTCTTCTCCCGGCGTATTGATTTTCCGGATGGATGGTATTTTTATGATGAAAAATTTCATTTCCTGTCAGATTGTGGTTTGATGTTAAAGTGTTTCATGCGGCAGTAGCCCCTGCATTATTTACACAAGGTGCTGTATTTACTTACCAACGGGGAAATTTTTATAGGATATGTGCATGATGCTGAAAAAAAAAAATGCTTTGAACTGTAGGGAGAAATAAAGTACAAGTACAACGAAAAGGTAACATGATAGTGCAGTGTATTTCCAGCGTAATAGGTAGCAAAACATCTGTTAAAAAAAAACAACCAAAAACCCACAGCATCCTGTTGGTAGTGGTCCAATAGGCCTATGTTTTACGGTATTTTGTTCAGTGCTTGTAATATGTGGTAATGATTGAATATTCCTAAGAAGAAGCTATTTTGATTCTCAGTTCTCCTCAAGAATCTTTTTCTGGTGACTTTGATATGTGGTGATAGATCTTGTAATCAAATGCAGTCTCTCATGAAATTCAGGAAATCTACCACTAGTTTTAGCCTAAGTCATAAGAGCTTTAATAGCTCTGTCATCAATCATCTCGAACAACATGTTTTAAGTAAGTGTATACTGTGGTCCTACCAGGCTCAAATTAAGATCATTGAGCAGGTTGTGCCACGTGTTGTGATAGATCCATCCTTGTACTGCTGTTAAAGACAAGTTTACCTCAATATATGTGTGGATTGAGTGAATGCAGCAGTGAAAGTTTGAAGAAAATTGGACAATCTGGTCAAAAATTATGAATTTTGAGAGGTGCAGTGAGGCTATGCCGCCATCACTGCTGTTTGTGATGTAGCATGTGTAGAATTATATGAAAAAGAATATATGAAGAGAATTCTACAATTTTATTTTTTGAAAGTACACATTTCCTTGACTTGTTCCTGATTAATGTTAAGAGTGATATTATTCTCACGGCTTCTGAAAGAGGCAAGTCACATGCTATTTATTATGCGAGAAAAGTGAAAATATGTTGAATTTTCGTTATATTTTCTTTTCTTTCATTCTACACATTATATGTGATATCACAAACTGTCTAGTCTTCTCATCCAGTGTTGGCAGCACTGACACTTCAAAAATGCATAACTTCTAAATGGATTGTCCAATTTTCCTCAAACTTTCTGATGTGTTCTACTTGTATTGCTGCATTCACTCAATCCACACATGTAAAGGTGAACTTGTCCTTTAATCTGATTGTAACATAAAGCCTGCCTGATGAATATAACAAATACAAAAAGCAATAAAACTGCATTGCATGTGTTTGAGATGTCGTTTCTTAAATGGTAACGTGAATGGAATAGATGGTCACAAGGACCTCAATAGAAAAGATATGAATTTCAAGACATCAAACCGGCCCACTCATAACTTTATAGTGCATCCCACATTTCCGTGTTGACAATAGACTTGCCTATCCTATCATACACAAAAGCAGTGTACTCAATGAAGATGATGAATTGTGGCATATAAAATTGTAAGGAACAGTCTTCACAATGCCTTATTTGAGGAGTTCCCTTTCTGAGGTCTCCTATTACTTTAATTCAGAGGGTGTTTGTGCATGTATTGTATGTATTTGATTTGTTAATGAGAATGTGCTTGAGAGATGATTGGAATGTCTTTTGTGGCATTTTCAAATCATTCAGTTGTGATGTCATAGTTGTAGTGCATCATTTTCCGCGCTCAGAGTGAAATGATGCATGCAGTCTTTTGGGTGGGGAGCTGTGAATTTCAATGTACCGGTATTGGGGAATGACAAATATAAATGCTTTGATGTCCAGACACACTAGGTTATTTTTGCCATGAGTTTTTGCACTTCGTAGAACAGCAAACATGAGGGGTAGACATCGGAAGTAGCACTTTTACACATGAGCTAACATTTACCCTTAACACTTTGTTTGCCACATTATTTCAGAGAAAATAATGCATGAGTAGTTTGGAAAACATTCTGTTTTTCAAAGGGATGTAACTTTTTACAGAAGCATGTCACATGCCAGAAATACGGAACAGCAAAGTTGTAATTAGACAATTAATAACCACAACTGTGATCAGTGTTAAAGTGTTAAACGATCCGTGCATTCTTCGTTTGGTTATTCTTCCCTCTTTTTTTTCCCTTGTATTGCCATGTGATGTTTCTCTTCAAGCTTCCAATTAAACTTGAAATCACACTGAATACATGTGGGTGCATTTTTTTTTACAGGATAAAAAAAACCCAAAACTTAACAGTAAAGCAAACAGAAAAATAGTTGCTAACAATGATTGTAACATTTTTGCCATTGCAGTTTTGAGTCATTTGTACGTTTCAGTCCCCACTACTGAGCCTGAACAGTAGTCTATGAGGTTGATACATTGTAGAATGTTTGTTTACATGAATCACCTGTCTGGCATTCCATACTTACATGGCATCTGATCTGTCCATAATTTTTGCTGGATTCACCACGACAAAGAGCTCCAGAATTCACCTCAAAAGCCTGGTGATCGAGGTCTAATTCCTCTGCTACAGCTACTGTAAAGCAAGATATAGATCCTATTTGTGGTATGAAATTTTCGTGAAATAGAACCGTTGGCCTTTTTTGCGGTATGAAAGTGAAATGAAGGCCGGGCTCGGCCGCGGAGCCCAGCCCTTTCACTCACTGTAAACGGGTTCTAAGTTTCAGTAATCTTGGCTCTCTCGAAATTCGCAAAATTTAAATGCAAAATTTAAATGCACGCAACATTCCTCATATATCTTTCTACATTTTTTTGGGGGGGTGGGGGGGGGGGTGGGGGTGAAATATTTGAAATGACCAAAAAAACAACAACACTTTTATAGTACAGATTTTATAAGGGGGTATACCCTACTCCCACATAAGTTGGGCTAGGGGTGGGGTGATCGAGTGAGTCTGTGAAGGTTCCCATTAATTCTTTCCCCTTCTCAAGTTTCCTGAAACCTGGCATCTGCAGAATGTGCACAATGAGTTATGAGGTGACAGTATGCGAATGAGGATGGCCGTGACTTTTCTCAGAACTTTTTTGTCAGTCAGCATGCAGTGAATGGCAGCAGGCTGCGTGCATAAAATGTGTGCAACTCATCGGCACAGGACGAGTGACAACTGGAAGAAAGTGCTGCTACGCCTCTTGCTCTCGGCCTGTTGCTCACCACAGAAAAGGCAGGGTAGGGATTTGCTCCGCTGATGTGCCGTAGATGTTATCAGGCATGGCATGAATACAAATGGCAGAGATAGGAAGTTAATAGTCTAGTGAAGATTACACTGAGCCGATGTAACTTGCTAGTAGTTAACTTGAAGTTAGCTAAGAAGCCATCGTTGATGACCTCTTATCAGTGCAATAAAATTTGTGGAATCCAGTAGAAAAAGGGCTATATGCTGTATCAATAATATATAATGTGTCCGAGTTTGTGGCTAGGGGAACAATTTTCTCCTTAATGATAATAAGCTTAACAATGATGATAAAGGTCTTGTGTGAACATGCCTTCTATCAGATGTACCATTTGATGGTTTCCAGCGATCTATCTGAATGCGGGAAGATTGGGAAGTAAAGTAGAACTGGACACACTTCCGAAAGTATTTTCATTGTAGGTAAAGTTTTGCTAGATGTGATGTTGCACATATTGTGCATGTAGCTATGTGTGCAAAGAAACAGTCTCACAATGGGCAGAGGTGTGTGCAGTATGTTTTCATCATGTCTAAAGGAGACATTCTTGAAATCTTCTGCCATTGGCAAATTTGTATCCTGAAGGTACGTTCTTTTTGTGAATGTATGAGTAGTTGGACAGGAGACATGGGGTTTATGCATAGGGATCCTTGAGCTACAAAGAGAGGTTGCTCCATAACTAATACCAAGAATAAACAGACCACATGTTGCAGTGTTCATGAACACACATGTGGGTATGGCTGAGCCAACAGAGTTCGAAAGAATTGACGTTGAAAGCCCACTTGCTCAATGGGGAACAAAGTTATCTGTTTGGCAAAAAAAAAAAAGAATAATAATAATAAGGATATCAAATAGTGACTGTCTGCAGACACTTGCCCCCTTTTGAAAAACACCAGACAGGGAGTGAACCAAAGATGTTTTCATAGCCTGCTGTTTTCTTTGTTGCAGGACAGGCTACTTGGGGGGGGGGGGGGGGGGGGTGTTTCACAAAGCTGTTCTTAAAGTTACGAAGGACTTAAGAATGACTGGTGATCAGCTCTTGTGCTGAATTATTGAGATTCTGATAAGTATAGCACATAAGAACTGATCACCAGTCGTTCTTAAGTCCTTTGTAACTTTAAGAACAGCTTTGTGAAACACCCCCCAGGTATACTACAGGCCTACTGTACATGGCCCCAATGTAATGGCTTTAGGTTCTACGGACAGATCAGTGTATCAGTCATTAGGGCCCTGTGTCACTAACATGGGAAATAAATTGTGCCAAATGATGAACTCAATATTGGGACAGATTCAGATCAGAAATAGCTGGAAAGGTTACTATAGACCATGGAGCTCCTTGCTCCATGCATAGACATTCAAGATGTATTTTAGGATGTTGCAAGATGGGAACAAGGTGTTGTCCCAAATGGCTTTGTGAAACAGTTCCTAACTTCTGAAGGCTGATTGATCCCAAACTTGTCCCCAAGATCAGTTGAATTGAACTTAGGATTGATATTTGAGCTCAGTGAAACAGCAAATGCAAGAGTCAGTTTCCATTTGCACCAATGATAGTTTTGCAGCAACGCTCCATTGTTTAGATATGGATTCTACCAAACATCCTGCCATTTAGTGTAAAATATCGCTTTCATTTAGATATCAGTTAAACTACCAGCTGCTTTTGTATGAATGAGAGAGGTGATTCCATGTAGTTTTGAAGTGGTTTTGCCTTGTAATTTGATAATACAAAATGTCTATGAGTAGGAGAAACAGATATGGGCCAAGTTTTACACAGTTCTCTTCCTTGTCATAGTGAACCTGACTAATATTCTGTGATTGTGTATGGTGTTCTTGGTCACTATCAAGGAGGTTCAAATGGAGTCACAACAGTCTTATTCGCTTTGATCCCATGCTCGATGCCGCTACTCAAAAATATTTGAAGTATGTGTCGAACTGGATCTGCCGCTCAGATGCGAAGACAATTGACTCGCGTCTCATTGCATAATCACCAGCCACTTTCCAAGGAAGATGTGTCTTTGTGATAGTAATTACTTTTCGCTATCCCTACTTACAAACGATGGGCGGTAGACAATGGTAAAGGCACGGGGGTGCGCAAATAGAAATTGCTCAAATATTGTTGAAATAGATATCAAAATTACTCGACTGTACGTGTCTGTACGCTAATCTGACATATTAATTTATAAAGAACTATACTTGAAGATGATACCATATTAGTTTCATTTGGCGGAAATAAGGAGAAAAGTGATAAATATGGCTTTCCATGAGGGTAAAATTTCAAACACTTTCACAAAATATAGCTCAGATTTACACTTTTGCACATATTTTCGAACGGAATTGACTTTTGTTTTATATGCTTTATCATTAGGTGAAATTTCATTGCATTTGATGTATAAATGAGCAGCATATACCCGATATTATGTTAGCGTTGAAAATGAATCTTCAGATTGCTCAGAAAGATGGCGGCTTCAAGCATCAAACATCAAAGGCACAAATGCACCTGTGGAATTCTTTTGTCCATCCATAGAAAACTGACAGCTGATTGAATAATTATAGTCAGTTGTAACTCCATCTCTCAAACCTTCTTAGTCACATTTACCAGTAGTAAGAATACAGAAGAAGAAGAAAATCATAATTGAACACAGTCATGGCCTTGTGTGAGCAGAAGTTGCAGTCAATAGCTGTCTGACAGTTGCTCGTTTGCAACTCTGTAACTAGGACCATGGCTAGCTGTTGCAGAATCCCAAGTGCTTGTCTTTCCATTTATGTTTTCGGAAACATAGAACAGTATCTTGGGTTGTCAAGACAAATATGGCATGCTTTAGCCAAAACTAGTACTGTGAGCCTCTAGTTATGGAACTGTTCCATCAGAGATTGAACAAATGACTAAACTACCAACCGATACTGGACCAGACTGAACAAGTATTGTCATAATGTAGGTCAAAGCATTTGCCTCAGTCTCAAAGACAAAGGACTGGACTTGCATGACGTTGTTTGGAATCCGTAGCAAAATGCAGGGCAAATGTAATCTGACAGTTTTTATGGCTTCTCTAGCTCTGAAAAAGAGGGAACATAATAGGGACCCTACTTGACTACCCAGTATGTTCAAAATTGCATTGACACATGTGTTCAGCCATCACCATCTTCCATGCATATTTGGCATCTGATTGATTGTTGGTACAGAAGCACTCGTAATTACTGAGTGGTTGGGAGACGCAGACCAGTAATCCTATTTCCTCCCGAAGAAAAGGCAGTGGGAACGAGATGGCACCATGATTCCCACAGCGCCGACTTTACACTCATACCAAACGTTGTTCAGCTTTCAGATCATGCAGATTATAAATGAGGAGTCTCATTTGCATGGAAGCCCCTCACATCTACAAATGATGTGGAACTAGGTAAAGCGAATACTACTTGCCAAGATTCCATGTGTATGTGGTTAAGGCTCGAAACAGCAGTGACACGGCGCCCAGTCTGTGTATTGTTTTCTACTATCATAGGTGGGTTTACATGAAGTTGCTAATCTTGAACGTTAACTCAGGAGGTTAACTTTGATGATTAGCTTGCAGCTTAGCCCTGTGTAGACACACTCAAAAAGTAGCTATCTGTAAGATTAGTTGATGATTAGAACTATAAGATTTCATATGGTTTATGCTCTTCACAAACCACGGGAAGTACCCTCTGCTGCAATGTAGTTTCACGGTGTGTGGACATGGTCTTTGTCAACAAACTTGAAAGTTAGCTTGACCCCTCCATAAACTCATTACCCTTACCTTCTGGGCCAACCTCCAGTGCATGCAGTATGCTACTGTCATTGCACATTATCAGGTTTACCACTGGTGCTGCATGTATGAATTTCTTCCAGTTCTGTGATTCAATCATTGAATGGGACTTTTGCTCAAAAGTTTAGTCTTAAAGATTGAGTTTCATGTAGACACTTGTAGTTGAAGGGGGCAAGCAGTTTTCATGGATGATTAGCTAACCATCGATGATTAGCCTCAGTATGAACATACCTATTGTGTCTTCAACTGGTGTAACATGTTTGAGATATTCAGAGACCTACATAAGAGGTGGTACAACATAAAATTGTTGCTAGTTGTTGTCTTTTTCCGAATGCAATCATTTTATTAAACTCGGTGTAATTCATTCCTTAGGTAATACTGGAAGGTTCCTGTGTGAACATATTAAGGAGATACTTTAGGAAGATGGCAATGTAATGCACATTTACAGTTAGAGGTTGCTTAAAAAAAGGGGGGGGGGGTTGGATGTGATAGAGGGGAAAGGGGTGCCACAGGTATCCCGCTGAAAATCGAAGGGCAAGCCTGGACTCTTACCCATTGCATGTGCAGGGAGAGAGAGCATGTTGTCCGCATCAAGTCCGCATGGATGGAGGGCCTTTGCTGCTGCCATGATGTAAATTTTATGCACCGAACTTGCAATGTTGGCAGAGTGCCAGAGACATGTTTTGGTTTTTTGGTTTTTTTTCCCCCCTTGCCTTAGCAGATGAAAGCTCTCTTTCAGTGATTCTGTGCTGTTAACTCCTCCTCATGCCTCCTCCGTCTGGAAAGTTCCCCTTCAACTTCACTTTGCTAACTGCATGCTTGCACAGCATTGATTGATCATACGTATGGTATGCAAGTTTATTCATTTAGTCCAGGCCTCGAAAAGAAAGATGTATGGCTGTGTTTGATATCCATGTTGCAAGAGGACGTACTATGTCAGCCAGAAGCCCTCTGATTACTTTTGCTGTAAATGTAGAATCTGGTGCCACAGGAAAGTTATTTTTAATAAGTGATGGATACCCGGTAGGCCCTACCAGGAAAAGCTGTACCGCATACTGCAAGAAGAAGACAAATCAGATTTGAGAAAAATGAAAGTGCAGAAACTCTTGTTTTATGGAAATCCAGTGTACAGTGCTAAAACAACAACAACAATAACAACAAAAGATAATTCAGCAAAATGGCAGGTTTCTATTTGGTACCCCAGGACACCAGAAACCACATTTTTTTTGTATTTTTAATCATGAATTTCACTCTTGCAAAGCGTGAAATATTAGTTTGTCGATTAGATATGCTTATTGTTAGTGTCTGTGTAATGCGTAAATTGGTAGGTATAACTCTTTTGTTGAATGCATAGAATGGTGCAGCAATACTAGAAAAGTCCTGACTGAGTCATGTGATTGACGTCTGTAGATGTCTTTTGTTGCTTATATTGAGACCACCGCCACCAACAATGAGTAATGCATGAAAGACCAGTTCACCCTAGAAAAAGAAAAAAAGGAAAAAAATGATGTATTTTTATTTGACAGTGGTGGTGAGGACACCAAAGACCTTGAGCAGGTGTGTTGAATTACAGATAGTCCACAATTGGTAGAAAATCCTCCAAGACTAGCATGGTATGACTCTGATTGAGGGAAAGGGATATGGGGTCACTACCTCGCTTAAAGTTCAGGTCAGGGACAGATGAACTAATTATATTTTCTGCAAATGTTCATTCCCTGGGGCTGGCAGCAATTCTTAGGGCACTTTGATAGAGGCTCCACAAAGGAAAAAGAAAAAAAGCTTTGTTTTCTAATTGGGCGAGAAGTGTTGTGAACCACATTTGACCCTTTGCTGACATTTTAGCAAATGCTGTGGAAGTAGAGAGTATGCTCTTTTCGAATAGACACAGAGTGGACAAAAGCATTTAGTAAATTAGTGATGAGTTATTGGCCAATGTTGAATCACTGTAGCAAGAGGTCTTGCCAGATATAATGATTTTAATTCGTGGTAATGTATTATTTGCAAAGCCAACAGAAGCCACTTTATGTGTCTGCTGTTTACTAAGAGCAAAGGAATTTCCCTACCGCAAGCTTAGTGTTTTACCCCCCCCCCAAAAAAAAAAAAAAAAAAAAAAAATTATCAGGCATTTCTTTGTACCTCGAAAGATCTTGTGCATCAGCCAGAGAGAATATGAGCCGTTATCTCGCTCTTTTCTTCATGGTTAATTGAGGGGATACATCAGATCACACTGCTCTAAACTGTCAACTCATTCCGTACCGCACGACTGTATCTGTCAAAATTATCATTCAAGTCCTTTTATTTTTCTTTTCACATTCTTGCACAAAAAGCAATTCTGACCTGGCGGTTCTCGTTGGGAAGCATAGCAGCCAAGTGGGAAGCAGGGTTTGGTCTGCCTTTGTTCAACATACAGCCAAATGAAATCATTCACTGATGCTGAAAGCTTCCAATTTAACCATACTTGAGTGGGGAAAAAATGAGAGAAGGGGAAAAAAAAAGGGAAAGAGGAAGAAGCCACCCTTATTCCCTTCTGCTAGACTGCCATTAGCTAGTTTCATTTGCAGACTTTTATTTCATTCCAGCTACGGAGGATTGTGTCTATTATATATATATTTTTTAAAGTTATTTTTAATGGTATTGCTTCCTCTTTGTGTAAATAAAGACTAGCGCGGGCTCCGCATGTGAATGCAGAAATGGTGGCAGTAGGATTTGAAAAGCCAGTCTTTTTATCAAGTGACAATCGAGTGAAATCCATGCAAGGGCTTGACTTGACTTTCATCGTTGGGATGACGACAATGAAAGGTTCTTTGCAACCACAACTATTGGCGGGGGGGGGGGGGGGGGGGGGGCTGCGCTATGCTCTGCCATGTGCTCTGATGGCAGTGTTCAGCGAGGCATTCATTTCATGTGCCAGAGCGCCGGCAACAAAAGGGCAGGAGAGAGAGGAAATGCAGCCTATAAACTCTCCTTGTTCTTTAATAAGTCTGTATGCTTTTCTCTTCCACAACGATTGCAAGCAAACTTCCACATGTATCTAGCTGAATGATCGAGAGAAACCATCCCCCCCCCCCCCCATGTGCACTGGTGTATCTTCCTTCCTAGGTAATGTGTATTTGTCAGGTATTTCACCAGATAGAAAATCCTAGTGAAGTCCTGTGTATGACATAGGTTTACATGCATCCTATTGAAATGATTGTGCTGCTTTAGCATATGACGTAGAAGAACTGTTTTCAAGCACATTTTAGTTGAGCCTAATGTCTCGTATAATTGCCACATATATCCATAGCATTCTTATTTCATTTTTATCTGATTTTGTTGTTGTAAGTGATATACTTTCAATTGAGGACCACATCAATAGGTATGAATATAAGTTATACTAGTGTTGCTGACTGCTAGTTGTGCATTGCTCAAGCAAGACAATAGGGCCTTTACATTTCATTCATGTACTGGGGAAGATGCTTTGAGATGTTGTTAATTTCACAAGTATTAGTTGACCACAAAGGTTGTGAAACTAATAGCACGATGAGGTAGATGCCATTGTCAGTCACAAACATTATAGGCCTACCTGATGTCACTCTCATTCTCTATGAGACTATGTGGAATTATAGGCCTACAATACTCCTTGGGACCACCACTTTAATGGTGACAATACCCAAATGTACGTGTGGACTGAGTAAATGCAGTAATATTAGGTGATCACATAGGCCCTATGTGAAATTTGAAGAAAATTTGAAGAAAAATTCAGAAGTTAGGAATTTTTGAAGTTTCAGTGCCATCACCGCTGGATGAGAAGACTGCAACAGTTTGAGATGTCTTTGCAGGACTATGATACAATGTATACAGAATACATAAAGAGAATTGAACACATTTTCTCTTTTTAAGCATAATTAAAAGGCACTTGACTTCCAACTGTAGGTTCCCAACCTCTTCCAGAAAGGAGGGGGAATGATATTAACAAGTAGAGGGAAGGGAATGTGTCCTTTTCATTTAAAAAAAGAAGAAAATGAAATATTGTTGAATTTTCTTGATATTTTCTGACAAAGACTTCTATTTACAAAGACTGACAGTTTTATCTGACAATACTTCTATAAAAGTCAACTTGAACAACAGAATGAATTTTCCCTCTCATTTCTGTTTTTATGTTTTTTTTTATGTTTTTTTTTTTTTAAATCTTCGGAGTGCATGGACAGCAATCTCTGCTAGCATTCCCTCCCCACCCCCATCCATTCACATTCTGGAGATTGTACCTTACCCTACCTTGATTTGTTTCTTGGCAAGTGTAAGCAACTGCATACTTGAAATTGCTCTGCTTATTTTCGCAGTAGTGGCATTGCCCCTGCCAACTGGCTAATGAAATAGCTCAAATTAAGTCATAATATGCAAGCTTGTTGGCTGAAATAACCTGTGTTTGCAGGAATCTAAATGGTTTGGCATATTTTCACCACCATTAATATGCCGCTTAATGAAACATTTTTGGACTTGAGAAGGTCAGTTCTTTGCAGTCCTTGTTCGTTAGACTAAGTGCTGCCGAGCCGAGATCATTGGGAGTTCTCTTTGAATTATGATTGTGTGGCTAAGGGAAGAAATGGTGCGTTAGTTCGGTGGTTATTATTCTAACCTGGGGCGGCAATGCCCCCCTGCTCGGCCAGAGCAGGGTGTCAAACCTCCATTCATTACTCCGTGCCTTTCAAATTAATGCATTCACTAGGCTGCAGAGTGAGAGGAAAAAGAAAGAAAGAAGAGAAAAGGTGGCTTGCGCCAGACTGCTGGCATCTGCAGTCAGAACTTAGCGTAGAAGACAATATAATGAGTCATATAAAAATATCTGTCATATCATAAGTGCATACATTTGTACATATGAGGCATTAATATATAGGCCTATATTTTCTTTATGTTATAAATGAAAGGGCATATATGTGAAGTTTCCTCTAGCCTATTGGGGAAGGATGAGAGTGTTATATATGTATTTTTTTTTGGGGGGGGGGTCACTTTGCTCTAGAAAGAAAGAAAAAAAAATAGTGTGTGAAAGTTAATTAGCAATGGATTTACTTGTTCTTTCGAAGAGGATTCTATTTATGTAGCATTATTTGTGTACTGTAAGAGTGGGTGGTGGTGATGTTAGTTTCAGTTTCTGTGAATTGCTTGTACAAAGCTCTGCAGTACTTCCTGGAAATTTGAAATGCTGAAAAAGGGTGTGTAAAACCAGTGCATCGAGGTTTGAATGGCCTTCGTTCAGTACAGGGATAAGGGTCTGAGAAGCAGACTAGTTTGCTAAGGGGTCAAATAGCCTACTCAGCTGACCTCATCAGCTGGGTCACGCTACCCAGCAAGCATGCTGAATCTGGTCTTGCCGCCAAAAAATGAAAGGGCATGCATCTTGTGTGCAGGCAGGGCATTTTTATTAGCGAGCGGTGCAGCCGAGGAGACTGCATGCTGCTTTCCCTTTTCAGCCCAGGCTCTGGCGTGTGCCTGTATAATAAGAGAGCGCCTGGCTTCCAGTATGAGCTCATTCTCAGTCTTGTGATCGTCTTGTGAAGGTGGTGATGGCAGGATTTTTTTTCTCTCCCTCCTTTTTTTTTTATGTCGTCATGTCAGATGAAGCTGGGTGGCTGCAGTGAGCGCAGCACACTCTGACTTTCTTCCCACACATATGGAAGACATTTCCAATCGGTGGAAGGTGCTCGACATTGTTGCTGGTAGTGGTAGGTCATCTTGCAGCGCCGGAACAATCCAGGCTGTAAAACCCATGCAGTCGAGAGATTTCTGTGGGATAGGAGGTTTCCATTCCAACGTGGCAGGGCAGCGCCAACGTAACACGAGGCCACCCATCTCGCTGTTGCGAGGGAAGGGAAGAACGCAGAAACCAAGATGGCGGATGCTCTATCTGGAGCCATCTCGTAACATGCCTGTGGCCATACTCGGGAATATGCATCGCATGGTGGTTCGCTGCCGGTAACCTGCAGTGAATCTGTAATGCATGCTGTTGTGAGTACCTCGCCGTGGCACAGCGCCGTGGCTGGCGCACCAACCTATCCCTCCTTCGCCCCTCCATATTCATGACATGGCAGTGCTGGGCGGAGGACCACATGTTCAGGGGGCTGGGAGTGCACCCAGTCGCCACATGGCCCCATCGTTTCCTGTTTGCCAGCCACCAAGCTTGACTTGGCCTTCATGGTTCCAGCGGGGGAGACTCTTGGATTGGCTGTGTTTGGTATGTATCCCATATGTTCAGCTTTGTTCACTCAAATTTTGCCCCCCAAATCGTCACATCCATGTCAGAATCTCGACTGATGTTCAGCCTATTCATTTCCATAGTTAGAATGGATTTTTTTTTTTTTGCCTGAGTCTAGCCGTGGGAAGGTGTGTGATGGGTAGGAAATTCCATCTGTGTGCTTTATACAGCCACTGATACCACGAAGCTCGTTGTAGCTCCATGCTGTTACTGCTTCCAGTGGTTATGGAGTGCAGGCTGGGTGATGGAGTTAGCACCTGTTCACTTCTGACATGGCCACTTTGTGCATATTCAGCAAAATGATGCCTCCTTACGGCTTCCTACAGTCTCCTATGCCTGGATGTGTCGTGTCTGTCCCAAGATGCTGATGTTGATGCTTTTTTTTTTTTTTGAGGGGGGGGGGGGGGGAGGGAAAATCAAAAATGTGAAGGACAAGTTATGTTTAGGATTCAGGAGGTATTCCCTGCCCGTATTTGATAAAATCTTGTGGACCTGTTGAATTGAGCAGGCTAACTTTTGTCATAAAATTTGTTAATGTGTTATGTGGTTGATGCTCAGTCATTAGATCTACTTTGTAAGTACTACAAATTGTAGATCATATTTTGTGACAACATTTCATTGTGTATTTTGAACAAGAGAAGCTTGTCATGTGTGCTTGCTCTCATTCTCTGTTTTTCTGAAATATATGAAAATGGATTTTCAAAGCCTTGTCTTCTACTCTGTCACTGACAAGAGTTGAGTCTTTTTCAATTTTGTGAGGATACAGTGTGTGCATTGATCACCGGAGATATTTCAAGGCAGCCATGTCGAACAACAAACAGCCTTTTATTTTTCTTGCATGGTTTCACATTGTGTTGTATTGTTTAATGTAATTACTTGGAGTATAAGACTTGTATCCCTTGAATTTCGTTAATCACATCGTAGGAAGCTATTTCTTAGGGGAAGATAGCTGAACATGCCCAAAGAAAGGTTGAATGAAACAACCTTTCTTTTTTTTTTTCTTTGTTTCCTGGTTTGTTTGGTTTTGGTTTTTTTTTTTGTCTTCACACACACACATACACACACACACACACACACACACAAATGCACACACATTTTTTTCTTTTTCTCTTGTGACATGCCATGCAATATATGGTTATAAGCACACACAAAGGATACGCGCGCACACACACACACACACTCATACTGAATGCACATGCACACATGCCTGCATACAGATACACACAAATGCACACAGTGACTAATCCAGCTGAAGTTACCAGCACATGTTTCTGACCAACAAAGGAATTAAAAGAGTTAGTGAGCTAAGCCATGTGTATGCTGGTTTATTTGAGGTTTCTGGCCATAAGCTTTGTAAAGGGGGGGCAGCATCCAAGCTGTGCTGGCGTGCAGTCAGTCAATCTTTCACTGAACCATATGAACCAATGACTTGAGTGCTTACCCATGCGTGGAATACACATCTCTCTACACTTCTTTTGTCACAGTGAAGGGAGGAACTTCTTTGTGTGTGGAAGTGCACACTTTGAGGTTTTCTGGCGGGTCTTTTTTTTTAAATTCATATGTGGACAAAGCCCATAGTGCTTGCAGTTATGACCATTTTGTGGACTGGAGAAAGGGGAGACCACAGTTTCCACGACTGAGCAAACAATAGGCTTTCAAATAACCCAAGAAACACCTGCTAGAAACCCTAGCCCTTCTGCTCCTTGCCATTCCTCCGGCGAGTGAACAGTGTGATTGGAGGAATGCTCCAAGTCGTGAGCAGCAGCAGTATGTGTGTAGTGCAGTGCAGGGGACAGGCCGGCATGGAAAGCCGGCCGCATGGCAAGCACATGGCAGAACCCAGGCTGGGAAGGTTGGCCAGAGTGCAGTGGGTAAGTCAGGGGGTGTGTAAATCCAAATGTGTGTGGATGTACAGCACTCAATGTGACTAGACAGAAGAGCTTTATGACATGACAGCCTCTTGAAACTACAATGTATTGGAATTTTCGCTATTACCCGGTAAAATTTTTCAGAGCAGTTGCCTACTATTGACTGTTTGAGGCTTAATTTCTTGGCAGAAAAGAGTATTCCTTTGATGCAAACCTTGATGTTGTGAAACAATTGCCCAGTTGTTGAATTGGTGTTATAGGGGAAACTCAATTTTCTGTTGAAACCCCGCATTTAGATGAAAATCAGGGTGAAAAAGATTGATTTTTTAAAAGATGTTTTTCATACTTGCAATTATAGTAAGCGCAAGATAAAGATGTTTTCCTCTTATTTTGCTCTGACTCTGATCCGCAGACTCTAATAGATGGAGGACAGATTCGTTCCTTTGTTGTTGTTAGGCGATTGGTATGCTCGAAATTAAACTGCATATCAAGGAGTTGTGCAAGTTTTCATGGATTTATTGGTGTAGATTTGTAATCACTTTCTCATCAATTATTACGATCGATTTCAAACCATTTAAACATTAAAATAAAAGGTGTGGAGTCTGGTCACAAATTCTATCTATAATACGTAAATTGTACAATTAATTTTTGTGTTGGGTTACACTACAGTAGGCACTTATACTGAAACTTAAATTTGCAGATAAGTGTTGATCTCAGTTGTCATTGTTAGCCAGTAGTAGGACTATTTGAACTTGAAAAGATGTTTGGTCATTGATTGAGAAAGGGAAAGGGAGATGGAAAATGCTAGCGAATGCCTGGAAGTTCATATGCCGAAGACTGAAAGGTGCACATTTATAGGGACCTATCATGTCTTGCTAACTTGATCCAACTTTATCTCTTAATCAGTGAACTTCACCGCATTTCCCTTGGGATGCATGACCCACGAGCAGCGGACTGCATTGAATGTTTGGACAGATGCGCTACCGAAAAAAAGAAGATCCAATTCATGAATTCCCTCTAGAAATATCCCCATTGTGATTTCAGGTTTTGTGGGCCATTCAAACAGTTGGTGCCAGTCGTCCTCTTTGCTGGGCTCATTTGTTCAGAAATATGTCAGGAAAAAAAGCTGGATGGGGTCCAATTCAAACTCTGTGCGTATCTGTGTGGAGATTACACAGGGGTAGGGCAATACCTGATTCATTATTCATGCATATTTTTGTGGAGAATCTGAAGTGGTAAGCTTGGATTTCCAATCGCTTCACAGAAGGCATCATGCTTGAGTAAATGTTGTAGGACATTGAGATATTAAAACTTGGCTAGTAAGTTTGCAAGTTCGTTATAGTTGCGTGAAGAGCAGTATGTATGTTTTGTACCTTTGTTGAAATGAACAAATTCCATGGTAGTTTTGAAATGTAATGATTGTATGGAATTTGTCCTTTTCAGGTAAAGTAGTGGTATTATGGAACTGTTAGGGCTCATGTGAACTGTGAACTTTGTAATATTGTCATGTAAATGTTTGTATCCTATTTTGGGATGTATCTTCAGTCATCTGTCCCCTTTTAACATTAGAGGACATTGACATAATATGACTCCTTCCATTCTTGTGGTCTAAAGTCTTAGGAATGTTGTTCGCTGTACTTTGTAAAACGAAATAAATGGTGAAATGTAGGCCGTATTGAAATTCCAAAATTACCACCTGCAGGAAAATCGTTGGCCACCATTTACTGAGAGGACATTGCTGTAGGCTTATAGCATAAGAATGACTGTGTGAGATGTCAAATAGAAGAAAGGGAAAATTCATGATTATATTAGGTTTCTTTGAAAATTCAGGAAATTGAAATGATTGCTGCTAACATGCTGCTTCTTAGAAGGCACTCCTGCTCAGTTCAAATATTGGACTGCGACCAACACCTTGCCGGCTCCTTGTTCAAAGGATAAGAAAAGTATTGGAGAACAGAGGTCGCATTCTTGTGGCATGGTTCCCACGGCCAGAGATGCAAAGGTCAATCAAAGGTCATGCTGGAGAAAGGTAGGGGAGGGGGAGGGTAGGTAGGGGCAAGACATTTTGATTTATTTACCTTTTACTTACTTTCTTTGGCTGAAATCCTACCCCCCCCCCCCACCCTCCTCCTATGATAAAGATTTGAAGAGCTTATAAAGTCTATTCTTGGAGGGTGCATTCTGCTGCAAGGTATAACAATTGTATAAGTTGAGCAAACTGGATTTTCCTTCAAGTTCAGCAAGTTTCAGATAGCTGGAGGAGTCAGGGGTACTGGTAGGTGGTATTTTCAGGAGATGGTGTTTATTTGTTCACCCTCCTCTCCTGCTACCAGAGTTTTGCTATCTCCATTTCTCTGCCCGTCTCTTTTTTTTTTTCTTCTCAGTGTCACCCTTTTGTCTTTGTCTTTGAGGCAGTCAATGAGGAACCCAAAGTTAATGTCCCAGAACCCGCTGTTAGCCTGACATAGAGCGAGTCTGCCGATGAATAAATCATGTCAGCAGCGAGGTGATGTATAGATCGTTTCCCAAGACTGTCAGCGTCTGCATGTAGTATAATATCTCTCAAGAGTGCATGGTGCACTCCTCCTGCTGCACTACTATACCTTCAGCAGTCCCCACTTGTGATGCAGTACCTGTACAAATGTACACCACCATGCTTGGAATTTCATTCTCTAGAACTTTGTTTCAGCCATGTATAGTTTCTGTTGAAGCCGATCTGTATGTAGTAAAGATCACCTATCGGTGGTCATACCACCATATGTGATGTTCAGCCTCGGGTTAATGCACTCTGGTGCTTTTTTTTTTTTTTTAGCTACAGGAAAAAGCTTTGATATGAATAGTTTTGTGCGGAAGATTTTTTTTTTTTCCAGTGTTGAATAATGCAGTGCTGGAAACATCTGGTGTTGAGATACATTGATATTACCACACACATTAAAACAATATCGACCATTCAATATTACTGGGCATAGTCACATTTCAAAAGGGAAGATGATGTTAGTTTCAAAACAATTTCACCGCCTGCAAGTTTTGGTTTATGGATCTCTTCATTCCAGACTGAGAGGTATCAT
This sequence comes from Diadema antillarum, assembly GCF_040938485.1. Classification (NCBI taxonomy): domain Eukaryota; kingdom Metazoa; phylum Echinodermata; class Echinoidea; order Diadematoida; family Diadematidae; genus Diadema; species Diadema antillarum. The sequence continues at coordinate 817,989 of NW_027271032.1, read as the reverse complement.
TCAGTTAGCACGCTATCAAAGCATACACTTGAGAACAACAGCATCGCTTCAAATACTTGAAAAATTGGTATACGTATGCAATTTCATTGCACATTTCTCGTGTGCTGTGGGTTTTAGCTGGTTAGGGGTGGGGATGGGACAAAGATGTTACAGCTGCAAGGGCTTGATGAGGTTGTATGCGTAATTGTCTTCCGTGACCTGAATATTGGGGTGCAGCATATGTGCATCTCATCGCGCTGTCGCAACGGAGCCCGTAGGGCCGCCGAAATTTAATCAAAAAGTGGTAACACTGCTGCACCTGTGCTTATCAACCATGCCTAATTATCCACTTTTGACGAGGGATTCACTGTCACTATTAATGAAGCTGGAAGGGAGACTGGTGTGGAGCAGCGGGGAATCACACCCTGTCAAGATGAGCTGTGTCTTGGTCCTCCCCTAGGGGCGGGGGTGGGGAGGGGAACTAGTGGAATTCTCGGCTCACTTCATACCTAGAGCTCATTCCATCCCTTCCTTTTAAAAGATGAGTGTAGCATCCAAAGAAACAGCTATCCAAACACAAGAAGGTGAAGGACTCCTGTTTATCTAAAAACATAACACCATGCTTCAATGATAGAACTAGTAAGAGAAGTAGCTATCTCCCCATCTACCCCCCCCCCCCCTCCCTTCGCATAATGACTTGTGTCACTAAGTATAAGTTTCTCTGACAGCCTACCTGTGTATATGAACAATTATATCCATATCACTATACACATCTCAAATCCAAGAAAGCTCAAAGCCTTATGGATGATGAAATGGAAGATGAGAGGTAATTGTCAACCTCTTGCATTATTTTTGCTTTTAATGATTAGTTTGCAAATTAGCAAAGAAGTCCATTATACTGGAGTATTGCTTAAATGATGAAAGTAATGCACACTCAATTCTGCATTGAGTGGAGTTCAAGAAAGAATACCCAGATTGATAGGGAATTTGGAATTTTATCTCTTGAGATTGAATTTTTGAACGAAGAAATGTTCAGTTTTTGAACAAAGAAATGTTCAGAAATTTGATTCATTGCTTAGATACACGTATGAGATTTCATCAGAAGTGGAGTTTGCGTGCACTAAAGTCACGTGTGTGATGTTCAAGGAAGTGATGAGCCTGGACTCTTTAAAAAAGGAACAAACAAAATCTAGTACTGTAAATAGCCTGCCTATTGGTGCATAACTGAAGAATCTCTTTTCCCTGTCACAAACTGGCCAGGAAGGAAGGAAAGGCCATTCAGGAAAAAAAGAAAGAATAACTAAGCAAAAACTGTTCAGCTGGAAAACAAGGACAAAGTAATAGAGACAGTAGGTCCTAATAGCTTTTCTTTACCACTGGACATCATGGTGTATTGTATTGCTGCCTCTCTACCCATGCGCAGAATGCTCCTTGGTTGTCCACATTCAGTGAGATTTTGTGTCTTGCTTTATTCTCGAGATGGTTAAAGTATTTTGTTTCAAAAAAATTAAAATGTTTGCAGATGTGTGTAGTGCAAAACTTATTCATACATCTGCAACCTTGTGACCCTGAGGACTACAATGAATTGCAAGGATTGTATGTCAATCAGTTCTGTTTGAGAACAGAAGGGGACTCCTGTACTTCACCTTCTTTCAGCAGTGAGCATCTTTAGAAAAGGCGCTGTTAGTAAAAGCTGGAGTTTTTGGTCTTGACTGGTGTGGAACATCTACGTGTATTTCGCTAGAAGCAAAAATTTCTCATGATTTATTACTTCCAGGACCATTTCTCTCTTGTAGGGATAGCCTGCAAACCTTTTGTCCCTCAATTTAACCTTGCACATTTCTAAGGGAGTGTGTTAGCCTTGAAACACATCGAGAAGAATGACAGGCTAAGGAGATGTACAGTTTTTTGCCTGTACTAAAACTGGGTCCCCACAGCACAGGAAAATCTTGGGAGACTGGTTCAGTGTGACTTACACAGAAACCTTCCTTCTCCGGCAAATTGATTGATTACTCAGCTGCATAGGTAATGTTTAAAGGTGACGATCGTTCATGTACGTTCAACATTCAATGCAGGGTGGTACAAACCTGCTTTCACTTTCAAGTATAGTATGCCAGGGGCATCTGAAAGTAACCGTTGGGCCCTAATGTGAATACCTGGTAGGCTCTTGCCTGTTCAGAATGTGGGACTCTTGCTTGATTACCCCTGAGGACAAGTGAGAACAATATCTTTGATTATGGTTGTCCTGGAAGGCTGCATTAATAAAATGCAGTGCTCCTAAATGCAAAGATAAGCCATCGAATTTCTTTTGTCTTACTCGTTACGTTAGTCGTCATGCGTTTGTGTTATATCACTTCTGTTGGCAGAAATTGTAGAACCCTGATAAAGAACCACTTGCTTTGTATGTGAAATGAGGCTCTCTAGTATTCAAATGAGGCACGGTGTTAATTGTACGCAGAGTCAACCTCTCTAGGCTTTCTTCATTGTGTCTTTGCTGTCAAGGTGAAGACACCTTCGCTTTACAGATTTTATAACCAGCGGTATGAAACTTTCACGGATTAGAGCCAACAGCCTATTGCGCATCTTGAAACTTTGGCGAATTGTTGACTGTGAAGAATTTACGAGTATACTACACGTAGGCCAGCTGGATTGTGTGAACAGAAATTTTGATGCGCATATTACTTTTGCAAATTGCAGCTCCTCATGAAATTGGCAAAAGTTCCATGTCCAAAAAAAATTTGGGTTTTACAGTACTTGATCGGTATGTCCACAGTGTACATGAGACTTTGTGTTTTGTGTGTGTGTGTGTGTCTGTGTTTGTGTGTGTATGCGTGGGTGTGTGTGTGGGGGGGGGGGGTATGTGTGCTTTATCTCTGAAGTGTAGAGACAATACCATCATGTGATACTCATCCATTGTTTTGATTCTCTTCCTGTGCCCTGCAGTGGAAGGGGAGGACGGAGAGGTTGGTATGGTCAGCTCAGCCATCGACACCCCATCCCAGGAGGAGGCGCTCTCCCCCCTGGCCAGGCTGCGAAAGGACATTCACAGCGACAATGTCTTCAACAGGTAATGATTCTCTTCTCTCTACCCCCTGGCTTTTAATTGGGGGGGGGGGGGGGGTGGAAAGCTTGTATAGTGATCAGGGGAAGGGAAGGGGCAGGTGTGGGCAAAAAAGATATGGGAAATTGATAAGAAATCTCGGGAAAGATGAGGCAGTTATCAGTGGTTGCATTTATTGTCTTTACTTGAGAGCAAAGCACACACAAACAAGTAGAGCTTGATGACTCAACTATTGTATGTGCTTTCATCATTAAAGTTTAATACATAACCAAACCCTCCCCCCCCCCAAAAAAAAAAAAAAGAAAAAAAAAAGAAAAAAGAAAAAACATGGTGTCTAATCATTCACAATATGGAGTAGCAGGTGGATGATATGAATATTTGAAGTTGCCCTTGGCACCTTGATACTAGTCACAAGCCTGCGTGAATGTGAAATGTAAAGAGGACGGAGACAAGAATGGAAATGTCCAACTAGTGAGGAAATTAATTTGGCTGCAGAGAGTGATGTGATATCAACACTTGGAGATTCACACCAGAGCAGAGTGCTAGTCTTGTTTGTGTAAAAACATTTTCTTTTGCTGTTGCTGCGTTGTTATTGATATAGTTGTTCCCATTCCCACAAGCATGTGATGGAGGTGCCAGTATGGTGGTACCCAGTAATCTTCTGCCTCCTGTACTTCCAGGCTATAATCCTGTAGGTGTTAAGGTCCATGCTGCTGTTGTGTAATAAAGTCTCTTTTTCTTTCTCTGTGGATAATGTTTTATCCCCCCCCCCCCCCACCATGCTAAAGCATGTTTATTGTTTCCACCAATATCCCGCAATATGGCCTTCCATTTGGAGATGGTACCAGGACTTTTTCTTTTAACATGAGCCATAGCTTTGTATGTAGAAATCCCCTTTAATTTGACCTAGCTTTTTCAGAGATGAGGAATAGTACAATATCAAGCCAAGATATTTTCTTGCAAATTCTGTTTCATAGAGTAGGCCTACATTGCTGTTGGCAGCTTGAATACTTCTTCTGAGCATGGTAAACCTGCCATTCAGGATCATCAATATGAATTTAAAGGTGTACACTACAGATGGATTTTCTTTCTGACATGTCGGGTCTGAAAGGAGGTACATTTCTATGCTACAAGTTGCTCTACAGCAGAATTATGTGGCACAAGGGAATTTGCATCGTTCTATTAGTGGTGCTGTTTTGGTTCAGTTATAGATGGATGCTTAGGTGTACTTGACCAGAAGGCGACTATGAGCCCCTCCACCTAAAATACAATTCCAAATTGGGTAATTGATCCAGGGGGGTGTTTCATCAAGCTTGTCAGCGCTGACAAGTTGTCAGTCTCTGACAATCACCATAGTAACAGTCAGTGCCCTGAGCATCTCAGCCAATCAAAACCAAGGATTTTGCTAAAATTGTCAGAGACTGACAACTTGTTAGCGCTGACTAAATTGATGAAACACCCCCAGGAGTAAAAAGCCAGGAATGTTGTAATTTTCATCACTGCAGTCACATGCTCCTTCTTACAGGTTTTCTGGCATTTACAGTAGTTAAACAATAGCTAATAGGGCTGAAACACTATTGATCCAGCTTGAACATCAGTTGTATGCAGAGTTAGGTTTATTTTCTGCAGTGTTAACAAGATGACAGGATTGGAAAATGTTGAATTCCACAAGGTCAGTTTTAATCAGTCACCCACTCCATGAGTTTGAAGAAATCTAATAGGCTATACTCTGTAGATTGAACATGCTGACAAAGCTGACAATGCCGTGCAACACACCAAGATCATCTATCATCTCTATTTCACATTATATTCTGAGTGTCTTCACTCACTGATTTGAGCAGATTGGATTGTAAGCATAGCCAGCTACATTGTAATGGTAATCTGGCAGAATTTCCATTTTACTCATTTCACTGTTGGTCTTTTACTTGTCTCATAGGTACTACTATTCATCATACACACTTTGTAATCAATTTTGCTACTGAAGGTGTATTGTCATTTATGATGAAATCCTGCAGTATTTACCAATAATTCCTAAAATGTATGCAAATGCAGCACAAAATAAACTGCAGAATTACCCTGGTATATAATATCACGGTGATTCAGATTTTCATGCACCTTGAGTGCAGAGAGGACTAGTAACACACCAGCAGGGGCTGAAAATTCCATGGGCGCATTTGAGAGATAACCCATTTTCCCAGCATACAACGGGTTCCCACTCTCTCGGCTGACATCCTCCAACTTGCTGACACCCTCCCCCAGTAGGCCGGCCTCAGCAGCAGGCCCATTATTACACGATCTCTCGCACACTGGTCTTGTCACAACTTATTACCACAGCACCTCAGAATTGCAGCAAGAGGGAACACGGATGAACAGAGGAAATATCTTGTGCTTTTACCTCTTTTTTTTTTCCTGCTCCCTTCTGCCAACATCTCTTGTGCACAGTTAGCAGTTTGTATTTTTATGCATCAGTTTTTGCAACCCAGTGGTATTCCTGATTTGAAGGTCAGAAGTAAATTTCATCCAGTTTGTTTGTTTGTTTGTTTCTTTTTCCTTTGTCCCCTCTGAACTACCTGTCAGAACCCTCTATGAGTGTTATGCACAAGAAAACAATTCATTGGTGTGAAAGGGAAATTATGAGACCTTTTTGATCTGTCGTATTGAGACAAAAAGATCATCAAGCATTTTAGCTTGACCTTTATTCATTGATTTCTGTTTTTGTTTTTTGAGGGGGGGGGGGGCTTGGGAAGGTATGGGTCAATTCAGGTTGACCACATGACAAATAATAATATAGAAAGCTGTTAGTTGTAACCACCAACATTACCAGGTTAACCTATCCTTTTTATTGGAATCCCCTTTAGCAGAGAGATCAAATATCCTGTGATATGATAAACAATAAAAATTGCTTCGAACTGAAATGTCAAGAATATTTTAGTTGTCAGAATGTTAAAAAGAAAAAAAAAATGCTCATGTTTTTGAATATGAAACAGTATGAAACTTCAGAATAAATAGGCCTACTGAAATGCATTTTAAAACAGTTGTATAATTATTGGAGTGCTTCTTCTTTCTGTTTTTGAAATATTTTGGCATGATTACAGAGGTTTGAGGTGCTTATGTTTTGATTGAATGCCAAAAATGAACTTGAAATGGCACAGGAATTGCTACCTTGATTATTCAGTATCTCTTGAAATTGGTTTGCATGCCTAAGCCATGCTTAAAGGGATGGCATAGTAGGCCCTATTGGTTGAGGTGAGGATTCAGCTTTTAACCTTTTGCCAGATACTTACAAACCACTTTATGAAATGTTAAAGAGCATACAATTCTAAGAGGAATTCAAAGTTTATTTGACATAAATTGGTTTTGAAATGGCTGAGATATACAAAAACAAAATAAAACAAAATGGATCCTAGTAAAAATGGGTCTCCTGCCACTGTAATTCATAGAAGCCACATGATAACTTTACAAACGGTTGCTTCAAATACGTCCAAAAACAATCTTTGCTGTTTTGTGCGTTTTGCTCATTACCAGCTTTCATGTTAACAGCACTAAAATTAAACGAAAATGCTGTAGAAAATGCGGGAGGGGACTCTTTTATGTCCGCTTTGTAATAATCTTGTGATTCACCTTCACATAGAAAAGGTTTGAGTAAACTTGGCCTACATACATGAGAAGGGTGCACGCTGATCCACATGTCTTGAGAAAAGGAGGAGAAGAATGTGTGAGGAAGGGGGGGGGGGGGGGATTTCACAGGGAGCCTTCTCCAGTTCCAGCCTAAAAAGCTGTAATCTAATCACTCCGTCATTTCACTGGGGTACATTCCCATAAACCACACAAAAGGCAGGCAGTGGGAAGAGAATGGCAAATCACCAGGCCATCTGCTGACCTCTGAGGGGTCATGACCTGAAGAGGTCATGCGGAGATTCTAGCTCCCCTGTCTGCTGAAGGACTTTCCCATTATTATTTTTTTTCCCCTCATCTACTGCATCTCCAATTACTCCAGAAAGGGGGTGGGTATAGCAAGTTAGCCTTCTTTCAGACTCACGGATCATTGAAAGGAATCGCATAACCGCGTAAATCCTTCTATAAGGAATGTGTTTCATACAAAAGCCACAAAGGGCTTGAAACATCAATGATATTTGTAGAGGCCAGTCATTCTTGTCATTTTTCTTAATAATAATCAGGTGATCAAACACTGATAATAAAGGCATTTAGTTCACTCTCTTCTATTTTCCCCCTGCAGGGCTCAAGCAAAGAGTAATTTGGTGTCAAAGCATATTAGGGACACACATACACATGTGCTCGTGTCAATGTACACATTTATGAAACCTTTTGAGGTATATGTATTGCTTATCAGTTGTTTGCATCTTGCTTGTTTTTTCATTTCCTTGGGGATTCTTTCTTTCCTGTTTTTTGACTTTTTGTATTTGTTTGTCTTGTTTGTTGTTTTTCCTTTAGTCACAGCAATTAGTTTGAATTGATTTGATATTGCATGAGGCCAAGTTTGAGTGGGGCACCATCAATCATCTTATCAGAGTTGTGACTCAACTTGTAATGCTATTCTCTCAAATATAGGTGAATGTGAGCTGAACACTTGTGGGGACTGTATTGATGTGTTCTTAGATTTTCCTCTGGAAGTTTACTTACTCTCCTTTCGCAACTCATCATTTTTCCTTCTTTCCGTCTCACTCTCTTACTGCACACTTGGTGTTCCTTGGGCTCTCTCAGGAGGGGAGGTAGGGCCCCCTTGCCAATCTTTCAATTGGATCGAGATCCCGGTTGCCCTCCAGCCTGGGATTATTCTTGCGCGATGCCTTGGTGTTTTTCCTAGGTCAGAGGTGTCTGCATGTGTTGAGGGGGTCCACAGAAATCCACCGACAATGTTTGCAGAGTTTTCTCCCTTATAACCCTCAAAATGAAAGAAAAAATTTAAAAGCTGACCAGAAATATGTAGGAACTTGAGTTTAACCACCTTTTTGCTTGTGAGGTGTGTGTGTGTGGGGGGGGGGGGCGTTGTAAGATTACTGGAAGGTTGAGTTGGTTTTCTTTACAGTATGAGCATTTTCTTACTTTTACTATATGGGAGAATTTCTTTGCAATGCTGAATATAATGTGACTCATGACTTTCATCTCTGAATAAGACAAATGCTGGTATTTTTTGTTACTCTCATCTTCCATGTTAAAAATGTTTAGCTCATAACTTTTTTTTCCCGTCAAATTTCATATGCTGGCATTCAGAGTTGGTTAATGTTCATAAAGTTGGCGCTTGCCCTCTGTAATCTGTTTAGTCTGTGAGCATCACGATCTTATTAGCTGCTGTAGATTCTATTTAATCTCCTGAGACATTTCAGAAGAGAGGTTACAGTATGCAACCTTTTTGGATACCAAGTACCGTACATCTTTGCAATAGCCCTCAAGATGTGTATTGACTCAGGCTCTCCTGGAAATGCATTTCGGTTAAGTATTGGGCAAATACGAGACATGCATCGACAGTAATCCATCAGAGGTACACAGATTTGCGAGTGCAAATATGGAGTCATAAATCTGGTGTTCAAGTGTATAAATGCTAGCAGACATAAATCATCTTCGCATCAAACCACATAGAGAAAAAAAATATATGTGAATAAATGCATAGAGCGATGAATGAACTTCACAGAATCAGATATTGCAACCCTGCCTTAATTTTTGTGGGGGAGAGGGGAGGATTTATTACCAATTCTTTCTTACTTGTCAGCTTTCCTTTGAGGCTCCTAATTGATTTGATATAATGTATACGATCATAAAAAGTGGGCGTGAAGTCACTGCTTGAAAAGGTTCTGCCCCAACTTTTTTTTTTCCCTTAGATGTGCCTTGTCCCTAGTCAGTGTCAGTGCATTCTTTAATTTGAGTGGGGACATGGGGCACAACAAACGGGAGGTAATACTGATGACAGTGTTGATTGTGATGGCAGTCACATTGATAACAATCAATACCAATTCACTAATAATGATGAATATAAGAGAGTGATGAGATAGCAATGATGATAATCATCAACATCATAATCATAATCATGATAATGATCCCCATACTTCCAAAAGGAACACATTGTATTAAACTGACAAGGAAAATGCATACAGGCGTATAATTGCAGTAAATAGGGCAGACACACAAGGTATGCTGTTGTATAAACTGAACAGGCCACAGTATATAAGATCTTAATCTTAAATGAAAGTAAGCATATTTGGGTGAACTGTACTGTTGTATTTTATCTGTAGTTTATTGATGTATTGACTTAACCTGTCTTCATCCTTTTTACCCTTTTCTCCTCCTTCCCCTCCTCCTCCTCCTCTTCCTTAATCCTCCTCCTCCTCAATCCTCCTCTACAGACAAATGGGAGCCAGAAGCCTCTTGGATACCTTGAGGTCGGTATGTGATAACGACGAAGAGCGGGACGCTGGACTGGAGGCTATGAACAACCTGTCTGAGGATATTGGTAAATACCATGTTAGGCTACCACCAAAGCATTCTTGTGGTGCAAACATGCGCTGCATACGTAACCTGTTAAACAACAGATACATAACAGGCATCATATGTTCAGATAAACTTCCGATATAAACTGCTGCTGCTGCTATGTGGAAGGAAATTTTTCCCCTGTTGGTGTTGCCTCGAAATGTCATGCTGTAATTCAATTCATGAAAAAAAAATACAATTGTCTTTATATGGTATTGTGGACTACATCACATATATTTTATCAATTCTTAAGTGTTGGTGCATATATTTATTTGCTGCTGTGATATAGTTTCTTAATTTTTTCTGTGAGGAACCCCTGTTGTGCTGCAATGGTTTGATGAAAATTGCCAGTCTTTATTGCACATCCCTCCCTTACCTCTGAGGCTCTTAATTTCCGACATGGATGCAGAGATGATATCGGTTGCAATATTGAGTGAAGCATTCTAGAAACCAGAGCCTGTTGAAGAGCCTTCATGCTGAGTTGCTGGTATATGTACTGCAACTAAATCCATACAATTTTTTTTTTTTTTTTTTTTTGGGGGGGGGGGGGGAGGTGGGGGATGGGGGAGGTGGGGGATGGGGTATAGTAGGCGATGCAATATCACTGCAGATACTTTGTGCATTCTGCTCACAATGCAGGATAGATGGCCTACTAGTATTGGCAGTGTTTCATGTGGAGTGTCTGATTTTTTTTATGCTTCTAGGGAGATCCTGAAAGAAACATCTTCAGTGATTATATAGCCAGGCACATGTACAAACCTAGAATGTTTGCACAAATGGAAAGGTGCTCTCTTTGGCAGAGGATAAAATCAAACATTTTAGTCTGTCGGAATTCTTGTTTTACTCAAAATATGTTACTTTTAACATACAAAGAGCAATCTGTTTCCCTTGTTATAGGGCTGTTAGGAATCTTTGCATGAGTGTTAAGACGCTTGTCTCTCAGATGGGGCAACATGGCCATTTCAGGCCCAGAGCTGTTCAGAATGCCCGTGCCTGCCCTGCACGGGCGGAACAATGCTGCTTTGTGCAGGGCGACATGGTCATTTCGGCTCGTGGCGGCAAATTCACACGTGTCTCTCTCATCCCGTTTCCATTCCCCCCCCCCCCCCCCCCCCTTCTCCGTCTTCTCCAGAGCCCATGGTTCGTGCGGAGCTGATGGAGCAGATTCCGCATGTGGCGATGCTATGCCATGAACACCAGCAGCTCTTCCCTACTACCATCCAAGACTGCATTCTACCGACCGTGGTGCGCTACCTGACAGACACAAATTGTTAGAGGGACCCCCCCATGAAGATTAGGTGAAAGAGACTAAAGAAAGTTGGGAAGCTATTCAAACCACATTACTGAAAATTGACTAGAATTATCTCATTAATTCCTTTGTCTTTGAACTACAAACTGAGGATGCATCATGAACATACGGGGGGGGGGGGGGGGGGGGGGGGGGGGGAGTAAAATTAAAGCAAAAAGAAATTGCAATATTACGATCACTTGCTTTCCAAGACAGTTTCTTAAGGAGTGACACTTCTTATGTCATATCTGTATTGCCACACTGGCTATGTTGGCAATGCCCATATGGCAACCATGTCTTGATTTTCTGATATTCAGGCAGTAGTGAATTTCAAATTGCTTTTGAATGATCTAAATTTTTTCCTGGAAGATATCCTTGTGCAGTTGCTTTCATTTCACCATATACATTGGAGATACCTGCAACTTCGTATCAGTCCCTCAGCTCCGTCAGCCCGCCCTGCAGAGTATCTTTACACTGTTCATTGTGGCTTCTTTAACAATCCCATTGTTAGGTGAAGATGGTCAGATGCATAGACTATGTACATTTTCATGCCTATATCAAATGTATGGAAGACTTGTATGAATAATAGGTGTTTTCACATCAGCGCGATGAAAATCCGCAAGCTCGAGATTTTTTTTCCCGATAGCATATTAGCCCGCTATTTAATTTCCTATTCACATCAGCCCAAAGACAATTAGCCTGGAATTTTTTCGAGTTAATTTGATAGCTGAGCATGCGCAAACAGCGTTGGTAGAGCGCGCCTTTAAAAACTTACCCGCGACTTGTGTGCAAGTTGCCTCGATCGATCCGGTCACACACACTAGGCAGCCGCATGATGGGATGCATCGCGCTAATTTCTTTCTTGAGGCGAATTCACATGATCAAATAAAGCGCGCTAGTTCACAAGTCGTCCCGCTAGTTCGGAAATTTCCTGAGTTTTGGTTGAGAAATTTTCTCACCTCAAATAGCCCACTATTTCGTCATCAGGTTATGAAAATATAAGCTCGAGATTCTGAAAATAGCTCTCTATTTCAAAACATCGGGTTGATGTGAAAACACCCAATGTGAAATAGAGAAATAGAGATCATGTCATGTAAGAATAGTGAGGATAATTAGGATTGACCTATTACCCAAGGTGTGAGTGTATTGAAATGGGATTAGTTTTCAGATTTGGTTTTGTTTTATTTTACACTTTTTTTGGGGGGGGGGGGATGAATAGGTCATCATGTTTCTTTCATCCATAGTTGTATACTTTGTGGTCGTAAAATTATGATATCAGTCTAGAAGACGAGACTAAGCAAGTATTTCTGCTATGCTCACAAGTTTTCTGCTCTCTGCGTGTGGCAGGTTTCACCTGTTGCAAGCTAAATCTGTCTCATTTGCAGCCAATAAAAGCTGTTGCATGCCATCCCCCGCCAGCTTGCCAGTTTCAAAAGCGTCTCGCCTCGCCGTATTCATCATATCTCCTCATCTCCCCATCTCCTCAAAACGAGGCCGTAGACAACAAGTTAATTGCATTTTCTTCACATTTTGCCCGTGATGTGTCATCGATGTAGCCACAGCTACATTCTGTCATGAACCATAAATGTGCAGGTTATTTGGCTCCTTGTATCTGTATGACTTGTGTGTTAGTGCTTTTCAGATATTGGTGCAAAATGCCCCCAACAGCTTTCTTAGAATTGTGCAAGAACATGGAATAGTGTGAAGTATGATCATTTTGTTAAATATTTACTCTTTTGTTTGGAGAAAAAAAAAAGTAAAAATGAAAAGATGTTTGTATTCTTTCTCGTTGGAATAGAAGTCAGAAAATATACAATGTTCTTCCTATTGGCTGTCGTTGTTGCATCCATCCCCCTACTCACCCCCTTCCCCCCCCAAAAAACCAACAAAACAAAACAAAACAAAAGGGAAAACAAAAGAGAAAACAAAAGGGAAAAAAAAGAGAAAACAGAAAATGAAACAAGATCAGAAACATAGGAATGACAGCATTTCAACTGTCAAGAGTAGCAGTGGAATCTTATCTGTCCGGAAACAAATACTGTGGGAATGTTTTCCTAGATGAGGAGAAAGTCATTTTGACGCTGCATGCTGCACCTGCTCTTGGGAGTTTGCACCCACTGATTAGCATCGATTTGTCTGTTTGTGTGTATGTATGTTTGTGCATTAAAAATAGAGAATATTATGACAGAAGTGAATATTTCTATTTGTTCTGTACAGAAATATATAATGCCAACAGTTTAAGGGGTGTGTTATATCTTCACAAGACAAAGCTTTTATGCATCTAGACAACTTGCAGAAAGAGAGAGGGGGGTCATATGCTGGTGGGGATGTTATTTCTGCAAGCACTTCACCTTTGACCTGACAAATTCCAACACTTTGACACAGTCGATTCTGACTGATGCAGATCATTGGATATTGTGATATTTGTGCGATTGATGTGATATGTTCCAGCCAAGAAGCAGAAGAAGGCGGAGTGCTTGTAATGGAAACTAGGCCACCATGTTAGGTTTTCATGCGATTGCATGGAAGCCAAGAATATGGAAAGTTACAACTTCAGTAGAATATTTTTATAGTCCTAGCCACAGGGATTCTGATTGTTTTTTTTTCTTATGTTTCCAAAAAGCTTTTAACCTACTTGAGGCATAATTAGAAGTCGTTAGAAGTTATGAATTGTCTGATTAGGTGCCTACTTCCCGAAATGCATTGATTTCGTAGATTGAGTTGACATTTTTATTTTTTTTTCTTTGATTGATATCCTGTCATCAGCTTCATATGTGGGATAAGAACACTTACATTATCCCAATTTCATGATGCGTAACATGTATGATTGGCAGTTAGTATCTCATAAATTTCTCAGATGTTTCTGTTCCCTTTTTCCCTTTCGACCTCAGCAGTGTGCAATATGTAATTTTATGCTACAAAGTTTTCATATGCTCATGGCATCAAGTTTTTCTGAAAGTTGATTTAATTCTTGTTCTTCACACATAGGAGCCATTATATGACTTTTTGAAAGTCTCGACTGAATGTCCAGACGTTAGGCTTTTTTTTCTTAAACTGATGTTTTCATACCAAGATGTAGAGGGTTGTAGACACATGTACTCCAGCATCCACCTCTAAAACTGTCAGGTTGATATGTGGCGCTTTTCACATTCATGATGTAACTCGTCTCTCCAGACAACCACGTTTGGCTTCCATGTGGACTGCAGTTACTCTTATCAATTTGCAACAGCTATTACATCCAGAGGAAATAAGAAATGTTGCAATTCATGGATAGTATGGATGGTTGAAAGTAGTGAAGAATTTGCATAATAGAGAAGAGAACAGTATTATGCTTTTATAGACTCTTCCTTTTTGTTGGGGGAGGGGGATTTGACAGAAAGAGTAGATCATCTTGACAGTTATCAAATTTCAACCCAACCATTAGCTATCCTAATGTGTGTATGTGGGGGGGGGGGGGGGGCATAATAAGGTATGAGAGAATTGTTACGCATGAATGATTGAGTGAAGTGTACATGAGAAGTGAAGAGAACAGCCACTATGCTTTCTTTGCACAGCACTTTATTATCATTTTTGCTTTTCTTAGGGGAGGAGATGGAAGGAACAAGTTATATTGGCAGTAAAATTAATCCATTTTCATCACAAATATGTTAAGCTAAAGCAAAAATCTGAAAGGAGTGATCATTTGCTACATTATGCTATTTGCCATCATGCTCCCAGAAAGTTTTCTCTTTTTTTGTGGGGGGAGGGAGAGAAACATAAATCATTTTGGCAGTTTCCATGCAAGTTGCCATAAATACAGATCAGGAATGTGACCTGGGGTCGCCAGGAGGTCGCATTCGCTGCCTTATGTGGGTCAGAGTCCATGCGAAAAAGTAGTGCCACATACCAACTCCTGCGTAGCAGCATTTGCAAGGGGGAAGTTGAAATGCAAACCTGTCTGTCCTATATCCCATGCAAGGCACCGACAAAACGATTTCCAGTGATTTCTTACCTTTCTATTGTGCCTAGGGGCAGTTTGAATGTCTGATTCATTTCCGTTGGTCATGCATGTATCGCAGAACCGGGCATTTTTCATTTGGATGTACCTACCAGTGAACTTCCTGCCTCGTATGCGTAGGCTGTCGTGAGTTTCCTTTATTGGAGAAGAGAGGGGCTTTTCTCTGTTATCTGCTGTAATGAAATTTTCTCCTTAAGTGATGTGCGTGGGGATTTTGAACTTGGACGGAGGGATAAGCATCACTTTGCTAAATTGTACGTCTGTCGAAATGAAATTTTTACATTGACAAAACAGAAACATGCACATTGAAGTTTGCACTGAAAGTAAAGTTTTCTGTTGTTTTCACCTGTCAAACTTTGTCAGAATTTAGGCAAGAGGTTTTATACAGTAATGCTGCCAGGGCTCTGCGTTTGATCCTCCCTGTCAGTGGTGTCCTTACTGGTATAAAATTACAACCAAAACAACAAGAAAGTAAGAGATACCCTAAAACAATGCACAGAAATCAAGCTTGTCTTTAAGATGGTCAATTATTCAAGTTTATTGTAATGCACTTATCCTACCCCCTCTCTCCCCCCCCCCCAAAAAAAAATCCATTAAAGTTGATGCACCATGTTTTCTAGTGGCAGACAAAACAAACAAATTGACAGAAGAAGAAAAAAAGATGACAGAACATTTGTTTGTAGCTTTCTTCATTAATATAGCTGCCAGAGTGTTAAAATAAGAATAAGAGCACTGCGGATTTTAATCATAGTATTTTTGATGGAAATATAATCCCATTGAAATCATTTTCATTTTCCTCTACGGGGTTGAAGGGGCGCTACTGACTTGCCCGGTAAACTTATACTGAAGGGAAGGATAAAGGGGTAAGAACATTATACAGCTTACTGTCAACCCACATTTTGTAGCAGCCTGCATCACGCAAACAGTTTGCGCTGGAGCGGCAGAAGGAGAGTTCTCCGCCGGGAGAAAAGGGATTAATATTCCGGCAGAATAATGAAAGAGAATGACTCAATTTTGGCTGCGGGCAATATGCAGCTATATTGTTGGAGTAATATTTACATGTGGTGGGGGTTTTGGTGTTGGTGGGAGAAGGGGGGGGGGGGGGGTTGAGGGTGGCATGGGGGGGGGGATGACTTGGGCCAAGGAAGTTGACTATACGTGTGTGAGTGTTTGTGGAGACTGAATATCTTTTCCAGAGAGGGAGATGGGGAGATTGGCAAGCGATGCATATCATTAACTTTCTGAACCCTGTGGAAGATGGCAGCTTGCATCCAGAGAAGCAATTTTGTCTCCAGTGCCTATTCGAGAGACCCCCCCCCCCTGCGCTCCAGCGATCATGTGATTTTCTCCATATGCGCGATGAGGAGAATGTAGCAGTGCTCCTATTTCTGCATACCCCTTTTAGCAGAGGTATAGAATGGCATCTTTTCTTTGTCCACCTGGATTAATTTCTTGGATAGATAATTGCAGTCTAGGCAATATGCTTAACTCAAATAGCCAGAAAAAAAAAATCATTTTGAGAGTCGATACAGATGGGTAAAAAACAAGATAACACGCTTGAGGTACTGTATTTGTGAATAAGGTTCATGGGAATTGAAAGTGGACACTAACACACAACAGTTTCTGTATTTTTCGTGTTTAAGTGCAGTGCTATCACTTACAAGTTTGCATTAACCAGCACCCCCCCCCCTTGTTTGTAATAAGAAAATGCAAAAATGTGGGAAGCTTTGAACCCCCAAAATATTGACCATACATGATACATTGTAATTCTTCTAAATACAAATGTGTGGTAATTTGTTGAATGGCTTTTGCTCACCCTTGCATGTGGTGTGCACTGTGCAATTTGCAACTTTCATTTCATGCATTGATAGCATGTATAAATTGGTAGCGCTATAAAATGTTCACCCAGTATACCAAGTTTTAATATGCCTGGATGAAGGAAGAAGAATAGGATTAATTCTGTGATGAATCTCTGAGTTCCTAATTCACAGACAGACCACTGTCATGTCTTATCTCAGTGATAGGTACAGTAGATAGTGAGGTATGTGGCATTGTAATACTGTAAAACGAGGAATGTTTGCATGCATTTTAATTTTGCGAATTTCGAGAGAGCTGAGATTCGCGAAATTAAAATGCACGCTAGATATCTTGTCTACAATATATGCATTGAATGTTAGAGGCAACTCACAAAAATTTCATGCTGCGAATAAGGCCGTCGGCTCCTATTCACGAAAATTTCATGCCGCGAAAATATTGTGTTTTACAGTATTCTATGCAATAGGCCTACTCAAGTATTGTGATTGAATCCTGCATTGTGTTTCAGCCGTACATGGAAATGTAGATGCGGTAACTGAATTACTTGGCATGTTGGTTGGAGAAACTAAACATCTTGATCTCTTATGCGACTTGCCTCTGTCGCTGTAGGTGCGGAAGACGAGCCAAGCAGCCTTGTTGGTCCTGCTGGAGCAGGAGCTGGTGGGTAGGCCAGACATGGAGGACCAGGTCTGTCCAGTCATCGTCCAGCTCTCCAGCCAGGACAGCTCGGATGACTACCGGACAGAAGCAGTGGCGGTGAGTGTTTTGTAGTGTTATGATAGCCTTGCTTCCAGGCATTTGGCCTGTATCCCCCCCCCCCAGTTTTCATTGGATTATGTGTCATATGGGGAAAATAATCTGCAAGTCTTGTCTTCAGACTATTAGACAGCCTGACGAGCATGAGTAGCAGAGTTGTCAAGAGACGGAGCACATCAGTGGAATTGGTTTTCCTCCAGACTAATGCATTTATGGAGGTTTAAGGATACAAGGGAACTGTATTAAATACATGCAGGCCTTGAGGCATAGTTAGTTGGATGTAGACCGGAATAGAGGTATTATAGTATGGTTGAAATGAGAATTCAGGTTTTAACTTTTTGCACAGTAATTAGAAACCACTTAATTATGAAATATTAAAGAGCATAGAATTTGGAGAGGACTTCAAAGTTTATTTGATGTATCCAGAGATATCCTGAGATATCCAGAAACAAAGTAAAACAAAATGGTCACAATAAAAGGTGAGTCCCATGTTTTACTAGGACCCCTTTGTTTCTGCATATCTCAGCCATTTCAAAACCAATTTTCATCACATAAACTTGGAAGTCCTCTTAGAATTGTATGCTCTCTGATATTTCATAAAATTGATTTCTTATTAACTGGCAAAATGTGAATCCCCATCTCAACTAGAGCTATGCCATCCCTTTAATAAGGACTATATCTACTTGAAATAAAGAAATGTCATTCACAGCTGTCATTCAAATGCTCAAGTTGACAGATTGATTATGGGCAAAGTCAAAGTGATTTTCTTTTTCATTGACGCAGAACTCTTTGCAGAGGAAAATGTTGGCCCGTGAATTTTACTAGTCTGCTTCGAACCTAGTTCGCAGTAACAGAGTACTGTATGAGCTGTTATTTTCGCAAATTTCGCAAATTTAACAACACGCGAAAATGACTCCATGAGCTGTGTTATAGAGCATTAACGTAAGTTTCAGCGTCGATTCGCGAAAACAACATCTCACGAAAATGTCTGTGACCTCGTCATTCGTGAAAATATCTGTACGCGAAAATAACACCGTATACAGCAAGTAAATGGCAAGGTGTTGTGTACGATGACTCTACATTTGCTCCTGCAACAATTGCTCGTCTTATTCTCTCCAAGGACTTACGGTTAGGGTTAGGGTTATGGTTGTGATAGGGTTTTAGGTTTAGTTTGATGTAAGGATTAGGGTGAGGATTGGTTTACAAGCACAAGCTCTTGTCGATTGCAAAGGAGTCTGTGCCAAAACATCCCTTTCAGGGTCTTTGCATGTAGGCCTACCATATACTGTATACACCATATATTTAGCGAGTCTAAATTTTCGCGAATTGGTTTGAAAATGATTTCGCGAGTGGTTAAATTCGCGATCCTGGGGTCCTTTATTGAACGGAGAGTAAGTACACGCGTACACCACATTCATATTGGGATCAGTGTCAATATTTTCGCGTGTCTTGAATTTCGCGAATAGCACCTGTCTCACGATATTCGCGAAAATAAAAACCTCGCCAAATATTTGGCATATACAGTATTCCCTTCACTGTCGGGAGCAGCTACAGTACACGGCCTATGGGAGAGTGCTATGGTGCATGTAGGCTTTTTGGCGCAGACTCCTTTTTACGACCTACAAGGCTTTGTGTCTGCAAACTAGTTTAGGGTTATGTTTGTGGGTAAAATTTATGTTTCGCTTAGCATGCAGATATTTCCTGGGAGCAATTGTTGCAGGAGCAAATGTCATGGAACCATTGTGTGCAGACAGCAATGTCTGATGTTGGTGGAGATGTTTAGTGAGCGATTAAACCTTATATTTTTGTATATAGATCACTGATCTAAAGCTGTGATGTATTCCATCTCCCACTGAGTTTTCTCACAGGATGCACTTTGTTTTTTGTAGTATTATCATAACAAGAGATGCACTGCAGAGTTCTTTTTTTTTTCATTGGCTCTTTATGTTTGGGTATGTTATAAGGTACTAGTTTTCTACTGATAATGGAGGAATCAAATGCCAAGCAAGGTGTGTTTTTAAAAACTCTTACTGAGATAGACTTCTTTGTCCTTCATAGCTGTCTTTCTAATATTAAAAAAGGCCAAGAAATACTTCTCTTCAGTTCTAAAGACAGGAGGACCTAAGGGGGGGGGGGGGGGGGGGGGGGGGGGGACAGGGAGGGAGAGGACAGACATGTATTAAAGGCTTTGGTAATTCTGCATGTGCGTGCAATATTCACATATGTTTTCCATTGTAGTCTCAACAAAATTATTTTTCAGATGTGGGGGGGGGGGGGGGGGCAGGGAATTGGATGCTCACAAAGTTGGTCTCCGCTAATGAGGCTGCAACTTCTGGGGCAAGTGTGCAGCATTTGTTCATTATAGAGTGGTAGTCAGTGATTTAATGGAGACGATGAATAAGACAGGCATGCCTTGTAATATTATGTAAGGACAGTGGTCCCACTGTGAAGCACTACATTCTCATACTAGTGGACAGTAGAAAACAACCAAGATTTAAAAAAAAAATAATAATAATAGTAAAATTAATGTGTGCAGCAATTTATTTTGAGCTTGAACTGTTCCTGCTTGGATTGCAGTGAAAAAAACAAATTGCTGAACAAGCATGCAGAAGATTCGAGACAAATTGAGTTGTTTTCCAAAGCAGCAGAAGCCACATTCGCCAGCAATTTATAATTTTGGTGGTGTTTTCGTTGCACTTTTTTGTATGGTTTCTCCATGGTCTGCCCAAGTGCGCTCTTACCAGGCAAATGGCCCAGTCAAAACATTGTGAATTGATCTTGATGCGGACTACTGTATTAATGAGAGGTAGCGAGAGATGTTGCTAACTAGCACATCATGTTTGCCGCTAATCAACAACAGGGGGAGTGACGTACCGCGGTGTGTGAATTATTCATGCAGCTGCTACCCAAGTTGAGCGAGAGAGGGTTAGAGAGAACGCATAGGGAGCAGTCTTTTTTCTCTCGCTCTCTCCTTCACGAGCGCACAGGCATACCCACACACACACATATGATCAACATACATACTGTGTGATGAGAAGCCAGCAATGCACGCTGTTGAAAAACATACTACACTTCTCCATCTTCACCTTGTAAGATGCTGCTGTACATGAGTCCTTTCTACTCCAGACGGACCCAACTGTGTGTCGCTTGCCTGCTAAGTCTTCTCCCACTCACCACACTAACGTCATACTCACAGATGTCAAGCCGGCCCACACACACACACACACACACACACACACACACACATTGTATACACACTCTCACACACATACACACTCTCACACACAAATGCACGTGCATGAAACAGCACAGTGGCAAGAAGGCAGCCATAGATGTGCATAAAGATGTGCTGCGTGAAGCCATTTTCCTTCACGGGCAAGGCAAGACTGGAGAACCCATCTCGGCAAGTCAGTGCGTAGTTGGGAGTATTGTCTAAAGAAAAATAATAATAATAATAAAAAAAACAAATATGTAATTGAGCTCACGTTGCTTCGACAGAGGTAGGCCTTTGTTTGCGGAGGAAACATGAAATTCCTACAGTCAAAATGACACAGAGCTGTCACACATCTCGGTGATTAGTGATAACGTGCACATTGGAGGAACAAAGGAGTACCCCTGCCTCTAAAAAGCCGACTCCAAGCCGTTCTTCGTCGGCCATCATTCTCTACCTCTTAAATCAAGTACGATATGACTGTGGATGTGTTTACTCAAGAGTTACTGCGCATCCCGGGCTCTGCTGGAGAGATGCAAGAGAGGCGTGCGGTGAATCATTTCTGGATGGGGCCAACATTTGCTGGATCGCTGAGGATTTTTTTTTTTTTTTTTTCTGGCCAGCCGGTTGAGACAGCTTCGGAGGAGAGTGGTATTCCCCGGTTGAAAGACATGGGTAGTGAGATTTTGACTATTTCGCAAGCAATCTCACTATTCTGTTTTTCCACCCGGTGACTGCCCCCCATCGTCTTGCCATCCGCCTGCCATCTTTGCCGAGATGTCTTCGGCTACCATCAAAAGCTTCTTGAACTGTCATATTAATTGTCAGCATCAAACTGGATGATGGATCATGTGTGAGAGTAACGTCTGATGTGAGCACCTTCTTCCTCTGCTACCCTGGAGTAATTAGTAATTTAAAAGGTCCCTGCAAGCCAAGTGTATTTTGACCTCTGTTGATGCCTTTTGATCTGTACATGACGAAATCACAAATACTTAATGAAAATATACATCATATATATTTAAACAATAGTTCCTGCTACTGCCTGCACTTACAACAGCACCACAAGTCCTTATTTTGTGCAAATGTTTCAGACAAATTTGTGACGTAGCAGTGAATGGTAAGGCACACATCTCTGTCTATTGTTCAACTCAATGTTACAGGAGGAGGATGTCACTGCTGAAATATGAATAAAGATAATCTGGAGGATTTTTTTTTTTTAAATAGAGGTGGGACTCCACTGGGTGCTGAAACAAAAAAAAGTTAAGAAAAAAAAATTTCAAAATATTTTATACATATTTTCATGAAGTATTTAGTGATTCAGTTATGTACAGACCAAAAGACAACAGTAGAGGTCAACATAGTTTTTGGAATGAAGGGACTTTTAAATGCATTGGTGCATAGGTCTGATTCAATTTTACTCTGCTAATATGTCAATTGTATTAAGATAGGAAAAAAAGAAACGCCCAAACCTGTTCTGTGTGTTAACCTGAAAAAATACACACACCTGATTACTGTTCAGTAATGAAATACCAGTTTAAATCAATTTTCAGCTTGTTGAAATGTCAGTGGTTGCTAACAATGACACACTTAATGACGTGCTTGCAATACTATCGTCCATCCCGCTCTTTTATTACCAAGCTTTATGGCGCTATTACAAGTTCTCTAGTTCGCTGTGCGTCATGCATAAATTTTTTACATTTTTAGCCTGTGAGCTTCTTTGTATCCTTTTATGAGTGATTTTCACTTAACATGGTAGGTAGCATCCCTTTGGTGATAGGATCTCAGTCATTCAAGTAGGCAAAATGCTCCCCCCAGTTTTCACATTTTCATAATCTCCTTGAAAAACACATGGTCAATTTGGAAAGTTTTAATCGCTAGGGTGACAGAATATGTATTTTGATATACAAGTGGGTCCCCTGGGGGGCCCAGAACCCCCAAATTAGAGAATCTTAACTGAAAAAAAAAAAAATTATATATCTATAAAATCGTAAATGATAGAGCTAAAATGCTATTCTAGAAGTATGTTTGTGAGTGCGATTTCATTTTTTTTTTCCATGTCATACCCAGGGGTGACCCTGTTTGGGGGGGGGGGGGGAACCAAAGGGGGGATCATTTTTCACATTTCATCCCCTTGAAAATGCATGGTCACATTTTCACCTACTTAGCAGGTATAATTGCTAGGGCAGTAGAATATGATGTTTACAAATGAGTGCTATTGGCCCCTGGGGTCCCAAATTAGAGAATCTTTGAAAAAAAAAGATCTTCTATAAAACCAGAAATGTTTCTAGTAAATAGGTTAGTGAATAAACCTTTAATTTTGTTCATGGCAGATCTAGGGGTGGTCCACCTAGGGCTAGTACCAAATTAGGGGCCAATTTTCACACTTTCTTCTTCTTCAAAGATGCATCTGGTCAAATTTTCACCAAACTTGGCAGATGTTACCACCAGTGTGATAGAAATATGGATACCATGTTCCCCTGGAGACACCCCCAAAGCACCCTAAGTTGGCTTTGTTCTTTTTGGGTAATAGTCTGAAAGAATGCATTGAAGGTGAATTTTTGATATCCCAGTGAGTGCTAGACTCTGATCTCCCTTCTTGTCATTTCTAGATTGATATCAAAAGATGCTTTTTCCCCATTTATAGTGCAGAGCAAGATTTTGTGCTACAGACAGAGTAATCCAGTTTTCTTACCAATGTGTATAGTGAGCTTGCATTGACAGATACCCCGGTCTTTTTTATGAGAATCATGTAATTTAGCCGGCAACATTATCAAACAATTTTGAAGTAGCAGGCAAAGGTCACAGGTTCAGTGATTTATATGCAAATGGGGATGGTGAGGAGCTGCTCTCGCATGCTTCTCGCCTCAAACTGGCAAAGGGCCGTAATTGCGGCCTCCCTGAGGGGGCCAGCATCCATGGGAGCCTGCCTTGCAGATGACACATTCCAGGGGGCAGACATCGGACGCCCACCAGTGACAGACCTGATACATTCCTGCGCTCATATCGCAGAGTTTGCTCATAAGCCTTAATGAAGAGTTATTGGGGGCTGAGCGAGACGGCAGGTTGCACTTTGCAAACCGTCGCAAGGGGGCTTTATCCCCCTTGTCTTAAGCAGCGTTGCGCCCCCTGTGCCGAGAAAATAGGCGATTCCCTAATGCTGTGAATCGTTTGCTGCCCCGATGGCCGTATATTCCCATTTGCTCTCATTGCCGCACAGCCCATGCCTTGCCGAGTTCCGTTTGCGCACCTTCACCGGCCATGTGCGAAATTGTATTTTGTGTCATGATCAGGCTGGTTGAAAAAATGTCAGCTACACCTGGCTAACTCCTCTGCTCTCTTGAGTGCAAATTATGATCAATGCTGTGTGGAAGAGTTAACCTGCCACAGAATGCATCGTGTGGCACAGTGGTTTCCCATCACTGATATGCATACATTTTTTTTTTTTTTTTTTTGCCGACTACTCACAGCTATTACATTACTGTTTCAATTACACACACACACACACACACAAAGTAAAGAAGATCAAAACTATTGTCAATATGCAAAACCTGAAGATTGATTTGCAGTGGAGATAATGGTTTGCCAACAACTGATACAATGTATATTCAGAATTGATTTTTGTCTCCTTTGCTTCATATGTCTTTTTGAATACAGTGGACTCCCGTTACAGCAAAGTCCTCGTGACCGGCAGTTTTCTTTCGTTATAACTGAACAAATAAACAATAAAAATACATAAAGTGGATAGCGTTACGGCCCAAATTTTTACTTCGTTATAACCGGAATTTTGTTATAGCCTTGTTCGTTATAACGGGAGTGCACTGTATATGCAGTGATTCACTGTAGTGTAAATCGATCCCACTGACCCTGTCATCCTTTTCGTCTGTCTACCCCACAAACATCATTTTTCCATGCAGCTCATGAGCAAGGTGGCTCCCCTTGTAGGCAAGGAGATCACAGAGAAGTACTTTCTACCGCAGTTTACAGAATTGTGCCAAGATAGCCTATTTCATATACGAAAGGTAAGCCTGCATAGATCTATGCATCAATTCAAATCTCCCTTATCAGTCGATGATTGGTGTGAACGTGCTGTGTTTGATATTTGATATTTGATATCCAAGAGACCAATGTAGTCTCTGAAGACATTGATAAGGCAAGATGGCATGTCAAAACTTGAGTATATAAACATACAATTCAAAATGTTTGGCAGATACACACCACTGTACATACCCAATGAAATGTTTTTTTCTTAAAAATGTCCCTCAATAAAATCATGTTTGGCTATTGGATGTGTGTATGTGTGTGAGAGAGATATTGACGCAACACTTCGAAGAAAAGCTTTTGGCCCCACTTCTCCAAAACAAATTAATTAACACAATTAGGTCTTGAAACTTGTCAAAACATTTGTCAGAATTAATCATCAAAATTGTTCAGATAACATGCTGGATCTAGTGCCCTACAGACTTGTATCTGTGCTGGTAAAAGAGAATATAGTCTTCAGGAAGTTGTATTTGATAAGTATGGTTTTTGGTTCCTGCCTACCGGTATTTTTTTTTTTTTTGTGTGTGTGTGTTCAGTCATTCATACAGCACTCTTCTAGCACCAAATGTAAAGGTTTTATGGGAAGCTGAAGTATTTTTTGTTTTGCTGTAGAAACCTTCTGAATCTAATCTGCATATGCCTAATCATATGCAAGAGAGCAACTGCAACAAAATTGTGTCTGTAGTCCGTGCCTTGCAAAAAGCACTTTCACTTTCATAGAATAATTGCTCTCACACATAATGCTGAACACCTGATAATGTGAAATGAATGAGTCCGGCCAGTCTTTTGATTGAACACGTGGCAAGTATTGCAGTACTGTGTACATGGGGCATTCGATATCATGCTCCCTTGAAAGGAAAGAAACATTTATTGAGCCGTACTTCCCTGCAAAAACTTTCGGCATCACTTCCTCCAGTGTTCGATGCCATGGCGTGATGTCATTGGTCAGTCTACCGACCATGCAGCTTGCCACAAACCTTTTCCTGACTGAATTTTATTTACTACGAACAGAATATGACAATAATGAAGGACTATTGTGTGTTCACGTAAATGATACTCTTTCAACCTGGACGAAAAAACAAATGTCAACCAAGTAGTGTCAGGAGATTGGATTGGAGGCTTTTTATTTGGTTTTGTGTATGTTTTTGTTTGTTTAAGATACACTCACCTGCCATGAGTGCTATTTTGCCCCCCCCCCCCCCAAAAAAAACAACAACAACAAACAAACAAACAAACAAACAAACACACAACAACAACAACAAAACAAAACAGAGGAAGATTAAATCCCAAGTAATCCTTCTTACTACCCATTATGATGATTTCAGCAGTAATATGCTTATAAACCATTCTTTCTCAGGATTATAATTCCTTACAGCGTGTATGCTTTTACCCACCACTATTCCAATCAACGTAAATGCGTAGTGAATTAAGTGTCTTGTCATATCTTTGGTATTAAACATAGATGTACATCATGGAAAAAGAGTAACTATCAACCAAAAATTGTTCAGTCTTTTTCAGATAGTATTAATAAAGATCGTGAAGCTCTTGCTGTCATGTAGCAGGGTAACTGAATTAATTCAAGCATGTCATCTTTCATGTGTAATGCAGGAGCAAACATGATGAAATATCTTTGTTTTCCCCTTCCAGGTCTGTGCTGCAAACTTTGGTGATATTTGCACTGTTGTCGGAGAGGATGCCACAGAGAAATTATTGGTAAGAAGTCTAAGACTGCATGAATTATTTACATTCACAATCTGGACCACGTTGCTTAAAACTATGGTGTCTTTGCAATCAATGGTTTCTCTGCATTGTGTGGTAGTTGCCATAGCAACAATATTCAGTAGAACATCAGAGCCAAAAAGTCACTGATGTTTATTGGTTGTAGGAGTTTCCCTTAATTAAAAAGCTACCATAGTTTTAGGCAACATTGCCCATTGTGCAGACAAAGTGCGCTTCATGTGTGATTCTGTTTTTCAGGCATGTAGGGAGAATTAGATACAGGAATTTCATGCCGAGAAGGAAGGAAATTGGGAGGGGGTGGGGCATCCAAGTGGTTTGTTGTTAATGTCAACTCTTTCATTTATTGCATCTTGTTTGTCAATTCTTTGAGTGTGTTTATCCGTCCTGTTTTCAATTGTCTAGTCTCCGATGAAAAAGTGTCAGATGAAAAAGTGTCCGATGGACAAGAGGAAGTGTCCCCTGAGAGTATTGTTATAGAAAACTGAAGTCTGTTGTTGGAATAAGGTATCATCTGTGATGATGGTCACAGCGTGGATAAGTAAGGGTCCAAGAAGCGCCATAGATTGTTGGAGTTGTTTAGCCAAGTCCAATAGAATGATGATATGCTGACATGTTAGACAAATTTAAACTGCTGCATGAAACATGAACTTGGCTATGTTGAATTAGGATGAGGGGTCAAATAATTTCCAGTCCTAGCCGTTCACCTTTGACCCTACTGGCTACATTTGAGCCCAAGTTTGAACTGCAATTCAGGAAGCCACATACTTGATGGAACAATTTGTTGGTCAAGTATCGAAATCCATTATGTAGGCAAGAACTCTTCATTTCGCACGCTGACTATTGGTTAACCTGGTTGAGCATTTCTAGCACCGTATGTTGTACAAATATCATTTGGTTGTCAATCAAAGGGGGAAAAAAAAAGAGATCCTGACCTCTTACGTTTAATATTTTTTCTCATGTGAATGAGCTGTCATTAATACTGTAAAACATGATATATTCGCGGCATTAATTTTTCGCGAATTGGAACTGGCAGCCTTTTTCGTGGCATGAAATTTTCGCGAAGTGCCACTGGCGTTCAATGCATAATAGTGTAAACAAGAATCTTGGCGCTCGTGAAATTCGCGAAATTAAAGTGCACGCGAAAATTCCTCATTTTACAGTAATCCCAAACTTCAAAACACATTATAGACAGGTTGTGTGAAACGGGTAAGTAGAGATGGTTTCAGACCATAATTCTGTGAGACAAATTCCCCAAAATATTGGTCTTCATTGAGTGAAGAATTTGATGACCCCAGTACTCGTTTAGGAGAAAAAATTTTCATCTCTTTACAAAAGGCAGTTTTTGCTATAATTCATTTGCTGAAATTATTATGCATGAAAGAGCCAGAGGCAGTTAGAATGTCTTATGTGTGTGTTCAGTCAGCAAGTTTTATGTGTATTGTGTTGTTGTTTGCTGAAGCAACTCCTTCAACATCCGGAAAAGATAGAATTCAATTAGTGAAGCAAATTTTGTTAATGATGTGTTGAAATTGTGATGAATAAGTGAAAGCTCCAGAATGTCTTGTGAGCTGCACTTACCACCATCTTCAGGGCTACCCTTGTCAAAACACAACTCCTCAGAATTCTCCATTGTATGGTGGGGGGGGGGGGGGGGGGACAGGAGGAATGATGGGAATTGAGGCGTTTGATTGAATTAGCCAAAAACCTCCTGAACCTGAATGTGAATTGGTAGAGAACTTTTCACCCTGTGAATAGAGTGCTCCTCCTTACCGTGCCGTGGCTGCGTCTCGCGGACTTTAGTGCCTCTGACTGCACCTCCCCCCGCTTCATGAAATAATCATACAATTGATGGTGAATTGAGCAGCACTTGAATGCATAATGAGCGGTCTGAGAGAGATGGAGGGAGAGCGATAGCGAGAGCCCCGAGTCTCTCGCGGTGATTATTCGCATTGGCGGCGACAAATTTTCCTCAATTAAATGAGATAACTCTGCCGAGGGTTTTGTAGGGCGACTTGTCGTCAATAATGCAGAGCGCTGCGCAACAATATGAGTTGTGTATCAGCAGTGAGCGTGAAATGTGATCTTGACACATCAGTGTCATGCTTCTCCATTTTGAGTCTCGTTTTCTTCACTTGTCCTGCTGTCGTGTTTAGAGTTGTGCATTTATGTTCCCTGGCTCCTACATATGACATGCGACGTGATGCAATGTATGAGATCTACTGTCAGAACAATGACACCATTTCTTTGCAACTTTGCTTGTCAGTGGTATTTGACATTTGTTTGCTTGTCAGTAATAACTCTTTGACATCCATCAATGGAGAACACATTTCTGCGCATTTCTTGATTAGTCCATGCATGATACGACCATGTTACCAGAATTTTTAATGCAAATAAATGATCAAATTGTTTTTGTTTGCATGAGGTTGAGATGACCTGTAGCTGTTGCTATGTGTACTCCTCCATGCTGATGTTTTGCCACAAAGAGATTTTGAAGCTTGCATCCTCTAGAAGGCAAGGTTCTATTTGAGTCATATCACACTCGTCCTCTCAAAAGAACCCATTTACTAAACTCCTCACTTAAAGTATTGCATTTCTGCGTAAGGATGGCTGTTTTGGACAAGAGAGCTTGCCCTAGGCTTGCCAGACCTAGCAACAACAACAACAACAACTGTATGCAAGCAGGCTTCCAGGTACCGAGGTGTATTATGCAGAAAGAGGCAAACATAATGGCCCATTGTTAAATCCTCCGGCAAGCTTTTACCCATGAATTATAATACAATTGCGAACCGACCTATCCTGGTGAATTAGAGGATAATCAAGCTTGAATTTACTCTTTCCTCTTCTCTCTTCCCTTCCCCCCCCCCCCTCCATTTTTATCCTTTTCTCGTCTAGTTACCAAGGTTTGAAGCACTGTGTGAGGATGGTGTATGGGGAGTACGGAAGGCATGTGCAGAATGTTTCATGACAGTGTCGTGGGCTACATCCAAGTCCAAGCGGGAGCAGGAACTCTCAAACCTCTTTGTCCAATTGCTGCGTGACCAGTCAAGATGGGTGAGTGACATCCAAGAATTTTTTTTTTTCTTGTCAAGTCTATCCCTTGCGATACACACCCATCGTTATTGCAAAAGTTATTTACATTGAAAACGTCACTACATCTTGTAGGTTTAACAGTTTTAGAGTATTAAACAGGTTATCATGAAGTTGCGTCAACAACTGTCATTTGACTACTGCAACTTTGAATCTATTTCTAAGGTGAAGTTTTATGAAAATCAATACAAAAAGTTGGACTTATTCAGACACAAACAGGATAGATTTGCTCTTGTACACTCACTTATCCAGTGTTTTATATAACGTAAACCATTATAATTAATCTGCTCTCAGTATATGCATATTTATATGTCATCCCTGACATGGATTCATTAAACACATCAATAGAGCTTAGCATTATGTTCAACTTTGTTACTTTCTACAGGTAAGAATGGCAGCATTTCAAGCCCTTGGTCCTTTCATCTCAACCTTCGCTGATCCCAGTATATCAGGGATCCAGCTGATGTACAATGCTGATGGCACAGTTCAGGTCGCGGGGATCATCCCCATCGAAGACGACAGCATCAGCAAGCCCAGTACGTCCGATAACTCCCCCTCAAACCAAAGACTAGCAGAGAATGCTGCGATAGACATGCACAGCAGCGAGACTGCCAAGCAAGAGCAAAGCAGTGAAGTGAAGACTCTTCATCAGGGGGTGGGTCATCTAGAGTTCAATATAGGGGGCGGGCAGCAGCCCGCCCACGACGATAGTCCAGAGTATAATTCTTTCCTCTTCTGGAGACAGCCGGTGCCGGTCATCAGTGTTCAGGACGGAAACGCGGAAGATGGTAGCGAGGAAAAGACTGACAAAGATGAGCAGAAAAAGGGTGAAGTGATAGAGATGGAGGCATTAGGGGAGGAAAAGGAGGAGGAGGAGAAAGATGAAACAAAGTCTAGAACTAATGGTGATAGGTTTACTAGTACTACAGAGTTTTCAATTGTTCCGCTAGGCGGTGGGGAGAGCAGTGACGCGGAAAGCGAAAAGTCATCCCCCGACTCCGGGATCAGCAGTCCGGAAGCAGTGCACGAGGACAGCGACGACGGTGTGAGCAAGGAGGGATCGGGCAAAGACATCCAGGATCTGGTGCAGACCATTTCCCAGATGAGCATCGGAACCTCGAAGGAGGAGGAGGAGGAAGGGGAGGGGGAGAAACGAGGAGAAGCACAGGTGCAGACGGTTGGGGACGGAACCGCCGCGGGGGCAGACCCCAACATGAAGCTCCACACCGCCAACCTGAGCGAAGCCAACGACATGTCCGAGATGGTCATGCACTTGCCGAGCACGCAGACCCTGGAGCAGAGGATTGACGACAAGACGCTCTCCTTTGTCAACGGTGTCCTAGAAGAGGAGGAAGAGCTCCAAGAATGGGCCGATGTCCAACCAAGTGCCTCCGAGAAAATGCAATTGGCCCAGAAAACTGAGGTTAGGTTCTTGCTCATTTCCCTAACCCCCCACCAAACACACACACACACATGAGCACGCATTGGCCCAGAAAACTCTAGTATGAGGCTTGCTCCTTTCCCCTAACACCCCCTCCACCCCGCCTCCCCACACTCTTTTTCCCTAACACCCACTACCGCCCCCCCCCCCCACACACACACACACACATGCACACCATGGCAGAGAAATCTGAGGTAAACTTGCTCTTATCCCAACTCCCCCCCCCCCCACACACACACACACAATAACACACACACCTGTCAGCTTCACATGAACCATATTTCTTTAACACTGTCACTTATCTATCTAGAGGGTATTCCTATCAGCTCTGCATGGGTGAAATCTTTTGTGTGCTGTTGCAACATTGACACAAACTATACCCAAATATTGTCAGTGATTAAAAGTTATATCGGCTGCAACACTAAGCTTTTCTACTGTTAATTTCTTTTAT
This sequence comes from Diadema antillarum, assembly GCF_040938485.1. Classification (NCBI taxonomy): domain Eukaryota; kingdom Metazoa; phylum Echinodermata; class Echinoidea; order Diadematoida; family Diadematidae; genus Diadema; species Diadema antillarum. The sequence continues at coordinate 786,642 of NW_027271032.1, read as the reverse complement.
CTGAGATTATGATAAAGATACAAAGGTTAATGTACATTTTGATATCTGAAAAATGAGATGATAAAGATGTGTGTCTATATAACCTGTTGACCTGTGTCAGTGGCATTCACATTAAAAGGAAAGCAGCAGAACTATGTACAGTAATGTTTCTGAAATCCTCAAACATGTTTTAATTACTTTAGCTATGGTACATTGGTTCCCAAAAAGTCATTTGTTTCTACATGGAAACTTGAGAGGGTAAAGAGTTTGAAAGTCAATACAAATCAAATGCTTGATGATGTGCCTTTGATTTCTCTCACTTCACTCCAGTTTTCACAATTTCTACCAGGCCGTATCATGCTGATGAAGTTATCCTTGCGTACTTTTTCTTGGGCTCTTTGAGTGCAGTGGGAGACCCCAATTGTTCTGTTCTGGTTTGGCGTGTATGGTTTGATTTGTTTTTAGCAATGAAGATGAAAAAAAGTCTCTGGGTTTAAATTTGATGTTTTTTTTTCTGTCCTGCAGCAAAATGTCATCCCAACCAGCCTCCTTGAGAACTACCTCTCCATGACAGACCCCAGGATTGCACAGGCAGTGGACACCGAGATCGCCAAGCACTGCGCCTACAGCCTGCCGGGAGTCGCCCTCACACTGGGCCGCAAGAACTGGCCCTGCCTACGGGATATCTATGAGACCCTGGCCTCCGACATGCAGGTTGGTTTTTTTGCAGAGTAAAGACGCAGAAGTAAAAGAAAGAATTAAGACAAAACAACTGTAGATTAATAGAGCAAAGTTAAACAACACGTGGCCCTGCTCTGGCCTATTCAGGAACAATTTCTGAAGGCTTGCTCCATGTTTCTTCAAAAGATTGATGTTGGATTACTGCCATGAAGTGTTTTGGGGAGCATTTGTGCTCGAACAAATCTAATCCAGTTGTGCATACAAATGCGTAATACCGCAGACGCTATTTCTTTGTGATGGTCCAAAGAAACCGAACGCATCACATAGATGTCAACACCAATACTGGAATCTTAGTCCCCTCTTCACCTTTTTGTCTCCTTCCAGTGGAAAGTGAGGCGTACGTTAGCATTCTCAATACACGAGATGGCTCTCATTCTTGGGGACGAGATCACTTCGAAGGACCTCGTGCCTATCTTCAACGGCTTTCTTCGGGACCTGGACGAGGTCAGGATAGGTGTCCTCAAGCACTTTGCAGATTTTGTCAAGGTAAGGAGCACGGGCAGAATGTGAAGAGCAGCGAACAGCATTGTAAGGTCTTGACTTGGAGTAAGGATGGAAAGTTAGGGGCATTGACACATGATCTATCTCTTTAGAACATATTGTAAATGTTTTGTCCTCCATGTACCGATGGTTTGAATGAAGGAATGCCTCATCTTGGCACCCTTGGCAAGTTCTTGGAAGGTAACAAGATTAGTTGTTCGAGGAGGAAAACTCTCACCAGAGTAATTCCATGGCCATGCGTGCGCTCTCCCCCCCCCCCCCCCCCCCTTCTACTTCAATTCAACTGCATCCTAACTGAAGTTATTTTGTTGAGACTATTTGATCGTAGAAAAAAATTAAATTCCATCAGTTCTGAAGCCGATGAGTGTACGAAAAGCGGAGGATATATACATGATACAGTGAAATAGTACAATATGTGAAAAATCAAAGAAAATAGGAAAACAGTGCCACACATGTATAATAAAAAATGGGTTAGTTCACTAAAAAAAAAATAGGAACTAATATTCTTTTTAGTGACTTAGCAGAAAGATCACATATAGCAACACTGCCCACTAATTGAATTTTACTTTATAAAGATATTAAACGCATGTGTATTGAAATAAGCATATATATTACGATCAAACCATATCCTGGGTATTTTTGAAATAGGTTAATCAAAAAAAAATGGCAAAAGATTAAGGAATGAATAGGATGACAAGAATGCATTCCAGGAATATTTATGTCGTCATGGTGGTATATGAAGGAGGACAAAAATTGAACTCAGTTTGACCTTGGCCCCACCAAGTTTCAGGGTATTTGTATTTGAGGCGCTGTAAAACTCGGTACTTTGAGCATATTTTGCATGATAACATTCTGTCTCACTGCCCATCAAACCAGTCAGCGCATGGTAAGTGGAGATATATTGCATGCTTTAGATTGGATACAAATTTGATTCCGCTCTGTGGCTTCTCATGGCACCAGCCTGTAGCCTGCCATCCATCAATAGTCTTGCGGTTTTTGTTATCATTTTGTTCTCATATTTGTCTTTTTCCCCCTACATAGTTAAGATGAACTCCATGAACTGCTGAACAGGTTCCAAATCAAATCAAAGGGTGTTTGCATTTTCTCTCGTAAATTCAGAGCTTGTTCAGCTGTTCTGCTCTCTTTCGCCCTGTTCCCTCCGACTGATACATACTTCATTATCTTTTCCCCCGTGTGCAGTTATTACAACCTGAGCTGAGGAGGCAGTATCTCGGCCGAATGACTGACTTTCTGACGACCGACAACCAGAGGAATTGGCGCTTCCGACTAGAGCTGGCAGAGTAAGCAGCCCTTGTGCAATTAACCCGTTCCATACTGAATTCTGAAATGCCTATAGACTTAATACACAGTCCGCCAGGTTCCCGTACAGAACTGGTTAAGAGAAACTGTTCAGAATTCTAGAGTTATTAAAAATTAAAAGCAGCATGATAACATTTAAAAAGAAAAATGATGTACTTGAAGTGCTCTACTAACGCCCATTTTGAGTTAGTGAAAGATGTGTGAATACCGTGATTGATATGAAAGCTCCTCAGAAACAAGCACAGGGAGACGAAGGAGCAAGGATGTATTTGACATCAGCTTTCATTTGCGATCTCAACTACAGGCACCTTTCTCAGTTACAATCTGTTGGGTTTATGTGTGTGTGTGTCTGTTTGTGTGTCTGTATCTGTGTCTGTGTTTGTGTCTGTGTGTAAGACTGGAAAGATAGCTGTTTTTTCTGGAAAAAAAAATCTTGATGTGCTTCCCATTTCTTAAATCCTCTCCCCCTGAACTCGATCTCCCTTGTCTTTGATGCCAGAGGTACACCTGTTTGATAATTTATGATTTACTTGACCAGGAAAAAGACAATACAGTACAGCAATAGAAAATACACTACAACACATTACACACAAGAATTAATGGCAATGAAACAAATTTGGTGATACCCATGGCTTCTCTTTCTTTGCACCCTCCTCAATCACATGATTTGGACCTCACCTGAAAAAGATGGTGTTATCCACGTTTTTGTAATTTCCTTCAATTCTTCTGGTTTTACTTCTCGCAGGCAACTAATCCTCCTGTGTGATCTGTATGATCCCAGCGATGTCTGTGATAACATCTTGCCCATCGCTATGACGCTCGCCGGGGATCGCGTCGCCGACGTGAGGTTCACGTCCTACAAACTGGTAAGCATTGCTAAGCATAGAGGAAGTTAATCTCTGCTAGAGATTCATGCTTGTGATACTCCCGCCCACCACTCCTTTTCTGGAGTAGTACCTGTATAGATTACATCTAATGTTGCAGTATTCGCTGAGCAGGGCAGTAGTAATGAAGAGCATGCAGTGAATTAGCATGTTATCACTGTCTGTGACATCGTTGTTGTAAATATAGATTGTTCATTCTAAGTTGCCACTACCAGGCATGATATTCTGCAGATTTAAATCTGATTTCAGATTTTTTTTCCCAGGTCTGTACACATTTTGCTATTTTCATGTATCAAAATCACCTGACAATTTTGATTTCCGATTTTCTCAAAAAACTTCAATATCATCCCTGCACTACTATGTATACATTTCATGTCAATTACTTGGCATTTACAGTTGTACATTTTGGTGATATGACAGATTAGAAAGACATGCAGCTTAGCTTCCACAGTGATGAATGCGTTTCTCTCTGAAGGTTTTTGAGAGCGTTTTATTTTTTTTTTTTTTGGGGGGGGGGGGGTGTGGGGCTTGGGGAGGAGGATTGATATTTTTTTATTGGATCTAGTTCCACCCTGTATTGAGAAATAATCATGTAAGTTTTATGAAGGAGTACTGACACACTTTAGGCCAGCCTGATAATATATTGTGACAGGGCAACAATGTAGAGTCGAGACCCAGATACTGTATACGCCATATATTTCGCGAGTCTAAAATTTCGCGAATTGCGACTTCCCAACAATTTCGCAAGTGGTTAAATTCGCGATCGCGGAGTCCTGTACTGAACGGAGAAATGTATACGTGTATGTCACATTCATATCGGCATTGGAGTCAATATTTTCCTGTGTTTTTAATTTCGCGAATAGCACCTGACTCGCGAAATTCGCGAAAATAAAAATCTCGCGAAATATTTGGCATATACAGTAAGTCTTCTTTCTAGTCACATTCCAGTCAGGTGATATGGCATACTGTAAAACCAGAAATTTATGCATGCATGAAACTTTCGCAAATTTCTTACAGAGCCAAGATTCATGAAAGAAAAAGAAAAAAAATGCATGTGAAAGTTTTCTTTACACAATGCATTGAATGCCAGTGGTAATTCACGCATCTTTCTGGTTTTACATTATCGTGTCCTCTCTAGTTCTAGAATGAGGAAAAGGGGAAAAGTCAAATTCGGGCATTATGACTCATTGCAAAGCAGGGCCCTTATAATGAGCAATGGGGAGACTTCTGATAATCGTCGTTATTTGCAAACATTTTCCAGTCTTATCCCAATTTTCTTTGTGCCTGTACAATGAAGTCTGTTTTGAAACATTCAGATAGCTTACTTCCACTTGCCTAACATAGCGAGAAGTAATGGCATGCAGCTATCCTCACCATTGTTCATTGCTTGTCTTATATTCTCACCTAAATGATACAGCTGAGTATGATTGCCAAGATCATCATGTCGTCCAACAATGGCAACCTGAGGAGAAATTTCGTCCACGAGATCAACTCCAGCTATGCAGAGAGCCCCCGCTGGATCAAGAGACAGGCGTAAGTTCAAGTTCAAAGTTTCAAGTTCTGTTTTATCTTGTTAATAAAGAAAATTTCCCCCTAAAAAGCACAAAAGTGGTCAAGAAAAGTATCACCATACAAAACCAAGAAAGAAACGATGACTCGGTGATTGTCTGTATCTGATTTAGTTGCTTGTTTTTTGTTTGCATCTTCACAATTATGCAAAATTGTTTGAAGAAGGCACTTAATTGATAATGTTGATTCTAGCTCAGTTTATTATATTACCTTTACTTGTATTTTGATTCAAAGCTGTGTAATAGGCTTATCCATATCAGTGATAATGAATACATGAAAGTGTTAATCATATGCTGCAATCTGTTGACCAGGATTTGTGTGATTGAAGAAAGAAAAAAAAAAGAAAAATGAAGACCTTTAGAATCTCATTTTCATGTTCGTGACAGGTATTGCCATCTGTGCCAAAGACTGCTCCACGAGCAGGCCCTGGATGCATCAACCTTCGCTACAGACTTCCTGCCTAGTCTACTCCAGCTGGAGAAGGATCCCATCCCCAACGTCCGCATCACGGTGGCCCGCACCCTCACCGAGTTTGTTCTTCCTCTCTGTAAGTGTCCTACCAGCAATGCTGTCACTGTTTTGGGTTGGGGATCCTCTGCACATTCTGGGACTGACATATCGCTGTCACCATTAATTAATCTCCTTCCTTGTCCCTGTGTTTTTATTTTACTGTGTTTGGGAGAAGTGATGTGTGGAGTTCAGAGATTGTAAGACACAGTCAAATTGAAATAAAAGTGTTTTACCCCCAGCTGTGGGAAATTATCTCTTTATATCTCGCTTTCCTCCAGCATGAGGGAGAAAGAAAGGAAGGGTTATGATAGAAGTGTTGCCACATTGGTGTCTGTGTGTCACCATAAGCTTAACGGTGACAAATGTTGTCCTCCCCATGCCCATCATTAAGCAGGATTTGATTGCTTTAGTTTACTGCAACAAAGCCTTCTGCATGGAACAATGATCCATAAAGATCCTGCTAAGAGCTGAATTCACGAGAGATGGGAATATTAATATCCTCTGCTACCATTGTTGCATGGATGGATGCCTCTAGATGTGGGCCTACGTGGCAAAAACATACCCCGGGGCCTCAGTAGCAAGCAGTCACGTAGAAAACACTTCTCTTTACTGGCAAGAATGGAGTCTGCTGGGAGAAATTACATTCAGTCATTCAGGCGTGGCAGAGTTAGCTTTTAGTCTTGAAAATGTGGGACTTGGGAGCACTGGTGCTGGAATCCAGTCCTTTCTATTGTAAAGAGTGTTGGATCAGTAACTGCTACATCCATCACTGCCTTGAAAATGACAGGTCATGTAGACTGCAGATGTCTCACAAACTGCACATTGCCGCTGTTCCATTGATCAAGGCGAAGGTAAAAACTTAAACAAGTGACATGATGGATATGATAAATGAAAAAGGGATCACTGTAGGTTGTTGTGTAAACTGTTAGTTGTAAGTCAGCCGGTTCGAATGTAAACGATACTGTATATGCCATAGATTTTTTTGTGGGTGTTTTATTTCTGTGAATTTCACATGAAGGATACAATTCAAGAATTTTAGAACACACGAAAGTATTAATTTTGATCTGGACATGAATGCTGCATGCATGCGTAAATTTCTCCATGCATTACTGTGCTGAACAATCGCGAATTCAAACACTTGTTGGGATGTCCTGATTTGAGAAAAATTATACCTGCTCAATATAGGGCAAGTACAGTACATGGAACAAAGTGAATGTTTTCAATAATGTTTATCCTTCCTTACTTTGCATTTCTTAACACCATTTCTGACTTTGATGTCGCAGAAAAAAAAGGGGAGCCGAGCGAAAACCCGTTATTGTACTGTAAGATCATCTGACATGAAATTGAATGTGCTTTGTGTCATCTTTGATCTTGGTAGATTATTACGACAAGCGGGGGAATCCCCACCAGGAGGAGATGATGAAAACACTGACACGATTACGTGGAGACGAGGATCGGGACGTCCGGTTCTACTCCAGCATCGGCCCGTCCGGGGAAACGAAAGCGCCTTTCGCTGAAGGGGTTAGTTTTGTGCAACGTCCAGATGATTTCCTCCTCCCATCAGCAATGAACCTGTCACATATAATATTTGAAACTTTACTGTTTTATTTTATTTTTTTAATATGACAATGAAGAATCAAATGAACATGTGGCACACGATAGAATGCAGAGCACTTGTATCAGTCTACTAGTCAGTTGACGGATGGTCGGTAAAAGAAATATCCCCAACTTTCAGCTCTCACAGAGTCCATTATGAAGGAAGTGTGGATACGATTTGAATGAATGTCCAGGGAATTTTCTTTCTCACTTACGGTTACACTTGTACTGTCTAAGGTGTTATTTTTGCAAGGGTTAAATTTTCACAAATTTAGCAAATTACTGTTGGACTGCAAATTTATCAACAAGCAAAAATGTCGCCATGCGCTAGTATAATAGTGCACTCTGTGTAAATTCGCAAAAACAACATTTCGCAAAAATATCTATACGCAAAAGTAACAGCTGGACTAGTGATTGCGAGAAACTGATGTGTGGGACATGCCTTTACCAAAGTCCATATGATATGCTGTAATTGTAAGAGCAGAAATCTATTTTAGGAGAACTGACAATATAATATTTGTGACTCTGAGCGTGTGCATTGGTAATCTTTTGGAAGGAATTGATGATGAACCTCTGGCACTCGCTGTGGTATTCATGGAAAGTTTTATGTTGACATTTTTGTTCTGCGAGTGTTTAGTACTCCATCATTACTTTAATCTTGTGTACTTGCATTTCTTGCAGGAACCACCGGTATAGCTGGCACGATGGGTATCATCAGATGCAACCTTCTTCTTCTTCCACTAGTGTGCTACCGTGGTACATCACATCACACTCATCATCTCCACAAAGCTAGATTCAAGATGCCCGCCAAAGTCAGACCTGGTCAATCTGGACCTCTCGCTACTATTGACCTCTTCTGTCGGTCAAAACCAAGGCAGACAGACACAGTTGCACCCAAGCACACTGCTTTACATTAAGATTTTTTTCTTTAAATGGGTCTAGTTTTGTTTTTTTGCCTGCTTTTAATGCTACTGGCAATAGAAGATGTGTGACATGATTTTAGCCCCCGCCGTGTTGCCGAATGGTTCTGCTGAAACCTCACAGCATGTCATCAACCCTACTTTTGATTTAGTTGGCTTGCTCTGTTTTTGCCGCCATGCACAGGTAGCGTTCAGCAAATTGTCAGTGAATAGAGTTTACAGAATCCTCCAATCCTAGTTTGGCAGTCTTCATTTAGGACTGCAGCACAGTTTGGCAGACCCTGAATTATGGTCAAGTTTATCTGTGGGGGGAAATTCATTGAATGCTTGTAAGATGGCCTGGGAAGCACTGGCTAGACTCCTGGGCACAGTAAAGGTCAAGGGTGTAATACGGCCCCTGCTACTTTCTGTTCTTAATGTCTCTATGAAGCGTCGTGTCAAGCTTTGCAGCAGCAAATTTTATTAAAATTTCTTATTTCGTGTTTAAATGCTTTAGAAACTTCACATTCTGTCTTATTATGTAATCTTCACAAATATTTGTTATCTCTGTATTTATATAACTTTGGGCTTTAGCATGCATGTATCCCCACAAACCTGATATCACCATTACGTATCATACCCAAGTTGGTTCCTTATATATATATTGGTCGTTTTGGATTGTCGTTTTGGATTGCAAAAGATTTTTATTTTTCCTTTACAAATTTTCATTTATTCAAAGACTAAGAACTTTTTAATCATTATTGTCAACTTTGCAAAGTAAAAAGGCACATCTTGCAGTTTCAGAATATGGGAAGTTATAGAGAGAAGAGGTTCGGTAGCTGTCAGAAAATTCTATAGCAGCAGATTTTTAATATTGATAATAATCCATATCACATATTTGCCCTATTTTCTTTCCATCAAGCCCACTAATATTATATCCAGCCTGAATGATATCACCATGTTGTAACTTTGAACATCTTTTTATTTTCATTTGCATTTAATGGGACTCTTAAATTCCATGCTGTGTATCTTCACATATAATATTCTAATACCCAGTTTAATGTTTTCTCAAGATCTGCTAGTGCAAAGCATGGCCAATGAACACACACTAACTAGATGAAAACTTGGGTGTCTTTCCCCTTGCCCTTCTTAGTTGCCCAACTTCACCAAGTAAACTCATTAACTTCTTATAATCTGATGAGGTAATATAGGATGTTCCTTTTTTTTTTCCTGTGGAAAATTATTAATTATGAACACCAGTGTGATTAGTTGTTGAAAAATGTTAAAATGTGCATGGGTAAACTTCATTTACATTAGAAGGTTAAACATGATTATTATGTCATGGTTGTGTATGGAGTCACTTTGCCTGTGACATCCTAGTTTCTTATCCCTGTATTAATGTCTGTTTTCTCAGAGGAGGAGAAGTGCTAAATATTACATGTTTGGAGTAAGAAACTTTTTAGTTTTTTTAAGCAAGTTTATAATGCAAGAAATTTTGATGTTTTATAGAATTGTTTTCACTTTTTACCAATTTTTATTTTGTGTTAATTACTCTAGACTTCAGTCATTTTAAACTTACGTTAGTGAGAGTCCGCTTTCCGTAGATGTTAATGAAACAATCATGTGGATATTGGTTGCCAACTTTTCTATGACAGGAACTGTGATTTTACTGTGCCCTTTCTTTGTCCTTACAAAGTCACTTCATTTCAGCGAGGCAGTCTTTGTTCTTTCAGTTTTTCTTCACGAGATATCTTTCACACCATGAAGTTAGGCCTGCACATACAATTACCGAGACCCAACGTCTTCGCACTGTTCTTTGTCAGTGTATGTGGGCATCAGTCTGCAGGCGATAAACCCATGCTTAAAACAAACCTCGGAATCTATGTAGATGTGTATTGATGGGAGTCATTGTTGGCAGAGAAATGTGGTACCGCTAAGGCATGTTTTACGATGTCGGATTAGTAACACGATGAGCACCATGATAGGGCGCAAACACAACATGCAAATATTCATTTAGCTGTAATCTGCACGCTTTCTTTTAGTATACAGCTAGTCACGATGACAGTCTTCAAGATTGTCAACAATCCCAAAATCTACTACGGCTCTAAGAAAGTGTAAATGGCACAAATTCTCCTCATGTACACCATATAGCAAAAGTGCAAATTGATGCCCTTTCTGGCTTTCTCACACAAACCATGAAACTTTATAAACCTGTACCATGATATTTTTAATTCGGTGCTCGTGAGTTGATGTTTGTTTTTTATTCATGTTCGGCAGCACAAACAGCTGTTAAAAATGACATACACAAACAGCTGTTAGAAAATGACATAATATAGGCACTGTCCAGATATTTTTGTTGGCAGATCTATACCAGCTCTATATGTGACAGTCTCATTCTTACCACATGTATCACCACATCTCTAAGTGAGAGGACTGCTGCGTTCCTTTTTTCTTTTTTTTTTAAGATACTCTTTTGAGGGAGACCATGAAAACAAGTTGATGGTCAGGAGAAGAGAAAGAAAGTGCATGCCTGCTAGTTTGTTTGTTTGTATGTGTCTGTGTCAGTATTTCAGTGAGAGTGGGAGTGTGGGTGTGTACTTTTCTGTGTAACAATTTCTCATCAGGATCTTCGGTGACATCAAAATCATTTTGTTCTTCTGCAGTGTGCCTTTATTGGTCATGTGTGTGTCTTGAACAAAAACAAAAAAAAACAAGCAGTTGTCTTTTTGGTTATTTTTTTCAAAGCCATCGTTTGACGACGACAAATTTATTGAAAGTCCCGGAGTGCGGATCAGGATTGTCACTTTACCTGATTTCTTGTTTCCTCTGTAGAAATACAATTATTACTGAACTCCTATTTTTTTAAAGAAAAAAAAAAAGAGAAATCTTGTGATGGTGATTTACGAAAAAAAAAAAATGGTAAAGTCTAGAATTGTCTTTCAATATGCAGCAACAAAGTGGAAATACTGAATAGTACTGTGCATATTTCTCTGCTTTGTTGTAGTGTGATGACATTTGTAGACGTGTATGTTTTTTCGTTTGATACTGTGTCGCAAATTTTATTATGTGTCATGTAAACGTAAGCTCATCAACAGTAACACGATTATGTACAAATGAACATGTGGAAGAAAGTTTATAAAATTTGTATCTATCCTTAATATATGCACACTGTGTTTAAATGCTATGTGTACTAACAAAGTGTATAGGGAGGAAGAGATGAAACAATAATATGTTGCTATGTATGTACTTTTTTTTAATAGACAAAACAAAAAAATTGTGTTAAACGTGCAAATGTTTTGACTGTGGACTAGGTAGCAGACGTCACTTGTGTACAGTATGGTCCAGATTAAATTTTGAATTGTAAGAACAAGATATCGTCTTCGTGTGCATTCATGCCGGAGTCCTCCCACTAGGAATCAGTGGTTGTCATCATGATGGATATCGCAAGGCCACATTGTAAAAGAATGAAAAAAATTATGGGATATTTGAATGGGCTTACCCCTTCGCTGATCTCTGAGGTAACCCTGGATGCCAAATATGTGTGTTTTGCGACAACATGGTCCCTGTGAAACCAGCAAAACTTTAGCGAGTTATACGGGTGTATTTCTCACAGCAGGGTTGCAAATCAAATGAGATTTGGGGGGGGGGGGGGGGTCCTGGCTCCCCATTACTAGAACATGCATGTGAATATTTGTTTGAGTGTGTGTGTGTATGTGTGTGCACTTACCCATGGTGTAAAACGAGGACACACATACGAACTTTACATTTAAACCAAGGACACGCAGAGAGCTGAGGACGTCCTGGGTACGCAGACCATTACATGTATTGTAATAAGTCCTCGGTTGGATGGTAATACACGAATGAGTCCTCAGTTGACAAAGAGTCCTACTGACACACAGGTCTTCGGTTATGTGGTAAAATTCTTATGGGTAAAACAGGTCCTCAGTTTCCACCATAGACACGTATGTGTATGTGTTTGTATTTGCATGTGTGTGTGTGTGTGTGTGTATGTAATGTTTCTTTGTCTGTAACAATGAATGCATATATGTGTCTCTGAATGTGTTTGGGAGTGTGCCTGTGCAAATGTGGAATTATTCATGTCTGTCATGAGAAAAAGCCCACTCTTTGAACACTGTATACCAGTAAGTTGTCTGAATTGAATACATATGTACAGTACATATTGTACAGTGAAATGAAATACATGTAATCTAACACAATTAGACGAAACTACAAATTTTGCTTACGAAATTAACATGATCTTACGAAATGATTTCAATCACAGCACTTTCAAAAATCATTGAATGTGATGAACATACATCACTGGACAATGATCAAACTTGGAAAGTAAACTTTAAAACGAGGGTCCCACTTCTCATTTTGGAGGCTTTAATTTAAACAAGTGAAGAAAGTAAGGTGATCAAAGGAAAGATTAACATTTTGACTTTTCATCTGTTATGACAGATTGTCAGATTGTGTGCACAAGATAATAACATTAATACATGTAGGGCTTAGCCAGGTTTATTGCATCCAAAGTTTTGTCATCTTTTTCTTCAACTTTACTCACATGAAAATCCCTAAACAATGCCCCAAAGATTTGACCACAGTACGATGTACAAGTAGTCAGCAAACGAATAGATTCAGGCTCATCGCAGTATTACAAAAATCACACAGCTGTATGTCCCTTGCTGAAGCAAAGACTGAAATTTTTAAAAACAAAATGACCTTAGCTCAGTGTCACAAGTTACGGGTGTACTCCTAAAATAAATTGTTATGAGCTTCTTCTGTCCAGTCAATATCTGATTCATTTATTTCTCATACATTGTATCTCATTACTTGTTGCGATGTTGAGAAAACCAATCTATCTTTGGCACTGCGATATACAGATACTGGTAGGGGGTTCCTGAGAATGAGTTGTTTATAGGTTTTAGCCTTGAAATTACTTCGGGTATATATGATGACAGAGAAATTAAATAGATACAGAGTGTATGTATTATATAGCAGGTTTGCTGTAGACAATGTGATTGATGTAAAGTGTTGTAAAACAACTAAATAGTTCCGGAGAGCACTGTATAAATGTAATTATTGTATTGTATTTCATTGCCATCTTCTCAGGAGAATCTGACACATAGTAAGGCAGAGTATACTCATTTTGAAACTTTTCACACTAATGATAATCATTTTAAACAATTTGATAGCATCAAGCATATCCTCACTATCTTGACAGTCTGTTCATAAGTATTTTACAGCTTTCAACAGAAGAACAAAAACTACAAATGTATTTCTGTTAATCATAGGAATAACACATTCTCCTCATCCCCTTTCAGAAAAATCTGTAAATCTCGCAGACACAGTCAGGCACTAATGTAACAAATAGACTGAATGATTAAGAGCAAAAAGAAAATGTTTTGTCTTTAATTAAATTGATATTTTCAACAAACCACACACACACACACACACACACACACACACACACACACACACACACACACACACACACACACACACACACACACACACACACATTTAACTTCTATTCTTTTGCGATAACTTAAAAAAGCAGCAGCTACAATCAGACCACAACAGTTTGGGGGCATCAGAGAAAGATCAAATATCGGTCGTATTCATGATACTTAAATTATAGCTACTGCACAAAAAGAACATTTCACTCTAATCGTCTCAATAATTGATATATTAGAAACAAACTGAGCAGGTACATCAAAATGCTATGCTTTGCCCTAGTTTTTCATATCGCATCTTTTTTTTCTAAATTTGTCGAAGGCCGACTTGAGCACAGTACAGCGGGATCCCAAGCATATTTATTGGAGCATACTCCTAATAACCCCATATCCCTATTCCATGCTTAAGATTAAAAGGGAATTACAAGTTGTAATTGATTCGCCTAGATATCAGACAAGAATACGTAAAATCTTTCGGGTTTTCACTTTATTTCTTTCTTTCTCTCTTTTTTTTTTTCGAAACCAAACATGCCTCTTATCATCCTAGAGAGGGAGCCCTGTGATTTCAGAGATCGCGCGAGCCCCCTCTCATGGTCTTTGCTTCCTATGTTGCGCCACTTTTTGTTTAAGATTGAGGCAGTTATCTTGCTCAAAAGCCAAACCATGCTTGTCTCTCCGGTCCATATTCTGGCTCATGTGAGATGTTCTTTGATCTTGATGTGGCTCAGTGGATAAAGACCACGGACTGTCAAGCAGGTTCGAGTCCCTGGCGACATTGGTTATAAGGCATTTTATCCTCATTGCCATTGGAGAATACTTCGTTGATCCCCTTCATCAATTCATATGATGGTGATGATATAATGGTGATGATGAGGATGATAATAACGCTGATAAATGATGATGACCGTGATGATAATGAGAAATTTCATGGAAGTGACGATGATGATGATCGTGTTGATGATGATAATGTTGATAATAAAAAAGTACTTATTTCCTGTAAAACAAACGAAAAAAAAAAAAACCCGGATGGATTGCGCATTTTCATCTTTGTCAGCATGACAGAGCTGGTCTTCCATGGAGTCCTTATTATATAAAGAGTATAAACATATTGTAAAAGAAAAATTAACAAAATCTATATGCATTTGAGTATATGAATATAAGAACGACCCAAGTCCATGGAAGACCATTTCGAGTAAACTAAAAAAAAAAACTTCATATCTTTTTTATTTGTCCAATAATATTCTATTTAACTGTGATGGGAAGGCAACATTGTATATACAAATTAGAACACATATTATTATGACAATTAACATTTACATTAATAATTGTGGAGAGGCCATTTTGTGTGGTGGACTTGGGTCGTTCTTTGATTCATATACATGATATTCTGCTATAGAGATGAGAGAAGGATGAGAGAGGGCGCTATTATATGAATGTAAGAATGACGCAAGTCCTTCATTCTTACATTAATATAAGATTTAACTCATTCATTTCAGGCACTTCCGGGGGTAATTAGGATTTATCATTTATACACAAGATGAGTCCATGCATAAGCTACAATTTCCCATGTCAAACTGAATTTGGCCAAAAATTGGACTTGGGTCGTTCTTATATTCAGATCTTCATTTGTATATACAAAATGTATTTGTAAATTATCAAGCATCATAAAAGGCTGATTACAGAGTAACTGTTACCAAATGCTCATATACACAAACAAAAGTAAAGTATACATCCCTGTCGAATCAATTAAAAACGCATAAACCGATTAAAAAACAAGATACAATGTAATTCGTGACATGTTTATACTACAAGTTAAAACTTAATGATATTATGAGCTGAGAGTATTAGACAACAGGATTCGTGTGATTTAAACTCTTTAATGAGACGAGTTAGGTGATATCGGGGTCCGATATTCCTGATGAGCGTCATCTTTGAAACTGGAAGTCTCTAGTTAGTGGTGAAAAAGGTACACGTAGAAAAACATGATGTTATCGGAATAAACAGAGTCGTAACAGAGTCAGAACCTTCTATACATCAATCTTATCTTTCTCTCTCTCTCTCTCTCTCTCTCTCTCCCTCCCTCTCCCGCTCACCCTCTCTTTTTGTATATTAAGCATGCAAATACAAGTAATAGCTAATTCAGGTGTTCCCCGTATTTCATAAAGGAGTTCCAAATTAGGCAAGCTGAATGATTCGCACAGACTACCTTACAAACTAACAAATAGCTCTTCTATAACATTTACTCATCAGAAAGAAGTAGGCGGAGGAAGTATGGCTGGAAACCCTTGTAAAGAAATAATAATAATAATAATGATAAAGTAAAGATACGCCTTCAGAAAAAGGTCAGTTTTGTTGCACTGTTCTTTAGCAGTTTATATAGGTCAAGTCCAGCAGGCTCTAATAGTACGTCCCAAGCGCTCTCATAGTGAACCTAAGCAATTTGTCTTGTAAGTTTAGGGAATAGGAGCCCTGGGCCCTCTTTTATGAAGAGTTATAATTGATTAGATAGTTGATTTCTATCATAAGTCTATGACAACCTGTGTGGTAAGGAAATTTATGTTCGATTATATCTTTTGATAAAACGGGGCCCTGGTAACTATACCTAGAACATGTAGAATACAAGGGGCTGAAGCTTTATCATATTTATAGCGCATATATAGAAGACGAAAACACCACCTAAACAGCGCAACGTTATAGATGTAGAAGATGATGATAATGATGTTGCAAACTTTATGATTGCCATGAAGACATTCTAAATTTAAAAAAAAAATCAAAATCTTATATTTACCTCCCCAAGATGAAAGAGAGTAGTGGTTTGTAGAATTTATGGACATGCCATAATGCAGCTGAATATTCTGTCGTGATAAAGTTGTGATTATTCACCATTAGTTTTCTTATTACCATCTTGTTGTTATTATTTTTGTATCATTGTCATGATTATTATCACCATTCATTTATCTATTTATAAATTCAAAATATTATTATTATTATTATTATTATTATTATTATTATTATTATTATTATCATTGTTGTCATCATCAACATTGTCATTATCATTACTACTACTACTACTACTACTGCTACTACTGCTACTACTACTACTACTACTACCACTACTACTACTACTATTACTACTACTACTACAACCATACTACTATAGGTTTCCCGGTCAATTTCATACTGTTGTCATTCAAGTTCTTATTCCGAGCATTTAATTCGATTTCACGCATTCCGCGCTCGCTGCACTGAACCAGCAATCAAATTCAAAATCCGGTCATTCGAATTCACTATCGGAGCATTCAATTTCACTATCGGAGCATTCAAATTTACGAGAGGAGCACGCATTTCAGTAATGAGCATTCAAATTCATGTCAAGTTGGCGACGGAATCTCGTCGGTCATTCAAATTCGTGAATTTCATTTCATTTCATTTCGTTTATTTCATCTCCTGCAATGTGAAACATTTTCATACACAAAATAACACAATATCAATACAATGTTGTGACAAAGAAAAATACGTGAAGTTAAGAATACTACGCATCACAAAAGCGAGTGAAAATTGAAATAAATCTACAGTTGCAGGAAATGGAGGAGACATGCTAAAAAGCTAAGCTTGTATTTTGCAGTCTCCTCGTCGACAAAAAGACTAAATAACATCAAAGAAGCAATTTGCTAGACATAACATAAAAGGTGCACAACACATACAGATCTCAAACAAACAAACAGACGGACACACAAACAGACAAACAAACAGACGGACAGACAAACACAAGCAACCTCTCTTGTAAAGAGAAAGATAGAGAAAAAAAGAACACAGTGAAGGAAAAAGAAGAAATTATTTTGAAAGAAGAAACAGAAAGAGACAATAGGACAGGAAAGAGGCGAGAAAGGAGAAGAGATGAAGGGTCTATACCAGCACACGCGAGGCACGTGGTGCAATGGATCGCCGGGGTATATGTATATAATATAGGAAAGGAATAGATAAAAGAAAAGAATGAGTATAACGAATAAAAAATAATGCTCAAAATTAATGGTAACTAAAATGTAACTCATTCAGCTATATAGGAATTTATGAACAACTTCTTCAGTTTGAATGTGAATGCGTGTTTAAACTTAGAACTTGTTTCATGCTATTATCGAGAGAGTTCCAAAATTTGGGGCCAGTAAAAGAAAATATATAGATTTAGCAAACATAGTCCTAGTTAACGGCAAATGAAATGAGTTGGATTGTCGGGTAGGATAAAGATGAACAGATCTATTTTTCGTGAACATTGTTACGGTCAAGTTCACACAAATGAATGCAAGGCGGTCACAGTGAATTGAAATGAACAAATCTTCCGGAGCTTTATTAGGAATTTGCTTAACAATCAGTTTCCAACCGGAATAATGATCATTGTTCAAAACATTACAGCGAAATTAACCATAACAATTGAATGTTAGATCGGATCGTTTCAACAAAAGATAACTCAAAAGGCAGATTATGTGATACCTGGCCAGGGTTTTACTCTAACAGAACCAATGTCGGGGCCCAACTCATCTGCGACGTGGCGGGGAGGCGACGCAAGACGCTATCACGTCGAGAGCGCGTCGATGCACGGGGACGTCGTCGAATCAGCGGGCGACGCTATCTCGGTACAGCTTGCCGCTCCGCGACTACGCCGGGTAAAAGGGCGTTGGCTGCCAGGTGCGCGTTGCCACTCACACAGTCTCGACGCCCTGGATCGACCTCGGCGTGGCTCCCACTAGTTGCCGTGTAGCAATCACAGGAATCACAGGTGGGCGTTGGCTCCAGACCGCCTGGTGGTTCGCCTGGCCAAGTCAACGAAAACTTATCGACGCCGTCGTTGTCGAAGGAAAACGGGCAAAAAGCAGGTTGACTTCTCCTGGATTACCCTGCTGTTTAGCACTTTAACTCAGTCTGCAGAACACTTAGCTTAGGGAAAGCAATTTCTCCCAAGACCGTGGACGGGACGTTGAGAAAGTTATAACGGTCCTCTCTAACCGGAGTCTGATTGTCGACTGACACGACCAATGTCTTTTTAACATGAACATTATTACATACATGGAAAATTCCGTCAGGCACGCCCAGCTTAATATATTCATAACATTAAACTCAACCTGGGCGAAGTGTGTAAGGCTGCGGTTCAAAACGACTGACTCAAAAGGAGATTACGTAACTGGTGGTGTTTACAAACATTCGCGATCGTGCACGTGTGATCGCACACACATGATCATAAAACATGAAGACCACATTGTTAAGTGATTACATGGGCAAATTCGTAACACCCCCACCCCTAAGAGAGAAAATATTGCTCTGAAGTAATATTTTCGTTGCTATAAAATAATATTTTCGTTATATCAAAACACGTTACAAATTTCAACTCCATCATCGTGCATAATTTGTAACAAATAACAAACATCGGCTATTTCTGAACTTCTTAGGGTATCCACTCACTATATAAGGCAACTACTCACAGAATGGCTCAAATGCACAGAGAATACACATTATTTAACCAGTTCAGATTATGATAATACGGGAACATTATCGCATGTGTTTCACAACATCATCTCTTCGCTTTACTATAAGTTTGGCATTCTGTCTGTATTGTGACAGACCTGTATTATAATCTTCTTTCATGTTTGCACATAATGTTTTCATACAAATACCGGTAACAGTTTGGGGAGTAGTTACTGTAAACGTTTCCTGTTAAAGGGAAACACCATAATATTTCAAAAGGAGCCTATTTATGTCTCCCTTACAAAATACTTTTGTTGGTATCGTGTCCTTCCACAAAAAACAAACAAACAAACATTTGAACATTGTTTGTCCATTCTTTTATTTATTTTTTTCAATCCTTCCAGCTTAAAATGCAACACAACCGCATATTTCTTGTCATTTAAATTATCTCTTCTTCTTTTTTTCACTCACAAAAGGGAAATGGCGGGAAAGAAGCTAACCGTGTGTCTAAAACTTGAGACGTTTACACACAAAATTAACATCCCCTTTCTACTTTTTGCTTTAACGAAAAACTACACTCCTGCTTGAGTTTTCCTAATGCCAACGTGACCTCCCATGATAATTTCCTGAGCAACTCTCAGTATCTCCCTACGATAGTACACTGGCAACACTATTCGCTATACCACTGACCAGCTTACACTGGCCGGTCTATCAGGGGGGGGGGGGGGGGGGGGGGGCGCCCCTTCCTCATCAACACACCGGATCTCCTGTGGAAGCACTCCGGCATACTAGCAGCTTCAATCTCGGAAACAACAGTAAGAAGCCAACGTTCAAGTGTTGGATCTTTTTGCTGCGCTGCAATCAGGGAAGAACGACAACACTTGTCATCACTAGACTGAGCAGAAACATCATCGAAGTTAGCAGAAAACGTGTCCGCCAACCGAACAGAGTCATCTACAGACCCAAAATCATCTGCCTCGTCTTGCTTCGCCTGACCTGACTGTGACCTTGTCACCACACAAACAGGAAATACATCCGGGAATTCTTCAAGCAACTTTTCAGTTTCATGTTCAACTACCGGATCACTTGACACAATTGGTGAGACTGAGACCTTTCTCCCAGCCAAATCGTTCCCCATCAACAAATCAACCCCATCCATGGGCAGACCGGAAACCACACCAACCATAACTACTCCAGTGACTAAATCACTCTTCAAGTGAATCCTATACAAAGGTACAGAAACGTAGGTTCCATCAATACCCTGTATCAGTGCACTAGCACAAGATGAACCATCAGCAGGCAATTTATTCACATCACCTACAAGGAGAGACTGTGCTGCTCCGGTGTCCCGCAGGATTCTCACCGACTGCAATGCACCGTCATCAGACTGCCAAGAAACCACACCCTTTGACATGAAGCCATGGTAACACTCAGACATGTTATCTA
Source organism: Diadema antillarum (assembly GCF_040938485.1). Lineage (NCBI taxonomy): Eukaryota > Metazoa > Echinodermata > Echinoidea > Diadematoida > Diadematidae > Diadema > Diadema antillarum. Next base: position 766,284 of record NW_027271032.1, on the reverse strand, counting down.
CACTTCCAGGGTTAATATTCCTATACACTATTTCAAGACGGTCATGCCCCAAAACAGCAGCACTTGTTCGTTCTCCTAAAACTGCAAGTACGGGTTTGGCACCCTGCTTTTTACTATCCCGTTGTAGCTTCCAACATTGAGTCTTAACATGTCCCTTCTTGGAACAATAGTGACACGCCACCTCTTTCAATTCAGCCTTTCTCAACTGTTTAATCTTTGGCAGAAAAACATCACCGTCCAAAAAATCCTGCACTGAAAATTCCCTCGATATGGCACAGTATACACAATACTTAACACATCAATGAAAACTTGACTGCAAACTTTGCAACAGTAGAACAACAGGAGCACAAAAACAAGCTTGTTTAGACCTAATTTGAACAATGTAATATACTGTATAAGGCTTGCGAAATTCGGCTCCGGCGACAAGCCCCCACTTTGTTACGGTCAAGTTCACACAAATGAATGCAAGGCGGTCACAGTGAATTGAAATGAACAAATCTTCCGGAGCTTTATTAGGAATTTGCTTAACAATCAGTTTCCAACCGGAATAATGATCATTGTTCAAAACATTACAGCGAAATTAACCATAACAATTGAATGTTAGATCGGATCGTTTCAACAAAAGATAACTCAAAAGGCAGATTATGTGATACCTGGCCAGGGTTTTACTCTAACAGAACCAACGTCGGGGCCCAACTCATCTGCGACGTGGCGGGGAGGCGACGCAAGACGCTATCACGTCGAGAGCGCGTCGATGCACGGGGACGTCGTCGAATCAGCGGGCGACGCTATCTCGGTACAGCTTGCCGCTCCGCGACTACGCCGGGTAAAAGGGCGTTGGCTGCCAGGTGCGCGTTGCCACTCACACAGTCTCGACGCCCTGGATCGACCTCGGCGTGGCTCCCACTAGTTGCCGTGTAGCAATCACAGGAATCACAGGTGGGCGTTGGCTCCAGACCGCCTGGTGGTTCGCCTGGCCAAGTCAACGAAAACTTATCGACGCCGTCGTTGTCGAAGGAAAACGGGCAAGAAGCAGGTTGACTTCTCCTGGATTACCCTGCTGTTTAGCACTTTAACTCAGTCTGCAGAACACTTAGCTTAGGGAAAGCAATTTCTCCCAAGACCGTGGACGGGACGTTGAGAAAGTTATAACGGTCCTCTCTAACCGGAGTCTGATTGTCGACTGACACGACCAATGTCTTTTTAACATGAACATTATTACATACATGGAAAATTCCGTCAGGCACGCCCAGCTTAATATATTCATAACATTAAACTCAACCTGGGCGAAGTGTGTAAGGCTGCGGTTCAAAACGACTGACTCAAAAGGAGATTACGTAACTGGTGGTGTTTACAAACATTCGCGATCGTGCACGTGTGATCGCACACACATGATCATAAAACATGAAGACCACATTGTTAAGTGATTACATGGGCAAATTCGTAACAACATGGACTCAAACACAAATTGGAGAGAATTATTGGCAAGTTTATACATGAATTGTCCTAAACATAGAAAATACAAATCTTTTACCTTTAAAATTTTGTTTTCATGGAATAACACATCAGTGTGACTTCTCCACGATTCATTGCAAATGATACGAAGAGCTTTTTTCTGTAACAAAAGTAATCTTTCCAAATGTGAAGAATGTGACATTGTGTTTCCCCAAGCGAGTATACCATAATTCAAATAAGGTAAAATCAGAGATGAATATAACATTAAAAGAACGTTCTTGGGTAAACAAAATTAAACTTTATTTATAACTCCTATATTTCTTGAAATAATACGGCTTATGGAATCAATATGTAAATTCCAAGTGAGTTTACGGTCAAGAATTAAACCTAAAAATTTGATTGAAGAGACTTCTTCAATAACTGTGTCATTCAGATAAACATTCCTTGGTACATTTTCCAAAGAATTACTAAAAATCATACGTTTAGGTTTTTTTTTTATATTCATTGACAATTTATTTGCTCTTATCCATTGAAGTAATTTGTCCAATTCAATATTTAAAACATCAATTGACATATTAGGATCAGAATGTGACAAAAATACATTAGAATCATCAGCAAATAATAGAAATGAAAGAACACTTGATGAATTCGGCATGTCATTAATATAAAGGATAAATAAAAGAGGTCCAAGCAAATTTGAATGCACGAGTAGGAAATGCATTGCTCGCATTTGGAAATTGAATGCCCAAGCGTGAATTTGATTTGACGAAATCGAAATAGAACGCCCATAAATGAAATTGATCGCTCGGGTTTTGAATTTGAATGCCCGAATATTGTCGCGTGCGTGCGCTGTGTGAATTTGAATGACAAAAGTATGAAATTGACCGGGAAAACCTATACTAATTTATAGTCCTAATATTACTACTACCACTATCATCATTGTCTCTCATTATTCAAGTCTCTTGGAGATCAAAATCACATCAAATTTCATTCCAGAACATCAGACTTCTAGTACTTTTCTGAGGATTCTTGCCGTCCCGAGCAATGCTACATTTTTACGTGTCTGCACTCGATCGGCCACATCCAGATTGTCTAAGTAACGCCTAAAGTTACTTTGGTCTTTGGTGTTGTTCCAAGTGCTCCGACTACAATAGGGACCATCTTCGTCTTCATGTTATATGTCATTATTATATAATTGATTATTATCATTATTGTATATCATATAATATTATATTATATCATATTATATCATATTATATCACATTATATTATATTGTATTATATTATATCATATCATATTATATCATATCATATTATGTTATATCATATTATATTATATTATATTATATTATATTATATTGTATCATATTACATTATATTACACTATATCATATTATATTATATTATATTATATTATATTATATCATATTATATAGGTTTTCCCGGTCAATTTCATACTTTTGTCACTCAAATTCATTAATGTGCATTCAAATTCACGCAGCGCACGCACGCGAAAATATTGGGGCATTCAAATTCAGAATCCGAGCGATCAATTTCATTTATGAGCGATCTATTTCTTTTTCTTGAAATCAAATTCACGATTGGGCATTCAATTTCAAAATGCGAGCACCGACTTTCCTACTCGTGCATTCAAATTCATGCGATAGTCACGTGATAGTCCCAATGAGCTTGTTTGGAGCGTTCAAATTCATTTTTAGGCGATCAAGTTCCTACTTCGTGCAATCAATTTAACGAGGAAAATGGAGGAGACTTTTAAGAAAGGAAAAAGGGCCAACACAACCAATGAATGCTTGCATATAGTGTAATTAGGATTGTTTACATGTTCTACATTGTTCTCTGTTCATGTATTCTTTTTTTTTCATCTCAATAAATTCAAAATAGCAATGTCCAATCAGCAGTGCATCCAAACAACACAACTAGTAATCATATTTCTTGATGATATACTGCATGCTGACAACGCCCCAACACCAACCACATGATGACAATTCATCAATTTAAAGACAAAGTGACACACAATGATCTCACATAGTCCCGCAAAATTACATCAATAAGACAGCAATACACAACACACAAGACGTATAAAATGTTCATGTATCAGTTTCAATATTTTTTATAGTCGAAATTGTGGTGTTTTTTTTCCGCCAAAGTGTCAACCAACCCTCCGTATTATGCTCGTCTGTAGTTCTATACAATGCCTAATTTTGGTTTGTTTGTTTCATTTTCTATCAAAGAAGATAGCTGGATAACCCATATTCAGCTGCAAAAGCTGGTCTTTCGTATGGGGTCCAGTTAGATGTTTTGCTCTTTGCGATGAATAAATGAAGTGGGATCTTTTACGTGTATGAGTTGTGACTCTTTTACACGTGGGACCTCCATTTTATGTCCAATCCCAGGGACATGTGCCTGTATATTCCTATTTGCTAAGCGCGAGTTCAAAATTGTCAATTAACAGGTGGACCTCTACTGCAAAATAAATAATCATCATAAATCCCAATATATTCAAAGCCAAGTGAGAAACACATGCATACACGGCCCCAAACTAACTAAATTCAGGACTTCTTTTAAATTGAATGCAGTTATTTGGAACATGGTTGCCTATTCACGAATTTGAATGACCGACGAGATTCCGTCGCCAGCTTGACATGAATTTGAATGCTCATTGATGAAATGCGTGCTCCTCTCTTAAATTTGAATGCTCCGATAGTGAATTTGAATGTTCCAATAGTGAATTTGAACGCTCCGATAGTGAATTTGAATGCTCCGAGAGTAAATTTGAATGCTCGGATAGTGAATTCGAATGACCGGATTTTGAATTTGATTGCTGATTCAGTGCTGCGAGCGTGGAATGCGTGAAATCGAATGCTCGGAATAGGAACTTGAATGACAAAAGTATGAAATTGACCGGGAAAACCTATATTATATTATATCATATCATATTATATTATATCATGTCATATTATATTATATTATCTCATACCACCTTCATTCTCAAAGGCTGCAAAGCTCTCTGGCCAGGTCCTGGTTCTTTTCTGCTTATCTTTCTCGGCTGTTCTGCTATTAGGCCTATCTCACGGTTCAGCGACATCGCCGATTGTGCCGATCCTTGTCTTCGATGATGATATCCGGACAAATGCTAGGTGACATTGTCAGTTTTGACCATTTCACATGGCCATTATCAATATCATCATTAATGTGATGATGATGATGATGATGATGATGATTATTATAATCATTATTATTATTGTTGTTATTATTATCATCAGTAATATCATGATCACTATCACCTTCAACATTATCATCATCATCATTATCAATATTACCATCATTTTGAAGTACTTATCTGGTAATAGTAAATAGTGATAATAGAAGAAATAGCAATTGTTACAGAAGTAGACGGAGAAAGAGAAAGAAGGGGGAAAAAGAAGAAAAGGAGAAAACAAATTAATGGAAATGCATTTTGCTTCCATCTAAAGAGTCCATCAGCGTTGTAGGCATTCATAATGTTTCTTCGTTTGTTCTTTCATCTTGCAAACAAGATACACATGTATTTGTTTTCACTTTTGTCTTTATACTCCTAAAGATTCTGACATGACGGGCTTTTCTGCAATGTAACACATTATGAATCTTAAGCATAAGGGCATAATGTCGATCCATATCAATAGTTGCCATGTCTTCCTGTAATTGCCAATAGCGTGCACATGGGTATCGCAAAATGCCCACCTTTTTCCTTAAACATTCGTTCAGTTTTGTTTGGCCAGTGTTTATCTGTTTGTTTTAGAGTAAATCAAGTAACAAACTAACAGAGGCTTCAGTTAGAATGACTGCAGAAACAAGTTCTGTAAAGATATGCCATGTTCGTGTTATAAATCGAGATATTTAGAGTGAGATATTAACAGGAAGTGGAGGCAGAGTTCATGAATTCTGTTCACACCATAAGATAACTATGCTTGCGTTTTTGTGTTCTGTACATGGACATCGCCCACCTTATTTTTAGTCAAAATCAATATTGAATGCAGATTATCTTAGCAATCTATTCGAGAGAGGTCGCAAATGAGAAGGTCTAGTGCATCATTCATTTGTTGCTTTCCATCAAAATTTTGTCATTGTTTGTCACAAAAAGATGCGACGATTATGATCTCTGACGTATTTGTTTTTCCGTCTTGCCCAGTTTGCTGTTGATGAAGAGGAAATTTTGTTGGGGGATGTTGTTGACAGTGTTATTAGGATGACAAATTTATCTTTTTTCCCCTAAAGGCAGACGAGTATCTGATGTCTTGTTTTTGATTGTAAAGGAATTTGTATTATAAAGTTTACATTGTTTTTACATGGTTTTTCTTGTCCTTTTTGGCGGTTTGTCCACCTGTGATATTCTTATAACATTTGCTCTGATCAGATGAGAAAGAATAAAACATCATTAACTCGGGAAGAATTTTGATTACTTTTTTTTCTCTCTCTTTTTCAGAGCAGGAAACGCTGTGTACATCAAAGCTTTAAGACATGACGAAGGGTGCTGTAACCAAGGCAATCGCACGGATCGTCATCGAATGTTCCGTATACAAACTAAGCTGTTAAACCGACGCGTCGAGACGTCATCTGCTTTACGTTCGTCTCCTTGATTTGAATATTTCATGATCGACATTCGTCTAAAACTCGAGCACGCTAATACGATTTGAGATTGTCTGCAAGAGATTACATGATTGATCTCGTCTGCTATGTGTCATCTTGTTTTGTTACATTGGCCATGTTGACGGTTCGTTCATTTTATGATTCTACGCTAATACACCCCCCCCCCCCCACACACACACACACGCACAGGTGGAGTCGACAGTTTTTCAATAAGCAAATCGCATGACTTTTATGGACAACGGCCTCTAAGCATATACGGCTTGGAACAATTTCTATTTTTTTTTAACTGAAGGAACAGAACACATACACATATAGAGTAAATAGCGTAAAACTTTCAACTTTTTTGAATGTCATTTAACAGAAAAGGACAACAAAAGGTGGAATAATACAAAAAGACCAAAACGCACACACACACACACACACACACACACACAAAACAAGAATAAGGGACAAGAATAAGGGGGTACCCGAATAGGAAAAGTAGAGAGAAGAGAAGTAAAGGGACGAAAAGCGCTATATTATATATAGTATACAATACATTGTTCAGAAGTTGGGATCGAGCTATAATGAGGGCGTATTTCTAATTCGAGTGACACATTGCGAGAAGGACTTTTTTTTATAGAATGATTTAAAACTTTGTAAAGAAGAGCTGCGTCTAAGATCATCAGCCAATGAGTTATATTATATCTGGACCGTGATGTCTTATGGACTTTTGAGCTACAAGAAGTTTGGGATTTTCCAAGTCGGACGTTGCTCTCAAATTTTGCTCCCGCTACTATATAGATTTCGGCCTTCTGCCTTCATCACCAAGAGCTATCCCTAATCTCTAGGTAATACTAGTAGCAGGGAGGTGTTAGAGAAGGAGAAAAACAATAATAATTATACCTATGCTCCGCGTCGCAGAGAAGTTCCATGCGCTCTATCGCAGGTATTAATAAATTGCTTCAACAAGGGTAAGACAGCATTTCTATTAAAGAATGCATCTTTCCTCATTCACAACAAACCGAAGCAGCACAATTTCAATAAAGTGCTTTCCAATATTTTTGAAAGCAATTATCTAGTGTGTTTAGAACAGGACACGCGAACAAAAATGAGTTTTAAAAAACTTACTCTTTCAACGGTAAAATGCTGTTATACTCGCGGAAACTCGCATTATCCAATCATTCCGAGAGATTTTACATTCAGGTACTAAACCCGACAAACAAAATTATGCACAAACTCCAATATGCGCAACATGGTTAAATGCTAACTTTTTATGCGATGTTCTCTTTTTCAGCCCTGGGGTATTGATAATAAGAATATTTGCAGAAAGACTCACTGGATTTGTTTCGTACCATATAGGCTTAACCAAAAAGTTCCACAGGATTTCAACATTCCTCTGATATGCAGCTTGAAATTGCTAAAATCATGCAGGAACCTCTTATTTGGTCTCCATAATATCAAAACTCTATATGGTAGAGCGGCTTAGAGCATGGAACATCAAAACCAGTAATAGAATGCTAAGCACAAATTGGATAGAGATTCCACTCCTTCTCTATCACCTATAGTGATGTCATCAAATGATGTTAGCCAATAATGAATTAATTAATGAGTTGTCGGGCGGAAGCCAGTTTACAGTTGTCAGGAGATCGCTGGCATGGTTGGGTTGGTTCGAGTGCAGCACGAGTTATTATATATGTCCATGATTTTCTTATCATGACCACTATTTAACCTTTGAATAATCGGTGCTTATTAAAGGCATAATTCACCATTTGCAGATGAAACAAAAGCCCAGCATTAGTGCTTCAAAATAGTTCTAAAATGTGAGTTAGGGATAGAAACAACCAATGTAAAAATTTGAACCTGTGTAATCGTTAAGTATTGTTAAATGTACAAAATGTGAACAATAGATATAATAGAAATGTTTCCAGACTAAACCGTCTATACAGTTATGGTTTAATGAGAAAAAATAGTGATATCTCCTCATATTTTAGGCTTTATGGCAAAAAAAAAAAATTATATGGTATAGGATGTTTTGTGATACAACTGAGCTACACATATGCATCAAAAGCGATATCTTGAAAATTTTTAAAATCACTACTCCCAAAGGTAAACAGGACCTTTAATATCGACGAAAGGCAAATTGTCAATAAGTTGCTATAAAAACAACTCGATGCAAGAATTAATTAATTTGATGAAGTTAGTAAACACTGTATAAGCTGCTATAAGGGAAAGAAGAACCAGCACTGCTGTCGGGGGAAGCTCGGTAGTTTGTTCTGGTGTTCAGGAGATTGTTGGTTCGAGTTCAACATGAATGTTGGTCCCCTATGTCCATGATTTGACATGCATGGCTCCTATATTAAAAGTCTGGATAATTGGTGCTTATTTACGTCGATATAGAATCGATAATAAGCTGCAATAAAAACAATTCGACGTATAAGGATTCATTGATTGAGTAAATACGCAGTGAATAGATACCCACTGCATGCTATATCATAAGGGTAAAGTACTAGCACTGGCTGTCGGGCAGATGCTCGGTAGTATAGTAATCAAACTTAGTGATCGTTGATCCGAGTCCAACCCGAATAAAGATATCCATTGTATACAGCTACTGCGAAATGTTTGTATGATTCGGTGCTTAACATTGATGGCGGGCAACTTGTCGATCGGTTTGCAAAATGATATTATTGTCTCAGACCACTATAGTGGATTGTAAAAACACTGTCATAAGGAACATAATTATTTTTGGCTGATTCAGCAACGCTCTTATAATAACCTTCATACTGAGGATCCTATTGCTTGATATAACGCTACAATAACTTTATGCGAAGGATGTAATTCATTCTTTCTGGAGAACCAATATGAAAAGGACAACTAAAGCATCATAGTAAAATCGGACAAAATAAAAATATATAATATCATATATAAATTCGTATTGCATTCAACAAAACATTGATATCGCTCATATAGTCTCTCGTGCAACTTAAATGAGGTTGTTGTAATTGCCTATTTGAAATTCTTTTTTACCAAAAACTTTTTAATAAAAAGAGTTTTATTGACATGAAATGGAGATGATAATCACTAAATCAAGACGAAAAACTCCCTTTGAAATGTCATCATCGCCAACTCTTCAATTATTATTTGATGCAAATGGTATGTATTTTTTCTTTCCTTCAAGATGATTTTGTATATGTGAGGGCTCGAAATCATACAAAATTTAACAAAGTTCGTGACTCTTTCCAGTTTTCGTGTTAGTTTAATGAATCTCTCACTGCTCCTTTCTTGTTAAATGTGATTATATAAAAGTCTATTTTGAAATAAAGTGTCGTTTCACTTGGATACACAAACAAGGCTGCCCGCTCGGGGGCAACAAAAAAGAAAAAGAAAAAAAATGGATGGGGCAATTTTGTAAACTTGCAAAAAATATGAGCAAAACCAACCAACCAACCAACAAACAAACACACAAACAAACAAATGTTACGACCAAAATCACTCTGAGAATGATCGCACAAAAGAAACAATCAACTGATGTTCAGGCGGTTTATTAACAGTGATATTGTGGGTACAGACTGGTAATCGGCGTCACATCAATACAACAATGATCAATAGAAGCGGTTATAAATCGGTAGTGGAATCACTTACACGTATTAAATAATCCTTTGAAAGTGTCCAAATACGATGTTCGATGCACAGACGAATGATCCTTGACGCACCGATGAATGATTCCTCCGACGTAACTCCAGAGGCACAGGTTACAATAGTCCGCGTTATAAATCCAGGGTATATGTCCACAATAGATCCACAGTGCAATGTTCACAGCGAAATGTGCAGAATCCAACGACCGCGTCCAGTCGATGCGTTGAATGATGATTCACTTTATATTGTCCAGCTAGGAATCCAGCCCGTCACAGCTTTGCCGTAGCAATGTCCATTGACATTAAAATATGGCGTCCAATGAAGGCACATTAATTATCTGCAGGCAAAATGTCTCCCAGGCCTTATCTCCACAAACATAACAGGTCAGCAGGTAACACAGGACTGACTATAACAAGTCGCTTCAGAGCCAGAAGTGACATAACTCTCAGAGCAGAGGTGTTGGGTACTCTGCCTACTGCAGAATTTCTCTAGCTTATATACTATCTATTCACCCCTTCTAGCACATTCTATAACTCTCTCCAACCTACTAGCCAGTCCAAGTTCCAGGAAACCTGGATGACTCACTGCCTAACTATGTACAAAACATCATTGCCAAGAATAACTACCAATCAGATTGGGCTACAGGGACAGTGCCTCACTCAGCCAAATATGTTAGCACTTCCCAGAACATTCTGGAATGGGTGAAATCATTCTGGATTGAGTGATCTACAGTGTATAATGTATTTCCTGTTACATGCATGTACTGTATATCTACATTGTATACCACCTAGAAAATTCTCCACTGATCTGGTCAGCCTGTATGTACTATATCTATACCATGTAGAATGTTCTCCATGAATCTGGTCAACCTGTGTACATACACATTAAAACAGCCATGCATACAGTACATCATACATATGTACATAACTACTAGTGTGTACATTTGTGACACCATCCCCCATGGGAAAAAGAAAGCCTTGCCGTAGCAAGGGTTTCTTTTACCTTCACAATTTCTCATTATTATCTATAGTGAATATGAGATAAAATCCAAGTCAAGCTACAATAATCACATACTATCACATGCCTTTTGGATAGCTGTATTAATTCCATGTTCTCTTTTCATGGATACCATTTACAATGATATTGCTTAGATTCTCGGAGCTTATACAATCATATCAAACTGTTTTGCACAATATTAATGAATATATATATGCTTAACACATACACTGTAAGTGATATGCAGTGAAAACTTTTCACCTTTGACTTCTACTGTGCTATCCACTGTCTATGTCACACCAACTGACTTTCTGTCATAGCACTCTTTCAACATATTGACATGACACATCCTTTGATCTTTGCATCTGTCTGGCGTACTGATTACATAGTTCACATCATTGAGCTTCTTTTTGACACAGTATGGGCCACTGAACTTGGCTTTCAGTGGTTCACCTTGTATGGGCAGCAATACAAGAACTTTGTCACCTGGGTTGAAAATTCGGGCTTTGGCATTTTTGTCTGCCTTTCTCTTCATAGAGTCTTGCGACACTTTCAAGTGTTCCCTAGCTACCTCACAAGCCTTTGAAAGCCTTTCACGAAACTTTGACACGTAGTCAAGTAGGTGGACCTCATCATCCTCCGTCATGAATTTCTCTTTGATGAGCTTCAGTGGGCCCCTGACTTCATGACCGTACACCAACTCAAATGGGCTGAAACCCGTCGACTCGTTTGGGGAGTCCCTCGTTGCAAACAGCAGGAAAGGGATGCCCTTATCCCAATCCTCGGGATACTCCTCACAAAATGCCCTAATCATTGTCTTTAGGGTCTGGTGGTAGCGCTCCAACGCACCTTGGGATTGGGGATGATAAGCTGACGACTTCAGCTGCTTCACACCCAAACGATACATCACCTCTTGAAATATGCCTGACATGAAATTTGACCCTTGGTCAGACTGCACTTCCTTGGGCAACCCATACCTAGTGAAAAACTGCACTAGAGCATCTACCACAGTCTTTGCAGTGATATTTCGCAATGGGATAGCCTCTGGAAACCGTGTAGACATATCCATGATTGTCAAGAGGTACTTATGACCCGACCTAGTCCTAGGCAAAGGTCCAACACAGTCAACTAGAACCCGACTGAATGGTTCTTCAAACGCAGGTATCGGAATCAATGGCGCCGGCTTCACTGAATGCTGTGGTTTACCAGCCACCTGACATGTGTGACAAGTCTTGCAAAACTCAGCCACATCCACATTCAACCCTGGCCAATAGAAATGCCTCATGATCCGATCCTTTGTCTTTCTGACGCCTAAATGGCCGCCAACAGGTAACTCGTGAGCAATCCTCAAGATTTCACCGCGGTAACTAGGAGGGACAACAACTTGACGGACCACCGTCCAATCCTCATCAGCTGGCCTATGGGGAGGTCTCCACTTCCTCATCAAAATGCCATCTTTGACATAATAGCACTCAGGGACCTTTTCAGCCTCAGCCTCAGAACACGCCGTCTGAGACAAGCCTTTCAACTCAGAGTCTGCCTGCTGTGCTTCAACCAAGGAAGACTTGCTAAACAGCCCATCACTGTTAGCCTCGGAGCCTAATACAGCAACCCCATCATTCAAATCCTTGAAAAAGGTTTCTGCCAACCAAACACCGGAATTCTCCTCCACATCAACAGAATCCGCATCATCTTGAACAGCTCTACGAGCCTGAGACCTAGTCACAACACAATCTGGGAAAATCCCAGGAAACTCCTCCTGCAACTGCTCAGTTTCAGCAACCACCACTGGTTTATCCGAAACAACTGGAGACGCAACCACCTTGTCCCCAGCCAAGTCATTCCCCAACAAAAAATCAATGCCTGCCATGGGCAACTCAGGAACAACTCCAACAGTAACAGGACCAGAAACTAGGTCACACTTCAAATCCACTCTATACAGTGGCACTGACATATAACTGCCATCAACAGTCTGAATCAAAACTTTTGCATTTACTGCACTATCTGGTGGAAAAGTCATACCACCATCCACCATCAACGACTGAGAGGCCCCCGTATCCCGCAGGATGACCACTGGCTTACCTGCCTCACCAGAGGTACATGGGGTCACCTGACCATCAAACAAAAAGCTACGATAGCTCTCATCCACCTGCTTCAGCCTATCTTTGAATTTGGGAGATTGACTTTCAATGGCCTGTGTTTCACTGAACGGGACACTGTTTTCGGGTAGGACACTTTTTGACATGACAAATCCCAAGTCCTTCTTTGTTTTGTTTTGCAACTTCCAACACTGTGACTTTACATGCCCTGTCTTGTTACAGTGAAAACATTTGATGACATTTGCACTTGTACTGGACCCTTTGTCAGATTGAGGCTTTGGTGCCGATGAAGTTTCAGAACTCGTGCCTTTTTCAGGACCAGCATTCTTTGGATTGCTCGACTGATTTTTGTCTCTCTTGATTCCAGAGAAATTCCTGAAAGGTGGTCTGTTGTCATTTCTGTGGGTCAGCTCATACTCATCAGCCATCAAGGCTGCTTTATGCAAACTTGTCACTTTGTGATCATCCAAATGTGACCTCACACTGAAAGCAACACTCTTTTTGAATTCTTCCAAGAGAACAACCTCACGTAGGTTATCAAAGTCCTGATCCACTTTCAGGGATCTGTACCACCTATCAAACATCATTTCTTTTTCACGAGCAAACTCAACATGTGTCTGGCCTGGTTTGCGGTACGAATTTCTGAACTTGTGTCTGTACGCCTCTGGCACCAACTCATAAGCATTCAACACTGCTTTCTTGACTGTAGCATAGTCACGTGATTGCTCTTCAGAGAGAGATGAGTACACATCGGCTGCTTTGCCGACAAACACACTTTGAAGGAGCAAGGGCCAAAATTCCTGTGGCCAGTTCAAACTGTTGGCCACCTTCTCAAATGACACAAAATATGCATCAACTCTGTTTTCTTCAAACTTTGGCACCAATCGAATGTTCATGGCCAAATCAAATTCAGAGGGAGCCCTTTCACGATTTCCGACAGTCTGTGCATGAGTCAATTCCATCTCACGCAACTTCATTTGCTGCTCCATTTCGAATTTCCTCATTTCCATTTCTCTCTGTTTTTCCCTTTCCTTCATTTCCAGTTCTAGTCTCATCTTCTCTTTCTCCAGTTCCAATTTAGCAAGCTCAAGCCTCGTTTGATCTGAAATTTGAGCTCGATCTTAAGTGTCAATTTCTTCTTTGAGCTCCATGTGACCAGCTACTAAGTCAAGGATCTCTGCCTTTCTTACACCTTGTGGAACATCAACATTTAAATGCTGTGCAACAGCGGTCAAATCACATTTGCGTAACCTTTGCAAATCTTTGAGGGACAAATCTGTCCTCTGAACAAATGCCTGAACATCCATTGTACTGATTGACATTGTCACACTGTAATACACACAATATACAATTGAACAATCAACTCAACTGGTATTTTGTCTGTTCCAATATTCTGGATTCCGGAACGTTCCAAATTCTATATTTTGGCTTTAAATTCAATTCCCGGACACAAGCCCCCAATTTTGTTACGACCAAAATCACTCTGAGAATGATCGCACAAAAGAAACAATCAACTGATGTTCAGGCGGTTTATTAACAGTGATATTGTGGGTACAGACTGGTAATCGGCGTCACATCAATACAACAATGATCAATAGAAGCGGTTATAAATCGGTAGTGGAATCACTTACACGTATTAAATAATCCTTTGAAAGTGTCCAAATACGATGTTCGATGCACAGACGAATGATCCTTGACGCACCGATGAATGATTCCTCCGACGTAACTCCAGAGGCACAGGTTACAATAGTCCGCGTTATAAATCCAGGGTATATGTCCACAATAGATCCACAGTGCAATGTTCACAGCGAAATGTGCAGAATCCAACGACCGCGTCCAGTCGATGCGTTGAATGATGATTCACTTTATATTGTCCAGCTAGGAATCCAGCCCGTCACAGCTTTGCCGTAGCAATGTCCATTGACATTAAAATATGGCGTCCAATGAAGGCACATTAATTATCTGCAGGCAAAATGTCTCCCAGGCCTTATCTCCACAAACATAACAGGTCAGCAGGTAACACAGGACTGACTATAACAAGTCGCTTCAGAGCCAGAAGTGACATAACTCTCAGAGCAGAGGTGTTGGGTACTCTGCCTACTGCAGAATTTCTCTAGCTTATATACTATCTATTCACCCCTTCTAGCACATTCTATAACTCTCTCCAACCTACTAGCCAGTCCAAGTTCCAGGAAACCTGGATGACTCACTGCCTAACTATGTACAAAACATCATTGCCAAGAATAACTACCAATCAGATTGGGCTACAGGGACAGTGCCTCACTCAGCCAAATATGTTAGCACTTCCCAGAACATTCTGGAATGGGTGAAATCATTCTGGATTGAGTGAGCTACAGTGTATAATGTATTTCCTGTTACATGCATGTACTGTATATCTACATTGTATACCACCTAGAAAATTCTCCACTGATCTGGTCAGCCTGTATGTACTATATCTATACCATGTAGAATGTTCTCCATGAATCTGGTCAACCTGTGTACATACACATTAAAACAGCCATGCATACAGTACATCATACATATGTACATAACTACTAGTGTGTACATTTGTGACACAAACAAACAAAAGCGCATCGACCTGGGATGGGATACCTCTAACTTCCTACTTAATATGTCATACGACCAAAATCACTCTGAGAATGATCGCACAAAAGAAACAATCAACTAATGTTCAGGCGGTTTATTAACAGTGATATTGTGGGTTATACAGACAATGATCAATATAACAATTATATACATATATATTAGCACAATGAGAGTGTGATATAACTTACATGCATTACAGCCAAATCTTAAATCACAAGGTCCATGTAATCCCCTGGAAATGTCCAAAGACGATGTTCGATGCACAGATGAATGATCCTTGACGCACCGATGAAAGATTCCTCCGACGTAAATCCAGAGGCGCAGGTTACAATAATCCAAGGTATACTAGATCCAGGGTAAAAATCCAGGGTATAAGTCCACAGCGACGTGGACGTGCAGAATCCAAACGTTGTGACGATCGCGTCCAGTCGATGCGGGAATGATGACTCAGCCAATAATATCCAGCTAGGAACCCGTCACAGCTGTGACTTAGCAATGTCCATTGACATAAAAATGGAGTCTATCTCCAATGTAGGCAAATTAATTCTCTGCAGGCAAAATGTCTCCCAGGCCTTATCTCCACAAAATATAGCAGGTCAGCAGGTAACACAGGACTGACTATAACAAGTCGCTTCAGAGCCAGAAGTGACGTAACTCTCAGAGCAGAGGTGTTGGGTACTCTGCCTGCCTCAGAATTTCTGTGGCTTATATAGGTCCATTCACCCCTTCTGGAATGAGCTGTAATTTGCTCCAACCTGGGGCTACACACTTGTACCTTCTTGCAAGTTCAAGACCTGTTTATAACTACCAATCACATTGGGCTACAGGTACAGTGTATATGTTTTTCATCACTCAGCCAAATATGTAAGCACTTCCTAGAACATTCTAGATTGGGTGAGAGATCATTCTAGATTGAGTGAGCTATATAATGTATTTCTTGTCACAAGCATGTACCGGTACTGTAGCTACATGTATACCAAATAAAAAGTTATCCACTAATCTGGTCAACCTGTATACATACACACATTAAAACAGCCATGCATACAGTACATCATACATACATAACTGTTTTCGTGACAGTCATAAAGATGTGTCTCTACTTAGGCACATTAATTTATATAGATGGATGAAGATCATTTATGACTAGCTTTCATTTGAAAACGGCATACGCCACAAACCACTCCAGCAGACTGCAGGGAATCGTTGACATTCCTCCAGAGTTGTCGTTTTTGTGGTGGGGTGATGGTGATGGTGGTGGTGGTGGTCGTGGTGGTGGTTGAGGATGTTGCTTAAAGACACTCAGTCGTGGCGAGTGGTTTGTGCGGCACGGAGACGAACGCAACACGCTGCCTTCCCCATTCTGTATCAAATGTAGTGACCCCCGAATGAGAATAGCGCTGGCTCAATGGGTCAGCGAAAATACGGTAGGCTACAAGAGAGCTCCCTGTTCTTTCTCCTAACCCAAAATGGCTGTCCCAGCGAGCCACGAGAGCTTCCGAATGGACGCACACTCTCAGTGCGCATGCGCATGAAGAGAGGCCAAAAGAGCCACGCGTCTTCTGGCCTCTCTCCTCCAATCACCGCAGCTCGCGGTGACAATATTTGTGTATGATGCGTACACACACACACGCACACACACACACACACACACACACACACCGCAGCGTCTTCTGGCCTCTCTCCTCCAATCACCGCAGCTCGCGGTGACAATGTTTGTGTATGATGCGTACACACACACACGCACACACATACACTAAAACTTGTCTCAGTGGTAGCATGACACAAACTTCGGTCGTTCGGAGTTTACGTACCATGAGGGATGGCGATCGGCTGCCTTTAAATAAGCAACAACAACAACAATACTATTTATCACCTTGACACACCTTAAGAAAGTTAGCAAGGAACCCAGCTAACATTTGGACGTTTTCTGAACGTTTTGTAACGTTCCAAGTTTGTTATTTGGACGTTTTGTCAAAACGTTTCCAGAACGTGTTTTTGTGGAAGCTTTTTGACGTATTTAAAACGTTTCAAATGGACGTTATAAAAACGTGTTGTTTTTTTTTTTACGTTTAAAAAACCAATGGAAAACCTTTCGGAATTTTTAAGGACCTGCAGAAAACCTTTTAAAATGTTATAGACGTCAGTAAAACCTTTTAAGAATATTCAAAACGTTCTGCGGACGTTCTGCGGACGTCCAGAATACCTTTGAAAACCGTCTAGAACGTTCAAAAAACGTTTTAAGAACGTCTAAAAAGTCTTATGACCCGTTCCAGAACGTTTAGAAAACTTTTCATATCCGTCTAGAACGTCCGGAAAACCTTTTAAGAACGTCTAATGTTTATTTTTTTTATTGGGTATTTTAAAAAAAAAAATATATATATATAAATTATGAGATTATACAGGCACAATCTGGAGTTAATGTACCCTAATCCTAATCGTCCTATCCTAACGTCCTACCACCTATTTATACATTCTATTCCCAATTGATGATTCTGTATCACATTCTTTTATATACCAGCAAAATGTTGTAATGCATGAAGACATGGTTACTAAAATTAGATCACACACACCTTAATTAGGCCTATTAACATATGAAAATACCTCTTCATAACACAATTTGAAATTGTGAATAACTGAATAATAACGTAAGTAAGTTTATTTTTAACACAGAAAGTTTGAACCCAGCATAAATCTTTAGATTTCAATGTCTTTTATCTATTTCTACTAGTTTTCAAATCTTATATTTTCTTGTTTGAATATTCATAAAAATGCATGAATATTCATGACAAAGAAACCAATGACGGACACGTAGCAGACCAAATAAAAACGTTTTTTAAACATTAATCAAAGACGAACACTAGCAGACCTAATAAAAACGTTCTGTGGACGTTTATAAAGGACGAAGAGGTAGCAGACATAATAAAAACGTTTTGTAACGTCCATTGACATTTTTAAAACGTTTTCCAAAAAACCTGTGCTTTGCGGTAAATGCTAAGTCCCAACTTTGACGTTGTATGTATGTTTTGAAAACGTCCATTTTATACGAAGACGTACGGAACCTCAGTAAAACGTTTAGGAAACCCCTGAAAACGTTATGTGTTTGCTGGGAAGTAAAAGGACACTCGAACCTGTCTCATTTTCCATCCAGTCATCCAATGCAGGGGTCGCAGAACGGGGGCGGGGGGGGGGGGGTGTTGGCTGCATCCCTTATACAATTGTGTACCCGCTCCCCCTCCAGGGACATGATTTAGCTCTTTAGAAACACCACCACCACAACCACAAATACAACAACAACAACCCATTTCCAAAGGCTCCGCCGAGAGCGGGGGTGGGGGAGGGGAGTGTTTAGGGTTGTACCATTGACGCTATAATAGACCATGGACCTACTAGGTCCATGATTAGGACCACTTTGTTTCACTTTGTGTGGGGTGGGATAATAACACACTGGCCATCCCAGAATCGATTACTGGATGTGAGGGGAAGACCCTGGTATGATGCATAGAGCTATAGTAAGATAATGGTACTGATCCTCTCCCCATAACCTTGGTAACCCGTCCATCCTTACAATGCACCACCACCACTACCACCCGATCCACCGCCATCGGTAGACCACCACCACCACCACCACCATCACCACTATGACTATAACTACTACCACCCCCATTACCACTACCACTATCACTTCCACTGCTACCACTACCACTACCACTCCCTCTACCACTACCACTGGCACCCCAGTACCGCCATTATCACCATCCACTACCACTGTACCACCATCATCATCACCATCCACCACCACCATCATCACCATCCACCACCACCACCATCATCACCATCCACTACCACTACCACTTCTACGATTGCTGCTGCTACTACTTCTTCTACTATTAAAACTGCTACAACTACTATACAACATTTCCATTTGTTTATTCTTCAACTTCAAGTGATGGCTAAAAAATACTGATTTTATTACATTATTTTTTTTTTGACTGCAAGTATGACATCGAGATGTTAATATTCGGCGACGTCATAAAAAAAAAGAAAGAAAGTAAGTAAAAAGTCAAATGCGTACGTTGGGTGTGCACCACACGGTCCACACCTCTTTATAAAAAAAATAAAAACGCTTCATGTTCAAGAACTGAGGGGTGAGCACATCTTTCACTACGAACATCAGGGACACGGAGAATAGCGGTTCACTTCAACGGCTGCCATCTACGCTACGCCTTTGCCATTGGTGTAGTATGTACCGCTGCCGTGGAAACGTGTGATTAAATTCATCATGATATTGATGCACGCTCGCTCCCCTTATTCCCCTCCATTGGCTCTCCACGCTTTTACGGGACTGACTCGCCTCCAAGTCGTAAACCTTCCGTAAGTCGGAGATCGGTAGCCTTTCCATTCCCTGATGCACATTCCCTATGAGTTTGATTTTCTGAGAGATACGACTACGTGTGATCAAGTCATATTCCAGAAATGGGGACCAGTTGTTCCTCTACACGAAGTGTCAATGGCGATTCTACGGCCAAGTGAGTAGCACCAAGATAATCCTTATTTTGACTATCTGAATGCGATGCGATGCTTAGATACCGATTTCTCAAATGATTAACGTTGGCAGTGTGTCTTGCACCATTCAGACGACGTTCGCTAGCGCTACGCTCGTCTCACTAGCATAGCTATTATGCCAGGCTGCGTTGTATTGCCTTTGCGAGAAATTTGTTGATGAAGGAAGCAAATTGGATGTAAATTGCTGTAGAGCAGCGGCTGCATATTATGGACTGAATTTATGCAGTCTTCCGACATGTAGACGAAATTCATATTATTCTACGGAAAATGTGTCTACGCTTACGATGAGTTTTTGACTGAAACTAGTAAATTCGTATTCAATCCATCCAAATGGATCTTCTTGGAATAAATTGGAAACGCCGACTGCACAAACCTAGCGAGTAGCGGGGTTGTCTCGCAGAAGTATTGGGCATGGGTCCCGTGTGTGAAGAGATGGTCGATTGGTATAATTATTTTTGCGTACCGGCTTTGATAAGCTTCAGAAAAAACTTTAGAATGAAAAAAAAAAAAGATTACCAAAGATTGCTTTGGATCAAAATTAGATTACAGAGTTGTATGTCATGTTGTAGTCTTTCTCTCTTCTATTCTTTTTAATTTCTGCGCTCAGTTGAACAGCATTTCGTAAATATGGTAACAGAGCCAGAGGCAGGCCTATTAACTAGAATGTGCAAACTGAACTGCCAAAAAAAAAATAAAAATGAAAACAACAACAACAAACAAACAAACAAACAAACACAAACTTGGAGATTCTACCCTTACAAACAAACCTGTTTAAATGCTGATGTAGTTGTGTTGGTGTGATTATCGGTATTAAAATTCATAGTCATTCAAGAACCAAAAAATGAGTTTCTTTACACTGTAATTAACTACACACAGCACTGTCGCTGTACACAAGTGTACGGTGTCTGGTCTGGCTACACTAATTTATTATCAGCAAAATCAGTTTATGAATTTTTTTTTTTTTTTATTCCTGACAAATCTTTTTTTTTCCATTGAAGTGATCCAGGTTCTTGTAATTGTACTGCTTTGCCATTGTGCAAAAATGGTAGAGATTGGATAAATCCTATTCTAATACAAAGTAGGTGGGCTTATTTTATTAATCACTAATCAGGCTGGCGTTTAATGCTAGTTCCATACTTAACCATTCTCAGCTTGCCACTTCTAAAAGAAAAGCAATGTTCAACAAAACCTAATGACAAGAATTGTGATATAATTTTTATCTCTTTTATATTTTGATTGGCTCATACATGTAGCTTCAAATCTTTGAGATGACCAGCCAATATCAATTTGTAGTGAACTGCCAATATGATTGCATAACCATTGACAAAATACATAATATTTGTACACAAGGCAAAATTTGTTTGATTCGTTAGGATTGCTTGAAAAGGTAGAAACATTCCTTTAGAAGCTTGTCAAAATCTTGATTCTTGAAGTCATTTCAGGACAAACTTTAGAGCACTACTACAAATTCACCAGGAGTTTGAACAAGTATTGATTGGCCCAAAGTTGATTATGGTAAACTGAACATGAAGTACTAAATGAATTATGATGATTATATTTAGTGCCCTTTGAGGTTTATAAATTATATTTATTGCCCTGTGAGAACTTGAAACTACACTGTACATGTACATACTGAATGCTACCATCCATGGTAAAAGCAGAGGGGGGGGGGGGGGGCGCACCAAGCGCGCGCCCCCTCTTTACTTTTTGTTAAAACAAAAGAAATTAACAGAAAAAATGGGGGGATGGGCTTTTTCACCCCCCTTTAATTTTGAAAAGGCGCCTCCCCTTTCAGGCTTTACGGAAATCCTGGATCTGCCCCTGTGATAGAATGAATTGAAATGAATGTCTTGTTGGATGTCTACTGTTGTCATGGGGTAATAAGCTTGAAGGCATGGAGAAAGCTCTCAAAAGGATAGAAACTTTGGGACATTTTATTGTAGGATCCCATGCACTAAACAAATGCGGAAGATTATAACAACCAGCTCTGTGGTCACGTGATTAAGATTCAGTGACCCATTTGAGGTAATGCTGTTTGACAACAATAGGACACAGACATTTATATGCAGTATCATGTATGATGATATCTAATGAGTTTGAAGAAATATTTTTTCCAATGGTTCAAGTTACACTTGTAATGGTTTGTGATGGGATAGGATATGCCCCCTTCAACAACAACAACAACAACAAAAGTACTGTGAAATTATGCTCTAATTGTGTGTGCTGCTGAGTGAAAATTCTAGCAGTGGAGTTGGGATACAAATGATGTAGAATTCAAATATCCTAGGTCCTAGTGAGATTTTTATTTTTCTCTCTGATTGCTGGATGAAGAGGTGTTCACATTTCTATTTTACATTTAATGGTGAAAAATTTAGAAAAGAAAATTGGATTCCATCAGGATATGAACCCTAGACTTGTGGATTGCTAGACCGGTGCTCTACAGACTGATCTATAGAAAGCCCTAGTACAGTGTTCGTCCCAGAACCTTTTAATTAAGAAGAGAAAGTAGAACTTACAAGGGCCAATGTTGCAAGTTAAAAAAAGAAAAAAAAAAGTATCAGTAAAGATCCCAAAATAGCCCAAATCAAAGAGAGATGGGAGAATCCTTGATTCACACTCTCAGCAGGTGTCCGGCCAGAGCAGGGGGGGGGGGGGGGGGGGAGGAAAAGAGTTCACTCTCTGACTCAATTATGGAAGGTAACACCCTCCCTTTCAAACCCACATTGTTGCAGGTGGACAAAAGAAGCCCAGTATGTTCTGTAATGCCCATTTACACCCCTCTGTGCCTCTTTTCAAGATCTCTTCAGGTCCTCTTCAGTGTGCGGATCAATACTCCTTTAATCTGCGGAGGTGATCGATAGTTGTTATCGTGCCTTGCCCTTTGCAGTGAAATGATAGCGAGTGTTTTGAAGTATGGCTGTCTTCTTACATCCTGCAAGTTTTATCTTCTTTAAAAAAAAAATCTTTATAGTGCCAGTAGTAACAGAATGTCAATGTCAGTCTGGAATAGCATGAAACTGCATAGCCAAAGAATTTCAAACTATAGGTGACCTTGCTCCTAGACTTTATTTTTGCCTTTTTTTGAGGGTTATATTCATTTCTCAGTATGACAATGCAGTCTGAAATGTCTATGAGTAGAATTTTTCTATGAAATCGAATTTCATAGATATTGACTGTCCACTGACAAAAATCAATGCAAAAGATTTGGGTCATGCTAATATGGCTCAGGTATTATACATGTTTCTGTACACAGTTTTGACATGAATAGGAATATTACTGGTACTAAAAGATGCTAGTAGAGGCTTAATATTGCATGTATACAGTAAGAGCAAATAAGGTAAAAAGCATAATCACTATTGTATCAGATTTAGAGCTTACATTAAATCACATAATTTGGAGTCTATTAGAATCTGTAGTTAGAAAGTCATGCATATAAGGTATCCAGGGTGCATGCACGTGGTGAAGCACACGAAAAAAATGCTTTTTACAGTTTTACGCATCAATGATGCATTTTAAATAAATACACAGATTCCAACAAACAACTTCTCACACTTGCACTCACAGACATGCACTCATCACCACACAGAAATATAATATGCATAATGGAAAGGGAAAGAAAGAACAGAAATTGAACAATACTGCTCTTTGCTCACAGTCAATTTCCCCCCTTACCCGTCATCACTGTTCCACGGAGTTTAGGTGGTGGTCCACCCACAAACAATAAGCCATAGGGCTTTTCGAATTAATGTCCGAAACGGGGACTGTCACGTGATGATGTCATTCGAAGAAATTGTGCATGTTTCATGTTCCCCGACATATTTGATACCACAATCAAGAATGTGTGGTATGGAGGAATTCAGGGCCTCCTCCTCGATTCTAGGAAGAATTTTGTTATTGTGTGTAAAAATCAGGCTGGCTGGCTAGAGGGCGGAACCATAAGATCATGATGTTCACGATGTGAACATGCATACTGAAAATCAATTTGGGTTTCAACCAGGTGGACGTAATGAGAGGACCGCGACCATTTGGCACCGCGAGAGAATGAGGACGGCATCCTCATCCTCGCAGTCTAAAAGTCCCTAATATGTCTCCCAGGTAAGGGAAGTCCATTAAGCCGTAAGGGATCAGCATCTTGAAATGTGCATTGATGAAGTATACATACATTTGTACATGTTACCAAGACTTTATAGTAAATGACAGTATTCTGCCTCAAGCAGTACACTGATGATCTTCACAAATTGCACAATATGCTTGGTTGAATCCCCTTTTTGCTTTAATACAGTTGCTGGTCACCTGGGGTGAACCCCACAGGGGTTGGCATCATCATCACCCCATACACTGGGGTACTGTCATAACCCGGAGTATGGCGTTGTGTAGTGCCATCTTGTGTTCCATTATCATACAGACTTTGTACAGTGTTGTCATTTCGTAGCGACTATTTTCTCATCATCAGCTCAAGCATAAATCGGCATGGCGATAACAATCGCAATGCTGATTTTTCTTCCATATCAACTTTTACACAGCAAAGATTACAACAGAGCATGTAAATGAGAAAAAAGGTTATTATTTGCGTGCATTAATTGTTGCATACAAACAGGAAAACATTTATGTGCATAATAGTACTGAAATTATTTTTACACAATTTTTTTTGGTAACCCAGGGTAAAGCCCAAAAAAATAATTCTGCAAAATAGCGAAATTTCATTTGGTACCCCAGGTTACCAAATGTAGCATCATTTGCCCACTTGGTGGTGCGTGTGGGGCATACTAGTCCCTACTCAGGGGCGGATCCAGGAATTCCGTAAAGGGGAGGCACCTTTACAAAATTAAAAGGGGGGGGGGGGCGCACGCCTCCCATTTTTTCTTTTTACTTCTTTTGTTTCAACAAAAAATATAGAGGGGGCGTGCGCCCAGTGCGCCCCCCTCTGGATTCACCACTGCTACAACTGTACTTGTACTTCATTCAGATTTCACCAGGGCTGCTTTTTGTGAGCTGATTGAAGTGGGATCCTGTACGTGTATGGATTATGAATCCCTTACACTTGGGACCCCCATCTTCCGCGCTGTCCGAGGGACAGAATCTTGTGCCTCTCACAGAGGGAACAGAATGAATACATGGTGTAATACATGTACACACAGCATTGCTCAGTTGGATGCACTGTAACATGAAAACAGAGCCATTTGATTGCAACGCAGTGTGCGCTAGCAACTCAGCCTCTGTGTTGCCCTGACTGCATGGAGATAACTGGTGTCAGTTTTTAAGCTCTTAATTTCATGATCCTTGAGATTTACATTAGTGTTCTGGTAGTGAAATGTCATGGGAATGAATTTCCATTTTATCATCTGTAGACTGCCCAGTACCATCACATTGTCAAGGTAGACTTTGATTGCTATCAATCATATCATTTATCATCACTTGGGTTTTGACTGTATCATTGTTGACGTTATTCTGAAGTTATGATTATCATCATTGTCACCTTCATCATAGTAATCGTTATCATCAGCTCACCTCAGCATGATGTTAATCATCGGGGGCACTAAGGTATAGTGGATTAAAGGAAACCAAAACCCAAAGAGAAATGTGGATTGAGTGAAAGCAGCAACATTAGTAGAACACATCAGTGAAAGTTTGAGGAAAATCGGACAATCGGTGCAAAAGTTATGAATTTTTAAAGTTTTGGTGTTGGAACCACTGGATGAGGAGACTACTAGAGGTTATGACGTCATATGTGGACAACAATTAAAATACAAAGGAAATTCCACAAAAATTCACTTTCTAGCACATAATGAAAGAGCACTTGACTAACCGCTTTCAGAAAGCAGGGGGAATAATTGCTACCCTTAACATATGTCAGTATCAATGTGATGGAATGTGTAATCTTCATGAAAAATGAATTTTTGTGGAATTCCCTTTATATTTTTTTATATTGTTGTCCACACATAACATCATAACCTCTAGTAGTCTCCTCATCCACCAGTTCCTACACCAAAGCTTTAAAAATTCATTTCATAACTTTTGCATTCAATTGTCCGATTTTCCTCAAACTTTCGCTGATGTGTTCTACTAATGTTGCTGCTTTCACTCTATCTTCATTTCTCTTTGGGTTTCGGTTTCCTTTAAAGACTCTTGCCTTACAAACGGAGGTCCTGCCAAGTGCTTTTAAAACCCTTGGACAGGATGATTTAGCCATGATGTCCCTCTCCACCTTGGTATAAAAATGGGTACCTGATAACCCTAGGGTAACAATAGTGTCAGTCTCATTGCACTCAGTATAACAATTTTTTTTTTTTTTTTTTTTTTTTTTGGGGGGGGGGGGGGTTGTGATCCTGATCATGACCCAAATTTGGAACTTTTTTTTTCAATGAGAACAGAAATAACATTTTTTTTTTGTGAGACTTTTTTTTCTATGAAATTTGAACTAGTATACCTGGAAAGAAACAGAACCAAAAAGAATAAAAAAATGAGGTGGATAAT
The DNA here is from genome assembly GCF_040938485.1 of Diadema antillarum. Classification (NCBI taxonomy): domain Eukaryota; kingdom Metazoa; phylum Echinodermata; class Echinoidea; order Diadematoida; family Diadematidae; genus Diadema; species Diadema antillarum. The sequence goes on along the minus strand of NW_027271032.1, from coordinate 739,828 downwards.
ATTTTTGTTAATTGTAGTTGACTGAATGATAACGGAAGATGAACTATGTTAAAATGTACAACTAGCAGTGTTTTCCCTAATTGTATTGACAGACAAATTATGTCATCACATTGTTATCTAAAAAGAGAAAAAATAAGTGAAGATGGAAGATGGAATATGCTACTGAGACATTGGATTTATTCATGATGGAACACTTGCTGTCAGCTAATAATAACTCTTGCTGCATTTGCCTGGGACAAATTTTCTACAGTCAACTCAAACACTAGGCCAGCCAGTCCATCTCAGAGGCTTGAGTATGATGCCATAAAACAGTGCATAGTCAGGATGCATTAATCTGTGAGCAAACTTTCAATTTTGTTAGCAATCCTGGCATACGGTGCAATCTCATCAATAATCTTTTCTTTTTTTAACAAAAACACATGGACATGAAGAAAAAGAGAAGATGATTCAGAAAGAAGATATGAAAAATGAAGAACAAAACAGAGAAAAGGACAAAAAGAGAACAATTCAAGGTGAATGGAAGAGGAAGAGGTAAAGGGATAAGAAGAGGGAAAAAATTCAAATGAGAGAAATAAAAGAGAAATATTGAATGGTAACCATATTATTTTCTACCATTCCATGAACTGACCACTTGAACTGTGTGATTACCGGACTATAAATACAGTAAGTCCCAAATCATAGCCATCAATATAGTACCTGCCGTTACCACCAGTGATCACACACACACTGCCATTGGTAAACATCAAACATTGGCACTCCAGCTACCTGGTACAATGTTCACGCCTGCGTTGCCATGGTGACGTGACAACATGAAATATTTGGGGAGGGAGGTAGAAATGGTATTATGTGTGTTTTGTGTATATGTGTGCATGAGAGAGAAAGAGAGGGAGAAAGAGAGGTAGAGAAAATAAACAGCTCTTAGAAGACTGAAGATTGGTGAGATATTAGGTGAGGATGGTAGAAAAATTGTAGACAAAATGATGAAACTATGCTTATCAATTTAAGCGTATGTCATATAAAAGCAGTTAAGTACATTGTATATTTATCTAAGATAAATATGGTATTAAATGTGCGTGCAAATGTTATGGAGGCAAGGTATAGTGGAAGTTTGAAGACAACTAAACACAGCATAAACCTGTCTCAGATTATGTTTTTTTTTAATGTGATTGAATCATGGTATTATATCCCCGTTCTGTCACTTGCTTTTCATCATAGCACTTAGACAGCTATTGTGACTTTAAAGACATGCAGTAAGAACTCATTATTTGCTGGCTTGTTTTGAAAGAGTATCAATTTTCTCTGGAGAAGCAAACTTTTTTAATTACTCTGTCAATTCTTGACAGGAAGAACCAGGCCCTTTAGATAGGAACTTTAGGAACTTTAGGAACTAGGGATAATTTAATCTTTTTGATGAAGTGTAGAGGAAAATCTTGTTTTCATTGATTTTGTTATTGATTTTGTTATTACTTTTTAGAGAGCTGCTATTCCATGTCTGCTTAATTTTTAGAGTACTAACATCCAGGATGAGGTTCTATGCTCAGGTCTTTATAGATGTAGGAGCAAAATGCAACCAAGGATATATGGATTGGATGAGAGATAGTGAGGTAATACATAAATAGATAAGCAGAGAGAGAGAGAGAGAGAGAGAGAGGGAGAAGGTAGAGCGAGCAGAAAATGAAGTTGCCTGTTTGCTATCTGAAATTGATTCCTGATTAAGCCGTTTTTTTTTTTCCGGAAATTTGTACCGAGACTGAGCAAGACCCTGACAATCAATACATCAAATTCCCTGTCCTCAGCGGACGGTAGTCAATATCAGTTTGAGAGCAGAGTACATCAGATGGGGAATGACGTGTGATGTAATTGAACCTGATGACGAGTCCGTTACACCTGATCATTTTGTGTCGCCAGGATGTTCGGCTGTAGTCATGGCATCCCACATTTACGGCTCACTTTCGTGTAATGGGATGATGATTTCGGTGGAATGCATCGCTGTGCTGTTGGCACAGTGACAGTTTTTGCATACATGTGTGTGTGTGTGTGTGTGTGCGCATGTGAGTTTTATATGTGTGCATGTGAATTTATATGTTGTTGCGCCCTTGGCTACCATAGGATGAACTTGATGCTGTAACTTGGTACATAAATTTCATTGAAATGTGTGAGTTTCTGTACGATGTCATTCTTGCATTACATCGAAGGAACTTCTGTGCATTTCATTTCTTAATAAGAAATTCATTAGTTGTCATGATAATCAGTTTCTGTTCAGCTTCATTAAAAATACAATTAATGTCATGATCAGAAACCATGCTGAAAAGGTGAACATTTTTGCAATTTGGATATTTTCTTGCATTTTGTGCGGCATAAAACTAGCGCTAAACTAAGAGCACACATTCTTTTTTTTAATTTGTTATGTGTGATAAAATATGCACTACTTTATATTTTGATTTGAACTGTGGAATTAAAAGCATGCAAAATTCATCTTACTCAGTAGAGTGCAAAAATTTCTACATTTACTGTATTTAATTGTAATGTTCCTTTATTTTTCTAAAGTTTAGCATGATGTATTAAAATCAGTGTTTGTGCACTTGTGTATAACATGTATGCTTATGAAAGCCTGATGATGTAACAGCAATTAAAATTTTGTTTTGTTTTTTGTTTTTGTGGAACTGATGGTTTGTGGACAGTGGATATTTATGGACTTGATGAGAATGTTCGAATGATTTAATTAAATGTAATTTACCTTGTCACAGTGTACACTGATGGCAGCTCCGTATTAGCAGGTACAAATAAATACCTTAATGATGAAGCCACACCATACCATTCATGAATGTGTCATATAACTTACCGGTAGATGTCTCCATACCTTGTGGAGCCCAAGGTACTTGCAGTTGCTGGTGGAATAGGTGATAAAAAAGTTATGAATGGATTTTGATGACATTTCTCGATAGTTTTGTTGTGGTAGAAGGAACAGATGAGTGTTTTTTTTAATGATTTTTTTTTTCTAATAATGATCTGGATCATAGTTAAGATCCAGGATTTTATTTTTAAAGAGATAAAAGAAGAAGAAGAAGAAGAAGAAGAAGGAGGAGGAGGAGGAGGAGTGTACAGTTGTATAGTGTAGGTGAGCTTGTAAGGCCTTGGCGATGGTTTGCACTTTCCGAGAGCTTCTAGTTCTACGTGGATATCTTAGCCCAAGACGAGGGTGTTGAATGAACCTGTTTCACAAGTGTGAGGGTTGCCTGTGAGTTTAACACTGCAAATGTTGCAAATTTTGTCAGAGTTCGATAATATTTTTAGCACAATATGTCAGGGTATGAATTTACAAGATGTCAACAGTTTACAACATGCATAATGTTGTAGGTTTCGAGATATTTAATCCCCTGCAGTATCCTCCTTGTGGCTATTTACAGTGTGGGGGGAAAAAAAGAGAAGAAAGTCATGACATTTGGGTGACAATGAACAGCAACGGCAAGGGCAAGGGCAAGGTCTGTTCAGAGTCTTGCAGTGAGAATATTTACCAGCTACTTGCAAGCAGTTTAAAGGAGAAGATGTGATATACCACCCTTATGAAGTGATGTAAGGCAAGAATCATGCGGAAGGGTATTGGTAGCGAGATATATGGCGAAGGGGTAAATTAAATTAGTGTCATTTGATGATCACAGTGAAAAAGGCAGAGCCATGCCTATCCCATTTTCTTCCATTGAAGCATCGAAGAGCACTAATAATGCCCATTACAGTGAGGCGACAAATGAGGCACTGCAAGTAAAAGCTCAGCATTTTCTATATGGAATTTTCTTGACTTTATGATCAACATCCCCCAGCAGACCTTCATCAACGAGGGCGCCATTCAACCTCAGACAAATTCCTCCAGTTTTTGTTTCCTCCCTCCCTACTATAAATCCCAAGTTTCATAACGGAAACTACAGCACCAGAGAAGAAGCCGATTACTAAACTAAAAACCATGGTAATGATGGGGGGTGATGAAAAGGTCAGCATGTATTTTCTGATAGGCATCTTCTGTGGCCTACGTGAAGAGGGAAGATAGGAAAACTCGCTTTGACAGGAAGTTGATTGTCAACAACAGATTTCAAGTATTGAAGTGTATGTTGTACTAATCGATGATATTAGAAGTTGATGAAGTTTTCTGCCATTAGTATATATTTCTAAGTTGCTGCTTTATTGCTGCTGTCATCTTTTTTTTTGGGGGGGGGGGGAGGGGGATGGAGGTACTTTTCATCATGCTGCAGATAATTGGATGCTAGGGGGCATTCTGAATTTTTTTATCTGCTTTTGCCAAATATTCTGATGCCTACATTTCAATGAGACATGGAGCACATGATTGTATACATTACTTTACAATGATGGTGAAAATGAGAAGGGCGTTAAGTTGCCACTAAACCCATAGTGTTCGAGGTAACTTAATGCCCTTCTCATTCTCCACTGACGAAGTAGTCAATTAGTTAAGATCTCATGTGTAAATACTCAGCTAAGAACCTTTCATGATATACATTTCTTCTTTTTTTTCCATTTTCTAGTATTCTTGGAGAAATGCAAGGTCAAAGGTCATGGCCAGTTTTCAAATCTTGTATAATTTCAAGAAGTACAGTCAAACCTGCCTTAGCGGCCACCTGTCTATAGCGGCCACTGCAAAATCCCCCTGAGAGAAAAGCCCTGTTAAAGACCCTGTGTATAGCAGCCACCTCTCTAACACGGCCAGCGGCCACAAATTTTGTTTCCCGCGGGAGATATTAACCTGTCTATAGCGGCCAAAAACCCAATGGAGCCGTAGCCAAGCCGATAATTCAGCGTATTTTTCTGTTTAGCTGTGCGAGCAACGTTCAGTGATCGCCACCGCTGCATTCATCCCTCATTCAGTCATAATAATGCACAATCCTTCATGACAATAAACATGCTACTGTGCAACAATTTCATACACCGGCATGGTTAAATGCATGAAACGAACGGTGTATGCATACGTACACACATACACTGTACATGTACATGTAAGGATACAATGATGATACATGTACATGTAAGCAATGCACACAAAGTTGGATTACCTGTCTATAGCGGCCACCTGTCTATAACGGCCACTTTTTCCGTCTCCCTTGGGTGGCCGCTATAGACAGGTTTCACTGTATATGAATACTTTAATCTGTCACAATAGGCACTATTATTACAAATGTATATTATGTGATATGTGAACAGACCTAGTGATCTAGTTAGTCAAAAGCCAATTTTTACTATTCTGAGCTTGTTGTGGCTAAGGTGTGGTTGAAAGGACACACTCAAATTGTAGTATTTTAGTATTTGCGAGTTGATGGGAATCATTTGCAGGTTATTAATTCCATGTATTACTGGGATGGACAGTGACAGAAAAATAAAAAATCAGAGCTTTTCAAAACTATTTATGACGCCCGTATATTATTTTGCAAATTAGATAATCAGTTTCTTTGTGAGATATATTACCAGGTGTGCAGACTGATACATAGTATGTTTTTCTATATCGACTGAGGTGTAAGACCAGTGACAGTTGTCTGTAGATATTAGTGGGTTGAGCGCTCTATATAATGTAATTGTATACCGCTGAACTTTATGACACTGAATATTGCATTTCCTCGAGTTTATTGCACATTCTGCGGTCAGTGCTGAGCTGCCACGTCTTGTATGAATTTTCTCCAGTTTTAGCCCTGGATATTGAAATTTTATCAGGTGTGGTGGCATGCTCAGCAAACAGTATGCAACACCTTAGCGCACCAGTGTTTGCTTTAAATACTTTGGTGGTAGTGTACCCATTGTCTGGTTGTACAGAGTATTTCATGTTCCTTGTTTTCCATTCTTTTCAACAGTGAAAGGTATATTGGACTGTGATATTGCCTTTTGTTGCATTCTATAAATTGCTCTAGTCAGGCTTGGTTGTTCCCTTGAATCTACTGGATAGGAGTAATAAAATGAAGATGGAATGAAATTAGATGATTTGAGAAGGATGTAAAAAAAAAGAAGAAAAAATTGGAATTGATTTACAGGGAGGATAGAGGAAAATGAGAGGTTTAAGAAGAAAAAGAAGGAGGAAAAAAGTCTAAAAAAGGGATGGGAAAAAGAGAAGGAGAAAAAAAGGGGGAGAAGAGAGAGGTCAGGAACAACATGTAAGGTGATGAAAAAAAAAATGTTCACTCTCTTGAGAAATCCAGTAAATGGGTATCAAAGCTTTTGACGTCTTGTGTGTAGGGATTAATTTACATTAAATTCATACTAACAGCAAAAAAAAAAAAAGAAGGAGAATAAATAAAAAAAGGGATTCCCTGATCTAGCTCAGACAATTGTAAGAATTTGTGGGCTTGGATTTTAAAAGCAGTAACTATACATATAGTACTATAACTGTTGATAAAGCACCTTGTGCATACTCCCAATTACACACACACACACACACACACACACACACAAATGCACAATGAGACACACAACAAATATTGACACATTGTTTTCTCTGTCCTCACTTTACATGATGACACTGTGTACTGTTCATTCAAGAGAAAAAAAGGGGGTTGCTGTGTACATGACAAGTGTTTTCCCCTCCAAAACTTTAGTCGCCACGTTACCGGTCATTGATGCTGACCAAGCAAATGAATGCCGGTTGATGGTCAGTTTCCTTGTGCAGTTTTGTGGCCGGTGTATTGACCACTTGTATGTAAATTCCAACTGCCCATTTACGCTATTTAAACTGCATTGTTGTCAGTAGATGGGATCATTGTCTGCTAATTTTTCTGTGTACAGAGCCTGGCTCTTGTTTAAACCAACTCAGATGTGTCCATACAGTAAAGTCTTGGGTGAAAGCCTTGATATACATTGTATCATCAAGATGCATTATGAGTAGAAGGTCGCCACTAATGGCAGATCAACACTTCACTTTAATGTATGAGGACAATCTAAATCAGAGCAACTGAAAATCATGGCCATTCCATTACTGTAATGAACTTTTCTATTTTGAAGTATAGCACAGAACAGATCTTTAGACAGACTGCTTTAACAAATTTGTCACCGATAATGGGATGATTGATCCCCTGATTTAGAGTTGATGCTTAAATCTTGAATAGAAACTGTTTTGACAGATAGTTCTGTAGAGATATGATATAGGCAGAGAATTTTCTCTGCCTAGTATTTGAGCCTCTATGACACAAAGAAATGCACAAGATTTACCAGACTATACTTGAAGATAATAATCTCTTACAAATGAAACATTTCTTCATGTTATAACGAAAGCATGAAACCTTAGGAATAGCTATATCCTATTAGGCGCTGTCATGCTAGCAAAAAATCATTAAGTTTAGATCTCGATCATTAAGATCTCGAAGTTTTGTCAGTGTGACTGCAAACTTCCTGTGAAATTTGTTGCGAAACTTCCCACTCCAGCTAGGAATCTCCCTGATTTTGATGTGTAAATGTTGGTAATCTTCTGGATTATTTCAGGACAGATAGTTCTTTCCTAATTTAATTTTGACCTGTTTCTGTTGTTATCAGGATGTATAATGTATGAAATCTATGGGTTACTGAGTCACCTGGAAAGCAGGTGGTTAAGCCTAAATGGCAGAAAAAAACTACAGCAACATCAAATTTGCCATTAAACATCATAACCAATCACTTGCAGACCATATACTTCTGCATGATTTTTTTTTTCCAAGCAGTGACTTTCTTAAATGCCAGTGAGCAATGTTGTCCTTCTGTAGTAATGACTCAATGGCCCGAAATCACGAAGGTGGTACAAATGAAACCATGGTTTAAACCATGGACAAAAACCATGCAGCGCCAAGTTTCTCACAGAATATTTTGTTAAGAAATTGGTCATTTCGTCGACAAAAAGACCGTTTCGTTAACGAAATTATCATTTCGTGGAGGAAATGTTCATTAAATTAGTTACAAATTTTGTCATTTCGTTACAAAATAATTATTTCATCGACGAAATGACTGATTTCGCAAGAAAATATCCCATGCGACACTTGGCGCTCCATGGTTTTTGTCCGTGGTTTAAACCGTGGTTTCATTTGTACCACCTTCGTGAATTCGGGCCAATGAGGTGATCAGCAGGTGAGTTCTTAACTTATTGATAGGGATCAGAAGGACTAGTGTTTTTCTCTTTTTTTTTTTCATCTTTTAGCTGTTGTGCCTACTGAATATTAAACAAAACTTGGAATTCTGTTAGACATGTGCAGCATCACTGAATGGGAGGTTTAATCATGGAAGTGCCGATGGAGTGCATTTCTTCTTCTTCTTCTTCTTTTTTCTAATGCCCAGATCAGCCTCATGACCTGCTTGCATTTTACTTGCTGTTAAAGCTGAAGACTGGTTATAGCTCAATTATGAATAGTCAACAGTCTTTTTTCTTCAGTATGGTGTCTTTTAATGTGATTTTGACCTTGAGAAGATTACCATCCATTTTTTTTTAAACACCAAAGCATGACTTGTGACACAAGTGCATTTACAAGACTCCCCCACATTTTAGAGATCATACAGAGTATAACAACAAATCATATAGTCTTTGGTCTTTACAATGATGCTCATGTTTAAAAAGTGATAAAAGCAATAACCATATAATTGATGTTAAGTATTGTTAGATATACAAAATGTGAACAAAAGTTATGATAAAAATGTTTCCAGACTAAACCGTGTACAGTTATGGTTTATTGAGAAAAATATTGAGATCTCCTCATATTTTAGGCTTTATTGTAAAGATTTTATGTGGTAGGATGTTTTGTGATACAACAGACCTACACATCTGCATCAAATATGATATCTTGAACATTTTTAAAAATCACTGCTCCCAAAGGTGAAGTGGACCTGTAAAATCAATGTGTGCGTTCATTTCAACATATTGTGCGTGCATTTTTTTGTTTTATTTTTGCTGCCATGCCATAATGCCCCGTCGTCCTTTGCTAGCAGATTTTCCTGATGCTTCTGTAACGTACTGTATTTCTAGGAAGTGTCCCACTTGACATTTGTGCAGTGAGAGACATTTGGCCTAGAAGTATCTTGTGAAATTGATGAAGGAAAATTGGTGGTTATATCACAGGAGTGAACATGTTTCTCATAACTTTTGTATTAGTACTCGTAGTATCGTTACTGGAGGATAGATTCTTTAAAACTGTTATTGATGGAACTTTTGTGCAGTTGTGCTTGAGAGCCTTGAAGCACACATTCAAAGACATTGTGTCCTAGATGACAGGAGATAATTGTATCATCATTTTCGGCACTGTGAGGTTTCTTGTAGTGTTAACGTCAACCAGAGACTCCAACCCTCCCACTTTCGACAGTAGATCTCCTGCCGAAAGCCCATTTTTTCAAAATCTCCAGTTCTCCCGCTTGAGATTTCTCCCGCCCTGGCTCTGTGTCTCCTGCTTGAAATGATTTCTTACTTATTGCCATGGTATGTTGAAAAATAAGCCTTAGATAGCACGAGAGAGCATCTAGAACCCTAGAGCTTCCAGGGCCCGCTTAGGGGCGCTGGACCCCCGCTGCAAGGAACTTCGTGCTTCGCGCACATCAAGATGAAGTCTCCCGTTTGCCAGGGGTTTTAGGCGGGAGAATCTCCACATCAGAAGGTACTTGGGGTTCGAGTCTCTGCTCAACACCTTGAAGGAAGTGCAATTGATTTCCAACAATTTTGCTCTGGTTTAGACAAACAATTGTATCATTTGTGGAGATTGAATTCTCCCTATCAAATATAAGCTGTAAACACTGAAACGGCGGCAGCGCTGTTTGATTTCTGTAACAATGTGTGGACAATGCTGTGCCAGTGCACAGCGCAAGCTCTTTGTGATATAATGATCATACACGGAAACAAAAATGGAGCACTATCCCGGCATCTCTAAACTACCATACTTTTGTAGATTTTCTCAGCAATTGTTGGGAAGAGAACCATCAAGTTAAAAGCTCAGAAAATGCATTATATGCTATTGTGAAGTGACAATGTTTTTGTCACATTAAAAAGGGGAAAATGAGATGAGATTGCCACATCCCATGCCTGCTTTGCAGTGACACTAATATTACCGGAAGTGCACAGGTGAACACTGAAATTATGACCTCGCTTGACATTTGCCTGTTGTGCATGGGTGTGTATTAAAGATCACCTCATTCATTTACATGTATCGTATGACCAGCTTACAGACCCGACTACAAGCGATGAAATGTTTAATGTGGTAGGGAAAATTGTGGAGTAGATTTGTATGGGCTTGACATGACCAGGGCCAAGACATGCACAGATTTGCACAGACCATAAATGCATGTACTGTACATGCAAAGGTGGCCTTGGGTATTAAAAGGCCTAAGGGTTAATCAAATTTCAGGTTTTGTCAAATCAGATCTGAAGTAGAAGGATACTAATTAGTCTTTACCTGTCTATGTCGGCAGTCTCCTTCAGTTCCACAGTTGACTTTGGTATCACAAATTAGAGTCAGGATCAAATGCCTTTCTTCTTCCGGCCCTTTCATGTGAAGATGAGCCATGGCATTGACCATGGCATATAAAGAAACAATATGTTCTGTCAATGGCCTCCAGCTCCCAGCACAACTACATTGTATGTCTTTCATCTGACACAGGGACATGGTACAGATTTTTTTTTTTCTCAGAAAATCTCAGTCACAGAGTATGATAGCATTATTTTGTATGGCCTGTATCATTAGTTATGAAGCTTTTTTTTCAGAAGTTAAAGTGAAGAATACAAGTCCACAGCCCCCACACCCCTTTGGCCCGGAGCAGAGTTCTACTCAAGCGAGAAGAAAATCCTTTTTTATTTGATTTATCAAATACAGTGTGAAGAATTTAAAGGTCCAGTTTACCTTTGGGAGCAGTGATTTTAAAAATGTTCAAGATATCACATTTGATGCATATTAGAAAGGTCTGTTGTATCGCAAAACATCCTACCATATTAAATTTTTGCAATAAAGCCTAAAATATAAGGAGATATCAGTATTTTTCTGAATAAACCATAACTGTAGACGGTTTATTCTAGAAGCATTTTTTATTATAACTATTGTTCACTTTTTGTGTATTTAACAATACTTAACATCAATTATACGGATTCAAATTTTTATAGTGGATGTTTCTATCCCTAACTCACATTCTAGAACTATTTTAAAACATAAATGCTGGGTTGTTGTTTCATCTGCAAATGGTAAATTATGCCTTTAACTTTCAGTAATGCATCATTGGCATTCTTTAAACAAAAAGTTTGTGTGGTCTTTGCCTTTTGTTTACCCATCTTGTATGAAGTTTAAGTCATGGGTGTGCATTTATCCAGGCATAATTTGTCTTATGGATGAAATCTTTCCCCTGATGAAGCAGTGCAGTGTTATGTACACCATGGGCAAATATCTGTTTCCATTTTTAGTCTATATCTGCGCACGCTTGTTATTTTCACAATCGAAAAACCCATTCACGAAGTTCAGACAAATAAAACAACTGCGAGAAATTTAAATTTAAGCGTATAAATATACAGTAATTTGTCTTAGATGAGATCCTTTCCCTGATGAAGCAGTTAAGTCAATGGAGTGTGAAACCAAAAGTGGGGATCAGGGCAATGACATTCAATTTTTTTTTTTAAAAACTCTCTCTCCCACAGCTTCCCAGTCTTCCTGATTACACAGGAGGCTTCTTGAAAACATAAGGCTCGGTCACACAGGCGAAAGATTGAGAAGTCTTCACGATCTTATGTTGTCCAGTCACACTGGCAGCCAAACCTCTTGATTTTTCGATCAAAACTTTTGGGTTGTCAGTTCATGTGTGCAAGGAAGAAGAAAGAGCACGTTGTCTGTTTGCTGGTGATTGTGATGTCACAATGAACACATGTAGTACACAATAGACATGTGCTTCTGAGACACCGCCAGAAAACAGATGGTGGACTGGTCACGTGACAGAGATCGCAAAGTTTCAGTTTCTAGCAGTCACATTGGCAGAAGATCGAGAAGTTTGGCAGGGGTGAGGGAAATATCCCTAGTTGGATTGGGAAATTTCATGAGGATTTTCCTGGGAAGTTTCACAGGAAATTTGCAGTTCAACTGGCAAAACTTTGAGAACTTCAAGATCACAATCTTAAAGTTCTCAATCTTTTGCCAGCCTGACCACGCCTTTACTTCTTCCTGTCATGATAGTAGAATATGAATATTAGAATATGATTTGAGAGTTATGTTTTTATCTGTTGAGATGCCTGTTAGAGATAAGATTCTTCTTGACTGCATAGTGGAATCTTCCTGGTTTGGATGAATGAATGTCAGCAGCCATAACTCCATTTTCTTCACTGCCACAAATTAATGTGATGGATATGAAAATAAAATAAAACAAAAACTAATATGACAATCAAGAGAGAGCAGGTTACAAAGAGGAAATAAAAGGCCACAAGTCCTTTGTGTGCATACATCACAGTTTGTTGTCCTATAAACAGCGCTGATGGCAGAAATACATCATTCCAAAGCCTTTTTTAGAAATAAATGGTCAATAAGCCTTGTATGATTGTCTGAGCCAAATGGTTTGGTTCAATTAAACATTAATTTGATGTGTTAGATGAATTCTTTTCTTCCATTCTTTGAATCCCCTCCCCCCCCCCCAAAAAAAAAATGATAATGATAATAATGCAAGAATCTAGGAGCTGAATGCATGTGCTGAATTGCAGTGAAATTTAGCCATTGAGTATTGCCACACCTACATCTCATCATTTCACATTTAATTGCAGTAATGTGGGGAACCTTCACAGTGACTTAGTGAATGATCACATTAATGGTTGTCTTTTTATGGGGGGTGGGGGTGGGATGACTTTTTATACCTCCCTCTACCATCTATTTATCCATGTTTATGTCAGACCTGCCATATTGCATAATTAGCAGTGAGAGGTAAAGATACTGAATGATGTACACAGTAGATCAGAAGTATTGATTATGTGTGGACTTCCTGTCTTATGTATGCCCGGCATTCTGGCCGGAAATCACATTGTTAGGGTGCATGTAGACTGCAACCTTGAGTTTGCTTGATAAACCTGTCAGTATACAGGTGTGCAGTTTAGTAGTGTATCAGGTACAGAACTAAATCCAGTACGAAGTATGGTATGTGTTTTTGCTATGATATTTATATAGCTGTGTATATTTTTGTCCAATAATGTTCTAATTCACCTCCATTCCAGTAACCCCGAAAACAGCAATTAAATTTAGTATTATTCTACAGTATAATAAAAACAGTTCCTTTAGTAACATTTTTGCACTTGGAAATGGAAGTCAACAAAGGTAAATACTTGAGACACACTTTTCATTTTCCTTGTAACAAATGGACTGAAAATAGTACAGCAAATTACCACCCCCCCCCCCCCAAATGGAAGTATATTGTATCTGAAATAAAACACATCCCATGTCTGACATGAAACTCCACACATGTTTAAGTATACTTTATACACATGCACATACACAAATGTAATGTATATAAAACAGTCAAACCTGTCTTAGCAGCCACCTGTCTACAGTGGCCACATGTCATATAAACACCCAATAAAGACAACTCCCTCCAAGAGAAAGATGTTAAAACCTGTCTATAGCAGCCATGGTCTCCCATGGATGGCCACTATAGACAGGTTTGATGACGATGTACATGGAGAGAGACAGAAGAAGTAAGGAGGAGAGATCTAAACAGAAAGCATGAATAAGAGAGGCAGAGAGTTTCAAGAAGAAAGGGGACAACGACCTCAAAGGGACTGACATTTTCTGTTCTGAGAAGAAGAGAAAAAAAAAACTCAACCAAATACCAGTACAGTACAACAATTTCTGCCAGACAGTGTGCTGAAGATACTGAGGTACATTTAATTGCCTCCGAGATGACAAAAAGAGGCAAATCGATGGGACAGAGACGTGCAAATGCATATCCCAGGCTTCCCAGGGCAGGGGCACGTCATTTGGGTCACATGTTATCTGTTACCATGGTCCCAGTAGTTTCAATTTGTTCCCATGCGCCCCATATGCAAATGATTTCATGATATATCATGCATGCATTTCTCGCTTTTTTTCCCGCTGTCTTTCTGCGTTTTGGTTCTTTTGTTTCACTGTATTATTGATTTGATTGGCTACCTTCCCAAAATATGCATTTGGATGCATACCCATAGAAACACAGCATCTGAAACCTGTGTGTCTGTATGTGTGTGTGTCTGTGTGTGTGTGTCTGTGTGTGTGTTGTATGTGTGAGTATACATCGAGGTGTTCAAGTGTGCTCATGCGTTGATGGATGTTTGTGTCTGTCTTGAATACACACAAATATGTATCATGTATATATTTGTATATTCTTTGAGAAATGTTAGTAAGTAGATAATGTGAGCTGTCGTACTTGTGGCTCAATATTTGTTTTTAACATTCTTATTCTGCCATTTATTCTCAAAATTCTGCTCTGCTGTGTTTCTGATGTTTTGTAATGTAAGGATCATAAAATAAGCAAGGAAAAAAAGATGAGTGCAACCAAAGACTTTAGTCATTGTCTTGTTGGAGGATTGTGAATTAATCATATCGAATGGCTAAAAGTAGAATGATGTTTGGTAAAAAACTTCATATCTTTGTTAGATAGCATTACTAAAGTGAGTATAACTGCAGTGCAGATGATTATCTTTTTCCTCGTAAGAAAGAAAAAAATGGTCATCATACTATTAATAGGTTCCCTTTTTATGACTGTATTCAATTGTTTGTCCAGACTTTGTTGGGGTCATGTAAAGAGAGCAGTTTATTTTTAGGAATTACTCTGTTAGAAGTACATGTAAATCCCATGGAGGGCTTAGCAAGTTCTGCTTGGCAACGAAGGGACGCGACAGACTTACGATGTTTTTTGCGGAGTTCCCGCACTAACCCTAGGGTATCAATATACCACTCATGGTCATGTATATATATGTATTCCAAGTGCTTTCTCAAGATTATGCCTCGATTCCAAGGTATGGAAAAAGATTTTTCCAGGCCAGCCTTAATACTTTTGCATGGTGTATGCATGTTTTCTACAATTTCAAGAACATGGTGCACTTTCCTTGTATGTGCTGTAATAATGGTGGATGTATGGGAAATTGTGTTTTCCTTCTTAATTAAATCAGATCTCCTGAATATGTTTTGAGATTACTATCGACAAATTCTCTACCATTGAAATTGTGTCGGGTTACTCCATGTGATAACTTTCTTTGATGTATTCCATAAATATAACAGTCAATCTCCTTTAAAGTCGACCTCGCACAAATCAGAAAATTGGTTAAGATGCAGAAAATACCTGGCCCTGTGTTTTGATAATTGTGCGAGTTGAAATACATGTAAGTCAAATTACTTTCTCTGATTCCATGAATATTTTGAGAAAGAAAAGATTAAATCAAACATCTTTGTATATTTGAATACATACTTGTACTAGTTAAAATGCACATGTGCACATGTATACACAGTATGTATGCTTCTGCAATACCAATGGTGTGATATCAATGTGGTGGTGGTACATATTTTCCGTGTGTCAGTAACAAACTGGCCAGGGACAGCTGAATTTCCTCTAGTAATGTTCCTGGAGAATAGAACAACGCCTGTAAGACAGTGTACTCATCATTCACCGTGTTTTGATAATTATCTGTGGAATGTTACCTGTGTTTTATCTGCTGAGGATGTTTGAGTAAAGTCAAGTTAAGGCAGGATACGGATTCTCTTAAATGTTTATCAAGACAAAGTTTGCCAACAAAAAGCAATATAAAACTTGATCATTAATGACTGCACACAGGTATGTTTTCCAGTTTGTCATTCTTTTTAAGATGTGAAATAAACTTGCAAGATAGTTTGAGCTGGTATTCTGTGTGAGTTACACTGTGATGGGGAGACCAAGTATAGAACTTTCAGTACTACACAAATAATTCATATTTCATACTTTGTTAAAAAAAAAAAGATCAGGGCAGTGGCTTTATTGGGACAAAGGTCTTGCTCTCAAGTCATCTTGTTTGGCGACCGAACTTGTGCATACATCATTCAGTATAGGTTCCATTTCTGGTTATGGCATTGTACTTCCCGTAAAGATGGAGCCACTTTTCTTTCCTTATTAACAGAACTGGAAATATGATCCACACCATTCTATATTGGCCATAGCTTATTTTGAAGATAAGGAAAGGCACAAGAAGCAGAGACAGATAGATAGATTGAGATATATATAGTGAGAGAAAAAGAAAGAGAAAGAGGGAGAGATAGATAGAGATATATACAGAAAGAGAAAGAGAAGGGGGGGGGGGGGGGAGACAGGGGAACTTTTATCCGTGAGCGCTTCCCAGAGTAATTGGAGACATTGGAGATGCACAGCCTGTGGCCATCCTGAACCACCTAATTCTCTGGTTCTCACAGCTGCTAGGAAATGTTAGAAAGGACAAATCAAATATTACCTCCATTTGTGCCTCTCTTCCTCTCCCTGTTCCTGTCACTATCCCCCTTTTCTGTCTGTCCGTCTATCTGTCTGCCTCCCCATCTTTCTCGACTTTATTTTCCTCCAACCCTCTATTATTCGTGTAGAATTTCAAGCTTCATCCCCCCTGTCTCCTGTGCTTTTATTATTAAGGCCTGCTTGTATTCAAAAAGTGTTCAACATTGTAAACCTACAACGCAGTTACAAGTGGGATTGAGACCCTTGGAATGTCCACTGAAATCCACTTGTAGGAATGGCAATGTGTGCTCCATATAGCAACAAAGGAATAGAGAAATCATACTCATTTGAATCGCAGCATGGTAGGATTGTGGTCCAATGGATATGACTCTGGACTCATGAAACAGAAATTAAGCATTTAAAAATTTTTTTTTTTAGTGTGGTCTGTAGTTGTACCTGTGTTCCTCATCCTGTTCTTCACACTAGGCTTTTATTGGGACCTATACTCAACAAGCTTGCTTTTAAATAGGTTCCATCATATTTCTCTTAATAGATTTCTCTAACTTTGAATGAAACTGACACATTGACTGACTTGTACTATGTTCATATTTCTTTTCTTGTATATCCAAGCTGGACATTATGTAAATTATCTTATTTTGTTATATTTTATATTTTTTCCACAGAGAAATACAAGGATATAATTGAAATTGAAATGAAATTGAAATTGATGCATGTCATGATGTTGCCTTCAGATGCTGATTCTGTTTAGACTCGAGGAAAGATGAAGGTATTGAGTGGTAATGGTTTGATGATAATGGTAAGACCCTCCAAGAGGCCATTGCTAATTCCTACTGTAAAAGCTGTTATTTTTGTGAATTTCATTAATTATAGTTGGATCAGGAATATAACAACCAACGAAAATGTTGCCATGTGCTAGGGTAAAAGTGCATTAATGATAAGCATCGATGTTAATTTGCAAAAACAACATCTCGGCAAAAATGTCTTTGACCTTGTCATTCGCAAAAATATCTGTACATGAAAATAAGCGGATATCCATGTCTGAATTACATCATACTATCAGTACTCATGATGTTATAATATGGATGATGACACATCTGACCCAAGCGAGGAGACAAACCTGACCTCCTCCTTGGCCAGGCTCCTTGCCAGCTGACCTCTCATGCAGTTGAGGAGCAAAATCTGATGAATTGCAGAATGGCTCTGGATCGATACAGCTGTGTTGAGAGTGAGGTGGGAGGTATGATAATGAAATTGTCATAATGTCTCGATGCAAGGGGGGAAGTGTCAATACAGCTTGCACACAACTGCCTCATAAATGATGGATTCTGTCCGTCTGTTTGTCTGTCTGTCTGTCTATATGGATGTTTTGCTTCCAGGGCTGACAACTTGACTTTCTGTGGTAGATGTTAACATTGCAGCTACTCGTTTGGACACTCGGGCTGCTGACTTGGCACATTTTGCTCACCAGCAGATTTTATGAAGGTGTATTCACGAGAGCTTGTTTTGGAACCGTGCCCACTCAGCAATAATGTAGAAATCAATTTCAGAATGGACAAGGAAAAAAAAAGTCAAATTTACTTGGGCATTTAATCAGTGGAAATCATTAATTGCTAGGCACTGCTATTGTGATATGCCTCAGGCACGATGTATGAATGTAAGCACAGACAGACAGACAGACAGACAGACAAACAGATGGCTCATTCAATAATGTAAATGCGTACATGCTCCCAGTTCCATGAGGATGAAAAGAAAAAAAAAAGAGAATGGACACTAACATTTTACAATCATGCTCCCACTGCCGACTAGACAACTGGTTAAAGAGAGTCAATGTTTATTATTTATGTTTCCTTATGATTAGATGAAATATTCTCATAAAGAAGTTTTTTATAACAGTTGAGATTATGGTGAATTGTCCTTTCTATTAAAGTTCTGATGTGTGTGTGTGCTATGGAGCCTTTGTTTCTATATCAACAAAAGCTGTTAGGGCCACACTGTTCCATCATCTGTAAAGCCTGATGACCTTGCTGAACATGATTGATTTCATGATATTTATAGATCTGGACCTTTGAAGTTTCTAAACTGTTTAGCTTTCTGAAAACATTGCTTATCCTACTTTTTTTATTCAAAACTGACCTGCAGCAGAAATGATGAATAAAACCCACAATAAGATAAGCCCAGTTTTGAGAAAATTGGCTTTGAAGAATAGATGCAGAATTGATTGATGTCTCCTCCACCTGTATGTATTCAAGATAAATTAAAATGTATGGATGTGTATACACTTAACTATATCAATTTCTTTAAAAAAAAACATGTTTTATGTATATTTTGATGTAAACATTGTAGATTTGTCATAATTGTATCATTCATGTAAGTGAAGAAAAAAAATGAACTAGTAAAAGAAACAAAATTACCCTGAAGCTCCCATTAATCATTGGAGTGGAATAAGTCAACTTCAGGTTACATAGATGCTTTACAAAAATTGACATGGTCAGATATAGAAACAATCTCTAATTCTAATAATCAGACCTGAGGTTGTTTACATAAACCTTCAAATTTTTGAAGAAATATTAATTTTCATGCAGTTCAGCCAAATCACCATGCTTTGCAGTTTACTTAAATGACTTAAATGTTTGTGACTCTATTGTGGTAACACCACATATCTCTTATTCCTGCATTTTTGTGAGAAGAGGTGGTATTTCTTGAGTTTGCAAGTAGCAGTCAACGTGTAGAATTTGTTAAAATAAAAATACTGCAAATGGGCACTTCATAATCCATTAAATAATGCCAAGTATTTATAGGGTTTTTTTTTCTTTTTAAATGATACTTATGTTTTATAAATTGATGTAGATTAAAGAAAATCCCCCCCCCAAAAAAAAAAAAAAAAAAAAATTCCTGTCACTGCTTAGGCCTATCAAAAATTCATCACAACATGCTGAGCTTGCCATGCACGTTTATGGATTGTCCTTTCCACTCGGAGAAGACTGTGATTCATCCTAACACTGTTCCTAACTGACCTTTAAGCAGTGTGCGACATAATGCTTCTCATATCCATAATGATATATATTGACATCCTCATCAATTTTTCAGCAGTCTAATCTACGGTGCATCGTGCCAGCTTTTGAAAGCCCTTAATAATAAAGGAATTCCACCCCGATGAGATTGCTATTTTGAATGAATAGAACTATGAGGAAGAAACAGAGTAAGGAAAGACCAAAGTGAAGTCACAAAGATTATGAGAACATCAAGGCCATTTCTTTGTGAATGAGAGTATATAGCTTAATATGCCCCCGATAAGCAGTTTATCAACTGTTTTCTTTGTTAAAACAAGAGATTAGTAAGCAGAGGGTTGAATTTGAGGTATGAGTTTTCTTAAGTTTGTCACTGTATAAGTGAAAATTGTAAAATTTTAACTGGTGATGTATATTTTGTAACAAACTTGTCAGAAAAAGATGACAGGTTCAATTCCTGCTGGTTCCTTCTTCCGACATGTTTGTTAGAAATATAGATCTGGGCATCATATCATAAAAGATGTTTGGGCAGCAACTCTTGCTGGAATGGCAACTTCTCATAGCAACAGCCAATCAGAAAGCTGGATTCTTGTCATTACCATGACAGTTGCCATTTCTGCAAGAGTTGCTGTCATGTCAACTTTTTATGAAATGGGGCCCAGGAGTTGAGATCTTACAAATTGAGGGAGACAAATCTAAGAAAACTCAAATCTGAACTAATTTTTTTGCCACAAGAATGTGATGCCTTTCGCATAAAATTCTTGGCACTAATGTACCATGACCACAGTAATATGTATTCATCTATTTATTTATATTTATTTTTTTTCTTGATTTATCCTGAGAGGTATGTTAATGTGTACACTGATGCTGCCTGAGAGTTATAACTTTAACAGTCACAGAAGAAAAAATGGGTCTCCTTTTTTGCAAGGAAAATATAAAAGTACTGACACTTTATGATCAGAACAAAATCACTTGAGCATGTATTTTGGGCCACCTGTTGCTTTTTACTTGAGTTACCTATACATCCAAATTGTTGCTATATTGATACTAAATTTGTTAATTCTTATTTTTGATGAGCTTGCTCACAGTTGTCCTTGAGCAGTTGCATTTTTCTCTGCATCATTGAAAGGGGCTTTCCCGTGCGGTAAATGTTCGTACAACACCAGTGGAGTGGATGTGTAGTTCACCACCAAGTTGTTGAATGGGTGAATGAAATGGGCATGCAGGTGGTGTGGCAGGCTTGCTTGGTATACTCCTCATGGGCCCACCAATCTCATTATACACATCCTGCTCACTTTCATTTGTCTCCGCCCTCGCGCAGTATCATCGTCCCCGCCAAAGCGCATCATCATCCTCATCACCCATAACAGCATCATCATTCTCAGGCATCTATTAGGCTCATACCATGTGAGTAATGGAAGGAGAGAGCGACGGAGGAGAGAGAGGCAGACTGAAGGAAACGAATGAGGACAACCAAGCAAACAGATACAAGGGAAAAAAGTGCTGCACCGGAGCATCGGGGTTTCCATGGCAACTAATTCATTGACGTCACAGGGAGTAAGCAACGATGCGTAGTAATCTTAGCTCATGGGCCCAAACCTCACTGCAGACTCTCTCTCTCATCCTGCCAAGCTGGAGTCATTGGTCACAGATCTCACTATGCAGCTCGGACCGTAACTTGATATTAGATTTAAATAAAGAAAAGAAAAAACTGAAACCTTCAGGTGTGGGAAGGGGGTGGGGTGAGGGTGGAATGGGAAAGAAAGAAAGGTGAGAAAATGGGGGAGGGGAGGAGTGGTAGGGGCGAGATGAGGCGTGAGATTGATGAGAAGTGTGGCGTATGTTAATACGGTGCCATTTTTCACAATATCCAGGGAAATGTTTGCCTTTGTCTGCTCTGGACACGGCTCACATGAGAATTAGGCAGCAGAGCAGGGAATCTTGGAGTCAGTGACATCGGCGAGGCTGCGGATTCCGTCATGTAGCGGCTTTAATCAATGCGGATCGTGTGTGTTTGTGATATCGCGTAATAATACACCCCGCATCTTTGATGTGTTGCAGCAGTAAAGCTTGTCTTCACAACATAATTTCATTTCTTCCTGTTGTAACAGTTTGCTTTCTGCATGAACGAAAGCAATTGATGGATATTTAATTTTATTAGGATATTTCAGAGACATATTAGAAAGGGCAAAGCTCCTTACAAATACTATGACCTTTTTGCTTTTTTAAAGGAGACAACCATATTCAGGTTTTGAAATCACAAAACTATCACATCTTAGCAGAGCAATGACGTGAAAAGACACATGTGAATAATCACAAAATTCAACCAAAGATCTTTATCAAAATAAAAATAAAAACTCCAAGGCCTGGGAATACAAAAAAAAAATTGCCAAACTTCTCGCTCTTTTGCTAGTGTGATAACTTGAAACTGAAACTTCACGAAGTTTGTCAGGTGACCAGTCTGACCACCTGCTTGCTGGCTGTACCTCCGAAGCACGCAACCATTGTGATGTACAGGCATTTATTGTTATGTCACAATCACTAGCCATCAGACTGTGTACTCTTTTCTTCTTCCTTGCACACGCGCACTAGTGACCCAAACTTCTTGATCCTAAGATCAAGAAGTTCGGCTGCCAGCGTGAATGAACGACAAAAGATCGCAAAGACTTTGTGATCTTTTGCCTGTGTGACCGCAGCTATTGACTGAAAATGTAAACTTTAACCACATGTTTTTTATGATGTCTGACAATTTTGATATCACTATCTACATGTATTTATCAGATCTCCCTTTTGATATCATACATCAAATGGCTTTCCTCTCTTAGAACCATTCCACTAAAATGCCCCTTCCCACCCTGCACCAAGTTTCTGTAGCTGACTTTCATATTACTGAACAGGCCAATGCCTTTCCATGTGAGATTGACCAACTGACAAAACAAATCTAGTGAGTAAAACTGAGTACACGAAATGGAAAATTCAGGATGTGTTTTATCAAAGAGGACATCAGTCCAGGGTACGACACATGGTCATCGATTTGCGCAACCAATTTCGAGAAGGCTAAGGTTTTTCGCCTTTTGCCATTGAGAGTGTTAGCCTTGGAGATCAAGTGCCTTGTTTGTCACGGAGGGAAAGGCGTGTGCATGTAGATCAGCCAGATTTCACCGCATGGAGATGTGGGTACTTCAGCTGGGGCTGTTTGTCCGAGTTGTGGCATGCCGTGATGATGAACGCAGGATGGCTACTATGTTCTGCAAATGGAGCCTACACCCTGACAGTTGCTGAAATGAAATTTTACATGGATTGTGGTTGCCTCAGAAACTTACACACACAAAAAAAATGTAAAATTCATTTTGCCTGTTTGAATAGCAGATGAACTGAAAGAATACACACTAGTACTGAAAAGCGCCCCCATAGTGGATTCCTTTTTACATTTTGTGGAACTTCCCTACATGTCATGAGCATGAGATCAAGATGTTCACTTCACACGACAACAGTCTTGCAAGAACGTTTATGCATAGTGTGTGCATGCGTGTATGTGTTGTGAAATTCCTTTGGGACAGGGTATAGTTTATTCAGACTTTGAGGAGAATGAAACCCAAAATATTTATATGTGAATTGAGGGAATGCAGCAATATTATTTGAAACACATCAGTAAAATTGGAAAAAAGAAATGGACAATCTGCTCAAAAGTTATGAAGTTTTTGGTACAGCCATTGCTGGATGAGAAGACTGCACTTTATGACATCACATGTTGGAAAAAGATATGAAGAAAATATAAAGAAAATTCAACATTTTTCACTTTTCTAACACAATGAAAGAGCACTTTACTTGCCTCTCACAGAAAGCAGAGGGAATTATACTACCCTTAGAATGTGTTAGTAACAAGTTGAGGGAATGTGTGCTTTTTGTAAAAAGAAAAAAAAAATCAATTTACTTTGTGG
The DNA here is from genome assembly GCF_040938485.1 of Diadema antillarum. Lineage (NCBI taxonomy): Eukaryota > Metazoa > Echinodermata > Echinoidea > Diadematoida > Diadematidae > Diadema > Diadema antillarum. Next base: position 716,487 of record NW_027271032.1, on the reverse strand, counting down.
AATTCTCTTTATGTATATTTTCTCAATATCATTGTCCTGCACTGACATTATGAACTATTGCAGTCTTCTCATCTTGTTATGGTGGCGCCAAAACTGTAAAAATTCATAACTTTTGAACAGATTGCCCGATTTTCCTGAAACATCCCTGATGTGTTCTACTAAGACTGCTGCAATCACACAATCCACATGTACATTCAAATTTCATTTCCCTTTAACGCAACAGTGGATCTGTCTGCTGTAAAGTTTGATCTTCACAGACAGAATAACTTAGATAAAGGTATAAATGTATGTGGGGTGATAAGGAGGGGGTCTGCTTTTTTTTTTCTCTCTCAACTGTCTGTTCAGATTGTTCAATTCAACTTATCTTAAATATATTCCTCATAGTTGACATGATGTAGAATGTCAGAATAGTTTATTTTCTTTCTATTTATCTTTAATATTGTCACATGTACTTGTTCAAATACTTAATGTTAGATATATTTGTGTGATTTCAATATGCACATATTAAGTAGTTTGACAACAAATCTTTGGGATTCTTATTTCCTGTGTGTCTGTTACATTATTTGTGTGGTTTTCATTCTATGAAATGAAATGTTAAAGGACAAGTTCACCTTCTTAAACATAAGGATTGAGAGAATGCAACAATATTAGCAGAACACATCAGTGAAAGTTTGAGGAAAATTGGACAATCGATGCAAAAGTTATGAATTTTTGAAGTTTTTGTGTTGGAACCGCTGGATGAGGAGACTACTACAGCTTGTGAGTCTTTTTGCGTACAACAGTATAAAGAAAATGTAAAGAAAATTCAACATATTTTCACTTTTTTCGCATAATAAAAGAGCACTTGACTTGCCTCTTTCTAAAGGCAGGGGGAATAATATTACCCATAACATATGTCGCTAATGAGTCAGGGGAATGTGTACTTTTTTCAAAAGATGAACTTTTGTGAAATTCTCTTTATATTTTCCTTATATTGTTGTACGCATGTGACATCGAAATTATTCATACACTGCAGTAGTCTTCTCATCCAGCGGTTACTGCACAAAAACTTCAAAAATCCATAACTTTTGAACGGATTGTCCGATTTTCCTCAAACTTTCCGTGATGTGTTCTACTAATATTACTACATTCTCTCAATCCTTATGTTTATGAAGGTGAACTTGTCCTGTAATGAAGAATTGGCAAAAACTGTGGGTATGGAGGAATGGATGTTACAGCAAGTAGATGAGATGGATATCTCTAGTTTGTGTATCACTTGGTATGTTGCTGGCAAGTTGAAGGATGTGTTGTGAAATTTAATTAACCTGTTGAGGATGGGCTGATTTTGCTACATCACAGCTTTCCTGGAGACACTTGCCCAAGTATACACCGGACTTGTCTTCAGTGGGTTAATGTAACTCTCCTGTGGGTTTCCCTGCTGACAGGGAAGACGTGAATCATATCAGAGAGTGAGCTTTGTTGAAAGGTGAAGTCATGAGAACAAAAGAGAATGGTCATGATGTGTAGCATTGGCTGGCTTGACCTATTGAGAGTAGAGACATAAACAACTCAGGTGGGAGACATGTTTAGTGATCGTTTTCTTTTATTTTCTTCATATATTTTTGTGATGGGAACAGTGGGGGATCCAGGGGGAGTGCACTGGGTGCACACCCCCTTTTTTTTTTTAAACAGAAGAACTAAAAAGAAAACAAAATGGGGGTGTGTGCGCCCCCTTCAATTTTGTAAAGGCGCCCCCTCTGTACGGAATTTGTGGATCCGCCCTTGGGGAATAATTTTATACTGCAGAATGTAAAGTGAGCACTAAGAATCTACGATCACCAATTCGGCAGCACTGCAACACCCTTCCCCCCCCCCCCCCCCCCCCCCAATCCAGCAAGGAGAAGCAGAACAGTTTAAAGACGTTGTAGCATGTGGATACCATGAAATGGAAAGGCTAGCCTGGCTTGCATTTTATATTTTAGACAACACTACACACTGGCGCTGGTCCGACAGTCCAGGACCAGTAAAAATCACTGTTGGACCAGTAACTTTTTCAGGAACGGACCAGGAAAAACTGGAAAAACTGTGTACCTACTGGTCCGACAGACAGGTTGGACCAGTAGAAAAAAAAGGGTTAGATGGTATAGTATTGGTGGAGATGAGGATTGGGCTTTTAACTTTTTGTGAGATACAAAGAAGCCACTTGTGAAATAGTACAGAGCATCACCATTCTAAGAGGAATTCAAAGTCTATTTGTGACCGTGCACCTCAAAACGAACATAAAGTCGCACACACTGATTTTGCGTGAGGGCTGAAAATAAGTGAAATGGGTCAACCTAGCCGAACTTGACTTTTTCATATTTTCTGAAAGAGCGGGTCTTCTTCTCAAATATGCTAAAATTCAGTATCATAAAACGGGCAGGAAAGTGTGTTTTTTTGGCAGTTTATCTCGAACATTTTTGGTAGAATAGTGTGATTAGATGTGTCTTTAGAATCCCTTTTTCATTTCTGAAAAACCTTGTCCACACTCTTCATTTTCAACTCTAATAATTTTTGAAAGGATAGTGCTACTGCTTTGAGAGTTAGCATTAATTATGGACAGAATGTGTTAATGAGGCATGCTTAATTTCAGTTTAATTTGATAATTCCTTCATTGTTGTTACTCTGGTGGTTTACTTCCTGTTTTTTGTCCCATTCATCGCACAGCCAGCACGGTTTGGTAAAGATTAAGCGCTTGAATAGACACTGTACTTCAGAGCCTCTTTTCTCAGTTCACACTTTTCCTGAGTTTGCGCTTTCTTTCCAATATTTAGATAGGTTAGGAGAGTCCATTTGATTTGAGTTATACACCATTTTAAAGATTGAAGTCTGCTCTTTTAGAATATGGTCCTAACAAAAAATTCATGTCTGGCGACTTTTTGTTTGTTTTGAGGTGCACGGTCACATTTGATGAAAATCAGTTTTGGAATGGCTGAGATATCCAAAAACAAAGTAAAACAAAGTGATCATAATAAAAGGTGGGTCCCACCTTTTATTAGGATCGCTCTGGTTTAGATATCTCAGCCATTTCAAAACCAATTTTCATCAAATAAGCATTGAATTCCACTTGGAATTGTATGCTCTTTCACATTTCATGAGAGGTTTCTCACTATCTCACCAAAATATGTTAAAAACCTGACGTTAGGTCTCAACCAAAACTATACCATCCCTTAACTTGTTGAGGACAGACTGATTTTACTACAACACGTATTTCCCATGGACACTTGCCCAAGTATACTCAAGACACATCTTACGTTCTACTTTCTTCAAATATATTGGCAACAAGGATTATCTCCCAAACCCTTCTAATGGGATTTTCCCTTTAAGTGACTAAATGGAGCCCTCCATCTTGGGGAGGCTCAGAGTAATGAGTTTTGTTTCATCAATCATGAATCCACCGTCGTTCGAATCGGTGGACTGTCCTTGTAGGAGGCATTTATGCAGAACCGAATGCTTTGCCGCTTTTTTGGCAACTAGAGTTGTTGGGGCGATGATGCTAATGCACGGATGTCACAAACATACCAGCGAATGCTGAATGTTGGATCCAACGACAATGATAGTGTGAATACTTGGTATAGGGTAGAGCAGAGTTGTAGAATTCCTTTGTCTTAAATTTCCACTAGGTGTTGATTGAAACCCTTTGTTTTGTATCAGCCACATTCACTCTTGAAGGTGTTGATTTTAACTATCAAGGTCATGATGAAAGTGGCAGTTTTACCAGTAGAAATTGATTTCAAGAAGAGTTTGCTTAATGGTGCTCCTAGCGATTGATTGTACATGTTTCTATGGATTCATGTATCATGTGGGCTCAGGTGATTATTTCTGGAAGCTCTCCAAATTAGATAAAAGGCTTGCAGATCAAACTTCCGTAGTTTTCAAATGATTCACCAGAAGATTGGCATGTATACATGAAAAACTTGATGTAAAGTTATGCAAGCACATATTTTAACACCAGTGGGAAGTGCATTGCTATGGTAACAGCACATTATGGGGTGCAGATAAAACTACTTTCCAACTTTTTCAGTGATTAATGAGAAACTTGGCACACGTGTAAAGTTGTGCAAGATCAATTTCCAGCACCAGCTGTACTGCATTGCCATGGTAACAGCACAATATGGCCTCAAAATCGAGTAAAAGGCTTGCAGATCGAATTACTTCTCCAGTTTTCAAGTAATTCAAATGAGATATGGCACACATGTTGAGTTCAGTGTAAGGTGAAAGACATTTTGCAACAATAGCAGAATTGCATTGCCATGGCAACAACACATTATGTCCTCACAAACAGGGTAAAAGGCTGGCCGATAGGACTACTTCTCCAGTTTTCAAGAGATTTGAACAAACTTTAGCGCTCGTGTTGAGCTTGATGTAAAGTGGTGTAAGACAGAGTTTGAAACAGTAGTGGGAATGGTGGTGCCATGGTAACAGCACATTATGACCCACAAATCACCATGCATTCATAAGAAACTTGGCACACATGAAAACTCAATATAAAGAACAAATTTTGAATGTAGCAGGCATGGCCTGCCATGGTAACAGTCTATTATAGCTCCCACATAAGGAAAAAGCAAAACAAACAAAACAAACAACAAACAAACTTACAGGTTGAAATTCTTCTTCAGTTTGTAAGCAATTCAGAGAAAACTTTGTGCACACGCAGATATCACATATTTTTCCAAGAGTAGTGGAGACTATTTTGCCATAGTAACAGCACACTTGTTTTTGTTTACTGCTCTGGGCAGTGTACGAATACAATTCAGTGTTTGGCCTTTCTTGTTCAGAGAGCACTGTCTTGGTCAAAAGTTTGTTTGTGTGTGTGTGTGATGTCAACTTTAGGGCTGGTAATGATGAAGCTCAAATCTTAAAGTATCCCATCTCTAAGGGTAATTTACTTTATTTCCTTCAAGGAAAAAAATACTAATTTCATAATTTTTCAGGAAACAAGGAACATCATACAGAATCAATGATATGTGATGATGAAATTCTTCGATTCAGTGCAGGAGTTCTGCTACGCCCATACAATTCAGTCAATAATCAAATAATATTCCACTCAATCCCAAGTTTTAAGTGGGTATAACTATGGCCTGGAGCCTACTAGCTGGCGACCTGGTTCGACTCATGTCTTGCAGGTCACAGACGCTTCTCTGCGATGACTCCATGACGTCTCCTGGAGACTAGCCTGGTCTCCATGGAGTCGCAAGAAGAATCAAGCGAGTTCAATATTTTTGGAGATTACTTACAGTCTCTAGATGGTCTCCACGACGTCTTGGCAATGTTTCCTTAGTTGGAGCCGAGTCACAGAGACTTATTTTCGTCGGCAACGTCTCCAAGATGTGGTGCGACCTTGGGAACACCCTTGGCTACCTACTGGCGATGATGTGAGATGTTGTGGCGATGTCCCCACAACTTCTGGGCGAATAAGTTGTCACCTTGTTTGGGGATACACATATGTCGTAGACATCGCCCTGGAGTTGCCTTCTTGGAGAGAGCGCGAACCATTTCTTTGTTCAAGTTCGAGATGCTTGAGTCACTACATGTCTCCTCCAGTGAGTCAGGCCCTTTAGGCTGTGGCTGAGATTATTGATTCACTAATAGGAATGTGTGGAACTACTTTTTGTGCAGACAGCCCCTGAGGAAATATTACTGTACTGTATCCCCTGAGAATTTAGAAATTTGCCTATCAGAGAATATATGATTGATATAAATCTCAGTTGAAATTCTATGCATCATAAATACTTAAATAGGTGCCACATGAAGTCATGGAAAATGAACTTAGTTTCTGTATTCCTGTCTTATACCCAGTAAAGTCTATTTCATGATTACATTACAATAGATATCATCTTGATTTATTCAATAATTTGCAAACTGCTGAGTCCATATTTCCAAAGCCAATTTTCTCTCAAGTGATCGTCAAATTGGCCTTCATTGACATAAATAAGCACCAATTATTCTGTGTTTTAATAGTAGCCATGATAAAAATAGTAGTCACATTGTACATACTCGGGTTGGACTCAAATCAATGATCTCCTAATTACAAGACGGGCACCGTATGAGGCTATAGCTACTGCACTTCTGCCCAACAGTCAGGGCTGGTGTTCTAATCCTTAAATGTAGCAGTCGGTACTGCGTATTTATTTTAAAGTAATGAATTCTTGCATCGAGCCAATTATTTTGTTTATAGATGTTTACCATGTATTAAATACTAGTGCAGTAGTCTTTCACATGCAGAGGACACGGATGCTCACAGAGCGAGGAGGCATCGTACCCATCTTGCACAGAGCCAGTGGAAGATTTGCTGTAAGAGGGTATAGTCTGTTACTCCTGTGTGACATAACATTGGCGTCACACCTATCTACCTGTAATTGATTGTGTCATTTGTTGTTTTTGTTTTGTAAGTTATCACAGGCTAGCACCTACCCAGGGATATGAAAAGGGGGGGGGGGGAATGAGAAGGTTGGAGGTGGGTATGAATGGTGCTAGACAAAAGTGGTTTTTTTTTGTTTGTTTGTTTTTTTTTGCATTGGCATGGACATAGCAGAGTGTGCTAAAATTTAAAAGTTATTGATGTTGATGGAGGAATTGTCTTGCCAAGGTATTTTTTTAATGACACATCCATTTCAACAGACAGGGTCAGCCTTGGTAGATCCAAAAATGATGTATACAACTCTCATCAATTTAGCATGGTTTTAATGTCTATCATATTATCAATTTATTACTTTCTGAAGGCTAAATTAAGACAAGTCTACAGTGTTGACATGATTTAAGGATCATGCACACTCATTAACCCATTGAGAATGAGTCCTGGGTATACTAGGGCAAGGGTCTATGGGAAATGCGTGCTGTAGCAAAATCAGCCCATCCTCAATGGGTTAACCCGTTGAGGGCAAGCTGATTTTGCTATATCGCGCATTTCCCATAGACCCTTGCCCTAGTATACCCAGGACTAGTCTTCAACAGGTTAAGACAAAACCATGATAAAAAAAGCATTTGATAAAATCTATTTTTAGTAGTAACAAAACAGCAGTTGCAGTAATACGAGGAGTCATAACAAGTAAAAGTAGTGGTGGTAGTAGTAGTGTAAACCATGTCTAGTTTTAATTTTATTGGCAGTAATTTTAGTAGAAAATAAAAGACTAAGTAAAAATAGTATTTATATAGTACCAATTACTAAAGTGGTGAAAAGCTTAAGTTAAGTTTGCAGAAATAGATTTCAAGCCATAATGCTATATGTTAAAAATTATCATATTTTATTTTAGGGACATTATTCTTAGCTATTTGTATATAATTGTTGCTAGTGGCAATGAATTTGATAGTGATTTCATTATCAATATTTTCAGTTGCAAGAGTTTAGTGTCATCAAATTGTCCTGTCTGAATTTCTGGATCAGGTATGTTTTGGAATATTTTGCTATCCTTCGTGCTTACAAGAAAGAGATGAAAGCCTATGATTATTTCTTGGACAAGCTCTTATAGCTTGAAGTTGAATTCCACATTATGTTCCAGTTGACTTTGATGAAGTACCGTGGTAGAGTTAAAAAAAAAAAAAACTTTCCCTGGTATTCCTTGAAATAAAGCCATCCACCATAATCATAGATCCATGATCATGATCTAGAGAAGGGATAAACTGTAAAAGTACTAGTAGTTACTACCGTAACTAGAATTTGAAGTGGACTCTGTACAAAAACAAGTCAGAGTGACTTGCACTTAATTGAAACAAGCCTTCCCCCAATAGAGGAGACAGAATACAGTGCATTATTGCACATCCACTTTAAATAATTGCATTATCCTCTGGGGAATTACAACATTAGCCCTTAAATATTTCATTTGATATGCTTTGATATTGCACACAAAATTTTCGCAAATCGCCCCTGGCCTTGAATGCATATTGTGTAGGCAAGAACTTCCGCGTGCAGTTTAATTTCGCGAATCGAGGCTCTCGCGAAATTCACGAAATCAAAATGCACACAAACATTTATGGTTTTACAGTATGCTTGTGAACCAATTGTTTGGAATCATACCTCTCTGTCATGTCCTCTTTTTTTCAGTCTTCTTCTCTCATGATATTTCCCTTGCCATCTTTCTCTTTCTTCTTTTGATATTCACAGTGTACCTGTGTCACTCTCGATCCTATAGCTTGTTGACTGTTACTGTAAATGTGGATATTTTTGTGTGATCAAGTTTTCACGCTGAGCGGCTCAAAAACATATTTGTGGATCTTTAAATTCGTGCTGCGTAATTGTAAACCCATTTAAAATGTGCAGAGAAAAATTTAAAGATATTTTCGTGGGTTCTAAAATTTGCCCTTGCCAGAAGAAGCTGGCAAAATACTAAAAAAATTAATGCACCGCAAAAATTTCTGCATTTACATTAGCATTTATTATAAAATGCTGAAGCAGTTCCAAATCAAGTGATTGGTTGAGAGAATACATGTGACCAGGCATTCATTTTGCCTTATAAGCATATGACTGGTCATAGGTAGAGTACAGTGAATTACCGGTAGTACTTTCCCTTTGCAATGATGACTGGGCGTGAGATTTCATTGTCTCATTTACTCGCAAAAATGGTTACCACAGAATTTTATGACAGGGTGAGGGATCTGCTTCATCATTTTGTAAAACAAATAATACACATGATTTTGTGTGGGTATTATGATTGCCCACATTCAGTACCTTCAAAACAGTCCAATCACTCTCGGTAATAACATTGGGTATGTTAGACTGCTCCTAAGTTACTGTGTATGGATAATTTTTACTAATGCCCTCATAGATGTATATCTATATACCAGTGGGCTTTGTTGTGTTTGTTGTTGGTGTTTTTTTTTTTTTTTGGGGGGGGGGGAATACAGGGCAGAAGAGGAGAATGTTTCTTCTGTTCTGTGGTAAAAAGTTTGTGTGAGGAATAGGCTCGTTGATGCCCTCTTTACTCACATTTATTATGTGTGTGTGTCATGCCCTATACATTCACGAGCTCATATCATCACCTAACTGTAGTGGCGTAAACACAGAACAACTCATGCACGTTGCTATTTAAGTATGTTGGTTTTCCAAGCTCAATGCTCACCTAGCTTTAGCAAATCTTGTGCTCATCAGCCGGAAAGGCTTTTATGTATGTTATGTAGTTGTTTTCCTCAGTCTTGAATATAGAATGGATTGAAATTACTCTTACTGTACTTTTGTTGGATAATACATCCAACAAAATAACATGATGTTGTGAATGCATCAGAAGGTGCAGTGTTCAATGATCCATTGATCAATCTCACATGAATTCAATTTGAAGCTTGCTGCCTTTAGGATGAGAAGGAGTGAGAAAGAGAGAGAGAGAGAGAGACATAGATAGATAGATAGATAGATAGATAGATAGATAGGTAGATAGGTAAATAGATAGATACAGAGGAAAAGATAGGGGAGAAAATAAGAAATAGAGAGAGAAAAAAAAAAGAGATAGGGGAGAAAATAAGAAATAGAGAGAGAAAAAAAAAAGCAGAAAGAAAGATAGAAATAAACTACATTGTAAGAGTGCCTGTCATGGAACCTCATGAAACATTAAATATTTATGCATGTATGGAGAAAGGAAGCCTGGAGACACAAATCAAGTTTTTTTTTTCTTCATTCTTTTCTTCTTTTAATGATTTATGGAATCTTTGCATGATTCATGTATTACTCTCAGTTGTATATTTTCCCTCGGAATCCAGTCTATATTCCCCACCAGGGTATGTTTCCCAGGCTGTAGCCCGGACTGCTGCTGTTTCAGCTGCAAATACAGTATAACTGTTCCTCAGCAATAACATCAACAGATAAGTGCGCGCACACACACACACACACACACATACACACACACGCACAAATGGTATCATAGTACAGTGTTCACCGCTTAATCTGGGGAAATCTCCCTATCATTTTGGAATTATTGTGATAATTTGAGAAATAGCGCAATAATTTGCATGGCGGCGAGAGGGTGAACGCGGGAGCAAAAATCTTGAATTTTTTTTTTTTAGCAAGCCATTCAAAATACGCATGATTGAACATTCAGGTACATGAACACAGTTTGGTCAACAAATGATTGCAGTCTGCAGTCAGAGGGATGTGTCTCCCTGTCAGAATGGGAGCAGAACAATCTCAGTATGTGGATTGCGATCATTATCCTGCTATTTTGTCTACAGGTGTGAATGCGACTGTTGTGGGAGGGTGATTATCATAAATTGATAAATGGCCAAATCCATCTCCAATTGATTGCAGCACTAGACTGATTACCCATCTGGCTTATCTCCAAGTTATCAACTGGTATAGATTTGTGCACCAGTGCGTGACAGCATCGTGCACGTATGGATGCACAAGGGACTAACCCTCCCATTAAAGATGAAGCTAATTACTAAATTAGCGCAAATTCTGCCATCAGTGGAATTGGATCCGTGCAGTTATACTGATTTGCAGCACATTGTTATTGTTGCCACCACTGAATGGGTACAGTGAAATTTCAGTGGTAGTTTCAGTGTAATTGTCCTTTATTGATTTACTTACTGTAAGAAAGTATTCTTATTTATCATTGTTATTTTCCTCCATTTTTATTCGGGGATGGGTTTCAATTTAAGATTCTGTGTGAAGAGAGTTCATTTTGATATCTAAACCAGTGACACATTTTAACAATAGAGTACCAAAGTAATAATGTCACAGTATTTTGTATAGCTTGGGTTGGACCATTTGCGCACATAAACATTCAGGCCAGGTGAGGTTGTTTTGAACCCGTTTCCATAGCGATGAATGGTTATGACATCATACTTTTACACTCTGATTGGTTTGAATGAAGTATGCAGCAGAATGGGCTTGATGAATGTTAAAGCAATAAAAACTTGTGTATAAATACAATGCAACAGAGAGAATGATTGAATCATAAAGCCTTGTTATGCACCTGACAGTAACTTTTGACAATAGAGCTTGACATGTGATATGGTAAATTCCCTGCTATATATAGGAACAATGTAAATGACGGTAGACTGCATTGTGCAGGTAGGTCACAGCACTAGTTCACTGTAAAGCGAATTCCTGCAGTCCAAATGCACATTGACGTCTATGGATGCTTTTTGGTGTGTACATAACCAAATCACTATTAAAATACTTCATGAAAATGTGCATCTCATATTTATAAATATGTTTTCTAATTTCTTGTCTGCACCGTGTTATGCCCCACCCCCCCCAAAAAAAAGAAAATCCTCCAGATCATCTTTATTCATATTCCAACTGTTAATATTAACATCCTGACAAATGAACAATATGAACGTTATTCATTGCTATTATTACCTGCACTTACAACAGCATCACATACCCTTTTTTAAAAAATGCAATTTATTTGGTTTTTTTTTTTTTTTTTTTTTTTTTGTCCACAAAGACCATTGTCATAACATGTGTGTCTCCCTGATATAGGACTGTGTTTGTGGTCATCCGAACCATCATATGTGGGAGTGACCGGCATATCGCTGTTTTTGTCCCCGCCGAACGAGTTCGAGCAGGGGACTATGAAACGGGCTCCGTACGTGTGTGTGTCTGTGTGTCCGTGTGTCCGTCTGTGTGTCCGTCCTTGTGTGCGTCCGTGTGTGATCAAAATGTTCAATTTGCTATTTCTCTGTCATTTATGAGCCAATTTTGATTCTGTTTGCTTTATATGATAGCACTACATGGGAGCTTTGAAACTTCTACACAGAATTTCAGTTGTGACCTTTGACCTTGACCTTTGACCTATATTGTACATTTTGCTACAAAATGCTACTCCTTCGCCATTTCTAACCCGATTTCGATTCCGTTTGCTTTATGTGATGGCACTAGGGGAGGGCTTCAAAACTTCTACACAGAATTTTGACCTTTGACTTCTTTGACCTTTGACCTTGATTTTCGACCTATATTGTACATTTTGCTACAAAATGCTACTCCTTCGCCATTTCTAACCCGATTTCGATCCCGTTTGCCTTATGTGATGGCACTAGGTGAGGGCTGCAAAACTTCTACACAGAATTTTGACCTTTGACTTCTTTGACCTTTGACCTTGATTTTTGACCTATATTGTACATTTTGCTACAAAATGCTACTCCTTCTCCATTTCTAACCCGATTTCGATTCCGTTTGCTTTATGTGATGGCACTAGGGGAGGGCTTCAAAACTTCTACACAGAATTTTGACCTTTGACTTCTTTGACCTTTGACCTTGATTTTTTACCTATATTGTACATTGGCTACAAAATGATACTCCTTCGCCATTTCTAAGCCGATTTCGATTCCGTTTGCTTTATGTGATGGCACTAGGTGAGGGCTTCAAAACTTCTACACAGAATTTTGACCTTTGACCTCTTTGACCTTTGACCTTGATTTTCGACCTATATTGTACATTTTGCTACAAAATGCTACTCCTTCGCCATTTCTAACCTGATTTCGATTCCGTTTGCTTTATGTGATGGCACTAGGTGAGGGCTTCAAAACTTCTACACAGAATTTTGACCTTTGACTTCTTTGACCTTTGACCTTGATTTTTGACCTATATTGTACATTGGCTACAAAATGCTACTCCTTCGCCATTTCTAACCCGATTTCGATTCCGTTTGCTTTATGTGATGGCACTAGGTGAGGGCTTCAAAACTTCTACACAGAATTTTGACCTTTGACTTCTTTGACCTTTGACCTTGATTTTTTACCTATATTGTACATTTTGCTACAAAATGCTACTTCCTGCGGGGACATATATTACGCACCGCGTAATTTCTACTTTACCTTGTTTAACATGCATGTATAGGGGAAAAAGTAATTATTAGAACAGCGTGGGAATGACAAGATTCTAAAAGTGATAATTACACAAAAATGACACCAAATTATTAGAAACTGGGAATTTCACAATGTGTATAACGGAATGGTCACTATCGAAATGACTAAAAATCGAAATATCAAAAATTTGACCGAAAATCAAGATATACAATGGTTGGGATGACCGCCGATTATATGCATCAAAGTGCTTCTTTAGAGATCATTTTGAATACATGTACATGCAAACAGGCCTATCGATGGAGTACTCCCTGCTTTATAATTGGGTATCGCTTAATCGGGTATTCCCTTGTATCGACTCACAAACTGAAAAACAGTTCCCAATGCATGTTATACACCAGATAATCGGGGAGGCATTCTGGATAAACGGGTAGTAATTTTCCAGATTTACCTGATCTATTTCCATAGTTTCCCACAGAAAAGCCTGTAGAATTTATGTAGATATATGAATTTTGAAAAGAATGTGAGATGCTGAAAGGCGATAGAGAGCTATTGCATAGGTTGATGTTTTAACATGTGCAGTGTACAACCGATCTGCGGTAAAAGGAGAGGCATTTGTGAATGCCGTGCACGAACCCTTGGCGCTGGCACCTGCTCCATGCACTGTAACGAAGGCTGTTGTGTGACTTTAGGTGAGCCATAACTGTAATTGACATACCGTGCTGTGTATCTGATGCAAAGAGGTGTGTGATTAGTATGTGGTGTCTGCATTGTGAATGAATTAACATGCTTTCTGGTTAATTGGGTCCTCCACTTAATCAGGTAGGAAATGTTCTGCCAGACACTACCCAATTAAATGGAGACTACTGTATATCCGTAATTGCTACTGAGAGAGTGGTACGCAGGAAAGATCAACAACAAAACAAAAACAACTGTCATGTTGGCTGGCTATTCAAACTTGCTCGTAAATTTGTTCTCTGTTGAATTCCTTGATCTGCGAAAAATCCCCCCCCCCCAAAAAAAAAAGTTTTCCTACCCATTATGAAATATACATCTCATATCACTCTCTGAACCTCATAGAGAATTCTTCCACATTTACGTGACAGTAAAAATGACTTTCATTGTGGCCCCGCAGCACATGAAAGCAGCAAAAGTACATCATGCTGTCAATGCTGTACAAAATCATAATTCGGTCTGCTGCCCTCATGTGTCCATGATTATTTTTTCCCTGTGCTTCTCTGTGGTTGCTAATGAGATGTCAGTCAATATAAGACGGGAAGTTGAAACCGCAGGGTTGCAAGCAATTAGAGTAGGGTGGCATTGCCTCATGCTTGTAATTGACCTGCAGTCATACATAATTCTGAATGATTAAGTCCAGTGAGTAGATTAGGAGTTTAAATGTGCTGTACAAGAGGAGATTTTTCTATTTTCCCGTTTTTTCTGGTCTGGTCAGTTTGTGAGAGCAAAACATCTGCACTGTGGAAGTCTGAGATATGATACATGTAAAACAAATATGAATGTGAACGTGAATATGTCAATAAGTCATCCCATCATGTTTCTATTAGGCACATCAGAAAAGTCTTTGAAGTCACAGGATTTCGATACCTGTTGGTAACAATTCTTACTTTCTTTTTTTCCTCCTTGTAAACATGGAGCTTCACTTTATTCACATTTTTTTGACAAGATTTTTTTCTTTGTTTTCTTTTTCATGAATATGTTCTGAATTAAAGGTAATGGTTTCCATCCTTCAAACAGAAGCAATTTTTGCATTGAGAAAAGTCGATATAGAACACAACATTTTTGTTTATACGCATATAAGATTTAAATGTACTGGAATGACACTATGCAGGTCTACATAGATATCTTTGTTACTTCATATTCAGTCTGTGACAATCTTCTTCTGTTTTTGTTTTTCTCAAAAACTGTGCCTCTTTGCTTATTTCCTTGTGTTTCCACTGGTTCAATTTACATGTCCAGTGGCGGATCCAGGGAGGACCGCATCCTGCGCACGCACCCCCCTTTATTTTTTGTTGAAACAAAAGAAATAAAAAGAAAAAAAATGGGGGGAGAGGTGCGTGCGCCCCCTTTAATTTTGTATACGCGCCCCCTCTTTAGGGAATTCCTGGATCCGCCCCTGCAAGTCTCACGATATTCTCCTTGACCTAAAATACCTGATAAAAACAGAGTGGATAAAAACTAGAGTTACAACAGATTGATATAATATATCTGTCAAGTTTCACTCTTACCTCTTTCTCCACTTGTTCTTTTGCTGGAGTGAAAATGTAAAACTACATGTGGTGATGCATCTGTGGATAGGCAAACGGTAATGCATGTTGTAATTTTGAGATTATGCAATCCATATTTATGATGGCTACAGTCTAGTCTGTAGGGGAGAGCTTGAAAGACTCCACCATTAAAGATGTTCCCAATCTGTTTGGGAAATTCATTCTAAAGCAACAGTCATGCATACCAAAAAGTAAGACCATTATCACCCCATGGGATTTATGAATAGTGCCTGTCAGGTTGAGGGACAGGGAAATGAGTTTGTATACATCAGAAAGTGTACATTACAGGGGGGAAAGCCCCCATTTTCCATAATCACCCCTGAAAGCAAAAGACATACAAATTAAGTGCCATTTGACACAAGGGGAAGAGCAAATTGAAAAACAAAAACACATTTTCTAAAGAAATGTATTCAACATTTGTTATTAGAATGCACAGCTCAAAAGTGATTGGAATGTGGACATTTTCTCACATTCCTTGCAACATATGATACCAATAAGGAATAAATCATACGAATGCCTTGTTTCATTTGTATTATCCACATACATTTTTTATGCATAGACAGTTACTAATGTTAGCAATCCATTGATTCATGTGGACCTAGCATGAAAAAAAAAATTGTACAAAACAGAGAATGTCACTCTTGCAATATACATATTCTTACTGCAATTTTTTCTTTTGAGATGCAATTATGGTTTATTTCTTTATTTGTGACTGGCATTATTTAATCAGGCAAGAGAAGGCAAAAATGATATGTTTTATAGTTGAATACACAAAGGGGGTTTATGATAGAGAGATATCTATACATATTATTAGGGCCTATATGTTTCACCCAGGTTGTATAGGTTTGTCTTGTCAATCTGAACCGCCCCCCCCCCCCCCCCACTTCGGTAATATTTCTTGATATCCATGGCAATCGCCTGCCATCAAAATGAATAAATCATAATTCATCTGAGTGGACATGTTTTGCAAAAGAATTAGAGCTGAGATTTTGACTTATGCCATGCAATTGCAGGAATTGTGTTGAAAAGCGGAGCTCTGAAATTATTCTCTGACGGCCTTTCATCTCATACATAATTCATTCTTCTGTAAGTCTGGATCAGTAACAGCCTCATATCAAAGACAGTTCTGTGTAATCTGAATCCCTGTGTGTGTGTATATATGTTGTGTGTGTGCGTGCACGTTGTGTGTGAGCCCGTGTTTGTGTGTTTGTGCATGTCTAATAGTGCACTTGGTATGGGAATCAAGAGAATGTGTGTCTCTGTGTGTGTGAGTGTGTGTGTGTGTGTGTGTGTGTGTGAGTGTGTATAGGGTAGCTAGGCAGGCTTTGTCACAAGAATTGACCTTCTGCTTACCCAGTGCATTTGTATGCAGGGGCTTGGGCAGCTCAGTTGAATGGGACAAGCAGAGTGCCAGGGAGTGTAGGATGGCTTGTGTGTGCGCACACACATACTACAGTACTCACACACACACATACACACACACACACATAGGCTGGCTGCTAGGAGCCCTGCCTGCACACAAATAATTAGAACTAGTCTTCTGTGCAGACACTGAATTAACCAAGTGAAATTTAGGTGTTTGTGTGTGTGTGTGTGTGTGTGTGTGTGTGTGTGCGTGTGTGTGTATGTGTGTGTGCACATGTAATCAGAGTTGTCTGTCAGTATGTCACCAACAAAAGTAGTGTTTAATAGGCTACAGTTGAGAAAAGTAGAAAGTTAAAAAGCAAATGAGAATGAGCGTGATTGTCCCTCTTCCATTTTTGATGCTTTGTTTCTTATTACCTGTTAAATGATTCTTTGATTTAGTTTTATTTTCATTTTTGCCTAAAACAAGTAATTTGACAGCAGGAAAGGAAAGCATGCTATCACATATACATTTCACATACTAGTACCTGAAATAGTCTTATTAGTTTCACAGAGCAAATAAAATGATATAAGAATATAAATCAGGAGTGATGATATGCCAAGTTGGAAACAAGTGTTCAATATTCCTTAGGATATAAAGTAACAATTTTTGCATTACAATGAGCACATTCGTGTCTTTGATAAAGTAAAAAATTGAATCGGTAACTTTAAACAAAAATCAGCAAACTTGATGACTATGGTCCAATACAAACGACCCTCTGTGAAGTGTTAGCTGAAAAGTACTGTAAAGGGCTTTTTACACTTGTGTTTCTTAACCCCGGACTTTCTCTGACCCAGGACTATCGTTAGTCCCGTACCAATTTTTTCAGCTTTTTACACTCGCCAATTAGTCCCGTACTATCTCTTGTCCAGGGGCTAAGGAGAAAACTGACCTTTTTACACTCGTATTTCTTAGCCCCGGACTTTCCAAACCACATGAATATCCTTAATTACGCTGTGTACTGTACACGTACACGCACGCACCGGCAGCACTTGATTACCTCGTTTCTGATTGGTCAGTGAGGGTCGGACTTCGTCTCCGTCGCTTAGCCCAGGATTATTTTTTCGTTCTGTTTACACTCACTTGCTTGGCACCGCAATTGCGGTGCTAACCCCTGCTATTTTGCAGGGCCAGATAGTACCGTACTATCGGTGGGGCTAGCCCACTTTGGCAAAAACGAGTGTAAACAGAAAGTGGGCTAAGGATAGTCCCGTACCAACGGTGGGGCTAAGGCCCCCCCTTAGCCCCACCGTTGGTCCGGGGCTAAGCAAAAATTTACAAGTGTAAAAAGCCCTTTTGACTAGAAATGTTTGCAGCATGAAACCTCCATGAATTAGAGCCGAGTACCATTTTCGTGGCATGAAACTTTCACGAATTACCACTGACATTCCATGCACTGTATAGAAAAAGAAACTTTTGCATGCATTTTACTTAACTTTTGCTAATTTTGACTCCTCATGAAATTCATGAAAGTTTAATGCATACAAAAATTTGTGGTTTTACAGTATTCCTTGAGAATATGTAAACTGAAATGAAATAAGGATAGTAAAGTTGGAAACCAATATGAAACATGCTTTGTGTGGAATGTGTCATTGAGACAATGTTTGATTTTGTGTGTGTGTATGTGTGTGTGTGGAAAGCCTTTGGAAAATCGCAGACATTCTATACAGTTGGCTCCACTCTTCTCTCTGTCTTTATCTACTTCAATTTTGTTTTATTCATTTGTTTTTCCAGACTGTAGACTAATCATGGTCATGGTATGTTTTCCATAATTGTGTGTATTTAGCCATATCCGCCAACGTTGCATTTTTGTAATATTCATTCTTTTTGTATAAACCCAGTGAGCAGTATTGACTTTGTGAGACGTTGGTATTTCTATAGTATTTAGATGACATTGTGCGGAACATATAATGCTATTCATCTTGGACCGAGCTGAAAAACACAAAGAGATTTTTCTGAAGTAGCAAGTGGAATTGTTTGCAGTGTTGACTGCAAAAAAGTCACAAATCAGTCAGATGATTCAATATCCATCACAATGGAACTCACTTGTACAGCTCCACAGTGATTAAAGCAGTAGATTGTGGTGGTACTGTAAAACGAGGAATGTTCGCGTGTGTTTGAATTTTGTGAATTTCGCGAGAACCAAGATTTGTGAAATTAAAATGTACGCAAAAGTTCTTGTCTACGCTATATGCATTGAATGTTAGAGGCAACTTGCGAAAATTTCACGCCACGAAAAAGGCTGTCGTTCCAATTCATGAAAATTTCATGCTGCAAAAATATTGTGTGTTACAGCAATGTGGAGGATATAGATTTCAACACCAACTTATGGAATTTACTGCAGTCCCTTACAATTCAGGAGACTACTGTATATGCCAAAAATTTCATAACAGTTTTATTTTTCACAAAATTTTGTGAGTCGGGTGCTGTTCGTGAATTTAAATAACATGCGAAAATATGAACTCTGATCCCAACACGAATTTGATGTGCACGCATACAATTCTCCGTTCAGTACTGTAGGCTTAGAAGGTTACAGCTCGTTATTCCGTAGGTTCGTTATTCCGAAGGTTCGTTTTTCCGAATTTCATTTTCGGATTAGCAAATCTTCAGAATAACGAACCTTCGGAATAATGCCACAAATGTTCGGATTAACGAACCCTTTTTCATTTTCGGATTAACGAACCTCGAGGTATAGGGAATTTGTGTGTTTCGGATTAACGAACCTTCAGATTAACGAACCTTCGGAATATGGAACCTTCGGAATAACAAACAGCACCCCTCATCACATACCACAATTGCTAATTTAGCCAGTCATGAAATTGTTGGGAAGTCCCAATTCTTGAAAAATTAGACTCGCTGAATAAATGCGGTATACAGTAACACCCCTTGATTGTTTGAAGACAGCTCAGGTTAAAGCATTAGTGATTATATAATTTATGTCAGGTGCATCAAAAATTAATAATTACTATGTGCTTTATAGATACAAATTATTGTTATTATCATTTGCTGATGACTGTGTGTTTTAGAAAGTGGCAACAGTTGCGTGGGAATGTAGCTGGAAATGTAAATGTAATGGTTTATTTTCATTTTTTTTTCTTAAGAATTTATCTTATCCATGAAATAGTCTTCATTTGCACTCATGTCATGTGTATTCTTCTTTGATTGTAAATCTGAAAATAAGGCTGTCAGTATCTTTAAAGGGATGGTATAGTTTTGGTTGAGATGATGATTCTGATTTTGACTTTTGCTAGATAATTAGAAACCCCCTATATGAATGATTAAAGAACATACAGTTCTAAGAGGAATTCAACATTCATTTGATGAAAATCAGTATTGAAATGGCTGAGATATCAAAAACAAAGCAAAACAAAGTGGTCCTAATAAAAGGAGGGTCCTACCTTTCATAAGGACCTCTTTGATTTTGGATATCTCAGCCATGTGGGATGATCACACTCTAACTTGTGATGTTTCCTGCAAAGCTTCTGGTGGATTTTGGTAGTTTCTAGGTGACTTTCACCCTTACTTTGGGATTTTTGTACCTTTGCATGTTTTGGAGCCCACTGAGGATTGCACTTAATCAATCAATCAATCAATCAATCAATCAATCAATCAATCAATCAATCAATCAATCAATCAATCAATCTATCTATCTATCTATATCTAACTATCAATCAATCAATCAATCAATCAGTCAGTCAGTCTGTCAGTCAGTCAGTCAGTCAATCAATCAGTCAATCAATCAGTCAATCAATCAGTCAATCAGTCAGTCAGTCAGTCAGTCAATCAATCAATCAATCAATAAATCAATCAATCACTCAATCACTCAATCAATCAATCAATCAATCAGTCAGTCAGTCTGTCAGTCAGTCAGTCAGTCAGTCAATCAATCAATCAATCAATCAATCAATCACTCAATCACTCAATCACTCAATCAATCAGTCAGTCAGTCAGTCTGTCAGTCAGTCATTCAGTCAGTCAGTCAATCAATCAATCAATAAATCAATCAATCAATCAATCAATCACTCAATTAATCAGTCAATCAATCTAATATAACATGCCTTTTAATCATTCTAGGAAAAAATTGTGACCATTTCATTTTTGAAATTTTGAAATCTCTGATAGTCACAAAGCTGCTGTAACCACTTTGAACATCAGTTCTGAAGACATCTTAAAGGGATAATATAGTTTCATATGGGTTGGGACTTTTTTTTATGATCATTTTCTGTTCCTTTTTTAGATAACGAGAAACCTCTCATCTTATGAAATACGGAAGAGCATATAATTCTAAGAGGAGTTCAAAGTTTATTTGACAGGAATTGATTTTGAAATGGGTGAGATATCCCAAAGTAAGTGATCTTAATAAAAGGTGGGACCCACCTTTTATTAGGATCACTTTGTTTTACTGTGTTTTTGGATATCAGCCATTTCAAAACCAATCTGAATCAAATAAAATTTGAATTCCTCATAGAATTCAAGTTCTTTAACATTTCATAAAGTGGTTTCTAAGTATCAAAAAAAGAATAGAATCTGAATCATCATCTAAACCAATACTATACCATCCCTTTAAATGAATTACCAACTAGTAGCTAGGTCATCAATATTTTCGTGAATAATGTTAATCAATTCATTTATTCACACAAACTTCATTGTTCTTGTCTTTTGCACAAAAAAAAAGATGGAAGTGCTCATAAATTGCTATAAAGCTGTCATGATTTATATGAAAGTAGGCATGGAAAATAAACATGTGCTATTGAGCTTATAAAATAATGACTTCATTTTATTTGCCAATTCCGGGAGACACTTGGGGTAACATGCCAAAGAAATTTATTACATTTTTTAGGAGATGTATTCTGCAAGTCAGTTTCATTACTAGTATGTAGCTGTAAACATGTGATATTTCTTTATGCCTGGTTGCCTGGTTTTTTAGTTCTTCCCTCCCCCCAATTATTATTTCTTTGCTTGAGGTTTATGAACAAATCATCTACTCAATGTTTACAGATGACACTTGCTGGTCTGAATGCTCCAGACTATTAGCATAGTGGATGCACTAATGCATGGCATTTGCAGGTGCATCCTCAGTGTTGTAGCTAGCAGTGTGTGTGTGTGTGTATGTGGTGTGTGTATGGGAACACAAGGCATAGATTCGCATTCAGAGGGAAAACGCACATAGCCAAGCATTTGAGCACTTGCCATAGGATAAGGGAAAGAGAGAGAGAAGAATAGATGGGAGAGAGCAGTAAGTATTAGAGAGAGGGAGAGAGAAAGGATAGAGGCCATACAACTACTGCTACGGATACACACAAGTTCTCCATCGCTCCCTCACTGCACCAAGCTTTACCTATTCCTTTTCTTTTGAGAAGAATCGCCTAACCAGGCGCAGCACCATAGCATAGCTGTGGCCTGTAATGTGCACGCACATAATGAAATGTTGTGCCGTACTTTGGGCGCTGCAAGCATGGAGTATATGTAGCCAAGTACTGCTGTGTGGAGAGGCGAGGGGGAATAGCCACATTGGGACATAGTCTGTGGACATTTCTTCACCCACATATTCAAGATTGTGTCCCCTCTTTGTGCTGAAGGATTTCTACCGCTCGTTCGTCGGCAAAAATGGGACATGTAGTTAGTTAGCTGCTTCCCAGGCGCCCTACCGTGCAGCATACAGCCAGAGCCTGAGGAGTGGCCCTCTACCTTCTCACACATGCCTGGGCCATTCACGGGGGATACATTATTTCTTGCTCAATTTTGGGAGGGATGTAAATGCCTGGATTTCTATCACCCCTGCCAGCTTTCTTCTACTAGCCCGTGTCTTCGCACCTTGCCATCGGCTTTATGTGAACTGGTAACTCTCAGTAGCCCGTGGAAACATTTTTTCGAGAGAAATATCGCTGCCTCTCCTTCGTTGCGATTTATAGGCCTCACTCGTAGCGTACACCGGAGAAATGGGGAATTGGTGAGTGTATTGTGGTAGTTTTTTTCTCTCTCTGAAGTATGAGCCATTTCATGGGCATATAGCAGCACTGTCTAACTAGAGCTTCAGCACATCTTTGCAAGCATTTAGGTGCATGCGTGCAAAATTTTCATGTCATACATATTATTATGTAGGAAAGATATATGCACTGATTGCAGTACTAAGGTAGCTATGTGATTCTTCATACAGTTGAAGGGGTGGGGTAAGAATTTGAGAAAGTAGAGAGAAGGGAGAAAATGAACATGAAAACAACCACAGCAACAACAACAAGAGATACTTTTTTGTAGATGCAATCGGGTATCGACGGATGTTTTCTTTAATCTGAGCAGTCATTGGTGCATTCGTGCTTTTGAAATAAACAAAAAGGGCAATGTGGTATTCAGTAGGCTATGTGTTGATGGTTGATTGGAAAGGTTTGTTTCTCAGTCGCACATTGCTGCTTCCGAAATCATCTATAAGTAGTACTAGTATAAGTCTCTGTGATTTGAGAACAGTACTGAACTGTAGTAAGAAATAATTATGTTGTGTGTATGGAATGCCATTTTGTAACAGGACAGGATGCTATCCATGCAACTACAAGTGCCTCTTTAAACTGATGATGTTGTGATGCAATCAAGTAAATGGTATGCCCCTTTTGGCTCTGTGTTTCCCATTTTAGAAACCAAGTGAGTACGTTCTCATTATCTGCATTATCTGAAAGTTGTGTGCTCTTGGAATTTGTGTTCATCGTCTTCAACCTATTACCAGTCTTGCACAATGAACCGACTTGGTTAAGTTCTTGCTGGGTCAACTGTGTAGATACAAACATTAATCTTCTGTTCTGTGTTGTGAAATCTGAGTTGTTGCTCTGGAAATATTCATAGAATAGGTGATTTTCATAACATACTGTAAAAGTGAAATTTTCGCAGTGTTGAAATTTTTGCGCATTTCGCGCTACAAGAAACTAGCACAAAAATAAAAGCACACGAATATTTTTGTTTGCCATATGTTCCCGTACTTTAATACTGTCTTGATTCTGCAGAATTAAAAACACGCAAATCTCTTCTTACCGGGCTGGGCGCGAAAAATTAGTCGCCCAAAAATATCTACTCTTACAGTATTCTAATTCTAAGCATACTAATTAAACAAAGGTTGCTCTTGACAACCTGATAGCTTGTCAGAGGCTTGTCTGACATAGCAACAAGAAATATATATGCAAACTGGATTCCAGCAATTGAATTTGATTTAAGAAGAGCAGGTTAATGGAAAAGCTTGTCCCTATGTTCCTGGGAATGAAACATTCATGAATTTGAATACATTATGAAAATGATCTATTGAAACTCGTCTTGCCAACTACACATGAATAGGCTGTGTGTGATAGAAGACATATGAATCATAGAAAAAACAGAGAAACAGGAAATATGGTCTCCCAGGTACTTAGATCACAAGGGTCCAGTGTTATGCCGTGGATGACTAGCAATTCTACCATCAAAATTTGCAACTGTATTAACCCTTTGAGGACGGACTGATTTTGCTGCAAAACGCATTTCCCATAGACCCCTGCCCGAGTATATGCGGGACTCGTCCTCAACGGGTTAACATGCAGTGTGGATGTTATGATATTATCTGACTTTGTGTGAGTAACGTATTGGTTGTCATGTAAACCGTGTAGAGGTAAGAGGTGGAGAGGAGAGGAAGACTACAAATCCTGGTGATAAATAAATAAATGTGCGTCATTTTTGCACATCCTGATGAATGTTATTATTGCGACTGCAACCTACTCCCCACATTATCTACAGGTATTTTTAAGTGCTTTCAATACAGCGTGCATCATACATAATATATGCATGCATTGATGGGTGTACACTGAATAGAATAGGTGCAATGACAGGTTGACTCAGTAGGCCCTATATATAAAGTCTAATGGAAGACGAAAATGATTTTATGGATGCTGAGTAGCAAAGGCAATGAAGTGTTTGCTGTTCAACTGATGTGGCTAGAATATTTTTTCAGGCAGTTTGACATGATGAGGCTGATTGAAAACTGATACACTACAAGTGTATGTACTAGAACTGTTTATTTAGTACAGGACGTATTGTATCTTATCCAGGCATTTGAGTCAATCTGATGGCAATCTTCAGACTAATGAAAAAAGGGATAGTCCATACAGTCATGTAGTGACTTCAGTACTTGTGTGGTAAAGATGTGTGTAAGTGTGTGTGTGTGTGTGTGTGTGTGTGTGTGTGTGTGTGTGTGTATGGGTCCATGGTTGTGAGTTTGTGTTCTTGTAACATTTTTGTTATTGTTACATCATCTGTGCAATTTTTGTATGCATGCATTGATAAAAATGCACAGTCTCTGAGTGCATGATTTTCTGATTGTATGCATGTGTTGTCATGTACAGGCTGTAGGCCTATGTATGCCATTTTATACAATTGAATGAAACCTTGAAGAATATGAAAACAATGTGTGTGTGGGTATGATAATGTTTGTGAGTATTGATGTGCATCTGCCTTTGTGATACATGAATGTAGATTAATCAAGTTGATAGACTTGTTACCCACTTGGACTCAGTTGGCATGCAATGATCCATACAGTGAAGTTGAGTCCTTTTTGCACTGCTTTCAGTATTCTGTCAAATCCCTTTATTCATCAATTTGCATTGTATTATGTTAAATGAATACAGAACTGTAAAAAAAAAAACCAAAAAAGTATACTGTATTTGGAGCAACCACAATTAGGCATATATATGAATTCATGTAGTCTTCTTCCAGTACTCTGTAGATACTGTGTGGGATATGCTCAGACAGAACAAATTTTATGCACAATGTGCTTTGATTGTCAAAACACAGGTCTATGAATTTTGCAAAATGGCATGTGAAGCATTCAAGGTCTTTGTTCCACCAACAAGATGTTGCCAGGGTTACAGTATACCAAAGGACAGAGTTTCTCTTATACTTTGTTAAAATATCATTTTTCAGCATGAGAAGTATTATTCCTACAATAATTCTCACAGTTGATTTTGAAGAAGATATGATGAAAGTTTGTTTATTTGATCCTGCACAGCAGTTTTTTATTTCTATTTGGAAATGACTCTAAATTTATTCTCTTCTTCTGCGCTGATTTTAGTGGGCTTTTCTCCATCTCTAAAGAGTTAGATTGAAATTAATTTGGATAACTTTTGGTGCCCTTTGATTCTTTTTGATGCGTTAAAGGTGTCAGAGCGACCGATATTGATCAGAAGGGTGTATGTAATGAATATCTCACAGTGTGGCAAATTAGTCTGTGTTTGTTTGTGTATCCACAATGTTTGCAGACCTGTGTGTGCATGTTTGTGATTGATTGATTGTGCATGTGTGTGTGTGTGTGTGTGTGTGTGTGTTAATGTGTGTGTGTTTGTGTATATGTGTATGTTTGAGTGTCGTGTTAAATGTGTGTTTTTTTACTAAGTCCAAACTACAGTAGTCTGTGGCCATTGTTTGCTAAGGCTATTAGAGCCAGTCTGCTATATGACTACCAGTACCATGCTGCCGGCAGCAAGTCGTGGATTTAAATCAGAGATCAAACCAACCACACTTTAATAATGTAGACACATGCATAAAGACCGGTAGGCAGCATGATTCATCTATCATACAAGTTTGTGTGCTTTCCAGAATTTCTGCAACATTCCTTTCTGAATTTATAACTGCTTTTGCTCATCATTACCTTCAGGCATTACAAGAATTTGTTTGTTTGTTTGTTGTTGTTTTTTTCACTTGCCTAATTGGGCATTTTAGCAAGATCCCCAAGCACTGAACCTCGCATGCGTGCACCCAGTCATTTTCCTTGTCCCAATGGTGGGTTATAGTTGCCCTTGTCATGTGGGGTTGCACCCTGTAGTACGTACGATGTACCTTACACCATAGGAATCGAGTGCATTATACACCTTTGTCATGAAGTACAGCAGCAGTATAATGATTTGAAGATTATTATGATGTTAATAAAAAGTAAGTTTTGATGTATTGAAAAAGGTAAATATTCTTGGCATAAAGTAACTGAGCTCTTCTCTGTAACAATTTAAGGATTTCTGTGCAATCAACTTCCCCTGTCAGTGGCTATGGCAGCAGAACAGTGGACTGGATCTTAATTTCAGTGACTGGCTTAATCTTGACTCTTTGAGGTACATTTTAGTATGGTGGATTTTACCTCCTAAACTCCTCAAATGTGTGAGTAACTGTGGCTTTGTCCCTACATCAGTAACTACTGATAATGATGCCGTGTGGGTGGTTGTACACGAGATATTATTTGTAGACTGGCAACAAGCATGTGTTGTTTGTATGTCATCTTGGCTATGAAGTCATCACCTGCTGTTCTGTGATTGAAAGAACATGGTAGGCATGGAAACAAAGTATGCATGTTAGTTTACAAAACTCCTTGTACTATTAAAAACACCTGTGATTGTGTGGTACAGTCAAACTTGCCTAAGTGGCCACCTGTCTATAGTGGTCACCTGCCCTACATGGCCACTAAAAACAGTTCCCCTGAGTGAAAAGTCATGTTAAAGAACCTGTCTGTAGTGGCCACCTGTCTATAATGACCACTTTTTTTGTCTCCCTTTGATGGTTGCTATGGACAGGGTTGAATATGGATATCATAAACTTTTGATATTGCAGGCATTGCAAAATCACTATCAAGCCAGGCTGACACTTGCACGACTTTTGGCCATGATTTTGTCGTGGCAAGTCGTGACCAAAATTTTGAACAATTCAAAATTCTCGTCTGGACATGGCACGCAGGTCACGACGGGTCTACGCACAGTTCACGCCAGTTTACGACTAGTTTGCGCACTGGCACGACTCGAGTCGTGCCGATGCGTGCCACAGAATCGTGCAAGTGTCAGCCTGGCTTTAGTCTCTTGTGTAGGACCTACATGTATCTGTGCCTATCTAGGACGTAAGAAAAGAAGATCCATTCATTTAGTAGATGTATGAAGAGTTTCATCACAAAGTGAATTAACTCCATTATTGATAATTTGAGATATTTGTGATTAAACCCTCTAAAAAAAAAAATTTGAAGAAAATAGAAAGTACAGAATGTTTCTAATCATATAACTTCACAAATATTTCTTGCTGCGTTACAAGTGAGGTATCACTGGAAAGGTTTTATTTTGCTCTATCTGATGATGGATTACTTTAGAATGCTTAAAAATGGTGCATAGCCCATTTTGCGATCAAACTCGTCATATAATTTTGTCTGTTGAGAAAGATAAGGGCATAAGGTGCCGCTAAGGCCATAGGTTATGGGAACCTTTTAAACGCTCCTATCTTACTCAACCCTCAATACAGTTTATTTACTGTTATCAGATTTTTTTTTTTTTTTTTTTTGCTTAACTGAATAGCAATGTTTTTATTGAAAATGCAGTATATAGGTTATATACATGTACTAATATAAGAAAAAAAAGGAAGACATGTTCGACTATCAACATACAATTAGTTAGAGAAAGAGACCAAATTTAGCTGGTGGGTTATAGACATTCCATATAAAATTCCATGAATTGTGTATTGATCTGTCATATAGAATCAAAGTTGTTAATCATTTAGGCCTACATAATATGTAGCACAGTTTTTTGTTTGTCGTGTACAAGTAATCTTCACTGCAGCCTTATTAGTGCTTTGTTATGTCTAATGTGCATACAAATGATGTTAGCTAATAATGTAATTATGAGGATATCAAAAGCTTAAACACTGCAAGCAAAATGTGGTAGGCCAACATACAGTTTTGTACACTGTACAAACTGTATATGCACAAGATACGGGTGTTTAGCTAGAAAGCTTGTGGCTGCTCATGACCACCCTTCTGTCAGCAAACATGATACACTTGTACCTTTTCTTGTTGAGACAATTTATTTCTCAAAATTCATAGATCAGTCAAATGCTGTGCATTCAGAATTTTCCTTGTAATATCAAGTGATAAGTTGTACAAACTGTAACTGTCTTCTGTGATATCAACAGTTTGAATATCAAATTTGGAAGAAAGCTTCATTTTGTCAACAGCTGGATGTATGTACATGACAGCTGGATCTTTTCATTTTCTTAAAATGTGTCATGAAAAACATGAATAAACACTGTAAAACAGAATGACTTGGTTTCAGTTTTGCAGGTGTGGATGTTATGGTCAAAGCTATTCTTGTGGGTTTTTCTTTTTCCGTTTGGCAGGCCTAAGTTGTAAACATTCCTTGTGACATGCCCTGTAAAAGTTAATCATTTGTGGAGAAGGGAACTGTTTTTGGTATTAAAAGCCCTGCAAAATAACTTCATTGTTTATGGAAGGATGCATGATTACGTGACAATATCAGTTTTCTAATGTTGTTAATCACTTTACATTAAAAGCACTATGCCTGTCTGTTAAAGAAAGTGCAGTTTACCTATCAAAATAAGAAAATAAAACTTAAACACATATTAAGTACAAATGGGATATAGTGAAAACTTCTTTGATGATTAGTTGTAATGAACAATGTCATTTATCCTCTGAGTAATCTGATTTATTCGAGACTACATTGTTTATTTATTTATTTATTTATTTTTGTGTAAGCTTCCACTAAGTTCCAGGGCTTGTGAAGAAGACTTCATGGAAAATACCAAGAATTGACTTTCTCTCCATCTGCACATTAGAAACTGCCAGGTTTTCTGTCATTCTTCTTTCTATTATTACTTATGTACAATGTAGAAGAGATGCACCTAGGCACCTACAAACTGTAAGTGTTTGTCTGTTAGTCTGTCTGTTTGTCTTGGCATTGATAATTAGGTGATCCGAGTATCTTCGTGGATCACCTTCTGTTTTTGTACGGATTCTTTCTTCTTCTTATTTCTCCTCCAAAGTTGTGTAGAGGTTAGCTCAGAAAGTCCTCTGCCTATCAATTTCAAACTTATACCATATACATGTATGTATCATGTCCCAAAGACGACAGATCTAGTTATTTCTTGTGACCATGACAATTGGAGAACTGCTTTAAGAGGAACTCTATAATAGCATCACACGTGACCAAAATAATATTGAAGGAATTGTAATGAATGTTGCAAACGTGATAGTGTAAATAAACATTGTAAAGTATGTAGCAAAGTCATCGTGATACCTCTAGTAAATTTGTCTTCCACATTAGCAGTGCACACCATCTGTACGAAACTGTAATATCTTTTAATGTGCATTCCTGAGAAATTTAGATTAAATTTGTCTTGGAAGATGTGTCAAAGATTAAGCCTTTTGGGACCACTTCATCAACATGCCATTAATAATGTTGTTCACAAGATGCTGCTAGTGGTAACAACACAGTCAGTGTCCTAAATAATTGTGTGAACTGGTTCTGGATATGCTGTATCTGTTACAGAGAAGTGACATTACTAGTCTTTTCTGTGCCACAGAAATTTATCTGCCATGACACTCAATTTGAGTATGATGGCTAGTTTGAGATGTACATTGTACACCTGTAGGCTGCATGACATTTGAATTGTTAATGAAATTTGTCAAATGTTTGTATCATTCTTTATGATTGACTTACATTCTTGATGAGCACTTTCTTTTGCTGATTTCATCTGATTTTTTCCCCTTCTGCCTATGGGAAAATTCTGCATGGGAGATTTATTTGCACATGGGGGAAGCAGATCTTCTATGAACACATAAATTGAACAAATTTTGAAGTGATGTTATTGTGAATTTGTATCATTATGATTATTGTACCTGAGTGATGGTTCAAAAGTTTGAATAGGGTGCAAAGATGGTATGTTTAGAGCACTCCTCATTTGTATTGAACATGAAATGTCAGGAGGTTTGAGAGATATTAAGTCACTGCTTGCTCAAATGAAAGGTAGCTGATTTCTTTTTGTGTATTTTAAGAGTGTGAAATTGTCTGCCATTTTTGTGTTATAAAACAAAACTTTGGGAATACTTTCCCAATTTTGCTCAAATTTTTGATTTGTGAGGTGTTGTGTTTGTTTTATCATTCTCATTCCAAGTAAGTTCCTCTGTGAAGTTACTTCCCCCCTCCCCAAAATCACCCCAATGGTGCATCTTCCCCTGATTTGAAATATCCAAATTGTGTTTTCATTCTGACTACCCCCCCCCCGCCAAATAATGATCAAATATACATTGAATATCTCGAGAAATCATCCCAAGTGAAACTTATGTTGTATGGTTACTCCAAGGCGAGCTGATCAGAGTATTATAGGCCAGGAGGTAAAAGGTCATAGGTCGAGGCTAAAGTCTGCCATATTTCAATGCTCCCAATTTCTGATGAACTCACCGAAGGATGGGACCTGTCAGAATAAATTGAAATGGGGGAAAGAAGAGGCTGATCTGCCATTTTATTCCTCTTCTTGTGGGTATGATATTTCTTGTTGTTCTTTAAAATGAGCGTCAGGGCGTCATGGATCATGAATTTCTAGTCTAATTTAGTTGTATTTTTTAATAATGTATGGAAGGATCCAAGACGAGTATGGGTGCAGTGGATATCATTTGGATCCCCATCCTCCTCCTCCTCCTCCTCCTCCTCCTCCTCCTCCTCCTCCTCCTCCTCCTCCTCCTTCTCCTTCTCCTTCTTCTTCTCCTCCTCCTCCTCCTCCATCATTTAATTACAAGTGTCTTCTGTCATTCCAGCAGCAGCCAAGCCCCCCCCCCCCCCGTCTTGTCTTTGAGATGAATTTTAAATTGAATTTGGATACTTTCATGACTCTGCAATTTCTCATCTAGGTGAGTGAGCCTCGAGTCTTTGACGGGCCAGGATTGTTTTAAAGCTTTTGTGGCAGGCATGTTGATAGATGGTATTTTTGATGTATCGTATTTGGAACGAGATTGGACAAAGCGATTGAATGTTGCTGATCCGACTCTGGTTCTGTCTACTGCTTCTAGCGAGCAGTTCTTTTGTTTTTCATGTTGGAAGATGAATCTGAGATATTATATGTCTGGATAGATTCTTTTTATTAGGTGAAATGAGGTAAATAATGAAGATAGCCATGTTTTCATGGTAAATAAAGAGAAAGATCAATAAATCAGGAAAAATAGGGTGTAGATGATCAGAGTGTAGAAAAATAAAACAAAACCCACAGCTTAGTGATTCTGTAGAAAAGAAGTTAGTCATAAGAAAGAGCTGAGAATGGGAGAGGTGTATTCTTTGAAGCTGTAGGTCACATGTGAATGCATTTGTTCTTTTCCAGTGGACCTGTTGTGGTGGTAAGTGTAAGTCGTTCCGTCTGGCTGGTTTGTGGTCAGCGCAATAGAATTTACCTGGGACCTATCAAAGGACTTCCAAGAGAACCTGGGACAGTTGGATGAAAGGAATTGAAATTTCCAGGAGACCTCTACTCTAGGAGAATAGTGTTACAGACCTCTCATCTAGTCTGAATTTGGAAGAAAGAATCTGAATTTTGACCATTCCCAGCTCTTGTCTCAATAGTACTAGGAGTTTCCTATTTTTCTTGATTTCTACTACTCACTCACTATGGGAACTGCTCTTTCTTTCCTACTTTTGAGCCAAATCATCCCTATTTTTCACTTTATATAGAAAGGTTGGGATGTCTGGTGTTAATAAAACTTTTGATGGAGATTATTTCTCAAGCTTGAGACACCATGTAGGCCTATTCATTGTAGTTTGGAAGCTGTGGCACTTGTGACCACAGCTCTTATTGTATCAATGGCTTTCTTCACGAGCTTGTTGCAAAAGATGCCCAAATGGATGACAAGGCACTGTAAAGAAATTTTGGTTTTGACGTTGCCATTTAACTGATGATTATCACTTTCACACTGAAAACTATAAAGGATGTTCTAGTCTCCACAGGGCATATTATTACAATCTGTCTGCTCCGTATTCAATTCGTAGAATTCTTTACAACTTCCTGAATAGATTCTGAAACCGACTTTGTCCCAAAGACGTGAATGTCGGTGATGATGTCATGCCTTCTTGCCATTCTTGGAAGTGATCTGGTAAGGTTTAGATTCCACTAGTACTATATGTAGACATGCTGAAACGTGTCAGATACAGATAATTGAAATGATAGTGCTTGTAGCAATCACAAATATATGCGTTTATAGGCCTATGATATACACACTCTCTCACACACACATTACAAGGTGTGTATTTATACAAATCTTTGGTTCTGCATTGTGCAATATGAACTCTGAAAGCAGGAGCTGTTCTGTGAGGTATTCATGGCTTAATTTAGTCGCGCTTGCATGATTGTTTCTGAACGTGATGCTGCGTCTGCTTTCTCCTACTCTTTCCCCTTTATTCATGCAGAAGTTTTTCTCTATCTCTTCCAGACTGTCAGCCTGGGATCCAATTTAAAGCTCCCCTGAGGTTATTTATGTGCGTTCATCTCTCTTTCCCTCATTTTTTTGTTTTATTTTGTTTGGCTCAGACTCTATAGAAGTCTCCTTAATTTGTAAGGTCTGAGTTTTTCATCATATGATAGCATGCGTTTATGATTGAAATTTCAATAAATTCTTATTCATTAGATAGCCATGTGATTGTGATGTATATTGCGCCTACTTTTTTGTGGAGGGGGCTGGAAACAAAGTGAGCCATGTTGCAGTATTTTTTTCTTCAGCTTTGTATTAATTGCATAGGATAACGTACACATGATGCACATTAATCCTAGTTTTTAATGGGGGGGGGGGTAGGGGGTTAGGATGAGTAAATGCAAAGCTGTTATGATTATGGGGTTAGAAACATGTTTCTCAAACAGATGATGTGGAGATGATAAACGCAAAGTTGATTTGAAGCCCATTTACAGCAGGACCTGCCCATGCCAACCACTGCCAACTACACACCTCCACTCCGCATACTGCGCAATGGAGCTGCCTAGTGACAAGGCCTCCCTCTCAACTCACGATAGAGATTGGTAAATGCAGCAACTCGAGAAACGTGATGCGAAAGACCTTTGCAAATACATTATGTGTTTTGATAGTGGGTATTGAAACTTGTTTCAAGAACATGAGAAAGATGATAAATGCAACCTGAATGTGATAGGTTATGAATAGTAGAGGCTGAGTAGATAAGAGTACTGGTATTTTTAACAGTGTGGGAGGAGGGCATCCCTGCCAGGTGAGGAGATTTGTCTTCGGAAAGCAAGGACTAGATTAGACTCATCCACAAAACCATGTGAGATTGAAAAATGCTGTGGGCTGCTGAGAGGGTCAAAGGTCATCTTTGACTCTGCCAGTACCAGAGGTAATTATGCCATGTGAGATGTCAGTGATATTTTAAATGCAGTGCTCCTACAGGGAGGCAGATTGATGAACAACAACAGGCATACTTTGTGCACATGTACCTAGATGAGGGGTTCTTCTTGCACCTACGTGAGTGATATGCCAAGCACGCAGGACAAATTTTATGCCCTCCGTCACATTAGGAAGTATGTAGCACATGTAGCTGTTGTAGATGGCATTTGCACAGATTATCTCTGGGTCTCAAAAGGAAATTACCCCAAATACAGCCAAAGCGTAAGTGTAAGAAACATCTACGATCTAGTGCTGCATATAAGATCCCCCCATTTGTATTTTAAGCAGAATGATGCGGAAATAGTACAGTTTTGAGTGTTTGTCAAGTATAGAAAAACAAAAAAAAACTTAGACACAACTTAGGCTACATACATACAATGTAACTCAATTCAAGAATTGCTAAACCAGTTAATGTATTTTGATACAGGTTCTTCAAGGAGAAAATATGTTTCATGAGAAGGGAATAATGATATTTGATATTCAGTTTAAATGAAGAGTAAGTAAGGAGAGAAAGCCACAGTTATGGACCGAGATAATCCATTGTTTTGAGATGCTTGTAAAATAATATGTACCGTGCCTCTTACACCAATGGCTGATATGATGTACAAATGCAGTAACCTTAACTTTCAGAGTGCTTGACCTATTAACTCAAGTTTTCTCTGCTCTGTTGCTTTGTTTCTGTGCATTCATACAGTGTGAATTCTCCTTACGTTGATATGAACGTTTCTTGACAGATGTATCATCAAACATGTACTGCTATTATGGATTAAGTGAAAGACTTGGTACAGTAGAACAATGTGGATGCATGGAATAATAGGAAAGTTTTAACATTAAAGGAACTCTGCCATTCAATCTATTTTCTCACAAATTGTTAGGCAAAGCGCATTATATTCAGGTGGTTTTATGGGAATTATTTTTTTTTTTCCCCAAATGCATTCTTACATGTTTAATCACTGCATTCCTTTGAAGATGTCAGGTTAGCTATATTGTGTTCATGATGCATATTTGGATATAAATATTTCTGTGTGAGCATATTAAGAGAAGATTGTGCTCAGAGGTGTCATAGGCATACATCATGCCTCATAAGACTCCATCATTGTGGTATTTTAGGAAGTCAAATTTAGCTGCAAGTCACAAACGACCATTACGACAGGTATTAAAACGTCATTAGATGCGTTTGCATGCTGATGAGAGCGAACAGTCGGCAGGCAAACCGTGAAATAGATTAGCAAAGCACACATTACTGCTGTGCATAGTGCTGTGGAGCACGTTGAAGTATGCCTCCATCCCTGGGTTATCTATTCCTCTCTCTCCCTCACACACACACACACACACACACACACACACACACACACACACACACACACATCATGGGCCGAGTAGAGTTTCAGGGTCAGTAGATGAGTGAGATGTCAAGGGATGAGACGGGAGAAGATGCGAGACGTGCCTCTCATCACCTGCATGAGAGGATGGAGAGAGGAGATGGATGCAGGCATAGCAACAGCCTGGTCTCCGCATCACTGAGGAAGAGAGGGAGCAGCCCCACCCGGATACACAGCTTCTCTGCAAGCTGTCCCAGTCCGCTAAAACTTACCTTTCCATATCAAACTTTAGATGTCAGAGTATCACATTTCCTATGTAGAAAAGAAACTCCTTGAGTTTGTCCTACATTGTGAGTAAAGGGACATTCATATTGTCTTTAGGAGTGTGTGAAAACACTTTAATTTCTCCTAGAGGGGAGATGGATACAGGCATAGCAACAGCCTGGTCTCCGCATCACTGAGGAAGAGAGGGAGCAGCCCCACCCGGATACACTTCTCTCTGCTCACTAAAACTTACCTTTCCATATCAAACTTGGATGTCAGATTGTAACTCACATTTCTAACATAGAGAAGAAACTCAACATTTTTTTGTCATATGTAGTGGGTAAAGTGACATTCAGGTTGTCTTTAGGTGTTAGTGAAAGCACTTTAACCAGTTGAGGACGAGTCCCGAGTATACTCGGGCAGGGTTCTATGGGAAATGCGTGTCGTAGCAAAATCAGTCCGTCCTCAAGAGGTTATTTTCTTCTAATTTCTCCTACTACTTTTATGTTGAAGCCAGTTTAAATGGTAGTTATGTAGAGTTTAAAAACACAATGATGAGCCAGTATGCTATCTTAAGTGGAGACCCCCATCCCAAATCATGCCCTCATCCAACCCTATCCTACCTTACCTTACCATTCCCAATCAACCCCTAACCCACCCAGTGCACAAATAGAGAGAGATAAATCTGTAAAACAGTCACAGAAGCAAGTGAAACATGGGAAACATGGATTATTTAATATTGCATGTATCATTAAACTGTAATGCAAATGTTGTTTACTAAAGTTCATCAAAAGAGTAGTCCACAGTAATGGGCAAACCATCTTATATTATATGCACAAAAGTTTCGTTGACAAGAACTATAACCAATGATACACAGTTTGAAATACAAAGCTCCTTGGAAATACGAAGCAAAGTTCTACATACATTTCTAGCTAGATTACAGAAGGGGAAGAGAGTACAAATCACTGTAAAAGTAGATATTTTCGCGCAACTAATTTTTAACACTTGGCAGGGTAAGAAGAGTTTCGCGTGTTTTTAATTTCGCGGAATCACGACATCAACTATACTGGGACATATGGCACGCAAAAATTTTCGCGTGTTTTTATTTTCGCGCCAGCTCCTGGTTGCGCAAAATGCACAAAAATTTGAACACCGCGAAAATGTCCACTTTTACAGCATTTGAGGGTTGTTTTTCATGCCTCATTTTTTTTTTTCCTCTTCTAAATCTCATGGGGCATATCATAGGGAAATCAGTTTGATATAAGATTTATGTATTTAACTGTATGTTAAATGTGTGCATGTCAACATGCAGCTCTGTGATTAAGTTGTGTGCATCCAATTCTCGCTATCGCCAATGACGTAAAAAACTCCTGCGCACGCTGAAGAGCTCTGTCACAGGTGCACTGTGGGATTCCTCGGTCCCTTGTTCGCTTCCGGTTTTCTCATGCGGGTCGCAGTTCCCATACGATTCAATGGAGTTCTTTGTCTGCTTTTCCGTTGTTAACCCTTTTTTTCTTGGCTATAATTCAGCTTAAAAGAGTTGAAAGTGTCTAAGCTTTACTGATTTGCAGTCACTAAAGTCATGGTTCACTACTGCAACGCTTCAATGTGCTGGTCACATGATGGAAAGTGAAGAAATCTTCAACAAAAAATATCTCTTTATAGAGACAGAGTGTGATGTAGGTGCATGTGCAGCCAAAACTGGGGCAAGTTTGTCCCATGAGCTATCCCATAATGCATCTAAAACGCTGCTCTGCGCACGGCACTTACGTACAATTGGCAATACCCTCAATTAAACTTTGTAACAGTGCTTTAATACATGTGCCTACATGGATGGAAAGTATTATGCGACCTACAGTGCCGACCGCGGGAAACGTCACGCTTTTCCGAGATCTGGACGAGGCCACTGACGCGTATCCCCGCGGGTACCCGCGGGTATACGCGTTCACTGGACGAGTCCATCCGCCCGCACGGATAATCCATCCTCGGGAATATGCGTCTCGATTGACGCGGGTTGGACGAGGGTGGACGAGGGTGGACGAGGGTATTCAAGGGCACATTCCCGTTAAGCTTTATTTTGACCGCTCAATCAAAATACATTTCATGGAGTTCCGACTTTGCCCATTTTCATCAAATTCCGATTTCAGGGGCTTCTTTTCGATTTAATCACACTCTGATGTCCACTGCCTTGATTGTTCGCTACTTTCTAAAGAAGTACACCTGCGGAAGTTGTGCACATGCGTTCATCACTCAAGTATCAATAATTATTAGAACATATCGACATCGGTTACGATCATCTCGCTATTCACGACTTTTAACGACCTGCGCCACCAAAATTTCATTGCTGAAAATTCGGTGGCCCAATCGGGCTACAAAAAAAGTCGGATGTTTGCCTTTACTTTTGAAAATGAACAGCGGTAACAGTCGGCTCCGTAAGACGCAAAAATGAATGTCGCATGTTTACTTTTGATTTTAGAAATGAATCACGGTGACATTTGACTCCGTATGATACTGGAATAAATACCGAATGTTTGCTTTGGCGTTCGGAAGTGAATGATAATATTCAACTCCGTAAGACGATAAGATAAATGCCGGATGTTTGCTCTTACGTTCGAAAGTAAATAGCAATAACATTCAGCTCCGGAAGATGCTTGAGTAGGCTATATTATGTCGAATGATCCCTTTGACGTTCGGAAATGAATAACAAAAATATTCAACTCCGTACGATGATGAAATAAAAGACGGATATTTGCTTTTACTTTCGAAAATAAATAGCAATAACATTCGGCTTCGGAAAATGCTAACATAAATGTCAGATGATTGCTTTTACGTTCGGAAGTGAATAGCAGTAATATTCTGCTCCATACGATGCTAAAATAACTGTTGGATGTTTGCTTTTAGATTTCGAAATGAATAACAGTAACATTCAGGTGCGTTCGGTGGTAAAATTAATGTTCAATGATTGCTTTGATGTTCGGAAATGAATAACAATGACATTCAACTCCGTATATACGTTTATAAAATATACAATGTATATCTGATGTTTGCTTTTACGTTCGGAAGTAAATAGCAATAATAACATTCAGCTCCCGAAGATGCTAAAGTAAATGTCGAATGATCCCTTTGACGTTCGGAAATAAATAACAAAAATATTCAACTTCTTACGATAATAAAATGAATGACGGATGATTGCCTGTACTTTCGAAAGTAAATAGCAATAGCATTCGGCTCCGGAAGATGACAAAATAGATGTCAGATGATTGCTTTTACGTTCGGAAGTGAATAGCAGTAATATTCTGCTCCATACGATGCTAAAATAACTGTCGGATGTTCGCTTTTAAATTTCGAAATGAATAACAGTAACATTCACCTGCGTTCGATGGTTCGGAAATGAACACAATATTCAACTCCGTGTATACGATGATAACATAAATGTCTGATGTTTGCCTTTATGTTCAAGAGTAAATGGCAATAACATTCAGCTCCGGAAGATGCTAAAATAAATGTCGAATGTTTGCTGTGACGTTCGGAAATTAATAACAAAAATATTCAACTCCGTATATACGATTTTGCGTTCGAAAGTGAATAGCAGTAATGTTCTGCTCCATACGATGCTAAAATAACTGTCGGATGTTCGCTTTTAAATTTCGAAATGAATAACAGTATACATTCAGCTGCGTTCGATGGTTCGGAAATGAACACAATAATATTCAACTCCGTGTATATGATAACATAAATGTCTGATGTTTGCTTTTATGTTCAAGAGTAAATAGCAATAACATTCAGCTCCGGAAGATGCTAAAATAAATAACGCATGTTTGTTGTGACGTTCGGAAATGAATAACCAAAACAACTCCGTATATACGATGATAAAATAAATGTCTGATATTCGGTTTTACGTTCGAAATATAACAATAACAATCAGCTCCCTTCGACTTTCGGAAATGAATGATAATAATATTCAACTCCGTACGATGTTTAAATAAATGTCGGATGCTTGCTTATAATTTATATTGCGATGTACTTTCGCAAATAAATAGCAATAACATTCGGCTCCGGAAGATGCCAAAATGATTAATGTCACATGATTGCTTTTACGTTTGGAAGTGAATAGCAGTTACATTCTGCTCGGTACTATGCTAAAATAAATGTCGAATATTTGCTACATGTGTATTACATTTCGAAATGAATAGTAACATTCGGCTGCGTTTGATGGTAAAAAACAAAACAAAAACAAAACAAAACAAAACACACACACAAAAAAAAAACTGTCTGATGTCTGCCTTGACGTTCAAAATTCGGCCCCGTACGATATGATGAAATAATTGTCAGATGACTCATTTCACTTTCGCAAGTGGACAACAGTGACATTCGGCTCCGTACGATGATAAAATAGATGTCGGATGTTTGCTTTTATATTTGGAAATGACTTACTGTTAAATTCTGCTCCGTATACGACAGAGCTGCCAACCTTTCGAAGCGCAAATTAGTACTCAGCAGCTCCAAAATTCGTATTTTCCACCAGAATTGGTATTTTTTTTTCAATCTCCCTCTTTTTGCTATGAGGCCTACAGGCTCTAAACATAACGTTATGACACGTGCCGAAGCATCCAGCTGGTCACCAGCACGATAAAGATTCTAAACTACGCAATGTTCAGCGTTGATTGATTGCTTTCTCGCAATGTGTACAAGTTTGTACCTCCAAAATCTTTCTGGGCTGATTATGGAAGCTTCCATTTTCTAGCAGGGGACGGGGAATGCTTGATCTTCTCAAGAGAGCTTCTGTGTGAGCGGATGCAAAACTCTGTTCTGTGTTTCCAATTATGTACTATCAAAACATAATCATGCGTTGTTTTCAGGCTTTTTTCATTTTATTGGATTTTAAACATCAGTATTTTTCGAAGTATTCCAATTCCTTTTCCCCTGACTGGAATCGGAAAGTCTGCTATAACGATGATCGCAAAATGCCGCGCTGTGTGTGGAAGCGCCGATGTGGTGCAAACCACAGACCTGTGGTGCAAACACGTGGCTTCATTTTCAAGTTTAAATGAATGCGCCATGTGCTCCTGCCTATAAGATGTTACTGCAAGTTCGATGGATCGAATGCGCCATAGCTGAGCTGAGCTGAATGGCTTGTTTACGGTAAACATGCAATTTACGTTCGATATGAAGAAATCATTACGTCTTTCACGAGGGAAAAACACACAAAACAAACAAACAAACAAACAAAATACACCCACGAACGAATGTTGATAGCCAAAACTTTGAAAAGTAATAAGCAGTTTTGATGCGCGTGAACTGAAATTAATTGTCATTACACGTTGTATTTTGCTGTCTAACCAGGTGATGACTGCATCTCATTGGACCTTCTCGTAGTGAATTTGTCTGGGCATACGAGACCTTTCATGTATTTCTGTGATTGCATTTTTAATTGACTAAATAATCAATCCTTTTGTTATTGTTCAGGGAACATTAGATATTCGATCAAGTACACTATAATCGACTCTTCGATGTTCCCTACTATGCGCCAAAAGAAAGGCTATAGACATAGAATCATGATATCTTTGGAATTTTTCCTTTAATTCAACTAATGAGCTGGTTCTTCGATCGATATTTCCAGGATACTTACACGCTGTTTATTCCAATGCGCGCATTCTTTCGTCTGGCACGCACCTGGGTGTGGCACCTGCTTTTGTGGAAATTTCCACAAGGGAGAGGGATGGGGTGTCAAGTTTCTTCGAGCTGAAGAGACTGCATACACAATCTCTTCGCTTTTATTTATTGTCATTCGTGTTTTCGCCTTATTCTTTGCTGATATTGAACATTTAGATTTAACTTTACGAAAGTTGCTATAGCACATGGTTCGTTTTGTTGTGAGGTGTACGTAATTCCTTTTTTTTTTTAATCATTCTTGAGAGGGGAAAGAAGAGTAAGGGGGAAAGAAGACTAGAGGGAAAGGGGAATAAAACAAACGTCACGTACGCTAAGCATTCACAGGAAGCCGTC
Source organism: Diadema antillarum (assembly GCF_040938485.1). Taxonomy (NCBI): domain Eukaryota; kingdom Metazoa; phylum Echinodermata; class Echinoidea; order Diadematoida; family Diadematidae; genus Diadema; species Diadema antillarum. The sequence continues at coordinate 675,258 of NW_027271032.1, read as the reverse complement.
TTTTTACACCAGTCACCAGCATAGTTATCATCACTATCAGACATCACTCAAGATCATTTTAGCCTTTTCCTATGATCAACATTAAGAAACACGCATAATCCCTCGAGATAAATACCTAGGAAACTCAATAATAAATACAAAGTATCAACACCTCCCAACAACACAAACATTTAGAAAAGACAACAAATAGCACATCGAAGCGGCTGGGATCAAACTCCGTCGCTTCGATTGCAGCGAAGCGGAGAAATCGCCGTTACGAAAATAACAGTGCGAGACACTAAGAGAATTACGTTTAAATACTTCAAAGTATAAAGGGAACAGATAAAGTGATATAAAATGTAAGAAATCGTACTAAACGAGGTGTGAGAAACGACGGAAATAAAACGAAGTTTAGTAGTAAGCTTAGGCTCTAGCAAAAGTTTTGCAGCACCGAAAGCTACGCGAAAATAAACACACATATAAAACTCGGTATTGCGACGAGATCCTATGGGATCAAGTCAATAAACGATACAAAACAAAGGAAATTGATTCATTTTGACGGGAAAATAGTTTGTTATAAGTATTCTGTTATATGAGATCTCCTTTAATAGGCCTAGAAATAATCGAGTTTCCACGATACTCTGGAAAGAAAGTTCGAACGCTTTTCACCTGCACATATACTGCAGAGGGCAGTGCACATCAGTCATCAATACACGAACAGAAACTCACCTCTACAACTTCCTCGCAGAAAATGATGCAATAGCGTTATAAAAAAAACACACAACACTCTAAAAATCATTTCGTACTTGGGAGGCAAGGAGGAGGATGAAAAGAAGAGGATGAAAAGAAGAGAAAAAGAAGCAGACATTGCACAACGGGACGCTTTCACCCCGCCTCATACGGTACTGTAGTGGCAGCTGGCTACAGTGTGTAGACACCAAAGAGATTATCTCTTTGGTAGACACTCCCCAGCCGGCCGGCCACACATTGGGATACCACGGCGATCCATGTAAACATCCAGGGTCCGTAGGCGACAGGGATTCACGCGCGCGAAGTTCTGTTCGGTGTACACAGTACGCAAGCAGCGATATGCGTGTGCGCACATTTTTCTATTCAGCGCTTTCCACATACGGTGCGTACGCGTTGCATCGATATCCCAGCTGAATACAGATAACATGGCACATGCGACGTGCGTTTGCTATATTTTTACCCATTATTTTTCCCCACTGTGAATTCGTACTTTCTAAGGACGTTTTCATATTGTCGTATTCCCTTCGATTTTTCGTATACGAATTTTTCGGAACGGTTGGCAGCTCTGGTACAATGCTAACATAAATAACAGATTATTGCTTTCACATTTGAAAATGATTAATGGTATACATAGGCTCAGTATGATGCTTAAATAAATAGAGGATGTTTGCTTCACATTCGGAAATCAATAAGGGTAACATTCAGCTCCATAAGATGCTAAAATGAATGTCGGTTGTTTGCTTTTATACAGTGTATTTGAAAATGATTAACGGTAATATTCGGCTCCGTAAGGTTCTAACATATTACTATAGTAAATGTTGGATGATTGCTTTTACAATCAGAAATGAATAGCGGTAACTTTCGGCTCTTTACAATGCTAAAACAAACAATCTGGAAATGCTCCCACTTTCTCATCCCAAAAGTAAGCTATGAGCACCTAATAGCATAGGCATCAACTTTTATAATTATCTATAAGCCTATTTGCTAAATCTTAGAATTCAGAATAATGGTGATAAGATGATCTACTTTTGTATTCATTTATTTCAGACATGGGTACCTGTCACGTCAGTAATGCTTAATAATTGTTTTTAGTAGGACCGATTTAGTTTTTCCTATGTTTTTCTTGATTTTTTTGGCCACCAAAAAAAAAAATAGAAATCAATGATTTTGGTGGTCAAAAATAAAAATTAGTTTGGAGCCCTGCGATATCATTGGGCTCATCATTACTTAATCTTTCCCATGATACGCTAATATTTATATCATCAATCTGCCGACGTCATCCGACAATTCATGATTCAAACCTTTTTTTTTTTCATCGTCCGTAACCCAACTTTGAACACAGACAGGGTATTCTTTCTCATTCTAGAGTAATGAAGGAGCGCACTTTCGGCTGTGATCTAAGTCCTATTATCATCATGAGTTCATGTCGCCGTTTAGTGATCTAAACTTCAGCTTTGCTGAACTGTTCAATGTCTTGAGCAGGAAGCGAAAACAATGGCTGGACTAAGGAACCTTCGTTTTCAAAAGGGGGAAATAGAAACAAAAAACACTGAAACCGAACAAGCCGGCCGAGCATTGTTTAGGTTAACCACGCGTGGTGATAATCGCGCCCATTGATCGCTCTGTCCAGCTGGCTTAACCCTATTCTAACTGGGGTGACCCCCCCCCCCCCCTTCAGATCTCGGCCACCGATCGCGCGATCGCTGCGAAATTTTTCCTGAAGATAGAGCTGGATGTCAACTACAAGATTACATGGTCATACAATAGAAATATATTGCCTTTCTATTTTTAATAAATTGATTATGCAAAGTTGTGCATGAAATCATATTTTCACCTATAACTCCGTAAAAAAGACTGAAGTATTGCTAAATTTTTGTGTCAAAATTCCTCAAGACATATAAACCAATTTTCATTTAAAAATAAAGCACAGTCAAAACCAATTTCTTTTGTTTTTTATTGTTTTGTTAATTTCTTATGTATTTTATTGTTTTTTCGACCTTGTGTTTTCTGTTGTTTTTCAAAATTTGTTGCAGGCACTTTTTCAGGCTTATCTACACTATATAGAATTGATTAATTTCAATGGTTCAAAGATGAAATACTATAATTTATATCAATTTAACCCCAAAAACACAATTTACATTCAATTTGCACACGATATCATGAATTTGAGCTGTTTTCCGGTTAACATGCATTTGCATAACATTACGTAACTTCAGAACGGTGTACTCAGACGTCGCAAATTTGGTCTCAAAATATGCGGAAGACTTCAATGAAAAAAGTTGTGAAACGACGCGGCAAAATCTTTGCGCGTTGCAGAATCGTGACGCGAAACGTGGGGGGGGGGGGTCAATTTGACCCATTTCACCCCCCCCCCCCCCCCCAGTTAGAATAGGGTTAAGAGCATGCATATTGACCAAAAATAGTCAGAGGGATGCTAATTTACTCTTACAAGCTATCGCTACTATTTAAGTTGAAAACTGGAACTTTCTGAAAGGTTAAAGATGATCGTAAAATCAGTTCTGGCTACAGGATTTTATAATAATTATAATAGCATACAACATGTACCAAGTTTTCATCGTTTACCTGTCTTATCACTCCAAAGCAGTTCAGCTTAACTGTTGGCTTATAGAAGTGATCATCAATCGGTAAGGATTAGTCAGATGAATTCATGAATTCACTTTATGCATCACGGCTAATCGAACTATTCAACATCGTTGAAGTAACCATACTTTTTTATTTTCATAGTTCAAACTATTTCTTAACATTTATATGCAAAACGAAAGTACTCTACACGTTTTTCAAAATGCTCAGATGTAATGAGTCAATTCCACAAAGATTGCATTACGGCAACCTTTACTGACCTAAACAAGTTTTCTATAGAGCTATCAGTTCTATTATAATGGCATTCTGATAACTTCGACTGCGTTTTGAACTCGTACCGAGCACAGCATTCAAAACAACGGGTTTCTCAGGTCCTCTTTAGGTACTGGTATACTTGCTAAAAGCATTCTCTTTAGCTTCCATTGACAACAACATGGGAGGAGAATGGAAGCGATCAACTTTCTCGGTAAATGAGGCTTTTCGTATATAGCACACATTGCGTGCCTCTTTCTTTTTTCTGTTTCAGTTGTTTCAAACTACACTGCAGCCGACACACAACACAAACACACCAAAGTTTACATTCAGGCAACCGTATTTTGGTATTGGTTAGAATCGAATTATATCTGTCTTGTGATTGGCTAATTATCTGTAGCACAAACAAAACAAAACAAAACAAAACAAAAACAAAAACAAACAAACACAAAAATGCTGAAAACTGCTTATCGAATATCAGTGGCGTGCCAAAGGAGTAAAATGGAGTCTATACTCTAAAGGGGCCTGAGCTTTTGATTCCAGAAGAATCTTCGTCAGAGGCAAAATGATAATCAGGCAGGGAAAGCAATCACATTACAAAGAAGTTCACACAACACGAACAGTCAGGGACAGGCTAGGGACACGGAACAAAGAAAACAAAAGGAGAGGATGGGAGGTCATGGGCAAGGAGGCCAACAGGTGAAGGGAGGGGGATTAAAGCAGGAGGGTGGATAGACAAAAGGCATAGGAGGGTCAGTGATAATCCTGAGTGCCATGGGGGTGCATCCATTTAAGAATGAATTTTCTCACACACCCAAGCTGTCGCCATTTATGTGTGTGCGATGAAGCGTTAACGCCGTCGCTAAGCAGGACTGTTGCATCATGGGGGGGGGGGGGGGGGGGGGGGGGGGAACGGGTTGTGAGCTTGAACATAACCTGAACTTTAAGGGCGATTTTCTTTTTTTTTTTTTCTTTTATGACTTCTAGGGATGCGGAAAGGGGTTGTTTTATATATTATTGTAAAGATAAAACTATACAATGTATGTAGAATTCAAGTATTTATATATACATGTGTAGACATGCCTACAATTTCGTTTACTGCGACATACGCATTTCGACCGAGCGCATCACGACCTGTATGGACTACGCACATGTATTCTTTTATCTTGCGCTCTGCTTTTGTGGGAATTTCTTCAAGCATAGGTGTCAGGTTTTCCTACGTTACGTCTGCGGTCATTAATTCCATATTTGTTAGTTTGTCTGCTTTCTTATTCTGTGTTTTATGCATTTTACTTGAACTTAAAGGTCTAGACATTTCGTTTGCTAAATGCACGCGAGTCACGTTGCATTGTATGATGTATTTTGTTTCGTTGACCATTCATGAGAAGCGTTTCTTTGAGCAAACTCTCTTTTCACACCAAAATCACTTATAGAAGGTTGTCATCCACATTGGTTATCAAAATAATAATTCCGTCATTTTCCTTTCGTTCAGAAACAGGAATCAGAATTCTCAACACGTCATCCACATTGGTTATCAAAACAATTCCGTCATTTTCCTTTCGTTCAGAAACAAAAATCTGTTATTCTCAACACGTTATTACAAAAATTACATCTCACAGCGATAATAGGGCCTACTAGAACCAACTCATCGCAGCAAAATGACACATTACGGTAACGAGGACATGCACAATGCTTGAACAAATTACTTTGCTTCAAAATGTAGAAACAGATGAAGTGAGTCATAACAAGAGAAAGGGCGCACCGAAAGAGGTACACTGTATCAAGATCAACTAAGATAAACTCTAACAAAAAAGAAGAAGAAGGAGGAAACTATTCCCCCCCCCCACACACACACACACACACGCACACACATACACACAAACGAGTAGATACACAAAGGTCATATGTTTACCTTTGGGAGCAGTGATTTAAAAGATGTTTTAGATATCACATGTGATGCATAATAGGTCCGTTGTGCAAAGCATCCTACATAATTTTCTGTAATAAAGCCTAGAATATAAGGAGATATCAGTATTTCTCTTATAGATTGTAAAGAACCTTCGGAATTAGGACCTTTGTTTCATTTTCGGATTAACGAACCTTCGGCATAACGAACCTTATTTCATTTTTTGATAAATGAACCTTTGGAATAACAAGTTACAAACCTCATATTTTCGGATTAACGAACCTTCGGAATAGCGAACTGTAACCGTTCACATAGTGTACTGTATTTTCGATCATACGGATTCAATTTTTTTTTTCCAGCGGTTGTTTCTATCCCTATAACTCACATTTCAGAACTATGGGGGTTTTGTTTCATGTACGTGGTGAATTAATACGCCTTTAATGCAAGAGCAAAAACATGGGAAAGTTTGAATGCTTTTCACGTGCACATCGTCACATAAAGAGAATCAGGTGCTGACGGACCATAGAAGTGTCTCAAAATCAATACTGCCATGCAGCTTGCACCAAAATCACAAGAAATACTACATGAAGATTCTGATAGGTATTATCCCGTAACAGGGGCGGATCCAGGAATTCCGTAAAGTGGGGGCGCGTTTACAAAATTAAAGGGGGTCGCACGCACTCCTCCCCCATTGTTACATTTCTTTTGTTTCAACCAAAAAAAATAATAATAAAGGGGGGGGGGGCGGGCGCCGGTTGCGGTCCTCCCTGGATCCGCCCCTGCGTAACCAAGTAAGTTTGAGAGAGAAAAGTTTGAGCCAAAAACACAGCGTTGACAAGTACTACCACAAATTGCATTTTAAATATGGTATATAGTACACAGTACGAGAAAGTATACAGCACGAGATCTCTAGTTTGATTTTCATTTCGCTTCGAATAGTAGACGAGCAGTGACAATCCGTCAAAGTGCAAACTACAGCTAGGGCCTAGCGGCACAGTTTACAGGTCTACCTTCTGTTCACTGCATGGTACACATAAACAAGAACAAAAGCGTTTTCTTCTTTTGCATGTTAGCATGGGGACGATAGTGAATTAAGTTCACCAAGATTCAATGTTTGTAAACAAGAAAGCAGCGCGGAGCAAAGACCTCAGATCGTTGTTATAGCACACGTGCATCTATTGTGGTAACATTTTAATCAACGCACTAACACCATCTGAACATACTCAACGATCATGCCACACAATCACTGTGAAGGGGAAATGTTCAGCAACAACAAGAGCACGAGTATGTAGCCTACCATATACTGTACGCGCGTTCATTCCGTGAGTGCCAAATACAAGCTAGAAACACACGCAATAAAGAAACATCGCAAGTTCATGAACTGAGGGACCTTTTTTTTTTGTCTTATATCTTAACAAGATAAAGACGTTGTGATTTCGGGTGCTGTTCGTTATTCCGAAGGTTCGTTATTCCGAGGGTTCGTTTATCCGAAACACATAAATTTCCTAAACCATAGAGGTTCGTTAATCCGAAAACGAAAAAAGGTTCGTTAATTCGAACATTTGCGGCGTTATTTCGAAGGTTCGTTAATCCAAAAATGACATAGGGTTCGTCATTCCGAAGGTTCGTTAATCCGAAAATGAAATAGGGTTCGTTATCTCGAAGGTTCGTTGATCCGAAATGATATAGGATCCGAAATGATATAGGGTCCGTAACGAACCTTCGAAGTAAGTCGAGCTTTGTTTCATTTTCGGATTAACGAACCTTCGGAATAACGAACCTTATTTCATTTTCGGATTAACAAACCTTCGGACTAAAGAACCTTACTAACGAACCTTCGGAATAACGAGCTGTAACCGTGATTTCATAACCAATTTGTTTAATTGGACCTTTTAAAAGCTATGATTGTATCGAATCATTGAGAGCAATGAAATTTAACGGCCTTCTGTCCGCCGTATCAAAAGTGTGATGATAAAGGGGATGTGCGCATTGTCATTCGAAATACATGTAACTACATGTACATGTAACTCTACATTTAAGTAATTAGTCTGATTATTATATAGCAACTGATTTTGGGATTGATAGTCACTACTGACAGTTTTTATTCTCGTAAACGGCACCTGTCAATCTCACAGGCGTCAAGTCGAAGCACTCACACGTCATGAATTGACCATAACGTAAAAACGACAGAACTCTACACACAAGAGTTCTGTGATAAAAACACGCTGGGCACACAAGATGAGTATGTTGGAACCACATGGCGCACTCACTGCTGGCAGGGCAAGCACGTGCTTTGCTCATCGAACTGATCGTTTTTATAGCGATCATAATATCGCTGCGCAGCAGAGATTCGTATTCCAATGCACAGTAGGCCTACTCTCTCTCTCTCTCTCTCTCTCTAAAAAAAAAAAAAAATGAAAACATTCACACTTGAAGGGGTGGATACATTTAAAACGGAGTAAATTTAGAGTGAAATTGGAGTGAATTTTGAGTGAAAATGTTCATTTTCACTCGGAGTGACCTCCGGGATCACTCGAAGATTTTGGAGTGCTATTGATGTAGCGCGATTCCGCTGCTTAAATGCATTCAGTTTTGCTCATAATCATTAATTTCATCCTTCTTTTTTTTTCTTGGAAAGCAAGCACTCCTTAAAGAGGGAAAACCCCGATTGGACAAATTGCGACGTAAACATGCATTGACATAGTTATGTGATACCTATAAACAATTTATCATGAAAGGAGAGAAGGGTACCTACAGTACATGACGCTGTATCCAAGATAAACATTATGCATGCACGTGTAGTACCACTTCTCGGGGACTCGAGTGAAGTTAAACGCAGCTTTGTTGATTACATAATGCCACTCTGGTGGTTTCGCCATACCCTTCTCTCTCTCCTACGTTTTCTTTGTTTTCTCCCTCTCTTTGTCTTTTTCTTTTTTCCCTACAAATCGTGTTCTTTAAGAATAGACAGACGGTGTTAAACTTCAACTCAAGTGGCTTCTTAAAGTGACTGTACAGTACTGGTTGAGGTAGGGATTCATGTTTTGAACATTCCTAAGTGAGATAATGAAAAGCCTCTTATGAAATATGAAAGAGCATGTAATTTTCAGAAGGATTCAACATTTATTTGATGAAAATTGGTTTTCAAATGGCTGAGATATCCAAAAAATTGCTAATAATAAAAGGCGACATGCCCCAACTTTATTAGTATCTCTTTGTTTCACCTTGTTTTTGGATATCTCAGCCATTTCAAAACCGATTTTCATCGAATAAACTTTTGATACCCCTTAGAACCGCATGCTCTTTGACATCTCATAGAGTGGTTTCAGAATATCTCACAAAACGTTAAAAGCTAAATCTTCACCTCGACCAGAACTGTACACACCCTTTAAGATCTGCGCCTCTTTCATCCATCTTAGGGACCGTGACACTATTGTGAATGACACAATTAAAAGCATCACACAAGGACTTTCACGCCTCGTTAGACCTTTAAGACTCAGATCTTTTTCTTTCTTTTTATGTGTGTGTGTGTAGACGTGGACGCCATTGGGAAATATCAAGCTCGAGACAATAAGTGGCCACTTACAATATAATGACCGACCGATGTTGAAGGTAGATTAAATCAGTAACTAAGTCAGAAATTGGGGAACCAGTAAATAAATAGGCAGCGATCGACACTTCGACGGTTTGCCAATCTAATGTGCAGCGATCGACGTCGAAAGTGTCAATCAAATACGTTATTTACGGTCGACGTCGAAGGTTGATAAAATCAGTAAGCAGCGATCGATGTCGAAGGTTGATAATCGGATGGGTGCTGTTCGTAATATTCCGAAGGTTCGTAATTCCGAAGGGTCGTTAAATTCGAAACACACAAATTCCCTAAACCTACAGGTTCGTTAATTCGAACGTTTGTGGCGTTATTCCGAAGGTTCGTTATTCTGAAGATTCATGAATCCGAAAATGAAATTAACGGAACAATATACCTTCTGAATAACGAATCTTCGGACTAGAGAGCCTTCGGAATAACGAACATCGGAATAATAGCTACCGATGTGTAAGGTTGATGAAATTATTAAATAGCGACCAATGTCCAAAGTTGATTAGGTCATACCGTCCGACGTTAGTGATCGAGAAAACTATAAAGTAGCGGCTGATGTCGAAGGTTGATAAAATAAGGACAATTAAATCAAATAGGTATAGCGTCCATAATGTCGAGATCAAATAAAATTGAGCAGCAACGAAGTGTCGAAGGTTTATGCAATCAACTTGGTATCGCACGACGTCGAATGTTAAGCAAAATTATCTGATTTATCCGACATTTGTTTTAGCATTGTAAAGAGGCTAAAGTTACCGTTATTCATTTCTGATCGCAAAAGCAATCATCCAACATTTACTATTGACACCTTACGGAGCCGAATGTTACCGTTAATCATTTTCAAATGTTAAAGCAAACAACCGACATTCATTTTAGCATCTTACGGAGCTGAATGTTATCCTTTTTCATTTCCAAACGTGAAAGCAAACATCCGCTATTTATTTTAGCATCTAACTGAGCCGATTGATACCGTTAATAATTTCCAAATGTAAAAGCAACAATCTGTTATTTATTTTAGCATCGTTCGGAGCAGAACATTACCGTTATTCATTTCCAAATTTAAAAGCAAACATCCGACAATCATTTTAGCATCGTACGGAGCCGAATGTTACTGTTTTTCATTTTGAACGTCAAGGCATGCAGACATCAGACATTTACTTTACCATCAAACGCAGCTGAATGTTACTGTTCTTCATTTCGAAATGTAATAGCAAATATCGGACATTTATTTTATTATATGGAGCAGACTGTTACTGCTATTCACCTCCAAACGTAAAAAGCAATCATCTGCCATTTTCTGGGCATCTTCCGGAGCCAAATGTTATTGCTATTTACTTTCGAAAGTAAAAGCAAACACCCGACATCTGTTTAATCATCATACGGAGTTGAATATTAGTGTTATTAATTTCCGAACATCAAAGGGATCATTCGACATTTATTTTAGCATCTTCCGGAGCCGAATGTTATTGTTATTTACTTTTGAACGTAAAAGCAAACATCCGGCATTTATTTTTATCATCGTACAGAGTTGAATATCATTGTTATTCATTTCCGAACGTCAAAGCAAAGATCCGACATTTATTTTAGCATCTTCCGGAGATGAATGTTATTGCTATTTACTTCCGAAAGTAAAAGCAAACATCCGACATTTATTTAATCATCGTACGGAGTATTATTGTTATTCATTTCCAAACGTCAAAGGGATCATTCGACATTTGCTTTAGCATATTCGGGAGCTGAATGTTATGGTTATTATTTTACTTTCGAACGTAAAAGCAAACATCCGGCAAATTACTGATACTTTTCAAAAGATTTTCGCGGATCGATTTCAGCTAATTTCCTTCATGTAGCCGATGGTTGACGGGAGAGTTTGATTTTCATATCATTAATTCCGCGCTGGAGCGCTCGGGCAAATGCGGGTGTTTAGACGAGCGTGAAAGTGCGGGCGACTTCCCTCGTCTGTACGCGTCCAAACGCCCGCGTATTACCTAGTACGCCCGGACGAAAGGGCTTCCCGCATTTGCCCTAGGGGTTTTCGTGACGTTTCCCGCGGTCGGCACTGTACATGAGAAATGAGGCCGCATTGTCATAACAAGGAAAACAAAATGATCAACAGTAGTATCAGTTTGATTTTTGTTATTGAATGCTTCAAGTGTTTTTCATAACACCCCGGCAAGCGTAAGTGTTGGGAAACGGTGTACATAGTAACCCCACAAGGCAAGGAGTCTTTCAGAAGTATAGCATGTGTGTAAAAGACTGTATATTTATAAATGCTGACATAGTTTAACAGCATGTGCCTTGGGGGTCAGTGTCTTCCTAGTGATTTTGTTTTGGATGATAGCAGGGCTGCACACTGGCACTGGTCAGACGGTTTCTGACTTGTAAAATCACTGTCGGACCAATAACATTTTCAGGAATGAACCACTTAAAAATGGAAAAAACTAGGTACCTAATGGTCGGACAGACACGTCGGACCAGTAGAAAAATGGGTTAGTGTGCAGCCCTGCTTATAGAATAAGAGAATTTTACCCCTTTTATACTGGGCACGACTTTTAGCTCGCTTCTGAAGCGAGCTAACTTTAGCTCGGGCCAAGTCGTTTTATACTGCCATTCTCGACTGCCCAAGGTTACTTGCGAGACCAGACCTATCACCTCCCCCTCCCCCCATTAGCCTGCTGTTCTTCAAACGAGCGCGAAAACTCAGTGACAGTTTTCATGCTTACTTACGAGTACGAATTCAGTTCCGTTGTTATACGGTAAGTTACTCGCGAAATTCAACCAGCAATCGGCATATATATATATATATACATATATATATACTGTATACGTACTGAGCTGGTCTATTTTCTTTCTTACGATTTAATCATGTCGTTTGCTAGTTCAAAGAGTTCATTGCATTGAGAGTTTTACCAAACAGTGAACACACCAATGCGCGGCGTAACACATAGCACGCGGGTGGCAACAGTACAGCAGTAAACGTACATATTGGCAACCCGGAAGCACCGTACACGCTTTTCCGGTCACGGGTCAGTGAATTTAGCTGTGGCTAAACTCGCGAACCTTTTATACTGAAGTTAGCTTGGACCTGAAGCTGATCTGATCCACCCCTCTAGAGTGGACTAACTTTAGCTCGGACTAACTATTTCTTGACCTTTTATACTGAGAGTTAGCTCGCTTCAGGTCCGTACCTGAAGCGAGCTGACACCCAGTATAAAAGGGGTATTAGAGATGTGATTTCTGCATTGTGATCTTTAGCACAAATTGTATATTCATCATTTCATAAAAACAAAGTTTTGCAAAATCATTATGATATATCCAAATGATAGGCAGAATATTTGTTTTATATATGTACAATTTGTAAAGTCATTCTCTGTACAAGAAAACACTTGACAAGTAGGTTATAGATGAACTAATTCCATGATGTAAATTCCCCCTCTTCTCTCTTCTGTATTCAGAACATTTTGTCTTTCATTGCATTAATTGCAAATTTGTAGTAGATATCGTTTGCAACATTATGAATTAATCAATAAGTGTTGGCTGTGTACATGTATGAATGTGTGTGTGCTTGCATACTTTTTGTGTATGCTTGTGTTTAGGTACACAGGAAATGTGTTGTTTTGTTCCCTACGCTGTTCTCAGTGGACATATCACCAGGGACATGAAGACCTTCCTTTTCTCTCACAATGTTCCAGCTCTTTATGATGCCTCTCTTACCATATTTATTATGAGCAGTGCACCAGTTGCCATGGAAACAATGTGATGATGCAGGATATGCTGGCGAGGAGATGCGATGAGTAGCCGGCTTGTTTCGAACTTGTCGAGAGGTTTCTCCCTAATGGCTGCGGCCTTCTGTTGATTGCGAAGTGTTCTTTTTTTAACTTTCCAACATGGTTGGACAGTGGCATAGTGTTGTGGTGCAGTCACCATGCACATTACTTGTTAATGTAATTGCTCTGCTACTACAAGTGTATTGTGTACGTGTGTTTGCGTGTGTTTACGGAGCTGAGTATTAATTTAAAGCCTTGATATAATTTTTGAAATTAAGAGGAAATTATATCCAAAACTACCAGAACATTTGCTCCTTTGTCAAATCACAGATTTGATAAGAATGTCCAGATTTTGACTCGTAGAATTTCTAGCCAATTTTGTTCTTGCCAGAAACCAGTGACATTGCAGGTCCCATATAAAGGCATATTTGATGTGGTACATTCTCCTTTTTCTTTAATGCATTATGACATTGATCACATAACTTTGATGGCACAATCAAAAATTTGTGTATTATATGTGACTTGAATGCAATCAAACATTCAAATGTACGTTACCAAAACTTTGTTTGTTTGTTTGTTTTTAGAGCAATATATACCTGTGAGTTCAATTTTGTACATGTGTGTGGGAAATGTTGATAACAATAATTATGCATCTTGCAACTGTACTGGTAATATTTAGAAAATGGTCACCAAGAATCAGTGCTGTCATGTTGCAGTAGTTTGTCACACCGTGCACATCTTATTAGATGTGCGATGTATGATGTTGGAGTATGCTGATGCTCGGCATATCTTCACAAAGGCATGGGACCTAGTTTTTTTGCAAGCGGCTCCTCTGATCTTCCCTGTTGATTTCCCACCCTATTATATTCTGTGGTAATAACATTGCGTGTTGTTGTCGAGTATTCTTCATATGAGCCAATTAGCCAAGCCAGGGCAAATGGGGTTAATTATTGTTGATTACAATGACTTATATCAAGTCCAATTAACCCCGTGTGTACTGAGAGATGTTATACAAGGTATAGTGCTGAGATGCGTGACATGGTTGCTTGCTTACCCACCAGTGTGAGGTCTTCTCTACCTTTTATTCTGGCAAAGTAAGAGAGAGAGAAAGAGGTGCATTAGAGAACAATATGCTAATTTGGGTGCTATCATCTGGCAGTTCTTTCTACAGTGTACTGTACAATAGGCATGACAGCTATCATTTTAAGATTTGCAGGTGTTGGATGAGTTAATGTTTGGTATCTCGAAGTAAAATTTGCTTTGACCTATGAGCTCTAATTATTCTCTTTATTGCTTGTTCATTTCAATTATGGGGACATGTGTGAAGTGGTCATGAAATGACTTGGAAATGTTGTAATGAATAAAAGAGAATGCAAGAGTGTACAAACATGACTTAAAGACAGAAACTTACCACACCACCAGAGAACTATCCACCAAAGGGTAGTATGAAAATATTTTTATGTTTTTACACAGATGGACAGACAAACGGACAGATATACAGCCAGCTACAAACTTTACAATGCATATCAAACAACAATAATCTCTTCTGTTTTATCCTTATCCTTATTTTTTTTTACATCATGGATCACCCATGCTCACAACTGCAGAACGCTTCTGCTTTGCTACCCTTATGGAACTCAATCAATTGTGTTACTCTAGCATGGTTCCTCTTTGTCTTTTGATCCATAACCAATTTTCCCTTGAGCCACCAAGTGATACACACCGTCAAAGATCCTACGGAAGGGTGACCATAGCTCTTGACCTTTGTTCAGAAGCAGGGAACTCTAAACTGTCACTTACTTTGCTACAATGCAGCACTCGTACACAGATTAGGTTCGACTTCAATAGGTATTGTAGCTCATCAGATTTTTTTTTCACTCTTGTGATCACATGTAACATGAAATACAGTGTACTTTACCATTTGTCAAAATTCATACCAGTAGGCCTATGTCATGCATATAATTTGTACCCTTTGATGCCTTCCAATTCCCTGCCTCCATCATCTCCCCCTTCTCACTTCGCCCTTTTACCCTTTAATTCTCTATTCTTTACTTTTTGCTATCCCTTCCATGCCTCCTGTCTGTTGTTTTCTTCACCTGTCACAGAGCTTGACATTAACTTTTTCATTTGGTGGCCCGTTCGGATCACTAAAATCTATGGATGTGAGTTTGGTGGTCGAAAAAGAAATGTATTTGCCCCACATAATAGGAAATAATCCATTTTGAATCGTAGCTGCCATATTGAGCCACTAAAAAGATAACCGTGTTAGAAATTTGTTGGCCTGATGGCAATTTTTAGTGGCCCCGGGCCAATGGGCCACTGCTAATGTCAGTCTTGCTGTATTCTCCTGTTTCTTCCAACTCTCGCACTTTTATCTTCTAAGTTCTATTTTCTTCCTCTGCTCCTTCTGCTCCTTCATCCTTTTCCACTTTCCATTCTCCTTCCCCTTCCTCTGAGCTTTTTCCTCCCCCTTCTCCTAGTCCTCAAGTGCTTCCCCCATCCCCACAATTACCCTATAGGAGAGTACATTTCTGGCCTGGTGGTTCCAGAAGGAGCAGTAGACCTGCATACCACTCTTGATTGGCCCTAGAGGAGCTAGAAAGGTCAGGGCTAAGTGATGAACACAGTGATCATTGCGGAAGCCTTGGGCTGTTGCTATCTGATGCACACGAGACCACAAAAAATAGGGAGGAGTCATCCAGCATTGTTGGTATCTGTGGTGGTGGTGGTGGTGGTGGTGAAGCAATACTCTTTATAGGGGTGCATTTTTCTAAAATTTTTCTTAGTGTATCATTACCATTCAAAATACGTTTAAGACATTTTCCTGTGTTAGATAAACATACCTGTATTCACTTTTGTTGTTCGAAATGCCAGTAGAAAAAAAAAGAGCGATTTGAAATGCATATCTGTGAAACATTTCTGTAACTGCCTTTCTGCGAAGTAGATAAATGCAAAGCCATTTGGAAACATTTTGTAGGGCCTATAGTATGCCATAGTTGACATCAACTTCCTGGGCTGAGCAGCGCAAAGCAGCTGCGCAGTGACAACCCCCAAATCGCTATTATGTCATTTGTAGATAAATGGTTCACCATGAGAAATACGTTTCCAACCATGTTCGTATGCACCTTTGGAAACATGCTTTGAAATGTGGTTTTGTCTTCAGAATTAGATGAATGCAGCCTTACATTAGCACATTGATACAGTCTTTAAAGGACAAGTTCACCCTCATAAACATAAGGATTGAGAGAATGCAACAATATTAGTAGAACACATCAGTGAAAGTTTGAGGAAAATTGGACAATCGATGCAAAAGTTATGAATTTTTAAAGTTTTTGTGTTGGAACCGCTGGATGAGGAGACTACTACAGCTTGTGAGTCATATGCGTACAACAGTATAAAGAAAATGTAAAAGAAAATTCAACATATTTTCACTTTTTTCGCATAATAAAAGAGCACTTGACTTGACTCTTTCTAAAGGCAGGGGGAATAATATTACCCATAACATTTGTCGGTAACGAGTCACGGGAATGTGTACTTTTTTCAAAAGATGGAATTTTGTGAAATTCTCTTTATATTTTCCTTATATTGTTGTACGCATGTGACATCCAAGTTATTCATACACTGCAGTAGTCTTCTCATCCAGCGGTTACTGCACAAAAACTTCGACAATTCATAACTTTTTAACGGATTGTCTGATTTTCCTCAAACTTTCAATGATGTGGTCTACTAATATTGCTGCATTCTCTCAATCCTTATGTTTATGAAGGTGAACTTGTCCTTTAAAGGACTGTAATTATCTAGTAAAAGAACAAGGCCAAAGAGAATGAGCAGGAACCCATACTGAACTTGTGACTCATATGAATTAAGTTGGATAAATTTTACTTTTACTTTTGACTTAGTCACCCTAGTGGCTGTTCAGTTTGAAATAAACCTCTAATGCTCTTGCAATACATTACGTTAATTTTGCTATCATGGCACCAGAAGGTTGGCAGTGGTCCTGATTTAGATTTTTCTAGTCTTCTTGGAGGCTAAGGTATTGGTTGCCTGACCCTTGACATCCGTAATACCAAACATTGCCACTGAAATAAAATGAAAAGACTTTGGCATGAGTGTGGATGACTATGCATTGCATACCAGAACCACTTTTGTTCAATTTCATTGGTGCCATCAGAACTATGAATGAAAACTTCTGTGACAGTTATGACATTGCAAATTCCTTTTGCCCAACTTGCAGGATCAGAACTCCATCAGAGCAGACGTAGGCTGCATTTATCTAAAAATTTTCTGAGGCAGAATCACCATCCTAAATGCGTTTGAGGCATTTTCCAGGGTTAGATAAATGCAACCTTGTTTTCAAACGCGTTTAGAAATGCCATTTTGAAACGCCATTCAAAGGACATTTTAAAATGTGTTTAAGACCACAATTGCCTTTCTGCGAGTAGATACCCGCAATGCCGTTTTAGAACGCGTTGTATCTCAAGGTCAACTCCCAGCTGTTTCCGGTTGTGTTTTCTACCCACTATTTGTGAGTGAATGATGAGGTATGTTTGGTGGTATACAGTTGACCTTTACTTCCGGGTCGAATGGCGCAAAGCAGCTATGTAGTGACAACACTTGAATCGCGATTGTATGATGGTTAGATAAATGCTGCACCCTGAGAATCGCGTTTCAAACCACGTCCGCAAACACCATTCCAAACACGTTTTAAAATGTCATTCCCTCTCTCAATTTAGATAAATACAGCCTTACAGCAGTTTGCTGTCCTTAGTGGTGCATTCTTGTACTTTCTTCTGGTCTCTATTCAGGGATTTAAACAGGTCATGGTTTGAGCTCACTTGGCAGTGGACTGTTAGTATTATTTGCAGGAAGTCTTCCACTAGGGGGTTGGGGGTTCCTTGACATTCCCCCAACCACCGGTAGTGTTACTCAACAAAAATTGAAGCAGGGTACCAGTGGATGTAAGACTTCTGTTTGCCAACTCAAGTGAGCACAAATCGTTGCATTATACTGACATAAGATCTCCAAATTAATTTTTCCCGTTGATACAAGAATGCAGCATCCAGATCCAGAGCAGAGTTCAGCAGGAAGAACTGAAAAGAATTGAAAAATAGAATTGCAAGAAGTTGGTTTACCTGGATAGCAAGTATGAAATATGGAAATATGCATAAAACATCTGAAAAGTTCCCCTGGCTTTGTAGTCTTGCTCCCTGCAAAATCAACTGTTTCTTCATGGCTTGACTTTTAAATGAATGTAAAACCCTCCTTGGTTTGGGAATACTTGCCTAGTCAGAGATGCATGAAGCATACATACTTGTATTTCTGTGACTGCTCCAAGGATTCTTCCTGATAGCGATGTGATTTTTGCAGCTCAGCATGATACAGGTTCTGCGATTGCATCGTGATGTTAAAGGACAAGTTCACCTTCATAGACATGAGGGTTGAGAGAATGGAGCAATATTAGTAGAACACATCAGTGAGAGTTTGAGAAAAATCAGACAATCCGTTCAAAAGTTAGGAATTTTTGAAGTTCTTTCTCAGTCATGGCTGGATGAGAAGACTGCTATAGCTTGTGATGTCACATGTGTACAACAATATGAAGAAAGATTAAAGAAAATTCAACATATTTTCACTTTACTCACATAACAAAAGAATATTT
Source organism: Diadema antillarum (assembly GCF_040938485.1). Taxonomy (NCBI): domain Eukaryota; kingdom Metazoa; phylum Echinodermata; class Echinoidea; order Diadematoida; family Diadematidae; genus Diadema; species Diadema antillarum. The sequence goes on along the minus strand of NW_027271032.1, from coordinate 656,752 downwards.
GACTTCTCTCTTTCAGAAGACAGGGGGAATAATATTACCCGTAACATACGTCAGTAACAAGTCGAAGAAATATGCACTTTATTCAAAAAGTAAAGTTTTGTGAAATTCTCTTTTTATTTTCCTTATATCGTTGTATGCATGTGACATCATACACTGTGGTAGTCTTCTCATCAGTGACTGTACAGATTCTTTAAAAATTTATAACTTTTGAACGGATTGTCCGATTTTTCCCAAACTTTCACTGATGTGCTCTACTAGATTGTTGCATTCACTCAAACCACATACATATAAAGGTGGACTTGTCCTTTAGTATTCACAGTGCTCCATACAATGTATGTTTCACTTGGGTATAGAATGAGGTTCAGCAACATTCTCTGAGATTGCAACACATGCATGCATACACACACACACACACACACACACCTTAGTTGTGGACCCCATGCCTCAATATTAGTGATAACAATTTACTCCCACTTGCATCTTGGCATCACTATTCAAAAGAGGATTCCAGGATTCCAGGATGGGGTGAGAACCACACCTGCATAAGTAGTCTACAAGTTACCAAAATTCACTTTCATATCTGATGTTCTTTTTTTTCCCCATTGTATCTAATCAATATTTCCCCGTTCTCTCTCTTTCTTCCTCTGCCCCACCCCCTCCTCTCTGGTCCATCTCTCCTGTAGCCTGGGCACTCATCGCAACAGCCACTCCTCTGGAGAGGAGAAGGAGTCCTCCCACCCAGACAAGCAGCCCTCCAATACCAGGCAGGCCACGCAGGAGATAGCCCCGCCACCTCCGCAGCCCACCGAGCCCTCGCCCACCATCCGGCAGGAGCAGCCCGTACCTGTGGCCCAGCCGTCCCCTTCTCCCGGCAAACCGCCGCCGGATAAGTCCTCCCTGCCTTCGGGCCCCGCCCTCCCAGACCTCGCCCTGTATGACAGCGAGGTTCGCAACATGCTCCTGGGCCGGATAGCGTCGGTCAAATGCAAGCTGAAACCAAGGATGATCAGGATATACGTCAATGCTTCTCATGAAGGTAATCTTTATAGCAAGGTGTGTTAATGACCGTGGTGGTCCGATTGTATCAGTTTTCATTCGCTGCCTACCGGGGTACATTTGAAACCATGAATAGCGCCCTTCAGCCACATGCCAGCGAATATGTGCATCAAAGTGTGCGCTCGTCGGGAACATTGACTCTAGTCAAGATTCTTTCGCTCTCTGTGTGCGTACATTAAGATCAGTTGATTTCAAGCTGTACACAATTCGTTATGGGAAGTCTCGAATAGATCTGAACCTGACCCATCTTCCCACTCCATGAATTCCCATGCGATGGGGTCTTTAGTCATTTCGCACCCAGAGTCAAAGCTATCATAATGTGCAATTGTTGTGAAACATTCAAATACAGGTCTTTAGCACTTTAAAGTTAAGCAAGACCTCACAATCATTCTAAATTTAGAGGAAAGAATCTGAATTTTGACCATTCCCAGCTATTATTCCAATAGCAGTTTCATATTTTTCTGAATAATTTTGCTACACACTTCTATGGGAGCCGCTTATTCTTTCCTACCTTCGAGCCAAATCATCCCTATTTTTCAGTCAGAATGGTTAGGAAGTCTGGTTAGGCACAGCTGAATAATTTTTTTTCTTTTGTTAGAACATGATGCCACTGAAAGTGTAATTTTGATGTGAAATATACTGGTATATTTTGCATGATTTGGCTGCAAGTTGCATACATCTGTACATTTTTTATTTCATTTGAAACTTACATTTCCATGAATTGCTCTGCCAGGTAAACACGCCCACTTTATTAGTTCGGATATTGAGCGGCTTCAAAAGGTGATCATAAACAGCAGAACGTAATAAAGTTGTTGATTGTATCTAATGCAGTTTAGCTATTCAGAGGGTCATTTACTGATTCTAATGGTTCTGATGATAACATCTTATGGCGTAGAAGTGACTTAATGAATATTAGAGAAGAACTTTCTTGGATACTTTATTTCAAATAGCACTTTCAGATATAAATGTACTAAATCTCATAAATGGAGATACAAATCAAAGTTTGATCTAATGTTAAAGGCTTTGCAGAGATGATGACGGATACAGCTGTAAATGCCCTGACATAAGACTTTCAAAGTTATGATTTTAAGTATGCTTGTTTTGATTCATGATATATGATGTATCACAATGAGCAGGTGATGTTACCTGACCAGGAAAAGGGTTGATGAAACACAAGCGAGACATTTTTACTTAGAGTAGACAGTGCGCCTATCACAAGTTGATGACTGATTTAGAGCTCATCTCAAATTTTTGCAACTCCAGAGAAGTGGGCCAGCCAGTCTCAGAGATGACATATTTGGTGCACTTGACATTTGCATGGCAGCTTTGACCTGCACTTTTGAAGGAGATGTTAACGATACAGCCGGCAGACATGAAACATATCATACGAATGCTGTACAGAGTATATTATATTCTGCCTGGTGTGACCGCTTGTAGAATCGCAGCGTCGTCGTCGAGAGAGCATGGTCGGCTGTGTCACATGTGCACTTTCCATTAATCAGCTGAGTGGGAGAGGAATTTCTCTGCGAGCCCCTCACAACTCAATCTTGTTGGGGTCTCCCCCTGCAGTGGGTGAGGTGCTGCCGTTACTGCTGCTGCTGCTGCTGCTACTGACAAGGCCAGCTGCCCAAACAGGCTGCGCCCCATTTTGGCATACGATGGTGTGGCCGCATATCTACATTCATGCACAAGGAGTGTGAACAGTTGCTGTGAGTGTGGAATGCAAATCCACCCCATATATCGGAATATAAGAATGTCACATTATCTGTTAATGACAACAACCAAAAAATACAAACAAAAACAAACAAAAAGGGATTAGATTTTTGAGGGTGTTCAAAGAGTAGACGTGATATTCACACAATTATGTTGCAAGATTCCCAGGACACCTATCAAAAAAATTTCATCAATTTTTTTTTTTTTGATTATCTAGCAATTCTCCGTAAAATCCTGAAGTGATTATTTTGATTTCCAGGAAGTCACTTTACAAAGTATGTATTTGTTTCATTGATTTTATCATTTGTTTCTAAACTCCAGCATACAATGTTTGTATTTTTTTTTTGTTCAGTATTACTATTAGCAAATTAGCCTCCCCCACTAATGGTAGTGAATACAACCATCAAAGACCATGAACTGGTTCAGTGAACAAAGCAGCTGTTCTGCAGCATCCATTGCCCAGCACCTTAGTTTTATCAAAAATTTATGTTTGAAATCAAATCTGGCAATCGGGTAATGAATGCAAGTCCTGCTACTGTGGCGATCTATTGGCTGAAAGCCTAGAGGCGTGCAATTTTGTCATGCTTTGATTTCTAGCATTCTGTGGTATACATTGTATGCCACGTATTTAGCAAGTATACTTTTTCACGAATGGGAACTTGCCAACCATTTTGCAAGGGTGCTTAAATTCATGATACTGGAGTGCAGTATTAATGAACAGAGAAATGCATGCGTGCACGTCACATTAATTTTGATATCAGTTTTAATAATTTCGTTTGTTGTTAAATTCACAAATAGCACCTGACTTGTGAAATTTGCAAAAACAAAAACAAAAAAAAAGCTTTAAATAAGAAATATAAATGATGTATACAGTTAGTCTCCATGAAGCAAGACCCTGTTCAAGTGATGGGGTTGGTGTGGAAATCCTGCCTATTGTGACATGTACAATGAATATAATGAGCATGCTTCATCAGTGACTACCATGATGCTGTTTTGGATGACCTAAGCATGTCTGGTCACTTTGCCATTGAGTGAGAATCTAATATCACCCTTATTGAAGCTGGAAAGGTTACAATTCTGGCTTATTTCTGCCGAGCTATTGATTAGGAGGATGATATACTTGTATCAGTTTTTCTGTTGGGCTTGTGCTGTAGCTTAGGACACCATGTATGTTCTTTAACTTACTTTTACCCAAGGCTAGGACGAGCCATTGTCTCTATCTAATACCTATCTTAAGCTGTATCTGGGCAAATACCCCCTCCCGACAAGATTAACCCCATCCCCTACCCCAGCTACATACTGGTTAGTAATGAGGTTAGAGTAAAGATTAGGGTTAGGTTTAGGATTAGGTTTAGGGTTAGAGTTTGGGTTAGGGTTTGAGTTTGGGTTAGGGTTAGGATTAGGGTTATAGGGTCAGGGGAATGGTCTGGGGTAATTGTCCAGGGTTAATTGCCCTAGACCTGCCTTAACCTGTTGAGAACGGACTGATTTTGCTGTAACATGCATTTCCTATTGACATCTGCCTGAGTATATTCAGAACTCGTCTTTAACGGGTCAAGGCGTGTGTTGGGCATAATGTTAAATCCCTCCCCCCCCCCTTCCATTTCCATCCTCAAAACAAAGAGATGAAAAGGGAAAGAAAAAAAAAAAACAATCACTCAAGGGGATCATCAGTGTGGGAAAACTATCTCAAGTTGTAAAAGTGAACACCATAACCACCCACTCCTTTTGTAAGAGCAGTAAAGTATTTTATTGTTAGTCTTTTGTTATTCTTATTTAGTTGTGGTTAAACCCACTGCTACACTGCTTGTGACATCTTCATTTTATAAGGTCATGATTCAGACTTAAACAGTTGCTCAGTTGTAGATCCACAGGTCAAGGCCAATGTATATACAGGGGAGTTAAACTACAGGCTTCTTTGTGGTGCTGATAATGAGAACAAACTATTTATCACTGCAGACTCATCCAGTGGGTTGCGGAGGCTTTGATGATTAATGACATAGTATTAATAACTACTGAGCTGTTCTGTTCTTATATGGAATGAACTTGTCCTGGTTCTAAACATATTGAGGTTTTAGCCTTTATTTTGGTGGATGTTAGTGTTGCATGTACTTGGTTGCATAAATGCAATATTTTCATGTGTGTGTATAGGGGGTTATTAAAGCAGTGAATCGCAATTTCAGGTTTCGTCATAATCCTCACCACACTCAGTATGGGCTGAACATTGCCAAAGAGCACTTGGTTTTAGCAGAGGTCCTAACCCAGGGTAGCAAGCCCGTTTTGTGACAAGGACCTGTAATTATCCATATCAAGCTATACAAAGTATGGGCGGGACATTGCCAAAGATCAGAGCATTTCTCAGGAGAGGTCCAAGGCAGCAAACCCTTTTTCTGACAAGGAAAACATACCGTAAAACACGATATATTCGCGGCATGAAAATTTCACGAATTGGAGCCGACGGCCTTTCTCACAGCATGAAATTTTCACTGTAGAATTGCCACTAGCATCCAATGCATATATGTGTAGGCAAGAACTTTCGCATGATGCATGCATTTTAATTTCGCGAATGTTGGCGATTGCGAAATTTGCGAAATTAAAATGCATGTGAACATTCCTTGTTTTACAGTATTCTTTGAATTCAAAACCAACTCTGAGCCTGCAGCCCTGCAAGGCTGCCCGACTTTTTGTAGCAACTCTCTGATGCTGTCTCTGGTCTCTGAAAGTGGTTTAATTCCTAGAAGACTGTGGTGTGTCAGTTTCTATTACAGAAAACTGAACTGAGCAGGGAAAAAAAAGGTCTCTTGGAATGTGATCTCCATGATGACTGGAAAAGGACAGTTGCGTATCCAGTAATATTTAAAGGAAAAAGTTAATGAAATCTGTCTCAGGCAGTTTGTATGCTCGTATTTGCACGCAGAAATTCTGAGTGCATGTTGCCTGGAATAGCTTCCCATTTCACACTCCTCGGCATGCCTTCTGAAAATCCAGGTCACTCAAGTCCCAACCTATTTTGACAGTTCGCACGTTCCCGTCAAACTGCAGCAACCACAGAACGAGCAGATCTAGATTGACTGGACTTTAGTGAGGGCTATGGTGTTATCCCACATGAAAGGCAAATAATTTTCACACAATAGATTTATAATGTACTCTTATATGAATACCACAAAGATTGGAACAGTCATTCCTCCCTGATCAGTTGGTATCCATTCCCTTAAAGGATGAGTCCCCAGTATACTCAGGCAAGTGTCTATGAGAAAAGCGTGTCGTAGTAAAATCAGTCAGTCCTCAATGGGTTAAAAGCAGAGCTAACATGGCACCATGAGTAAGGCTATGACATGGATTCTCCCCTCTCTTACCCACCGGTCAGTCATGTCCATCCTGTCCATCTGGTAAATTCTAGTGGACATGACCTGGGATTGCTGGTATGTTGTAGAGTAATCACAAGGGCCTTTTTGTTTTCTTCATTAGGGCCATTTCATCTGCTATACTTGAATAATGGCAGGGCCCTCTGGTAGAGCAGTGGCAACACTGAAGAGGCTACCATAGATAAGACCTTTGTTATTGTTATTGTTGTTATTATTATTATTGTTATCATTATTATTATTATTATTATCATTATTATTATTATTATTATTATTGTTATTATTATTATTATCATCATTGTCATTATTATTATTATTCTACTACTATTATTATTACTATTATTATTAATTATCATCATTATTATTACTATTAAACAAAAGAAGCCACTCTATTTGGACTACATCTAGTTCTAGATGATTTCATCATATACAGGCAGATGGGTATGACAATGATAAGCTGCTTTTTGAACAGATTGAAAGTGGCTGTTAGCGTGATCAACACTATGGGAATAGGAAGAGTTCAGTTTACAGCAGTTAAGATTGGTATGGATGTCAGAAAATGATGATTTGAAAAGATCATCATATCATAATTATGGGAGGCAGTCCACTGAGAAGAGGTGGAATGCATTTAAAAAAAATAGATTTACTGTCTGCAATGAATTCAGACTGGACATACAAATGGAGCTCTTGCAGTGAATAAGGCCAGCAGACCACTTGCTTACGTACAGAAGAAAAAGAAGAAAAAAAAAAAACTTTCCACAGCTTGCCAGTGCTCTGTGGAGAAAGAGATGTTCCATCTTCAGCGCACTTCATATCAGATCTATGCAAACCACTCGGAAGATTACAAGCAGCACATGGTCAAGCGTGACAACCTGTGCATCTAAACCTCTGGAAGGAAAGTGAGCAAATATTTAAGGAAAACACCAAACAGATGTAAACACATCTGTGCAAAATGCTCCGTAGGGAATGCTATGCTGAATTACAATTATGGAAATTCTGATAAGTATAACACATCAGAACTGATCACCAGTCGCTCGTAAGTCGTTCGTAACTTTACGAACAGCTTTATGAAACCCCCCCAGGTTGTGCAAATTCAAAGTGATCCAATCAATAGATCACACTTAGCTTTGGTGTAATACCAATATATGTAAAGCTTCTGAAGTTCTGAAGAAAAGAGTAAATGGGGGGGGGGGGGGGGGGGGGAGTTATCACTTGTGCAAAGTGCCACAATTGTGCAGAGATCTTGATTAGATGTAGGCTCCAGCTGTGATTGCTGTGATTGGACCATCTTGGCGGTATAGACAATTGAGACTGTGTGATTTGTTACACTAGTTTAAGAATGGTCGAATCACTAAATAATTTCTCTATTTATATTAATTTCACTCAATTTAAGAAGTACAAATTGTAGAACTGCTTGACAATTTTCAGTGGCTATGATTTTTCTTTCTTTTTTTGATGACAGGAGGACAGTATTACCACCTGTTTGATTAACTCTCCGACGCTCTAGAAATGATGCCAAGGTACTGATCCCCTTCATCCCCTGTCCTAGTTTTTGAATGAAAGACATCATGGTGGTAATCTGTCGAATCAGCCTACCAGCTTCTTGTCTTGAACAATTGTAGGGAATGTAAAATCGGCAATGACATCTGGGGACTGGACAAAGAGTCTAATCCCCCCTCTCCATCCCTCCGACACTTAAAACCGAAGACACGAGAGAGGGAGAGAGCATGCTCAGATCATGAAGAGACCTGGTTGCTGGTCATTATGTATGCGTCAGACACCTCGTTGCCCGTTGCGGACAAGTAGGACGGGGCGCGTCGCATTGCGCTGACGAAGGGAGAGGGTGGGGGAGGCTGTGGGGGATGGTGAAGCCCGATGGACGAGCAGGTGTGGCCATCGCCGGAGAGCAGTCGCAATTTGGCGACCCGAGATAATGCCGTCATGCCACTCTGACTCCGTACCGACTCATCCATCACAACGAAGTGGGCTCCTCGTTGCATCGGGACTGATCTGGGGAAGCAAAGCACTTGGGGGGGGGGGGAAGAGGGGAGGAGGCAGGGAGGGGGATGGGGATGTCTTTTACAGAGCTAATCTCAGTCAGACGTGTGCTCTTTATCCGTCTTAACCCTTTGACGACTAGATCTGAAATTACTCGGGCAGGTGTCTGTGAAATATGTGTTATATAGCAAAATCAACTAGTCCTCTACAGGTTGAAAAAAAGAAGAAGAAGATTGATTTTATCAAATTTTGACCATGATATACTGGGCTTTTGTGCAAATTTTTAGCTCTATTCTATTAGAGCCAGGATCTACACCCCCCCCCCCCCTTCCAGCTTATTGGTACTCTGACTACAATAGACTACAATAAATGCTATTTGATATGCATTACCTTGTAATTCAGGTCACAGCAAAGGCCATTAAAAGCATTCTTTTTTATCATTTATGAGCAGGGAGTATTCAAATTATCATTATGAGATTTATAATTTATTGCTTGCCTATCTGTAAACTTGAGGGTTGGAGAGTTCTGTAGTATGGTGTGGCATATGAAATGTGATAAGAGGAGTGGAGAGGGGTGGGGAGTTTGTGCATTTTTAGGGTTTATTCAGTTGAATGAAAAACAAAAGGCAAGTATAAAAGCTTGACATTCCTTATCCTTATGCAACCATAGCATGTGGAAGGCATTGTTAGCTTCCAATGCCATGGCATGGACTCCACAATGCAATTAAACATGTTTAGCTTGTTTTTTTCTTTTCCCTTTGTTTAGGTGGGGATGGGGGGGGGGGGGGGAGGAATAGTAAGTGGGTGGGGAAAGGGTACATATTTTTTTAATGTCTCTGTTTGGTTGAACTTATCAACTTTATACTTTATTGTGACATTAAATTCAGTGAAGTGAGAGAGGTATTAAAAGGGAAACATATGAAGTGAGGTAGAGGGAGAGATTGAGGGAGAGAGAGGAAGAAAGAGAAAAGGAGATATATAGTAAGGTAGGGGAGAGATACAGAGAGAGAGAGAGAGAGGAAGAGAGATAGAGATGGATATACAACACTGGAGGAATAGATGAAGGAATAGAAGGATATGATGAGTATGTGTCAGAGCCTTCCTTTGCAAAACAATTGTACAATACCCGTGTTTGTAGATTGACATTGCAATGCCTGTTGTTATAATGGCAGGTAAATTAGTGGATCAGATGGTTTGCAGACAAACTCTGTTCAGAGCGTGCAGTCTGGCCGCGGGTGCAGTTGGTTCTGACATGCTTGTAGTTGCTCATGGGGATGGTCTCTGGCGAGTTTTTCCCGCCTCATTACCGTCGCAGCTCAAGAGGAGGAATATTGAGTTAGCCTGAATTATTAATTGTACATGGCCAATAGGTGGTAAAAGCTGCAGACTGTCTGTCGGCATGGCAACATGAGTTTACCCATGATTCTTGCCGCTCAACATGACAAGAGTCATTCTGTGTTCCTGTTGGATATATGTATATATTTTTTAAAGCACTAGATACATGAGACAAAGCAGGAAATAGTGTGCTATGTAGGACTGTGTCAAACTTTGTATCCAAGGAGATGCGAGTAAATATTGAAGCCCCTTTCTTCCCCTCGACCCAGATTCAGTCATGTAAAAGTTGTTTTGAAAAAAAGAAAAAAACACACATTGAAATTGTCATCACCAGCATGCATCCACTGTGGCTGTATCATAAGCATGTAATGTAGAGTATTGTCTACACATTATGATATGGAATTTGTTTCTTTGCCGCATAAACATCAATCTAGAATTCGGCTATGGTTTCACCATGGCCGAATTCGTCTTAGAATTGTGGGACCCACATTTTATTAGGATTGCTTAATTTTACATTGTTTTTGGATATCTCCGCCATTTCAAAACCGATTTTCATGGAATAAACCATGAATTTGTCTTGGAATTGTGTGATCTCCATACTTAATAAGTGGTTTCTGATTATCTTGCAAAAAGTTAAAATCTGAATCCCCATCTCTACCAAAGCTATACCATCCCTTTAACAGTTTTTATGACCAAATATAGGGTTACAATGTTTTAGCATGGTTTAAACTTTGCAACCTGTGATGGGGCATGATGTTGTTTTTTTTTGTGATTATTGGTAATCTGTGAAAACTACCCAAATTTGCACATCGCCGAAAATGTCCACTTGAGCTGGATTGACCCAGAGTTGGTAACCGATGCCTTGATCATCTGATTAAGGTGATAAAACCGTGACTTTTAGGATCTCAAATTTGCGTGATCTATTTCTGCTGATGAATGTGAACAGCCCTGCCATTATCTTGTCGGGGGAAATTCAGTTTGTGCGGTCGAGATGCGAGACTCCGTGCATGGATTCGTGCGTGGTCTGTTTGTGGCCGGGGAAGAACGTACAAACGTAGCCGTCTGCTGAGGTTATTGATAAATGAGCTTTCATCTACCGCAAAGGAGGTGGGGGGGGGGGGGGATTGGAAGCAGGGGGAGGCTGGGAGAGGCAGGGGTAGAGAGAGGCGGAGAGGGGTGGAAGATTCAGGCCAATCATAGACGCAGGAAGGGGATGAGTTAGATTGGGCTGGGAAGCAAGTAGATTTGCCTGTTTGTATGTTTAGTGTAGTGAGCTTGTCAACAGTGGGGTTGAAGAGCTATAAAAGAACAAGTAGTGTATTTTAGGCTGGAATTCCCTTTATAACAATAATACTTTGCATCCTCATCGTGACATTGTGATCGTAACACTTGTGACCCGTTGCTAATGGTGACAAAAAAAAAGGTGCTGATGTGAGAAATGTCTTTTATTATCATTGTGCATTCAAAATAATAATGCAGATAAAAGATCAAAAAGTGTTTTTATTGATACCACTCATACTCTTTCACAGACTCAGTTACATAATTGCTTCTGTTGGAATATAGTGCTCAGATATCTAAAAATGCCAGCATCTTTTTTTTTTTTTTACCTGCTAGCTACACCTTTCAGAAAATCAAATCAGGATTCCACTTACAACATGTCTTAGAGCTTCCAGATTGATTTTAAAATCAACAACAAAGAAACAAATGAAGAACAAACAAGTGGGTTAGTTTTGCGAGAAATTGAATTTGGAACTCAAAGGGTATTCCTTGTTGAATTAAGTGTAATGATGTACTTGACTTTCTTTAGATGTGTTTTCCATTCCTCCTTTGCTCTCTGTCCCGTATAATTTTCTGCTCTCTTTTCTTTCGCTTGTGGCGTACTTTATATCAAATTACTATTCACAAGTCGTAATTGCTGTTGACCAGGGGCCCTGTACAAGGCAAGGGGTCGCAGTGGTTGCGGCTGGTTGCGTCGCACCCGCAAGATGTTGGCCTTTCAACTGTACACTCACACCTCAAATGCTCGCACAAAGCTTTTTCGAGCATTGTTTTCTGCCCTGAGTGAATGTGATAGAAAGAAGAGGAAATGAAAAAGCAATAGTCAAGTGGTCAGCTGTCATGGAGCTTCTCTGAAAACTTTCTCGTTTTTGATAAAATATTCAAGCAGATGAAATCTGCCTGTTCCTCTTCTTGTAATTGATACCATTTGTGTTATGATTATGATAGTGATGATGATGATGATGATGATGATGATGATTGTTATTATTGTTACTATCATGATCACCCTCATTGTCATCATTTTTCATGCCACATTTTATCTATCAAGTGATTATTACTTTAATATTTGGTCAACCTCCCCCCCCCCCCCAAAAAAAAAAAAAAAAGAAAAAGAGAAGAAGTAATAACCAACTCATCATTCAACTGTAACAAGAAGTACTGTATACCCATCCATTTGTATTAAAAATTGTCTTTTTTTCATAAGAAAGAGTAACTTTAGGGAGAGAGAGTGTTTTTAAGATTTATGTTATGCAACTTGGGAGATGAGAAATCATACCCGATTTACATATCATGTGTAGTTTAAACAAGAAATACTTTGAGAATTGCACAAGTTCTTATCATAATTGTTATCATTGTTTTCGATGTCATCATTATTTCATAGTCATTATTTGAATCATCTTCATTAGCATTTTTGTTCATATTATCATCCCAGTTTTCTCCATCTTTTTTTTTCTTTTAACCTTCAGACTCGGAGGTAGAACGCTGTGCCCTGATGGAAAAAGTGTATCCGGGGCTAAGAGAGTACTGCGCTGGGAAAGGCTACGAGTTTGAGGTCATCGACCTCCACTGGGGCATCTGGGACGACAGGATACGAGACCATCGCTTCCTAGACCAGTGTGCCAACGAAATCAGAAACTGCCAAATCCTCTCTGTGGGACCCAACTTCATTGTGAGTGGTTTGAATTCAGGCCTGACTCTTCACACCCAGATATCTGAAGTCTCAATTGTCAGTAACAGAGAAAAGCATGACAGTGCTATGAAGTATACTGCTCAATATTTGCTCTGTCTTAAAGGTGTTGTCAATATTATCACCTGCATAGACAACTCAGATTACACAATGCACTTGTGAGATACAGTGACTTTTTAAAAAAAATGACAATTCTTTTATGTGTTTAATCATAATTTATGTTGATTAATTACAGTGATTTTCAAGTGGCAATATGAATTCTTCCATTAATTGGGTTTTTTTCTTTCATCAAACTTCATGAAGTTTATTTGCTAATCTTTTACTGATTTATATATCTATTTACAGATCTGAAAGTTTCATTTATCTGCATGACATTTCCTTTTTCTAAAAGAGCAGTCTTGTGCATGGTAAGGCTCTTTGGTGAATGAGTCTGCTATCTTTGATGGTAGAGTTTGTAATAATCCGATTTGAAATACACTTTATGTTTGTCAGCCTCTTATTCAAGTTCTGGAAGAACCCATCCCAGTTCTTTTGTAGGGTATCTTGGTGGGGTTTTTGTGTGTTTATATTGTTTCTTTCAAAACTGAACAGTGACAGAAAAATAAAAGTAAAATAATCTACGATAACTTGAAAAAGAAAGCAATCAATTTAGCACAAATATTGTATATTTTTTGTAAAATTAACTGACAAGTTTTGTCTAGGAAATGCATGGCATGAGGAGCACTTTATTATTGCACTATCAAAGCTAAATCATCCTTGGAATGAAGCGTTTTTTTAGAGCCAATCTGCTGTCTTTTTTCTACAACAGTCTTTCCTGAACCAGAAGTACGACCGCCTGGCTGCCCCACTCCGCATCCTGGCCTCGGCCTACGACCGCCTCCTGAAGAAGGTGGGCAGCGAGGAGGACAAGGCCTTTCTCTCCCAGTGCTACCAGCTGGACTCCAATGCCACGCCCCCGGTCTACATCTACCAGGACGGTAGCAGCAAGGGCCAGCAGAACAGGGAGAAGGTGCACACGATCCTGAGCAGCTGCTGGGGGAAGGAGGAGAAGGAGATGTACATGGCGTCGAGTAAGGAATTATACAATTTGCCAGTACCATTGATAAGCTACATCATCAAATCCCAAAAGCCATTTTTCTCCAGTTTGGTGCTGTATCTTACTGTATTGTGATTTTTTGCTCATGTTTACTGTTTCCTGAAGAGTATAAAATCCACTATCATGCAAGCCCTTTGTAGTCCATTGATGATTCTTTGTGGCCGAAGTAGGATTTTCAAATGCTTCTTTATTTCCAAATGTGAGTCAAGATTTTTCCATTGCCAAAAGATGTTAAGAGTGTAGTTCTGTTTTGTTTTGTTTTTTGCTCAGATTGCAAAACATTATGTAAATTTTTTTCTGATTTGTTAAGATTTTATGAATGTAACCAGTTCTGAATAATCTTTCTCAAATACAAAATATGTGCAGTGTCAGCCCTACTACTGATATGATCCAATATTTACTACACCATTTGACTAGTTGATGTTCCCGTAACAAGCTGGCGTTTCAAACTTAAAAAGAGACAGCATTAGAATTTTGTGTTCTTGCATTTTTTTCCTCTCTGTGGCTTTTGATAGGCTAGGATGTGGTTGAACTGAGAGAATGAGATAGTGTCATGTTTTGTTTGTTTTACACAGTGCTGGAGACGGAGATAGAGAAGGGAGTGTTCAGTCCCGAGAGCTCCAGTGAGAGCATCATCTGGGCTCACCGCATCTTTAAGGGCATCGACTGCAACGACTCCATGGCAACCAACTACCTTGACCTGGTCCAGACTGAAGCTGGAAAGGAGGTCGACAGTGAGGTAAATATTCCTCTTACCTCCCCCATCTTCCTCCTCCAGTTCCATGACATTTGCTTCTGTGACAATTGCTCCCATGAAATGGCTGCAAATGCTCGAAGCCAAACATAGATTCTACTCACAAACATAACCCCAACCCTAATCCTGATCTTCATTATCAAACTAAACCTGAAACCCAATCACAACCCTTACTGTAAGTCCTTGGAGAAAATAAGTTCGGAGCGACTGTCGCAGGAGCAAATGTCGTGTCACCCCCTCCCCCATTTCTCTTCCCACGCTCTCTCCCCCTCTCCCTTCCCCTCCCCCTCCTTCTTTAGTATTGGTTGATGTCATTGGCATTCATTTTGCTACAGTTCTTCCTTTGCTTGACTGGTAGTGTACAAGTGGTCTGAACAATCTTACGTAGAACATTATATTAACCTGCTAGTACAGTACACCACAGACATCAGGTTAAAAAAAAGATCATATGTTATACTGATTATCATCACCAGGTGGTTCCATTATTAGAATTTAAAAATAAGCTTTCCATGTAAAGGGGAAAAAAGTGTTATGAGATTAAGGTGAGAAATCAGTGTCATTTCTCTTGCGTTCTGATGACATCACTTGATCATGTGATGAAAGTTTTGTAAACTGTTCCCATGGAGATGATCGGAAGAGAGCATTTATCGGAGCACAGGAATACCAGTAATAGATTGTATCAGAATAGACCATGTGATTCCATTTAAATGTAATATGAAATGTAGTGCTGTCTGTCTTGCCCCACTCTCAAATCAGCCGTCTCCTTTTTCCACGCACATGTGACTTTATCATCACAGTGAGATATTCAGTCTAAAAAATGCCCATGATTCTCTATGGATTGTTCCGACAAAAGTATTAATTCATCTAAAAAACAGTGGTTCTATTCCCGGAATACATGTAGGTCTTGTACATATTTGTTTTATTTGAGTACTGTGGTTTTAATTCATAAGAAAACACATTCATGAATCATCACATGGAATCGTTTTACTGTTAATCATACAGCAGGTGAAATGAATGTAATGTTGTGTAAAGCCCGCCGCACACTATATGACTCACAACTATATGACCTTAAGACCATGAGACCAGGTTGTACGACTTGGCAACGCCCACTATACGATCAGACTACACAACTAGGTTTACGAACATTCTGGCTTCAGTTTATGTTACCAATGAGTATGGAAGCGCACATTGCGTGCGCTTCCATATTCTTCGCATAATGCTGTATCGTGATTGGCTGAAAGCCCTCGAACGGTCGTGGAAATTCAACATGTCAAATCTCTACCACTGGCACTAAGACCCGTCGCACGACTGGAAAATGGCGAGGCTGTTGACGTCACACTTCTGGTCTTAAAGTCGTACGACTGGTCTGATCGTATAGTGTGCGGCGGGCTTTGGTTAAGCTCAGACAGTGGGAGTGTGAATCAAGAACGATGTTAATGTGAAAGGTGGAATTCCCGATGTGTGTTATTAATTGGTTTGTGTGACGATGAAGATGAGCTGGGTCCGTCTTGAGTTACAAGGTACATATTTTGGGCACATCCTTCTCACGCCTCGGTGCCTGGGGAATTTGAAGGTATTGCACA
Source organism: Diadema antillarum (assembly GCF_040938485.1). Lineage (NCBI taxonomy): Eukaryota > Metazoa > Echinodermata > Echinoidea > Diadematoida > Diadematidae > Diadema > Diadema antillarum. The sequence continues at coordinate 640,891 of NW_027271032.1, read as the reverse complement.
ATGACTGTGGCATCTCTTGTCATAATGAGAGTTCTTACTGTGGTCATGATAACATGTGACTCTCATTCGGTAGTATTCTGTGTCTTGGTGCACTTGGGATAGAGAACAAAACAAAAACAAAATGCATGTGTAGAGTTAACCTTTGCTTTAGTGGCGTACTTGAAAGAAGATGATTGATGCTGCTATGAAATGCACAAGTGTGATTTTCAATATTATGGTAATGATAATAATATTGATGATTTGTATTTATATAGCATATCAATGATAATCTAGAAGACTGTCTAAGCTGTTAGCAAAAGCGGCTAAACATCAGAAACAGATAAAATTCATTGTATGTTGACATATAGATAGGAACATTATGCAGATCCAAATGAGCACTTGAGTCACTGATGCCCATATATCAAACGATCCATCAATGTTAACAAGGACTATGTGGGAATTTCTTCATGAAAGGGATGGTATAGTTTTGGTTGAGATGGGGTTTGAGGTTTCCAACTTTTGTTGTGAGATAATTACAAACCTCTTATGAAATATGAATATTAACGAGCATTCAATTCTAAGAGAAATTCAAAGTTTATTGGATGAAAATTGGTTTTGAAATAGCTGAGATATCCAAAACAAAGTAAAACAAAGTGGTCCTGATAAAAGTTGGGACCCAACTTTTGTTAGAACCTCTTTGTTATTGGATATCTCAGGTGTAGACAGGAATGGAATGTAATCTGTCATTTTTTTGCAGATAACATGATTCACTGTTACTGCCAGCCTGCTTACTTTATATCACCGTGAAACGCATGATAAAGACCTCTGCAGTCGGTATATATATGGTGTTTTTAATGGCATCGTGCATTCATGAAATATCTCATGATTATTTCATGGCATACCTGAGTTTGTAAACTCTGAATTTCATGTCCACAGGAGTGCAGTATAGAATGATAGCTGTGGTTTTAAGCAGGTTAATGTTCTCAAGGAGAACTCAAGGTTTAGCTGTGCCTGCCAAACATCTTATTTATATTCGAAGCCTCTCTCATTCAAGTATGCCAGTAGATCTTTATAGTGTAGTATCATATTACCATATTCCCAGTAGATGATGGCATATTACCAATATAGCTGTGAAAGGGCCAAGGTTCTGATATACATAGCTCACCTGTACCAAGGTTTCGAGTGAGTTCATTTATTACTTTTTCCTGGTCGTCTGTGATCTGTCGTCTACTAACCTCCATTTTGTGTGCATTGTTAGTTCTTCTTCAAATTGCTGTCTGATTTTGACCAAATCTGGGGAAGTTGGGGGAGGCGAAGGGGAGATGATAAGTTTGGAGGACAGTCTTTTCTTCCCTTTACCCTACTGTAGCAATTTCCACCATACTTGACAGGAATCGTACTTAGAGATCGTTTGTGACTAAGTTAAACAAAGTTGCTTGATGGTTGTGACATGATTTTGTACAACACCATAACCAGAAGTCACAATTACTTGACATGAAATATTTGAGATACTGTAAAACAAGGAATTATCGTGTGCACTTTAATTTCGCGAATTTCGCGAGCGCCAAGATTCGCGAAATTAAAATGCACGCGAAAGTCCATGTTTACATTATATGCATTCAGATGCCAGTGGCACTTCGTGAAAATTTCATGCCACGAAAAAGGCTGTCGGCTCCAATTCGCGAAAAATTCATGCCGCGAATATATCATGTTTTACAGTAATATACTGAACTCCTTTCCCGTAATTTGATGCACAGAAAGTGATGGTTATTGGAAGGACCTTGTGTGTTTGTTTTGTTTCCCATCTGAGAAGATGGCTGGATAGCCCATATTCAGCTGCTATAGCTAGTCTTCTGTGAGGTCCAGTTATGTGTACTTTAAAGAGGGGAACCACTTCACTGGGTTATGTATGGATGACCACAAGATGGCGTTTGTTGGCATTGCGTCATAACCAACTCTTTCTGTCCATCTTTTCCCCATTCCTGTCTCAAATACCCCATCCTCCATCCAGTCCAACGAGCAGCTTGCACAGCTGACCAAGCGCCTCCACTCTAAGGTCAACGAGGGTAACTTCCTGCCCTTTGAGGTGCCCTGGGGCCCCAAGGGTCTCGACCCGGACGGGGTGTCCAGCCACGCCACGTACCTTGAGAACTTCTGCTCGCAGGTGCAGACCATCGTCCGCGAACTCATCGACCGGGCCATCGCTGAGCAGCAGGAGGACGTCAAGGCCTCAAGTAAGTAGCTTTGTGGGGTCAGAGGTCAGTGGAGAAGGTCGATAGGTCATGGTAGGTGTCAAAGGTCATAGGAGAAAGTTGTTTGCGTGTGTTCTCGCAAGCTCAGCCCGAATCGTCATCCATCAGAGCCGGAATCTGAAAGTGTTATGAATAGGAGTGATCGAAAACATGTAAACAGTTGAGCAACCTGAGGAAGTTGTTACCATTTTAGGTTGTTGACTTGTGTAAAGCAGCATCATGCACTTAGCACTATTAACAGCCATCTAAGAAGAGTGTTCATGTGGACTACTCTCTCATAATTTCTTTCTTACAATATTATGGAGTGTCACTCGTGTATCGTTTCCATTTTTAAAACAAAACCAATCAGAGAAGACTTGTCTCCCTCATTGTCTTGATTATTGAGAAGGATTACATTGTAAGCTTTATCATCGTGACATGAACAGGATGTATGTATTTATATATACTTATTAGTGTGCGTGTGTGTGTGTGTGTGTGTGTGTGTGTGTGTGTGTGTGTGTGTGTGTGTGTGTGTGTGTGTAAAGTACTCATGGGATTTCACAATAAGACCGTCAGCAAACAGTGGTTATTGCAGTTCTGTTTCCTTGAATTTTGCTCCAAGTTTCACAGATCACTTTCTTTTTGTCATATGCTATTTCTTGCCTCCCCTCTGTCTCCTGTGTATCTATCTCTATCTGTCTGTCTATCTATCTGTCTGTCTATCTATCTATCTATCTATCTATCTATCTACCTACCTATCAATCTATTTATCTATCTATCTATCTATCTACCTACCTACCTATCAATCTGTCTATCTATCTATCTATCTATCTATCTATCTATCTATCTATCTCTCTACCTATCTGTCTATCTATCTATCTGTCTATGTATCTATCTATCTCTCTATCTATCTGTCTACCTATCTATCTGTCTATCTATCTATCTATCTATCTGTCTATCTATTTATCTATCTCTACCTATCTGTCTGTCTATTTGTCTATCTATCTATCTATCTCTACCTGTCTGTCTATCTGTCTATCTGTCTATCTATCTATATATCTATCTACCTATCTATCTATCTATCTATCTATCTGTCTATCTATCTATCTATCTATCTATCTCTACCTGTCTGTCTGTCTATCTATCTATCTATCTATCTATCTATCTTTCTATCTATATATCTGTCTATCTATCTATCTATCTGTCTATCTATCTCTACCTGTCTGTCTATCTATCTATCTATCTGTCTGTCTATCTATCTATCTATCTATCTGTCTATCTATCTATCTATCTCTACTTGTCTATCTATCTATCTATCTATCTGTCTATCTATCTACCTCTTTTTCTCTGTCTATGTCGCTATGGGATCAATTATCCTCTTATGTGAAAGACATGAGCTCTATGTAGTCTGTAGCCCTTGTTTTCCGTGCCAAGTCCTTTCAGCTTGTTGAAAGCATGCTTATGACATTTATATATATTTTTTGATACTGAAATATAATACAAATGCAGTACTAACTAGAGCACACATAAATCATAGTTTGAAGTATGATTATGACAAAAAAAAGGTTTTGTGGATATCCAAGTAGGAGATTTATATGATAAAAGAAAAGATTCATTATAGTTTTTCTGAGTTTTACTTACATTCTAGAATCACTTGGAAAATAGAACAAGTGAACCCGAGATTACACAAGGTAGGGGTATAACTTAAATAGACACAAATTCTTAGTTTGTTCATGTTTAAGAACATTCTCTCTGTCTGGTTTGGAATGTCACAAACCGACAGTAAAGAGTGTGTGTGTGAGGGGGGGGGGGGGGGGGGAGTAACCAAACATCTCTGAAGATTATATTGTTTGATATGTACATTAATTGGCTGGCCACAAATAATCTCGAACAAAAAGAGAAGCTTTTGAATAAAGCAGTTTTCTTCTGATCCATGAGAGCCATCAGTAGAGCTTCCCATGTGAATTAGAGTAAAATATACCCAGAAACTTGGCAAATAGTAGTAATTTCAGCCGTAACTTTGTAGGGTAGTGCAGCTTCCTTGAAACACAGCTTGTGAGCCTGAGGACTCTCAGCCAATGGTGTCCATTCATGATGTGGCAGCAGAGTCAAGAAAGGGGGAATGTGATGATAAGTTGATGAATAAAGAAGACAGTTAATTGTTGCCCCCACTGATGCTTTATATTGAGTAGTCTCAAGGCCGCATGATACTGTTACATATCAAATAGAGTCAACCCTGTCTATAGTGGCCACCTGCTTTGTCCACCCGCTACACTAACCACTGCAGAGAAATTGTGAATTACAACCTTGCACATGGTGGCCACCTATGTCTAACACAACCAACAGCCTCCTGAATGCCTCCTTAAGTCTACTATTTCACTGTGTAAAACAATATAGCAGCCACAAACTCAGATTAAGCACCATCTATTGGCTTACTAATTAGTTGCTTCAGAGTTCCTATTGCTGCATGATAGCTGTTTGAATTTTTTTTCCGACTTTAAACTAAATTGGTTATCTTGAGTAAAAAAGAACCCAACATGATATACTTTCATGTATACATGTTTCTGAATTAAACATAATTATGTTTTCAGAGATTTGAATCGAATTTTTAAACGATGGTATTTAAAAGAAGCTAAAAAGATACAAATACATATGTGTTGTAACTTAAAGGCTAAGTCCAATGAGGAATCACTAACACTCGACCAAGAATTAGACCAGTGTTCCGCCAAACTCGTAAAGTGAAATGATCAATAAGGCGCCAAAATCTCCTCTTTCTTCTCTCCCTCCCTTCTCTCTTTCTCTTCTCTATCTATTCTCTGTCTCCTGCTTTCTGTGTGAGAAGCTGTGACATTTGCAGTGATGTATCTCATGAAGCAGCTGACAGTTGGTGTCAATTTGACCAGGATTAGTGTCAAAAGACTTGATAATTGACTGCCTTTCCAGTTGCATTCCCTTGAAGGTTCAGCTTCCTAGTGCAAACATTTGCTGACTTTTCTGCTCAGTAAATATATTTTCTATTGATGGATTAACAACTGGATATTTTGAAGCTTTGTATACATGGTTAATATATAAGTAAGTTTTGTGGATGATTTAGAACTTGTACTACAATGTTATCATTGCGTGCTTAAGCCATTCAGTGCACTCCATTAAAATGGTATGAGAATCTTAGTAGATGTAGCGTGTACACCAGTCAGCTGTATTGGTAATATCACAATGACGTTTATAAAACAAATATTATTCCTGAAAATTGCAATGATGTGGAGCATCAAAGCAGTGTGTTGGTGCAGACCAAGATTAGTGACGAGTTCTTAGCTTGACAAGTTTCCCACCCCGCCTTGTCTCACTTGTCCAGGAATCCACCGTCGCTTGCGTGCCGAGCTTGAGCACCACACCTCCCTCTGCCAGAAGCAGGTTGAAACATTCCAGGGATGTAGCGCCCTCGTGGGACAGATCAGCTCCTACCTGAGCAGCGACAGCAGCGTGCCCTTGGTCCTGCACGGGCCGCAGGGATGTGGCAAGTCGGCGCTGGCCGCCATGGGCGCAAAGACAGCGGTTCAAGCCTTGCCCAACAGCGCCTGCGTGATCAGGTTTATCGGTTCATCCCCAGAGTCGTCAACACCAAACCAAGTCTTCAGGAGCGTATGTGAGCAGATTGCCTACCTGTATGGGGAGCATATATCAATAGGAGCTAGGGTGAGTTCTTATACCAGCTTTATACCAGTAGGAATCTTTTTTATGCCTCCACCACGAGGTATCGCCGGAGGCATTATGTTTTCGGGTTGTCCGTCCTTCCGTCTGTCCGTAATGAATTTTGTGGACAGTGTAACTAAAAAACCGTTTAAGGTGTCCCAATGAGACTTGGTATGTATATGCATGAGTGGACGAAGTTGTGCCTATCAACTTTTGGGCGCACATGCTCAAGGTCCAAGGTCAAAAAGTCAAGGTCAAATGTTCAAAATTTCACCATTTCCCCCATATCTATGCAATGCCTGGAGCTTTTTTCTTGAAACTTGGTGTATACATGTAATAACAAATAAAGAGTCTCCAGAGAGAATTTTGAGTCATGAGATCAAAGGTCAAAGGTCAGAGGTCAAGTGGAAATGTTAAAATTTCACTTTTTTCTCCATATCTTGGAAATGGTTCAAGCTATCTTCATGGAACTTAGTGCATATGCATGTGCTGACTAGCAGTGATGACCTAGGGAATGTGGGGTCATGGGTCAAAGGTCAAGGTCAACTCATAATTTCACTTTTTCCCTCATATTTAAATGCAATACATGCCAGATTTTTCTTGAAACTTGATACATACATGTGGTGTATACGCTATAATTTTCGCGTACATAAATTTTCGCGAATTGCCGCTGTCACACATTTTCGCGAGTGGTTAAATTCGCGATTGAGGGACCAGAGAAAATATGAAGTGGCAAAGAAAGTGAATTTTCAACTTACTAGCAAATAAGAATGGTACTAGATATACACTGCATGAAAAAAACTCACCAAACGCTGCGAACTAGTAAGTTAGAATTCAACATTTTTGAAGTGGTTAAGTCCATCGCGCTAGATTTCTGACGAGTGGTCCCCTTGCGATAATGGATTGGCTCTCTACAGTATTCGTACAATGTAAGTAGACGTGGACGTGCGGAAACAAGCTTAGCCAGTATGGTCTGTTTGTAAAGCCATGACATGGTATACTAGTACTGAAATGTTCGTATCATCAAGGCAAGGGATTCATTTTGGAAGGTAATATTTTCGCGTGTTGTTAATTTCGCGAATAGCTCCCGACTCGCGAAATTCGCGAAAATAAAACCCCCGCGAAATATATAGCGTATACAGTATATCCAACAGAGAATTTTCTTGTCCAAAGGTCATGGTCAAAGGTCAAGTGAAAGTGCTAAATTTCATTTCTTCGTCCATATCTCGAAAGTGACTAAGTTATGATCATGAAACTTAGTACATATATATACAGATGCATGTTCTACCTGACAGTGATTCTCTTGGGAATTTTAGGGTCATAGGGTCAAAGGTCCAGGGTCAAAAGACAAGTTAAAATGCAAAAAATTTTACGATTTGATAGTAAAATTACACTTTTCTTCATACCTTGAAAGTTAATCAATGCATAGACTTATAAAAAAAGAGTAAAAAGTGAAGTAAAAATCCTCAAATCCCCAAATACCTGCGCTCATAGGCAGTATAGCTGTCCATCCATTTAATCCTAGTTCAAGGACAGTGAACTTTCAAAACATTTGTGACAAACCTGTCATTTTAATATTTTACCAATTATGTGAAACACATCACACATTGTCAATACATTGTGGTATAGACTTATTAGGAAAACCATGCATTAAGGCGGAGGCATACCAGTCGCCATAGCGACATTTCTAGTTTCTGTAATTTAATGGGGTTGACGTCACCTGTGCCTCTTCGCTTTTGCATTTGCCTTACCAAGGAACATTGTTCGAACTCGCAACAGGTGATTTTTGTTTTCAGAAGATTTGATAATGTCTTATAGCCATTGCAAATACATCACATCATGACTCACCAAACTGTTTTTCATGTCAAGAAGATATTTTGCTAATTGTAGTGTGAACATTTAGTTTCCTAATAATTGAAAGCAAGCAATTTAACATTCCTTTTGTTGCAAATCAGTTTTAGTTTGAAGGAATGGATAAATGAGAGCAAAATAAAAGTGTTATGATACTTTGAGTATGATATGTAATCATTTGTAATCAGTGATCAACAAGCATTTGTCAAATTAAGATCTCTAGGAAATTAAAAAGACAATAATGACATGATTTTTCTTGTGGGTCTGCTCAGATCATGGTGACCACAACTCTTTTTCAGATGGAAATATTACATCATGATATCAAAACTTTTGGATTTGTTCCTTGCACTTTGGCAAAATAGTTTTTTTTTTCATTACAGGAATGCCTCTCATTTTATCACATGTGATGAGTCATTTTGCCTTAAAAAAACAAAACAAAACAAAACAAAACCCCAAACTGTCTGATTGAATTTCAGGGAATCAAGAGATTGCACAAAGATCTGCCACAGCTCCTGAAGAAGGTCACCCCACAGCGACCTCTCGTTGTCATCATCGATGGGCTGGACCAGTTCAGCGATGATGAGGCCGAGGCACTCAGCGCCATCCCCAAGACCCTGGCTCCCTGCGTGAAGATGATCCTGACGACAAGAGGGAAGGACTTTGACGGTTTCACCAAGCTTCAGGTCAGTCATGCGTGTTGGCTGCTATTAGGATTGTTGGAATGGCGATGGTGACTATGGACATTAAGATGATGATATTTATGAAAATGAAGGTTAGGATGATGGTGGTGATGATGATGATGAACATGAAGGTTAGGATGATGGTGATGATGATGATGATAAAGATGAAGGTTAGGATGATAGTGATGGTGGTGATGATGATGATAATGATGATAAATATGAAGGTTAGGACGATGGTGGTGATGATGATTATGATGATGAACACGAAGGTTAGGATGATGGTGATGATGATGATGATGAACATGAAGGTTAGGATGATGGTGATGATGATGATGATAAATAGGAAGGTTAGGATGATGGTGGTGATGATGATGATGATGATGAACATGAAGGTTAGGATGATGGTGATGATGATGATGATGATGATGATAAATATGAAGGTTAGGATGATGGTGATGATGATGATGATGGTGGTGATAGATATGAAGGTTAGGATGGTGGTGGTGGTGATGATGATGATGAACATGAAGGTTAGGATGATGGTGATGATGGTGATGATGATGACTGTGGGGGTAAGGATGATGATGGTGGTGGTGATGATGATGATAATGATGAAGATGGGATGATTGTGGTGGTGATGATGATGGTGAATGTGAACATGAAGATTCAGGTGATGGTGATGATGATGGTGATGATGAAAATGATGAATAGGAACATGAAGATTGGGGTAATGGTTATGATGTGGATGATGATGATGATGATGATGATAATAAAGCACTGTTTGTGATGAAATAATTTTAGGTGATTATACAGAACTTATGTGCCAGTAGCATGCCAAATCCAACATCACATTTTTGTATTTTTATCAAAGTATGTAAATTAGTACCTATTATTTTTAGTTGAAAGTCTTCTTTTCACACTAATGACAACAGCGACAACCGGTTTAGTTGACCTCTTGTGCTAATGAAATTATCATAATCATTGTCATGGTCTATTATTAACCCATTGCCTCCGAGATTCTGTAATTCCCATTGAGTTAATACAGGGCCTGCCCGGTTCCTGGTTGTGGGTCTATACTTCTTGAGAACAAAGAGTTGTGCCGTATTCATCACTTGATAGCGAAAATAAATGAAGATCTCTTCTCTGTCTTTCTTTTCTTGTAATACAGAATCTGCTGAAGGACAGTGCGCAATTTGTAGAGATACCTCCACTAGCCAACGACGAAGCTGCCAATCTGAGCGAAACTCTGCTGAAGTCTCACCGGCGGACCCTGACGGAGGACCAGCACAGCGCCCTGCAGGACGCAGTGGCGGCTTGCCCGCTTCCGCTCTTCATAAAGCTAGCGTGCCAGGCTGCCTGCTCGTGGCACAGTTATGATGCAGTGTCTGAAACGAAGCTGAGCTCAGATGTGACGTCACTGTTTGCTATGCATCTGGAAACCCTGGAGAAGCGCTATGGCAAAGTGGCCGTTTCAAAATCTCTGTCGTATCTGACAATCGCGAGGGATGGTCTCTCCGATGCAGAAATGAACGATATACTGTCGTGCGATGAGGATGTGTTGAATGAGCTGTATGCACAGAGGACACAGGCATTGAGGAGGGTCCCCTGTTTACTCTGGGTGGCCCTGTGCCAGGAGCTTGTCCATTCTACAGGAATGCTGTGTCAATGGACGCTTACTGCGATGTTGGGGTCACTCATGCTTCAGGGAGGTAGTAACCAAGCAATATTTAACAAAGAGAAAGAAAAAGCGGAGCTACATAAGAACATCCAAGACTACTTCCAGGATCGTTGGGCCAAGGGGAAGAAGAAGCCCTATGTGGGCGAGGGAGGCATGGAGATGATCATGGACAGGTTGGTGCTCACCCAACCTGATGCTTTTGGCAAAGTGGACAACCTGAGGAGGTTCCAGGAAGTCAGCTATCATGTATTCCATTGCCGGGGAAAAGAAGTTTGCGGACAAGTATGTGTGGGACGTAGACTGGTTGGTCAAAAAACTCACGTGTTGTGATGTGTACGATGTCTTGGAGGATGTGCGGTTGGCGCAGTCGTGTGATCCCTCCAATCAGGACCTGCAGCTGATGGAAGAGTTCTTGCAAACTCTCGGCATATGCGCTGTCCTGCTCGGATCGCAGCTCTTCACACAGCTGTGTCAACGGCTGGACAAGTCTCTGGAGAAGGAGAAGAGCAAATACCCGCTCATGAGCAAACTGCTCCAGACTGCCAACAACCCCCCTCACATCAGCTTCTTTCCCTCCACACCCTGTCTCCTGAAGGTCAGAGATGCCAAGGATGAAGTCCTGGACGATGACTGTGAGAAGCCAAAGCAGAATAACCTCTCCCGACTCTACCGTGGCAAGTCAACGCCGTGGCACATGGTGTCCCATCTCTCCAGACAAGGGTGAGCTTGTGGTGTGGGATATCATCACACAAAAATCAGTCAGGACGTTGACTGGGGCTGGATAGCCCACGAGATATATGCTTCATTGATTCCCACCGCGTGGTTGTGTTGTGCAATCGTGAGCTCAAGATCTACAACCTGGACACGGGCACGCTGCAGACCAAACTCAAGGGGTTGATGAACCAGAAGATGCCATACTTCTCGCTGCATGACGAGGACCATATCGTGGCGCTGTCGCGCAACCGCATGTACGTCAACATCATCAACGTCACCAGCGGGGAGACCGAGTCCACCTTCAAGGCCGGGGAGGACCGCTTCCTCAACAGCCTACTGGTCAGTGCGAATGGTCAGCGGTGTGTGTGCGGCGATGAGACGCAGAAGCCGAGTCCGCTCCTCGTCTGGGATCTCAACGCTAGGAAGCTCATTCAGGATTTCCGCATCCCACAGCACGAGTTTGTCACCCGCATGGCGGCCATCTCCAACGATGGTCACTATGTTGTGTCAGTCATCAAGGTAAGGAACATCATACTGTACAAGTGGAAATTTTCTTGGTGTTGAAATTTTCATGCATTTCGCGCATCCAGAAGCTACCAGAAGAGTGAAAGCACATGAATGTTTTTTCTTGCCATATGTTCACGTACTCGATGTCTTGATTTCATGGAATTAAGAATATGTGAAACTCTTCTCACCCGGTAGAGTGCGAAAAATTGGTTACACAAAAATATTCGCTTTCGCAGTATGCTGGAACCAATCATTTTTAGATTTATTGCATTGTAAAATAATTGTAATCAAACATGTACATGCACGTGAGGAGGAAAGATTGACAGGTAAAATATAGAGTACTGATAAGACGGAAAGATTATGAGAAAAAATGGAGCAAAATTGAACAAAGTAATTTTGAAATAGATTTTGCTGAGACTTATTATATTTATTCCAAAGATGGCAAAAAATAAATCAAAATACTATTGATGAGATAATCTCAAATGGAGTGTATATGCTTGTAAGATCGAGGGTTTCATTTTGCTGATATAAAATATTTCTTTTTCAAGAACTAGATATATATCATTGAAACCTTGTCATGCTACCCAACTTCATGTCAGTCTGTGTAGATTTCATCTTCAGCCACTTTCTGTGACCTTGTTTGACTTTTGCTGGTCCACAGTATGCTTTTCACTTCAGAGATTTAAGTACATATTAAATTAAGTGATCTATAGGGTACACCCCAGAGTAAATGTATCTTTAATATCATATGTTGCCAGCTACACACTTAACTGTCCTTCCCTTGGACTGTTAACAAGAAACGAAGATGATGTTTTTAAAGTGTATAAAGTCAGTTTGTAATGCTCTTGTTCATGCAGACATGATGAAACTTCTGCGATGTTAAATAATTCTCTTTCCCAAATTGTGTCTATATTTGCGCTGTGGTGCTTTGTTCCTTCAGGTAAGCAAGGCAAATATATACCTGCATTGTTCTGAAATCTTTGCTGACAATGTGTTGTTTTGATTCCAAAAAACCTACCATCTCCAATCATTTACAACCCTCTGCAGGAGTTGGAAGACCCGACCCGCAACTTTGTGTTCGTCTACGACCCTTCAGAGCGGTCAGCTCTTCAAGAAGTGGAAGCCGCCGGTCAACACCACGTGTGTGGCCATCTCGTCAGAGGGCATGTGTGTGGTGAATGGCTGTGAGGATGCGTCCATCTTGGTCTGGGATCTCGCATCGGGCTCCATGAAGTAAGACATTAGCATTGTCGTGTTCTTTCACACCGGCAGTGCAAAATTGTGACATTAACTCTTTATGTGCCACGTTCGCACGTCCGCCTCAGTCAACGGCATGCCAAGTTCGCATGTTCTGCTCAAACGCACATACCTGCCCAAACTGTTCGATTAACCGCCAAATGCTACAGTGCCATTCTTGTCACATGTAGCTTGCATGTTATGTGGTAATTGACTATCAAGCGGTGTTCCCTACTGACTTTGCGAGCAAGTACTAAGGTTCAGTCACTGTTTTCTGTGCAAAAGTCATGCCTCTATAATAATGTAGCTACTGGTCATTTAAAAGAAAATAAGTCATAGATTTGTAATACAGTTTAAATCACGGCAAATCACGGCAAAGCTTGGCATTTTCTCTACAATTTTACTCATTACATGTCCAGGGTAACACAAATCTATAAAAGTTACATTGATTTGAAAAACAGAATGTTTTCCCCAAGCATGACTGTGTTGCTTTCTCAGAATATTGTTGCACACAGGGGATTTACACCATGGCACATAAAGAGTTAATAGCAAAAATTGCAGCATTTCAGTGACAGTTGCTAGTCAAATGCCTTCCTGGACATTGCTAGAATATTGGTACAGCGGGGTGCAATGTTTCTGGAGACTTGGTGTGAAGTTTGCAATGAGACGGCTTACAGTAAAAATATTGGTCACATAGCCTCCACTAAATGTTATGATCCTTTCCGACAGACACACATGAAATGTGTATCTATCTGGCCAGGCTTCTAATGACAACAGAGCTGTACTGTTACAATGTGGTAACTGGGAATCTTTTGTAGTGTGGAAATATTTATGGAATTGCTGCTAATCTAAACTATTGCAAAAATATTTACACCTAAGTATCTGAAAAGATATCACATTTGCTATGAGATCGCTTTCATCTTTGTAATTTTCTGTGTGTGTGTGAGAGTCGCAGTCCATGCATGTTAAAGATCTGGCTTCATTCATTGCAAATAGTGAGGTGCAAACCCTGTGAAATGGTCCGACTCAAATACGCATAAAGTGTGGAGATGCTGACCCCTGCATGGTCTGCCTTGGATGGCTAGCAATAGTCATCGAATAGTATCAACCAGGCACATGGTATCATTGAGAGGAAGAAGAAGTGAAATATATAAAAAAATCAAATGTTGTGGCCCATTGTATAATCAAATATATTCATTTTTTTATTTTGTTGATGGTCGTTGTGTATCTCTTCATGCCTTTTGCACCCCCCCAAAATATGTCTGTGATGTTAGCCAGTGCATGTTCCTGCCATATTGTACAGAACTGTACCCATAATGATGTAATACCCTGTATTTTGTCTACACAGACACACGTTGGAGGGGCACACCCACCCTGTGGACAAACTTTACCTGTCTGATGATGGAACGGTCTGCCTCACCTATGATTCCACTCTCCAGGACCGTACCATTCGGGCGTGGGATCTTCAGAAGGGTGAGCACATCATTCATCATTTATGTTAAACAGTCTTAGAGTTTGGCTAGCCAGCAACAACTATACACAGCAACAACAGCAAAGGTCAATGAACATAAATCTGAATGAAACACGCCTAAAAACAGGAGAAACAGACTAAAAATAGATCAATCCATTCACATAATTTTTGGATAACTTGATGAAGTCAATGTTTCGTGAATTTTGTTGTGACAGTAAAAAAAAAAAATGGCTCTCTGAATTTTGAAGCCAAAGCTGAAACTATTCAAATGAACTGAAAATGTACTAATTGAATGAGAAATGGTCTTTTTCAATCCCAACTTTTCACCCCATTCAGGTGTATGTCTGGCTGCGTTCACGCCAGACCAACCAATCAGCTGCTGCCAAATATCCGCCGACGGGACGTGTGTTGTGATCGGCCTGCCGGGACAAAACGATATCATCTCGCTCTGGATCCGTTCTAGTAGCTCTGGCTCCGCTCCGAAAGACACCGCACCGTTCGGCGACCCCAGTCGGAATGGCTCCCTCTTCAATGTGAATCCGAGCGAGGGTCAATGACCTACGTGACCATGGCGTAGTTTTGTCACTAGTTAATTTCAGTAAAAATATTCAAAGCGGCATAAATCTTGATGTGTAATATAGGGCATATGAGAGGAAATTTTGTAAGAGATGGTGGACATGTCAAGTAAGGAGATATCATAATTGGTTTAATCAAGTAAGCGTCTGTGTAACAGAGTGTATGTTTCTAGTATGAAGTGCCCACCCATGTCAAAAAACACCTCACATCTTTACTTGATGATGTAGAAAATCAGTCGCAGTTGAGGTAACACAACAGATTTTGCCCCCGCCCCCTCATCTCTTAGTGAGAATGACATCCTACTTGTATCTTCCAAGGTACTACATTACATTTGGGAGTTTTCAGTGAGATGTTTTACCACGTATGGAATTTTAAGGTGCAGTACACAAAGAAATCTGTCAACTTATAGGGCATTTGTCGTTATGGGACTCAGGAAACAGTATGACATTGTGTGGTCACTAAGCCAAGTCACCTGGCACAGTGACCTTTTTGTCTCTTTGCAGAAGAGAGCAAAGATTCAACTACAAAGTAAGCTGAGCTGCTAGAAATCACGGACAGTTTACCGAAATTTGGGAATCATGGTTTGAAAATTTGTAATGCATCACTACGTAGCAGCTGTGACAAGAACAAGAGGGAGGAAGGGGTTTGACATTTTGTACTGCTGATGAATGATAACTACTTACCTATTCTCACTTATGATGACATAAAAGAAATCTTCATTTTTGTAATAGTATTTTAAACCATTCACATTTTGAGAAGTTGAAAGGGACTGAGAATGCTGCTTAACCCCTTAAAAATGATGATAAATTTGAATTTAAAAAAAGGACTACATGTACTGTCTTCCAGTCATGTCATTCAAAATATAAATATTTTTCCGATATTGGATAACACAAGCCCAAGATACTCACCAACAGCTGGCTGGGAAGAAAGAGATGAGATAGGGGAAAGTTAAGGGCTGAGATTTGGAGGCATTCTTCTTCTGTTCCTCCTTCTTTCATTTAGAGATGGGAATGAGAGGAATGGGCGATATTTAAGTCAGGGTTTCATGATAACTTGCAAGGATCCATATTCTGAACACCCATCATTGGAAAACCATAACAGGGTGGTATATTAAAGTCTATCAGGGCTATGGAGAAAGCCAGTCACAGAGGTTTTTCTTGGAAGGTCTGAATGGAGAAGGTTATCACTGGAGAAGGCAAAACAGTAGAATCCTTTTATTTGCAGGGTATGAACTGAGAAATAGTTGTACATATTTTGTGTTGTGGCATTGGTATAATGTGCTGTGTATGCTTACTCTTTGTAACTAATATTGTATATATTGTCTCGTACGCGCGCGTGTGTGTGTGTGTAAGCCGCTATTGTGCTGCATCCGAATACTTCTACCTTTTTTTTTTTTAAGAGATGAATAAATCACAAAAACATGTTTTTACCATCCCCTGTCCCCTTTCCTAGTGATGTGAGTATCAGAGGCTGCAATAAGATAAAAATATAGAGGGTAAGTGTTGATGTTGTTGTAGCCTTTCTGTCCTGTTATGCAACCTCCAATAGAGACAAAGGTCATGGAGCTTTTGTAGGAATGTTCTGGTCAGTTCCGGTATGACACACGTCATTCCTGAGGTTGAGTGCTTCCATAGCAATGTGTGTCAAACCACATCCCCGATTGTGAAGAGGGGTGGGTGCAGGCTTGGGTAACTCCATCTGAACTCTTCTCCTTCATGTGGTCTGTACTGCCAGCAAATTCTCTCCCCTGCCCTGACCCCCCCCCCCCCCCCCCCATCCACTACCCCACCCCCTCCATCCCCCCTCACCTCCTACCTTTTCCTTGATAGTGAAATGGGTAATATTTTGCACAAGACGTTTACATTGATCATGTTGTAAGACCAAGGCCCCGTTTTATCAAAAGATAAAATCAATTTTAACTTTCCTTACCACACCGGATGCCATAGACAAATCAACTATATAATCAATTTTAACTTTTCATAAAACAGGTCTCAAGTCACAGGTATGGTTTACATACATGAAAGTATATGTGTAGGCCTGCTTACAGTATACGCCATATTTATTTTTGCAAATTCTGCACGTCAGGTGCTAGTCACAGATTTAACAACATGCGAAAATATTAACTCTGACCCTGACATGAACGCGACGTGCATGCATACATTCCTCGGAATTTCAGGACTCGTGAACCTGTCTGGAAGCCCCGATTCGCGAAGAAATTAGACTGGATAAATATTTATGAGGCATATGCGGTACATGGTGCCGTTATTACATAAGACAGTTTGGGAAGAGGAATCTTTCCATATCCCTGCAGGTAGATATTCAGTCGTTTGAGTTGTGAGATGCTAATGTTACAGGGTCTTGCAGTATGGGAGATACAGTCTGACCTCGATTATCCAACCATTTCTTATCTAGACTTCTCTTTTCATGTTAACTTAATCAAACAGGATAGATGAAAAAAGAAAAGTGATTTCAAACTCCAATAAAAACTCCTATAAGACTCACACGATTCACCTATGATATTTCCAGTGGAAGCATGCTGTGAATTTTACATTCCCAACAGAAACATGCTATTAATTTTACATTAAAATGTTTCAATTTCTGTAAAAAAGAAAAGTGACTAAAATTTCAAGGAGGCTCTACCAAAGACTATACTAAAGACTATACCACTGTTGCAGTGTACGCTGCCTACTTAGGCACCACCGGGTTGGCAGCCACATGTACATACATAAACATTATTTCTTCCATTTCCGACCGGTCCTGACATGGCTGGATAACAGAGGTCGGACTGTAGTGAGTTGGGACAGTG
Source organism: Diadema antillarum (assembly GCF_040938485.1). Lineage (NCBI taxonomy): Eukaryota > Metazoa > Echinodermata > Echinoidea > Diadematoida > Diadematidae > Diadema > Diadema antillarum. The sequence goes on along the minus strand of NW_027271032.1, from coordinate 623,472 downwards.
CATTTCCTCACACGTACTCTCGCGCTATGGCAGTTTACAAACCCCATTGGAAACGGTGGAGAGGAGGGATGGAGGGGGTGTGAGGACAGTTAGTTAGGACTGTACGGAGACGGAGAGGAAAAGCAGCAGTGGAGCCATCGCTGTTGTCATGGTGACCATCAAAGATGGACCAATCCCTAGTGAAGAGGCAATGACTGAAACAAATAAACAAACAAACAAACAGAAGACATATAGCAAAGGAGTAGGTTAAAGCCAAGTGTGCATCATGTGCTATAACGATAACTTAACTCGTCATCCATGGCTGTTCGTACATATATACCTGCCTGTAATGCTTGTGTGTGCTTGTGTGTGCCTGTGTTTGTATCAAAAAGAAAAACCGGAAAAAAAACTGAGGAAAACAAAACAAAAAAATTATGGTGTGTCCCTTGAACAAGACTAGTCATAGTACACATTGACATTATGTGCGTCTCTTGAAGTAGGCTAGCTACTGTAAGTAAATGTGTGCATTTATATCGTATCATTGAGACCTGATTAGATCTTAAATATCATCAACTTTCCTATCCTTGTCGGATCATGGTGTCACATGACACGGGATCAGAGTGGTGGTTGTCGCTGGAGTTGCCAAATTGCTGAGGATCTGTAGTGATTTATTTATATCGTTATTGTAAATATCTTGTGAATAGTATGTTAAAACAAAGAAAAAAGGAATTGATGTTTTTGTGAAGAAAAAAATCTGACGAATGAACTCATGAAATTTTGTTCATGCTCTGTGTCAAATTAAAATTGAGACGATAACTGATGAATAGAAGTAGATAAGTTTTTTTTTCCTATAGATAAGATTTTTTTTTTTTCCTTTGATGCTTAAAGGCTGATATGTGTTATACTAATAAAAACGAACTTTGGGTTTTCTCCCATGCAGAAAAATTACGAGAGAGAAAGTGAGTGTGAAAGCGAGAGAGAATGAGTCTTAATTTTATGTTTTCCCTTCTGATTTCCCTCTGTACTTCTCTCTTTCCTGTTGCTGTGGTTTATATGCAATAGATGTCATTAACATGTGTCCTGCTTACTGCAGAATGTAAAACAAGACTTCTTTTTTTTTTTTTAAGTGTGGCATTTGATTGTGTCGTTAATGAGTGAAGGTTAGCTTAGACAATTGTGTATCATTCAAAATATGCTAAAAGAAAAAAATGAATGTTAATAATTGACTTAATAAAGATTGGTTTGAAAGAGACTGGTTGGTATGGAGGCAGCAGTGGTTTTGTATCCGTCTTCTCACCTTTTACAGTGGCTGGAGAAGTGCCATGAAGCATCGGTATGAATAAAAGTTGGGAAGCAACAAGGTGGCAGCGTTATGGGGTTATGTGAGAAACTTGATTCATTTTTTATCAATTTTTTATTTTAAATGTTAGATGTGTATCATGGTATATCTTCTTGGGTTATCTTGTGTATCAGAGCGTTCTTAGCATGGTAGCATGTAGGGTATGAAAACAAAATGATAATAATGATGATTATTGCTTTGGTGTCTATTACAGTTCTGTGTGAAGAGATGTGTATAACCATATTCATGAGTTTTCCATCTTGACGGCTTGAGGAGTAAATGGCATGTATACCGATACTGGTTGATAAAGTCCTTTCCTTTTTAAAGTGGAAGCTCAGACATTTTTTTTTTAAAGCTTTCAAGCTGATAACAAAGCAGCGATACATGCAAGTGGGAAACTATTGTGTTTTGAGTCTACCATATTCAGTGTAACAAAGTAAATCTGCTTGTATACACCATGGACATCAATTGTGTGACCCTGTCTGTACTTTGGTTGCTCTTTGTGCCAACGCTTTGTCAGACCTGTGAACCTATAATTGAATTCCACCTTTTCTCGGTTGCATTATCTACCAGTAATTGTTATCATGAGCATGTTGTAGGTCTTGGCATGTTGGACATGAAGTGGTTTTAGAAGTTTATAGATTTCTTGATGATGAGAGAAATAGGCATATGATGGTTTTTGAGGGCACTGAAGTAGATAAGATATATTGATAGATCATGGTGCAATGAAATGATAATACATAGTTATGATTTTACGTTCATAGTGTCAAAAGATGAAACCCCATAATCTGACATTTTGTCCCTGTCATGGAGCTCTTTTTGGCAGCTTATATGCTTGACATCTTCATTTGATGATCTATTTGAGCTCAGTGAAAACCCAGTAGTGCTAGTTTACCCCTCTGCATTGTGTTTTAAAGCTATTCACATGCCATATGAGTGATGAGTATTTTCCATTTCTAGCACAAATTTTCCTCCAAATTACAGTTCAGTTAATTATTCCCTCCCCCTTTTTTTTATACCACCACTGAACAAAAGTTTTCTGGGGGTATGTGTTGTTTTGCTGTGACTTATCCCATACAAACATTCCATTGATCATTTCCACTGATGCTGAGTTTTATCACAACTTTGCGGAGAATCTACCATGAAGTAGCACTGGAATGTAATGTACGAGTGTAGATTTGGTGGCTTGGTCACACTGGTCCCCATTTCTGAAATACAAGCTAGTTGTCACATCCGAGTATTTGCTGTGGTGATGCGCCGGGAACGAAACGACACATCTCCAGTGGAGAAAACTTTTCCCCAACTCCACAGAAAATTTTGGTAGTTCATCAGTGGTATGCGAAGAATCTGATATTAATCACATTAATCTGTGTTAAATCACATTTTTTGTTTGGGTAAAAAATCATGTACAAGTGCATTTAGAGTATAATTGGCACAATTTCATTGAGAGGGAGAAAAGACCTATAGTTGGTAGAGTGATGTGTGTTATTTGGGTATAGATATTATGCATTCTCATAGACTAATTTTTTTGTATGCAAGAGTTAAGATAACAAATTGTTTATGCTACTTCAGGGCAGAATACCTTAAAAATGCAGCAATTACACGTCCTACGTGGATGTGCTCATGCATCGCAATCTGCGTTATGCCATCATTAACTGCCCGCCCAGCTTCACCGTAATGTTGTCAGTCGGGACGCCGACGTCTTACGAATGCCCCTTCATCATCTTCTGCACATTTCTCCTCACCTGTGAATGAATGAATGAATGAATACTGGCATTGAATCAAGTTTTTAAGGTCAGCGAAATTTCCTGTCACATAATGAAGAAATCAAGGGATTGTGATTCGTTGGTAGTGGTGAACAACGGATGAGAATAAATGGGTCCGCTATGACGGTCTCCTCCATTGCATTGCTTTCTGTGTGAAATGACTTTGTTCTTTTTCTTTTGTCTCTGTGTTTAATATTTCCTAAATACCTTATGCTGTTCCAAATAAATTTTCTAAAAAAAAAAAAAATCCCCACCTTCTTTCAGTATGCCTCTTTCAGGTCAATTTCTTTTCCCTACAACTTGAGTGTGAATAAGTTACATTGCATAATCATAGCATGAAGCTGGTATGTAATGATCTTGCTTTCATATGAAAATTACAGCAGAGATGAATATTTTTGATATTCTTCACTGTTTGAGATGTGAAAACTTGAAGTCTCTGCCTAGCCTTGATAGATCCACTGAGCAATGAAGCAAAAATTTGATGACTTTTTGACAAGTGACCAGCCTGGATTGGCTGGAAGTTTTATCCAATCACAGTATAGAATTTGCCAAGTCATAGCTTTTTTGGAAATTTGGTGGTCCAACATCATTTTTCTGTGTTCAGCCCTAAAATAGAAGAATATATACATATATATATATATATAAATAATAAATACTGTAAAACATGGAATGTTCATGTGAATTTTGATATCGCGAATTTCGTGAGAGCCAAAATTCGCAAAATTAGAATGTATGTGAAAATTCTTGTCTACACTATATGCATTGAATATCAGAGGCAATGCACGAAAATATTGTTTTACAGTGTATAACATGTATATATATATAAATATACATGTATATATATATATATATATATATATATATTTGTATAATATATATGTATGTAAATATATATGTATATATATATATATATATCATATATATATATATTTATTTATTTATCAGAAAAAAAAAAAGTTTTTTTTTTTTCAGAAACTTGAAGGAATATGCCAATTACCTTCAACAAAATATCATATCCTGGTTGAAGCATAATCCGAGAATGTGTGTGTGTGTGTGTGTGTGTGTGTGTGTGTGTGCAAAAATGGGAGCAGTTGAAACTTTCATAGAGTCAGATGTATGGTTAGTTTAGGTTTTAGCCGTATTAATGTTTAGGAATCAGTATATGTATCAGCATTATGGTGGTCACTTTTTTTTTTCTCCCCATGCAAAATGTTTAGTTAGCTTCGGTTTTAATTTGGTGTGTGTCTAACTGTCAAGGAAACAGGTAACCAAGATACCACAAGTATGTAGTGTGATTTGGCGTGCAAATGTTGGTGTTTGTGAGTGCGCACAGGTGGGTATGTTGTTGTTGTTTTGGTTGATGTCTAGTGCATATATGGGTGTGTGTGTGTGTGTTTGTGTGTGTGTGTGTTGAGGGAAGGCTACGGGGGGTATGTTAGTGGGGAAATAGGTGGGGATGGTTAGGGTTAGGTAGATGTATAGTTAGGTAATAGTAGAATAATGGTTAAGGGGCTAGGCAGGAATATGGTTTGTTTTGATGATATACACATATGGTTATTTTGTTTTAAACGGGGGGAGGGGTAGGTTGATAGGTTAGATAAAAAAATGATGAGTTTTGTTCGGTTAAGTAAAGAATGTTTTTTTTTATGATATGTTTCAGGAAATGCTGTATTCTCAAGAGAGTGTAAGAGAATTTATGTTATGAAGCGGATATTGAGCAATCTGATCAAGTTGATCAAGAATTTTTTTTTTTTCTTTTAAGAGTTATACTTTATCTGATATATTTATGTATATAGCGTGTGCTCTGCCAAAAAAAAAAAAAAGCACATTCAGATTGGCTTGATTAGGCTGATAGTTTTTTTCTGAGAATTATGCAGATTTCATGTCATTTCTCTTATCGTACTGTATGTTTGAAAAATGATTTAGCAGCACAAGAAAGAAGAGCTGCTTTTTTGTTGTTGTTGGTGGACGTATTAATTTTATTGTCAATATGGATTTGACATTGAATGAAACTCAAATAAAGAATATTATAAAACAAAAAAAAGTGTGTGTGTGAGTGTGTGTGTGTGTGTGTGTGTGTGTGTGTGTGTGTGTGTGAATGTTTGTATGCATACCTTGATACACACAATGTGTTTGATCCGGCCACATGTGAGAGAGTAATGTACTGAGCAAATGGGGCAAATAAAATGAACTATACAATATCTTTTTCCAGCATACCACACAACATGACATCACCTATAAGTTACAAATCAGACACCAAGTAGTAATGACGCTCTTGTTTGTGTGCAAAGATTCAAGGAAAAATTCTGTCATGAAATGTTGAACTGCGGTATGTAAATGTTCTCATCTTGTGGCTAGTGACTGATGCAGCAACTGTGTATATTACAGTGTAATGTTAAAACTAGATACCTTTGATTTGTATCACATTGACATAGATATAGAACATGAATGTTGTTGGTAATGGAACAACCGCATCACAATTCACAGAAGATGAGATGGTCATTAAAATCATGTTTTCAAATGTTTACAAGCACCCAAATTGACAGATTCATAATATTGGTAAACTAAATGAAAAATGCACATGCATACTCAAAGATAGAGATGAAGATAGAACGATATAGATGGATGGATAGATGGATCAATTAATAGATACATTTAATAGATGTGTAAATAAATAAATTGATCATCTGCTATTGGATTATACTTAGATGAAAAAAATCAATACATGTACTGCTATAGATGAATATCAAAATAAATAGATGGACAGGTGGAATGGTCATTAGACAACTACTGATAAGGAGACATGCAGATAGGATGGTAGGAACGTAGGTAAAAATAAAGACACCAAACAAACCAGAAAAAGCAGGAATGTTGAGATAGGGTTTGTGCACGTGTGTGTGTTTGTGTGAGAGAGATCATAATGGAGAGAGAGAGAGAAGGGGGGGGGGGGGGGGGAGGGATCCATGCCAGAGATGGAGAAGAAAGAGAATGGGGGGGGGGGGGGGGCGGTAGTATTCACGCAAGGCAAACAGAGTGAGTTTAAAAGAGATCATGACAGAACTTAAACTGATCAAGGGTCTTTGATCCGGTGACTCTCAGTCACCAGTGTGCATGTGGTGACGTCGTGATATAAAAATAGATGGCGTGTAATGTGATTCGATATTAGTTGGTGGTCGGCATGCGAAAAACAAAGGAGAAAAATGAACGACTATTGCTAACAAGATATCCAAATGACAAAATAGATATAGTTGGCAATATTCATCCTTCGAACAGAGTATAACATTTATGGTTCCATATTTATTTTCAGATTGTAGTAACCAAAATCAGAGGAACCGAAGAAAAGTCTTTGCAGCTGCAGCTAGCTGTCTGGAGCTGAACGTAGAGCAGAGGTGGTGGAATATCTGTGAGTCAGTCTCACACCCAACGTGCGTAAACAAACGAAGCTCCTGAGGTGCTGTGGACCCGCTAAAGAGAGAAGAAACAGATGAGCCACTGAAGTCAGCCGAAAGAGAATCGTTCCTTTTTATTTCGAGTCCGATTAGGTCTGACGTCTGAGCTAAACCATCTACGCGACAGAGTGAGTACTAGTATTTCTTTTAATTTGTGAATATATTAAAACCTACGCGAAGCTGATTCTGCTTGGTTTGTATAATGCGAATGTCTATTGTGTGTAGTAACGCGGGGGTAATTTTCACAGTCCCATTAATGTATACCTGTGTTGGTCAAAGATGTAAAGACGAATTGTGGCATTTGATTGTCACTCAGTTAGTAAATTTACCTGAACAGCAAGTAAACGGAGAAGAAATTAATACCTGGTAATGCAGTCAGCCACAACATATCTAGGGCTAGGCAAGTATGAAGTTCCTTAGGCAAGGAGTTCCTGTTTGTTTGGCACTCCCCCCCCCCCCCCCCACCCCCCCCCCCAAAAAGAGAAAAAAAAAATCGGGCTGTGCATTTGTACTGTTAGGATTTGGGATCTGGTTAACTATACGCAGCCGCTGTCGTGAAGCGACAGCGGCTGCACGTCTATTCCTTCGCAGACGTTGTTATTTTTCAGCAGTGGGTGTGCGTTTTCTTCATGAATATCTTTATTAATCATGGAAAACTAAAATATAAGGAATCCCCGTAATCTATGATAATCATTCAATAATCGGCATGCAATTTTTTGTTTAATTATGTCAAAAACTCACCGAAATGCGTGGCTAAAGTCAGGTCTGTAAACGTCCGTATTGCTTCACTCCTCATCTGCGTGTTATTTGAATGGCATTCACTCTCGTATACTACAACGTAGCTAGTCGGGGAGCGGAAGTGATGAGCTAGTCGGGGTGACCCATGAAAAGGTCAAATCATTGCCGGCGCAGCATGCGCAGATACGAATGCTGTAGCTTTATGTACATGGCACATAAAACGCACAGGCGCACAGGCGCACGGGCGTACGTAAAATGAAACCGCTTCCGGTTGCGCATGCGTGGTAGTTTGTTGATTTTGTGAAGCTCTCGAAGGAAAAGATGCCACCGCACAATCTACTCCGAAAAATTCAACAATAAAATAAGGTCTGGATACTAACAAAACACCAAATTCAACTCAACCATCAGGAAAATACGCTGTAGGTGAGTGGTAAAAATTATCTTACTCTTAAAATCAAACAAAATAAAAGGCATTTTATGTGATTTTGCCGTCAATAGTGACGGTCGTTTACAATGTTTAAACAGTAATACATGTCAGACCGCTGTGCTTGGCACAGCGGTCTGGTCAGGCTAGGATCTGGTATGGGGTAGTATCGCGGCTATTAAAATTTCTACTGAAATACTAAAAAATGTGTCAATTTGAATACATACAGATGTAGTCCAATTATTGACAACAGGATATGGGATCGTTTGGTTCCGCTAAAACTAGGCCGTACTAGACCTACTGGTATGTACATACACTGTAGGTCTAGTCCAGTTCTGTCCAAATCGATGACTTAGAAAGGACAAGTTCACCTCCGTAGGACGGATTTGAAACCTCTGCACTTGCGCTAGTCGGTAGCAGTGTAGCATTCTGACCAGGCACTCGAACCCTTTCGCTCGCCACTACACAGTGCACAGCGAAAGGGCCTTGTTCACATCGCGACTCTTATGCGTATTCATATCGCCAATGCGCAAAGTGCCACGCAAAGGTTCACATCGCGACTCTTATGCGTATTCATATCGCCAATGCGCAAAGTGCCACGCAAAGGTTACATCAAAAGTCAAAGAATGAACGGGAGGTATAGAGATGAACTCATAGAAAAACGTCTTTTCAAGACCACATGGGATCAGTGTGGAAATGAACAAGTGAATGTATCATATGAATTACAAATGTAGGTAAGAAATGTAAATATTATAAAAGTAAGCCTTTACGTAACTTATAGAGGCGCAAAATTTGTGTTTCTTTTTCAACGTACAGAGATAGCACTCTTTTGACTCAGGGTGCTTAACTGTATAATTGTGTAAAGGAGTGCCCCAGAGTTAGGGTTTTTAAGGGTAACATTCTTTTATAATGTTCCTTTCCCACCCCCTAAAACTACCACACTGAAACAGCTAAATCAAATATGAGTAGGAAAATTATTCCCTGTAATTGATATTTGAAGATCGATAATTGGTGAAACATCGTAACAAGTGAGTTTATTTCCAGTTTCTTGATTCAAATAATTATCGACCCTACAGTACTATTTACAAAGCATGGTATCTGTGAAGTCTCCAGAAAAATACTGTTTGTAAGGCTTTTCATTTCATATGTATTCTGAAAAGATTACAAAATTTAAAATTCATGACTGAAATGTAAATTGGAGCAATCTAATTTCTGTCATGGTTTCCTACACAAATTAAACAAAAAGGGATTGTTCCAGTCATTGTGGCAAATATTGTGCCTCCTCATCTACATGTATTTTTTTTTTTTTTTAGAGCATGTGCAAAACACAAGCTGTTCTTTTCTCATTTAGTTATGCATATATTTGGGTTTAGTATATGTAAAATTAAATCTTTATGTTACAGCATTTTACATTCTGATTATACTGTAGTACCGGTATGTACTGTAAGTATCAATATGTATGAACTTGAATCAGCTACGGTATGTAGATTTCTTCATTGCTGGTACTGTCAAAACATAGATTTTGCTGTGTGGAGGTTTTTCGAACTTGTGCTAGCCATAAAACTAGTGTGAAATGGAATAGGTTATTATGGCAATTTATTTTTGTTGTTGTTGAGATATTGAAATATGTACAGAAATATGCTCATCTGTGAAGTTTATGAGTACAGTTGGGTCGATTTCACTGAAATTGACCCAGTGCATAGAATAATCTTTTGAGAGTTCTTTACTTTACAGTCGTACAACATGTATAAGATGCATAACCCCCATGCATTATAACATTTCCTGTAACAGGTAACGAGAGTACATATTCAGCCATGTTCAGCGGTGGCCACAGTGCAAGTAAGCTTAGCACCAACCTGAAGCTAGCAGTCAATCGACTAAAGCTTCTGGAGAAAAAGAAAAGTAAGTCCACACACAATTATCATCATGTTGAATTGAAGATCAAATTCAAAGTGTAGAAAAGATCAAGATGACGAAACATATGTTTTGCCATCTATTTTATATGATCTGACTTTGTTAGTATCTGTGTATGATTGTCTGCAGTGAACCAAATTGTGAGTATTAGTTTTTTGTACAGTACTGCAATTATAATTCTAATTAACTCAGTCTATGGTTTGTCAGCTGTGCATATTTTTGCTTTAAATGAACAGCCGCACACATACTGACAAACTGATTGATAAATCACAATTTGATGCTACTGTACATTGAAAGCATCATTCATAACTATAGCTTTGTCATAAAATATCCATCACGGCAAAGCTTGCCGTTTTTCTCTATGAATTTGCTGTGCTGCATTTGTAGCATAAACACATAGATCTGTGAAAAGTTACATATGGCTTTGAAGAACAGAGTGTTTTCCAAATGCATTCATGCATTGCAAGTCTCAGAATGATGTGGCACAAAGGGGGGGGGGGGGACACCATGGCACTCAAAGAGTTGATCCTTTTGTACCAAGAGATTTCGTTCATTGTCAACCCCTACTCACTGAATGTAGCAGAAAATCTTAAAGAACCATAAGACCCTTAACCTATTGTCTGCATAGTACTTGGGGAATATTTACTAACTTACAGTGTAGTAGACATTCTAGGATTTGTTGGTTGATAGTTTAGTGTGAATGTTACCTGCAGACTGGTGATGAAGGAAGTTATGTCTGTATCTGATCTCCTCATAATTCATTCTCACAAGTACTTCTTCCTTGGTATTAAAAGATGTATAGTTTGATGTTCATCTGTCACTTCATTTGTGTAATTAGTGATTGCTGCATGCAGATATCTTAGAGATAAAGGGATTAAGATCTCTGGGAGACAAGTATCATGAAACACTGCTTACAGTTGTTTTATTTATATTCTATGATTTTTAGCTGAGCAAGCCTTGAAGGCCAGAAAAGAGATTGCAGAATACATCAGCAATGGAAAGGATGAACGAGCAAGGATAAGGGTAAGACAAGTCAATAACTTTTTGATGCATAATGTGTAGTAAAAAGTGTAGTAACTATAGAGGAAATTAGGTACCTTGTAACTCCTGAAAGTTAAATGTGAACGTTTTTTTTTTAATATTTTCTTTTGTGTCGTTATTCCTGTTTTTTGTATCTTCTTGTGAGAAAAAAAAGCGAAAACTTTGCTGCAGAATTCTGTTATCCCATATGAGCAAAGTACATTGTATCTGTGTGATGTTTGTGAACAAATGAAATCGGTTGGTAGTTTTGAAGGGGAATCCACTTGTTCCGAATATCTAAATGTTATCACTCTGGACATATGACTTGCTTGTCACAATATCTAGTCACATGATTGATCACATGACAGGTGGAGCACATCATCCGTGAGGACTACCTGGTGGAAGCCATGGAGCTCATCGAACTCTACTGCGACCTCCTCCTGGCCCGCTTTGGTCTCATCAGCTCCACCAAGACGGTGGACGAGGGACTGAAAGAGGGAATAGCCAGCATCATCTGGGTGGCACCCAGGATGTGGACCGACGTCGCTGAGCTCAAAGTGGTAAAGGATATTGGTCTCTATCTCAGCCTTTATTGTTATCACCTAAACATAATACAGTCCAACCTTGATTATCTGGCCATCTCTAATCCAGACTTCTCTATCATCTGAACATGTTCACAAAAAACAACAACAACAACACACACACACACACACAACACACACACACACACATACACACACAAAGTGATTTTAGACTCAATAAGAACTTCTACAAACCTCACATGATTTACCTATAATATTCCCAACAGAAACATGTTATTAATTTCATATTAAAATGTTTCAGTTACCATAAAAAAAACTACAATTCTATGAAAACTAGCATAAATTACACCACTGTTGTGTATACACCATGTCACTGAGTCAGCAGCTACATGCACATCCACATGAACATTGTTTCTTCCATATATGGCCAAATCGCTTATCTGCACTGACGCTGGACCCCACATGTCCAGATAACAGAGGTCCGGCTGCACGATTCTTTTATTTCAAACTTCTTGATGGGCGGGGAGATATCGACTCCTCTGAAAAACAATAAAAACAAAAAACAATGTTGGAGAAAGCAAGTTCTTCAATTACTTTTCATGGTACTCTGGTGTGACGATTTACATGACTGCACTACAAATAATATCAACCAAGTCACTGAGATGTGAGAGATTGGTATAGAATTTCTTGCCAATTTCACAAGACAGTTGGTTAAATTTTAAATGATCCGTGTAATTTCAGACAAATGTGTGTTTTTGCTTTATTCTCAAACAGATAAAGGATCAGCTGACGTACAAGTATGGGAAGGAGTTTGCCCAGATGTGTGTGTCCGACCAGGAAAACTGGGTGAATGAGAGGGTAAGAATCAAGCACATGTGCACATGTAAAAGCCCTGGTAGCATGGGGTAACATGAGTTGTCCCTTTCTGTGTATGGATTACTAGTATCCTGTGCTTGACGCCTTCTGCTTACTTGTGTTTTCTGTCAAAAGGGAATGAACCAACCAATGAACAATCAAACAAAAGCAATAAGGACTACAGTCTCATCATGGCAAATATCGGATTAAAGGGTTTTTGTATAACAATAAATAAAATTTTCCTGGCATGCTGCAAACAAGCCAGCCATTCCTTGACATTTTGACATTTTGTACATTTTCAGGTATTGGATTCATAGCCTGTATACTGTATACGCTATATATTTCGCGGGGGGTTTATTTTCGCGAATTTCGCGAGTCGGGAGCTATTCGCGAAATTAACAACACGCGAAAATATTACCTTCCAAAATGAATCCCTTGCCTTGATGATACAAACATTTCAGTACTAGTATACCATGTCACGGCTTACCGAACAGACCATACTGGCTAAGCTTCTTTACGCACGTCCAAGTCTACTTACGAATACTGTAGAGAGCCAATCCATTATCGCAAGGGGACCACTCATCAGAAATTTAGCGCGATGGACTTAACCACTTCACAAATGTTGAATTCTAACTTACTAGTTCGCAGAGTTTGGCAAGTCTTTTTCTTGCAGTGTATGACTTAACTAGTATCATTCTTATTTGCTAGTAAGTTGAAAATTCACACTTTCTTTGCCACTTCATATTTTCTCTGGTCCCCCAATCACGAATTTAACCAATCGCGAAATTGTGTGACAGCGACAATTCGCGAAAATTTATGTACGCGAAAATTATAGCGTATACAGTACTCTCCTTGAATGACAGCCATCAAAATCAAAAAGTCTCTATGCAAAGTTTATGGTATCCCAGGATTCTCTTTAAGATGGAAAATATTAAACTAATGTACACAATATTAAATGTACACATAATTATATTGTAATGGGATAGTGCAGTTGCTGTGATTGATAGACAGTCAAACCTGTCTATAGTGGCCACCCAAGATTGACCATTGTAGACAGGTGGCCCCTGTAGACAGGCTATTAGCATTTCGTGTTTATTGCATACATGTACATGTGTTTGTTATGTACATCCAAAAGTACTTACATGTACATATATGTGTATTGTGTTTTGTGCATTGAACAATGTTGTTATTGACCAAGTTATTGCTCAGGAATAGCGTGCTTTTACAGCAAGCAAGCTTTTCACAAGTTTATTATCATGCCTGAATGGCGAGTAAATGTAGCAATGATGGTCATTGAACTGTGGGCTGTGAATGATTGGCTCGGGTGCAAAGCAGGAAAACACGCTGAGTTATGGGCTCAACTGTAGCTCCGTATGGGTCTGTGACTGCTATAGACTGCTATAGACAGGTTAGCATCTACATCCAGAAACAAAATTAGTGACCGCTTGCTGCATTAGACAGGTGGCTGCTATACACAGGTCCTCTAATGTGGTTTTTCTCTTGAGGGGATTGTCCAGTGGCCGCATGTGGCTGCTTTAGACAGGTAGCCTGCTAGGGCAAGTTTGAATGTAGCTACTGTAGAATGAATGTTCGCATGCATTTTGATTTCACGAATTTTGCAAGAGCCAAGATTCGCGAAATTGAAATGCATGCAAAAGTTCTTGTCTACACTACATGCATTGAATGTTACAGGCAACTTGCGAAAATTTCATGCCGTGAAAATATCTTGTTTTACAGTATATGATACCCTATTTATTTGTTGTGAGATAACTTTTTTCCCCCTTGATTTTGTCATAGAGACTGATATATTTTTGCATTTCAGTTAAAGATGAAAATGAGTGTGAAAGCCCCACCAAAGCTTCTTGTGGAACGCTACCTGATTGAAATCGCCAGGAGTCACAATGTGCCATTTGAACCTGATCCATCGGTACTGAGTGTAAGTTGTAATGCTGATTGAATGGCTAAAGTCATTTTGAATGATGCTTTTCTGGCATTTGCCAAAGCACTCCTATATTCATATTGCAGTTAAGTGGTTATGAAGTTAACACAAGCAGTTACAGCTCCAGTGCCCATTAGGTGGTGATAATGGAATGCTGATAGATGTTTGTATAAACATGTACGTTGCATATACACATTGCCAGTCATGAATTTGTTTGATTATTCAGGAAATCAGCTGGTATGCATGGTAATGAGATTATGAAATGAATTATCTGGATAGAACAATACTTACTCCATTAAGACCAATTTTCAGCTAGAAAGAGCAGGGAAACAAGTTCATGACAGATACGTAGATATTTGTATGAATCGATTGATAGAATAAATAGGTAAACAGAGAGATTGATAAAATTTAGTAGATAAATCAAAGATTGACAGATAGATACTAATAGATAATTTGATGAATGAATGGATGGACAGATAGATGAATAGGATGAAAGGGCAGAAGAGGTTCATAGATGCGTGTATCCTGATAGATAGAAAAGGGAAACATTTTCCTGGTCATTGCAATTTGCCATTGCTACACAGACTATCTTTTGTGTAACAGTTTTCTTCCACAGAAGTGTGTAGGCAGGATACCATTTGACATATTATTCGTCAGCTGACATTGTTATTCAAATTTGAATTTGAAAATGATTCCCTGTAGAACGTCGTAGGTAAAAGATGAAGAAAGTTAGAAAATGTCGTACAAAATCCACTGTGCTTTTACATCTCAGGGGCAAGATGCAGAGACCCTACTTCTTGACCTGGACGATCTGAAGCCCCCCTCTGGCCCTCCAAGCGGAGGAAGTAGCGGAGGAGGAGGAGGTGGAATGCCTGCTGGTGCCATTCCATCCGCCCCCATGCCCTCCATGCCCATGCCCCAGCAACCGACCCCGTACCCGCCGCCGGGACTCCCCAACCCGGCCATGGCTTACCCCCCACCACAGGTGAGTTTGGAGATGGTGCACATAATTATTAACTCTTTGTTTGTTTGTTTGTTTATTTTAGTTAATCATGGGGTTAAAAGCCCTCTTTGTGTGTCCTGGTGTAAACCCTGTGTGTGCCGCATTATACTGGGATGGCAATGCACAAGCACTTAAAAAAAAAAAAAAAAAAAACCTGGTTTTTCAAAGCCATGTGATTTGTTTTTTGTTGAAGTGTTTATGCTAGATATGCAGTACAACAAAATTGCAGAGAAAATTGCAAGCGTGCTGTGATGTACATTTTATGACAAAGCTATGGATGGTGTTCTTGCGATTTGCCAGTAATCTAAGCAAATTGATTTGTGTGGGGTTGT
The DNA here is from genome assembly GCF_040938485.1 of Diadema antillarum. Taxonomy (NCBI): domain Eukaryota; kingdom Metazoa; phylum Echinodermata; class Echinoidea; order Diadematoida; family Diadematidae; genus Diadema; species Diadema antillarum. The sequence continues at coordinate 608,172 of NW_027271032.1, read as the reverse complement.
GCTTCAGAGCAAAATACGCGAAGTTGGCAAGGCTTCGACCGAGGTGAGCTGAGTTCTTTTAATATCTTCTTATTTATTTTTTTGGTTCAGAAGCACACAGTTTTGTTTTGTTTTGTTTTTTTGTCAAGTGTAATCTGAGAAGCACACAAGTATGAAAAGATTTGCCCCCCCAAAAAAAAAAAAAACCCACCAAACAACCAAACAAACAAACAAACAAAAAACAAAACAACAACTCAAAAACATGGGGGTTGAGAATGACAATTAATGCACCAGCATAAATTGCTCTCCAGGTCCAAAGGGAAATGTTTGGCCACAATGTATTCAATCAGTCTTTAGCGCACTGCCTGGTTTATGCTTATCGCTATGCATTTTGGTTTTCTTTCTTTGATAATAAACTTTTTTGTTGTTATTGAATGCTTGTGCACCTAATCCATGTTGGATTTCCTATGTTTTTTATATTCACTTCATGACCTGTCAATACAGGAATTGCATGGAAGCATGTATAATTTTTGTGTAAAAGCAACTTACTGCATGATCTATTGCTTGGCAAATGGTTATCATATTGCCTTTGTCCACTATATTTTACGGTCAAGAATAATATGCCCTGAAATTTTATGTTTTTATGTCCGTCACTGCTGCTGTACGTATATGCCTTCAAATTTATGGTAGTTGTACGTGTATGTTCACAAATTCCAGATGTTGACTGATAGTCCCAAACTTGACGGCATGCCAAAATACCTGCCTCCTGCAACCCTAATGCAATGTTCTCCATGGTGAGAGATTGCTAACTGTGTTCTTTACAAAGGAATAATTTCTATTCTCTTTCCGGCATGATAACCACAATGCATTAAAATACAGGATTTCCCAAATATCATACTCTCAACAACAACAACAACAATATCAACAACAACAACAACAACAACAACAACAACAACAACAACAACAACAACAACATATATATGCAATGATGATATGATACACGGTATATGTTCATTAGCAGAGTCACATCTGTATATGGCTGGAGTCATAATCCAGTATTAAAGCATGTAACTCCTCCCCCACAGATGTGCAGAGATGCCACCTGTTACCCCCCCCCCCCCCCTTTTTTTTTTTCTGGCAGTAGTTCTGTTTTTTTTTGCAAAAAAAAAATACTGCAGGTTTCATGGAAAATACTTCTTTCCCCAAAAATTTCTACATATGTCTATAGTAGGAAACTGAAAAATACTATTTTTCCATAAAAAATATGCCTTTTCAGCCCTCAGAACACTGCAGTGTTGTATACAAGGTTAATAGCATCCCTGGATGTGGGCATGAAAATGCAGGCATACAATATGGACATGTACAGTTGAGCCTCACCTGATGGGACATCACATCACCTTTCCTCACTTTCTGAAATCCAGCGACCCCAAGAGAAAAAGTCACTGTTTGGCCGTCTTTGCTGTTGGTGACAGACATGTTCTGTTGTCACGGATTGCTTGTTCGACTTTGATACCTGAAGTGGCTGTTACTCATGCAAATGGAAATGTAAAAAATGATAAAGTGCTTCATATACAATGCATACGATAATGACATAGTAAACTATGAAACCTAAAAGTAGGACACCAGAAAACTGACCAAGGGAAAACGTTTTAGCCAATTTTGGCATCAGTTCTTGGGAGTATTTAAAGTCTTAACTTTGGTTGTACTTTCAGCAATAAACTGACAGATTTAAGCCAATCCCATGTCAATGGGATATGACACGTTCAGTGTCACCAGCCGCAATTTTGCCCTTAATGTTACTGGTCACATTTTGCAGTGGGAAAGTTCCCAGAACCTTTGTTTTCAGTCTTCAAGTAAAAGAAAGGAAATGCAAAAAGTGTCACAAACTATAGAAGTTTGATGCCCAACTCTGCTTGGTATTGTAATATCAGTTTAATAGTGTGTAAAACAGAGTGCATATGTATGACTTTATTATGCTCAAAGTACATTTGATCAGATCACAAAACACTATTACATAGCTCAGTTTATTACTGTAGATCCAGTCCAGAATTGGCTCTATGCCTGACACACAGAATCATATAAAAAGAAAAAGAAAAAGCATATCAAAGACACTTGTTCCTTCTTATCTGTGGATCAAACCTCATCTACAAATGTATGCCTTCCCATGCAGTTCTCCCACCCTCAGTAACACACAACACACAATCTGTTCAAGAGCATAATGTTGTTCCACCAGAGTTTCTGCTGGTATGTTTACAAAATTATGCCCCAAATCCTGAAACCTTACCATCTCACAGTTTTTTGTGTTTTTCAGTATCCACAACAGATTTCAAACCATAGTCTCAATAACTCAGCTCTTTGAAAACTTGTGTAATCGTACTTTTGAATATTTTAAACAATATCATCTTTATCTTCTTCTCTCAAGTGCTCCTAACTGGTAGCACCATATGTGACCCTGCACCTCAAAACAAACAAAAAGTCGCCAGACATGAATTTTTAGTTTAGACCATATTCTAAAAGAGCAGACTTTAAGTTTTAAAATGATGCATAACTCAAATCAAATGGACTCTCCTATCCTATCTAAATATTGGAAAGAAAGCACGAACTCAGGAAAAGTGTGAACTGAGAAAAGAGGCTCTGAAGTACAGTGTCTATTCAAGCGCTTAATCTTTACCAAACCGCAATGGCTGTGTGATGAATGGGACAAAAAACAGGAAGTAAACCACCAGAGTAACAACAATGAAGGGATTATCAGATTAAACTTAAATTAAGCATGCCTCATTAACACATTCTGTCCATAATTAATGCCAACTTTCAAGCAGTAGCACTATCCTTTCAAAAGTTATTAGAGTTGAAAGTGAAGAGTGTGGACAAGGTTTTTCAGAAATGAAAACGGAATTCTAAAGACACACCTAATCGCGCTATTCTGCCAAAAATGTTCGAGATAAACTGCTAAAAAACACACTTTCCTGCCCGTTTTATGATATCAAATTTTAGCATAATGTAAAAGAAGACCCACTCTTTCAGAAAATATGAAAAAGTCAAGTTCGGCTAGGTTGACCCATTTCACTTATTTTCAGTCCTCACGCAAAATCAGTGTGTGCGACTTTATGTTCGTTTTGAGGTGCACGGTCACATATATACATCATTTCATCAGTAGTATGTTTATTTCGGAGTGATGAATATATATATAAAATAAATTCCTACGTGTACCATCATCCTTAGTATTTTATCCCGCTCTGCTTCTTGGCAGGCGTTAAATATATAGTATCAGTTAAAAAAGAAAAGAAAAGTAAAACATTAATTATATTGCATTGTCTACACCTAGACAAAGGGTCCTCCCCCACCCCTCCCCAGTAAGGGCCCTGTGGGGGCTTTACCCAATGGACAGGTGAGTTGTGCATACCTGTGACTCCATGCAATATACTCATTATTCTTCATCATCGGTCTACTGTCTATTCTCTTATAATGTAATATCGCCCAGGGAGAAGGGCTCGCATTTTGTATATAGCGCAACTGTCTCTTCATAAATATTTTCAGATATTCATCCCCTCACTACAAACATTACAGCTAAAGCTTTTTATCGCAAAGTATTTGATGGGACATTACGTGTTGCATGCTATGTGGAAGAATGGTCAAAGGGTTGTTGCTGTAACCAAGATGTACGTTTATGTATGCACCATGGAATTATAGTCCAGAAATATATATGCACATTGTTCTGCTTTTCCACTAAAAGCTCTTTATGTGTACTGCTTTTGCATACCATGTATGTACTCATACAATCATGTATGCAAATCATTCTTTCACCAATTGAAGTTCTATGCGTCAAGCTGTGGTACTAAGGGAAAGAACAGTATGTTACCTTTCACTGCAAAGTTGCAGACATTAAAGCTGGGAAAATGGAATAAGGCAGTTACATTATTAAAAAAAAGAAAAAAAGAAAACTAATTGTTTTATATTGGCAGTTTGATTTTAAGATACCTCGAGTCCAATGTATGATAATGTCTTGCAATATCAAATTGTTTTGTTTTATGAAGAGCATGGTACAATCGCATTTACGTTTATACTTTCATGCTGATTTTCTCAGCTGCTGTTTTGCAAGTGACCAGCATTTGAATCATTTTTATGATTAATTATTAAATTGAAGGAAAGCAGGGCAAACAACTTATAGTTCGAATGCTTTTAGAGTGTTTGGGAAATTGGAAAATATTAGCAAAGAGAGTACAATATTTAGCAACTTCATTGATCCTCTGTGATGACAGGGCACATATTTTCTATGTTCCTTGCTACAGCATAGTCACAGTGTTTTCTGTTTGTATTGATTCTGTATATACTTGCACACAATAGATGATTTCTTATCCAATTGACCGGTTGTATATTCGATTGGAATGACATATACTCGGTAATATCTGTGTATATTATGGTGGGTTGATCTAACATCCGCGATTAACCAGCTATCATGTACAGTCAAGTGATGTTAAAAGATATTGGTGTATACCCCTGGTCAGGAGCAAACTCTTATCACATGAAGTTTCTCTTTTGGCTACTTGCATGTCACATGGAGATAGCTGTAAGCATATAAACATTTACATACATACAGTCATACGTACAGAATACATACATACACACATCGTGTGCATATTACATACACAAAATTGTACCTACGTATATACAAACATACATACAGGTGCATGCACAAACATACATACACACACACACGCACATGTATACCATTCATCGTGCAGTTATTCTGTCTGCCCAAATACAACCTTGTTCTGATTGCTACCCCTACACATACAATTTTGTACAGTACATGCCCTTGATAAATCAATGAATTTGACATCATGTTTAATTGCATTTGGCATGCACACTTAGGGCTCACATGCTCACGTATCTAAACCATTTGCAGTGTGAGCACTTCTGTCAATACAGGGAATAATTTTCCCGGTATTGCATTGCAATTTGCTAGATGCATTTCTTATATGACTCGACTGTTATACAAAATTTTGTATGTGTAGCAGATTTGTTTACATAAGACTGTACAGATCTTTGTTTAAAGTATTTTTCCCATTGATCAAAACTGCTAATCAAATTTGAGAATTATAATTATTCCCTGCAATATGACAAAGTATCATGTAGAATGTCCTGAAGGAATTTACAATCAGATTTCCACATTGATAACTTTCAATATGATTAAACTGTCTGAATGCTATTTCAGGGTCTAAAAATATAACATCTTGCCTATATTTTGTGGAAAACCCCATTCAGTTTGGTTAAGTGGTCACAGAGAAATATATCGCTGTATTTAAAGCATGTCATGGGTCTGCTTCTTCCAAGTTTAGCACTTGGATGCTCTTGGAACTGCATAATGTGTAAACACAATGGACAGAACTTGGAGCCTGGAGGGAAGGGATTCCTGACATGGCCCTACAAAGATCCTCATTTCTCTTTGACCACTGAAGCAAATCAGATGGAGTTTTCTGTGAGATGTAGGTAATAAGTTATAGCTTCATATCCTGGAATTGAATTTGGATTGATTCACTAAAATTGTAATCATTCACAAAATTAAAATGCATGTGAAAGTTCTTGTCTACACTATACGCAATGAATGTTAGAGGCAACTCGCGAAAATTTCATGCCGCGTAAAAGGTCGTCGGCTCCAATTCGCGAAAATTTCATGCTGCCAAAATATGTTTTACAATATGTAAAAAAAATGTTTGTTTGAGAATTGAAATATCATTCCTTGCAATGACAGAATTATGACAGAAATATTTCTATCTGAAGATTATAATTGGCGTGACAGGTATTATGAAATTACCCCTCAACTTCACCCCGGGAAGGGGGGGGGGGGGAAGAAAGAAAGGACCTATCAACTTCAGAAAACTGTTCTGGCTGTTGTACAGTTGTATGAATATTAAACATGCTGAATGCCTATGTGACACTACTATGAGACCTATCTTTTATGGGAGTACATGGGAAAGTCACATTTAACGTTGTCACTCTTTATAGCTTTACCATTGTCTTCTTGTGCCATATTGTAATGCATGCCAACATTACTAATATTCCCATGTTCTTATTCATTTCTACAATTGTATAACCGCCATCCAGACATCTCATTTTAACTGTGTACTAGAAGAATTTTATCTTCATTATAGCAAACATAGTAATGATGCTCAACCAAGCAAACATAGCAAACTAAACAAGCATTGGTAAACATACTTAGTAATAATCAACTTTCAGATCTTTTTTCATGAAAGCATACAGTTATCTGATTCACTCTACTTGTAGAATACATTTCCTTGTGGTAAACATAGTAATTGTACTCAGCTTTTGGAACTCATTTCATTGTAGCAGACTTAGATGTACAGCTCAACTTTCAGAACTCACTTCATTATAGATACAAAGTTAATGTACTTAGTTCTTCAGGCTCATTTCAAAATAGCAAACTTTTTTCCCATAAAGAAATTTTCTTCACATATAGACATTCAGGTACAAATACATGTAGATATCACTCTACATGATACATGGCATAAATAATATGATTTGACAGACAACTTACAAACAGTCTTATTAAAAGTGGATATGATTCCAGCTTAAATGGGATGCAAAACCTTTGGGTTTTGCCAACATATATTCATCTATTTTCTATGTCATCTAATATAACTCAACTTTCAGAACTCATTTCATTATAGCAAACATGGTTTAATACTGCTTATCTTTCAGATCTTATTTCATTATAGACACAAAGTTATAATATATAACTCACCTCTTCAAATTCATTTCATGATCACAAGCTTTGTCATATAATTCAACTTTCAGAACTCACTTCACCATGGTAACAATACATAACTTTCAAAAGCTATATCATTACAGCAAGCATCAATTTAACTACACTATAAGAAATCACTTTGATAAATTAGTTAGACTTTGGCAGGAATATCTTGGTTTGAATGTGTACTGGACAAAATAAAAATGGCAGCCAAAGCAATATAACAAATGATTTTGACATGCTGTGGTGGCTACATTTTGGGGAGTATTAAAGACAACTAGGATTTGTACAGGACATTACTTGACCGATTATCCGATGATTGATCGTAACAACTAAAAGAGTAATTTTCACCAATATTTGAGATACAAGCTTTTGTCATCCCATTGACGATATAAGCTTTACTTAACAACTAGAGTAAGCAAAATGGATTTCATGCAGTGATTAATGTATGCAGCAGGAACACTTTAAGTGGTCACTTGTAACCAGGTTTTCTGGTGAAATTATCCAGAAATTTGAATTAATTTGTCATGTAAGGATATCCACAACTTTTGTTACACTTTCATAAACTGGGACCCTGGTGAGACATGAAATGAACCACACAACAACCTAAAATAGAACATCTTAGGATTCTGGTATTTGCCTCTGCAAAGAGGATATGTTTCTGCCTTTCTGCCAATATTTGTTTGTTTTTCTGTTAGCAAAATTAGTTGAGAAGGTTTGAATGGATTTTGATTAAATTTTACGTATGTAGATGTGGCTGTTGTGGTTAAAGGAAGGAGGGATTAGTTTTTAGAATGATCCAGATCATCTGCATCCAGGATTTGTTAAAAGGAGTGTTCGCAGTTTTGTGGCATTATTGACCTTTTCGCCTGCATTAACGAAATGATAATTTTTCAATGAAATGTTGCCATTTCGTTATGAAATGATCAATTTGTTGATGAAATGACTGATTTCGTAACAAAATAGGCCATGCGACACTTGGCGCTCCATACAAATTGTCCATGGTTTAAACCATGGTTTCAATTGTACCACCTTCGTGAATTTGGGCCCTTGTGTCCCTTTGGTGGCTGCTATTTACATACAGGTTTGACTGTACTATATACTGCTGTAGTTGGATGGCCTTTTGCTGTTAAAGTGGTGGATATAACATACTTTGTACATGAATGCCATGTCATGTTGTCTGTTACTGTCTGTCTGTCTGTCTGTTATCATTCATCCACCCAAATTTGCAAAATAATTTCTTCATCATCTCTCGACTGAGTTTCATTCTGTGGTTAATTGAAAAGGGCTTAGGTGGTGCCCGGGATACCTAGATACATTGTTGTAATATACATGTATGTGTAAATTGGTCATTTTTAGTCATGCAAATTTCTTCAAAGCATGAAAAAGTACTTTTATTTCTTCATTTGATGATTTTATTACCTTTAAATGTGTTAATTTTCATCCCTCATATAAACTGACGTATTACATGTCAAACCAACTTAAGAGTGTGAACAAAAAAGGTGTTTTTTTTTCTTTTCACACAAAATGTTGTCTTAAATGCTTTGTTGTAAACCTCAAGTGACTAGCCAAGTTATACACATGTGTTGTTCACTTTTATTTTATGTCAATTAGCTATGTTTATGTTGCACTCATTGTTGATGCTTGACAATTCTGTTGCATAGAAATTATGCAATTAGATGTATCCTAAAAGGCAACCCCAATAAAATATTTGTTTATAATTTGCACCAAAAGAATTATTATAATTAATTGAAATATTATTGTCTGGCACATATTTGCTCACTCATGCTTCTCTCACACCCACACCACATTATCAATGATTTGTATTGTTTTGTCCTGTTTTGTTGTCCCTTTCCTTCCCTTCCCTTCCCTTCCCCCTCCTCCTTCATGACTGATGTTGTTACCATAGCAACCACAGACAGTTGGTTTCCAGCAGCCAGCCGCGGCTCTGACCCCGAGCATTCCTGTGAGTATTTATATGGTGGTGGTGGTGGGGGGGGGGGGGGGGGGGGGGGGGTATAGGTGAGGAAATTGAGAATTGAGAAAAGGGGAAAGGGGATGGGGGAAGAAATAAGGGTCATCAGTTCTGTTTAGGGAGATGGGAGGGGGGGGGGTAATACTGTATTTCAATTTGATCATGATCAAAGATGGAACCACCAACCAACACAAGCAATTAACCAATTGAGGATGGCTTAATTTTGCTACAACACGCATTTCCCATAGACCCCTGCCCGAGTATACTTGGGACTCGTCCTCAATGGGTTAAAATGCAGCTGAACTCTCCTTGAAATGTGTTGGTATGATAAATCCAACAAAACTTCAAAGTAGATATATAGATAAAGATTGATAAATATACATTTATACTGCACATATTATACTGTAAAATGAGGAATTTTCGCGTGCATTTTAATTTCGCGAATTTCGCGAGCGCCAAGATTCGCGAAATTAAAATGCACGCGAAAGTTCTTGTCTACACTATATGCATTGAATGCCAGTGGCAGTTCGCGAAAATTTCATGCCGCAAAAAAGGCCGTCGGCTCCAATTCGCGAAAAATTCATGCCGCGAATATATCATGTTTTACAGTATTTGAAGATGCCCTGTTCCTTTGTTTTGCGAGATGTTATAAACATTTGTCCAATGTATGTGCAACTATTCTAATTTTCATGGTAGAACATCTTATGAAATTATGCAGTACCTCTGCAGGAATTTCAGAGCCTTAGAGGGAAAAGGGTTGATATATCCAGGACCAGTTGTTTTATATTAAAGAAAAAAAAATCAACTACACTAAACTTTTATATGTGTTAAATTGTGCCTCTGAACAGATGAATGTTGATGCTGTTGTTTGTGTTGTTTATTGTAATGTTATTGAATGTGCATGACTGGCATGTTTGTTGTGCACACTGCATGCATTGTTTTAGTTTTGGGTTTTGGGTTTTTTTGGGTTTTTTTTGTAAACATACAGACATTTTATGTCCCAATATGCCTGGTTTGAATCAAACTGATTTGTAACTGGTTTCAGAAAGAAATTTAATTTCCAGCATAAGTAAAGGGTATGCTTTCAGGCCAGTTCATCAAAGATACAGTAGTGCATGACTCGACAATAAACCAGTTTGCAGTTCCAATCTGCACTTGAGCAGAAAAATGGTCGTTCATTGTATGAACAGGTCTGTTAATTTTTTATTACATTGAGATCGGCATCTGTGATGTAATGATTATTTGTGTAACTCTTGTAAAAAGTAACAGAGTGTTCGCTGAAGTGTAGTATTGTGCAATATCAATAGAGAAAGTTTATTAAAGCATTCAGTGCACACACAAAAAAAAGAAAAAAAAAAGAAGAGAAAAATGGATGCTTCCCCAATTGTTAATTGACGGAATCATTCTGGTCACCCGGTATATGCAAGGTTATTCTTTGTTTGAATATGATTCCATGCTTTGTTGCATCAGGCAAGCTTATGCGTTACATCACTTTGGAAATGAGTGAAGTGCCTTACTACATGTAACTGGGAAAAGGGAAAGGCCATTTGTACCAATGTGTGCATTAGCTAATTACAAACTGGCTTATTCAAAAACACACAGAGAAACACCTCTTTAGAATAGAGGATTACGATGCAGATGATGTTTTGTTGAAACAGGGGGCTACAAATGCTTTTGTCTGTTTTTGCATGACCATTTTTTCCCTTGTTAAGTCAGTGAAATGAGTATATTCTAACAAGATAATGGCAAATAGAGTTGTGTGACATGATGTTAAAGGCATAATTTACCATTTGCAGAAGAAACAAAAACCCAGCATTAGTGCTTTAAAATAGTTCTAAAATGTGAGTTAGGGATAGAAACAACCACTGTAAAAATTTAAATCCTTATTATCGGTGTAAAGTATTGTTGAATACCCAAAATGTGAACAATAGTTACTGGTATAATAAAAATGTTTCCAGACTAAACCGTCTACAGTTGTGGTTTATTGAGAAAAATACTGATATCTCCACATATCTTAGACTTTATTGCAAAAATTTTATATGGTAGGATGTTTTGTGATACAACCGACCTCTGCATTTTATATGCGTCAAATGTGATATCTTGAAAAATCACAGCTCCCAAAGGTAAACAGGACCTTTAAGTTGGTTAAATGAGTATATTCTAATAAGATAATGACCAATAGAGTTGTGTGACACAATAATTCACAAATACATGTATTGCCCTTTTCCCCTTTGTTTTAATATAGCTCTCAAGGAACTGTCAAGTGTGATGATTGCTATGATAGACAAGGCAATATTTCTTATATCGCATGATGTATATAAATACAGATTATTTCGTTCTAGCCCCCTCGACAGCCAGTCATATTCTTGAATTATATTACTTGATGTGATGTCAAGACTCGCTATATAACAACTTTGATCCTTGCTGCATTAATCATGTGATTGCATTGTGACCAATCAACAACTAGCATCTATGCTGACCATTCAATGGAATATTTTGTTTTTGTTTTGTTTTTTGTTTTTTGTTGTTGAAAGCACTGTAACTGCACTGATATTCAATTTTTACGTGCCTTCGTGTAAATGATTACCTACATGTAAAGTGATTCGGTGTTACGCGCTTCAACTTTTGAAGTGTTCAGCATCCTTGCAAATACCTTTCGTACATGAGAAGCTGCAATGAGGCATCCTGATGCAGGAAAGTAGACGATGATTGTTTTTTATCACAACATCTTTTTTTCCCCCATTATTCAGGCACCGCCATATGAGCTGCATGACAGCAATCCCTCACAAGGTAAAAATTTATTTGTTTTTGAAAATACATACAGTTGTACATATATTGCAGGTTATAACATAGATACAGTTAAAGGTAGAATCTCTTTTTGGGTGTAACCCTCTGAAACATATGAACTCAGCAGGGCTAAATGTGAAAATTCTCTTGGGGACAAGATATCCTTTTACTGATATGGTTTCAAGCAAGATTTGATAATACCTCGAGTATGAACAAGAAATGGAATAAGATTAGAAGGAAGATTCATCATTTCATCCTGCTCTGTAAGATACATGTAGTTTGAGTTGAAATTTGGCAGAAATATCACGATGAAATTAAAGGGAAAGTTCACAGAGGGCTGGACAAAGTAGGATTCCACCTTTACAATGGACTATTGTGATGTATGTGAGGTAGAAATGACTTACCGGTATGTGTTGATAATTGTAATCATTGATGACCATGGGAAATAAGCCTTAAAACCAGGACTAAAGTCTTACTTCATCAACCAGACTCAACCAGACCAAGTTAAAATGTAGTAAAATTTCCACACTGCAAAAATTTCCACTTTTACAGAACCTTGCATCCTTGTATTTTTGTAACCTTTTCTTTTTTCATCAGTTACCCCCGGCAACAATCCCTTGCAGCCAGCTGCTCCCCCTCCAGCCAATGCTGCTCTCCCCAGCGAATCCATCCCAAACTTGCCTGCTGTTCCCATGAGCTCGTTCCCGCCCCTCGACAACACCGTCGGGGGCAAGTCGGCCGGAGGGGAGGACGTGGACTTTGACGACCTCACTAGAAGATTTGAAGAACTGAAGAAGAAGAAATAAACTCTTCTGTCACATCTTTCTAACATCTATCAACATTTGTGGATTATAGTAGAAAGAAACAAAATACCTATTTTTACATTCTCTTTTTACCTAGCGTGGGTATGTTAGCAATGAGGAATGATGTGATGGCATTACATAATACTGTCTTCTGTCTTTGTCAATTTATTTATATATTTTGATATCTTTTCTCATTTTCAATGCGCATTGCATGTACTGAATGGCAGTGCCCATTGTGACTTTGGGACGTACCTTAAACATTGAATTACAACGCCCACACACATGAGTCTTGCTTACTGGACTGACAGCCATGCTTTTAGTAGCCTATCCCATTCAGGACCCTACTGAAGTGTATGTGGATTTGAGTTTTGGAAATTATCAAATCGTTGCTCTATTTTTCCCCCAGACCCCTTTGAGCGATGTATATCAGCTAGAATTATTCAACTCCTCCCATTTGATTTCAGTGTAGATTACAGGTAGTGTCAATAAACTCATCATACACAGCAGGGTATCTGAATGTTCCTGAGATTGGGAAACAAATTAGTACCTTGAAAAAAAAAAAGCCCAAATAAAACAATTTGTTGCTGAACAGACTGATGAGTTTCAGCTGGTGTCAGATCTTATATGTATACTATGTACCTTCTGAAATCCGTTGTTATGTACTTAGTATGAGGACAGAAAGTATTTGCCACATATCAAAAAGCAGTTCTGTTTTGTTAGGTGTACCCAAGGAGTTTAAAGTTGACTTGAAGAGAGCTCATGTGTGAAGCTTTAGTTGAGGCCAAAGGTATTAGCATTATGTCCTCTTTCCTTGGCTGCGTCATTGGGATAAGAAGGACAGAAATATGTACAAAGCCTGTAACATTTAGAGACCTTTTTCTTCTGTAGAAGAGTCATCTAGAAGAATGTATGCGTATTGATCCACATGTATCAAAAGTGAATGTTTGTGCATGTACCACCTCCTTCAACCAAGTGCCTAGATATTTCTTCTTTGGCTCCTATGGAATCATAAACTCTAGACACACACCTTTGTGCATCTCATCAAAATATTGGACCTCTAATGCTTGTAATGTACAATGTACTTTCAAACTGGTGTGTTAGTTATCAACTGATGTGTTCCAGGCATCAAAAGATTTTGTGCATGTGGCAAAGAAGTGTGAAGAAAACACAGTGAACGCACATTAATGTCTCATGTAACAGATGTTGGGTACTTGGTAAACACTGTGAAATTTGTTTTGTGTAGGTAGTTGGTATTGTGTCACACAATATTATTAATGACAATTATGATATATAAATTTATAAAGAATGGAACCTGTGTACATACATTCTGCGCTAAAAGAACTCATGATATGCTTAAACAGTAGTGGACAGTTAAATGAAGAGATGTGTTTTGAGTCTTAATTGAATGATGCTACAATTGGGAACTGAGTATTTACTGATGGATTCTAGTACACTATATAATGTTTTAAAGCCAAATATTTGATTATAATTTTTTTTTCTTAAAAATGAGTACCAGCTTGATTGATGAGCTCTCATTTTATCCAAACATGTGAGTGTTCTTTTATTAACTTGACATTTGTTGTTCATGTATGGTCAGTTTAAAACAAGAACAATAACCCATGTGAGAATTTATCAGTTGTGTGGTTGACCTCATCAGCTGTTGTGCAAAGCGTGATGCAACTTCTTGGCATTAACAGGAATTGTTGTCGAAGAACAGGACCTTGATATGTATTACATAAAGACTAATGCATTTTGTGCGAATTATGATGAAAAAATATCTGTTTCTTTTATGGTTTTTTTATTTCATTGTGAGGAGTGCTGTTACATTCTGTTCACCTGAAGTCCAGGGTCAAACTCCCTTCATGTATGTGACTCTTCTTGTGTCATATTCACATCCCCAACTTTGTTAGTGATACATATATGCAAATATCTATAGTCTCTGTTTGGGAAACCACACATACAATGGATTGTCAACTAATCACCAATTAAAAAATAGGGGGATAGAGTTGTACACTTGTTGGTGCCATGTATGAGGTTGCTTCATGGACATAGAGCTTGTAATGTTTGACAACTACTGAATGCGCATAATTTTTCATGAATTTTGCTTGTCAGCTCTAATATATTCACAAGATTAGCAACTCGTGAAAATATTACCTCCTGCAACATAAATACAAGTGTATACATGCTGTATTGTATATTGTCTGCAAGATGGAAATCACAACTTTTATCCAGAAAACAGATAACACTCACATTCCCTCAATGTGCTTCTCGATTGCAAATTTAAACACTTGCGGCATATTACACTTGCAAACTATGTATGTTGTGTACAGTTGTTCTTGCAACAAACTGGTACATGTACTTGGCAAGACTCTGAACTGTCTGTAATAATCAACATTTAGTCTAAATATTGTAAAATTGAATACATAGCTTTACATGAAGGTGAAATATATTCAGATCCCATTGTTTGAAAATAATTATTATCCAAAGAGGTCGATACATGTGAGGTCAAATGTTAGGAACAAACCCTTTCGGCAAATGAAATGTTTATAGGTGTGGAGCTTTGCTACTTGAGAAGAAAAACCGAGTTTATTTATTTTTGGGGGAGGGGGAAGGGGGATTCTAATTCATCAATGATTTATACAAGTAAAGTGCAATTGTCAAGAAAATGCTTTTAATATATTTGAACACATTATTATTTGAGACTGTGGTCTATTCTCCTTTCAAGCTTCTGACTTTATTCTTCTTTTGTCTGTACCAACTACTATGTTGTGTAAAAGTTAATGGAGGTCATGTACATAATACTTGTATAAAGTCATATACCCCTGCTGAGGGGTAAGGCATATTTTTTCCTTTTTTTAGTAAATTGGCAAAAACAAAAACAAAAAATACACGCACAAGGGGAAAAAAAAGCGTGTTTGAGACGGAACACATTTCACAGAGGGTGATCATACATTGTCCTATCAAAAGTGCCCAATGGGTGATTTCACATCTCTGTTTCATTTCAGAGTCACAGAAAGAAGTTAGTCATTAGTATGCTTTTCTTTTTCCGCAGGTTTTAATATTGACTTTAGCATATGAATATGCTAGAATTTATATGTTGTTTTGATGCAGGAGTTATGGACTAGTTTAGTTGTAAATATGATATGCGATGGTATCTACTCTTTGTGCAGCTCTAACCGTATGTGAATTATTTTCTTGCAGGATGTAATTTAAGTGCACACATTTGTTTATTAGCGGTACTCTATGTATATTTCATAGTCATGTGGATAAAGGCATCAATTGGATGATTAAACCATTATTTCAAGAAAATTGAATAAAGTTGTGAAGCTCGATGTTATTTGAATGAGAAATTGATGATACAACAAGTGTGGTGTGTGTGAGTTGAAAACATGCCAAGAGTTCTGTCGTTCTGCAGATAATCATATATTATCTAGCATATTATAATGGTACACGTAATAATTGAAGAGTTGTACTGCAAAATGAGCTGAGTGCCAATTTTAAACATTTCAGAGTAAGTCCATCATCAAATGGAGCAAAATTAAACCTTTCCAGTAATATCTCACTTGTGACATAACAAGGAATATTCTAGAAGTTATGATTGAAAATATCCTGTATTTTCTTATTATTGTCTTTGTTTTTTTAGCAGATTTATTCAAAATATCTCAACAAGAATAGTTAGCTCGTTTTTAGATAAAACTCTTCAATTATATGGTCTTCTTTATCAAGTGCAGCCTTGTCAGTGTTACAGCTGTACCATTGTTCTACCAGAGGGCCCTGCCATTATTTTTTAACATGACATTCCCAAGTAATACACTTGGTTCGAGTGGGGCATAGTTGGTAAAAACGTCTTATCCCAAGGACGAAGGCATTTGATGGGATTCAAACTCTAGACATCCCATTGAAAATCAAGAGGCTTATCCACTGTAATATGCCACAGTGCCCACACTCTATCTTTGCATATCTTAGGGGAAGAGCTGATCCGTTTATTTGAAGCCATAATTCTCAAGGCGTCAAGTAATCATTTGAGAAGCAGAAGGATGTGAAAAAGGGTGCAAAATTCGTGAGGATTTTCTTCGGGTTCTGTACTGAACTAGAGTTTTCAGCCAGTGGTGTAGACTGTGATCAAAATAGGATTATGGTAGCTCGCAACAATGACCATGAATTGAAAATGTCACGAGGGTTTGAATAAAGCTTACTTTAATACTCTAATAGACATTGTCTGTAGACTAGTGTGAATGAACACATTTCATACCTGAGGTGAACATCCAATTCATATGCACATGATATACACGTATGTTTAATGCTGTATGAACTATGCGGTTCTGTTTGATTATTTTTTATTACGCTCTTCATGTTGGATGTTACAGCGTACTAAACCATTAGTCAGTGATTGACATGAAATTTGTGGCAGAAGCAAAGAGATTCCACTACTAAGACTAGATAGCATACACACCACCTTGGGCAGAATGGAGAGCAAGAGAGGAAAGGGTAGACAAAAGCATAATGATGCTCAGTAGCAGGTAAGATGGTTGCCCTTGTCGATGGAGCTCAGTGTTTATACGGAGGTTACGAAGAGGGCGTTTGTCTTAAAAAAAAAAGAAAAAAAGAAAGAAAGAGAGAAGAATTGTGAGGTAATGTCTGCAGCTGAGCGACCTAAAGTTGTTTTTACATGTCAGGTGAATGACGTTTGGCTTGCATTGCTTTGCTTGGTTTCTCTTGGTTTTGGCGTGCATTGTTTTTGATTTGTCTCCTTCTGGTGTTTTGTTGTTCTTTTTTTAACGCATTACCGAGTATTTCTGTTGTATTCTGTTGGTTAGACTTGGCGTGGGTTACTGTCGTTAAGCAAAATTTGCAGTACAACTACACCCAGTTATTAGGTTTTAAGAACAAGTTATATATATGATTGAGGATACAGTGGCGTATCTAGGGGGGGGGGGGGCAAGGGGGGGGGGGGGGCAGGTGCCCCGGGCGTCACTCCTTGGGGGCGCCAAAAACGAAAAAAAAAAAACGAAGAAGGAGAAAAAAAAAGATAAAAAAAGGGGAAGAAAAGGAAGAAGAAGAAGAAGAAGAAGAAGAAGAAGAAGAAGAAAAAAACACCCTCGCCCGGTCGGGGGGGGGGGGGGGGCAGAAAATCAAATCAAACAAGATAAAAACAAAACATGATGATGCGGACAAAATGACAATGCATATTGTGTTCACACATGTCATTTTATATTTAGCAGGCAAAATGTTACACGGAGCAGCGGCTGCAGTTTCTTTCGTTCTGAAGCGATCGCCGATTGGATCAAAGGAGGGCGCCAACGGTTTCGAACATCAAGGGGGGCGCAAAAAATTCAAACAAGATAAGAACAAAACGTAATGATGACGCGGAAATATACAAATTTCGGCTCACTCGCTCGTTCACTCTCTCCTCAGTTTGTTCGTATAAATCGTTATCTATAAGGCCGTCACTATATCTTGATTAGAATTGTAAGATTTAATAAACAAAGAATAACAAGAATTCCATGTTTTGTAAGCTGAATTACAAAAATTTTCGGCGTGCTCGCTGCGCTCGCTCGGCAAAATTTATCAAAAAAAGAAAAAGAAAAAGAAGAAGATAAGAACAAAACGTGATGATGACGCGGAAATATACAAATTTCGGCTCACTCGCGCGTAGTAATTTAGAGTATTTTTTCAAGTCCTCTGTTTGTTGGTATATATCGTTTTCGATAAGGCCGTCACTATATCATGATTAGAATTGTAAGATTTAATAAGCAAAAAAAATGACAAGAATTCCATGTTTTGTAAGCTGAAATACAAAATTTTCGGCTCGCTCGCTGCGCTCGCTCGCCAAAATTTTATCCAAAAAAAAAAAAGAAAGATAAGAACAAAATGTGATGATGACGCGGAAATATACAAATTTCGGCTCGCTCGCTGCGCTCGCTCGCCAAAATTTTATCAAAAAAAAGAAAGAAAGATAAGAACAAAATGTGATGATGACGCGGAAATATACAAATTTCGGCTCACCTGCGCGTACTAAGATGGAGTATTTTTTTCAATCCTCAGTTTGTTCGTGTAAATCGTTATCTATAAGGCCGTCACTATATCTTGATTAGAATTGTAAGGTTAAAATAAACAAAAAATTACAAGAATTCCATGTTTTGTAAGCTGAAATACAAAAATTTTCGGCTCGCTCGCCGAAGTTTATCAAAAAAAAAAAAAAAGAGAAGATAAGAACAAAACGTGATGATGACGCGGAAATATACAAATTTCGGCTCACTCGCGCGTAGTAATTTAGAGTATTTTTTCAAGTCCTCAGTTTGTTAGTATAAATCGTTAGGTTATCTATTAGGCCGTCACTATATCTTGATTAGAATTGTAAGATTTAATAAGCAAAAAATGACAAGAATTGCATGTTTTGTAAGCTGGAATACAACAATTTTCGGCTCGCTCGCTGCGCTCGCTCGCCAAAATTTGTCACACACAAACAAAAGATAAGAGCAAAACGTGATGATGACGCGGAAATATACAAATTTCGGCTCACTCGCGCGTACTAAGTTGGAGTATTTTAGCTTGTTGGTATAAATCGTTGTTTATAAGGCCGTCATTATATCTTGATTAGAATTGTAAGATTTAGTAAGCAAAAAATGACAAGAATTCCATGTTTTGTAAGCTGAAATACAAAAAAATTTCGGCTCGCTCGCTGCGCTCGCTCGCCAAAATTGATCACAATTTATTACATTTAAATCACTCAAAAAAGACCCCTTTTCAGTGCTTGAAAAAGCATAAGCATAAAGTCCCTACCGGGATGGGGTTGGGGTTGAACACTTTTTCAGAAATTAGGGGCGTAGATTTCCGCGCTTGCCCCGGGCGCCGTTTTCCCTAGATACGCCACTGTGAGGATATTAAGACACGTCATTTTGCTTTGTTTAATTCCCTCGTTTTCTTATGGTGCTCAGGCGTTTGATAAGAAGAGATAGTGATGCGAAAAAGATTATAGGAAAGAAAAACGAAAGGAAAAGTTTTTAAACTAATGTAGACTGGGAAAAGGTCTTATGACTCTCGACAAAAAGAAAAAAAAGACAATGGCTTTCCGGATATACATCATGAATCATATTTCATGGTACATCTGTATAGCCTACATCACTAAATACGTTTCATGTTATATTGTATGTATCATGGAATACATTTCATGTTACATTTTGATTGATTGCAGGACAGACTATAATCAGCATCCGCAGTATTGAGGAAAAGAGGAGAAATTAATCCCCCTGTCGACTCAGCTCAGGATTTCCCGCCGTCACCCCGAGACGTATGATGATAATGGTGAAGAGAGCGACAGATCATCCATGTTGGTTGGGGCACCACCTATCGACAGGGCACCTTCCCATCGACACCCTGCGTATCATGGCTGTTTGCGTATAGAACAAAAAAGTACGCGCGGGATTAAGTGTCATTAGCTATAAAAACAATAAAAACGAAGAAACGAAAATCAAACTCAAACAAACCAAGCTAAAAATTACACATCCGATCAGTAACGACGCATGGCTGTGAAATTCACGTGTATTACCTATGGCCTGTGAAATTCACGTGTATACCTATGCTGTGAAATTCACGTGTATACCTATGGAGGAGAGGGGGTGTCGATCGCAAGGTTCCCTTTTTAGCTGCGCGAAGAAAACGGAACGCACGCACTAAAATTGCGCTATTTTAAAACGGAGATTCATAATCAACGAGACGGTCACGACATTCAAAACTGCAGTATTTATGGCATATTTGAGGTAAGAATTAGGCGGATTTGTATTATATTTTTAGAATAAACAAGCTACAGATCCTTAGGGTGTCGATACGTGGTACCCCCAACCCTACAATGTATTGCAAAATAGCCTGGTTGCAGTAAAAGCCCGTGGTGTAATTATGGAGCTGCTTTCCAATCGTTGATTATGCATACGACATGTGACAGAACCGCGCTATTATCTGCACATTATTGATCACCTGGCGCGCGTGCTCACTATAGCTGGCTGTCTTTTACATTACTGCCGTATTTATAAAACTGTAAATGCTACACCTTTTTTCTTCTTCCTCCCCCCCCCCCCCCTCCTCACCTTTTCGTGAAAACGATCGAATATGTCGTCTTTGCTGTAGGCATTTATGAATACCTGAGCTTACTGTTTTGTTTTAGGGCTGATGTATTTCATTTCCATGTCATTTATCCTTTATGTATATCCTTCTGCCGGTGTTTCTCTTACAGTTTAGTTTGGCTTGACTAGATTTTGCTGATGGTTTTTCATCGGTTGCTCATTTTGAAACCTTGTAGAGTTTTGATTTCTCTTCATCAAAATTGTGTTGGATTAGTTCATTGATTCGAAGTTTTCTGAATGTTAAATTAGCAATGAAATCACAATAAATTTGCAGAGGCATGTTGTAATTAACATGGCGCAGACACATGCCGTGAGTATGATTTTACCTTCAGGGACCCAGTGATATGCATAGGGCCTATTATTGTCACCGTATGATAGTGGATAAAGAAAAACAAGTAGGAATGAAAATAACTCTCTAGACATTTACTTTTTTGGTACATTTTCGTTAATTCATAGTAAAATACGTCTGAATAAATGACCTGCCTCGCACAAAATATTGACTCTTTCACAAAGGTGTTCAGTGTTTTTTCTTTCCAATTCTCATCAAGTAGGTCTTGGTCTTTTTTTTTTTCTTTTTTTTTCGTTGATAGGGGACTGCACTATACAGTAGTCTTTGATTTTCAGCTTTAGAGGGTGAAGGGGAATCTTGAAACCTGATTTAGAAAAAAAAAACAACCACTAGTGTAAGTGGATAAACTCTCATTGTTGGGATATGCAGTGGCTGCACAAGATTTCTGTTTACACCAATGTCGTTACATCTAAAATTGATCGCTCACGGAAATGCATTATCAATCCCGGGTCTGTCCGCACACCCAACGACAGAGAAAAATTGCACCCATTACAAAGGATATAGGGGGAAAAAAACCGTTTCTCCCAGCACGCGCCTCTTACAATAATTGGAAGCTGCAGTGCGCGGGATCGTTGACTTTCCTGTTCGTTCCTTCGTATTCGCACGCAACGTACGTACGACACACACGCACACGCGCTTTGCGTGCCTGGTAGCTCGCGCCATTCACGATGTTGTATTCAAGAAGAGCATAAAAGCGCACAGCCGCCCTTTCAAGCGTCCTATCCCGTTCCGTCTCAGGCTGGAGAGGTATCTGTGAGTAGAACACCTGTTCACCGCTAGCCTAGGATATTTACATTTCTCGATATCCACAAACAACCCGATCGGGTTCGAGCATTGCGCCAGTAGAGACAAAACTCGTTGCATACTAACATGGATAAAGGAGCAGCCGCACGAAGGCAGAGTGTTCATGACAATTTCCTTGCCAAATTCAAAGGAATAGGTTCAGAAAAGCTGTCGGCTGACCAGTTTGCACAGATCTGGGAAAACTATGACACAAACGGTAAGTCCTCGATTTATTAACGTACTGTTTATTAATCCCCCCAAAACAGAAACCCACCTTCTTATGTGCGAATAAACATAATAATGATAAGATTCTACGCGGCGTGGATTAATGGCGTCTTGACCCTGCCAGCAAGCCTGCGATAAATGCATTAGTGAATCTGTCCACTGGCGTAGCATAAACTCGGTACTCGCTTCACATCTAACGTTGATGACACGAATTATTCAGTGAGCCTCGAGTGGGGTTGATGCCTGAAGCTTGGATCGCCGTATAATGTACGCTTTCTGGTTGCAAGCACTGCAATTGGACCGTAGTGTGGTGGTAGGCTTTTTCCCCACTCTCAAAGAGTGAACGGATTATTTCACACAGCGGTTTACTGCTAGTGGGCATTTCGTCCACTGTCTCGACTTATTCAACCGTAATATTCGGCGCAAAAGTAAATCTGCAACTGCAGTTTGTGCTTCGTGATTGCAATTTGAAAAATACGTCGACTACTGACAATTCACGAAATCTTCATTTTGGTAGTGAAGTTTCAATTCCCATTGCACATTCCTATATTCCAAAAAATCAATGAATGAGATAAACACATTATTTACCAATTTGAAATTCACGTATGACAATGTGTCAAAGATATTAGTCTGTGATTCGAAATTTTCTGACGTGCCTGGCACATCAGACGACCCCGATATTTGAATAATGAGATAAAGTGAGTATGTGAAGTTCGATTATTTACTTTTTAGGTTGTGAGAGAAAAATTGTAGTCAGTATGAACATAATAAGATGAATAGATATGAATAAATATTCATATGTTCGTTCATTATGCTCATGTTAACAGACAATAAAGTCCCTTGTACCATTGCATCCTTGCATCATTACAAAAGCATATGCACAAGCAAACAAACTTAACAAAATGACAAGTGTGTAACGAGACTTTGTTGAGAAAATGATTTGGAAAGAGTATTTTTACTCTTCTTGACCAACTTCTGTGTGAAGATGAGAATGATTTGCTCTGTCATACATAAGTTAGCACACATTCAAGGAAAATACAAACCAACAGTCACTTTTCATTAGTTATTTTTGCGGGTTATGAAGCATTCTGCTACTGGTGCATGCTTCACTACTTTTTTTTTTTTTTGGGGGGGGGGGTTGTCATCCGTCTTTGACGTCTTTACACCTATCCTGACACTTTTCATGTTTTGTCTTGTTTTGTTTGTTTGTTTGTTTGTTTTTCGGCTGAGTAAACACAACTTCAAAACAACCCTGCCGAAAAAAATCTGCTCAAAACGTGTTCATTCAATTAAGGGAAAGGGGAGTTATATATATATATATATATATATATATACATACATATTATATATACATATATCTTATATATATATAGGTCCCTTTGTACCATAATTATGTATTATAAGAAAGTATAGATAATGCATACCTGTGATGATACCTACGGCACAATGTGTGTGCATTATGTATAGTATAAACAGTATCTACATTACACTGAGAGTCACTTAGGCAAAGAGAGAGAGAGAGAGAGAGATTATTATGTAATATATATTTATATATATATATATGATATATATATATAATATATATATCATATATATATATATAAGTATATATTTATATGCATATATATTCACATGAAATTAAAGAATAAGAGATGTTGACATGGGTGCAATGGGGTGTTTGCCGGGTCGTGACTGCTGTTAATGAGTCAGCGAGGCGAGTTTGTGCTGTGGGGCTCCAATCCGTAGCGGCAAAATTGTCTGGACTGAGAGAGGGTAAGTACTGTTTTATGAACCTCGAGGGCACGGCCACTCTCGACTTAAGTATAAAGTACACCGTCATGGTTAGGGGTGGGGACGCTGAACAAAACTTCACGTCTTAATTCGTCCTGGGTTTTCGGGCCTAGATTTCATTATTAGTCTTGTGGGGGTCATTGCGAAGAATTTCTCACTTAATTATGATCCTTTTATATAGCCTTTTTCTTGATATTATTCTGGCGTAAGAACAAAGATGATTGTCTTTGACCGTGCAATCATCCATTTAGTACTAATAATTGTAAAGATCTGTTATTACGTAAACGGTAATGGCAATGGTATCGAAAAACATCGTGCTTATAACTCTCTTCAATACTAATATATCATATTTGTATTATAATTTCCTGCTTTCTGTTTTGCCTTGATATCAACGGTGCATCATATTATTGCTTTTAAGTCATACCGGCCACCACGCACACACAAACACAAAAATCCGACCACAAACAAACAGTGAATTAAAAACAAAACAAAACAATGCAGACAGTCGAGATGACATAAACGAGGAATGGATGATTCCAACGAATGGACCTGCGGAAGAACAGTCTCCGGACTGAAGTATTATGTGCCGTGCTGAAATAAATGAATGAAATGAAATGAAATGAAATGAAAAGGAAATACCAAAATATCTCATACACAAGATGGTTTTCTCGACATTTTTTTTTTTTTGTTGTCGTCAAGAGCATGCACACATCTCAACAAGCGGCCGTGCTTCATGACATTGAGCAGCAGCATTTAGGTACAAGTGTCACGTCGTGTTTTGTTTTACCCTCCACTGCGATAGTCAAGTCCTATTCAGGGGGATTCCACCTCCAGCGACAACCCTCCTTGTTTTACGGCGTCAAGTTGTGTAAGGGTACTCCATTTCAATCCACGGAGTTATCTAACAGTCGCAAGTTACTTGATTTGAATACGAAGTGATGGTATAGCGATTCGTCTGAATGGAAGCGAATAACAAATGCACTAGCATTGTAACAGCAATTAACCTTGTGTAAAGAATCGCTTGGGGCGTTCGAAGCGGTCCTCATGGTCGCACGTCGAGATCGTAGATAATTATAAGCACTCTACTACGAAATTTGCATACACCACAGATAGACACACATTCATACACACACACAGACACACACACACACGCACCCACACACACAAAGATAAAGGAAGTCACACGCCTACCCCTTCCCCTTTTTAATACACAAACACGCGAACATGCATGTATTCATGACATAAGTGTATTCTGTACGCCGAAAGAGAAACAGAAAAATAATGACACACATTCGTCTCTCGAACAGCCCTTTTTACTGCTGGGCGAGTCAGCCAGGTCATCAAATTTCAATTATTCCCTAACTATACGCGGCGTGGTGCAGTGACTTTAGTCCGTCGGAACTTTCAGCAATGCATAACAAAATGCCATATATTATATAATTAATTGTTTCACAAACAACGTTTGTTATGACCCAGTTTACTTTAGACCGAAGATTGATGATACTCGTATAAATTGGTATTGTCGGAAACTCGACGTGTAAAAGTGTAATTAACGGAAGAAGGCTCAACGCCTTTGATATCACGAAGCTCTCGTCAATCACTTTTAGTGCTTGTGATCATGGCCTCAAAGCTGACATTGCAACCCAGTTATAAACTTGCCTCAGATGTTAATTTCCCAGTAGGATCTTTGGTGATTCTTATTGTTATACTGACATATCACTGTATTGTATTCTGCTGGTAAACCGAACACATATTTGCAGATGCTCAGATGCTAAGTACTAAATGTTGAATTGCTCTTAAGTCTCGAACACAGTCATCCAAACACTGAAATTTCTAACACATTCAACTTGCAGTATACTAGCACATACGATAGAACAAAAGACTCAGTTCCGTGGTCATCAGTTGCCATGTGATTAGAGGGGAAAAGAAATGAAACGCGCTATAACATTTCCGTCAGGCATATACGTAATTTCAAGTCAAAGATTATACCAACATCTTACCCTTGTAAACTTCAATTGTATACTTCAATTACCTTTGCTTATATTTGATATGATAAAAATTATGTTATTTTACCTCACTGTGTATTTTCTGTGAAAGACAGATAATGATTGTATTAAAAAAACATAAACATTAAACTGTAATAATATGGTAAAAGAAGCTATAGCTGAATTACACGTGTTTAAAAAATATCATTTCCGTATTCACATATCCAAAACTACAAAATTTGTAAGCGTAAAAACGAAGCTCAGAAAAATTCATAGTGAAGTAAGCAATAATGAATTTCCATCTATTCATGGACTACATGGACAGTGGCCGCTCGCTTGAACGACAGTCCTCAAGGATAATGCCTTTGTTGTATAGACAACGTCGGGCTGTTTGCTTATTAACATGATTAATATGCATGAGGCATTCAATTCAATTTGCTTGGCATGATGCAGGCCGTACAACTTACGAAATTAATTAGGTCCGTAATCCGCCGTGCCTCCAATATTTACTCAGCCCTGGGAAGCAAACAGATTCGAGAACAGGTGCTCAAAATGACGTCCACTTTGATGCCTCTTCAAACTGACATTGAAATCTGTGTTTATCTATGATGTTCATCTATAGGCCTACAGATCTTCGAAGACTGTCAGACATATTGTTGCGTCATATACATTATCTATTCATATGCGTAATATATCATTTCTTTTGTGTCAAGATGTAATTTAGCATGCATGCGTGTACTCAGATGCGCCCTAACATTCACACACACACATGCATAATGGAAATATACGTGCATATATATATATATGTACATATATATATTTAAATATGTATATATATAACTATATATATATATATATATATATATGTGTGTGTGTGTGTGTGTGTGAGTGTGTGTGTGTGCAGTTATATGTAAATTCGAAAGATAGATACGGATATCTGTATATTATTCAAAAATGTTCGTATGTGAGTTTGCAGTTTCGTGAATTAAAAGTCGTAAGAATAAAAAGCTTAAAAGTATTGTCAGAAATATTTTTCAATTTCAATTTATTTTCATATTTATCGATGAAAAATTACATCAAATATATCAAAATTAAATGAAATACATGACATACATAGAATATTGCAAATATGTAAACATAATAGTGGTCGATCTGTTCAGTTTGGAATCTGTGAATGAATGCTAAAGAAATATGAAGGAACCTACTTAAAAAGCGAGCTTGTTGAGCGTAGGTCCCGGTTAAAAGCGAGTTTAAGATTGAGAAGGGGAGCACGGGTACAACAATGACCGGAACATAAGAGAAAACAAAAAAATAAAAAAGTACAAATATACAGTTATATAACAAATTCTTCTCTAGTGCAGGTTAGGGATCGGAAAAGCCACATGCTGTATATAGGCGGATGAACCATTGTCGTTCTGGCAATACAATATGACTTAATATAGTTATAATAACAATGATATCATTCAGACAGTATTAGAAATGTGTACATTGCGTGTATTAAGAAGGGAACACATGCACCTGCAAATCCATTAAAAAAGACATCGAACAACCAGTTGCAGTGCAGTGAGAATGTGAAATACCAGCTGTTTCCTCGTCCCAGCTATCTTTAAAGAAGGAAAATATACATAAACACAGTGATAGAATTTAAGGGCGCAAACAGCTGGGCTCTTAAAGTCTGGTTTTACATGACAACAACCCTGGAGTACAGTATAACGGGATAGTCCTGGACAGCACAAAACAGAATTTCAATGAGCTGATGTAGCGTAATTATTCAATAAATACTGTCTTAATTTGCATTTGAAGGATGATACTGATAAACAACCTTTGAGTTCAGGGGGGAGGTCATTCCAGTATTTCGGTCCCGCATACATAATTGTTTTCATCGCGAAAATTGTGCGAGAAATATTGAATAATCAAATAATAATGCCACGGTATATATTCAATCAGTATAGTTCCATGATCATGCGATATGTATGCTCCTTGCCTGTCTGCTGCCGTTAAATTTGTATCTAGTAGTAATTACACAAATTGTAGCACTTGTAGGCCCTATGTCACTCGAAACACTATTAACGTCTTCACTGAAAATTCTCATTTTATACTGTTGAGCTTAATGATCATAATGGCATAAAGAACGCCCCCCCCCCCTCTAAAAAAATCGAAAAATAATTTCACTCAGTGACCTTGGATTGCTTGAAACAGAATTGCACGATAGAGAGATATACATCACTTTTCCCTCTATATGAATGTAAGGAAGAGAGTGATGGAAAATACATTTATTGCTGTTCTCAGCTGGTGATGGCATAGGCAGACTGTCAAAATGTATTTTCCATTAACTAATGAATGGAGAAAGCGATTCGACAGCTCCCAGTTAGGTGCCTCATACAGACTAGATCAAGGTAATGTAATTGAGAAGAAATGGTTCTCATATTGAAAAAGACATGGCATATTGTAATAATCAGACAAAAGGAGTGTATAGTGTAAAGTGGTATGTACCAAGGGAAAGAGAATTTCATATAAAAAATATGGTGCGTGTATATAGTATATCTCTCGGAATGAATGCACTCGGCCAGACTTAGCAAGACTGTCTGAATAAACGAACGAATGTTCAGCATTATTTGCCTTTGAGAAATTGATGCCGAAGTCGTGCTGCTACACATGAATGAGACGTTGTCGCGCACCGGCCAACATAAGATATTTTAGTTCGCCACAGGCAATGTTTTAGGTCGATATCGTCGATTCAACACTGTAATGACTCGAACATCTGGTGGGGCAATTATGGTTATTGGGGTGCCTCCCTTCCCTCGTGTGTTGTTGTCGTGGTTTCTTTCTTTTTTCTTAAAGCAACGCATGTGAAGATGGTTCGTGTTTGGAAGAAGCAAGGTTGTTTTTTTTATAAAGCACAGCGTCCAAATAATCACTGCAGGCATGCCAAAGTCACCCTTCTCTCTCCCTTTTCTTCTTTTCTGTTTTGTTTTCGTCTCATGACATTCCCAATTTGCCTTGCTGATTAATGTCCTCATCGGGACCATCTTAATGAATTTGCCTATAGGTATATTCATGGGTATAAGTAGAAGATAATCACCACCCCCATAATCATCATCAGCGTCGCCATACCAACAACATACGTGCTACCGCTGTTGATCATTGTTTTTATTCTTACCGCTATTGATTATATCGTCAATGTTGTTGTAGAAGAAAGTGTAAAGCAGTATATACTCCCACCATTATAGTCATTATGATCACCTTTATATCCGTAATATTTCATCATTATAACAGTCCATCTGTTAAAGTATATGTCCACATTAATCATCATTTTTAAACAATTATTATCATTATTCAATAATTGTTAAGATGGTTTTTTTTTTTGCTCCCTCTGTTATATACAGTATTGTAATCACTGTCATTACTATAATCATTACTAATATTATTGTAAGCATTACTATTGTCTGGATATCCGGGAGCGGTAGTCGGGACAGGGATTTCATATCATAGGTAGATTTCCTCTCGTTTCCGCCCACACGACCCAATTGTATATATATATATATATATATATATATATATATATATACATATATATAATATATATATATATATATACATATACATATACATATATCGTTTGCAATAACCTCAAGAATTTATTGCATTCAACAGGGGTCCAGCAGCAGTGATCGAACTTAGATCGTCACACATTGCTCAGTCTTTGATGACAGAAACTAGGCTGAATCTTTAAGCCCTATAGCAGGGTAAACAACATGACTTGACGTGACACCAATATTGCACTCTTCTTCTTCTATACTGACTCACCATTGCACGCTCTGTATCCCCGCAACGATCAATCCAATAATTAAGTAGGCCCTATACGAGCTCCCGGATAAACATCCGCGATGCATTCTAGTTAGGAGTTAATGGCGTGTGAAGTGTCGAAACCAACAATTCTCGATGATGGGCCGCATGATGATGATATATAATTGAATAAAGAGAATGAAAATATGGAATATTAATCTTGTATAAAGGTTTGGAACCAAAGATCTAGCATTATACATTATTATAGAAAGGGAGATGCATTTTATATTTGTAAATCTATGAAAGCTGCATGAAAGTTATAGAGAACGGAAAGGGAAGATCTTTATGCCAGTAAAACATCAACAGACACAAAAACAAAAACTGAAGACCTCAATGTAGGCCTATACGCGACTTAGCTATCCCTATAACAGCGTTGGGTGAATTAAGATATCAGCTCATAGGTGGAGACAGATAAAGCAAGAGCATGGACCCTATGAGATGGAGAGAAAAAAAAATGGGATGGGGGTTCGCGAGGAACAAGAATAAAACTAAATAAATATTTAATGAGCGCACGACTCTACAAATCTCCGAAAGCGTGTCGGTCAACTGCTATCTGACCATCTGATCAATATCAATTCATATGCAAACCGCTGTACTCTGACGCTAGCTGTAATACACCCCACCCATGCTAACAGATTCCACGAAATTGATATCTCGCACTACTCGAAATTCAGTCTCCGTCGCCGTGATGTTGAACGCCCGGCTCGCATTGTCGCATAATGAGTGGGACATTAAATCAAATTGATTATAAGGGGTCACTGCAGTTAGCCAATTCGTACCTTCTTAATTTGCTCTCGAAGATGCAAAGCGAGCGCCGTTTTTTTTTCTTTTCATTTTTTTTTCTCAGAGAGCAAGTTGTTTTAGGGAAGGTCTTGACTGTGAAATGAGTGTAAGCGCAGTCATAGTACGCAAAATGCTGATTAATATTTTGTTTGATTTAAAGGCAAACTCATATACACCTTTCCATTTTTTAATGAATTTAAGTTTGTGTTTTCACAAGAATATTCATATCTGAATCGGACGATTTTAATTGGTTCTCAGATTCATTGTTGACCGTTCTTATATTTCGTATAACCAGTATACTGGTACAGTACTGCTATAAGTGACGATCGTATAACATGGTTTTACATTAGTCAAAATATTTTGTCATTACCTCCCAAGATGTTTGTATCACAACTTGCGCATTCTGGATGACTGTCAACGGTGATTTTTCTTCACGAAGAAATTCCAAAATGATTCTTTTTTTTTTCAGGATATATTGCCCTGAAGTAATATTGACGATGCACAAAGTCGATTTGTCTGAATTTCTTCCATGCATATGAAAGGGCAAATCTTTCAGTAGCTATATAGGTACATATTTGCGCAAAGTAAAACATATTATGCCGTTCTTAGAGATTCGCTTACTGCATTGGGTCCGTTTCATCAAAGTCTTATGAGAGATTTTTCGCTTATTTTTAAGACACACTTGTCTTAATATGAGTGACTTCATGAAATGGATTTGAGAAAGTCTCTTATGTTATGAGCTGCAGTGTACTTTATGTAAAGACTCTTATATATGTGATGACCTCATGAAACAGACCCCAGGACTATCGCTACATGAATATGTTTTGGTTGCCATTTTATTCTCTATTGTTTCAAGTTTTCCAATTTTATACGCTTAAAGCGCTCATGTGAACCGTATGATCTTGAAAGGACTTATGAATATAGTAGACGAACAGCTCATCTACAACTGTATATGTTATAGGAACGGATATGATCAGCACACACACCAACACCCGTCAGTAGCGAGCTTTAGTGATCTGCGACGCTAATCCTACGACACGGTCATTATAGGCAAAAGATGTTCTGCACATGCGCGAGACAACTGTTTCATTGCTCAACCTGGGAGGCTGGGTCGTCTTAGCGTTCGCGTCGCAGATCCTAAAGCTCAATAGTGTCCAACCCGGGAGGAGGCGCGTCATAACCATTAGCGTCGGAGATCTAAAGCTTGATGCTATCGACCATGACAGTTGGCTATAGTTGTCAGAGAGTGTGGTTGGACGTAGGAATAGGCTTCCCGTAATTAATTAGCCTGGACAGTAAATAATTGACCACTATCACCATGGGTCAATTGCCAGCATACTTCATGGCACTATACACATCGTGTATTTGCCTATTTACTGACCCTCTGCCTCCGAGTCTCAGTAATTACCATTACACTGACATATCATCGCTTAAACTAGAAATACGGGACCGATATTGCTCTACTTTCGTCCTAGTAGATGTCTGTAAGAGCAATTTTCCATTAAGTTTTTATCTTTTTTACTTTTTTTTAACTGTTTGAGAACTATCATCTGCACAAGCCGTATACCCAAATATTTCTTCGTGGGTCTGGATCGAGGCGTCACCAGCTTTTTTTCAAGAGGGGTGCGTTTTGACACTAAATGTTTACGAGATTTTTTGGACAGACATTTGGAACATAGGAAGCTCTCAATCCCTAGATTTTTACTGTTTTTTGAGGGAAACCAAGCGGGGAAAGGGCACCGGCGTAGATAGGATTTAATCTTGGGGGGGGGGGGGTAGTATGCGAGGGAGCGAGCAAGGGTGGGGGGAGGGTGTGGAAGTGCCGGAGGGGATTGTACCCCCTATAAATGGATTATGGAATGACGGTGTGAAACGACAAATTACTGGCAGCGATATCAGGAGAATGGCATAACGGCTACATGCGAGCGAGCGGAGCGAGCGAACTTGAAAATTTTGACATCATGCCGTTTGTAGCCATATTTTTTTTGCTTTGGAAATTAAGGGGGGGCACACCGCGCGCAACTGCTGGCAATTACTGGCAGCAACATCAGGTGAATGGCATAATAATCAAATGCGAGCGAGCAAAGAGAGCGAGCTTGGAAATTTTGACATTTTACAGTCCAAAAACTGCCATTTGGAGCCATATTTTTTCGCTTTGGAAATAAAGGAGAGGTGGGGGCGCAACGGGCGCAACTACCGGTAATTACTGGCAGCAACATCAGGAGAATTGCATATCAATTAAATGCGAGCGAGCGAGCGAGCGAGCGAGCTTGACAATTTTGACATTTTACAGTTAAAAAAAACTGCCGTTTGTAGCAATATTTTTTTGCTTTGGAAATTAAGGGGGGCACACCGGGCGCAACTGCTGGCAATTACTGGCAGCAACATCAGGTGAATGGCATAACAAATAAATGCGAGCGAGCGAAGAGAGCGAGCTTGGAAATTTTGACATTTTACAGTCCAAAAACTGCTATTTGGAGCCATATTTTTTCGCTTTGGAAATAAAGGAGGGGTGGGGGCGCAACGGGCGCAACTGCCGGTAATTACTGGCAGCAACATCAAGAGAATTGCATAACAATTATTAAATGCGAGCGAGCGAGCGAGCTTGAAAATTTTGACATTTTACAGTCCAAAACTGTTTGTAGCCATATTTTTGTAGCCATATTTTTTTTTTAATTTTTTTTTTTTTGCTTTGGAAATTAAGGGGGGGGGGGGGCGCACCGGGCGCAACTGCTGGCAATTACTGGCAGCAACATCAGGTGAATGGCATAACAATTAAATGCGAGCGAGCGAGCCAGCGAGCGAGCTTGAAAATTTTGACATCATACAGTAAAAAACAAACAAACTGCCGTTTGTAGCTATATTTCTTCGCTTTAGAATTTATGAAGGGGGCGCATCGGGCGCAACTGCTGGCAAATACCGGCAGCAATATAAGGAGAGCATAATGATTACATTCGAGCGAGCGGAACGAGCGAGCTTGAAAATTTTACATTTTACAGTCCAAAAACTGCCGTTTGTAGCCATATTTTTTAGCTTTGGAAATTAAGGGGGAGGGGCACCGGGCGGAACTGCTGGCAATTACTGGCAGCAACATCAGGTAAATTGCATAACGATTAAATGCGAGTGAGCGAAGAGAGCGAGCTTGGAAATTTTACATTTTACAGTCCAAAAACTGCCGTTCTTAGCCATATTCTTTCACTTTGGAAATTAAGGGGGGCGCACCGGGCGCAACTGCAGGCAATTACTGGCAGCAACATCAGAAGAATGGCATAAAGATTAAATGCGAGCGAACGGAGCGAGCGAGCTTGAAAATTTTGACATTTTACAGTCCCCAAACTGCCGTTTGTAGCTATATTTTTTCGCTTTGGAAATTGAGGGGGGGGGGGGGGGCGCACCAGGCGCAACTGTCGGCAATTACTGGCAGCAACTTCAGGAGAATGGCATTACGACTAAATGCGAGCTTGAAAATTTTGACATTTTGCTGTCCAAAAACTGCCGTTTGAAGCTATATTATTTTTTTTTTTCGCTTTGGAAATTAAAGGGGGGGGGGGGAAGCCCGGTGCGCCCCTCCCCCTGGATCCGCCACTGGTAGTCAAGGGTGTGGGTTTATGTTCATGAGGTGGCGTCGAAGTGACCAAGCGGGGAAAGGATGTCCAAAATCTGCACTTTAGAGCATCCCCTAAACTATTGTGCGTGTTTGTTTGTGTGTGTGTATATGGAAAAGTTAGGAATTAGCCCAGGTCAAGTCTTTTTATTGGCAATGCAAGATATTTTTATATAGACTAGTATGTAAAGCAACACTGCAAAATCAATGATCTAGCTTTGATATAACGAAGGTACAAAGGTGTACATTCTATACATCACATTGCGCAACATTGTAGCGACTCTTCGTTCGGATGTACTGAGTACACTGCGCACATCCTGCTTATAATTATGCAGAATGCCAACCAGGAATCACGCTGAATCACAATGTTTTGTCGGGTCCGGGCTTTTTGAACAATGTTTCACACTATATACCTATTTAATTATGGTTAAAAGAAATCATAGAAAAAATCTTATTTCTTGATCACCCTTTCATTCAAAAGCAGTTTACTAACACTTGAACTACTATTTTGGTAAGTCTTTTTTTTTTAAACCAGCGGATTGGGAGGGGGGCGCACCCCCCCCCCCCCCCCCCTCCGTAGTTACGCCACTGCTTTTGGGTGAAATAATTGGACAGATTTCTTGAATTCTAACAAAAAAGCAAGAAAATCTTTTCATCGCGGGAATTATGATTATGTGGGGTGGGGCAATTGGTGCGCTTGCCTTCCAATATTTTTATGGGGGCAACATTTTTGTTTTCTTTCAAAAGCAAGAAAATCTTACTTCGGGAATTATTAATTATGGGGGGCAAAATTAAAATATGCTTGCCCCTCCAATATTTTTATGGGGGTAACTTTTTGTTTTTCTGTCAAAAATCTTCTCGTCTCTGGAATTATGGGGGGGGGGGGTGGGCAAAATGATATGCTTCCCCCTCCATTTTTTTCCATTTTTTTTTTAATGAGGCTAAGGCTCGTTCTAGGGCTGGCAATATGGATTGGTCAGAAGTAACGTACATAGTCTGTTGATCCACGTGACATGCCGAAGAGAACTCCCACGAGGAGAATGTTCGATATTGCTTTTAGACGGCTTCCCGGATCGCTATTTATACTGCAGCTGATATTCCTGAAGAGTCTGTTTGTAAGCGCCCTCGCAATATTTATACAATGCAGACTCCAACATTTACCAACCATTAATTTTTGTTTGAAAACATTTGCATCACAAAATCCTTTTGACTATAGTACTAACCATTATCAGCGTTTTTGTTGCTACTTCATCATTCATTCACTTTGCTAGTTTTTATATGAATTCTAAAATCTATTAGTTTCAGACTTACTTGTGAATTAAAATGGTTAGAATAAGTGTAGTGTATAATACTATATAATATGTAGGAACTAGATACCTTGTCAGCAAACATTCAGTTTTTTCGTTTTTTTATACAGAGAATGGCATACTGCAGCCTTGCTATATAAGTACATTGTATTACAGAATAGAGGATTTTATACATTCTGAAGAGAGAGAGAGAGAGAGAGAGAGAGAAAGCTAAAACCTTGTAATAACTTGGTGTAAAAACGGAAAATGAAAGATGATACAATATGTGTCATTGATGGCGAATTGGTGTCCTGAACTCGAATGCAGTTCTCTTTGGCGGGACCTGTTAATATTTGAAGCAGAATGTTATCTTTGCCCTCATTCGTGTCTTGCGCGAAGTATCCTTCGCTTCCAGAGTACCGTGAAATTACAAGGTGCAATCACACATCACCGGTTTAGATGGCGGTTCATGGCGGTATGGCAAATCGCCGTGCTCCGCCAAAGACCGTGTTCCACACCGTACACAAACCCTGGTCATTCCGTCGCTCATCTGCCATAAACCCGAGAACCGCGGGGAACCGCCAGAAAAATTAAACATGTTTAATTTTTCATGGCGGTCTTGGCGGTTTGAAATGGACCGTGTTCAAAACGCCATCCACCGTGTAAAGAACGGCTCCTCCGTGTTTCCGTGTTTACACCGCAAGATCCGTGATGATCCCACGGTGTCAACACCGCCATAACTTTTCATGCCAAAACAAATGTAGAAATTAAAAGAGAATAATGCCTCCGGCGACTCTTCGTGGCGGAGCAATAAAAAAAAAAATGGGGAAAAAAGCAAAGATGAACCCACAATACTAGATCGGGTGAATATTGTATTGAATGCTAAAGTTTCATTTCTTTTTTAACACACAGAGTATAAAACGGAAAATTTGATGTGCAAAGTTGGTAGGTTTGTTGAATAGTAGCCTACGTCAGTTACTTTAAAAGGCGTGTGCATAATTTTGTTAAAGCTTGATAGCTTAAAAGATGGCCAGCTACGTGAACCTGTAAGTTATACACAGAAGACTTTGTAAATAATTTGTGTTGGGTTCTGCTTTCGTGATTATGTATGCCTTTTTGTAGGAGTACATGTTGATACAGACATGTTGAAACTTAATTAAGAGAGTAGAGGGAAAAGCGATGTTGAAACTTGAAAAAACCCCACCATTATACCTATGTTACGTGAACCTGTAAATAAACAGGAAACTATGTAGATATACTGTTTTCTTCTTTGATATGTATGTCTTTTTATGGACTGTTGTTAGAGATATGTGAAAACTTAATTAAGAAAGGGGAAAAAAGAGATGTTGAAACAAGCAAGTACTTCTACATCACTTGATATAATATATAAATCTGTAAATGAACAGGAAATTTGTAAACTATGTTGGATTCTGCTTTGACATGTATGTCTTTTAATAACAGTTAATACAGATATTTCAACAATTAAAAGAGAGAGAAAAAAGCATGTTGAAACTTGAAGACAATTGCTTATTGCATCACTTATGTCAATCTGTAAATTCACAGGGTGTTAAAACGTTTCGCAATTTCTTTTGAAATTCTCTTTTTGTACCAAACAAAGCAATACTTCCTTGTTATAACCCATTGAAGACGAGTGAGAGGGCTCTGATTGCTTCCAACTACAAGGGCTTGGTATGGACTCCTCCACCTTTTGGGGAGATCCGTGTTACTACCGCGCCAATCCGCGTTAGCGACGTGTTCAAAACGTGTTGAGAACGTAGTCACATCGCGTTTAAGTGCTTTCCGCCACCGTTGGGACTCGGTTCACGACGGTTTGAGAACCGCCATGAACCGCCATCTAAACCGGCGATGTGTGATCGCCCCTACGCACGATCACAGTATGGATCCATGATTCATTAGATTAACTAGTATATAAAATGCGTGTGTGAAAGGTGGGGGGGGGGGAGGGGACTTTGAGAAATCTTATGTCATTCGTCCACATGTTCCTGACCATCTGCTCAGTCTGTAAAATACTGTGTGGCGTTTACCGCATGCTTGGACGTTTACATATACAGTGTACTGTATTATATCGCTTATCTGCATCATCGATGCGTTGTACACATAATAACAAGGGCCTCCAATAGACACGCTGTTGACATACATCTAGGCACCCGGAGTCCTGCCACTTTTGTGTGACCGAATACCAGCCTGTCACAGTTGTTTGCTCATATAAAATAAATGTAATTGACAAGATGCTTGCAAAAGATATGATAAAAACAATGAAATCCTTGTTTATCAGACTCGAATGCAATTTAAAGTTAACGACAACAACAACAACAAAACAGGCCCATGACGAGCGTAATGCCAGAAAACGTATTGATTGATGTAAATTACAAACACCTGTAGAATGTGCCGTGCCATTCTTTCCCTGATTCCGTGCAAAACGGGAAAGTTTCACGTGATCAAACGTTTCCATTGAGTCTTGGCGAAGTCTTTTTAACTACAAGCAGAGATGCCAAGTTCAAAAAACTTTTATGAGTGAGATTTTTATGACTCGGCTTCTCGGCGTTCGCGCGCATGCGCACGCGAACGAGGAGGGTGTCCCCCTCCCATGGTAGGGAGCTTTTTTAAGTTATTAGCTCTTAATGATGCGATCTGGTGCATACTTAAGTGACTATTTTTTACTAATTTTGAAAGGCAAAAGGGAAATATACCTTCAATTGCAACTATCACTTTTATCCTCTGAGCTATGCTCCTTATTTTTGGCCCAAATTGCAGACTTCACCAGATGTGTGAGAAAAATGGGTGCCATGCGTGAGATCGTGAGACAGACCCTAAATGCTTGAGTCTCACGCAGTCTCACGCAGAATGCGTGAGACTTGGTAGCTCTGTACAAGCTATAGTTTGTATGTTTGTGTGCTGGACATGAAGTTAATGTTACACCATCTCACTCTGCAGGTAATAAGAAAAGTAGTATAAATACGATAATATCAACATGCACCTTATTGATATTACAATTTTTACATTTCTCTCTACGAGGTCAGAAAATATATTTAAGTGATCTGTGTATCATTACCGATCACCTTGTGTCGTTGATTTATTTCTATTGCTCCTTCCATCCTAATTTGCATAAATTTCTACTCTGTATATTCCATTTCTGAGGGGACGAGAATTTATGATGATCATTACATTCATTTCGAAGGTTAGCATATATGAATTGTTTATAACCAAATAGCTAATTTGTCAGAACATACTGGAAATGGTCGAAATCATCGTTATGATGCGCAAGACTTTGATTGCCTATATGGCAGAAACCTTGAACGAACGCAGTCAACCCTCCAGTCCTTTGAATAATCCATTAGGTCCATTAGTCAAATTAATGAAAATGATAGTCCCACATTAATTGTCATTCACTATGTCGCTGCCTTTCTGATTCACACTTCCCATGTAGCTGTGTGGATTTGTCGGGGCCTGTAGAATCAATATTTTAAAGGGGAATGAAATGTGAATTGAGTGAATGCTGCATGAACATAATCAGCGAAAATTTGAGGAAATTGGACAATTCGTTGAAAAGTTATGAGTTTTTTTAATTTTTGGTACCGCCATCGCTGGATGGGAAGATGATAAATTCTTGTGACGCCATGTGTGGAATACAATACATACATATATATATATATATATATATATATATATATATATATATGTATTTTAAAAAAAACCTTCAATTCTACAAAATTTCATTCTCTTTTTTTTTTCTAACGAAAAGTACGCACCCCCTCGACTTATTACTGACATAATATCGTAAAGGGTAATGTTACTCCTCCTGTTTTCTGAAAGAGGTAAGTCAAGTGCTCTTTTATCATGCTAGAAAAATGAAAATATGTTGAATTTTCCTCAAACTTTCGCTGATGTGTTCTTCTGATATATTTGCATTCACTCAATCCACTTGCATAGTTGAGTTTCATTTCCCTTTAAAAGAGCCTTTACCCCTAATGTACCGTAACGGCAGCATAACAAGCGAACCGTACCTCTGCTTAATAGCAGCATGAAGCGTGACCCCTAATTCATGTTGCTATAGCAAAGGTTTCTCCGAATGCCTAAATTTATGTGTATAATCATGCTCGAGGACTGCCCAACGTAGTATAGAAATTATATGCACCCAGACTGGTTTCCAAGTATCGAAATGTGCTTTGCGGGAAGCAGGTAAATTGACTATAAACTCCCAGAACCATGGCATTCCCAATACCAACTTGAAACAAAAAAATAATAGTTCACTGTGGTTTGCCTTTGGCTTTATTTTCCCATGTTTCCCCCCAATACTTATCGAAAGGAAATGTCATCGTGGTATTATGCTGCTATATACCGTACATATGATAAAAGAAACGTTAGGGAAGCATAGATCATTGAAAATTTGAGTAAAAATCAGACACACAAAAAGTTTTGAATTGTAAAAATTTAGAGAGTAAGGCAAATTTTCAACTGTGCTGTTTCTACACAAAATTTTATATATTTTCGTATTTTTTCCGAGGACAGTTTTCTTGAAACCTGATTATTTTGTCATGTTGTAACATGTTTGTGTATCTTCCTCGTCGGATAAGTTCTGTCTGTGCTCAAACATTCCAGAAAAATTGTTTTTGTTTTTGTTTTTGTTTTTTTTTTTTGGGGGGGGGAGGGGTCAATCAGCATTGTATTCCATGTTACTTCTCGTAAGTTTATAGTTCAGTGGCGGATCCAGAGGGGGTCGCACCGGGCGCGCGCCCCTCCTTATTTTTTGTTCAAACAAAAGAAATAAAAAGAAAAGAATGGAGTGGGCGCGTGCCTCCCCCTTTTATATTGTAAAGGCGCCTCCCCTTTATGGAATTCCTGGATCCTCTCCTGCAGTTAGTAATGGTTACCATTGGATTATTACAAGGTGTAAAGGAAGACGAGGCGTTTGATATTTCCATTATAATATTAATTTTCCAAGTCATTTTATAAATAGTAGCATTTTAATTTTATGCATATTTCGTAGATGTATCAGGCTTTAATTCAAGAAGCTATAGCACTATATGTTTCTGATCACTGTGTGATCCCTCTCCAAATCTTCTTCTTTCTCTGTGATGGGCATAAACAAACAAGCAAACAAATTAGAGAGACAGAAAGTCATACAAACAGCAGCAACCAGATTTGTTAAAACTCTTTTATTAAAGGACTACAATCACATATACCCTTGTCGAGTAGTGTAAAGCATCTACTCATTTTGCTCATGGCGACCAAAGCGATTATATAATATAAAAATAGGATTAAGAAGAAAAAGACGAAAGAAAATTCCAGTGCAATAAACTTGATTTCAAATGCAATAATTATCTGAATAGTCAACCCCGATAATGTGCGAGGGGAATGGAACTGCTGCAGACTTGAAGAAATTCTGAAAATCTTAAAATTTATCCAGTTTGAAAATCCTTTGAAAGCGTTCAGATTCCTCCTGGATTACGTTGGGATGATCTTCTATCCGCAATGGATCTTCTATTTCTGTAAGTATATGCAGCCTGTATTTTTAAAAGTGAAAACAGCAACAACACGAACACACACACGAGCGCACACAGAAATAAACTGTTTCAATTATCATAACTATATTGAGACACATCTCATTCGCATAAACGGTTTTGGTTGTTGTTGTTCTGATGTTGTATGTGATACTTTCACTTAAATGATTGACACCGATCTTATCGCTTTAAAGTTCGTAAGTGAATAATACTCTCAATTTGACATTTGTCCCTGTACATTTACATTGTTTCTACGATTCTACTCTGAGAAACTATGCTGTACAACTGAAAAGCTAGGCAAAAAGAAAAATAGTACGGGTGACACTTTCACGCTACACACTATAATCAGTGAAAAAAGTGCATCCGTGGGAAGGTTTGTTGACGTAAAGTTCTATAAAGCTAAGAAGATTTGTCGTGTTGACGTTTCATATTTGCGGCATAGATTTCATTTGTACCAAACAAATCAACCCCATAGATTCCAATCTGATCTGTTTTCCATTTCATCTGCATTGCCTCGGGCATACGAGTGGCTTATAAGTGCCTTGATTTCTCGTCTGGAGGATGGTGTAAGTATAATAGGGAAACAAAACAAAACAACAACAACAACAACAACAAACGCTTCCACTATTATACTCTGACACATGTATCCATGTACTGCATTTCCATTCTGACGCTTATCATCTTCATTGTTTGTTAACTTTCTTATCATTTCATGCGTCTCGGGTTGTCACAAAGTCGAATTGTAAGAACGTTGAAAGTTTGGATAAGTCACACCTGGGACCTGTTTCATAAGAGTTGCGATTGATCTTACGCTCGATTTATTGAGCGTAACTCGGAGAATCGAGCGTATTAAGTTCAATATTGTTTCATAAAGACGCGCTTGATTTAAAAAAAAAATCAAGCGTAACTTTCAGTAAACTTTCAGTAAAAATTGAGCGTTACTTACGATCAATCGCAAAGATGTTTACGAAACACAATTTGCAGTTGATCGCAACTTGTGCTCAATCTTTATGAAACAGGCCCCAGGCTTCTCATTCATGACTTCATAATTTATTATGGACGATGTTTTGATTAATCTATACCGTTTAGCTTTACTTGCCTTTTTTTTGTGCGTGGATCCCACGGCATCGTTAATTACTGTGTTTGTCAGTCTTGATTGGGTTGCATAAAGGGCACCAACATCTTTAAAATAGGATTTTTATCATCATGTTTCTGCGCTGTTATTAGTGAAATATCGCCCGTATAGATAATGGAATTAAAATTAGGTCATGCATCGCCCAAGAACAACAAATAGACACATGTGCTGACTGTATTTACACATGAAATTGATTTGATTGCTCAACTGCAAACACGGCAGGCTTATGTTGTGTCAAGGGCAGTGCACAATAAATGTAAGTGCTTTACTCAACATAAGTGTGAACATACTGCATTTAAAGAAGATCATGAATACATACCAAAATATGTCTGTTTTCCACAAAACCTTTTTGTCCCGCCCCCTCTCCCTTCCCCGCCCCCACCATGGCTGCCATAAACAGGAATTCGTGGAGGAAGAGCACAGTAAAAACACGCCCGACTAAACAAACGCACTTTAGTTTATAAATGAAGAGGTACCATCCAGGTACATGTACTTTCTTTCCTGTCGGCTTGCCTGTCGGTTCTCACCTCCCGTTTACATTGCCTAACTAATAAAGGACGTTGTTTAAAATGAAACGGACTGAATGAAGCTGGATAAGCTCCGTCCTATATGAACAGACTGTATCCTATATTGATCTCTTGATTGTATGCCACTTGGTCATTTTTGACCCATCTTTTTAATCGATGATTATAAGCACTTTGCATAATGACCACAATTACCAATAATCTTGATCGCTCGTGATGGGCGGGAATACGGGGCGGCTATATTTCCATGTTATAGCAAATGAGAAGCCGCTCTATTGTTATGAGCGATCAATATGATTTGGGCAGCGGTAGCAGTGTACATACACTGTTTTATAACCCATTTATATTGACTGCGATGACATTGTTAGGATCACGAAGGCTATCGTCACAATCCATGTTTTAACTACTACCACCTCGTGCTATAAACTCTTGCAGGAATTCGTGACATATTTGTTATGAATCTTGTAAAACGATGTTAGGAGTCAAAGCTGGTTAGAAGGCAGATATGAACATATATGCACATAATGAACACACACACACACACACACACACACACACACACATATTTTGTATATGTATACATTGGTTCCAAGCTCTTGCGAGAGTTGCTCTCATGAAATATTTGCACGCTAAGCCAAACACAAATTCTACCCACAAACATAATCCTAACCCTAATCCTAATCCTCACATCAAACTAAACCTACATTGTTATATATAAACGGAATAGATGAACATAAACTTGTTACTAATCGAGGGATGAGAAGCGATATAATGTTTTAAAAACCCCGCTCATTAAGATTACAAATTTACTTAGGTTCCTAAACAAGTTTGATTTCGAGTAAGGTGAATGACTGTGTCCCCTGTCACAATTCTTATTACGTAGAAACAAAAGTAACGGATTGTGCTCTCTTTTGACCTTTATTTTGGAACAACATCAGCGATTTTTTTTTTATATTTTTCATCGGTCTAATGAATGATTACCTGTTTGCGATTGCTCTTCGCTGAGACATCAAAGGCGAATTTCCACCGTGCCTCCTCCAGTCTATACATGTGCAAATATTTTGCCCGCCGTGATGTGCCGAAAGCCAAGTGACATGAGCCTGATAAGTGATCCCGTAATGTATAGGATGGAAATGCATATTGCATTTTAGTCACTCCGCGCCTTCCCCTCCCCCCCCCCCCCCCTTGTCCGGTTCCGGGTACTAGTACTTGTGCAGGAGCGGTTGCCATAGTGAATGAGCATTATCGCAAATGGCAAAGTCAATGTTTGGATTACACTTGACGGGCGGAGCGGCGAGACTTGTGATTAAGCAATGTGGAAATGGAAAATTCTTTTCTTGTTTTTCTTATGCTTTCGTTCCTTTTTTTTTAGAGCACACGACAACTTTCTCGAGTAGGAGGCCCTCGGCCGTCATTTTGTTGTTGTTGTTGTTGTTGTTGTTGTTATAGTGCTTAAGAATGTCTGAAATGCTTAATGAGTCCACACCATGCATAAGTTGATTTTATACAAAAGTAGAATTAGGTGAAGAGAGTAATATTTCATTAAGTCGGAATTCAAATAAACGGAAATTATAGTACATGTATACCGCATATATCACGTGTTTTCATTATGGCTGACGGGATTAAAATTAATGTACTGTCTTTGAATCTTGACACACACACTACTGAGTATAGTACTTTTGGTTTAGTCCGTCAAATTACATTCGATAATACACATTTAGAAAGATAAATCATAGTCAATTTCGTGGTTCAGAAGTTAATAGAATATAAAGATGAAGATTTAACTGGGAGATCTCTATGAATAACTTATCTAAACAGTTGTCTCCAGAAATATTCAAGTTCTGAATGAATTAAGACCTTGCAAACTTCAATTCATGTATGACTTAATTCCAATTCTGATTCTTTATACCAGCTTGGGTAACAATAAGTTACGTTTAGACGGTGATCTTTAACCTCGAAGATAGCTAACCTTGGGGATAAATTCTA
Organism: Diadema antillarum; assembly: GCF_040938485.1. Classification (NCBI taxonomy): domain Eukaryota; kingdom Metazoa; phylum Echinodermata; class Echinoidea; order Diadematoida; family Diadematidae; genus Diadema; species Diadema antillarum. The sequence continues at coordinate 563,923 of NW_027271032.1, read as the reverse complement.
TGGGGCGCCGAGTGTCACATGGTCGATTTCGTGACGATCAGTCATTTCGTCGACGAAATTACTGATTTCGTAACGAAATCGATCGTGCGACTGAACTCATCCTCGAGATTAGCCATCTTCGAAGTTAAGAATCACCGTCCGAACGTAACTATAGTGACTCTTACAGGAGAAGCAATCAGAATGGATATGGTAATATTCATGAGTAATTCACGTGGAGACTTGTGAGGCAATGGCATCACCATAATGTCTCCGTGGTTGCCACTAATATCACAATGTCGTGAAAGATAGGTCTAAACTAACTCAGAATGTCCATAGCTTTCTAAATTTACAGTAGGTCCAATTCAAAAGAAATATCTACCAGTAACCTGTCTTTACCAAAGCTATACATTAACAAAGGGATATGGAATTACATCATCCTTCATGGCCACAAAACCACGGAGGACACAAGATAACCTTTCTTTGTACCGACTGAATTGTTTTGCTGGACTGCGTTTACGAAACTGCTAAACTCTGCAATGACGTGTCTTATTCAAATTTCAGTACATTTTGCCATTGTATACCTAATGGCCCGTGAGATTTGGATACTGTATCACTACATACAGATATCGGCGTCCACATCTTTTGAGGCGTTTGAGGTGTTGTGTGATACGCAAGGTTGACTTGTCAACCCAATCCTGGGTGTATGACTCGCACATCATCCGATCGTTTTATCTGACATAGAGAATTCCGGGTAACAGCCGATAAAGTAGCGTAAGTCAGTGTTTGCCTGGAATAGTCATTCCCGGATAATCATCTCCTTATTGCGAAAATTGTATTATATTAGGGTTCATATACGCGTGGAATTTTCGGGTCGATGCTCTTCTCTAAATGCAAAAGACACGTATTTGGGGAATTACCTTGTTTCTATTGATGATGCGTCAAGATAAATGTTATCTCCTTCTTTCGACACTGTAGCTATGACTATGACTCATGGACAGTGATATGCTCTTCGATTTTCTAGTGGGGGAATTATAGAAATGCTTTGCCAGCTGACTCCTTTAGAATAGTCAGTACCTTTGTATACCATTGGCATCTCAGTAAGTACGGTTGCCAGTGGAAAGCACAAAGTGTGAGGTTAACATGGTCAACATGACGAGATTGCAGTTGTGTTGTTGTGGACCAAACATTGCCGCTCCCAGTTTACTGCGCATGCGCACATATTATTGTCAGGACTGTATGTGGAGCCACCCAATCTTATACGGCAATAATTGAGTGGCGTTCATAAATCAGTATCACAACGAAACCGGGGGGTAGGGTAATGGTCATGAAAATACCAATCCGATTATCATAATATTGTAATAAAGATTTTAGGAAGAGTCAAGAGAGAGAGAGAGAGAGAGAGAGAGAGAGAGAGAGTAAAAGTCCCCTCGCATTTCCAATAATATTTAATTTTCACTTTCCACTCATTTCTTGCATCAATCATCCAATTCAGGCAATCCGTGCTAACTTATTGTTCGTTCTCATTAATGTTGTATGTCAATGAGCAATAATGTCTTCGACAGGGAGAGATATAAGTCATAGAAAATAGATGGCGAAGAGGCAAAAATATGAATGATAATGAATATATTATATACATATTACAATCATAATACATACAGACATAGATTTGAAATACATGCATATCGCTAAGGTATAGGACATGCGTGAAAATCTATTCAGGTAATATAGCCATAGCAATCACGTTAATGGATGAAGGAATTAGTATGTGAATGAATCATAAAACTACAAAGAATGGGTGAAGGGCGGACAATAATATTACAATCTAAAATATCGGATTATCGCGTTACTCAGGCGAGCGCCGAGCTCCATGCATGCATAGTAATGTAAGTAGATAAGTAAATAGAGTTGGTATATATGCCAGAGAGAGAGAGAGAGAGGGGGGGGGGGGGGTAGGAAGGGGGAAGAGATAACAAGAGTGCATCAATATCAAATTCATGCCATATATACAGGGCCGGCGCAGCCGTGGGGGCCGTGGGGGCTCGGACCCCCACACTCTTTGTGCACCATACAAAGGAATACATAAGGTGTCATCACTTTGGGCCCCCACACTTTTTCAACCCGGAAGTACGTAAGTGGCCGTAAAATAGAAATAGATAGAGATTTCTTGTCAGCTGAAGAAACCCGGAAGTGGACGGGGAGAAATGAGCTGAGTACTTTTTTTTTTGCTTGTTAGCTCATGAAACCCGGAAGTGGGCCCCCACACTTTTGAAAACACTGCGCCGGCCCTGCACACACACACACACACACACGCACACTCACACTTACACGTATACGATAAAACGTTCCGCGCCCCGCCCCTGCAATGACTGGTGTATGATACCTACAAGTTTTCGACGGCGACGACTTTCCTGCCATGCACTGTGCCAGGCTAAAAGTTAAAAAAAAAACCAAAACAAAACAAAACGGAATTCACATTTTGTTTTAGCAATGTATGACTTTTTGTCTATTTGTCTCTGACGAAGATTCTGCTAGGATCATAAGCTCCAACTGCTTTTGACTCAATTGACAGCTGTAAGTGCCGCTCATTCCGCTCGTAGGTTGTATGGAATATCCCTGTAGTATCCGTGTGTGGTTTGTTTGGATCACGCATCTATCTACATTTATATTTGCTTTGGATGCTACGTATTTATTCCAGAGTTACACGGCACAGGAACTCAAATTTCTGGCAGCTTTCTAAACAGATATGGCCAAAAATAAAAGGGCACAAAAGCAATTTCAAAATTGGTCAGCTAACAGCTTTTAATCGTCCGATAAAGTGAGCGGGTTCGAACACATGTTCTACGGTAAGAACCAAATTAAAGCGCGGAGAAACCTCTATGATAAAAACTGCTGAACTCTAACTACTCACCCATGATAGACATACTGGACACACTGGCATTCACTTATACATTGTACATACAAGTATTATGTGTGTGTGCCTTACTGTCTGCTGCCCTCTATGGCCAATGGCCAATTTTGTTTCAATACGAGTTTAATGTGATTTTTATTCCTATCTTAGAAAAATCTAAGTTTGCAATTGATGATCAACATTGAAAAATAATAAAAGTTAACTTTTCTTTTTAGTAATTGCATAGTTTTAATGCAATTCACATACAATTTTAACTAAATGCTTTGTCAGTGCAATAATAACCAATTTCATAATTATAGAATTATTGTACATATTAATTGTTCACTTTCAATCTTCTGAATTTCCTTTTCCAGTTTCGGTCTCCATAAAATTGGGAAATTTTGGATGTTCTCGGTGACTACCTAACACACCGAGGACAGGTATATCTATGGCAATGTAAGGATATAAGTGTTTTCAAATTAAACATTACGCCACATATGAAAGTTGGTGATTGCTCTGTTGAATACTATAAATAAAACCCCAGTTCGACAGCATCTCTTACTGGACATCGTAGACACTTACAAGAAAAAAAATCCAGGTCCAGAAGACCTCGCTGTAACAAGCTACAGTACCGCTGTAGTTCTGTAGTGTACCATATTTTTAAAGTCGTGTAAAAAGAAAAGGTGGTGAGTTCTAGGGTTGTAGTAATTAGGCTATAGATCTGTTACTATAGCTTTCAAAATTCAGCTAATCATTTGACAGCTACAAAGATATCATTCCATTTTCAAAATACATGGATAAAGTATTTGGGCATATAACGACAGTATATGGTAAGTGGAAAATGTGATCATGAATTTTCAGATGAATACCAAAAGTGAGGAATTGAATAGTTAATGCACCATTCCAAAATAGTTACAATGTAAAGACGTGCCATAGAGATAGGAGAAGTATCACAACCCCAGTCCAAAAATGAGCATGTTCCAATTAGACTTACTTACCTAACTTGAGCAGGATAATTTTAACAAACTTGGCGAGATTGGATGATAATTTTACCTTTTTTATATTGAGCAAAAGTGACATTTTTAAAGTGCTAGAATTGATGCCTGTTCATACACGGTGAATACAATGGAGCTCTTACACTTGTCGTCCCCGCTTTAGATCAAAGACAAGGCAAGACAAATATCTAGAATCTACTAGTATCTGTAAAAACCTGTACCCTATCGTTAGTTTGTAGGCTCTATGTTAGTTACGAGTTAATTAATACAAAAATGCAAGCGATAATGTAATTTACGTACTTTACATATATGTACCGGTATGTGTGATACAGATATAGTACTACGTTTGGTTTGGATCAGTGGTTTGCCAATCAAGCCAAGGAGGGCCTAACTGAGTAACTGTTACCCCGAGCATCGAGATGGGAGATCGAGATAGACAATTCACAATACATGGCAGGGGCGGCGCAGCCGTGGGGGCCCCCACACTTTTTGTGCACCATACAAAAGAATACATAAGGTGTCATAACTTCGAGCCCCCCCCCCCCCCCCCCCCCCACACTTTTTTAAACCCGGAAGTACGTAAGTAGCACTAAAATAGAAATAGATAGAGATCTTGAAGTATGGCGGCAAGTAAGGTTAAGTGTTTTCTTTGAAGACCTTTTTTTGTTTATAACACCCGGAGCGAATGAGCTGAGACCTTTTTTTTTTTTTGCTTGTCAGCTGGAAACCCGGAAGTGAACGGGGAGAGATGAGCTGAGGACCTTTTTTTTTTTTTTTTTTTTTGCTTGTCAGCTGAAGAAACCCGGAAGTGGACGGGACGGGAAGAGATGAGGTGAGCTGAGGACCTTTTTTTTGCTTGTTAGCTCATGAAACCCGGAAGTGGGCCCCCACACTTTTGAAAACGCTGCGCCGGCCCTGATATACGCCAGCAAGGTACGTTATGCATGAAGGTTCATTGATCACATCATACAAAATATAGTGGTGCATGTTGCTACGCCGACAGGCGGACAGACGCTCTACGGACATAACCACGAGTAGCTCCTTTGACGGGGAAGCGGCTGCGCGCTGTCACGGCTTGGTGGTTTGCGCCGCTTGGCTGCTGATGATAGATGGGTTCCGCGTTCAAACCTTGACGACGGTAACAGCGTTCTGAGAAAGAAAGACATCACACTATTTGTATTGCTCATTATCTCTCCTCTCTTGTGCATAAGTGGGAGCATGCTACAATGTAAAAGCACTGTGTAGCACAATAAGAGTGTAATCTATAGTAGATGTCAATATACTTTGAGGACTGTTTTGTAAGAGGAGATGGTGTTTTACCTTTCATTGACGGTGTAAGGTGTATCACTAAATCTCCACCCAGTCAGTCAATGCTTCCCCTCATTCACGTGTTACAATCTTAACTTTAACCAATTTTGTCTTTCAATTTCTCGGTGAAGATGCTGTACGTGGTCTTGGGTCAGTTGGTTAGTGCAATGTATACTGGGAAACTTGTCGGGTCTTGAGACAGGCATAGGGCAACATTATACAAAGTGTACTGCACAAACAGGAAATTGGCTCGCAGCACATCCTATTATGTTCTTTTGAAAATTAGCATAAGTAATATAGGCGTATACTTATAACTGCGCAGAACCAGTATACCGTGAGTTTGTACCTCCATGCTTCGACCGACCGCGCTGTGCTTTTGATAAATTGTTTTCTCTCTAACTCCTTCAGACAATTTCTTGGAGATATAATGAATGTGTACTAAAACCACTAGCACACGTGCATACACTCACATCATAATGACGCACATCCTTACACACTGTCTTAGTATTTCATGCTTATTCAAATTCATGAATTTCTTCCGTCGAGATGTTTTCATTGCAACTGATTGACAAATTGCCCTACATCGACGTAAATAAGCACTGAATTGATCAGTGTTTTAGTAGCAGCCATGATAAAAAATCATGGGCGTACATACTCGAGCAGGATTCGAACCTATACGACCTCCTGATCACCGGACAGGCGTCATCTCCACTAGACCACCGAGCTTTCGCCCGAAAGCAAGTGTTGGTTCTAATCCTTAGCATACAGCGGGTACTGCTTTGTTATTTAAATTCATGAATTGCTTATGTTCTATTTTTCTTTTTGCACCATATCTTTGTCTTTCATCTTTTGTCTCATAGTCAAGTGTTGCTAATGATGGCGATTTCTTCCCCCCCCCCCTGTGTTTTCAAGATACAATGACTTTGTTGTGATGTTGTATACACAGCATCTAAGATCATCCAAATGACGTTACAAAATTAATCATAGGTTAACATAACCATTTTTCATGCAGCTTTGTTTATTCATCACAGAACGTCAATTTGTACGTCATCTCATGACTATATTTCTGATCGGTTTCCGAGAGAAAATGTGGGAATGATATCAAGCAACGAAAATCCCTCATGTCTTGATTTCATTCTTTCAAATTCAAGAGAGGATCAACATCGCATTCTATAAACGGGTCACGTAAAAAAAAAGGTTACGCCTATATAATGCCATTATCCTGAGAGAATATTTCTTCAGCGGAGTATGAAATAATTTCCTAATCCAGAAAACACCCTGCAATGAAAGAATTTGCGCGCAGGTTTAAACAAACTCCAGAAGGGTTTAAGTTTCCTTCATTGCGTTCATTTTGTTTTTGATATTGAATATAAGGTGGTTAATGAACTATACGAGAAGTTCTGCACTTTTTGCACCTTTAATTGACAAAGAAGCTCTTACGATGCCACCATCTGCGTTTACGCTCAAGTTCAGTTCTTAGGACTATGTTTTAGCTTTGTTTTGGTAAGGGAAATAAACACTGCAACCACGCAAAATGGATATGCGGTCAAACATGCATGATGGACATTGTAATTTCATCAGATCGTGTTCTGTTTTCGCGTTGACCACGTTTACAATGATATACGCTCTAATTGAAAACAAACTAAAGAAAGAGAGAAAATGGTATACTAGAGCTGGACTGATTAGACACTGTCTCGTTCAGTAGACAATAACATCAGTCCGACCACGCGAAGTCTGAATTCAATGAATAAATTAATTGATAAATGGGTGCGTACTTCGATCATGCTGACGGATGGTATGGAAGTATGTAAATAGGTGCATGGCCGCAAACGACGGGAGCTGTATCAACATGAATGTATTATTACGTGCGCCATTTGAGCTAAGCAATTATACTCATGCAGATGGCTTACTTTGGCGCACTGTGTTACAGAAGGCATGCAGTAACATGTAATGGCAATTGAAATTTGCATTTTAAGGGAAAAGCGCCTAGATTACCCAACAGATTCAAATACTGTTTTCATTTTGCTTTCCATGTTTCAAACATGTCCTTATGACTTTGCATGGAACTATATGGAGTCATCATTTGCGGTCGTATGTGTGTATAATAATGCTTTAGTATATTTGCATCTTCTAATAGTACTTGGACAATTCAGGGTTATAAATAAAAAAAAAAACCAATTGTAATTGAGAATTGAAAACGTGAGTATGAAGATTTGGTATGACGCAGCATTGCCTTTTTGAAATTTTGATATCATTATATAATTATTTGAACATTGTGTATAGCTTTCGATCGACAGTGTCGATGTATAGATATAGAATTCGCGTCTAGCAAATAAAACGCGCATTACCTTCGAGTAAGAAGGACGCCATCAAGATATTTTCAACATAATAGGAAAAGCCGTGGGTGCATGCTAAGACTACTGTAAACTCATTGAATAAATTTGTAAAAAGTTTTCATCCATGCTGGGAAAAAAAAAATCTCTCTCTCTCTCACACACACACAAACAAACAAAATAAACCCAAAGATAAATCTCTGAGGAGCATCCGTTACATGCAAACGTATAGATCTAAATTTCGAAAGACACTGTGGTGCGTGGATGGAGCTCTGTCAAAAAATACCTTTGGTTCATTCAAATCCTACCCGAAAAGTTTCAGACAACTTTCGGAGTTACATACGATACCCTTGTATAATGCTCATGCAAAGTTACGATCTCTGTTGTGTATAGCACTGAAAACCTTAATTATGCCGCGTTGCATGACGTGGTGCACGATGTGTACATGTGCTCTTTAATACATGGGCTTACCCCCCCCCCCCCTGATGAAAATTCCTTTAATTCATGGGCTTCCCCCTGAATTTATGAGAATTTCTTTAATACGTGGGCTTCCCCCCGAATAATGAGAATTACGCTAATGCTTTGAGTGTGCTCGCGGAGATAATTTGCTGTGGATAATGATGTGCCGAATCGTCTGCGGGCTATCGTCTGTTTATCCAATGCATAAATATTAATATCAGTGGAGCAGTTATTATAAAAAGGCAATCTCCGAAAAATGAAAACATACTGTTACTGTGCTCTCCAATTTAGGCACTTTTCCGTATTATTGAAAATGGTCATTTTACGTGCTGCTTACGTAAATTCTCTGGATCTTTTTTCATCTTTTTTTTTTTAAATTAGTGGTTCTTGATCTCTATATCAGACACAGAAAACACATTTTTTTCTTTCCCAATACCAATGTTCCTTCTTAGTGCAGCTTGTTTTGTTATGTTTTTCAAGTCTAAAATGTTGCCAAAGCAATGTATGACGTTCGATTACGTGTGTGTCTTTCTTTTCACTATGTATGTACCCATGAAAATGTATATGTTACATTGTGGTATAAACATTTTACTTTGTCTTATGTCGATTCTTGATACCTACCATTTGGTCAATGAATTATTCTGGCCGAAAAGAGATATCGCATATTAGACCTACTTAATTTATTGGCTAAGAGTTCGTTTACTGCTTTGTAATATCTGATTGCACGTGGGATATTATAGAATAAATCAATTGATGGGATGAACGTGAATCTTCTTAGGTGTCCTTTTTTTTTTACAGTTAAAATGGTCACTAAACTCAACAGAAATGCAGGATACTCGGCAGGTCTGAATGATGTCACGGTCGAGCAATTAATCATGTTGTAATAAAATATAAAGGAGAAAATTAATTCATTGTATTATACGAGCAAATTCAAAGTCAGTCCCTGACCGTCAGTGAATAATTTCATGTCACTGTTTGACCAACACGTAGACATTCTGTCATTGGTGTTTCTGTATTTATATCATCCATCATAGTTTATGTCTGTCTGTCTGTCTGTCCGTCTCTTTTAACCTTTTCCCCTCGCTTTCAAGATGCACTCCACATCACATGAACGGGGTCAACAATCGACATGAAAAAACAAACAAACATAAAGAGGTGTTTAACCCGGTGAAGTGGTCCCACCTCAAATCCAACTGGACCCCATGGAAGACCAGCTTAACGTAGATGAATATGGGCTATCCAGCCATCTTCTCAGATGGAAAATGAACAAACAAACAAACAAACAAAAAGGTCCTTTGTGGAATCTTGACAAAACTGAAGAACAAACTGCACCAGATAAGGTGGAGAGCTTTATTTTGCTCTGTGTGGTTGTGTGTGTGTGTGTGTGTGTGTGTGTGTATGTGTGTGTGTGTGTGTGTGTGTGTGTGTGTGTGTGTGTGTGTGTGTGTGTGTGTGTGTGTGTGTATGTGTGTGCGGTGTGTGTGTGTGTTTAGATTTATCTTATACGCTACCATTGAGGAAGTACTGGAATGCTTATGCCAAAGCTAATACCAGGGCACCGACGCGTCGGCTACAAGTTCCCTTCAAAGGATCGACGAGGCAATGGTGATTAATATAGTTCATTACCTATAGGGCACAATAGCTGCTACCAGCGGCCTTGAACTATAGGGATTTCAGGATTCAGAGTTCGTGGTTTTATCATTCACCCAGCCGCACTTCAGAGACAATGGCTCTGAATCATCTGACGCTTCACACACGGACTTTCTCACGCTGTTTATAGCATGAGTTCTTTACAAATTAGTGAAATTTAATGAACAGTGTGAAGTAAGTCTAAGTATGATTATTTTGTTTCTTTGATATCCGTTTGAGATAAGATTGCAGGAAATGTTATTGTATTAGCATCACAACATCGAAGCTCAGAATACAGAGATGTAGCTCCTTCCAGTGATCAGACGTGATTTTGTCTTTCTGTACTGTGTCACAACCTTTACTTTTAATGGTGAGCTGGACGGACAAAAGTAACCGCCTAGGATGGCGACATAATGGAATGCTCTATTCAGTGGAGGGACAGAAAAGCCAAACACCATGGTTTTCTGATGGAAACGTCCTCGTGAATTTCCATCATCCGTTCAACCTCCGTTGCCCCGAACCAAGACGAAGATAATAACCCCCGGCAGTTGGTCTTCAACTTTTAAATGCCGAACCACCTACAATTCCCTTTGCGACGCCCCACGCTTCATACTCATGAAGTTGAGTGGCTTGATTAAAGTTAAATCTATCAACACTTGCGTTTCTTGCGTTTCAGTTTCCCTAAAATGGATTTCACTTCCGCACACCCGAGAATTTTTTGTAAATGCCTTACGGGTTTCGATCACTTGCCCCCCACCCCCCTCCCCCCCCCCCCCCCCCCCGACATTTATGATCACGGCATTATAGCCTCGTGTAAGCCATTAGTCGCTTGAGGGCGTACTGATATTAGGACGATCTAAATGCATCAAAGTTGAAGTGGAGGTGTAGGAAACTACATCCGCAATAAGCTCGAACAGGTGCACTGGAATCTGAGCGAGTATTAGTCTAAATACCTCCCAATCATTTGCAGCTATGACTGTAGGGAGAATGATTTTGTTCGACTAATAACTCTTTAATAAGAGGACAGAGAACAAAAGTGGTATGATGGAGTAGGGGAAGAAGGGAGGAGGAGCAGAGGAGGAGAAGGAGGAGGAGGAGGAGAAGGAGGAGGACGAGGAGAAGGAGAAGGAGGAGGAGGAGAAGGAGAAGGAGAAGGAGGAGGAGGAGAAGGAGAAGGAGGAGGAGGAGGAGGAGGAACAAGTCTCACACTGTGTTTTCCCCACTACTCGATATTTGAAGTGCTCTCACACTTTATTGCTTTTGCAAACAAAAGCCAAACGCGTAACTTGAGGGGAAATCCCGCGTTTTTTATGTTTTTTGTTCTGTTTTGTGTTTTTGCTTTGTGCTTTTGCTTTGTGTGTTTTTTTTCCCCACCGGAAGAAAACTTAAATTAGAACACAATCGTCAGGCCTTATTGCAACATGGATGGCGATGTCTGTCTCGCTAAAGCGACTTTTGCTGTTGACGGTTCACGGTCAAGTCGTCGCCATTTCCTCATTAATCGTCTATTATTGCAAGCGTTGTCTAACCTGAAAATAAAAAGCACTGCGTCTATAAAATCGGTGCGCCTAGGATAACCCCTTCTATACATTAAGCCGACGAGGCAGCAGAACGTTCACATTATTGCCGCGGTTTAGCAGCGAGAAGTTTGTTTCCCGGGTGTGAACACTGCCTTCGAATCGAATCCACAATCTACTCCATCGAGTTGGTTTCAACTTTGTGAATAGATTAACTGAGTTGGCTTTCCTTGTAGAACCAATTTGCCAACTTATATAGCATTTCTCACCAGGTATATCGTCGCAAGGACACCATCTCGCTCTATAAGTTTAAACCCAAGATGCTGATCTTTATTCTCGGTCAAGCTCTCTCCTCTCATTTCAATCAGTCACGATCTTTAGGGGATTCTGGTTCATCTTTCTCAATCTCTATTCATCTCTCTTTTTTTTTCTGGCTGCGAGATCCAGCCGAACCCACTTAACCCAAATACACGATTCCCTCTCGCCGAGGAGCAAAGCATCCGTGGCTCACATCTTTGACGGTATAGAGCCAAATCCCTGACCGCCCCACCACCACCTTCCGAAACTCCTCCGTCCTCTCCTCTCAAAGAGTCCATCTGGAATCGGTGGCAGGCACCCATGAACTCGGTAACAAAAACCAGTATTTACAACTCAAAATATATAGTACACGCCCCTCTTGCGAAACAACACGTGAAAGGAATACTAGCTGTATCTCTGGTGCGCTCGCTTACTCTTGAGTGCACTTGTTCCATTATGTAATTGTTACCATGGTTTCCGTGCTATTAAGACCTTATTGCTATCATCCGAAGGTAAATATAACATGTCTGAAGCACGTACTTAAACTAGTTAGAGTGATAAACACTTTTCGACATGAGACATTAATGCCTTCGTGTTACGCATAAAGTGTAACACATGCTGACTACATTGCCACCACCGCCTCCGGATTTGAGAAACTAGGACGACATAATCATCAATTCCCATCTAACTTGATTTAAACCAATTTCTATTCCGTTTTTCAACAAGAACTCAAATAAAGATACAGACCTTGCGTGGGCAAATTATTATCTTGATAACATTAGGTAGAGAGTGTAAAATCAAATCTTTGTTTTAGTTTTTTTTTTTTTGAATAGCATGTTCTGTAGAAAATGACAGTCAGTTCTTACTATAATTTGACGATCAAATCAGACCCTCATTGTTAAATGTACAGCGAAGCGAAAAAAAAAGAAGAGACTATGTCTTAATCTATTTCGAAATAACAAATGGCGTTTGAAAAAAGGTGACGTGAGACAGGGAACCGAAGATATATAAGAGAGAGAGAGAAAGAGAAAGAGAGAGAGAGAGAGAGAGAGAGAGTATGTGTGTGTGTGTGTGTGTGTGTGAGAGAGAGAGAGAGAGAGAGAGGAGGGGAGGGAGAGAATTGAAGTGTGTAGAGATGAAAACGCTGCAACCGAGGGACTTTCAGAAGAAGCACATTACACGATTATATTCGTTCCTAACTTAAAAAAAAATGAATACAAAACGTGAGTGAGATAATCATTTGTCAAAGAAAAATTAGTGCTTATGTAAGACAGGGTGGGGATTTTTGCTTTCACAGTCATGTATTGAGCGAAGTGATAACTGAAATAGATGGACGCTGTTGTGTGCTTCCTGTTGAAGTCAAAGCTTTGCTGGCCAAAAAAATAACCGAACTCCGAAATAAAATAAATCTAAGAAGAAATATATTTGTTTCAATACATATTGTGACACAAAGCAACCTAAGCGTGTACACTTTCACTGCGAACATATTTTAAGCAATGCTTGTTTGTCCATCACGCCATCATGTCCCACCTGTGAAATCCCTGTGAATATGTTTGTTAAAAATAGGCATGACGACTTCGAGCTATATAAGCGCGGGTGATAATGCAAGACATGCAATACCCTAAAATGCCCGCTGTGCGGTCCCGCGGGAAAACCAAAGAGACACAAACAGACCACGCGGGACGTGCCGATGTCACTGTAAAGGATCCACTGTCTCTTCCGCATGTGCATATTTCACGCTCCGCTAGAAGAAGAAAACCCACACCATCTCTGCTTTTAATATACGAGGGGGGGGGGGGTGCAATCACTCGCGGAAATCGTGTTTGATCAAACGAGTGGTCAAGGCTGATGGACGAATTATCTCCGCTTCAATCATTGGAGACCCCCTCCCGATATCTCAGTACTATAAGTCATGTAGATCATCGGCAAAAGCTGTCGCGTTATTTAAACAATGCTAATTACACCATTTCAGCGCACTGTAAAATGATGAAATATGATTGATAGAATAGTTGAACATAATACAGAAAGGGACACTCTCTTTTTTGGCACAATAATTAATTGTTTATCTTCGATAAAGAATGCATGACATTAATTTTAAGATTCCTATGTGAAGCCTAATTGGGCCATGACAAAATTTAATGTTCAAGGCATGAATAGGCAAGGGTTTACGCAAGACAAGTTTAGAGCAGTTTTTAAGTTGGATTATTAAAGCTGAACTTTAGATTGTTTAACCCTGATCCTTGTTGTCTAATTTGACCCCACAATTCCATTCCAAAATCTGGTCAGACATTGACTGTATGATGGTAAAACAAATACTTTGTTTGACGCAGCTGTCTCACCATGCAGTTGTTAGGATATTGTACGCTAAGAAAAAGAAATGGACAGGTAACCTAATGCCTTGTCCGCAGTAACGTAGCTGAAGCTTAAAGAAAAATACGTCTGCTTTCATATCGATTTTGTTTCATTTAGAATATCTCTCTGTATAGAGTGTGGCGACAGGTTTTTTTTTTTTTTTCTTTCAATCGATCGCATAATTCAACCTTGGATGTAAACAGCTAAATAGTATCATTTTCCAACAAGGTAATTACTTCTTAGCCCAAAATAGTTGCTAGAAATGGAAAGTTTTACATGGTAGAAATGTAAGCTTGTGTCACATCTATATATAACTCCCAATGTTCCACCCACTCGTCTCGATTACAGACAGGATCGGCATATAAACGTCAAAACTGAACTTTACTCTAAGCCTCCAACCGGAGCACGGGGGATGAAGTGACGCAACGCGCTCCAAATTAAACACGCGCAGAGACAGTGTCTACAATGGAACGCAATTACGAAAGGCTTTTCCTTTGATCATATCCTTCGGGTTCCTATTTGTGCAAGTAAAATCATTCACTTGCGACAGCGTCAGTGAAGCCACTGAGTAAGCCTGCGGTGAACATGCACACTCAGATGATATACTAAGGGTGGAAACTTTGAAGAGAAAAATGAAAGTAAGCTTGTGTAACTGTCGAAGCACTACGTATTAATTTGTCGCAATCCTACGTTTTCATCATTCACTTAAACCGTCCCATCTCCCTGATAAAACAAAGCCAACTCACAAGCGCACGAGACGTGAAAAATACACTATACAGATATAATGAATCGGTACAATAATTATTGTTGTCAAATGTGTGTGGATAATGATATCGTTTCAATCACACACACACACACAAAAAATGATGCGTTTTTCTCGGTGCTCTTCTGATCTCAGAGCCAGGGAGGGGAGATATAGATCGGAGAAAGGACAAAGATTTATGGGTAGACACACCTACAGATTGGAGCAGAAGAAATTGATGACCTACAGGCAAAAGCTGCTCCTCGTGTTTTATGAAATGTCATGAACTTCGTGAAACTTTGAGGGGGATTTACTGAAATTTTATACGCCACCCACATCCTTATAATAATACAATGAGAAAGAAAGGGGAAGAAGAGAAGTAAATATTTCTATAAGTATATTATACATTATGTAGACCTATTATACATTTAGTACTCTCTAAAAAGAATCGAGTGAAAATATTCACTCTTGAAGGAGTGAATATAAAAAAGAGTGAATTTGGAGTGAAATTGGAGTGAATTTCGAGTGAAAATGTTGATTTTCACTCATTTTGAAGTGACCTCAGGGATCACTCGAAAATTTTGGAGTGATCCCTGACGTCACTCTAAAACGAGTGAAAATGAACATTTTCACTCGAAATTCACTCCAATTTCACTCAAAATTCACATTTTCACTCGAAATTCACTCCAATTTCACTCCAAATTCACTCTTTTTTGTATTCACTCCTTCAAGAGTAAAAATGTTCACTCGATTTTTTTTGAGAGTATGTACAAAGCGAGCAACGGACAAACAGGCAGAAAGTTTGACAGTGGAAGACATGAAAATAGAGCGAGAGATAGAGAGAATATATATGTGTATATATGTATACATATATATATGTGTGTGTGTGTGTGTGTGTGTGTGTGTGTGTGTGTTGTTGTTGTTGTTGTTGTTGTTGTTGTTGTTGTTGTTGTCGTAGCTGTGAAAGAAAAAGTAAGTTGAGTCAGTGTGACCGCCATGCAGCCGAGGCTCGATTTAATCGAGAAGTAAGCCATTGTTGACTCCATCGAGGATACCAATGAACAGTAGCGAGTGCCAGGGAGAGGGACGTGAGGGGGAAAAGATAGATTAACAATTGTAAAGAGATCGAGGGAGAGAGAGAAGGGGGTTCTATCTCCTCAGTTGCGGAGTATTCTATTTGAACGAGGCGAGACATATTGTTGATTGCATCTAAAATATTAAGGATGAGAATATAGGTATAGTACGGGTAGCAGAGGTGGGAAAACGAAAAAAGGACGAGAAAAAGAGATAGACAAACAGATGGATAGATAGACAAAGTATGTGTGTATGTGTGTGTGTGTGTGTGTGTGTGTGTGTGAGAGAGAGAGAGAGAGAGAGAGAGGGAGAACGTGGGCGTGATAAAATATACATAGAGACACGAACCAGTGTCCGTAATCAGTAGAGGATTTGGGTTCTACAAGCAGACTTTGAAGTCAATGATGTGAGCAGGGAATCAGCGAAGTGAAACCGTGGTTAGTGACGTCTTTTGAGGTTTGTTCAACGGATGTTTTCATGCACAAATGAATAAGAATAACCAAAAGGGCAGGGGGAAAAGAAAGCAGGCCACAATGATTAAAAAAAAAAAGACTGAAATCAGCTACTGCCATTAGAGACAACATGGTAATGCAATAGTAATTCAAAAGTCGCTCTTGCCGACAATGGATACAATACAATGACGTCATAATTGCCTCACTCTTATCCAAATAATGTCTTTTTCTTTTTTTTTCCCGTATGTATAACTGTGACTTTTTTTCAACAATACCCATGATTACCATTATCAACACATTCTAACTCTAATATTCATTGTCATCATAGTGTCATGTTATCATCGTTGTGGAAATGAATATTACCATCATGAGATATCGTTTTACATAATCATTGTTATTCATCGCTTTCATTATAAGCAGTTGCATTTTCATGTGTTATCATTGTTTTCGTTTTGCTCTTGACTTTGATAGAAACATGACTTTCGTATGTGTGTCTGTGTGTGTGTGTGTGTTTGTTTGGGTTTGTGTGTGTGTGTGTGTGTGTGCTGTGTGACCTAACCTCGAGCTAGTGTTTGAGAGAAATGTAGGAAGTGACATAGCCGATGTTGTAAACGTTGTGTCTCCACCATTACAGTCGATAACATTCGGAGAGGAATTCACGGCAGTGCAATAGTCACCAATGCACCCTACCTATATTCCCATTTTTTTTCCTTATCAATATCTCAGAACCTAAACCAGTAAGATGCAGACATCGATCATGGTTCCCCAATGCTCGGTGTGCGTATACACACCTTTACAAAACGTAACTTTGTCCCGTTACTTGTGATTGGTTTTTATATCGTCTGCCCATGTGAATATTTACCGTTAATACCTTCCCGGTTTTCGGAGTACTTCGTTTATTTCAGGGTGACTCGGCTCTGCTTCGGCTCGAATGACACCTTGCAGAGTGATCTGCGAAAGGTAATCGTAATGTTCGCCACAGGTCCTCGCAAAAGCAGGGCACTGAAGCAGCTGCATGCTGTCGTTGCAGCCAAAGATTTCCCAGTTTTCCCACTTTTGGATCCTCAACCTCGACAAAAAGCAAAGCGGGGAGTCCTATATAGTGTTACTGAAGCACCACACGGACTACTCTGCAGGTTAATCTGGAAGCTTTTTCTGTCTTTTTCTGGCTGCAGTCTTTCCGCTCTTCTGTTTTGGGCATAATAATTGCGCCAGGGACCTGTCGACCCACCCGCCTATAGGCTTTCCTGTCAATAGAGAAAGAGTTTGTTTTCTTTATTCTTAACGATACGACTGTCGATGTGATTAATGTCCCGTCCTCGTATGACATAGATGAGAAAAATTGTTTGAGAAATTATCATTAAGTTCGTGACCAGGATATTTGAGTATGGGGATCAAAGAGGTTAGGGAGGAGTGAGAGGGGTAACGAGTTGCTCTTGTCAAAGCAGAATTCGAGCTGAATTTGTTATAATGTGAGAGATATTTGATGTTCAAGAAACTATTACATTCCAGTGCATCCGACTCTTAAGAGAGCCATTTAAGAATTGTGTGTGCTGTTAAACGTGAATATTGACCGCTTGTTTTGTGTACGCTTAGTTGTGTGTTCGTCAAACTTGAACATGTTCTAAAAAGCTGTTAGCAGTGTCTATACGTGCCTGCGTGCCTGTAGCGACAGACTTCCTAAACCCTGAAATGGAATTCGCGGATATTCTTCTCTCTTCTTTTTTAATTCTCAATATCCGGTGATAGAACATCGTTAAAATGAATGAACAATGATATATCAAATGAGATTTACACCCAGTATCCAATTGTATTGACATACTCGTGTTGGATGACAAATCATATTACATCAAGTTTAACGTTCTATAACGAGTCATGCAGAACAGGATGTCTGCTCATCTTCGATTTTGTCTGCTTCCAACATAGAATGACATATTTCCATGTGGTGTCACTCAACTGTCCACTCAACTTTGATATAAGATTGGATACACTGTACTTCCGAGCGCTAAGAACGAAATGCAGTCACTCATTTTTTTTTTCTCTCTAATGAGGAGACCATTACTCTCCCTTCATATACGTGTATACTGTAGACATTTTGATACTGATCAAATCCCATGGGGTCGACATGGGAAACGTCGCGCAAACAAACACACGAACGGCGGGGGATTTGTTCGGTGTTTGTTACGTGGAAATGCCGGGAAACCATATAGCTGTTTATTTTGGCAGGTCGTATCGATGAACTGGGAATAGATCTACTCTATCCATCACGAGGAATCATGTTTTCCAGCATTTTTTCTTTGTATGCAAAAGATTTATTCGCAATAAACATCGTTGGCTACGTACGTTGAAAACTGAAATTGCTTTGCAAAATACAGAGAAACTCGAGTTTGTCACACATTGGAGCAAAATTTGTCAGTAACTGCTCAGTACCGCAAGTCTGTCCGCTGTGACCAAGTTTCGTGGATTTTGTCCAAATATTAAAACCCTCAGATATTACGTCTCCCGCCTACATGTGGGCACAAAAAGGAAAAGAGAAACCCCCCCCCCCCGAAAAACAGAAAATGACAAGAAAAGTAGACAACATTGACTGTCTTACGTTGGAGCGGGGGTTGAAATTGAAATTGCCCGAGGTGGATGTTTCGAGTTTGAATTTCAAGCATTCATCATAAATTTTACACATAAAACTCTGAATGTCACTTGGAAAAGGTTGGAATATGCATTTTCAGTTTATTCACGGGGTCCTATTTGGAATCTTCTTCGGGATCATAGATGGAACAAGCTCAAAGCGATGTCAACATGTATACGTGTGCCGACATTGCACCGTCATATAGTTATTCTTTTCATAGCAAATTTTAATGATGCATGTGTGATATCTAACGCAGAGCTACACCGATACCATTAGCAGCAACAACAACAAAACTTATAAATACTTCAAAGTTGAAAATATACCTGGAAGCAGATGATGATGACATTGTCTAATCATAGTTTACATCGTATGTTTGAGTGACAGGTTTGCAACATGGTGACGTGTATGAAAGCAAGCGATTATAAAGCAGAGGGGTAAAGATATGAGCTATCATAATGCATTTTCTTCAGTTTTGTCTGTCCTCTGTACAAATTAATGCTAATCGTATACATCCTAAAATGTTCAAGCTCATGGTGTCACTGCCACAACCACGGATAGCCTAGTGGTGTTCTGTTGTCGCTGCCCAGAAAGCATGCAGTAACGATGAAAGGTTCGATTCCCGCTCGTTCCCTATTCCCAACGTGTTTGTTGAAATGCAGAGGTCAGCAGAGTTGCAATCTTGCAAATTTCATATGAACAGACGGCAGACAAATTGAAGAAAACTAATACCTCATAATTTCTTGTACTGATCTAACGCTCTGATTGAAATCGGTCAAGTTATAAGTCCCATCACACGTGAACACAGAGTACGTTTTTTTTTTTTAAAATTCAAGTAAATGTATTTCTGTTTCCTCTGTGACAATGCATTGATCTTGACATGCTTTTGACCTGGATTTGACGTGGATCTTGACCTGAATTTTGATAACTATAAGTTTGTGTCTCATGCAACATTAAGTCCGTGTTCGCCGCGGCCCCTTCTCCCGGCCGTTCCAACAATCTGAAATACTTCACTTCTCTTCTTATCAAAATGCCAAAGTTCACTCTAACTTTGGATTGCAGAACATTTCTCTTGTACACTATTAAGCAAAAACACACCCACACATACAAACGCACACACACACACACACACGTCATCTGTGGACCACCTTGTACTAACACTAGACTTTATGACAGACGATAAAGATAACAATGGATGTGTCTGACCTTATCTTCTCCAAATGATCGCATACATTTCGCGGGGATCACGACACTAACAGTCTCCTATCAAAGCGTTACAATGACATTTACCGAATATTCTCGACATCTGAACATTATTCTTGGTGCATTACTGTCATCATTACGTGGAAGATAAACTATATCGCCTCATTTTTAGCAGAAGAAGAGCCTTGAAATTGAGTTTACAAACATGCCCCCTCCACAGTGCCCCCTGCATGGTTGCAACTGCGGTTTGAGTTTTTTTTTTTTTTTTTGGTTGTTGTTTTTTGCTACGTAGCGTGGCTCCGTCAATTTGAGGCACGCTGTTTACCAGTCGTTTCATGTTATCTACGGTAGATATGAAGTGCTAATAGCATTTACTGTCCCATACTGAGGATGTAAATTATGTCTTGAGGACTGTTTTTTAGACTATACTGTATAACCCCTGGGTGTCACTCTGCAGCTCTTATTGAAGTTGAAATCTCATTCTGCGAGTCGTGGGTTTCTATGTCTTTCATCTCACATGCAAGTGACGTGTTCCCTGTTAAATTGTGACATTTCAATTAAATTCACATCAGCTTTATGTCATCTTTCCAAAGGAACGTCAAATAAAGAGTATGCCAATGTTATGAGCATCAAATGAACATGACAACGTCCCGGTCGCAAAGAAATAAATCAATGTAGTGGGTTCCATTATTGATTGTTAACTTGTGATTGAAAAATAATTCTTTATTT
Organism: Diadema antillarum; assembly: GCF_040938485.1. Taxonomy (NCBI): domain Eukaryota; kingdom Metazoa; phylum Echinodermata; class Echinoidea; order Diadematoida; family Diadematidae; genus Diadema; species Diadema antillarum. The sequence goes on along the minus strand of NW_027271032.1, from coordinate 543,344 downwards.
TCGTCAGTGTCTGATGAAACCTCAGCTCAGTGCCGGTCTCCCCCCCCCCCCCCCTCTCTCTCTCTCTCTCTCTCTCTCTCTCTCTGTCTGTCAAATAGACAATTATTAATTTCTATCTTGATGTACGGAGGCCCTATTATGTGCAATTCTAACAACATAGCGCACTAACTTGCCTACCGTTTTTCTCCCGAGCTGTGTTAGCTTGCTATCCTGGATTCAAAACAAAAGGTGCAGGGTATCACGGCTACCATAGGTCAACATTAATTAATGTAAGTGTGGCAATAAAAATCAAATCAACGATGATTATGATGTCGAAGGGTATGACAGTGATAAAGCAAAGATATTTCAAAAATCACACACGTAGTAATAATGACACAAACAACGATACGAACAATTGCCATAATAACAATGATAGAAAGCTAATATAATGCATCACCAACGGTCAACGACACGGTCGCTTCGTCCGCTATAATAAGCATTTATCGATGGTCCTCAGTGTGTAACTCAAGACTACCCCGTAGAAATGAAGGGCAACGCATTTAAACGAGCCGCGTATAAATTGACTTGAACAGATGAATCTGAATAATTAGGAATCCTTTCTTTTGAGATCGAATGGATCTTAAGCGATCTCACCTCGGGCCAAACGAAGACCCCCAGTGGTCCAGATTTGTTGTTGCTGCTGTTGGTGGTGATGGTGGCGGTTTAACATAGGATGCAAGCTATTGATTGAGCCCCAACCATGCAAGTGGGTTTCTTTTTTTATATTATTCGGGTCACTCTGCGGTTTCCTGCCCGGCAAAGAAGAGGATGCCCTGAAGTCTCCGGTAGTGGCCGGCCATCGGAAAGGGGGTACATTCAAATCAGGGCATGGAATCATGTCAAGTACTTAGATTAGATTGCTGCCATATACTCAATCTAGATTGAGTCAATGGAAGCACGTGTTTTGACCAGAATTAGTTGTTGCAGTGACTGTTATAGCACCTATTTGCATTTATTTCAAATTGAAATAACAATACATCTGTACAGAAAGCAAAGGACATACATCTCAAAACTGAACATCATCGTTTGTGTTTAAACAGAGTAGTGTATAAACTCACCGCTGTAATAACATACAAGGAGGAAACCGTGAATCCATATCCTTATCATTAGTAAGCGGCCGGGATGGGGGTGGGGAAGGGTTTTAGGGTTTAGGTTCGGGGGGGGGGGGGGGGGGGGGGGAGTAGAGAAGCAACAGCATGAAGCAATAATATTACTGCATTCGCGCTTTAACAGATAAACTGTTTTAGAAGTTGCGTTCTGGGGGCATTTCATGAAGCGTTTTGGTCGGATATTTCTCTGACAAACTGTTACAAGCTACAGAAATCCTTGCATCTGATTGGCTGAGAGCAAATTTGTCCGACAACTTTGTCGGACAAAATGCTTCATGAAATGCTCCCCAGATCTCCTGGGTCATACACGACCTGTCGTGGCATCTGTGAAAAAAAAAAATCTTATTACTTCATTCATTTCTTGTAAGAGACAAGATGCTTTTGTAGTGTGAGCGTCCTCTGAACGATAACCAACACAAGAGTCTTTAGATCTCTTGAGGGCAAGGTTGAAGGATATAATTCCATTATAATGTAAATATTGGCTCTAACTCCTTCCATTGATGTCCTCTGTATACCAATGTCTACCGATGGGTATGCATGACTGCGCGGTATTTTACATGCATACTGTTTTTTCATTACTATATTAGATTTAGTCCGAACATATGATGTTTTGTCCTACCATGTTGCAGGAGTAAAAGAATGTAAAGAAAATCGCCAAAACCTGAAAACGACGTAATAAAAGGGCCTTAAAATAGTAGTGTAATATCAAAAACAAAAACAGAAACAAAACAGTACAGAGTGAGCTCGATGTGTTCTGCGCCAAGTATAGACTAAATCGAAGCATAGAGAGATAATCTACATGCAGACAAGTGCGGTCGTATTTACATAAGTATCACGAGAGCTCGAGGAATTGGAAGGGGGGGGGGGATAAAACAATCAATTGAGATGTACAGTTATGTTTATTGTCCTTACATGTTTAAAGCTTCTTCAGTATACGGTGTAAACATACACTGATTCTAAACAGTTGCTTGTGTATCAGACAAAATTGTTCAAGCACTGTCTCCTTTAAGGTTGTTCATGTCTCGTCTGGCGTACCAGGGAGTACCTCTTGTTGAGTGTCTGATGTATAGCCTCAAGAAGTGACAATCTAAAACCACGGCTCGCTCGGGGAATAATTGAACACCTTGCGAGAAAGACGAGCAGGTGATTACATAATTATCATCGCTGAGGGCGGGTGAAACAAATCAGATAAAGAATTTCCCGCAGACACGCTCATTGACAATTCTCAACGACATAATACGATTATGGCTCTTTAATTTATTCATGCTGGCGGGGCATGAATATCACATTCGTAAGTGAAAAAAGAGGGGGGGGGGGACTACTAGATAATTCACAAACGTCTTATTGATTCTTTTCCTGTTGGGAACGGTATGGAGTGTATATTAGAGAGCCAGTATATGTACGAAATGCGTGAAAAACACAAGGAGAAAACCGATTAAGGATGAAATGCCCAATGGCATTCCAACTGACAAACTAATGGATTTACCACATTTTGCCCCCCGGGGTGATGGGGAAGGGGAATTGCATGCCGTGGTCCAAACGCTACCAAGCAGAATTTTGAAGTCCACAGACTTCTTCCCTGATGCCTTATAAGTTTGCATAACCCATCATACTCTCAGAAAATATTCATGACCAATATGGAGAGAATGTCACGTGATGAAAGTGTTGCGGGAAATAAAAAGCAACACCCCCGAGCTTGAGCAAACAGCTAGCAGCTAAAAAGAAACACAAAATGACACATAAAAACAGAACAAACAAACTAACAATAGGCGAAAGATTGCAGCCAAATTACACGCAGCATCAAAAAAGTAAAATCACGCCGAGCTACAAGATTACACAATAGGATATTTTGCTCGAAAAAAAAAACAACTTTGCTATTAGGCTCTACAATGAAGAAGCTAATAAGTTCACGATCACACACAAACAAACATTCAAGCCAGAAACAAAACATAAATAATTTGAGAACACGATACAAGGAAGCGTCATGAGGCTTTGTGTAAGAAAAAAAAACTTTGTGAAAGTTTGGAAGAAACTATTTGAACTGTTCCGAACTTTTTTTTTTCGAAATCAAATGAGAACGTTTTGCATTAGCCTATAATTATTTTGTTTTTTCTTCATCATCATCATCTTCTTCTTCTTCTTCTTCTTCTTCTTCTTCTTCTTCTTCCTCTTCCTCTTCCTCCTCCTCCTCCTCCTCCTCTTCTTCTTCTTCTTTTGAGAGGGATTACTAACAAGTTATCTGCAGTTGGAGAGATCTCTGGAAATTGGTAATTACATCAACTATGTACGGACGATGAACCAGGGGTTTGAGCAAAGCGCCTTAGTCCCAACGGATATAGGTCCTATAAAGAAATTACGTGATGAATATAGCCTAGGGTGTGTCACTGATTTTCTGATAACGAGTCTACTTAGCGACGAACTCTCGAGGCAAACTTCATTTGTGGAAACTTCTGAGAGAATAAACGTAAATAGAATGATTGTTTCTCTCAAGCTCTCCGAGATTCAAACGGGAGATAGGCCTACTCGGCTAAACGCATGCACGCAATCTCACATTCTCGCACATAGCCCGTCCTCCCACGCGTACACACATCCTTCACTCATTTTGAAGCAGAATCTGTCTCTTCGTAATTCGCGTCTGGGATAAATGTATAATCCGTTGCAAGGAACCGTGTCAGACAAGCGCACGCAAGTTGGCCATCTTTTCTAAGTCAGGTAGCATACAAGGAGTTTCCTGGGCTGGATTAAGTATATCGGGGGGAAATGATTACCCATGGCTCGTAGCGCTTAATCCCTGTAGGCGCCGAATACGATTTAACTCCCTTGGAATCGGTTGGCCGTCGCACGCCATGCGACTTGATATTAAGCATGCATGTTTGTATCGACTCCGACGCGACCATCCACGCGCACTTCCCACCGAATCGAGCTCGCATTGCACATGAGCGCAAAATTAACACCTAATCGGTCATCGCCTTCGGTGCGCACCAAATCCTCGCCACCTCGTTGTTGATCACTTCAAGGGATGAGAAAAAACTATCCATGGTTTCACGTGGCAAAACTGACGGCATACCGCAAATAATCCCCGAAACTGATACATCTCATGTCGTCTTGTGATTTCATCATGCAGATAGAGGTATTTTCCCTTTCCTATGCGGTAAAGATGGTCAGTCGACTATCGTGTCTTTGGCTTCATCCAAAGCAAATAAAATTTACCCTGCAGGAGGATTTAGGGCGAGATAGAAGTGGTTATATCACAAAGGAATCAAGCGAAAATATGGGTGGAGATTGCCACTCGGTGTAGCAATACAATCGGATGCCAGGTAATGGAATTTTGTAACATGTAAACGTCCTTACAGTTATAAGGTCTTTTTTTATTATTGGAGAATATTAGATTGCTTCTGTCTATTGCCAATTTATTTCTCTTTGTATAACAATAATGGTGGCGTTTCAACAAGCTGGCTCACGCATCAATGCAACATGGAGAGGTAATAAAATCGATCTAAAGATGTTTGAAAACATTCCACTTAAGATAAGATAGATGTGATTGCTTTTATGTTTATGCGGGTGTGTATAAGTGTTTATTCGGTATACTAGAAAAGTATTCATCTGTATCTATCAGCGTATGAGGTATGGAGTCGAGCCAATTCGTAAAGAAGTAAGTTTCACAATCATTTTATGACATGAGAAAAACTGTACGACAATGTATACTTTTTAAGGTCTAATGTTCTCTTTTAAATGTTTTTGAAGGATTTTTTTTTAATTTTGTAAACGCTTTGTGAACTTTCGTCAACATTCGTCAACATTTTCGTCTTTTGGATAATAATTCTTACTGTTTCGCCACACAATCACGAAGACATTATAATGAAACCTATATAAGGCGTATGTGCAGTGTATCCGCATCTATTATGGAAATGCTTCCATGAAACCTTAGACATATTTGTCTTTTGGATAAGACCTGAGATTTCTTTTTCGATTGTGTCTGAGTCTAATAAGGCCCTACATAATCCGGTTTCTTATCCATCTGCTTCAAGAAGCGAGGACCGAGATAAAAAAAAAAATGACGACACCTCCCTGAAGCATTTTTTTTTGCACTAAATAAGTAATATTGAACACACACGCACACACACACTCACACACACACACATAATATATATATATATATATATATATATATATATATACACACACAACCGTTCAAAGCTATATGTTTTCCATTACCGTCTGCATGGCAGAATAAACAAAACGGAATGCAGGGGAAAATCACACGTGTGCTGAATGCACGGAAGGTCAAAAGCGAATGATCTGGCGTGACTAGATAATGTATGATAATTTTGGTCACTGTTGGTCGGTTCTGAAAAAAAAACCGTATCAATTGATTATACATGTATTTGAAATAATGATTAAAACACGTTTCGAGTTTGACGCAAACAGGGATTGCAATAAAATGACAAAAAAAAAAAATGGGAATGACCTTATTTCCTGCGTGCTTTAACATTTAACGACATCAAACAAGGTACCTTACAACATACAATACTAGAAAATTGCAATAAAAGAGAGCTACTGAATCACGTAAAATGGTCACTCTCCTGAATTCTGCTAGAAGGAATTCTATACATACAGGATTACCCATGTTGTTAGCATGTCTGTGAGAAATCTTTATAGCTATAGGTTGACGAGGAATAATTTATTCCATGCATATCGAAGAACACAAATTCGATTAAAGATGGTATATACTCAGACATTGCAATGTTGGTAGACATGGGTTGACTAGACGATGTTGTCCATGTGGGCCACTTGAAATAGACAGACATTATGAGATTACCAATTGCAGTGGCGGAAAAAAAAAGAAAAAAAAAGATTATGGCGCCAAATTCTGGCTGACGATGGTCTGATGCAATCCCATGACGCGCTTGACCCACGATTGTTCATGTCTTATCTTCTGCAAGCCTAAAACAATGTTTGCTGTTATTGTTGTCGCTGTTGATGCTATGTTACTGTCTGTAATAAGCAACCTCAACATCGCGACGCGATAACATGAGATCGATCAGACGATCGGCACACACTCGAACTTTGCAGGCAAGCGGAAACGCATGGACCAAGTCGAGTTCTGTCTATATACGTTCCTTCAATATGAGGTATCTTATAAATGATAACGATGAAAATGCAAAACATAAGGATGTTGATGGTGTTGAAAGTGAATTATTCGATGATGTTTGCACGATATTTGGCGGTTTCAGTCAAGGTGCAAGGATTCTTTGCCGACTGTTCCCCCCCCCCCCCAGTTTTTGTCAAACCATTGGGACCACGAGGCTTTCTTTGTCGGCAGAATGTTTAATTAGTGTGGGGTTTGCTTTGGGTAGTTCCTGTCTGTCTCTCCGACCGGCCTAGTGAGTGGTCCTCGAAACTCCTCCCAGGTGGTCATCGTCGCTTTCGACCTTGGTTGCCTAGAATCAGCTCTCTCGAGCTCCCCGAGCATCATCGAACAACGATGGAAGGCTCCTCGCCATGTCGAACGCTGTGTGTTAAACACTTATGTGCAGTCCAGTGCTGCTTTACAAGAAGAAATCAGTTAAGTTTTCATCGACATTTTTTTTCTAACTTTTACCCTTTTCCCCTCATACAGAGGTACTTAAGTCAATAACATTTCTTATGCCACAAACTAATCAAATTCACATGTTTTCATAATAACATAATAATGTTACAACATAGGTTGCAATGAGTATGATATGTTTTGATTACTGAAGATGTCTGCTTATTATATGACAATGTTATAGCAATGATGTACAATCCCGTGATACTTTACAACACAGTAGGAAAGTTTTCATCGACATGCCACTTGCACGATTCCCTTGTCATTGTAGAACGTAGGGAGATTAAACTGATTACTGAGTATATGTTTCTTTAACAGTAATGACCGACAGAGGGTCACCATAGGTTCACTCTGTTTCCATAGAAAATGTAAAGTTATCAGGAGGGAAATGATTAACGAAGACGAAGTACATTGATGGTCACTTTCATTCGCTGCAATGCAGTTTGAGTACAGGCCGTTTCTGTATATTATACTCACATTCATGGATGTTAAGCAGGAAATCACTTTAGCATTCATCAGCTGTTGCTGTGTAGAACGAGCCTCCGGAAGGCTTTGTGGTTGTTATGGCAGTTTGTTCTAAACAAAACATGCATACAATTTGAAACGGTCTGTTCTAGCAAACAGTTCTCTTTCTCCTTGTCATTGCTTTTCAAAAGCAAGTGAAGAGCTAAACGCATAAAAACATTTAGCATTAATCATTGGAAACTTGCCCTGCTCTTTTGCTCTTTCCTCAATAAATTTCAGATGAAATATAGAAAGAATATGCACCAAGCATGGACTTCTTAGATGAATAGGCAAATTGTTAACATTACAGAATTAAACGGTTTCAACAGAATATGCATATCACACAAACACAAACAAACAAACAAACAAACACAAACACACACAAACACATACACACACACACACACACACACACACACACACACACACGCAGACAGACGTACAGATAGACACCATGCCAATATGGAAAAGATTTTGCCCGCCAAAGTAGCTTTGAACTCCTGCCGACTGGGTGGTAGCAGGTGTTTACGTGTGACATGATTGGACGGCATCCACCTGCTCGGGTTTGATTGATAGATTACAATGAAGAATCGATGTAGGACGAAAGTCATATCGCCTATCCCAGCACCGGCACTGGAAGATTAGGTGCAAAATTTCAAGGGAGAATTTACACCACCTTCAACATGCCTTGGATAAAAAGAGCAGAGTCAAACAGAACTCTGAAAGTCTCTTTATGATCGGACTACCGATAAAACCAGAGAAAGTTTTACATGATATGGAATTCCATGTTTAGGTTGGTGTTTTCACAAAACAATGGCATTTGTCAACACTTTAATCAGATGAATCAATCATTTCGTTTGCTTGAAATCATCTTTGTTTGTTTAAGTTATAAGTGCTATATTCATTAAAACAAACATGAGCATGTGGATTGAATTTTTCCGTATATAGATGGGTAAACCATTTCGAAGAGTATAATACCCGTACTCCCTGTAGAAACAACGTGTTCCGCCAGCTGACAATGCCTGCCACCTCTCCGTTTGATGCACGCTTTGTACCTTCCGCTTTCCGACCATCGGGAGACTCCGCTAATGTTTTTCACACCAGCTCTTTTCCTTTGAAGGCCGCCTTAAATGTTCTCGATTGTATGGAAGTAACGATGGCGTTTGGTCTGCAGCAGTTTTGGCGCGCGCGGGGTTGGTTGTTGGGACGAGGTAAGGTGAGACCTCCACTTTCCATTCCCACAGCACTGGATCAAGTCAGTGCATGATCAATTTCATGCCCGACATCACAGACTGAGCGAAGCGAGCTTTCAAGGACAAAAGGTTCTAAGAGAAGTGAAACAAAGACTTTTGCAGTTATTATTGATCAACAAGGAGGTGACAGAAAAATTAAATCACATGATGCATTCCATCAAGGATGTACAAGGAATTAATGAACGACGTTGAGGCGGTTAACGCAAATTGGGGTGCATGCCAGTGACTTGCCGACATAGCGTTCTATGAATGCAAGAAACATCGCGGATGGATACGAGAAAGAAGTACGGACATGATCTCCGTCAATTTACTTTTTAAATGGACTTAGCTTGTCTCTTTTGAGAAAATTTGGTGCTCTCTTTTGATAGTATAACGCACTATAGTGTAAATGATGTCCTGGTGCATGATTCATATTTTGACGCATTACGACTGTGAATCTGTTCAGTTTTGTCTAAATTGACGTGTTTTCAGTTTGGGTTGTTTTTATCATTGTTTCCGGGAGAGATACTCGTATATGATAGCGACACTCTTCTTTTGTCAGAAAATTGCCACTATTCTTGAAGTTCGATTTAGTCCATTCCAATATGATTCCAGTCGGTTCCTAAGGCTTTAAGTGTGAGTAAAAAGCAGCCGAGAATTCTTCACTGTCACCCACGGAGGCCTCATTGCACTAATTGAAGGGGATTTACTTTATGGAGAACGTTGCTTTGCACAGACATGATAGGCTAGCTTATTGAAGTTAAACAGTTAAAGTATTTGCAGTTTGATGAATTCAGCAAATTTCAGCCAACTTGCATTTTTTTTTCAGAGAGAGAGAGAGAGAGAGAGAGAGAGGAGTGATCACATTAATGTTATTTTCTGGTTCTGAGTGGCTTTCTCTCAGAGTCGCTGGAATAACCGTCTCTGTAAGGTGATCTTGATGTAATATGCATAGAAATTCACCAATGGTTCATTCCTTCAGAATGGATGAAAATGTGATGCATCTTGAAAGTATAAAAAAGGCATCAATTTCAGCCACCTTTTGAAGCAGTGTGAGTCACGTAATAGCCTTTAGTATCTTCAATGGCAATGTGGTGACGAATGTAAATGTCCCACGAGAATTTGTGGGCCTAACGTGACACTCTCTGCTGACCATAGAGAATACTGCAACCAGCGACAGTGACAGAGTATTTGTCTGGTTTGAACGTCATGTTTAAAGGAATTATGTAATGCAAAATCATTCCATTATTGACTTCAGTGCCAGTGGATCCATGATACCTTCCGCATCACTTGTGACTTGTGGCAAGATGAATATAATATGCCATGTAGTATAATAATTACGGGGTTTTTTCACTATTTTTCCTGAGATTGCTTGGATACGCCAACAGCAACACCAAAAACAAAACATAAACCTTCCAAACCCAGATTTTGCCATGCAGTGACGTCATCTGTCAATAATATGGCCCAAGAACTATGATATGAATGACAAAAGAGAAGAGAAACATTCAGGTCTTGCTTGGTTTAGGGGAAGGTGCATTCCAGTGTATTTTGTTAATCACATCAGTACTCTAGCAATAATTGACAGATGATGTCACTGGCAGAATCTTGGTTTGTGTGTGTGTGTGTGTGTGTGTGTGTGTGTGTGTGTATGTGTGTGTGTGTGTGTGTGTGGGTGTGGGTGTGGGTGTGGGTGTGCCCGAGTAATCTGAAGTGAAATAGTTATTATAATAAAAATATGTGGCACGTAGTCACAAGTCAACATGCATTTTTATTACATAGCCCTTTAAGTTTAATCACTTACTCGTTCATATTCCATTTACCACAGCTTCACGCTCGTCTTATTTTGTCAAATCTCTTCACATTCAAGGCTCCATTTGCTTTGCTTTTGTGTCTATTCCTCACTTGTACGTTCGTCTTCAGGTTACAGTTCGTTATTCCGAATAACGGCACGTTTGTACACGTGCTTTCTTTTCATTCTCGGATTAACGAACCTTATTCATATCCGAATTAACGAGCCTTTGGAATAACGAAGATTATTTCATTTTCAGATTTACGAGCCTTCGAAGTAACGGACCTTATTTTCATTTTCGGATCAACAAACATGGGGAATAATAAACCTTATTTCATTTTCTGAATTACGAAGCTTCAGAATAAAAAGCCTTCGCAATAACGCCACAAATATCCGGATTAACGAACTCTCTTTCATTTTTATAATAAATGTCGTCTCTATTACGTATAGGTACTTTCAAATTAACGAACTTTCAGAATAAAGGACCTTATTTCATTTTCAGATAAACGAACGAATCTTCGGAATAACGCATATCACCCGGTCTTTACACCTGTCATAATGGTGTGGTGAAGTATTAGGCAGCTGAATCTCATTATGCGTCTCGCTCTGTGGGAATCAAAGTTATGTTTATTGTACACTCCTTCTCAATTACCCCGTATGGGAGGCGTGAAAACAGGAATGATTGATGATTATGATGGCCCATCATTGCTCCAGTCATAATACATGCACGTTTATTCCTCTGTATTGATTTTGTTAGTTTGTATTTTAGTGCCAGGTTGTTATCACTCGAAGGTATTCTCTCAAGAAAAAACGGCATGCAATGCCTCATGGAAATGTGACATTTGTAAAGAATTGAGCAGCCTCTTGGAATCTAGTGTCATGGGTGTAAACTTGTTACATTTCTCTGAGACCTGAGACGGGGGAGGAGACTGCGAGATGTGGAAAAAGCAAACACGGAGGAGGATGCGAGTGAAGTGGCACACGGCGGGAATTTATAAGGATGTCCACAAACATCTTCAAGCTTCTATACATTAACCCAGAATAAAATTTATGCATCCACTCTGAAACCTTTCTCTATCTCACGTAGATGTAAGCATGTTGCTTAGATAAGTGAGGAATTTTCATAAATCTTTCACTAGCATAGATTTATGGTGTCTAGTAATAAGCTATCTTCTCAAGTGGCCATGCTTTGATGTGTACTGATGTTTGCTTTATTGCATGGTAATGGGGACCACATATGGGGGCGTTTGCATTTATTTGTTTGTTGTTTTTATACTTTTCGCCGTTTCGGTTTGTTTGGTTTATGCATTTGTACGAAGTTAATGAAAAAAAAACTTATGGATCAACAGCAATTTAACTATATATAATTATGACAAAATCAGTGATAACTAAACTTACTTATAACAAAGAGATAAACAAGTACATGAAAGAAAAAGTGTATCATAATACGTGTTCATTCAAAACAAGAATGACAATTTAGACGGTAATATTTAGGAAGTGTTCTGTCTGGCTTTAGTGTCATGATTAGGACCTGTTTTGAACAACGACAACAAAATTGTTTATTATCATTTATCTAAGATGGTAACTTTTAAATCTTCATTACAAATATGTCGTTGATTTTGTCATCTGTCTGGATAAAGTTTGCATGAATTATTTGCTGCCATGGCATGCAACCCTTGGGCACATTTTTCAGTTGTTATAAACCAATCTGAGGTTGAATTTTGCTGGTAATCTGGTCAATTATTGAGATAAGAGTGTACCCCGGCATCGCCGACGTTTGAACTTCATGGGATAGCAGAGAGAGGTATCTGCGGTATACATGGCTGCATGCAGTAAACCGGAAACTCCCCCGGGAAATCGTCCCTTTATTGATGGAAGCTAACAACGTCGAAACGATGTACATCAAGAATAATCTCGGAGGGATCAGAGGATGGGATTTCATTAAATCTATGTAAGTGCTAGGAGATTAAAGTGGATTCGCTTTCAGGAATTATGTAGATAAGCATACGAATTGAGTGCGGATAACGCTACCCATCGCACAGTTTTTTGCTGAATTGACAAGTAGCTGAATTGATTCCCATTTCAATCAGAAAAATGGTTCGGTGGAATTGCAATATCTTTAATCTTTTTGCTGATGTTTACGTTAATGTTATGCTTTCTATTTTGCCTGTGTTTTGTCTTTTTTTTTGCTCAGTCAATCACTCAAACAAATCTATATCCTTTACATGGTAAGCTTGGTAATCGTTCGTATAATCCTATACGTGAAATCCCTGAGATCAATGTAAAGCTGCGCAGAAGTCAGTTTTCCAGCACTTGTCGGGACTGGACGAGGATCTAGAAATAGACAGGAACTGGGTACAGTATGCAGGCACTCGACATTAATAAGCCTCCTTTATAGTGAAGGAGAACGTGAGTGGTTCGTCCTGGATCAAAGTTTGGTGTGTTTTGTTTGCGCGCAGGCAAAAGTACAAGCTCTGAGGCAAGTTTACTGAATGTAGTATATAAGGTGTAATATGGATATAGTATTATTATCATTCGCTTATCGGACCTTGAAAAGAGCTTTTCAATGTTTTTATTTTTATCTAATCCCCTTCAATATTTGATCCAGTTCGCTCTTATTTTGTTGCTTTGTCGAGCGAGGAACAGGCAAGAACCATGCATGGTTGTAAGAGACATTCACGTCTTTACTACATTGTACAACTAAAACACTGATAAATTCGGTGCTTGTTACTTACGTCGATGTGGGAAAATTTGTCAACCAGTTGCCATGCTGGATGTGATGGAGAAGAGTTGTGAGAATAAACACAAACACACAAACACAAACACACACACACACACACACACACACACACATCTCATGTAGGGGAATTCAGACGTAGTGGACTGGGTTCACAAATAATCAACGTGTTACGTGTGAACCGGTTGATGGGTTGATGTAGACGAATCGTGATCGTTACATATCGATCACTATATGCTGACGGAATATTCACGACAGCAATATTAGCGTGGTGGGGCTGTATGCATAATGTGCTTACCTCTGCATACCCATGACTTTATGCCGCAACACACGCAAGATAAATATTGTTTGCCCACGGTTTCCCTCGAATTTATCACATTAAGCGACGAAAATCGGGAGGGGGAATACAAACAATTATTCTGTCTTAACCCATGGAAAGAAATTGGGAGCGATAACGTTGAAAGGGGAAAAAGCTCTCAGAAAAAAAAAAAGAAAATCAGGAAGGAAAAGCAAGGAAAAAATCAGGAAGAATGTTTTGACTGGCGGGGACACATGAATTGACTAATGTGTTGTCACTGGGATATGGAACGGCGAAGGAAGTCACTGACAGCAACATAAAGGAAAGGTGGCTTTCAGGGTATTATTGTGTTGAAAAAGATCTCTGCGGAAAGAATATGACATGTGAAGCAGACTATAAATGAGATCGGAGAGGGAGAAGAGAAATGAGAGAATATAAGAGACCGAAGAGAGAATGAAATATAAGAGAGATAGATATAGAGAGAAGCAGAGTTAGAAGCAAGTAGACTGTAGATGGCGAAGGAGAGAAAATGGTTAAAAAAAAAGAGAAATGGAGGGGGGGGGAGGAAAGAGAGATTGAATATTGAGGTAGAGAGAATGAGATGGAGATAGATGTATTTGACCGGGGGATGAGATGTTGCATGCAAACTGAGGTCATATAGCTTGTTGTTTACCCAAAATCGCTTTAGATTGTGATCCTATTCAATTCGTTTGTTAATGTCCTTCAGCGATTCTCGCGGTGTCGACACCTCTTGTTTATACCATGGCAACAGTAAATTGGAACTGTTTATTGAAGAATGAACTCCGATGAGACATTATCGCGGTTATCTACACCTGGAATCAGTTACTAGAGAGACATTATTAATAATAATTTGTTTTTATACCGGAATCAATAACAATGAGAATCATTAGCTATCTGTGTAAGTCTCATTATTACATACTCCCAATGAGGTGAGATCTCTCCCTTGATATGTATTTATCAACACCCAATGTTTGGTATAAATTATGATTTACGGTCAGTTTTATCGTATTTGAAAAAAAGAAAGAAAAAAGACCCAAATGCAATGGCGCGGGAAGCCTAGTCGACTTCCATTCATATTCGCTATCACTTTGTCATAATTACTACATTAATGATGGCATCAGTGCGCTGCATGTTGGTTGCTATGGAGACCGACAGGCTAATGCTCGTTGCCATGGCGAACGTATGTGCTGTCGCTATTCAAAAATGCGTGCGCCTACATTATATACATCCCCAAACAGTACGGGGTATCAAGCTGGATTTGGCTCATGTACATGTATTATGAACATTATCATGTTGCTTTCAGATATGCTAATACCTAGTTTGTCTTTCCGGTTTCCACTTGCCAGCTCTTACCACATAGCCACCAATCAGTTATAAGAAGTTTTCTCTCTAAGGAGGAACTTCCTAGATTTAAAGGCGTCTCTCCTCACGCTGCCCTACGGCAGGTGCATTATGGTATTGGGTATATGGCAGGCGTGGTAGGTAGTTTATTAATGCGAGTCGCCACCCACCTCCATAATTTTAAACCCTGAGGTTAAACATTCTGTATTCAAGAGAATTCATGATGATAATGTTATATCAGATGAGTTAGTCAATACTCTTCGAGAATGGCACATTCCGTCAACTTGAATTTTTCGTGACAGCCATTTCACAATCACCAAGAAGCTCACAGATCCTTTTGTCTGCAATAATTATGAGATTTATACGAAATAAACCAACGACTTCCCATGGATGGTCATAGATAATGTATGCTAACGCATGTGGTATGGATGTTTACTATTAAATCTATATGCACATGGAAGGGCGTGTGTTTAGTATTACGTATGCCTTCCGGATATTTTTTCTGTTCTTACCATTTTATGGGTGACCTGCAGGATGAACGCTTTAGATCTTAAGAAATAAGTGTTTACATTCTACTAACTTTACAAGTAACCCAAGTAAACAAGTGAGTAACATAAGTCACATAATGTACATCAATTCATTTTTCTTCTGTTGACTGCATTACAGTTCAACCTAAAATATATCTGAACTGGAGGTTTATGCATATTTGCGTATAACAAGGTGTCCTAGTCAAACATTGTCTGCCATTCTTTCGCATCTTTGAGGCTGTATATTGCAGGTTTTTCTATTTTTTCTCTAGTCATAATAAGTTACGTTCAGACGGTGATCATTATCCTTTAGGATAAGATTGATGGGGCGCCAAGTGTCGCACGGTCGATTTCGTTACGAATCAGTCATTTCGTCGATGATTTCGTATCGAAATCGACGAAATGACTGATTTCGTAACGAGAAATCGACGAAATGACTGATTTTGTAACGAAATCGACCGTGCGATACAATCGTCGACGAAATGACTGATTTCATAACGAAATCGACCGTGCGACACTTGGCGCCCCATCAAACTTATCCTCGAGGTTTATAGCTATCCTCGAGGTTAAGGATCACCGTCTGAACGTAACTAAAGATACCCTTAACATGTCTGTGTCCATTTAGACAGATGTGTGAACATATGGGAGTTTGTTCAAGACTGTTACTTGTAACACTTGATAGAAAAGGGAGTAACACAGCCAAATCCACTTCTTTGCGCTGTCGTGAGTAATAGTATACTGAATCATCACTCCCTTTATCTGTGTGTATGTGTTTTGCGTTCTTCTTGTTGAATTCCTATACTTCAATCCTATAACTTTTGGTAGACACAGTAGCAGCAACATATTTCGACACCCCTCTAATTGTTTAAATCGTTATCTTGCAATCTTTTCATGACATCAATAGTTTTTTTTTTTGTTTCTTAACGAGGAAGTAATAGAGGAAGATGAATGGCATGCAAAATACACCAAAAGATGAAAAGGGCAAGTTTTCAGTACTAGGGAGAGAGAGGGGAGGGAGGGGGTAGGGGGGCGGAGTCTTGCTCCGGTAAATGAATTTCATATCTAAATTGTGTCTCGAATTAACAGGATTCCTTAAATCTGTATTAATTTTGTAGGCTATTGCATTCCATAGTAGTGAATCATTCATGAATTTACCCAGTACAAATAGCTGAAATGTACTTATAGGAGGAAATTACAAATGCGAGATGTGAGAGTGTATAGGGATAATTGTGTCACAAAGTAGGAACGCAAACTGAATGTCGGTCACAAAGGAGTTCATAATTCCTATAATCAAATAAACACTACGGCGGCTTTACTACTGTCTATATAGAAGCAATACAATTGCGTTTATGCGCGTGCGTTTGTGTGTTTATTCAGCTTGTGAGCGATTAAGCGAAAAAAGAAAAAAAAATATGTTAGTGACATGCTTTCCATCAAATCTCTAATTCGTCACTACGGTTTGTGATTTTATCAAATCATAACTTTTCAGAAGACATCTTCCCTTTTGTCTAAGTCGTCTGCGTGGTGCGCTCCGGTGCTGCATGGCGCCCAGTCGTTTCCGGCTCTGAATGGCTCTGGAGTATTAGATGTCTATCAATATTTAATGAGAGTGTAACCTGACCGCTGACACAATCATTAATTCAGTCACCTGTCGAAATGGAATGAAATCTATTTCGAATTCAGCTGTCGAGAGATTCATTGATTGAATCGATGGCCTTCCGACGCGGATTCAATCTTCAGTTTGGTCATTTCTGCTGGCCTTCAGTGTCAATACCTTGCCTCCTCCAACTCTTACCGGTATCCCTCATGGTCCATCACTCGTGATGGATAATAATAATTTTAGTTCCGACTAAACGACTGGGTTTAAATTATGTTTTGTTTAAATAGTCCTCTTGCTTGTAGTAGCCTTCATATTGATGGTGTTACAGCCAAAATTTGCCTATACGTAATATTCATCCGGTCCAGACGGTGCCCGAAAGAAAAATGCTAAAATTATTCATATTTTGTCACATTTACATATGTTTTCTTCTTGTAAATCACTTGGGTAAAATGATTATTACTAAATGATAACTCATGTAAACCCAAGGATTACCCTTGACATGAAGAGAATGAAGAATGAAACTATAACTCGACCACAAATGCAGGTAGTATATCTTGACACCGAAGTATCAATATACCACGAGAGTCACTCAATGATTGACTGTTATCAACCTACACAATGCAGTTAGTCAGTTTGAGCAAATGCCCTTTGAATTACCTCGATTTATAAGTTAAACTGGGTGCAGGTCACGAGTTCGACACCCACGAATCATACAGCTCACGAGTCATACACTGCCCATGAGTCAAACAGCCCACGAGTTATACAGCCCATAAGACATACAGCCCATGAGTTCGACACTAAGCAAACAAAGCCCACGAGACCGACGTTGTAATGTCGAACTCGTGGGCTGTTTTTGCCTTGTGTCGAACTTATGGGCCTTATTTGCCATTGGTGTCGAACTCATGGACTGTATGACTCAAAGGCCTTTTTTCAATGTCGAACTCATGGACTGTATGAATCATGGACTTTTTTTTCAATGTCGAACTCGTGGCTGTATGACTCATCGGTATCGGTCTCGTTGGATGACCCCGTTCAACAATTTTGCAAGAAATATTACGTAACTTGCACATTTACACGAGCTCAAGTTGGTGTTCGTTACGATTGATGATATTTTCGAAGCAATACTTTTTACATCGATTATGCGTGGATAATTTGCCGGGTTTTCAGTGAAGAAGACAGTGGTATAACTATCGCATTGCGACAGACATTTTGATTGATGATTATAATAGAATAAGAGAAAAGACTGTCGACATTTAGCGACTATGTACCTTTCAGTTTAAACATTTTCCTCTCCGCCTAACTGACTTGCAAAGAATGAATCTCGAGCACGCGTATCCTTCGATTAGACGTAATCAATCATTTCTGGGTACATGTATTGAATAATATATTGAAATTACATAAAATGCATCGGAGTCATGTGAAGCAAGAACAGTAATGTGTCTCTCGGTGTAATGTTGTGAAGTGTCTACATTAGTAATAAGACCTTAAAGTATTCCCTTTCGGTTTCATAATAAGTAGATCATTTTTCAGTTCAATTCGATTCAATTTGATTTCATTTTCTTCATCCACAGAACACCACATAATATACGAAAATTACGAATGATCTTCAGTACTCAATGGTTGACTGTACAATGGAAATAAAGATTGGAGGTAATTAACTATTCAAAAACATGTATACATAGTTTGAAGCCTAGCTTGAACACATTACTCATGCCCTGTGGGGAAAAAGAAGAAAAATGAGGATAAACTAAAAAAGCAGAGCTTGTATTTTATACAGTTCATATACATTCGACTCAAAATCTTACATATAAAAAGAAAATATTCGTCAAAACGTGACAGACATTTCAATCATTTTACCAGACGGTAGACAAATTGTGCCAGTAATATCAATCATCTGCCAGAGAAAAGGATTGCTGAATCTTTCCATAAATCGTCGGCATACGGTTGGTCCTATCATTATTATTCACTTTGCTAGGAGAGTCCTGATATGAAATAGAATACACGAAAACTTCGAGAAAAAGGAAAGTGCCAGGGGCAGAAATAAAAGAAACAAGAATAGATAGATAGATAGAAAAAAGAAGTGGGAAGGAAAAGTTTGCAAGGTTATGTAACAAATGCCAAGATTCATGCCTAAGGATCATTGTATCCCACGAATGCATAGAAAATTGCACCGAATGAAGCGTAAATAATATGATACCTTTGTAATCATATGAGGAGACCGCGGGAGGGGGCGGCAGGGGTGAGCAAAGATGGGAGTGCTGGGTAAATTTTAGCTGAGACAATCAATTTATCTCCAGCCTACGCTGTTTCCCCGAAGATCCCCGTCAAAACAGAATGCATGCATGTACATACATGTTGTAAGAGATGAGGACAACGTGTTGATGTCTCCCCAACCGCGCGCTTCCCTCGACGTTTGTGATGGCCCGGGGGCGTCCCACTGGGTTTGTCAAATATTCATGAAGTGACTGCATCGAGGAGAGAGTAAAAGGCGAACATCGCCACGAACAAATATTGACATCCTTTCTGTATCTGACGATACATAAAACAAAATATTTCATGCACACTGTTCTCTTTTGCTCTCCAGCGCACACAAAATATTTTGTCTCTGATGTTATGACTTTTCGGTCACGGAGTCACGCACACATCTTTTACAGTGTTCAAACGACGGGAGAAATATTCATTCTATCAAACTTCATTTAACGTTATTTTACCGATAAGGGGGAAATTTCATGAAACAATTTGATCGGATATTTTTCTGACAAACTGTTACAAGCTAATAAAATCCTTGCATTTGATTGGCTGAGAGCAAATTTGTTCGACAACTTTGTCGGACAAAATGCTTCATGAAATGCCCCCCCCCCCCCCCCCCGTTCATAATGAATTTCTTTCCCACATAGATTCTAAAAAGAATTTGGAGTTTCGATAACAACTATCCTCACGCAAATAGATTTGAAATATCACCATTCAATGATTGATTAAATGTGGAATTGATGTTGATTGTAATCACATTGAGTAGTGAAATGTTGTGTTCAAGTGTCCCTTCTTGTGAATCCTCATTTTATTGATCTCCAGCTATAGGTACCTACAGTTCTGACATTAATGAGTTCGAGAGGGACTTTTCGGGGAAGAGCTGTTTTTTTTTTCCTCGTGCAACGCTGGAATTGAACAGTAGGCTCCCACTGTGAATATTATGATCTCTTATCTACATACATTGAATGTTCGTAACCACGAACGTCTGTGAATGTGTTTTGAAATGAACCAGATAGCAACACTTGAAAACAAAACAAAGGATAAGAATACAAAAGGAAAAATGAAAATAAAATTTGTCACCCCTTGAAAAAAAAGATGGTGATAATACATTAATAATAACAAAATCTTGCCGGCTTGCAGGTATTCATCATCAATCTTAAAGTCTTGTCGGACAGACAATGGAAGCCTAAGTTTCGAAATCATACATCAGCCTGTTGCTCAAGCGCTGCATTCATTAATCAATCATCACGAATCATGACGCCGCCGCTGAAAGAAAAAAAAAATGAAGTACAGCCTTCCTACAATGTTTTGCCCGTCTATACATCGTTTTGTTTTCCTTTGCCGCTATAAACGCGTTGTTAAAACTTCAAAGTCACTGATGGGAAAGATGTGGGATTTCTACATCCGCCTATTGTTTAGTAGAGCAGGTAGTATGTCCGTTGAGGCGATTGCTTCATTACTCCCGAAAAATATTGAGATTTCCTTAAGCTTTAGTCGGGCATTATGATTTCAGCGGGAATAGACTCCATATTATTTTCATGGTTAAGCAGGGGTGATGTACTCATACGTATATTGCGCTGCTCCACAAAACACCACACCTCGGTCCATATTTTAATCAACCGTCAGAAAGCGAAGGCGCCTTTGTATAGGGCTCAGCTGTGATTGTCGCCTGACTTCATGATTACATGTTACATAATCCTCCTTCCGAACATCTGAGCCGAGTTCGAGACGTAATTTGACTGAGTAGTACACGGCAATTGTCTGAACAAATCCACAGAGCTAAATTGTGTCTGATGAGTATACATAGAGCTTTATGCGCAGCGCTGTTGCATTTCCATCTTCCATCAAGAATGTACGCCGCATTCGATCGAGGGGGAACACCAGACACAATGCTAACGTGGATAGTAATAAAGCTGGTATACATTATTGTTTACATCGGTAGTAGCAGACAACCACTACTGTACCGCTATCATCTTCGCCTTTATTAAAGATTGTATTAAAACCAACAGCTGCTGTGTTTACCGCTTGAATTCTGCTAGGTGTAATATAGATCTGTACTTAAGCCGTTATACTACCGCTGCTGTTATACTTCGCGCGCGCGCAAAAAAAAAAAATCCTACATCCTGCTGCGGCTACTACTACTACTACTACTACTACTACTACTACTGTGTGTGTGTGTGTGTGTGTATGTCCATCGACTCTGATCATGAAGCCTTTATACCACTTAGCCACCTGTGAGCAGCCCTCGAGTGGGTCCAGTGCGTGAAGCAAGAGAGGTACAGTAATCGAGCGAGGGCTTTAGAATCTCACCCCTCGAGGCCGGGCTACATTTCTCGAGAGTCCTCATCCTCTTGGGCAGCACCGCCGCACGGTGAATTAAACTCACCTTTCCCCCGAAGAAAGACTGATGAGTAGCCGACATGAGTGTGAACCCTACTTAACTATGATTACCACACGACCATGAAAATCAAAATCTGGTACATTTACAGAAGGAAAACAAAAACGAAAACAAAAGAAGGTTCCAGACACATAATAATTATTTTGTTAGATTCAACAGGGTGCTTAACTAAAATTGATTTTCCACATTTTCCTTGTTTACGTCAGTCCAACAAAAGCAATCTAAGTGTGCAACCAAACGGGGAACTTCAAATTATCATTGCTTGACATGAATACCGATCCGCAGAGGCAAAAACGACTATTAGAGAAAAAAACAAAACAAAGCAAAACGAAAGTATGAAAGACAAGACACAGACGTGACCAAGAGAAAATTAATCGTCTAGACACAATAGAATGGACGTGTGAACTAAACTGAATGGGAAAAAGGGCAAATGGAAAAGAAGCTTGAACATGCAGGACCATGCCTGCGGATGATTTACGATACTGGAAAGTGTCAGAATTCTTAAGGGAAAATATGATTTATTGCAATTTTGACCTTTGAGTGTAAAGCGATGGAATCAATAAAGCGGAATTAGAAACTGAAGAAGTGTTACAGAAGTCAAGGCAAAAATTAAATTGTCCAGTTGTCCTACTTTCTTACGTCAAACGCTTTGATGAAAAAGTGATAATTTTTCATCTCGTTTCTTCCGGGAAAGGAAACCATTAGATGACACAATATAGCGTCTGGTAAGATTATGATGTCAAGATGGCGATTTCTGAAGTCCGTCTCAGAACGAAAGACTATAATGGCACCCATTTTAAAGCCGTCAGGCACGGCAAATGGTCGTAATCGTATGAAAAGACGAATCTTCCTTTGGTCGACATTGTCGGCGCTGTCATCAACTAGACCGTTCTTCTTGCACATTCGATTCAAATGGAGGCAAACATTGTGTTTGATCATTTTATTCGTGTGTTTGTTTTTGTCTGCATAAGATGTTCATATACGTGTAGACATACGTATGCAGAAGTATGCATGTATGGTATATAGTCTCTATCTGTATATACGTTTATGTCTACACTTGATGTGTATTGTAAAGTTAAAGTAAATGCAATGTGATTGTGCATTTGCATATACGGTAATGTTTGTGTGTATACATGTGTGCTTGTGCTTTAAAAATGTAGGTGTGTATTTTTGGTTGTGTGAATGTAACTGCGTGACTGTTTCTGCCCGTGCCTTTGTGAGGATGACAAAGACGTTGTGCAGGCACAAGAAAAATATTTCATTGATTAAGAATATACTGGAAGAAACGTAAAAAAGAAGAAGAAGAAAGGCGCCCACAAAATATACACACAGGCATGCATACCAAATGATCCATGAATATCAAACGGGTGGAGTAAGATAGGTTTGCAACTATAAAAGACATCTATATTCCCGCTTCAGTTCCTTTTCTACTCTCCTCCGTGTCCTCGCGATGCATGAATTCCTTCTGTTAGATGGGGTGAAAAATAATGGGCATATTATGTCCATTGGGAATCACCACGCAAGAACACACTAGTGGAGATCGTTATGTTTCTGTTATACTTTGCTTGTTGTGGTTCTATTCGAGGGTCATACTCTTGGCAGGACGACTTCAGTTGCTAACCTGAATCTTCCAGACACGCCTGAACAGACAAAGTTTAATTTAACCCTCCCAGGGTCTTATTGGTTTCACAATTCCACTGCCTTTTTTTCATGGTGGTCTGGCATGACTGTGGTTATATGTAGCGTTTATAGGCTTAAACCGAGAGGCAAAAGTGGTTTTAAACAGGAAAATAGAAGTGTTGTTAGGAGGAATGGTTGGCTGGAATGGCGATAGCCTCTGTCTGTATCTTCCCTTCAAAGAATAGTCTCCTGTAATCTGTTTGATAATCGAATTTCGCGAAAGTGCAGGCGAAGTCAGGTTGATGTGTTTAAAAACGCGCGTGTTCGAGCAATCAAATCAGTGTCGCCAAAAGCGCCAAAAATATCTCATCAGAATACTGAATGCTCTCGTACATTCAGTCTATTATCACAGCCTTCTGGCAAAAAAAAAAAAAAGAACCACACACACACAAAAAAACCCAACAACAACCAGAAGCAGTAGATTCGGAGGGTGTTTTGCCGACACTTAATCACTATTCCTAATTACTTGAAATGAACTATTTTGAAGGCAAAAACAAGTGGAAATGGGCGGGGTACAAATGAGTTTCTTAACAAACTTCCAAAGGTGAAACACCGTGAATTGCATTCATTATTTCATTCTTGATGGGATGCTGGTGGGTGTACGCTTGTTTGTATGTGTTCTCTTGATTATCATTCTGTTATATATAAATATGCGTCTGTAACCCCCCCCCCCCCCAAAAAAAAAGATAAATAAAATAAAAAAAATGCATATTCTTTTTGTTGCTGATGTCATGGATGCAAATGAAATAAATTTAATTCAGTTCAATTCAGTTTAAACTTTTGCCTACCGTGGTGGAATAAAAAAAGCTTCTCCAAGGACGCAGGCACTTGACAGGATTTGAACTCGGGACCTCAGATTAAAAGTCAAGAGTCTCATTCAATACACCTCACCACACCCAAAATTCGTCTTGGGTTTTGAGCAGAGTAGTTCTGGCTAGCCACGTTTATCATAACATCTTGAACGCTGTATGGAAAACGAGGACAAAAACAGCAATCGTCAAAAATGTCACCACGGTTACTTCTTGGAAATGTGTGTTAAATATAGGACGTTAATCAAAGTTTCAGGAAAGGGTGAGACTATTGTTAATCATTTTATTTTTGTATGTCAAGTGCAGTTGTCTGAGTATAAAGGACGATGTTCATGCTTATATAGGGTGAGCGAATCATTGTGTCGCGTCCTCTACTGTTCTGCTGCGTGTATGGGGGGGGGGGGGGTGTTAAGGCATGCAGAGAGATGGCAGAAAGTTACCTTAGAATGAGAGATAGTCAACTGATTGACCCGAATTCACGAAGGTGGTACAATTGAAACCATGGTTTAAACCATGGACAAAGACCGCAGTTTTGTATGGGGCGCCAAGTGTCGCATAGCATATTTCGTTACGAAATCAGTCATTTCGTCGACGAAATGGCCATTTCGTTAACGAAATGTAATTCGTAACGAAATGACTGATTTCGTAACGAAATAGGCCAGGCGACACTTGGCGCCCCATAAAAAACCGCGGTCTTTGTCCATGGTTTAAACCATGGTTTCTATTGTACCACCTTCGTGAATTCCGGCCATAGTGTCTGCAATCAGGAACCCTTGAGTTCGATGTAAAAGTTCGATGACATTTCTTTCGTCCAGTAGGATCACAGCAAGTAACGTTTTCTGTCTGTAAAGTACTATCACCCTCACATGATTATCATCATCTTCCAAAAATCGATCCAGTAAATTGCTCCCTCAGAGTTTTTGTATCTTGTTTGTTTGTGCTGACGATACTATGGTATTCAAAGAAACGACATTTTTTTTTTTCGAAACCTATTTGCCACCCCCACAAAGGTTACTCAATATCTTGCTCCAGAAAGTTTTGGCGAGGATGTGTTGCGTGGATGTGTTGTATGTGTCTTTGTGTTTGTGTGTGTATGTTTGTATGTGTGTGTGTGTGATGGTGTGTGTGTGGGTCTGTGTATGTCTATCTGTCTGTCTGTCCTTACTGTGGCGAAAACTGCTTGAGAAAATGGCAGCGACATAAAAACATAATCTCACGCACGGCTGCTCTCATGTTTGGGCAGAGCGTGGGTGGACGTTCACTTTGCGTGTAACATTCTGACACGCTCGTGGCGCCCATCCCGCCTCGTCTGCTCCTTGGGACACCGCCCAGCACCGCAGAGAATCTGGATGGAAAAAAGAGAGAAATGAGTGGACGAGAAAATGAAAGACAGAGAGGAAAGGAGTGAGATGGATGGACAGATAGAAGGAGAAAGAGAGAGAGAGAGAAACAACACGAGGAAAAAGGCAAAGAAAAAGGATACCACAGGAATATCTGAATAAAGATGTCAACTTAACTCTAAATCAGCGATCAAGAAAGAGTGCTAAAATAAAAAATGCTCATTGACACGGAGACAAATAAGACCAAGGTATAAATCTGCACTTTACTAAATAATCTACTGAGTTTAGCCCAATGAGGCTTTGCTTGGTAAATTAGACCATCATTGTCACCAGGCAACGGGGCATATTGGTTTTTAAATTCACTGAGATGAGATATTTGTGATGGGATGATTATTCAAGTAATCTTCATTAATGGTGCTTGCCAGCGCATCCGCCATCCGCCTTTATAGCAAAATATGATATCAATAGATAAAGATTGTCAATACATTCAATGCAAAATAATGAAATAGATGTTTTCCTAATTGTAAATTGATGGACTATTCTGGTCACCTGGTATACGCAAGTTCATCCTTCGTTTGAACACGATTGATGAATTCCATAAAATTATTGATACGTCGGGCAACATTACGCATCTTGTCGCTTTCAAAAAGAAAGAAATTCCTATACTGAAAGAAGAAAGGTAATTTAAGCCCATGTGCACGTGAGCTAACTCCAAATCGGCTTGTATCACTCCCATCTCATTCAACCAGATTGATTTCAACACCTGTTGCTATTCGCTGTCATACAAAATAATCTCTACCATTTCTTGTCAGATTTAAACGCAACGTAAGTCAGACACATTACTGTTTGTTTTTTTCTTCCGCTGGAATCGTATACCGTGCAAACAAATTGACTTTGGAGAGATCAGTCAAACTATATTATCCCTCTAACATAATCATATGATAAATACAAGTCACATAAAGTGGCAGTGAACGCAGGAATGTATCTTGTTCAACGAATTAAAAAGAAAGGGGTCACAATCGAAACAGTAAGGAAAACCGGGGGATCAGCTAACAGGCAAAGAAACCAGATCATCTGCTCTTTGGGCAAGGGACTAGATACCGTCCCGGTAAGAGTTCAATCTAAATGCAAATTCTGGATGAGATTTTTATTCGGTTTTCATGCATACAGGAATATAGGGAATTAAGAGCGTTTCACCTCTTCCTCAGTGTATTTCTATGAGAAAAAAGGAGGACAAGCAACACGTAGATTAGAATTCTATTGGTAAAATGTTATCAATATTGTCATCACTCTTCACGTACATGCTTTGAATTCTTCGGGATGCAAACTAAAATAACACACACCCACGCACGCACAAACTCATATATATATATATATATATATATATATATATATATATATATATATATGTACTCCTAGATGGGTCATTTGGAAGACATTTCCATTTGTTTTATATGCAAATTTTAAAATACATGTTCAATGGCAATTTACGCAATGGAGACACGAAAATTGTCTCCTTAATGACCAGTTGTCTCCCTAATGAAGACACTTCCCCCCAATATGTCTCCCTAAGGTGCCAACTAGGGATATATATATATATATATCTATATATATATACATATATGTAAATATATGTATACATATGTATATCATGAAGAGAGAGGGAGAGAAAGATTATATAAGATAGTTCTGCTTCAGAAATTAAGATTTATTTGGTGTGAGCTACATACTCTACATGCCCAAAACTCATATTTAGGTTTTTTTTTTTATGAATTGTTTAGAGGGAGGAGATACCCGAGTGATGTGAATTGACTGAATGCAGCAATTATATCAGTAGAACACGCCAGTGACGTTTGAGTAAAATAGGTTAATTCCTTCAAAAGTTACGGCTTTTTACAGTTTCGATGTGACCATCGCTGGATGAGAAGACTACAACAGTTCGCGACGTCACTGCGGGACAACGAAATAACGAAAAATATGAAAATTCCACAAAATGTAATATTTTATGAAAATTACACATTCCCTCGACTTGCTACTGATATGTTATGCTAATGATGGTAGGCCTATACTTCCCCCTGCTGTCTGATAGAGATAAGTCGAATGCTACTTCATTACGCTCCAACAATAATCAATTCATGTTGATATTAAAATGATGTGGCTCTGATAGTCACTCAACTCACGTAACTATTCGGGCAGCATTTCCCTTTAAAAGAATGAGGTTAAAATGCATTATAAAATGGGCCTTAGAATCTCTGCACTTTGATTAGTCAATTATCATGGACTGATTTTTCGTGATCCACACTGAGCCATGCATCCGGTAAAATCCAAATCATGACCAAAACCTTCGCTTGTATATAGTATAGTAGATGTACCGGACGCCCATTTTATAAAACGAATGATGCACGGGCTTATTTCGTGGATCAGTGAGAATTGGATGCTCTCGTTTAACTTTGGAAACAGTCCAAACAGTTCCAAAGTTAAACTTGCGCATCCACTCTGTCCTGTGCATCATTGTATACTGATATACCGGACGAAACTTTATATATAGGACGCTGCACTCATTTTGCAAATGAGGCAATAGTCTGCCACACGTCAGCTGTTGCAAGCCGAGAGATTTCCCCAACGTGCCCTGAATTGTGTCATAATGACAGAATGCCCCCGATAAAAACTGCTGTATGAAAGGTTTGTAGCCGATAGCGTGAGATTTTCAGTTGTGTTATTTCTTCTTCTTCTTCTTCTTCTTCTTCTTTTTTTTTTGGGGGGGGGGCACTTTATCGTCGATTGAGATTTGCTGCTTTGCAAAGTTACCTGCCACACATTAAAGGGATAGTATAGTATTGGTTGAGGTAAGGATTCAGCTTATACATTTTGTAAGATACTTAGAAACCACCTTATGAAGTGTTAAAGGGCATACAATAAAAGAGGAATTTCAAGTGTATTTTACGAAAATTGGTTTTGAAATGGCTGAGGTATATTAAAAAAAGGAAAAACAAAGCGATACCAATAAAAGGTGGGTCCCATTTCCCACCTTCTAATAGTATTACTTTGTTTTGGATATCTCAGCCATTTTCAAAACCAATTTTCAGCAAATTAACTTTGGATCCTCTTAGAATTATCATGCTCGTTCATATTTCATAAACATAACTAATATAATTTCATAACATCCCATCTCACCCTTCTATGGATCAGATTGTTAGAAGGGATGCAAAGAATTCTGCATGGCATATGGTTTCATAATCAGGAAGCGAGCAAAATGACTGATGAAGCAGTTGCTGCAAACAAACATTTCACAACGATTGTATCTCGTGAAAGAAGTTACTTCATTTCTGCTTCATTTCATATTTCTCTGGTTGCGCGTCAGTGCCCCATTGGGCAACAGACCAAATCTTCCGTAAAAGGGCATCACGCGAATTATAACAGCTGGACGCGCGTCCGCTCTACAAAGGCGATCGTTTAAAATTACTCAGTATACGCTCCAGCGGAAGTGGCTGCATTTCTCACTGCGTGAGACAGGCCGACAGGTGAGCCGAACTTTTTGCGAACATCCGTTTCTTATCGCCATTCATCCATCACGGTTAGCAACCTCTTGAGGAAACTTCCATGGGTACAGAAAGAATTATTGCGGTGTGCTGGCTTTATGCGGATGACTGGCGATCTAGCCAGACATCGTATGATCCACGCTTTGGCCATAATTCTATCTGACTGGTGTCTTTCGGCAAGTCACTTGATCAGAAAATAATTCTTTTACGACGTTCTTTTGTTTAGATACGTACAGCTACAGTCCGTCTCAGCAGTGGCGGATCCAGGAGGGGCGCACCGGACGTCCCCCCCCCCCTCCCTCATTATTATTTTCTTTTTCAAAGAAACCATCCTTGTCAGCCGATGGTATTACTTTTCAGCTGATTAAACCCGGAAGTGGCACTAAAATACAAGCTGCTTTGCGCCCCCCTTTAAGGAATTCCTGGATCCACCCCTGCTCATGAACACACTCTAAAGCAAATCTTGGAATAATTATGTGAACAGATGAGAAATAATAGATATTGCACAACTTTTCTTCTGTTCAAGACACGTATGGAAAATGTATGAAAATGATCATACAAAATAATGTTCTTAATTTGCCAAGTAAGATATCTTTATATCAATGTCATCCTCCCCTCCCCCCCCCCCCCCCATTTACAACGGCGGAATTGCAATTCCCCCATTTATTCCTCTTTTTTTAAAATAAAAGTGTGACGATGTTCACATAACACGACTACAATCTAATTTGTGCTATGTTTTACCACTGTTTTGTCAAAGATGGAATTTTCATTGGTATGTATCAATCACCCTCATAATGATTGCATTATTCTCATTAATCTAATGTATTCAAGGATGAATGCAATAACAAACCCAATCAAATCGAATCAAAGCAAGTCAAAATCAGTGAGAGGGCAAAGGTTCCTTGGTTAATTGTTTTCGCGTTAGATTAAAAAAGAATGACAGGGAGAGAATTAACCCTTTCTCTGCCAATGAGTCGAATGTGCACAAATTGTACACTGAAACCTATGGAAAGGAAATAAATGTAACACGCAGAGGGTTAATGAATTAAGAAAGAGTGTAGAAATCGAGCAGCAAAGAGTCAGAGAGGGAGATAGAGAGATAATGGAGTCACATTAAATTGTAGAGTGGAAAACATGGAAACAAAGTAACAGAAATGTGTAGGTGGAATTGTTTAAGAACTTCAGGCAAGTCTGACATGCACACTGGCGTTTTTGCATAAAATTTACTGACAAACCGCAAACTTTCATGTCGTGGAAAATGTGATCACACGCTGCATCGGCGAACAGTGATAAAGAACATGGAGAGTGGAGGGAGAAAGACGAAAGCCGGAAAGATGTAAAGATAAGAGAGACTTGAAATTCAAACCGTATATTCTGTAATGGAGAAAGGAAGAATGAAAGAAAGAAGGAAGGAAAGGGAGTATGAAAGAAAGAAGGAAAGAAAGAAAGGACGACAGGGAAAGGGTAGGAATGAGCATCTTCCACTAATGACGTCGAGTCACATTACTTTCCGCCTTACATGGGATTGATGCATGCTCGTAAGGCATTGATCACCACAGCATTAGAAACTCCAAAGAGAACGGGTGGCGCCTTCGATTCCACACACGTATATCGCGCCATTATCTCGTCTGGCGGCCTGATCCTTTACCGGTCCTTTCGCGCCGCCGGAGGGAACGCGATCTTTTATTTCCTCATCCGACTATCTCCCATTAGCAATAGTATCGGCATTATACTGCATTACAAGCACCGCATTCGCCTGTTACACCATTCGCGAAAAACACCTACATCTTGTTTTTAAGGTCACGATGATACCATTAGAGAAGGGAAAGAAAAAAAAAAACGATTGCAAAATACCCAGATCGACGGGAATGAAACCAACCTTTTGTGGAAAAAAAAGAAAGAATCATGAGACAACAAAGAAACGAAAGAAAGTGTAGACGTTCGGCAGTAAGGCTAGAGAAGCGGTAAAGATTCTCTCTATCTCTCTCTCCACGTTACTATATTCCGATCTTGAAAATAACTCCAAACCGTATTGTTAATGCAAGGAGGTAGCATACATTGCATATCTCCGTGGTTAATGTAATCTGGAATGGATCCTATACAGTCGAAGCGTTCCGGTATAAGGACAATTCACATTATCTTTGCCTTTACCCACTCGTCATTCCTCTATACTTCCACCAGAACTACCGCTGACTCATATAAGCTGAATGTTTATCTATCCGTCTTTGAATATTACATGTGTTTTTTTTCTCCTGTTCACCATACGGAGAAGTTGATGGAAGCTCGTCCATGAAATAAGATATTTTATCAGATGAATTGTACGCAGACGATATTACAGACGGTCGTGGGATGGGGGGGGGGTGATGTGGTGGAGAAACCCTCTTTCATTTCCTGCGTGACGTCAGTATTGTAATAATGGAAGAACAATATTGACATCTATAAACAGGAATGCAAAGACACTCTCCTTGATATCTTGTGAATCGTGAAACCACCTAATCATCCGTGAGGGCGCAATTCCCCTGGTCGACTCCAATTTCAGAAGACCTTGTCGACAGGGCATTCGAGACTGCGGCCAATCCACTTAAATGTGAAAGAAACACATTCGCATACACAGAATCGTCGCTCACACTTGTGCAACTATATCACAAAAACATCTTTAAAGCATCATAATCACTGGATCATTGAATTGAAGATTCATCATTTGATGAGTCTCCAACTCTGCTTGTTCAAAGTTGTCAGTCATTAATTTGCGCTATATACTGCCCGGCAGTCAGCGAGCGGTTTTTCCAAGATGCGCGTAAGTATCTTGCGCGCGTATCTTTATTTTTCGCATTGTGAAATTACAGTTTTTGTAATTTCTTTGACCGTAACAAGGCAACTTCATGTAGTTGCCTTAATTCAGCTTAGATGTCTTATATTAAGTGGGATCCGGTTTATAAAACAGATAATGTTTCTTTGTGGGTCACGGTTTACACTTTCACTAATTGCCCTTAGCCATTTCTTAACAGTGCCATGCCCCTCGACTTCGTCTCGGGGCATAGCACTGTCGAGAAATCACCTCTGGGCAAATGGTTTTAACCGTGCCCTTTGATTCGTATGATGTATCATGAAATAATGTGCCCCCTTGTTGACAGGTACTTGTTAAAACTATGCAAAAATGATCTCCTTTTGAATGTCCTCACGTTCGATAAAACAATGTGTAATGACCTTTGTCTACAGGACTCCCTCGTGTAATGCTGCCGGAGTTGTTGTGGCACAGTGGATTAAAGACCACGCACTATCAATCATGACGCCACTGCGTGGTTCAAGTCCCCTATCACTGCAGCGGTTGCGCCCTGACGGGACGAGCTATTTCATCCTCATTAATGGTTGCCTGTTTACAAGCATTCATAACTTGTCTTCCAGGCGACACGCAGATTTTAGATTCATTCAGCATCCATTTCTGTTCATATCAGTTTCAGGTTGTCAGTCAGTCCGCAGCGCGAGCGAAAACGCACGTATTTATTCAAGTCGTATGCACGGCTGAGCGGTGCTTGCATACGTAATGAGCAGATACATGGTCATGAATAAATCCGTGTAGAACGAGTATTTCTCGTCAGTTTTCGACACTTTTAGTATCAACTGAAAGAGAAAACATAAGCAAATATGCTCATGATCAAAATAAACAGAAAAGAGGAATATAGAATATCAAAATCCCTCTCGACGTTCGGTATTGTATTCAAAAATATTCCTTCACGTTTGACGCCAAAAAAATAACCTGAAATCTTTCATGCCCCTCTCAAATATGGTGAAGACTATGTCCGCTAAAGTATATAGTATCACAATAAAGGCATGTTTTCCCATCTTCATTTCAATACGGGTCAGGAACTAGCAAAATTCAGAGACATGTCTAGCGTCGAGTTTAAAAAGATTATCCTCGCATTCGCACCGGAATTCCGGGTCTGTGATTGGTCGAAATCTGTCGCAAGACGCGGCGTGTCGCATTGCGTAGTATCCACTGGCTGCTGACTCAATGCTGTGAGTTTTAAATGTTAGGTTCCAGATTGTGATCGAATTTTCACTCCCTATACAAAACTTGAACTTTACACAGGAACCAATGATGTGTATGTGAGTGTGCACTTACAATGACCCTGAACAATGGACCTGGCTGCCACCTGTCCCGAGCTCTGCTGCAAGGCACATGAATGCTTAATCAATTATTCATGTGGATTGCCCCGAGCACTGCTAGTCTGAATTCTTGACACAGGGTGAAATGCATGCACATGAAAGAAGTAAGCACATGTTTCCATGTGCTTGCACACACCACATTTCAGAATGAACAGAGACTAGCTGCGATAGTGGAATTCCTCATGAAACATTCCAATCCTGGCCATTGTCCACGACCATTGTCTGGGTATCAACAACACATTCCACACGTGTTCATTCACTACCCCACTTCCAGTAAGAAAACGTAATTTGCCTTGTTTTCAACAGGAAAATTCACAACCTTAGAAATGGTGCCCCTCTTCGTTTTTTAATTGATCATACTCGCTCAAGTTTCACGATTGTGAAATCGAAGAAATTACGGAGATCTATTTTCAATACCAGTCAGGAACTAGCAAAACATCAAACTATGATCTAAAAGCTTCTTGAACATTGGCAAAATAATCGTTTACTTTAATGCTAAAATGGACTACTATATTGACATCAAAAATAGGGAAATTAGGTATCAAATTAATGTGCATAATCAGCTCTATAACTTACCTAACCATCCTGGATCAAACAATGCACTGCGAAAGCTATGAAAGCCGTTGTTGCGACCTCTGCAAAAACTCTCGCAAAGTATCGCGAAATCTCGTCAGTCTCAAGGGCACAAACTGCGTAAACGTGATTCTGAATAAAATTGTCGTTCGTGCCTCATTATCGCACACGCTGCGGACTGACTGTTGTTTTTTTTTCTTCACTTGTCTTGTAAAGATGATATACGACAAAATCAACAATTTTCACATCAGAATATAAATAAGAGTACTCATAATAAACAGTTATTACGTGTATATACGTACGTTATAATAATCACGGCATAAAGGTATACATCATTATGGTATACATTTTTTTATGGGCTACGTTCTCGCACATGTAGTCCAGCGGATATAGAAAAAATCATGCATTTTATGGTAAAAGCACCATACTTGGTACACATGTACATGATGCCAATACAAGTCATTTCTGATATGGAAGCCACTCTGATTCTTCCTTTGGCGGCCGTGGCGGCCATTTTTCAAAATGGCCGCCATGTGATATAGCAATGCTGTGTATTTTGGAAACTATAAGTCCGATTGTCGTGATTCTTGTACCAAACTATAAGTTTTGAGGGTCAAGGATTCCAATAAAATAATTTTTGAGAGGATAAAACCATGGCAACCTACTTATTGGCGGCCATTTTGAAAAAAATATGGCCACCATGCTGGATATAACATATCCTTAAAACGTATGGACAAAGGGTCATGACTCTGGTACCAACTTATATGTTTTGGGGGTCAAGGATTCTGATAAATTCAACTGTAAGTGAATATGAATCGTTTCATCCTACGTTTTGGCGGCCATTTTAATAAATATGGCTGTCATACAACAGATCATGAATATTGCATATCTTCGAACTCAAAAGATATATAATCATGATTCAAGTGTAAAAGTATAGTTTTGGGGTGAAGGTTTTCAATATAATGATGTTTTAGCAAAGTGAATAGGTTCATCACATCCTTTGTTTTGACGGCCATTTAATAAATAGCGTACGAGTGTTATGAAAGCGGGATGCCCATTGTGGATTGATTCTGGTGTAAACGTTTGTTTTAGGGGTCAACAATTACTTGTTCACTCATTTTAAGTATTCTAATGTGGAACATCTGGGCATATTTAACTTTGTAAGCATTTTGGAAAATATGCTCAACTTCCTTTATAGGATTTCTGTGTGTACAGTGTATGTGAAAAACATGATCTTCACAATTTCATGTCTGAAGTACATTTTAATCAAGATTATACATTTTCTAGAAATATAGACTCTCGCTTTCTCTGGTCCCTGGACTATGGAATGAAAATCATAGTTTCCAACCAATATGGTATATCTGTTTTCTTTGGAAACATGACACTAAGTGTAAGAAAACTTCTAAAACTTCTTGGGTCACTTACATCAAATGTAAACACACTACATGTATGTCTATAAAATCCATGATTGACCAGGCTGTTCTGATACTTATAACTACACTGAATCTCATACATCAAACGATAAAGTAAATAGTGGCAGTGGGCAGGTCCTTCTGGTCCTGTACGGGTAGAGAGACGTCCCCGCCCTCCACGAGTCTCCCGCTGCCTTGCGGGCAGTTTTTTGGTTAATCAAAGGCTAGGGAGTAAACCTTATCCAAATCCGGAGCGGAACTCCTAAGGCGGTTAGGTGTTGTAGTTCATCATCTCTCCGGCAAATATAATAGGTATTATACAATACATCTTTATAGGTTTACATCTAATTGTCATTTGCAGCTCCACATGAGTCTACTAGCAAAATATAAACTACACTTTACAAGAAAAATTATGCTAATTTATGAATTTAAGGAAAACCTCAAAGAAATACAAATTTTTAGGTTCATAATTATTGGAAGATAAAACTGCAGAATAAAATATTCAGTAAATCGATCTTACTTACCGGCACCAGTAGAAATACTGAAGAAGTTCTCTAAAGCGCACCTGCATCTATATATGCATTCACGTTCATCACCGCTCATCAATGGATGATCAGGAACAATAATTGTTTTGGATTGTCAGAGCTAATTCGATTCCTTCATATGATTTCTTATAATGTTGTGTAACTGTTTTGACAAGGGTCATACTATGAAATAATGTTCAAGAACAGAAAAAAAACCTTTAGAAATCAGTAGGTCTTATAAGACTGCAATTATCATGTCTTTGTGGCTGGAAACTATGACAGTACACTAATTGTACTCTCCTGTCTATGCATCCAAAATTGGGGGGAAAGTCTTCTTTTCCATTCTCACCATTTTATTCTACCTTTGATATTCAACATAATTATCTTTAGTATTCTAGGTATGCAACAATTGTACTTATGTGATGTTCAATACCTACTTGAATAGTGAATGTGATAGAGGTATGGTCAATCAACAACAATCAATGAACAATAAAGAACTAAACGCCGCAACAACATAGGAGGTTCATTTACCAATAATAGGTGAACGATTCTTGTCAATGGGACAATACATATGGCAAGTGAGGGTGTATATATAATATATACACTACAGGTTGGCCCCTCAGAAAATGGAAACGAATATTTTTTCAAAACCAAAACGAAATTGTCCAATTTGGTTGAGTACTTTTCTTTCTAGACATGTTTTTGTTAATCATTAATTTCTTACTTTATTTTATCAAAGCTCAGCAACGGAGACTACTCAACAATTGAAGGTCTATTTTCGACAATAATCCTATTCAAACATTCCACATTGTGATGTGCGGCCTCGATTCTTTGTTAGTCTCTCAAGGCAGTGGCTTTTGTTCGATGCTGAAATTTGTTGAATTGAGCTAAGAAATTTACGCTCGACCCGTCTTTACAAAAACATCTGTAGAATGAAAACTACTCAACCAAATCGAGGGATTTTGGTGTCATTCTTCTTCTAGATAAATTCTCTACAACTCTATGTCATTTATTTTGGCATCAGAGTAATGCAAATGTGCAGATATTTGCGAAAACTCGCGTTTCCGTTAATTCTAGGCCACACTGTATATAATGTGTGTGTGTGTGTGTGTGTGTGTGTGTGTGTGTGCATACTCTATGTAGTGCAGCAGTCATATTTATCAAAATGGACATGAAAACGAAATGTGTTAGTTCTATTCATCAACAAATGCTTGTTTAAAATCATTGACCCCAATTAGTTTCAAAGACGTACAGTAAAGTATATATTGCGGTGGCCATGTTTTAAAATGGCAGCCAAAACATAGGATGCGATGGTTGTATACACGAAAAGATGTATCCATTTAAATAAATGAATCTCAAAAACATATTTTTGTTCCAGAATCATGAAGATGCATCCATTGGTTTTAAAGATATATGAATAGAATGTAGAGCGGCAGCCACGTTTAACTGGAGGGAGGCCATATTTATTAAATGGCCGCCAAAACAAAGGATGTGATGAACCTATTCACTTTGCTAAAACATCATTATATTGAAAACCTTCACCCAAAAACTATACTTTTACACTTGAATCGGGATTATATATCTTTTGAGTTCGAAGATATACAATATTCATTATCTGTTGTATGGCAGCCATATTTATTAAAATGGCCGCCAAAACGTAGGATGAAACGATTCATATTCACTTACAGTTGAATTTATCAGAATCCTTGACCCCCAAAACATATAAGTTGGTACCAGAGTCATGACCCTTTGTCCATACGTTTTAAGGATATGTTATATCTAGCATGGTGGCCATATTTTTTCAAAATGGCCGCCAATAAGTAGGTTGCCATGGTTTTATCCTTTCAAAAATTATTCTATTGGAATCCTTGACCCTCAAAACCTATACTTTGGTACAAGAATCACGACAATCGGACTTATAGTTTCCAAAATACACAGCATTGCTATATCACATGGCGGCCATTTTGAAAAATGGCTGCCACGGCCGCCACAGGCAGAATCAGAGTGGCTTCCATATCAGAAATGACTTGTATTGGCATCATGTACATGTGTACCAAGTATGGTGCTTTTACCATAATGTGCATGATTCACCCTATATGTGGTCTATATCCGCTAGACTAATGGCTGTTTATTACATAACTGATATTTGTTCCGTCTTTTTCTTTTTCTTCTTCCCGACTCCTTGAAATTATACAGACAGTGGCTTCATCGACAAGGAAGGTCTGGATAAGTTCTTCCGGGACTATCTCGGGACCATGACGAGAGATGTAAGTCTGATCACCGACACTTGCTTCCTTGACAATATTATTGTTATCATTTTGCCAGCCATCTGTCATCATTTTCTTTTCAAAAGTCACGTCAACTTGAATGATATTGACACGTTTGAGCACATGCAATCTTCCATCATTTGGGATATTGGTAAAACAGGTGTACGTATCTTTAATGTAAAATATCTAAAAATATCGAATGTAGCTTTATTCAAATCGTTGCCGTGACTTAACAAGCACAAATTAGCTTTGCAAACACCAACCAGTTTTTCTCTTCTACAATTTCAGAATATGAAGCTGCTTGGTTTCCATGAACAAACAGAAAATGAGAGAATTGTAAAAGTTGAAAGAACTCGATGATTTGTTTGCCAGCTCCCTCATACGGCACACTGTGTAAAAATATAAAAGGTGAGAGAAATTCAAGCAAATTTAAACTAAACTTTGTCCGACAGTGATGGCAACAATGCGTATTTCATTAAGTTAGGAGCGCCAGCATCTATCGATATTTATCAGTGCTTAGCACGACCGAATGAAGAGAATAAAATGCGATAATCAAGAAACTAGTCGCGTCTTCATTGATCCCCACAATCATGTCCGACCCAGATTAATCAGGATGAATATGGGGTGACACTCTGTTAAAAAGAGTACACTCGGGAATTCTTTTTGGAGCAGGTTTATATCTCATTTTGATAGAAATGCGGTTGAAACTAAAATGTGCTTAATCTTACTGACTATTTCAAAAGTAGATATCCATTGTTCGGTACAAATATCATGTTTAGGATAGCCCATAATTTTAACCAAGTTGTAGTAACCTCGGCATGATTTGGCTGGATCTTGCTTCCTTTCTTTTGCCAGTTAATTGATAATCTTCGTTAAATATAATCTGTCTCGTAAACAAGTGTGATTACTTATGCTAACGATGCTGTCACCGATAGCAATTACTATAATGAGTCCTTATCAGATACTAGTCTAATGTATGGTGTAATCAAGTAACAATGTACTATTTTGACCGAGTCTGCTATTGCTCCGATAAAACGACGAGTATAGGAGTTGTAGTGTACCTGAAATATTTACATTAGCAATGTCCATAAGTAAGCTAACAATGATCCAACTTAACATGTGATTTTGGAATGGATTCAAAGTTGTATGGGCAAACCGAAATAGGAGGAAAATGTGTAAAATGTAATCAACAGATAAGGATCACATGTTACGTTTGTTAAAGTGTCACAATCTATGCCAGCGAATGACTTGATTACAGCATACACACACGTTATAAACATCAAACTAATATGCTGATGTTTGGTATTCTATACCAAAGAATAGTTTAATTACAGCATACACAGAGAAGCGTCAGACTAATAGAGGGGTATGTAGTATCTGTGTAGAATGGTGAATAGAATAACGCAAAGGCCGAGAGTTCCGCCTATAGAAAGGATGTACAGAAAAAAAAAGGCATTGCGAGTCACTTTTGGTGGAGAGCTCTCTGTCCACAACGAGCCACCTGTTCAGTGCAAACTGACGTCTTTGGTAGAAGGAGGCAGTCACTGTTATACATCTACACTCTTCCCCCTCTCGATTCTTCCTCTGCACATTCCCCCTCCCTGTCTTGGTTTATCTCCACCCCCCTCTCTCTCTCTTCAGTTTCCCCCTCTCTCTTCCTCCTATTCTTTCCCTCTCAACTCAATCAATTATGTTTTGCATGGTTAGCATGTTAAAGCCATTATGTATGCTCTTATGAATCGGTCGCCTTTGAGTGTAATCATGACTTGTGCTCTACTGGTGCAATTAAAATTCTGTTTAATGTGATGTGCAATCTACCGATACATCATTCTATTTGATAGTACCATGTGAAATATTTATCTCAGTACAAACACCCAAGCAATGTTGCCATTATTGCTTCATCAGACATTTACGTATTTTCATTTCGATAGGCTCAAGTCCCCCCCCCCCCCCACTCTCTCTCTCTCTCACCCACACATGCAAACGCACATGGATAAATCCAAGTTTTTTTTCCTTGTCGTTGTTGTCTTTTTATTGTCTAGCTCTCGCAACTTTAATAAAGTTTATTGTTTTAAATGAGGCTACATGAAAATCAATGCACTACACTTTATTCCATCACCTCAAGTGCTTGAAGTAGTAGACATGTATTTCAAGTGTTGGGCAACTAAGAATAATCGCAAATATTTCAATTATCAATCATAATGTTTATTTGTTGTTATGAACATAGCTATTGTCATTTTATATTTTATGCAAGATATGCATTGCTAGTTATATTGGAGAGTATTCTTCCGATTGCATGCTTGACGATAAGAAATTTGTGTATTTCATACACGAACGTTTTGTATTCATTTAGAATCTAATATGTCCAAAGCATCATTGCTGTCTTTTATTTCAATTGATGTTCCAGTATTCATTATATGGCAAACGTCCTTCCTAAAACGAATTGTGCCAACATCGATTAATATTTATATATCTATTACAAAGGTTTACAATTATGAGTTATGTACACTTTGCCCTTCGGGCTGCCATTCATAATGTTGAATAGAACCATTTCTATTATTGAATTGCACTGAAGTTCATATTTCAACAGCGACGCCCAGCGACTTGAGAGCAAGTTCTCTCAAATTACTCTTTTCAGTAGAGTCTTTGTTGATCCACCTGTAACTGTTGTCAACATCATCAATAGACTGTTAGACGCAATGAACTCTGGTACCTAGGGAGCAAGAGAGAGAGAGCTTCGATTCTATACTCAAGAAAATGAAGTACACCACGATAGAATCAGGAGTAATGCGATTCAAGAGTCGATCATAAATTTGAGAAACTTCCGTTTCTTTTAATCTATTCAGTCACTCACTGCGTTTTGCCCCGTTTACATTTGAAGGACATGCTCTTGTTCGTGAGCTCAAGTAACGCGGCGACGTTTTCCATGTGACAAGACATAAATTGAGGTAACTTAAGGGGAGAAGTTAAAGGCTAAATTCAAGCTGGGGCAGTTGGATGGTCTGCCGAACTGCGAAACCGCGTCTTTTCCTTGATGAAGCACTACCGCATTGGATAGACCCTTCAGAAAATGTAATTAACAGCGACTAATTCAGTCACACCATCAGTGTCGATCGGCAGATGAAAGGGATTACTTTTTCTCTTCTCTTAAGCATTTGATAAGCTATGTCAGGGGAGACGAAAATGGGGAAGGGAATCCATTTCTCAACTAAAAAACATTCGGAGAACGCAGACCCCCGCCAAGCAGGTCATTTTCACCCATATTGTAATTTTCACCCTTAAAAAAAATTTTTAAAAAAATAGCCCTGGATCTAAACGGATCACTACCAAAATTTACTTATCTGTTCCTCGTATCATTATCAACTTTTGGTGCATTATTTTGCTAACAGGCAAACACACAATAAAACAAACAGACATGAGCCGATAAAAACACAACCTCCTTGACGGAGGTAACTATGTGAATTAAAGCAGTTCCATCTGAGAAACAATGTATCTGCGGTAAAACTATAAACGTTGCATTATTGGAAAACTATATTGCACTATCGCATCTCAAGATATTGAAAAAGAATAATGTTTTCCCTATTATGAGACATTTCACTTCTCTATGTCTCTTAGTTCTTGTCTGTTTGTTGTTGATGGTTTTTTTTTTTCAAGAAGGGAAGCAAAGACGGAACTTCATCAATAAGTAATGTGAAAATTGAACATAATTGATAAAAATCATGTACAGATATCCGGTAATCAAATCTTAACATTGGATTTATTCAAATAGAGCTGCTTGCATCAAAGTTCGTGTGTCCCTTTCACAACCCTGACACTACCTGAAATTTTTTTTTCTTTCTTAAGCTGGGCTATTGCAGAAGGTCGTAAATAAAGTTCTTCATAATGGAGGGGAAAATGAAACTATAGATTGCGACTAAATATCTTCGGACCTCGAAAAAAAATCCCACCGTTATTTTCTGTAGAAAAGGGTGCATATTTTCGAGTGACATGGAGTTATTTCTTCATTTCTGTTTTAAAGACTCTGTGGTGCACATAACATTACCGTACGTTTTTATGCAAGATATGTGGAGACATTCTTCAACCATGCCAAATTTCGTGGCGTTGCAAAAGGGGTATATGACCTTTAATTAAGGAAGGAACATCGACGCAGGAAAGTTCAGACATTATTCATGATGATCGATAAGAACCTATCCCCCAACCTATCACACTTACAGCTGGACTACCCGGTACAATGTATGCTCTACAAAAATTACTGGCTCTCAAATAGATAAATTGATACTGCTCCTCGCTCCAAACAGTGTCTGGGACAGTAAAGAGCAATATACCTGTCGTGTCATGGCCATAGCCTTATATACTTTGCGCTGAAAACGACTGTCTGTTATAGTGTTTTATTCGTTTCTTTTGTCAAATAGAGTGAAATTTGACTGTGATTTTGAAACAGGTTGTGCGTAATATGAGGAGCAAGTCATCAGGCAAAAAGTCAGTACAATCACATAATGTCTTTCATTCGTAAATTCTTCACAACTTTCTCGATATTCTAATTGATTTAGACAGAAATCGTCCCTGAAAGGGATCAAAATATTCGTCACGTGAACAAGGCTTTCTTTGCACTGCAAGCGTTAGATAGGAAAAGGCGTTGTGTAATGAAGTACTTACTAGTAGTACTCTCATACGACTCATTGCTAGTAATTAATCTTGATTAAGTCATTTCAAATTATGACGTAACAAGGGCAATTAAACAAGGGCAAAAGTTGAGGTCATAATTAGCCAATGAATTCAATCGCATCAACCTAATCAGGGAGTATGGTAAGCCAAATGTCACAAGATTGATTACGCGTAGGTATGAGCATAATACATTTTGTTTTAGATGTAAACATGCTCTGTTAAAGGGACTGTACAGTACTGGTTGAGGTAGGGATTCTTGTTTTGAACATTCCGTAGTGAGATAATGAAAAGCCTCCTATGAAATATGAAAGAGCATGTAATTTTAAGAAGGATTCAACGTTTATTTGATGAAAATTGGTTTTCAAATGGCTGAGATATCCAAAAAAAAGTGCTAATAATAAAAGGCGACATGCCACAACTTTATTAGGATCTCTTTGTTCCACCTTGTTTTTGGATATCTCATCCATTTCTAAACCGATTTTCATCAAATAAACTTTTGATACTCCTTAGAATTGCATGCTCTTTGACATCTCATAGAGTGGTTTCTGAATACCTCGCAAAACGTTAAAAGCTAAATCTACACCTCTCCCAGAACTGTACACACCCTTTAAATGGCAAGCACTTTTTATCACTGTTTTAATTTGCACGTAATTGACAAAGGGCGTGACAAGTCATTGTTATCATAGTGGTCTAAGACATGCTTTTCTCTAGATACAATCGCAGAAAGTTCTCCATGATGTTTCCCATATATCATGAAATATTGCAGAAAGGCATATAGTAAATATTTATTCTAGTTGGTCGTAGTCTTGCTCTCTTTCCTCTGTCAATATCCATCACACCTTTTTATCAGGATCGTTTTGTTTTACTAT
Organism: Diadema antillarum; assembly: GCF_040938485.1. Classification (NCBI taxonomy): domain Eukaryota; kingdom Metazoa; phylum Echinodermata; class Echinoidea; order Diadematoida; family Diadematidae; genus Diadema; species Diadema antillarum. The sequence goes on along the minus strand of NW_027271032.1, from coordinate 500,067 downwards.
GTTTTTGGATATCTCAGCCATTTCAAAATCGATTTTCATCAAACAAACTTTAAATTCCTCGTAGAAGTGTATGCTAAGTAACATTTCGTAAGTTGCTCCTAGCTATCTCGCAAAGTTAAAAGCTCAATCCTCATATCAACCAATACCATACCATCCCTTTAATGACATGAAGCCAAATAGATTACAGCTCCAAAAGACATGACTGATGAGATGAATAATTATGTCACCAACATTATTGCATGGAACAAATAATCACCAGATCCCATTTACAAGACAAGAGATAGGTGGTGTCGTCATAATGTGAACTAGGGTGCTATATCCACGGTAGATATGAACGTATCGGTACATCGAAACCGGAATCTTCGAGGAGTTCAGTCCCTCGAAAACTAAAAGGACAGTGGTATCGAGAGAGGAAAGCCACCCTATGAATTTAATCTCAACCCAAAAGTCCAGCAATGTTCAAAATAAAATCATTAACATTTTACTATAGTCAAGTAGTTAACAACGCCGAGTACCTTACACATTTTGCCAGAGGACTTTAAAAGGGTAATACCAAGATAATGATTTATGAGCGACATGAAAGAGACAGACAATTAGATAGATAGATAGATAGATAGATAGATAGATAGAGAGAGAGAGATGTATTTATCGGCATTATGTATTATACTTGTGTAAAAGACTGACATTATTTTGTGATAAGAGAAAATGTGAAGTTGGCTCTTCTTGATTTCCATGCACAGGTGACTGATGAAATGGTGGAAGATCTAAAGTCGTGCTACCTAGGGGCTTACGATGAGGCGAAAGACGGTCGATTTCATGTCACAGAGGTAAGTGTATATCATTACTGATTGCCATGAAACCTTCATGTGCGTTGAATGTTTTATGACAAGATCACATTCGAGAACAGACTCCACTCGCTTCAAGCGCAGTGGAACTGATCGTGTAAAAAGTATAAATGCGAAATTAATTCGGATCAGGTTAAGCTTTGCGTCGGCACAGAAGGGCATAACTGCCATTGCCACTGGCAAGCTCACTGTATATCAGAATGGTTTTTAGACAGTAGGTCTGATGGTTAACATGTACATTGATACCAATATATTCGTCATTATAGGCCATTAATTTCCTATCATAATCGCATGGTCGAGGTCACGCGTTTTGCAAAGTAATATATTATGCATTGTCACACGCAAGTTGCAAGACGCCATCAAGAACTCGTCACCTTATCTAGTAAAAAGAAAATGTCTACCACCGCGCCGGTGCAATCTCCTGAACAAGATAAACAAGTTCATGCATTATCATGTCAAAAACTCTATGGGATCAACAAGTACTTAATCATTGATGACATTTGGACTTTTTTAAAAAGGAATCTCAAGGGGAGCATTATCCTTTTTTTGGACGTGTGTGTTAAAGTCATGCAGAGAACCATTATAAAACCTGCCATGTACAAAGCAGGTGCATGTACAGTATAGATGCATTAGAAGTTGTTCATATTGAACTCGTCATCTCACTAAGTGGCTACAATTAGGGAATGACTACTATCAGTCACTAGTGAGTGTATTTCCACCTGGTTAACAGAAGTTGGTTTAAACCCATTCATCATTCTCGCACAACCACGCACAAACACACACACACACACACACACACACACATACACACACAAACACACACACACACACACACACACACTCTTTTTTGCTGTCTGCGATAGCTCCGCTAAGAGTATCAAGTCTAACTCATTACATCAGGTCACGCGCGTCCGAGTGCGTTGTGTGATCAATGTCACTATCGCACATACACACACACTAAGCTGCTGTATTCCCCTGTCAAGCGAGTAATAGGATATCAGCTTATCAGACCACATCGGACATTCATTACTCTGGGCAGAAAGATGACAAGATGGTAAATTAGAGCCGTGTTGTTTGTGACACGGCGCGAACACTCGTCACGCTCATAATACACAGCCACTGCGTTCCATTGGGAATTGCAACACTATCCCCAATTTTCATCCCCAATTTTGAACAAAGTGGTAACTGGACAAAGCGGTGTGATATTTTCTTTCACTGGAACCCATGACACGGTACAACGGGCCTTGTAAACAAATAAACAAACAAACAAACAATAGGTGGTAATTTTGAATTAAAACGGGACAAGGAGGGGAGGGGGAGAGAGAATAAAGAGATAACATCAGCAATCATCATTCTTGTTGCATTTCGGGTTGCCTCAATCGTATACCAGCCTAGTACAGAGCTCAAAGCGGACTTGATCGTGGCTGGTGCACTCAAAGGTTATGCTCAGTCTCTCCTTGGTTTCTCCTTCCTTTTACAATGTTTCTCTCACAGGCCTTGAATTGTCTTGCTCGCGAGATATTCATGTAGATGTTTAATACGGTAGCAATCCATGAAAGGTTTTCGACCATAACTTATACAGCACCCCTATCTGTAACACAATGACACCCTAATTCTTTCACCCACGTGTGGGATTTTGCAAGGGAGATGGAATACATACGTATATACCTGAATGATTTATGAGGAAAGGACAAACAATTCTGATTAGGGATTTGGACGAGTCTGCGGACTTAACAGTGTCTGATCCTTTTTTTTTTTCCTCCTGGCGTTCTTAAGATGCTACAGCACATCTCTCGTGTATTTCTATAGCTCAAGTTATTAAAGTGACAGAAAACAAATAAGGACAAGACGAACTGCTATATTTGTCTCGAAAAAAATACGCGAAAAAGAAGAAAAGAAAGTGGCGAAGGAGGGTGAAGTTGAAAGATGACGGGGAGTATTCGTAAACAAGTAAACTTATCTTATTTATGTGTGTGCATGTGTATTTGTGAAATATATACATATATATATATATATATATATATATATTCATATATATATATATATACACACATATATAACATGCGATTTTTTTTTCATGAAACTTCTATTTATATTTACCTACACCATGATTTTTTTTTATAATGGGCGGCGTTTGCCTCGTCTTAAAGGTCTGATAACATGAGCTGAGATATTCCTGATTAAGATACATGCTGTCCCATCACAGCGCTGCTAAAAAGTCCATTACCGAATAAATACAGAATAGAGAAACACCGCCATCAAGGGGGAAAAGTGTTGGCTTTACAGTGGGAAAAAAAAAATGCTGCGTGCGGGCATATTAATGTGTGTTTGGCAAAGTAGTACGCCAAAAACAGCAACAACTGAGAATAACATCATCCAATTCCCGTTCTATGAATATCCAAATGGCACACCTAGGAGTTGCTTTCAGTGGCAGATCCAGAGGGGGGGGGGGGGGGCGCACCGGGCGCCCCCCTCCCTCTTTATTTCTTGTTAAAACAAAAGAAGTAACAAGAAAAAAAATACTTAGCCCACAACAGTTCACTTTTTTATCAGTTAAAAACACTGAATATATTTGACATAAATGCATTGCATTCTTTGTTTTTTATGTTTAAGTATTTGAACAACTTACTTCCAAACATTTTTCACGATTTCTTTAAACTGAATTATACCGTTCATTCATACCCCACTCGTAATTCGCAAAATTTTCATTTAGTAAATCCCAGATTATTAATTGCACAAAAATCTATAAGACACAATGGACCAAATCTTTGGAATACACTCCCAGATTATGTTAAATCATGTAAAAGTTTATATTCATTCAAGGCTAGATTGAAAACTTCATCACTGTCAGATTACAATCTATGAATATAGCATTTGAATATATATTTTGTTTTGTTTGATCACATTTCTTTTCCTGTAAATTGGATTTAAAACTACAATAAATATACGCAATGTTTCTGTGTCTGTCATTTCATTTCATTCCCATTATCTTCAGCATCACCACTATCACTTTCATCTTCATTATCACATTTTTCTTCATCGTTACCCTGTCAACATCATCATACATCATCATCATCATCATATTTCACGTTACTCTTATTCGTATCTATGCACTAGGAATATAAAAAAACATAATGTATTTACAGTGTTTTATATTTTGTAGTATTTCTCCATTCCGCAAACAATATAATTTTTTGTGTATTATGTAGATAGGTCCCTGGGCTGCCACGAGCTCAAGCTTTTGCTTATAGTGGCAGTTCTTCTTCCGCATAATTTCTCAGATAATTATTTGGAAAATTGGTAATACGATCTATAATTTGTCAATGAAATTAACTTACACATCGATTTTCCTTCTTTGAATCATATACTTGTAATCTGCTTACTGATATTCCATGTGATATTACTGAAAATAATTTTGATTTATGTATGAAATTGTGTTGGAAGAAAAATAAATCAAACAAACAAAAGAAATGGGGGGGGGGGGGTTGCACGTGCGCCCCCCTTAATTTTGTAAAGGCGCGTCCCCTTTACGGAATTCCTTGATTCGCCCCTGACTTTGCATCTCAGCATATTTTCAGAGAGTGTCATCTCGTAAACTTGCACTTAAGCTTAGCGTCGGTCAATTATATTTCGCGAAAAGATGGTGACGCAGAGGGGACAGGGGTGGCAAATATTCGGCGCTGCATGGAATCGTCGTATAAATGGTCCCGGATTTGTTATGCCGCGGCTCCCCTGAGAATGTAGGGTGTGATGTTGCATCAGTAACGGATCGTGATTCACTCTAGATACTACTGTAACAGGCTGGACGCAATGCATTGAAAAATGTCAGGTTCTTAACCCGTTCCATACGGGAACCTGGTTGCCTCTGTACTATGTCTATGGGGATTTCAGAATTCAGTATGGAACGGGTTAACTTCACAACAGCACACGAAAAGTGGTGTTGCACTGCTCAGCGCGTAAAGAAAACGTTGCAGACTTATGTCATTATTTTGTATATACATGATGATTGTCATTATAATTTATGGTGCAATCACTTTATATCCTGTTTCTCGAGAATTTGGTATGTGGAAAAAACACAGCAACGACATTTCTTACCCATATATTGTGGATTCTCTGAGAGTAACAGCGAGCCATAGGTTTTTGTGCAGGGGAATTGTTCGAACTCAGAATTACGTAAAGCCTCGTGCCATCGCGTCGTGGCATATGCAGCTTCCAAAAGGTGTATACAAAATTGTCACGTGGGATTGAAGAAGAATACAAATACTGACATGTCTTGGGAGGTTAATCACATGTAGGAAACCAGATAATCCAGAAAAACACCAACAAAAACAAAATAAGACAAAGAAAGTGAAGTCATGGAAAAAGGATGAAACAGACAATAAAAACATTCTTGTTGTGTAGAAAGATAAATACCGGTATATAAATTTGTGCAACATGCACGAGACGCAGCCGAGTGCATGTGGCAAAACTATCCGAGAGTGCGCTTCATCTCTACTGTCCATTATTTGGTTTATGAGATGAGTGTATGATACTAGTAGTGAACTATCTTTAGTATAACGTATCGGCTGATAAAACTTCGTATTTCAATACATTTTGGCCGCTCTTCTTTCGGCCGTACAGACAACCGCCGCGTGAAAACGACTGTTTGGGTTTGTGTTGCGCACACATGAACTCGCACTATGCACAGCTATCTATAGCCTATACGCCGATGGCTAGCACTAGCGGCTACGGAGAGCAACTGGTAACCTGCGTAGGGATAACATATGGATAATGTGTTATTACGTGTATTATCGCACATTTTTCTTCTTTTTTTATGCACGTCCGTGCATGTTAGTAAGAAAGTAAAGAGCGCACACAAGACTTATTTCAGCGCTTCTGATTGGCTGCATTCTTTCAACCTTTTTTATGACTGGCAGTGACGGGCAAGTAACAATTTTGACTGTGACGGTCGTATACTATATCACACTAAGAGCTATATTACTATTCTTAAAGGCCAGGGTTAGAAGTTAATGCTTCTTTTGAGATTGAGACCTATTTCAGATACCTTTCACAGAACAAAGCAAACAACATAAAACAAAGCAGCAGGAAAACGACACCAAAGGCATTAGTTTCTTTGCTCTTGAAAATGAAACAAACAAGCACACACCATATATACATATATATATTATATATATGTTTGTGTGTGTGTGTGTGTGTGTGTGTGTGTGTGTGTGTGTGTGTAATATATAAGCTTTGTTATTCATCATCCGATATTATCGATTAACTAAGTCGACAAGACCTTCTGTAATTCTGACTTTTCCCATCAGTTGGTGTGTTGAGAGGAGGATTGAATTGGACGTTCGTTCTGAGATGAGCAGGCTGCTGCTTGCTCAGTCCGTATCAATTTACTCGTGGCCCTGTCATGCCAGGCGTTTCCGCAACAATGGCTCTCAGCGGACTAGCGTCTCTCTCCATGCATGGGCGTATAGGGCGGAGAAGACGATACCACAAGGTCAATAAAACGCTACACTTAAGGGGAATCCGCTGAAACTCGTATTTCACCTTAATTCTCGCAGCGAGGTTGGTGAAAGCTGACAAAGTTAACGCTTAACTTAGCTCGACCAGACAGTTACTGTATACCCCCTCAAAAAGCAACAACTACAACAAAAACTTAACCTAGATGTTTATTCATCGTCTTAGGTGACTTCCAAGTAATGTTTCGTCTGGTAAAATTTACTTCAAGTTGTTTCCAAATACACTGTTGCGTGGTCTCACTCAAAGAATAAAGTTATAATGTTTTTGCCTGATTTCGACAGACGTGAGAAATGATTTGGGGTAAATCCTAATCCATGTTCCTCAGACTGTCTCTATACTAGATAATTAAACGTTCATACATACATACATACATATAACAAATCTTCATTCATTCATTCATTCATTCATTCATTCATTCATTCATTTCTTCCAAGAAAAAAACCACACACACACTTACACACATGTAACGCACACACACACACACACACATATATATATATATATATATATATATATATATATATATAAATATATATATATATATATATATTAACAGAAACTGAATGCATGAAATAACTTTACAATGAACAATGACAAAGCTTCTAATTAATGCGTGGACAATTTGAACAGGAGTTCAGGATAGAAAAATATGTAGACAAGTAACGTCACCATAATAAAGGAGGTAAAAATACAACGTGACACACGAAAGAATAAAGACATCTTCTTATCAAAATCTTGTGAAAGAAATCTTCTCTTCTTCATCCTTTTCTTCTTCTTGAACTTGAACTTGTTTGTTATTTCTCTTCTCGGCTACTCCACTCTCATCTGTTCCTCCGATAACAGAATGAGTGTTGATGTTTTACGTGCGCACTTCTCACCTCGAGTGTGTGAGAGTCTTATTACTGCATTGCGAGGGACGGCGCTTTTTTTCCGAGGTTTGTTCATCCTTGTAACCACTCACGTATAAGAACAGACTCCGGAGATTAGAAAGAAAATAAATACCTCCTACCGTCAAGTTTTCGAGTAACTCTGATAATTTGCTCTCGTGTGAGTATGCATTTAAATTGAGTTTGTGCTCTAATATGTCACTTAAATTTTCTGAAGCAATCACTCTCCTCTGCAGCGAGTTCATCGGATCGAGGTTACATGCTAACCGCATGAAGAGCGCTGTTATAGCAACCTTATACATATATTTATACATAAATTTATCGATAGATATCATATCACAACAATTTACAGATCTACCTATACGTATTTAGAGATGATCGTGTCGGCAAATGTGCGCAACTGAATGCATTTCTAATGCTGCATTTAAACCAGGTTCAACCATGTGCCACACGGCAGCCCCGTTGGCCAGAAACGTAAAGCGCCGTGGGTATATAACTGAGACATTTCCCTGTTTTCCCATCTTCGTATTCTAGTCTTGTTCGTTCCAGTCCTCGCCCCGGTGAACATAATAGCTATCAGACGCCGTTCTCACTGCGTCTGGTCAGGATAGACTATCAATACTTTCCGTCACGGTCCGCTACGGTCCGCCTCCAAGTTTTGTTACGGCCTATTATATACGTGTCGTCGTGTTTTGTTGCGTTCACCCCGTTTTATCACTGCATACAAGATTCCTCAATAGCACCGGGACTGCCGTGGCAATTTTTTTGACAGTTTAAAAATCTGACAGGGCATCCACGGCAATCACGGCCTGTCACGTTTTCCTATCCCGTCTCACCACGTTGTCTCACGTCCAGCCCGTTTTGTCCACAGTGATCTGAAACGTGCCTGGCCGTGGCCGCCGGGAACATGGTGTAAACACAGCATTACTGCTTGAGGCGCCCACTAATGTACAGACATTTTCGCCTTTTACCGCCGAATACTGTACTGAAATATCGCGAATATTCGCGATAGTAAATGAAAACGGTTGACGGCAAAGCTTTTTCCCTCGGTACTCGGTCGGTCTATTCTCTTTAGCAAAGTGTTATGATCGTCTCTGAGGACCAGAACACATGCAGAGCAGCAAACGGCTGAATTCATTGGGGACGTTGGTATTTAATTACAAAGCTTTCTTAAAGTTTTCGAGTCTATTTCATACAGAGAAAACAGAAAAGCAACCATGCAGTTATCAACCGACTAAGAAACTGATATCATGGATGTATCGTGTATTGATAGGAATCCTGTATGTGATATATAAATATGAATATGCATATATATGTATATATATATGTATATATATATACATATGTATATATATATACATACATACATATATATATATATATATATATGTGTGTGTGTGTGTGTGTGTGTGTGTGTAAATATGAATCTAGAAATATATGAATATAAGTATAAATATGTATATATAATGTACTGATTATGTGCGCGTCCGTGCTCGCGGGCGTGTGTTTGTATAACAAGATACGTGATTTTAATGGAATGTAATACATCAACATCTAAACAAAAAATACAAAGAAACTATCAATGTTACTATATATCCTTAAATTCACGTTATTCCTCCTACATAAAATATCATTGTACTCGAGGACATTCCCGAAAATTTGCCAAAACATGCGCTAGACTGGACATTAGAAAACACTTTTTGAATTTTTGATTTGATTTGACTTTATTGTTCCACATCTCAAACACACAAATAACATGATACAATCGATTGAACACAAGACTGGACAGGGTGTCGTAACTACAAAGAATACAAGAGAAGACAATTTTACAAACATGAAAATACCAATGTGGGGGACCTACTAAAAAGCAGAGCTTGTAATGTATAGGTCCCTATATAGATGAAATATTGGTCTTCTTAAACAACCTAGTAACGAAAACTATGAAAGAAAGCAAAGGGACGTAAAGGAAAAGAGAGCAAAAAGAGCAAGAGAAACAAATGAAAAACATCTGAGCATAACGGAATAGCTACCTGTATTGTGCTTGCGAGATTCCTCGTCAGTCAGAGACTGGTAAACAGTGGGGAACAAACTCCCAGAAGATGTCACCAAAATTAATCACCGACGCTCCTAACATTCAAAAAGAAATTGTCCAATAGTATGGGTTACCAGTCGGCTACAAAGCCCCCTATGAACCCTGTGCCACACTTTGAAAAATATCTATATGAAGATGGAGGTGTGGTAACTTCAAGGTAACTTCAAGGTAAATTCATGTTTAAAGTATACTGAGCACTTTAGCATGATGTGTTGTTTCTTTCATTTATATGAAATTGAATCTCTCCCCCTCTCTTCCTCTTTTCTCTTTCACTGCAGCTTGCTGAGATTTTACCGACAGACCAGAACTTCTTGCTCATCTTCAGAAAGAACGAGAACATTACAGATAGCAGGGGTCTGCTAAAGGTAAGAGTGAACACATGGTGAAGAGAACGACTTAGGTTACATGCAATCAATCACTGTCGGTTTTACGCTCAAACTAGATTACAAAGCCTCAATAACTGAGATGGAAAAAAAAAGTAACCCTGGGATTTTCTTTTAAAGTTCCTTATTATGTTTTGAAAAATACAGCGTCTTTATTGCTGCCATTAAAAAAAAAAGTGTGCTTCAGTTGGAACTGTGCTTAAAAATGCTGACCTCTCCCTAGAGTAAAAAACAACAAAAACAGTAAATATTTGTCTTATATAAAATTATGATCATAACCAGACCTCTTGTGATATTGCATGCATTGATATTTACACCCACAAAAGCCTGCGGGTTGCATTTGCACCAAATTCCAGTTCGTAGTCTCTTGCTTATGGTTGAATTCTATATAGCAAGAGTTGACGCGATGAGCTAGGTCGTTGTGATAGTATCATGCTGTTCTATTGGCGCCCGGTACATAATTCTATCAGCATCGACTGTGTTTTTTTCTCCCCGTTGTTGTTTCTATACGGTACATGGAAAGGATGGGACTTCATTGCTCAAGGACATATCTTTTTTTCTACTTCCAGTTTGTCTCCGATTCTATTTTCCTTTAATCAACCCTTTGAAATGCACGTACACACTTACCCCCTGGGTTTTTTTTATCTTATGTTGCGTGTGAATGTGTTTGCGTATGTCTGTCCATGTTTATTGAGCATTTATGGATTAAAAGCTTTTGTCTATTTGTGCAATTACTTGTAAATCCATTCTCCCGGGATGCGTTAATTTAAGCACGGGGTAATTCAATTACAAAGAAGGATTTCGTATTTCACATACCACTAGACTATATGACTCTTGACGAGTGGTATGTTGTATAAAGCCAGGGGACGGCAGATCTAGAGTATTAGAATTTCTTCACTCTTTGAGTCTGGAGACTGTGTGATGTTACTCTGTTTCGTTTTATATTTAATTCAATTTGAATTTCACAGTTGTGGAGAAAATACGACACAAACAAGAGCGGTTACATCGAAGCAGGTCAGCTAAAGGTGAGTATACCCCTTTGATTTTTTTTATATAACGTTACTGCATTTGTTTGCTGATGAGTAATTCTATCATTTGTTATATCAAAGCAAAGTGGTTAGTATTGAAAGTTAATTTTTAGAAACTTTACCTTCATAGGAAGACGTATGATTTCCAGAATATGGAAATAAAAAATATGAATTGGGGCAAAAATACAATAAAATGATCGTATTTTCATCATAAGTAAAGTGTTCAGTCTCATCGAGCGCATTATTCTGTCTTTATCTTGAAGAATTAAAATGTCAAAATCATTAATTCTTCTATTTTCCATGAACATTCGTAACAGTTCTTTATCAGAGACTTGCTGAAGGAGAGGCTAGTGATGATTGCATTTGGTCAAATGTGTTGCGAATATTTCTTCCCACTGTTTATGTCAAGATAAACTCCTCCTTCCCCTCCGCCCCGGCAAAAAAAAAAAAGAAAAGTAAAAGAAAGAAACAAGAATGTTCAAGTGATATTGTCAAGTTAATGATGTGCACACAATGCACAAAATTTGTCAGTTGATGCAAAATGATTTGCTTTTAAGCGACTGCGTCGACTGTAAGTTATTCCTGTAAGAAATGATTTTCCGATTTTTGGCATAAGTAAAGCGTCCAGTCCCATTAAGAGTATTTTTCTGTCTTGGGCATATTTCTTTTATTTCCCTCAAACGTATGTGACAGTTCTTCATTAGAGACTTGCTGAAGGAAAAGCCAGTGGAAGACGCGAAGTTGGATGAATACGTCGAGGCGACGGTGAGTTTCGAGCGGCGCTAAAGTCAGGGTGCACTTATATGCAACAAACGCAGCCTGCAGTGGTATGCGGTTACTATGGCAACTGCCACACAACAACCAATCATATATGAGTATTGGATTCTTTTTTTTTTAGACATGCACTATAACTTGCAATGAATGCAAACTTTGAAACAGGCTGTTTTATAGATGGTTACGTTACCATAATAAGTAGCACAATGCCGATTTACATATACTTTTTTGAATTAGAATATCATCATAACAAATATAGTTTCAGGTATTCATGTACAATATTTGGTTTTTCAACACAACAAGTAAGAGTGCACTACACTTAATTGCATTTTGCTGAATTAATTGGTTTGCTGGTTATTTCTAAATACAACAATCTGAAATGTTTCTCATTCAGGTGATGTTGCAAGAGAATATGATATAAAGAATGAATCATGAGGAAATATGATATGTAGTCACACTTATATCTCGAATATTCAAATAATAGAACCTACATACGTTCAGTGAATGAAAAAATATTACAAGAACACATTAAGTGAAATTTAAGGAATATCTCTTGATCCGTTCAGAAGTTGTAGATGTTAAATTTACGTTAAGCCACTGTAGGAGGACGGTATAAAGAAAATAACAAAGGGAGTTTCACATTGTCATTCTTTTTAGATGAATGAAAGAGAATATTACCTTCTTTATAAGCCAGGGGAAGAAATTAGTAGAATCTTATGGAATTCCCTTTATAGATATAGATATATGATCTACATAATTATGATATACATCTACTGTACATATTTATGTACTTATTCATTTATTTGTTTAGTTAGTTAATTTCTCTATACCAATGTATAATGTGACAATACGAATTGTTGTCTAGCCTTCTTATCCAACGATGAGGGCACATGTATTCAACATATTATATTTAAAAATGCATAACTTTTGGAAAATTGTTCGAATTTCCCCAAACTTCATTAACATTTTGATGGATTCCACTATATGCATTCGCTGAATTTACATATCCTTGTTATAATTTCCCCTGTAAGATCATGAGAATCTTGCGTCGCGTTGAGCGACAGTAATCACTGGTAATGTGTTTGAACACATCAAATTGCAATACATTCTGCTCTATTCCTCTACCACGACTTCAAGTATACAGGAAAAGGGGTCGACAAAAAGTGACGGAAGTCTCCATCTGGATTCTATCAACTTTTCTGCCATGCATCTGATGATCCTGTGCTGCATTTATTGTAGGGAAATGCTTGCCCATTGCCTAGATCTAGACACTTTTCCTCATTTTCATGATATTGACATAGTTTATCTATTTATTTATTATTAAGTCTTCATGGCGAAATCTCAAAGGAACTTTGAATGGTGTTGTCATCCCCATCTCATTGTTTTATTTTTAGTTTGTTACTTCGAAGCTTACAAATATTTGCAGGAAAAGCAGCAGACCTTCCATTACAGAGCAGTCTGTAGACTTATATTATGAAGTTTTGCATGAAGTAACTTTCAAGGTCTCATCATGGTTGCTTGCATCTTTTCCCTCTGTTCTGATACAGCTAACAATCTGTGACAAGAACGGAGATGGCCGCCTTGGTCTGAAGGAAATGGCTAGGTAAACAACTATGTCAAATTGTTCTCTGGAGTAATATACATATAGAAGAAATACATTTATATAAAATAATGAAAGAAATAAAAAATTGAGGCGGACATAATTGCTCTCTTGTTCTCCCTTTTAATCGTGCTTTCGGCCTGTCATGGCCTCCATCAGAATCTACCAAACAGAACACACATTACAATAAATGTCTAGATGGCATAATGTGCCAATAAGTGCCATGATGTAGTAAGTGCAATGTTTTAGAACAGGCCGAAACCCCGATTAAAAGGGAGAACAAGAGAGCAATTACGTCCGTCTCAAGTTTGATATTTCACTTATTACGTCATCGACAATGAGGCACCTCGTACGTTTCGGGCAGGAATGACCTCCCGCACTATATATATATATATATATATATATATATATATATATATATATATATATATATATATAGTATACAATTCGTTCAATATCAATCTCACAATTTCATTCGTCCTTGTATTTTCGTATTCCTTCAAAAGCTCCGAGTATAAGAAAACCAGTATTATAATGATTCATATATCCAGCGCCTGAAACTTTCAATATCAAGACGAGACTTTGCAATATTATTGATTAAGAATGCATTCCACAGAATGCAACATTGAGATTACACAATAGTCTTTACATCAAAGGAAATTGTAAGAGAGAGAGAGAGAGAAAAGGAAAGACATCGTTTGGCTTGCTGAAAGCCAATGCAATATGATCTGCTAGATTAATAGCCCCCCCCCCCAAAAAAAAAAAAGAAAAAAAAAAGAAGAAATGAATTAATGTACAAAAAAAAAAAAAAAGAGAGATGAAAGGTACCGCTGGGGCAAGACAGACAAAACCTAGACTTAAAAGTTGTATATATATAGCAGTGCAAGGAGCGAGTGCATGCTCCGCTCTAGAAGGAAAAGGAGAAACAATGAGGAAGAGAATGAAAACGACCCTTATTTAATCTTGATGATGGGAGATCTAGGAGATGGGCCAGCCATCGGGTTGGTAGTTTTATATAGACAAATTGTGATATGCTTCGAATCGTATTGTCCTCGAATTCTCGACTCCCCGAATTCAAGACATAATATCATATAGAGATATGCCGAAGCGAATACTGGGTGCAGAATCATGTATTTCTGTTAAGCTTTAACTTTGTATGTGTGTGTGTACAGCAAAAAAAAAAAAAAAAAAAAAAAAGGAACCACATGACTAACGTTTAAACAACATATAAGAATACACTTTATTTATTTCATCTCCGTCCTCGTGCAATAACGCTTTTCATTTTTTTTTATATATTCATAAAATACAACCGTACCGCGTATAGTGTTTCTGCTTCAAACGGACATCATTGCAGAAAAAAGAACAAAAATAAAAGCAGATCCCTTTTCGCGTGAAAATGTGCGTCCTTCTGTCTCCATCAACTCACCGGAAATTCCTCGAGATGGGCTGACCGTTACTCGCGGTTGAGCTGCCTAATGAATTCAGGAGACTAGACCATCTGTCGATCAATTTAGGAAGAGCTTGTAAGTTTTCAACTCTTGTCACGTACACGCGTTCTCCATTTAAAGTTGCACGGTCAAGTGTGGAATCTGCGCTCGGCGAGCGGCCGGATTGATGGGCGCTAAAAGCATTAAAAGCCCCTCAGCAAACATACCGCTCATTTTCTTCCGAGCAACCACTGGCTGTGTACACAGGTGTGATGAAACATGTTTATAAGGGAAAGAGGTATCTGAACACCACTAATGCTTTCCATTTGCTGACATTACCGGCGTAAAGGGGGCGACATTTTCTGCATCTTCTTTTTCTTCGTCAAAATTTAGCCTTCCTTTCCCGCCAACAATAACACTTCATAAGATACCCAAGTGTCTTTACGCAAGTATGCATTTTCGCATCTATAAACTTTACCCGCAAAATATAATCTGACCTTCTTTTTTCGGGCATAGAGGGCTTTTTGCTCACCTCGATTTGGTTGAGCGTAGGAACAGCAGAAAACTACCGATGGTTATCAAACTCAAGGTATCCACCATTTACAGACCGAGGCAGTTACCACTTTTCCTCTAATCTAAATCACTGCGTCGGTGTATTTTTCCACTTCAGTGTCTAATGGGCTGCAAGCACATTGAGCCTTGCTTAAGCTGTATACCTCTGAGTTTTTACTTCGTTTGTTGCACATTATTGTTGTTTATACATAATAATGAAGTGTACGTTGCGATCACATTGAAAGATGTGCTCTGATTTAATACGAATGATCTGATAATGATGAAAAAGAAAACAGTTGATCAAATCTAATCAAATCACAATCAATCAATTAATGTTACACTGGTGGTTTGTTTTCTTCTGTCTTCTTATGTGTCTGTTTCATTTTCTGGCAAGGGTAACGCGGCAAGGAATCTTTGCATTATCACTTCCAATAGTACATTAACTTTTGGATATCAGTAAATCGGCCAGATACAAAGGATTTAACAAGTCGAATTTCTGTGTCGTGTGCCCCATCACGCGAGTCAATTCAATCACGTTTCCATGGAGTCGTTGTGCCTTCACTGTGCCTCTCTTTGCGGAACGTAAATGGCATCCCTCATTGACATCTGGCATACAAATTAACATACGAGCATAATGATCTCGCAAAGATATAATATATCGTTTGCAAATCAATTTGGATGATAGTAAATTGGTGTATAGATGTATATGGAAATACGAATCAACGATAATGCAGTTCATTCGCAAAATATCTGCGGAGTCTTCAAGAATACGCGGAGTTATTGAAACTTATTACTTACAATTTGTCTACCAATCATGCTAATAAGGACACGATGATAATGAAAACTTTGAACCAAGTCTTTCGACCCCAACGCAAATAGGAAATGACATTCACTCAAACGAGATTTTTAAAGGTATAAAGTAGTTCTCTTCTAGGGGGCGCTGTTATCATCATTACCAGAATAGCAGGTACACATCGACATGTTGCAATGTGGTAATGAGAGACATTGTGCGTGAATATCTTTTTAGCAAAGGGTGTTGGCTATTAGCAGGGTTCGAAGTGTAAGTATCTCCTGCTTGCGAGTGTGAAGATTTATATCCACCGTTGAAAAGTTCTTCCAACTCACAATAATAGTGAACATTGAAATAAGGAAAGCATGAATTCCCCTTTGCTAAAACTGCAATGACTTTGAACAAGAATCTACATATTCGCAATCACGATGCCAATCGTCTGCGTGGACTAAGGACATTACTATGGACAATGCGAGTGGTATGACATGGAGGAGAAGTATTTTTCCCTTTAATTGCAATAGAAACTTTAATACAGATATTCAGGTCATGGGTGAGATGAGCAGAATAACTAACCTGTCTTTAATGAAAAAACATGAACTGTCGTCGCAAAGTGAAATATGATCCCGGGACGGCGGATAAATCAAAAGTGAGAAGTGACCTCAGTCCATCATTGGAAAGAATGTATATGATGGCAGTCACGTTCACGAAATTGAGCGTACGAATGTACCCAGAATGTTAATGTCGAGTCATAAAGATTAATGACAGTTATCGGACGACAGGATATAGCACACTAATGCTTCGGCGGCGGGCGAAAGAAATGTCAGAGGCCGCAGAAGGGGGGGGGGGCTTTGCCCCCCTTACATTACACACACACACACACACACACACACACACACACACACACACACACACACACACACATACACACACCTAATTTGGCTCATGATAAAACAAAGTTAAAACGTAATAAAACCCATGTGGGAAGAAGGGGGGTATATCATGAACCGTCGAGCCAATCATGAGCACTACCCTTGACCCCCCCCCCCCCCCCACTATACCACCAACTGTAGTTAACCTGAATATTGACTAGTTTTTAAGAAATGATCAACTGGTTTCCGTCATGAATTCGATTGACACCGTGATCTCATCAGGTTTCCCGTCTTGGCCATGGCTCAAGAATCTTTTCGCTAAGATCAGGCCACTGTACATAATTATAGCTAGATGTGTTGCGGTAGATTTATCATACTTTGTTATTGTTCACAGATCATCACAATAGGATGCATAGCTTTTCCTATGGCTGTTTACTTTGGAACTTTCGAATGAAATTTCATAGGGATTTTAATGAAGTCATCTTCCCTCCCCCAACCAGCTTGCGCGTCCCCAACTTTTGGACTTGTCGAAATGAAGCAAGATGTCTTTGTATCGTCATTTCAATCGCAAGCATGTTAACACCGGTATTCTAGAAGATGACATAACCAAATAAAGGAAGGTTGAATATACAACGAAGAGTTGACAAAGGTTAGAAGATGAAAATCAGCCGTGATTTAATGAATCAGTGTACTGAATAAAGTTTACATCAAATGCTACACTTGCTGATTCAAGTCTAAAGTATGAGCACTAAAAGTGGAAAACGATATAGAAATGCAGAGGATGTATAAACCTTGCTATATTAATGAACACGCTTATATGTCTCTGTCGAAAACGTTATTGAAATGTTCCTTACTCCTCTCTATTCCCCCCTTTTCGTCACACCCAGATTGTTGAACATCAAGAGAGAAACAAACTTCTTGATTCAATTTGACGAGAAGGTTAAGGTAAGTGAAATACGGATTTATTTTGAAGATGAAGATGAAGATAAAGCATGTAAGATATATATATAGCTTGATTCTATTTTTGAAATCACTATGAGGTAACTTGGTTATTCATCATTGGCAGTCTAGCCTCCTATCAGGTTTATTTTTCTCTATCCAACATTACTGTTGTCTTCAGGATAACCAATTCATATCTATAATTTGAGCAAGTGTAGATAAAGATAATTATAACCATATCTTGGAATTGATTTGTAACTGAGGTGTTTTAACCCTTTGAGGACGGACTGATTTTGCTACCACACGCGTCTCCCATAGGCCCCTGCCCGAGTATACTCGGGACTCGTCCTCAACGGGATCAGGATAGTAAATTAACACTTTCTGCTTGATAGTTTTCAACTGCTCTTTTAATCAACGCTGTTTTGAAAAGTTTGTGGTTCAGAGTTGATTGCTGACCATTGCTATCTGTAAACTGGCTTATCAGCTCGTCAGTAGTTTTTTAGATTTTAATGCCATGCTCAAATCTCTCATGTCTAATATTTCTACTTCTCTCTCTCTCTCTTCGTCTCTGTCTGTCTGTTTGTCTGTCTGTCTGTCTGTTCGTCTGTCTGTCTTTCTGTCTTTTTCGACATACGTAACGTATTCATGATGAACATTCTAACACATGTTTATATTGCACGTTCGTTTTTACAGAACATGACAGAGAAGGAGAAGCGAAAGCACATCAACAAAGTCTTTCAACACTACGCGTCGGTGCGTCATCTTCTCTTCCCCATTAATATAATAGCGTTGTTTAATTTAATAATTTGTGTTATTCAAAGTTTTTTTTTCTTCTAATTATGCAGAGCTCGACACCTAGCGGTGGCCCAGTGGCCCGGGGACTAAAAATTGATATTGGAGCACCAAATTTCTGTAAAGGCTGTCTTTTTGGTGCCCCGGGGACACTAAGAATTGATGTTGGGCCTAAATTTCTGGAAAGGCTGTCTTTTTGGTGGCCCGGGGACACTAAGAATTGATGTTGGGCCTAAATTTCTGTAAAGGCTGTCTTTTTGGTGGCCAGATGAGGCACTATAAGACTCTAAATGGATTGTTACTTTCCCCTTTACTTCCGGCCACTATATTTCTTTTTCAGGCCATCAAAATTTCAGATGTAAGGATTGTAGTGGCCCAAGCGGGCCACCATTTTCGGAGCAAAAAGTTAGTGTCGAGCCCTGATTATGGAATTTATGCATGCCATCACAGTAAATTCCTCCCGAAACTTAAACATAATCATAAAAGCTTCAATTTATATAGATACCAAATATTAAGCAGGAGTTTAGTACTGTTACTATACGGTGTTCTAAGAAAATGTCCAGAATTTGAGTACGTTAGTAACGCGGCATTTACTTTATATTTTCAGCACAGAAACCTAAACGAAACTACAGTTGTTACTGTGAGTCAAGAACTTAGCAGCATTCATCTACTGGTAAAAACAACAACAACGAACAAACAAACGAACAAACACACAAGAAAACCCTGTAAACATTGGCTTCTTGGATCATTTTTTTTTAAAGGACACTGAAGGAGCTGCAATTGAAAGCGCTGTTTCTTTGAGGATTGTCTCTTCAAGAATTGACTTCATCAATGGTCCTTCTGTTGAATCTCATCTTCACAATAACATTAAAAGATTCATTTTATTGCCACGAAATGATGACAATCGTGCTGAGATAAAGAGACAGTATCTATACCGACGTCCTCGCTCAAGAATAGTCATGTTCATAAGAAATGTTGTGTCGTTTTTATCTTCCTTGAAGTTTCATAACTGCTCCCTATAAGTGGCGCGATGCACTTTAGCCGAATTGAACACGAATGTAGAATATTGACGCGTAATGATAATGGAAAACGTGTTGCGAATCTTGAACTCCCAAAGCAAGTTGTCGCGGAGGTTATTTCTTTTTTTTTCAGGAATGAATACTCATGATCTATTATAATGCAGGTGGAAGCTTAATGGAGGCCACTTCACCGTAAGAAGTGGTCATCCTCCCTGGATAATTATGATAGAACTACTGAAGACAGCACCTCTCTCCGCGAGAGTAGTACTTGTTATAATGACTGCAGGCTACGGTGTCATCTGAGTTGTACATCCCTCTACCCTCGATTAACATACTGGTATTGTTTTCAGCTGCGACAAGGCAGCTCAGTTCATCGACCCGGATGGAAATTAACTTTTTTTTTTCAATTTGCCTATTCAGTTGAGAGGGGAGGAAGATGTATAATTATCATGTGCATCTTTTCTACATCCTCGGGGCTTTTTATTCATACAAGAAGTAATTATTGGATGTTCTTGGTTTTTCTCCACGTGAAGGAGGATTCAGACGAGCTGGAGGGAGCCAGGCTGGACGCTTTTATCTCGGATCTCATGGTCACCGATGACGTAAGTTGGGTATACCGATATCTAACTCTGTCTATATTACCTCTATCTTTCTGTATCACCGATCATATGAGATAACTCTTTCTGTATCATGTCTGTAGGAACATCGGTGATACACATAATTATTGTGTCATGTTGTGCCACTCCCATGCATGCAGCACCAACGTAATGTGGCTAGCATGAAGAAGGTCCGACGGGCGAATTTAAGTTCAATGAAAGAACCCGTGGAACGACACCGTCAAAACGAGTTCCGTCCCCTCCTTTTCATCATAATAACTTCTAAGTTTTTTGGTCTTTTGTTTGTTTGTTTTTATTACTTTTTTTTTATAGAAAACATCACATTACATTTTATTCAGCCTACAATTCCAGAACAGTTTTAAAGTTTGGACATTTAGTCATCCTTGTTGCTGCTCAGATCCATTTTAAATTTGGACTCAGTAGAAACTAACCATCTCTCCCCCCCCCCCCCCATCCTTTCTGGGAAAGACAGCCGGATCGAAAACTAAATCGTATGGTTTAATTCACCTGTACTTTAAGTAACCTGTTTCTCATTTAAACACAACGTCATTGTGTAAGTTTGATCTTTTGCTTCTATGTTAAGAGGAAGTTTATATGTATTATACTTAGTGGTACATTGTTGTTGTTGGTTTTTTTTTTGCAATTTTTACTTTTGCACCTTCGAAGAAAAAACGTCTGTGATCATTTCCTTTAATTTGATGTATATTTAATTTGATTCTATTGTAATCTTGTATGCAAAATCTGATCTTTACAAAGTGTCTACTTTCTTTTATTTATCTAATTATTTGTTCATTCATTTATTTTGCTGAGTGTATTTAAAGAATACCACCATTACCATTATGACCCTTATCTCATTCTTGATCATTAATGTCAGCAGAGCGACGCCCACATGGATATGCAACAGCTGGAGAACACCAAGCGATCAATCTTGACGTTCTTTGACAAAGATGGCGACGGCAAGATAGACATGGAAGAACTGGCAATGTGTCTTGGCGTCTACAAGGGACTTTAGAATAGCCTCAGCGAGTAGATATCCAAAGATCCCTTATTTCTTTCATGATTATTACTCTGGAATTTATCCTCTTTTAGGTTTGTCTTTTTCTCCCCTAACGCACGTCCTGACCTCCCAAGACCTGTTTAAGTTAAATCAATATCGAAAATCATCATGCCCCTTTGTCGTGGAACAGAATGTAAGCATGGATCGTCATTACAGGACAATGGCATATGATGAACTCGGATAAAGTTTCGTTCATCTTCAGACAAAAAAAAAAGAAAGAATGGACCACGCTTTTCTTTTACACGTCGTAAATTAAGTTACCCTGTAGCTCTTTCTTAGTTTCCTTTTTCTTTCCTTCTCTAAGTGAGATAGTCACATTTTATGTGAAATTCAATAATGTTTTGGCCTAACATTCGTATCAGCTGTACATGTACCGACTACTATGTGTGTGTGTGTGGCTGGCTTGTCTCTGATGGGATCAATCATGTAAATATAAGTCATTCTGTGCGTCGCTGAGCATTACCACGGCAAATTAGAACCATAAACCAGGGAGGTGGACAAAACTATCCATCTGTATTATGCGCCACGTGACTTTGTTCAGTATCCGCGGAACCTTGCCGAAGGTATTACCTGTAACGATAATTTAACACAGCATGAAGTTGATAAAATTCTGAGCAACAATTATTGTACTTTAAAAAAAAAAGGATAAACATAAAAAGTATTCCAGTTACAGTATTTGAAAAGCTGCATACAGGATTTTACACAAGGTCTAGTTTTGTGACAAAGCGTTCAAGTGCTTAGAAATATCGGTCTTTTGTCATTTTGATAATGACGTGACTTTTGATGAATTGTCGTAAATTCATTACATCTTCGTCTTTTTTCCATTTAATAGAGACAGTTCAATGTTCATCTTGTCTCCATTTTCGCTTGCAACAAGTCTGATCAAGATATGGTGATAAATGACGATGATTTACTCTTATACATAAATCGATTTCCAAAACAAAATGTTTATAGATATGGTCTGTACAATCTTTGATAGGAATAATTGCATTTGATTCATTCTGTTCTTTAGATTTCTCAGATTAAACATAATTTTTCGTTCATTTCATTTATTTTCCATATCGAAAATAACATTATTGCAGTGTAACAATAATCATTTGTACAATGTAAGCATTAAATTTATTGCCTTCATTTCACTTTTTTCGTACAATGTTCTTGTGAAATTGGGAATTCTCTTTACCAATGATCAACCGTCTATGTCTTAGTTAGTTTTGAAGGAAGGCTACAGAATTGAAACGAAGAAATTCCCAGTAAACAGACTACAGAAACGTGCCCATGTGTGGTAGGTATGTGAGATAAAATGTACTCGTACATGATGAACCAAATCCTACATAGAAAAGAAAAATTAGTCGTAAAGATTTCAATCCTGTGCGTTTTCTAAACCCATGGTTCCTAGTCGTTTATCACCAACAACCCACACTTGGCACATGTGTGTTATAATACTCCAAAGAAGAGATCGAGTTTTCTTATTAATAATATCATGGTGCCTAGTATGTAAAATATTGTTACGCAAAAGACTGTCTTTGAGGCTATAATTTCTTTGACAATTTTTGTACGTTGAGAAGGAAATCAGCACTGCATGAGAACAATTGCCTTTTTCATTATATATGTCTCAGTCGTGATTTTAGTCTACCCTGCATGTGTACCATGAATTATGTCAGTCAGTCATTCCGAAAACATTCCAGAGTCTTTGTATCATTTGCTATTATTACCAAGACGTGTAAAACAGGCTCACGACATTCACTTTTGTTTCGTATCAACGCAGGGGAGTTTGTTTTGCTTTGCAATTTGTGCATAATTTCGTCTTGTATATGTGGCAAGCCATTCGAATTTCGTCATTATTGTATTAATACTACTTCTTGAGAAAAGATACATTAATTGACATTACATTCTTGTCATTGTTCGGATTAGATAGATCATTATGATAGATTTGTATTAAACTACAAAAAAAAATGTATACGAAATGCGGCCTTCAATACTGATGTGTTATGAATCCAGTATCTTTCTGTGAAAATTACATTTTATACGTGTTACCACTTTCATTTGTGTCATTAACATTGCCGCAGGGAAGCGTTTCACTGCTCTGATTGTTTTTATAACATTACAATAGCGATATTAACATTGCGAAGTATCTTTTATTTCTCAAAAAAAATCTAAATAATATCTTGCATACTTACTTCAGTTTATACATGATATAGAATCTATGAGTAATTACAAGCATACGATATGGATATGATTACTCTGGCTGTATAATTTTCATTCAATTTCATCGCAGTTTTGTACAAAAGTCAAAGACTTGGTGATTTATTTTGAGAATCGATCATAAACAGCAAAGAAGAAGGTAGACAGAAAACATGAAACTAAATAATTTCGGACGGGAAAAGTGGATTGACACACAACAGTGTCCACACGGAGGCAGGATGTTATACTATGCTAAGGCATAGACAAGGTGAAAGTACAATGTAATGGCCTTTAAACTTGTATCTTGATTGTGACAAGACTTTACTGTTCTATAAGTATATGGATGTGTATAATATAATGAACACTGGATATAGATGTCAGATATCATATACAAAACATCACATGAAAATCTTCGACTGTGCTGTGTAGCTGTTAGCAGAGTGATAATTGTGCAGTGTTTTAGATTGTTATGTTGGTGTCGAAAAAAATTAAAAGACGTCTAAGATAACAAACAAATATTGATTTGTGCATCAAAATTGCAAACGGTCATGCTTGTTTGTCTGTGCTTGGAACTGAATAATTGGGGGCGTGAGACGAATTTAGGGAGTTAAACATCGAAAAAGATGATTAAAGTCGAGTAATACCCTGAAAAAGTAGTTGCCTGACTCGATAAACAAACAAGCAATATATATATATATATATATATATATATATATATATATATATATAGTCATAATGAGGGTTTTAGTCCACGTCTTGGTTCCAGCACACAAAGTACGAAAAATAGCAAGTAAAACAACAACAAAAGCTGCTGAAACTGCTTATCCAATATGGACGACCCAAAAGAGTAAAATATAGTCAAAAGGGGCCTGAGCTTTCAATCCTACATTTCTTCTTCGATAATTGAGTCAAACAATGAATTGAGTAAAAGAATCATGAAGTGTTTACCCTGAGTATACTCTGTATCGATAATCTAATTTTTGTTTTCTGCAGTGTAACCATTTTGTAAATTGTGAATGTATGGTATAAGGGAAAGGAAATAACTTATCGTTTAAAACAAAACATACCAGAATCTTCGTCAGAGGCAAAACGACCCATTTTAATGGCCATTTTTCCTCCAACGAATTAATAATCTGCTTGGCAAAAGCTCAGGCCCTTTTGGACTCCAAAATACGAAAAGAAAAGATTGCAATGTATTATTAGCGTCCAACAACTTGAAATGGTATGTAGCACCAAACTTTCAGCGCTCCGAAACCCCGAACAAGACTCGTAACGCGTTGAAAATTTGGTGCAACCAGCATCAAAAGTTGTTGAATGCTATATTGAAAGTGCTTTACAATACCTTCTTTTCATCTTATACATATATATATATATATATATACATATAAGAATAATATGATAAAATTATATTATATATATATATATATATATATATATATATATATATTGTAATTGTTTCGCGTATTGGCAGTACTAGAAATAGCAATAATAATGTCACAATAGAGGAATGCATTAAATGCCAATTGCCTTGATTTTAATTTAAAATCCGAATTTTCGGGGACTTCCCCATTCGTCAGGGATGAAAGTGCTAATGAATTTTCACAGTGAGGTGTTAATATCCAGACGAAGGTGGAGGCCCCCGAAAATTCGGATTTTGAATTAAAATCAAGGCAATTGGCATTTAATGCATTCCTCTATTGTGACATTATCATTGCTCTCTCTCTCTCTCTCTCTCTCTCTCTCTCTCTATATATATATATATATATATATATATATATATATATTTAACTATCCTTGCACCGCCTCGCCATGTTTTGGTTCAGTCCATTGCTGCCACTGTATATAAATGTGTATATATATATATATATATATATATATACATAAAATGTACTTATATTCATTTTTGTATACTATGTATAATAATAGTAACGACTGAATCGAGACGAAAGGGAACAGACACTTAAAGGGACGGTACAGTATTGGTGGAGGCGAGAGTAGTATATACATGTACCCGTTCGCACCCCGTGGAGCAGTGGAGCTGTGGAGCGGTGGAGCTCCACAGCTAATGAATATTAATGAGCTCATGAATAGTAATGATCATGAATATGTATGAATATGTATTTATGTAAATAGACATGCATTATGTATGAGTGTGAGATATAATAGTCTGTGAATGGGTGTGGCAAAAGCAATAATGAATTGTGGAGCAGTGGAGTTCTCTGACCTAGCATATCAAATTAGTGAGCTTAAGCCATGAATATGTATGATTATGCATTTATGTTAACATTGTATAAACTATGCGTACGCTGTAGAGCTATGGAGCTTTGGAGCTGTAGAGCTGTGGAGCGGAAGTGACTCTCTTGCAACATCATGGCTAGTGTGGAGTGTATGTTGTGGAGTCTTTTATGTTTGCACGTAAAGTTGATGCGAATACAATTATGCAAATGCGTATGACAGTAAGGTGCGAAGAAATGAACATGATCAATAATGAATTGTGGAGCTGTGGAGCTTCAAGATGACCTAACATATGAATATTAATGAGCTTAAAACATGAATATGTATGATTATGTATTTATGTAAATATGATTTGTTTATGCGTGTGGAGGTGTGGAGGGTGACTCATTGCAACCGATGGTATGGCTTGTGTGGAGTGTTTGTTGGGGAGTCGTATGATTTTACACGATGAATATTATGAAAGGGTAAATTATATCAGCATATGCAAATATTAAATGTATGACACAGATATGTTTACCCTGTGAATGGGCGTGACAGTAACGCGTGTGGGCTTACGTTTATTTGATACTTGATTGTGGAGCTGTTGAGACTTTCATTTTTTTTTTTTTGCAACGGATTGTATGGCTTACAGTGTGGAGTGTATATTGTGGAGTCGTGTTTTTTTTTTTTGCTACGTTTTTTATGTTTGTTTGTTTGTTTTCTCGCACGATGATACGAAAGGTTGATACGAATATATATGCAAGTGCGTATACCGGTAACGTATGAAGGATTAAGCATCATCTATAGTGAATTGTGGAGTAGTGGAACTCCAAGATGACTAATATATGAATATTGATAAGCTTTATTCATGAATATGTATGAATATGCATTTATGTTAATATATGAATTATGTTTGGGCTAAGGAGCTGTGGAGCTATGGAGCTGTGAGGGGGTCTCTCTTTTTCAATTGATTGTATGGTTGGTGTTGAGTGTATGTTGTGGAGTCGTATGATTTTGCGCGATGATACGAAAGATTGATATGAATAGAACTATGCAAATTCGTATAACAGTAACGTATGTAGGATAAGTCATCACCAATAGCGAACTGTGAAGCAGCGGAGCTCCAACAAGATGACCTAGCATATGAATATTAATGTATGCAAATGAGTATCAATTATGTATGATTGTAAGATTAAGCACGCTCAGGTGAGACTTGTGGAGCTGTGGAGAGCGAGACTCTTAAAATGATTTCTATGGTTATTGCGAAGTTAGGTTGTAGAGTCGCATGCTTGCACGATAATACATACAGAACATTTCATATCATTACAGATATTCGTGTAAATGTGTAAACACGACGTAGGATCATAAGATAGGCCCATGATCACGTACCCGCTGAGCAGCGGAGTCGTGAAGCAGTGAAGTTCCAAGATAATGCAAAATGTATGAATATTCATGAGTTGAGGGTTAAATGTGGAGTTAATGGTGTGATGGGGTTGTGCGCATTTATATGATGGAAATCTTATGTGACTTTACTTGACGTAATATCATTACGGTGTGAGTACTTGGCATCGAAAGTGTGTAAATAGTTTGTATTAACTTTTTTTTTTTTTATTAAAGCGTTTACTGTGTATATAATACCGAAAAACTAAATATGTATTTCTTTCTCCTTGCGTAGCTGTGTAGAGTATGCGTGTATGAACGATTAAAAGAGTAAAATTCAATCGTGGTCCTCTAAAGGCAAGAATAATTGTACTCATACTCGCCGTTTCGCCGTTTCGCCGTTTCACCGTTTCATCATTTCGCCATTTTGTCATTTCGGCATTTTGTTTAAATATATGTACTATGTGCGACTTCTGTTGTTGTTGTTTTTGTTGTTGTTTATTCAAATCGCTGAACTTTAACGAAACCGAACAACAAAAAAAATAAAATGTTGTACAACACATTCTTAAACAAAATTAACAAATAAACGACGACATGATAGTCACGATACTTTACAACTTCAATATCATTGTGTAACGTCTGATATGCTTACGTCTCGAAACGTAATTGCATGTTAATGACCGTGTGGTTTGCTGATTTTTTTTTTTTAAGTTCAACTATATATACATAACACGATATTACAAGATACATTTTTTGTAAACTATTGAAGCTAGGTGCGACTTGTAGTAGAGTAAAAGATGTATCATGAACATTGGGAATATCAAAACGTCGATTACATCAATCACTCATTTTTTTTTTTCTTGTGATTTTTTTTTTTTCCGCGTATTCTTTCCCGAATATAATATTTGAAAGACTTCGAGTTGTTTGAGCCCCTATTCGTTATATTACGAAACACATAAGTTATTGATCACACCATGCATATAGACCTCATTGGGTCACTGTACGTTGTTGTGACCATGACAAAGAACCCATGTCTCAATTGCATCTATGAGCACTCTTTCATGCGTCATCCGCCATGTTGGAACTCCACTGCTCAGTGGGAACTCGATCGTTATCTTGCGAAAATCTTGTGTTCATATTTACACATGATTATACCTGGAATGATATCACATTTCCGTATTATCGGGTAAACATACGACTCCGCAATTATCGTACAAAACGCTATAATCTGTTACTTCGCACTTGTAAACACTATATACAAGTTTGTGTGTCTACATGTTTGCTTTCCCAACATTGTGTAGAAAACTGACTTAAGTCTCTTTAACAATACGATAAAATGATGAACGTGATGAACTATTCAAACGAAATGATGAAACGACGAAATGATGAAACGATGAAATGATGAAACGATGAAATGATGAAACGATGAAATGATGGAATGATGAAACGATGAAATGATGAAATGATGAAAAGATGAATATTATTGTTCTCATTCATTCTCACTTTCGATGCCAAGTACTCACACCGTAATGATATTACGTCAAGTAAAGTCACATAAGATTTCCATCATATAAATGCGCACAACCCCATCACACCATTAACTCCACATTTAACCCTCAACTCATGAATATTCATACATTTTGCATTATCTTGGAACTTCACTGCTTCACGACTCCGCTGCTCAGCGGGTACGTGATCATGGGCCTATCTTATGATCCTACGTCGTGTTTACACATTTACACGAATATCTGTAATGATATGAAATGTTCTGTATGTATTATCGTGCAAGCATGCGACTCTACAACCTAACTTCGCAATAACCATAGAAATCATTTTAAGAGTCTCGCTCTCCACAGCTCCACAAGTCTCACCTGAGCGTGCTTAATCTTACAATCATACATAATTGATACTCATTTGCATACATTAATATTCATATGCTAGGTCATCTTGTTGGAGCTCCGCTGCTTCACAGTTCGCTATTGGTGATGACTTATCCTACATACGTTACTGTTATACGAATTTGCATAGTTCTATTCATATCAATCTTTCGTATCATCGCGCAAAATCATACGACTCCACAACATACACTCAACACCAACCATACAATCAATTGAAAAAGAGAGACCCCCTCACAGCTCCATGGCTCCACAGCTCCTTAGCCCAAACATAATTCATATATTAACATAAATGCATATTCATACATATTCATGAATAAAGCTTATCAATATTCATATATTAGTCATCTTGGAGTTCCACTACTCCACAATTCACTATATAGATGATGCTTAATCCTTCATACGTTACCGGTATACGCACTTGCATATATTCGTATCAACCTTTCGTATCATCGTGCGAGAAAACAAACAAACAAACATAAAAAAACGTAGCAAAAAACAAAAAAACAAAAAAAAAAACACGACTCCACA
This sequence comes from Diadema antillarum, assembly GCF_040938485.1. Lineage (NCBI taxonomy): Eukaryota > Metazoa > Echinodermata > Echinoidea > Diadematoida > Diadematidae > Diadema > Diadema antillarum. The sequence continues at coordinate 470,681 of NW_027271032.1, read as the reverse complement.
ATATACACTCCACACTGTAAGCCATACAATCCGTGGCCAAAAAAAAAAAATGAAAGTCTCAACAGCTCCACAATCAAGTATCAAATAAACTTAAGCCCACACGCGTTACTGTCACGCCCATTCACAAGGTAAACATATCTGTGTCATACATTTAATCTTTGCATATGCTGATATAATTTACCCTTTCATAATATTCATCGTGTAAAATCATACGACTCCACACAAGCCATACCATCGGTTGCAAAGAGTCACCATCCACACCTCCGCACACGCATAAACAAATCATATTTACATAAATACATAATCATACATATTCATGGTTTAAGCTCTTTCATATTCATATGTTAGGCCAATTTGAAGCTCCACAGCTCCACAATTCATTATTGATAATGTTCATTTCTTCGCACCTTACTGTTATATTTGCATAATTATATTCGCATCAACTTACGTGCAAAAATGATAGACTCCACAACATACACTCCACACTAGCCATGTTGCGAGAGAGTCACTCCCGCTCCACAACTCCACAGCTCCATAGCTCCACAGCGTACGCATAGTTTATACAATGTTAACATAAATGCATAATCATACATATTCATGGCTTAAGCTCACTAATATGATATGCTAGGTCAGAGAGCTCCACTGCTCCACAATTCACTATTGCTATTGCCACTCCCATTCACAGACTATTATATCTCACACTCATACATAATGCATGTACATTTACATAAATACATATTCATACATATTCATAGTAGTAGTATATACATGTACCCGTTCGCACCCCGTGGAGCAGTGGAGCTGTGGAGCGGTGGAGCTCCACAGCTAATGAATATTAATGAGCTCATGAATAGTAATGATCATGAATATGTATGAATATGTATTTATGTAAATGTACATGCATTATGTATGAGTGTGAGATATAATAGTCTGTGAATGGGTGTGGCAATAGCAATAATGAATTGTGGAGCAGTGGAGCTCTATGACCTAGCATATCATATTAGTGAGCTTAATTTATGAATATGTATGATTATGCAATTATGTTAACATTGTATAAACTATGCGTACGCGGTGGAGCTATGGAGTTGTGGAGTTGTGGAGCGGGAGTGACTCTCTTGCAACATGGCTAGTGTGGAGTGTATGTTGTGGAGTCTATGATTTTTTGCACGTATACAGTTGATGCGAATATAATTATGCAAATGCGTATAACAGTAAGGTGCGAAGAAATGAACATTATCAATAATAAATTGTGGAGCTGTGGAGCTTCAAGATGACCTAACGTATGAATATTAATGAGCTTAACAATGAATATGTATGAATATGCATTTATGTTAATATATGAATTATGTTTGGGCTAAGGAGCTGTGGAGCAATTTGCATGCGTTACATGCACAGATTTAAAACAGCGAAATGACGAAATGACGAAATGACGAAATGACGAAATGACGAAATGACGAAATGACGAAATGACGAAATGACGAAATGACAAAATGACGAATCGACGAAACGTCGAAGTGGTGGATATATGTACAATATGACGGTCTTTATGGAATTAACTACGAATAATAATAAAAACAACTACTTTCACCACTGAATGTAATAATGCATAAACCAGGCAGGATTTGACTATTTACATCGTTTCGTCATTTCGTCATTTCGTCATTTCGTCATTTCGCTGTTTTAAATCTGTGCATGTAACGCATGCAAATTGCTCCACAGCTCCTTAGCCCAAACATAATTCATATATTAACATAAATGCATATTCATACATATTCATTGTTAAGCTCATTAATATTCATACGTTAGGTCATCTTGAAGCTCCACAGCTCCACAATTTATTATTGATAATGTTCATTTCTTCGCACCTTACTGTTATACGCATTTGCATAATTATATTCGCATCAACTGTATACGTGCAAAAAATCATAGACTCCACAACATACACTCCACACTAGCCATGTTGCAAGAGAGTCACTCCCGCTCCACAACTCCACAACTCCATAGCTCCACCGCGTACGCATAGTTTATACAATGTTAACATAATTGCATAATCATACATATTCATAAATTAAGCTCACTAATATGATATGCTAGGTCATAGAGCTCCACTGCTCCACAATTCATTATTGCTATTGCCACACCCATTCACAGACTATTATATCTCACACTCATACATAATGCATGTACATTTACATAAATACATATTCATACATATTCATGATCATTACTATTCATGAGCTCATTAATATTCATTAGCTGTGGAGCTCCACCGCTCCACAGCTCCACTGCTCCACGGGGTGCGAACGGGTACATGTATATACTACTACTATGAATATGTATGAATATGTATTTATGTAAATGTACATGCATTATGTATGAGTGTGAGATATAATAGTCTGTGAATGGGTGTGGCAAAAGCAATAATGAATTGTGGAGCAGTGGAGCTCTCTGACCTAGCATATCAAATTAGTGAGCTTAAGCCATGAATATGTATGATTATGCATTTATGTTAACATTGTATAAACTATGCGTACGCTGTGGAGCTATGGAGCTGTGGAGTTGTGGAGCGGGAGTGACTCTCTCGCAACATGGCTAGTGTGGAGTGTAAGTTGATGCGAATATAATTATGCAAATATAACAGTAAGGTGCGAAGAAATGAACATTATCAATAATGAATTGTGGAGCTGTGGAGCTTCAAATTGGCCTAACATATGAATATGAAAGAGCTTAAACCATGAATATGTATGATTATGTATTTATGTAAATATGATTTGTTTATGCGTGTGCGGAGGTGTGGATGGTGACTCTTTGCAACCGATGGCATGGCTTGTGTGGAGTGTTTGTTGTGGAGTCGTATGATTTTACACGATGAATATTATGAAAGGGTAAATTATATCAGCATATGCAAAGATTAAATGTATGACACAGATATGTTTACTTTGTGAATGGGCGTGACAGTAACGCATGTGGGCTTAAGTTTATTTGATACTTGATTGTGGAGCTGTTGAGACTTACATTTTTTTATATTTTTTGCAACGGATTGTATGGCTTACAGTGTGGAGTGCATATTGTGGAGTCGTGTTTTTTTTTTTTTTTTTGCTATGTTTTTATGTTTGTTTGTTTGTTTTCTCGCACGATGATACGAAAGGTTGATATATATGCAAATGCGTATATATATGCCGGTAACGTATGAAGTATTAAGTATCATCTATAGTGAATTGTGGAGTAGTGGAACTCCAAGATGACTAATATATGAATATTGATAAGCTTTATTCATGAATATGTATGATATGCATTTATGTTAATATATGAATTATGTTTGGGCTAAGGAGCTGTGGAGCTATGGAGCTGTGAGGGGTTTCTCTTTTTCAATTGATTGTATGGTTGGTGTTGAGTGTATGTTGTGGAGTCGTATGATTTTGCGCGATGATACGAAAGATTGATATGAATAGAACTATGCAAATTCGTATAACAGTAACGTATGTAGGATAAGTCATCACCAATAGCGAATTGTGAAGCAGCGGAGCTCCAACAAGATGACCTAGCATATGAATATTAATGTATGCAAATGCGTATCAATTATGTATGACTGTAAGATTAAGCACGCTCAGGTGAGACTTGTGGAGCTGTGAATACTCGCCGTTTCGCCGTTTCGCCGTTTCGCCGTTTCATCATTTCGCCATTTTGTCATTTCGCCATTTTGTTTAAATATATGTACTATGTGCGACTTCTGTTGTTGTTGTTTTTGTTGTTGTTTATTCAAATCGCTGAACTTTAACGAAACCGAAAAAAAAAAATGTTGTACAACACATTCTTAAACAAAATTAACAAAATAAACGACGACATGATAGTCACGATACTTTACAACTTCAATATCATTGTGTAACGTCTGATATGCTTACGTCTCGAAACGTATGTTAATGACCGTGTGGTTTGCCGATTTTTTTTTTAAGTTCAACTATATATACATAACACGATATTACAAGATACATTTTTGTAAACTATTGAAGCTAGGTGCGACTTGTAGTAGAGTAAAAGATGTATCATGAACATTGGGAATATCAAAACGTCGATTACATCAATCACTCAACCACGACAGAGAACTCACACATCTTAGTCATATCTGTAATGAGCACTCATTCATGCATCATGCAACACCTTGGAACTCTCTATTGCTCATTGGGTACTCGGTCATTACCTTACGATCAACTTGTTTACACATTTACACATAATTATGCCTGAATGCAATATCACCTTTTCGTATACTATTGTGCAAAGCATAAGACTCCGCAATTATCGTACAAAACGCTACAATCTGTTACTTCGCACTTGTAGATAATGCAAATGAGATGAAACGATGGACATGATGACGAAATGAAATGATGAAACGACGAAATGATTACACGATGGAGTGATGAAACGATGAAATGATGAAACGATGAAATGATGAAACGATGGAATGATGAAACGATGAAATGATGAAACGATGGAATGATGAAACGATGGAATGATGAAACGATTGAATGATCAGTGGAATGATGAAACGATGAAATGATGAAACGATGGAAGGATGAAACGATGGAACGATGAAACGATGGAACGATGAAACGATGGAATGATGAAACGATGGAATGATGAAATGATGAAATGATGAAACGACGAAACGATGAAATGATGAAATGATGAAATGATGAAAAGATGAATATTATTGTTCTCATTTATTCTCACTTTCGATGCCAAGTACTCACACCGTAATGATATTACGTCAAGCAAAGTCACATAAGATTTCCATCATAAAAACGCGCACAACCCCATCACACCATTAACTCCACATTAAACCCTCAACTCATGAATATTCATACATTTTGCATTATCTTGGAACTTCACTGCTTCACGACTCCGCTGCTCAGCGGGTACGTGATCATGGGCCTATCTTATGATCCTACGTCGTGTTTACACATTTACACGAATATCTGTATTGATATGAAATGTTCTGTATGTATTATCGTGTTGTAATCCGTTGTAAAAAAAAATGAAAGTCTCAACAGCTCCACAATCAAGTATCAAATAAACCTAAGCCCACACGCGTTACTGTCACGCACATTCACAAGGTAAACATATCTGTGTCATACATTTAATCATTGCTGATATAATTTACCCTTTCATAATATTCATCGTGTAAAATCATACGACTCCACAACAAACACTCCACACAAGCCATACCATCGGTTGCAATGAGTCACCCTCCACACCTCCACACGTATAAACAAATCATATTTACATAAATACATAATCATACATATTCATGGTTTAAGCTCATTAATATTCATATGTTAGGTCATCTTGAAGCTCTACATTATTGATCATGTTCATTTCTTCGCACCTTACTGTCATACGCATTTGCATAATTGTATTCGCATCAACTTTACGTGCAAAAATAAAAGACTCCACAACATCTCACACTCCACACTAGCCATGATGTTGCGAGAGAGTCACTCCCGCTCCACAGCTCTACAGCTCCAAAGCTCCATAGCTCTACAGCGTACGCATAGTTTATACAATGTTAACATAAATGCATAATCATACATATTCATGGCTTAAGCTCACTAATTTGATATGCTAGGTCAGAGAGCTCCACTGCTCCACAATTCATTATTGCTTTTGCCACACCCATTCACAGACTATTATATCTCACACTCATACATAATGCATGTCTATTTACATAAATACATATTCATACATATTCATGATCATTACTATTCATGAGCTCATTAATATTCATTAGCTGTGGAGCTCCACCGCTCCACAGCTCCACTGCTCCACGGGGTGCGAACGGGTACATGTATATACTACTGGCGAGGATTGGGCTTTTAACTTTTTGCGAGAGACCAAGAAACCACTTATGAAATAGTGCAGAGCACACCATTCTAAGACAAGTTCAAAGTTTATTTGATGAAAATTAGTTTTGGAATGGCTGAGACATCGATAAACAAAGTAAAATAAAGAGATCATAATAAAAGCTGGGTCCCACCTTTTGTTAGCATTACTCTGTTTTGGGTATCTCAGCCATTTCAAAACCAATTTTCATCAAATAAACAATGAATGCCTCATGGAATTACATGATCTTTCATATTTCTTGGGAGGTTTCTCATTATCTCACCCAAAACTGTTAGAAACCTGAAGTTAGGTCTCAACCAAAACTATACGATCCCTTTAAGGCCTATACCATTTACCAATGTCATGTCTTGACGTGTGTACGTGAGGGTGTGTCATGCCTTGTGCTGTCTGTCCTCCAGTGTGCTTGGATGTGTGCCTGCTATATAATGTAGAAGGAGAGAGACAGACAGAGAAAGAGAAAGAGAGAGGGAGATAGATGACTCGGATAGATGGATGTAAAAACAGATGGATAGATACGGTGGCAGTCTTACTCTATCCCCATGAGTTTGGAATATAAGAGCGAACACAACAATACATAATAATGATAATGATAATAATAATAGTGATAATAGTTTTATTATCATCATTAATATCATTGTCATAATTATTATTATTATTATTATTATTATTATTATTATTATCCTTATTGTCGTTATCATTATTATCATTATTATTATTATTATTATTATTATTATTATTATTATCATCATCATTATTATCATCATCATCATCATAATCATCAACATTGTCATTAGTAAAGTAAAGAACTTGTTGCCCGCATTTCCTTGTAAAAAGTTGAAGTGCTTGTTAACTTACCTGATGCAGTTACCGAAAACAACAACAACAACAAAAAAGCACCTGTAGTAGAAACAGGTAAATATCAAGGGAAATAAGAATTTAGAGTAAGAGTATAGACAATTGAAAGAAGAATTATATTGTAACTATACGTAAGAAAGAGGAAGAGAAGAGAGAAGCAGGTAAACACACATCACACACACACATACAAACACACACATACACACAAAGCCCATAACCAACCAACAAATAAATGGTGAAAAGTAAACAATTTCAAGTCCAATTTGGCAAATACACGGGCAATATCCACAACTTTATGACTATTGCATTGCAACCGCTCATGTCGGCAGATTGACTTTAGAGTGTCACCATGTCATACTAGAATGTTTGTGCGGCTTTCCGTCAATCAAAATATTTGTTATAATAATATGTACATAATTTCATTATGGGAGACATGAAGAGAAGAAGAAAATGTAAGACTGAAAGGAGAGGGATACAACAAAAACAGACACGAGGAAATGGAAAGGTGAGAGAAGGAGAAAACGACCAAACATGCTCAAGGTAGGTATAATGCTTTGTAATGGGCAACATCTAATATGAGATGCAGACGATATTAAACGCATTCTTAATCGGACTAGAGAATCTGAATGTCTGCGCAAAATGATTCATAATAGGTCTATAGCGATTTGTCCTCCTCAATAAGATGATTGGAATTGACCACATATTTCATCAAACTGCATTAATGTGTTAGAGGGTGATGAGTCCTGTTTAACAATGATTCTATCTTCTTCAGAATGTTATCCACACATATTTCATCTCAAATAAACCGTTATTTTCCACTGCGTAACATCTTCCGTTTTACTACCGTGTGTTTTGTCTCCTTTTCCTACTGCTGATTTATAAAGCGTAAGATTGGGACAACCATTAAATTTGAGGATGAATAATGCGGAATGAATGGTCATCATCTAACAAAGTCACAGACGATAACCTCTTTCAAAAATATGATCAGGGTATAGACAACGGCGTAGCCAGGATTTCATGTTAGGGGGGGGGGGCGGTTAGTCTGCGAGGGAGCGAAGCGACCGAGCCCGAGCGAGCGGAGCGAGCGAGGGGGGGGGGGGGGGGGGAGGGTGTGGGAGGGGGTGTCCCCCCTCCCACGGTAAGAACTTTTTGCATTTTGATGTTGTAAATGGTGCAATTTGATGCATGTTTTTGCGCGTTTTATCGACGTGAAACAGTCCCACTTGTTTAAGGTAGCAGTATATTTTGATGTAGATTGTCATTGAACAATTTGCCTATAAACTGGTATAAGTTAAATACACTTCTTGTATTAATAATTCTTTTCACTGAATATCATGAACGCGACTGAACCCGAGCGAGCGGAGCGAGTGAAAAGGGAGGGGAGGGTGTGGGAGGGGGGTGTCCCCCCTCCCACGGTGAGAACTTTTTGCATTTTGATGTCGCAAATGGTGCAATTTGATGCATGTTTTTGTGCGTTTTATCGACGTGAAACAGTCCCCCTTGTTGAAGGTAGCAGTATATTTTAGTGTAGATTATTATTGAACAATTTGCCTATAAAATGGTATCATTTGAATAATCTTCTTGTATTAATTCTTACACTGTATATCATGAACACTGTCTGTTCAGCAGTCAAACAGAAAAAGCATGCACACAAGGGTGTAGATAGAGGCTTATCCCCTCCCACACGAAGGTGATTTTGCGTTTTCAGACCTGAAATTCAGCGATCTGTTGCAAATTTTTGGTGCAATGGCGGAAGGGGGGGGGGGGAGGGACGGGCGAGCAGGGAGAAGGCGTGGGCGAGCAGGGAGAAGGCGTGGGCGAGTGTTATCCCCACCCTTCCCCACCCTTCCCCACCCTTCCCCACCCTTGGAGCTTTTGCCTTTTTAAGGTTGAAATTGAGATATCTCGTCTACGCATATTTGATGGAATCAACATTTGGGAAATCACACACACACACACACACACACACACACACACACACACACACACACAAAACTGATTGGGGGGACTGAGGGAGGAAAGGGTCGATTAAAAGGGGAAATTCCCCTTGTACATGAGGGAACCTTGAGTTTTCGGAATGTAAGTGATAAGTCTTGTGCACTCAGAATTATTCATGATTTTTTGTAAATCTAAAAAGTGTACTAAGCTAGGGAAAGAGGCACAGAGGGGGAGGGTTTGGGAGGGGGTATCCCCCTCCCAAGCACGAGAGATTTTGCATATTTTGAATTGAAATTCAACGATCTGGTGCACACTTTGAGTGAAATATTCAAAATGAAATATCTTATTTGATGAAAGGTTGAAAGGAGACCTGCTTCATGTGCATGCATACAGTATACACGCATTTTTTTTTCTTCCGCCTCCCAAATCCCCGGTCCAAATCTTAATGGGGGGGGGGGGGGGGGGGGATCGCCCCCATCGCCCCCCCCCCCCCCCCCCCCCCCCGGCTACGCCAGTGGGTATAGAATGTCTTTTTGAGAGAAAATAGAACAAGTTTGTTCTTCGGAACACACTGATTGCGCAAGCTTCAGCAATTTTCGCAGTCCTCCGTGCTGTTACGCAATCGGGTACTCACGGCCACACTTCCTTTGCCACCTAGCTCCACGCATTTGCACGCACACTGTATTCGATATACTCACGTTTCTGCTCTACACGTTCTATACATACACAACACTCCAGACTTACCGATTTTCCAAGATAAAGAAGGAAGAAGGAAAAGGAATATGGCGTTAAGAACACAGTTTGAGAGTAACAATGAAGTAGGTGTGTTCGCCAAGCTTACTAACACGTACTGTTTGGTGCCAGTTGGAGCTTCAGAAAATTTTTACAGGTGAGTGTGTGACTCCGAGTCGCCAGTTCCCGTGCCGTGCCATGCCTGTGAATAGCATGCTGCAAGAGATGTCAACTGTGTAGTCCCAAGCCTTTTATTTCGTGTGTGTTGTAACAATTGTTTGTGATAATCGACTTTCATTGCCCAATTTAGATAAATTTTGGCCGATGATTTTATGGCATAAACCAGTTGAGTTGGCAGGAGGAGAACAGAATTGCTATTTATATGAAATCATCAAAAATCGCATGTTATGATCGATTGACTATCATTAAATTTTACTAAAATTTAGTCATGTTGTAAATTTATTCTTGTAATCATGGTAATTGTTAAATTTATATTGCGTTTAAACCTTGAACCTTGAAGTAGTAATTCCTTTCAGCAGTTCCTTGAAACTATCCCGGGATGGTAGGAGTGTCATGCATCAGTGAGAGGTGACATGGTGAACATGATTTTAAATGTCACTAATGTACAATAAAAGTGACGGTGCATAGTGCTAGTAAAAAAACATGCATCTTTTCTTAGAGCATGTGTGACCCAACACAGGCTGCATCACTCGGATGACTGGAAGAGCAGCCTCTCTGAATGTTAATGGGTTGGTAGTTGTGACCACAGGTCCTGGCAAATGGTCCCAGGTTCTAACAGCTCTGGGAAAAAAGGAAAATTTAAACACATCTGGTTGCGGTTGGGATTATGTATTTGAGCTTATGGTCATGCCTTCCTATATAGGTAGCTGGGAAAATCACATGTGGTAAACGTAGAAGTTGACAGTAGTGTATCTTATGAAAGAGGGTGCACTGTGCAAGGAGGCATCGTGTGTGGAGACTATCCCCACCAAGAGCCGAGACCAGCGTTGAGGAAGATGTTGAATACCTGTAGTCTCCATGTACATACAAACCGAGCAGCAGTTTTCTGCACCTGCTCAAGAGAGTTTACCATTGTAGCTGTGTGTGGGTTCCAGGCCTCTGATGCATATTCTAGTTGGGGCCGGACAAGTGCGGTATAGGCTCTGGCCTTTACTTCCTTGGTGCATGGTGATAATGTTCTGCGGAGAAGCCCTAATGTCTTGCTTGCTCTGTGTCTGATGTTTAGCTTAATATTTTAGATCTACTGCCTTACAACTTCACAAGTTATACAACCAACCATGATAATAGCCAACACTCAACAGACACTAACTATATACACAGCCCTGTCGCTGTACACAACGCATATTTCGCACGGCGTCTGGTCGGGCTAAACAAACACTAATAAGACTTTAAGAGTGTCTCGTCTCCCCTGAATTATTTTCATTGATAGTAAATATCTCACCAATGGAGACGTCTCCGCGACGTCTCCAACTTATCAGTCGCAACAGTCACGAAGGTTTTTATTAATTTCTGCCACTATTTGTACCTATGTAGATAGATGTAAATGTGTTTTGTGATTAAATATATTTTCTTCTTATTCTTTTTTTTTTTCAATTTTAAGGGGGGGGGTACAAAAGGAACTCTTGCCAAAATTTTTTTTTTTTCTCATGACCCGATTCACTGTGGATAGTGTGGGAGATTTCAATATACAGAGTACTGCACAAAGCAATTTAATTTTAGTGTAGCATACTGTTGTGGTGTGCCCTTATTACAAATATACTAGACATAACCTGATTATGAATGCGTGATGATAGTAAATGTAATATTCATATGTGGATTCCACTTGTTGATATCTGCTACTTCCGTTATGGTAAGACGCATGCATGCAAGTCAAGAGTTCTGAGTATTCAGTGTGGTTCGTTCTGTAGTCTGGTAGTCCTGTGCAGTGGGGGAGTTTGTGGGTCCATGAACTTGCCTAGTACCTCCTTGGTGGGTCTAGCTAAATGTCTTGCCTGATTTCCCATTTTTGGGGTAATCACTTGGTCACCTGACTGATATTGTCAAGTGACTTCATACAAAAACTGCTTAATTCCTCCTCGGATCAGGTAATCCAGCCACAATGTACTGTACAGTGCGTGACATACACAGCAGTAATAATACTATGAAGTATAAACCACAATATTAAAGTCATCGTTCCTTATACCCGTATCTTATTGCCTGAGTCTCTTTTCCCTCCTAGCATTTTGCATGGTGGTTAGGAGTTTTGTAGAATTGTAACATTCAGACCTAAAAGAGAGGACTTAGTTGTAAATTAACAAACACTTTCCTGTTCTATAGCACATTTGAAGGAGAGCTGGGTGATGTCATTCCTGTGGTGCACTGTGCTGTTGCCGGCTGCAGAATCGTTGGCAGATTGACTGTTGGTGAGTGTACAACTGTATTACACTTTGGTATTTTTCTGTTCACTGTATATTTTCATTGTTATTTTACATACTCCAGTATATTATGTGTTATTTTGTTGTTGTTGTTGTTGTTGTTTGTTTCTGTTTTTTTCCCACTTAAAAATACATCTGTTTCTATTTTGAATGGCTACAATTTCATTGCAATGCAGGTATTTCATTCCTGCTTTGGAAGCCATACTTTTTTTGTGTTGTTTAGGCGATTTCTGGTATCACTTTCTAAGACGAGGATGTGATATGATAAGTGCTGTGACCTGTGTATATTATACACAATTCATTTTCTGTCACTCCACAGCATCAAATTTCCACCTGAGATGATATATCCCATTTCTTCACAATGATTGATCTAGCTTGGAGCATGGTCTCTCCTATGATCTAAATCCTGAATTCTGTGTGCAGGTAACAGACGTGGGCTGCTTGTTCCAAGTTCTACCACCGACCAAGAGCTCCAGCACTTGCGCAATTCACTCCCAGATAGTGTCGCCATTCAGAGGGTGGAAGAGAAGCTGTCTGCCCTGGGAAATGTCATTGCCTGCAATGACTACGTTGCCCTGGTTCACCCTGACTTAAACAGGGTAGGTCCATCTATAGATCCAATACATGAGGACTTTTCTCATGGAGTCTTTTTTTTTTTGGGGGGGGGGGGTTACGTTTCATCAAGTGCTTTGTGAGATTTTTTTTTTCTCTGACAAATTTACTCTCAGCCAAATAGATGCAAAGATTTCAATAGCTTATGACAGTTTGTCAGAAAGAAAAATATGCGACAGAAACTTTGTGGAATTCCCCTTTTATTTTATTTATATCCTTGTACATGCGTGATGCCACAAACTGTCGTCGTCTTCTCATTTAGAATTGGCAGCACCAAAACTCTGTCTATTTTGAATGGATTGTCAAATTTTTCCTCAAACTCCACTTATGTTTTCTACTGATAACGATATTGCTGCAGCCTCCATTAATTTACAATTACGTAGTTTCCAGACATCTGTACCTAACTGGAAAATAGCACACAGTGTGTGTTCCAGTTGGGAAACATAAGATTAGTAAAGAGCCCACCCTTACTTGGACGAGATCTACCTCTCTACTTCTCATGGAGCTCAGAGGGAATAGCTGTGGATAGTTTCCGCAGTTACTCATTTTGAGCCCTCTGATTCCAGCAATTATCTACCAAACACGTGATTTGGCGCGCCACACAATATTCTTCCTTGATCTTAATATTTCAAACAAACTCATCTCTGAGGGCTTAGATAAAAAAAGTCATATGCATTGATAGTCTTACAGTAAATAGTTATGTGATGAGAAATTATGAATATTCATGCAATGTGTCTGTGAAAAAAACTTCTTGTTGATTGGTTTCATTTCTTCCCAGGAAACAGAAGAAATCCTGTCTGATGTCCTCAAAGTGGAAGTGTTCCGGCAAACAATAGCAGACAATGCTCTCGTGGGCAGCTACAGTGTTCTCAGTAACCAAGGAGGGCTTGTAAGTTGTCAGACTTCAAAATAGCAAGCTTTAGATCTGCGACACGATTGCTAAAACAACGCAGCCTCCCAGTTTGGACAATGGAAACAGCTGTCTCGCACATGTGTAGAACACCATTTTTTGCCTACTTAGAGGACAAGTTCACCTTCATAGACATGTGGGTTGAGTGAATGCAGCAATATTAGTAGAACACAACAGTGAGAGTTTGAGCAAAATCGGACAATCCGTTAAAAAGTTCCGAATTTTTGAAGTTTCTGCTCGGTCACGGCTGGATGAAAAGACTACTATAGCTTGTGATGTCACATGAGTACAACGATATAAGGAAAGAATAAAGAAAATTCAACATATTTCCATTTTTCTCCCATAACAAAAGAACACTCGACTTCTCACTTTCAGAAGGCAGGGGGAATAATATTATCCTTAACATACGTCAGTAGCAAGTCGAAGAACTGTGCACTTTATTCAAAAAGTAAAGTTTTGTGAAATTCTCTTTTTATTTTCCTTATATAGTTGTACGCATGTGACATCATATACTTATACTGTAGTAGTCTTCTCTTCCAGCAGTAACTGCGCAGGTACTTATAATATTCGTAACTTTGAATGGATTGTCCAATTTTCCTCAAACTTCACTGATGTGTTCTACTAATATTGCTGCATTCTCTCAATCCTTATGTATATGAAGGTGAACTTGTCCTTTAACATCGTCTTAGTGTTTGTGTCGCAGATCTAAAGCTCACTATTAGTACAAGATGTGTAGAACATAATCGTTGCTTTGCTTATATGCAGCACACTTCAGAGGAATTTTGTTTATGAAGAGAATGAGAGAATTTTATAACAGGAATGGTGCACATTTTATCTCGTCAATAACATTAAAATGTCAATGAAATGTAATGTGTGTTGAATTTGTGCAGGGAATTTGAGATGATTATCCTACAGTGAATATTGTAGGTACTTTTCAAAATTTAAGCAAACTTACTGAACTGTGAAGGTATGTCGAAAATACTGATTCAACTTAGTAGGAATAGGAAACCAGTACATGTACTATTAAAGGGGGAGGCTCTCTCTGGATAACAGTTGGTGGGAAATTACAAAAAAAAAAAAAATTATGTCTCAATTTCAGCATTTCCTAATGAGTTGTGCTCACAAATAAGGTTCATGGTATGTGTAAGCCGATGTGAGAAAATTGTAAGCAGTCTTTGTATCGCCAAAGAAACTTGTTAATACCCCTGCATTTCATTTCTGCTCTTAAGTTATGTGCTGTTATTGTGTTTCTTGCATGTTTAGGTGCATCCAAAGACCAAAGTAGAAGATCAAGATGAGCTGTCATCGTTATTACAAGTTCCCTTGGTGGTAAGTGAATTGGACGGGGAAAAAATTAGGCATGTACAGCCTAGCAGCTCTTAGGCCATGTTTTATTAAGAACACACTGTAGGGGTACTGTAGCCTTTGCATCAGATAAAAGTGATCATAAATGTGTGATACAGCTACTCAAGTTTCTTCTTTCCATAGACATGAAATGCTTTTATCATCTAAGTCAGTGTGGGAGGAAGCAAAATTCCCAATTCCATGCAGGAAAGTTTGCGCAGCAATGGTTACAGTGTTTGTTTTCTCCTATCTATACTTGCCATGTTACTTTTCTGTAGAAAAACAAATCAGTTTTGCCCCCATGCCACCATGCTTAGTAGTGTGTATGCAACTGTGTTAATATGGTGCATTTACTACAGCATGGCTGGCTAGCTGTAAATTGACATTTTTTTTATGAGGTCTAAAGGAGCGATTCAAATATAAAGTGGAACGCTTGTGAGAAATCCGGACTGCAGATAGTCACACCAATCTATACAAAAGTTGGAAGAACTGCAGAACACTTGCCTTTACCATGACAAGCTTTGATTACCATTATTTGTAGTATTGCAGGTACTCGGAGTCAAGAAGTACTTTAAATGATCAGTCTGTGACTGTAAGGCATATAATCTTCAGATGTAAGGTTTTGGTGCCCCCCCCCCCCCCCCCCCCCAAAAGAAAAAGTAAATGTTTAGTGGCCTGAAATAGATGGAAACATAACAATCCATTTTGAATCTTTATTTGAAGTGTCTGATCTGGTCATTAAAAGAGCCTTTTGGGGAATTTAGTGGCCAGACATAGATTTAGTTGCCCCCGCCACCTGACCACCGCTAATATTGAGCTCTGGAATACAAAATTCTTGTTACAAGAAGTAAAAAAACCGCATGTCCCAAAATTATCGTCAATAGTGTTTATGTCCTTTACTGCTCGCCTATTAACAAAATTAGAATACACATGTATAATGAAAAAAAAAGCTGCCGATCCCGATGACTTTGTTATAGGGGAAGTCACCTGTATCACAATTACCCCTATAACGCTGTGAAAGTAACAAGCATGTTCTTCATAATTCCATCCTTGAATCAGGCTGGTACAGTGAACCGTGGTAGCGAGGTGTTAGGAGGTGGTATGGTCGTCAACGACTGGTGTGCCTTCTGTGGATTGGACACCACGACAACTGAACTTTCCGTCGTTGAGAAAGTTTTCAAGCTGGGTGAGGGTCAACCGTCAGCCATTGCCTCAGAAATGCGAGATGCCTTGGTGGATAGGTGAGTCTGATACCAGAAATATGTCATCCTCAAAATGAGTCAACATCCCTGTTCCCATAAACTGGGCCCTCTCACTTTTAAAAAGGTAGCGTCGGCCCTGCTTTCATCTATTCTGCCCCAGAGAGTCAACTTGTAGATCTCTGTTGTAGCAACCACTTGTTGCTACTAGTAATAATTATGTTTTTGGGTTGTCTGTCTGTTTGTTCGTCTATCCTCCCTAGCTCTTGTTATCATGATTAAAATAAATTAGAAACTGATCACTGAAATTCCATATTTCATAACCAAGGTATGTTCCTTGAGATGCACATATCATAGATGTGCTGATTAGATTTTGGGCAAATTCAGCATAGTTAAAGCCAAAGGTCAAATGTCACTGAAGGTTGGTCAAATATGGCATTATTTCAGCCATGAATGTCCGGTGGTAATGCCATGTGTTTGTTTTCTTTTCTAAAGAGTACAAATAACTGTCGAATTATTTGCGTGTTCATGATGCTGATAATAGGTAAACAAGGTCAAGGTCATACTTTTGGGGGAATTCATATTCCAGCCATGGTTTCAGCAGGGAATTATAAGTGGAAATATTATTTGGTACAGAGAGGTTATAAATGAATGAAATAATAAATTGCTTGAAATTAACTAAATTAATGGCCATTACTCTGGCAGAATGTAGTAATTGCTTGAGAAGGGGAGGCACCCTTGAAAGTGTGTTGCAGTAAACTTGCTCCAAGTTTATACAGCAGGGAATAATTTTCCAACTCAAATTTGATTAGCAATTTCAGCTGATGAACAATAGTTTAAATGTTATCCTGTACACTTCTATGGAAGAAAACTGCTACACAAAAGTTAGTTTGTGTAGCAGTGTTGTAAAAATGCATAGCAAATTGCGATGCGATACCAGGAAAATTATTTCCTCTACAGAGCTGTCAAAGTCTCCATAATTTGCCAGGACACCCTCTGACATTGCAGCAGGCTCCATGATTAGTGAAATATGTTCTGACGAGAGGATATGAAGGCTTCCCTATTTTGGGAATAAGTATCGCAAGTTATTGATATACATGTAACTCACTAGTATTGACATCTCTGAAAGCTCATCAACATCTCTGTGATTTAGATGTATGAGCATTGACATCTATGCTGATGTGCTTTTAATGTTGTATGTGTTTTATTGTTTATATTTCCAGCTTGACATAACTTGACGATTCACCGTGTACAGATGTCATCATTTTACCACTGTGTCATGTGACAGACGGAATCAGTCCTGATGGAGTGGATCTTCCCAAGGAAAGGATTAGTCATTAAATCAATTATGTACAATTTGTATCATGGATGTGAATTATGAAATGAATACCCTGTCCTCCAAGGATAAAATAAGAGATTATTTTACAAGGATTTAGTGTGTTATTGTGTAGGTGTTCTAGTTTCTTCACTAGTCACTTATTGGCTATCAAATTGTAATATTATTTCAGAAGGCCTTAATTCAGGCTGAAAGTAGAAAATAAAGGCAAATACATAAAAAGAACTCTACTCTCAGATTGATACAGTACCCAAACATATTATATGAAATTTGGGAGAGGCTTTCAGTGTTACACAGAATGTAACAGCTGTCTTGGTCATTGCACATTTGACATCTGCTTGTTCCTTGCTATAAATATGAGGAATTGCTGTTATCTATCTGTTAGCATGCAGTATGGAATCACTCTGTAGCCAGCAGTTTTAAGATATGGTTAATTCTGTGTGTGCCATGTTTTCATTCCTGACTTGGTCGGTGGCTTGCCAACTTTTTGCTCAAGCGCACAACATGCACAAATCAGTCAATAAATGGCAGTATGCCATGGTAAAGGGCAAATGAGCACGGCTGACCACGTCTCACCCCCCTGTTGGCAATAGGTGAGATAAATGGCAAAAGAGCATCCACACTGCTGCACTCGTGCGACAACAAAAGGGGCTGGAGAAGGATTACTGCAGCAGCAATCGGCAATGTTATAACTGTGGCTTTGTCATGAAATTTATATCAGAGCAAAACTTGCAATCTTCCATACCAATCTGCTGTACAGTATTTATAGCACAAATACTTCTATGAAAAGTTGCATGGCTTTAAAAAACAATGTTTATCAGAAATGCTCATGTGTTGTGGTCTCTTGATACTGTGTCATGCAGTATTTCCTTACATCTGTTGCTTGTTACTTTGATGTATCATTTGTTGTGCACACAGTTACCAGAGAGGAGTTTTAGGGAAACTAGGTAACATCCTTCACTTGCATTGGGGTAGTCCTGTATGGGCTCTCTTGACTATGTTAGATGATTTGAGAACTTTAAGTGAATGTTTGATTAATTTCCAAAAAATATGTAGTTTAACTCCAACAAGGGAAGAGCAACATTTTAAATTTTGCTCTATACGTTGAACCCTGTCTTGTTTGATTTGGATGTAGATCATACCCTTAATTCCAGTAGATTACCTGATGATACTGTCTTCTTGTAGATTTCATCATGTCTTATATCATTTTGCATCAAAAGTGACTATAAACGTTGATGGACATACAATTCCATTAATCAAACATCCCACCCCTAGAAAAGTAAGGAGCTGTAGATATTAAAAGATTATTCCTATTTTCTTTCTAGGATGCCCTGTTGGCCAATACCCAACAATATGTCTTGCAGTTGAGAGAATTTTGCTCAAGTTTTGCCTTCAATTGAGAGCATTAAACTCTTCAGCTGTATTTGGTTTAGAGCAAAATTTTTGTTCACTTATGGTAGTTTGTCTGAAGATCACTAATTGATTGTTGTCACCTGACATTGCTGAGCTGTACGTTTACATTTTACGCCCTGACAAGCAGTTTTCACTCAAGAGTCACAAAAATAGTTCAGCACATTAGTGAAATTGACAGATGGGTGTGTCCAGCTCTAGTTAAGAATAGAGGAGAGTAAACGTCCTGTAAGTCGATACGCATGGGACCAGAAAAAATCTGTCAACTTATGGGAATGTTGACTTACCCAGAAGTTAATTACATTGTTACAAAAGGAAAAAAAAAACAAAACAAATTGGGACTTTTTCATTGTGTTGAGGTACACGGTTTGTTGACTAATGCGGGGTTTACTTTATTTCCATCACATTATAAAATACATGTACTTATATATTGTAGTATTTCCTTACATCTGTTGCTTGTTACTTTGATGTGTCATTTTATGAAGTATGGATGAAATGATGCACATATTTGTACTTGCAACATTTGTAATATTGCAGAAATTTGTATGATATAATGAAAACACCTTATATGATAAACAGAATATTACAGAAATTTGGTTTAAAGAGGTATGATACACTGTATAATGAAAACACCTGATATGATAAACAAAATTTCTCAATCCTAAAGACCTTCACGCAAATAACTAGATTTTCATTCTGGAAAGCAAGAAAATATAGCAGTGCCAGTAACATTGTTACAGCTGTAAATCAGAGTATTGAAATTGTAGGCATCACTCTATTTTTAGCTGTGCGGTATTGTTTGTTACATGTATTGCATATTTATGAACAGGGTGGTGTAAATTTATGCTACATGTACATGATTGAATCCTATGTAGAGGTGATTGCCCCTCATTTTTTTTTTTTTTTTTTTTTTTGGTCTGTTTTTGATTTCTTTAATGGGAGAGATCACAACTTTTAACAAAAACTAGGGAGAAAGCTCAAGGCAGTGTGTTAAAATGATCTTGATTTGTATTTGTTGTGGAGTTTTGAACAAGTCTTTTGACTGAATCTTCATTCAATGCAACTCCATGTATCTTTTTTTTCAACAACAACAACAACAAAGGAAAGAGAAGAAAAAGAGTGAGAGAGACAAAGGTGTCTCACATCATACTACATTGCAGGGTTTCTGGTGGTCTATGTATAGAGATAATGTTGGACTATTCTCTGATTTTGTTGTTGTGTGTAAGATGTTGTTAAAAAAACTCAGTACAGAAGTGAAATTCAAAATACATAGGCCCTACCCGATCATATATTTAGTTACAGTCCAAATGGGTCTAGGTCTTATTACATGAGCCTGCACCTGTCTTCTTTGTCAGCACACATTGACTGTGGAATATGACAAATCAAAATCATGTGTCCTGGGGGGCATTTCATGAAGCATTTTGTCCGACAAAGTTGTCAGACAAATTTGCTCTCAACCAATCAGATGCAAGGATTTCAGTAGCTTGGAACATTTTGTCAGAGAAATATCTGACCAAAATGCTTCATGAAATGCCCCCCAGGTGCAGACTTAGAAGAAAAGGAACTGCACATAGACACGACAACGATTTGAAACTGCAGTTTGTTTATGTATGTATAGAAAGAATGCAATCTGCATCCACTACTAACATGTCGATCATGAAGTGCTATACTTCTTTACATGTGAAAAGAGACGACTTATGAATGTACAGAGTCAATTTTCTTGACCACGTCAGAAGTTTGTACCACCGTATACTTGATTAATAAAGCAGTTGATGCAGAGATGTCGTCTGGTATTGCCTGACTATCTTGAGATGGTTGAGGAGAGGACATTTCTTTGAGTGTTTGATTTAGATTGTATGTGATTTAAAGTGATAAAATCAAACTCTCAAAGAACAAGTTCACCTTCATATACATGTGGATTGAGTTAAAGCAGCAATATTTAGAGGAGTACTTCCCTGAAAGTGCGAGGAAAATCAGACAGTCCGTTCAGAAGGTATGAATTTTTGAAGTTTCTGTGCAGTCACTGCTCAGTGAGTAGACTTCCATAGATATGATAAGGTGAACTCGTCCTTGAATATATACACTGGTGATTTTTTTTTTGTGCAAGGTTTTGAATAAAAAACAACTTAAATCAACTGAAATGTGTCTGTTTAGGAATAAAGGGGAAACATTAACAGATCTAAAGCTTTCAAGATGGGTTTAAAGGACAAGTTCATCTTCATAGACATGTGGGTTGAGTGAATGCAGCTATATGTAGTAGAACACATCAGTGAGAGTTTGAGGAAAATCAGACAATCCGTTCAAAAGTTATGAATTTTTGAAGTTTCTGCTCAGTCACGGCTGGATGAGAAGACTAGTATTTGTGATGTCACATGTTTACAACGATACAAAGAAAGAAAGAAAATTCAACATATTTTCACTTGTCTCGCATAACAAAAGAACACTCGACTTCTCTGTTTCTGAAGGCAGGGGAAATAATATTACCCATAATATACATCAGTGACAAGTCGAAGAAATGTGCGCACTTTATTCGAAAAGTAAAATTTTGTGAAATTCTCTTTTTATTTTCCTTATATATTATATCGTTGTATGCATGTGACATCATACACTGTAGTAGCCTTCTCATCCAGCAGTGACTGCACAGATACTTTAAAAATTCACAGCTTATGAACAGATTGTCCGATATCCCCCAAACTTTCACTGATGCGCTCTACTAATATTGTTGCCTTCACTCAATCCACATGTATATGAAGGTGGACTTGTCCTTTAAGGAATTAAGGAAGATGTGATGGATAAATGATTACTTAATTGTAGCTGGCGGTGTGACGAGAGGATATGGGTCCTTCATGTAAAATGTCAGTACTAACGTTGTATTTTATGACAAAATAAGGTCTTAGCAGACTCAAATTAATTTAGACCATTTGCTGAGATGCATAAGAGATTAAAGTTTTTAACAGCAATTAATTGTGTATATGTAGGACCCTAAATTCTACAATCAACAAAAACTACTCGTTTTCATATTCCAGTATATGGTGATCTCTTTGGTGTGTGTGTGTGTGTGTGTGTGTGTGTGTGTATGTGTGTGTGTAGTCCAATGACTGCTCTTCTCGTGCATGTTTATGTTCAAGGGTGCTCGTTTACAGTAAACTTGAAGCAAAATTTCAAGTCATTTGCTCACAAATGTGAACAGGATCATCCTGCCAAGTCAAATTACCCCAAAAACCCAACAATGTGCAAACAAATAAGACAAATTATTGACACTCTTACACAGAATTCTAAAAACATCCTAACACAAGAAAACAACTTCATGCACTTTTCAGCACAGTTTATAGGAAGCCATTTGTATCTAATTGCTCACGCCTGTAACTCCTACTCCAATTTATTTTATTTATTTTTGTGTCTGTCAGCGATGAGAAGTAATGATAATGATGATAATAAAGAAAACGTACCCGGTAATGATTTAATCATTCCCGTGTCTCATTTGGAAGGCCCAGTATTGATATAATGTGCATTGACCAATTTGTACAATCGATGGGAAAGAGACTACAGAGATGAGGTACTACCGCGGCCGCCACATAAAACGGCTGGTGAACTAGCCTAGGTACCTATCACGCAATTTCATTTCCGGATGCGTGCTGCAGTAAAAATAGAAACCAGTGCGTGAAGACGACTATATTTCTATAAGATACAATCTACAAGCAAAGGTAAGACGTATGCTATCTCAATGACGATACTTTTACGATCTCACAAGTAGTAATTTGGTCAGCAAGTTAAACAGCTTTCGCTCAAACTCCTGTGTAACTGTAAGTGAACTGGCTTTGGTATGGAGGGTGTTTCACAACCTCGCGCACATGATCTACAGTAAACTACACAAGGCCTGTACATTCGGGTACAGCATCATGCACTACAAATAACGTACCACCCGAGTCGACTACTGACCAACGTTGTACTTGTTGCAGCTTTCATCCCAGGTGCGTGCAGAACGCAGATATGAAGGGCTTACCCTAGCCTATGATTTTTGGAAGCGAGATTGCCAAGTATTTTATATTCAAGTACATCTACCAATTCTCCCTGATTCGGCAAAGCCAAAAGGCTAAAAATTTTCAACAATTTAACTTTTCATGTCACTGATCAAGGCATCCGAAAGTACCGGTATTCCTGATGTAGGAATAATTATGCCCTAATATATTGTGGAATGCTGAGCTGTTCTTGGGTGTGGGGTATCTCGGGATCCCTGACTTTTTTTCCTTTTTTTTTTTCGATGAGGGAATATACATTTTAAGGTAGGCCTATAGGTGGTCATCAATGCCATAAATGTTTCCAACTCCATACATTATGATATGGTCTATTAAGTCAGTTTTTTTTTCCTTTTTTATTTTCGTCTGGCTTCTTTATTATGACTTAATTTAGTGAAACGGTCAATTATTTGGTGAAACAGTTGTATCACGCAACTTCACATGACAACAAATAATTGACACCGATATGAAAAGTTCCGAATGAAACTTACCCCACTAAATTATCTCAGTTCTATCAATTTGAGATATTTGAGATTTAGAATTATGAAAAAATAAGGAAATAATTAAAATATATGTTCTTATCTTCAACTTATCTTTGAAAGTATTTTTAGTAATGAACGCAGTTTAAAAAAATGAAAATATGGCGTTTGATTATTAGTTTTTGTACGAATTCTCATTTAGATGAAGTGGTTAAAAACAATTTTAGAATAGAGAGTATGGCCTGGGTAATTCAAATGGACCCGCAAATTCGGTGTCTTTTCTGGCCCTTGAAGCTTTTCTTCGCATGTCTCTATTAATGATGCGACCTTTAGTATACCTTTAAAAAAATGAAAATGACATTTATGTACCCTAATTTTGTATTCAAACTCCTGAATTAGATGAGATGATTAAAATTAAGCTATTTGAGTGGATGCATGATGACCTGGATAATCTGATGGACCTGATCACTCCTTTCTGCCCCCAAAACACACCCCAGAAAACAGATGAACAAAAAACAATTTAAAAAACCCACACAAATCCTTATATTCAAATCCCACTTTAAATTTGTTAGCTGCTTTAACTGCATCCGGATATAGGGCCTAACTCGTGACTGTAGATACTAGTAATTGCTTTGCATCCATTGCGTATTAAATGCCGGGTTTTTAACAGCGTAGACCATGCAAGAACACATCCCACGCGCCCACTCGGGGGTCGGATAGGGACCGCGCTGAGTGTTCCCAAAATATCTGGCATCATAACACGGAGTATACTTTTTGTTTGACGAAATGTGGCCCGAGAATTGTTAAACAAACAAACAAAGAAACTAAAGTGGAGAGGTGTATTTGACTTATTCACCCGTAGATTTCTTTAGAATGGGGGTAATTATAAAATATCTTGAAAATTATAGAAAAATTGATCAAGTATTGATTTATGCCGTTAGATTTTAATTTCTGTTCGGTTCAATGTGAGTTCTAAAATCTCATTTTGAACACATGCACACACACTTGATACTTCTGATGTATTGTATAATGAGGTAAAGTGGGAGCTTCTATACGTGGTTGGAATGTGAGCTCACATGAGAAAGGGGATGCAGTGCTCTCGATTTTTTTATTTTTTATTTTATTTCATTTTATTTTATTTTATTTTATTTTATTTTATTCTATTTTTGTTTCATTTATTCATTTTTATTTATTTATTCTCTTTATTTATTTATTCATATATTTATTATTATAATTTTTTTTTTTGGTGGGGGGGGGGGGCAGAAAAAGCCTTGCCGTATTAAGCGCAGTCCAGAGACCGCGGTGTGAGGGAGGGGGGGGGGGGGAGGGAGGGGGCTGGGTGCTTTGAAAGGGAGGAATGAGCATACTAGTTTGCGTATAATACCGTAATATAAATAATACTGAGTATAGAAGGGGGTAAGGGAATCGACACATCAATGAAGTTTGAGGGAAAATCGGACAATAAAATTGTTTTCCATTCAAAAGTTATGCATTTTTAAAGCTTCGACATGCAGCGCCATTGCTGGATGAGAAGACTGCAACAATTCGTGATTATCACAAAGCAGTGACAGCGATATGAATCAGAAAGATATATTGAGAAAATTCCATAAAGGTTTATATTTCATGAATCCATTGAAGGACACATTTCTTTCCAGTCAGTCTTGCTACTGACTATGTTGAGTGTAGGCCTACATTTCCCTCGCCTTAGTTCTACATGTATAAGGCCAGATTTTTTGTATTCATTATGCTAGAACAAAATATAATGAAAATACATGTATGAGACATCGTATACATGTAATGTTGAATGTCAACTCTGAAACCCAAGACCGTTCTGTGAGATTTTCCCAAAAGACGACCTATTGTACAGTCGCGATAGAGAGTATTGATCCTCTATGCCTACCCCCCTCCCAAACAAAATCGTAGTACAGACATGTATTTTATTGATCTGTTAATTTTTCTCAGCTTTTACCGGAACACCCCCCCCCCCCCCCCACACACACACACAAACGAATGTGAACTTTCTATTCAATCAATGGCTTATCAACGACGGAATTATCATTTCTTTTTCAGATAGTGTTCCGGATGTTGGGTCAATATGTTTGAACAGACGCAGAGCAACTCCCAAATTCAAGCTGTAAGGAATGTCTTCACACCGATTCCACACAAGAGGCAATAGCTGTCCATTATCTCCAGAAACATATGGACGTCGACTTTTGTTCTCTGCAGCACACCAGTTGAAGACACCTCTGATGAGGGGATGCCCCCAGCCTTCCCGTGGTAGAAAGAGGAAGATCGCGACAAAGACAGGCGAATCGAAATCCGACAGTAGCAGCATGGAGACTCCAGAAGATTCCGATGAGCTTGGTCGTGGGAAGAGGAAAAGGAGAGTGCCTAGGAGATTCATCATCCGAATCAGAGTTGGACAAGTCTGACAAGACAGACAAGGTTTATACATCACATGCCCGTAAGAAAGACAAAACAGAGAAGAAAGAAGAGTCAGCAAGAGTTGAGTGCCGAGAAATTTGCTCTGAGAACAAAGAGACAGGAGAGAAAGATAGGGCATCTACAAATGGAAGTCTTGGAAGTGAACAAAGGGTGAAAATTGACACAGTGACAGAGGAGAGTCCTGCGAACAATGATAGAGATCGTCATGTTGTCGCAACAGCATTTCAAGAAGCGGCAGATGAAATTCATGCCACTGTCGACAAAGAACAGGTATCTTGTGACTCGATAAGCGAAATAGCAGAGAAGCACACGGAATCAAATCAAGGACATGCAGATAAATCCTTAGGTACCAAAAAACGCAAAATGACTGTAAAGAAGGGTTCTTCTTGCACTGTATCGAGAAGAGCTACGAAAAAGAAGCGAAGACATCATGAAGTACGTAAACCTCGCCCAGCAGCTGACATTGAGGATGGTAAGAATGGCACGGAATTGAGGACGAACGAACTTAAATGCACGAGTGCCGATTGTGATGAAGTTGACTTGGCTGCCAAAATTGCGCGATCAGAAACTGTAAATCAGAAGATCAAAAGATTGCCAGTGGCGTTAGAGCAGTTCAATCATAAAGTTGAGAAAATAATGCATGAGTGGCGCGCAGTGCAAAAGAGACGTAAAGAAGAATCTATCAGGACCTGTTCCTTCCCAGACTGCAGCTTGAAGATGATGGAGCATGAACTTCTGTTACACGAGACTTGTCACGCTAAATCTATGGATGGTCTCCGGTGTCCACACTGTGATTTCATGTGCCTGCACTGGCGTCACATGCGGAAGCACTTGCAGAAGAGACACGCCAAAAACACAGGGAGATTGTACCACTGTGACCAAGGCGTCTGCAAGCACACATTTGACAGATCCAACCAGCTCCGCAGACACGTTCTAGAGAAACATATCAAGGAGCAATTGGTGAATGAGATTCTGAGTGGAAGCATTGATCTCAAAGAATTCAAGATCGGAAGCGAAGACACAAAAGGTGAATTAAACATAGACCAGACCACGCAAAAGAGTGGCTGTGGAACAAACAACAGTGAGGACACTTCGAGTAGACCTCATAGGAAAAGGAAACAAAAGCGTCATAAGAATGACAGAGCCCATCGAGAAAAGTCTGATGACGACCACCGAGAAAAGGTGACTTTCATTTGTGAATTATGTGCCGCGAAATTTAGAGACGAAACTTCCATGCTTGAGCATAAGGAAAGCCACATCACCGATCAAGAAGGAACTTTTTACTGTCCGGAGTGCACCATTGTCTGTGCGGGTGTCGAGATGCTAAGAGAGCACTACCACGAGGAACATAAGAACAAACTGATGAG
This sequence comes from Diadema antillarum, assembly GCF_040938485.1. NCBI lineage: Eukaryota > Metazoa > Echinodermata > Echinoidea > Diadematoida > Diadematidae > Diadema > Diadema antillarum. The sequence goes on along the minus strand of NW_027271032.1, from coordinate 443,705 downwards.
ATATCAATGCGCCGAGTGCCCCTTTGCAACTAATAGGTTCTATCAAATGAGCACACACCAGGCCATGCACACTGGCCAGAAAGGCGTGACGTGTCAACAGTGTGGAAAGGTGCTGGCCAATCAGTACAACCTCAAAGTGCACAAATTCAGGAAACACACCACGGAAGAGCAGAAGACGGTTCAGTGCTCAGCGTGTCCCTACCGATGTGCCGATAAATCGGTCCTCAGGGTAAGTTGAATTGAATATTCACTCTGATTATCATGATAGTGTTAGGCAAACTGATTACCAATAAAATCATTTCAGTGATCTCCAAGATTTCTGTCGAGCCTTATATGCTAATGTTTCATACTCCTGAAATGGTGGGAATGTGAGACAAGAATACCATATTATGAAAACAGATGTTTAACAGATTGAAAATGAAAGTGAATTAGAAGAGTAGGCCTTCGACGGTAAAACTTCAATATTGTGAGAGCCATTATGTTGTATTTCATCGGTGAAGCTGGCACGAAACATGATTTACGATGAACTTGTCTCTGCATGAACAGGAAAGTTATGTAGTGGAATGACCTTAAATGTTCAGAGATTGACGATTTCGGGGCACACTGCTTATACGATCTTTATTGAACTATTTTTTTTTTTTTGATACAGGATCACATCAAACAGCATCACAAGCACATGCTGAAGAATCCTATCTATCACCGCTGTCCCCAGTGCGACTATGTTGGTCACAAGAAGCAGAGCCTAGAGTTCCACATGCGTGTCCACACCGAACAACGCCGCTTCAAATGCAACCGCTGTCCATACGCCAGCAAGACCAAAAACCACCTGAAGATACACATGCAAACGCACGAGGGACTGCAACCTGCCTCCTGCCAGTTCTGCGATTTTAGAGGTAATTTGAGTGATATCATCATTCGTATTGTGTCACCATGCAATTTTATATGCACAAAATTCTAAATAGCGTCAAAAGGGCTGATAACTCGAATAATTTTGCACAAGAAATGGATATCGAATGGGCGGAAATGCACAATATTGCAAAATGTTGTTCTCGCTGCATTTGGACGTAACAATGAGCTTTTATGATAATTACATTTGTGTATTAACATAAAAAATAACGTTGAGAATTATTATCAGCGCCTTTCCATCACGTCATATGAAGCTCAACATGTTTTCCAACATGATCATTGCACTCACTCATTCACTTACTCCATCCATACCGCCTTGTATCATTCCAATCTGAATGTATCTTCACGGCGTAAACAGTGCTGAATCTAACCATATTATTAATTACCGTATCCACTCCGTTCTGATACGCAGCGGCTTCCAAGAAGAGATTGTCTGAGCACATCATGCGGCGACATCTCCATATCGAACCGTATCTTTGCAAAATTTGCCAGTGGCGGACTGCATACAGTGGGAATATGTGGAAGCACCTCAACCAGCACAGGAAAGATCTCGGTACAGAAATGCCGGAGGAGCCAGTCATCATTGACACGGACCTCCTGAAAGGGGTTGTACTTCCGGAGATGCCGAAGGCACCCACTGGAAAGATGAGGGGTCAATCAAGAACAGACAGTGCTGAATACACTGCAGTGACACTAGGTCAGACACTCATTGAAGCAAGGCACGAAGTTGGTCTTTACGAGCTGTCGGGTCACCAAGAAGTTGCACCCGGGAGCGAGCTCCAAGTTGTTCAGATCTCGGAGGAGACAGTCGGGAGACCTGATGCCGAATGTGATGGTGGTGTACCTGGCGACAGCCACCTGCAACTTGTTGAAATACACGACGATGCCATCGGAGTGAACACCATCGGCCAACAGGTGGTTGCTCAGCTCCAAGATACCAATTCCCAACTGAGCAGCGCCCTCGGTGATGGCCTTCACGAGAAATTGGGCCACATGGAGATCTTCATTTCTCACGACGCTGTAGGAAAGACGGGGGAATCTGACAAGGTTGTCGAGGTCCTGCACGTTAGAGAGGACGGGAGCATCGTCTCGTCAACTATGAACCCAGATGTTGAGGTTGCTGTCTTGGCACTGGCCCAGCTGGAACCAGGGACACACACAACTGAACTTCCATCTGGAGTTGGTGATGGTAGCCGAATTACAATCGTCCAAACAGTCCAGCAAGATGTAAGTTATACATATCGTGAGGTATTCATTCAAGTCAAAGACAAGGAATACTGTACAAATACATTGCCTTTCAAACTTGTGCACTATAAACTGCTTTTTTTTTAGCTGTGTCATCAATTAACCACTTTTTAGTACCAAATACATCTACGAGAGCGACTGAGGATGCTAACAGTTGATCCTCCCCTTCGTGTATACCTGGTGTATGCATTTCCAGCCATGAAGCAACAGAATGTCTGACGTGATGTTATACGATCGCATTAAATTCAGTGACATGCGACTTAATGTTGTTATGTGTGGTAAACATAGCATAAGAGATATGTCACATTGTTATACTTTCAATACAAGGAGACCATTTTCCTATTAAATGCTCTTACGTGGTTCATTTCCCCACGACTTACTGAGTACTTTGATTGGTATCACACTGTCTGCTGCACCCATTATGTTACCACGATTGTTTATTCCAAATTAACAAATTCCTGTTTATAAACATGATTCAGCAGCAGGATGCTCATTGCGTCCACGACGCGGCGGTGAGCGCGGCCATTGAAGCCGGGATCCACACTCCGGCAGCGAAGGACAACGATGACGACGCCTTGGGTCAAATGTCCGACGAAACCGTACAGCCACCAGTATCAATTCAGACACACAGTGACGACATAGCCCAGGATGTAGTTGAGCTAGCTTCACAGAATGGACATTCCTCCGCAGATATAGCCGGGCATTGTAGTGACATGAAGGATGGCGGGAAAAGTGATGGACATGATATGACTGCATTGTGAAAACGAACCATGGTGTATGCGTTCTATTATTTACCAGTATAGATGGATGATGTTGAAAACGTAACGAAGTGTCTCTATAGATGTATACATGCTGCTTTTTCGCAAAGAGCAGAGAGGAAAAACAACAGAGGATCAAGATATCAGTTAAGAAAAACATCTGGTTAAACAGCAATGGTGTCATGTGAGATCAGGAGTTCATCTCCAAAAGGAATGTGTCAGCAGGACCGTCTTTGGCTAGACTGGTTCCAGCAGGGACAGTAGTTACCCCTCCCCCCCCCCCCCCCGAAGTTTCCACTATATATTATTTGCCTTTTAAGTTCGTGTGTCCCTTTTGCAACCGTGAAAATTAGATTCCTTTCTTAAGCTTGTACTTTTGTGGAGGTACACGTATACTTTAGATCTTTCATAAGAATGATTAGACTTGGCACCGTTTCATGAAAGTTGTCAGCACAGACAAGTTGTCAGTCTCTGATAATTACCATAGTAAAGGTCAGTAACCACAGCTTCTCAGCCGATCAGAACCAAGGATTTTACTGAAATGTTAGGGCTGACAACTTCCATGAAATGGTGTCCTGAAAACGTCTTTATGATGCAGGAGGAAGCAATAGATCCAGAGAATTTACTCGAACCTCCAAAAATTGTCAATCCTTATTCTCTGTAGAAAGAGGGAGCATATTCTCGAGTGACATGGGGCTAGTTTTCCATTTCGTTTGTGTGTGTGTGTTTTAAAGGGATCGTATAGTTTTGGTTGAGACTTAACCTCAGGTTTTTATCATTTTTTGGTGAGATAGTGAGAAACCTCTTATGGAATATGACAGAGCATGTAATTCCAAGAGGGATTAAATGTTTATTTGATGAAAATTGGTTTTGAAATGGCCAAGATATCCAAAACAGAGCGGTCCTATAGAAAGTGTGGGACCCACATTTTATTGCGATCGGTTTGTTTTACTTAGTTTTTATATGTTTCAGCTATTCCAAACCCGATTTTCATCAAATAAACTTTGAATTCCTCTTAAAATTGTATGCTCTGTACTATTTCATAAGTGTTTTCTTGGTATCTCACAAAAAAGTTAAAGCCCAATTTTCATCTCCACCAATACTGTACCATCAAACTCTGAGGTGTATTATCGTAAATATTTCATACACGAGATTGGAAGTCATTATTTTTCAACCGCACAAAATTTCATGACGTCAGCTTTGTAAAAGGGATATACTTCGTTATTACGTGACAGGTTGATATGATTCTCCCCAACGCTCGGGCAGAGTGTGTTAATGGTGCAATTATCATGGTAATATGACTTCTGGATAAAATTGTTATGTTTGCTCTTGTCAATACAGTATCACATATCGATTTATTGGGAATAAAGCTTGAAACGGTATCATTTTTCTTTTCATAGATTCCTTGCATACACAAACGCATTAGGCCATATATATATATATATATATATATATATATTCAATCGTTTCTCGATACAATGTATAATCGCAAATGTGGAGGGGACTACTAAAAAGCACAACTTGTAAAATGTAGACCCCTATGGAATACAGACAAATAATATCAAAGGAATTGCAAAGCATCATATCGGAAACACTATATATATGTATATATATATATATATATATATATATATGTATATATATAGACTGCGAGAAGGGGTCTAGACCATTTACAGCACTAGTGTAGCTCCTTCATTATTTATGCTCAGTGCGAGAAGAGCAATCGTGAACGTAGCTAGTGATCAACGTGCGTGTCACACACAATATGAAGATATTGAATTGATGTTTTTGTTTTATACCTTCATCTCAATTAATAACACGAGTTTGATATGAAATGTATTCAATAGTATGCAATTAATTATGTATATTATTATTGTATTCTGTTAAAATTACGGATTGATTCATATACATAGTCATTATAGACTCACGCCAGTTGGATTTATATTAGTGTGTATACATGTATATATATTTATTAGTGTAGCCATACGAGTGAGTCATTTTGTGTCGTTACAGCCCTGATAAAGGTCCTAACGAGACCGAAAGCTCGGCAATAAATACGCACGTTGATCACTAGCTATACGTCCAAAATATTGCTCTCCTTCTCGCACTGTATATATATATATATATGTGTGTGTGTGTGTGTGTGTGTGTGTGTGTGTGTGTGTGTGTGTGTGTATACAAGAGGGCTCAATTGGAACCCTATATGGATATACATGTACTAATGATATGCTACATAGAGTACAGGTTTATGTACAAAATGTTTACCGAATGCATTTACATGCCATTAGAATAAGAATGAAACAGATTATACCATCCGAGTACATCACAGTATGCGAAATTAGAATAATTCCAGAAAATATGTATATGGTGCCAACAGCTTATTTTGACACAAATTTTCACCCGAAGATTTTTGAGTCAAAATAAACTGACAACAGGAACTTGAGTTCCGTTCTCTCTCTCTTTTTTTTTATATTAGTGACCAACGCGTGGACTATATATTACGTTACTCAATGTATATAGTAGGCCTACATCTCCATTATACGTTGGCTTTTGTCACTCATCTTTAAAGCGTATATTATAGTGCAGGTGTAGGCCTATGCACTGGATCATAAAGCCTATACACAATATAAATGCTGCATGGAATGCACGACCACGAATAAAGGAACGAGAAAGATAATTATGGCAAAAAGGCGGAAGTGAGAGTAGGGATCGACATTCCAAGGGTGACTGCGAGAATGTAAACAGTATTTTTCATAGCAACTGCGGTCGGACATTAATTTGTCGACGTATGTAGCACTGTATGTTTATTCTCTGTTGCAATAGCCATAAATACAATGTTATGCAATGAACACTCGTGTATAAGATGCATGGTATATACCGGGTTAAATTGGATACGCCCATTGAGTTTGTCAATATTTTTTCACGGCTATTGCTCTTAAGAACTGAGTGATCAGTGCACACTTGCGCCGATAAAGGCTAATTGCCAATCACTAGTTGAAATTGATAAAAACAACTCATTTAGAGTCATATATTTTTCGTGGAAAATTGAGCAAAGAAAATGAGATTCCAACCCGATGGAATCTCATTTTCTTTGCTCAATTTCCAATATCAAATAATATTGATTTCTGGTTAATTTTTCTGTTTGCGTTTGTCATATATTTTTTTGAACAACAGATACCAAGAGGAGCGTCAGAAATTAGTGTACACCCGTGAAATAATTGATCGAAATGGTGAAGAAAGAAAATTTCGTTCTCACACCGTTTTCGAGCTTAGTGGAACCTGATGCTTGAAAAAATTTGTGGCCCTGTCTTATTTTTTGTGTTGATGGGATGGGATGGGAACACAGTGGGATTTCGCCCATTCGAACATAGAAATCAGTCAAAACTTATATTTGTTTATCAACTTTGGACACAGGAACTTTTGAATGGTGAACCATGCAATGGGCAGACCTTTGTTTTTCGCGCCATCCAATAATCGAACAATTTTCACTGGCATGATGTGTATGAGCGTACTCATGATAAGTTGCGTGTGATCGCTTCGCATACATGCACACACCGGTGTAGTCGCACGGTGCGTACCACAAGTGCTCGCATTGCAGGCATACTAAACAGTGTATTTTTCTGCATCACGTACACGTGTGCGTACGATGTACCTGTACTAGTGTATATCGTGAGTTCACGACTCGTGCAAGTCTAGCATCCTGAATATTAGACTGCGAAACCTTGATATTTACGTACGACTAATGGTGTAGATATTTCTCATTGCCGTTATTCCTGCGCGACATCAGCAGTGGTAAGTTATTTTGCAATTTTATGTACTCTTTTCATCGAGTCTACATTCCAGTATTGTTGTTATTCACGTAATTTGACAGGTTTTGTACCTGAGAATGACTGGTGGAACTGGCATGTGATTCAAGATGGCGGCTAGCGTAGAGCCTATTCAAATGTGTAATAGGCTTTTGTACGCGCAGGAGTACGGTACATGATTGTGTGCGTGTGTGAGGTACTGTAGTGTACAGACAAGCTGCTGCTGCAGCTCGCAGCGGCGGCGCGGCCACTTAAGCACCGGGGACCCAGTCGTCGTCCTGGCCCTCGCGCGTCGTTCGACGACGAGTAGCCGGTGTCTCAGTCGGTCGATCCGTATCGAGGGATGATACTAGTACTCAGTAGCAGGGCGGCTGTGTTTGAGCTAGCTGCTAGATGCTAAGAAGAGTTAGACATATAACTCAAATGACTGCTGTGCTGTGTCATGTAAGATTTTTAACAGTTACTGAGTTAGGCCCCTAATTGGCTTGACAAGCCACTGATCCAAACCAAACGTAGTATCTGTATAAACCTGTAGGCTGTACCCTTTCGTTAGTTTGTAGGCTCTGTTAGGTACGAGCTAATTAATACAAAATGCAAGCGATAATGAACGTACTCTACATATATGTACCGGTACGTGTGAAAATAAGCTTACAGTTACACTTATTTTCGCATAGATTCTAGATTTTTGTCGTGCCTTGCCTTGTCTTTGATCTAAAGCGGGGACGACAACAGTGTGGGAGCTCCATTATTCACCGTATATGAACAGGCATCAATTCTATTTCTAGGATGTACAGTATTACAGAGGTACTGTCACAGAGCAATCACCAACTCCCTGATGTGGCATGATGTGTAGTTTGAAAGCTCTATCCTTTCTGTCATATTTGGTCCTCGGTGTGTTAGGTGGTCACCGAGAACATCCAAAATTTCCCAATTTTGTTGAGACCGAAACTGGGTAAGGGAATAGAATAAGTGGTAATAGAACAATATTATGTACAATAATTCTATAATTATGAAATTGGTTATATTGCACTGACGAAGCATTTAGTTAAAATCGTATGTGAATTACATTGAAGCTATGCAATTACTTAAAAGAAAAGTTAACTCTTATTATTTTTTAATGTTGATCATCAATTGCAAACTTAATTTTCTGTAAGATAGGAATAAAAGTCATATTACACTCGTACTGAAACAAAATTGGACATTGGCCATAGAGGGCAGCAGACAGTAAGGCACACACACATAATACTTGTATGTACAATGCATAAGTGAATGCCAGTGTGTCCAGTATGTCTATCATGGGTGAGTAGTTAGAGTTCAGCAGTTTTTATCATAGAGGTTTCTCCGCGCTTTAATTTGGTTCTTACCGTAGAACATGGGTTCGAACCCGCTCACTTTATCGAACGATTAAAAGCTGCTAGCTGACCAATTTTGAAATTGCTTTTGTGCCCTTTTATTTTTGGCCATATCTGTTTAGAAAGCTGCCAGAAATTTGAGTTCCTGTGCCGTGTAACTCTGGAATAAATACGTAGCATCCAAAGCAAATATAAATGTAGATAGATAGTGGGGTGGCTTGGTGAAATTATCGTGACACGGCGGACAAAAGCATGATTTTTTCACCAAAGGTACTTCATGATGTACCTTCTCAAAAAATAGGGTGCTCCAAGAAAATTGATGCTGGGAAGGAGGTCAGAGGTCAAAGGTCAATGACCTTTATTTGTGAAATAGGTTTTTTGGCTATTTCTCAGGTCAGGAATATCCAATCTGGATAAAACTTGGCAGGAAGAATATTGAGAACAAGTAAAATATTTTGATTGAATTTGGGGTGAATTTTCCAAAGGTCAAAGGTCAAAGGTCAATGAACTTTTTCTAAAAATCATGTTTTTGTTTATTTCTCCAGGTAGGAAGATTCAATTTTCACAAAATTTGATATGAACGTTATATAGAAGGTACCAAGAGTATAAACCAGGGGTCAAATATAATTGTTGATTTGTGCGTTGCCATGGCAACCCAAAACGAGGGTTTTTGATTGAAGTTAGTTACAGGAGGCTATTTTCCAGTTTGGAAGAGATTCCATTTGAATAGGTACAACTGATCAACGGGATGTATAGAGGTTTGAAATACTTTTCATTAGTGTTAAGTGGTATGTTGCCATGGCAACTACATATATAGATTTTGGTTAAACTTAAAGGAGACTTCAGAACTTATGAATTTGAAGAGATTTCCATCAGGGTTGGTATAATTGATCAACAAAAAAGTCGCCAGACAAAGATTTGTCACCTTTATAGCATGTGGGTTGAGTGAATGCAGCAACAATAGTAGAACACATCAGTGAGAGTTTGAGGAAAATTGGACAATCCGTTCTAAAGTTATGAATTTTTGAAGTTTCTGCTCATGCAGTCGAGGCTGGATGAGAAGACTACTATACCTTGTAATGTCACATGTGTACAACGATATAAAGAATGAATAAAGAAAATTCAACATAAATTATTTTCGCTTACAAAAGGATACTCGACTTCTCTTTCAGAAGGCAGGGGGAATAATTTTACCCTTGACATACGTAAGTAGCAAGTCAAAGAAACTATGTGAACTTTATTCAAAAAGTATGGTTTTGTGAAATTCTCATTTCATTTTCCTTAGAATGTGTGCATGTGACATCATACACTGTGGTAGTCTTTTCATCCAGCCGCGACTGTGCAGATACCTTAAAAAATCATAACTTTTGAACGGATTGTACGATTTTTTCCAAGCTTTCTGTGATGTGTCCTACTAATATTGTTGTATTCACTGAATCCACGTGCGCATGAAAGTGGACTTGTCCTTTAAGGACAGATTCTGAAAGAGCAGACTGTAAGCTTTAAAATGATGTATCACACAATTCAAAGGGATTCCCCTATAACCTATCTAAATAATAATACCGGTACTGGAAAGAAAGCACACACTCTGGATAAGTATGAACTGAGAAAAGAGGCTGCATTGTCTATTTTAGCGTTTAATCTTTACCAAGCTGTCTCATGTCATTATGTTCATCTTTTCTTCCCCCCTCCAATTTTCATTTGAGTTTGCCATTATTAATTTTTGATGATAAGAACGATGCCACAAGGCATTGTTTCTTAAAAATGCTTGAACTGCTCCTTCAGGTCCAAAATCTACATCAATATATATTATTTTCCTGATCTCCTCAACATTTTCCAAAAATAAAGCATACACCTTTTATGCACTGAGTCCTCCTTTTTGTGGATAATTAAAGGCAAAAACCCAAAATTAGTGCTTGAAAATTATTCTTAAGTGTAAGTTACGGATACAAAGAACCTCTGTAAAAAATGAATCTGTATAATCAATGTTAAGTATTGTTAATAACACAAAATGTGAACAATATTTCTATGATAACATGTTTCCAGACTAAACCGTCCGCATTTATGCTTTAATGAGAAAAATACTGATATCTCTTTATATGTTTGCTTTGATTGCAAAAACTGTATATGGTAGGATGTCTTGTGATACAACTGGGGGGCATTTCATGAAGCGTTTTGTCAGATATTTCGTCTGACAAAATGTTAAAAGCTACTGAAATCCTTGCATCTGATTGGCTGAGAGCATTTTTGTCCGACAAGTTGTCGGACAAAAATGCTTCATGAAATGCCCCCCAGGGGGGCATTTCATGAAGCAGTTTGGTCAGATATTTTTCTGACAAACTGTTACAAACTACAGAAATCCTTGCATCTGATTGGCAGAGAGCAAATTTGTCCGACAACTTGTCGGACAAAATGCTTCATGAAATGCCCCCAGACCTACACATATTATGCATAAAATGTGATATCCTGAACATTTTTTTTTTCAAGTCACTCTCCCAAAAGTGTATAATATAGGACCTTTAAGTTTTTCTTGTGTTTGTTCCTGGCAGATTACTAGTACACAAATGCTCCAATCCATGATGACCTAACGGAAATTAAGGAAATTAAAATGAATATACTGAAAACCAAAACTACAAATACTAATAACTTACTTCATTCTTCTCTCCCCACCCCACCCCACCCCTTCTTTTTGGTTTCTTGATATACTCGTAGATCTAGCTGACTTTGATAATTGTCATTATGTAACATCATCTTCAATTGACAAGGCGATAAAACTTAACAATCATTTCATTATGCTGCTCGACTAATGGGGTTAGTTGAACTATATTGTTTTTAATGTACTATACTTTTTCCTCCTATCAATCACATGTATTTTGGGTGGAATGTATTTTGACATAAAGCATCATAGAATCAACCGCCTTTGGGGTCGGGAATTTTGTCATATCATATTGTGATTTAGATTCTGCTCTATGCCGATTTTGTTTTATTTCTATCAACTTTTTAAACTTCCCCATAGACTTTGTTCACCAGCCAACTACATCCCACCCTCTTTGGATAATGTGAACCAATCAAACATTGCTTTTACTTTTTAATAACATGTCTATACATAGCTATCAGACCAAAAATATTCAAACCGCTTTAAGTCTTTATGAGTGAAATTACAAATATCAATATATTTTTAAAAATATTCAAATTGTCTAAATTCAACTTCATCTATGAAAATAGACTTTTAACCTTTTTAAACATTTGAATAACCCCCACAAGAAATAAGAAACATATAAAGAGGGGAGGTGCGGACTATAAAAATTGCTTACGGGAACCAGGTAATCCCTGCGCTAAACCTATGGAATTCACACAATCTTGGAGGAAACGGGTTAAATTTGTTAGGAAATATGTAGGTCAATACCCAAAACCTTAAGTTCTCAATGGAATATGCAGCTCTTCTACTGGTAAACTAGTAGTTCTGGGAGAAAAAATGAACTGTGACATAGTCCTACACCTGGCTCAGTCATTGCCCAAGATTTAAAGTATCTGAGCCAGAGTCACATGTCACTCTTTGCCATTTCTCTACAGGAGGTAGACAGTACTAAAAAAATCCTTTACCAGAAATTATAGGAAATTATTTAATGAAAAGGTGCTTAAGAAAACTGGACTATTCCAACACACCTCCCTCAGGTCTGCAACACAGACTAACCACCTGTTACCATAGGAAAACCAGTAAAAATGGTGTATTACTGTAAACGTGCACACAATATGTCGTATTATGGGTCTGAATTTTAAGACTAGCAACCATGTACATTGCATTGCATTGTACAGAAACCTGGCGAATGCCCTGTGTATAGTCTTTGAATTCAGACACTATTGTTATGTACAAATTAAGGGCATTTTCTCATCTTTTCTGTTAGCGGATTTCTTGGAGCACCCCCTAATTTTGATCCTCATATATATACAAATGTCTGAGGAAAAAATGACACTTTTGTCCGGCGTGTCACGATTATCAGTATATTTGTCACTAAGCCACCCCACTAAGATGCGTGATCCAAACAAACCACACACGGATACTACAGGGATATCCATACAACGTACGAGAGGAATTAGCGGCACTTAGCTGTCAATTGAGTCAAAAGGAGTTGGAGATTTTATCTTCGTCAGAGCTGGCCAAAAGGACAAAAAGTAATATATTGCTAAAACAAAATGTGAATTCCGTTTTTGTTTTTGTTTTTGTTTTTGTTTTTGTTTTTGTTTTTTTAATACTTTTAGCCTGGCACAGTGCATGGCAGGAAAGTCGTCGCCGTCGAAAACTTTTATACAAATAGTGAATGGTCACGAGTGCAATGGTACGAGATTTCGCACGAGGTGAAAGATAGAGGCGCTCTATTCAACGAGGCGAAGCCGAGTTGAATAGTGCGCCTCATCTTTCACCGAGTGCGAAATCTCGTTCCATTGCACGAGTAAAGACCATACACTATTTGATTTATACAACGTCCAAGTAGATCTTTTTGGTCTAAGTAGGCCTAGAAGTCTATATATGTATGAAAAATATAGCTATAGGGCCTACTTACATGTGGATCCACCGCGATTCTCTTTCTGGCTTGTGCAATCAGTGTAGATACAGGTCACAGCTATACTAGCGCTCATACACGTACACTAGCACTACGTAGGCCTATGTACGCGCATGCATTGTGCCGCACACGTACCTGCGCTAGCTGCATGCGATCCTCAATACGCAACACGCAGTACACGCAGTACCGAGCAATTTCTCGAACCGTGGAATAGAACGAAAAAATCGAACCAAGTTGCACGCAAAAATAGAACCAAAATTGCACGGCGCGTTGAATGGAGTACTTATTTAATATTACGTCACCAACAATCCTCCAATCAAATTACAAGGATCTAATTGGACGTTGTATAATAGGTATTATACACCAGTCATTGCAGGGGCGGGCCGCGGAACGTTTTATCGTATAAATTATGTACGTGTGAGTGTGTGTGTGTGTGTGTGTGTGTGTGTGTGTGTGAATGTGAGGGGAGGGAGGGGGAGAGGGGAAAGGGGTGGGTAACAGCCCCCACCCGTCAATCCTGTCCCTGCTCTGGTGTACGGACAGAAAACGGAGGCGGGGGGGGGGGGGAATGGGGCGTGTAATCCTCTCTTTTGGAGTCATAGTTTCTGTTTTTTTTTCCGCATCACGTAGGCCTACCGTCGTACCGCATCATGTTTTCAGGTTGTCCGTTCGTCCGTCCGTCAGTTGATGTAGACGACGCAAAGTGGGCCAGAGAGATACCACATTACCAGTTAAATATGCGTGCCATGGCAAAAGTCATTTTGGTCACTTTGGATTTTTAATTTTTGACAAGCCATCTTAAGAGATGATACTTCACTAAAATATCTAACTCTGGTACATTAAAAGGGTATAATTATTTCCTAACAAAATGCAACATATCACGAATTTTAGAGCAAATTTTAACCTCTTTAATTAAGTTCATTAAACGTCATGAACGCTGTAAAAATGCAAAAAAAAAAATTAGTCTTCATGAAATATTGTATGGTAAATATCCGGGAAAAGAGGCTAATTATATGTCTTTTTAATATATCCGAATGAAAAGTTTAGATTTCCACGGATTTCCAACTCAATTCTATGACCACCTTTTGCCACTTTTAGAGCCGATTTTCAGCGACATAATGGCCCGAATTCACGAAGGTGGTACAAATGAAACCATGGTTTAATTCAACCTTGGACAAAAACCATGGAGCGCCAAGTGTCGCATGAAATATTTCGTTACGAAATCAGTCATTTGGTCGATGAAATGATTATATTGTAACGAAATGACAACATTTTGTAATTAAATGAACATTTCGTCCACGAAATGATAATTTCGTTAACGAAACGGTCATTTTGTCGACGAAACGACCGATTTCGTAACGAAATATTCCGTGCGACACTTGGCGCTCCACGGTTCTTGTCCATGGTTTAAACCATGGTTTCATTTGTACTGCCTTCGTGAATTCGGGCCAATACGTCTAACTTGGAGCTGGCAGCCGCCAGACGCCGCATTAGGGCGCGCATATTTTTTTCCCTTACACATAAAAGGCCCAGAACATGATTAACACTGAATAAGAAGTAAACAGAGTTATGAAATACAACATATAGGGCTAGTTCCGGCTCTTAAAAGACCCCTCTTCCAAAGATGAATAAGTACACAATTGCACATATTCAAGGCCAAGCCATATTGTCCATAAATAAATTATTGTCATACATTTAGCCAGTATATAACTGTATACAAGCTAATTCCCTCTGCGATACATATTGTATGGACACCTTAATACTTCTATCCTACTCTTGACATAATGCAGCTAGAACGTTATACACCAAAACACAGAGATTTTATTCTCATCGGTTACTCGTCGGAAGCAAAGTCTGTTGCTTCCCGGCCGCTCACCAAAGTGTATCGGATCGCAGTCTGATGAATCCGATTGTGTCGGTCGACTATCAGGTCAGTGTCAGACATTGCTCGTGTGATCCTCATTGGACGATTTTGCCTCATTGGATCGTGCCCGACGTGTCTGACCTTGACCTGATAGGTGACCAGTACAAGTCGGATTCATCAGACTGTGATCCCATATATACAGTGTACACTTATGTGGGTTGCCGGAAGCAACTTTGCTTTCGACAACTGACTGATGAGAAAAAACATATCCCTGTGGAACGGGGATGATTTTATAATTTCACAAGATAGTGATTCTGAAAGATTTTCCAGTAAAAGAAAAGAAAATGTTGCGCATGGGGGATATGTCACCCGTCCCCCCCCCCCCCCATGCGCAACATTTCATGGGATAACACACACACACACACACACACACACACCCACACACTAAAAAAAATAATAATCACACAGGCTAAAGCATGTATGTATAGGCTTAATGATAACAAATCGTCAACCTCTGGTGTTCAAATATTAATAACATGACATAACACGTACATCTAATGTGCGAACCAGTGGGAGAGTTTCCAAATGATGCATGTGAGTAGGCGATTGATGAGACATTTGTTGATTGTGTGCATTTATATAATATCTTTGTTCTTGTAAACTCTGTTAATGCTCGAATGATCTTCTCTTTCCACAGGGAAAACAAAATGAGCGATTTTCAAGATGGAGAGTTGCAGTTTCGCTGCAAACTTTGCCAGTTCACTGGAAGCAGCAAGGCCGAAATTGCTGAACATTTTCTTAATGAACACACCGAAGTTGAGGTTGTCTCCCAAAATAAGAGCGCAACACCACCAGCTGCCTCGGCGCCAACTGACGAGAAGGAAGATGGTGAAAAGGAGGCGCACGAATTACAGACTAAGGAAAAGCCGCCACCAAAGAAACGAGGCCGTCCACGAGGGAAGTCGAATGCCTCTTATCAGAAGCTCTCCATTCAGGTGCCCAAATCTTCGCCGGCCGCAGAGGATGGGACGGAAGCCCTTGGTCGTGGAATGAGAAAGCGAAAAGCAAAAGTCCCCTTCAACATGACGCCGTTCGATGATGAAAAACTCGAAGAGTTAAGTGAGGAGGAGAAAAGCAGTGATGGTCATAAAGAGAAGGAAAGATTGAGCGACGAGGAAGCGAGTGGGTCATCTGATGAGGAAGGAGAAGAAATTGAAGACAAGGTGAAATCTGAGCTCTATGAGGAAAAGCCGAGACGGCGAGGAAGGCCCAGAAAAAGGGACAAAGAAAGTGATGTTGACCGTGGATGGATAGCAGCGGATGAATTCAAATCACGAAGAGGAAACAGAGGACCGAGAGTTAAACTGGCTGTTTCAAACAAAATATTCTCCAAGATCCTTCTCGATCGTGTCAGAGAGTGGCAGAAAAACTTTGAAGCTAAAGATAAGGAGGACATGTTCGTCTGTGAGAACGAATCATGCCGACGGGGCATGTCTGAGGCGGAACTTGACGTCCACACCAAGTGTCACGTGCCAAACATGGAGGGTTTTCGGTGCTTTATCTGCCAGTTCATGTGTCTACACTGGCGAAACATGCGTCATCACTATCGGAAAGTCCATGACCAGATGCTCACCAAAGTTGCGTGCGACTACGAGTTGTGCACCAAAGAGTTTCCGCGGATCGCTGCCCTCCGCAGTCACGTGACCATGATTCACATCAAGCCGCCCCTCACGAAGATGCTCAGTGCGCCGGATGCAGATCTGTCAGAGTTCTCGACGTACCTCGAGAAGAAGAAAATACAAAACAAAAGCCTCGGAGGAAGTAGCGAAGCTGTGCAAGGAGAAAATCAGGATGTGGAAAACGATGATGATGATGATGATGAGGAGGAGGAGGAGGAGGAAGAAGAAACGCCTCGGAAGAGGGGGCCTGGGAGACCCCCTAAACGAAAGAGACCAGTAGGACGACCGCCCAAACACGAAGACCCACCGAAGAAACGTGCGACGTACGCCAAACGACTGCGCGGCGAAGACCGCGAGAAATTTCAGAGCCGCCTCGTCGCTTTTGTGTGCGACGTCTGTCATGCCAAGTACAACCAGGAGGACGTAATGCTGAGCCACAAGTACGCACACTTCCGCGAAGGAAGTGAGCAAATTCACTGCACCGAATGCAGCAACTTTGTCGCGGAAGCTGAAGACGTCATTAGAATGCATATGTCGGCAGAGCACAGACATATGCTGCAGCTGCACCGTTGTGACAAGTGTAATTTCTCCTCCAACCGTTACCACGATCTCAAGAAGCATCGCATCGTTCACACAGGGGCAAAAGACTACATGTGCGACAAGTGCGGGAAATGTACGACTACACCTTATAATCTTAAGGTGCACTACAGACGGATGCATGCAACGGATCAGGAGAAAAACATCAAGTGCATCTCATGCGAGTACAGGTGTGCCGACAAGGCCGTTCTCAAGGTAATCTAACAAAGATCATTCCGGAAATCGGAACTGAAATTGTTGAAACAGAAGTACGTTTTCTTCCTATACTTGTGCTCAGGATTGTTCTATACAATGTAAAAATAACGCATGGTGGGATGGTTTAGCCTGGTAATAAGTGACATGTGTGATTAAAGTTTTGTTGTGTCAGGGGCAATATGACAAAAACTAGTTGTAACCCAAAATTTAAGAACATCATTATACTTTAAGTACAACTGGTTCCTCTTAGCTCAATATTTCTGCTCGTCTAACCGACATGCAGTACATGTACATGAGATGATTTCATTAAGCACGATTCTCATGTAGTTCAGAAGGCGAAACGGCAAACGTCTGTGTGAAAATGCGATTTTTGGACTGCACAGGCGAGAAAGAGTGAAAGATAGACAGAGGAAGGAAAAACACCAACATGATGTCACAAATGGAGAGAAAACTGGATATGATCATTTCTGCATTCAACAACAAGAAAACAATTGAGCTCTGCTTATCAGTGAAATCATTTGAGTTTTAAGAATTAACTTACATTAATAATTGTCTTTGAATTGAGTGTACAACATTAAAACTCGTATAACATTACAGGCCGTTTTCTTTTAATATAAAGGAGACATGAAATTTGACTTGAGCAATATCATGCTGCTCAGAATTGCATAGTTGGTTTGCATACCATTTCACTCCCCCACCCTTTTGTTCCCCATCTCACGTAGGATCACATCAGGCAGAAGCACGGCCTACTGATCAACGGCGACGAGTATCAGAATCCGCGAGCCATGCTCCTCTTCCCCTGCACAATGTGTCCGTACATCGGCCGGAAGCAGTCCAGTCTTGACTATCACATGCGCATCCACAAGGAGAACCGGCAGTTCAAGTGCCACCTGTGCCCCTACGCCAGCAAGACCAAGAACAACCTGGTGCTCCACATTCGCACCCATGAGGGAATGCAGCCGGTGAAATGCCCGCACTGTGATTTTAGAGGTATTGGACCTTGCGTTGCTATACGGTTTCTTGTATGCTCTACTTGTATATCTAATATTTATGCATTTGCCGTGGGGATACCGTGGATTTGGGAGGCTGGCCCGGCTCGGATATATTAAAAAAAATCCTCCGAACGAATTGTGTATAGCTTTATTACCGATCTCTATGTAAAGTTCACGAACAGCCGAAGAATCTCTACTGCATGTAGTCGGCCGTTACCGATGAGCGTACGCTTCGTTGCACATATTCGCTGACCGGTGTTATTCGTGGTTTTCGAATGTAACCCGCGATGGGCAGTGGTCAGCGGATGAATTGGGCCACTCATGACTCTCCATGCTGCTGGGTCTTTGATATTGACAATCACGTCCTGCAGTAGTTGTTCTGCCTGGACAAGACACTAATCATCTGCGCAGTTCTAAGGATGGGACATACAGTCGTCGGTTTTGGTGTTGATTTCATACATGCAAATATTGCTTTCACAAACTTCGTAGATCCAATTACAAATCTAAGTGAAATAATGATCGCAATACTAACACTTGAAAATAATGATGACGCTGAAAAGAAAAAAGAAAAAAAAAAGTATTATCGATTGGAATTACAATTAATTGATGTGTAATTTTGTTATGGTATAATGCTTAGTATCCCACCCGAACAAAGTGATAGAATCTCGTTTCATTAATATGTGATATTAGTTATGACGATTGTTGTGCAAGTTGCACAGATTCAGATGTGTTTTTTTTTTCTTGAAGACGAATAGAAATACAAATAAACTAATACCAAAAGGGAATAACGGTGATATTACAGTATTCAATAAAAAAAAACCTACATGTATATTATATCGTCGCAGTATTTTCATATTTTCCCTGTTTGACGTCATATTCTTTGACAGGTGCCACCAACAAGATCATATCTGAACACGTAATGTGCAAACACGCTAAAGCTCGCCCCTACCAGTGTAACATCTGCCACTGGACTACCGCGTACAGCGGCAACATGTGGAAGCACGTGGACACGCACCAGAAAGAGCTCGGCGACAAAATGCCCGAGTTCCCGGTCTCCGTCATCTCCACCGACGGCCACGCCGTCCCCACGCCGCTCCGCGCGCCGTCTGGCAAGAAGCGTGCGAACAAGGCTGGTGGCGTGAAGCTGAAGGTTTTAAAGGGTAAAAATCGGCGCCAGAGAACGGAGGAGCAGCAGCAGGGCGGTCTGACGCTGCTTGAGGACCAGGGTAACGTGCAGTCGATCCAGGTGACGCACGTCCAACCTGATGACATCTCGGGCGATGGAGTAGTGATGCACGTACGTGATCATTTTCATTCATTATTTCTCTTCCATCGAATGATACTCTAAATGGTAATTATGTTGAATAGCTCTTTGGTATTAGAAATTCAAAGGGAAATTCATCATTTCTGATTTATGTATACATCCTTAGATGAAAATTTATAAAGAATCTAAATGATCGTGATGTCCGTTATCTGTATGGTAATGGAGACTCAAGGCTACAAGGCAGAAACAAAATGTATCAAATGGTAATTTTGTCAATCAATGTAGTTAGATAAATATGTATATAATAATAATAATAATAATAATTGTTTTGGATACAAACTCCAAATTTTATTGTCCAAGAATGGAAATTCATTTTGCCCAATTGATCGTGGGCCCGGCAGCCACTGAGGAGCGCCAGATCGACGTTGCTCTAACCTTTTCAACTGTTGAACGGCAAACAAGGCAGCAGCAACTCCCATCTTTTAACGTCTTTTGGTATGACGCGGCCGGGGTTTGAACCCACGACCTCCCGATTGTGAGGGCAGCCGCTCTACTCACTGAGCCAACACTCTGGTATAATTTGTTCCCATTCATACACGTACTCAGACTCGGTACACCACCCGTGAAAAGCGTTGCAAATCACATATCCCCCTTCTCATCAAAAGCTATTTAACGTTTATTTGGTATGTCCCTGAAATGACCTACTTTTTTACCCGTAAAGATTTTGAAGTTAAGATGCTCGAAACCCCATGATAGACGTCAAAAAGTGCACAGAGGGAGAAAACTAAAAGAGGAGGCGTAAAAAAGAAGAAGAAATGAACGAAATCACAGTCCGAAACATAAATGTACATGTGGGTTGAGCTGCATTATTAGTAGAACACATCGGCAAATTTGGTGGAAAAACGAACAATCCGTTGACTTAGTTATGAATTTGTACAGTTTCGGTGCACTTCTGGGTGAGAAGACTACGTGCGCTACAGTACCTGAGTTCACTTATGTACAACCATATACTGTATATGATACATGTATAAGGAAGATATGAAGAGAATTCCACAAATTTTCATTCTTTAATGAAAATTACAGATTCACTCGACTTGTTAATGACATGTTTTATTATCATTCCCCCTGCTCTCTAAATGAGGGAAATCAAGTGCTCTTTCTTCACGCTAGAAAAATGAATATATCATGTTGAGTTTCTTATTTCTTTATACGATCGTTCTCCATGCATGACGTCGTAGAGTGTCTTACACTTCTCATCTAGCGATGGCTGCTGCAAAATCTTTAAAAATTCATAAGTTTTGAACGGATTGTCCGATTTTCTTCTCGCTTCATTGATGCGTCCTGCTGCAAAATGTTGCTGCATTCTCTGAATTCACATAATTATGTATGTCTTGTATTTTGGATTCATTTTCCTTGTATGCCTTGGTTCATCCCTGACACCAGCAGGTCCCTGTTGCCACGGTAATGCATCCGGGCCAGGTGATGGTAGCAGAGGGTCTTTCTGAGGAAGAGGCCATTGGTTCCACGGCCCTTAGCAAGCTTGCCGCGGCCGTCGCCTCGGCGCAGGAGGTCCACATCATTTCCACCCCGCATCCCGGCATGGATAACGGTGCCAATTCCCAGGCACAGGTCATTGCAACACAGGTTAGAGTGATGGACCCCCTGCCCCCACCAACATTGAATAGATGATACACTTACTGATTACCAGTCATATTGTTTTGACAATATTTTTATATGAGAGACTGTCATGTACTGTACACTGACAGCAATGAATGGGCGTGTAGACGAAATCGATTTAGTACAGATTGTATGTATAAAAGTTATCTTGTCAGTGAATGTGTGTGTCTGTGTGATATTCTGAAGGGAAACACTGTAAACTGTAAATAAGTTACATTGAAACCACCTGTATCTGAAATGTCGCGCTCAAATTGTTTTCTCTTTCAAGTGTTATCACATGATTTTAAAGTTCTTTCCAGCAAGGAACCTACTCGTTTACAAATGGCATTTTCTGTTCATCATGATTTCGCTTTTATGTCGTGCTTAGCAATGACCAAATAATTTCCCTCTTTTGACCTGTCTGCAGATCGCAGGTTCGATACCAACATCAATTCAAGTTGCAACCAGTACGGGCATTCAAGAAATCGTTGAATACACAGTACCTTCCGTAGCCGTCTCGCATCAGGTTGTAGACAGTGCTGGCAACATGACCCACATCATTTCCGATCACCTGTACCACGCCAACCAACACAACCAGGAGCAGCAACAGCATCACCATCATCAGCAACAACAACATCACCAGCAACAACTTCAGCAGCAGCAACACCACCAGCAACACGCGAATGGTGGCAGCATCCAGCAGGCCGCCATTCATGCGGGGATTCCCACTGTTGTCGAGACGGTCCCAACCGCTGTGGTGGAGCAAATCGTGCAGGATACCCCGCATCCCGAGGACCAATCGGTCCAGCAACTTGTTGCCACCATGATACCTCACGAGGCTGAGCTGGTCATGAGTATGATGCAGTCTCAACACGTGCAACATGTGCAACATCTCCAGCAACCCAACGTCTCTCAATAAATGATGTCATGTGGCCACAATGTGCCATGATGTAGACAAAAATATTCTGAGATTACTATTGAATTTTTAGTCTTACATTTTCTAAGAGGTTTGTGGAATATTCTGTACGTTTACATCCATTCTCAAAAACCTAAATCATAAACACAAATAACATTATAGGATCTTTTTCGCAGGATTTGCTTTGTATTGCTTCGAGCTTTCGTTTACGTGCACAAAGCTAGAAAGCTCAATAGGACAAGGACCATTGTGATGGACAAAGTTAGTTAGGAAATAAAAGAGAAAGCGAGAGATTGAAAAATAAAACAAACAAAGAAACAGCAGCTCCAGCTAAATGTTTTTTTGTTTTTTGTTTTTTGTTTTTTAATTTCAAACTGAAGAAAGACACACCCTCTTCCTACCTTTCTCATTTGAAAGTTTGGATGATGACGTAGCACCCACATGATTTTGACACGGGTGAGTTTACTCGCATTGGAATGGAGGGAAAACACCGCGGTTTACTGGAAATTTCCGGCAATTGTCAGTGAATGACACCGTTTTGTAAAGCACATCAGACTCTTGTCAATTCATGTGTTTATTACACCAAAGGAAGTAAACTGTCACTGACTCCTTCCAGTATACTATCAGTACAAGCCTGCTCTGATACAGTGGTATCTCTTTCTGACGTAAGGACAAACATGATTAGTGTTACAACTTATAATAGTTCATGCTGATTACCATTTTCTTACTCTGATTTTGCAAGAAAGGTTCCATATGTGCCAAGATCAATCAAATATATCTGATCTGGCAACACAAACGCAGGATCATCAGGTTTCACTCAAAATTACTTTGAAAATGGCTTTGACATGGGGATATGGTTTAAGTGAAAAAAAAAAACCACACAAAAGTATACGTTTGTCTTTGAATTCGTCAGCGAATTTGCACGCTCCCAATCCATTTGCAAAATCGCAGTTCAAGGAGTGGATGGAGAGCATTAAGTTTTCATACATACATGTACACAAATTGTACTTGTATTTCATGTTTTATTCTCATCGCCGGTGTATTTGAACGATACTTTCAATGCTCCATAACACACCTGCTATATGACCATTAAAGGGATGTATGGATTTGGTTGAGATGGGGATTTAGGTTTGAACATTTTACAAGATAATTAGAAACCACTTATATGAAATATGAAAGAACGTACTTTATTCAAAGAGGAATTCAAGGGTTATACGATGAAAATAAGTTTTAAAATGGCTGAGATATCAGAAAACAAAACATTTACAAAGTGGTCCTTATAAGATGTGGGTCCCATCGTTAATTAGGGCCTCTTCGTTTTAGAAACCCGAAGGCCAATCTCGGCCAAACCTACACCATCCCTTTAATATTCTTTTTTCCCTTTCCCGGCACGTGACAAAGTCTTCATATGCTTTGCTCCCTCCCTTAGAATCACTGACGCTTACTTCACAGTATTTAATTCTTTGGTACTCTAAGTGGTTTTGGAATTGCATGAGATTGTGCAAACGATGTATTGCAGTATGGGAGGATCCCTCTGTTTATAAATCTTGTGAAAAGATAGATAGTACATGTAAAAGAGGAGTATGAATCTTGACTAAGAAAAAAGATGACTGCACCAAAATTGTGCAGCGAATAAATAACAGCATACGTAGACATATAAGCGAATAGATTTGCCCTATCGACATCAGGAGCTATTTAAACCGTGATTGTCATGTAGATTTTTTTCCCCTGAATGTAACTAGAATATAAAATACCATTATACGGCTTCAGATAGACTATGTCAATTTCTTGTCAAGACAATAATGAATCAATAAATACAGTGTACATCACTTGTAATGCGCTGTCGATCTAGTGACCTATTCGTATGCGCAGAGGGATATGTAGAGCTAATTATTACATTTGTACATATTAAAGTAGAAAGGACAAGGGAAAGATAGGGTCTATGAATATACATAAACAACTTCAAAAAGATATTCAATCAAAACAAGATACTAACATGTATATGACTACAGATGCTTTTTAATTGTTTCTGTGGATTCTACTGAGCATATCCTTATTGGAAGAGTACTTCAGAGAAATCGGCTGCAGAAATAAAATCCTTTTGTCCGAGAGTTGAGATTGTTCATTTAAGTGTTAATTGTTAACTAATACAAGAGCGAAAATTAAATTTTCTGCCAGGAACATATTCTGAGACCAGGTTTCGCAAATATTTTGAAGCCGAAGAATGTATTGATTTCTGAGAACTGGGGTAATTAATGTTGGAGAAGCAAGACGTTCCGCTGAGGACCCGAGCAGCAGAATTTTGAGCACGGTGAAGTCTGGTCAGTTGGTGAGATGAAACCTTGAACAATAATGCATTTCCATAATCAATACGAGACATAGCATATAATATGAATGAATAACAGAGGCTGCAACTTTGTGTGATAATGATTTCCTGATACTGTGAATATTGCGTAATTGCAAATATACTCATAATGAGTACAAGGTTGGAGTGTCCACTTTATAATCTCAGAACATATATAATACTGAGTATATCACAGAGCTTTGAAAGTTGATGATAACATGGTCAAGAGTGAAACATGTACTAAGCTTTCAGGTCAAAGGAAATGCAGCTGTGTGTCCGAGCAGTGTTACTTTGTTTCTTTATTTCGGTCTTGCATTGTTTGAATTAGCCTTTGATAAAATGCAATCTTGAGTACAATGTAGTTGTGAATAATATTATTGGTCATGTATAGTAATAACGATATAACGATACAAATAAAATACTCTAATATGAAATTTTTGCCTCATTGAATCATAGTCAGGGTCAAGATCAAAGTGACTTGGGATATAGAACCATTCCACAATATTCTTTTAACTTACGAATTTACCAGTCATTTGCGCTTTCCGCTTTCCGTAGATTTTCACGGAATGGCCTAGGAATTCGCGTTCCTATGATAGAGATGTGATCTTTGCAGTCCATGTAGATATATAGCATACATTCAGCGTGACACATTATACCCATTGAGTGCTCTCTGAAAAGTACGAAATAATGACGATCATATTCATGGCAACAGATCAGTTACTATCATAAATGTAAAACCCGCATATGACTTGTGTATATCGCATTGAATGATGAGTGAAATTAAAGCCAACTGCGTTCGAATACATTTTCTTGTGTTGTCGAAATGCGGGTAAAAGTTGTCAGTTCTTGTTGTTGTTGTTGTTGTTTTGCTGCTGTTGTTGTTGTTGTTGTTGTTGTTTCAAGGTACCCTGTTATCCCTTGCATGTTCAATGCTGCTTTTGCCAATGCATAATCACAAATTCTTGAACTGTTTGATCAAAATATGTAGCGCTGTTTTGATAGCATTAATTTGGCATTTTTACACTCAAATTTTGTCCCTGAAAAAGCAACTTTTGTGCCTTGCATGATATTCATCTTTTAGTGTAAAGTCAGCTTTGGAAATGAGCATTTTAAAGGCCTCATGTTAGACTAATGCACAAACTCACAATAGCCGGACAGATCTCATTGAACTATATCTCAGTATGACAGTAAGATAGTTACTACTGTGTTGAGAAAAACAAAAAAGTTCCAGGGATTAATAGTATAAGGGCACGAAGTTGAGTTGTGTTGTACAGCATGAAACCTTTATTGCTATTGTGAGCTGGTGCACATGCATGGCTATGTATACGGCAAGATGCTTTGTTGTGCTTATTTCCGTTGACTTTAATGTTGATGACACCAAGAACGATTTTCTAATGGACTTAGGATGTAGGAAAAACAAAGACATACATATGTGTGTGTTATGGGGGGGGGGGGGGCTTTAATTTCGCTTCTCACTGCATCAATCGAGCTACAGCTACTGTAAAGTGTCTGATTTTGAACTGCGCGTGATAATGTAGGCCTACTATGTAACTGTCTTTTCCATATTCAAGTTGGAGAGAATAAAAAAAGAGCAAACTCAAATAAACCTGATGGTTTCACCTATCACAGTTGATTACAAGTAGCACTCTGCGTACCGCAAAGATTTCCCGTCCATTGATGTGTGTAAAATTTGTGCACAATCGAATCATCGGTACAGAAAGGGTTAAAAACAAGAACGTCGCGCGTTGTCGTATATTGTTGTACACAGTAGATCATGAGGTCGTGACGAGAGCGAGTGACATTGTTCCAGATAATAAAGTAGACAGAGAGTACTGTATACGGAAGAATAAGTGGTGTAGTGGGTGTATAGCTCTGCAAAGAGCTCTAAAAGGAAAGTAAGGAAGGTTGGGAAAGGGGAAGGAAGGAAGGAAAGAAGAAAAAGAAGAAGATGATGAAGAATAAAAGGATACTAATCCTGCCCATCACTGCATTAATTTGGGGACAAGGTGTAATAAACACGATACACTTCTGGACACGCTTCGGGAAACGGGTATATTATGATAATGTTAGTCTGGTGTACTTGTAATAAAACAAGTGTGGCAGAGCCATCTGGAAGAGCATGCAGGGCTAAAACCGAAGGGCTATACGTTATCAAGATTTGAAGTTTTACGTACATGTAATTCTACGAACCAGTGAAACAGTCATGAACACATTATGCAAAATAGATGAGGGAACGATGTTGCCTTCCTATCTCCAGATCTCGTCACCAATTAGTTTGCACAAAACTCTAGTCTTCGTGTCCTTCCTTGAACGAAATAAAAGGGGAGATATCATTCGCAATCACTTCGCATCATTACATGCTTGGCTGAATCGATGATGATTAAAATTGCGTCATCTTTTGATACATTTCATGCAAACCAAATGTGGATGTTGTGTTCAGACCAATGCATAGCAAGAAATTGAAATGTGACAGGCTGATATCAGATATAAATGTATATAGGCCTATTATTTCTTTTCGTCACTCGCAGTGGTCCCATCGGTAAAAGCTCAAGAGAGTCAAGGAAGGGATGTTCGAGCTGTTTTGATCGATAGCTTGTTCGGGAAGATACAGTCCGTCAAGTGTTTCTAATAATTAAAGGGTGGGCTGTGATCTTGCAACATCCTTTATCTTTCGAGAAAATAGCGATGCCTGCAAACTCATGCCAAGAAAAATCTAGATCGAATTGCGTATGCTTCATCATAATTCCAAAGTGATGTCATCTGAAGGATTTAAGTTCTTTTTCAACTATTTTTTTTTATAGTACGAATGATCGAGGTGAAGCTCGCGTTTGCAAGTCAATAATAGTAACAACAATAATAATAATAATAATAATAATAATAATAATAATAATAATAATAATAATAATGTCTTATTCATCAAGGGTAGCCTTTTAATAGTGTTGCCATGCACTGGTCACCAGAGGGCCCTGCCCTCTGATAGAGCCAATATCACAGGGTTGATGTTTGATGGCTTCATTACATTATCAACTTCGGCGGATGTAGGCCTACCTTCAACGAATACAAATACATGTACAATGTACTTAATTAAATCACCGGAATCGCCACAATCCCATATAGATCCTTTGTTTTTGCTGTAATCGATTTCAATCAAAATTTCGCTGTTCATGCGAAACTCTAAACTGTAATACTCATATATTCAGAATACGAAAAAAAAAATATGGTCCATTATGCGAGTCGCACCTTGAAAAAAACCCGAAAAGAAAAATATCTGTAAAATAAAGATTGTTCGATTAATAGGCCTACTTCTTGATGCATTTCTTTAGAGTTGACCTATTTTTTAATGTTGAACAATGAATTATCATGAAATGAGGCTTATGGCAATTCATGATATATTACTTTTTCAACAAGGTGTTTTTGTGTACAAAACTATTAACAAAACCAGAGCATCCTGTTTTAGAGAGCTTTCCCCCTCAATATAAGAGTTTTCGTGATGACAGCACACGATTCATCGGCTTGTCTACATCTTGCGAGACATTATACCAGTAATGTTTTTCACAGGACCAAAACTGTGGAACTTACTACCCCTGCATATTACCACAGTGCCTTATCTATGAATTTATTTAAAAGCAGATCTAAGAAATACCTGTTACCATAATACAGTTGTACACTGTAAAAAGTACGATTTGCCGGAATGGTTGATCCAGGGTTGATAACAGTCATAATGAAGGGCGTAACACTCTTATCTTTTTTCTTTTTTTATCTTTGTGGCGTCTGTGAACCTGCATCTTGCTTATTTTTTTTTTCTTTTCCGATTCTTCTTCGGTGTATTGTTGTGTATACTATATAATACTTGTATCTGTTATAATATTATAAAGTACATGTATAGCTTTACGAGCATCTCAACACAAGTAACTTCCGGGGACATTGTCCTCATATCTCTGTATAGCTATTGTGTTTCATGTAAATGTATCTTTGTGATTGATCTGATCTCAATTGAATAATATATACAAAGTGTATTAGCATTGAATCCGTACCCCCCCCCCCCCCCCCCCCCCATTTCCTGGCCCACTTTCTGAATTACTCAATGTCCAAATGATTGTCTTCTTTCGCGGTCTGGGAAGTTATCTCTGTACCGTTTTGCTCTTACAGCGTTTACAACTTCTTGCACGCCGTCAGTAATGCATGTTAAGACCTCTGTTCTGTGGTCAAGACCCAGTCGAATTCCGCGTCACCCTACCCCTTCCCCCGCGGGGCAGGGGGGGGGTGTGCACACACACACACACACACACACACACACACATTTACGAACACCAATGCCTTCCTCCGCAGCACCCTTCAACCAGCCAGAGAGGTGGGAAAGAGACACCTCCATAAAGCGTCACCCACGCGGCCAGCACATGAGGTTTCACGTACTAGTACATAAACGTGGATACAAAGCATATTGGTCTCGCGTGTGTGTGCCACACGGTATGCACAACACACGCACACACACACACGTGTACTACTAGCATCAACATAATACACAATGCACGCACCACCACACACAAAAACACACACTGCAGCATACGTATGCGTACAGTTGTGAGGGTGGACAGCGCGTCTGTAATCAAGGCTAATAACAGCACAGCTTAGTCTATATTGAATCTGAAGGTACTGCACACCAGTACCTTTCCTCCGGGAAATCGACATATTTTCTTTGTTTCCAGCAGAGGTAAGTAGTAGTATGAGTCGAAGTGATCTTACAGTGTGATATGTGTATGGTCCTTTCTTATGCATACGCGGGATTTACGTCGCAATATCAATGTAAAATTTGGCGTTCGAGCAAAGGCGCTCAAAATGGCGGCTTGATGAGAGTCTATAGAATTACAACGTACCGACTGTACAATGCGTAAATAATTTGTGCATGGCATGCAAACTGCCTATGCAGTCCAGGTGTGGGAGCTTACTGCGAGGAAGTGACATGCATACCCGCAGTTGCGAGGGTCGGTCAATCGTACCCGTACCCGTCCACACACCACCGTCGCGTCGGTACCCACGGCCATGGCCCATGGTCTAACCTGTGGTCGTAGGCTGTTATTCGGCGGTAGTGCCTTTACTTAGGTAGCCGACTAGCTCATTACATTACCTCTTCACTGTTGAGAAATACGTGTGGTGTTTACTCAAAATACCGTTGTAGGCCGGGAAACTAATTTGTTTGTACTTGTAGTAGCCTAGTACAGTAGTGGTGTTGTCACACCACTAAAAGTAGTAGCTCGACATGTAACCTACATCTACACAATTTATCAATATGCTTTTAGAGCTAAAAAGAGATTTGTATCAGGATCCACTGCACTCTCTGTTGGGGGCGGAGGCAAGCTCACCTTGTGCTTCCCTGCTGAAAATGCTACCAAAGATCTTCCACTTTAGTGTAATACCAGGGAGGTGGGAGAGAGACCACTTCCCATGGTGCTACCGCTCATCAAGCTCATGCGCTCAAGTTCAGTTGTAGGTACATGTACCAGTAGGGCTGACTAATATAATTGGTAGTACATTGTAGAACAAATCTACACACGGCATACGTTGAACAAAACATGCTGAATTTACAAAATTTCTCTCAGATGTGTTGGTGAACCTGTTAAATGATGATCATGATTCCTAGCTCATTGATGTTCTCCAGTGAATCGTAGGGCAGAAAAGTGTCGTAGCCAGCCAACCAGGGAAGTGTTGGGGCAATTACCTCCAGGACAATAACTCCCAGCTAATTACTTCGAGTAAAGATTTTAACCCTAATCCTGAACCTATTATAATCCTGGTTGTGGTTAGGATAAGGTTAGGATTAGGGTCGGGGAAGGGTCTGGGGTAATTGTCCATGGGGTAATTGCTCTACCCTGCAACCATGGAACCAGAGATGTGGGAACCAACCATCGCTCAGTAGCCGTGCATTGTACTGTTTAGTGTTTAATTGTGTCTGTGCAGGGAGGTGAGGCAAAATCGTCACCTCCCTGGTCTGCATTTATAGGCCTGATTGTATGTTCCAGTACCGTAGCTGATGTTTTGATTCCGCGGAATTGAAACACGCGAAATTAGTCACGTGAAAATATCCACTTTTACAGTAGTTGAAAACACATGACATCACCGTGTGAAACTCTTTGAACCAATCACCAGATGATGCATTTTTGATAAAAAAGCAAAACAAAACAAAAATAAGTGTCAACTATAGGGCCTATGGCGGCTCTCAGCGCGTGTAAACTAATTACTGTAGATTTGTTAACTTTAATATGAGAGAGCAATTCTTAGTATACGTATTCGTGTACTGCTTTCATCTAGAGCTCATAGACGTCTGTCATAAAGTTATGCCAGCTCCATATTTGTCCACGTTTCAGTTATAAGTGTATAGGCTGGTTTGAAAATTTGATTAGACCCTATACAAGTAGGTAGTCCCTATACCCAGCCCAATGTATCCGACAGGGGATTTTATCATCGGAGGGGCATGGGGATTAAAGCCCCCTCTCAAATTTGTCAAATTAATATGTCAAAATATCAAATAGAGCTGCGAATATTGCAATCAAATACATAATCCTAACCAGGCCGGGCTTTTTGGGGGATGTTCTGTGGCCGGGGGAGGGTTAATTGATTCAACCCCCCCCCCCCCCCCCCCATCGCCATGCTGATGCGTGAAAATTTGCACGTGCATTACATGTGGCGTAATCTACTCATAAACTATACAAAAAGAAATGGAAATGTTAATTATGTTAATTATTTTTTTTGCTAATAATATGTGCATAAAATCATTAATTTTTTTTTGCTAATAATATGTGCATAAAATCATTAATTTTTTTTGCTAATAATAATATGTGCATAAAATCATTATTTTTTTTCTGTAAATCAGACAGTAACAAATTTTCGGTGATAACGTTCTTTGTAGCATCCCTAAATGTACTCGAAAAAAATGTGGTATCAAACTTTACTTTCTTATGTATTTTATTGTTTTATGAATTTCTTATGTAGGCCTATTTCTTTGTTTTTCGACCTTTTGATTTATCATTTTTTTTCACAAATTTATGACAGAACCCTTTTCAAGCATAATTATGCTACAATTAATTGTTTTCAGCCTATGAAAGTGAAAATAATAAGGCGAGAAAACTCCATTTGCATAGACTTTATACACAAAATTACGTTTTTCAGCCATTTTGGTCTGACAGGCATGTACAGGTACAGTTTGTCTAGAAGGTCGTGCAGCGTCGTAACGGTATGCGCGATTTTCGCGAAAATGGTGTCAAAAGATGTGCTAAACTTGAAACTAAAAAAAGTCAGCAAATGGTGCGCGGTCAAACATTTCGACCTAGTCCATGGGCCAAGACCCGAAAATGGGTTATTGGTATCACCTGAGGTGGCAAAACCTTTTTGGTGTCATTTTGTTTGTCGGACATAGATATGCTTATCAAGCTATGATAGCATTTCCAAATGAGTAGCTTAGTCATAATAAATGAATTTTTAACCAATTTGGTTTCGTTTTTATATCCCTATACTTCTGAATCGAAACTAAACCGCTATACAAAGAAGAGCAATACCTTCTGTATGTCCACAGGTGTTCTGTTGTAAACGCGGTGCGCTTAGTCTTTCTTCAAGGCAGCGAAGGGAATATCCAAAGGGTTATGATGTCCACAGCTGTCATGCGGTGCGCTTAGTCTTTATCTAGACCAATGTACCGTTATCATATCCAAAGTTCCTAATATAAGGGATTATCTATACTGTTTTTATACCACCCTCTCAACAAATACATCAGTTTGAAACAAAAATCACTCTGTTCATTTACAACATTATTTATTATAATGTATTGTAGTGTACCGGTACATTGTTTTTGCATTATCTTTCATAGTTTGATGGAAATAAAGCGACATTGGCGTGGTATTAGCGTTTTCACCGTAGCGTTTTCACCGGAAAATGATAAATAATTGAAAAATACGGTAAAATTCACGAGGAATTGCTTTTTTGTTGTTGTTGTTTTTAGATAAAGGGATATACAATGTATTATAAGCTTTGGATATTTCCTTCGCCGTCTTGAATATTAGACTAAGCGCTGTGGACATCATAACCCTTGGACATTCCCTTCGCTGCCTTGAATAAAGACTAAGCGCACCGCGTTTACAACAGAACACGTATATGAACATACAGAAGACAGTGCTCTTCTTTGTAAAGCGGTTGGTCTCGATTCAGAAGTATAGGGATATAACAACGAGACCAAATTGGTTTGAAATTCATTTATTATGACTAAGCTACTCATTTGGAAATGCTATCATAGCTTGATAAGCATATCTATGCCCGACAAACAAAATGACACCAAAAAGGTTTTGCCACCTCAGGTGGTACCAATATCTGGCCTGGCCCATGGACTAACCGGCGGGATGTGAAAAATGTCCGTGGGGGGGGGGGGGGGGGGGGTGATTCAACCCCCGGCCTTTTAAGGGTTAACATAGCATAATTACTTAAGGTTCGCCAATTGTGTATTGACGGAATGTTGTCATAGCTCACAAGCACATTGTGCAAATCGGACGTGTACTATAGTCCCTTCTCATGAATTCCCATAGCTTGCCAACAATTTTTCAAGATTACCTTGTTTTAAGAGAATTCATGAATTAGGCCTTTATTAATCATCTCAGACTGTTCATGGCATTGCAATGATACCCTTTGAGAGTTGTAATTATTATTTAACTATTGTGACTGTGAACTTCTTTTGGAGTTTAGATCTTAAGTGTGCTAAACCAACCATCAATATAAACTTGTATTACTAGTACATGTGTATGACATTCAGGCGCGCCGGAAGCAGTTTTGGATTGGGGGGGCAAATATTGGAGGGGGCTCACGATAGACCATACATATGTTACACAATATATACACATACACACACACACACACACACACACACATCTATATATATATATATATATATATATATGTGTGTGTGTGTGTGTGTGTGTGTGTGTATATATATATATATATATATATATATAAAGTGGCGTACGATGGGTCGAAACATTGGGGGTGGGCACCTTGTGGAAAAGTAATTTTGACGGTGTGTATGCTGGTGCATGTGTGCGTGCGCAATAATGGGTCTACAATACATTACGGAATTTGATACATTCAACAACGCAGTCATTGAGCAACATTGTAAGTTTTCCTTACATGGATTATGGAATGACGGTGTGAAACGACAAATTATATACTGTCAGCAACATCAGGAGAATTGCATAACAATAAAATGCGAGCGAGCGGAGCGAGAGAGCTTGAAAATTTTGGCATTTTACAGTCCAAAAACTGCCGTTTGTAGCTATATCTTTCGCTTTGGAAATTAAGGGGGGGCATCGGGCGCAACTGCTGGCAATTACTGGCGGCAACATTAGGAGAATGGCATAACCATTCAATGCGAGCGAGCGAAGCGAGCGAGCTTGAAAATTTTGACATTCTACAGTGACCAAACTGGCGTTTGTAGCTATATCTTTCGCTTTAGAAATTAATGGGGGCGCATCGGGCGCAACTGCTGGCAATTACTGGCAGCAACATTAGGAGAATGGCATAACCATTCAATGCGAGCGAGCGAAGCGAGCGAGCTTGAAAATTTTGACATTCTACAGTGACCAAACTGGCGTTTGTAGCTATATCTTTCGCTTTAGAAATTAATGGGGGCGCATCGGGCGCAACTGCTGGCAATTACTGGCAGCAACATTAGGAGAATGGCATAACCATTCAATGCGAGCGAGCGAAGCGAGCGAGCTTGAAAATTTTGACATTCTACAATCCCCAAACTGGCGTTTGTAGCTGTATCTTTCGCTTTGGAAATTAATGGGGGGCGCATCGGGCGCAACTGCTGGCAATTACTGGCAGCAACATTAGGAGAATGGCATAATGATTCAATGCGAGTAAGCGAAGCGAGCGAGCTTGAAAATGTTGACATTCTACAGTACAAAAACTGCCGTTGTAGCTATATTTTTCGCTTTGGAAATTAAGGGGGAGGCGCACCGGGCTCAACTGCTGGTAATTACTGGCTGCAACGTTAGGAAAATGGCATAACGAATAAATTTGACGATTAATTTTGACATTTTACAGTCCCCAAACTGCCGTTTGTAGCTATATTTTTTTTTTCGCTTTGGAAATTAAGGGGGGGCGACCCAGGCACAACTGCTGGCAATTACTGGCAGCAACATCAGGAGAATGGCATAGCGATTGAATGCGAGCGAGCGGAGCGAGCGAGTTTGGAAATTTTGACATTTTACAGTCCAAAAACTGCCGTTTGTAGCTATGTTTTTTCGCGTTTATTCATTTATATACATATCTATCTTATTTCGTCTATTTTTATTTATTTGTTTATTCATTTTTTTTTTTTTGGGAGGGGGGCTTTTTGGGGGGGCAAAAATGCGTTTTGCCCCCCCACTTTTTGGATTGGGGGGGCGGCCGCCCCCCCTGCCCCCCCACTTCCGGCGCCTATGATGACATTGTGTTATGTCCGTGTACATGATCATGACATGGAGCGCGAGCATGCGTGCTTATTGATTTGATATTGACGTGATTCGAATAGGCTTGCACAGTATGCTATATAGTTATACACACTAATTTGTTTTAGATAATTATGTCTGGTTTGTATAAAAGTCGAATGAATGAGATATATACTGCTTCAACGTGTAACAACTTTCGTACACTCTGAGCTTCTGCATGCCTCATGTTTTGTTGGGGTTTTTTTTTCCTTGCAAAATGTTAATGTCATATACAGTATCAAACGTTCTAGCAGTCAATATTTGCTGAATCTGTCCAAAATCTTGTACTGACTATATACAATATTGCAGTATGCTATTTTCTTTTGTTATTATTCGATCGTGATATCTTCATTTTTGTTTTTTTGTTTTTTTTTGCCCAGTCGGGCATGTCGATTTTCATATTACTACAGAACGATTGTCCGAACATGAGTTTTACTTGCCCAAATAGAAAATCTAAATTATAAGAAAATAATTTTTAAAATCTGTTGTATTGATAATTCACAATTTGACTAAACAACACACGTTGATACGCACGCTTAAAGACAGTGGAGTACAAACAAACTTGGTTCGATCAAGTGTTGACGTCGCATTACATTGGCCGGGGGCTCTATCACGACAATAAGTGATGGGAAGTTGCTGAAGAAAAATTTGTAAAGTGCATGCGTTGCATCATTGCAGTCATTATCTCTGGGCTTCTATGTGGTTGATGTCGCGGGTTTGTAGGGAAAAGGTGACTTCAAAACGTTTTGCTCGCCCGATTAGGGAAGCATTTTTTTTTAAATCATTGTTCGAAAACCCTTGTCCGACTTTAATTTTCACTTTCCTCGGGCATGCGCTTTATAGCACCTTGTATTGGGGGACTGCTTTCATGCATTGCTGATTCAGCGGATCAACACTTGTATACTGCTCGAAAGAGCTCATGCTCATTTATCGTACCTTCATAAGTATCAACGCTCATAATATGGTCGAACAGGTGATCTATAAATGCTTTTGTATCTAAAAATGTCAAGTTCAGGGTACTGACACATAAACGTATGTTTTTCTTTCGGTCATGATTGTCAATCATACAGGTTGATGTACCGAGCCTGCAAAGATGAGTGCCACCGAAGAAACCAGTGATTCCCAGTTCCGCTGCATGGTATGCAATTTCACAGCGACCACCAAGTCTGAAATTGGCTCCCACTTCTTGACTGACCACATGGAGGCTTACGTGTCCCCGGTCAAAGATCACCAACCAGACGATGGTAAGACGACCAGTGAAGGCAGTGGAAGCAAGCCAGAGGACCAGGAGACAGTTGAAGAGAACGACAAGGATGAAGAGAAAGAATCTCCAAAGCCTGAACCTGTCCCTACACCCAAAACAAGAGGACGACCAAAGAAACAGACCTCCAAAGCGGCAAAGAGCTCTCCAGTTCGTGAGGAAAGTAAGGAGAAAGCCAATGCGAAAGAGGAGGACGAAGAGCCACAACAGCTGGGTCGGGGGATGAGAAGGAGAAAGAAAGCAATCCCGAGACACATTCTACGCTACGAATACGAAGATGACGGATTCATCTTGGATGATGATGAAGACTACCAGCTGCCCGAAAAGAAAAAAGCAATGACGAAGAAGATTCCCGCAATTTTGCCGCTAGCAATGAAGGAAAAAGCTAAACGGAAAGGCAGACCAAGTAGCCGCACCACAAAAATTTCGGGCAAACAGAAGCCCGCCGACAAGGCAAAAAAGTCAAAGGCAGAGAAAAAGTGCCCTAGACCTCCTCCTGAACTGCCCTTGTCAGACACAGTGGTAGAGAAAATTGTCTCGGATAGGATGTCAGAGTGGTACTCGCACTTTCAAGATGGACATATCGTTCCTATATCGTGCCCAGTTAATCGCTGCACAGAGCAACTAATGCAGTCTGAGTATGACGTTCACATCCAATGTCACTCTCCAAACCTGGAAGGGTACAGGTGTCCCATCCCAGAGTGTGAGTTTATGTGCCCTCACTGGACGAACATGAGGGTCCATTACCGCAAACAACACGTACCTACCTTCTGCCGCTTGGTGTGCGGCACTGATGGATGCACCATGTGCTTTCCACGCGTTGATCGTAAAGCAATTCAAATTCATGTGACCCGGAAGCATATCCGTCCCCGGCTGTACGAAGAGTTGCTATCGAAAGATTTTGACTCGGAGAAATACTCAAAATACATCACCGCCGTAGAGGAAGAGGACGCCTCGAAAGAAGCTTTTGGGCAAAACTCTGAGGAATCACAACTTCCAGAAGAAAAAGAATCAGAACATCCTCAGAATACCGACACCGCAGTGCCTTCTCAACGGGATGACGACCAGACAGGAATCTACGAGGCGGAGTTCAAGAAAGTCCGGAAGCGTGGTCGCCCCCGTGGCTCAACCAAGGCGGCAAAGCTGGCGCGAGGAGAATTAGAAGAGAAGAAGCCTAAAACGGAAGACACAGGCAAGGCTAAGCGGAAGATCAACAGGGCCGTCAATCATGTCGCTTTCTTCTGTGATATCTGCGGTGCCAAATTCAAATCGGAAGAGCTCGTCCACGAGCATCGAAGCGCCCATTATCGGGGGGACGACGCGCGTATGATCTCCTGTACGGAATGCGACACCTTTACGGCGGAGGAAAATAAGGATATGCGCGACCACGTAGCTGAGCACCACAAGAAAATGCTCCACCTTCACCGTTGTGAATCCTGTCAGTTCTCCACCAATCGCTACCACGACCTCAAGAAGCATCTCCTAGTGCACACTGGTAGCAAGGATTTCATGTGTGACAAGTGCGGCACATGTACCACCACTGCCTATAATCTGCGGGTGCACTGGCGTCGATACCACGCCCCGGATGATCAGAAGAATATCTCCTGCTTCGCGTGTTCCTACAAATGTGCAGACAATGGAATTTTAAAGGTGGGCGCTCAGTTTGATAAGTTACATAGTATAGCAGGCGCATAATTGTATCATATTTTTTCTTCCCTTTTCATCAAATAGACAAAGTTAGAATTAATGACAGCCATGAATCTTTATGTAACTTGAAGTTTCTGTTTTTTAACCCTTTTGCTTTCAGTGCAGTGCAGATTTTAGGAGGTCAGGTGTCAGTCACATGACATACTATGGAAAACCCCATGACAGCCGTTAACGCAGTATGCAATGGTTTAACATTTTGTGTGTGTGTGTGTGTGTGTGTGTGTGTGTGAAAATAAAAACGAAGAACACAACGTTCAATGAGATTTAATACCTGTGGTCCTTACATTTGAAAGATTATATTCTTATTGCTATCGAAACGCATTGAATCTTTTTCTTGTTTGATCGCTCTCCCTAGTGTGAGGAGAAGTGTAGTTACAAGTGGGTATTTTTCCCCATGGGGATTTGGGGAATCTACAGTAGCTCTTCTGTTTTAGCCCTACTTTCCCAGATGGCTCTACCATAACCCGACATTGTCATGCACTCATTCGTAAAAGTACGTGTATATCCAAGAATAGTCCATCATGTTTATTAACCTTGTCACTAAAATTATCGCAGTGGGTAGGAATCGTATTCATTGCTCGTATTATCATTCTACAGAGCTCTTTGCAGAGCCATATGTCCTCAGCAATACATAGCCTTATTCTTCCATGGTCCTTGCTGTTTGCATATAAATCGTGTATTTCTCAGGAACACATTCGCTCTCATCACGGTCTCATGGTCTACGGCAGCGACTACGAAAACGCACGACCGATGCCCACCTATCCTTGCCCGCAGTGCGACTACGTCGGTCGCAAGAAGTCCAGCCTGACGTACCACATGCGAATCCACATAGAGAACCGACAGTTCAAGTGCCACATCTGCCCCTACGCGAGCAAGACCAGGAACAACCTGCTGCTGCACATTCGCACTCACAAGGGGATGCAACCCTTGAAGTGCCCCGAGTGTGATTTTAGAGGTAATCTATTTGCCATCAAATCAAATATCTGGTAATATTCAAGCTAATACGCGGCAAAATATAAAACACTAAACTTGAGTCCTATTATATGTTTGTGTTTTTTCCCAAAACGAACCTGATATCTTCAACCATGACAGCAAGTTGTGTAGTGAAACTCGTGTGAAAAGAAGGTATCCTCCTGGTATCACTCTGCTTCTCTTGGATGAATACAATGCTATACACACACACCAAAAGAGTTGTCATGCTATCTTTTTCTCTCATTTTGCAAATACTTTGTTTAAACTTAGCACAACGAAATTAGTAAGCCAATATTGGAGTATTCATTTTTCCTGTTTGGTATTGCTTAGCTGCAAAAGTCCATTTTCAATAAATATGAAGTGACTATTGTCAATTATCTCGCCATCAAAGTCAGTACCAGTGCTGTGTACGTATGCCTTCTAAAATACAGTGTGAGTCATCATAACTTTTCCACCCAGCGTGATGGCTTGAAGCTCATTAAAGACACAAAGTAACCAACAAATGAACAAATCCAAGTGTTCTTTGCGTAGTTTAATCCTAACTAGGCCGGGCTATTTAGGTAGATGATGGGGGGGGGGGGGGGGCTCCACGTTCTCCCCCCCCCCCCCCTCTAGATTTCGGCCGCCGACCGCGCGATCGCGGCAAAAAATTGGCACACACATTGCCTATGACGTAATCTAAAGTACCGTGAAGTTATTTTTTTTAATTGTCATTTATGCTAAATTATGCTAATTTATGCATAATGATGCATGAAATCAGACAATTTGGTGTAAATCACTAAATTAAGCTCAAAACGGGCACATTTTTTGTTCAAATATTCTTTTTAGTGTCCTTAGCAAATGTGAGAGAAAAAAATTGTGCCATCAGAAAAAAATTCTTAAGCATTTTGTTGTTTTTTTTAATTTCTTATGTATTTCTCTGTTTTTCGACTTTATGTTTTTCATTGTTTTTTTCGATGAAATGTGTCGGCGACATTGTTTCGAACAAGGAAATATGTTATTAACTGATTTTAATCAATAAAACACCAAAATAATCACGCTTTTATGAAATTTGCCTGTAAGCACAGTTTGCATTGAAATTGTACATTGTACAATTTTTGGTCTGACATGCACGTACATATTTATGCGCAACTTCGGAACCCCGCAAATTTGGTGTCAAAAGATACATGCGAGAGACTCGAAAGAAAAAAGTCATGAAACGTCGCGGCGATAGCTTTTCGCGATAGCGATACATCGCTCCCCCCCCCCCCCCCCCCCCCCCCCTCCCCCGGTCTAGTTAGGGTTAACTGAAAGTGGACTTTTTACAGCATCTTTTGAAATCAAGCTTTTCAAATTCTGTCGCATATCCAGGTGCAACAAACAAGATCATCTCGGAGCACGTGATGTGCAAGCACGCCCGCGTGCGTCCCTACACGTGCAAGGTGTGTGGCTGGACCTCGTCCTACCACGGCAACATGTGGAAGCACGTGGAGTCGCATCGCAAGGAGCTGGGCGACAAAATGCCCGACGAGCCCGTCAGCGTCATCTCCACCGAGGGCCACATGGTCGCCGCACCGCTCAAGGCGCCGACCCTCAAAAAGCGAGGTGGGTTCTCGTCAAACAGCGGCGGCCGACCGCCCAAATTGAGAGGCAAGCGGAATCGCACGCGCTACGACGACATGCCCGCCACGCTGCAGCTTTCGGTCGAGCAGGAAGTTGAGGAGCAGGTGATAAAGGACGGGGATGTCGTCATTCAGGTAAGGAGATCATTAATTCACTAATCCAGGGACAGATTTATTTGTTCAATCATCTGTTTTATGTTCTTTCATTTATAAATACATCCATTTCATGAATAAATGTATGTTCATTCCATAAGCAGGGCTGACACTAACGGTGGCCCGGTGGCCCGGGGCCATCAAAAATGAAAGTCGGGCCACCAAATTTCAAAAAAGGCAAATTTTGTAGCCCGCTTCGGGCCACCAAAAGTTTTTGAAAAGTATGTCAATAAATTCGTAACTTGTTGCGCCGGAAATTAGCGGTTAAATTTGTTTAAAGGATGGATGAAAAGGACTGATTGAGTGCCTGAGAGTGAGTGTTGCAAGTTTGTTGAAGTTTATTTATGAGTAGATATGTCCAACTTCTAATTCTTACTATCATGAAACTTAAATATTTGACTCATTTAAAAAGAAAAAAGGACTTTTAATGTTTTTTTTTTTCGGGACACCAAATTTTTCTCTCGGGCCACCAAAAATTTGAAATTTAGGATTTTGGTGGCCCCATCGGGGCACCAAACAAAAAAGTTAGTGTGAGCCATGCCATAAGTCATTTGTCCTTCTTCTCCTATTGCCCTCTTTCTGTCGATAAGTTGTTCTGTTTTACATGATCATATTCTTTCAAAAGGATGGTATAGCTTTGGCTATGAAAGGCGGGACCCACCTTTTACTAGGTTCGCTTTTGTTTTTGGATATCTCAGCCATTTGATTTTAAAAGCCAATTTTCTTCAAGCAAACTTTGAAATCCTTTTAGAAGTGTATGCTTTTTAGCCCTTCATGAAGTGGTTTACGAGTGTTTTGCAAAAAAGTTAAAAGCTGAATCCTCACCTCAACCAATACTATACTATCCCTTTTTACTTTGTTATGAGATAATTAGAAACCACTGATATGAAATGTGAAAGAGCCACAATTCTAACAGGAATTCAAAGTTTATGTGATGAAAATCGCATTTGAAATGGCTGAGATGTCTAAAAACAAAGTAAAACGAAGTGGTCCTAATAAAAGTTGCGATCTCGGCCATTTCAAAATCCACAAAATAATGACCGATTTTCATCAAATAAACTTTGAATTCCACGTAGAATAACTATCGGATGGACTTTGATATTTCCTATTAAAATTTTCTAAATATCTTCGACAAAAGTTGAAACCTGAAACCCCTTCTCAACCAGAACTATACCATCCCTTAATGGTGATGCGCTGTTCCCTGAGAGACAAATAAATCTTGGTTGGAGTCAGTTAAGTGAGTTTTATTCTGTGTTGTTGAAATGAGATGATTTTGTCTTAGAACGATGGTATTTTGTGTCCATTTATTTTTCTTACGTGGAAATATTGCATGGTAGACCACTGTTGCCACATTTGTTATTACTCTTTAGTGAAAATGTTTTACCGAGCAAGTGCCGATCCGGTTGATGATTTTGAATCAATGTGGGGTTTTCAAGGCGTCAAGACCAAAAAGTATAGTGCGTGTGCTTCTATACTCTTTGGTCACTACTCTCTGAAGTAGTTCGAAATCTCTTCGCTGTCATCGAAGTAGGACTCGGAGCAAACAAATATTTCAGCGTTTTTTGTTTTGCAGCCATCATGTGGTTTCAATCTGTGTTGGCGAAATTGGTGTGTCAACCTCCCTCCCCATTATAAGTTTGTTTTGTTATGTCTGAATTTATTTTTTCCGTTGTAGGTACCAGTCTCGTCAGTTATCAACACCGATGGAATCGCTCTCACCGAGGGAATAAGCGAAGAAGCAGCCATCGGGGCGTCTGCTCTGAGCCGGCTCGCCCAGGGCGCCGAGATCACAGTGCGTGAGGTGCACTTCTTGCAGGGAGGTGACAACCAGCAGCAACACCACGAAATGATCACGTACAACGTTCCCCCCGTGGCTGTCACACAGCAGATCATTGCCGGGGGCGACATGAGCCACGTCATCACGGAGCAGCACTACCAGCAACAGCAGCAGCAACAACAGCAGCAGCAACAACAGCAGCACCAGCAGAACGGTGCGGAGCACGAGGTCGAGCGGTACCAGGAAGTAGCCACCCACGTAGTGACTACGACGACGCAGGAGAACGGCGTACCGACGGCGGTGACGGAGCAAATTGTCCATGCCATACCTCATCCCCCGCCCCCGCAGCAGCAGCAGCACCAAGAGCAGGCGGTTGTCCACCAACTCATCCCGATGACACTCCCTCACGACGCTGAGCTGGTTATGAGCATGATGCAAGCCCACCACGCGAATGTGTCGCAGCGTTAACTGGATGGCAGTATAGAAAATGTTAGCTCTTGAGACTGTGTGTAGTGTGCCAAGAAAAGTGGAAGAAAGCAAGAGAAAGATATGAACATTGGTAAAAGATTGTTTGTCGTTTCTGTGATTACTCAGTATCACCGTATAAAAGAGCGAGAGAGGATATGGGAGTAAGAAACAGTGGAACGTTCAAATTATTTGAATTGTGTCAATGATGCTTGCAGGGTTAAATGCCCATTCGAAATTGATTTTATAATTCAAAGTAAGAATGATCATCTCAATCAAACAATAAAATACATGTACATGCTTTAAGACTTTTGATTTTTTGATTTTTCTTTTTTTTTTAAGTAACGCACCAATCTATTTGATTTACTGTGTATTATAATCATCTGTCTATGTTATTCATGTGCTATTCCGTTTTGTTTTGTATGCAGCAGGAAGATGAAGTTCTGATGAAGCTCTGATAAAATACTTCCTGTCGTTATTATTGTTTGTATAGATGTCGATACCCGTCGTGCCATTGTGTTTAGATGCGAATATTACTGCAGTCATGATTACTACTACTTTCTACTACCATTACTACTACAATTACTATTATTACTACAACTATTACCATTTCTTCTTTTGCAACTTTTTGTACCACTGCTATAGCTAATTGTTTCTCTTTTTTTTTTCTTAATGAAAGTGATCACGAAATAGGCAAACTATTTGGTTTAGCATAGTGTGAACAAGAAAAGATGAACTGACAATCTTTTACTACAGTGTAT
Organism: Diadema antillarum; assembly: GCF_040938485.1. Lineage (NCBI taxonomy): Eukaryota > Metazoa > Echinodermata > Echinoidea > Diadematoida > Diadematidae > Diadema > Diadema antillarum. The sequence goes on along the minus strand of NW_027271032.1, from coordinate 400,364 downwards.
TTGTAATGTTACACGAATCGATAGGGTGGTGCCAAATATTTTCGTCGCTTTATATTTCTTGTATATGATGAAGTTGTTATAATTATGTCCATTTTAACTAAATAGCATTTGTGCTGAATGTACGAGTAAAGCCACGTGCTGTTTTGTAATGTTGTCGCTTTATATTTCTTGTATGATGAAGTTATAATTATGTCCATTCTAACTAAATAGCATTTGTGCTGAATGTACGAGTAAAGCCACGTACTGCTTTGTAATGTTCTTGCAAAATGCTCAGATAATCTTTTTTTTTTTTAAATTTCGTCTTCCGTTGTGCTTGTACATATTGCTGCCTATTATAAGGCAGAGGTTCTGATTCTTCAACGAATTAATGTTGCAAATAGCTCCTGCTCTTTTTTTAAAGGATGATTAAAGAACTTTGCTCAAAAAGGCAAGACTGCTGTATGACATTTTCGACTAAAAACATAAATGAGAATGCGAAGCAATGTCCGTAATACATATGGCGGACTATTTAAAATGCTATCGTATTTTTAATTCGCCAAAGGGCCAATTTACAATCTAACTTTCCTTCTAATATGCATAGTTGTCAAGAAAATAAAGAATTCAGTCAATTGATTGCTGTATAATTTCTTGTATAGGTGGCTTGAGTGATCATTCAACTTGTTTATACATATATCTGTAACTTGCTATTACGCGTTGTTAGATTTCTAAGGATAATCTCAAATGCAGCACAATGTAGCTGTTATTCGCTTTTACCAACAAAATAAAGGGGGGGGGGGTTGATGAGCCCATGTGTACATAGATTCGACGCCCCGCGGTATTTTGCATCGTTTGGAGATAATTCCAACGCAAGGGGAAAATGAGGTTCACCACTGTGTAGATGCAGTCTTTTGTGTTGGAAAAGCGATTAAGAGCAAACGAAATCCTGTTTGTTTTGCTTTGTTTTGTTTTTATTACTGATCGATGGTATGTCATCCTATCGTCAGAAGTTTCATTGGTATTTTGACACGACTTCGAGGAAAACTCGACTGGCTCTGTCGCTCTGTCAATAGTCAGTGGTCACATGTGTTGCCTTTTTTTTGGGGGGGGGGGTAATCTTGTATCACACCATTTTGTAGCCTCCTATGCGGCCATTATGGAGGATAATGTAGACAATGATTACAGATAAGACTAAGAGAGGTCGCTGGTTTTGATTTTTGGTTAAACTAAGTGTTGTGGGGCGACTTACATAATTATATACATGTAATTATCTTCCTGATAATGACATTCTGTAGGAACTCTCGATGTTTTACACAAAGAAATGTGTGTTTGTAATATGAAAGTACATGTATTAAACAAATGTACACAAAATGTCTGTTATATTACAATAAAAGAGTACCGATGAAAGGACATAGCAGTCATGTTATAGTTAACAAGTTCAACGTACTAGGCCAAAAGACTACATAGATAAATTCTTTTTCTGGATTCAGAGGATGGAACGTAAGGGGTACAATGATTTTCTGTTCAATACATTACTGTACACCATTTACAACATACAGTTAAACTCGCCTAAGTCGACGTCGCATATGTCGAATAATCGCGCAAGTCGAAGATTTTAAAAAGTCCCGATTTTTCCCCATTGACTTACGTGTATTAATTCACTCACAAGTCGAATTTTTTGAAGTCGAATACTCGCCTAAGTCGATGAAATTCCAAGAACACTTTCTCGGAAAAACCGTTGAATTCATTGTGCCTAAGTCGAATAAGATTTTATTGTGTAATAAATCACTGTCAAAATCACGAGACGCCAGTTTTTGTTTACATACAGTATTACCAAAAGAAACTTTGCGTCAATGAACATTAACGTTTCATTAACGCAAGCGGTTTCACCTGAATCGTTATTAACGCAAACTAACGATCGGGAAAATTAACGTTTGTAGTAACGATGAGTAACGATCCCAAGCGCAAATTAACGATGTTTCGTTGACATTAACGATAGGTAACGCAAGAACTCACGCGAGATTTTAGTTTCCGGTACCCAGACCTGGTGAAAGGACGACGTAGCCCCTGCCGAGTGTAGCGATCTATGCCTTATATACTTAGCGGAGTCTTTTCGCGAATCAAATCACGATTTCGTGAATGGTTAATACGCGACCGGGGTCACCAAAAACGCACGCCGGGCCACCCCCCCCCCCCCCCCCAAAAAAAAAAGCCGGATGTTTGCCTTCAGGTTTGGAAATGAACAGCGGTAACAATCGGCTCCATAAGATGCTAGAATAAATGTCATATGTTTGCTCTTAATTTTGGAAATGAATAACTGTAATATTTAATGTGGATAAAGTGTCTTGCTGAAGGGTAAATGTCGGGCACACCGCTCCAGCTCTCGGCTCCAGAGTAGACAACATACATGTACATTATACATGTGTACGCGTGGTGTAACTGTAAGTCGATTTTTTTTCGACTTACGCACAAGTCGAAACTCGCCTAAGTCGATGTGTTTTGCTCAGTCCCGAGAAAATCGACTTATGCGAGTTTAACTGTACTTTCAAATTACTTGTACAAACCCATCACTATACTGCGCGTACAGTCGATAAATCTGTATGACGCACGTTCTTCGCAGTTTCACCCGCATTGATTGTTTCTTGTTACAATGCTTCCAACTGACTCACCAGTCTCTGAATAAAAGTGTGTAATTCTGTAATTCTATGTAGCTTAAGAGTGCCATGTATATTTTACGCTTGTTTGTTTCAGGGCTTTTGTGTTGCTGTAAAAAGAGAAATAAGTTGCATTTTTCTTATGGGGGATGTTGAAATGTAATCTATCACGTGCCCATTGAGAACGATAAATCATGATGTGTAGTACATGTACTGTAGTTAACTTATGAAGAAACTTGTTAGTAACTTGAAAACACAATTAACGTTTTTGATCGCCGGGCAAGCTACAAAATCTGCGGAACTATAGGTGCCTGTGGGTCAAACATGAAGTCAAAATCTTATACATGCATAACAAGCTCCTAATAATTCTTTGCCTGCATGATATTTGGAGAAATGTGAGGTCAGCAACAGAGAGTGAAAGTTGCGACACAATCAGAAAGCGAAATAATTTTTGTCGAGCCCACCGGAGGTGTGGGGAGACTAAGGGATCGCCTGTGGCGTCTGTCCGTCCGTCGTCCGTCCGTCCGTCCGTCGGTCGTCCGTTCGTCGTCCGTCCGTCCGTCGGTCGTCCGTTCGTCGTCCGTCCGTAACGCTACATAAACTTCAATAACTCTTTACTCTGGGCTTCAATTGCAATCAAACTTCGAGGGAAGAGGGGTCATACAAAATTTCACATTTTACCATAGTATGAAGGTCACCTCAAGGTCAAATCTCACAAGCAGGAGTCAACGAACTTTTAGAGCCCAATGTTAAGTTTTTATGGCGCGTTTCGATCATGGGTCATAACTTTTGATCCATAGCTCCATTTGTGACTATACTTAGATGGTAGATGTCCCATGGGGAGTGCAATGGATGATCACCACAAGGTCAAAGGTCACAGGCAGGGGTCAACGAACTTTTAGAGCCCAATGTTAAGTTTTTATGGCGCGTTTCTATTATGGGTCATAACTTTTGATCCGTAACTCCATTTGTGACTAAACTTGGATGGTAGATGTCCTTTGGGGAGTGGATGATCACCTCAAGGTCAAAGGTCACAAGCAGGGGTCAACATACTTTTTGAGCCCAATGTTAATTTTTTATGGTGCGTTTCTATTATGGGTCATAACTTTTGATCCATAACTCCATTTGTGACTAAACTTGGATGGTAGATGTCCCTTGGGGAGTGGATGATCACCACAAGGTCAAAGGTCAAGCAGGGGTCAACGAACTTTTAGAGCCCAATGTCAAGTTTTTATGGCGCGTTTCTATTATGGGTCATAACTTTTGATCCATAACTCCATTTGTGACTAAACTTGGATGGTAGATGTCCCTTGGGGAGTGGATGATCACCACAAGGTCAAAGGTCACAAGCAGGGGTCAACGAACTTTTAGGGCCAAATGTTAAGTTTTTGTGGCGCATTTCTGTAATGGTTCATAACTTTTGATCCATAACTCCATTTGAGACTAAACTTGGATGGTAGATGTCCCTTGGGGAGTGGATGATCACCACAAGGTCAAAAGTCACAGGCAGCGGTCAACAAACTTTAACCCGTTGAGAATGAGTCCCGAGTATACTCGGGCAGGTGTCTATGGGCATTGCGTGTTTTAGCAAAATCAGTCTGTCCTCAACGGGTTAAGGGCCCATTGTTAAGTTTTCATGGCACGTTTTTGTTTTGTTTTTTGCCATAGATTTTTACCCTTTTATATCTCTTTTTATCTGTTATATCTCTTTTTTTATCTGTTATATCCCATTCGCGTACAAGAAATTGTACGCGAATTGGCGAGACACATTATGGCACTTGCCTTGTCATTACAATGTCATCGCGGAAAGTGAACGGAAATAATGCATATTAGGAGCGTGATAGAGTGATGTGGTTGCACTTGCCAGTATGAAAGATCTGTCCAAACGACTATCTGTTTTTGAAACGTTCTCTTTATATATAAACGTCAACAACTGGCTTTTATCAAATCTGTTAATCAGTGCACACAACCATACCCGCTCAGATCAGAATCTCGTCCACGTGTAGACGTGCAAATATGTAATTAGAAAAGTAGATGTATCTATTTCTTTGTAAACCTGAGAATTTGGTATTTACTAAATTTTTATTTTTATTTTACTCCATTAACCCCGTTATAGTTACCAGCTGCAACCTTCCAATACACAAATTCAGTGTTATATTTGATATGGCGGTCATAAAATTTTTACCTTTCACCTCTTAGTCTGTGTGTATGTTGTACTCGATGAGAGAATAATTGGAAAATGCGTCCTGGGCCCCATTTCAGAGAAAGTTGATATGATAGCAACTCTTTGCTGGAATGGCAATTGTCATGGTAATGACAAGAATCCAGCTTCCTGATTGGCTGTTGCTATGGGAAGTTGTCATCAATACCAGCAAGAGTGGCTATCCTAACATCTTTTATGAAATGGGTCCCTGGTCAGTAAGTTCAATTGAGGTGAATGTATCACAGGATAGTTCACAAACAACCTGAGGCACTGAATTGGAGAAACTGCGTTATCCACCGATTTGATCCCTTTGGTCGTTGTTTCTGTACACAACTTTCATTTCACTGTACTTAATGCGCATGTTACCTGGCGAAACGTGTAAATATAAGCATTTTCTTGTATGATACATAATATGTCTCGGAAAAATACTGTGTAACATAGGCGTTTGCTGACAGTATCATTAAACGGTAAGATGCTTACGTTGCAAAATCACAATGCGTCTATTTGTAATCCATTATCTTTGCACACTTCGTGACACCCCTCATTCCGTGGGTCACAGAATTCCATTTTCCATCCTTTTTTTTTCAGCCATCATTATGGAGTCATACCTTTTTGCCTTATGTGTGCGAGTGCTTGCTCGTGTGTTTATACCATAATTTTTCTTCGGTTTCGGTTTATGTTCGTTTTTCCTCACTTCTGTAAACCTACATTTCAATTTTTATTACTTTCTTTTCAGAACGTCACCTCAAGCAGTTTACATCTGCAATTTTCAAACGAACCTTATGCCAGCTAAGGATAAGCACGGCACTAGTTAAAAAACACTGATCAAGAACAACAATAGGGAAAAGGTAAACAGGACAGGGGTCAAACAGTAACCTATAAAGCCCAAGGGGGGGGGGGGGGCACATTGTGCCCCCACAATATTTTCATTTGCCACTCATACATCACCCTTTACCCGAAGTTTCAACCAAATTTGGTGACTTTTCATAAAATCTTATTGCAAACATTTTTGATATATAATTTAGATATGTCCGATTTTGCTGGTTGTCATGGCAACCGTAAACTGACAACCATGTTAGTCAGATTTTGCATGATTTTCTGTTCCAATTTCAGCTAACAACATAATGGATGGAATGGGGTTTTCTTAGCTGTAATTTGCTGAAGGACCAAAATATGAAGTAATTATCGGGTTGTGTATTACCCTAAAATGGTCTTCTTATTATTTCCTTTATTGTTTATATGTGACATAGGCATCAAACAATAGATATAACAGAAATAATCGAAAATACAGCATTTTTCAAAGACTACCCTTTTATTTTGTGTTATCTTCACGCAAGCTTTGCCTGTAATATTTTTTTTATCATAATAATATTATTATCAATCTGCAAACTCAAAATTTCAATATTTTGGAAATATGAAATGTGATACCAATATACTCGCTGAATACCAATATATGTACCCATTCCAAGCAATACATCGTCGATTTCATATATTTCTTTATATTGTTATGAATAGCTCACCCACATGTTGACCTTGAGAAATTTCAACCATAACAAATAGTGAAGGTTGACTTGCTTTTCCATTGTAGTAAATATGAAAATGATTGATATAAAATGAAAACATATATACTTGGGATAAAAAAATAAAAATAAAAATATGATTTTAGCGTATTTCCTATTTCTTTATATTTTGGTAAATAGCGCCCTCACTGGATGACCTTGAGAAATTTCAAATGTTGGGTCATGTATTATAGAGCATGAGTTGTTTTACCCATGTGCCAAATATGACGGTCATACATCGTATGATAAGGAAGTTATATTGGGGGGCACCATGTGCCCCCCCCCCCCCCCTTGGGTCTGGTAGGGGTCAAAATAGCTTGGGCTTTATAGGGTTAAACGGCATGATTGCAGAAAAAATACAAGCAATATGGTGTTATGCTCGAAATTACATACAAAGGTGTTATGGGATATGAGACGACTTATGATTTATGCTTAGATCAGTTATTGATGATCACTTCACAAAGGTTTGTCTACATCTTGCCAAATATACACATGTAGCTGACATTGAAATATATCACACGGTTAAGTAAAATGTAAGTCAATGATTGGATAAACATGATCACGTGACAGCAGACCATGAACCCCCTTTCTAATGTTCTCCCATGGTATAGAGCATTTTCATGAAACGAAATTTGAACGCTACTGCGCGCGTATTAAACATGTATATGCACCATGACTATGTGTTTAACCATGGTTTCTACTGTCGGGAATAAAAAGAACGTTCTTTATACTGAAGGCCTAAGAATTGCTACGAGGAGGTATAGGCCTAAGAACTGTCTCTGAATTTCGTCTCGACTGAGTTAATATGTTCATTTTCCAGCATATCGAAGGAGCACTTACTATGACTGACCTCTTACGGAAGGTGTATGGGAAATAATATTACCCTTAACAATATGTCAGTACTGTGCATAACAAGACAAAAAAAATGAAATTTTGAATTCTGTTGGTACATTTTTTTTATTGTATAGTTGTCCTACTATGATATATGTGATCATTGTATGATCTTCTTATTGTAGCGATGGTGGGTTTAACCCAAACTTTTAAAATTCCTAACTTTTAAGCGCATTGTCCTTTTTTTCCCGTTAACCTCAGTAAGTGCAGTATTTAAACATTAATTGAATGCGCATGCGTGTTGTTATTATTTGGGGTTATCCCCCTTCAACTCCCTTCTTTGCGAAAAGATTTGTCTCAAAAGAGAATGAATCCCCTGCATAAATCATAATATGAATTGAGGGAATGGAGCAATACTTAACATAATTATCAACGAAGTTTGAGGGAAATGGGACAATGTAAAATTTATGCAATTTTACAGTTTTTATGCATGTTATGGTTGGATGAGGACACTTGGCGTCACGTATGAACAACTATAAAGAAAATTCAGTTAGAAAATAAAATTTTATTGAATTCTCTTCATATTTTATTCATGTCGCTGCACGTGACGTCACGAACTGCAGTGGTCTTCTCATCAAGCGATGGCTGCACACTGAAACTTAATTTTTTTTTTTGCCTTTTCAACGGATTGTCCGATTTTCCTCGAGTCCACATGACATAGGCCTAATATCATTATGAAGCATCAAAAATGGGAAAGAAACAGATGAGGCACGCAGGGCAATTTAGACAATATGAAGGCCTCTCTCTCACTGACTTTCTAAATTTCTAACTTTTTCTACGTTCCTTTCAGTCTTTATCTTTCGACCAAATGAAATATCAAGAAAAAAAAAGCATAATTAATATTACCACGCAAACAAAGTTTACCCGGGGGAAATAGTAATGGCAGTGATTTTGCGCATGCAGTTCACTCGATTTACTGAATCCATGATACAGAGCTATCAGCTTGAGCGCCGACGGTAACACAAACGGAATATTACAGGCCTAATACTGTAACGTAACTCGCACAAGACAAAATTGAGACTTGAGGACGTCGACCACATATAGGGATGATAACCTGAATCATATGGAATTTCGAGACGTCTTATAAATGTTATATTATCATTGATAGTACTTTGAGGTGGCATACCGATTGTTCAACCGGGATGGTTTGAAATGATACTGAGTGAGGGTGTAGTTGTAACGACCGAAAAGTAGAGGGATCCCTTAGGTCATGTTTATACCAGTACTTCTTCGAAATAGACTATACAATATATTGCAAATTAATATCCCTCATGAGATGTTTCTGTGAACATGTTCCTGATGACACCAACAGAGCAAATCATCCCTCGCTCAGCTTTTATTTTGTTTGTTTGTTTTTACATTGTGCTCCTACAACTTTCAAAACGGAAATCTGTTCAATCGATGATGATAGAAATGACGACGTTTAAAGGACAAGTTCACCTTCATAAACATAAGGATTGAGAGAATGTAGCAATATTAGTAGAACACATCATTGAAAGTTTGAAGAAAATCGGACAATCCGTTCAAAAGTTATGAATTTTTGAAGTTTTTGTGCAGTAACCGCTGGATGAGAAGACTACTGCAGTGTGTGAATAACTTAGATGTCACATGCGTACAACAATATAAGGAAAATATAAAGAGAATTTCACAAAATTTCATCTTATGAAAAAAGAATGAGAGAGGGAGAGGAGAGGGGAATGAGAGAAAAGTTGTTTTGCTATCAATATCTAAGAGATGATATAAATAGGAGTGTACTTCACTTGTTAAACGGCTGACAGTTATAAACCGAGAATATATGCATTACGTTTAGTGTTTATTTCGATCTATATTCACTATAATTTAACGTATAATTAATGGGAAACAGGACAATGATTATATAGAAAAATAGAAGTTTTCGTCAAGGATGCTTAGTTTGGTATGTCAGTTTAAGTCGCAGCGCTAGAGGTGGAATAAGAGATGTACCTTCCATCTCCCTGGCCTAATAGTGTCTTTTCACTACACTAGTAGTTCAGTCAGGAGTCACAGTGCACTTGCCGACTTTGCCGACTACTAGAATACTACCTGAGATTTTTAAAATGTTAAAGGTGTGTGGAAAGGTTATTGAGAACATCCGAGGGTGCATACCGGTACACCTGTAAAGCTCGTATCCTTTTGCACGCTGCACGCAAGGGTGGTTCTGCGCATGCGTGTTTCGTCGCGACAGGGATTTTCACGGCGGCGCGTGGTTGTGTCATACGGTCTAAGAAGAAGGCTAGCAAATGGCGTCGTAGTCTAGAAAAGGTGACGGACTGATCAAAGTTACCCAATCAAATTCTGTTCCAGTGACAAAATACGGGTGAAATTGACTAAAGGTGAGCTAGAAGAGTCATTATAGACTCTATCAAAGTATATTATAGGATAATACATAGCTGATAAGTGTCTGCTTTCTTGAGTTTTCCTGTCTGTACTGGTCGGAAATATCGAGTTGTGATACCGTCTTCGCCTCGAGCATACACTACCGTGCATTGTATGTTCGGAGCGTATAGCGTTCTATTCATGCCGTGTAGTTGTATGTCTGATTCTGCAATGTCAGGAAGATCGCGCTGTATAAAGTGTGTGACTGAGTGTGCGGTATGTTTTGTGTGTAGACTAGGCCAGCAGCAGTAAATGCAATGGGATACTGTAGTAGTGGCAGCGCAGATACACAAATCATGCAGTCTGACTTGCCATCCTCGCAGAGACTGTGTGACTAGGTGTCACCGATGCCGTCCTCCGAACGTTGGTGCCGTGGTGAGGCCGAGGCCAAGCTAGCTCAGCTCAGGGGTCAAACAACGAAGAGTGAATTGAGGGCAAGAGATGCCCATACCAATTGGCAATGCCAAATGTGGAAGTCTGCACTCGGCCGTGTGTACGCACTAACGTTAGTTGAAAGATTATTATACAAAATTGCAGACCCAGTATTAAAAGGTCCGCTGAAAATGGTTGATTGCCATGATTACATCTAGGATTTAGACTAACTGCTGTTGTTAGATAAACATGCATCATCGCAAATCGTTCGTCTCGCCTCCGAGGCAAGCTTTTTTGAGTCTCGTTACTCGGGGACAGGGCCGGGTAGACTGAAAACAAACAGGATGGAGGCGGATCGCAACGAGCATGATAGGTGATAACACAGTAAATTTACTTTGTTTAGTATCACTCAGACTGTCAGAGCAGGGAGGTTATCTCTCACACCTCCCTGGTCAGAGTATAGAAGCATGTTTTGACATATAGAGAAATCTAGTAAAGATTGTTTACTTTAATCGGTACATGTCATAGAAACTAACACTGAACAGTTAGGACCAGCTGCCCAAGCACAACGCACGAGACAAGGTTACAAGTTAAATTTCGAAGATCATCGTGACAAGATTGAAAAAAAATAAAAATAAAGAAGTGTTGGCCTCCCTATGAGCCAGCATAGATAAAAGACTAAGGAGGGTGTAACGTTAGTCTGAGCTGGCAACCAATGTTTTACTTTGATTGATTTTCTTTTTCTTTTTCTTTTTTGGGAAAAAAAATAGGCCTATTCAGTTTATGGTAGCATATATGGAACAGCAAAACTAATGATTACTGATTATTGATGCTGTATTGTCATTTTATTTTTAAGAAAAAGAAAAGAAGGAAGTCTGCTGTTGTGTTGAAGAGAGATGTATAGGTCTCGTCATCGATGATATAGAGAACTGCTTAACGGAATTTATGATAATGGTTCACCGAGCAATATAATAACCATGTGATAATTGTACAAAGAATGTATTATGCGGTGGGTCATCACAATAAAGCCATATAATGTAGGAAATATGAAAACTACCAGTACAAACAAGTCATATATAATTATTGCCGGAATCGTTACATGCTTTTCATCCTTTTTTTTTTTTTCTTTCTTTTATGATGATCTTGATTTTCCTTCGATGTACTGTTCCTACACAAGGAAAAAGTACCCGGTACGGGGAAAAAAAAAAGATCAATTCAAAGTTACATTGTACTTTTGTAGAAAATTGCAAAAGTTATAAAAATGCATTCCCAAAATGGGTGCTTATCATGCATTGGAATGCACCTTCCCCTCCACGCAACATGATTTGCATATTTCTATGATATTAATGTGACTCACAAAAGACATGGCAAGGGAACATGCAAGTTATGCTCGGTCTCGGGAGGGTGCATTCCAATGTTGTTTGTTAAACATATCAGTACTTTAGCAATGATTGACAGTGGAGGTCACAACAGGAATATTGATTGAGAAGGATTTTTGTGGGCGTATCCTTGTAATCTGAAGGGAAATAGAAGAAAAATAAGTTAAAAATATATAAAATGTTTCTAGTTTCGTTTAAAAATTGATGGTGAGGGTATCATACATTGTAGATCAATAACACAAATCAACACGCATTTGTATTTCCGGGAATCTTTAACAGCCCTTATAGCATACATTAAATTGTAAATTCCTATTTCAAACAAAATTTTTAAAACCTTGATTATGACTATGCTTTCTTTAAAAAACTAGAAATGTCGCTATGGCGACTGATGCCTCCGCCATAATCAATGCATGATTCTCCCAATAGGTGTATGGTACAATGTCTTCACAATGTGTTATCACAGTTTCACATAACTGGCAAAATATTGAAGTGACAGGTTTGTCAGAAATATTTTGAATGTTCACTTTCCTTGAACTAGGTTTGCAATAATTGTGTAAGAGTACAGGTACAAAATGTATTTGGGGAATTGAGGATTTTTACTTCTGACCAACCCCTTTATAATCTTATGCATTGAGTAATTTTCAAGGTATGAAGAAAGAGTGTAATTACAGTATAAATTAGTGGGGTTTTTTTGCATCTAGACCTGGCCTTTGACCCTTAATCTTTAACCTTTGACCTTTGACCTTCTGGCTGGAAATTTCCCAGAGTTATCTTTGACCTTCTGGCTGGAAATTTCCCAGAAAATCTCCATTAGGTAATACATCAAGTTTTAAAAATGATAATTATGCAAGCATTGCATAAACTAGTATAATCCCTAACAGTCAGTACAGCGTATGTACCAAGTTCCATGAAGATACATTGAACCATTTGCGAGAAAAGTGAAATTGTAACATTTTCACCTGACCTACACTGTATGACCTTTGACCTTATGACATGAAACTCTCTGGAGAATTTTTATGCAGTAGTACATGTCTACACTAAGTTTCAAGAAAATACCTTAAAGGCATTGCATGGATATGGGGGAAATATAAGCAACATTTTTAGCATTTACCTTGACCTTTTGACCTTTGACCTCTTGCCATTGTCACTAAAATTTACTCAACTAATTGCCCCATCATACATTATCCTTGGACCAAATTTGGTGAAAGCTGCTTCATCCAGTTTTGAGTTAATCACGTAAACAGATAAATTTTAGGATTTGACCTTGATCTTTGACCTTTGACCTTTGTCCAGTTTCACCCAAAAACTAATCAAGTAATTGTCCCATCATACATCATCCTTGGACAAAGTTTGCTTGATCCAGTCTTCAGTTATTGCGTAAACGGATATAATTTCATGATTTGACCTTGACCTTTGGCCTTTGGCCGATTTCACCCAAAATCTAATCAAGTAATTGCCACACCATACTTTATACTTGGACCAAATTTGGTAAAATTCCAGTCAATATTACTCAAGTTATCGCGTAAACGAATGCGGACAGACGTACGGACGGATGGACGGATGGACGGACGGACAACCCGAAAACATATGCCTCTGGCACCACTTCGTGCTGGAGGCATAAAAAGCAAAAAAGAAAGAGTTCTTGCTCACTTGAAAGAAGAAAATTACACATAAAACACCAGTTTCAATACTCTCTGTCTGAACAGTACAGTGTACAAGTACATGTATCCTTGATTTTCTCTGTAATGTACCTCCGTTTTACTAATGTACATGGGATATGGTTGAAGAACAATGATTTTTGCCCTCTCTTTTGTGTGTTTAAGGAGTTTCCAATAGGTGACAAATTACCAAAATTAAGATTTCCATACAGTGTGGTGTTGTAAGATTTAATAAGATCCTTGCAAAGGAACATACACCGTACCATTAGCCCCTACTTCTGTACTGTATGAAGCCTCTAAAGTGAGTGTCACGAACAGTGCACATGTAATATGCATTCATGTTTGTGAAGAACAGTTACTGCTGCAATCTTTGAAGTTACATTTGTAATTTGTTCTGTTTCTCCTTATTCATCACAGGTTGGCAACAAATCACTTAAAATGAGTTCATCAAGCAACAGTGATACACATTTCAACTGTAGACTGTGCAACTTCGTTGGCACCAGCAAGACAGATATTGCAGAACATTTCCTGACGGAGCACTTTGAACAATACGTGTCACTCAGTAAACCTGCGTCATCCAAATCCTCCAAAGCAGATAAGGAGTTAAGTGACAAGGAGCCCTCCAAGGAGTCAAAGGCTGAACAAGATGAAGGGGAGGATAAGGCAGAAGGAGCCGATGGAGATGCTGAAAAAGAAGGCGAGGGAGAAGAAGAACCCAAGAAATCAAAGACCCTGGCCGAAATCCTAAAGCAAAAGTTGGAGAAGGATGCTGGCCCTGGTCTTGGGAGAGGGATGCGAAGGAGGAAGAAGACCACACCCATGAAGTATGCTATTGATGATGATGATGATGAAGATGAGTGGCTTCCCAGGAAGGAGCCAGAACCTACCAAGGCAATACACGTCAAGCCCCCATCCATCCTGGCTAAAGGACGCGGCAGACCTCGCAAGAGAGGGCGCCGTCCACGCCAAGCTGCCATCTCCTTCAAGAGATTCAAAATGAAGGAAAAAGCTAGCAAGCCAAAAGTTGAGCCTCGAAAGAAAGCTGACGAAAAGAGTCTGCCTCTGCCTAATTATGTTATCAATAGAATTTTAGATGCCCAAGTGACTGCTTGGTTTGCCAATTACAAGCTTAAGAGGGAGGAGATAACGATGATTCGATGCCCCAATGATCGCTGTGCGAATGTCATGAGCCTCGCAGAGATGGAAGTCCACGAGAAGTGTCATGTTCCTAATCTTGATGGGTTTCGCTGCTTTGCTTGTGGATACATCAGTCTTCACTGGGCCAAAATGCGGGTTCACTACCGGACTGAGCACGAGCCAAAGCTCAACACGGCCATGTGTGACTTTGAGGGCTGCGAAAAGACTTTCCCCTGCATCGGAACCAAGATTCTGCAGAGCCATGCCCTCAGGAAGCACTTTAAGCCGCAGCTGCTGGACAAGCTACGGAGTCCCAATTTTGACCCCTCGGAGTACGCATCGTTCATGGAGGAACCAGAGAATGAGGCTGACAAACAGGCATTGGACAAGAAACGAGGCCGTAAGCGTCGCATCGAGGAGGAGGAGGAAGAGGAGGATGACAGCGATGGCGAATCAAAGAAGTCATCCGGTGGGAGGAGAAAGTTTCAACGATACAAGGTCAGTGTTTGCTCCATCTGCTTTGCCCGATTCAAGGACGAAACCATTATGGAGGCCCACAAAGAAAGCCACTACAAAGATGGCAAAACGGATGTGATATACTGCACCGAATGCACCCTGTTCACCGCCACCACTGAGAGCGCCATGCGTGACCACCTGTCCAGCGAGCACAAGAGGATGCTGCACTTGCACCGCTGTGAAGTCTGCAACAACTTCTCAACAAACCACTTCCACGACCTGAAAAAACACTTGGTCACCCACACCGGTGCAAAGAACTACATGTGTGAGCTGTGTGGAAAGCGGACGACAACTCCCTTCAATCTGCGCATACACTACCGTCGCATTCATGCAACAGAGGAAGAGAAGAAATATCACTGCATGACCTGTGATTACAAGTGTGCTGACAAAGGCATTTTGAAAGTGAGTCTGTGAACTAACCATTCACACTTGTTACACATCGGTTTTGTTTTAAAAGAATAGATCCTACCAAAGGAGGAAATGAAGATAGAATAAGTAGGAATTCTGTGTATTCGATAAAAATTTGAACTCCTGAGCATGTCACAATTTCATGTTCATCCAACCTTCATGCAGTTTTATACTTCCCAGCAAAATACTGAATTCTTATAAATTTTTAGTAGTGAGAAGCAAGCACAATGAAAGATACTGTTTGTATTGCACTCAGTCAAATTTGTTTTACATGTACACTGTATTTTGTTTTGTTTTGTTTGTTAGCTTTGGGAATATGTACTAGTAAAACATACTGTATATTGAGAAACTAATGATGTTTTTTTCTTGACCATTAAATAATGACATAGGTGGCATTGTGCATTTAGTACATTGATACAATGAATGAAAGTAATACAAAGTGAAGTCTTTGTTAATGTTTCCGTCTAAATAATTAACGCTTGTGCTTTCTCACAGGAACATATCAAACACAAGCATGGACTGATGATCAACAAAGACAGCTTTGGTAGGCCAAAGCCAACTCCCACATTTCACTGCACTATGTGCGCATACGTGGGACGTAAGCAGAAGAGCCTTGACTACCACATGCGAATTCACAAGGAAAACCGACAGTTCAAGTGCCATCTTTGTCCATATGCCAGCAAGACAAAGAACAATCTTGTACTTCACGTCCGCACCCATGAGGGCCTGCAACCCAATAAGTGTCCACACTGTGATTTTAGGGGTAAAGTCTCATTCCAGCCCTTTTGTTTTATTGTTTAGAATTATAAGCTGTCAGGGCACATATGCTCTGTCATATGTGTGAGTATATATGCCCCAAAGGTAAGATAAGATGATAAATAAAGCAACAGATTAGCAAAAGTAGGGTCAAATGGTAGTGATTTCAGGGTGCAATATCTGGGCACGGTTTCATAAAAGTTGTCAGCCCTGACAAGTTTTCAGTCTCTGAAAATTTCATTAAAATGCTTGGTTTTGATTTTTTTCTGACCTATTTGCTCTCAGCCGATCAGATGCAAGGATTTGAGTAGCTTGAAGCAGTTAGTCCGAACAAAATATCAAACAAAAAGCTTCATGAAATGCCCACCCCCTCCCCAAGTCACTGACTGTTACTATGGTGATTGTCAGAGACTGACAACTTGTTAGAACGGACAACTTTCATGAAATGGTTCAAATTGCGCATTTTTGAGGTTTTCATGCGCGGACTAAAGTGCGTGCTGTAGTTTCTGCTAGTGCGAGGCGTGCCACACAGCTGAGGGTTTATGACATAACAAAGGCTTCTAAATTGGGAAATCGGGCGATTTTTCAGCTTGCATACGCATGGGTGGAAATTACTGATCTCCATGGAAGAGCAAGATCATCGGTGGAAAGTAGCTGCTTGGCGGAGGCCTGCGCTGTCAGAGTGCCTTTTCAGTTCCGTATGTTTTGATGTTGGTTGAATTACTACAAAATAGAAAATATGGATAGAATCATTCAAGGGTGTTTTCTTGACTCCATCGTAGGAACTGATTATTTCTATGAAGATATTTTTTTTTAAATTCCCAAAGTGGTTTAAAAGTTGTCTGGCGTGACATGCCTTGACATGCCTTAAAAAGTCACATTTAAAGTCAAATATTCAAGAAACCTGCCATGTGTAAAAAGAAGGGAGGATATTGAATTTGATAAGAGAGAGAATGAATAATATATTACATATTGTATGTGCTTGAAATAGCCTTGCTTTCAGCATCCACTGCCACGTAATGAGAATGATCAAATATTGCTTTCTAACACAGGTGCTACCAACAAGATCGTGTCTGAGCACATCATGAGCAAGCATGCCAAGATCCGTCCGTACCGCTGCAATGTGTGCGGATGGACAGCCGCCTACAATGGCAACATGTGGAAGCATGTGGAAAACCACCAGAAGATTCTCGGCGACCAGATGCCCGAGTTCCCCGTCAGCGTCCTGTCTGGCATTGACGAGCTGCGTATGCCCACTGCGTTGAGGGCGCCCTCTGGAAAGAAACGAGGCCAAGGGAAGGGAGAAGGCTCCCCGACATCTCCAACAGCCAAGCCCAAGTCCAAGAAGTCCAAGCCAAAGTTTGTAGAGCCCCCCAGCGGTGTTAATCTGTCTGACAGATCTGTTGTGCTGGAGGTCCCAGTGTCCCACTCTCAAGAAATAGCTACTCCCACAGTCATCAGTACTGATGGAATGGTCATCCAGGTTCAACATATACATCAGGTATTCAACTTGTTTGTGTGTTTGTTGGCATTTCAGAAAGAATTTTCCCCCATTTCCAGATTTCGTCGCTGGAGGGACAAGACCTTGTATTCTACAAAATGTCAAATGTTCAGGAGAGCAAAAAAAAAAAAAAAAAAAAAAAATGGCAGCCAAAGCACTGCATCAAATGGAAGAGCCTTTGCTGTGACATGCCATGGTGGCTTTATATTGGGGGTGAGACAGCTAGGATTTGTAACCGATCATCTGACCATTAATCAAAAAAGTCATTTTCACCAAAATTTCAGATATGAGGTCTTGTCGCCCCAGCGACAATATGTGTTTGCAGTGCACCCAATTTTGATTTGTATTTTGCCTGTGCTCTGGACACCTGAAATTTTTTGTGCAATGATTTATTTGTTTGGCTTTTTTCTTTGTTCATTTTTTCTTTTTTTGATTTGAATGTTTTGATTTTGATTTTTGCTTTTGTGTGTGTTATATATATAAATAATATATATATATAAAGTACAAAATACAAGCCATCTCTTATCATTATGTGGTCTATTTTCTACTTAATGTGACAGATGGTTAATGTGGAGCCTGCCCATGAGGTTCAACATGCTGACAAAGTGACTTCAGACAACTCACAGATTCGTCACCATCCCATCATGGAGTACAGTGTGCCTCCTGTGTCTGTCAGCCAGCAGATCATCTCTGCCAACAACGACATGGCCCACGTCATAAATGAGCAGCAACACCACTATCACCACCACCACCATCAACAACAGCAGCAGCAGCAACAGCAGCAGCAGCAGCAACACCAACAGCAGCAGCATCAACAGCAGCAGCAACAGCAACAGCCACATGGCCACCCACCGCCACCTCCACAACCACCGACCTCACATCCTGGTATGCCTCCGCCGCAGGCTAAGCAGCCGGTGCATCCGGTTCCCCTGGAGATCCACGCCATGCATCCACCCCAGAGCAACGTTCCGGTGCCGGTTCCAGTTCCTGTAGAACAGATCACTCGAGACTCGGATCACGCCGTGCACCATCTCGTTGCTGCTATGATGCCCAGGTGGTAGTTCCTCTGAGTAAGCTAGCCTTCCATCAAGTGTGATGAACTCCCACTGCCAAGAAAGTATTGAGGGAGATGTCTGTGCACATATACATAGGTCTTCATATTTGTGTATAGGAGTGAGGGTTGCATAGCAGGGCTCGACACTACCATTTTTGTCTGGTCGCCCGTTTGGGCCACAAAAATCTTTTCTTGTTTTGTTTCTTTTCATGGCCAGAAAAAGAAATGTACTGGCCTGAAATACAAGGAAATATACATGATCAATTTTATTTTGAATTTCAACTGCCTGATTAGGCCACTTAAAGATAACTTTTATGGTAATTTGGTGACTTGAAATCAATTTTTAGTAGCCCTGGGCCACCAAGTCACTCCTAATGTTGAGTCCTTTATAAGATTTACAGTTTGCAGTTACTGAGTGGATGTTAGTGGTAGGTCATAGTTCGATGTATCCTGAGTAGATTTCTTTTTATAGTGGACATGTCGGTGTTGGGCTGGGTTGGGCTGCGTTGGGCACAAAATAAGAAGAAAAAAAAAAACAGAACAAACCATATTCTTGTGTTACAATTTACACTTTCCAGTGAAGATTGTCATACCTTCTATTATTTTTATATCTTTACATTCTCCTATTTTATATCTTTAGCTCACCTGAGCCATAAACTCAAGTGAGCTATTGCAGTCATTCATCATCCGTTGTGCTTAAACTTTTGACATATCCGTCCCCTTCTTGATAGCTTCATTGATGGATTTTCAATGGGCAACGCCCCCCTCCCTGCCCTTCGGACAAACTCCCCAAATTACGGAATCTTCAAAAATTTCTTCTCTAGAACCAGTGGTGATGGAGTTCAGTTAATGCTATGGTGTATGATTGATGTCTGTAGTTTCAAGTTTGTTAATGGCGGATCCAGGGGTGCCCCCCAACCCCCCTTGGGCCCTGTATAGGGGAGGGGGTCCAAATGAAGGCCTAAATTTTACATTTTTATGTTCATCAAGAAAACACATGGTCACCACACTTGGCAGCTGATGTTGTTGGGAGGATAGATTAGATACATGTATTTTACAAATGGTCATATTGGCGCCATTCCCCACATGGGAAGGTATTTTTCACGAGTGTGATTGAATGACAAATGGACATCATGGTGCCCTGGAGGCCCTCAGAGCTGTTCCCCGCGCCCCAAGCGTGCTATGTTCTCAGGTAATAATCTGCAAGAATGTGTCGAAGGTGAACTTGCGATACTCGGCAGAGCATGAGACCCCCAGGTCTCTTGTTGATATATTTTTGAGATATTTTTCTTGTAGTCACGATTGTTATTTGATGGTGATTTTACTTTATAGGAGGCTGAAACTAAACAGGGAACAGAGTGTACATGTATGTCTTATTCAGGAAATCAGATACGATTCCATATCTATATCCATCTGTGGTTAATGCAGTTTGTGAGAATCACATGATCTCAAATGCAGAAATTACAATTGCATGTCTCATTGTTGCCTATGGTCATGCTAAAAACTTTAGCTCTCAGCATATTTCTGCCTTAAATTACCACTTCACTCCATGCTCAGGTTGGTTTTTAATAAACAGAGTCAATTTAGGTGAAGGAATAGTAGATGTTTTGTCAAATACGGACTTAAAACAAGATAAGGTATGGAATTATACTGTGATGTTAGTAGTAACCACACAATTAAGTTTGTGTAAAATGAGAAATGTTTGCGGGCATTTTAATTTTGAGCCAAGATTTGCAAAATCAAAATGAATACGAAGGTTCTTGTCTTCACTATATGCATTGAATGCCAGTGGCAATTCATGAGAATTTCATGCCGCAAAAAAGGCCTTTGCCTCCATTCACAAAAATTTTATGCCACAAATATATCTTACTTTACAATAGATGAGATGATGTCATGGTCTCCGAATTCTCTGGGTCTCTAGAACATAATTTTTCATGTAATTAGATTCATTTTCTAAGCTGAAACTGGAGGAAGAAAGTCAATCCTTTGCATCATAGTATTGCTTTATCTTTGTGGTTAATAACTTTGGGATAGAGGCTTGTAGTTGCTGGACTATCAACATGATCACTCTTTTTATAATCCCCCTTTTTTCTTTTTGCACAAATCAGTGGCACAGATGAGAAATTGATGACATCATAATTAGACCTGATTTGCACAGGTAGTTGTGATCAGTCCCACTCTTTGGTAAATACTGTATAAGGGGAAATTTTCGGGGTGTGGACATTTTCGTGCAACCAGGAACCAGCTCGAAAATAATAGCTTGCAAATGCATTTTGCATGTCATATGTTCCAGTAATTAATGCCCTGATTCTTGGGAATTAAAAACATGCATAATTCAAAAATTTGTCTTACTTGGCTGGGCACGAAAAGTTACTCTTGCGAAAATTTCCACTTTTAGAGTATGTGAAATTCTCAACTGCCATTCCAGTGTGAGTAGGCCATGCTTGGCAGCTGGAGATCTAGGTGTGGACAACTTCTCCGAAAATGTGACCGGCAAACGTCGTGCATGGACCGTTTCCACCATTACACCACCACCACCGCAATGGGTACCATTTACACTTGTGTTGTTTAATGGTTTTGTGGCTGTTTGTCTTTAAATTTACTCACAGTGCGGTGTTGTAATGAGCAGTATTGACTTTCAATCGCTATTAGATGGTATTTCTTTTTTTAATGCACATTGATATGAGTCACAAGGATTGCTGTGTTTCTAATCTTTTAGATTTTTAGGTTGATTTAGTATTTGTATTATTATTAGAATAGCGTAGACATACACATGAAATATCCTACCCTAAATAAAAACTGACACAAGAATCATCTGGTTAATCATCTCATTAAGAATTTTCTTTGAGGCCTGTTGTCTTAATTTTCAAAGTCCTGTGATGAAACGTATGACTTCTATTATTTTTGAAAGTGTAGCTATAAATCATAGAAACACTGTGTGAATATCTTCTTCTATTGGACTGAGCAATAAGTATTATTATTATTATTTTTTTTACATCAGGAGCATGTCTGAATTATCATGTGATGCATTGGACATTTAGTTTTGAAAGTATAGTCGACGAAATATGTTGTCGTTATATACTAAGTGTCCTAAAAATCATGGAATTGTACGTGATGTTTGGTGTAGTTGCTGAAATCTGATACAACGCGACAAATTTTGGTCCTGTCAGCATTAGCGTGTGCAGGATGGGGATTGCAGGCCAGTACATTTGACAGATCCTGATTTAGTGACTCTTTGCCTCAGCTTGAACATAAATTTTTAAAGGGATAGTATAGATATGGCATGGCTCGACACTAACTTTTTTTGTTTGGTGGCCCGATGGGGCCACCAAAATCCTGAATTTCAAATTTTTGGTGGCCCAAGAGAAAAATTTGGTGTCCCGAAAAAAAACAGTAAAATACATTAAAAGTCCTTTTTTTTTTTTAAATGAGTCAAATATTTAAGTTTTATGATAATAAGAATTAGAAGTTAGACATATCTACTCATAAATAAACTTCAACAAACTTGCAACACTCACTCTCAGGCACTCATTCATTCCTTTTCATTCATCCTTTAAACAAATTTAACTGCTAATTTCCGGCGCAAAAAGTTATGAATTTATTGACATACTTTTCAAAAAATTTTGGTGGCCCGAGGCGGGCCACCAAATTTGCCCTTTTTAAAAATTTGGTGGCCCGACTTTCATTTTTGGTGGCCCCGGGCCACTGGGCCACCGTTAGTGTCGAGCCCTGGATATGGTTGTGCTGAGGATTGAGCTTTTAACTTTTTGCGAGACACCAAGAAACCACTTTATGAAATGTTAAGGAGCATACAGTTCTAAGAGAAATTCAAAGTTTGTTTGATGAAAATCGGTTTTGACATGGCTCAGATATCCAAAAATAAAGTAAAACAAAGGGATCCTAATAAAAAATGGTCCCAACTTTCCTGAGCATCCCTTTGTTTTGGATTATCTCAGTCAGTCAAACCTGATTTCCCAACTTCGAACAACATGCCATTTCATATTCAGTTTCTCATTACGTGTCTCACAAAAAAAGTTGGAAACCTGAAGCCCCATCTCAGCCAAAACCATATCATCCCTTTAAAATGAATCCTTGTCAGTGGAGATGATGCTGTAGCAAGTAGTAACAGCATAGAATTGCTGAAGCTCTCTTTGGTGATACTCATGTGTATTGTGATACGTGTACGTTCGGTTTTGAGCATGGCCCCTTAGGTCATTGTGCCAAAGACTGATTAACGCACTGAATGTGATACTGAGTACGTTGATGTAGGAAGCTTAAGACAGAGATAAATACAGAACTTTTCGTTGGTATCTTCTGAATAGTAATAAAATGAACTTACAAGATCTTCCAAGATATGTTCAATAAAACTAAATGTAGAAAGAAGTAGAGTATGAAGATGTGTATAGTGTATGATAGCTGTGTACATAATTTGTAGTGTGGATGTTAAAAAGTAATTTGTCATACTGTATTCGTAGTTTCCAGGTGCATAAACAATGTAGTAGATCTTTATGTAAGTATCCATCATTGCCTTCTACATTTTTTTTTTTTTTTTTTTGTATATGTAGTGCAGTTCTAGAATAGCCTCTATTGTGGTGTTTGAAATCCATTCATTTTTTCATTCATTCTAATGACAGTACAGGCTAATATCAGTATTTTGTTCTTGTAAATAACTGTGCTATACCTAGTGTACAATGCATTAATTTACATTCAATGATCTACTTATTGACTTAGTATCATGCTATATCTTTTTTCTTTTTACATAGAATCATTTTTTAATATGATGCGTGTACTTTTATCATATGGAGGAAATGGAGGAATTTTCATAGTATAGAAAATGAAAAGAATACAGTGTACATGTACTCCGCGTTCTGCAAGTATGACAGTGCTTCTGCATGGTTAGAATACCTTCTTGTGAGTGTAAGTTAGGCTGTACTAGCTTTGTGCCAAACATGTCCATTAGCAGCCTTAATCTCATTTCTTTACCCGTTGTTGCTGTGAAAATGATGCTCTTTCTGGTGTAAAGTCAACTCCATTTGCAGACCTTGTAGCCTCTGAGTACAGCTGCTGTTCTGTGAAATTTCTCAGTACAAGTGTCTCTCTCTTTATAGTGACAGATATTGGAGAAACAATAATTGAATCCTTATGAATTTTATATTTGTGTCTTCAAGCAATAGAAATATACTAATCATGACATGATATGACATGTCAACAGGAGAGCAACCACTTTATTTCACCAAGAACAATAAAAGATTGCAAAGATTCCACAAAAAAAAAAGACAAGTTTCTGTGGAGGAAACAAACAAACAAACATCACCTTCTAGGGTGTCCATGTTTTTGTCTTCTGTTTTTGTCTGTAGGAAATATTCTTTATAGGAGGTCAGGGGCCCGTTTCATAAAACTTGTTATCAGTGACAACTGCCACATTTCTATGACAAATTTTCTCTCAGCCAATCAGATGCAAGGATTTCAGTAGCTTGTCACATCCATGACAACTTGTCACTGATGACAAGTTTTATGAAACGGGCCCCAGGTTATAAAGAAAATGCCTAATTTGCTTCGACTTTAATAGATATTGGACTTTTTTAAGGCACAAACAATGAATCAAACCTCTTAGCTTCAAATTGTTGGGGGAAAAATAAGTAGGAGACAATTTGCTTGCCCAGCTCTCCATAAATTGTGATGTCTGTTGTACCATTCTTGAACTGTGTCGCAGTGTTTTAGCAAGACACTGTTTAAAGCAAACAAAGCAAAACAACCCTGACATGGCAGTGTCAGTCAATCACTTTGTTGATTGGGAACGAAAAAAGGAGAATTACTGAGATGATATGGTATCTGATGGTAATACTGATGATAATAAAAGCGTCTTTTTACAGCTATGAGATTTTTCTTGTGTTTAGTTTCATTGTGTGATGTCTAATCTGATACGTGAAGAGAACGCGAGTTAAAGTGCACATGCAGTTCATTTCCTTGTCAACAAAATTTTCAAATCTAACGTTAGGAATGACTTGTGTAGGTACATGTACATGTTGGGCCTACATCTAGAAATTAAGTATTGTAGCAGGTAGTTAGACATTAAACCACAATGATGATGATGATGACACCATGATTATGACTACTACTACAACAATGACGACAATGACGAGTATTGCTACTACATGTATTACCATTTGTGCTGTCACTATCAAATGATACTGACTGTAAAAGTATGTGTAATGACAAACTTTACTGTGACATTATTTTAACATGATTGTATTATCAGCACCACTTGCATATTGCAAGCAGTGTAGCTGTATGCACAGTGACATATATGTAGGAAACATGTACATATGTGTGTTTGTGTGAATATGATAATAAAAATGATAATAATATCAATGATAATAATAAAATATTATTATTATTATCATTATTATTATTACTTCTACTACTACCACTACTACTACTACTACTACTACTACTACTACTACTACTATTATTATTTTTATCATTATCCTCATCATTGATTTTGATGTGATAAACAAGATAATTATGTTCTTCCTCCCAATTCTTGACGCCGAGATGCATTTTGGCGTAAGCACGGAGTTGCCAATTCCTCGCAGCAATGGTAAAACAACAACAACACACACACGTGCACACATGCATACCTCGTCATCATCGTCATCATCATATCACTTTGCGCACACATCCTTACGTATACCTTAATCTTTTTTTTATCTCCTTCATAAGTGAAAAAATATAAAGTCATTGCTGAATTGCCAGCTTGCTAACTTTTGAACAGTCAGAGAAGTAGAATGCCTTTTCTTTCTTTCAAAATGTTTCTTCATTCTTATTTTGCCTTTCCAGCTTGAAAGCACGAACTTCGGTGGTTTTAAAGCAAAATTTGCTTATGTAGACTGACTTTTCTAATGAATGTGGTGTCACGGAAAATTAGGTTTATGCTTCAATCCAACGATTAAATGTCATAAACTTGGTGAGCGTAGTCACAGTATGGTTGTATTATAGAGCACTCTGTCATACCTGCTAATTTGTAAATAATTATCATGGTATATTTTCATCATTTTAAAGGTTTATTACAATACACTTTCTCTTTTTTTTCTTTTTTCTTTTTTTTTTTCTTTTTTTTTTTGGGGGGGGGGGGGGGGCATCAAATGTCATGGTCGGGTCACCGAAAAATGAAATAGAATGTTAATGTCTAGCCTTGATAAACCTATACGATGATTGCGTGCATTATGCTATGAGTTGACGCTTTTGTTCACTCGATGGCGTCGCTACTCGGTCCTGGCGAATGATACTCAAAGTGCTCCGCGTTGGCAGTCTGAAGTTACTTGTCTCGTGTTTCCGTTTGAGCGGGGAAACTGATATCTCACTATGCTAGGTCGAAGTGTGAGTATTGGCCCTACACTAATTATGATGCACACGCTCTATGGATCGGCAAGAATTGGATGTACTGTACTTTAAGTTGCTTGTAGAAGGGTGTAGGTTATTAAACCACAAAGCGCGGCCAAGCAGGTTTTAGACAGTTTTAACATTAATGAGAGCATCCAATGACTAGAAGATCGCTTTAGCGACTGGTATGCCTCAGCCATGTTGCATTATTCTTCCATATAGGTCTGTTATACATCTTGACAGTGAGAGACGACAATTTCACATGGTTGGTAGAAATCAGAAATGGCATGCGTTGACATGTCTGAAAGTTTGATGGCACAACCGGAACCCCAAATGCATTTAGTGTGTATGCATTCCTTGAATAGGTTTCATTTGGACGGCTAAATTGTTTTAGAGGGCAAGTATTTGGGGATATGAGCATTTTTACTTGAGCACTGACGCTGCGGTTATAGTTCGTTATTCCGAGAGTTCGTTATTCCGAAGGTTAGTATTTCGAAAGTGAAATGATACTGTTGTCGATCGAATAATGTTTACAAGTCATTCTTGGTCTGTTGAAACCATGAGTTAGGCAAAAAATCGCAACCAATCAGCCTTCAGAGAGAATGCCGGCCGATGATCAGATCATTTTTGTTTGGTTTTGTTTTTGTTTGGCTTTTTGCCAGCATCATGTGCTTGTATACGGTGTATTTTCTTTTTTTCGCCCAATCATAAAAGATGTTATATCAATTCCATCTAATTTCAGTGAAGTTTCCTGCTTTATCCTGCACCTGTCCTGTGTTGCGCTATATTCCTTCCTGCCAAATGTCCTCTTCGTGATGCAGTAAACAATGTGTTTCCATGATTTTTGTAACCGCAGCGGTCATATTTGTTTATTTGGCTCATTCTTCTTTTAGATGGTGAATTATACTGATCAATCCAAACTTTCCAAAATGTTTCGACTCGTGATCGAGGCATAATAATATGCCCTACATCATTAACACTCTGATCAAAAGCGAGAGTGGTTCGGCCAAATCATATTCTAGTAATTACCCAGAGCTTGTCTAGAGTCCGAAGTTTAATTTCGAGAGGTTGCATGTTTGATGTTATTGAGTGAAGAGCGTAGTCAGGACTGCTGCAAAGGAATGATTCGGCCTTGTATTGAAGCCACACAGACGACAACCGAACGTATATATTATAGCCTTACTTGCGCAGGTCAGTTGAGCGCACCAAAGTGTTCATTCCATTTTTCACTCCTCTGAAATCCAGTCCTTCATAAGGACAAACCTTTACTGACTATAGAGTTCCAGTCACACCAACCAAAATGTTATAGAATAAGATCATTGCTGCTCACGACTGGCTCTTGAAAAAAAAAAATCCAAGACTGCGCGACGAATTCTGGGTGCGTTGAGTCTCTCGGAGTTAATCACTTCGTAGTCAGCATCAATGTAGATTCTAGCTCAGTAGCAGCAAAATGACTGCTAAAGGCGCCAAGGTGGTCCTTCTTGGGGTAAGTGTAATTTCAATTCCACTTCATTGTTTCTCAGTACATTTTCGAACTAATCTAAATATTTGCATACAATGTGTTAAACTTAATACAGTTTACGACGTGGTGTTAACGAGGAAAGAAATATCTTGCAATAATGACGGTAATAGTCACGTCATCATCATAGTAACAAACCAAGCTGAAAGCAAGATAAATAATGATGGAAGCTATATACGTGAAAACTATATAACTTAAAAAGGCTGTAGTATATGCATCCAAAATGAGACATTATTGAGACGGCTGGACTGTCGACAATGTTTGTCTCTGGCCAATTCGGCTTATCTATGCTGGTTTAAAGTTTCTACTTAATGAAATTCTTGAAAGACATTATTACTTGTATATTTATTTATTCATTTATCAATTCATTCATCTATCAATCTACTAAATCATTTTCCATTATAATATAACTATTATCATTATTATTATCATCATCATTACTACTTTATTATAATTGTTTTCATTGTTGTCTTTATTACCAATGTTATCGTAATTAGTAGTAGTTGGTAGTAGCAGTACTAGCATCATCAACACCACAAACTTCCATTCTTCTCTTTAAAGAAGAAATCCACCCCAAAAATAAATAAACTTCAAAAGAAAATGATACAAAAATGACAACAATCGTATAAGAAATAAGGAAGATATGACATTTTGAAATTTCACAATTTTTTCGGAAAACATTTCTTTACCAGTCCTTTTGAATATTCAAATCAGCAAGTTGAGGATGTCATGCTGTCACAATTTCTTATTCATTTCAAATACAGCGGTAAATTACAAAAATCTCATATTTTCAATTCCATTCAATACAATCAAATTCCATTCAATTCAATTCAATAGTTTGTTTATTTCTATCATCAAAAAAGAAAAAGAAAAAGAGAACATGATTCAAAGCGGTACAAGTTGTCGATTTGTCTTTCATTTGTCTGATATGGGCAGGTTTTTTTTTTTTTTCTTCAAATACAATATGAATAGTATATGCACGAATGATGTCATAAAAAAGAAACAATGCGCTCTGTCATGGCAACAAAAAAAAGTAAATAATCATAACGATGGAAAACAGTGTTCCATTAAAAAGCCAAGCTTGTAAGACGTGGAACACTGGAAACAAAACAACGACAGCACCAATTTGTTATACCAATAAAGTATATTCATATTTCATCTATATACCATTGTACATTTGCTCATTGATATATGATGGTGATACTATAAACAATGCTTACTATGATATTAAAATGCAAACATATCAACTATATAACATAGCACATTTCAGCTGTGTAAATATAAAACTTGTCTCAAAACCACCCAAAATAAAAAAGAACAAAAAAATGTTAACTCTGATATATATATCTTGGTATTAGCTACAAATAACAATTTTCAGAATTTCATATACATACATGAACAATTGTGAGGGTATTGTTCTGTAGGGAATATTTTTCTCTTTCTGTTGAAGTTTATTTTTGGGGTGGATTTCCTCTTTAAGCTCTGAATGCCACCTCGAACAGGGCGACCCACCCTTTCATTCTGATCTCTCTCTAAAAACCTTATTGCACAGATATTGCTGTTTAGAGGTGTAACAGTATAACACTTGACTGTGGGATTTACTACGATAATATTCCCCATTATCTCAAGGGGAAAATATACCTCCCAAGAGACTTTCAAGCGTTAAATCACAATGATAGACAAGGCAATACTTTGTTTTGCTATATTGTTTGATTTGATTTGATTCATTTATGTGACATTGCTTTACAAATCCTTATTTTCAGCATGCAATATCATCAAACATTATAACATAAACACATCATTATGATACTTTAAACATGTTATTTCCTACAGTTTCCAACAATTTCATTGCACAGAATACATCTTGTGTTACAAATTTCTATACATAAATACACATCGTTTTTCACTCTCGCCCCATCGGCTGCCAGTCAAATTCTGGAATTATATTACCTGACGATATGCACTGACATGATTGTATTATGACCAATCAACGAACAGTATATAGGCCCTGTTTGTGTAGAACACTAATATAATGCTTTTACTCAACATAAGCATGCTGTCACGTTAGCAAAAGTTATGTTTCACTAAAGTTTGGAAATGAAATGACTGTTTGTTCTATTGAGACGGGCGAGTTTGGTATACGTTGACGGGACTGCGTTCGCATACTGATGCTGATGGCGATTGGTGATTGGAGATCCGTCTTTATGTTGCTTAGCTACAAGTAGAGGGGATCATTATAATGCTTTTTTGCGACACAAAAACTATATATTACCTTTCTCGTCTTTGCAGGAGATGGGTGTGGGTAAGTCAAGCATCGCAGGACGGACTCAGAGCGATACATTCTTGGACTCATATCAGGCGACTATCGGGTATGACGCGTGTGAATAATATGGAAGTATTGCCGTATTGCAAGGTCACAACAGAATTTTCATCATCACCAAACCTAGATAAACCGTAAGATCTTTAGATTTAGAGGAGGTATATGGTCACTGTATGTAAAAGTAATCTATATGTTGTATAATACAAGACTGTGGGAGGTCAGTTTATTAGATACCATGACGAAGAAAACTCGTCAATCAATGGTGGAAAAAATGTATTCTGTCCTCTGCAATGCCATCTAAAACGATTCCCACTGTCGCACTATTCAGTGACACTCGTGATGCTGCGTTTATGTCTGGGCATCAGTTTCGGAATGTATAGACACGTAAGTCGTACGAGAGACTTTACCCAGCTTTCTCTCTGAAAGGAAATACTACTGTCTCGTCTCACTAAACAATGTACACTAATATCATACTAGTAATCATGCACTCTAGTAATGGTAATAAGTAACCTTTGAGTTGTGGAAGATAAGCCCATACAACCCTGCAGTTTTGTTTTGCCAAGTATCTGTTTCGATATGATACAATAGCCGTACTATACCTGATTGACATTGTAAATGATTACAATATACGAGAGTATCTCTCAACAACAATTGTTATTTCTGTTACTCTGAATTGATACAGCGCCACCTTCACAACCAAACACATCGTGGATGGGGACCGCCAGTACAAATTCTACATCTGGGACACAGCTGGGAAAGAAAAGGTAAGCTTTCCATGGGCGTCACCAGGGGGGGTGCGTTGGGTGCGAACGCACCCCCCTTCAGATCCTGAAAAAAAAATAAAAATCAGTCTGCGAGCGACCTCAACGCCGGACGCTAAATAATTACTCTTTTCCATTTTTTTTTTCATATTTTGCACCAGGGACACACACACACACACACACACACACACACACACACACAAAATCAATTCGCACCCCTAGTTCTGGCAGCACTGATTTTATACATATCTATTAGTATTCTACAGTGTTTACTATTTATCGACCGTACTGTACATCCCTACGATACCGAGCACTTATACACGTTTGCATGTACGTGTGCTACTTACAAGTACATAGTAGGGTCTATGTACATTACTTCTGACCAATCCATATTGCCAGCCCAAGAGCAAGCCTTAGCCTCATTAAAAAAAGATGAAAAAAAAATGGAGGGGCAAGCATATTATTTTGCCCAACCCCCCCCCCTCCATAATTCCAGAGACGAGAAGATTCTCTTATCTTTTTTTTTTTGGACCGAAAAACAAAAAGTTACCCGCATAAAATATTGGAGGGGCAAGCATATTTTAATTTTGCCCCCCCCCCCCATAATTAATAATTCCCGAAATGAGAAATTTTCTTGCTTTTGAAATAAAACAAAAATGTTGCCCCCATAAAAATATTGGAAGGCAAGCGCACCATTTGCCCCACCCCACATGATCATAATTCCCGCGATGAAAAGATTGTCTTGCTTTTTTGTTAGAATTCAAGAAATCTGTCCAATTATTTCACCCAAAAGCAGTGGCGTAACTACGGGGGGGGGGGGGTGCGCCCCCTCATAATCCGCTGGTAAAAAAAAAAAGACTTACCGAAATAGTAATTCAAGTGTTAGTAAACTGCTTTTGAATGAAAGGGTGATCAAGAAATAAGACATTTTTCTATGATTTCTTTTAACCATAATTAGATAGGTATATAGTGTGAAACATTGTTCAAAAAGCCCGGACCCGACAAAAGATTGTGATTCAGCGTGATTCCTGGTTGGCATTCTGCATATAAGCAGGATGTGCGCAGTGTACTCAGTACATCCGAATGAAGAGTCGCTACAATGTTGCGCAATGTGATGTAGAATGTACAGCACCTTTGTACCTTACGCTTCGTTATATCAAAGCTAGATCATTGCTTTTGCAGTGTTGCTTTACATACTAGTCTATGTAAAAATGTCTTGCATTGCCAATAAAAAGACTTGACCTGGGCTAATTCCTAACTTTTCCATCTACATATAATACACACACACAAACAAACACGCACAATTAGTTTAGGGGATGCTCTAAAGTGCAGATTTTGGACATCCTTTCCCCACTTGGTCACTTCGACGCCACCTCGCTGGTCATACTTCCCCCAGTCATGAACATAAACCCACACCCTTGACTACCAGTGGCGGATCCAGGGGGAGGGGCGCACCGGGCGCACCGGGCGTCCGCCCCCCCTTTAATTTCCAAAGCGAAAAAAAAAAATAATAATATAGCTTCAAACGGCAGTTTTTGGACAGTAAAATGTCAACATTTTCAAGCTTGCTCGCATTTAGTCGTAATGTCATTCTCCTGAAGTTGCTGCCAGTAATTGCCGGCAGTTGCGCCTGGTGCGCCCCCCCCCCCCTTAATTTCCAAAGCGAAAAACTATAGCTACAAACGGCAATTTGGGGACTGAATGTCAAAATTTTCAAGCTCGCTCGCTCCGTTCGCTCGCATTTAATCTTTATGCCATTCTTCTGATGTTGCTATAGATACCAGTAATTGCCTGCCGTTGCGCCCGGTGCGCCCCCTTAATTTCCAAAGCGAAAAAATATGGCTAAGAACGGCAGTTTTTGGACTGTAAAATGTAAAATTTTCAAGCTCGCTCTCTTCGCTCGCTCGCATTTAATCGTTATGCAATTCACCTGATGTTGCTGCCAGTAATTGCCAGCAGTTCCGCCCGGTGCCCTTCCCCCTTAATTTCCAAAGCGAAAAAAATATGGCTAAGAAAAGAACGGCAGTTTTTGGACTGTAAAATGTAAAATTTTCAAGCTCGTTCGTTCTGCTCGCTCGAATGTAATCATTATGCTCTCCTGATATTGCTGCCAGTATTTGCCAGCAGTTGCGCCCGATGGGCCCCCTTAAATTCTAAAGCGAAGAAATATACCTACAAACGGCAGTTTGTTTTTTACTGTAAAATGTCAAATTTTCAAGCTCGCTCGCTCGCATTTAATTGTTACCCAATTCTCCTGATGTTGCTGCCAGTAATTGCCGGCAGTTGCGCCCGGTGAACCCCCCCCCCCCACCTCCTTTGTTTCCAAAGCGAAAAAATATGCCACCAAATGGCAGTTTTGGGACTGTAAAATGTCAAAATTTTCAAGCTCGCTCTCTTCGCTCGCTCGAATTTAATTGTTATGCCATTCACCAGATGTTGCTGCCAGTAATTGCCAGCAGTTGCGCCTGGTGCGCCCCTTAATTTCCAAAGCAAAAAAAATACGGCTACAAACGGCAGTTTTGGGACTGTAAAATGTCAACATTTTTAAGCTCGCTCGCTCGCATTTAATTGTTATGCCATTCACCAGATGTTGCTGCCAGTAATTGCCAGCAGTTGCGCCTGGTGCGCCCCTTAATTTCCAAAGCAAAAAACTACGGCTACAAACGGCAGTTTTGGGACTGTAAAATG
This sequence comes from Diadema antillarum, assembly GCF_040938485.1. Lineage (NCBI taxonomy): Eukaryota > Metazoa > Echinodermata > Echinoidea > Diadematoida > Diadematidae > Diadema > Diadema antillarum. The sequence goes on along the minus strand of NW_027271032.1, from coordinate 367,235 downwards.
TCAAAATTTTTAAGCTCGCTCGCTCGCATTTAGTTGTTATGCAATTCTCCTGATGTTGCTGCCAGTAATTACCGGCAGTTGCCCCCGTTGCGCCCCCGCCCCTCCTTTATTTCCAAAGCGAAAAAATATGGCTCCAAATGGCAGTTTTGGGACTATAAAATGTCAAAATTTCCAAGCTCACTCTCTTTGCTCGCTCGCACTTAATCATTATGCCATTCACCTGATATTGCTGCCAGTAATTGCCAGCAGTTGCGCTCGGTGCGACCCCCCTTAATTTACAAAGCAAAAAATTATGGCTACAAACGGCAGTTTTTGGACTGTAAAATGTCAAAATTTTCAAGCTCGCTCGCTCGCTCGCTCGTATGTAGTCGTTATGCAATTCTCCTGATGTTGCTGCCAGTAATGACCGGCAGTTGCGCCCGTTGCGCCCCACCCCTCTTTTATTTCCAAAGCGAAAAAATATGGCTCCAAATGGCAGTTTTGGGACTGTAAAATGTCAAAATTTCCAAGCTCGCTCTCTTTGCTCGCTCGCATTTAATTATCATGCCATTCACCTGATATTGCTGCCAGTAATTGCCAGCAGTTGCGCTCGGTGCGCCTCCCTTAGTTTACAAAGCAAAAAAAATATGGCTACAAACGGCAGTTTTTTGGACTGTAAAATGTCAAAATTTCCAAGCTCGCTCGCTCCGCTCGCTCGTATGTAGTCGTTATGCCATTCCCCTGCCAGTAATTTGTCGTTTCACACCGTCATTCCATAATCCATTTATAAGGGATGCAACCCTCTCCGGCACTTCCACACCCTCCCCCCCCCCCCCCCCCCCCGATGAAATCCTAGCTACCGGCGCGCCGTTGCCCTTTCCCCGCTTGGTTTCCCTCAAAAAACAGTAAAAGTCTAGGGATTGAGAGCTTCCTATATTCCAAATGTCTGTCCAAAAAAAATCTCGTAAACATTTAGTGTCAAAACGCACCCCCCTTGAAAAAAAGCTGGTGACGCCCCTGCTTTCTTGAATGAGGGAAAGAGAGCGAAGGCTGTGTTTTTAAGCACAACAGATTCAGGAAATCGACTTATAGTATACGCTAATACTACAATTGGTTTTCATTCATGGTCCGCGTCAACTTTTTACACTTTGGTCTTCTTCTTTAAAACCCATCAGTCCTTGTTGTTAATGATAATGAATAACATTTATATAGCGCTTAATACTGATGTTTCTAAGCGCATCAATCCGGGGGGGGGGGGGGAGAGAAAAAAGTATAACGTAAAAGCATTATGTACATATTATGATACAACGACAGCAACAACAACATAATTAAGGTTGTGTAAACAGATAAGTTTTCAACAATGACTTAAACCTATCAACATTTTCAGCATTACGAATATAAAAAGGGGGTTTATTCCAAAGAAGTGGGGAAATAACAGAAAAAGCCCTATCACCATAACGGGTACAGGTGCGGGGACCACGTGATAATTGGAGAGTGGAGGAAGAACGGAGAGAACGGGTTGAAGTGGAAGAGCGGAAGGAAATTAAGTCTTTGAGATAAGATGGGGCAAGATTATTGCATATCTTGTAAACAATAAGGAGGATTTTAAAAGTGATACGTTCATGAATGGGGAGCCAGTGGAGGGATTGGAGAACTTGAGTAATGTGGTCAGATCTTTTTGTAAGGGTAACAAGCCTAGCAACTGTATTTTGAATTCTTTGAAGTGGTTCAGTACTTGAAGCAGGGAGACCAACAAGAAGGGAATTGCAGTAGTCAAGATGAGAAGAAACAAAATGCGTGAATGAGACGTTCAGTGGAAGACTGATCCAATAACTTACGGATTTTACCAATTTTACAAATGCCCCAAGCAGCAGAACGACATGAATTCTTAATATGTTGTTGAAAGTTCAGATGCTTAGCTACAATGACTCCGAGATCTCTGACGGACTGAGAGATGGGGATAGTACTATCTTCAAGGGAAAATTCTGTGAGAGAGCTACCCCGCCTGAACTGAGAATGAAAATATAAAAATTCCGATTTAACACAGTTCAATTTTCAAATAATTATCGTGAGACCATTGCTTAATATCATCAACACATCTACTAAGTTTGCTGAGTGCTTCGACTTGGGTATTTGGTTGTATATATGTAAATTTGAGTATCGTCGGCATACATAACATGTAAAATATCTTCATGAGAATTGATTACCGAAGACAGAGGGGCTGTGTATAGAAGAAATAGAGGAAATAGTAAAGGACCATTCGGGGCATGCAGTGGATGGTGGACACAACACATTAAATTGTACGTATGTCTCAACTGGTTCTTATGGGAACCAAGGGGCGTGGTCGAAAAGACCTAAAAATAATGAGTTAATTTCGCAGTAACAACCAAGACGTCGTGCACTGGAATACTCGTAGAGGTAAAGAATTTTTAAGCTGTTCATGACGAGGAGCAGTGGAGGATTAACATTAGATGGGGTAGCAAAGTGAGCATGGTGAGTGGGGCACCAAGGATGGAATTATTATACATTCAGATTCAGATTCAGATTTCAGTTATTGTCCAGATAGGAAGTTCTTTCTGTTGGCCTTTATGAAAATAGGGATATCTACATGCATGCATGACATTCACACACACTTTGAGATATAAATTGATTACATATACATGATTATACATAAAAATATAGTTTTCAAAATACAATCATACAATCATACTACTCATTATACATTGCACAAACATAATTGTCAGTTAATTATTTATTATCATTCATTGCATTTACACATCAACAACTGACCAAAAGAGTTAAGAAAACACGAAGTCATTAAATGATAATTATGACAAACGATACTATGTAGTATAAATGATTCAGGTGGTCCCAATAAGCAGGGGCCGTGCTCAAAAGATGCAAACTGTCAATATGTAAATTTTAAATATCTTCCTTTCGTGATGCAGCAATAATATAACCAACATTGTTGACGATTCTCTCAGAAGTTAAACATACAAGCTGTTTATGACAGAGGCAGACGTGGCCTGTTTGAATACCACATAATTATTTTGGGTGGCCTTATAGTGTTTGAATTTTCATTGTCATCTTTTCCCTTAAACGCATTGTCAAAATGTTCACAAAATTGTTGACATGGTGGTGACTTCGTCACTCCTCATTTTATTTGCAGAATGAGGTTGTGGTTGTGCAAAATCTCATTGTTTCACGATGCATTGAAACTCTTAAGTCACATAACATCACTTCCTATTTTGAGAAAACCCTGATGTACCATTATCTTCGTTTGTTTAGCTTATTTTTCATATACGAGTCAATTTGAATATGGATTGTCATTTCACGTCACACTGAATCCACTTGACTGACGAAACTTGACAGAATTTTCTTCTACGAAAATAATTGTGCATATTAAGATGACGAAGCTAAATCAGTTTCCTCCATTGACAGTATATCTCAAGCAAGAATATCCAGAATGATAATGTTTGTATTATACCCAGCAGGAATAGAAAGCGCTGATATCATGCAAGTATTTTTCACTCTGCTTTATACTTTCATTTTCATTTGTCATAGTTCCGGACACTGGCTCCGCTTTACTACCGCGACGCCGCGGCAGCACTTTTGATCTACGATATCTCAGCTAAGGTAAAAGTGAATTCGGAGAAGAAGTTGCAATATTATCAGAATATCTAACAATGTACTCAGTAACTGATAAGTGTTGTTATGGTTGTTGTGCATTCAAGATATCATACTTATAAGTTGTAGCTGAGCTTACAAGGTACCAAACCAAGTAAAATGGATACCGACAGAAACGGAAGTGGCATTGTGGTGAAAACGATAAAACAACAAAGACTGATGAGAAAGCTGTAAAAAACTTGCTGTCGATTTGTGTGTTTGTATGTGTGTGTGTGTGTATGTGTTTATATCAAATCTATTACTATACATTCTTGGTGTAGGGTTTGAACAAGGTCCATTAATGACGAAGTATTCATGGGTATAAGACACCAATATAAAATGTGTTAACTAATGGGGAATACAGCCTTTTTGCATCGCACTGTGTGATTGTTTCATTGTCTATGGCATTTTGTTCCATGTTATTGACGCATATAGAAGACATTAGAAAATTTCCCCTAATGTTCATTGCATGATTACATAATAACAACCAGAGGAATCCGAGGGGAAAATATAATCTGCTTGCCATATAGCATGATTTGATAAAATCTATTGACACCTGTCACTGTCTTTATATTTTTTCTGTTCTGTTTGTATTTGTATTTTGTGCCGACACAAGATAAAGAGCACCCGGTTGGCACACTTGGCCATGAAACCGCATTTACGTTATCACGCAAATCCAGGCAAGGTCTATCCTTCTTGTTCGTATATTTTGCTCTCCACTCCCCCCCCCCCCCCCCCCCCCCACCCCCTTCCCTAGGCATCCTTTGACTGCATTCCGTATTGGATATCAGAACTGCGTAAGCACGGACCGCCAAACATCATCATTGTCCTCGCGGGAAACAAGTGCGACTGCGGTGATGAATTGCGGGAAATTCCCTTCAGATTCCTAACGAGTTACGCCACGGAGAAGGGAATCCCCTACTTCGAGTGCAGCGCGAAGACGGGGGAAAACGTGCGAGAAATTCTGGTAGAAATAGGTACCTCCGTTTATCTCTTCCATTGAGTCTCAATGAATGACGTAATGTCCTTCCAAGAACATGACAATAGCTCTTTGCTTGATAATTATAATAGTAGCTGCTCATTCTCACTTGTTCCAATATCATGATGGTCTTTTTGTTGTTGTTGTTTGCGAATATCTTCATTTCTAAAAACGCTTCTAAGTGTATGTCTATGTTATCCATCTGTTATGAGAATTTATTGTTGTATGTTTGTATTCATGTATGTATCTATGTACCTTATTTAGTCATTTATTCATATATTTGTTTAATTACTTATTTATATATTCATTTATACATTTATTTATGTAATGTATGCATTTATCTATTTATAGTTTGTTAGTTTGTTATTCATTCATTTATCTATTAAAATAGATAAGATAGGTTCTTCCTACAAGAGCTGTAGTGACTCAGTGAATGAGACTACAGATTCAAAGGTCCCTGCTTCGACTAACCTTGCTTCTTTCCTCACTCTATCCTTATTGCCTATACCGTATGTCCCCCCCCCCCAAAAAAAAAAAGAAGAAGAAAAATTACAATCGGACTTTCTAAAACGACTCATTAGTTTAAAAATAGTGAATCAATCCAAATACAATACATGTATCAAGGTATGAAACTATAACTTATTACCTACATCTTCATACAGAAAACCCCACCCGATTTGCTTCAGTGGTCAAAGAGAAAAAAAGGGGATCTTTGTAGAGGATGTCAGAAATCCCTTCCTTTCAAGTTTTATCCGTCGTGTTCACAGTTCCAAGAGCATCCAAGTGCTGAACTTGGAAAAACGGACCCATGACATGCTTTACAACAATTCACATTTCTCTGTGAGCACTTAACCAAATTGAATGGGTTTTCTGCAAAATGTATAGGTAAGAAGTTAAAGTTTCATTCCTTGAAATAGCATTCAGATTGTTTAATCATTTTGAAAGTTATCAATGCGGAAATCCGATTGTATCTTTTTTTTTTGGGGGGGGGGACATACTGTGTAGTCCTTAGGGAGTGACTGACAACTGAAAGCCTTCGTCTAACAATAACTAATTCATTCTAAATCGATTCAGTTCAGTGCAATGCAAACTTTTATGTGACACCTGGCCATCGAATCAAACCAACCATTATTTACCATTCTGAACAGTAATCTGAATTGACCCGCAATAATGTGAAGCATTCAAAGTAGCTTTGCTATTGCTTATAATATATCAATCGTAACCTCTTCACAATCATTGAATGTGTTTAACAACTGAAAACTGAATACAATTGTATAGAAAAGGGTCTAGTATTCAATTATGATTATGTTGGGATAGAAATTAACACCAGCGTATATCGCTGTACCAATCACTACACAAAGGGCATGTCTCCATCCATCCATCGTGCGTAATAATAGTTCTTTAGTATTTTCAGATATTTGATCAACTAAGAATCCACTGATAACCAGAAAGAAAGCACACCTGGTATTCATACTTTTGATTGTGTGTCGCATTTTTTTTTTTTTTTGGGGGGGGGGGGGGGGGGTAAGACTTCTATTTGCAGTATTTGCCTTGTTTCATTTTTTTTCTTTTGGCTTTGCCTTGTTGTGGCTTGAATTTTGAAGAGAAAGACATCATAGCTTTAGAATGCAAAGTTGATTGAATTTTTATTTTTTGTTTATTATAATTATGACAAATCTACCTTCGTTGCCATAATTACACACGAATCCGGTTTCCTCCAAATCGTAATTATTCTTATTTTTTTTTTTTTTGCTCGTTTTGATAGGACGCCACCTACCATCCGATTTGGTCACAACGAATAAGGAGACAACGCGACTGCTGAACCCGACCGATCCGACAACACTATGTTGGCCTTTCGGCCAGCGTAACTGCAGCATTATTTGACAGAAACAAAAACTTCCTTTATGTTATGCTCTAGCTTCCATAAGGATCACTGTCAGGAAATCAAAACAGAGTGAGATTACAATATATAGTGTAATTTAAGACTTGTCAGCATCCGATTGGCACGGAATGCGCCATATTAATTATGCTAGTACGTTGTACGCACTGTCCAAGGTTCCTGGCAGATTAAGGACTGAACTTGAGATCCTGGCTTCGAATGATTCTGAGTGCTCTCCTAAAACATGGAGCGGACCAAGTCTTCCCACTGTGCCCTTCTCCACTCACTGGGCCGCTTGCTACATTGTGGATAACCGGCAATGGTCTTGATGGTGAGGTGACAACATTGGCAAGACACCTTGGAAAACACTTTGTATAATATGGTGGAAAAACATAACAATACAAAGACTGCTCTCAGTGTTATGCCAATAGCGAGCTTTAGATCTACGACGCGAGCGCTAAGACGACGCTACATGTAGTTTAAAAAAATAATGCTGTTCTGCTCCTGCGCGGGACAGCATGTTTCCATTGCCCAACCAAGGAGACTACGTCGTCTTTAGCATTCGCGTCGCAGATCCAAAAGCTTGCTAATACTCCGCAGGACGCTGGGCGTGGATCGCCCAGTCGCCTTCGATCTGCGTTCAATCAGGGCCCCATTTCATAAGAAGTTGATATGATAGCAACATTTGCTGGAATGGCAGTTGTCATGGTAACGACAAAAATCCAGCTTCCTGATTCGCTGTTGCTTTGGGCGCGGGCATGGGCATGGGAAGTTTTAATTCCAGCATTGTCCAGCAAGAGTTACTAGTTAGCACCTTTCATTAAATGGGGCATAGGACGCTTTACTATTATTGCTATAAGTTGTTTTTACTGCGGGGTGCTTTGTTTGTTTCTTCTCATGCGTTATATTTATCCGTCTACTGACATCAAGCCTACGAAATATCAGAGAAACCTTCATGAAGAGAGCGATGACATTTGCTTTTATTGATAGTTATATCAATTCATGGTATTTACAAACTGGACAGCATTTCGTTGTGAGATAGATGCTTTTACTGCTATCTGGTTAACGCGCGATATAATGTCAAAATCTCGTGTAAAATGTTGTATTCTATAATAGGGGTGTGTTTATATCTTTTGTTGGTATAATGTGTTCCTTTATTTGTCTTTGTAGTGTAAGATAACCCTCGATATTCGTGGTGTTTGTGGCGACGGCGGTGGTGGTATAGTTTGTGGCTGTGGCAATGGTGTAATGATTGCATATTATAGTGTTCGACTCCAGGGTGAGGATGTGTGTGCGTGTGGGTGTGTGTGTTTGCTTTGTTTGGTAGTGTATTATTTTGTTTTACTTGTTTTGTATGTGCTTCTTAATGTGAGTGAAAGTTTTTTTGTGTGTGTGCGTGTTTGTGTGTGTCTGTGTGATTGTGTACATGCGTTTCAGCGTAAATACATTGATGGGTGTGCGCATTAGTTGTGTGCGAGTGTGTGTGTGTGTGTTTTCCACTGTACGATAATAATATGAAAAAAAAAACTGTCTACGGAGTCTACGTGTTATTCCGTTTCATTCATTGATTATTTCTCTTCTTTTTTAACAACAATTGTATATTTGAATTCAGCTTAATATCTGTTCTCCAACATACTATATTATATGCCTTTATAGGAAAAACGATTGATTGAATATCATTTGTAATACATATTCAATGCAGAACATTTCGAATAAATTCAATTGAATAATAATGATAATAATGATAATGATAATAATAATAATAATAATAATAATAATAATAATAATAATAATAATAATAATAATAATAATAATAATAATAGAGCTATTCTGCTTATTCCCTTATTCCCTATGTGCCACGTAATGAAGCCGGTTGTACAGTTTATTCATTTTTTTCTCACCGTACATCTAAACATACCCGGATATCCAATACATTTCTCCGTATCGATACCCTCGTCTTGCTCTTTGGAGTGAAATTTGCATGTATGCGTAATTGCTTAAATGAATTAACAAATTAATAATACGACGAATTCTGAATGTGGACAATAAAAATGAAATAAAATGAAAATGAAAATCACAATGATTATTTCAAAGCTAGTCTGCATCTCACAATATTTATGTATATATTGATTATATTTATGAGAAGGGTTATAAAGATGAAATTTATAAACAAATTTTCACACTTGTATACCATTTCCATCTAAATCAATAATTCCAATATATGGTGCATATGAACCACACACTTTTTACTGTATACGGTATATTTAACGTCGGAAATTGGGCCTACACACCCTTCTTGCATGCTATGTATTATGTGGAAGGCAAAGTTGCGCCAATTCCTATATACACGATGGCGTTGACCTTTCCGTCCAGCACACCGATGGCGTTTTCCGCCATAATTTCTGTCGGCGCTTATCACCACTTACTATTATTATTATATAGCCGCCACCATCTTGAGTCTTCTCATGGATATAGCTACAGTCACCACAAAGGTTCTCTCATAGCGGGTAATCTGTAATCGACAAATCCAGTCCAAACATAAATCATACAGTCTGATAAAAAGGAGTAAAATCTTACGAGTTCAACAGTAAAAATTTGCGTCATTGATTTCCTGTTTGTCTCCTTCCTGAAAGCGACTATCGAAGACGACTCGTAGGTATATTCCCGATTCTGCTGCATGAGATTCACGTCTCGTGATAAAATGAATACATGTAGTATACCATAGTTTTAATGACTGAGATGTCATGGGGCTTCAGGTTTACAGCTTTTTTGTAAGGCAAAGGGAAACCTTTTATAAAAACTCTCATGAAATATGAAAGAACATAGTAATTCAATTCTCAAAAGGAATTCAAAGCTATATTTGATGAAAATCGGCTTTGGATGGCTGAGATATCAAAAAACAAAGATAGTAATAAAAGGTGATGGGACCCACCTTCTATAGGACCACTTTGTCTTACTTCATTTTTGGACATCTCCGCCATTTCAAAACCGATGTTCATCAAATAAACTTTGAATTCCTCTTAGAATATTGTATGCTGTTTGGTATCTCATGAAGTGGTCTCTAATTATTTCGCCAAAAGTTACAATGTGAATCACCTATCTAAACCAAAACTATACCATCCCTTAAATCTTGATTGTCCTGGAGGTGTCCGTGGCCGCATATTCCCCTCCTCCCGTTCATGTTTGCCGATCTTACAGATTGTATTCTGAGATATCCCGAAGTAATCTGCGATGTACCACTCTGTATAATCCTGTCGCAGTGCTACTGTTCATAAATCTCTCACGTATTTCTATTTCCGTTTGACCAGGCATAACTCAGGAAACATTTCTCTGATTTTTCTTGAAAACCTCGCAAGGCACCAAAACACAAATAAACCACAAAAACAATAGCAACCCACAAATTCTGGCTTCGTTTTATCAGGAAAAGGGACTGTATGGGCTACTGTAGTCCCTAAACAAAAGAAGTTGATACGTAATAGTCATAATTGTTTATATACTTGTATATATTTTTTTCTATTCATTATGACCTGTTAATGGTGAAACTCAATGGAACATATCGATATCCCAGCCTTTGCTTTCACAGACATTGCGATGCATATGGGTGAAACAACAAGGCAATTTTACAAATGAACAGTATAACAGACATATTATAAACACACAAACGATCAAACAAATTTAAATGGCCAAACAACAAAATGTCATGATTTCCTCACTATCCCTCCGGCTTCGGAAAATATAGTTTACAAATTTGTAAACATAAAATATCGTTATTTCAATTTTAGAGGAGCTAGAAGTACATAAAAATATGCGAAACTAATCTTGAGATATTCCACTGTGCGAAGTTGTGTGGTATTTCCTTGCTAAGGTGTAAGTCCTTCCTGCCAATAGAAGGCTCTTCATATCTATTACATTATTTTGTATGCCATCGCACTCGATATCAACAGCTAGCTAGCAAGCAGGACATCTAAAAGGAAGTATACAATTCGAAAATAGACATTCCACGAAATCAAGGAGGGATTTACCCCAATAAATTATACACGTGGATTTAGTGAATGCAACAGATTTAAGAAGAACTCATTGGTGAAGTGTTGTGATAGGTATTAAACTCAGACAGTCCGTTCAAAATCTAGATGGCTATAAAATTCATGCACAATGTTAAAAGTTTTGGTTTAAGGCATGGGTTACCGTATAATCGCATGATGGGAAGGCTATAAACAGTCGTCATAGTATGGGAACGATACAAAGAATATATCAAGAGAGTTCCACAAAATTTCATTTTTTGAGGGGCTGAAAAATACACATGTCCCCCTCCTCTTATAGGAAGTGAGTTCTGAACTCTTTCATCGTGCTACAAAAAAGAGATGTTTATTATAATACATACAATTCTCGTTATATTTTCCCTCCCACCCCTACTGTTAACATAATGTATGACAGTTTATAATGTTTGCATAGTAACTTAATTCTTATCCATGCAGCGATGACAGTATGAACTGTTTTAATAGAACTTTCGATTCACAACTTTTGAACGAATCTTCGGTTTTCCTAAAATTTCACCATTGTGGTCTTTGCATTCACTGATGAACCTGTAAAAAATATTTGGGTAAACGTCCCTATAGCTGAAAGGTTATATATATATAAAACAATCCCAATCGATTTATCTTTTTAATGTGTGATTGACATGCTATAACAAAAAAAAAAAAAAAATGACGGGTAGTTAGTGACACAGTAATATTTGCTTCGTAAAGAGCTGCATTTATAAGTGGTTCACCGTTCATTTTGCGCGCAAACATCTGTTAATATGCCGGATATAAACATTCATATCAAAGTGTTATGAAAGTTTTCCTGTTGATAAAAATTATCATTGCTATAACTTTGAAAGAAACAAAACCGAATCGTGTGTTACCCCTTGCGTCAACAGTTGTAATTTAAATCACACTACCTTTCTATAAGTATAATGCCACGCCATGTTGAAACTGGCAATGATAAATGGAGTGAACCAGCTGAACAGATTAAAGAGATTTCATCAGCGTTTGACACAAAATAAGAGAGCAATGGAATTTTGAACTCATCATTGTTTTCGCCTTATACACACAAATTGAAAAAGAAAAGAAACCCTTTTCCGTTGGTTTGCAGAATATCAATATTACGCATTTGATGGATGGTTTTCACATCTGCAATTACTGTCTCCTTAAAGTTAACGTTGCTTTTGAGTTATGACAAGACTGCCGCGCGTATGAACAATTATTGGACGAATCATGTAAATTCTTTATCTGTCAGATACAAAAGAAATTTAGAGAACACTGATTTGTGTATAGAGTTTAATTGGGAGTTTTGTTAGGTAAAGACGTCATCACCGAGTCTACCAGTAATTATATATATACTATATATATATAATATATATATATATATATATCCACGAGTTTTTGACATTCCATAATTTTCTTTTGGGTCAGATTAAGATGAAGAGAAACCTCTGTTATTCTGATCGTCTGAGTGTTATTTTCTATATCAATAAAAGATAATATGAACTCGGTGTGGAGTAGTATGGGAAGTTTTAGAGGGATAACTTGGTCTATTGAAATATATAGAAGAACAACAAACATAAGTCGCGATCATTGCATCATATTCGCTTTCTTTTTAAACCATGGTGTAAACTTGAATGATTAACTGCCTGCGCCTAAAGATACTAAAATCAGTGGGAAAGTCCGAATGGAGATGGCAGAAACGAAAGATCACTGAACTGTCAGAAATGGTCGCTGTCAGATGACATCAAACTAGGCCTTCTTTCCCTGCACGTTAGTGAGTCAAGACTGCAACAAAGGGTGATACGATGACGTATGTATGCATCATTACTCATGCAGTCGGAATGGATCCAACAAGTTAGTGGGACTGTGCATAGCCTTCAACTTCCCAGCTACCTAGTATTCCCAGATTAGCCTTGCAAGCCAGCGGATGTGTCGAAACTTTCCTTTGCCTATTCTCGTCTGTACGCTCGGCGGCTCAGAGTTTACACACTTTTTAGAGATAGCTGCTCAGCGTATTCGAATCGCTGCTTTCGCATTGCCGTGTGGTGTGCAGGCTATATAGCTAGCTAGGCTAAGTTTCAGTGGCAATCATTGCTTAGCATTAGTATGGAGTTTCTCTTCTGCAACAAGTCGAGGTTTCTGTGAAATGATCGCTGTATACTGTAACGTAGGATGGTCTAAGGAAATCCAACAACAACTATGGCTATGCGTGAAATAAAGTTGTGTCTTCTTGGGGTAAGTAGCATTGTTCAACTTGATGGATTATGTAATCTTGACACTATGATTCTAACCAGCAGTGCACCTTGCTGTGACTGAAAAGTTGGCCGATCCGCAAGTAGGCGTGTAGCTGTACCACCCTTGGGTCCCGTCGACGTCCGTCCAGGATGACGCAGACGTCGTCGCAGCGCAGGCTGCTAGTGCCGAGCCCTTATTGCCTTTGTGGCATGATCTTACCGACCGGCTAGCGGCTTGGTTTGGAGGGGATGAATGAGCAGTTCACCACTCCACAGTGTTATGAGTAATATGACATTTCATTTTCGAGATATTTATTATGCTACATTTGTACGAGCACTAGCAAACTCAAAGACAAAGTGTAGCCAATGCAGTGGTGTTGGGAGGGTGAGCAAGGCCCAGGAACCATGTAAAGATATGATAACATAAATTTTACATCCCATATCAATTCAGTCAAGTTCTATCAAAAATAATTTTACGGGACATAGATCTAGGCCTGGTGGGCAGATAATGCAGTTTCTATGTCAATGATACCCAGAGCTACCAAGTCTCACGCATTCTGCATGAGACTCGCGCATTTTATTTAGGGTCCATCTCACTCATTTTTCTCACGCAGCGGGAGCATAGCTCAAAGGATTAAAGTGATAGTTGCAATTGAAGGTATATTTTCCTTTTGTCGTTCAAAGTAAGTAAAAAATAGTCACTTAGATATGCACTAGATCGCACCATTAAGAGCTAAAAATTGAAGGAGCTCCCTACTCTGGGAGGGGGGGGGGGACCCCCTCCCACACCCTTCCCCCCACACCTTCATCCTGCTCAGTCGCTTTGCTCCCTTGCTGGCGCGCATGCGCCCGCGCTGAAAATGCCGAGTCATGAAAATCTCACGCATAAACATTTTTTGAACTTGGCATCTCTGGATACATTTTGATACCAAACTGTAAATGAGGCAAAGTTTTTCAATAAAATTCTTTTGGGGAAAGCTAAATATTACATTGACAGTAGCTTAGGGATCTGGGTTTAATGCAGCATACATGTAAGCATGAATTATAATATGATATGAAGCTACATCATATGTATGATGTACTTACTGTAAAAGTGGAAATTTTCACGATATTGAAATTTTTGTGCATTTCGCGCAACCCGAAGCTAGCCCCCAAAATAAAGCACACGAATAGTTTTGCTTGGCATAACGTTCCACTAGTTAATGTCTTGATTCCGCAGAATTAAAAACACGCGAAACTCTTCTTAACCAGCCAAGCGCGAAAAATTAGTTGTGCGAAAATATATCCACTTCCACAGTACTTTGGAAAAATATTTTACCTTGTCTCTCCACCCCCCCCCCCCCCCCCTGGATGCACGCACACACACATATTTGGCAAGTGGTGGGGCAGCATACATCAGTACATATTGAAAGCTAGCAAGGGTAGTGTAGAGTGGTATGACAAAATAAGTATAGTACGGGGCACATTAAAGAAAGTCTTGTTTCCCACAGTTTACTGCAAACATGGACCCATTGTCAAGCATTGAGAACTGACTGATTTTGCTACAACACGCATTTCCCATAGATACCTGCCCGAGTATACTCGGGACTCGTCCTCATCATCTTAATGTCCTTTTGACAAGAGACTCTAGAACTGGTCTTTAGTGCCATGAACATACATCGTTACATGTACATGTAATACGATGTATAGACCCTAATTCTTTTACTGCAACATACATTATGTAATTGTATGTTTGATTTCACACTATACAATGTATACAGTAGAACCCCCTCCCCCCCCCCCCATACACACACACACACACACACACACTGTACATTCTTTACTTTATCCTGGTCAAAGTGTGATTATCACATGGCAATTTTGAACAAAACTCTCCTATTAAAAAAAAAATAAATTTACATACAGTTCTAGATCTACAACACATTCCACTGGGTTCAATGAGGCAATCGTGCAGTACAACATGTACATTTTGTGGCCACATCTATCAATCAAGACGTCTTGTCAAAAATGATTACTGATTCAGCCACTTTGATGCCTTGATTAAGACTATGAAGCACTCTAGTCTCTAGACAGTCAGTCTACTTTTAGTGCTACTTTATTACTGTCAAATTTAAACTTGTATGTATCTCAAGTTGAAGAAAGTGAGTTCCATTAGAACAGAAGTTAGAGCCAACACTAGACAAAACACTCCTACCTGCCTGCTGTGACTTATGCAATGTACACTGAATTTAAGACATCTGTCAAAAATATTCTAGAAATGTGGGCAAAATTGATGGTGCATTTTGGTGTTAACAAGTTGTACACGTGTATGGATATGCATTGTGACACAAGAGTTCAGACATTTTCAACCATTCCCCCCCCCCCCCCCCCCCCGTACAACTGAAAGGAGTACGCATTTTGTAGTGAAGACATTGAGATAAACTCAAGGAATTCATGTAATTGCCAATTAAGAATGATGGAGACTTGTAGTGCTTAAAACTAGTCAACAAGTTGACATGAATAGGTTTGTGCCAGGTTATTACTTAAAGAAAAGTGGGAGGAAGATTGGTTACTCATCTTTCAGCCACAATAAGTTCTAGATAAATTTTGACAGCAAAATCCTAACAATCTCCAAAGAAGCTGTGAATTGTTATTCATAAGTGACACGCCACAAACAAAACAAACAAAACTTGTTCCCATGTTATTCACAAAATTACTCCATCTGTTGGGACTAGCCATTTTCACGGAACTTCAAAACTTGTTGAAAATCATTAGAAATGGTTCCAAGCTGTTGACATGAATGTGGATATGTGGACAACATCCTGTATATGTATATCCCAATGTACATTTGTAAGTGGATTTTAATTTACTTTGTTGAAGTGCATTTTTATTGCCAGGTTACTCTTTTCCAAACTTAAGCTCCTATGATGAATAGTGAACTTTGCCTAGATACATCTTTATTGTTATTATTTTTTTTTGTTTTTTTATTTTTTTATTTTTTGGTGGGGGGGGGGGGGTGAAATTGCATTCTGTGCAATCTTGATGATAATTGGACAACAGCTAGTATGACATGAGTGTACAACAGTGGCTTGCAAGCTATGTGTATTGGCATGGTGTAGCATACCACTGCAAACAAGTCAGAGTGCATGTATCTCTGTTTAATTTTAACATCCTGCTCTGCTTTCCTCCCTCAACCACATGTTCTTGTCCCCCTTACACTAAGTTGTAGTGACGATTAAAGCTACTAATGGCATCCTACACAGTGCACTAAGGTACTGGAGAAGAATATAACTGTACCAAAGAGAAGAATAAAAGACAGGGGTAGACAGCTATAACATAAAAGCACTATTTAAAGTCATTGTTTTGTTTTGTTTTGTTTTAAAAGGTATTAGCTGTAGTTATATTAAACAGGTTTGTGTTCTACAGTAAGTATACATGAAGCAAAGAAGTGCAATTAATCACTACCCCAAAGACCAATTGACATTGCAAATTAAGGTTTCTCTTAAGAAATGGAATGGACAGATTCTTCGCTGTGACTATAAGACCACAGTTCCTAAATACAAGAAAAACACAATCCAGTGGTGTTCCAAATGGGATAATGGACATGAAGACAGGCTTGCCCCCCCCCCCCAAAAAAAAAAAAATAGATAAGAAAAACCACACTTCTCTTTCTTTCTTTCTTTCTTTCTTTTTTTTTTGGGGGGGGGGGGGTTGTGGTGGGGGGGGGGATGGGGGGATCGGACAATGGAAGCGTTTAAAGGCACATGATCCCGTGGTTTAGTCAAATGCGTACGCGGGCGCACGGCGCAAGTTTCCTATAGAGACCTATGCTATCGACTCCTCTTTAGCGCTTACGCTTTGGCCCATTTCCCCGAGTCCGAAGAAGTCCGATCCACTGTAGTCAGTGGTCCGATCACAGTTCGGCTCATGATTCGGCTGAGGGGGATGACGGCTTTAGCAAACTTCTTTTGTGATGTCATAATAAGTTACATGTAAGCACATGCACGCACCCTGGCATTACTACAGACTGCATGATGCGCAGAGAAGACAACGAAGGCAACGTTACCTAGCAACACCTACCACATTGTATTTCACATATGTAGATTGTGGATAGATGACTTTGTTTACGTTATTTGTGTGTGTGTGTGTGTGTGTATGTGTGCAACGCAGAATTTGCAGTTGAGAAGCAATGATCAATACTATTTTAAATCTGTGAAGCCTGGAGCCGTCACTGAAGAATTTTTTCTAGATGCCGAGAAAGAGCAGAAAAGGACCATAGGTTGTAGCAGGGAAGGAATATTAGGTATAGCAGAAGAGTGTTGTAGCAGAGAAGAAATGTTGTAGCATTCAGGAGGGAAGAGTGTTGTAGCAGAGAAGAAATGTTGTAGCATTTAGCAGGGAAGAGTGTTGTAGCAGAGAAGAAATGTTGTAGCATTCAGCAGGGAAGAGTGTTGTAGCAGAGAAGGAGTGTTGTAGCAGAGAAGTGCTGTAGCAGAAAAAGAGTGTTGTAACAGGCAGCAGGGAAGGAGTATAATATTGTAGCATAGAAAGAAGGAGTATTGTAGCAGAGGAGTGTTGTAGCACAGGAGAAATGTTAATGGCAGAGGAGTGTACTGTTGTAGCAGAGAAATATAGTGTTTTAGCAGAGAAAAAGTGTTGTAGCCAGGAAGGAGTGTTGTATTAAAGAGCAAAGTCAAAACACTGCCAGTGTATCAACAATGAAAGCAGATCTATGTCATGCATGAAGTCTACACTTCAGAAAGTACATTCTATGAAGTGAAGAAGGAAGGAGAGTGGGCGGCACAAAATTATTCTCGGGGGAAGATTTCCTAGCCACTACTCATTTATGTGGTATTTTGTTCTTGGTTAAGAGTGGATGACGCGCATTAGAGCATGGACCTACATATGTCCATGATTAGAGCTGATAGAGTTGGCAGAAATCCCACAACATCTTGTACATGATATGCAACTCTGTCTGAGACTGTGGGTTGTTACCTTGGTAGTTGGGAACAATATTTTAGATCAGGGAATAATTTTCAAACTCAAATTTGATTGGCAATTTCAGCTGATGAAAAATTTGCCTGCAATGATATCCTGTACACTTCTATGTAAGAAAACTGCTACACAAAAGTTAGTTTGTGTAGCAGTGGTGTAAGAAGGCATAGCAAATTGCGATGCGATACCAGGAAAATTATTCCCTGTGGATTAAAAAAAAAAAGACAACAGCAGATATCTAAGAAAGAAATATGTTTGATCATGAAAAAGGAAATTTGTGAGACAGATAATGTATCATTGAATTTAGCAGGAATTTCTTTTGAATTACAGTGTAAGTGTGGAGAGAGAAAGTAACTTTGAAAAATGAGTACAATTATCTGCCAGATAAACCCTCATACTCGGGTAGATATTTATATTATATTGGATGGCTATGAATGGGATACCAGGGGATATTGCATGAGTTAGGGCCAATATTGCACGAATCGAAGATGAGTGCAATATTGACCCTAACGAGTGCAATATTCCCTGGTTTTCCATGAATCAAGGCCATCCAATATAATTATTATCATCTATACAATCAAGCAGAGCAAGCATAAACTGCACAAAATTACCCGGCTTCTACTCGTCTTTGAAGTTGACTCGGCAGTCCCATCCCAGCGCTGTAAAGGGGAAGCCCCTAAAACTGCGTATGAAACAATCAACTAGCAAGATGTTTGCGCGCTTGTGAAAAATGTAACAAAATGACGCGCACTAGTAGCAAGCGTTTGCGCATTCAGCAAGCGCTGACGCAATAAACGAGACAGAATTGAATATCGTGTGATCTTGAACGGCAAGTAACAACGGTAGCCTATGGGGAATTAATACGTTGGTCTATGCGATTCGTTCAATAAGCTCTGATATTGAACGGTAAAAATTGAGCGGACTACAATACGCGTTTTTAATGCGCCGCTAAAACGTCGTATATAGATGATAATTCTTTATGTTGCATGAATTTGAAATGACATTGAGTGTTCTTTATATAAATTATATCACCCCACTGGATGGTGCCATCAACATTATTACTCCAGATACTGACATGATCCATCAACTACTGTAGTCATTGTCATTCCAACATGCTTCATAGCCATGTCATTATGCAGTGTCATGTTCTTTGTAGCATGAAGCGTTTTGGTGCTGCATGTTCTTTATTCCAAATGTTGAAGAGGTTTAACTTTTTCATTTTTCTTAAATGTTTACATGTTTGACAAGATTACATTGTGTGTAAATATGAAGCAAAGTCAAATGTTTGCTTTGAATTCATTGAATAGATGTTTGTACTTGTACACTGTATGTACACCTACTGTAGTTGCAAATCATCACATCTTACATAAAGGGATCAATATGTATTATAGGACCATGTAAACAAGCATTCAGAATTCACATTTTGAGTACTTGGTGTCAGATGAATTTCATGTCAATGAGTTTATTGTGTACAAATGTACACTCTAGGAAAAGGATTGTAATTCGTTTCCTGGTGCACATGATACTTAAATGCAGGAAAACTTTTTTTTTTTTTTTAATTGCAAGAGATTTATCTTTCACTGTTCTGTTTATAGATACCATTACTCTTTGGAAGTTTACAACTATCTTCACTGTACAGAGCGTATCAAAAAAGAAAAAAGAAAAAAGAAGGTAATCCATCTTTGGAGGGCTAACATTTCATAACTGTCTGCTCTGGAGAGTGCAGTCTTAGTTGTTAGGAAAGAAAAATTCTTCATCTTTCCATTGATACCTAATTATGCTGATAAGTGTCATGCATGACTGAGCACATGAACTTTAAAGACAACAATGAAAAATTGCACTTTTTCCAAGTTTGCATGTAATTGTGAAGGAACAATGCATGTCCCTCTGCATGGATGAGATCTGTCAATGAAAGTGGCCAAAATAATAGGCCAGCCTGTACGAATGCAGGTTTGTGTTTAGGGTTTGTGTATAAGGTTTAGACATTTTATGGTTCATAACCTTTAACATGACCACCTGTCCGATAACGTGGTCACTCCTACTGAGGCCAACCCACACAGTCCATTTTTCACTGTCCATATTCAACACATACATGTAGCTTGCAGCGCCAAACAATGTCTTGAATATGAAGAGAGAAAATGGATAATGGTTTAGCCTTTGTGGGAGTGACCAAGTTATCAACAACAGTGGCCATGTCGAAGGTTACAGACCATAGAGGGTGAGAAGAAACCCTAAACACAAACCTGCAGTCATGAGAGCCTGTTATAATGTTACCACTTTCATTGACAGATCACATCCGTTCAGTGAGACATGCATTGTTCCTTCATGATAACACTCGAACTTGGAAAAAGTGCAATTTGTCATTGTTGTCTGTAAAGTCCATGTGCTCAGTCATGCACGACATTTGTTAACATAATTAGGTATCAATGGAAAGAAGAAGAGTTCTTCTTTCCACACAATTAACGTTGCGCTCTCCAAAGCTGACAATTATGAAATGGTACATGTAGTCCTCGAAATTCAGATTACCTTTTTTTTGATACGCACTGTATAGTGTATCCCTTTAAGTACGTAACTACATGTATATGATGGTGTTCATCATGAAGTGAGAGTTACACTTCTGTAATGGAAAACCCAGCGATCAAGCACTCAACTTTCACTCTCCTGTTTCTTGCATCGCTGCAGACATCAGATGCTCTTGATCCCCTAACACAGTATCAGTAATGCCTCCTTGCACTTAATACCAGAGTGCTTCATTACATTTAAAACCAGTTCATATGGCCAGCCCAGTGTCACTGTCATCCAAGTACCTACAATATGTACTACTGTACAGTAGGCACAGCCATTAATAATGGCTCGTATGTTGTGTATGTCACTTCACCTTGTTCAAAAGCCAAAATGTAAGCTCTATGATTGGATGAATGGCCAACCAGTTTATCACACTCTCTCACTAATGGTCCACTCTCATGCTCTTGTTGATACAGTACTCTCCGCGTAATCGGGTATCGCTTAAACGGTTACTCCGTTTAATTGGGTAGTAATGTCAAAATCAGTTCCAATGCACATTAAAATTACCTGGTAATCGGGTTACCTCTCCGCATAAATGGGTAAATAATTCTCTTCTTATCTAACTTCTACCCACATTTTATTGCAGATAAAAACTTTTAAGAAATCATGAATGTCAAATTTTCCACGGCTTATCGCATTCTCTGCTTGTTTTGCAAAGAAGACCGATCATTTGGGGAGTGATTAAACATGAACACACATGTACCAGTACTGCGCCTTGCCACCTAGTATGTAAACGAACATTACACATGTAGCTGGCACTCACAACTGCATAGACAGACAGGAGTTGAACACACTTGCGCTCCTCCCTTGCTCTGCAACAACATTCACAATACGAGAAGTTTGCAACAGGCCATTCACCAGCTCCATATTTTTTCTTTTCCCCAGTCACTTCATCGAAAAGTAACCCGAGGTTCTACATGACTAGTGCACGCAAAGAGATGTGTTCATTTCGGAAAACGCCTGCGTGTTAGCGAGGAGTCTATAGTCAAACGACAAAGTTTTCTGCAGACATATTTGCCCATAATATTGCTCGTGACTGAGCAAGTGTAAGGTATATGTAATACTGTATACGCTATAATTTTCGCGTACATAAATTTTCGCGAATTGCCGCTGTCACACATTTTCGCGAGTGGTTAAATTCGCGATTGGGGGACCAGAGAAATATGAAGTGGCAAAGAAAGTGTGAATTTTCAACTTACTAGCAAATAAGAATGATACTAGTTATACACTGCATGAAAAAGACTTGTCAAACTCTGCGAACTAGTAAGTTAGAATTCAACATTTTTGAAGTGGTTAAGTCCATCGCGCTAGATTTCTGACGAGTGGTCCACTTGCGATAACGGATTGGCTCTCTACAGTATTCGTAAGTAGACGTGGACGTAAGCCGTGACATGGTATACTAGTACTGAAATGTTTGTATCATCAAGGCAAGGGATTCATTTTGGAAGGTAATATTTTCGCGTGTTGTTAATTTCGCGAATAGCTCCCGACTCGCGAAATTCGCGAAAATAAAACCCCCGCGAAATATATAGCGTATACAGTATGCATGTAAAATGTGCATTGCAAGCACGCGTGTTAAGCATACAATGCATGTGTGTACATACACATTGTGTGTGTCAATTGTGAATGAGACGTGTTCTTCTGTTAATTGGGTA
Organism: Diadema antillarum; assembly: GCF_040938485.1. Lineage (NCBI taxonomy): Eukaryota > Metazoa > Echinodermata > Echinoidea > Diadematoida > Diadematidae > Diadema > Diadema antillarum. Next base: position 345,279 of record NW_027271032.1, on the reverse strand, counting down.
CTCCGCTTAATCGGGTAAGAAACGCTCTGCCTGAGCCTTCCCGATTATGCGGAGAGTACTGAATTAAAGACCCCTGCACAGTATTGTGGCAATACCATCAAGTGCAAAGGCTGGCCCAGCACGCATACAAAGTATGCCAGTATTTGAATTAGAGAATCCCTGTAACGAATGTGTACAGCTTTATTTATTTAGAGTACATGTATGTACACACACACACACAGCTGAAGAATATTGACTGGAGTCGATGGTCACTGATAAGCGCATGCTTCGATGCACAAATTTTGTACTGACGTGAATACTCGTGGTTTTCGAATGTACTCCAGTGGGCATCAAATGAAGGGTGCATTTAAATATCTACAAAATTTCTGCGGTCAAGGCAGAATCAAGATCCTAAACGCGTTTGAGGCATTTTTGGATGATACAATGTAGATAAATGGAACTGTGTTTTCAAACACGTTTCAAAACACCAATTTGAAGTGTCATTCAAAGGGTGATTTGAAACGCTTTTGAGACCATAATTGTCTTTCTGAGAGTAGATAAACGCATTGCTCTTTTGAAACGCATTTCTTCGAGCTGCCAAGGTCACCTTCCATGTGCAGTACATTGTATGTACACCCCACAGGTTACAACACAGGCCTCAGTTGACCAGAGCTGCTTCTCGGGTTGAACTACACAAAGCAGCCTGCGCAGTGACAACACTTGAATTGCAGTTTGATGATGGGTACCGGTACTAGATAAACGTGGCACCCCAAGAATCGCGTTTCAAACCATGTTTGGCAAACACCATTCCAAACACATTTTGAAACATGATTCTCTCTCTCAAGTTGTACACGTGTAAACGCAGCCGAAGATTGATTCATTGGGCTACCCACACTACTGGGTCGTTAAAACTAACCTTGGAAGTGTATTGGTTTCACCACAGTGGCTGTATCATGGTATATTTGTACACACACAAGTTTAGCTCCCCTTCTGTGGTTACTCATAGTATACCAAGGTGAATTACATGTGTACATTCTCAACATGAAAATTTCCCACGAGCAGTGGCCAGAGATTGACTGCCAAAATCTAATGTTTTTTTTTATTTGTTTGTTTTATTTTGTACAATTTTTTTTATTGACAGGGAGCTGTTTTCATAAAGATAATCGCAAAGTGTTGTAGGATTCAATTCCAATTCAATTAGGGCCTACATGCTGTATGTTTGAGTTATTAGCAAGTATACCTGGTAGATAATGACATTGTAATAGAAACCTGTAAATTGTACATAATGTGCCAGTCAAATTACGAAGAAAGGCTTGATAAAAGTGATCTTCTAAGATTGAAAACAAAACACAGGCAAAATGCATTCAGTATCAAAAATAGTGTATGCACAACATAGCACCATAGTAGTAAATTAGAGAGTATAAATACTGACAAAATAGAGAGAGGCAAGGCAAACAAAACAGTTGGACCAATACACAATATTGACTTATCTAAAGGCCAATAAATGAGAGAAATCATTTGAATGTACGTATAAGCATTTTAATATTAACAACCTTAATCTGGGATCAAGAGCATTGCAAGAATTGGTACCATTATACAAAACAGACTTCTGCCTTTTAATAGTGGAAAGGGATGATACATAAATTGTACACTGTATGAAATTTAGATTACAGAATGCATGTTTTTTGCAACTCTCTCATGTGCCTTGTGGCTTATGTGGTTTTTGATGGAAACTTATTAAATGTGTGCATTTGGTAGACCAAATGTGTCTGTTTTGCATTTAATCAATAGATTGATTTTGAGGGAGTCTTACATGTAGATACAATTGTTGAATTTGTAATGCCTTTGTACTGTACATTTTTTGGGGTAGAATGGGCAAGTGCATTCCAATAGAACTGAAGAGCTTCCCTTTATATGATACACAATTGGGAAAAGTGATACAATACAAAGTCATGACAACATTCAACCCATTGGGCAAACAAAATCACAATGGTGCTAGGATTGAACAATGTCTTGATTTATGCCAGTGACCCTGTTTACCCTGATTTGGGAAATGATAGACCTTGATGAGTTCCGTAATTGGACCTAGGATGGGCAAAATGGACATTGATCGATTGGACTTACTGCCAGATTTGTTAATGGGCTATGAGTGTGAAACATCCAAGGGCTTCTTTGAAGAGATCTCTTCTGATTGATAGACTTCCTCCTACCCAATTTCTCCCTTTTCTGATAATTACGTGGTATTTACAATGATCTACAATTTGTATAAAGTATAATGAGAGGGCCTTTGCCAGAAACTCTCCTCATAGTGGGAGAGACGTTGGCATTAGATCTCTAGCAATCATATTTACAGTACAGTGGACTCAGGACTGGCAGTTTTCTTTTGTTATACATTGTATATCATTGAAATTTCATCATAAACGAACAAATAAACAATAAAAAACAAAGAGAGGATAATGTTGGGGCCTGAATTTTTATTTTGTTAGAACTGGAATTTCGTGATAATCGCGTTCGTTAAAACGCGGTTGCACTGTATAGTAAAGTGTAATGATGGCTTGGAGACTGCATCTCATCTACAATTGTACAGTGTACATTGTATAAGTACTGTTTCAGTTGCAGATGTACACATTTTGTACAAAGATGCTGAACATTCAACAGTTTTGTGTTTGTTTTTTTTGGGGGGTGGGGGGGGGGTTTCGTGAAATTGTTGGGATCAAAAATATTCAAATCTACCGATGAGAGCCTTGTAATGGATGTATAATGTGTACAGTTGTATGCATTGTGGGCAGGCAGCAGCTGTACGCAGATGCCTAGCCTACTACATAGATATTGATGTACACATAATGTGTACATGCAAGTACAGTATACACTTTGTACACCTGCAGTTTCATTAGTATGTATAATGCTGAGAGCATGCAAGCAGTACAATATTTGCTTTCATTCCTTGGATGGCAAACTAGTACATTGTAGGCATGTACAGCGGCAATCAGGGGAGGAGAAACATTTTACAATTGGAACACCTATGAGTACAGTATGTACAGTTGTAGGCCCATTTCATGATTTCAGTTGGAAATCACTCTGTTAGCTCCTGATTCAACAGAATTATGACCTTTTTCTCTCCTTTGTGGTCTTTCCCGACCACAACATGTTGTTACTGTGTTCTGCCGATAGGTTTGTCTGCATGTGAAATGAACCACCTGTAAAATTGTCTGAAAACTTCTGATTTCTGACAAGCAATATTAGTATGTCTGTGAAATATTTGGCATCTACATTGTACTGCATTTGATATTTCATTGATAATAATTCTCTTCCCCTCTTGTCATTTAGCTTCCTGGGCTTTAACTTTCATGATCCAAGCCGGGTCAAAGACAGCTCGGGATAGCAAAGGCTAGGATACACTCGTGTACAAGATGCAAATTTGTACTTTTATCTTTCCAAGTTGTTTAGTGTCAAGAGTGTAGAGATGGACCTCACAGCTGTGATACTGGGCTATGGTTAAAGCGGTCAGTCTTTGCGGTAAGTTTAGGGGACATAGAAGTGACGCTTGGGTCAGAGGAAAAGGCTTTATTACATTGCAAACCATGAATGCCACAACTTGAGACCTCACAGTCTCTTTCAACAACTTAATTTCCTCGTTTCCCCAGGATGAAATCTAGGTCGGGCACAAAACCATCTTCACCCCATTGTTGCAGAGTTCTGGCAAAAAGAAAAAAAAAATGCATTGCTGCAGTGACTGAACAAAGCCCTACACTTTGTATCTCAAGTGATGACTTGCAGAAATATGTGAGGATCCACCTATTTAAAGTTTTAAGCAAGTTTACTACTTTGTTGTTTTGTTGGGTTTTTTGCCCCCCCCCCCCACTTATATGTCATTGTTTTCCTGCATGATGACAGTTGAATGTAGAACACCTCAAAGGGTTTTCAATTTCTGCTTTTTTTGTGTTTGTGCAACACTGTATGTGGTACATTGTACATTGACCCTTGTGCCCCATTGTCATGCACTCTAAAAACTTTCCACAGACCCTGCTATCTGTTATTTAAGTTAATACTTTTCTGAGTAAGATACCATAAAGATTGCACTTGCATTCAAAGAGGAAGTTAAAAAGAACAGTGCATCATGTGCACTGTACATTGTGTTGTACCCTCTTCAATCATGCTGTACAAAGTAGTTACACTAGTTAGTTCAGTGACATCGCAACAAGCATGTCTTTGTTCACTCACGTGGAGAAAATGAACTCACGGTGCAAGTTGTGAACTTTAAAAATCTTATGTTCATACGTATAGTTGTCATCACACCTGCCAGAATGGAAGTCCCACACTTTAAAATAGATTGAAGACAATTTTCAAATTAGTCCCAAATCCTCGGCAGGGTCTAGTGACGTACAGAGAGTGTGACACATTGCCATCTCGAAATTAGCTCTCGCTTGATCCCTATAAGCCTCTTTGTCCAGCCCGCACAAAGGGTACAACTCTTACAAGGTCCTCGTCTTAGACAAATGAGGGAGAGAGACCGTGGGCTCAATTAAAGCGCCAAATATTGTGGGGGTGTACACGTAGCTTGCCCGGCGGACGATTTCCCCCAACAAATGAGCGGCAGTTCCCCGTTTGACATCATAACGTCGGCTGATGATTCTTAGCTGGCTCTGTGAGCAGCCCCCCAGCGTGGGCAGCTCGGCCTCGTGGATGAGTCATGAAAGAAGAAGAAGAACAAAATAGTACCCTGCAAAAAGAGATGCAATTAGCAAGAGGAGGACGTCACAGATGACTTGTAATGAAGTGTGACGTAAAACATCAACTTGCCAGTCACAAGGGAAGCATGATCATTTATCACAAGCCGTATATTCATATTTGAAGAGCAGGATTGACCAGAGACAAAGGCGTTTTGCGGTTCTCTTTATCTGCCGTCGCATCGTAGTAGCCTATTTATAAGCTACTATGATGGGGCCTAGAGACATCGCAGGTCTTTGTGTGTTGGGAGTCCAAGGCTATTTGTGGCCAATCCTAGACTCATTTCACCACAAATACTTCGCTTCAATGTGAGGGCCTCCTTAGACTAAAACTATCTAGGAATTACTGTACTCTGATTGTTTATGCTGTACATTACATTGTACCTTCAATCATACCTTCAAATGCACAACTGGGTATATTACAATGTTTGTCATAGTTACTTGTACAATATATTCCACAAGAAGCCTTGATGCAAGCAGTTCCTTGTATGTGAGGTGTGAGAGAACTCCAGTCCTCAAAGGAAATGTGTTTCAAAACTTGCTGTATCACTGACAAGCATGACAAATTTCTGAGCCTGCCTCGTAAAACTGCAATATTGTTATGATTCTTGAAATCATATCCAAGGAAACTTGAATGCTTTTGTTTAGAATTAATACATCATAGATTCCCTAGTCATTTAATCAAACTACCAGAGTACTTTCTATAATGCATGTGGTATAGTGTATTGGGTCTTTGAATAGAGAGTATTTCTTTGACATTGTCAAGATACTTTTACCCCAAACACTATCAGTATGAATACTGGCATATATGGACAAGTATCACCCTATCTGTTTTTCATGTTGATTTTATTCAATTTTTGGCTAAGTACACTTTCAAATGTTTAATTAAAAATTGATGTTCAGATTTGACCCAGAAGTAAGTTTAATCATTGGCATATCATTCAAGAACGTTCAGATAGGCAAGTACAAGATAATGGTTCTGGAACTCGCTGAAATCATAATGCTTCTTCATAACTTTAAAAGTTTTCACCTGACTATTAAAATTCATTATCAAGCCAGTGTGGAGATACAGTATTATTTGATCCATTATTCTTTTGACATTATTAAGTTTGCTGTTATTTCTGCTAGCCTTCCTCTGAAACTCAGCACTTTAAGTCCCAGAAAGTTTAATGAAATTGACATCCCACTGTAGATCACTGAAATAACATTCTCCCAGCAAGGGACAATACTCATTGATGTTCTTTGGCAAAAAAAAAAAAAAAAGAAAAAAAAAAAGAAAAAGAAAGAAAAAAAAAATGCATCAGGAGCTTAATGAGGGAAAACTATTGTAAAAGTAACAGACATTTTGTGCAGTGGCTTTTTACCTAAAGGGGACTACCAGGCTGAGAGAGATGGTTGTATACTGTTTGGGCGGAAATTTATGCCTGATCAATTTTATGCGCTTGGCTGGGTGAGATGAATTTCATGCATTTTTAATTTCATGGATATTCACGATTATTGAGCAAGCACTTCAAGCAGATCGTTCTACATTTGGCTTGTGCTACAATGATTACATTGATAAAAATGAGTCAATGTTTGTATCAGTAAAGGGGAATCTTGTGCTGTGGAAAGTTTGTCAGAAAAAAATAAGGAGTATGCAAGATTTGTTGTACAACAATGAAAATTTGATCAAAAATCGTATGATAAAAGTAAAAAAGTTATGAAATTTTGAAGTTTTGCTATATTCTCCCCGAAACAGTTCTTGATCATTCAGTACAAATATGCAAACATTGATCATGCTATCCCCTCACAACTTGCCATAGGTTGTTTGTACATAAATTATTGAAATTTCCATTTTTTTTTTTCATTCAAGTGCCATTATGCCCCAGTCTCAAATCCTGATATAACTGACTGATCATTTTTTTGAAGTTTTTCAATTAGGAATATCATTGTGTTTTACACTTGTATAACAGAAAAATTGAATTTTTGTCATTTTTTGTATGCGATCAATGGAAAATTGTGAGGTGATGACATCACGTGTGAATTCATATCATCTGTCCAAGAACTGTTAAGCAATAATTAGCAAATTATTGGAATTTCAGAACTTCTTTACTATTAGTCTGATTTTGACCAAATGTCCACTTCTGTACTTGTCATATTTTATTCTTTCTTTTTCAGACTGACTTAAAAATGGCTTGGAATTCCCCTGTAAGGAGTGTCAAGCAGGCAAAATATTGCACAAATATTGTCCTTTTATGGACTTGGTAGGAATTTCAGAGATTGTGAAAATAGCAGTGCTATGGAATATTATATGATTTGTGATGTGTACTAAATAGAACTTTATAATTTAGCAAAAACAAAGTCCTTGTACCAAGTAGTGCCCTTGCAAGTTGTCACGATATCAACTGAAGTCTGAGAGTGTGTGTAATATTTTATGATCTACACAACTGCTGCTGGCTCATATTTATTGAGTCTTAAATCTTTTCATGCAGTTTGTAAATTTTATTTGTAGCACTTGCTGTATCCGCTGAGTAGTGAGTGTGATTCATGTGTTGGCTCGCAAATGTCATTATGGAGGAAAAGCTATTATGGGAGTGTCGGAAACTTGAAGAGACTTCCTGGTGGAAGTACAGGGGTGAAGGTTTCGCGGAAAGTGTGGGCAGTTGTGCTGTGGAGGTGGATGGGGAAGTTGAAGAGGGAAAGTGGAAGTAATGCCGTAGTCTCCAACTTACTTTAGTGCCCTACTACTAGTATTAGTGTTAGTGTGTTGCCAATTTGCAGATTCCACAAATAGTTGTAGATCTTTAACTCATTGAAGATGAGTCCCGAGTATACTACATAAGGCAGGTGTGGGAAATGCGTGTTCAAGCAAAATCAGGCCATCCTCAACGGGTTAGTGCATGTACTAGCTAGAGCACATTGTAATGTAGGCTTGAATTTTATGCCCCTGCCTCACAGGCATTCAGCATTCAAGATGTTCACAAAATACAAATTTTACAGTCTGTATACATGTTTGAGGGTGACTGTCTGTCTGGTGATGTAAAATTTTTTTCATGTTACAGTACATTTGTGATTTAGTGATTATTTTTCTTTAAAATGTATACTGTTCAGTAAGTCTGCTTGTGGACTCTCGTGAGTATGATTATGATTATGATCACGATCAGGATTGTGATTGTAATTATCATTATTATCTGTATTATTATTACTGTCATTTATAGTGAAAGAAATTGAGGTGCATGGGAGTATACTCATCTTGCAGTGAGTGCATACTGTTAGTTTTAGTGATTAATATTAAAGGACAAGTTCACCTTCATAAACATAAGGATTGAGAAAATGCAACAATATTAGTAGAACACATCAGTGAAAGTTTGAGGAAAATTGGACAATCGATGCAAAAGTTATGAATTTTTTAAATTTTTGTGTTGGAACCGCTGGATGAGGAGACTACTACAGCTTGTGAGTCATATGCGTACAACAGTATAAAGAAAATATAAAAGAAAATTCAACATATTTTCACTTTTTTCGCATAATAAAAGAGCAATTGACTTGCCTCTTTCTAAAGGCAGGGGGAATAATATTACCCATAACATTTATCGGTAACGAGTAAGGGGGATGTGTACTTTTTTCAAAAGATGGAATTTTGTGAAATTCTCTTTATATTTTCCTTATATTGTTGTACGCATGTGACATCTAAGTTATTCATACACTGCAGTAGTCTTCTCATCCAGCGGGTACTGCACAAAAACTTCAAAAATTCATAACTTTTGAACGGATTGTCTGATTTTCCTCAAACTTTCACTGATGTGTTCTACTAATATTGCTACATTCCCTCAATCCTTACAATTTGTATGTTTATGAAGGTGAACTTGTCCTTTAATTACTGTAGAACATATATTTTGAATTACAAACCTGATAAGCTTGTAGTAGTATGATTGCATGTAAAAGGGCATTCAGTTTGTGTACAATACATGATACTATTCTCTTCATTTTCTTTTTGTGTACTGCTCCTAATGTAGGTCTTACAGTGTGCATGTATTTTGCAATAAAAAAACAGGAATGAATGACTACAACATGTACTTAAGCCGTCTTTGCTTTGAAATTGACCATTATATACATACCTGTTGGTGGACATGGAAGAAACATGCAGTGCACATTGATGCAAATCTGTGTACATAAAACACACCCAAAAGCAAAGATGCTGTGCTCACTTGTACACCCCCTTCGATGCAAGACTGTACATAACAAACAAATCAGAGCAGACAAGGATCTCACACACTTTGACCTCATATTACAAGTGATGACACATTTAATTAATACAAAGTGTATTTGAGAAGCAGTTTTGTCTGCTCTTTTCACTGTAAAGAACATTCATGTACCCATGCAAGTGTGCACATGTAGGCCTACACGAACACTGAGGTTTTGTTATTACACCTGTATGTGACTGTCATATGCTGTTTGGGTGGATATCAGATAATAATGATGATATTCTTCAAATTCTATGCAATATGCTTGGAATTTTGGTGATACCAGATAGAGAATAGCCTAACATAGCAGCAAACCATCTGCTTCCTCCAACCATAGAAACTTAAGTAAAAAACAAACAAACAAACAAACAAACAAACAAAAATGAAACAACTGAACAATGAAAAGCTTATGACCGTACAGTACACTGTAGAACCAGAATTAGCCCCAAATTTATCCCCATCTCAACCCAAATTATACCACCCCTTTAAATTCGCGGTTCAGCAATGATTTGTGAAATTTGTGAAAATTAATAAACTGTCGCAAAAATATCAGCTCATACAGAACACTTCATATTCAACTTGTGTGAAAATCGATACAAATACAATTGTAGTGTTGACGATGAATTTTGTTCAATACACTTTGTTATTCACAATCTGTGTTGTTATTTAAAGAAGCTGCAGTGAGTTCATATCTGTATGAAAATTCTCACTTTACTTTTTGTGGTTGCTGGCTGATATTGAGAGATAGCTTCAGATGTTTTTCAACCTGTATTATCATTACAAGATGATCCTGAAGTCGAAGTCTGTTTGTATTCAAGAGTCTCTTTGCCATAGGGCTTTCCACAAACCATGCACCTTAATAATGTTCTAGGAGTGTTGGGGTGTTACATGGACCCGTGGTACGGAGTCGGAAACATTGCCTTAGGGCTTTACATGTTTGGTCAGTGCCTGAAGATGCAAATTGTAGATTGGCCACCACAGACTAGCAACGGTTGCTAGGGAGAGCAGATAAGTGGTGCCTCAAATCACAGCAAAGCACGCAGGAAGTCAAACCTCAACTACAAAATAAGGAAGCCCCTTAATTACCCTATTGAGTCAACTCCGCTCAATTTGACAAGAGAACTATGATTGCTAGCATTTCCTTCTTTCAGTACTACTTTATTTTTATTATGCTCTGCTTACATCTAAATTGCATAACCAAGCTGTACATGTACATATCTAATGCTATGTCTGCACATGATCCTTCTTCATGTTCATTTGTTTTTGTTTCTTTTTAGAAGCATGAAACCAAAAATATTCTACATGTCATGTCCAAAATATGTGGAATAATATGCTGTACATGCATACAGTATACATAAAAATTAGCAATATTAAATCAAAGTGGCTGTTTGAGGATGCCTATACCGGTACATATGACATCATGTACATAGTATGAATGACTTGTTAATCATACTGCATGATGTACAGTGTAACTTCCATAGTGTGGGTGTGATTTGGCTCAAAATTTTATGGGGTATGTATTCAAGGTAGTATTTACATACTTTTAGCTTCCTCCTTTGTGCAAGCTTGTCTTTGTTACACATGTACTGGTTGTACTTCTGTATGTTGCATGATAGAATCCTGATTCACTCCCCCAATATTCTGACATGAAACTTATTTCTGCAGTGATGTTCCTTCAAAGAATGTCCGTGGAATCACTCCACCATATTTATTTAGTCCGACAAGAACCTATTTCTGTAATTCATGCATTTCTATTGTGACGTTTGTCCATATGAGACTGTCCTTTCAGGGCATACTACTTCTGACGTTTATAGCCATGAGATCGAGTCGCCCAGGGTCTGGTGCAAACCTGCCTTGTATTTATTATATACAGGAAAGAATGCTTCCTGTATAAAGATCTCTTTGCAGGATCAATGACAAAGTCTAAACCAAGTTTGAAAGGTCATGAACAGGTCTTGAGCTGTGGCTACAAAGTTATCATTGTACACTGTGTAGCTGTCTATGATGTCTGCAGTTGAATCACAGTTAAACTTCTATTTGTGTTAGGGATACACATTACAGTACTTCATAAATTGCAAAGTCATCGTGGACTGATCTAGATTTGTGCTCTTAGAATCTGTAACACATGAGGATATTAAAGTATGTCATTGTACATCGTACATGTAGGTGTACACCATAATGTACAGTGTAAGACACTTATGATATCGAGTTTATGTACACAGTACATGCAGTAGGAGGGGATTATACTGTAAAATCAGAAATTTTCACATTCATGAAACTTTTGAGAATTTCACAAGGAGCCAAGATTCGCAAAAGTTTGTTTGTTTGTTTTTTCTACACAGTGCGTTGAATGCCAGTCACTTGAGTGACAATTCACAAAAGTTTCATGCCGCAAAAAAGGCTGTCGCCTCCAGTTCGCAGAAGTTTCATGCTGCAAACGTTTCTGGCTTTACAGTTCTAACCCAAATGCTTACAAATACTCTGCATACTTATGTGCTCATGGTTAGTACTGGTTTAATAGTAATGACCTAAATTGCAAACTAACATGTACACTGTACAAGTAGGTCCAGAAACAATTTGTGAACTCAAGTAGTGTACTTTGTAAACCAACCAATGCACAGACAGCTCATTGAACCGCAACCTACAGTGTACATAAACTGTACAAGTACAGATGCAGAATACATGTAGTGCCAATTGTATCGGCTGCTCTCTAAATTAGATATTAAAGGTCCTGTTTACCTTTGGGAGCAGTGATTAAAAAAAAGAAAATCAAGATATCACATTTGATGCATGTGTGTAGGTCTGTTGTATCACAAAACATTCTACCATAAAAAATTTTGGCTATAAAGCCTAAAATATAAGGAGATATTACTATTTTTTCTCAATAAACCATTACTGTAGACGGTTTAGTCTGGAAACATTCTTATTATACCTATTGTTCACATTTTGTATATTCAACAATACTTAACATTGATTATACAGATTCAAATTTTGACAGTGGTTGTTTCTATCCTTAACTCTCATTTCAGAACTATTTTGATGCACTAATGCTGTTTTTTTTTTTCATCTTCAAATGGTAAATCATGTCTTTAAAGGACAAGTTCACCTTCATTAAAGGACAAGTTCACCTTCATAAACATAAGGATTGAGAAAATGCAACAATATTAGTAGAACACATCAGTGAAAGTTTGAGGAAAATTGGACAATCAATGCAAAAGTTATGAATTTTTTACATTTTTGTGTTGGAACCGCTGGATGAGGAGACTACTACAGCTTGTGAGTCATATGCGTACAACAGTATAAAGAAAATATAAAAGAAAATTCAACATATTTTCATTTTTTTCGCATAATAAAAGAGCAATTGACTTGCCTCTTTCTAAAGGCAGGGGGAATAATATTACCCATAACATTTATCGGTAACGAGTCAGGGGAATGTGTACTTTTTTCAAAAGATGGAATTTTGTGAAATTCTCTTTATATTTTCCTTATATTGTTGTACGCATGTGACATCTAAGTTATTCATACACTGCAGTAGTCTTCTCATCCAGCGGGTACTGCAAAAAAACTTCAAAAATTCATAACTTTTGAACGGATTGTCTGATTTTCCTCAAACTTTCAATGATGTGTTCTACTAATATTGCTACATTCTCTCAATCCTTATGTTTATAAAGGTGACCTTGTCCTTTAACATAAGGATTGAGAGAATGTAGCAATATTAGTAGAACACATCATTGAAAGTTTGAGGAAAATCGGACTAACTGTTCAAAAGTTTTGAATTTTTGAAGTTTTTGTACAGTCACTGCTGGATGAGAAGACTACTGCAGTGTATGATGTCACATGCATACAACAATATATTAAAGGAAAATATAAAGAGAATTTCAAAAAATTTCATCTTTTGAAAAAAGTACTCATTCCCTTGACACGTTACTGGCATATGTTATGGGTAATATTATTCCCATTGCCGTTAGAAAGAGGCAAGTCGAGTGCTCTTTTATTATGCGAAAAAAAGTGAAAATATGTTGAATTTTCTTTATATTTTTTATAGTGTTGTACTCATATGACGTCACGAGCGTTAGTAGTCTCCTCATCCAGCGGTTCCAACACAAAAATTAAAAAAATTCATAACTTTCGCATCTTTCAATTGTCCAATTTTCCTCAAACTTTCACTGATGTGTTCGACTAATATTGCTGCATTCTCTCAATCCTTATGTTAATGAAGGTGAACTTGTCCTTTAATGTTGACAATTATGATCAATATTATTGTTGCTGCTCTTATCTTTATGTTAGCTGTGCATGCAACTTGTACCAATAATATAATCATCAATAGCATTGTTTACAAGATACATGTACAGATATAACAAGTATGTATGTACCTGTAGACCTAATCTCTGTCTTTGCAGCTTTCTGTGCTTGTTCAAAATGATGTATCACAACCTGTGAAGTGTACTGTATAGCCAGAGATTTTTGTGTGTGTGAAATTTTCACAAGTATTACAAGGAGCCAGGATTCTAGAAAGTGACATTATGCACGTGAGAAGTTTTTGTCTACACCGTGCATTGAATGCCGGTGACAATTTGCAAATGTTTCACGTTGGGAAACAGGCCATTGGTTCCAATTTGTGAAAGTTTCATACCGTGAATTTTTCTAATTTCACAGTATGCTGAATAGAATGAAAGTGGATGGGCAGCTTCTTTTTTTTTTTTCTTTATCATATCAGTTCGATATGAGTGCAGTGCCTTTATTTATGGTAGCTTTATGTGTACAATATGTGAAGTGCAAAACTTATGAAATAAGAAGTGCCTATTGAATGACTTCAGATCTCTTTCACAGTTTAAAAAAGTGCACATGGTACCAAAAGTACACTTGCAAAGCTTCAACATGAAACTTATCTTCAACATGTTACTTAAAAGTGTACAGCATACAAGTGAGGTATGTACATGTACAAAGTGTATGTGTGTTTATATTGTACTCTGCATTTCATATTCACCACAACATATATATATTTTGTTACCAACATCCAATTAACATTACACACAGTACTATGTCTATGGGGTTCTTGTGAAGTACAGCTGCAGATGATGCTACAGTGTTGTATGCAAAACTGAAACCATTGTGTCATTTAGTTTATGTGTGTGACAATCATAGACATGTAGAGGTGAAGCACACAATCTTTAGGTGTTACAGAGCAATTCAGCACCTTAGTCAAGTTGACTAAAGTCTGCTGCACACTATACGACCTTCAGTCACACGACTGACCGACTTTGGATCTGAAATAAACAAGTGTGTTTATTCTGAGACTTCTGTGATTTATTTCGGATCCAAAGACAGCTATCGTGCGACTGGAAGTTTTAATGTGTGGTGGTCTTTACATTAATGCGTACCTAAAAGAGCAAAATAACATTTAACAGATGATAGAAATTCCTTTAAGATTTAGACCTAAAGTGACAATAAGTGGGAAAGTTTGACATTGTGCATTTTATGGAATAATATTATTGGCTGCAACCTCTTGTACCATGCAATTTAGCCAAAGTGATTGTGTTATCAAATGTTAACTCTCCCATCAGTTTGTTCAGAAAAATATAAAAATATCATGTGTTTAGTCAATAATTATGTAATTTCAACCCCTTCCCCTCAAAAAAAAAAAAAAAGATGCTATGTTATAGCAATACAACAATTTTGCCACATGGGATACAATTGTATGTGTCTCTTTTTTTTTTTTTTTTTTGTTTCCCGTTACAATGGAAATTTAGGGTAGATTTCTGCTACAATTTCAGCAAAGAAATTAGAGGTGTGACATGTTACAACATAAAAGTACTCTAACATGGAAAAGATTTCCATAATTTATCATGTACTTTATGTGCCCTTTAACAGCTAGTCAATGGAAATTATATACAGTATGTTGTAAGATACAGTTTTCTGATTACTGTTATTAAAATGGGCTGTAGGGCCTACAAACTGTAGCTAATTTTAATGTAGTCGTCCAAATCATATTTCCTACTAGATGTTTTTCTTTTCTTAAAGCGGCTGTATCGACAAGCATCTGCATCTTCTGTAGGATGATAATGTTTCATATGGACATCATTACAGTGGTATCATATAATGAATTTCCTGTTGTAGTTATATATCAATGCATGCGTAAAAAAAGTGAAAGATTTCGATCACAACTTGTTCAAATCTCTGTTTGGTTATTATGGTGTAGCAATGCAGTTAATGTGTTATACAACCCTTTTCCAGTTCTTGAATGTGCATAATGTGACAATAACTTGCTTCTTTTTACGAGCCATTTCATTCTGATTTACTGCTCAAGTGAGTACAATGTAATTTAAAGTGCTCCAAGCAGTTTGATGGACCTTTTAATGTTCATTTAACTTGAAAACTGAAGCCCATGAATTATCAGGGAGTATTACTTGTAATTGTGCTACTGAGGATTGCATTATGTGTTTCAAGGGACTCTAATTTTTGCATTTTTAGTGATGGAATATGCCACTGATATGGTCTCATACATTGTATGATCTATTTTCATAAAGAAAAGGATAGATTGGCACAAAAGTGCTAGATATAAGCCTTCTTCCAACTATTCATATGTACACAGATGTACAATTAATTTGTTGTTGTTGGTTTTTAAATTCCATTTGGAATGAAATCTTGCATTTGTATAACATCATCCTCAGACCATTGCAGAATGATGTTGAAGTTTTATGGCCAAATACTCCCACAATTATATGTACTGCACACATTCTGAGAATTTTCATTCAAAGCTTAAAGTATGATGATGTTGCCCACAAACAGTATTTTTCTTATCGTAAAATGCATTTTATTTCACTTGATGACCAATTTATGGCACAGTCCAAAGAGGAGACACATTGATGTCTCCTCAAATTTGTGTGTATTCACTTCAACTGTATTTGATATTCAATATCCGTATCATGCTCCAGACAGTGGGAGTCTCCAGTTTATAAATTGGGACTTTTCTTGATGTAGTTTTTCCTTTTTTTGTTTTGTTCTTGTCTGTTGTTATAAGCAGATTTTATGATATAATTATGTCTTTCTAACCAACAGGACTCCGGTGTTGGCAAGTCCAGTATAGTCCAGAGATTTGTCAGCGATACCTACTATGAATCTATTCCGCCAACAATTGGGTAAGTGCCAACAACTTGAAGTCAGCACAGAGATATCCAACCTTCAGTGTCTTTGTGGTTGAAAGATGGAGATTGATCGATGCCTAAACTTAGAGGAAGAACTTGGTGCATTGTGCCAACTATTTTCCCTATGCAGCACTCAGAGTGCAAAGTTCTTCGTCATTTTCAAGATGACTTTGATAGAGAGAGTAAATGCAGATGAACAGTATGGAAGAGATTTCATTTAAAATGGGACCTGCAGTAGGGAAAGTCGTGGAATTTTCTCCTGTTTCATCTGTTTCTTGCAAAATGGTGATATCAGTCACAACTACTGTACCTACTATGCAAATTGGTAACCATGATGATGTTATCACCTCACAAGTCACCCATATTGGCCTGTTAAAATAAAGCTCCATCTAATTTCCTTTGTTGATATGAAATCAATAAGAATGGTTCATCCCTTGTATCAAATTAGTTTAAAGTCTTCCAGTAACCTTACTATAATGACCAATACGAGAACAAGTCATAGTTGTGAAATTCTTCACCATAAACATGATGATTAAAGTTTTGCGTAGAAAACCAGCGGGAGAGCTGGTACAATAGATGGTGATGTCACCTCCTCTGAAGTTTTCTTATACCTGCGACCAATCCCAGTGCTTCGTAAAATCATATGTTACTCTAACACCCCATAACTAACTTATTATTTTTTTAATGACACTGTTATTATTGCGGCTGTCTAATTTCATTCTGTTCATAAAAGCCGACTTGAGCACAGTACCAAATGTAATAGTCTGTAAAGTTGCACTTCATGACACAGAATGTAAAGTTAGCTTTTTGAATTTCATGGCTCTTTACTTGTCTCGTATGTAAAATACACACACACACACTTATTTCTTGAAGTGATTTTACTGAATTACACTCCATTAAAATTAGCTCAGTGGCATGAATGGTCCCGACATTATTTACAGGAATTTTCGCAGGAACCGCATGTCAATAAACTCCCCTCTTTTTTATTGCCATGCTACTTTGACATGTGAAACAGCTTTGCTGAGCCAACAACTTCCGCTGTGAGCAGCATGCAGCATCTGACATAATCTAACATTTAATTCATCCATTTGATATTGAGCTTCCCTCTGAAGCAAGTTTAAATAAATTTATTGGTCTTTCAAAAGAGCAAGAATTTGATAAATAAGCAATGTGTGTATTACAAGAATGTATGCTGGTGATATTCACCCTCTAATACACCATTATGTATGGTATAAAGAATGATTGGACGTAAATGTCATTTTGCAAACTTTGTCAAATAATTGGCATAAGTACGTTGTAGTTTAATTTAATTGAAAGGATATTCATTGTTTGAAGAAGATTTTTGAGCATGAAATAAAACTATAGAATTGTCATGGAAAAAGAGAGAGTGGTAAAGTTGGATTGAGTTGGGGGTGGGGGAGCCATCTTGAGTTTTCAATTTATATAATGCATTGTCAGCTTGAATACCAGAACTTGTTAACAAGTGTCTCTCCACACTTGTAGTATCTGACTTTAGAGTCATTACGATGAATGTCCAATGTCCGTCCGGGAGTTGACCCGTGCCTGTTTATTGGCAGCGTTTCCAGGGAGTAATGGCTAACACTTAATCATCAGTGGTGTGGTGCCATTTGCATTTTACAGTTTGATTTGTCAGCCTCTAGACTTGAAGTGATTAGTAATACAAAGTACACTGTACATGACCCACAGATCACCCATTCCATGCTAATGTGTCAGTCATGCGAAGTGTGAATGAAGCTGCAAACTCAAGCTGGTCATAACCTATTTAAGAACTGGAATGTCATGTATTTAAATCTTTACAGCTATATGAGTTCACCTTCATTAAATATGCATTGTATTTGATAACAATAGTACATTGTATGTTTGCGAGATATTTCATGGGTGACTGAATTTTAAATGGCAATGTTTACCAAGTGGCGATATATATCAGCAATTCCTGTCAGTGACTCTTAGATGTTCATTCTTAATTTAGATCATCTTCCAGCCATTGTGTGATAAAAGTATGTCTCAATACACTCTTTGTGTTAGAAGTCTGTATGGCATTATTGAAACCAAATCATTCGAGGTGTAAAATTAATGATAACGCATTTTGTTTAAAAAGAGAAAACTTTCAAAAGGTGAAACTTGTCAACAGTTTATTTCCTTTATATTTGGTTGTTCTTGCTTACAAATACTAAACTGAGTTGTGAAAATGTGTTGAATTTATAAATGAAAAATATGATTGTTTTCAGTGGGAAACTGTATCCATAAGTCATGGTAGCATTTGAATATTTCTTTTCACTGTCATTTTTTCTAATGTCCCCACTGCTGTCTTAATGCTTCCCCATTTCACTGTTC
Organism: Diadema antillarum; assembly: GCF_040938485.1. NCBI lineage: Eukaryota > Metazoa > Echinodermata > Echinoidea > Diadematoida > Diadematidae > Diadema > Diadema antillarum. The sequence continues at coordinate 326,850 of NW_027271032.1, read as the reverse complement.
ATGTCACTGAGGCAGACTGATCCAGGTCTATATCATTCTCTTTAACATGCATTTGTACAAATGCATGTTTTTTCTGATATTTGTATGTCTCTTCGTCATTAAAGTGAGAAATTATATTTCTTTTTGTGCAAAGTATTATTTTCTCTGAAAGTTAATACTCATTTTCCCCCATTTTGTAGTAGAGGTGATTAACGGTATTGCATTCAAAATGCATACTATGCATCAGTACAGTTTGTTTGTAAACTTATAATCCATTCCGTGTGGGAACCTGGTGGCCTGTGTATTGAGTCTTTGGGCATTTCAGAATTCAGCATGGAACAAGTTAATGCACAGAGGTTGGCAGCCCTGTATATTTATAACCAGGGCTTGAATTGCTGGCAAAACCATGTCAGTTTGTCTGTTTACAATATACAGTGTATTCTTGTTATTTGTTATTTTTGCTTCACAGTGCTTCTTTTATGTCCAAGACGTTAGCTGTCGATGAGAAGATGTACAAATTTCAAATATGGGACACAGCCGGCCAGGAAAAGGTAAGGCCAAATTGTGTCTAGGGCAATTACCCCTGGGGCAATAACCCGGACCCTTCCCCTGGCCCTTATCCTAATCCTAGTCCTGAACCTAATCCTAATCCTGAACCTAACCCTAATCCTAACCCAAACTCCTAACCCTAAACCTAACCCTTATCTTTACTCTAACCTTACCACTAACCAGTATTTAGCCAAGGGGGGGGGGGGGGGGGGGGATTGCCCTCTGGGGGGAATTGCCTGGATATGGGCCAAATCTAATGAATACTACACAAAGCTGTCCACTAGAATTTTAACTACTACTTAATCTACTTGTACGTGTCATTCAACAGTGCGTGAAACAGTAACTGAAACTTGAGTCATGTTACAAGTGTAATTGGAAAGTTCCAAATGTTTATGTTTAAATCCAAGTGTGTCACCATTGCATCAAAATACAGCATGGACATCCTCTTGAAACTGTACCACTTTAATACATTCGTAGAATCTTACATCTTGATAGATAGGGCATTATATCATGTTATTTTTTAATTCCTGTTAATCACAGCTATTTGAGCATCTCGACACTAATGAATGGAAATGACAAGCAAAATCTAATTATCTTCTCTGGAAAAACCCTTTGCAAGTGTGTATACTGAGAAAAGAGACTGTGAAGTACATGTATAGAGTCTATTCAGGCGCTTAATCTCACCAAGCAATGCACTGTCCAATGAATGGGACAAAACACAGGATGTACATTACTCCGTAGCAACAACAGTGAAGAGATTATCAGATTAAGCTGATATTGAGCATGCTCTGTTTAACACATTCTATCCATGACTAATACCAATTTGCAAAGCAGTAGCATCATCTTTTCAAAAGTGATTAGAGTTGAAAGTGAAGAGTGTGTATTAAAAAAGGGTTTTTAGCAAATGCAACGGGAACTCTAAGACATACCTAATCTCAGTATTCTTCAAGAAATGTGTTCTAAAAAACTGCTTAAACCACAATTTCCTATTAGGTTTATGATCCCAAACTTTAGTAGAAGAAGAATTGCTCTCTTAGAAAAAAATGAAAATCTCACCATTGACCAGGTTGACCCATTTCATGTGTTTTGAGTCCTAATGTAAAATCAGGGCATTAGACTTTTTGTTTGTTTAGTGATGCACAGTCAAAAGTGATCCTGGAAATCAAAACTTCAAATTCATTGCCTTTAAAATTGTGATGAAAACTTGGGTTTCCCACAGTGCTTTCTTTTTGACAAAATATTGATGTTTACATTTAAGGCATTGGTGCTTACTTTTAATATGGTACAAAATCCTGCATAAATTATTAGTTAAATTTTCACATACTGTCTACATTGTATTTAGCAGAGGCAGGAAATCATGTGCTGGTCTCATTTAAACTGGTGACATTTTGTTTCTCATTTTTCATCTTGTTTTATGTTTATTTTTGATTTCCGTCAATTCTTGTGAACTTCAACTGACCTTCACTGGATAGTACCGGGGACTGGCGCCAATGTATTACAGAGGGGCTGCTGCTGCCATTGTTGTCTATGACATCACAAGTCAGGTGAGACAAATCAAAAGACTTAACCCTAAAAAGGCTGGGGGGGGGGGGGAATTTGAATCAAACCCCCCCCCCCCCCCCCCCCCCCCCCCCGCACTTTTCGCAGCTATCCCTTGAGTTCTGGAATTGCTACCCAAGTGCTTGAAAAATTAACCGAGGAAGGTCACTGAAACTGAATGTAATGCATGCCATATTGTTAGCCTTGTTCAAGCATCCAGTTATAATTTTTCAGAGCCTCCCTTGCAAGTAGAACCTGTAAACTACGAAGCAACTTCAACCGTGTTTTAAAGCACTTCCCCAAGAAGTCTACAGTGTAGTTCCATGGGAAAGAACTTGCTGAGACAGTGGATCAAGACATCCTTTTGGGTGTCATATTCCTTTCATAACAGCATTTTTTTCAGCTATGAAGGTACAAAGGCGCAAATGTTCATGCATAAACCCATTGCGTAGTGTACTACAATTTAAGATTTCATCAGCCCCAAATAAATCATGATCTCAGGAAAACAATTGTCAATGAAAAGAAAGTGATTAGTGGGCACTAAAATAGCAGGTATTACACGTGTACATGCTGATGTCTACCTTTATTAAGAGCTTGTTAGGTATGGTGCTAGTCCTATCATATGTGCAAAGTAAATATTACGGAAATGAAAAAATAAATCTTTTAAAATAAGAGCAAGTTTTAATTTCTTCATTGAGGCATTGCAACCTGAGAATCGTAGTGCACTGGGGCCTCTTTCATTTAATGGGATGCAGAGAGTTTAAAGCCATAGGAGAAATGAATTTAGTGCTTTTTTTCCAAAGTTGAATGTGTGCAGGTTTGTTAAGAGAAGCCCCAAGTGTACGTTGAACACAATCCAGACATGTGCATCCTATAACACATACTTACTGCTGCATGATTCAACGTTACTATTTATAATCAACCGTGACCAAATTATCACATGATAGCCAAGGGGGCTGCAGTCTGCACCAGCCAAAAGGTGATCGTCAGTCAAGATAACTCCTCCTCTTTCATGAGTAGTGATTTACAAACACAGCTCTCTGTCTGAACTCTTTCTCTATGTTCTTGAGTCTATTCACAAGTGTATGTCTGTTGGTCTGTTTGTTACTATATTCCTGTCATTTACAATTCGTGTTCAGTTCTTTATATAGTTTTCTTTCTGTTTGAATATATCTTAAAGCCTTAAGTACCAATATTGAGTTACAAGTTGTATTGTATCTCAAACAGCCAGTGTACGCTTTCAAGGTTTTGATATGTTTATACAGTAATTGAGTGTGTGGTGATAATGTTGTATTGTTCTATTATACCTGCGTGCAATTCTGTACATTGTCAAAATCACTCTACATAGTAAATCTTTCCGGTGGCAGTGAGACAGGGCTAGAGTAGGTCCATGTCATTGTTTGATACACTGAGTCACCCAAGGTCTGTCAAATTTTGAAAGTGTGTTGAACAGAGAGGAAGTGCTCGGAAACTTAGAACTTATATTTACCCCCCCCCCCCCCCCCCCCCAAAAAAAAAAAAAAAAAAAAAAAAATGTTAAAAGCCTCTGAAATTCAATCCCCAAACTGATTGAATGCCTGTCTTATCTGTTTTTAGATTACATAGAACATTAATACATTGTCTTCACAGCTTTCAAATTAAAAGAGTTTTCTACAGGAAGCCCCTCAAAATTATGAAGAAAAGAAAGCAAAACACTTGGTGCTTTTGATTCACATTGAATGAGAGATTTCAGTGAGACGTTCTGCTGAATATACAAGTTCTGCACACATATCATACAATAGATGCATTGTTTGTTGTACAACAAATGATATGCATGGCTTCCTCTTACAGAAAGGATATTTCCACAGCTATTCATGAAAAATCAATAGTGATGAAGACTAATTCCCAGAATATTTTTTTTTCTTTCTTCATTAATAGTGGATCATTGGGGCAAAATTTGTTGTGAGTTTTGACAAAATAGCCACATTCACTTGGACAGAATTAGTGGGATACTATCGCGATCCAAATATCAAGATTTTTTTTCAGAAGTTCACAGCGACAGAGAAATATCCCGCTAATTGGCTCAGTGCGCTTTGCTGTGTGCACTTCTCTTCGCCCTTTGTCTTTGCATGTCACAGTCGTGTGGTGTGCACACTGTTGTGATGTGTGCTTTGAATGATGGGATATAAAATCTGGAGATTATTTGGTCCAGCGTTCACGCAATCACCACAGGGCAAATTATTGGGATAATTCAGAAATAAGTGCAAGATTTCTTGGGATTTGCATCGTGATAATTGGTGGGATTTTTGTGTCCACGCGGGCAAAAATCTTGAGATTTCTATTGCGATGCAAATCTTGAGATTTGTATCCCACTAACTCACGTACTTATGAATCCTGCTATAGTTTCAGCCTCCTTGCAAACAATGCATTTCTTTCTTTCTGTTTTTTTAGATGTAAAAAGATTGACCAGGTACTGTATGTCTGTGCTGAGCGCATACTTTCGGGTTTTGGCCGTTAGCCAAAAAAGTGGACTGCTTCATGACAAGTGGTATCCATCCATAATAATAATGAATAGAGTGGCGGTCAACCAACAACAGACAAACAAACAAGAAAAACCACAAAACCACAAAAACCACAAAAACCACAAAAGAGAGAGAACATGTTACGATGTAAAGTAAAACAAAACAATAGATATATAGTGAATTTATAAATGTACTGGAAGCTGCTGATGTAAGTCGGTATTAATCCTTGATGCCACGGTATCAATTAGCCATTATGAATATAGGTGGTAAAGAAACAAATGATCATAAATTGTGCCACCAGATATTACGGAGCTTTTATAGATTTTTTACGATGCTAATGCTCAGAGGAAAACAACAAACGGTCCTGCGCATGCGCAAAATCAATCTTGTGTCGTCTGAGTTTTCACTGCACATTCTGGGTTATTTTTGGCTCCACTCAGTTTACAACGTAGAGAGCTATTTGACGCACTGATCATATGGGGGTGCCATTTTACTCTTGAAAGGTTGTGTCCTCGCATAATCTAAAGCTACTGTAAACGTCAATATTTTCGCGCGATTAATTTTTTGCGCTGAGCGGCTCGAAAACGTATTCGCGGGTTCTTAAATTCGCGCTCCGCAGCAGGTTACTTTACTGTAGTACACATTAACTGCTTTCATCCAAAGCCTCTGCTACATAGCTTGCTACGACAAGCGACGTAGCGAGCGGCTCGACTGCGAGTACAAGCACTCAAATACGTAGTACAGCTGTGACTCTAGTACCGTAGTCACGGGGGACTGTAGCATCGATGCGTGCGGTGCACACATGCATGCTACAGTACACAGCAATCTAGGGTATCGTCTCTTCGCACAGTACTAGTAGCGTAAACATGCCTGTACATTGTACTACGTAGCAGTATCATCGATGAAGCGCACACAATTCATCCTGTTCAAAATGTGCGTAGAAAATTGTGAAGATATATTCGCGCGTTTTTGAATTCGCGCTAGCCGAGCGTAGCGCGAAATCCGCGAAAATTAATGTACCGCGAAAATTTCCACGTTTACAGTAATTTGCAACACGACGAAGGGAGAGAGGAGAACACCAATACAATCGTCGTCTTAAGCGTCCGTGTCATAAATCTAAAGCTCCGTATTTAATAAATGAAAGCGAAGTGTTTAAACAGCAATATGCAATTACAATAATGAAAATTTAGTATTTAAAAAGCAAGAAACCCTGACCTACTGCAGATTGAGTAATATCAGCTTACACGCATAGAAGCTAGGAAATCACCCATACGGAGGCATGGCTTTATAGACTGACAGGCATGTAATGAAGGGCTGAGCGTGTAACACTCGCCCAGAAGGAAGTATCAAATTGCGCTCGATAGTTTTGGCAGTAATTTGGTTTTTGTGTGCTTGGTCTGTGGTGATTCGCCCGTGCCAGCTTTCCTTCCCCTGCCAGCGAAAACATACGAGTTGAAAAAGATTGTGTCTTCATGCACAACTTGTCACTCAAGACAGACGGCACAAGTACAAGTGCGACGAAGGAAAGGGTGTCGCAATCACAGTTTGCCGCTGGAATCTAGTCAGAGAAGTGTGTCATGGTGATGAAGCACAGTGGAAGGATGTCTTGTTTTGTAAAATGAAAGTCATCTGTTGTTTAAATAAGGAAGACATTGGAGTTTGTCAGCTCAAAGTGTGATTGTTTTTCATGTTTTTATTTATTTTTTATGTTTGGGCCGGTGAATTGATGCTTCCCTTTATATTTATTATATTTCTCATAGTGAGATGAAGTTGGTAGCGGATCATTGTTCTGGTGAAGTGTGTTGTGCGTTAGAATATTTTTGATCTCTAGAAGAGTTTAATGGTGCCATTATCAAGAAATTAAAATGTAACAGATCATTAATGCATGATTAACGAGTAAATGAATTATGAAACAGAAATTATGTCTACAGGAGGAATAAAACAAAAAGAATTATACACAAATTTGGTAGATTCCAAACTAATGCATAGATTTTAGACTCAGCTTTATCCCTGTATCACTTGAATGTCTACTGGTACTATGTACATCATACTGTGTTTAAAGTAAACTTGCTGTGTCATTTTAATACTCAACGAAATAATTCATTTTTTCTAATCCTTTGAACCCTTTAATAGTTTACTTTGTTCTCTGATTTTATACATGTACATTGGTGTAGTCATCTATTGGTTTAATACCATTATTACAGAGCTTCATATATCTTTGACTGGGGAGCAAATAATCCTCCCATTCTCTGTCAAAAATGCCACAATAGCCTTAACTCGTTGAGGATGAGTCCTGAGTATACTCGGGCAAGTGTCTTAGAGAAATGCGTGTTGTAGCAAAATCAGGCCGTCCTCAATGGGTTAAAGATAATAAAAAGTTTTGGTATCTCAAAAGTTTCCCTGAATTTCCGTGTTTCAGGTTAAAGTACCTTTCATATAACTAACACTGTGAGACTTACTCGCCCCAAAGTGCTCTCATTTCTTAGTAATCATGCAATTAACTGCGATCAGCAGCCCCATACGCATAGCGTAATGGGGCTTCGCATTGTAGCATTCAGGATCATGACAGATTTAGTATCGCGGGTAAATATCAACTTAAGATCCAAAAAATTCTTCAATTTGAAGACTTACCAATTAAGTTGAAGTATTGAAAACAGGCTTCGGGCAACGTTTGGTTCTACCAATAGTCCCCTTTTGTTCGAATTGATGACTGAATGTGACTAGGTCGAGAGGACCTTGGGAGAGCTACATACACTGATTACTATGGCCAGCACATACGCACACATCACATGCGAACAAATTTCAAATCTGTGAACGGATAAGATGTTTGTGTGCGCATGCGCTGGCCGTCAATTCAGTGTAGCTCTCCCAAGGTCCTCTCGACCGAGTCACATTCAGTCATCAATTCGAACAGAAAGGGACTATTGGCAAAACCAAACATTGCCCGAAGCCTGTTTTCAATACTTCAACTTACTGGTAAGTCTTCAAATTGAAGAAATTTGTGGATTTTAAGTTGATATTTACCCGCGATACTAAATCTGTCATGATCCTGTAAGCTACAATGCGAAGCCCCATTTAGCTATGCGTATGGAGCTGCACGCTGCTGGTCGCAGTTATGCAATTATCGACGCAGTACGGCAGCGGCTCTGATACGAAACCATTATTGCATGATTACTAAGACATGAGAGCACTCTGGGGCGAGTAATTCTCACAGTGTTAGTTATATGAAAGGTACTTTAACCTGAAACACAAACTAAGACAAGGAAATTCAGGGAAACTTTTGAGGTACCAAAACTTTATATTATCTTTAACATATCAAAGACTATTGTAAAAGTGGAAATTATCGCAGTGTTGAAATTGTCACGCATTTTGCACAAACAGAAACTAGTGTGAAAATAAGAGCATGCGAATAATTGTGCTTGTCATATGTTTCAGTACATACTGTCTTGATTCCATGAAATTAAATGCACGTGAAACTCTTCTTCTGCAGCCGAGCGCGAAATATTAGTCACGCGAAAATATCCACTTTTACAGTACTCCAGAGTATACTCGGGCGGGTGTGTCATAGCAAAATCAGCCAGTCCTTGACGGGTTAATATAGGCTGTTACATTGTTTTACTCAGATGATTTCTTCTGCCTTACAGCCAACTTTTCAGGCAATTAATAGAATGCCAATTTGTATATCTTGGCAAACTATGACTGCAGTGCATAGGCATGTATAAGGGTGAAGGAGATTATTGTTGGTAGTGGTGTTTTTATGCCTATGCAACGAAGTGTCGCAAGAGTCATTATTTTAGTCACTAGAGTGCTTCCACAGATGCCAATTTGTTGTTTCTCCTTGATACTTCCAGACTTCCTTCAGCAAGGTGCGGGATTGGATCCGTGAACTGCGCCAGCATGGGCCCGAGAATATCGTCGTCTCGATAGCAGGGAACAAGTGCGATCTGGATGACTTGCGGGAGATCCCGACGAGGATAGCCGCAGAGTACGCCGAGGAGGTGGGGGCGGTGTTCACAGAGACCAGCGCCAAGACGGCGGCAAACATCAAGGAGTTATTCATAGAAATCAGTGAGTGTATAGGCCATCTATGCTAGTTCAACTTTTTTGGAATGGTGAGAGTAGGCTACAAGCCCTCATCACAAGAGTAGGATTGCCTCTGGTAAAGTCAGTCTGATTTCATACACAGAATACTTAATGATCTATTCTGATGCATGGCCATTTCCTATCTTCAGAAATGACCATGATGATTATATGGGTAATGATAGTGTTTACAATATTGAAAATATAGCAATAACAATGACAGCAAAATGATAATGATGATAATGAAATAGTAATGATAACTATAATGAATAATAATGATATATCTATAATGGCTGTAATAATTATAAAAGTAAAAGTATAACTGTACATCATTATTATTGATATAGATTGATCAGCTCTAGATCAAACAATGGTGGTGTTGTCTGAAACGATGATTGCCTGTGCCTTTTTGCCCAGTGGCATATGTTTTGTGTCGCATGTGAGCAGCAGAAGGACGCTGATGTGCAGGACTCTTCATTTAGACTTTCTAGATGTCCTTCTGCTCCTCATGCTTTCCCTTCAGGAAGTGAAATGCCTCTTGGTGCTGATAATATTTCTCACATTAATACAGGAAGTAAAGGAGGCCAATGTGAACCCTCTGGCCCCTGAGAAAGAAGGCAATAGAGGAAAAAACAAACAAACAATAAAAACAAACAAAATAAAAAACAGAGAGAAAGATAGAAATACTAGAGAGGGAATAGAACAAAGGTTGTATCCTGTCTATTCCATCCTTTCGATACACTAAAATCAATTTTGCTAGCCCAATATCTTGACAGACTTTGTACCAGACCACAGACAGTTACTGCTGTTATTTCAACTTTTATTTTAGATGAGGAAGTTGTGCAGCAAAAGTTGAGATGGCAGCAGTGATCAAACTTGGGTTTTCAGTGATAGAACTGAATTTGAATAAACTTTAAACATGTACATAATCTCAAAAATTAGGTGAACTACAGCACATAGCCAGTTGAGCTCTTGTCAACCTAGTACCCTGTTTATAGTCCCTTGAAACACAGCACAACCTCTGGAGGTTGTACTGTGTTTACCTCAGACATCTGGGACTCTACATGGACATGTCACAAAGAATGAGTAGTGAGTCTGAGGTAAATGTCCTGCTAGTTGGCCTAGTGCAAGTGTTAGGTAACCCTCTGGAGGTTGTGCCATGTTTGCTGCCGAGAAGGGAGCTCTTAACAATCATGGGGTAAACATGGAATGCACGTGATGATAGGTGTTGTCCATGACAGGAATAATGTGCACACTGAAATTGCCCACCTCTCTCTCTCGAAGAGAAATGCACAACCTTTGGTTACCATAGAAGCGAATGCCAACGTCATGTTAGGCAACCAGGAACTCTGAATGGCATTTCTCTTACCCCCCACTGGGTTACCTCAGTTTTACTGCTCGTACGTCTGGCATGTCCTCCAGAGGTTCCACCAGAGGTTCTCCGGGTACAGGGGACTCTAAACAGAGTATTGATCATGATATATCTCAGGTTCACATTCTATTTCAGCCACTAAAACTCCATCCATTTGCGAGATAACTCTGAACTGTGTCGCTATATTCTTTTCATTATCTCTGTGTGCTTGTTCACCATTCTCCAGGTAAAAAGCTTCCACCAGAGGTTCTTGTACCAAGCTACGGTGACACCATCAACCTTAGAAACCAGAAAGAAAGGAAAAAGAAAGGTCGATGTTGCTGACCCCTGCCAAAGGTCACCAGAGATCGTCCAATCAACTTTTCATTTTTGTTTCTCTCGTAAAGAGAATGCTCTCTTGGTCACCCCTATGCACCAGTGATGGCTTCCAAGTTGTAATGTTGCCTTCATCGCAGCAACTCTGCGTGGCGATTAGCGGAGATCCTCCAAGAACAGCTATGGTGATTCCTTCCCATCGAGACATCAGAGTTCTTGTGGGGGGGATAGAGGCTGCAGTGGTTGTTAGATGAGACAGTGCAGTAGGCGGAGCTCCAAAATAGGTCGAGAGCCAGCAAGATGGCAGCACTGTTGGAGTGGACGCCGAGATATCCTGTGGTCCTCATCATCAAAAGTGAAACAGCAAATTCCTTGGCGATATCTCGCTGATACCTGTGACATGTTAATTCGTGCATGTGGATAGAAACGATTGAGGGTACAGAAAGAGAGAGAGACTCATTAATGTGGACACGCCCTGATATGGATGCAAACTGCAGGCTGAAGTAACCACCGGTACTTGGGGATTCAGAGAAGGCTGCATATCTGCCAAACCATCACGCTTATGCTACCACAGTGGAGCGAGACAGCATCAATTATATAGCTCGAACATGTGGTGGTAATACGAAATTTAAATGCCCATCGCAAATGCATGGAGGTTAGCTGTCAATATGAGTCATTCAGCGCATGAACAGTATTGACAATGTCAAATCCTAAGTATTTCAGGATTCAGGGATTGAAGGCGATATTCTAAGTATAAATCGCACCACCGTAATCATGTAATCTTCCAAATTGCCAGAAGGGAATCATGATACAATGAACCTAAAAAATCATGACTATGTCATCCAAAGAAAAAAATGAATCTCCTTTCTTTTCTTTAAGTGTGTGCACTAATATAATTGCAGAAAGAAGAAAAAAAAATGTAATATGGATGACTTTATCCAGTGCATTTGAGGGGAGGGTGTATTTTGTATAAATTCCACAGAAAATTGAAATATCATGACAACAGTTTATTAACCTGTTGAGGACGAGTCCCGAATATACTCAGGCAGATGTCTATGGGAAATGCGTGTTGTAGGAAAATCAAACCGTCCTCAACGAGTTAAACAAACACAGACATTTCAACTTAACTGGAAATCTGGTGCATTTAATATGTAGCTTCCCTGCAGATACTTATGGGACCTGACATACATTCTAGTGTTGTTCCAAACTATCGTAGCGCCTTGAAAAAGTGAAATCTTACACAAACAGGAGATGACATGATATTATCATGTGTATGCATAATTTCTGCTCATGTATCCAATTTCGGACATGAGTCTGCCACTTAGTGCAGCTTACACATAGCGGTGACCAACGGAGTGGAGTGGTGTATAGTAGTCCCTGGTAGATAACGTCTGCAGTGCCATGTACATAATACCAGATGATCTTTATATCAATTTATCTAACATGTATGTATTTTATCTTGTACATTGCTCTTTAATGATCGTGTGCCTCATAAAAAAAAAAAGTTTGACAAAACAAGCTATCTTCTTTCGTCGTTGTTGTCAGAGCCATTGATTAAAGGGTAGGAGTGGAATATTATGATACATAATTACTATTTTTATTATTATTATTTTTTTTTGTAGTGGAAGGTACAGAAAAGGGGAGGTCTTTTTTTTTGGGGGGGGGGGGTGCAGGCAATATAGGAGAAGTAAGATTTTTCCGGTTTAAATTTATTTACCATCACATTTTTATTATGGACTGTTTTCAGGGACAGGAAGGAAAGCAGATTATATGGATGAATGTATATTCAGTTCTTATTGTTAATATCTTCTTTTTCAGTTTGATACTCAGAGTGGTGTTAGTGAAAAGAGTGTTCAGTCCCAGTGGTTGGGTCAATTGAATGAAGAATCAAAATCTTCCACGTAGAATATAAAAAGATGCCATACCTACAACGTAGACTGAATCAGGCTGTTGTAACACTGTTGTTCTTGACCTAGCAGATTGTTATGGTACAATCATGTATTTTATCAAATGTACATACTGTATGCCTCAACCATGAAGTGTCACCAGAGGCATTACCTCTTTTAAATTTTCTCTCTAGATAATTCCAATTCTTGTGACCTTGGCAGTTCCGCTGGTACACGTAAATTATTATCTTTTTTCATCGTTTTTATGAAATTGTGTGGACTTACATGTACTTATTGTTCCTGCTTCACGTTCAGGGACCATTTGTGTGTGTATTCATTTTCTGAGTGCCTGATGCACACCTTGTACAGTGAGACATCACATGCTGTGCCTTGTCATCTGTTTTCACAGAAAGACTGAAGGTAGATAATACCCTTGGAAGATATGTCCAGTCTCCCCTGCCCCCAATGATTTCTTCATTTCTTATCCTCGAGATGTTGACTGGTTGGCATGATCGGACGATTGCACTGCAGTAATTCACTGCCAGTTTCCTCCCCTTGATTATGCCTCCGCCACGAAGTGGTGCCGGAGGCATTATGTTTTCGGGTTGTCCGTCCGTCCGTCCTTCCGTCCGTCCGTCCTTCCGTCCGTCCGTCTGTCCTTCCGTCCGTCTGTAATGATTTTTGTGGACAGGGTAACTATCAAAACCTTTTGAGGTATCTTAATGAAACTTGGCATGTATGTGTATTAGGGGGTGAACTTGTGCCTATCAACTTTTGGGTGCACGTGCTCAAGGTCAAAGGTCAAAAGGTCAAGGTCAAATACATAAAATTTCACTATTTCCACCATATCTATGCAATGCCTGCAGATATTTTCTTGTAACTTAGTGTATACATGTATTACCCGATTAAGATTTTCTGGTGAAAGTTTGGGTCATGAGGTCAAAGGTCAAAGGTCAAAAGGTCAAGTAAAAATATTGAAACTTCACCTTTTTCTCTGTACCTTGGAAATTGTTCAAGGTATCTTCATGGAACATAGTATGTACTGACTGGCAGTGATTATCTAGAGAATTTAGGGTTCATGGGGTCAAAGGTCAAGGGCAATACTTCAAAATTTTACTATTTCCCTCATGTTTACGCAATGCCAGCAGGAATTTTTTTACACTTGGTGTATGCATGTATAACTTAATAGAGATTCTCTGAAAGTTTTTTTCTTTTGTTTTTGCCTGAAAGGTCAAAAGGTCAAAGATCTAGTGAAAGTGCTGAACTAAATTTTTCCTCCATATCTCGAAAGTGGCTCAAGTTATCTTGAAACATACTACATATTTATGCATGTTCTGCCTGACAGTGATTATGTTATGAATTTTAGGGTCAAAGGCCAGATGAAAATGGCAACAATTTACTATTCAATACAGAAATTGCACTTTGTTGAAAATTACTCAATGCATTTAACGTATGAATGGGTCGAAGTCAAGTTAAAGTCCTTAAATCCCAAATACATGCTCTCCTATTCATCCAATTAAACGTAGGTCAAGGAAGGTGAACATTCAACACATTCATGACATACTTGTCATTTTATTATTTTGCCAATTTTGAGAAAATGTACTCACACATTGTCCACATGTACTATCTAGACCTATTAGGAGAATCATGCATTATGGCGGAGGCATACCAGTCGCCATAGCGACATTTCTAGTTTTAAATTGTCTTCTCGTTCCTTCACTATTTTTTGTTTTACTCAATTCCACATTGAATTTTGTTTCCCTTAAAGAAATAAAATCTGCAAATATCTTTTTCGTTGTTATAAGTCTGTTCTAGAGAGATGATGTAAGTTTTTGCATTTTTTTTTCTATGATGTCTGTTTCTTTTTTTTTTTGTTTTCATTGCTTTCTTTCTCATCCCGTCATGTTGTTCTTCATATCTGAAAACTACATGTATTGTGTGTTTGTGGTAATAATTTGCAGAAACAAAAACACTCCCCCCCCCCCCCCCCAAAAAAAAGGAAGCCCATAGAGACCTTTATTCCATGAATAATAGTTAGGAGTAAATACAGTGGATTTTTTTATTATACATGTACATTGTAGCAGTATGATAATCATGACAAACAATGAAATTGAAAAAAACCAATTGACATTCAGAAATATGAAACAGAGGGTTTGTCTAGCCTTTTTCTTATTTTTTATACAGAAATACTTTGCTGCAATTCAAGTGGGAAACAATACAGTTTTCTTTCCTCAAATTTAATGGAAGTGTATTTAATGAGGTGTGCGACAGTGCTCTGCTGGTCACTGCATACTGCCACTGTTACGCTGTGAGATGGTCCGGTCCCCATTTTATAAAAAATTGTTAATTTTATTATGATAGCAACTCTTGCTGGAATAGCAATTGTCATGGTAATGACAAGAATAAGGCTACCTGACTGGCTGTTACTACAATGTGTATGGGAAGTTGCCATTCCAGCAAGAGTTGCCATCCCAACATCTTTGATGAAATGGGGCCCAGGTATTTGTTTTTGTTTTCTCTTTTTTTCATATTGTAGGGGGAGGGGGATGGTACTTGATGTGATAAACATGTCATGTAAGGGTGTGTGATAAAGATGGCTCATATGTCGTGTTTGATGTGTACAATTGTATTCAACTAAACCATTTTGCAAAGTATGTTCTAAGTTGTGTTTGAAACCCGATTGGACCATCATGTTCGTGGCGATGAAGGATTATTTGTTTTATAATTTCTCTGTATATGTAGTTGGTACTATTAGCATTGATAGATCATGTTCATACATCAGATTATCTCCTGTCAATAGTCTGTACAGTTTATTCCCTCAAGAATAATACATGTATGCTGATTTGTTGACTGGACAGTGCCTTTGTAAAATCTTTTGTTTAAGAAAGTGTGGTCAAAACTTGTTGTAGTGTTCTTATTTTGTTATTGTTGTTGTTGTTGCTTTCTTTATCCCGATCAAATTTTGTACCACACATAGTAGTGTTTTGTGTTTATTTGCATCACATTTTCTTGTTTTTGTTGGCTATGTATATGTATGAGGACATGGTGTTTAGAGATCATCATTGAGATGTTTTGCTCAATGTTGGCGCAATAGCAACTGCGGAACCTGACTGATTGAGATGATTTTTAGCTACTGGCAGCTAGTTGTTGTGTTGTTGTATTTTTTGCATCGTAATTAATTTTTGCTTTTATTTTCTTCAACATGATTATACCTCCACCCCTTACCACATTCAGGATATGATGTAGGATTAAATTTAAAATTTGAAGTGTGCTCTGAAGTCCATTTTGAGCATGAAGTGTATCATGCATGTATTCCAGAGTTTGCTTTGCCCTTGTCAACGCAACTCGCTTCAATAAAATTACAAGATTATGAGCTTTTGCTGGCTTAAAAGCTTTTAACAATCTGTTAATATGGCGGGTGTATTGGATGAGCTGCACATTAAGTATGGTCAATCAGTGTATTTGCCTGTAATTCAATCATTATAAAAGATTAGAATGGTCAGGTTTATGATGCTTTGCTGTAGATGACATGTTGGCCATACTGGCTTTGTTAATGCCTTTGTTTGATATGATGTGTATATACAGTATTTAATTCAATACTTTACAGGAGTGTTAACTTTCTCACTTCTCTTTCGTAGGTAATTGTGAAATTCTTTTTTTAGAATTTTGCCATTGCTTGTGTATGATGTCTTCCATTCTGAAGTTAGTTGTTGAATATATATTTCACAAGATTTATATATTTTTATTATAAGTGTGTATTAACAGGACATTAACCAACATGGGAAACCTATATCTTTTACAGGGCATACAACTCACAATCGGCAATGTGTTCAGGTGCCCTTATGATGTGTGTACTAAAACTTGATAACTTGGACCAGACTGACAAAGAGGGCGCTATGCAGGAAAGTAAATCCTGATCTTTGACATGCTACAGAGTTATGTTTGTGTAACTAGTGACTCGCATTGTAGGCAGGTCTGGGCAAATAGGGAATCAACTGATAGTCATTGTGTTGAAAGATGGATGCATGTCATCACTACGAATATCACACACAAACTCCCCCCCCCCCCCCCCCATACATGTATCACTGTTACCAATACGGTAAGCATATTGTGTATGGGAACTTCTACTCCTGCCGGAAACACATACTACTGCTATCAATTATGTTAATGAAAGCCCACAGGTCTAATCCGTTAACATCTGTACACATGCATTTGGTGAGATGATAGTGTGCCTGACACAATGAAGTAATTCAGATTTGAATGTGTTGTGTGTAGGAAGACAAATCGACACTCTTACAACCAGTCCCAGACGCCTCTTAGAAATGTCACAGAGTTACTGGCTAGGATATTCTCATCGCAATTAATCTGCTTTGCTAACCCACGACTGCGTCGTTAGTGTACAACAATGCCACACAGCCATGTCATTCCAGTGCCCATATGGAGTGGCTTAATAGCATTTATAAATCAAAAATAGATGTTTTGATGTTACTATGAAATGATAAGTGGAAATTGTGAATCTTTTGTCTTCGTTGATACGTACATGATTGAAGTAGGGAACGTATGGTCTCACAAATATTCAGCATTTACAAAAATCAGTAAAAAACAGAATCAACTCGATGCAAAGACCAAAGCTTGGGATACATTTACATAGGACGAGCAATGTATATACAAGGTATACAAGCAAAATTGTTGCTATTTTGGCTACTGTTAGGAGCCTGGTCACCTCAGACTTTTCTTATCGCATCTCCATGATATGACTGTAAAAAACAAAAATTTGATGTCTGCAAATTTGTTGGTCAAACTGCATCAGGGAGTGTTTGTGAGTGTAATGTGTGTCAAAAACCCCCGGATGTTTCATACTTGGTTTCTGTGTTGAATCGGGTGAACGTGGGATTACATTACCATCCCTTCCGACTCTCTTGAAGTTAGGCAGTGTGGATTTGCATTTGTAAACATTTTTTTTTTTCATTACTTTCACACCCTGATTTGTTTTCTTGTCTTTTTTTTCTTATCACATGATATGAATGTCGATCAGCAGTACATTTATTATCAATGGGGGGGGGGGGGGGGTTTGAACAACCTGAAGCATTATTGATGTGGCGAAATTTGGTTTGTCCGTTCGCTTGTACTAATTTCTGTTTATTCTTGTCTTGAAGACTGATGGAATTAAAGCAAAGGACATTTTCTCGTGCTTATTTTACTTGTATTTATAATTGATCATTACAATTTTTGTTTGTTTTTTGCTTCTAAATTTTGCAGAGTATGTGCATCACTTGGCACCAACGTGATTTTGACTCTGTGGGTCTGACATAATGCTGTCATGCTTCTTTGAAATACATGTATTAGCACAAAAAAGTAATTTTTCAATACTCATTCTGTCTTGGACTCCTTTTGGTTGGTCCTTACTTGCTTGTGGCATGGAAGTGTTGAGACTTTTGCTCCCCAGCCGTGTGAAATGGGGTTCTTGTGTGTGTGTGTGTGTGTGTGTGTATGTGTGTGTGTGTGTGTGTGTGTGACTGTGTGTGTTACATTCACATCATTTATTATACATATGTAATGTTTATATATCATATGTACATAATATATACAGCCATGGAAAAAATGATGAGACCACTATTTATTGAATGAGATAATATCTTTTGTTCAGATGGGTGCAATTATAAGGAAATAATTATTGTTTCCCTTTACTTCTTGGTTTGGTTTCTATGGTATTATTCCACGCTGAGTGCGATGGTGTTACCCAAATTTTGAGAATTAGTACCCCAAAACTTGTTTTGGTATTTGGGCCCAACTGTGGCCGAATCGGGTGTTTGGGTTTTTTGGCCAAGTTAAACGTGGTACTTCTTTTCTCCATGAGAAGTTTCGCTAAGTACTGCCATCATGCATTTAAATCTGCTTTTCACGTATGCTCAGTTGACATGTTGGTAAATCGATTTCCACGATGGTATAATCTGCCGATATTTCTGGTATTGCCATTGAAATATTGCCGAAAGAAATATCGGCATATCGGTTTTTTTTCTATATTATGCTATCATATCGCTATCATATCACTATCATAATAGACAAAATATGGAAATACATTTGTCATTCATGTAACATTTACTATTACTTTCCCAATTCAACATTCAATTTCTTCCAGAAAAGACATTACTTCCAAAAACTGGTAATATTTATAGGGAAATTCATTTTACCCGGTCATGCATTAAAAAAAAAAAATTATTCGCGCAGAAATTTCCACATTTAAAGTTACAATATATAGGTATACCAGTACAGTATCCCGCATGCGCGTCATAATATATACAAGTAATCACTAACACACCAAACGTGCACTCATGAACACCCCAGTCTGGCAGCAACATCAACGGAAGGTAATCGGTTCTATTTTTTTTTCTTGTCACTTTTCTTTTCACTTTCAACAGTACTTTGCCGATATTTTAGTATCATTACTACACAGACTTTCTGTTTCTTGTACAAATACTTAGTGAGCTTTTCTAATGCTTCGTTACTCCTATTTTCTTTATGATTGTGATTTTATTTTTTTGTTTTGTTACTACATCCCTGATGAAGGCCCATCAAACGGACCTCTCTTCTTTTCTCCTCTCCGTCTCTCTCTCTCTCTCTCTCTCTCTCTCTCTCTCTCTCTATATATATATATATATATATATATATATATATAGGCCTATATAAATTATATACATATTATATATATATATATAATTATACTGAAAGAAATTAGACTGGGGCGGACGTAGCTCTCGATCTTGAGTCTCCCTTTTATTCAGTCAAGGTTTCGGCCAGTCATCAGGCCTTCCTCAGGATCTACCAACAGAATAGTTATTATCTGAATAACCTGATATATATATATATATATATATATATATATATATACAAGCGTGTTTTTCCCCTCTTAATTGTATAACCTCAAAGTGCTGTTGATTAACTATGCCTCGTCTGATGGTTATGTTTGAACTCACTTCTACAAACCAGTGACGTGAATAGTCCCCATTTCAAGCAAGTAACTATTGACCAATACTGACGTCGTTTGGTAGATAACTAAAAGAAATAATCATACAAGTATATATCACATGGCTCTGATTCAATCAAACCTTTCGCGTGACAATTTTTTCGGCATTAAAAACTGAAGTTGACGTATGTCTAAGGAAAAAAAAAACCAAATAACAAAAAGACCATGCAGGAGGGAAAATGATACAAATTAAAAAAACGCTTCACGTCATAATGTCGTAGTTAAACAGTTAAATATGCTCCGCTGTACAACGACATGGAAATGTACAATATTTGGACTGACATTGTAACCTCTGATTTCTCAACTCTGATAATACATTGGCTGTCCCTTTTATAAGACATACATACATCTGACGTCTTTACCACTTCATATTTTATTTTTCTTGGCAAATAAATATAACTTCTTTTCATATATTATATCCACTATGTTTATACATACATATATGAAATACGAAGGAATTTATATGAAAAGGAAGCTTGTTAGACGTGAGACGTGGAGTTGAAATACGAAGAAATTCCCAAAACCTTAGACCTATAATTATTATTGATGCAGTAGATTCCTCAGCAAGAAGCTTTAGAGAAAAGTGCCGGCTACAAATAAAATGTGCAGCAATAAGGTGGAGGAGAAACGAAAGATAAATAAGAACAAAAATGAAAGGATGACATTACACGAAAGTCGATCATCACTTTACTTGCAGTCCACGTCCAATAGTGTAATGTGTTGGGTAATCTCTAATGTCCGCGATGCGTTCTGAACTTCTTACGCGGATGTTTTATTCTCTTCTGTCATAATGCTTCGTTCAATGTCATGTTAGCATCGCATACAACTGGACAAAATAATATTCAATCTAAACCTTAAAATCAACAGATTTGGAAAGTGTCGCATATAGTTTTCAACACGACATTCTTTTACTGATCAAATTAATAACACGACAATATGCAGTTGAGTTATGCTGAGAAGGTGCATTGTTTGTGATTTTTTTTTCAGGGTCGACATCACGAGGTGTAGCACAGTCCTGCTTAAGGACGGTCGGCTAATGTTGGTTGCATAATTGGTGGATGATTTGACTAATGAGTATCCACAAAAGCAGCTAATTACAGATGATACTATTTTTTGTAGCTTTTATTCGAAATTAATTCTATAATCCTTCTATACACAAACAAAATTACTGTATAAGAGAACAACGTCTTCCTGCCGCAAGTAGCACACGAAGGATTTACACTTCAGGCATCGAAACTCTTCGCTACAACTTGCTAGGTTTTTCATTAACAATCCTTCATACTCTAGAAAGAATGAATTCATTGCTGTGATCGAAGCCGGCTCATTCAGACGTCACAATGTATAATCATGTCCGTTGGATCAGGGCCTTGCTAGCACAATAGAGATTATGTTGACTACCGGAATAGGTTGTTTGTATTCATGTCAACTGGGTAAGGAAACACAATAAGGGAAGGTCTAGACATCATTAATTGATTTTTGAAGCGTTTTTACTTTTCTGTAGACGGTTCACAACTTGTGGAGATTATCACAACTTTTTAGACCGCAGTTATATCCATGAGAAGGAGGCGAACAATCTGTCACTGGCTGTGCCTCGACAAAATAGTGCAAATTGTAGGGTTTACTACGCTTATCATAAAATGTGTCGATCTCGCCTTTCTATTCCTATGGCACTTAAACATCTAAACATGACACGTATTGAAACATTGCCCAATAAACAGGTGTACTCAGTTGAAGCGTGAATCAGCTGGTGCTATGCGGTTGTCCTGAGCAGAGATTGGTGTGAACAAGGAGGTAGGAATTAACTATTACAGCTATGGGCGTGTGGTTGAAGTTCGATATTCCGAAGGTTCGCGAATCCGATAATGAAATAATGTTCGTTATTCCGAAAGCTCCTTAACAGTAAAATGACAAAAAAGTTCGTTAGTCCGAAAGGTTCGTTAATCCGAAAAAAAAAAAAAAAAATGGCTCCGCAATTCCAAATGGTTAGTATACAAACCTTCTTTCCGTTATCGGATTAACGGACCATCGGAATAACTAACCATATTTTATCATTTCATTAGCGTACCTTTGGAATAACGTATGCCATTTCATTTTCGGAATAAAATCCCTCGGAATAGCGCAACAATTTAATGTCCGGATTAACGAACCCTTTTTCATTGTCGGATTAAACGAACAGCTGTTATTTGGAATTTGTGTGTTTCTGAAGCTAAGACCAGATATTTCTCAAGTTTCAAATTTAAGTTACGCAGCCATGTTCCGTTTTTACCGCGCACTTCGGCGTTTGCATTGAACGGTTGTAGCTTTCCGAGGGCTAAGGCTAAAAGTGAAAACGTGTCAGTTAGGATGCGTAGTAAGACAAGATTTGGATTATTTTGCAGCTTCAACTACAAAGTATTTCAATTGCAATTGACACTTCAATCGACATAATTAACAGGAGTAGTAAGTCTTGGAGATCACTGTTTACACTATGAACCATGAGTCGTGCAGGCTGGCCTGTTTATTTCACCGCTTTGATTGACAGTGCAAGTTGTCATTGTTGTCTTTAAAGTGTTATATGCTCAGTCATGCATGACATTATTTTGTAGACACAATTAGGTACCAATCAAAAGAAGAAGAATTGTTCTTTGCTCACAACTAATATTGCGCTCTCCGAACGCAGCCCTCTAAAGTATTATAGGATCACTTTTCTTTTTTAATACCACTGCATTATGATCTAACGGTAGCGTATCTCTTCTTGAGGCCAAATTGGTTTAGGCTGATGAGGCTATTATCGCAAAAGACGAATATTAACTAACCTTACCAAGGATTCTGGCTGTGAGGACTGCAAGGGGTGGGTGGGGTTGGGCGTGAACCCTTACATGGAAAAAAAAAATCATGAGACCATCATCAATGCCTTTGCCCCCTCCCCTCCTCCCTTCAAAATGTCTGGAAGTAGACTGAAACGTAAAGATGCTCCATGGTAATCGCCATTTTGCGAGCATCGTCACATTTGACGACCGGTTGGACAGCGCTTTAGCAACTTTTTGCGAAAAAAAAAACAATAATTGGTCAATGGTCAGATATCAGTCTTTTTTAGTAGGCAATTGATAGGCAACCGCATGGTTGCCTACCAAAAATCTTCATGCCAAGGGCCAGACATACAAAAAAAGAACAGAAAAAGACCACTTGCCAACTAGTTTGGTCGACCTAAACAACCGGTCGCCGCCCGCTGACAATCAGTTATCGACTTGAGAGGAAACAAACAAACAAACAAACAAACAAACAAACAAAAATAAAAACCTTTTGACGACCTGTGACAACCATCTCCCGACTAGTGAGTAGAATGGTCGGCGGCCGGTACTTGCTTATGTGTGACCACGTCCTAAAAGTAGGCCTAATTGGTCAACATACAATTTTCATATCATACTACTATTTCTCTTTCATTGTTGATGCTGACCTGATCTCATAAAATCGAGATAATATCATCAGACTAATATGATTTTATTATACTTTTCATTCTTTCTGAAATAGTGCATGGAAAGAAGATGGAACACATTAGTAACGCACGCTTCGTGGCGACCGAACCGATCATGTTTGTAACTATGGCTGTCCAAGGAACCCTTGCCACACTCAGAACATTTTACATCAAGGAAAGGTTAGAGGAAAGCTTCGACCACTTCATTCATCAGGACGGAAATGGCACGTGTTCCAGTAGCAACATCAGCGATCAAATAGAGAAGGAAATGCAATCACGAACGTCTCTTTGGATCATGTGGATTGACACCTTCTCAAAATTTCCACCAATCTTCACGGCGACATTTCTCGTAGCTTCCTCGGATTCCGTCGGTCGAAAGCCGATCCTCATCTTGAGTGGAGTTAGCCATTTCCTTGCTTCAATCATCTTTCTCCTGGCAGTGTTGTTTGACTTGCCCCTGTTCGTATTTCTGCTCGCGGCATCTGTTCTTGGACTGTGTGGTGATACAGATTCTGTCAGTATGGTATCTTCGGCTTACATTGCTGATTCGACCGAGGGCAAGTCTCGAATACAGAGAATGGTTGTGCAGTCACTGATGAGTTACTCTGGCTATGGTACCGGACAAGTGATAGCGGGTGTGATTCTCGATTGCTCCCATAACTTTTCAATCTCCTTTGCCCTTCCAACTTTACTTGCTGCCCTAAACCTTGCGTATACAGTGTGCCCAGGACTAGTCCTAGAAACGGTGCCGGAGTGCGTGGACTTGGCACCGGGAAGAATTGTTAAAGACACAATTCACAGCTTGACTGGGTTTTACACACGCATTGAAAGATCAAAGAGAATTAAGATTGCCATCCTGATCATCATTCTTTGCTTTCATCGCCTGGTGAAGGAGGCTTTCTTCGACGTTGTTGCTATCTATGGTTTGGGAGAACCATTTTGCTGGACACCCACAATCGTTGGATGCTATTACGCTGGCATCGGTTGGTTTCCTTCTTCAGGTAAGGGTTTAAAGCAAGGGTAGACATTAACGGCGGCCCAGAGGCTAGGGGGTCACTATGAATTGATATCGGGGAACCAAACTTCCAAAACGTTTTTTGTTTTTGCCCGATAGAGCAACTGAGAATCCGATTAAAAAACCTCTAATAAAACTCACATCGGGGTGCTTAAAGTACACTAAAATGAATGGTATATAGCTATGGTTGAGATGGGACTTCAGGTTTCCAACTCTTTGTGAGATAATGAGAAACTTCTTATGAAACTTGAAAGAGCATAACATTCTAAGAGGAATTCAAAGTTTATTAAATTGCTTGTGAAATGGCTGAGATGTTCGAGAATGGATCGAGAACATCTCTTCTTCGGGTCTCAATTTTAATTTCAATGTTGAGTTTGAGGTTAAATGTCGATAGCGCAATAGAGGACTTTAGCGCTACTCCGCGCATTGTACAAAGAAAAGTAAACTTTTTTTTTGTTTTTTTTTAAATCTCTGGTGTGACTTTAACAGACTTAAAATAAACTGAAACAATATGTTTTGCTAATCTTTGCTTACAAATTCGAATCAATGAACGATATGAATGTCATGTCAAATACTTTCTCACTCCGACTTTTCATTATGCAGTTCACGCAACGGTAAAACTTCAAGCAGGACTGGTTCGAAGCATATGTTGTAATCATTCCCCAAGTTTTAAACAACTGTCCTTTTCAATGTGCTCTTTTAGTTGCGACCATTGTAACCAGACCTCTTCTGATGTGTTTTTCCGAGAACTGGTTGTTACATTTTGGATTCGTCTCCTTTATCGCCCAAATGATCACCAGCGGCCTGGCAGTAAACACTTTGCAGCTTGCCATTATAGGTATGTTCAGATATTCATGTGTAAGCCTATCTATTGAATTTCCGTTCAGTAAAACTGAAGTAAGGCATAGGCTGTAAAGACCTACACAGTATGATAATAATGTTTTGCCCTGTAACCAAGCAGTATTATAATTCTGGCTGACCACCCCCCCCCCCCGAAAAAAGTGGTTGTATCAAGTTCAGCACTCCGTCGCTAAAGAAGAACAAACAAACAAATGAACAAACAAAAAAATACCTTTTCCCCTAATTCACACTAGGTTATTCACACTAGATAACCGCATATTTTGACAAATGTGCATAATTACCTTTATTCCGTATATTATAATGTGTATGCATTGCATTGTTCTTATGCAAGAGTGAAAAAGAAGGAGAAAGTTTGTTGACATGAATTATAATCATACCTGATATCTTGCTCCTTTTCTTTCTTTCTTTCATTTTTTACACTACTACAATGTTGATGTGTGAATTTTCTTCAATCTGTCTCCCTCTACAAATGAAATTTGTAAGCTTGCAACCGCTGATCTATACTGAATTCAACAAATTGTTGAATTATAGATCAACAGTTGCGGTCTCACAAATTTCATTTGTAATGCCCCAGTCACACATTGCTTTACGATGGGTTACGTCCGCCGCGGATAGATACGGATGAGTGGACGCAGGGGGACGCAACGTGGACGCAGGCATCCGCAGGGTCGTATGTAGACGTAACTGTCCGTATCATCCGTAAAGAAACGCAAAATGACGGCGCCAAGCCTGCGAAATTTTGAAATGTTCAAAAATCCACGGATGCAGACTTACGCAAGTGACCGTAACCAAACGTAACTATCCGTAACTGAACGTAACTATCCGTAACTAAGACGCAGACCATCCGCAAAAATTTTTACCTCCCGTCCGTTTGCGTTCGTTTACGTCCACCGCAAGTATCCGAATTTAACCGCAAGTTAACGTATCACAACACTTTCGTCCGCTTACGGATATTTGCGGACAGTTACGGATGCTGCGGACGATTACGTCCTTCGATGTTTTCCGTTTTCCACTCGCATGGGAACACAGAGACTCGTGGAAAGCCACACAAAGCGTGTTGTCAAGCTGCAGCGTATTTACCTGAAGGAATACTACAACACAGTAGGAGCGGTGGAAAGGCAGAACCGCATTGTCAACTTATGAAATTTCTCCCACAAATGGTCATTTTAGGTGGCACCCATATACTCATGACATCGGTTGACCCTTCTTCTTCTTCGTCTGATTAAGTCTGCCTCCTTCAATAGACTGAAGATTCTTCCAGACTGGTGCTATTTACATTATAATACAATTTATTTACAGATATTTACCAAGCACATAGAAAACAGGGGCGTCACCAGCTTTTTTTCAAGGGGGGTGCGTTTTGACACTAAATGTAACGAGATTTTTTTTTTTTGACAGACATTTGGAATATAGGAAGCTCTCAATCCCTAGACTTTAACTGTTTTTTTTTTTTTTGAGGGAAACCAAGCGGGGAAAGGGCACCGGCGTATCTAGGATTTCATCTTGGAGGGGGGGGGGGGGAGGGTGTGGAAGTGCCTGTTGTCCCCCCCCCCCCCTCCTCCCACGGTGAGAACTTTTTGCATTTTGATGTTGTAAATGGTGCAATTTGATGCAGGCTTTTTGCGTGTCACACTTGTTTAAGGTAGCAGTACATTTTGATGGAAATTGTTGTTGCACAAATTACTGGCAGCAATATCAGGAGAAAGGCATAACGACTACATGCGAGCGAGCGGAGCGAGCGAGCATGAAAATTTTGACATTTTACAGTCCAAAAACAGCCGTTTATAGCCATATTTTTTGCTTTGGAAATTAAGGGGGGGGGGCGCACCGGGCGCAACTGCTGGCAATTACTGGCAGCAACATCAAGTGAATGGCATAACAATTAAATGCGAGCGAGCGGAGCGAGCGAGCTTGAAAATTTTGACATTTTACAGTAAAAAAAAACAAACTGCCGTTTGTAGCTATATTTTTTTCGCTTTGGAATTTAAGGGGGGCGCATCGTGCGCAACTGCTGGCATTTACTGGCAGCAATATCAGGAGAGCATAACGATTACATGCGAGCGAGCGGAACGAGCGAGCTTGAAAATTTTACATTTTACAGTCCAAAAACTGCCGTTATAGCCATATTTTTTCGCTTTGGAAATTAAGGGGGAGGGGGACACCGGGCGCAACTGCTGGCAATTACTGGCAGCAACATCAGGTGAATTGCATGGCGATTAAATGCGAGCGAGCGAAGAGAACGAGCTTGAAAAATTTGACATTTTACAGTAAAAAAAATGCCGTTTGTAGCTATATTTTTTCGCTTTGGAAATTAAGGGGGGGGGGGCGCACCCGGGGCGCAACTGCTGACAATTACTGGCAGTAACATCAGAAGAATTGCATAAAGATTAAATGCGAGAGAGTTTGAAAATTTTGACATTTTACAGTCCAAAAACTGCCGTTTGAAGCTATAGAAAGATCTTTTTTTTTTTTGCTTTCGAAATTAAGGGGGCGCACCGTGCGCAACTGTTGGCAATTACTGGCAGCAATATCAGGAGAATTTAAATGCGAGCGAGCTTAGCAAGCGAGCTTAAAAATTGTGACATTTTACAGTCCCCAAACTGCCGTTTGTAGCTATATTTTTTCGCTTTGGAAATTAGGGGGGGGGGGGGGACACCGGGCGCAACTGCTGGCAATTACTGGCAGCAACATCAGGTGAATTGCATAGCGATTAAATGCGAGCGAGCGAAGAGAGCGAGCTTGAAAAATTTGACATTTTACAGTAAAAAAACCTGCCGTTTGTAGCTATATTTTTTCGCTTTGGAAATTAAGGGGGGGGGGGGGGCGCACCCGGGGCGCAACTGCTGACAATTACTGGCAGTAACATCAGAAGAATTGCATAAAGATTAAATGCGAGAGAGCTTGAAAATTTTGACATGTTACAGTCCAAAAACTGCCGTTTGAAGCTATAGAAAGATCTTTTTTTTTTTGCTTTCGAAATTAAGGGGGGCGCATCGGGCGCAACTGTTGGCAATTACTGGCAGCAATATCAGGAGAATTTAAATGCGAGCGAGCTTAGCAAGCGAGCTTGAAAATTGTGACATTTTACAGTCCCCAAACTGCCGTTTGTAGCCATATTTTTTCGCTTTGGAAATTAAGGGGGGGGGGCGCACCGGGCGCAACTGGTGGCAATTACTGGCAGCAACTTTACGACTAAATGCGAGCGAGCGGAGCGAGCGAGCTTGAAAATTTTGACATTTTACGGTCCGCAAAAACTGCCGTTTGAAGCTATATTTTTTCGCTTTGGAAATTAAGAGGGGGGTGGGGAAGCCTGGTGCGCCCCTCCCCCTGGATCCGCCACTGGTAGTCAAGGGTGTCGGTTTATGTTCATGACTGGGGGAGGTATGACCAGCGAGGTGGCGTCGAAGTGACCAAGCGGGGGAAGGATGTCCAAGATCTGCACTTTAGAGCATCCCATCGGTGCGTGTTTGTTTGTGTGTATGTATTATATACATGGAAAAGTTAGGAATTAGCCCAGGTCAAGTCTTTTTATTGGCAATGCAAGACATTTTTATACAGACTACTATGTAAAGCAACACTGCAAAATCAATGATCTAGCTTTGATATAACGAAGCGTAAGGTACAAAGGTGTACATACATCACATTGCGCAACATTGTAGCGACTCTTTGCAACATTGTAGCGACTCTTTTTGCCGTTCGGATGTTCTGAGTACACTGCGCACATCCTGCTTATATGCAGAATGCCAACCAGGAATCACGCTGATTCACAATCTTTTGTCGGGTCCGGGCTTTTTGAACAATGTTTCACACTATATACCTATTTTATTATGGTTAAAAGAAATCATAGAAAAATATCTTATTTCTTGATGACCCTTTCATCCTAAAGCAGTTTACTAACCCTTGAATTACTATTTTGGTAAGTCTTTTTTTTTTTTTAACCAGCGGATGGGGGGGGGGGGGGGGGGGGGGGTGACGCACCCTCCGTAGTTATGCCACTGCTTTTGGGTGAAATAATTGGACAGATTTCTAACAAAAAAGCAAGAAAATCTTTTCATCGCGTTAATTATGATTATGTGGGGTGGGGCAAATGGTGCGCTTGCCTTCCAATATTTTTATGGGGACAACATTTTGTTTTCTTTCAAAAGCAAGAAAATCTTCTCATTTCGGGAATCATTAACAAGGGGGGGGGGCAAAATTAAAATATGCTTGCCCCTCCAATATTTTCATGGGGGTAACTTTTTGTTTTTCTGTCAAAAAAAAAGGTAAGAAAATCTTCTCGTCTCTGGAATTATGGAGGCTAAGGCGCACTCTTGGGCTGGCAATATGGATTGGTCAGAAGTAACGTATAGACCCTACATACTTGTAAGTAGCATACGTACACGTACGTGCTCCGTATCGTACGGATGTACAGTACGGTTGATAAATAGTAAACACTGGATAGAATACTAGTAGATATGTATAAAAAAAATCATTGCTGCCAGAACCAGGGGTGCGAATTGTTTTTGCCCACGATTTTTTTTCTTTTTTTTTCCCTGGTGCAAAATATTTAAAAAAATAGAAAAGAATAATTATTTAGCGTCCGGCGTTGAGGTCGCTCGCAGACTGAAGTTTTTTTTTTTGGTTTTGTTTGTTTGTTTTTTGTTTGTTTGTTTTTTTAAGGGGGTGCGTTCGCACCCAACGCACCCCCCCC
This sequence comes from Diadema antillarum, assembly GCF_040938485.1. NCBI lineage: Eukaryota > Metazoa > Echinodermata > Echinoidea > Diadematoida > Diadematidae > Diadema > Diadema antillarum. The sequence goes on along the minus strand of NW_027271032.1, from coordinate 297,585 downwards.
CCCCCCCCCCTGGTGACGCCCATGGAAAATATGACGAAAATAACTAGCCACTGTGATCAACCGTTAGAAATGATCCCACAGATGGCGCTGAAACAATTTCTGACGACAGGGAATTCCAGTTCCTTACAGTTCTTGGAAAGAACGAATGGCGATGCGATTCTGTTCTCGAATATGGTACCTGATAGGAGTGTGGTTGCGAGGCTCTCGTCAACTGAGTAGCCTGTTTGATGATATAGTCCTGTGCTGAAAGAGGTGTAAGATTATTGTGTATTTTGTACATCATAATTAGCCTGTCATTTTCTCTGCGCTGTTCCAGAGTGGTCCAATTAAGTTCTTGTAGCATTTTGGTGACACTCGAGGTGTTATGATAGCGATTTAAAGTGAATCGCGCAGCTCTTCTCTGGACCATTTCCACTTGGTGGATTAGGTTCTTGGTAGATGGATCCCAAACTGTGGAAGCATACTCAACAATTGGTCGAACCAACGTTTTGTAAGCTGTGGCTTTAACATCAGAAGATTTTATGCGAAGATTGCGTCTTAGAAATGCAAGCACGTTATTTGCTTTATTGACAGTATTGTTGATGTGTTGAGTCCACTTCAAATAAGAAGTGATGGTTACACCCAAGTACTTCACGGATTCAACAGACTCAAGAGGGGCGTTATTTAGATGATACACGTGTTGCACCTTTCTCCTTTCTCCTTTTCCTTTTTCCTTTTCCCTTGGTGCTGATTTTTTTTTCTTGCAATCTTTGAAGGTATATTTTTCGAAAAAGGCAATATTTTGGGTAGGGGATGGGGTGGCAGCATTTTATTCACTTTTCTGGCCGGGGAAGGTGTGTGACCGCGATAACTATAAAATGAGAACGAATTTAGTATTTCTCTATTACCCACTTTACGCTCCATGGAATGAGTATTACATTATATATATATATATATGTATATATTGCACTTTGGTGTGGGAGGGGTGTTTGAAAGTCTTGATGTCTTTTTTTCTGGAAATTTGATAAACATTGCTTTATTCTAAAAATCTCCTTAACATTACCCAATATTAAAAGTCATGAATATCGCTGCGCAACGACAGCGTAACCACAGTTTGTCTATTCCATGACTGTAAGTAATATTTTCTTACTCTAATGTTTAACTTGTCGATGTATATTGTATTCTATTTTGTCGTATAATTATGTTCTGTATTATTTACATTTATGACGTTTATTCATATTTGAGTTGCATAAATAAAATTCAAAATTCAAGTTAAACATTTCATGTATCTTTTATTGCTGTTCAGGAAATTAAAGGGTTACGATTTTTTCACAATTTGTACGTAATTCAATTTCAGTTTTCCCCAGTGTACAATGTAAGACAGTCCAATATGTGATAACCTTGCTGTCATAAACTGACTTAGCAGGGATCGTCACAGAAAACCATATTGTCCATAATTATTTATAACAAAGTGTAACTATCCGTAACTATCCGAAAATATCCGCAACTCTCGGCAAGTGTTCAGAACTATTATGTGCCAATTCGTAAAAATATCCGCAAGTGAACGCAAGTATTCGCATCTGGTCGTATTTGTCCGTATCGCCCGCATTTTCCCCGTATGTTTTGTAAAAATTTTCTGGTGACGGCAAAGGATCCGCGGGAGTCCGCAGAAAAAAAAATGACTTTTTTGGACGTAACGCCGGACGCAGAGCATTATGTGAGTGGGGCTTAAAGGGAGACAAGTTGAAGGGAGACGAGTTGTTTTGTAAAAATTTTCTGGTGACGGCAAAGGATCCGCGGGAGTCCGCAGAAAAAAAAAATGACTTTTTTGGACGTAACGCCGGACGCAGAGCATTATGTGAGTGGGGCTTAAAGGGAGACAAGTTGAAGAAAATTCACACCTCAGCCTTCACCCCAGCTCGGCTTGATATTCTTTCGCTTTCTAACAATGGTGTTTGCTATACGTTCATATCTGTTTGGGTAGGTTGTCGAAACGTGATCCTGGCATACAAAGAAAAGGTTAAAAGGGCATTCCAGACGATTTCATTATTTCACATCATGTAGTACATATAGATCGACAGCTCAATGTATAGATTTATGGAATTTTCTTGCGGTCTTTGAGCAGAGAAACCAATACTCTGAAAGATCTTTGCCAAATTAAACTGAACAGTGTTGATGACATAGGAGCCTCACGTTTTGAGAAATGTAGCAGTTTAATTCCATTACAATACCGCATGATTGACAAGTTCACCTGTGTAGAGTGTATATACATGCCTTCCTCTTTTGTTGTTTCCTTGAGCTCCAATTTATGCATTCCTATGGTGAGGCTGCCATGTCATCATCCTTGTTCATTGCAATTTATTACAAATTTAGAAAACATTTTTATTCCTCTTCCCAAAGTCTGAAACTCTGTACTCAGTACTCTTTTCCTTTTTTTTTTCCAGTATAAGTTATTTACGTCGATGTAGGGCAATTTGTCAATCAGTTGCAATGAAGTAATTTATCATTGTCTGATGTAAAAATGTGAAAATCATCGGGAGGTCTCCTTTAATACTGCATCTGACTGTAACACAGACCTGGAGATGGGGCCAGTCTCTTCAAACTCAGTAATCTTAAAGGAATTGTACAGTTTCGGTGGAGATGGGACTTAAGGTTTCCACCGTTTTTTGTTTTTTTTTTTGATGACGATTTTTGTTGTTGTTGAGATAATGAGAAACCTTTTGTGACATATTGAAAGAGATGTTATAATTCTTTGAGGAATTCAACGTTTATTGACCAGAATTGGTTTTGAAATGGCTGAGATAATCATTCCAAAACAAAGCGATCTTAATAAAAGGTGGGACCCACCTTTTATTAGGACCCCCTCTTTTTTTTTCTTTTTTTCTAAATCTCAGCCATTTGAAAACCGATTTTCATCAGATAAACTTTGAATACCTCTTAGGATTCCATCCCATGCTCTTTCGTATTTCATAAAGTCATTTCTAAGTATATTAAGTATAAAAAGTTTAAAGCTGAATTCTCACTTCAACCAATACTATACCATCCCTTTAAGTTACTCATTGCACATTCTCCTCGTCTATGAAGACACTACTAGTATTGTGAAAAACAAGAATATTTTTGTTAGGGGGCAGTCTTTTCAAGCTTAATAATTTCAATTATGCGTGTCATGAAACAATACTATTTTGTCTGTGCTTACGTTATTACTTTTTTATGTTATTATTGGGAGAAAATGGGCTGGCAGACGGGGAGATAGAAGTTGCTATTATATGATTAGAGGTGAATCACGTCTTTTGCATTTTCTTTCCATTTATGTTAGCTACTGCTGTGGGTATTCTCCGGACCATTCCACAGCCTATTTGTAAGAATATCATCTCTAAACAAGTCAGCGTGAAAGAGCAGGGTATGTACATAATTATATTGTACTTTTGAATGATCTCAAAATTCACGCATATATGGCCCATATATCATGATTAATTAATTTGTAAATGTCGTGCAGGAGACATAGCAAGCTGAAATGCTCCAAAAGTTACGACATATGTAATTATACTCAACCAACTTTATCTCCGCCGAAAATAATTGCTCCGCGACATAATGCTCCACAGGCAAAAATATGCATAGCTTCGCCAGCGTTCGTTGCTCCGGTAACATTGATATTGCTCCATTGACAACTGCTCGGCTGACACGTTACCTCCGCCGAAATATGCCCCAAAGATACGACATTTGCTCCTTAACAATAACACTTTCACTGACATTTATTCCGCGGAAGATTGAACTATCAGCAATTGCAAAGTCAGTAACCAGTAACCCTCGATTTATTCAAAAAGTTCATCAATTATGCAATCCCAAAATGTGATAAAGTTACTGGCTCTAGTCAACAAATTAACACTACACTACTAATATTAATAATTAAAAAAAGAAGACTTTATTAAATATTGAACATTTAATAAAGTCTTCTTTTTTTTTCGTTATGTCCATGTGTTTTTCCAATGTAAAGTTTTATACGTCATGATGAGATGACCACTGTAATTTAATTACATAAGAAGGAATGTAAATTGAAGGAGTGTACCTTTTTCATAGATTCTATGGTAATACTTGGTATCCATTCCACTGTAACCTGACGATGACGTCGACGGAACTTATCCTGCCACATATATCCTCTGAGGTTAATTTCTTCACGTTCGCTTATCGTTAAAATTCAAAAGTACAAGATTAAAAATTTGCTGGTCCTTTATAACAATGATATATGCCTTTGCTAACAGCTTGATTGCTGTTTGATAGGTGCGGCGTTTGCCATGCTGACAGTTGCACGGTCTCTTTCTGCCGTCTGCTCCTCGTTGTTTCTAAACGGACAGTTCATCTACACCGTGAAGTTGGGCCTTGCTCAGATCACCTTTTACGTCGCTGCTGGCATTCTCATTATTCCAATCTTCTTAAACTGGTAAAGTGCATACATTCTGATATACAAATTTTCAAGGGCATTCTAAGGTGTAGGTGCTTCCTTCTTACTACACAAGTAGGCCTAAATACCTTTCAGTTTCCTACTTTTTTTCCTTTTTTTTTTGTTGCTTTACTGGGATTTTCCCTCGGGATTTTGTATCAGCAATGGCCTGATTTGAAATGAACTGATATGTGTACTTCAAAAGTGGGGAAAAACGGGCATCAAAATTATATATACTATCCTCTGTTCGGATTGATTGTTTCTATTATCAATAGGTATTGCTACGAAAAGGCTTATAAATACACAGTTCACGGTTTTTTTTCTTCTATTCAGTAGTTTCAAAATATGATTCAAATTCAAGATTCAGATTCAAGTTGTCGATTTGTCCTTCATTCATCTGATAAGGACAGGTTTTTTTTTTTTCGAATACAATATAAAGTATATGCACGAATGATGTCATAAAAAAGAAACAATGTACACTTTATCATGGTAACCAAAAAAGTAAGTAATCATAACAACGGAAAACAGTGTTCCACTAAAAATCAAGCTTGTAAGACGTGGAACACTGGAAACAAAACAACAACAGCACCAATTCATTATACCAATAAAATATATTCATATTAAATTCATCTATATATAGCATTGTACATTTGCTCATTGACATATGATGCTGATAACACAGTATAAACAATACTTAGTATGATTTAGAATGCAAACATAAACATAATAACATAGCAAATTTATGGCACAGACACTACTTGGCCGTGCACGCCAGGAAAATGTGACCAAAAGAGAAGATATACACGCGGCCACACAAAACAATAACGACAACAACCACAATAACAGCACAAAACCCAGAAAACAGAACACGTTGACATGTTGCAAGTTTAGCTGTCATAACAAAATCTCTTAAAATCATGGAACATAATATAGCCAATTAATGGCATAGGAAAAGTTCCAAAACTAATGCATTCAATACAATATGTCGTGCTATGCCAGCTTCAAGACTACACAACCTATCACCTGCCTGTTATTCTATTGATTAAACTTATCCACGAATTGATTCTCCATTTTTCTTTTCAGCATGTTGCAGATACTACCATGGAAAGAGGATGAAGATACGGAACAGATTCCACTAAATAAACTCTCTAAAAGTACAAGTAATACAAGTAAATGAAGACACATGCGTAAGAGTGTCGCATTCAAATGAGGTCTGATTGATAATTTTTTTGTAGTACCTCCCCCTCCCCTTTTTTTGTTCAAATTATTTTGCCAAAGCCAGATATTGACTTGAAAATAGCTCCCTGATATTCACTACCGGTCATGTGAATTCCTTTCCACGATTTCTACTGATGGTATTGAATATTGCATTCGCATCATAACTTCAGGCATTTTATGATCAAACAATAATTTTATGTGCCACCTTTGGCACACGTCAATACATGCATGTATGATGCCAAAAACAAAACAAAAACCAAAAACAAGCGAACATAAAACAAAAATAAAGCTATACATTCCTCCTTGTGGCGTACGGACGAATGGCGTAATTATCGAATTCACTGGTAGCCTAACATGTCAAGGCCGCACAGAAGCTAACAATAGTGGTAATGTTTCAAGAACTCACCAACAGTGCCAGGGGCACCGATAGTGACAATGGTATATAGTGAATAATTTCTTGCGTGGGCTGTAACTTCAGTTGTCTCCCCCTTTTTTTATACCAAGTAGACCTACATCAAAATAGACATAGACTTAATCAAGAATGTGACGAGTAGTGGGCGACATAGATTTTGCTGATGACGGCATGAGGAGACCAATATATAGGCCTAATCTTTTTCAAGAAGAAAGTGAAAGTGACTTTTTCAGGAAATAACGGTTTTCCAAAGTAGTGTTTCTTGACATTGTAGGCCTTTCACGGGGAAAAACACACAACAATAAGTAGGTAATCGTGTACCGTATCAATCAATGTAACTTAAAGGACAAGTTCACCTTCATAAACATGGGGATTGAGTGGATGCAGCAAGTTAACACAGCCGTAAGAGTTTGAAGAAAATCGAACAATCCGTTCGAAAATTCTGATTTTTTTTTGTGTAGTTTCTGCTCTATCAAAGAAGACTGCTACAGCTTGTGATCTCACATGTGTAGAACGATACAAAGAAAATAAAGCCTTTATATAAAGAAAATAATCGTATCTTCAATTTTCTCACATAATAAGAGAGCAATTGACTTGCCTCTTCGAGAAAGCAGGGGAATATTACCCTTAACATACGTCAGTGACAAGTCGAGGAAATGTGCACTTTAAAAAAAAGATAAGATTTCTTGCAATTTTCTTTATATTTTGCTTATCGTTCTGTGCATCGGACATCATACACTGTAGCAGCCTTCTCATCCAGCAGTGACGGGGCAGAAATTTCAAAAATGTATAACTTTTAAACCGATTTTCCGATTTTCCCCAAACTTTCACTAATGTGTTCTACTAATGTTGCTGCATTCACTCAATCCACATTTGTCAATGTTTATTGGTGTACTTATCAAAAGGCTGCCTACCCATTAAAGCCAATGATTATGCAAATCATCATAGGCAATATAGAGCCATATCCAACTATAATATATATATATATATATATATATATATATATATATATATATATGTGTGTGTGTGTGTGTGTGTGTGTGTGTGTGTGTGTGTGTGTGTGTGTGTGTAATTACACACACACACACATAAGAAAACTAGAAATATCGCTAATACGGCGACTGGTATAGCCTCCGCCATAATGCCTGGTTCTCCCAAGATAGATCCAGACTACGTCTTGACAATTTAAGATGACATTTTCACATAACTGGCAAAGAAATAAAAGGGCATGTTTGTCACAAACGTGCTCAGTGTTTATTTTCCTTGATCTGATTGTGCAGTATTATCTACAGGTCAAACTTATTTCTTTCCGGTTTTCTTTTCTTTTTTTTTGGGGGGGGGGGGAGTAAAAGAATACGAAGGTCATTCGGAAGACGGCCCGTGCGAGCACCAATATACCTTTCCACTTTCATTACTCCGCATGCTTCTATGAAATAAGAATAAAGCTAATTTGTGCATACATTAATGGTATTTTGAAAATGGAATCCATTGCGCTTGTTACATTTACCCGTGTAATCCTCGTTTTTAAGAGGAGGAACGCTCATTTTCTATAAATTGCAAACTATGTTTACTGAATATTTTTTTTTTCAATGTTATCCTGAATTGTTTCCTATCTCATGATCTCAGACTAAATGATTATCGCTGTACTTTCTAAAGTCTTGCTCGCCATGTGCAATTCGTGAATGGGAGTTGTCTCGTGCCTCTAATGATGTTTCTCAAAACTATAAAGAACATAAATAGTGGAATCTTTTGTTACGTGGAAGTTTGTCGGGGTAGCGAGCGGGATGGTTCTTGCGAGTGGACGGGGCGTAAGTTTGCTGCAATTCATACTTTAATGTATCTTTATTCATTAAAAAAACAATAACAGTATTACGTTAAGAGTCGTAGTAACCTCAGACAAACACACAACAATGTGCTTTTATAACTGTCTTACATATTTGAAACCTTGATTGCCATGGCAGCCACGCACATTAAACCTGCACAGCTGCGGCAGTCAACTACTTAGAAATCTTCTCGAGGATCCATGGCATGATCCTAAGCAATTGTATTGGCCTATAAAATCTCTTTGGCTTCATCTTAAATGGGTTGTTCATAACAAAGCATTATTATCTGTGTTTATTGTGACGGCCCCTGCAACAGCTCTCAGCTTTGATATGAAAGAGAGCATGCAATGACTTATTGCACCTTGTCTCTACATGATTCATTGTGTTAGTAATTTTTAAAGAAAGTTCAAATCATCCGCAATCTTTAGTATAATGTCGTTTTCGTTTTTATTGTATTCGTGAAAAAGTTACACAAATAAACTGAACTTGACTTCGTCTGACAAACGTCTGAGCGTATAATCTTTCATTCAAATATGGACATTTGTCTATTGGTAAACACATTAATCATTGGATTTACAGTATCTTCCCATGTCTCCACGAAATATTGATATATGAAACGATAAATAAGGCATACGGATTAATATCAAAATTCTATTAGGATACAAACAGTCAATACAAATGGTCTATAACAAGCTGATGCCAATGTATTGATGCAAGAACACTCTTTATGGCGGGGCAAACGTGAGGTAAATCACACCTCTCGCTTTAACGTTAATTTTGAAGAAAAAAAAACAACAACTAAGGGACAGGATAGCTTATTCACTGTATTCAAGGAACAAAAGAAACAGGTATATTCCAGGAAACTTGATGATTGAGCAGCAAGTATGATAACGAAGAGTATGTGTGCATAATATAGCATCAGCTTGGCGGAGAGATAAGAAGGACACACATTATTAGTCAGTTGGTTTAATAGCATGTGGACAGTGAGTTGAATTATTGTTCCACGTGACAAAATAATGAAAGTCTATAATATAATTATAGTTATCATGATGCAAATAAAAACGTTCGGAGAGGTATCTTCCAGATAGGAGAATATAAAAAAGGAAAGAGAAAAGTGACTTCTGCAATACACTGACGATAGAAGGCCTATACACGTTCTTTGTCCAATGCATATATATATATATATATATATATATATATATATATATATATACATATATATATATATAATATATAAATATATTATACATTCATATATGTATATATATAAACATATATATAGTTTAAGAAATAATGAGTAAACTGATGCTGAAGGTGTTTGTAACGCGAATATAAAAAAACCCAAACTTATTTTCACAAGAGTGAGGCAAGAGTGAGGCATTATCAATGACTCGCATGTCAAATTTATCATATTGTTTCTTATACATTCTGTCGAAAAAAGTGAAAACAAAGTTTGAATTTGAATTTAAAGTTACTCAAGACTCATCTTGTAACATAAACAGAACATTGTGCTTGTAAGAGGAATCTTCAGCAATAAACACTATTAACCACCATCACAAACTAGATTGAACATTATCTGTTTTGTAAATACATGATACTATTACAACCATTCGAACAGTTCATTTCTAAAAGATGCTAGAACTTGCATTATTTTTTAATTGAACATGTTGAACATGACTTTTTTAAAAGAAGTATTTTCATGTTTTGTAGACTCATATACAGTAACATCTTCACAATACTGAAATTCATGTAAGAAAATGGAGAAATCGGGCAATGTAAATTATTCGTCCTGATTTACTGGCCAAATCAGAATGATGATTTCAGTTCGCATGATTTTTATATGTTCTCCATTTTTACGCATACTATCATAAAATATTGTTTTCTCGTCAACTCGTTAAGTTAAATATAGAAACTGAGAAGAGTTTCACACTGGCTTATAATGTAATAAAGTTAATGGCATTATTTACCATTTACAGGTGAAACAAAAACCGAGCTTTAGTGCTTCAAAATAGTGCTGAAATGTGAGTTAGGGATAGAAACAACCAAAGTAAAAATTTTGATCATTATAATCAATGTTAAATATTGTTGAATATACAAAATGTGAACAATAGTTATAACAAAATTGTTACCAGACTAAAACCATGTACAGTTATGGTTTAGTGAGAAAAATAATGATTTCTCCTTATATTTTAGGCTATGCAAAATTTTCATATGAAGAGATGTTTTGTGGTCCAACTGACCTACTCACATGCAGCAAATGTGATAACTCGAACATTTTAAAGTTAGTGCTCCCAATGGTAGACAGTACCTTTAAAGGGATCGTATAGTTTTGGTTAAGACCTAACTTCAGGTTTCTGGGTTGTTGTTGTTGTTGTTGTTTTGTGTGTGTGAGATAATGAGAAAACTCTTATGAAATATGACAGAGAATGTAATTCCGAGAGGGTTTCAACATTTGTTTGATAAAAATTGGTTTTGAAATGGCCGAGATATTCAAAACAGAGCAATCCTAATATATAAAAGGTGGGACCCACAAACTCCCGTTATTTATTCCCTTCTAAACTCTTACTTCAGAAACCTAAAGCATTGAAATTTAATGATACATTATAATATAATCAGATTTTTCATACTGATGAATATATATATATATATATATATATATATATATATACATATATGTATGTTTGTGCTATTATATTATATATATAAAGTGTGATTCTTTTTTTCCATTAACAAAGCCGCAGTTAATTCATATCCAACACGTCAGACGGCTGATTATCATCTTAGAAACCCTAGACTCATCAAGCCCTAAAACATTTAAACAATATGGGCCAGGTGTCTGAAACTATCTTCACTCTAAGCTAAAATAGGTGAACATCTTTTTTAAATTCAATTCGGTTTTTATTGTCACTCATCAAAAAGTAAGAAGACTAAAAGTGTGAGCTTTTGCTAAGATTAACCCAAAAATGAAATTAAAATGGAATTCACGACAGCATTGCAAAATTGTAAAGCATTTATATCAAATATATATACAATTAAATATCACATCAAAAACACTTTGAAAATTACTTTAAAGATAAGCGTCTATTAAAAGGAGACTTTAGAATGAAAAACATAGAAACATAGGAAAACTGTGTGTGTAGAGAAAGAGAGAGAGAGAGAGAGAGAGAAATGGAGAGGGATAAATTCAATAAAAAAAAACCAAGATAAGTATAAAGAGCAATACAAATATTGTGCAAAAAATTGCTCTTAAGATTCTGTGTACAATAGGACAAGTTATGTCTTGGTTATCCATGCAAAGAGGGAGAGAGAAAGAGATAAAAGAAAAGCAGAGAGAAAAACGAAGAGCAAGGAAGAGAAGTCCCGATATATATACATATATATATATATATATATATATATATATATGTATATATATATATGTATATATATATATAGGTATATATATATATATATATATAGAGAGAGAGAGAGAGAGAGAGAGAGCTAGGGAAGAATAATGAAGAGTAGAGTACAATATTGTATGAAAAAAGTGGCTGCACAAAAGAATCATGCGTTCGACGGCTCCGAACACGTTCCATGCGAGTAAGTCTTGCACACAAAGATTCCTATATTGCTGGAATGGCAGCCTTTGTACAGTGCTATACTGAGTGATAATACGAACTGTATTTGTATGGATATGCATCACAAATAATATGAATTAAGATTTATAATACAGTGTACCCGGCTCCATGCCAAATTTGGTGATAATCTGATTGGACAAATAAATAAAAAAAAAAAAAACTCATAAAGCACAGTGTAGGCTGGTGATAGAATAGACAAACGTTAAAAAGAACATGTGGCATTTTTGGCATGGTCCCTCAGTAACTACAATCCATGTACTGGTTTCTGATAAAGACAGCCTCTGCTAACCAAAGGAGAAGTCAATTTCCATTTTCAGCAAAGCAGTTAAAGTTGAACATCACGAAATATGCCCCGGACCCTGTCTTATACAGATTTATCATTAATTTGAATTGATGGTAAGTCCCTCAGTCAATTGCACCCTTCAAATAGATTTCAATTTCATCCTGGAAATATGTTGAGATTGACATCAATTGTGAATAACAAGCCTGATACTTGAAATTTCACTCCTCAGCAACAGGAGCACGCACCACATACCGCGTGATATGCAGACTGTATTCGTATGAATATGCATCACGAGTAATATAAATTGATTATTCATAATACACGGCTTCATGCAAAACTTACAACATTATGTAAGTGTTGTTCTATTGTGTTCCACATCCAAGGAGGAAAAGAGAGGAGAGAGAGAGAGGAAGAGAGGGAAGGAAGAGAAAATCAATTATTGGAGGGAAATGGGAACAAAAAGAGAAGGAGTTCAGAGAAGAAAAATGAGAAAAAAGGGTAGAAGGATAACTGGTAACACGCACGATTGAGCTTAATGATCCACGGTGTGAGCTAGGACAACATATATATATATATATATATATATATATATATATATATATATATATATGGAGGGAGAGACATAATCATATACATATGTATATAATATCACATACGTATATCATGTATATAGGTATTTATATCATATATCATATATAGTGGGATGATGCTGATACACGTATCGTACGCCTCTGTCATCTAAGGAAGAATTATAATATATCATATATCATATCATATAATATATATATATATATATATATATATATATATATATATTGCACAAAGTTACAAAACTAAATGAGACGACCCCGCATGAGACCTGAAATTCCACTGCACAGCAACAGGAACTTCGCTAAAAACTTATTGGTTAAACAGAGGGAATGCACTGTATAAAATAATACAAGTATCAGAAATTCCAGCGGCTTCCACAGGCATGTACCACAGTATGAGTGATCTATCCATATATGCATCAATGAGTAATATCAATTGATCATTTGTAATACAAATGTTCATGTACAACGTAATTTTGAGTGGCCGGAACATGTTCGAGATCCAAGGAGAGAGTTCGGAGAAGAAAAAATAAGAAACAGGTAGATGGAAACATTAACACAACTGGTAACAAGCAAAAGTGGGCTCAGTGTCAGTGATCTTAACCAAAATGTGCAATTTATACCAAAATGTGCCGTAACACCACCCCCCCCCCGAAAAAAAAACCACACACACACAATCGGATTTTCGCAATTGATAATTTCCAAGGTGATGAGTCTGTCTGAATGCTATTTCAGGGTCTTAAAATATGACATCTTATAGCTGTATTTCGCAGAAATCCTATTCAATTAGGTCAAGTGGTCACAGAGAAATGTGAATTGTGGTAAAGTATATGTCACGGGTCTTATTTTTCAGGTTTAGCACTTGCATGCTCTTAGAACTGCAGATTAATGTGTGGACACAATGGACAGAATTTGGAGGGAAGGGATTCCTGACATGTTCTACGAAAATCTTTGACCACTGAACCAAATCGCATTTGTTTATCTGATGTGGGTAATAAGTTATAATTTCATACCCTTAAACTATCTGACTACTAGTATATTTGGATTTATTCACTATTTTTAAAGTCATCGTTGTAGAGGGTCCCGTTCATTATAGCAATATAAATTACATACAGATACACACACACACACACACACACACACACACACACACATATATATATATATATATATATATATACACATACCATTTTTTTTTGGGGGGGGGGGGCGACATACGGTACAGTTGCAGTTTCCAAGCAAGCATGAGAGGGAAATATTTTAAAGAAAAGAATTTTTCAAATTGTGGTAAAAGGAAAAAAAAAAAGAATAACTTGCATGACTACAAGCATAAGCCATGATAGTATATTGCACACAGACACAGACACAGACACAGACACACAGACACACACACACACGCACACACACAAACAGACAATGAAATCATGTAGTAGTACTCATTACTGCATGTTGTTGGGGGTACTCTAATGTGTTCCACAACCAAGAGACAGGGGTAAAAAGGCAGGGTAGGGATATGAAAACATTGTGGAACAAAAAGATAAAGTCAGTTAAGAGATTAAAAATAGAATATGGGTGGAAAGAAAATTTGTATGTACCTGATACCACAAAAATGAGTTCCAAAAATGTATAAGTCCCTATTAATCACTATAAATCTAAATAGTATGAATCATGACAACGCAATGTAAGTTCTGGAAATACTACACAACCATTCCTGAAATAATCTAAATTGCAAAATTGCACGCAAAAATACAAATATACTTAAACTAATGTGACAATACAATTTATGCTTATTTAAACAAACAAAAAGTAATTATGGTAACGATCAATATACAAGATTGTGGAAACTGTGATATAATTCTGCCAAAATCTGTATGGGGGGGGGGGGGGTGCTACCTATTATTCAAAAGCCCTATGAAAGATAGGCTAGTTGATATCCTATATCTCTCGGTTCTAATTCTAAGCAAGGAGAGGAGCGATGCATTTCGAAGGGTACGACTACAATCACTAGCCCTGTACTCAGGCAGGTGGTGTCGATGTACCATCGATTTGAGAAGTGACTCTGATCTGAGAAAAAAAAAATCTGAGAAAAAAAGCTGGTCTTTCTTCAACCTTTCAGCCACTGAAGATTCTGTACTAATGGCGTATGGTTCACTGGAAGGTACAGTAATATAATTGCTCTAAATGATATTTATTAGCTCACTGTATGTTTATTTTTGTCTATGATATATTATAAGTTATGTTTATTTGAAAGCCTAAGAATAAGACTTATACAAAGAGAATAGTGTGTCACAGAGGTAATCCTGATATACATTGTTGACCTTTGACCTTTTTCAAATTACATAATTACAAATTCTATATGAAAACACAAAAAAAACATCGCAATGCCCCTGACACACTTTGCAGGATAAGGTAAACGAATGAGAAAAGAGTGTCGATCTTTGGCATCTGTTACAACGGGTTTCAAAGGGTTAAAATGGGCCACAAAACTTTGTGCATGCACAAAGTTGTTTTTTTTCTCGCCAAAAACGGATAGCTAGATCTGACCCTTATCCGATAGTTGTACATTTTTCCTGTATATGTATACTGTACTTTGTCGTTTTGCGTGCTTTTCCATCCGCTTGGCATCCTGCAGAGTCCGTTGCTGCAAGAGATGGAACGGATGGAACGGCTTTGTACAGCACATCAAACGCCTGCGTTTTCTGACATTCGATGTGCGTCTCATGCATCACCCATTATTGTTCCTCGTACGTTTTGTCCTGTGGGCATGCGGTTCATATTCATTTCTCATACGTTTGCGCACGTTCCACTGTCCTGTACACAATAGCCCCAGATGTGTTTTGTTCGGTCCCTAGACCGTGCATGTCCGCTCCTCCAAAACAAAACCTTTACACTTTGTCCATCGGATTGGCGATTTGAACAACGAGTGAGCAAAACATTGCCTGTTTCTTGTACACTGGGCCTATCTAGCAAAGTGGGACAGGAGCTTTAAAGCATAAGACTATTTGGCGTTTCAATGACTAATGGGTTAAGAGAAGAGCCACCTATAGGTCAGACTGCACTTCATTGTAAGTTCTAGTGTCCGGGTAGGTGAAAATCCTGAGAGCTCTTCTCTGAACTCGTTCAATGATAGAAGAGTGGTCACTTGTAATCTCTGAGCCCCAGACATGTGAATCAAAATCCATAGTTGGTCTGATGAACAGGTTGTAGATGGTGACCAGATCACTAGTAGTAACACCATTCCTGGGTAGGTTGGTGAGCAGATACAGTCTTCAAATTGAAGCATGGGTGATCACGCAACAAACGCTGTCTGATTAAAGATCGTACAAAACTCACGCGTTCGTTGTACACTATCTTATTCAAACCCATTTCGCACGGTGAAGGAACGGTGAATGATAATTAAAAAAAAAAAAAAAACGGTGACGGAAATTTCGACTTTTTGACTTTGCCGTAGATTCTATTTTCACGTTGTGAGCTTCCACATTGTTTCGTGCATGGCGTTTCATTTATGGACCTCCTAGGAGCGAACAGAAACTTGTTTTTGTGATGAATGTTTGAAACTACAGTTCCTAAAGTAACACGGCATTGACAACGGCAGGAAGCAACACTCGGATCGCTGTTTCATACTACCGGGCCGGTGATGGGTAAATCTTGCTTTCCAAACCACTGAAGACAAACTTAACAGCACCTTCGTGACTGTCAAAGCGTGAAAAGGTTAGAAAGCCATACAATATAGCTCACCCCATTTTTTGCTTGCCGTAATCCATACTATTGTGTGCTGCACCTATCTGCACTGTACAAAAAAATAATGATAAATACTGTAAAATTACAACGAATCTGACGGCAGCAGAGTCGCCAGAAAATTGGCTTTAAAAGTACAGGCTGTATGTATTGTAGCATACATTTTAGAACTGTAATTCGGATCACATAGGTCGCTATGTAGCCTGTACTAGCAGAAATATGCTGTTAAGCGTTTAACATATCATTTCTGTAGAAAAACATATATATGTTACATCCTGTTAAGCATGTAAGGTAGTGTAAATGGCTGACAAGGACGTGTTGCTTCTGAAAAGAAATTGGCGCGGAATTCGTGCACTGGAAAGCAGGCATGGCAATCACAACGAGAAACGAGACTGTGAATCAGCTTGCAGCTCCTGCCTGAAATTATCAGACATCATTGGCAACAAGGAATTCGTGGAGACAATTAAGAAAGCAGTAAGAAAGCTATTAGAGAGGAACTGCAGGAATTGAAGGTGAGGAATTGAGGTGAACGAATCTAAAATCGCCGCACTCGAGATCGAGAACGAAAAAAAGAAAAGAAAAATAAATCAAGATTCTTGAGAAACGTCTTGAAAGTCAAGCGGAAACACGACTAGACTTCAACAGAGAGTAAGAGTAAAGAAAGCTGAGCAACACTCGAGGAGGAACTGTCTACAATGATTGTTTGGAATCCCGGAAAACAAGGAAGAAAACACCAATGAAATCATGCTCCATTTGTCGAAGGAAGAGTTTGGCGTTGACTCTCACGTCGAAGACATTGACCGCAGCCACCGTATCGGACCCATGCAAAGGACGGATTCGACAACTGGAGTTTCAACATCAAATTTAACCCAAAGCGTCGCTTCAAAACCTACATCATGGGCTGCAATCGCATCGGACGGCAAACGCAGAAAGGAACGTCACCATCCGATCATCGTGAAGTTTGCGACTTATCGAGCGAGACAGACCATTACAGTGGTAGTGAGGTGCCGGGATATCCATCGCAGGAGACGACCGCATCCAACTACGAGATACTCGGGGAAGAGAGATCGTCACCAAAAGTAACTGCAGCCTGGTCACAAGTTGGTCGGATTTTCGTAGCTGATACTTGCAACAAATAGGAAATCTATCAGGAAAGTCATAAACAGCGTAGAAGAAGCAGGCAAACTGAGGTTAAGTACAATGAAAACTGCGCAAGCTCAACCTGACAGGTTCTATTTCGCTTATTATTTTTTTAGCTGATCCTTTTACACCATTGCCTGTATAGACATCTTTACATAGTTGCTGTTTCGAAAGTTGCTGTGTCTTTACATACAGTGTATATCGAGTGTGTGTGAGTGTTTGTGTGTGTGTGTGTGTGCTTTCCTGAAACCTGCGCATTTGATCGTCTCCCTTGTTTGACAATTTGTCTGTATATCTCATTTCACTATACCCTGTTGTGAAAAATCGGTCAAATTAAATCAAAAGGCTTTAATATGTACTATTGTAAAAGGTGGATGCACATCTCTTGTGCTGGAGCCCCAGACAGCCTCTGTAATGATCACTTTGAATATTTCGTAGAATGGCGTTTCCCAAAATGCATATTTGCTATGCTACCGTTCAGCAACACAGAAAATTGCGTAAATAAATCTATGTATCCTAAAGATGTAAGAAGGTTATCAAAATGTCACACATGTACTGATGAGCCCATTTCTCTATTTAAATTACGAATTATTGTCTGGAAAAGGCCTCACAATTTGCTCGTTTAGATATCATAAGTTTGTTGAAAAATATTGATGAAGGTGGTGTATTTTTGACTGAAAATGATGTGGATGTGTTTGCTTTCATTGAAACGAGACATGATAGTACTTTTATTAAGAATGCAATATCTGTTCCTCGATATGATATTGTTGGCAAAGACAGAGATCGAATGGGAGGTGTCGTCGCAATCTATGTGAAAAATAGTGTCGAGTTTCTGATCATTGATCACGATGTGTTCTCTCAATTAGAAGCTATTTGTATCAAATTATGCTCCGCTAAATCAAAACCAATACATGTATATTTTGCTGATTGGTATAGGCCATCGAAGGCCAAGTTCAACATTTCTGATTTGTACGAAAATATCAGTTTCTTGACAGATTTACCGCTGACATTATAGTTACGAGCAATGCTAAATTGCGATGCATTAGATAGAAAGTACAACTCTATTCGAGATAAATTTGCCAGTAAGAATAATGTGTATTCTATGGAGCATGGTTCATATAAGCAAGCGAACCGACAAGAATTACAAACAAATAAGTAACTTTGATAGATCATATTGTAACAAAAAAATAATCTAAAGTCAGTTGGTACATGCTGATAACACACTGAGTTATACATGACATGGAAAAGTGAATTGTTTAAATTTGATCCCCTTTTATATAATATTGAAATATTAACAAAACTGATGTGAACAGCTTTAAACACAATCTAATAAATCAACCATGGTAGACTGTGAAAGATTGCTCCGGCTTAGATGATGCGGTGTGTAAATGGGAAGAGTTGTTGATGGAGATAGTAAATAAGCACACACCCATGAGAGGAAAACGAGTGAGAAACCAAAGTTGCACTTGGAAGAATTCATAAACTTATAAGAGAACGAGATAAATCAAAGAAGAGAGCTTGGAAAGAGAAAGACAGTTAGGTAATGAGTAATTATAGGAAATTAAGTAATAAAGTAACAGCAGAGAAAATAAAATTGAAGAAAAGTTATTATGTAAAAACACAAACCAGAAATGAAAACAAAAATCCAGCACAGGCATGGAAAACATTGAAAGGGTTATTACCCAGTAAGAAATTTTCTAACATATTGCCCCATTGATACAATGAACAGTTTCCAAATGCATTAAATTCCTTCTTTTCTGAAACTAGTCAAATTTATCTGAATTGATCCCACATGACACTCATAACAATGTTTTTGAGAGTGAAGATAATGTAATTTCAAAATGAGTTTGAGTTAATTACAGTTTTAAAGTTTTAACTGAATTGAAGAAATGTAACAAAAAACACACACGAGAAGTCAAGTGGTCTTGATGGGATATCATCTATAATTCCTAAATTGTTGGCTGTAGATATTACACCAATTCTCACGTATCTAATCAACAGGTCAATTTCTGGAAAAAGTTGTGCCTTCTCGATGGAAAGTAGCAAAGTTACTTCCGTTGTTTAAAAGGGCAATAGAAATCTACCAGATAATATTACAGCGGTGTTGCCTGTAGTTCTTTATGTACTGGAACGTGTTGTGCACAGGCAATTGTATGACTACGTAAAATGCAATATGTATAGGCAGGGGGAACAGTCAGCATTTAGACGACAACACTCCACACCTATGTCATTGGCTAAGGTCACGGGTGATTGGCTCAATGCAATGGACATTGTCCAGTCAAAATATGTTTTCATCAAACACTATTGCAGTCGGAATTCCACTGCAGTTCAACTCGTCATGGTCTCCTAAACACAAACAAACAAACAAACAAACAAACAAACAACAAACGAATAGACACAATATTTAGATCCGAATGTGTACGCACGAAAACTTTATCAAGTTAATCAAATGAAGTATTTAGGTATCACAGTTAATGCTGAGTCGAATCGGAATATCATGTTGATAATGTTTATAAGAAAGTGCGTACATGATTATGTACACAATTATATATATATATATATATATATATATATACGTATATATTTACGAGGGATCAAAAATGTAATCAATGAACAAAACGTGAGATTGATATACAATTCTTTCATTTTACCACATTAGCTCGATTACGCACATAAATAAGGGACTCTGGTAAAGACAAACAAATTCAACAACATCAAGATAGAGCAGGGCGAATCAATTTGAAGATTAAATAATATTCTCATGTATCAAACCACACACTACATTCTTAAGTGGGATGCTATTGTTTTTAAATGTATCCAATATTTGCTCCAATTATAGTCTATAAGCTCTGAATAAAATGGCTCCATCTTATCTGACTGAATGTTTTGCTCATAAAGAAAATGTATATCATTGGGTTTTGAGTATCCCAAGCATCCCAAGACCAAGGAGTAATTATTGCAAAAGAATCAGGGGCAGTAAGGCTTTTAATACATTTTCTCTGATCATCAAAAGGCATCCACTTTTAATGCTTATAAGGGATTCATGAAGGAGAATGTGTTTTTCAAGTATGTAAATTACAGGAATGTGACAAAAAAATTTTAGTGCACTATTTTTCAAAATATGGTTTGTGGGAGAAAATGTATACAGCGTGTAGCTTGACTTGTGTTTGTGTGTGCGTGTGTGTGCATGTCCGTGGGCGTGAATCTATTATCAATTCGTTTTTAACACTTTTGTTTGCTTTGTTTTGGGTTCGTCTGTATATGCCGTATTATGTATCAAATTGATTCACTTACAGTGCTAACTGGACCCTCCTATGAAACAGCGGTGTCATGATGGCTATTCGCTGAGTGAGGTATCCAGCCATTACCATGTGCGAAAACATTATTTACATGATTGCTTTTACTTTGACGGGAATGAATACCTTCCTTCCTATTTATACCTGCTCATCTCATTTGAGATGGTTCTGAAAGAAGACCCCAAGAAACTTAAGGGAATTACGACTTCTATAGCGTGGTAGATTTGATGTTGAGACTGGTTGGTGACTAGGGTTGTCGATGAAACGAGATCTGCATAGCCTTGCACTTTGCAGCATTCGGAACAACATCGTTGTTTTCACACCTTCGTATAATACCAATTACCTTAGGAGTCAATATGTGTGACAGCAGCTCAGAACGTGTTTTCCTCAAAACCTCCATAATGGCCAAGTCATCCATATACTTCTATCGATGTCCACAGTTATATCATTGACAAGGACCACACAAACAGGATCGGTCCAAGGCGAGTACCTTGTGGCACCCCACAGGTAACGGTTTGTACCTGAGAGGCTTTTCCATGATACTGTACAACAGACTGCGTTCTGTTAATGGAGAGGAAACTGCGGATGGAGGGAAGAGTGAAGTGGTCAACATCTAAGTCGATCAGCTTGTTGATGACGATGGTGTGGTTGACATGGTAAAGGGCCTTCGTAAAGTCTATGGTGGAAAGGTTAGCAAATGTTCCACACTTGGTGAGCCAACGATGGATAACGTAAAGTATAGGCTCACCAAGCATGCCAAGTACAATGATCCATGAAGATTACCAAACTGACGGCGGTCATCAACTACTGACCGACGGATGGTACTCATGATCCAGTCTGCAGGGAAACCCTCCAAGATACGAGCTAATGTGGGGGTTATCGAGATTGGCTAGAGTTG
Source organism: Diadema antillarum (assembly GCF_040938485.1). NCBI lineage: Eukaryota > Metazoa > Echinodermata > Echinoidea > Diadematoida > Diadematidae > Diadema > Diadema antillarum. The sequence goes on along the minus strand of NW_027271032.1, from coordinate 276,150 downwards.
GCTGTGACTTTGTAACAGAGTCAGTTTTAGGAATGGCACAGATAGACGCAGCTTCCAAAATTAATATCAGGAAGAGAGCCTTTGGCTCACGCAAGAGATCGAAAAGTGTTGTTAAAGGCTCAGACAGTTCGAACGCAAATTCCTTCAGGAGGCGAGATGGCGGATCGTTGGGATGACAAGCCTTGGAACAAAAAAAAAGAACAAACATTCTTGCACACCTCCTGTCGATTGATGGAAGGAAGTAGCGACGAAGCTATAGCTGGTAAGAAAAGCTGACAAAGCAGTCAAGCCGAGCGGGGACAATGACGAACAGATGACAGCTGCAAAATGCGAGTTCAGTTCATTGGCAATATCTAGATCTGATTTAACATCGATCAGATCGGAAACTAAGCTGCCTCTTGCGGATTCAAGACCATTGACAATGGATTTTCATTGGTAAAGTCTAGATCTGATTTAAAATCGATCAGATTGGAAACTAAACTGCCTCTTGCGGATTCAAGACCATTGACAATGGATTTTCATGGGCGTCACCAGGGGGGGTGCGTTGGGTGCGAACGCACCCCCCTTCAGATCCTAAAAAAAGAAAAAAAAAAAGAAGAAAAAAAAAAGAATAAATCAGTCTGCGAGCGACCTCAACGGCGGACGCTAAATAATTACTCTTTTCTAATTTTGTTTATATTTTGCACCAGGGACACACACACACACACACACACACACACACACACACACACACACACAAATCAATTCGCACCCCTGTTTCTGGCAGCACTGATTTTGTACATATCTATTAGTATTCTACAGTGTTTACTATTTATCGACCGTACTGTAAATCCGTACGATACGGAGCTCTTATACACGTTTGCCCCATCCCACATAATCATAATATCCGCGATGAAAAGATTTTCTTGCTTTTTTTTAGAATTCAAGAAATCTGTCCAATTATTTCACCCAAAAGCAGTGGCGTAACTACGGAGCGGGGGAGGGGGGGGGGGAGGGGGGAGGGGGTGCGCCCCCCTCCCAATCCGCTGGTAAAAAAAAAAAGACTTACCGAAATAGTATTCCTCAAGTGTTAGTAAACTGCTTTTGAATGAAAGGGTGATCAAGAAATAAGATATTTTTCTATGATTTCTTTTAACCATAATTAGATAGGTATATAGTGTGAAACATTGTTGAAAAAGCCCGGACCCGACAAAAGATTGTGATTCAGCGTGATTCCTGGTTGGCATTCTGCATATAAGCAGGATGTGCGCAGTGTACTCAGTACATCCGAACGAAGAGTCGCTACAATGTTGCGCAATGTGATGTAGAATGTACACCTTTGTACCTTACGCTTCGTTATATCAAAGCTAGATCATTGATTTTGCAGTGTTGCTTTACAAACTAGTCTATGTAAAAATGTCTTGCATTGCCAATAAAAAGACTTGACCTGGGCTAATTCCTAACTTTTCCATGTACATATACGACACACACACAAACAAACACGCACAATTAGTCTAGGGGATGCTCTAAAGTGCAGATTTTGGACATCCTTTCCCCGCTTGGTCACTTCGACGCCACCTCGCTGGTCATATACCTCCCCTGGCCAGTCATGAACATAAACCCACACCCTTGACTACCAGTGGCGGATCCAGGGAGATGGGCGCACCGGGCGCACCGGGCGCACCGGGCGTCCCCCCCCCCCCCCCCTCCCCCTTTAATTTCCAAAGCGAAAAAAAAAATAATATAGCTTCAAACGGCAGTTTTTGGACAGTATAAAATGTCAAAATTTTCAAGCTCGCTCGCTCCTCTCGCTCGCATTTAGTCGTAATGCCATTCTCCTGAAGTTGCTGCCAGTAATTGCCGGCAGTTGCACCTGGTGCGCGCCCCCCCCCTTAATTTCCAAAGCAAAAAAAAAATAAATAAAAATAAAAAAATAGCTACAAACGGCAATTTGAGGACTGTAAAATGTCAAAATTTTCAAGCTCGCTCGCTCCGTTCGCTCGCATTAATCTTTATGCCATTCTTCTGATGTTGCTGCCAGTAATTGCCTGCAGTTGCGCCCGGTGCGCCCCCCTTAATTACCAAAGCGATAAAATATGGCTAAGAACGGCAGTTTTTGGACTGTAAAATGTAAAATTTTCAAGCTCGCTCTCTTCGCTCGCTCGCATTTAATCGTTATGCAATTCACCTGATGTTGCTGCCAGTAATTGCCAGCAGTTCCGCCCGGTGCCCCTCCCCCCTTAATTTCCAAAGCGAAAAACATATAATGGCTAAGAAAAGAACGGCAGTTTTTGGACTGTAAAATGTGATATTTTCAAGTTCGCTCGTTCCGCTCGCTCGAATGTAATCATTATGCTCTCCTGATATTGCTGCCAGTATTTGCCAGCAGTTGCGCCCGATGCGCCCCCTTAAATTCTAAAGCGAAGAAATATAGCTACAAACGGCAGTTTGTTTGTTTTTTACTGTAAAATGTCAAAATTTTCAAGCTCGCTCGCTCGCTCGCATTTAATTGTTAATTGACGCAATAATTCTCCTGATGTTGCTGCCAGTAATTGCCGGCAGTTGCGCCCGGTGCGCCCCCCCCCCCCCCCACCTCCTTTATTTCCAAAGCGAAAAAATATGGCTCCAAATTGCAGTTTTGGGACTGTAAAATGTCAAAATTTTCAAGCTCGCTCTCTTCGCTCGCTCGCATTTAATTGTTATGCCATTCACCTGATGTTGCTGCCAGTAATTACCATGCAGCAGTAAGATGCGCCCGGTACGCCCCCTTAATTTCCAAAGCAAAAAAATACGGCTACAAAAGGCAGTTTTTGGACTGTAAAGTGTCAAAATTTTCAAGCTCTCTCGCTCGCTCGCTCGCATTTAATGCAATTCTCCTGATGTTGCTGCCAGTAATTACCGGCAGTTGCGCCCGTTGCGCCCCACCCCTCCTTTATTTCCAAAGCGAAAAAATATGGCTACAAACGGCAGTTTTTGGACTGTAAAATGTCAAAATTTCCAAGCTCGCTCTCTTTGCTCGCTCGCATTTGAATATTATGCAAATTACCTGATGTTGCTGCCAGTAATTGCCAGCAGTTGCGCCCGGTGCGCCCCCTTAATTTACAAAGCAAAAAAAAATATGGCTACCAACGGCAGTTTTTGGACTGTAAAATGTCAAAATTTTCAAGCTCGCTCTCTTCGCTCGCTCGCATTTAATTGTTATGCCATTCACCTGATGTTGCTGCCAGTAATTGCCAGCAGTTGCGCCCGGTGCGCCCCCCCCCCTTAATTTCCAAAGCAAAAAAAAATATATGGCTATCGCTACAAACGGCAGTTTTTGGACTGTAAAATGTCAAAAATTTTCAAGCTCGCTCGCTCGCTCGCTCGCATTTAATTGTTATGCAATTCTCCTGATGTTGCTGCCAGTAATTACCGGCAGTTGCACCCGTTGCGCCCCACCCCTCCTTTATTTCCAAAGCGAAAAAATATGGCCTCAAACGGCAGTTTTTGGACTGTAAAATGTCAAACTTTCCAAGCTCGCTCTCTTTGCTCGCTCGCATTTGATTATTATGCCATTCACCTGATGTTGCTGCCAGTAATTGCCAGCAGTTGCGCCCGGTGCGCCCCCCTTAATTTCCAAAGCAAAAAAATATGGCTACAAACGGCAGTTTTTGGACTGTAAAATGTCAAAATTTTCAAGCTCGCTCGCTCCGCTCGCTCGCATGTAGTCGTGATGCCATTCCCCTGATATCGCTGCGAGTAATTTGTCGTTTCACATCGTCATTCCATAATCCATTCATAAGGGGTACAACCCTCTCCGGCACTTCCACACCGTCCCCCCCCACCCTTGCTCGCTCCCTCGCATACTATCCCCCCACCCCCCCCCCCCCCACAAGATGAAATCCTAGCTACCGGCGCGCCGGTGCCCTTTCCCCGCTTGGTTTCCCTCAAAAAACAGTAAAAGTCTAGGGATTGAGAGCTTCCTATATTCCAAATGTCTGTCCAAAAAATCTCGTAAACATTTAGTGTCAAAACGCACCCCCCTTGAAAAAAAGCTGGTGACGCCCCTGATTTTTTTTTATGCCAGGTTCAGATTTCCTCAGGTAATCAATTTTGCGACTGTAGAATGACACCTTTGCTTCGTTAATAAGCCTTTGTATATGGTTTCTCACCTGTTTCAAGTCTGCACGTCCACTATGCCACTATGCCATTTCGAAAGCTGGAATCACAACGATTGATTGCTTTGCGAATTCCGTCATTCATCCATGGCTGATCATCAAACCTACGCTTAACAGTAACAAGTCCAAAATAAATTGTCTGAATTTCATGTTGATTAAGTCGGTAAGCTCAGAGGTAATGGTATTGGCATCGTGAGCTAAATGAGAGGACCAGCCCATCTTTTGTACCCATTGGCCGAATGTTCTGATGAGAGAATCGCGAAAGGGGCGTTAGGGTGTCTTAAAGATTTCCGGAGGGGCGGCATGAGACAAGGCTAAACACCGACGACGTTATGATCACTAGAAGCTTAATTTTTTTAAAGGACAGTTTAAAGATAATGTTTATATCTTTAGTATCTTTTGATACATAAATGAATGTTAACATTTACACCTTAGGTCCCTAGCGTCTCGAAATAGTAACTCTACGGTTATTATCGTAATATTTCATTGTAAGATATTTTCTTATATTATAGGTTTTCCCGGCCAATTTCGCACTTTTGTCAGTCCATTTGATAAAAGGTTCATCCAATTTAGCGAAAATCCTCGTCACTGCACATTCTGTCATTCAAAATTGCAACTTGTTCGTCCAATTTAGCATTTCGGTCGATGAAATTCGCTCATTTGCCTTTCGAATTCGTAAAACGGGCATTCAAATTGGCACGTGCTCTTCAGTCATTCACATTCGCCAGCACTGGCGGAAAATGGTATTTCAGTCATTCAATTTCGCGTATGGGCAGTCAAATTCCAAACATGTTCATTCAAATTGGCGTAATGTTATTTCTATTTTGAAAAGGTGAGAACCGTGATTTATATGTATTCAAAATAATGTGAATTTTTGTTTCATCCACACACTGTTAAGTATAAAGTAAAGGTATCTTTTGTTTGTTGTTCTGTTTGTTGTTCTTTCATACATGTTATTTATCAGAACTATACATGCCATGCTTGCACCAATACCATAGATTCACTTCACTTTCTTATGTCCAGTCATGGCAGCACGAGTTAGATACAGGCATATCTCTCAAGAAGACAGGGAAAGAATCATAGAAGCATTTGAGGGTAATAACCTTGACAAATTGATGGCTAAGGCTGATCCAAGAACTTTTATTTATTCCTAATGATAATTAATGCAATCTAGCACCCACCAAATGAAAATAATGAAACATGAAGATGAAAGAAATAATCACGATGTAAATTGAAACCTCCTTCTCCCAATTATTGACAAAACAAACTTAAGATCAATGTATCTGTGAATGAAATAATGCTATCGAACATTATAAACACATACACATATCTTTAAAGTACTGTTGCAAAGGTGATATCAGAATAAAAGCATAAACGTGTCTGCTAAATTGACTGCAGTATATGCGAAATTGAATGCCCAAGAATGAATTCGAATGAACGAGCGCAGCGTTATACGTGATCACGTGACTATATCGTGCTAAATTGAATGAACTATTTGCAAAATGGTGCTTGTCTTACGAATTTGAACTGAAAAATTGCTGATTCGAATGATGTGAAAGGTAATTTGAATGCTCCAAAATGAATTTGATTGAAAAGCTTATAAAATTGAAATACCGAACATGCCGTCTAGGCCAAATTGTGCTAAATTGAATGCAGCAATTAGGAATTGGACTGAAAAAAGTGCGAAATTGGCAGGGAAAACCTATAATATACGAAAGTCCACATGCGTACTTTTTCAGAGCAACATCATCACAGCACAACGCACAATTTATTTCACAGCACGTCCTATTCATGACCTCTGTTCACTCAGTATGTGGCAAGATTCATAAAGTACCTTATGATAGTTTATTTGTTTCTTATTGCAACATTTAAGTAAAGTCATATATCTAGTAAAAGCTATACCTATGAATATGGTTCCAAATTGCATTCCAAATATTTTCAGTAAACTTTACTGTATAAAGTGTTCCCATACTAGTGTACATTCAACATGAAATTGCTTTATATCTTTAAACCTCTTTCTTATATCTAAAAAAAAAATCATGTTGATTTTCAAGTACGTATAATTTATATAGGCAACCATGCCGAAACTTCATCAGTTCTTACATAACTCTATTTTTATAATTTCTCTGTATATAAATGTATTTTTGTCGATTTTTTTTTGGTGATTATGTAATTGTACTTGTCGAGTGTGTTTTTTACTATGTAAGATGTATTTACATGTTTTTCTGTATTGTCCTTTGTCTTTGCCTTGTACCTCCTGTTCAATCCAGGAGACAACCTAGGCTTATCATGTAACATTGCTTATTGATATAGTAAGAATGTTGAACAACACACTGGAATGGGAAAACAATATGGAACTGAACTAAGCTCAAGGTCCAATCCGGTTGGCCTCAACGTTTGATCTTTAATGTCGCAGAGCGAAACATTTACAGAGAGGATATCTACGTGTACTTAAGGAAGTGAGTGGTCTTCCTATTCAACTAGTTTTCCGAACTGCGCGTATAATGTTGACTAGTATACACGCCTCTTTGTTGCGTTACAGTATCTAGTTTGAGAGACCGAGAAGAAACCGACAAAATTGCGCTCACCCGCCAGCTTAGGACACCATGGGATCTTATTTGCAACGGTAAGAGTTTTCATTTCCATCCTTATCACTCTTGAGATGTATACTGCTCGATTATTATAACGATATTGTGCAACACAGTCTAATGCTTCCAATAAAGTCATTTCATAACATATTTCTTTTTCTATATAATGCTGATAATTCTATACCTTTTTTAAAAATTTTACATTCTTTATGAGCTACAAATAATAAGCTGAAGTTATGAAATGACGAAAGTTATTGAATATGAATATTTCATGTTTCATTTTTATTGTCACCATTTTTTATCACTAATGTCATGTATTGTCGTTTATTTGACCAAGAAAAAAAAAACATACCATGCCTTTAATAAAACAGAAAGGATAATAAAACAGTACACATTATATTGGAACAGGACAACAAGGAAGGAAAATGCTCCACAGTGCTGGTCTGGGCTTTTCAAAAGCAATGTGACTTGCTGCTGCTCCGAATCATGTCAGCCCAATATGTAGCATTGAGAATCAATCAAAGCACATACAATTAAGCCCTTAACACAAAAGGTATCAATATGAAAGTCATCTGCCTTTGAATACAGAAAACTGAATAAATTGTTATATTTATTATATATATAGTTATAATAAATAAAGAAAATGAATCCACATAATATAAACATCTTAAAGCAGCAACCATATCAAGTCCGATATTCTTACCTTGGAAGCTTTCGCTGTAGTGTCGAAGACAACGTCCATGTCGTTGACGATGACGAGCCGTGTGAGAGCAATTCGGACGCTGATGGTGGAGACAAAGTTGCTATTCCTAGACATCTTGGATTGTTTGGGTGCGTCTGGCACTTGGTAAGTTATGTTGTGCCGTTTTTTAAATGAAGGAAGGAATCCCACATACTCTTCTCAGGTTCACAAAATTCACAAAGCGTGTGTGCGTAATATTATGTATGATTTGTTTTTGTGTTATTGTCTTTTCCCTGTCCTTTCCCTTTTTTCAGAAAATTTATTTGTTATAGACTTGTTTACCCATTACCACTAGCTATTGCTCTGGTGGGGACTGTATTTTACAAGCCATGCTTTCAGCAGTTCCCTCCATTTCCAACAACATTTCTTTGATACAATTAATTCGCACTTAGAATATTATGATTCTTTTATCTTAACAAAACTATGTTTTCCTTGTCAGAAAACAATGAGCTGCATTGATTTCGTATGTAGTTGAAAATCTTATACTGTACTTTATACTTTTATTGGAAAGGAATCAACTGATGTGAAAAAAAGTTAAATGAACAACTTAAACGTGAATGTTGGAGCACTTTAAAAGTATCTGCAAGTACTATGAAAATGAGTTTTATAAAAGGAATGAGGTAACGGCTATCACTTTCTTATCAGATTATAATAATGTTTCAGGGATTGTATAGTATTGGTCGAGAATTAACTTCAGGTTTTTATCATTTTTTTTATGTGAGATAGTGAGAATTCTCTTATGAAATATGAAAGAGCATGTAATTCCATGAGGATTTCAATGTTTATTTGAGGAAAATTGATTTCGAAATGGTTGAAATATCCAATAGAGTGATCCTAATAAAGTGTGGGACTAACATTTTATTACGATCGTTTTGTTTTACTTTGTTTTTAGATGTTTCAGCTATTCCAAACCCGATTTGATGTTTGAAAATAGGTGTGAACACATTTACACCACAGTAGCATCAGATGGTGTGGTCTCCTATGGACACTGGGCGGGTGTTACACCATTGACATTAACACCAGCAATGTTAAATCAACACCATGCGGTGTCATTGTTGAATTAATTACACCAGCGCAATGTTAATCACCAGCTACAGTGTCATATTAACACCAAAAAGCGCCAGGTGAACTCTTTTCAACACTACCACAACATACTTTTTACACTTGTGGGTGTGGTCCTCTATTGACACTTCTTGATCGGTGTCAGATTTAACACCCATGGAGTTACATCTAACACCGATGTTTACGCAGTACATATAAACCGCGTGCAAATGATTGTCAGCAGGTGCGAGTTCGTGGAGTAAACACTCATCGCTTTCGGGGTTTCTTTTTCTCGCAATAATTGCAGAGCAACATGGTTTGACAATATAAAGCAACGTTAATCAATATAACAGCGATAGCTGTAAGATGAAAACAATCATTTACGCATTAAGGGATGCTGATTACACTACCGTCCTTGCACGTGCATACACTGTACAATAGAATAAACATTATCAATTAACGCAGTACAAGACATATTCAAATCGCGAAACAAAAATCACAAGAATTTGGTCGATTTTTGTTTTTCGTTTTGATAAATATCATTTCATGTGGAATATGATGTGAGATTATTAACATGTTGTGTGTCAGGGTATGTGTGTGTGTGTTTATTGGTGTGTGTGTGTGTGTGTGTGTGTGTCCGCTTTTTCTAATTGTAACAGTTTCATTTTTTTTTCATACAGATTGGAACAATTATCGGAACGGGTATTTTCATCTCTCCAACGGGCGTCCTCCGGGGTGCCGGTGGGTCCGTTGGAGTGTCGTTCCTGCTGTGGATAGCCTGTGCTGTGATCAACGTTTGTGGCGCCCTGACCGTGGCGGAACTCTCAGTGGTCATGAAGAAATCAGGGGGTGACTTCACGTTTATCCTCCAGTCATGGGGCCCCCTGGTGGCCTTCGTCCGACTCTGGGTGATGGTATTTCTCATTTCTCCAGCAGCAACGATCTTACAGGCCTTGGTCATATCCAAGTACATCCTCACCCCATTCTTTCAGAACAGTCTGACCGGCGCACCAGCATCATCCATCCGCCTCCTCAGCGCCTGTTGGATTTGTGAGTATTTCATTTGTCTTTACAGGGATGGTATAGTTTTGGTTGGGACTTGGCTTCAGATTTCTATCTTCTTCTTTTTTTGAGTGATAAAAGGAAAGCTCTAATGAAATATGAACAATAGAATGTAAAACCAAGAAGAATTCAGCGTTTATTTGATGGAAATTGATATTGAAATGGCTGAGATATTCAAAGCAAAGCGATCCTAATAAAAGGTGGAACCAACCTGTTATGAAGATCGCTCTGTTTTACTTTGTTTATTAGTATCTCAGCCATATCAAGTCCGATTTTCATCAAATGAACTTCTGAATTCCTCTTAGAATGGTATGATCTGTAGCATTTCATAAGTGGTATCTTAGTATCTCGCCAAAAGTTAAAAGCTCAATCTTCATCCCCACCGATACAGTACTATCCCTTTAAAGTATCTGCGAGTATGTACGACATTGTGAAGTTTTGAAGATAGCATAATTATCACCTAAATTACTTATTAAAGGGGCCAAACCACGACAGAGATTAAACCATAAGCTCAAATTGCTCTCCTAGCATATACGGCTGAATGAAAGAGATTCAATTTAAGCCGTATACATAAGTTCTATTGTGACGTTGATGCACATCAAAATGAATCGAGGCACTTGGGACTACTCACTATTAAAGGGAAAGGACTGTTATTTCTTGCTTTATTCTATGCTTAATTCTAGGGTTCATTGGACATGTTGAATAGGAATAATATCATTGTTGATTCATTCTAAGAGCGTGTGGTCTCTACAGAGGTAGCTATATAAACACTAAACAAAAAATAAAGTTCCCCCTAAAACAAATCGCTGTAATTTCTAAAATCAGGAACCCTTGAGGAAATCTAAACAGAGGGGCAAATAGCTGCACTTCCAAGCTACCTTTCATGGGCAATTCAGTGGTCACGCTTCAGAGAGCACGCCCTGAAGGCAAAATGGTCACTTCTTGAAGTTCACAAGCCCTATTTGGTAACTTTGAATCTATATCGGAACAGATTTCAATTTTCCAGAATAACAAGGCATGCGACGTACAATGTAAGTGCTTCCTATCATACACTATGACTTGTGGGAAAAATTTCATGGTTGAGTGATCACGGGGTAAAAATTGCCAAAATGGCAGTATGGTCATTTTTCCCTTGGTACATTATTTGTTCCAACGGATGGAATTTATTTTTAATCAAACTTGGAAAACTAACAACGACTTTTGCACACAATAGTCGTCAATTCCGGGTTGGATGAGCACATAACAAGACAAACAAAAATCATATTGAAATTATGCAGTAAGTGGTGTTTTGATTTTGTGCACTTGCATCAACTGAATGACATTATTTTTTTTTTCATTGTCTTTAGAACCGATGTGCATGTACAGTGATCCTGTGGCATTTCTCTAGTGTCACGCTTCAATGAGCACGTAGAGTTGGAAAACCATTTTACCCTAGAAATGGACCGAATTCAGTTCCTATGTTGTGTAGATTTCAAAAGAAATTGTAAGGATTTGAAACTGCCACTATTATAGGAACGGTTTGGTGGTAAATTCTTGCTTCTTGGTGACCTCAAATCATAGGCCTATCTAGTAACTCATTGCGGCATGAACACACGCTGTCAATACAATAAGTACTAAATTTCAACATCAGTTTTCATCATTATTAAATGCTCTCGCAATACTAGGGAAGCAGATGTTTGATATAGCGTCGACCCCTATATGACTGAATGACCTCAGAAAATAAATCCAATCGAAAATTTCATTGAAATTGATATTTCAAGTTTGTAGTCAGATGTCCTTACGTCAGTCAGTTATTTCTTTTCATTCTATACCTTGTAAAACGCCTTTTTCATTCACAAATCAAAATAATAAATTTTTCAAAAAAGGAAAAACGTCTTGTTCTTGCATCACTGAAAGCAAATTTAATGTCAATTTCGTGTGAGATAGATTAGTCTTGATGAAGTTTTAAACGAATTGAATTCGTAAGGCTCAAATAATTCATATTGTTTATGAACAAGTTTACTATAGGTAATGTGGGAATGCAGATATTAACCAATGTTCATTATGTTATCACAAAGAAAGTCTACAAATATTTAGACATATTGCTTATACAGAAGAAACCTGATTATGTTCATGTCATATGTGTTGAATGTGTTAAATATCGTCCAAGATCCGGGCATGTTTTCTTTTGTCACTCATGTATAAAAGTGTGGACATTATATCAAACATGCCTACGTTACTGTCAGACCATATTTTCAACGACGGAGGGCATTGAAATTTAACAGAAGTGAAATTTGGCACCTTTTTACTGTTTGATTATGCTCATTTTTACCACGAGTTAGTGCATGACTTCAGGACGTCACCGAGAATCGAGATTTTAACACCAAATCAATATCCAGCTGCAAGGTTCCAAGGATTTAATTTGCTTAATTGCTCATCTCTGTCCTCGCTGAAGCGTTAGACATTGGGATTTTTATCCAAATAAGATCAGAATAGAAGAACGCTTCAATAAAGGAAATGCCATACGAATACTTATGCACTTACATACCTACACTTGACTTACACACTTGCTATAAACGCAGTGATAATAATGTCATTGAGTTGATTTTCAGTGCACGGAATTAAAGCAATACATTTACTGCACAATATCAATGTGCTTTCTTTTTTTAATAATGTGCTCATTCAACCATGAATTGACACATATTGTGTGCAAACATCGTAATTAGCTTTCCAAGACATGAATTCGACCTCTTAAGATAAAATTTACCATGGGAAACATGTCAAAACGCAGTATTAGCAGTTTTTACCCCGTGGTCACCCAACCGTGAAATTTCGTCCACAAGTCATATGGTAGGGCTACGATATAGGAAGCACATAAGTTGTTTGTTGCTTCCCTTCTTATGCGGGGAATTTGAAAGTTCTTCCAGTATCATTAAATCGAAGTTATGAAATTGAGTTTTCTGATCTTCGAAAGTGACCAGTAGATTTTGCCTTTAGAGTATGCTCACTGAAGCGTGACCGACTGATACCTACTGAATATCACAAACCCGTTATGAAAGGTAGCTAAGAAATACAGCTACAGGCAGCTGTATTCAGATTTCCTCAATGGTTCATCCAGATTTAGAAATTACAGCGATTTGTTTTATAGGGGAGCTCATTTTTGGTTTAGTATTTATTAAATGCATGTCGATGCCATCAAACACTTTAATCGATATTATGTTGGAGGACAGAGCCTCGTGTATGACTATGATGTGTTAGAGGAGAATAAAACCCAAATAATGTGGATTCAGGGAATGCAGCAATATGTAACATGGTGTAGAACATTATCAGCGTAATTCGAGGAAAATCAGACATTCCGTTATTGTAATAACTATATATATTGTAATATTGTAACGTAGTAATATTAAATGGTATCATTCCGTTATTGTAATAACTATATGTATTGTGATATTGTAATATTGTAACAGCAATATTAAAAGGTAACTTCTAAGATATTGTAACATAGTAATATTAAAGGGTAACTTGTAAGATAAACCAATTACTTGATGATAAATGTCTTATCACAGAAAGAAGATATTTAAAAGGTTTTAAAATTCCAACCAACAACATTCCTACGCACTGCTCTTTCTTGTTACCGAGTTTTTCATCTAATCTCTTGTGCAGTGCTTTTCATGGCCGTAAACTGTTTCAGTGTTCGTCTGACATCCAGACTGGCTGGCTTTTTCAGTGTCATGAAGACTTTCGGTCTGGTGGTGTTGATTGTCACTGGTTTCTACAATCTAGCCCAAGGTACCTAGCAGTTGATTCAATGTATTTACTTGGATATATCTATATATCATCACTTTACTTTATTGAAGTTAACCAAACAACACCAACAAAGGAAGAGATTGAAAGATGCAACAACACAACAGATATAACACTACCATTACATCATGCGTTTTACTTTTAAAGTTGTTTATTTATCTTTTAATTATATATATATATATATATATATATATATATATATTGAAATGAAATTTATTTACCAAACAAACAAACATTGTCAACAAAGTCACAACAATCAATAGTTGAGATATAGTTTGGCAAAAATGAACTGGCAATAGCGTGCAGGCTAGTCGAGGCCAGTCCTTTTAATGATGATATAGATTATAATATAACGTATTTATAATATTTACGGAAGAATTGTTATATTTACATATTCACATGTTTTATAGGGGATCATTTATACTATTTTTATTATATTTGATAACAGATACTTTCGCAATGATATCCGAAAAGTGTTAGGGGTGTTAATCTTTTTTATATAACGTGGAAGTCCTCTCCAAATTATACTGCCTTCATATGACAAGGCGTGTTTGCCTGTTTCAGATCTGATTTTTGTTGATTTATAATTCATATCATTCTTAAACCTTGTTCCGTAATTATGCTCAATTTTAAAACAATAATCGGAGACATCGTGCGGTAAACTATGATGGATTAGGTCAAACATTACAGTTCCAATTACAAATTGGTATAGTCTGTAAACATTTAGAATTTGTAAACGATGAAATAAAGGGTCAGTATGCTCCCTAGGTCCTTTGAAACAGATTGCACGCACTAATTTCTTTTGTAACAAAAATATAGATTGAAGATATGAGTGATATGTACATCCCCAAACTTCTAGTCCATTAGACATACGCGGAAGGATAAGGGTGTTACTTAATAATGGTAAGATTTGTCTAGGCACAAGTTGTCTAATTCTAAATTTGATTCCAATTGTTTTCCTCATTGAGGAAGAGACACACTCAATATGTTTTTGCCATGATAGAAGTTTTCGTCTATATTAACTCCTAGAAACAAAGTCGAATGTACCTGATCTATAATGTCTGTGCGTACCATAATATTTCCATTTATCTCCACATGTCTACGTTTGCTTTTTAAAACTATACTTTATTTTGACGTGTTGATTGTTAATTTGTTAGCATGACACCATTTCATAACGTCGAGTAAATTATGTTCAACTTCCTTTAAGTCATTATTCTGAGTTCCAGATGGAAATCTGGAGCTAAGAATATTGACTTATATATATATATATATATATATATATATATATATCATATATAATATATATCAGCTTATATACATAATATAAGCCGATTTACAGCGAGACATGACCAGATATGCATCGGATGTGCAAGAAATTGGTTAAAAAAAACAGAGAACCACGCTTGCAATAAAAATGATGATTATTAGTCGAAAAGTATAAAAAGGAGACATAGTAATGTGCGTTCAAACCTGCAGTGTACACCTGTGTTACAGCCATGGATATAAATGTATCAATTCGTTTGGTTCCTTACAATATTCTCCGATATCTGCCCTATATATTCAGTCTCAGAATTGCCAGAAGACCATTGCTTACTTCTGAATAAAAAGAAAAACAAAAACAACCTTCTGTCTGATGGATCCTTTTACGTTGAATCAAAATAACCCAAAGTTGTACAAAGCGAATTAAGACTGTAGGGAAAAAATAATAAAACAATTAGTCTAAATAAAATGTAAAAAGAATAAAATGGAACCCAAATATATCGTTCGTCATAAAGGCATCAAATACCTCTCTGCGTCGTGAATTAGAGAGGATTAGAGAAAATGGCCCACAACCGACGTGAAAACTCGGACGACATGAGATCAATTTAGATTGCGCATGCGCAGAACATTTTTTTTTTCATCCTTTCTCTCTGAACGCCCGCGTCGCAAGTCTAAAACTCCCTATTAACTTTTCTAGGACACACCGAACACTTTCAACACGCTTTCGACAACAGAGACTATGACGTCAGACTTCTTCCAACGGGACTCCTCTCCGGCATCTGGGCCTACTCCGGATGGTAAGTCCATTTGGCTTTAATTAGAGAAGACATTCACCCCAAAAAATTAATAAACTTCAAAAGAAAAAAAAAATATTCCGTACAGAATGATACAAAAATAACAAAAATCGGGTAAGATTTAAGGAAAATATGACATTTTGAAATTTCATATTTTTGCGGAAAATATTTCTTGACCAGTCCTTTTGAATATTCAAATGAGCGGGTTGATGATGTCATACCATCACAAATTTTCATGTACAATGTTATACGTGAAATTCGGAAAAATTGTTATATTTAGCTAATACATGTAAAAGCATGTTCCCGTACAAAGATATATCAGAGTTTACATTTTGTTCTTTTTTTATTTTGGGTGGTTTTAAGACAAGTCTTTAGTACAGCTGAAATATGAGATTTTTGTCATTTCTGTAGGCCTATATGAAATTGATTAGAAATTGTGAGAGCATGACATCGTCAACTTGCTGATTTGAATATTCATAAGGACTGTCAAGAGATGTTTTCCGAAAAAAAAAAACACCTTAAATTTCAAAATGTCATATCCTCCTTATGTCTTATCCGATTTTCGTCATTTTTGTATCGTTTTGCAGGGAACATTTTTCTCTTTCTTTGAAGTTTATTTACTTTTGGGTGGATTTCCTCTTTAAGACAGCGTCTGGGTAAACCTATTCATAGCAAAAGATGAGGACTTTACTGGTTTCCTTGTATGTGCAATAGCTTGACATTAGCGAGCTTAAGATCTGCGACGCGAACGTTCAGACGACGCAGCCTCCCAGGTTGAACAATGGAAACAGCTGTGTCGCGCACGTGCTGAACACCATGATTAGCCTAATATCATCGTCATTATCGTTCGCGTCGCAGAGCTAAAGCTCGCTATCATACTTTTGCGAAGGAGAGTATTAGCTTGGGTCACATCATCTTGTTGATTGATTGTTAAATGATATTTCTGGGTAGAGGTATATTTCATCAAGTGTTTGGTCAGGGATTTTCAGTGAAAAACTTTGCTCTCGGCCGATCAGATGCGAGGATTTCAGTAGCTTAAAACAGTTGTCGGAGACTGACAAGTTTCATGAAACGCTGCCGTGATATATCTTACAATAGTATGAAGATGCGGGATGATAGCGACTTCCATAAATTTCCAAAATTCTATATGATCTGTACATTGAATGTGTTAAATACAATAAAACCTTTCTGATATCGACATTACTGAGGTTAAAATATAACTTTTGTTCCTTCCTTTTTTCTCTTTTTAATTAAGAAGGGATGGCTCCGACGCTCACAACATCATGCAACTGGTTATTTATAGTTATGTGTAATTGAGTTTGTGGGGAGCGTCAAAGGAACAAGAGATGCAATATAATTTCATGACAGATGAGTATGACCCATCACAGTATCACAATATTCTATAGAGCAGACACATTCCTTTACTGGTGTCCGCATCGTGATGTCAGTATTTCGGAGTGTATGAGATTGACTATAAACGATTATGGTTGCTACTATTATTGTCATTCATTATCATTGCCATGACCGCGGTAGAGGTTGTATTTTCAAGATAAAAACTGGACAATATTTCATTTTGTCTGTCGTTCTAGGAGTATCATAACGACTGTAACAGAGGAGATCAAAAGTCCAGGAAGGTAAGACGCAAACTGCTAGTAGAAAGACTAAAAAATACATTATGGCGTATAGTGTTTAAGTGTGGGTAATCTTAGTATTATGTCACTGTCTCGCTACTATGTCATGACACAGATTGTCCTGTATGTTTCTCACTGACACACCGTGTATCCCTCTTAACCTAGAATGATGAACGCCCAACCTTCCTCGTTACCAAATTTTTGAATCCAGTTTCCATTGAAAATGTTATATTTAAAACAACCATGCAGGAAAACCCTTAAGCTATCTTGTAGCAACTTTAAATCACTTACTTCTGCCGTCTACTCTCAGTCCCAGCTGATATAAACACAAAACAAGGAGTGATTGGCTGGAATTACCTGTCATCAGAAATTGTTGCAGCACCATCTGTGGTAGCCTGTCGTAATCGACTGACGGTTGATTACTGTGGCTAGTCTTCGCCTTTTCCTATTTCCTATGCATGTATATATCATAACAATTTAAATAACACACGAATGGACGCAAATTGATGTCAAGCACATCACACAGTCTGCAAAAATCAGCTAATTCAGTTAATTGAATGACATAGACCTACATCAGAAGAAAATAGAAGAAGAAAGCTTTGACGATATCTCCTTGACTCGATTTTCTCTCCGAGTAGAAACATCCCACTTAGTATCATCACAGCGTTGTCGTTGATCACGGGAGTCTACCTCCTGGCAAATGTCGCCTACCTGACCCTTCTCTCCCCGGAGGAGATTCTCACTTCTGACGCCGTCGCAGCGGTGAGAAAAGACTGGCAGGGGAATGAATCTGCACAGAAAAGTAGATTGTTGCCAATGAAATATCACACCGACAGGTCACCGGAGTTGGATCAATATCGGAAAAGGTTCTTCAAGACAGATTGAAGCAATCTGATGAGAATCAGTGCATATAATTAGTGGAGATGTTATAACATAATCGTTGTGATGATAATGACTCTGTTGCCAACTTCTACAGAATGTAGAAATGTACAATAATCATTGTCGGCGAAAAATAAGTTCGAAGTAAAATTTATCTATATTTGTGAAGAACTCATCTGCTCATATACCTATTTAGGATGCGTGACGACATTATTTGGTTAATAATGTGCTAATCATACAGAGGTTCATGATTATACAGGTAAATGGAGAAATCGTCAAGACAAAACGAATGCAGGCAGGGGCGGATCCAGGAATTCTGTAAAAGGGGTGGGGGCGCAAAGCAGTTTATTTACCACTTCCGGGTTAATCAGCGGACAAGCAAAACAAAAAAAAAAAGAAAGAAAAAGAAAGCCTCAACAGGTATTTTCTCGTCCCACTTCCGGGTGTGCGCAAGCGCCCCCTTTCTATCTTTTTCCTTTTATTTTTTCATTTAAGAAAAAGAAAACAAAATTCAAGAGGGCGCGCACAAGGTGCAACCCCCTCCTTGATCCGCCACTGGCAAGTGATAAACAGTCAAAGTAAAAGTTTATGAAAACGGACACTGACATTGGGCATAAAATCTCTTTGCAGGATTACAGCGTGCTGGCGCTTGGTCATTGGTCCTGGTTGATTTGGGTCTTTGTCGCAATGTCCGCAATGGGTAACCTCAATAGTGGTATGTTCAAGCAAGCAAGGTGAGAGCTAGGATTCTTGACAGCCCTCTTTATCTGTAGATCGGTATACTGTTCTCACTGATTTAAAGGATTCAATTGATTTTGCGATTAAAAAAAAGTTCTGCATTAGATTCATCTGCAGACTCTTGGTAAGATATCAATATTGCAAAATAAAACTACACGACATATAACCTTGCTTATTTTAAGATAGAAAACCTTGGATTAATTTCAATGCCGTAATGAAAAAACGAAAAATATGACACAGGGATATTTAGAATCATTCTTGAGTTCGATCGTCTCTGTACAAAATCACAGCTGCATGTTTTTTTTTTTTTTTTTTGTCCCCTATCATTATAGTTACATGATCATCAATTACTATTTTATGGCCATTCGTAAAATGGAAACTTGATATTATGGCAAATCTATCGATCATGACAACTTTGAAAATGTTCAATCCTAATGATTACAGGCAACATATCAAATCACATCGTCAGTCACACCTAATTTCAAAATCCTATATTCTTTACCATTAAGAGTCATCTCAATCATCGTTATAGTTTCACATACATTTACTTCCTCCTAGGGTTACTTTCGCCGCTGCGCGCGAGGGCCACTTTCCAGAGATTTTCTCCATGGTTTCGATCCGACGTCTCACACCTCTTCCTGCCCTCCTTTACTGCCTTTTATCTCTCTTCTGCCTCATCGAGCTCGACGTCATCAACCTGGTCGAGTACGTTGGCTTCGCTGACGCCGTGACGGAAACCCTGACTGTCGCCATCGTTCCGTATTACAGATGGAAGTATCCCGACATGCCGCGGCCATTTAAGGTTTGTCTGGAGTAAAATGTCATGAATGTGTTGTTATTTTTTTTTCTCTTTCTCTCTGTACGTTTTTGATGTGACAAACACATACACACACACACACACACACACATACACATTCGCACACAACCAGAGAATATAAACAGCTACCATGTATAGGATGTAAAGTGCCAGCTTACATATTAAAGGCCTTACAAGTAGGCTTAACAAGACAATACTAAGAATCGGTTGTTGCAAGTGACGCATCAATAAAGGCAATAAACATGAACGACTGAAAAAGAGATCGACTTTCATGGAAGTGGAACGCTAATCATTTTTATTGTACATTACTGTGGTATTCCCATATAAATAGACTACGTCTTCATACTTTAAAACCCACTAGTGACGACACCACGAGATTTTGATGTCATTTTTTTTTTCAGCGCTATAGTGTTTAAACTTTGCACGGAGTTTCGTAAGCACTGCACTGTTTCTATAACTGCCGCTTTTAAATGAGATCCACAGAAGTATGCAGCTTTGTAAAATTTATAAGCGCAAGAAGTCTACATCCGATTCGCAACTTGTACCAAAGAAATTGGGGTGCGAGAATACCAAAATAAGTTTGCAGCTATTGTTAACTGTTACAATATTATATTATTTATCAATCGCTGCAGAAGTAGTTTCAGGTAACGAGAGCACGTGCTGTCCTCCTCGGCCACTATAGGCATCCACAGGCGAGAGGGTGCACGTCACGAGCTCGACACCCACGAGTCATACAGTCTACGAGTCATATTGCTCACGAGTCATACAGCCCACGAGCTACACACTACGTAAACGAGACCCACGAGCTAGACATCAAGTAACATTGGCCCAGGATGTAATGCCGAGCTGGTGGGCCTTTTTTCTCTGTGGTGTCGAGGTCGTTCGTGGACCTTATTTGCTTATACATGTAGTGTCTACAATCTCATGGGCCTGTTCTGCTTAGAGTAGCTCGTGGACCTATTTTCTTGGTGTCTAGCTCTTGGGCTATATGATTCGTGGACTGTATGATTTGTTGATGTATGATTCAGGAACTCTTTTTTTTTTCAAAGTCTAGCACGTGGGCCGTATTACTCCTGGGTGACGAGCTCGTCCCACCTCCCTGCATGACCCTAGTTATGCAGGCAGCTGTATCAGCGTCAAAAACAAGCAAGCGAGCAAACAAACAATAAGCACTGACTGTCCACTTTACTCCTTTTTCTCTAACCAGATGATGGAAGTGTGTTTGTTTGTTTGTTCTCTTGTTTCTTTTCAAGGTTCCTCTGGTGATAGCCGTTTTGTACTTCTGTACGCTGTGCTTTATTAGCGCCATGTCCTTCTACGCCGATCCTCTGAGGAAGGGACTTGGAATCCTTGCAGCTCTGGTTGCGATTCCCGTCTACTACGCACTGGTGCATCCTAAGTACAGGTTGAAGTGCCTGCAGCCGATCTCACGTAAATACTCGCAAGCACTCACTTTCTTTGCTCTCTGCAGAGGGCATCATTTATTTCTGTATTAATTGTTCCATGTCCTTAGAGGTCAGAAGAATGGCATGATCTGAATAGTAAATGTATAGGCCTAACTTTAACCATACATCATATTATGTATTATCAGACACATATAATTAGAAAAATGAATGAAACACTGATGCTAAAGTTAAACTTCACAGGGCGTCATATTTCTTCATTAGTGTCTTTATTTTGGAAGCTCCAACATCAGACCATACTTTAATGTTAGAATTTGTCATTAGCCATTTGTTTTCATAGTGATCGAGAGAAAAGTCGTAAATGCTTTTCTTTTTTGACAGTGCTTATAAAACTTATGTTCCTTAATTGATTTTTGTCTTTCCCTATTTCAGGCAAGGTCACCCGCTTTCTTCAGAAGGTTCTCTTGTGCGTGCACCAAGAAAAGAAGACATTTTAAGAAAGCAAAGACGATTTAAGTGCAATGCCTCCACAATGTTACGATTTTTCATGCTATTCCACATGAGTCTTATTGGGTTGAGTGTGTATCATCACAACTTTATCACAATTTTGTATATATCGTAATAATGATTTTTTTTTTTTTAAGTAGTGTGTAGAAATGGCATAGGGTAACAACTATAACATGGTACATCTTTACGGGTTTTTATATACCGCATAATAGAAAAGATATATATATTGTTATTGTTTATGATATCTGCAGTAAGAAACAGAAAGGCGAATAGTTACAAATCCTTCCTTTGTTATTACGTTCTTCTCGGGTCGATCAGCCTATATGTCTACTGAAATATTGTCGTTTTAAGCAATGTGCATTCTAACTAACGATCTGAATTCTCCGGATGATTTTCAAACTTTTACATAATGACCAAGTATAAAGTGGTTATACTGGGTGGATAGTTTCAAAGTTTGTAGTGATTGGGATGAGTTATAGGAGTGTTTTCAAAATTTACAACAAATCACAATGAACAAGGATGATGACATAGCAGCCTAACTATACACGAATGTATGAGTAGGGGCTGAATGAAGCAGAACAAAAGAAGAAAGCATGCATAAATTTTACACAGGTGAACTTGTTACGCACGTGGTAATGAAATTACATTGCTACATTTCTGAAATATAGTATGTGAGGCTCCTATGTCATCATCCTTGTTCAGTGTAATTTGGTGTTGTTGGTTTTTTTTTGTCTTTTTATGAATTGATATCTCTGCTCAAGGACCATAATAAATTCCACAAATCTATACATTGAGCTGCTGATTTATG
Organism: Diadema antillarum; assembly: GCF_040938485.1. Lineage (NCBI taxonomy): Eukaryota > Metazoa > Echinodermata > Echinoidea > Diadematoida > Diadematidae > Diadema > Diadema antillarum. The sequence continues at coordinate 253,961 of NW_027271032.1, read as the reverse complement.
TATTACAGGATGTGAAATTATGAAAATTGTCTGGAATGATTAAGCTTTGTACCATAAACTTTGTCCGTGACGCAGCTAAAGATACTATATATACAAGTCATAAATAATAACATAGAGTAGGTCGAAGGCTGATGGATTGATCCCCGTTGAGTGGAGTCCAGTTTGTTCGGGTTCGATTCCATCAGTGATAAGGCCAGCTGGTAGTGTGGTTTTATAAAGGGCTTTGTTCGTGGTCATGATGACTGTTATGTCGTCACTTTATGAACTATGGTAACTGTGGTGTATATGCTCTTGCCAATCATGATTATGAGCTATATATACACAAGTGACTGATAATCACCATTGGTCCATTAAAATTGACATACTCGAAATTGTTAAATGTGCATGTCCACCAATTATGTGCTATATCTGTGAAGGACATATTCTTCCTCTATACTGACAGCTGAGAACGACCCCCCCCCCCCCAAAAAAAAAGGAACCAAATGAGTAAACACAAAAGGAGTTGGTATTCTATAGATACAGCGTTTTCTATTCCTTGGGCACGTGTTGGGAGCACATTGTTGAAGCAAACGTCAAATTGATTGGATGTTAGTCATGTTCGTGAATCAGTGTGCAAAATCTCAACTGTTGGTCAGACTGCGTCATAATAATACCGATATATTTCTTTTAGACATAATGCGGGTGCGTTGATGGAGGAGGAAATGGCCGCTGCACTGTGAATGGAAAAATGGACAATTAATATAATTCTGATAATTTCTAAAATTTCGTGGTAATTATGTTTGTTCGCATTTCAAAAATTATTTCGTAAATAATTATTACACACTCAAGGGATAACTATACTTATATTACTTGTACATGACGTAGGCGCTATTTGGCTGCCAATGCAGCGTGATGCACCTTGACTGTTTTGAAGTAACCACACGAATTTTAAGTCCGAGGCTAGCTTTCACCGATGAATCATTTTGTAAATGAGGTTTGCATTTTTCCTTCGCCGTGTCATGCACACACACAAACACAAAAACAAACAAAACACTCACCCCACAAACGCACGCATGCAAAAATGCACACACATACGCATACACTCACAAATGTGGGCTACACGCATACCATTTGTTCAAAGAAGAGGCAGTTATTATACCGCCTTACATGGTTATTATATACCTTTCAGTGCCATTAATGCATGAGCTATAGGATGTTGTAATTACAGATTTTGCATGCAAATTTCTTTTAATGGTCAATGGAAGTCAGTGATAATTTTTTTTTTCTAAGTGTTGACACAGTGGCATGTACGTGATTGCATGCTCCTGCGGTTAGGGAAGCTACAAGTTACCAACGATTAAAATACATGTATACGGATAGAACTGGACTGAGGTGAAAATGTTACACGCGCTTCCATACTGGAGAAAAAAACAAAACCCCAAACGAAATAGGAATATATATCCCTATAGAAAACCCACGAAATTATTAATACATTTATGATTTTGTGTGCGTCTGTGTGTCAGTGTGTATTCGCCAATTTTGTTTTTCTTTGAAGCGTACTTCATGCCTGCTTAAATGTCAGACAATCATTCATAATTGTGTGGTAGTTGGCTCTTGAGTTAAAAGTAAATACGATGCTACACGACCCAGACTACTGCGTTTCCAGTAGTTGGCACACAGGTCTAAGGCTTCAATATAGCAGCATTACATACGTGGGCAAACACCGAGCCAAGCTATGAGGGACCTTATTCATTGGACTCTTGATTTCCGCGTTAATGGCTGCAAGAATTGATGGTAAGTAATTAAGCTAGTATGTTCGTTTGTATGTCATAGATTTAAGTCTTCTTTTTGTACACTCTAAAAACACAAATGTTGAATTAGCATTAGCAAAAGGGCCGAGGAGTGACAACATTTTCAAAGTGTTGGTTTTCCTGCTAGATTCAACATTTAAAATGTTATTTTAAAAGTTGGATGCAACACTTCAAAAATGCTGTCACTCCTCGGCCCTTTTAAATGTTGATTCAACATTTGCGTTTTTAGAGTGTATTATTTCTCCAACTAGGTGAAAAAATAGTGACAATAAACGTCTTTATCATTGACACATTCATTATACATCCTTTAATGTTCTGCTACGTGGTAATTCACCACCAGATTGTCAAACACATGCCTTGCCATTTTTGTATTCATGTGCTCCTCTTCCCAACACGCATAAAATATCTCATTTCTGCATTCATTCTAACTAAAAAACAAAACATATCTTTGAAACAAATGTTACTGATTATCATAGTTTGAGGAAAATAAACATAACTTAATGAAACAGTTTTTGTAATTTATACTCATATAATAGTCATGCCAATTATGTTTGCAATAAAAATGTTTGTCATCTGTTTTATCAGTCGCGAAAAAACCGTTACACCCTGAGATAAGCTACGGGAAGTGTCGCGCAACCAAAACATGGAGTGTCCATGTCTAGTGCACATTACATGGAAAACAGATACACTGTAAAACATTTCGGTTTATGAGGAATGTCCAATGTAATATTGATGTATTAATGTTTGCAGTTGCATAGAAGGGAATGATTGTGCCACACCCGACTGACTATACTGCGAGGCAGCCATTAATTTTGTATTTAGCGACAGGTTGTTTTTCATATCCCAATAAGCCATCATACTCTGTTCCATATTGTATCACCATGGAGATGCTACGGAAAATTAGCATGTGTCAGCGACAAAACACCATCCGTGTGCTTGTTCATTCGTGGCATTGAGTTTTCATGCACATTTGATTGATGTTAAATCTATTCTCTGCGCTCAATCTGTGGTTCATTCGTCAATCTCCAGGGTCTATGTCCTTAATGATTGTGGTTCATTTGTCAATCTCTCAGGACTACAGGATTCGGCAAGATAGGAGTGTGACTGGACGTCCAATACCCGCAATCATAATTTTTAGTCCTGACCCGAGCGTAGATGGAGGTTCACATTGAAGGTTTTATCAACTTTTACCATTTCGCAGCTTCACAATGAGAGGACCAGGTCTTCGGTGTTGCCGCCGGGCTGCTCCCCTGTTCATTTTTGCTTTCTTCTTCACCCTGGGATTCAATGCAAAGTATATCAGCGAAAAACATCGTCTAACATTCATCCCTCGATTTGGCCGTAAAAATATTGAAAGAGAAGGGAAGACGTCCCATGTTGCAGCAGAGAGCTCCGATGGCAAGCGGTCTCCCGCTGACACTGTTGGGCCACATAGCTTTATAAAGCCAAAGGAATCAAACGATAAGAAACAGTCCGAGCAGAGCGAACAAGAGACGGGAATCCTAGCCCGACAAAAATGGGAGCCATTCAAAGACAGGCATGACTTCCCGTACATCTTCAACAACAGAGCGAAGTGTTTTAACACGAAAACCAACACCTTCGACAAGCTGACGCTGATCGTCGTAATCGCGTCGAAACCGGACCATTTTGAGCAAAGAAACATTATGCGGCTGACGTGGATCAAACACACAATGGAAAACGCATATGCTGTCCGCGTAGTGTTTTTACTCGGTCTGCCGTCAGAAAACAATGTGCAGCATAGAATCAAGCACGAGTCCATGCTTCATGGCGATATCGTTCAGGAGTCCTTCCTTGACACTTACCTCAACCTCACCGTCAAGACCATTGGCGCTCTCAAGTGGGCATCACGCTCGTGTCCGCGAGCCAAGTACTTTATGAAACTCGACGACGACGTCATGGTCGACATCGGCAACCTTACCGGCTTTCTTGAATTGCGGGCTGAGAAGTCAGGCTACTTTGGAGGTATCTTGCACGAGAATGCCACAGCGATTCGCAGTCCTCGTGAAAAATGGTTCGTCCCTGACGAAATCTATCCTCTATCCACCTATCCGCCATACGCCGAGGGAAAAGCGTACATCTTGTCGATGGATGTTGTCAAAAAAGTGCTCAGAATATCAAGCGATGTTGCAGTATTTCCTTGGGAGGACATATATGTTGGCCTGTGCGCAAAGCAAGTGGGCATCGCTCCTCGCGATATACTCAGCTTTCACTTCATGTGGGACGTACGCAACAGCACAAATGGAAGACTCATCAAGACGGCGAAATCCCTCAGAAAGCTCAACATCATGTATATCGCCTACGATCTCAACACGCGTCAGATGCTGGACGTCTGGAAGGCATGGAAGCTCAATAGTTGGGATTGATTGCGAGAAAGAAGGAGTTCGGATGGACGATTTCTCATTGACTCTTTTAATGAAGACTTGAAAATGCTACACCATAATACTCCGTGACATTTTGGTCGCTGATGACACGGATCAACCTCTAGAAGGTTGCATGAAGAGTGAGGTTTCAATGACATGCATGAAAAAAAAATGCGTTGGGCGATGTGAAATGGCTGTAGCGATGAATAATAGCGGGATTATTGTCCTTCTCACAAGATATCGAAAACGAAAGACACGTGAAAGCCAGGAAAATCAGTTAAGTAAAAAGGGATTTTCATGTTTCATGAACCTTACATGTTTCCTGAGCGAGGCATTGAGAGAAGGAAAAAAAAAACCCGAGGAAATTCCTAAAGAAATATCAAAGATAAAGTGTTCATCCACTGGGTTTGTTGTTTTTCCATGTATAGACGTAGTCATTGATGTCGTAATGTGCGGACTGTAAGACATTGCGCTTAATATATACTTAATGAGGCTGTGCATGAAACACAAGGCAAGCCATCTCACGTGGTGTAGAGCCACATTCAATTATTTTTTTTTTCTATTGTAGAATCTCACAATATCTTTATGTAGAAACTGAAACTAAATTTTCCGAAACGTTTCATTTTAGAATCACATTATGCGTACTTTGTAACTATCTGAATCTTAATCTTATAAACGACGTTCTATTTTGGGGCATGAGAGATGGATTCCAGACAAAATTATGAGCTCAGTGATATGAAATATCCAGCTGTTTAGCAATTCGGAATATTTTGTTTTAGGCAGCTCCCTCATTAGTAGCCCCCTAGTAGCTCCCAAAATGTACAATGCACGTAAATGGTTATAAAAGCGTATGAAGCATTTCTTCCAGTCCATACCACTATCAGAGGTGCCCAGCATCCTGAAAGTATAGGGATAGATCAGAAGCCAAAGTGCCAAAGTGCAAAAGTGCAAAATCATATTAATGTGATACGATATGACGCATCTGTAATGCATGCAAGCTTGCTTCGTGCGTCAAGTGTGAGTGGTGCGTTGTTTTAATGTTCTTAGAATAGGCACGTCACAATAGAAATGAATGACAACGAGTCCGACAGGAAGGAGACGTTCGATAATTGCGGACTGGATCAAAATCATATAATGGATAAAGGTAATACGAGAAGTCCAGCTCATTGCCGGGGGGGGGGGGGGGGGGGGGGCTTCATTATACCTTATACTATAGGAATGGTGTGTGATATTAAACATATGTAAACGAACATTTCCCGAATCAAGAACGAAAAGGAAAGGAAATATCAGATGTGTTGGAGAAAGAAAACCTGGAATGCGAGGGAAAGAACATGAATGACGCAAAGGGCGCCACCCCCCCCCCCAAAAAAAAAAAATAATGATACGTTTTGCTTGTCCTGATAGTTCATTTTTCAATTCTTCTAAAAAGAGGAAAATGGAATATTTACCAGGTGCGCGCTTACATATACCTAGCTGAATGATTAAGATGGGTTTTGTAGGTACAACTTCTTGTCCATGGATATTCGCATATTGATATTCATATTCCAAAACTACTGAACGTTGTTTCACAAATGTAGAGTACTATGAGTTTAATTACTGCCTTTTTAAAGTCAAGCTAGAAGACTGAAAATAGCTCCTCTTGTTTACTTCGATGCGACAGATTCATTCATTTCTTAATTGCGGATTGGCAATTGAGTGAACGAATACAGGAGTACAACGGATGGCGTCTCCGTTTTTCTTTTTATGCTATTTGCTTTTAAATTGGACCACGTCGATATTAGCACATGATGCCCTCTTAAAATCAATTCACTTGTATTCCTCGGCATCATATTAAAGATTCGACAAAATAATGTGCATATGTATGGCTAAGAGTGATTTGAGTTTTTGTTCTTCTGTTAATAAGTCAAGAAGTTGCATATTGCGCTTCCCTTTGCATGGCAATCAGTATTTTGTATGTAAGGAATGCACATACAAGTTGTACATTGTGCTGCCATCTTCAAAGGGTAAATCTGAATTGTACTCTTTTGTAGGCTTATCATAATCATTAAACTCTTTTTGATCACCAATTTATGTCGTTGGTAGGTCTATATGTCTTCACTTACTCGTGTATGCGTTATGTCATTATGATTAGCTGTAAACGCTAAGAGGGGCAGCCCTGTACATTAAAATTCATCAGAAGACATCAGCATAGTCCCCGAGTTATTTTACTGGCGTATTCTGGAAGAGGCCCCAGATTGTTGAACAGTATGTTACGAGTTTGAATTCTAGTCTGTGCCGAAAGGCGTTCTACACACTTTGATTCTCGTCACTCGTGTGTATGCAGGCGCTCTTAGCATGATGATAAAGCCAGGGCCAACTAAGAAAAGAGTGCAGTGCCTGAAGAGGCTAACGTCGGTAAGGATGACCAGCTGCTAGCGCCTTCCTCGAAAATCAAACACAAAGTTAAACCCGTCAAAATTGAATGCTGATTACATGCGAATTGAATGAGAACGTCGTGTGAGATGAGGGCTAGTTTTGAGTTTATGTGTGCCAGTGTGGATATATTATGTTTGTGTATCAGTATGTGTGTTTGTGTATTAAAACATTGTCGTAGGTTATAGGAAACATTAGTACAATAAAGAAGCAACACATTATAGTAGGTTGTTGTCATTACTCATTTTACGCAATGTGTACGTCATTAAAATTGTAATATGCGGGGAAATGATATGAGTCATGGATAGTCATCGATGCTGGAACAAATCTTTCACGCACCACCACCACGAACAACAACAACAACAACAATTTGTAGTCTGGCAGTGCAATACATACTATATTTCAAGCCAGTGCCAACATTAAACAATCTTTAAAAATTATTAAGAATATTTTGATATACAACATATTAGAGATAATATTATTTTCAATCAATAACAACAAGCTTGGGCTTTGATACTACACCCGCTTCTTCCAAAAATGGTGTTATCATTATCATTTTCTTTTTTAGACTGTTATCGTTTTTTCTGTTGGTTTTGCATAGCGAATTGTAGTGCTAAGCACTTTTTTCTTTAAACTAGAATTGATGAAACTGCAGTATCATAATATCACATATCATGTTCATTTCAACCAAAACATCGGCTGTCCAAAAATGTCCAAATGTCTCAAAAGACGTTTTCCAACGGGTTTAAAAGACTTCTGGCAGTGAGGCAACACTAGTCATAAATCAGGATGTCAAGGGAGATATTAAATCAAAACCTTTTCAAAAGCGCTGCCATTCAGCCTCGCCGAGTCTTCGGCATCGGACTCGTGGCTCTCGAAAACGAACTTGCTCACGTCATCGATGGTCATGTGCGGATGCAGGCCGACCTCGACGCCCATCTCGTGACAGAGGTCGGTCAGCGTGTCGATGTTGGATTTGGAGAGACGGAGGTAGCGGCAGCGGAGCAGCTCCACCGGGTCGAACCCGATCTTCGGATTGTTCGCGTGCTGTTGCTTAATCGCTTCCATCTGCGAGTTGATGTATTGCAACGCCCGCAACCGGGCGCGGAAGCGGCGGTTCTGCATAGAGTTGCTTGATGGGTCGTAAGCGCTCGAGGAGCCGACGTTCGGGGCTGTTTGTCCACTTCCCAAGGCTAGGAGATCGTCAACCGTGCCTATATCTCCAGGCAGGTTGTTGCCCAACGCTGCGCGGAGCTCTTGCAGCGTGTCCGAAGGAATCTGTATATGGTCAGCATGTTTCTTGGGGTCTGAAGAATGTGAACACAAAAACACACACAACACGTCACACACAAAAAAGAACCACATTAAATAAACGTGATTATGTCGTAAACGAATGAATGTTTACATATTATGTTTGTTATGCTACACTGGATTTCGTTCACTCCTAGAATGAGTTAGAGACGTTTGCCGACAGCAAAAGCAGTTTTAAGAACGGAAATAATGATATTAATAATGAGAGCAGCTACAACCAATACTGCATTGACAATTGCAGAAAAGGTGCAAGTCGATTATGAATACAATATGACACTGATATGAAATTAATGGCGACATGAAAACTGGAAACAAAATCTAGCCGTAATTCTGCTTATCATCAGCTATCATTACAAATTGTCAATATTTGTAGATAATCCTAGTAGGTTGGTTCCACCTAATTCAACTCACGGATATTTTTGGCGTGTCCATGTGCTGATTTGTCGTCCATTGATCCTGTCGTCTTGGAATCTTCTGATGACTTGTGTTTAGCTTCACTATTGAGCTTCACGCCATGCACACTCTTACTCTTCGGTTTCGCACCTGCCGGCGCGACGGCTTTCGCTGATTTCTGAACATCAGATTTCGCAGAACCTACATATAAGAAGTAAGAGGTATATTAAAGGAGACCTCCAGATGATTTTCAGATTTTTACATTTGAACAACTATAAATTAGTGTTACTGAGGAGAGAGTTTCAGAATTTGTGATAATTGGCATGAAGAATAAGAGTATTTTCAAAATTTAGAACAAATTGCAATGAACAAGGATGATGACATGGCAGAGTCACCCTAAGAATGCATGAGTTGGGGCTCAAGGAAGCAGAACAAAAGAAGAAGGCATGCATAGATTATACACAGGTGAACTCGCAAGCAAGCGGTATGGTAATGGAATTACACTGTTACATTTCTGAAATATGTGAACCTCCTATGTCATCATCCTTGTTCAGTGTAATTTGTTTAAGATTTTTCAAAGTATTGTTTCTCTGCTCACGAACCACAATAAATTCCACAAACCAATACATATAGTTGTCCATTTATGTACTACATGATGTAAAATTATGAAAATCGTCTGGAATGTCCCTTTAAGTTAACAGTTAGTACTGGGATTTCCAAAGTCTACATTGCCCAAACGACGAGTGAACCAGGAAGCAGGTAAGCATGAACAAAATCATCTTCATTCGTTCGCTTCTTTTGTTTTGTGTTATTCAAAGTTAAACATCGAGCCAAAATGGGTAAATGGAATTAAAACAGAAACGAAAGCATTGCTATGAGACATATAACTTCCTCCCCCTTTGTGCGTGTGTGTGTGTGTGTGTGTGTTTTACGCATATTGTAAACAAGTGAACAAAGTCAGGAAAGGAATTTACTTACGACCTGACTTCTTTCGATCTTGGACTTTCGTGTAGGAGGCTTTACGAGTGGTCACTACGTGGTCGCTCTTCCCACGTCGTTCACTTTTGCCCTGCTTCGTTGAAATCTTTGCTTTCTGGTCCTCCTCTTGCCCCTTCTCTACCCTATTCTCACCATCTTCCTTGAAGTGTACCTTGGTATGAACTTCGTGATCGCTACACTCGGTGTCGTCTTCTCCGCCAATCTTGATGACGATTTCGTTCTTGGAGTCAGTGGAAGCGGTGTCGTCGCTGCCACTGGAAATCGACCGCTGGAGTTCCGCGGCCACCTCCTTGACGGACAGCCCGCCGAATAACCGGTTTATCTGGAAGCGACTCGGGGTGGCGCCATGGTGGGAAGACGGTCCCATGGCAAGTGTATGCACGGATTCTCCCGCACGATGCAAGGAAGACCCTAGATGGACGGCGTGGTTGGATCTGCCTGGTACGTGGTCCTGGCTGGGCATGTTTAGCATGAATCGACTGCCAGTTGGTAGGACAGCGTCAGAGGGCCTTGAAAGTTGTAAGTGGGACCCTTTCATGAAATCATCGATGTTACCGCTGACGCTGGTTCGGCGATTGGATCCCCTTGGCTCCATGTACCTGGATGATATAGAATAGACTTTCCATTGAATAATCTCTCCATTGTATAATTGAATTTCCATTCAATGACTCATTGAAGCCAGTAACTTGTCTTGGAGTCATATTATGTGGTAATCACACATAATTACGTTGTTATAACTTGGATAGCTTTACGCTCTCAAATTAGTTTCTATCTCTCTGGAATTGATGGGTTTTCAATTAGGAAATTTTATCAAGATTATAACAATTTTTTTTCTTCTATAAAAGATGTACATGTTTTAATTCATGTTAGACAGGAACGGGTTTTGGCGTGGAAGCATGAGAAATATGATTTCCGTTCTCTGTTGACATGAACTACTTTTCGAGGCTGTTCTGTTCGTCTAAACTTCGAAAAAAAAAGACAAATTTTCACAAAGAATAAAACTAGATCTTGCTAACGAAATGCCTAGGAGCATTTGATATAGGTCTTTATTAATGTTATCTAGAAATGAATGTTTGTTTCAACTATACTTAACCTCACGAGGTTAAGTGTATGTGTGTCCGAACAGCGCATTTATTGCAATCCTATCCTGCTCTGGAAACTATCAATCTGCAAATATGAAACACTTAGTTTAGCTGTGAATTTATGTAAACATAAGTGTTGAGCAAGAGACGTGACTGGCATGAACTGAGCCTACTTATGGCGGGACATACGCGTGGTGGGGGCGGCGCTTGTTCAGTCCTTCCCTCTGGACGTGCTCCTTCATGGTGTGCCCATAGCCCGCCGGCTGATGAACCTCCGGGGGACGGGGGATGGTGTCCGTCGTCATAACAGACAGCTGCGGACTTATACCAAGACCAGTGTGCCTCGAACCTCCGGCAGGTGGCCGCAGCCCACTGGACAAAACAGCATTCTGCACCGAGGGACCGGCACCCAGTCCGCCGCGAGACATGAAGTTGCTGGACTGCCGCCGGTGGATGAACGCCCGCTGGGCTGGTCCGTCCACCACATCAGACGGAGGGACCCCCGTGCCCGGCGCGCGATGGAACGATGTCCTAATCGCGGCGCTGTGCATGGATTTCCCACTAGTCAGCGAGCCCCGACCGGAATGTTCTTGGGAGTCATCGACCTGTAAAATCTGTAGTGATCAGAAGCGGGAGTATTGTATAAAGATTGTAATTATCTCTTTCACTGGGTTGCTAGTGAAGGTCCGGGGAAGAACAGTGAAGGCCAGTGCCTAATTGTCATGCCTCATTGATATGATGGGTCATCCTTTGTCAGGAAATCAGATTGTTTACAAGCTAAGGCATTTTTTTTTCTTTTTTTTTAAATGACACACGCCAACAGTATACGAAACACACACACACACACACACACACACACACACACATGTACACGAATACAGACACATCTTTTAAAGTAAATCTTCGAGAAGTAATGTCTGGCATGACCATTCTGATTTCCTGTCGAGAAATGAATTGGCTTGTCCCTCCCCCTCCCCCCCCCCCCCTCCCCCCAACTTGTCCAACACACGCACACCCTGCCTGCCTCGTGCTTTTCGTCAATGGGAAATTTATCCGTAGTCCTGATGCCGAATGGGTGCCTTAGTATTCCAAAAACTTGATTTTATTTAGGTGAAATATCACATGATTGCAATAATTGAACATTTTTGTGGTTTTTGTTTAGAACGACTTCTAGGGTGTTATTTGGGGGTGTTTATCTGTTCTTGGATAATTTGTTTTGCTGACGAGGTCTATGAGCCTTGACAGCAATTTGGGAGACAAAGACGACGTATCATTATACGAAGAATAACAATAACGGAACAGTTTTACGGTTAACAACAATAGTCGCTAATATTTCTATAGACAGGGTATGTGGGGCAAAGATAATCACTGGAATGATTCACATACATTAACACACACACACATACACAACAACAACAACAACAAAAACAACAACAAACACGCTCTACTGGAACAGGCCGGATGGAGGCCGAAACCTTCATATTATTAAGCCCAAAGAAGTTGAACTATGGTAGAGACCAGTATGAATGGATTATCATTCACTACATTTGTCCTAATTTTTTTTTTAATAGAAAGAAACAAGAAGAAATAAAACAAAGTCTGAAGGTGAAAAGGACTGCAAGTGTTGACTCTACGGAGAATGTCACAACGTTTTCGAGGGTTTGTGCATTATTTTTTGCATTGCTTATGACTTTGGTTGCGATATTTCAATAGGTGTCGTCTACTATAAACTGCCCAAATTTGCCAAAATCACTTGAAATGAACAGATGAATTTATTTTTTTTTTTTACGTTTCTTTTTTGCTTTCCAAAATATGTAGCAGCAATGATTGCATTTGAAGTACGGAGCGTTAACTTCCGATTTGAAAAAAAAAAATCGTAAACCACATACTTGAGTAACACTACCAACAGTACACAAGTCATTTCGAGAGCAAGAATGTATGGCGGCCTGTATACATATTGTGCCGGCAAGTTGATGATAATACAATATTGTACTCCCAAACTCTGATGTCTTTTTTTTTTTAATTCCCAAAATAGATTTCATTGCATTTTGGCACCACGTAGTTCGCTTTGGCAATTACTTCAATAAAACGGATATGTTTGTTTTCATTCCTTACGTTAAAGCCATGACAAATTACTGTACAACGAATACTATTGAAACTGATTGGTCCGCCGTATGTATGAGCCTACCCCATACAGGTTGAATTGAATAAATAATTATAATATTTCCATTGTTACAGAAAATGAGGTCATTCTTCCCCGTATTGGACCTTAACCTTCAGTTCTACCTGCACCAGCTATTCGCCTAAATTCGACATGTTAAAAAAAAGAAAGGAAAACGACAAGCAACTGCAAGAAATAAGGAGGTTTGTAATGAATGCTTGTATGCTAGCAACCACGGGACCGGAGACCGCCAAGTGCCAAAGACCAGGCAATGAGGATAACATGGCTTGCCTATAGGATACAACTGCCGCGGCCAGGTATTTCATGGGTCAGTATGTCTAGAAATATCTTCACCTTCACCAATTATTACAAGCCCTCAAGAGAGGTTCGCTGTGGGTAGATCTCACCATGTTACTATTTGGCCGCCCTCCGGATAATCTGGACTGAACTCTGGAGTGGGAATTGAAGATATCCGGGTGTCGTTTACACTTCTCGTCCTGCAGCTTGGTGAGGTGGCGAAGAAGGTCCTTCTCTTCTCTTCTATGGATGTGTTCCTGGACGTCTTTGGCACTCTTCAAAGATCTAGATGATTCAAGAGAGAAAGAGAAGATAATTTACGGAGAAGCAAAACAAACAAACAAGTAAATAAACAAAAACAGCTTTTCATTTGCTACATTTATGGTTATGAACGTGTCATGAAAATCTGAATTTTGTTAGGAATATGATATATTTTGCTGAAAATGTTCATCAAATTATGCCCTAGCAAGGGCTTAAATGGGCAGCGTTGAGAGCGATATTATAAACTCTGACCACTGAGAGAAAAAGAAACAACCTAGGTCCAGCAGATTCTACAAGGTTGTCTTGTCTACATACTAACATAGACTAGAATAGATTGTTCTATAGAATCTGAATTTCCCCCTGGCTTGGGACCATGATCTTCAGTCTTCATAGACTAAAAGTAGGGTGTCAAGGTCTAACAAGTTAGATCTGACGTTAACTAGTGTCTATCATTTTCAGTCGGACAAATGTGGCAGCCAAGAACAACCCTCTGATCAAGGCTATACGGCTAACGCTACATACAATGTATTATTTTTCGTAATCTCCGTTGTTCGTTAATATGAGATCCCACTCGTACGCATGCGCAGTCAATTCATTCGTAGCGTGTGTTTCTTAGCGGTCAAGTCGCCATTTTGAGCTCTAAATTTCGCCGATTTTCTTTCACTTTGCGATCTTTCGCGTTCTAGTTTTCGGGGTTTAATAGGTTATTTTACCTCCCCGATCGTTTGGTAGTATTTTTGGAGAGTGATGGAAGCGAATTCGGGTTCTTCCACGAAGCCGAATTTCCCGCACGAGAAGCTGGTTCGCGATGCGGGTTCCACCAGCATCGCCAGCGGACCGCGAGCGGGTCCCTCCCCCGGCAGCGATCCGGGGGGAAAGGGTAAGACGGCAGCGGCGAGCTCGGCTAGCCGCGGTGGTAAAGGCACGGGGAAAGCCAAAGGCAAAGCACCGGCGAAGATTACTTCTCCTCCTCCCGTGATTGCACGGAAGTTCGCCAAGTCGGCTGCTACCTCTGAGGTCTCAGACCTTTTGATTAAGAAGCCCTCGATCATGATTGACTCTGAGATATTAGCCAAAGATTCTCGGGCTGTCCAGGACTGCATTCGTGCAGACCCTATTTCAAAGAAGGACAGTCAGGCCTGCATTCGTGCAGAGCCTCCACAGACCACGACCTCGAAGTCGGGACCAAGCACTAGTGTTGGTGGCTCAAATTTTGAACATCGTCTGAATAAACTGGAAGAGATGCTGGGAAAATTGGTGGATCATTTGCCACTTTCTCATCCACAGACTCGTAGTAGTCATGACACGAGAAGTCTCGGAGATGAGGATGATAATCTCCTTTTATCTGACTATGAGTATGACTGCGATCAAGATGATGGGCCTTTTGGCTGTAAACTTACACCAGCGTCTGACTCACAGACTTCTGATTTCAGTGCTGAAACAAGCACTGAAGATAGTAATGCTACTCCTGCCTCTGGCAAGAATGTAGCCATCCCAGCTATCGCAGCAAAATTCGCAGTACCTCTCAGCGTGGGGAAACCCTTAGATGAGGATATTGCTGGGTCGGTATCCTACCTTGTCAGCCACACTCTTGAACAGGCTGCCCTAGAGGAGACTGGTAAGAAGTACACTAGCCCAGAAAACTGTCCACTACTTGACGTGCCCAAAGTCAACTTGACAATTTGGGAGAATCTCAACCCTACTACCCGTGCTAGGGACCTGAAGCTACAGCGTATTCAGAGCGCTCTTGTAAAAGGCATCACTGCTTTTGCGCAGACCCTTTCTGCTTCGGAGCTGTCAGAAAAACAGCAGGACGCTCTCGGACTCCTGTGTAGCTCTAATTTTGAGCTGAACGCCTTGAGGAAGGACCTCATTAAACCTGGCTTGAATGCAAAATTTGCACACTTGTGCAAGCCTCAGAACCCTGTGACCAAACAGCTGTTTGGTGATGACTTAGGAAAGAAAGTCAAAGACATCCAGGAAGAACAAAGAGCAGCAGCCGGTGTTGTGAAAGGCTCAAAACCTTTCTCAACAGGTAACTCCCGTCAGCGTCCATATTCGCAGTCACAGTCTCATTATCACCCTTACCGCCGACAGACGGAAGCTAATTACCGTAGAATGAGATCAGCGGGGTGGACCACGCCAACCGTACAGGCTGGGTCGGTACAGCGGCCTTTTTTTAGGCCAGCGTTCGTGGAAGCCACACACTGCCACCCCGATGACCAGACCCAACAAGGGCAGCGGCCGACAGAGCCCTCAATACCGGGGGTTTGCGGGGGCCCGCAAGTAACTGAGCATGTTAAACCAACAGTCTCCTCATCCTCTGCAGAGGTGAGTACATGCCCTCTCATAAATCTTGCTTGTTCAATGGTGGGTGGACGACTGAAAAATTTCTATGACAAATGGAGAAGCCTGACTTCAGATCCATACATTTTGAATGCTGTCAAAGGATACAAACTCGAATTTGATCCTAATGAATTCCCTACTGTAAGAGGGAAAGAGTTGTATAATTTATCTCGCAGTTCAGAGCTTAACAGTCAAATAGAGGAAGAGATTTCTCGCCTCTTAGCTAAAAATGTGATTGAACTTTGCGAACATGAGAATGGAGAATTCATCTCCAATATTTTCACGAGACCCCAAAAGAATGGTTCCTTACGAGTTATCCTTGATCTTTCTGATCTTAATACAGGCATCCTTTATCAGCATTTCAAAATGGACAACATACATACAGCCTTGTCACTGCTCAGCCCAAATTGCTACATTGCGTCTATTGATTTACAAGATGCATACTATTCAGTTCCCGTCCATCCATCATCGAGAAAGTATTTGCGTTTCTATTGGCAAAGTAAACTGTACCAATACAAGGCCTTACCTAATGGTCTCAGCTCGGCTCCCAGACTGTTTACAAAAATGCTGAAGCCAGTGTTTGCCCAGCTTAGAACAGAAGGACATGTAGTTATGGGTTATCTTGATGACACTTTGATAATTGGGAGATCTAAGGATGCTACCCAAAGGGCTGTTTCAGCTACCACTAAGCTTCTAACAGAGCTGGGGTTCTTAATTCATCCTGAGAAGTCAGTACTTAGCCCAGGCCTAGACCTAGAGTTCCTTGGGTTTCATTTGAATACTAGGTCAATGCACATTACTTTGCCAAGGGAAAAACAAGATGACATTTATGAGGTTTGCACCTCCCTCTTATCCCTTGCCACCCCATCCATTCGAAAGGTTGCTAGGGTCATAGGGAAAATAGTTGCCACGTTCCCTGCAGTACAGTATGGCCCACTGCATTACAGATATCTAGAGAGAGACTAGGTACAGGCCCTTAAGGCAGCTTGTGGTCATTTTGATAGGCCCATGACTCTTTCCATGGAGGCACGACATGAATTGATATGGTGGAAAGAACATATTCATGAGTCATTTAATCATGTTGTCAGACAAAAGGTCAATTTGGAGCTACGTACAGATGCCAGTGCAGAGGGATGGGGTGCTACAGACTTAACCTCTCACACAGGTGGCAGGTGGACCACAGAGGAAGTACATTCAGCTCAAACATCGGGTATTAATTACCTAGAAACACTGGCAGCTGGACTGGCTCTGAAATCCTTCTGTGCAGATAAGAGAAATGTACATGTCCTGTTGAGGATTGATAACACTACGGCTGTTGCCTACCTTAATAACATGGGAGGGCTGAAATCAGAAACGTGCAATCAGGTAGTGTTAGACATCTGGCATTGGTGTATAGAACGCAATATATGGCTGTCAGCAGCTCACTTACCTGGGTGCCAGAACAACGAGGCAGACTTCATGTCTAGACACTTTAATGACAGAACAGAGTGGATGCTAGATAAGAATAGCTTTGAGAAGATTGTGGCTAAGTATGGTACACCAGTAATTGATTTGTTTGCATCCAGACTAAATGCTCAGCTACCTAGGTACATTTCATGGTTGCCAGATCCCAATGCAGAGTCAGTTGATGCATTCACACTAGACTGGGGAAAATTTGCACTCTTTTATGCCTTCCCTCCTTTCTGTTTGGTAGCAAAATGCCTACAGAAAATACAAGAAGACAATGCACATGGCCTGCTTGTGGTACCAAATTGGCCTACACAGGCCTGGTTCCCTCTCTTGACAAGTATGATGAGTGAAGAACCTTTGATCTTGAAAAGAAGCAAATCCTTGCTGACACAACCAGTATCTAAGGCTACCCACCCACTCTGCACTAAACTCGATCTTCTTTGTTGCAGGATTGGCGTTCACAGTTCGAGATAAAGGGACTACAGGACAGGACTGTGGACGTGTTGTGTGCATCTTGGAGACTGTCTACACGCACACAATATGGAACTTACATTAAGAAATGGCAAGAGTATTGCAGACAGGAAACTTTGAACAGTCACTGCACTGCTGTAGAAAGTGTTATAGAATTTTTGAGTTATCTGTTTCATGTACATAAGTTGAGTTACAGTGCTATTAACTGTGCCAGAAGTGCTTTGGCCTCGGTGGTGCTGTTGGAGAACAGCAACTGTACAATTAGTACACATCCTTTGGTGACAAGATTCATGAAAGGTGTATTTCATTTACGAACTCCGCTGCCACGGTACAACCATATCTGGGACGTTAAAATCGTGTTAGATCATCTCCGCAAAATGTCACCAGCCAGTAAGCTATCTTTGTGTGAACTTACTCATAAGCTGTGTATGTTGCTTGCACTCACTTCGGCACAAAGGGCACAGACTTTGTTCTACATTCATATTGATGGCCTGGTTTGGAAGGATAATAGCGTAGAGATTCATGCCAGTGACTTGGTAAAATAGAACAAGACCTCCGACAGAGTAGGGAGTACGACTACAATTGAAGAGTATCCTTCAGAGAAGAGACTCTGTGTGGTACGCTACCTGAAAAAGTACATTGAGCGTACAAAAGTGATGAGGGATACGGAAAGGCACCTGTTCATATGTCATAGGAAACCTCACAAACGAGCCAGTAAGCAAACCATCTCCAGGTGGATAAAGGAGACAATGAGTGCGGCGGGCATCGACACTAGAATTTTCAAACCGCATTCTACAAGGGCTGCAGCAGTCTCTACTGCAAAGACAGCAGATGTGCCCATAGCGGACATTCTGAAACAGGCCGGATGGTCTAATGAGGAAACCTTCAACAGGTTCTATGATAAGCCGTCGATCAGGGCAGGACCTACATGTAGGTTCTCCATGGCGGTACTGGATAATCATTGAAGAGAAAGAGTATTATTGGTGAGCTACTATGTCATTCTTATCACCATACATTGCTTGGTTTTTGCAGAAATGCGACCACTTGCTTCAAAATCTCATATTAACGAACAACGGAGATTACGAAAAATAATAAATAAATTAAACGAGAACTTACCTGTTTGAAGTTTGATTTTTATTATTTGAGTAATAGGAGTGTGAGTTAATATACCCTCCACTCCCACCCTCAATTCAAACTTCAAGGTAATGTTCTTACTCCGTCAATTTACAGTGTATTTCCAGATTGTGGGATTGTGACAGTGGTCGCATTTCCTCATGGATCAGGCAAATCTCACTTGACCCAGTTGGGTCTTTGGTTCAGTTCTCTCACCTAAGTTGACATTATGTATTAGATGTCGGAAGACAGTCCGATTGCTTAGGTGGAGATTTGCCTGGGCGACGAATATTGACTGCGCATGCGTACGAGTGGGATCTCATATTAACTCACACTCCTATTACTCAAATAATAAAAATCAAACTTCAAACAGGTAAGTTCTCGTTTCATTTATTTATTTCAGTTCACCAGCCTAGGTTTATACTTTTTGATAATGAAGCAAAAATGACGAAATCACTGTCGAACGTTATTCAGGTCTACTCTAACGTTAGGCGTTTCGGAATCAGACCAGTGCATAGAGCGTCTAGTTAGTGACTGCCAAGGTAGACAAACCTAAATAGAAAGGGGAGGAAGAAATTGGTATTGTCAACAGATAGGCAACAGGCTCCTAACGTCCTGGCACCCCTACTCCTAACCGACGTTAGGTGCCTACACAACTTATCAATCAAGATCTACGAGCGACTGTTCTGCTAGTTCTGCTAGAACTAAAATTTAAAATTACCGGTATTCTGCCGGCATTCTGTAATTTGTTCTATAGACTGGTTTCTAAAACACATAACAATAACCGTAATATTAATAACGTATGGTCTAAAGTTAGAAGATACCGGTACGCACCTTTCTTTATGCCGAAGTGTTGCCTGCTCCTTCTTGTTACTCACGGAAACTGAGTGGACAATGCGAGTGTCCATAGTTGGGTCTCGCTCTCCTCGAATCAAATCCATCTTTCCCTCGTCTTTATTTACCACATGAAGAAACCATATAGTATTTAGCTATACCATGACGACCCCAAAAGGATCTGGAACTCTCGGCAGAGTAGTTTCGTTTATGAGTTTATCTGACCATGGGCAAGAAATGAAATCAAAAACACAGTAGCCATGTCCATGCCATGGTCATATGGGGACTGCTTACATAATAATGCATGCAATAAACGCAAACCTAACGTATCATGCATGCCATCGTGTGTAAAAGCAATGGCAGGCAGCGCGTAGTGTTGATCGCCTAGATACGCGCACTGCTCCGTATGCGCGTGGGAATATATTATGACGTCAAATTGCAATGAAAGGCGGTCCACAATAAGATACTAGGCTCTTGGCATGGTACATTTTGTAACACTTCTTGCATGAAGAACAACCTGTGCCATACATTCCACAAACTGCATACAAGTACATTTCATCGATGATCTGTTTCATAAGTAGGAAAATGTCTATGGAGGTACACCGAAGGGGGGGGGGGGGGTACGTGAGCTCTCCCTCTCACATGAGGGAGCTTTTTAGCATTTTTAGAATTGAAATTAAGGGATCTAGTGTACCTGTCGTTTGGTGGAATATATAAAAATTTACAATCAAAATTTATCTATTTCGATTGCATTTACCTTTTAACAGGTTTGCAGGTGCATGCAATCCATCATAAAATGGAATGGAAATAAGATAAAAACAAAACAGAAAATAAGAATATTTAGCTATACAAATCGAGATGGGACGCCGCCCCAGCACCCCGACACCAACCACCACCCCCCCCCCCCCCATCGCCACCTATACACAGCACTAACCCGAAAAGCGCAACCCACCTTTCCTCTTTTGTCATGATTTTCTAATCTTTTGAATCTGCGGACACCCAATATATGATAACACTGCGAGCACATCGTGTTATAGAAGTTTAAAGCCATTGTTTACCGTAGGGAGCAATGATTAAAAAAATGCTAAAGTTATCACATTTGATTTTTTTTTTCATCAAAAGTTATCACATTTGATGCATAGGGCTATGTACAGTTCCGTTGTATCACAAAATATCCTATACCGGTACCACATATACAAATTTCACAATAAAGCCACAAATATAAGGAGATATCGTTAATTTTCTAAATAGATCATACCAGTAGAAGACGGTTTAATCTAGAAACGAATTTTATTAAGACTATTGTTCATATTTTGTATATATAACAACACCTAACATTCATTATAAAGATTGACATTTTTACATTTGTTGTTTCTATCCCTAACTCACATTTTAGACCTACATGTATTTTGATGCACTAAAACTGGGTTTTTGGTTTGTTTGTTTTTTCATCTGCAAATTACTTTAACTGAGTTAAGAATATTGAAGCATTCTCATTACTTTTAGTGAGAATAATTGCAGGGCTTGGTATACTCTTCAGAGTACAATTATTGACCTGATTTGGGTGGAGGCGAGAGACTTCAAGTCAGACAGAATGTAATACAGGCGACACGTGTTATATTAAAGTCCTTGGGATAGTCAGGGTTTGTTTGTTGTTTTTTTTTTTTTTCGTTATATCGAAATCACGCTATGCCCGAACAGTAAAATAGGTTCCTATATAAAGATAATAATACATAGATGATGGTTTTGGGATCTAAATTTTTACTTCGTTCTTCAGAGAACTGTAACTTATGGCGGTCATAACCAGGGACTTCCAAAGAAGAACAAAAGCACTTTCAATGGGCCATTATGCAATAAGTCGGGTGCGTTGCTACGTCAGTGTATAAATTATATTTGGTTAGGCATACTTGAAGCCCCCCAGTTAGAAATTACCATTAAAAAAAACAACAGTACTGTGCACTCCCGTTATAACGAACACGGTTACAACAAATTTCCGGTTACAACGAAGTAAAAATTCAGGCCGCAGCATTAGCCATTCCATGTATATATTTTTAGTGGGTTTTTTTTTGGTTGGTTATAACGAAATTTCGATACATAATATACATGTATAATGAAAGAAAACTGCCGGTCCCGAGGACTTCGTTATAACGAGAGTCCACTGTACCCAAACCGAATTGGTCTGCACACGTATTTCTAACATTCCATTCATAGCAGTCCGTGCATTGCAACTCTCCTTGTAAAAAAACAAAAACAAAACAAAACAAAACTAAAAATGTCGCTATGCCGACTGGTATGCCTCCGTCATAATGCATGATTCTCCTAAAAGGTCTATTGTACATGTGGACAATGTGTGATTACATTTTCACAAAATTGGCAAAATATCAAAATGACACGTTCGTCACAAATTGAATGTTCATCTTCCTTGACCTAGGTTTAATTGGATGAATGAGAGGGCATGTATGTGGGATTTTGGGACTTTTAATTGACTTCGGCCCCTTCATAAAGTTATGCATTGAGTAATTTTCAAGGTACATGTACGGAGAAAAAGTGCAATTTCTGTACTGAATAATAAATTGTTACCATTTTCAACCCTAACCCTTGACCTTTGACCCTAAAATTCATAAGGGAATCATTGTCCGGCAGAACATGCATAAATGTGTACTAAGTTTCAAGATAACTTGAGCCACTTCCGAGATATGGGGGAAGAAGTAAAGTTCAGCACTTTCACTTGATCTTTGACCTTTTGACCTTTGACCTTTTTGGAGAAAAAAAACTTCCCACAGAATTTCTATTGGGTTAAACATGCATACACCAAGTTTAAAAAGAAAATAATCCTGCAGGCATTGCATAGATATGAGGGAAATAGTAAAATTTTGAAGTGTTACCCTTGACCTTTGACCCTGACCTTTGACCCATGAACCCAAAATTCCCTAGATAATCAGTGCCAGTCAGTATATGCATATATGCTCCATGAAGATACCTTGAACTATTTCCAAGATATGAAAGTGAAATTTCAAGTTTTACTTGAACTTTTGACCTTTGACCTTTGACCTCATGACCCAAAACTTTCACCAGAGAATCTTAATTGGGTAATACATGTATACACTACGTTTCAAGAAAATATCTTCAGGTATTGCATAGATATGGGGGAAATAGTGAAATTTTGAGCATTTGACCTTGACCTTTTGTCCTTTGACCTTGAGCGTGTGCACCTACAAGTTGATAGGCACAACTTCACACCCTAATACATATACATGCCAAGTTTCATGAGGATACCAACTGTACCTCAAAATGTTTTTAAATTTCGCTGTCCACAAAATTCATTACGGACGGACGGAAGGAAGGACAACCCGAAAATATAATGCCTCCGGCACCACTTCGTGGCGGAGGCATAAAAAAAAGAAAAAAGAGAAAGAAGTAAGAATAATAGTCAGAACATATTTAAATCCCATGTTACAGTTTTTATTTCTTCACATCTCTCCCAAATCTGCATAACAAAATAGTCGAGAGCTAAACACAGTTGCAATCGATTTCACTGGAAATTGACAGATCATGATGCTGTGAAGATGAATAATATCATTTTGAAATAAAAATAGAGAGGATTGACATTCATTACATCTAGAGATTATCATTCCCTCCATTAAATGCACTCTACATAATATGCATTGAAAACGATAGAAAGTAGGAAATTCACTCAAATATAAGATGATTATATGTGACTGCATTTCCACTTGTGATGACAGAGCCCCACTGTGCATTATGTTGTATAATGGATATGAAGGCAAAAAGCTTGTTACATGTCAATGGAAACATTCTACGGTTTAGTGAGTTGACATACACCTCAGTGCAAAAAACGGCTGATACTGTCTTCTGAGATGACAATCGTAGGCAGGTCTTGTAATCAAGTTGTTATATTATTACATGCAGAAGAACAATACTTGTGAAAGACTGTCAGAGAGAGAGAGGTGAGACATAAACCTCTAATCATCTCTGTAACAAGGCAGAAGTACAAATTGACATATACTATTAAGTTACATCACTGAATTGGCACAAAGATGATAGATTATGCAACCGCCACAACGCAAACCGTATAGGTCAATGTAATCGTGTTGCCTGAATACAACTGCAGACAAGTGAAACAGTGAGAAAAGCACCCAGAAATTACGCGAAGGGTGAAGATTTTAACCTGTTCCTTCTGAAAACTAAAATCCCGACAAACTTTGTACAGGAACAGATAGGGTTTTAGCTGCAGATAACGAGTTGCATGTCCGTATCACCCCCTCCTCACTACTATAACGAACTTTACAGTGGAAACTCGATATAAAGAGATCTGATATAAAAAACTACCTGATATAACAAACTAATTTCTCCAGTCCAAATGAATTTATGTCCTTTGTTTTGTATTGTTCATTGACTACTGATATAACAAAATATCTGATATAAAGAACAATTGTCTTGGTCCCAACGATCTTGTTATACTGAGTTTCCACTATACTATACATCGTTAATCATGTACTTGTGTCAGGCATATGTAATTACCCTACAAACCATAGGATTTGATCACCGTTATCAACCTATTTATACACAATTCCAATGGCATTCAGAGGTGGTAATTCTACGAGGGTTAATTCTTGTCTACTTTCCTATCAATTTCTTACTACTTTCCCTCGTGGTAAAGATAATATAGTAAATACTTTAATAATGACAGAAAAAAAATCAACTGTAAAACTCGAGGCAATATGCTCACATTCTTTTCAATATAGATCGAGCATACACAGAAATAGCACAAGATGGAAGACTGAAAGATGCCTTTACCTGCATTGCACCATAAATACGTGTACATGTAGACAAATATAAAGTCTTTTATTAAATAAGCTTTCACAGATCTATAAAGGTCTTTGGAGAAAATAGTATATGAGTACCATGCAACTTCCTAAAGAGTACTACTCAGGTATACAACTTGTAATTCTTAGAGACTGGAACACTTTGGTATCACAAAATACATGACAATGACTTCGGTCTTAACCAGAAATTTGAGGAAAGTAAAAATACATCTGCTGGCATTAAACGCTATGGTCATTTCGATTAACATACACATTTCAATACTCCACTGAATCACTTGTGCCACCAGAATGATGGAAAAAGAATGACTCCAATCAGAGAGTGTGGCTGCTAGTTCCTGGCTAATTGTTAGGCACTTAATTTCTTCAGGGTCAGGAGTATGCTAGGCAAATGAAACCGTCTGCACATCACTGGAGTATGAATCTAAAAGGGAATGTATGCTGTAAAACAAGGTAAACAAAAGCTTGCCAAGATGCTAACAAACTACGACATTTAAATTTGTTCTCCTTCAGATCAGTCATCCTTCACTTACCCACAAGCCATGGTATGCAATGATACTAATTACATGATATAGCTCCACCATCATTCAAAGCATGGTACAGGGGAACCTCAATAAAAGGAGGACCTAAAAAAAGAAAGAAATGACGATTACCTTGCTATATCAGGTTTCTCACTATGTCAGGGTACAAAAACTGAGAAATATAAAAAGTTGGGACCTGCAGATGCACCTTGATATAAGAGGCTTTTGTTTTATCTGATTCTTTATACCACTGTACAATCATCATCAAATCAAAGTCATAAGAACAACAAATCATGTCTGGTTCTTGCCATTGTGCCAGTATTTGACTGAGCACAACTATCCAGACGTGGTGACACATCTCACAGGGTGCAATTACTTATGTAGCTTGTATACACAGGAAGTCTATCATTAGCAGGATCACTGCAATGATACTGAATCAACATTTTCTTTTTTCTAATATGCCACCTGCTACTACATCAAAATGCTCAAGCACATTAGATTACATCCATTGCACAAGTCAGTGGAAAAAAAATATATGCAAAACTTGACCCCATCTCCACTCTCTGGATAGCATTCCAGACAGTCTGCATCGCCAAAGAACAATTTCATTTTTCTAGCATAAAAAAGAAGCAATTGACTTACCTCTCTAAGAAAGCAGCGAGAATAATATCACACTTAATATATGTAACAAGTCAAGTTTTGCCGCGACATCATAAACTGTTGGAGTCTTTTCATCCAGTGATGGCAGTACCAAAACTTCAAAAATTCACTACTTTTGAACAGATTGTCCGAATCTCCTCAAACTTTCACTGATGTGTTCTACAAATATTGCTGTATTCACGTAATCTGCATGTATACTTGAGAAAACTTACCCTTTGACAACATTCAGGCTTACTTACTCTCCATCACAAGCATCTTTCAATGCAAGTTATTCAACAATAACAAAATGAGACTGAAATGCAAGTATACATAAAGATTGATGCACGAGTTTTCTATTAATTTGTGTCTCTTTGCTTAATAATCTCTTGCTAACATAAAGATCATCCAAACTTAAGATTTCATAGGTAATCATAGTAGATATGGGGTTGACAATAGATCATAACATGTCTTAAGAAAATGATACATTTCCAAACATGCGCTGATGCTGAGATTAAATGAAAAAAAAAAAATATATATATATACATATAAGTCAATATTGCACATCAGGTTTAATACAAGAAAAGGTTGCATTCAATGCTAAGTTTTTTGTAAAAGACACCAAAAATTTGTGACTACAAAAACCCTATAATTAAACATGCCAAAATATTTTCTTGAAAATTCATAGAAAAATATACCTCAATGAACAGTGTACAATGTAATAGTTTACAAAGTGTAAAGCTGGTGCACCTCTACCACACCAAACATTAAGCATCCAGTCACCAAAAGAGGGCCCTTACTCTCTGAAGTGTTGGAACCTCTTAACAATAAGCCAGCTTGGAGTTCCAGTTTGCCAAAAAAGAAAAAGAAAAAGTAATTTGTACTACACTGGAATGTTGGGTTTTAAATTCACTGATTAGAATCAGTGATATAATGATTATTCCAGTGATCCCTATAAATGATGCTTGCCAGTATACATCCACCTGAGAGCAAGCCTGGTATTTGGCAATATTCCCTACGTTCAGACGATCCCCCGCTTTGCGGGAGCAGTTTGGAGAGTTTTACGGTCGACCGTCCAATCATGCATTAGAATTCCCCGGCTGAAAGGGGGACAAAATCACGGCTGGTGGTTTCAGCTGTGTGTTAGGTCACTGTACATGGCGCTGTAGGGCGCGTGATTACAAATTTATACCATTGCCTGATTCACCACAAAATTTGGAGCATGAGTACTTATGAGGAAAACAGCTGCACGAGAGATCATAGTTAGTCCCCCTCCAGAATTTTGTTGCCGGACTTGACAAGCTTGCCAGGGGAGTGGGGAATGTCCCATCGAGCGTTCACAAGATGGGATTGCCGGGGAAAGTCCTGACAAACGGGACATTCTCCGCAAAGCAGGGGACTGTCTGAACGCAGGGATTGATAGAAAAAGTTCATGCCATCAAAGCAAAACAATGAAAGTGATGATTCCCCAAGTGTTGAATGACAGACCATTTTATTCTGGTCACCTGGTTTACGCAATTCGTTCATTTTTTGTTTCAAAATGAATTCCACAAATTATCATGTTGGGCAACCTTATGCACTCCATCACTTTAGGCGTTTTCACATCAGCCCGTTGTTTCGAAATAGTGCGCTATTTTCTGACTTGGGAAATAGGAAAATATCTCGAGCTTGGATTTTTATCGGGCTGATGTGAAAACGCCTTTTGAAAACAAGTATTGACTACATATGTATACAGAAAGGTTAATTGTGCCAATGTGCACATGTTACAAATTCTGGTGATGATAATGAACACCATGTAATTCAAAGACACTTATCAAGAATGCTTGCAGGTGAAAAATGTGTACAGCGTGGCCTGACTGTTACTATAGCTGTGTTCAGACGAAGACAGTGTTGGTCGGAGTAACTTCGGAGGAAGGGTCAGAGGAAGCTTGGTCGGAGGAAAGGTCGGAGTAGTGCCCGTCTGAACAAGGTCGTGGTAACTTCCTCCGGTCAGGGGAACTTACCACGACCTCTTCCTCCAACCAAGATACTCCTGAGCTTTTTCAGGAGTATCTCGCTACCACGTCTAGCCGGTCAAAGTAAATTGCCCGTGTGGACAAGCCCTCGGCGTATCTATGACCTTACATACCTTACGACCTAGGTACAACTTCCGTGGTCACATTGCAATCTTGACATTTTGCAAGTACACGTGTGCGTGCAGTACAATTCTAACCCAGCCGATCGCGACGAAGAAGCTAGCGCTCAGAAATTCTCATCAACAAGAATGGAGAAGACAAATGCCGCTGGTAAAACACAATCATTTGGTCAACGTGCGTGGCGCTACCACTTCCGGAAGTTATACTGACCCTCCACGGTCATCCCCTCAAAGGCCGTGGTAAATTGGTCGGAGTTTCTTCCCACGACCGTCGTGTGGACACAGGGTTGTGGTAAGATAAGTATCAATTGGAATTTTAATTGCTGTGTCATAAAATATTACTCCGACTAGAAATACGTCTGAACATGGCTTATGATCTCTTGTGTTCAGTGTAAAAAAAAAAACTGAATGTTTCAAAACAGCGGTTACTTATGAGAGTCCAGATGTACCACACTCAATGTTTCGCGATAGACAGTCAAGTTGGTATGGTGTATAAACTATTCAGTGAATGGTTTTCAACATGGCAATTTATTTTTACAGATCTCTTGATAGTGACACTACAATTCTTAAAAGATTTGTAATGTTTGAACATTTCTTTGTTTTTATGCATTCAATCATCATCCCAGAGCTCTGTCAGCAAAGTTTTAGACAATTTCAGAAATTATACTCCCATACTGTAACAAGATCATCTATGTCACATCTTACAAAATGGAATACATTGCAATACTGCCTTTCAGTGCTTAAAACTTGAAGGCACTCCAAACTGTTCAGCATTGCATACCTGTGGGTACCCTTCTGTAGACAGAATGACATTCCCAGAGGCCTGAACTACCTCATAGTAGTGGCCTGGCAGAAAACTGTCTTCAAAATGTCTCCTTTTCCTGATGAATGCAGAAAAATAACCTCTGAAGGATCCTGGTTAATTTCACTGTTCAAGAGAGAAATTCGAAATAATCAGTTTAATATTCTCATTTATTTTCTCTGCAAGACCTACACTTCTACTCTAGTTCATCTAGAAATGTGAAAACCCCACTGTAAATGATTTTGTTTGTTTTAAAGAAGTTGCTAAACACATATTCAAGAAAACATCTTTGCAAAATAAGAAGCTGTATTTAAGTGACTGCATATATATTTTTCAAAGGTTAATTTGTATGTTTTCTTCTGTTGGCCCATCATACCTTATCTAGCTAATTCCCTCTGTTGTTTCATCCATTTGTGCATGTTGTGTAATTACAACTCTGTGAACAATTACATCATCATAATTATTATTAGATGTAAAGTATTTAAAGAGGCAATCATGTCCATTTGGCACTCTCTGAATATGAATATCATCACTAGAATGTATTATTATGATATGATTCTGAATTAAAAAGTACACATTCAAAATCACCACATATAACAATCTAACTTAAGTTATGATAGACAATAGAAATTCACAATCGAGGACAACATTTATTTCTCTGATTCCTCAGAATTAAATTAAGAAATTCATATTACCCTACCAAGTGGCAAAAAACATACTCACATGGAAATTTTCACTTGAACATTATGGCCAAGTTTAGAAGGAATTACCAAACTGCAAATGAAATAGCTCAGAAATTTGCAGCCAAGTTCATGGGCACATAAGGCATTCAATGAGGGCGGACAAACACATTTTTTAACCTCAAAAGTAGGAGCACCAAGACATTAACAAAACATGTGAAATTCTCACGTGAAAAGGGTCCAAGGCATTTCATCCTATAGCGGGGATGGACGAAGGCAAAGTAGATGGGTAGGCCAGTCAGCACGATGCAGATTCCGATGCCTTTTCCCACTGGATCCGAGTAGAGAGACATCCCAAGGATGAAGATCATTGCAGAGGTGTATATCACCACCACAAACAGAGGGATCTGTGAAGGAAAAAAACAATGAGTACATTCATCCTCCTATCCAAGCACAAAAAGAGAATCTATGCTCAAGGAAGCACAGCATTCCACCTAACCAAATATTTGAGCAAGTTATTATAAGGCTTGTAGACAGCATCATTAGCTTGAAATTCAACTTTTACATTCCGACCTCTCCTATCTGGACATGTCAGGACCGGCGATAAACGGGATAAGGTATTTTACAGGTATGGGAGACTCAATGTTTAATATATGCAGCTGCTGAAGAACGATTGCCTGCACCGTGCCTGTCCATGTTCTTGCAGTGATGTGGGGGTTGTAAATTTCTGAATGCGTGTTATTTAGATGTAAATTAGATGTGAATGTATGTTTATTATGTTGAGAATAATATGTGATTCAGGTGAGTGTGTGTAGGAATTTTGTTTCAGTTTGAAATCCCCCCTTCCCCTGTAATTATTATATTGAAGAAAAAAAATCACGCCAAGATTGCATCGGGATAATAGAGAGATCTGGATAAGGGAGGCTGGATAGGAGAGGTTAGACTGTAGAATAAAATGAATGCATTAAAATAACGATATAGTGTACATGAAATTTTATGAACAGTAATTCAAGTTCATAGAACCATTTTTGATCTGAAGACATCTACTCTGTGTGTTTGTACAAAATATATGTACCCATGTGCCCTGGCACTAAGTAGCTTAACATGCCAATCTTTTTCAAGAGCATTCAGTATTAAACCCACCAAACTTGACCTAACTGTAGATAACCAAGCCTATGTTGCAATGCGTTTCAGTCCAACAGGAAGGCCATGGTGGACACAATGGGGGAGGGGGGGGGGGGGGGGGGGGGTAACCTCCATTCATGGACAAACCGTTTCAAGACATCTTTGCCTGTCGGCAAAGAAAGCACTCCAGCATGTGAGCCAATTGGCGAACAAAATACAGTAAGGGTTGCAAAACAGTGTCTTGCAATATCATCTTACACATGCACTTCCCATGCACACTTCCCTCAAGTAACAGGATGTAGCTTTTCAAGTGTGCACATCCCATTGTCACAGGCTCCCTTTGTTATCACAAGCATTCATATTCATTGATTTGATAGGTTCGAGACAAAATGCACACTCTTGTCTTCGTGAAAGATCTTTATACTTTGCAAATGGACAGTGTTGGCTTGTTGTCAGTTATCTTCCTCAAATGCACTCTACATTTTAATCTTGTCAATCATGGCAGAAAGAGAACAAAGGGCCTGAATTTAAGGAGTCTCAATCATTACAGGTACAAAGAAATTCATATTTTGATAACTACAGTAAAACAACAACAACAACAACAACAACAACAACAACAACAACAACAGCAACAACAACAACAACAACAACAACAACAACAACACAAAACCAGTGTAATCAGCATTGGAAAAAGCATTCCCAAATGTGAATTCACAATGAGGAAAAGATATTCAGCTGATAGGTCTCAACATCAAGACAAAGTTGACATACCTTGAATGGTCGGGGAATGTGCGGGTACTTCCAGCGGTAGTAAGGCAAGATGAAGCACGTTAGCAGGATAAACATGATGTCCACAAACTGAGTGTACTCGATGAGGACGATGACGTCGTCCTCCACCAGATAGATGAGGGCGATGAGGAGGATGACCACGCTGGGGAGAGGGGTGCGGTGCTTGATGCTCACCATGGAGAAAATTTCGGGGAAGAGACCCTCACGTGCTGCCGCAAATGTCGTTCTGAAAGTAAATGGAAAACAAAATCATAGACTGTAAGAGGAATTGTATGCTAGAGTCAGAGCTAGCATCATCCAGTGACATCCACTTTTGAAATCCACTCACTGGGTGTTCTCTTCTTTAAGCAAATAGAATTGAAATTCACCTGAAAACTGAAAGGCAATTTCGTTTCCATAATAGTTGCAACGATATCCATATCTTTGACTTTATATGAGCACTGTTTGAGAAAACTACCAAAAATACTTTTTAAAAAGAGTATCGCAATTTGTACTTCATGTGTAACAAAAAGCATCAAAATAGGGGTTATGATATGATAAGAGTGTATGCCCGTTTTGAGCCAGTAAATGTTACACTTGCAATACGGAGGTTTCATTTGAACACCATACAAAAAGCACATAATATCTAATTCACCACGATCCTTTATGTCTTGACACTGAAAGTACACTGTACTGTATATTAGGCTCCAGTTTGCTTCGGCACTTTTCATGATCAATGATACAGTTTCTGGTCTATATTTTTCTATTTTGTTCGCCCTCTTTTTTTTTTTTCCTTTTTTTTTACTAGTTCATTAAAGACCTCATACACCCTGTGCATATACCATGGAATGGAAAGGTTGGCCCTGCTCGGATGTATTCAGGAATTCCCATATGGACTAATGAATTGTGTACAGTTTTATCACTGATCTGTATGAAAGTACACACACAGGCGAAGGATCTCAACTGGAATCGACCATTACTGATGAGCGTAGGCTTCGATGCTTATATTCACTGACCAGACCAGTGCTATTTGTGGTTTCGAATGTACCATGGTAGGCAGCGAATGAATCGGACCATCAATGAATTTCCACACAACTGAATCTTTCAAAAGGGCTGTGAGCTCTACTGACCTTGATCTAGCAAGAATGCTGGCATTGGCACTTCCACAGGCTGACATGGCCACAAAAATCCACACCAACCAAGACCAGCTGCCCAGGGCCAGAACACTATAGTCCTTCAAACAAAAATAATGATACTAACATGTTGAAGTCATCGCACAATAATACAGTACAATTTTACACCATGTTCTTGTTGATTTTGATTAGACAAGCAGATTTGTAGGAGTTTGATAAAATTACACTTGCTACAATAAAATAATGGAATTTTGATGTTTTACATATTCTTACAAGATATTTGGTTATAGTAACATAATAAATATGTAAACTAGAAAAGCACTCTGAGAGCGCAGACCTCCACGAAGCAGCTACTTTCCACCTATGATCTTGCTCTTCCATAGAGATCAGTGCTTTCCCCCCATACGTATGCATGCTGAAAAAACGCCCGATTTCCCAATAAAGAAGCCTTTGTTACGTCATAAACCCTCAGCTGCGCGGCGTGCCTCGCCCTAGCAGAACTAGAGTACACCCTTTATTGTGCGTATGAAAACCTAAAAATGTGCAGCTTGAACTCCCAAATTCATTGACATTACCTGCCAAAATATCCTTCATAAAATCCATAAAATTTCCGGATCACTACCAAAATTTAATCATGTGTTCTTTGTGTCATTCTTAACCTTTCCTGCAAGTTTCATCCAAATCCTTGCTCAACTTTAAGAGTTATTTTGCACACGGACAAACAAACAAACAAACAAACGGTAACAAAAACAAACCTCCTCCCATGGTGGAGGTAATTAGCTGAGCTGATAATACAACCAACTAAAACCTCTCTCTCTCTCTCTCTCTCTCTCTGGCTTGAGCATGAGAATATCATAAAATACATGCTGCTGATTAATGATCTGGGAACTACATACCTTCCCCACTAATAGTCACCAATTCTATCTTATTGCATTTTAGTACATGGCACATATGTTTTTCTTGTGAATATAAATTTCATGTCATAAAGAGGAAATAATGTGAAGATGTAAGTGTGTATCAATGAAAGACTTCAAAGGCAATGACATAATCAGGTCATCTATTGTGCATATGTGGTTGCAAATAGTAGCAAACATTCATAGAAACATGGTACACTTTAGTAACCTTACTTTTGGTCCGATTCTGATGTAACTTCCATAACTCGGTTTGTGTGATTTTACTCTATTTTTTTTTTTAAATAGTGACTTAAACATGGAATGGAAAGGTATTTGTTTGCATTAATTAATTCATAACTAAAATTCACAGGAGCAAAAGAAAGGTAGTTTCATTATGTAATACTTCAACATAATTATCATGAAATACTCATGGTTGCAAGAATGATTAAAGGCAGAACATTTCATTTAACAAGGAAGCTTTTATATATCGCTGACTTGTCAAAAAGGTTTGTGAAGATTTTTACTTCTACCGTGTGCAAATAAATGTTTGTAATATAGATGCATGCATATATTGTTGCATTGTGCATGTAAAGCTGGGACCATCATCATGGGGCTTGGATTCAGATTGCTCACTAATGTATATCATTTATTATACAAATGATGCACAGGATAGAGTGCGTTAGTGGAGATGTAGCGCACTCGAGGGTATTTACAATTGTGAAACGTGCACGAGGCGAATGCCACGAAATAATCCTGTGCATCATTTGTTTTATAAAATGGGTCGAAAACTAACACTGTAACAGCATTTTTTACGTACCTTTGTGGGCCCAAACATTTACGCACGTCGCACTTGGAAATCCCGCACATATAAGTACTGTACGTATAAGAGTATACGTACGCCACACATGTTATGCATGCACACAAGAAAGGCCGGCCGGCAGCCCGAACTAGAAGTTGTTTACAGGATTGCCAGCGCGTATAGTAGCGCGCGACGCACTTGTAACAACTAATTGAGTGCGCACTGCTAGTGTAAACATTGTGACGTCAGGCCGTGCATGTAATGTTAGTGAGAAATTAATAAACGCACACGTGACTCATTTCAGCGCTTCCAATTGGCTACATTCTTGAACCCATTTTATAACATGCAATAATTCATGAAGAGTACTACATGATCCAGCCATGCAGTATCAACTAGCTGTTGAAACACTTCTTGCTGATTTATGACTGAAAACCTGTTATCAATCTTGTTGTCGCGCAGGAAATGGATAGAAAAATGATGATAAAATATGAAGAGCATATTAAATGGTACTTACTGCTGCCACTGCTCCTGAACTTAGCATCTGTGCTGGTGAGAGTAGTGTGAAGTAGGCAATATTTGCCATGAGATACACTGCAGTTATTGCTGTCATCGATATGAACAAACTGAGTGGGATGTTTCTAGATGCAAAAGAAACAATGGAAGCAGCACAAAGACAAAAAGGTTAGAACATCAGGTCAGTAGAACAACATACCTATCCTTCTCTTTACAAGAAAGTCAAGTCCGTGGTGAATGTTTACTGGCAGATGTATGAAATAATAATACACTTAGGCCAATAGGTGGTTCTTTAGAAGCTCTCCAGTGCTTTGTCTCCAAAGTTCATTAACATTGTTCTATTATTGTTAGACAAAGTACTAATACTAAGAAAACAGGATGTATTCAAACTTGTTGAGAGAATGTGGCATATCAAACTAAACAGTTACTAAAAAAGCGAAGAAAATATCACTTTAAAATATTCTTTGAGAATACATAATGAAAATTTTTTTTAATGACAATCCGATGCAATTTTTAAAGAGGATCTGCTCTCACCTGGCTGGTTTATGGATTTCTTCAGTTATAGTTGTGATAATTTCCCTGAGAAATGAAACAGGAGAAAGTGATGATTAATGTTGTTAGTAAAGGCATATACTGATTTTCCTTTGTCAAAGATTTTATTCTATTGTCAAACAAAATCAAATTTCATGCAATCCTTGTGAACACATGTTCTGGTCTTCTAGATCAGGCAACAGCAGATCTTGAAAAATGAGTGTCACTTTGCGATCCAACAAAATTGCCTTGATGTGCAAGTGGAAAATTACCAAGTACACCTTCTAATCTCTTTAAAAAGTTTGTAAATATGTTGAAACATAAACTCCTTCCTTTACAAGTAGATCATCCCTTGAAAAGGAACAGCCTTCCATCTCTCATTTGGCAGGTATATCTTGACAGGCTATTCAATACATGTTACTCTGGCACCATGTGCCATTTATCACACTTCACTCTACTGAAATTGTGACTTCATTCAAAGTTGAACCTACAGAAAAAGAACTTGCAGCAATATCTACAATATTTACGATACGAAATGTACAAGATTTTGCTAGTAAACCGCTCTTGTAGTCCATGATCAAAGTTTGGTAACACTTGGAATGAGAGAGGACAGTCGTCATACTTACCAGCCAGAGAATGAATACAGACCGGAAAAGAATCCCATGGGAAGCAGAGTCACGTCAAGACGCCCGGATGAAAAACCATTGGCAAGATATTCTGTGTGACCTTTCATAGGATACCATAAATATATTAATTAGGCAGTTACTAAAATCTTATAATAACAATGTTATAAAAACATTTTGCACTCATGGAACTAAGCTTTGTAGAGGCAAACTACAGAATCATTCAAACACACGTCAAAAATTCATCAGTTTTCCTCTCATCTTGTCTGCTCATTTCCCCCTCATGACTATTTCCTATATTTCTATATTTTCCCATCTTCAATGTGCATAGAGAAATTTATTCATTTATTACATGTGCTTTATAAAAATGGTTTATCATCAGTATCATCACATGCAAATAGAATAGCATCAGTCTTACACAATACTAAGCCACAGGATGCTTGCAGCTCTAGCTGTTTGGGAAATCTGTAGAAGTTCTACATTCCAAAAGTTATTTTATTGAAAAAAAAATATATATATATCCTGGTCAAATTACAGGTGCACCAGAATAATTTTCATGTCAGACATTTCATTACAGTTAAATGACTTTAGTTAATGTGACTCCACAAGAAAATAATCAGGCAATAAAGAACTTATGAAAGAAAACTTAAACCCCCTTGGTTGTAATGAGTTCTGAAGAAAAAAAAAAAGTCTCAAATAAAATAAAATTTTACACAAGGAAAATGAAAAATGATATGAATAAAGGATAATGTTATCACATACCTTTTGCCAAATTATAGATTCCAGAGATGAATATCACCAGTAAACCAAATGTCTTGGTCAGTGTCAAAAACCCAGTCAACTTGGTAGAAAACTTCACACTAATGCAATTAATGAAGACCAAGAACACTGTAGAAGACACAGAGAAAATATGGATAGTAAGTATTTACAAAAAATTATCACAAGAGAAAGCATCACATTCCAACTTTTAAGCAAATTACTTACTTCATTTTCTAAAAGTACAGTACGTTGTCAGTATTAGTGAGTGTTTTGTGACCATGAAATGAAATTGCCAAAGAAATATCAAATGAGCCTTCATTATTGACTACTGAGATTGGTTTCATTATCATCATTATTGCTACATTGTATTACTATATTACTATCATTCTAATCACCCTTGCAATCATCAGTAACACTGCAATTGTTGCCCAGTGATCCAGTAAAGACTCAAATCACCCCCATGAAAAATATACTGCACTCTACACCTTGCATACGTAAGAGAAACTGTCATACTGTCTAGCGATCACTCTTTGCCTTTCCTGAGTGGTTGCTATAGATTGGCAATCTATCCCTGCACAATTGCACAGATGTTTGCTTTCGTTACACTTGGCACTGAAGTTGATACTCGAGAGCCCTTTGGGGTCAGTGACAGCTGATTAAATTCAAGTCTGATCACAACAGGAAATCAAGATACACCATCCAATGTTTACACTGGTTATGCACACTTAGTCAGTATTGATTATTGCACTACTGTGTAATTTCAGTACCAGCATGGCTGCTGTTAAAAATGTTTATAGTCTACTATTACTGAGGTTCCAATGATGGGATCATTTTCTGTAGACACCTATACAAAGTAAACTTGAAAAACAGACAGGAAAGTATTGCTTGAAGTCTGTTTTTTCACATGATGTAGAGTAGGAGGTTAGGATTTATGTTTTCCATCCCCTCTCTTCTTCCTTTCTTCTTCTTTTTTTTTTTTGGGGGGGGGGGGGGTGGGATGGGGAGGGATGGGGGAGGGCTGTCAAGTTAAACATTTGTAATCTCCCTTGCCATTCTGTGTTTTCGTCTGAAGCCAACCATGATCAACTTGATTTTTTTTTTTTAGATAATTCAATACAATTAATGTGACATAATATAATAATATGATACAATAGAGTATGATGTAACATTATATTTATATCATGATATAATATACGTATAATAAAACACAATTCAGTATGTTTCAGTGTTGTTTCCCTACATTGAACAGTATATCGCTGCATCATAAGAGACTCTAGAAACATTAATTTCCAAATGCAACGAGGCAAAAGGTGCTCCTTTAGCAATGTCACAGTGTTTGGTAAAAATCTTGGAGAGAAGTTGGATTTGGGCCTCCAAGTCACAACTTTACTGGGTGGAATCACAAGTCTTTGAA
Source organism: Diadema antillarum (assembly GCF_040938485.1). Taxonomy (NCBI): domain Eukaryota; kingdom Metazoa; phylum Echinodermata; class Echinoidea; order Diadematoida; family Diadematidae; genus Diadema; species Diadema antillarum. The sequence continues at coordinate 216,489 of NW_027271032.1, read as the reverse complement.
GAAACCAGCAGCATTTCACAAGCCACCTGACATAGCATTTATAAAACAAGGCTACAGACCTGTAAATGATACACTATATCATGCGTTGATGAAATCCTGTTCAGTGATTGGTCTATATGACATCATGTGATCAAGAATAACTTTGATATAATATTGAAAACAACAGACCACCGGTTGCCTAATTATTGAGAGTTCTCCCATGCATTCTGGCAGACTACAATGTTTATAAGAAGGTATCAAACTGGGAGGGGGGCCTTGAGGGCCTCGAGGGGGACATGGTGTCCAATGATCACGCTGGTGATGCAATAATACCCGCAAAGTTTGTAAAAAAAAATCTTGACCACACATTTTTCAGAATGAAGATCAAACTGAAAACTGGCCCCCAATTTGGTTCCTAATCTGACATGAATGAATTAATGAATGTTTTAATGCAGAGCATTTCTTATTTTATAGTATTCTAATTTTTAAAAAAAGATTTTCTACTTTGGTGGTTCTGGAGTCCCCAGGGGATCCCCAGGGGATCCCCAGGGGATCCCCAGCAGTTGGAGCATGGTACCCATTTGTACAAAATATATTCTATCACCCTAGCAATAAAGTTTGCCAAGTTTGGTGACAAGTCTGACCATGTATTTTTAAGAAGTGAAAATTGGATCGACATCCCAAATTGTTCCCTCCCCCCAACATTAAATCTTGATAAGATATCTGACGCAACATGATTGGTATTTCAGAGAACTTCGAAAATCAATACTGCATGTAGCGAACAATCCTAGTAATATATTTCTAAAGCCACATCTTGACAAAAGTTGGCCTTCCTAAGTTTTGTGGCTGGCTGTAATTGATGAACTGATGCTGTTATGATACTCACGTATACAGCATACGCTGATCAGTCGCACAGCAAGAAGTGGCTCCTCCACGCACTGGAAGAATGGCGTGAGAAGATACTTGGCGATGACCAGCGACTGGATGGCCAGGGATGAGGGGTTGATGATGGTGCTCACCCAGAGCCGGCAGAAGCCAATGACCGGTCCCCACGCCTGAAGGAGGAACGTGAAGTCCCCGCCCGACTTGTGCATTATCAGCGAGAGCTCTGCATAGACGAGCGCTCCGCAGAACTGGATGACTGCACAGAGGACCCAGAGGACCAGGGCCCAGCCGACGGAACTGCCTGTCCCTCGCAAGACTCCAGAGGGCGTTATGAAAATACCTGTCCCAATCACCTGGCCAATCTGGTACAGGACAAGAAGAGAGACAGGCTCAATGTTGATATGGGCAGAGTAAGAATAAAGGGACAAATGAAAACACAAACAGATATCACAATGTACACAGAAAACCAAATACAATGAAAGGAAACGGGTTTAATGTCACAGGAAAAGTAACTACAAGTCAGAAAACTCATCAGAAACGTACCTTGCAACCAAAAAACAATTATCTGTCTGGAAAGGTGCAATGTTTACGAGCTCATGGTCATACGTAACATTTTTTAAGAAATAGAAATGGTAGAATCAGACCACATTCTTAGGATATGAACGCTTGTCACTGAATGATGTCCAGCAACAACAAACACACAGAAAAAATACACTACTCTAACTTTATTGCACACACAGAGAAAAAGACTATGAATTTGAACGTGTCTTGTAAAAGTCACATAAAGTTGTCCATGCAGCTGAACTAGAATAAAATACTTACGATATACCAAACACAGCCTGCCAGTCCCAGATGCCTTGGGATTGCTATTTTCTCCTCTTCTCCATCCTCTTCCTTCTCACTGTCATCCTGGATATTCCGGAGCTGCTTGTAGCGGTAACCTGACTCAGAGGATGCTGGGGGATTTCGCCTGAAGATTATCATGTCTTCTTCAAAATCATCCCTGAAAAATAAACCGTGTTTGAGTAAATGAAGATAGTCTGTTTTGTAGACCTTCTCTTCATCTCTTGTTTCAGCTTGTTTATGTCCTCTGCCAAGGGAGAAGGTTATGTTTTCTTCAGCATTTGTTAATGTTTTTTTGTTTTGTTTTGTTTTTTTATCCATGCACAAAATAACTCAAAAAGTTGTGAATGGATTTGGATGAAACTTACAGGAAAGGTAATTTTTTAGGTTTTCATACACACACTAAAGTGCATGCTCTAGCTTCTGCTATTAGGCGACGTGCGTTGCGCAGCTGGAAGTTGATGAGATAACAAAATGCTTCTATATTGGGAAATCAGCCAACATTCAGTACGTATACGTACGGTGCAAATCACTGATCTCTATGGAAGAAAAAGATCAGTGGTGGAAATGAGCTGCTTGGCAGAGGTCTGCACTCTCTGAGTGCTTTTGTAGTTGCAAGCTGTTCCGCACCAATTTAAACACAGTCAGTCACAGCAAAATGGCAAATCGAATTTAAACATTTAAAACAAAGCTGTTGATGTAGCATGAAATTCTCCATGCAACCTTAGCATGCTTTGTGCTCCATTTGTAAATTTGCACCAAATTCTCCCTACATTGTACTACCCACCCCTCCACCTGGCACCCTACAACCTCCTCCCCAGAAAAAAAAAAAAAACCCTGAACAAATAAAAACAAAAACACAGTAATGAAAAGGTAATGAAATCTGAAGGGGGAGGTGATTAAAAGACCTTTAAAAATTAGTAAAGAATCTGTAAACCCTATCCCTGACCTTTAACAGCAAACATATTAAAATCCTTACATCATTTCTCAACAAAAATGTTGCATTACAAAATATGGGATCATCTATGATTCACAAGTCAGCAGAACAGATTACTGGCGTCAAAATGAGAGAAACTTATATCAATTTGGTAATTTGTGATGTCAATAAAAGATTACAAAATTTGAAAGCAAACAGCAGGCAAGACAAGTTTTTTTTACAGCAATGTCTACCCACTAAAACAGCTCTTTTTAACATTAATAACAGCATCAATGATGAGACAAGTCATCGTTTGCATTTGGGGTGCACATAGAGTCTAGAGGTTGTTTTGAAAGGTTGGCCAAGAGAATGCCAAAAAAAGAAGAAGCTTAGCATTATATTTCACATACTGCCACTCTAGTTTCTACAGTACCGTAAAATACATCAAGCAAGGGTCATCACAAATCAGCTCAGTTCTGAAATGAAATTAATCTCACTATAATACGTTACATACAAACAAAAGGTCAAACAACTTCACCTTGACAAGTATAAATTGTTGATTTTTTTTTTCATCACTATCACACTTTTTACAGTTCATTGATTGCCCATGTCAGCACTGCAACCCACTCTTTCTTTTCAAAAGCGTTGAACTTGAATAAATAGAATCTTTAAAAAAAATAGATCTAACGTTAGTCTAGAACTTACTCCAGATCCAGAGACTAGACTCTACTTTCATAGCCCGACCAGTCCCAGACTTCTCTGTACAGCGACAGGGCTGTGTAACCCCGGGGCGCTCCCTTGTACAGTTGTAAACTGTGGGAGCCCTTCGCGTTCGGGCTGGTCGCTGTTAGACCCCAAGTATATGTACTTAAGTCTCAGCAGCTAGCATCTAGACCTATTATAGGCTATGCTCAGGAAATTCTTCCGGATATCCGATTACATTACAAACACGAATACACACAGGTGGGACTGAGTCTATTCGCGATTTACCACGAAAACGAAAATCGATAAATGCTAACATTTTTCTCTTCTTCAAATGCCGTGAGAATTACTCACTCTTGGAGGAGAGGATAACTGTCCATTTCATATGACGACATCATCCTCGATGAGATTGCAGGCATCATTTAGCACACATCATTCTAGAACTCACGTTCTTGCGTTGATCAATGCAATTGTCAATAGACCGATGTAAAGCTGTAGGTAGCTAGCCTAGCTAGTGCAAAAGCGATCCCAACAGCTGATTACTAGTACAAGTGTACTAGCAATTTACGTTTGTTTTTACTTTCATGTTGTTGTTGCTTTTATGAACGCGTAAAATGTAATAATTATGAGTGCACACTGCCACGTTGACAAGGCGTTGAATATGAGATCTAATAGTGATCAACTGAGTGAATTCACGACCGGGTGACGTCCAAATGAAGAAAATAGTAGAATAGGCTTCTACACATCGACGATTTTTTCTTAAATTGCTCAATCAATAAAATAATGAATTGTTTTATACACAAAATAAATAATGATACACTTGTACTAAGTAATCAATCGAGTACTAGTAGTGGAAATGATGGAATTGGCGCGATCATGAAAAGCCGGGTTTTATTATGGATAGTGAAATACTAGTAAGCAAATTTGACAAATCCCGGTGACAGATGAAACAATGAAGATAAACTTCAAAGGATATAACAGGACTATATTGTAGTATTTTTTATACATATTATTTATATTTCAGAGACATATGAGTTTGCTATAAAGTCAACTATGAACTTTTTAGACAATTAAAAAAAAAACAATTAACAACAAACTTTCTTTCCGGTAACGTGGGTGAGAGTCAGTCAGAATGAAAACATATAGGTCTGGGCTACAAGTTCCAAATTAAAAGTAATGATAATAACAATAATCCTGATGATGATAATAATATAGCTTGTCCTATTCATTTTCAAGCTTTTTTCATTCAATTTCACAATTTTTTCCTTCAATTTCGTCGCGGAATGTCGGGAGTAGGCCAATCTTACTTTCAAATTCGTCTTTCGTCGTTCATTTTCAAATAAAGTCCATTCAGTTTAGTCATTCGGCATACTTTTTCGTCATTTAGTTCAAATTCGTCAGTCTCACTCGCAGCACTCAAAACAGCAGGATCGATTTCGTCTTTTGTCAATCATTTTCGTTAAATTTTCATTCATATTCGTCTCATATCTCTACCCGCTGTGATTTTTCAGTCATTCATGTATTGTTTTTTTTTTTTTCTGTAACCGTTCACATTTTACATTCAGGAGTTAACATACACACAAGTGCCCCCCCCCCCCCCCCACACACACACACAGAACCACAGATACAGACACAAACACAAGCAATCCGAGTACACACTGATACAAACAGACGTATACCGTCTCGCAAACGAAAACACTGACAAACGATTTCTAGGCAAACATGATTAAAGACAAAATTTAAGTGTAGAATTGTCGCCTGTTTAATGTCAAAGAATGGATAACATAATTATGTTTGCTGCTTTCCATGGTACAAAATTTAAACTTTGCTTCATGAATTATGATGCGAAAACCTGAACATTACGAGTTAAAGTTCAAAATGTGACACTGACATACTGTCATGTGTTATGACTTTTGACTGTCGTTTATCCCGGCTCCAATCATTTTCGTTGGCAGTCTTGTTTTTGGTGTGTATTATTAAAGCAAATGGTTAGGGAATAATGTGTAACGATATAACAGTTTACGAGAGAAAGTAAAAATATGTCGGCTTAAAGTTGGTTAACCATCAAAATAAAGAATCGACAATATCTGACTAATTTGAATGAAAAATTCATGAAATTGTGTGAACAAAGACGAATTTGATCTTCATATTCTGCGATCCGTCAGCGGGAGGGACGAATTTGAATGACAATTGATGATTCTGAATGTTATGTCTTCGAAAATGTTTGACGAAAAACGAATTACAATGACAATTGACGAAATTGAAGTTAGGATTTGCGTTCCACCTGCTTCTCGGGACGAAATTGAATAATAAATCTTTGAAATTGAATAACAAAAGTGCGAAAACGGATGGGAAAACCTATATTGATAATAATGATAATAATATGATAATAATAATAATGTGGCATAATGATAATAACAATAATAATTACAAACATACAGTTACACGGTGCGGTGTTGTTTATGTGAAAATGCCTCAAGTTCATCATTATAAACCCCAGCGTTTCCAGGGACCCATTTAGGACTATACATCTGAGTCGAGAGGGACTCTGGTGGGTACTATCTTGTCCGAAGATGTTAACAAGATTGGGCGGGAATCGAACTACGGTCCTCCGATATATAACAACGGGAGTTGGGAGTCTTAGCCACGATGTCACAGCGCCCCTACCAAAAAAAAAAAAAAAAAAAAAAGAATAATAATAATAATCAGAAATTTTACAGATTTGTGACGAAGTTCTAGAGAATGTTTAAAGGTTCATCCCGTATTGTTACACAACAAGTAATATTGATAGAAGCTTCGATATAAGGCAATTAAGGGTATAGGGCTAGGATATATTGGTCTTGGCATATATACTCGACTTCGAAGTATAGGCCTACTATACAGACAGACATAATAGAAACGAACTATATAAGCCTGCTGTTTTGTTCATTGCAGGTTCATTGTTTATTGAGTTAAATTGTACACCCCCTCCCCCCCTCTCTCTCTCTCCCTCTCTCTCACGACGAATAGTATGACTGTGTATATATTGTAACTTAAAACCAATGCGGATAGTTTGAACATTGTTGCCACAACTCAGGGCTCTATACTACATGACAGATTTGTGTATGCTTATACATTAAGACACAGATGTATTCATGAGTGAAATTGATAACCACTATTAAAAGAATCAAGTGTACTGTTGATCAAAACCAGAAACTGGTCCAGGTTTCCCTATAGCCGATGACCTATATGTAAAATAAAAAGTGCACTTTTTGTGAAGTGGAAGTATAACGGTACCAAGGTTGGCTCTTTGGTCAAAGCGGCCTTCGGTGATCTATTGATCAATAAACACGATCAGGCCTATTCTATCGTCTGTGTATGGCCATACATGATGGATAACACCCGTCATCTTTGGGATATCACACAATGAATTTAAACAACTTAAACACTAACGACAAGCAAGTAAAAACACATGGAAGCAATTACTGGAATAGAGCAGTGATACAGTCCATAGGTCATACAAACAACCAACTCAGGCAGGTTTATACAATGATTGGGAGGCGGCGGGGGGGGGGGGGGGGGGGGGTGTCAAACACGACATTTGAGTGGCCTGTAAGTTCACACATTATTAGTATAGGTTCCCATTATAATATCATGACACTATACTCTTTACTGCTATATGTTGACCGAAGGAAAAAAAAAACACCAAAAAACAACAACAACAAAACAGAAAATCAATAGGGTTAATGGGGTATACGACCCTTCCCTCTATAGTTTTCCCGCATATTGTATTCTTTACTTTGTCCACATATTAGATGACTCTGAAAACCTTACTTTCTAAAACAAAATGCGCACTGAAGCTTACCGTTAAATGCATCAAAAATATTTATAGTTATACAATAATTGCAATTATACACTCGATGATATCACCTTAATCATACGAAATATTCGGGATTATATTACATCATTTTGGAAAAGAAGGTGATGTCTCAATAATAAAGCATGATCTCAAAACTTTCATTAGCTTCTTCAACGTCACGGTTCTTCGTTCATTCGAACCAGCAGAAGTGTGCTAAGGTCCCTGTCAATGGTTTGTATATATATAGGATTATAATAATCATGAAGCCCTCTGGTGGAGCAGTGGCAAAAATTAGCAAGCATTTCATGGCATAATAAAGGACAATAGATTGTTCCAAAGCGAATTAATTTTCCCCATACGAGCTAGCCATGATGAAGTGTAACGACTACATGCTCTGCTTCATGTTAGGTATAATGCGCTACCGGGTTCCGGTACGTTCGATGTATCCGATACAAGTGCTGTCATGATATGACATATTTTGTATTTGTCACGTAATAATTTGTCTCATTGTACTACTGTTTATTAGGTAGCTCATGTAAGAAATTGATGTTATCGCAATGGACAAAAGAAGCGCAGCTTAAAGACAGGAGCTTGCATCAAAATAACCATATAAGGAGATGTTGCGATGCACAATCAAAGTAAAAGAGAGTGATTTGGAATTAAATGTTTTGGGGATAAGTAAACCCTACATGACGTCAAAATACGAGGAAAGGGTATCCCTGGTAGTATGCCTCATACTATCTGGTATGTGGACGTCATTCACGACGTCAGACACAAGTTTCTAGCTAGGTCAAAACAGGACCACTTCAAAGAATTTTGGTTTCCGCGGACAGGAAGTGATGACGTCAAGCAGGGGCTTGACCAATGCAAAATGAGATACTCAGGAAAGTTTTGACAGACAGAAAACGCCAACCAATAAGAAAAGGGGGCAGGACTTCTATGAAAACTTTCTAGGAAGTCACTTGACTTCAGTTAATTAATTTTACATGGAGACCTATGGTCCAACAAATGTATAAATATGCAGTGTTTGGGCATAAAATTCAGATGCCACATTATTTGCGGAACACTCAGAACCAGACTACGTTACTTCGAGATTGCGAAGTTAGAGAGTAGCAGAGTGTTATTTGGAATCAGTGTGATTCAGGGATTGTTGCATTTCGGCTTGGACAGCCTGACCGTCCAGCAGAGAATCTAGAAGGATTCGAGTGTAAACACCAACAACTGTTGGTGTTTAGGGTTCCAGGGAGAGAGCCACCGTTTAGGGTTCCAGCGAGGACCAAGTTTAGGGTTCCAGAGAGGACCAGAAGTCAGGGGAGACGACCCGCTACTTCAGGCAGGGCATCGTCGACAACCTAGAGCAACCAAGCACGGGAGCTTCTAGAATAAACCAACGAGCAGAGCAACCAAGCTCAAGATCAAGTGGAATTGGATATCTGTATTCAAGTTTGTACTATGTTATTGTTGTAAACTACCACAATTTGAGACCAGTATAATAAATCTTATTGATTGTTACATTGTAAGAACACTGTGTGATTGACTACTTATTTCGAGGCACTGTAGTTGCACAAGTCGAAAGAGTTGAATGAGAGAATGGTCTGCTAACAATCTGCTGCATTTAGAGAAAGTCAACCTTTGACTATAGAAAAGATCCCAGTCGCAGGGAGGACTTTCGTTCCCCACATTCAGAGGAAAGTCCCCTGTGACAAGTGCCATAAAAGTACTAGTATGCAAGCAAAGGCGGTGATAATTATGTAAGTGATGTTTGAAGTTTGTTTGTTATCATTTTATCTATTTACGTTTATATTCATTTAGATTGTTTACTCTTTATTTGTTCGTTCATTCATTCAGTCACTATAATCACCCATAAATACATCTTTTCGCTTTGTTAACCTATTCCTAATCTATTTTCCGTACCTATATCACACAATGTTGAAATTAAATACCTGGTACATTATTTCTTACAAGCGAAATCCTTACACTGTCCTATGCGTATACATGACACTTACTTGTTTTGATTCACATCTACTTTGACTGTTTGAGGAGGCGTTGTTGCCAGCTGACAGGTCAATGCTATGCTCAAAGCCAACAAAATTCTCTCTCTCTCTCTCTCTCTCTCTCTCTCTCTCTCTTGGACATTTTGATGTCACTTCCGCCGGTATGCAGGAATAACCTTGCACACATTTTTTTACGTGTATGTGACATTGTCAACTTCTATTATCGTGCTTATTACCCTTTATTTGAAGAGCAATTCGAAGAAGGACAGAAATGTATTTATTATTTCAATTGTTTTCCAAATTGTGGGTTGTTTTGCAGCTGTCTGTAAAAATTGTTCTTTCCGGCCTACATTTTCCTGATCAAGAGTAATTTCCGTCATTGTTTTTGTCATTCCAGAGCTAGTATAGACAATTAGGCTCTATTGAAGGCCAGCAAACTTGACATTGATTGTTTAACCTCCTGTACAACACAAAATATCAATGCATGCGCATTTCAACGCCACTGTGGACAATATTGTTTTGGGATTGTTGTTGTTGCTGTTGTTGTTTTAATACATGTACCACATGCAGCGCCTGCTTTGATGCAGATGCAATGTCAGGACACAGGTCAGTTTGAATTACAGGCAGACAGTCATCATCTTTGCAGCTCATCGCTAGGAATAAAATCATTATATCACGGACTCTGTGCCGGTAATTGGACAATAAGTGCAGTTGGATTATTTCCATCACCAGCTCTGCTAATTTTCTCTGGTTTTCACGAATTTTCCTTCGTTACCTGTCGGACTTTCTCATATCAAGTTTCGTTTCCAAGGCAAATTGCCTGTCAGACAGACCATGTCAGAAAAGGAGACAAGAAGGTGATATGTTATTATTATATCATTATTATTTATTCATTTGGCCATAGATTACAATTGCAATATTGGTGATATACAGTACAATGTCATGTAACATACATACAAGGGTATACATGTATAAAAATGGTGTAACGGAGTGACTCATGGAGTGACACATATACATTAGAATGTTTTCGCATAATATACGATATGATATTATCATAATTCCTTTCTCTGAAAAAAATAATTGTCAACTAGAAATTATCTTGCCCTGTTACCTGATTATATGTAAGGTTACACTTCGTTATTCAGAAGATTCGTTATTTCGAAGGTTCATTAATCCGAAAGTGGAATAAAGTTTGTCTTTCTGGAGGTTCGTCAATCTGAAAAAGAAATTAGGTTCGTTATTAGTATACGCACTTTTTTCAGTTTAGGATAAACGAATCTATATCTAATTTTCGGAATTTTGAACCTTTGGAATAGAAAAAAACACACACCTTATTTCATTTTCCGATTAACGAACTGTCGGAATGACGAATATCACCACACCTAATTTATTGGGGGTACCTCGTTGTATGAGCCATGGTGAATGAAACGATATACTATAGTATTTGAAAAGCATTTCTTTGAAGGGGAATCTATACCTCAAATTTCACGTGCATTCATTGAACGCAGAGACAATTTATAGTTCACTTTTTAGTGAAGTTTGAGGAAACTCTCATGACTCTATCGATCTGTCCTATAAAGTTATAAATTTGTTAAGTTTTTATTTAGATTTATGCGCCGTCATCGACGTATCTTGGTATCGCAGTGTGACAATGATATAAAGAATATAAAAAGGGGATTCAGCATGTTTCGAATTTTCTATAGGAGCACTTGACTACCTTCATTGACCTTTTTACAGATTCAGGGGAAAATATTACCCTTTGTATAATGTTCACAGTCTCAAAAGCAAACTGAAGGAAAGCGCACTTTTGAAGAAAAGGAAATTTGTGGAATTCCCCTTAGGTATATTCTTTGTTATCGTCGCCCTATCACACTGTGACATCATGAATACTGTAATAGTTTTCCTATATTCCAGCGATGACCGCACATGATATTACCAAAACTTCATGAATTCAAAACATTTGGACCGATGATCCTCAAACCTCACTAATGCATACAAACTGCAAATGATTCTGCATTCATAGAATCCACATGTTTGGGGAAATTCCCCTTTGACTATATCATTTTTTTTTTCTTGAACGTTATAGTAACCATGGTAACCGTGGAGTTGACGATCACCTTGTGGAGGACAACATCTCCGAGTCCAGTGATGAGAAAGTGTCCATTCCACGGCACCTTGGGTTGATGGGATGCATTTGGCATACGGTAATTCAACTAATTAATTTTGCTCATTTTTTCACTGAGGTATTAAATAAATGTCACTCTCCACCTTTCTTCAAGAGGTTATGCAGAAATACTTTTAAGCACCCATAGGTAATTGTATTCGTTTATGTAATATATTAAACACTTGCCTCCTATCCTACTCCATTTACCTCACTTATAGACTCAATCAAATTCATAAGACAGCTAATGCTGTATTGAGAACACTGTATAATGATTACATTAACTGTTTCAAACAATTAATAAAAACCAGCAGAAATCGACTGAAAAAGGCGAAACTTTCGATAAGAGTCAGATCGCACCCTAAATATCTGCTTCAGTTATTCGCTCAAAGCTTTGGCCAACCCACCCTTGCTAGAATAAAAGAAAAGAAATGAAAAAGAAGAGCTGCCAAATAGCAGCCTCTATATTTCGTCATTTTCACAGAGAATAAATGGGTTGATACTATATTATGTGATATGAAAAGTCTATCATTTTATTTACGTATTGGCAGTCAAAAATCACCATTGTTTAATTGGGTGCACTTCACGAGCTCGACACCCACGAGTCATACAGCCCACGAGTCATACTGCCCACGAGTCATACAGCAATGAGCTAGACAGTAAGTGAACGAGGCCCTCTAGCTCGACATCAACTAAAGTAGACCCACGAGCTAGATACTAGCCAAGTAAGGTCCGTGAAGTCGACACTATAGGCAAACAAGGCCCACGAGCTCGACACTAGGTAAGGAGACTGACGAGCTCGACATTACATCACACGCCTTGTCGAGCTCGTGGGCCTTTCTTTTTTGTGGTATTAAGCTCATGGACCTTTGCTTTGTGTCTAGCTCGTGAGCCTGTTTCACGTAGTGTCTACCTTGTGGGCCTGTTTTTCTTTGTGTCTATCTCGTGGGCTGTATGACTCGAACGTGGACCTTTTTTTTTCCAATGTCTAGCTCGTGGGCCGTATGACTCGTGGGTGTCGAGCTCGTGGGATGACCCAGTTTAATTTTGTCTATCGAGACCATCAACGCATTATACGAACATTATAATGGTTCTTTTGCACATGATTATTAAACTCGCCAGACATTGTGGCTATAATCCATGAGGGTTAATCCTTTTGCTTTTAACCCGAGGTTGGAACCGTGATCGGTACCGGCATCTTCATCTCCCCCTCGGGCATCCTTAGGGGTTCAAGTGGGTCAGTGGGTGTGGCTCTCATCTTCTGGGTGTTGTGTGGTCTCATTAACACACTCGGGACTCTCATCTACACCGAGCTGTCTCTGATGTTCAAAAAATCAGGAGGTAAGTCAATCTTATCATGACACTCCTTGGTGATACACATGGAGGTATACTACGCGATACCTCCTCGGGGGCACATCGTATTCTTGGTTTGATGCCTTCTGTGCCTTCGACCATCTCTGTCTGGACTCTTTCACGTCATGTCCATCTTATCCCGTGCTTGTTTGTTTGTTTGTTTGTTCATTTTCCATCTGAGAAGATGGCTGGATAGCCCATATCCAGTTAGATGTGAGGTGGGACCACTTCACCGGGTTAAACACCCTGCTTTTTGCGATGAATGAATGAAGTGGGATCTTTTACGTGCATGAGTTGTTACTCGCTCATACACGGGCCTCCATTTAATGTCCTATCCGAGCAGAAGCTTGGTTATTCAATCGGTCGTTAATCCGAAAATGAAATAAGGTACGCTTATCCGAAAATGTAAACACGGTGCGTACTAACGAACCTTCAGAATTACGAACCTTATTTCATTCTTGTATTAATGAATCTTCGGAATAACGAATCTTATTTCATTTTTGGAATAACGAGTTTACGGAAAAATAGATCGTGTTTCATTTTCGGATTAACGAATCTTTGGGAAACCGAACCTTATATTTCACTTTCTGATTAACAACCGTTCGAAAGTACGAACATTTGGAATAACATACATGTGTATACAAAACTGTAACATATTCAACCTGTTGAATACGGTTTTGGGATGCAACCACGTCACTTTCTCCCATGATATACCAACTCATTCATTGTCATTCTGGATACCAAAAATCGGGATATTGATCCGTGAAATGTTTTTCTTTTAAAGCCATGATGGCATATTATTGTTACATAGTGTGAAACCATATTGAAGCCATATACTTGTCTAAATATTTTGTGGGTTTTACGGATGATTTTACGATTTCACAATTTTTCTCATCCATTATCTTAATCTGGCATGATGATATGTACAGCAACAGCTAATAAATTCTGGGGCATATTTCTGTAAAAGAAAGGAAAATTTGTAAAATAAATAAGTGTCGTAAGTCTGTTGTGATAAATATAACTTGGTGAGGCTGTCTCATATTATCACATCTTCAGCCTACACTGCAGTATTAGTTGTGTTTTTAGCAAAACTCATCTTTCTCCAGAATTAAATGTCGAACTCTTGAAAAGGCATTTAGGGCGGACGTCCACTTGGGCGCTGACAAGCCAAGGAAGGGTTGCGGAAGCAAATTCTGTCATTTCGGCATCCTGTCTTTTTAAAACCATATATATATACATATAAATATAAATGTATATACATATATGTATATATATATATATATATATATATACACATATAAATATAAATGTATATACATATATGTATATATATATATATATATATACATATAAATATAAATGTATATATATATATATATATATATATATAAATTTCTTTTTCTCATTTTTATCCTTGTGCATCTCTAACTCTCTCTTATTTTGATCACTTTTGAACATTTTGCAATGATTCAAGTCCGTGAGGTTTTTTTTTTAATGCTGAGAGCTTACTAGCCTATTGTCAATTAAGTGTAAAAATGGAGAAATATTTTTAACCTACTTTAATTTACTTTTTTTTTGGGGGGGGGGGGGTGTTCAGCTGTGCTGTCAAATTGGACAATCGAGTTTATTTGCAACTAAAAAAAAAAGAGAACAAAATCATTAGGTAATAACAACTACAAAAATCATTCAGGTAAAGAATATTTCTGAAATGATTTGTGATGCTTAGAGTGTACTTAAATATATACACTCAGCAAAAAAAAAAAAAGAATTTTTCGAGTTCATAATTTATTGCTTTTTCTCTCATTTCACTTGAATTTTGATATGACAGAAAATTCTTCATTTTCCTCCATTATCTTTACCTTTCATTGTTATTTTGGGCTTCAAAGATATTACATTGTAATGAGACCACAGGTATATTTTTGCAATTGAATTCATGCTTTTTATTGTGATGAATTTGTCTTTTGTTCTAATATATTGTATCATTAGAGAGCATTTACGTATGAATAACAACTTGTTCATGTTTATATAATACATTAACATTTAGCCAAAAATTCTATGCTTTTTTTCTGAGTGTATTTCCACCTACTTTTGTGATTTTTCAGCTGGGCTGTCACATGGGACAGCCTAGTTTGTTTGCAAATAAAATAAGAAAACAACATAAAGGAAAATGTACCATAGTAAGTAATGGGAACCATGAAAGTCACTCAGATGTAAAATAATTTCTGAAAAGATCATATCAACATAAACTTACTAGGAGGTTAGGAGGGCTGATTTCACTTCTTTCTGGTTGCTATTGGCACAGTCTCTACTACCTTCTTCTTTGCCTTCTGGGACCGGGAACTCCCTAGATTTACCTGTTCTTCATCACTAGACGAAAGGTGTGCCTGTGATGGGGATATTTGCATGGGGGCCTCGCCTCCCTTCTTGCTCTTTTTGCGTTTCATTGGCATGACGCTCGCGGAAAGTGTCGACACTTTCGTGTCTGGATCACAAAATTTCCGCATCGGTTCCGGACACTTGCTTATATAGATCCGCATCGGCTCCGCGCTGTCCTAAAACATTCCTGGTGTCTTCCGCTTTCATTCGCGAAGCTTCCCCACACCGCGGGATTCTTTCCGGAGCGTGTGCGGAAGGAGCGGAAGGGTTCCGGACAAGCGGGACATCCTCAGGACATCGTCAGGACAAGTCGCCGAAGGTGTCAGGAAGTTCATTTCCGCGTCCAAATTTTGGTCTCGATCAAAATTTGGACGCGGAAATGTTTCTCTCTCCCGAAGGTGCGGAAACGCCCAGACATAGGACAGTGAGCGGACACGTTCAGGGACGTGCGGACAGGTTGCCGAAGGAGTGCGGAATACCAAATTTGCATTCCGGGTCTTGTCCGCGTCTTGTCCGCGCCCTAGTGGACGCCTGGTCGTACTAAGACCACTGTAAAGTCATTCGTTATAGAGCTCAGTGAAAACAAACAAACCAACAAACACTCTTGAAGAATTATGGTACTCCAAAGTATGTATACAGGTGTTGACATAACACATGACGCTTTGTAAACTGCTTAGGTCTTCGAGAAAAGTTCAAATTACTCTAATATACCTATGTTATCCTATCTGCACCTGTCGCTAAAGGTGAACTGGCCTTCTTGCTGGAGGGCTGGGGTCCCGGCCTTGCCTTCCTGAAGCTCTGGATGATGGCCATTGTCACGACGGCTTCTTACTGCGTCCAGTCAATCACCATCGCTCAGTATCTTCTCACTCCGTTCTTCCAGTGCTCCGAACCGCCCATCGTCGCTGTCCAGTTATTTGCCGCAGCATGCATTAGTAAATATGATGATGATAAAAGTTATGATGATATACATATGTATGTATACATAATTATAAAACAATGTAATTAACCTTTTCAAAATACATACAGATTTGGCCTTAGTAGTCTAGAACTATCATTTACACACGTCACTCACATGAGTAATACATTTCATTTGTGTGTTTTTTGTTTTTGTTTTTGCGTATGTAAATATTACTCTCTCATGGGCATAAATATCATAATATGGATATCTTTTTTGTATTATGTATAGATATAAACATATAAAATCAGATGTTTATATACAAAATATTCACATTTTTTATATGAATTTCGGAGGTCCTGCAATTACACACAAATACTCCCAAACATGAACATAAATGCATTGTGTGTAGTGAGGAATATTCATGTATCAGTGCTGTTTATAGGTAAGGCTTAGAACAATTTCTCATTTGAATTGTTTCCTTCAAAATGATGGAGTTTCCAATGCATCATCATCAATACCATCTCGTTTCCAGTCTTTGATGTCTGCGTACTTTATTCATGTTGGTTAACATGTATAACACATTTCTTTCTTTTCCTTAAAAAGGCATTGTTTGTAACTTTTTTTGTTTATGTTTGCTCTTTTAAGGTCATGTTGCGTATGGACCCTACTTGGCATTAATTCACTCTGCCAGTATGAAATGCTAAACTATCAATATTGCATACATAATTTGCTTCTACTTTACATCTTCAAGAGAAGTACATTGAGAAGATATATGATATTGCAATAATCACTTTAGGATAGGCTATTATTTCAATTATTTTTTTCTGATTTTCACATGTTGTGTTCATCTAATGATAACGTAGTTTTCATCGTGGCTATCAACTGCATCAACGTCAGACTGTCGTCCCATTTTGCCGCCTTCTTCACTGTCACCAAAACTTTCGGACTTATGGTTGTCATAGCAACTGGAGTGTATAATCTAGGTCTAGGTAAGTTGTTGTGTCTCATTCCATCTCATTATCAGGTGTGATTTTTGGTGCACCGTAAAGCATATTTTGATGTTTTGCTGAATTCGACAAAAACCGTGAAAATGGTTTCCTTATAAGAAGGCATGAGTATTTCCGCACTCAAACTCCGCCAGATCTTGGAATGAGAAAGAGACTTAAATTTACTGAAGACAAACATCGTTTCACATTGTGTTTATAACTCTTTAACTGTCCAATCCGACCATAATCCTCGAAACAAAGACGCATTTTGTTTTCAGAGAAACAGAGTCCTTGTTGTTCTATCTATAACTTTCTTTATGGAAACAATTAATCCAACTTGACAAAGTATAAAAAATTAGTGGAATATGTCAATATCATTGTTATGAAACAAAATAGTTGAGAGCAGTCTCCCGCTTCGCGTCCCAAGAACTCGAGAATGCAAACTAGAATGCCAAAGCTAAAATTGCTTTTCAGGACCAAGTTTGGGGTTGACGCATGCCTTTACTTAATACATAAAATTGCCCACAATTGATGATGAGTTATTGCAAAATTTGGTATGCCAGTAATGGCTTCTGTCTGTGCTTACTTCCGCAGGTAGAGTATCTAACCTACAAAATGCCTTTCCTTCCGGCCACTTTGACGTTAAATTGTTGCCGATTGCTTTCTACTCGGGAATGTTCGCATACTCTGGATGGTAAGATTTTATTTCAAAAAGTTTTGTTCACAACAATCCATGAGGCCCATAGATTGTGTCAATAAGAGAAATATTGATGTTCGAGCATTTCACTCAGCTGGTTTTCCTCTTCTCTTCTGTAGGAATATATCATTCAGAATGAAATGGAAATACATTTTGTATTAATGTTGATGATACGACAGAGATATGACTCTTCTACATGCCGTTATGGTAAAGTAATCTATAGAATACTGACGTCCTTCGTTATTGTACTTACATTCTTTTGTTTTCACTGTTCATCTACAACAGGGACACAGTGGTATCGTTAACCGAGGAAGTCAAGCGTCCAGAAAGGTAAAATATTACATGTCCCACAAAATTAAAAGAAAGTCGTACTGTTGGTAATGATACTTTTATCAATAATTCTGTCCTTGCAATGTTTTTCCTTTTCCTTTTGTCAATGCGTGTGATCATTTCCCTATCATAATACGTGATAACATCGATGTTAATCCTACACAACATTATTTTGTATTTCCATAGCGATCTATCTCAGGATATTCCCTGAGTCAGATCAATGTAGCCAGAAACTTGGCAGTTGTTGTCATCTTGGCATAATTCGCAATCCAGAATTATTCTAAATGCCGCCAAAATAACAACGAACTTCCTATAATGTCACGTGTTTTGCTCCAGAAACATTCCGCTAAGTTTGATCATCTCAATGACTGGAATCACCCTTGTCTACATCCTGGCCAACATCTCTTACCTGACCCTGCTCTCACCAACCGACATCATCACCTCGGAGGCAGTGGCTGCGGTTAGTATAAGATGACGTCCATGATGATTGTGACGTGTTGCTTACTTTAAAATGATAATGACGAATATTCAAATTCAGATTCAGAGTAATTCATCGTTCCATAGATTGAATTCAACTTCCAGTGCTGTCTAAGCTACGACACAATGCAACACAATGCAGCATACCTATTATCAAAAAAAATGGACAACAATAACGCAGTGGTGATAGCACAGTAAATCGATGACAATAACATAACTATGACAATAAAGCATTTAAAATACCATTTTACATACCAAAAAGAAAACATCACATAAAAACATCAAGATACATTTTAGTATCTTAAGATCCACCCTTCTGTATAAGAAACAAAATGTTTATGTTGAGGAGATGATGTTGACGATGCTTTGACAACATTGTTAATGATGATGATGATGATAATGTCACGTCAGCATCTGGGAATCTATATCTCAGCATCTGAGAATCTACACCCTACAAGCTATGTTTATATGTAGATTCCTCATATTTCACATGTATATTGTTATGTCTTAATGCTGTACTTGACAATTCATCAATGCTTTTATATTGTTATGTTTATGGTATATTTATTTGTTGAAATGTAAAATATGGAACAAAAAATAAACAATAATAGTGATGGGAATGCACCACTGGTGATAAACGAAATCATGATCATCATTTTGTTCTTGGTCACTATGATGATGAAAGCGATGATTTTGATGCCTTTCCCTTGCATTGGATTATTTTCTACTCAGAGGCAAAGGCACTATAGTAATTCATCGGTAACAGTTTATCATCGTGATAACATTGACGATATTTCTAATGCTGAAAATGTTTGTGGTTGTGTTGTGTTGATGTGGAGATGGAGATGGGGCGATAAGAGAACAAAGTCTGTTTTCCTGATAATTTGTATTAATGGTGGCTCGTCGTTGGAGACATTGTCGAAAGCGAATCATTGATATCTGACTACACCTGTTGCTCTTGTAATCTTACGAACAGGACTACAGTGTGCTGGCACTGGGACGGTGGTCGTGGCTGATCTGGTTCTTTGTCGCCATGTCCGCCATGGGTAACCTTAACAGCGGAACCTTCAAACGCGGAAGGTAATAGGCGTAGCATCATCATTATCACCGTTTGATATGGAAGAGAAACACTGTCGGCAGCCATCCAAACAAACCATTCGCTTAATTCCCAAACAAACATTACAATAAACCTTAAAAAGAAAATAAATTTTGTCTTGTAACTGTGCCTTGTCTTATATATTATCTGGAATATAATATAACACGAATTAATATCCTTGCCCTACACCATTCATGGTATTGCCATGTTTGTATTTTGTCAGTTGGTGTGTTGTTTCCCCATGTTTTGTTTTGTTTGTTTCCTGGTGTAATATAAGGATTTTGATGAATTGAATGTATTGGACGTGGCTAGAAACACATTAATTTTCTTGTTATACATTTTACTATCGACCTTTCATCCTTTTGATCGTGACACCAGGCAGGTATTTGCGGCGGCTCGTGACGGTCTCTTCCCCGAGATCATGGCGATGCTGAGCATCACGCGCCGTACACCGATTCCCGCCGTCCTCTCTCTGCTCATTTCCCTCGTCTACCTGGTCGAAGTCGATGTCATCAAGCTCATTCAGTATATGGCCTTCATCGAGAACATATTTGACACGATGACTGTGGCAGTCCTGCCTTACTACCGGTGGAAGCACCCCGAGGCCGAACGACCCTTTAAGGTACCCACAATCAAAAGACCGTCATCCCATTAGAGCTAGACGCCCAGGAGTTATACCCACGAGTTAGGCATTGAAAAAAAAGTTTAAAGGGTACGTACAGTTCTGGTCGAGGTGAGGATTTAGCTTTTAACGTTTTGCGAGATATTCAGAAATCACTCTATGAGATGTCAAAGAGCATGCAGTTCTAAGGGGTATCAAAAGTTTATTCGACGAAAATCGGTTTGGAAATGGCTGAGATATCCAAAAACAAGGTGAAACAAAGAGATCCTAATAAAGTTGTGGTATGAATATGTCGTCTTTTATTATTAGCTTCTTTTTTTTGGATATCTCAGCCATTTGAAAACCAATTTTCATCAAATAAACATTGAATCCTTCTTAAGATTACATGCTCTTTCATATTTCATTAGAGGCTTTTCATTATCTCACTTAGGAATGTTCAAATCATGAATCCCCACCTCAACCAGTACTGTACAGTCCCTTTAATGAATTATACACCCAAGAGTCATAAAGAGCTCACGCAGTAGACACCAAGGAAAGCAAGCTCATGAGCTATAAACTATTAAAGGGAAATATTCCAGTGTCTGTCTCGTGGACGTACAGCTCGTGAGCCTTGATCACTTAGTGTCTAACCCGTGGGTTGTCGTGAGTAGTATAACCTGTGGGCTTTAAAGGGAACGCAAACCCAAAGAGCAATGTGGATTGTGTGACAGCAGCAACATTAGTAGAACACATCAGCGAAAGTTTGAAGTAAATCAGAAGGTCGATGCAAAAGTTATGAATTTTTGAAGTTTTGGTGTTGGAACCGCAGGATGAGGAGACTACTAGAGGTTATGACGTATTAGTGGACAACAATATAAAGAAAATATAAAGAAAATTCAACAAAAATTCATTTTTCATGAAAATATACCAATTCCATCAACTCGATACTGACATATGTTAAGGGTAGCAATTATTCCCCCTGCTTTCTGAAAGCGGTTAGTCAAGTGATCTTTCATAATACTAGAAAAGTGATTTTTTTGTTGAATTTTCTTTTCTATGGACGGATGTGGATGTCACACTGTAAATAGAATAGTTGTCTTTCATGTGTCCAGATCTCTTCATGTTTAGTTGTGGTTTTTTTGTGTGTTGTTTTTGTTATGGTAGAAATTTCAACAATTTATTTTATTGGCTACAGGAGATACAATACTTTAAAAAAAAGGATTAAGGATAATCGTAACGAGGTGTGGATGAGGTTGACAAATTAAACAAGCACACTGAAATACAGAGCATACCTAACTTTGCTGTTCTTGCAGTGTCCAGTCATAGCTGTCGTGATCTACATGGCCTGTCAGATTTTCATCATGGGCATGGCATTTTATCTGGATCCGGTAAAGAAGTCTATCGGACTGGTGGTATCACTCAGTGGGATTCCCGTATATTTCGCCTTCTTCAGTCGACGCTATAGGATCAAGTGCCTCAGACCGTATTCGGGTATGATCAGTGTATGACACAATTTCCTATAAACTGTCGTTGCGCATGCATGAAATTGATTTAAAATGATAATAATGATAATAAAGTGAATTGAACGATATGGATCAATATAAGTTTGAGACATGACACCTTCAATTCACATTTAGCCACAAAAGGGGACACACAGGGTAAGATAGAACCCCCGACAGTCAAATTCAATGCACAGCAGTCATTTCACTGCAGTTTAAGTTACACTTTTAACAATTCATGTACGCAATTAATGCAATGCAATGCAATATATACATATTATCTTAATCATAATTCGTCTTCAGTTTGAAATAATATTAATTAATCTTTACTATTTTCATACTTCATTTTTATACGTAACTCTGTATGCATTTTGTATTTCTTTTTACTTCTCATAAACATGGAGGACCCCTTTGTAATTCAGTTTCCTATATCTGAAAGGGCTACCCCGAAAAAAAAGAAGGAATAAATGAAAAAATAAACAAAGATAAACAAATTATGTTTGAAAAAGGGCCTACATTGCTTAACCCGTTAAACCATAATTCGCTAACTCGAGACACATAATGAAAATGTCCCTGCAAACACAATCATGTCCACATGTCTGTATAAGATGAAAGGATCCTTTTCAAAGAATTTTGTTCCGTAGACAAAGCATTACTAACAATTTTAGCGCCATGTTGGGAGAGAAACTCTATTTTTTGATAGATGAGATTTGGAATACAATTTTCTGATCAGTTATTGTATTCTGTTTTCTTTTCTTTCAGAAAGGGCGACCAGATTTTTACAGAGACTCTTCGTTTGCATCCACCAGGAAAAGAAGACATATTAATCCAAACGGAACATCAAATTTAATCGTCGCTTTTTGATTCAGAAACACTGTACAGACGATACTAAGAGAATATACTTTAGATTTGTGATGTTCGTTATTCCAAAGGTGCGTTAATTCGAAAATGAAATAAGGTTCGTTTTACCAGCGGTTTCTTAAACCGAAAATGATACAAGGCTCGTTAATCCAAAAACGAAGAGAAAATTCGTATAACGAACTTTCTGAATCACCACAATCATTTCGTCTTGGGACTAACGAACCTTTGGAATTTACTATTTTTCCCCATTTTCGGATAAACAAAGCTTCGAATAACGAACCATTGGAATTACATATTGTAACCACTCTAGATACTTCATTAATCAAAGACATGGTATAATGTGTGTGATAGCTAGGCTTAATACAGCCTGACTTATCGGTCCTCATTCTATCTTACACTTTTTTTTTTTCATCTCGTGTTATTTCAACTGTCGAAGTCAACTTCTTCCTGCTTCAATTCTGGCAATATAGATAAGAACCTGTGAAAAGGAGCATTGTCATCAGTCAATTTCCTTAAAATTGTGTTGGTACACTATCTGACAATTCCATTCTTTCTGTTGTAGATTTTGTGGAAATAAACTTAAAGCATATCCTGATTATAAAGCATGGGGTATGTGGAAATTTCAAAATGGTTGGAAACAGGATTTTTTTATTATTCTTTTTTTTTCATGGTACGTGTCACGAGTGGAGTGACAGACGCTCTCCTCCACTAAGGTAAATTTGCATGGAATTTGTAAATGAGCACTTGATTATGTAAATTAATACAAACTGTTTAACATGTTAATAGAAGGAATTCCAGATCGCTCTCGGTAAAGCCAAGGTAGAGCTATATGTGGCAATGAGCGGCAGTACGATATCAGGCCGTGAAGGGGACATCACGCTGTGGTGCTGTCTCCACTGTGTTGAGTTGCTGCCTGCCAACAGTTTTCAGAGGTTTCATTTTTGTTCCGTTTTATTTCCATATAGAAGGATGGAAACTGGGCAAATTCTGTGACACATGGTTATAATATAAATCACACATGAGACAAGAAGGAACGTCTCCTGATCTTTTTATGAGCTGCCATATATTGCATTTTTGTGATATGGACATACGCTTACTGTTGATTAAAATGTTTGACCTATTGCCATATTGTAATAGTACATATCCGTGTTTTAACACACCGGAATTCAATAATGTGTCAGTGCGGATGTATTTGTCCTTGTGTCTTGGCAAATGATTTTCTGCTCGCGTGTCGTGCATTATATGTATGTACAGTATATCTATCTGTTTCATATCCATCACTTGTATGTATTAAAATGTGTTTGTGTGTATTATTTCTGTGCATCTCTGGTCTTTATTTTCTTTTTGCTTGTGCGTACGTTGCGTGTGTTCTGTTTTGACTTTTTTTTTTTCAGATCCAAAAAGGCAAGAATTCGAAATTCGAGAATTCTCGTTTTCTCGTTCGTCTTCTTGGGGTCAGAGAAGACAAGTTGCGAGACTTTTTTTAACCCTTAACGTGTTTGCTTAATTTGAAACACGATTGTAGTTAAGATTAAAATCATCGTTCGTTCACATGACAGGGGAAGGCTTCACTGGATACGGACTCTGCGGTTTTCAATTTCAGAGCGACGAGGGAAGCTTTGGCTTCTTGCCAAGTTCTCATCAATAACTCTTGAGCAGTCTTTCTGCGGAAATGATCGGAAGGTCACCCTAATCTCCGCCCCTAAAAAACACAATGTTCACACGCTAGTTTCGTTTCTTGATTCTCGCGAAACGTGATTGAAAAACACCTCCGGACCGTCGTGTAAAACACGATTGTAATTCAGTTTCAAATCATCTTTCGCGATTCTAATTTCCACTTACATGACAAGTTTGCTTAATTAGAAACGCGGGTCTAGTTTGCTTAATTACAATCGTTTTTCAAATCATGCAATCTCGGTATGTATGAATGCCCGACTCGTCTCTCTCACGCCTTTCAACTATTAGAATGCGACTTACAAGATCTTGTGTATATATTACTCAGACACTTAATAACCTGTGTTTTATTTACGTCGAAAAGGGACGATTTGTCAATAAATTGCAATACAGGATTAGATTTATCAAACAAAAAATATTGTTAGATGTACTGACACTGTGTTTCCCTAACTTTTGAAAGAAAATAAGTAATTGTTGGTTCCTTTAATGATATTCAAAACCTGTCAACATTCCCTGATGAGTAGTATGCAAATTCACCTTAGGGTCAACGTCGCCTCACTTGCATCGAAGGGCTTTCAGATGGGCATCTAAAGTTTGTTTTCATATCAAAAAGTTCGTACTAACATAAGCTATGATGTTCACATGCATAACAAAAAGTGGTTGTGGATCACGCACAATCGGCAATCACTGATGAATTTAATATTTAGCAATTTTTGTTTTAAAAAACTATTTGCAAATGATATAGACTTATTCGAATAGTAATATCACAGCATAATGATACAATATTTATAAATAATATCCAAATTCAGGTACGAATCAATGTCGATAAGAAACCTCAAATCAACCATCAGAGAAACCGTTTGCAGAATATGAATATACCAGAGCTCAAGCATATTCATTTCATTTCATTTCATTTGTTTCCATATACAAATAATAAAAAATAATTGCAAAAAATATAGCATAAATGTTTTGTACAATAAGGTAAAATGTCATGAAGCAAAATAATGTAAATGCAAGCAATAATATTACAAATGTATGAAACATGTGCAGCGCTGCAACCTATAAACACATAGATTTACACAATTTCATAATGAATTCATCATGAAGATCATCATGAATTCACTATGAGTTGAAATATCCCTCGTTAGTAAAGAATATCAACATATTGTACAATGTATTCCAAATTCCCAATTGTCAGTTGTTAGCTGATTCCCCCATACCAGCAAAGTTATGAGAATGTACAATGTAATTCATAAAATGGAGATGTCTAGAACTTATGACGAAGACCCCCCCCCCCCCCCCCCAAGAAAACACAATGGGACATAGTAAGGACATGGAAGCAGCCATTTTATGAATTAGGAATGCCATTATTACCTCACCTCTTTTGCATCATTTGAGGGTGACCCTATTTTATTTAAAAAGAAATTTGACATTTAGCCATTTCTGACCCAAATCTACCCAACCTATGACAATTCTGTTCGTTTTATCTTAGGACCTACTCCGGTACTTTAAAGTTAACCTAACCTAGTTAACTTGGAAATAAGGAAATGTGGACTTGAGTACAACATTACACTGTCCACTAACTCACATCGTTTGCTAAGAACAAGCAGCTGGGAAAATTCACTTTTACTTCTCAGGGATCTCATCCAGGGTTATACTAGTATTTCCTGCGAGGGCGTACATGACCCCAACAGAGTAGGACATACACGAACGTCAAACCCAAGGTTATATAGTTTTGTGGGTTTTTTTCCTGCTGTAACTGCATCGAGGTCAGTGCAGACAACTCTATTTATACAAAACTTATTTAAATGTAGCTATCCGATTGGTCGATTACCCATCACGTGACATTTAGCGAAAACTTTTGTTGGAGTCCTCCAGGCTGCATTGTTGGATCCCTGCAAAGAGTTTGTTTCCCATGCGCGCTCTTCACCTTCAGGACAAATTTGATCTCAACACAACTTTCGGAAATTGCAGAATACTCGACCGCGATCTAAAAAAAAAAGAAGAGGTTTATAAGGTCACTGTTCTTAATCAATTTCTTTAGTTGGTGAATGAGCTCAGGTTTGGTTATCAGTCCCTTCTGAATCTAGCGCTATTCGAAACTATAATTCTTGATAGTTTTCATCGCGTTCGACAGTTCGTTGGTACTTTTCTTGGGTATGTTCATCTGCTTTCTCGAGTGGCGAGGTGGTGAGGATGGCGTGGCTCATGAACTATTGTAGAAGGTATGAGGACACTACTGTGTCACCTTTTCTGTAATTTAACGTTAATTGACCTGTGAAGGTTTTGTATGCTCTTGGGTTTTGGGATAATCACATGTGTTTCACATAAGGATGGTTTGAACTGACATCAAAAAGTGTGATGTAAACGTGAAGGATAATGACCTCTTTCAAGGTCTGTCATTAATTTGATTCTCTAGAATCATTTACCTTTATCTGTTTATAATAATAACCCCGATAGGCACCATTTGAGCTAACTAACATAATAATTCATGTGGTATACATACAGTATAACTCACAGAGTTTCGACTTTGAGTTATGTTGACGTTTAAACCCTCATTGCTCAACGCTGATTTTTCGTTACCTACAATGTGCATTTAACTGATGAAATTACAATTTTTCAAGTTTCACATTGTGAGTTTGCCTCTCGTTTCATAGTCGCAGAAATCGCAGAGAAACGGACGACGATGTCTCCAACAGCAGCGATGACAAAGTGGCTATACCAAGACACCTTGGTCTTATGGAGTGTATCTGGCACACCGTGAGTTCTCTAAAACAGTGTCTGCAGTTTCTGTGATACCCGAGGCACCGTTTCATGAAAGTGAAAGTCAACCCTAACAACATGGACAAGTTGTAGACTCTCTGACAACTCAGTAAAAACTTTGGGTTTGATTGACTGAGAAGTTCCGGTCACTGACTGTTTCTGTGGTAATTGTCAGAAGCTGACAAAATTGTCAGGACTGATAACTTTCATGATGTAAACGGTGCCCAAGACTTGCCACATCAGCATACATGTGGTTAGATAAATAGACTATACCCAAGGATCTCTTTGCTGTGAAGCTAGAAGAGATAATGTCAATTTGATCTTTACTTGGTGTGATTATAATGAAACACAGTTTTGCTTTAAGCCTGGTATGTAACTACAATCATTGTTAAGTCACAAATTATCTATTTCTTCCCCTTCTCTCTCCCTCTCTCTCTCCTCGCGTTATTACTGTAAAGCCGATATTGATACTCTCTAAAAAATCGAGTGAAAATGTTCACTCTTAAAGGAGTAAATACAAAAAGAGTGAATTTAGAGTAAATTTGGAGTGAATTTGGAGTGAAAATGTTCATTTTCACTCGTTTTAGAGTCACCACAGGGATCACTACAAAATCTTCGAGTGATCCCTGAGGTCACTCCAAAATGAGTGAAAATGAATATTTTCACTCAAAATTCACTCTTTTTGTATTCACTACTTTAAGAGTGAATATTTTCATTCGATTTTTTAGAGAGTAATATATACCTTGTACGATAAAATTCTGTCTCAATAGATCTGTTTCCTCAGTGACTATAGTATCATTTTGGTACTTTCGTCATCAGATATAGGCCTTGACGAAACCCTAATAAAATTCTGTCTGTCGTAGACACACATAATAATATGCGTAGACACACATAATAATATGTGTATATCAGCAATCGGACGTATTACAGTATTGACACATTAACTGTGTTACTTATACTCATGCAAAAGTCACACATATTTATCATATTCATATAATACAAAAACGAAGTCTTTAGGATAGGTTAACTTTAATACCTTTATGTAAAGTAATGCCAATCCTTTAGGTCAAGAAAAAAATCTAAATTGTATAGAGGATCATAAATCAGTTGTCCCATTGGTTGCTTTATTTCATTACCCTTTCCAGGTGGGCACGGTTATTGGTACGGGAATCTTCATCTCACCTTCGGGGATTCTGAGGGGGACAGGTGGATCGGTGGGCGTGGCATTCATCTTTTGGGTCGTGTGTGCTATTTACGCTTTGCTTGGCACTCTAATCTACACAGAACTCGCGCTCATGTTCAAAAAATCGGGAGGTAAGTTAAATGTTGGAAATATCGACTGCAAGAAGTATAGCCATTGTGCAAATCAAGTTAATTGTAACTCGCCATGAAAATGGAAGGAAAAAGAAGGCTCAACGAAAATCGGCAGTTAGGAGTGTGAGATCAAGATGTACAGCCATTTATTCATCAGATTGAAGGGGATGGCTAGTAACTGGTCAGTGGGAATCAGTGGGAATGCTGGGGAATGATTGTTCCAATCCTTGTGGGATTCATTTAAGAGTACATTATATATCTATTGTTGTGTGAAAATTATTTGCTTCAGAATGGTCTCATATTCAAGTAATGTGCAGTTAAATGTTTCCAGGTTAGCAGTGACGGGGCATTAAACTGCACATTACTTGAATATTAGGTCGTTCTGAAGCAAACAATTTTCACACAACAATAGATAGGTAATGTAGGCCTACTCTTAAATGAATCCCACAAAAATTGGAACAATCATCCCCCAACATTCCCACTGATTCCCACTGATCAGTTCGGCCATCCCCTTTAACTGTACAGGAATCCAGGAGTGAACTATTTAACATTATGATATAAATTATATTTTTAAAAAGGCACGACAGCACAAAATACCATCAAAATTAGATGCAATCTGCACGTTTCCTGTGTGCCTGTGGATGCTTCCTGTATACAAGCAATCATGCCTATAACAAGTTTATCGTCACATTAGGATGTTCTATCTTCTCTTTGATTCCAAACGTGTGACAGCAGCATTGCAAGTAAAAAGAAAATAACCAAAAGCCTAACGACGTTTTCCGTCACAGGCGAGCTTGCCTTTATGCTTGAGGGATGGGGTCGTGCGGTGGGCTTCCTCAAGTTGTGGATAATAGTCGTTGTGACGTCATCTTCGTCCACTATTCAGTCCATCACCATCGGCCAGTACCTCCTCGCCTCTTTCTACCAATGTTCCGACCCACCTGTTCTCGCCATCCAGCTCGTCGGCGCTTTGATGATTCGTAAGCATCATTCCGACAGTGAGACCAAAATTCACTGAGGTGGTATAATATTGAAAACATGGTTTAAACCACGGACAATTTGTATGGAGCGCCAAGTGTCGCATGGCCTATTTCGTTACGAAATCAGTCATTTCGTCTACAAAATGACAATTTCGTTAGCGAAATGATTTTTTCGTCGAAGAAATGTTGTTATTTCGTACGAAATGATCATTAATTCGTCAGCGAAATGACTGATTTCGTAACGAAATAGGCCATGCGACAATTGGCGCTCCATACAAATTGCCCGTGGTTTAAACCATGGTTCATTTTATTGTACCACCTTCGTGAATTCGGGCCACAACCATTATACAGAATAATGATACTAATGATTTTAGGAAAATCATAACTAGCTATACTCCAGAGGCAGCAGAACATTTCGAATTGTTGTGAACATTTGCCAAAGCGAACTATAACATGTTCCAACTATCACGGAGGAGCAGCCCGGGGGGTCACATAGCCAACACTGATCTGGGATCATACAGAACACTGCAGAAGATCCCGTGCTGCAGTCTTCATGGGCACTGCTACCCGGTGGAAAAGATCTTAGCTCAATAAGCCCCTCTTTAAATCATCAGTTTAAATGGATGGTACAGTTTCGGGTGAAATGGGGTTTCAGATTCGCAACGTTTTTTATGTTGATCTTTCTAAGATAATCAGAAACGTCTCATGAAATATGAAAGAGTGCCCAATGCTAAGAGGAATTCAAAGTTTATTCGAGGAAAATTGGTTTTGAAATGGCTGAGATATCCAAAACAAAGCAATCCTACTAAACAGTGGGACCCACCTTTTATTAGAATCGCTTTGTCTTGCTTTGTTTTAGGATATCTCAGCCATTTAAAAACTGATTTTCATCACATAAACTTTGAATTCCTCCCAGAATTGTATACACTGTAACATTTTATAAAGTGGTTTCTCTAGGGTATCTCGCAAAAAGTTAAAAGCTGAATCCTCACCTCAACCATAAGATGATAAAGACTGGACTGTCTGCCTATAGAACAGACGTGCTTTTAATATCACACAGCCGAATGTATGCCTATGATATAATTCCTGATTAATCTATGCTGCGTTTGGTCGAAAAAAAGAATGACAGTTAAAATTGAATCATATTGAAAGAGAAATAGATAAGAGAGAAAGAGGGATCACGGTTGTTCTTTTGTTACATCACAATGATACAAGCAAATATCATTATATATTTGGCAGAAAGCCAGACAATATGAAAAAAAAAATCTTATAACGTGATCCGGTGTTGTTTTGTATGATCTGTATTTGATAAGTGACTTACAAAGAGACTCCTTATAAACCTAAATTAGTTCCCTCACTGTGCTCCTTTCCTTTTCAACTTTGATTTGATGAAACAACAAACAATTTTTATCAATTCCCAGCAAAAAAAAATAAACAAAAGCAAAAAACAAATGGACCTAATTTCTTCATCTGAATAACTGCCATGGATTCATAATTATTGTCCATATTCCAGTGTCCATCCTAGCCATTAACTGCGTCAATGTACGGTTGTCATCGCGATTTGCCGCCTTTTTCAGCGTCACCAAAGTATTTGGTCTCCTGATTGTCATAGCTACTGGAATGTACAACCTTGCTAAAGGTAAGCAATGGTAAAGAAACCAGACGATACATTGTTTCGTTTCTTCTTTTCCATAATCCTTTGGTTCTGATGATTCATCCATTTATTCATTTATTTTGTTATTTTTCATGTTTTTGTCGGAAATGAAATAAAATAAAGGAGTGAATGATTTCCGTGTATGAACGTATGAAGTGTATGAACGTAGCTAGGAACGACAATATATACTCAAGGGTCGATAATAAATGTTGTTGTTGTTGTTGTTGTTGTTGTTGTTGTTGTTGTTGTTGTTGTTGTTGTTAAATGATAAATGAGATTTCCCATGCCTTCTTTTCGACAAGGAAACGAGTTCATAGAGAACATGAGAAACATTGCCACCTGATATCAATTGTAATGGATTGTCAAATGAATATAATGCATGTCGTAACAGATTGTTAATTACATAGCACATGATTATGCTTTTGTCTCCGTACTCTTTCCCCTGTGCTTTAAACAGAGATCGATATAGATGTTTACGGAATATTGTTTTACTATGTTGATGGATTATTAACCAATTGTTTGGGGGTTTGCTGCATTTCTTCTTAATATTGTGCGAAAAAGACTTCAAAAATGGTGCTGATGATACAACTTCTGAGAAATCAAATATTATAAACTGAAATTTATGGTTATTTATGCAGAATATATTTATTGCTCTGAAGTGAGTACACGGCTGCAATGCGGATTACATGTAGTGAAAACATGAGGTTGTTATCTTTTTTTTTCAGGTCACAGTGAAAATCTTCAAAATGCATTCGACACAAAAGACTTGGACATGAAATTTCTACCAATTGCTTTCTATTCTGGATCGTATGCCTTCGGTGGCTGGTAAAATATGATTATGTGTGAACTGTTAACATTCCTGATTATGTTCATCATTGCAGATATTGATACATCCAGTACGTTTTCAATGTAATTATCCATTCATTTAGTCATATATCTATCCTTCCCCTTTTCATTTTGGTCATTCTTGCTAATATCAAATCCGATTGAGAGAAAAAAACAACAACACCACAATTCGGAAAGATTGAAAGCGCCAAGAACAATGATATTGATCGATCGACTACATCGACGTATACCATAAAAGGAAGAAATACGTAGAGTTTACAGAAACTATTTCATTCAAATTTATGAAATTCTTCCGTCGAGATGTTTTTCAAAGCAACTACTAATTGCCCTACATCGTAGTGAATAAACACTGCAGTGAATAAACACTGAATCGATCAGTGTTTAAGCAGTAGCCATGATAAAAGAAATCATGCCCGTACATACTCGCGCAGGATTCGAACCTACGACCTCCTGATCTCCGGACAGGCGTCATCTCCACTAGACCACCAAGCTTCCGCCCAATAGTGTTGGTTCTAATCCTTATAGCATGTATAGAGGATACTGCGTAACTGTTCAAATTCAAATTCTTCCGTCGAGATGTACTGATTGACTAATTGATCTACATCGACGTAAATAAGCACTGAATCGATCAATGTTTAAGTAGAGGCCGTGATAAAAGATGTCATGGGCGTACATATTCCAGCAGGATTTGAACCTACGACCTCCTGATTTCCGAACAGGCGTCATCTCCACTACCGACTACCGAGCTTCCGCCCGACAGCAAGTATTGGTTCTATAATCCTTGTACAGTTAATAGGCGGGTACTACGTAAATTCATGAAATTCTTCCGTCGGGATGTTTTCAATGCAACTACTTGACAAACTTTCCTATATCGCCGTAAATAAGCACTGAATTGATGAGTGCTTAAGTAGTAGCCATGATAAAAGAAATCATGCGCGTACATTTATACTCGAGCACAATTCGAACCTACGACCTTCTTATCTCCGGACAGTCGTCATCTCCTCTAGACCTGTGAGCTTCCGCCCAACAGTGTTGGTTCTAATCTTTATAGCATGTAGAGGATACTGCGTAATCATTCAAATTCAAATTCCTCCGTCGAGATGTACTGACTGACTAATTGATCTACATCGACGTAAATAAGCACTGAATCGATCAGTGTTTTAGTAGTAGCCGTGATAAAAGATGTCATGAACGTACACATTCCAGCAGGATTCGAACCTACGACCTCCTGATTTCCGAACAGGCGTCACCTCCACTAACGACCACCGAGCTTCCGCCCGACAGCAAGTATTGGTTCTATAAACCTTGTACAGTTATAATATGCGGGTACTACGTAAACTCATGAAATTCTTCCGTCGGGATGTTTTCAATGCAACTACGTGACAAACTTTCCTACATCGCCGTAAATAAGCACTGAATTGTTGAGTGCTTAAGTAGTAACCGTGATAAAAGAAATCATGCGCGTACATTTATACTCGAGCAGGATTCGAACCTACGACCTCCTGATCTCCGGACAGGCCTCATCTCCACTACCGAGCTTCCGCCCGAAAGCAAGTGTTGGTTCTATAATCCTTATATAGTTATATACTACGTAAAACCATGAAATTCTCCCGTCGGGATGTTTTCAATGGAGCTATACTTGACAAATTGCCCCTACATCGCCGTAAATAAGCCCTGAATTGATGAGTGTTTAAGTAGTAGCTATGATAACAGAAATCATGCGCATACATTCATATTCGAGCAGGATTCGAACCTACGACCTCCTGATCTCCGGACAGTCGTCATCTCCTCTAGACCTGTGAGCTTCCGCCCAACAGCGTTGGTTCTAATCTTTATAGCATGTAGAGGATACTGCGTAATTATTCAAATCCAAGTTCTTCCTTGGAGATGTACTAATTGACTAATTGGACTACATCGACGTAAATAGGCACTGAATCGATCAGTGTTTTAGTAGTAGCCGTGATAAAAGATGTCAAGGGCGTACATACTCGAGCAGAATTTGAACCTACCACCTCCTGATTTCCGAACAGGCGTCATTTCTACTAATAGCGACCACCGAGCTTCCGCCCGACAGCAAGTGTTGGTTCTCTAATCAATGTATGCGGGTACTACGTAAATTCATGAACTTCTTCCGTCGGGATGTTTTCAATGCAACTACTTGAAAAATTGCCCTTCGCCGTAAAAAAGCACTGAATTGATCAGTGTTTAACTATAGTGGCCATGATAAAAGAAATCATGCGCGTACATTAATTGTACTCGAGCAGGATTCGAACCTACGACCTCCGGCTCTCCGGACAGGCGTCTCCACTAGACCACCGAGCTTCCGCCCGACAGTACGTGTTGGTTCTGATCCTTCAGTATAACATGTAGAGGGTACTTCGTGAATATTCAAATTCATGAATTTCTTCCATCTATAGATGTTTTCAATGCAACTGATTGACAAATTGCCCTACATCGCCGTAAATAAGCATTGAATGTGTTTTAGTAGTAGCCGTGATAAAAGAAATCATGGGCGTACATATTCGAGCAGGATTCGAACCTTTTGTACGTCGATGTAGGGCAACTTGTCAATCAGTTGCATAGAAACTATTTCATCCTGAACAAACTTCTACGAGGTAAAGTTAAGAGAGACAAGCACAAACAGAGCCTTTCTTAAACATATCTGTAGAATAAAATCTGTTTGATTTGCATGCGAGCGATTTTTTTAATCATTTTTTTTTCGAGCGCGATTGGCTTGTTGCTCATCAAAAGATGAAAATGTAAAATATTTTACCTGTTTCTTTTACCGCGTCATAATATCAAATTTTCCGTAATATCCCTTTATCATAATTATAAGGAGCAATAATATCATATTCTTATCTCAACATTCAGCACCAGAATTTTAATAAATTACGAGTTTTTCCAACCAGCTATCAGGACGTCTCAATACCGTTGACGTTGAATGACGCAAAACTGCAAGATAACACCTTTCACTTTATGTATAATCATCATTCTTTTTTTCTTGCTGTATGCCAAGCATCATTATTACAAGTATGTTCATAATTTTCATTATCATATATGTGTATGGGGGGTGGGGCGCTCTGGCTGCAGAAGTATCGTGCTCGTGGCTTAGGTGAATGAAGGGTCATTTCCCTCCCCACCCCTTTCGACAGGAAGATTTCCGGACCGAACCCCATTAAAGTCATGTCTTTTCTAAGGTGGGCCGAACTATTCTGCCCCAGCCATCCCCCAACCCAAATCCGCGGCCCCTTCAGTTTCACTTCCTCCTGGGAGCAAATATTGTGGAAGGGAAACGTTACCTTACTGACCCCGTTTATCGGACATCACAGTTTTAGGGTAGCAAGTTTCGCTCGGTTTCTCCTTTGATTTCAACTTTTCAGGGTTTCAGTTTTTAGTTGCACGAATCTCGGCCCCGTTTCATAAAACGTGTTATCATTGACAAGTTGTCATAGCTGTTATAAGCTACTGAAATCCTTGCATCTGATTGGCTAAGAGCAAATTTGTCATAGAAATGTGACAGTTATCACTGATAGTAAGTTTTATGAAACGGGACCCATTGCCTATGAATGTGATTGTGCATAAACCCGGTACAGCATATCCTATGTATTGTTCTACATTTTCATCTTATTTTATTTTATTCATTTATCACTCTATTTACTTATCTATCTATCTATGTATTTTCTCTCTCCACAGGGATACAATAGTATCGTTAACTGAAGAAATCGAGCGCCCTGAACGGTGAGAACCTACTGTTGTACTACTATAATTAATACTACCACAAACGCTCAAACTTATACATAATGCACAAACATGCATACGCGATTCATTGCTCTGTTCTATTTTTGTTTTTGTCTCTCTTTATTTCAGTGTTTTCGATGAATTCTAGTAATCCAGTAATGAAATAAATGAATGTCAGAACGCCTTTATTGAATGGTTTGTTTATGTATATTTCTCTTTCTTTGTCTTTTTTGCATTCTCTCTTCAATTTGCCTTTGTTGATTTGACTCCATGTCATTAAAGTAACGCAAAAGAGGGATAATTGAAACAACAACAGTGTTTTACTCATAGATTGAAAATGATTACATAAAATGTATATTGAATATAAGCTTATTGCATTAAAAACAACTGTATATTTTTATTGAAAAACAAACACACCACATATTTGTAGTACTGTAAGCATAATGTTGTAATATTCTCGTATGTGTTTGGGAATGAAAATAAGTTAGAAATAAACTTAACTTGATATCACATATCGAAGATTTCTGATAACCGAATAATATTAGGTGGATACCGTCCAAGATTTGTCATCTGTGATGTGTATGTGAAAAATCTCCTGGAATTTTTTGTGTGCCAGCAAAACCAAACAACTTTCAATACTCCAAAGAAAAGACTATTTTGTCCCTTCACAATCTGCTTTCAATCCGGTCATGGAACTTAAACACATTGCTCTGGAATGCTCTTCCACTGAGGATCCGATCAGGAGAATCCACAGAAATACTAAAAATGCGTCTGAAGTCACATATCTTCGCATCTCGTTTTGGTTAAATATTTCTTGGATTGTTT
Organism: Diadema antillarum; assembly: GCF_040938485.1. Lineage (NCBI taxonomy): Eukaryota > Metazoa > Echinodermata > Echinoidea > Diadematoida > Diadematidae > Diadema > Diadema antillarum. The sequence goes on along the minus strand of NW_027271032.1, from coordinate 180,200 downwards.
ATATATATAAAAATATATGTATACTTGCTATTTCTAATCTATGAGCTTTAACCATTCCGCACGTTTTATCACAACGCTGAAGCTTTTGTGACATATGTTTTCATCAAGAAATGGATTACGTGAAAATTCAGAGATATCCATGTCACCAGCGAATAGCAATTGCACTGATACAACTCAGGCAATTATACAGGGTATTGATCTAGAACCATAAGATCGATATTTCGTTCACCCACTTCAGAAATATCCCCCTGAGTCTGATCGTCTCGATGACAGCAATCACGTGTATTTACCTCATGGCAAACGTTGCCTACCTGACGCTGCTGTCTCCACAACAAATCATCGACTCTGATGCAGTGGCAGCGGTCAGTATCCTATTACTGAGGATGCAATACTGTATGACATTGCTAATGCTAATGAGAATGGTGATGATGATGATGATGATGATAATAATGGTGATGATGGTGGTGATGATGATAGTGATAAGTGATGATGATGATGGTGATAACGGTGGTGGTGATGATGATGATGATGGTGATGATGATGATGGTGATAATAGTGATGATGATAAGGATGATGGTGATAATACTGATGATGATGATAATGATAATTATAATGATGATGATGTGATAATGGTGAGAATGGTGATGATGATGATGATGATAATAATGGTGATGGTGGTGATGATGATGGTGATAATGGTGCTGATGATAATGATGATGGTGATAATAGTGATGATGATGGTGATAATGATGATGGTGATAATGATGATGATGATAATGATGATGATGATGATATGATGGTAATTATAATGATGATGATGGTGATAATAGTGATGATGATGATGATGATGATGAAAAATGTTGATGATGATGATTATGATGATAGGGATGATGATGTAATCTTGATGATGGTGATAATGGTGACGATGGTGATGATCATAATGGTGATGATGATGTAGTGGTGATGATGGTGATATAGCGATGATGATGATGATGATAATGATGATAATGATGATAATGATGATGGTGATAATGGTGACGATGGTGATAATGGCGATGATGATGATGATGTAATGGTGATGATGGTGATAATGATGACGATGGTGATGATTATGATAATGGTGATGATAATGATAATGATGATGGTGGTGATAATGGCGATGATGGTGATAATGGTAATGACGATGATGATGATGATAGTGATGATGGTGATAATGGTGATAATGGTGATGATGATGTGATAATGGTGATGATGATGTAATCTTGATGTTGGTGATAATGGTGATGATGGTAATGATGATAAGGTGATGATGGTGATGATGATGCAATGGTGATGATGGGGATAATGTTGGTGTTGATGATGATGATGGTGATGATGGTGATGATTTTTGGAGATAATGATTATAACGCGAATTACCATTGTTTTTGTAATCGTTCCATTTTCCATGTTTTACAGGTAAACCATAATATAAGAATGAGTTGAATATTGAATTGTTGAATACGACAGATAAGAGAGAATTAATGCATGTAAGATATGAAGAATATAGGTACTGCTTGAAGGACATAGATTCCGTTCATGTTATCACGACTTATGTTGCGTTGCATTTTATTTCCTTTTTTATATTTGTTTTAAATAAAGTCTGAGAATGCGGAGAGAAAGGTATATTCATAACATCTATTCTATTATGTTTAATTCTCAGGATTACAGCGTGCTGGCACTCGGTCAGTGGTCATGGCTGATATGGTTGTTTGTTGCCATATCTGCCTTGGGGGCTCTGAACAGCGGGACCTTAAAACGTGGCAGGTAATTCGCAAGCCCTGAACGGTAACCTTGTTGTCGTAAGATTCCTTCGCAATTTTGATCGTCTTTCAAAGTGAATATATAAAAATAGACTTATTAGGAGAACTTAATAACAGTATTCCAATCAGGTTCACAGCGCGTTTTGTGAAAAAGGATTGTAAGAAGGTGGAGGAAGTTTACCTTGATAGTTTGATTTTGATAACTGGCAGGTTTATATGCGTTTTGGAAAAAGAGAAACAGGTTTAAAAGCCCCCATTAACTACCCTCAATAATATTATGATTATACCTTTCACAATAATATCTTGTATCAAAATGTTGCAATGCTTTCTAATATTGCAGTTCTTTCCATCAGATCGAAAATATCAAAGTCCTTGCACACAGAGATGTAATTATGATCCATTGGTCTCATGAACCTTAATTGACCACCAACATAATAATTATCTCCCAATGTAGCTGTCATGCGTTATATATATTCATATCCCTGGTAGTCTGTCGCTCATCATGTCAGTGCATGTCCACAAATCCGGTGATCTCAGAGGTCCCGGGTACAAATTGGCCAACGAATGCACATTCTACACACTTTCGATATTTAAATGACTAATCGTTTATTTTCGCTAGTCAGGATTTTTTTTTCATTGTTATGCAATACTATGGAATAATCACACTGAATATGACGTCATCGTCTGTCTTCCGTTTCCTACTCCGCCATATTGACAATGATTAAGACAGGTGTTTGCGGCGGCACGGGAAGGTCTCTTTCCCGAGATTATGTCGATGATTAGCGTCACTCGTCGCACGCCCGTCCCTGCCGTCCTGGCCTTCACCATTTGTTTCGTCTACCTGGTCGAAATCGATGTCATCAAGCTCATTCAGCATGTAGCCTTCGTCGAGATCATCTTCGACACGATGACGGTGGCCGTGCTGCCGTACTACCGCTGGAAGCAACCGGATGCCGAGAGACCGTTCAGGGTAGGTTGACTGTTTTCCATTGTTCGATTCGCGCCTCAGCGCAATAATGGGGAATTTACCCTTAGTATCATTATGGACTCATTGAACGCAGAATATGTTATGCCTGCAGTACACATCAGTGAAGTTCTAGGAAAAGTAGACTTGCAATCCAGAGGAGAGGTTATAGATTTATAAAGATTTGATGAAGTCCATGTGCCGTCATATTATGGATAAGAAGACAAAACACTTTCTGATTTCACTGGTTGGCCATGATGTAGGCCCATAGAAGATTATAATTATGTAAGATATAAATCTTATGTTACCTAATGTGAAGGTAAGGTTTCGTCGCCATTCCAAATGGAAAGAAAAGCGTCGATCCACACTGCGGATATGGGTTCAATTCAATTTCAATTTGATTCAGTTCAATTCAATTCAATTTTTTCATTTATTTTCATTCTACAAAAAGATAAAACAAATGCATCACTCAATCATATTTCATTCCACATTATTCCATTCCTGTATCTTTGCAGCATTATCAATGAGCATAGGACTCGTCCATAATCATGAATATGCAGACTTACACATTGAAAGCAAGGGGTTGAATTGACATCACATGGCCCCCATATCCAAACTCATGCTTTTCGCACGCTAGATGCCGACATTAACTCATAGCACCCCATTCCTAAAGCATTCATTATTATCAATTTATTTGTTCATTAACTTGTTTGTTTTGGGGTTTAGTTTTTGTTTTGTTTATGCTTGCATGTTCGTATATCATGATGGCTAATGGGGTAATGTGAAATATCACGGTATATGGTTTAGTCGAGGGATTGCCTTGTACTCCGCACACGATACTGTCATACTATTGTCGATCAAAATGATAGATTTCTAACGTATCCGGGATATAAAAAGAAAAATCTCTGAAAACGTAAGAAGATAATGTATGTCAAAATGTTAGTAAAGTTTTCGGTGCTTTCTGTGGATTGAACCACGGAACACGTTCTATGTCCAAGTCACAGAACACAAACTCCAAGCAGGTTGACGATTTTGACAAGAAGATTATCACCTTTCCGCCTCTTCATTTCCAACAGTGCCCGCTGGTGGCGGTAGTCATTTACATGGCGTGCCAGCTCTTCATCTCGGGAATGGCCCTGTACCTGGACCCAATCAAGAAGATTATCGGACTGGTCCTGGCCCTGAGTGGACTTCCATTCTACTTTGCCTTCTTCAGCAGAAGGTACAGGATCAAAAAGCTGGATCCCTACACAGGTATGCACTTTGAACTTCAGTAACTCTCTTCATAGAGTCAAAGACGATTTTTAGTAGAGTGTTCTGCAAATCGGTGACGTGATTCATGAGGATGACAGTTAACACCAAATTGCCCGAGGGACCTCCGCAAGATTTTCAGACGTTTGCATTTGAACAACTATAAATAAGTTATACTGAGTACGGAGTTTCAGAATCTATAGTGACTGGGATGAGGAATAGTAATGTTTTCAAAATTTATTACAAATTGCAATGAACAAGGATGATGACATGGCAGCCTTATACCATAAGAATGCATGAGTTGGGGCTCAACAAAGCAGAACAAAAGAAAAAGGCATTCATTCATTCTACACAGGTGAACTTGTTTAAGCAAGCGGTATTGTAATGGAATTACACTGCTACATTTCTGAAATATATGTGAGGACACTATGTCATCAACACTGGTCAGTGTAATTTGTTTAAGATTTCAGATTATTGGTATCTCTGTTCAAGGGCCACAATAAATTCCACTAGTCTATACATGGAGCTGTTGATTGATGTACTACACAATATGAAATTATGAAAATCATCTGGTATGCCCCTTTAACCCATTTGTGACAGTCACCACAAAATCCCACAGTCATTGTGTGGAGAATTTTCGCAAATGGCAATGTAGTAGTTTAGCGGAAAGAGATCTAGTTATTTCAGCTAACAAAACATGGAATTCTTGTCATTTTTTGCTTATCAAATTTTACAATTCTAATAAAGATATAGTGACGGCCTTATAGATAACGATTAATACCAACAAACTGAGGACTTAGAAAAACTACTCTAAATTAGTACGCGCGAGTGAGCCGAAATGTGTATATTTCCGCGGCATCATGACGATTTGTTCTTATCTCTTTTTTTAATAAATTTTGGCGAGCGAGCGCAGCGAGCGAGCCGAAAGTTTTTGTATTTCAGCTAACAAAACATGGAATTCTTGTCATTTTTTGCTTATTAAATCTTACTATTCTAATCAAGATATAGTGACGACGATAACGATTTATACCAACAAACTGAGGACTTTAAAAAATACTCTAAATTAGTACGCGCGAGTGAGTCGAAATTTGTATATTTCTGCGTCATCATCACGTTTTGTTCTTATCTCTTTTTTGGGGATAAATTTTGGCGAGCGAGCGCAGCGAGCGAGCCGAAAAACTTTGTATTTCAGCTTACAAAACATGAAATTCTTGTCATTTTTTGCTTATTAAATCTTACAATTCTTACAAGATATAGTGACGACCCAAACTGAAGACTTTAAAAAATACTCTAAATTAGTACGAGCGAGTGAGCCGAAATTTGTATATATCCGCGTCATCATTGCGTTTTGTTCTTATCTTGTTTGTTTTGGGTTGTTTGGGTTTTTTTGCGCCCCCACCCCCCCCCCCCCCCCGTATGTTCGAAACCGTTGGCGCCTTCTTTTGATCCAATTGGCGATCGCTTCAGAACGAAAGAAATGGCAGCCGCTGCTCCGTGAAACATTTGCCTGCTAAATATAAAGTGACATGTGTGAACACAATAGACATTGTCATTTTGTCCATGTCATCATCACGTTTTGTTCTTACCTTCTTTTTTATATAAATTTTGGCGAGCGAGCGCATCGAGCGAGCCGAAAATTTTTGTACTTCAGCTTACTTACAGAACATGGAATTCTTGTGGATCTAGTTAATAGTATTAAATGAGGGGACTAGAGGATGCAGTTGTCATTGTTAAGCGTAAATTTCTTCTTTGTGTGACGTTTAATTTTAGTTCTAAGTGAAATATTGGCATAATTTGGGGCCGCATCGTTCTCCTACGTCTTGTCAACTCAGTTTATAAACGTACAATACCCTCTCCGTGCATTCTGCTGTGTCCATCTGATGAAGGAATCAATTAAAGGAAGAGAATGGACACTGTCACAATTTTGAATACGTCGTACAATCGTGCATCCCCCCCCCAAAAAAAAAGTGCAAGTTCGATTAAGAATGACTGCAGGTATGGTGTCTGAACAATTTATTTTCTTTTCCTCCTCTAACTTTGTTATATTCCACTTTTATAGTATGCAGTTCCTCAACAATGTATTCATACTGAAGACGCCATTGCGGTTGTCTACCTTGTTCTCTGAAGATAAAAGTCAATATATATATATATATATATATATATATATATATATATATATATATATATGTATATATATAGATAGATAGATATATATATCTACTGATATATATATGTCTCTACTGATAAGGCTACTAGTGTATGTTTATTTGCATCTCTTTATTTTTATTTCATTCAGCCAAACTGACGAGGTTTTTGCAGAAGGTCTTCTACGTAGTCCATCAAGAGAAGAAGACTTTCTAAACACACATCTCTTCCTAGAACGTGTTTCTCATGCGCATCACGGTGCCATGTGAGGCGTATAGCACTCGCAAGGAACGTCGAGCTTATACAACACGTCGTGGGTAAACATGCAAATGTCTCGTATCTATGCAAGTGGTACCTGTTGTGACGCAATATAATCACTCTATAGGTCGTGGCCAATATTTAGTACATCAAATGGTAAGAGTAGAGCCCAGCTTTATGAAGAGTTATAATGGTTTTAATATAATTCTCTCTCCCTCTCTCTTCTTTCTTTCTTTCTTGCTTTCTTTCTTTCTTCTCCTAACCTTAAGACTAAAAGCGCCATGAGCATCTTTGATGGACTGTTGCGCTATAAAAGTATACACTATTATTATTATTATTATTATTATTGATTATAATAGTTTATTTCTATGGCAACTCTATGGCTGCCTGTGTAGTAAGAAAATTTATAATCTTACAGTTGTATATCTTTTGATAAAACGGGGCCCAGGTTTTATGAGGGCAAGCTCATAACAACATTACCTTCTTTTCAGATGTATGTAAGGCATGATTTCATTATTGCTCCCACTGCAAAATTTCACATGGAGAGCCATTAATGATTTTGAAGTACCATCAATCCATTTCTATCGTGAAAATGTTCAGCTTTTGAGGAGCAACTCAGACGGGACGATAAAGAACTCTTCGGCCCTCTAACAGCCACATAATATACGCGACACCTGCCGGCCAAGCGATTTCACTTTTTCAGTTTGCACAATCGTGACAATCCTGCCCTGTTTGTTCCGTTCCTTCTTCCTTTCTTTCTTTCTTTCTTTTTCCTTTCTCAATCTTTTTTCACTTCCCTCTCCTCTCTGTCTGTCTTTTTTCCACTCAGTTATTTCTTTGCCTTCCAAAATATGGTACTCTATATCCACGTTACCTCTTTAATCTACCTTCCCCATAGTATAGCGACAGACCAAATTAAATATCACAAAATATAATCATATCATGTTCGTTTTGAAAATAATATATTATTACTTAACAATAGTGTAAATAACATGGTATCACTTTCTTATCGTACAATAGTATAAGGATATTTCATATTTTCATTCACCATACTCAGTCAAAACATTCTAATTGTTAAAATTAGAATGTAATTTCAAAGCCATTTCCATCTATCAAAATTCAAAACATAAATTTTGCAGCATCGCCATTTGAATTGTAACGTGCATCCATGTACTGCAAAAACATCGCGGGTGTAGTCTTTCCTGTTTTATTTCAGTGAAAGAGTAGCTTCTCCGACGAAAAATTGAGACTGCAAACTCAAATAAAAACTGGTCTCCGTTAATAGACAATAAATGCTGGTTATAAAGGGATAAAGAACGAGTCTATAGTCTAACGCGAACCTCACAAGTTGCTTTCACATTTGTTAAATTTCACAATATGTCTGCACCAATGGTTGGAAGACATGATTTCATGTGAGGAGGAGACGATGACATTATTCCATTGCTCATATTCATTATCGTCAAATTAGGTTCGAATTCAGCTTTACATTTTCTTAAATCTGACACCACACTGGTGTTAAGAACGTTATAACATTACGAAGGAGATGAGCCTGTTTCATCAAGAGTTACGATTGATCTTACGCTTGATTTAAAGCACAGATTTGATAGCAGATTGATCGTAACTTTTTTGAATTGCATCAATCGTAAGATCAATCTTTATTAAACAGGCTCTGTACACGTATTTTACGCATAGATTCCAAGCTGCGTTATTACAGATGAAAACATACTCTGTATATATGTATATGATATCATATTAACATGTATCTAACGATGTGACTGTTATTATTATAGATGTCACATATTTTGTCTTGCGTGTACATATTGTGTAATGAGTACAGTGTTAGTACGGCCGACTCATTTAATTTAGTTTCGCGTATACAGGAAGACTCCGTCAATATTCAGAAGAGAAAATAAGTGATCTAACCAAAAAGGTCCTATGATTGTACAAATACAACTCGTACACCATCATTGATACTACGATTTTTGTATATAGAACGATACGATGTCTAATAATATGTTATCTATCACCACAAATCAATTACGTTCTGATTGGATAATGTCAACCAGGTTTTTTGTTTTAAAGTATGCAAGTGGTAGTCCTGAAATTGAAATGCAGTAAATTTATATAAATGCTTACTGTACTTGAAGTGTATCTAATGTCCTTTCAACATCGTGCTTCACATGTTACATTGAGTAAGGCGGTGTTGTATTGAAAATGCATTGTTACCGTGTCGATCTACCCTGTACAGATTTGCAAAAGTGTAGCACTGTCAAAGGAAATATTATTCGAAATTGTTCTATTGTGACGATTCTGTCTATCGTATAAGCGGTTAGCGAGACTGAAGTGTTAAAGAGCCTTTTTGCTGTTGTACAGAAATATCCTCACGTTACATGATTAAAATAAAAAAAAAAACTGCACATGTATCAAATTAATACTACCCGCATTCACCAATATTTTCCTTATTTTATGCAACAGCTGCGAGTTATTTCTTGAATAATACAAAAAGCATTGAATAAACATTAACAAGTAGTTCCTTTCATTAGACTGCAGTTCCACTATATTATATGCAGTACTGGAAAATTAACCGAAGCGACAGGGTCTCCAGCAACTAATACACAAGAAAACAAAGATGACTAATTCATAAAGCTTGATAATCGACATTTTTATCTTACTCCGAAGTTTACATGCTTTCTAAACGAAGGAGCTTTAGCCAAAAACATTACAAACATTGACAAAATAATGCACTTGACATTTGGTACATTTTGTTGCTCTCCGACTATAGCAAAAGTATATGCCTGGTGATTGCTAAATCATCTGATAAGAGCATGTAAATCCATTCTACGTCAAAAACTGAAGTCATCGCTAGTATATGGTCACATAATCATTACGTCATCATCAACGTAAGAAAAACACATCGAAAGTGATTTATAATGTTTTCATATGAAATACCCCGGTGAGATAAAACAAGAAGAAGAAGAAGAACAACAACAACACGCTAAATGGGATGTGCTGTTCACGTGCACATCAACATTACTCGATAACAATACTAATGACATGATGATAATGTATACATTATGATACTCAACGGCTCAGACAGTCACACTCTGTCAGAACTTAATCCCTGCTTCAGTGCAGTCGGTGTTCTTCCATCGTAGTCTTACGGATTATACTGTCAATGAATATTCATGCATTCGAAATTCATTTACCCAGTTGAACTTTTAAACTTAAATAATTATCTTCCCATTTTATGAGATACGTAAAAAGTTGTTGAATGAATACGCTACATATCCATGAATATAACTGTGAACAGTGACGAAGTTGCATGTACTTTTCGTAGATCCGTCCTTAAGAGATTACTCCTCGAAGAGAAGTAATGTTTGCAACGTTCTGCTGCCTTTTGGGGGTCGAGCGTCGGAGCATTGAATGGGGGGGGGGGGGGTTGATGACATAACTAAGAGGAGAATATAACAACATTCACAGGACAACACTTTTTTTTCACGCTTCTGACGTATCGCTACCCTCGGTTCCACTTCCTGTCGATGAGGCGGGATCTGGCTTGGAATCCGCAGCATTCGACACTGGCAGGGAGGTTGTCGGTGCATCATTATCACTTCCTGTCGCGACTTCAGTCATAGTGTTTGGCTGCTCGACCTGCTCGTGACTGACGGGGCCATCAGCTGGAAGCTCCACACTTGGCACGCTTGGCTCAGCAGAGGCTGCTGCAACGGCTTGAGAGTGAACAGAAAATGACATACCAGACGACGAGGATGCAGCTTCCTTTGTTGGAGACAGATGTGGAGGATAGGCAGGTTTCGTCGGCGGCGCTACCGCCTTGGGAGATGGTTCGGCCGCTTGCTGCTGCACCGATACGGACGCCCCAGCTGAGTTCACTTGAGCAGGATTCGTCACAGTCACTTGGGCGTCGCTAGGGGATCCAGTGGCACCGGACCCATTGGCTCTCACCTCGTCCACAGATATGACATACTCGTATGACGGCGGAAGTTCACTGGGACTGAACGGTGGCGGTTCGGAAGAAAACGGTGGCGGATACGCCATACCCTGAGGAGTGAAACTGTCCGGATCGTCTCCGAGTGAAAGCGCGTTGTTGAAGTGGGCGTCGAAGTGCGCCTCGGGGGTGTTGTTGCGATTGTTGCTCCTATTCGTGGTCGTCCCATTACGACGTCGGTGATGACGACCCGAGCGTCGATTCTGCTTGCTGTTCTGTGCCTCGGTGAGGACGTATTTTATGCAGCAGCAGAGAATCATGAAACCAAGGATCGACCCCAGGATGATCCCAGCTATCTCAGCACCGTCGAATTCGCCTGTAAGACATTGTCGACAGCATTAATCAAGAAACTGATCTCGCAGTTGATAGTTGTTTTATGACATCAATCCACTCATGATTGTATGTAAACCATCACCAATTACAATTATACCATTCCAGAAAAAGGAAGAAAACCTGTAGTCCTGCACATCTTAATATCGGAACTCGGGATGAGGACATACATGTATGATACTAATGATACTACGGGACTCATAAAACCAGAGAAGGCGAAAGCAGGTCCCCATCCCCACTCTTCCTCGTACCCCCCCCCCCCCCCCCCCACACACACACACATATAAAATTACACAGAATCACATACATATACACTGAATATACATTGGATATAGCAGAATGAAAGTATTCCATGGACTAGTGAAGAATCTTTACCCAAATTCTTCCCTTTAACGAATTCGGAAATGATTTTGTCATTTCTGTATATGAAATGAATAAGAAAATTGTGAGAGCATGACATTATCACCTTGCTGATTTGAATAGTCGTAACAACTGGTCAAGAAGTGTTTTCCGAAAAATTGTAACATTTCAGAATGTCATAACTGCCATATTTCTTATCCGATTTTGATCATCTTTACACTGTTCTGCAGGGAATTTTCACCCTTTCTTATGAAATTGATAACACTTTTGCGTGGATTTCAACGTTAAGCTCTGTGATCTTACCTCGCTCGTCGCAGTACACTCCTGCGTCCTCGCTGTGATCGCAGTTGTGCGCTCCCCAGTCAAGACTGAGACAGTTTTCTAATCGAGTCTCCGATCCGTAACACAGTACCTCGTCCTTCCAGATCCGCCCCGAGCCCTGAGCGTAGTAACTTCTGTAATACGCCTTTGGTTGTGCGTTCGTATAGCCTAACTGGCGGCAGACGACCTACAGGGTAAAGGAGTTAAGCTGCAGATCAACTTGAATTTCTTCATTTAAAAAAAATAGAAAAAACGCGATTATGTCAGATGTAGTTATCAAATCATTACACCGATCGACAAACGTAATGTCCACTTTTGTGAAGAAAAGGAACATTTGCAATGAAGCATATTCGTAAAACGTCATTTGTGCTTGTATGCCTTTTTTTTTTCTAACTTTAGTAACAGTCAAACCTTAAAAGATTTCAGTTGGCTATGTATTCATTTCGAAATATGACTGTTATCCACTGATACCAACAACACAAATGGAAATACCAAATGGAACGTTGCTTGTACACGGCTATTTTCTTTCAGTAAACTGCACTCACTTCATTTCGTTGATATTTTGGCAATTTTCTGTTCAAATTAATGAATTCCTTGCGTCGAGCTGTGTTTTTGTTGAAATTGATTGACAAAATGCCCTACATCGACGTCAACAAACGTCGGTTAATCAGTGTTTTAGTAGTAGCCATAACAAACCATGGGCAAATATACTCGGGCTGGATTCTAGCCAACGATCTCGCGATCACTGGACAGACGTCGCATCTGCTGAACCACAGAGCTCAAGTCTGCCCGACATCCAGTGCTGGTTCTAATCCTTATAGCATGCAGCTCTGGTACAGCGTGTTTATTCAAATTAATTAATAATTTGGCAAGTTTAGTTTTGACAGGTATGTCATTCATCGACCTACCTTGGCGTCATAATAGTCCCATCCGTCGTCACACACCGTGCCCCATTCACCGTTGTGGTAAATCTCCACTGTACCCCGATTTTGGCTCGACGAGCCGAAAAGACGGACGGCCCCGTCTTCTTCGCCTGTAAGTGACCCAAGACAAGAAGGCAACATTATCAACAACAGCATAATTATCAACCCTCTAAGTCACATGAAACATCATGTCTGTGGTTCCACACAAAATGTATCATATTTTATCTTTATTGATTTTCATTACTCATTGTAAGCGTTTCATGATGGTAGCGAAATGTCTCTTCCATGTGAGCATTTCTCTTCTTGGTATGTAGATGTTTATTTACGTTTCAGAAATCTATAATAATAATTAAAAAAAAATAATAATGATAATAACAATAATAATAATAATAATAATAATAATAATAATAATAATGATAATAATAACAAGGGGAAGAAGAAGAACAATGATAATAATAATAATGATAATAATAAGAATAATAATAAGGTCTTATTTATCCAGGGTAGCCTCTTCAGTGTTGCCACTGCTCTACCAGAGGGCCCTGCCATTAGTATTACCCTATAGCGTTGCCAAGTACCCATTTATATACCTGGGTCGAGAGGGACGTGGTGGGTAAAACATCTTGTCCAAGGACGTTAGCACTGGGTGGGATTCGAACTCGGGTCCTCCGATCGGGAGTAGGGAGTCTTATCCACTATGCCACAGTCAATCTATCATTTGCTGAATTCGTAACTGATTCTCGAATTGGTGACAAATCTTTAAATATTGAAGTTTTTTCTTTAATTAAAACGACATTTCTTTGTTGTTGTATATCTGCTACAAGGGATACTACATCAAGGTATCAATGTATCTCTAACAATTTGGACAGATTTAGCTCATTTAATCACTTCCATCTCTATTCTCTCAGAAGAGAGAATTCTTGGCGTGACCGACAAAAGTTGTGCCAAAGACCCTCAATACCTTGGTTGCATCGCACCCCTGCCTTGCTGTTGCCCGTACACCCGCTGGTGTTTCCCCATCCCGAGTGCTGACAGGTCTCGATGCTCCCCTCGTCGCCGGTGCACTGCACTTCGTTCAGCCAGAACTTCCCGTCGCTGGTATCTCCGTAGTATGATCGTATGGTGATACCGTCCGCGGGTTTACCAGCGAGCTGATCGCACACCACCTCGCCATTCTCCATGCTCCAGTCGTCGTCACAAACATAGCCCCACGTGCCCTCGTGCAGGACTTGGACATGGCCCTCGAAGCGGTTCGGTCCTTCAACGAGACGTACAGTCGCTGTAGAACGTGGATAGTGTTTTTTCAAGAGAAAAAGAATATATGATTATACTGTCCTTGTACAAACTAGGTGACCCTTAATACCCTATAAATGCTTCCTTAATTGTCTTTCAGGTAAAAAGACAATGACAATAGATATAGAGAATTATTATATTATGCCAATTATCTATTGATGAGTTTATTTTGTATATCATTGGTGGCAGGAAAAAAAAATCCTCCGAAATTGACATGTCATCAGGAAGTCAGATACCATTGAAGACACACAGAACATGCCATAGTTCTTGAGTTGATCTTAATTGTTAAGATCGACTTCAATTCTTTTAGAGACACCTCCACCGCATAAACGTCATAATCTATATATAGAGCACGGGTCGTGATAACCATACAACTGTACTAGGGACTTCGGACGGTGTGCACAACGCCAGGCTACAACGCTATGGGGTTTTCTCATATGCCACTTGACATTCAGCACACAATAGGCCACTCTTAAAAAAAGACCAGCTACGGAGCTCCCGTGTCTCATTCAACACATCCACGGAATGAGACCCTCTGGAATATATAGGCATAAAAGGCAATTATTAGGCACAATGGTGAGCAAGATACACCACACACTGAAGATAAAACAGTGCCAACAATCAAGTATGCACTCCGTTCAGAAAATATCAAAAATTCATTGTCACATTAGAGAGCATGTTTAATTTTGTATTATAATCAATATTCACAGCAATTCCGTTATTTTGTATCTCCAAAATTATATCTGTCACTTCAAAGGTGAGTATATTGACGGTATTGATTACATTGTATGATTAAGGATGCAAAACTGTCTTTAGCATTACTTTACCATCTTTACAGCATTACCTTTTTGGAGGGGGTGGGCGAAGTGACACCTCGATTTTACTATTCCCTGCACACCTTTGTTGTTGTTGTTGTTGTTGTTGAATATGAGGCGCGTCATTCTCATATGAATATTAGCGCCTACTAATATCAATATTTTGCATAAAATTGATTTCTCAGAAAATAACTAAATATTTCACAATTATTTTTATGCGCGGTTTCTGTCTGGTGTCATACGGTTAGGATAGATAAGTCCTGGTGCATGCTGGTGTCAAATTCTGGTCAGCCCGGCTCGTTACATTGAGCAGGCTTCTCAGTCGCGCACACTGACCTAGACCCCTCATGTATATGTATAGCCTCATGACAAGGCCCTCTCGCAGTATGATGGCTACAAAGGGTCGCTCATTAATACCATACAGCGAGAGTGTCTTGGCAAAAGGCTAGTTTATGTAATGTCCTGACGTGATTCGGCACATTGTCATGTCATGCAACAAGACAACATAACCTATTTCTGTTGGAAATCTCACAGACTGGAATACAATCTGAGTGATGAGACGGCTTATAGAAAAGGAAACCCCCATTTTAATAATCAATGATGAAAACGAAGAAAAACGAAGCAAAAAACAAAACAAAACAAAACAAAACAAAAATAAGAAACAAAACAAAACCTGTATGATAAACAAAACAAAACAGGTTACCTGATGAGCACTCCACTGACGCGTCATCTCTATGGGAACAGCTGTGTTGGCCCCACCCCATTTGTGGACAATCCTGTATCCTTTCTTCATCCCCCGTGCACTGCACCCTGTCCATCCAGATTACATTACCTCCTGACCCGAAATACGCCCGGCCCAGGGCCCGGAGCGCCCCGGTGTAGCCGAGCTGCCGACAAACCACGTCCGCGTCGACGATGTCCCAAGACGTGTCGCAAATCGTCCCCCACGCTTCGGCGTACCTGACCTCGACGCGCCCCTTATGAACACTTCCGTCAAAGGTATTGATCAATCTAACCTCGTCTGTAGGAAGAGATCAAATTTTATATTAACCCTGTCAAGCTAACTGCTTAAAAATGGCATTGACATTGTATACAAGCAGGTTGTCTTTGGTAGTGAATGACTCCTACCTAACATCCGTCTTGAAAACCAACATCATAACTACCCCCTGCATCGAACCCGACTTCCCGGAAAGGGGGGGGGGGGGGGGGGGAGGGGTTGTATTTGACGGTATCTTTATATGAGGTGGGTAACACTTTTTGTTTCGATTTGTTTTTGATGTAGGAAAAAAGGATGGACTTATTAAGGGAAAACACACACAGTGTTCATGTAGGCCCTACACCGCAGAGATGTATGTGTGTGTGTGTGTGTGTGTGTGTGTGTGTCTGTGTCTGTGTCTGTGTAATGGTGTGCGTAGATTATCAACCATAGTGAGATCATAAAATGTTTTATATCACCCTTTAATGTTGACCTGTGTTAGTGTATAGGATGATTGTAATTTGGAAAGCTAACCTGCAATAGACAGGTGATCAGTTTCCCTTATAATCAGTGTCTCATTTTCCTTTGCCCTTTTTTCGTATAATCTACAGACATGTGATGTCTGATTTGATTTGATGTAATGTGCTGTGTGTAGATTGAATGTAGTTTGATATGAGAGTTTATGTTTAGGAAGAGAAGATTGTGAGAAAATATTTTTTGAATCAAACTGATTATTTTTGCTGTGTAAAATGTGTTGGTTTGAGTTGTATAACAACATCTTTATTAATAAGTATAAATGACCGGTATTCACAATTAACATAAACTCAATTTATTTTTTAATAATCATTGAGAATAATGATATGAGATATTGTATTTGTAATATTTTTTTTTGTTTTGTATTATAGGTCGACCTCATTGTGCAATGGTTAAGATGAATAAGATTGACCTTTTGTCGTTCTATGCATTTTTTTTTTCATTGCTACGCTGTATTTTGTGAGTATTTTTAATGTATTCATGGCCCTTTGTTAACAATGTCTGTAATTCAGCCTCCGGGCTGCGATAGATATCGATGAATAAAACACCTTTTCAATTCAAATTTTCAATAAAAAAATGTCTGCACGAGAACGAAGGAAGAATGGATCGTTTGTTAGCAGTTTTATAAAACAGTACATAAGAATGGGAAAGAGAGAGAGGCGAAAGCAGATGGAGAAAGTAAGAGAGACAGACAGACAGACAGATAGAGGAGAGAAAAATAAAGTAGAAAAATGTTAAAGGGATGGTACAGTATTGGTGGAGATGAGAATTGGGCTTTTAACTTTTTGCGAGATACCAAGAAAACACTTTTGATATAGTACAGAGCATACCATTTTAAGAGGAATTCAAAGTTTATTTGATGAAAATCGGGTTTGGAATGACTGAAACATCCAAAAACAAAGTAAAACAAAGAGATCGAAATAAAGTGTGGATTCCACACTTAATTAGAATCGCTAATTTTAAATATTTCAGCCATTTCAAAACCAATTTTCATGAAATAAACACTGAATTCCTCATAGAATTACATGCTCTTTCATATTTTATAAGAGGTTTCTCATTATCTCACCAAAAAAAAAAAAAAAAATAATATTAGGTCTCAACCAAACTGTACAATCCCTTTAACTTATGTGTACTGCATCTGTCAAACTAATGTTTTGATCTAAAATTGTGACAGAATGTCCATTATGAGCAAAGAATCCTGGATTTCAACACATGCAAGAGTTGGAAATCTACAAGTTTTTCATCCCTTCCTCCTCATTCCGCTTCGTCTTATAAAACATTCTGACATCTTACCTTCTTGAAACTTGGTAGTCGTGAGCTGTGAGTGTTACAGTACTTGCCAATCAATGTTATGAAATGCTATCATTGCCTGCTACCGCGAGGCCGCGATGTGTATGGTTAATGGTTAAACAGCGAGGTCTCTCATATCTCTGTTCTCTGGTTAATATTCGACAATAGTGGATGTGTCGTCTGCAAGTACAGCATGTTTTTGAGCGGGTTAGGTTAAGATGATTGTGTGCCATTATCTTTCACGTGAAATTGGTATTTGAATATTGCCCCTTTGTGCCCGTAGAATATTTCATTACCACAGGATCAAGTTTATGATTGCAAGATCCCACTGACTATGACGTGACTGTAATCGCCTAGCTATTTACCTGCGATTGATGTTTGACTAGCAAGTCCACTGCTGTTGAATATTTCAAAGAATATTTTGCGGAACAATATATAGGATTGTTTGGTGGGTTTTTCCAACCCTTCGCACGTTCCATAGCTCCTTCACTCTAAAAACACAAATGTTAAATTAGCATTTAAAAGGGCTGAGGAGTGACAACATTTTCAAAGTGTTGGTTTTCCTGCTAGATTCAACATTTAAAAGGTTATTTTAAAAGTTGGATGCAACGCTTCAAAAAATGCTGTCACTCCTCGACCCTTTTAAATGTTGATTCAACATTTGCGTTTTTAGAGTGTTGTAGTTGAGGCCAGATTGCGAGGCTATATAAAAGTCGTTCTGGGCATTATTTGCACAATCATTTACAACATTTATGGACATAAAACTGTACATGCGCCAATGAAGAAAAAAAAAGTCACATGTGACGTTTCATTATTCGTCTCCACTTTTCATCTAAGGGTTTTTGTTTTAGTTTCTTATAAAGTTCTGACAAGTTTATGTCAAAAGAAAATAGTAAAGCTGTTGCATATCTTTACCTACACTAGATGGCAGAATGGTTCTCAAAGACCCCTCCCCCCCCCAAAAAAAAAAAAAAACCAACAACAAGAACAATGAACAAATAAGTGTCACAGGTACTCTTGTGAAACATTGCCGCAATTGAGTCTAACATCTAAAATAGCAATTATTACAGTAATACATGAAACAGAACACAAGTCTCATAGCTCCAAACCACAGTCATCCTAGATTCCATAAACTTTATAAATGATTGACACTTTTAATAGGCAAGGGACATTTTAACACAGATATGACCACTTCTATGGAAGAAAATGATAAAGGTTTACCTAAATGCAATCTCAATGGACCTCTAGGCTGAAAAGCATGAAACATAATCATAATAGAAACAGGTACATGAGTTACCTCTTTCATGATGCCGGGGAATAACATAGATGGATCTAACCTTTAACATTTTGTGCAAGTTTATAGCAAATCGAAGGAATGAAAAGTCAACTTTTCATAAGATATGAAATCGCCTGGAATTCTCTTTCGATTTTTGCTATTATCATTGCCCTCCTGTGACATCACAAATTACCGTCGTTTTATCAAGCAATGATGGCACATAGATTTTACCAAAACTTTCAAAACATCAAACTTTTGACTGGAATGTCCTTTTCAAAACTCCCATTCAACTGTCTTGGTTTTTTGGGTGTTTTTTTTTTTGATGTAGTAGCCAAGT
The DNA here is from genome assembly GCF_040938485.1 of Diadema antillarum. NCBI lineage: Eukaryota > Metazoa > Echinodermata > Echinoidea > Diadematoida > Diadematidae > Diadema > Diadema antillarum. The sequence goes on along the minus strand of NW_027271032.1, from coordinate 161,322 downwards.
TTTCCATATTTTTAGAACGGTATATACATATATATATATATATATATACCTACAAATTTTGCAATATGATATTGAACACATAATGAACGGAACACGATTTCGATGGAAATGACAAAGATATATTAAGAGTTTAACTCTGGTCTACAACCTCAAACAATCGTTGAAAATGACAACTATTCTTAACCAAATGCATGCGTGAGTTTAGACAGAGAGAGGAAAGATCAGTTTCCAAAATATTATTGTTACACATATCCTTGATCACCTATTCTTTTCAATCTTCGGTCTTTTCTAATCTAATCTAATTTAATAGAATGAAGTCAAATCTTAGAAAGTGAAGAAATATCAATTCATTTGAAACTTGATCACCGTCATATCACCTTCTATTCACCTTCATATCAGCCCAAGCAATTCAATATATGTATACATGATTTCAATATCAAAACTCTTTTAATGCCAACGCAGATATCATTGACTTATTTTCATAAATCCTTTAACCAATATTTGCCATACTTAATACAATCTTATTGCAATGTACGGTAGTACTATCATAAGATTCAAGGGATTTATGATATTTAATAACTTTGGCGCTAAAATAGACAGGAGGGATGTGATGTGTTTAGCCAAATAAACAAGTTACATGCGAAGTCCAACAAAGATGGCCAAGCCAAAATGTTAACTTACCGGATGCATTTGTTCTTGTTATCGAAGACAGGGAAAGAAGGACAACACAGAAATCTAAAATATGATGATGGAAGTTGAATTGCAAGTTTCGAAGATTCCCCATGATTAGAAAAGATGACGGTGGTCGTGTGATCGGTGATCGATGTCGATGACGATGACGAATGAAATGAATGGCACGCTTGAATTTCCGATCTTTATTGGCAATGTCACATTACTCTGTTGTATAAGAACCCACCCAGTTCCCTTATCCAAGTTATCGCTGCTAATAGTGGTCCAGAGATAACCACACGAAGCACAAATTCCAAATTTCACCTAGACTCTGCTCGGGGTGACAACGTAAAAACGAAATGAATCACTCGCTTGCATGGATTTGCAAATACCACACTTGATAAAATAAGCGCTGTCCTTTTTAGACTACTTCATTCGAACGTTTCTGGAGTTTAATGGTTTTGATTTCAAACGTTGTATAACGGTGTATCGGATGTGCTGTGCACAAAAACACGTTCTCGAGGAGAAAGAGAACGCTAATAACACGAATGTACAGTGCATTTCTTATGAGGTCACTAGCCTCATTGTAATTAATGTGATGCTTAGAGATTCATATTCGTCCTTATATCATATTTCCCCCTTCCATGAATTACTTATATACGCTTAATTAGTATGTCAGCGTTGAAATTGATTTTTCTACAGCTATAGACAATGTGAACAATATGTTTTGAATGGGCGATAAATTTTGTTCAGTGCAGAACACTCAAGAAGTCTAATACAAATGAAGCTACCGAGATATAATTATGCAAAGAAGGATTTTACCTTTAAGGCGTGCAAGGATTACGTCAGTGGACCACTCTGTGACAGTCTGTGCATCTCACTGAGTCCAAAGTACACCTATAGATTACGACGACAAGTCGATATTTACTGAACTTGAAGATCTCAATGATTTATCCTCGTAAGTCCAAGGGGAAATTAGGAACTGTCCAAAGTTTACTATTCTCTTAACTATCTAATGATATAGTTATCTGGGACTATTGTTGTATACAGTTTAATACATACATTGATAAATACAAAAGTATGTGCATCTTGTATGTTATCAAGGTGAGGATGCTTTAGCATGCCCTAAAGACTATTTAATGTCTTTTCATTTTCTGCGATCAAAAAGAAATGAACATGTTTATCTTTTAGTGCCTTCGAGTTCTTGAGGTCACATTACGTATTATTGTGTGTCTGTAGTTTATTCATATCAAATGAGAAATTCCAGTGGGATATTTTACTATGTAAACGTATAATAATGACGTATACATCGTGATAAAACTTTTAGGCATGCGTCACCGCTCTTCCGTACATTATACGTGAATAATGAACAAACAAAGAATTTGAAATGATTAACTGTCAGTGTTGGGGGTGCTATGGGTTGGAATAAAGTAAACTCTAAGGCCCGTATTCTACTGTAGACCAAGGTTTAAACCCATTTTAGACTCACCTATGGTTTAGCTAGACCCGAGGTTTAATTTTGTATTCTGCTAGCGAGGTCTAGTTAAACCCAAGTCTATTTCGGGTTTAAATTAAACCCGAAATAGTCTTGGGTCAAGCCACCATGGTGCCCTCTATGGAAGAAGAAATTCTCCCTCTCTGAGTACTTTTCTCTCCACAAATCCACTTAAATTTATTATTGGCAGTGTATCAGCCACATGAGCGTGACTTTCTTGGATTTTGAATAGTTTTTACGGGTATTTATGTCGAATAAGGGCATGCTGTATTTTTGCTTGCGACGACTCGTGAAGCACTGTGATTATACTGTACAGTTTGTGTACGTGTGCGACGCACATCACAGGATACATGGTAAGCGTCTCTACAAGCGTAGCGCTATCATATTTTTGGCTAGCTAGCTTTGAATACTCAGTACCAGCAGATCCATCGCGCCGCGCCGGCCGGCGGCACGGTTGCTGTGTGCGCTGGATGGGACATGGCTTTTTATGTCGATTGAATCGTGAATTCGGAATGGACTGGCAATTGATCAAACCAGGACTTTGAGGTAGGAAATTGAATAAAAGCTTTTCTCTTAAGATTGTCAGTTAATAAAAATGGAAACCATTCTAAAATTTAGAAATAGATCTAGATCTACTATCAACCCTGTCTCGATATTAGAAGTACCGGTAACGTTAGATTTTACCTACCGTACCACACTAACCTAACTTTTAATAGATCTAACGGTAGTCCTAACGTTACAATAATGTACTCTAGCTATTCGAATAGGTTCTACTAACGTTAGTAGGACCCTACTCCTACTAACTAGTCCTAACGTTAGTCCTACGGTCGATCTAGGTTCTCGATCTAACAGTTAGAAACTATGCCAAATCGACCTCGGGCTCTACCCTCTAGTCCTACATTGAGTTCTTGGTCTAGTCTTCAGGTTATTTTCATCGTAAAGCTTATCTAGACTAACGTATTAGTACAGGTAGTACTAGGTAGTAGTGTTGCTACCATTTAGATCTCGAGTCTCTTCTAAGTGTACAATTTGCTACAAGTACTATAGATCTAGTATGTAGTAGTAGGCGTATCTCGTGTGTACTCGCGTGTGGCCGGCAAGCTAGCTGCTGTATCCAGCCAGCCACTCGTTTTGTGCCATTGGCATTGATCCGTGTGCTGGTACCCTTTACCAGTCATCGTTAGACTCGATTTAAACTCGAAATAAACCTCCTCCAGGGTAGGTTTAATTTAAACCCAATTTAGACCACAGCTGGACTTAGTAGAATACAAATTAAACCTGGGTTTAAACCTGGGTCTAAACTGGGGGTTTAAACTCAGGTTTAAACCCCAAAAACCCACTTTAGACCCAGGCGTGGGTTTAAACTCGGGTCTAAGTTTTTAGCAGAATACGGGCCTAAGCTTCCAGATAAACCCACGAACAGTTTGAAAAAAAAAAGAGTCTGACATAGCAGGATGTTTTGTTGTGTTTGAGTTTGTTTCGCTCGTTTCAATAGAAGTTGTTTTTATCCACACAACGGAACATCCAAAGTTGCTGCATATCACAATCATGAAGGTTCAGACTTTCTGAGTTCGTATTGGCGACGTGACCGAGACAGATTAATTGCTGACAAAGCAAAAAGCCAAAAACAAAATTTTTTCAAGGAGCTTAATTGCATGCATTTTGGTCATATTATTATAATAGAACAAGTGAGGAATATTTCGTCGCAGGTGACGTCACAATTGAACTAAATAATGACTCATACGAAATACATGATAAACAAAATATGCCTTTAATTACATATATATATATATATATATGAATTTATGTATATATATATATATATATACATATGTATATATAGAGAGATGTGTGTGTGTGTGTGTGTGTGTAAAATGATGTAGCTTATGCATTTGTATCATTGCGTGCGTGTGTGTTTTGCTCATTCAATCATTCATTTATTAACCTACTTATGTCTTCTTAGTTTTCAACTGCGTTGCCTGAAAACATTTGATTAATCTTTTTTTTTTTCATTTATCAGAGTAAATTTGTGCGAATCTCGAGCTGAGAGGACACATTTTAACCCTGAAGACCAACGCTTCTGGTGGTGGATTTGGGCTGGGAAAAAAACTTGGGTTAATAATGCCTTTGGCGCGTGCGCAAGATGATTCAGCGAAGGAGTAAAGGTGGCAGTTAAGGGATGATTACATTAAGTGAACGATGGGTAAACATAATTAGTGTACATGTAGAGAACTGAAATCTCCGTATAACGCCAGTAAGAAAGAAAGATGGATAGCTCCTTATACAGGTTACGTCCACCACCATAAGCCCAGTTGTAGGGCTAATATATATATATATGTATATAATATATATATATATATATATATATATGAGATACCATATGCAAATATTTCTCCATGCTGTTTTCATGAAAAGTTCATAGTGTTGCGCTGATGCTTTGCTGCGACTTGTGACATTTCGTTTGTTATTGTTTTTATTTCTAAAGCGTTCGTTCGGCTTATGATTTCGATACGCTATTGCAATGTGAATAATCTTGCTGTTACAAGGGAGTTGCTTTTTCTTGATGACAAAAGTGGTTCTGGCCCGGAGCCCTTGGTCGATCGTTTAATGCTCCTGGAGAGGATCAGTATTGATCTCGATCGCTTCAAAGTGAGGATTGAAAGGAGAAAGGCTTCCTTACGTAACTCGTGCGCGGTCTCAACAATAGAACTAAGAAGATGTTTTAGAATTGTATGTCTATATGTGCGTGTAACGCGTATACCCCCATACGGCAGCCTCCAAGGGGCTTTAGATGTATTGAGCTCGTGTTCAAGCTACACCATGACGCAAATATTATTCATAAAATACTGAACGAGAAACACGAAGGGGTGAGTAGATTTTTAAAACTAGTGTGTTTCCTCCTCGTTTCCGAATCCATTATGAGGCTGCTTCCTGTGTATTTCTTGAGGTAGCAAACTTTACGGCAGTGATATGAGAACATAGTCTTTGCCTGTATATTCTCCATTGCTAACAACATTCGTTAAGTAGTGCGCAAACTTGAAAGGGAGTGTAAACAGTGTGGCCATACATACATGCTAATCCCCTTCTGCGCAATTTTTGTTCTTACTCTTCTTCCATCTTTTTTTATATCTCCTTGGCAGCCTTATGATGTAGGGAAGAATTTCGTCGCAAGATGTCTTACATGTAAAGAAGATATTACATTAACCAGCCTGCATGGATTATTTACTGTTTATCCGTTGGTTCAAGTCCTAGATTTCTTCCCTTGTGCATAAACACAAAATGAATGTATCACACAACTTGCACCACTAAATATAGTTATCAAAGGGGAATTATACCCGAATACCATGGGATGGATTGATCGAATGTATAGCAATATAAGGAGAACATGACATCAGCGAAGTTTGACGAAATCGTTGAAAATCCATGATTTTTAAGTTTCAGCGCAGTCATTAGTGGATGAGAAGACTCCTATACTTTGTGACGTCACGAATGCACGTACATGTATATAAAGCCAATGTGAAGATAGTTATTATGTAATTAAATTTCATAAATGAAAAGTACACATTTCTTCAATTAACTTATTATTGACATATCATTTCAACGATGATATCATTTCCCCTGCTGTCTGAAACAGGTAAGTCAATTAAGTGCTCTTTCATTATTCTAGAAAAGTGAAAATATGTCGAGTTTTCTTTAAAATATTTTCTGTATACGATGCCCATGCACGACGTCACAAAGTATCGCAGTCTTCTCACCCAAAGATGGTTGTACCAAAACTTTGGAAATACATAATGTTGTACGGATTGTCTGATTTTTGTCAAACGTTGCTGATGTGGTCTACTAATATTTGGAATTCCCTTAATTTGCATTTTATATGTATTCGGATTTCATTCTCATGTAACTTGATTGCTGTATCTCGTCTAATTACAGGGTGTAATGATTAATGACCACTGGATAACATGATGGCTCTTACGTCTTCTGCGCTCGGTGACACCATGGGGTGTGGCTGGTCTATGAGAGGGTTGTTGGTGGTGACACTTGCTCTATCTCAGGTCCGCTGTTCGCTGGGGAAAGGTAAGGCAGAGAGTGTTTGTAGAGGATCATTCAATAAATAATATGGAAAGGTTAATTGTAGTTAGCAAAACATAATACATCTTCTTTACAAGTACAGTGTATAAGAATTTGACCTATTATACCCGGTTACATCAGTTTGTTATTCCGAAGGTTCTTTAGTCGGAAGGTTCGTTATTCCGAAGGTTCATTATTCCGAAGATTCGTTATTCCGACGGCTCTTAATCCGAAAATGAAATAAGATTTGTTATTCCGAAGGTTCATTAATCCGAAAATGAAATAAGATTCGTTATTCCGAAGGTTCGTTAATCCGAAAATGAAACAAAACTCGTTATTCCGACAGTTCGTTACGGACCCTATTTCATTTTCGGATCAACGAACCTTCGGAATAACGAACCCTATTTCATTTTCGGATTAATGAACCTTGGGAATAACGAACCCTATTTCATTTTCGGATAAAAGAGCCTTCGGAACAGCGAACCCTATTTCATTTTCGGATTAACGAACCTTCGGAATAACGAACAGCACTCGTTATACCCACTCTGATTCCTCGGGTTTGTCTGTTTGATTGTCTGATTCAACTGATTCTAAACAGAGCGTTCTGTGTATGAATCCCTCGTATAGATGGTGCGTTCATTCCTGGAAAAATATCTTGCCCACTATGTTGCTCCTGATGAACAACATAGTAATTATATATAGCTACATCAAATAGCTGAGCTGTCACTGCCGGGGTAAATAACGAGGGTGTCGAAGCAACACAGAGGAATGACGTCATTGCAATCATCATTGCTGTTATCATTTTCCTAATACATTGTAATGATAATGATATTAATAATGGTGACAATATGAATAATATCAATCATGATTAACGGCATTTGGGTTTTGTGTATATTCAAGTTGTTTCACTTTTGCATGAAGATATATGACAGCTAACCTGACTTTGGCAATGTTTCTTTGTCTTCGTGAGCTCGTGAACTTTTTTGTTTTTATTCTGTTGTTGTTGTTGTTGTTGTTTACTTGTGTGTTAAAACATTTTCAGGGCGATTTGCAAAGTCATACTCAATATTCAGAATGATCTGTGCCCCACATAAACAGCGGTACGTAGACCTAATGGAGGTACCAAGCAATGGAATGCATAACCGTAAGCGGTGGTAAGGTACTTTTTAACTTCAACTGCATTTCTTTGTTTTTCTTCATATTCCGCAGACATTCGACTTGTACATTATCACGGAAGCCACAACTACGGCCGACTTGAGGTTTACCATAACGGTTCCTGGGGTACGGTGTGTGATAGAGGCTTCACAGTCTTCGATGCAGAGGTATATTGACATTTTCAGATAGTGACAGTATCAAATCGTCTAGATTATCGGGAATTAGGCCATAGCAGGTTTCTTGCGTGAACATGAAACGGTTTATACTCCTCTTACTTACTGTCGATCGAAATCTGCAAACCCCTGACCAGAAGAAGTCCAACCTGAGCACGAAAACTCCGGTGATGCTCGTTATTCCGAAGGTTCGTTATTCCGAAACACACACATTCTTTTTTTCCTCGAGGTTCGATAATCCGAAAAAAAAAGTTCGTTTAGCCGAACATAATACATTGGCGTTATTTCGAAGTTTCGTATTTAAATTCCGAAAACGAAAAGAAGCTCTTTATCGTAAGAGGTTTGTTAATCCGAAAATTATTTTAAGACGGCGCGTACTAACGAACTTTCGGAATGTCAAACGTTGTTTCAGTTTCGGATTAGCGGACCTTTGGAATAACGAACCTATTTCATTTTCGCATAACGACCCTTTCGAATAACGAATCAGTTATTACTAATATCATAATTCGTATTGTCATCATAATGATTGTGATGAATGGTTATCATAATCATAATCAATGCTATGAATAGACTTGGGTGGCAAAATGTCGACAGTAGAATCACCTATCAGTATTGTATTTCTGTTTTCAAGATACTTAATGACTTTACACCGTATTACCTGAGTGATCTTGCCACAAAACGTCCTATATATATTATGTCACCCGTCATTCTACTCTAAATCCACTGTTCATTCCAAAGCCCAACACCGAATTTAAAAAACTATCATTTTCTTTCATAGCACCCAGTATTTATAACAAACTCCCAACCCATATTCGAACGGCAACAACATTCATCTCTTTTAAGACCCAAATACAATCAATCAACTTGTAAGTGCAGATTTAACGCAAATTCTGGTTTATTCATTCTTACAGTTTTGCGCACTAACTGTAGCCACAACTGTTATGTGGCACGTTGGTTACCCTGTCTTGTTATGTATAGCATATTGTTCTGTTATGAGCTTAGTCTAATTGTTTCTGTTTCGGTTTTTTTTTTTCCTGTTAAGTTGTTAATGTGTTTTGACTTGGTATATTTTAGTTTTGATGTAATTACTTTTTTTTTGTTTACACTTACGCAAATATGTTTCGATGTGTAATTGTATATTTATGTTAACAGGGCTCTTTTTAAAATCAGGCCTTTTGGCTCTGAAAATACTACCCTGTTTTTTAAAGAAGACTGAATAAATAAATAAATAAATAAGTGCTGCTACTCCTGTTGTTTTATTTGTTGTTGTCTAATATCCAGGTTGCCTGCCGGCAGCTTGCATTGGACTACACGGTCATTGACTACTACAGTGATGCATACTTCGGTCGAGGCACGGGTCCCATTTGGCTTGCCAACCTTGGCTGCAACGGCAGGGAAGATTCCTTTGCGAGCTGTCCCAATCCCGGCTTGGACACAAGTGGCTGTTCCCACTCTGACGACGTGGGTGTGTCCTGCGGAATGAGTAAGTGTCTTGTACAGTTATATACCCATCCTACACATCTTTGTTACAAAGGGCATAAACAAAGTGTGGCTCGAGATATTTTCCTCACCTCTTTTTTTTCTTTATGACAGCGTTATATATTAAACATTATCATTCTGATGTTAAACAAAAGCAGTTGATAGTGAGCATCACAAATACTTCCACGTTAACCCTGCTTCTGAATAATCATGATTTAGCCTACAATCGTCATGGTAGTTGTGGTTTAAGTCGCTTCTATTAAGGTCAGTGAAAGATGAAGGACAAGATGGCTCCTTAATCCTGGTGAGTTATCTCCAATTCCTATAGGCACCCAATGTTGGAAAAGGTCTACGTTCATTTATATTTGCCCTTCCAAAGCGTGGCAAAATACTTATACTTATAATTACATGCATTTACTGATGTCGTCCTACAGTATATATACAGTAGAAGAATATTCAAAGAGAGTTACCACCACTGGTTAAGACAATCAATTTGCCATAATATTGCGAGAGTGTCAAGTTCGTGTAATCTATCAGTTTTTCTGTATTATGATAGAAAATGGAGATCAACTAAGCGTCTTATCTGAGATACGTTTATACTTAGACTAAACGGTATATTTGCTTTTGTGTTCTGCAGCGAACGTGCGTAAGCCAGTGTCGTCTGGCAGTTCCTACTCATACATAGTCGTGCTGGCCATCATCGTCCTCCTGGGAATCTCGTGGATGGTGCACAAACGTCGTCAACGCCATCAGGAGGGAAACCGCTTCCACCGGTACAGGATGAACGACGAGCCGCCCGCAGGTGCGTCTAACAGCATCACCATGGTAGAGATGACGGACGGGGAGGGCGACCTTCAGGCAGTCTACCCGACTGCCGCAAAGCCATACCCTCCATGCCCTCGGCTGAGCCGCCTCGGAGACGAACGCATTTCGGACACGGCTTTCCGAAATGCCCATCGAGATCCGAAGGGGCAGCCGAATGGCATAAACGTACGAGAGCGCCAACCTGATCCAAGTGCTTCAATCCAGCCCACGCCAGCTCTGGCCAACCCATACCCGCCACAGCCAAGGAACGAGTTTTATCCAGTTGTGCCGCGCCCACGTCCAACAACGACGACGGCGGCGGCGGCGGCGGCGGGTTCGACGTTGGAGCCATGCGGTAGTTCAGAAGCATTACCATATTACCCAACCGCAGAGTCGCATCTACCGGGAGAGACATCGCTTACAGTAACCTTCTCCATCCCGGAACCTGGGGCAGCATCGTCCGATGGGTCAATGTCGGCTTCAGCGTTCGAAAGCACAGAGCTGCGATAGAACCCCAGTCTTTCCCTCTCTGAATATTATGTTTGTCAGATGGATGTACATTTGTATATTATAATGTTTATATCAAAATACAGAGTAGAGTCGACTTTTTGTTACCTCAAGTTGTGTCAGCAATGTTTCAATAAAGTCAGAGAAATCACTTTATCTAGGATTCTTGCTTTCACCCTGTTCATCTCACTCTCAGTCTCTACGGTCACCGCAAAGCCAGACTTTGGCTATAGGTAGCGATAAACATCTAAGTCCATGTTGTGCCTTACTCTTTAAAATGGTCTTGGTTAGTTACGATAGTTCAATCTTCATACCAATGGGTGAGGGTTTTGAAATGGGCAGTTATCTTAAATCACATAGTTTTACAACGAATCAATTGACAGAATCACAGTACCTTCACATAAAATAATAATCACACTGCAATATCACTACGTGTTTCAAATTGACTTGCAAAAGTTGGGCAAAAACAAACAAAACAAACAAACGGAATAAATAAAGGGTAAGTAAATGAATGGATTTTGAAGTTTTTAGTAGACAATGATAGTAATCACAAAATATGTACATTAAATGAGATGTTACCTCAATACAATGTATCTCCTGTTGAGCTGCACATGAAATCTCAATATTCGCTCAAGTTTTTCCTTCATGGAATAATAAAACATTTTGTCTCATTTGCATTCCCCGTGTACATATACATTTATACATACATACTGCACATACATGTTGGTGTACAAATGGGCTTGCTGAGATGTTATGCAACATCACATCCAACTTACATTAGTTACGTTAGTGCTGCAACCGTGCAGTATTATCCAGCGTTTCGTGAAATCACAAATACGATGATATACATGTGTACTAGCATCTCTTTCTTGCTCCCATTTTACATGTGATTTCAAGAACCTTCTGCCGTCAGTTTTTTTAGAAGAAAGTCTTAAATCATGGATTCCATTACACATTACAAGACTGCACCACTTGAAAATGAAATTCATCCCTTTTCTCTTATACACTCGACGCAGTTTTTCACACAAGAATATACGAGAAAAGTTTCGAGACACGAGTGTATCATTTTACTCGATATCAATTTATTCACATAGAAAAGGCTTTTAACAAAGGTAGACAGTAATAAAAAGTTCATTATTGATATTGGACACACGATTTGTACAATAATTTATAATATATGTACATCATGTCACCACAACTTGCAACAGCTATATACTTGTACGCTGAAATGTTGATAAAATTCCCTTCCTCGAATAACTAACAATTCATTTTGTTTTTATACTCATATTTCATGTATTATGTACCTCGTGCCGCGTGCTCGAACACTTTTTCTACTTAACTCAATACATGTATTGAAATTCTCAATCCAGGGATAAAATTCTTGGTCATAAGCCCCTTGATGTGAATTATATTTACAATATTGTGACATTTACAATATTGTGAAATTTACAATATTGTGAAACGACGTATTTCCAAACATACCTGAAAGATAGATGAACATAAAACATGGTATACGGAAAGAAGATAACAGCCTTGTCATAAACATTTCGATGACAGACCAGTAAGATGACATGTGGCTATTTTCATCTGCGTTCACGCCTACCAACAACATCACTTGGACCAGTCCAATCATGGCTATGAACGTGCAAATTAACCCGTTACACGTTCTTTTTTATTGCAACGGCCTCTTTAAATCGTGAAATTCTTTATGTGACTTCTACAACACTGAGTACTTTTGATGAGAGCTTACATTTCGTACACATTCATGTAAAGTTCTCCATGCGCATAATAATAGTCAATATCCGCTTACTTTGGCTTAAATTCTTTCAATGAGGTACGGGAGGCAGCGTTAAGTTAAACACAACCCCAACTGAACTACACTACAAAAAAACAAACAAACAACAAACAAACAAACAAACAACAAACAAACAAACAAACAAACAAACAAAACAAAACAAAGGAGAAGAAAACGTCCATGTGTTCCTCTGCACAATACCAGGCATTTCAACTATAAATGGGGGGGGGGGGGGGTGATGATATAATATAAACGCAACTATATACCCGCATATCGATATGTGTTTTGGTGAAAGTTTTTGGTTTTTTGTTTGCTTTCTGGTGAGATAGAAAGTATTGGAGAATTGTTACGAAAGTGAGCCTGATTTTATTTTTTTATTAGCCTCATCAATACAACAAAGATTATTTCCCTTGCTAGAGAGAAAAAAACCAATGAAAAATATCCCAGTCATTTGATGACTTACTACTAGCATATGTACGTACGTGTATGTATGTATGTGTGTATGTATGCATGTGTGTATGCGAGCGTGTACAGTATGTAGGTAGAGAAAGCACAGTCAATCAAAACGCATGTATAACTTGTATAACGTATCTTTTCAGACTCTAATATTGATAACTAAATGGGGGGGGGGGTGAGACATCCATATCACCGACTAGTTTTGTATAAAACAAAAACAACAGCAACCCTGAGAAAGGACCGACACACCTAACACGAACGTCATTTTAGATGTTTTACCACCATATTTAGTAATGCACGACAGTAACGCCATGGTAACCAGAGGAAGTTGAAAACGAAGTCCCAGTGACGTTTTGCACCATTGTATAGGCCTACCTCTTGAATAAAAGCCCCAAATGGGAATGCTATACCGGTAAATACATACATCATCGTAAAGTTGCTTATAGAGCAATATCATAATGCTCATTAGGACCATAATTGTAGTAATAATGGTACATAATATGAGAATAAAAAACTACAGTAATACCAGTTGTAATAACCAACAAAACGTACCTATGAAGGAGTACAGACTATGATACCTAGCGGCTAGGTATTCATGTAGAGATAAAAAGCGTACCAAATCTTGCTCAATAGTCCCTATAATAAGACAGTATGGAATTAGCTCATGGGCACATTGGTACGAATGACCTTTCATTTTTGTCAGTCAGTTAGGGCACTTCACTCATTTTCAGAGCGACATAATGCATAAGCAATTTATGGATTCATTACAGGAAACCAAAACCCAAAGACATATGTGGATTGAGTGAAAGCAGCGATATTACTAGAACACATCGGTGAAAGTTTGATGAAAATCGGACAATCGATGCAAAAGTTATGAATTTTTAAAGTTTTGGTGTTGGAACCGCTGGATGAGGAGACTAATAGAGGTTACGACGTAATGTATGGACAACAATATAAAGGAAATATAAAGGGAATTCCATAAAATTCATTTTTCATGAAAATTACATCAAAATATCTACCCGAGTTGACTTCATTAGTATACAGCATTCGTCACTATAGAAAGATAGGACTCCAAACAGTTTGCTTTGAATTTCAGCCACGGTTGACCCATATCACTTGCATACATCGCAATCCCGAATGAATATACATATATCAGCCCTATAAAACGCAGTCAGTCAAATTGTGACAGTTTCGAGCAGCTGCATTTATGAGGTGTAAAACACTTGATAAATCTACAACAGCATATAAATAGGGAAAATTTCAGCCGAGGTCTACATTTTTAGTTCTTTGATCGTCATAGAGCTTTTATGTAGGTGACAGCCTTGGTAATATATAATGTAAAAGGCTCTCGACGTCTAAAGTTAATTAGAAAATATAAAACACCACACAAATCTGCCTATATACTACACGCTACTTTCATCGATAATTTGATTTGATCGAAATTAATTTACATTTGGGCTACAGCCTGGTTTCCTTATAATACGTTTAGAAGTTTGAGAAGACAAACGGCAACAACGAGATATAGGGGATATATTGATAATTGATAAATTACATCCTTTTAATCTTGACGGTGACAATGTTCTGAGCAAATAAAAATTACTGATTACACAGGGTTATAACAAAAGATACCTTCCCCTGCCTCGATCTTATTTAATGGCTCATTGCCAAGGGACCACTTTCAACATTAAACAAGTCTTAATATCTTATTACAGCCACAGAGCTTTTCTTGAGCCGAAACCAATTCTCACCATAAACCTCAACAATGTATAGCCTCTTATAAAACATATAGATGAACTTCTATAAGAAATCAGCAGCTACTATCAAACGGCGACGTTTCTTCTTCTTCTTCTTCTTCTTCTTCTTCTTCTTCTTCTTTCTTCTTTGTTGTTAATCGTCCACTCAAACATAGGTATAAGAAGGTACACAGGGTACAATATTACTCTGACACATAATTCTTTATCATTATTTGTTTAGCCCGTAGTCAGTTTTAAATTTCAGCTGCGGGATAGGAAAACTAGTACTTTACGGGCAGCATATATATATAGTGTATATATATATGACGGGAGGCCCAATATATACAGCTTCTTCAGAAAGCGATTCATTTCAACACCGGTTACCCTGTCAATCCGTACCCATAATATTTTGCTGTTAATTGACACAATTTGATGATCTTCACGTCAGTCATAAATGACAATAATTTGACAACATACACTGTACACGGAGTTGTTCATCCCTTTTCCATCAGTTCACTGACGACAGAATAGTTAAGTGGTGCAAAGGTGAACACAACCATTGTCACTTACAACTACGATTTAATGTAAATTAAATCTCAGTAAGTATTCAGCATTTACAACAGATAGATATATCTGTATCTGTATATTAAAGGGGGTAATTAATAAATTTTCTGAGGTCCCCCTTATCAAATTTCTACACAGATCATTCTGTCTTTCTTTGTCTTTGTGATAAGTAGGCAATGTGGTCGCAGTTTGAATATTCCTTCTCTATACGAATTATGTCAGAGGCCACAGGAATGGTAATACTTCCGAGTTCAGAATAATAGAAAGAAAGACAACAGTGCTTCACTTCTGTAATCTATCACCAAGTAAATTTTCTGATGATTAGCAGCTTAAGAACGACAGAATTCAGAAGAATAATGTCCTTGAATCATGAAAACCGAATAACGAAGAGTACCTATCTTTTAATGTCAGCCATCAGATGCTATAGTCAGAATCGCCCCTTGTTTTCTACAATTCCTAGATCCATAACCTAACTAAATCAAACTAAGAAGCTACTCGTACAAACACTCGATGTTAATCTTCTGTCGTAATCCACATATCGTTCTCCGATCTACGAGGTACACAATCTACCTACACTTTTATCAATGCTATTTGAAACAAAACGAAAGAGAGAATGTAACACATGGAAGATCAGCTTGTCATGTTCTATCAAAAACAATGAGAAAGCACTCTGGGTCAGTTGAAAACCATCATGCTGTTACTCCTTTCTTTTCTTTCTTTTTCTTACAGTTCGCCACCAGAATTTCCCCCGACTGTGGACATATCATTGTGCACAAGTTTGGCTCAAAGCTTTATCAATCAAAAAGATATAGTAAACGAAAGGCCCACTAGTACCCGAATAATCAATCACTCTTTCATTTCTTTGGATTGATGAATGTATATACATTAAGGATATTGATGAACCCATTGTGTATTCTTATTACAGCAATCTAAAAATTGTAAGACATCATACGTCACACGAAATGCCAACAAAATAGTCTTTCAAAATCAACATGCAGACAGCTGACTGCAAACGATCAAACATCATTTACCGTGCAACCCGAGGGCTGCTGCATTTCAGCTTGATCCAAGTCCATAATGCTACAAGCATTTCTCTTCATGTGGAACCATAGGGTACAGATGATCATGCTTTTACCATTTCATGGAAATAATGGTTTAAAAAAAAAAGGAAAAAGAGAAGAAGTCATTCGTGAAATCACACTGCAGCACAGAAGCAGTTATTTCTGCTTGACAATGTCATCGTATGATGGGGGAGGGGGTAAATCCGCGGGTGGTGCCGAGCTATCTCCCGGGGGATACATCGGTGGTACACCTGTCCCCGCGTCCGGAGGTGGGTAGGGGGCTGCTGACTGGGGTGGGTACGCACCTATTGACTGGGGTGGATATGCTCCTGTTGACTGGGGTGGATACGCACCTGTTGACTGGGGTGGATACGCACCTGTTGCTACCTCGCTCGGCGGAGCTGATGGAGGATATGGGGTTCCTGCGGCTGCGGATGTACCAGTTCCCATCGCCGGTGGATAAGCCGTCCCTGCTGCCGGTGCAACAGCTGGGTAAAAAGGTTGTACTGGATAAGGACTGCTGGACGCCGCCGCAGGGGGCGCCCCAGCAGGTGGATACGGCTGCTTGCCCGGCGGATACGGCTGCGTTACGGCGGCATAAGAGGGAGTAGGGACATTTGCATTAGCAGGCGGCTGTGTAGTATGGTGGTAAGTTGGCATGTTCGCATTGCCAGTTGCCGCTGCGTTGGGTACATGGACTACAGCGGTAGCAGGCGCCTGGAAAATTGTGGTGGTCTGTTGTTGCTGTCGTAACCTCATCATCCTCCGTCGTCGGTACGCCGACCCGGCCACGACCACGAACACGACGGCAATGGTGATAGCGATCCAGGTTCCAGTACCAGAGAAACTGGAGGAAGAACTTCTAGAACTCGTCAGATCTGTTGACAGACAAAGAAAAGTCTCAAAATGAGGGCTTGCAATATCAATTCTTTGGAAATTATCGCACGTCAAGCATAATGCGGCGTTTGAGGAGCAGCACAAGTTGGAACCTTCTTGTGACAAACAACTGAAATGGAATGAAGTCGCTTGGCATGGAGCCGCCTTTGTAACCCAATTAAAATGTGAATGGAAGATTCGAATACAAAGTTGAAAATAACGATGATAGTATATCGTAGAAGTGCATCACAATATACAATTTATCAATGCCCTTTCTTTCATCATCTGATCATTATTGTCCGATGTTGTATTTATTAAAGTGAAGCTGCAAATTACGTTTGTCGGTAATCAAATGAAATGTAACGCTCCGTAACACCCCATCCCCCCACCAAAAAAAACAAAACAAAACAAAACAAAAACGGAAGCAGACAGACAAAGAAAATAACAAGGATTTTGTGTGATATGACGTCACGGGTCACTTACCCGTACCACACGATATCCCGACATCCTCTGAGTGAGTACAGTCGTTGTCATAGACGGGGTTATGGGAACATGATTCCAGTGATGTTTCGTGTCCGAAGCAGGACACTTGGTCTAGCACAATGTCACCAGTTCCTTCCCCGAATCTGCCCGTGTAGTAATTGAAGGTGATCGTGCTAAGCCCGAGTTGTCTGCAGGCGACCTATTAGATGACAAGCACATACCGCCAGTGCAGAGTTACTAGTATGCATATTCTACGAGAGCTAGCCAACAAATGCACATACATGTACTTTTCTTTTAGATACAGTGTACTATTCATTACCTTCCATTCAAATAACTTCAAAGACAGCAATCTATTTTGGCATTACTGCACATCAGAACAAAATACCGTACTACACATTATATTCACGCACTCACATACACACACTTTTTTTTTCTAGTTCTTAAAAAATCTTCATTTGATTTCTATAATTTTACATACTGTAACAAACCATTCATATTACTTTAATAAATATGAAAAATATACAATCGACAGTAATTAAACAAACAAACAAACAA
Source organism: Diadema antillarum (assembly GCF_040938485.1). NCBI lineage: Eukaryota > Metazoa > Echinodermata > Echinoidea > Diadematoida > Diadematidae > Diadema > Diadema antillarum. Next base: position 143,449 of record NW_027271032.1, on the reverse strand, counting down.
AAAATAATGATCGGTGGGGTGACCCGGAGATCATAACATTCATCTAAAATTTACAGAAAATTTACACAAAATGTTATGTACACACACAGAACTACACCCTCCTTACCTACTCCCTCCAAACATTCAGTTCTATACAGGGTTCCCACTTTCATCCTAACCTTACACGTCCATAGATTCACATCTAATAATGAAATTGCTTGATGTTTTCATGTCTTATACAAATAAATGAAACCACAACTCATTTGGCGTTAGCACACACACACAAAAAAAAAACCCAGAAAAAATACATAAATCTGAACCATTATAAAACTGATCTATCTCCGATTAGGCCTCAACCGCGTTCAATTAATCAAGTAACTAGAGCTCTCAGGGCCGGCGCAGTGTTTTTAAAAGTGTGGGGGCCCACTTCCGGGTTTCTTCAGCTGACAAGCAAAAAAAAAAAAAAAAAAAAAAAAAAAAAAAGGTCCTCAGCTCATTCTCTCCCCTCCCATTTCCGCGGGTGTTATAAAAAAAGGTCTTCAGAGAAAACACATAACCTTACCGCCGCCATACTTCAAGATCTCTCTATCTATTTCTATTTTAGTGCCACTTACGTACTTCCGGGTTGAAAAAAGTGTGGGGGCCCAAAGTGATGACACCTTATGTATTCCTTTGTATGGTGCACAAAAAGTGTGGGGGCCCGAGCCCCCACGGCCCCCACGGCTGCGCCGGCCCTGGCTCTAAACGAGTCATTCACTTGAACAAATTTGCATATTTCCACATAATGCAAGCCCAACTTTCCTTTCATGATTGCCAGTTTCCTTACCATTTGGGCAGATACTTCTGCTCACTTTCAAATATATCGACGGTTTCGCTCCTGCTTACTAAATGTGTCTTATCCGAACTCATTACCATTAGTCACCAAACACGGTACACCCTCCGCTCCTCGCAAGGTATCACACTGAACCATCACACTTCCAAGATGCTGGCCACACTTGGTGAAAAAGCATTTTCATCTGCTGCTCCCGAGCTATGAAATCAACTACCCCAAACTCCCCTCAGCCAGTAATCTCTCATCATCTTCAAAAAACATCTAAAAACCCACTTGTTTCATTAATGTTAGTAATTCAAAGGCATAAGGCGCATTTGAAGATGTACGTTTATGGAACATGCGCAATATTTTATTATCATTATTATCATTATCATTATTCTTATTATTATCATTATTTTTATTATTATCATCCTTATTATCATTATCATTATCATTGTTATCTCTATCTTCACAAGATATCTCTTGGAGATTAATATCACGTCAAGTTCCATCCTGGAACCTTAGACTTCCAGTACTTTTCTCAGGATTCGTGCCGTCCCCAGCAATGCTGCTTTTTGGAGCGTTTGCACTCGATCTGGCACACCAACGTCGTCCAAGTGCCGTCGCAGCTGCTTTGGCGTTGTTCCGAGTGCTCCAACGACAATAGGGATCACCTTCGTTCTCATATTCCCCAGGCGGCGAAGCTCTCTGGCAAGGTCTGGGTACTTCTCTATCTTTTCCTTCTCCTTCTCGGCTACTCTGCTGTCTCCCGGTACCGCGACATCGACGATTGTGCACATCTGTCGAGCCCTTTCTACGACGATGATATCCGGACGCCTGTGCTGGATGACATTGTCAGTTTGAACATCGAAATCCCACAGGATTTTAACTTGATCATTTTCAGAAACTTTCTGTGGTTCGTGCATATACCATTTGCTCTCACATGGTATTTCATGTTTTCTGCAAAGCTCCCAGTGAAGGACTTGTGCCAGTTTGTCATGTCGTCTTTTGTACTCCTTTTGCGCCAATTTACTACAGCCACATACGATATGTTGCACTGTCTCGTCTCTTTCTCGGCATATCCTGCATGTGGCATCCACATCTCTCTTCTGTATCTTGACTTTCAGAGCATTTGTTGACAGTGCTTGCTCTTGGGCAGCGATGATCAGTCCTTCTGTCTCCTTCTTCAGTTCTCCTTTCTTTAGCCATAACCATGTGTCATTACTGCTGATGTTCTCCGTCTCTCTGCAAAACTGCCCTTGCAGCTGCTTTTCTCTCCACTTTGCGGATCTTTCTGTTCGTTTCTGGCTTTTGAAAGTAAGTGGATCAATGGCGTTTACATTATTTCCACTTTCAACCAGAACGGCTCGAAGGAGTTTTTCCTCACTGCTGTTTATGTAATTGTTGAGGCTGATTTGCTCCATTTCAACGCAATCTGACGCACTCACGAGCCCTCGGCCTCCTTCTCTCCTTGGCAGGTACAACCTGTCGACATCAGCACTCATTTGGTGGGTTTTGTAGATCGAGAGCATCTTTCTTGTCTTCCGATCCATACCAGCCAGTTCCGCCTTCGTCCATTCGACCACTCCTCCTGTGTATCTCAAAACTGCTACCGCCCAGGTGTTTAGAGCTGTGATCACGTGTCCGCCATTTAAGTGTGATTTTAGTACACTTTTTACACGTGAGAAGTACTCCTTCGTCACAGACACTTTGATAGCATTGTTCGAGACATCATCAGATTCCAACACTCCGAGGTATTTGTAATTCTCTCCTTCCTCCAAACTCTGTAGTATTCTTCCATCAGGAAGTGGTATTCCTGCACTCTTCACTCGTCTCCCTCTCTTCATAACCAGGGTAGCGCACTTGTTGATGCCGAAGTCCATGCCGATGTCTTTGCTGACCAAACGAACCGTTTGAACTAGCTTGTCGCACTGCTTCTCGTCTTTACAAAAGAGCTTAAGGTCGTCCATGAACAGCAGATGATTGAGGGAGCCATGATTTCCTCCGAGGTCATAACCGGCCGATACATTTCGCAGAACGCTTGTAAGTGGAATGAGTGATATAGCGAAGAGGAGAGGTGACCGTGAGTCCCCTTGGAATATTCCTCTTTGTATTCTCACCTGACCAAGATCTTTGCCATTCGATGTGAGGGTTGTGCACCATGCCTTCATAGAATTTGTCAGTAAAGCTCGGATGTTATCTGCAAGTCCGAACATTTGCAAGCATTCATCGATCCACGAATGAGGCACCATATCATAAGCCTTCTTATAATCGATCCAGGCTACACACAGGTTGGTCCTCCTTCTCTTGGAATTTCTCATCACCATTTTGTCAATTAGTAGTTGGTCTTTAGTTCCTCTGCACCCTCGCCGCCCACCTTTTTGTTCGACAGGGAATAAGTCCTTCCCTTCAATGAAGCAATACATCTCATTCGCTATGATGCCAGTCATTAACTTCCATATCATGTTTAAACAAGTTATGATATGGAATTATTATTATTATTATTATTATCATCATTATCATTATTATTATTATTATCATCATCATCATCATCATCATCATCATCATCATTTTATTGTCATTATTTCAATACTTTCTACTACTAGTTTCCGAATGGTAATATACCTGTACTTCTTGACTAAAAAGCAATATATCTAAGCAAAGTGTCGAAGACATGAAAAACTTTATTCTCACTGAACTACTCGACCAACCTACAAAAATGTTTACCCAGGGCATACAATATCTCGAATGCTCACTCAGATTGCAATGCGATATCATAGCTATCCATATTGCAAAATAAATGTTCATAAGTTTCTATTTCTTGGTTACATAAATAACAAAAATCGGATAAGAAATACGGAAGAAACGACAGCCCCACGTGCCTGGCACGCAGGTCACACAGAATACCCGCAAGCAGAACTTAAGTAGAAAGCGTCCAGCAAGTAAGACACATGCAAAACTCGCCCAAATCCTTGTCCGCCTTTAAAAATTGTCCGGTATGCTTGAAAATCCCCACAAGCAACAAGCCCGCGTAGCTTGCCCGGAAAGGTGTGACAGGACTATGGTTGCGGGTAAAAAGGATTTGCATGCGCACCTCCGGGCGACTACGGGTGAGATACGTGCTAGGGACTGTCATGTTCGGGTCATCTGCGGGGACCTCCGGGTAGTAAAAATTGTTCAATTCTTCGCAAGTCGCACGCAAGGCTTGGCCGGAAAAGTGTGACACAACGACTGAACTAAATCGACGCCCAGGTGCTACAATATAATACATAATACTTGTATTGGATTTTCTTTTTTGGATGAGTCTCGTTACCTCTGTCTCTGATAAGCCAAAGCTGTCATCACAGATCGTCCCCCACACACCGTTGTAGAAAATCTCAAGACGCCCATAGTCATCAGCTCCGTTAACAAGCCGAAGGTCATAGTTATCTACACAGTTTAAATAAACATCAAAATAACAAGCGATGAATAAAAAATCGGGACGATATGCGACTGATGTATGGGGAAACTACACATATTCACAGAATTCTTACTCTCTACATCAGTACAAAAACACGTCGCGTCCATTTACTGTCACCTTCCGATCAGGAATGCAAAATAAAGAATATTGTCAGCTAAAAGCAGTTACCATTATGCAATTCATGTACAGCGTGTATACGTATAATTATCTGTAACTGTAAAAAATGTGCTTAGAAACATCAGTATTAAGCGCTATATAAATGTTATTCATTATCATTATCATAATCATTATCACTATCATTATCATAATCATTATCATTATAGTCTATGTTATTCATCGTTATCATTATGCAATAATCCTTTACACAATGTTAGTGTCATCTGGCATTATAATATCAACTATACGATGAATGATTTTGTGGTACTTGTGCATAATGCATGATTGCGTGTGTATAATAATAATGTTTCTGTGTATGTAAAGAGTTTAATCGCAAAACGACTTAACTCCATTCTTGTCAATATGAGATAATATTTGCGATTAAACCTACTAAAAACAAAGAAAATAAACAGAAAATGTGGAATTCTATTTTATCAAGACTTGAAGAATAATCCTTGCTATTTACAACGCAAATGAGATACCATTGATGAGATTTCCTTTTGCACTATCTGATAAGGTATGAAAATGGTGCTTAATCCGTTTTTGCGACCAAAATTGTCAATACGTGTATAATCGTGTCTTTTCTTGTCTCGTTTGGAACCAAGGGCAGAGATCCGGGCTGCACAATATGTGCACGAGAAATTATGAAAGGTCTTAAAATAAAAATAATAACTTACATTGTGCCAGCGTGTGCGTCCACGTCAATGTCAACACAAGGATGACCAGGAGCAGAGCCAGGTCATTTGCCAGCATTGTTGAATATAGAGAAACGCCTTTAACCAAGTTCACTTATTGATTGAAGAAGGTGATGCAAAATGTCTGTATAATTATATCTGTCAAAGGAAAAATAAACAGGCAAAAACATCAGTTGCTTTCTTCTTGTGTGTATTGGTTGACTTGCGTCTTTAGTTCATCTGTGAATCGTCGATAACACCACAGAGAAGAGTTCGTTATACATGCCATTCCTTCTCCCACTTGTATTAATATGTATAGTGCATGCTGCGTAATGTCATTTTGAGCAGTTCATAGACAGTGCGGACCACTGCACATCACACACCGTATGCACCTTTGCAAAGAATACATTCTTACTCTTCTTCGCGGTGAAACCCAGGGTTTTTTTTTTTTTCGGTTTCACAAAGTAGAAGCTCCTTTTTGAAGCGTGTTCACAAACAACTCAAGCACCCCACCCCCCCCCCCCCACACACACACACACACCTTAAAACTACAAAAAAAAAAAACCGAAAAAAAGGAAAGAAATGAAACCGTTGGTTCACTAGTCCCTGGAGGAAATACAACTCCAACTAGTCGTGAGGTGATATCATCATCACAACGTCCGTACTTGACATAGTGCAACTGAGACCAACATTACTGTTTCCTGAGCATGTGTGGGGGTGATAACTGTGATTCTATCTCTTTCCACGATCAAGAAGTTTCCATCTTTCTATCTTACTATTTTTAATTGGGGTGACAGGAAGTGAAGCTTCCTCTACAGTGAAGCCTGGAGTTTAGATGACAAAATAACGCTTTCATTTTGTTTAAACAATGATGGGTTTGATGTCTCGATAGTATAAACTTACACTATGCTCTCATAGTGTAATTATACTGTACAGGCAATGTCGTCCTTGTTTCATTTTCATTCTGTGTAGCCGCGGTGAACGTTAAAGGGATGATAAAGTTGAGATGAGGATTCAGCCTTTAACTTTTTGCAAGACACTTAGCAAACCACTTTATGAAATGTTAAAGAGCATGCAATTCTAAGACGAATTCAAAGTTGATTTGAAGAAAATCGGTTTTGAAATAGCGGAGATGTCCAAAAACAAAGTAAAACAGAGCGATTCTAATAAAAGTTGGGTTATTAAGATTTATTATAATTGATTTGTTTTGGATATCTCGTGATTTTAAAATCAATTCTTATCAAATAAACTTTAAATTCCTCTCAGAATTTTGTGCTAGTTCATATTTCATAAGAGGTTTCTCATTGTCTAAAAAAAAAAATCATCATCAAAAAAAGTGGGAAACATGCAGCCCCATCTCAACCCAAACTGTACCATCCCTTTAAATATTGCATCTGATTTGAGATGTATACATCTATAAAAGCCTTCAAAGCTATTACAAGTATTCCTCCAGCCTCTTTCTAGGGTTACCCTGCAGTTCGTTATACAAAAGGTTTGTTATTCCAAATGTTCGTAATTCCGAAAGTTCGTTGATCAAAAAATAAAACATGAGAGATTCGTTATTCCGAAGGTCCGTTAGTTGGTTCGTTTATCTGAAAATGAAATAAGTTTCGTCATTCCGAAAAGAACAACTAAATACTATTTACGACAAAGAATAAGATAGCATGATTATGAGTATACAATGTATTTATATTTGTATCGAGCTACATGTACATGTAAATTGTAACCAACTGTCATTGTCACATTATCATCTCATACTATTATTTTGAGAGATGCAGTCGCAAAAAGTCAACCTGCTAAATCAAATAAACAAATAAATAGATATATCATAAAAACCCGTAATGACAGGAGCGATGTACTATACTTAGGACAGGCTCCAATATTGATAAAAATCACGTAAGTGTCTTAACTATACACAACCCTGTTGCTGTGCAAGCTTTCTCACTGCGTCTGGTCGGGTTAGTACGTTTGAATTGTTGTTCACTGTACACGAAGTATCTCAGCATACTCGTGCTTAGCTCTGCATGTACATGTATACGATGTAGGCCTACATGATTGTATCAGCCTTTAAAATATTGCCTTTAAATGTCTAATATAATTTTATTCGCCGATCACCTGATCAGTAACAGCGAATATGAAAAGTTTAAGAACAGTCATACATACATGTACTGCAAGGTTAATTATACGCAATATCAATGCAGCGTATACATACAACGAAGATGTTCATTACATCATATACGTAACGGGAACTGGGATCCGAAAATATTCTACATCGGGCATATGGCCATATTAGAGATGACTCACAGAGTATTTTACAACACGATCAACACGAGTCGAGAGTCTATATAAAACCATAATATTTTGAACAACACTTTTACAAACGGAATAGGCCTACTCAGTAAGATTACGTACTAACTAGTACTGTCAATATAGCTGTCGTGGTAACCCCACCCACAGGCACCTAACCTTTATGCCTATGAATACTGGAGTACAGACAGCTATATTATTGGCGATGTTTGTTTTTCACCAACTGACAGAAATACGGTATCCCATTGCATGTATTTACGGTACATCATTGTGTGATTACCTAGTTTTGGCCCTATTCATGCTATTGGCTGTTGTTGCTGCCATTGACACAATTCTCTACGGTCCTTTCCTGTAACCTCCTGTAGTATATATACTACAGGCTTCCTATATATAGGAAGCCTAGTCATGGCATGACCCGCATCTTGTCCGGGTGGCGGGTGTGCAGACGTCATAATAGATAACTGTCTGTAATCTTCTGTGCAATGATTTTACTCTCTCCGTAAACACGACAAACCCCCGATACATGAAGTGGCTACGCCCCATTCGACTCCTCGCTCCTTCCTAAAATACTAGTAGCTGAACCGACATCATGCATCACACCGCATCCAGAAAGCGGAGTAGAATCATCTATGTCATCGGCATGTACGTGTATATGTATATTACTAGTATCAAGTACGAACATACTCACAATTTTTACAGTGTGATTCCCGACTGAACTATCTTTCCCCCTCACTCTCTGTCTCTGATCATCGTAAGCCTGGTGATATAGTTACTGGATCAGTTTCTGCACGTTTGATAGGTACAGGTGTAATTAATTACACAGTACTCTATTACTATCCCAGCACGCTGAAAAGAAAGGGTGTGAGTACATATTTCTGTCGCGAGGACACTGTAAAATCGTAGTGCGCGTATATGTACTTCTACGCCCAAGCCACAGTTCTTACGGCCAGAGCGCTCTCTCCGTTACACTGGGGTATAGTTTGGGAGGGCCAGTAAAAATACGTAGCCGAGGTTTCTGTCGGCACAACCTTTCACAGAGTTCGCCCCACATGACTGCACAAACTCAAGGCACCTACTGGTACGTCATTCTGTGAATCCGGAGAAGATTACTGGATAGGTTATTCTTATGCTAATCGTTTTGTGCCTGATCATGACGCTAGCGAAACTGTTGTCACGATTATTTGTAAAGTAATCATCAAAGAATGATCATCGATTACGTTTGTACATTGGATTCTTTAACGTTTTATCTCTTTTTTCTTTCTTTCTTTTTGCGGGGGGGGGGGGGGTTAGTTGACAATCGATATAAGCTATAATAAGGTATACAGCTTTAAACAAAAACAAAAAAACCAAATAAACAGACAACAGGTTGACAATCATTAATTAGATTCCAGTAAATGTGACCTAACAACATCACAAATCATAGAAACTGAATATATAACTTTTGAACACAATCGTCGACTAAGAACCAGAGGACCGTTATGGCATTTTGGGGGGCATTGAATCTTTAGTATCACATTGTAGAGTTCGATCTCCTCCTCTACATTTTGGTGTCAATTTTAAATTATTTCATTTTCAGTAAAATGTTAAAAATCAAGATCACTGTCATAGGGCGCTATCTAACCCGATATTTGGAACGATGCTTATATATCTACCCATTTCTTATTAAGTAAACTTTTCATTTTGTGAATATTGATTGTTTCGTCTTTATGTACGCACAATCTTAGAATCCGATAGCGCCCTATGTGGTTCTCAGCCGACGCACTGTGTCTTTTTGCCAGTAAACCTTGCCTGAGCGTTTCACTGATTTTCTGCATTCTCCAAATGCATGCATCTATGTTTTGGGACACTTCCCATATAGGGAACATTGGCTTTCCGTCAGAGTTCATTCGTTCAAAATATTATTATTATTGTCATAATTCTTACAGAATCATGTTATTTTTGGCAATCAGATCATCAGTGCAAACATAGAACACGAGGCCTGCCAATTACTATAACATGGTACGTCATTTTGTAAATCAGGAGAAGATTATTATGATAATTCTTTGCAGCGTCATGTTATTTTTGGCACTCACACCAGACGAAGTATAAACCTCAAAGGTCTGCCCATATCTATCTTGCGATATTAAGGAGTGGCGCTTCCGCATAATCAATCGTATGCACATTTAGACATCTTATTCATAACTAACTGCTCTATGTTCGTTGCTGTTGTGTTTCTATTATGTTTACTGCCTCACGGTCATCACTTTTTATTTTCAAAAGGAATAAATGCCACGTTTTTCCCCTTGTAGACGGTACTAACTGATGGATTAATAGCATATTATACCTGGATGAAAAGAAAACCTATTCCAGTATTGGAAAGTAAAACTACGCTCTTATTAATTCGTGCAAAATTGACTGCAGAAGCAAACTTCCATAATAATGAAACTAGATATGCATTCCAGGAAGTCGCATAGATTTAATAGTGTTTGACATATATTCGCTCGAGTGGACAGATACCTCATTGACAAGTCATTGATACAAAATGTAAACTCGTTAATTTCGATGTAGTTCCCATTACCTTTTGTCGCTAACAACAAACACAATTATGATAATCTCTGATGTGTATGCTCTCCAATAGCATAGACGCAACCAAGCATGACTGTGTATCCGTGTCTGTTCCTGAATATATGCATTTAGCCTATTTTCTTCTATTCTCTATCTTATTTTGTTAACGTATGATCCATTTATTTCTTTCATCTATCATTCTATGTATCTATCTACGTATATATTCATCTCTTTGTCTTATCATCTATCTACAATGGATCCATCTCTCTATCCATCTATTCATCTACAGTATCTGTGTATCTATTCATCTATCTATCTATCTATCTATCTATCTATCTATCTATCTATCTATCTATCTATCTATCTATCTATTTTTAACATAATATATGGCACAGGGTGTATAATTGTGAGTGTGTGCTGTGCAAGCAGAGGTGCGTGTGTATGATAACGAGAGGGACATACAAGCACAGGTGCGCGGTAACGGTGTATGTGCCCCCCCCCCCCCAAAAAAAAAAAACAAAAAACAAAAAACAAAAAAAACCAACAACAACATTAACTCCCAAGAGGTTTACTTTGCACTCTGAAAGCAGTGTCAAGGATTTTATCTACACTTAACCATTACACACCAACGCAAATACCTCCGTACAATTAACACACACATACATTCTCTCTCTCTCACACACACACACACACACACATGCTCATATATTATATATATATATATATATATACACACACATACACATACACACAAAATAATACTGCCACCAATTTGTGTGACTAGGTATAATAGGGGCAAAACGGAAGTTCAGTTTACTAAGCAGGGATTCCATGTTTCACATCATTGCAAAGTACACATCCACAGAAATCACATCCTCTTTCTGTACAAGTGAATGGCTGTCTTTATTGAAAAGACAATCAAAACAATGAATAGCCTCAAACCCAGTGAAGTTTAGTTATCTTACTCACACCTTTTCCCCAGATCTGAGCCGTATTATGCTGCAGTTATTTTTAAAGCAAAAAGTGAACCATATCTGATGTTGAATATTCATCATTCTGCACAAGGAGCATACTGGACCTAAAGCCCTGTGTTAATCTCATGCCATGTTGGACCAGATACAGAATGTGCCATACTGTAAAAGTGGAAATTTTCGCGGTGTTCAAATTTTCGCGCATTTCGCGCAACCAGAAACAAGCGCGAAAATAAAAGCACGCGAATATTTTTGCTTGCCATATGTGCCTGTGCGTGATGTCTTGATTCCGCGGAATTAAAAACACGCGAAACTCTTCCGACCAGGCCAAGCGCGAAAAATTAGTCACGGGAAAATATCCACTTTTACAGTAGTTGAAACTAGATATATCGCTACGGCGACTGATATGCCTCCACCATAATGCATGGTTCTCCTAACAGGTCTATAGTACAATGTCTTGACAATGTGTGATGACAGTTTCACACAATTGGCAAAATATTAAAATGACAGGTTTGCCACAAATGTGCTGAATGTTCACTTTCCTAGAACTAGGTTCAATTGGATGAGTGATTAAAATGTCAGAGTGCAGGTATTTGGAGAACTGATGATTTTTACTTGACTTTTGACCCTTTTATAAGTTTATGCATTGAGTAATTTTCAAGGTATTGAGAAAAAGTATAATTTCAGTATCAAATGGGAAAATAGCATTATCTAAACCTGGCCTTTGACCTTTGACCTCACAGTTCCAAAGAGAATCACTGTTAGGTTGAACATGCATAAATACGTAAGTTTCATGATGATACCTTGAGTTACTTTTGAGATATTGAGGAAAAAGTGCAATTCAACACTTTCACTTGACCTTTGACTTTTGACCTTTGACCTTTTGGCAAGAAACTTCCCACAGAATATATATCGGGTAATACATGCATACATCAAGTTTAAAAAAAAAAACCTTCAGGCATTGCATAAATATAAGGAAAGTAGTGATATTTTGAGGAGTTGACCTTGACCTTTGACCCCCTGACCTTTGAACCATGACCCCAACTTCCCTAGATAATCATTGCCCATTGGAACAAGCATATATACTAAGTTCCATGAAGATACCTTGAAGCATTTGCGAGATATGGAGAAAAACATGAATTTTCAACCTTTTTTTTCACAAAATAACCTGTGACCTTTGACCTTTAACCCCGTGACCCTAAAATCCAAATGAAGTATAATCCCCCCAGGATATACCCTCATACCAAGTTTGATGTAAAACCACCACACGGTTCTTGAGATATCGACAAAAACAAAACGGGATGGACGTACGGACGGACGGACGGACGGACGACCCGAAAACATAATGCCTCTGGCCACTTCGTAGGCGGAGGCATAAAAACAGCAGTGCAACCATTCATGACAACTTTGGGAATGCTAACATCGCTAAATGAATGAATGCCAGTAATTCATACACATAAACAAAGACAATTTTTCTCCCTTTTGTAAAGATACATATCTTGCTCATGTTAGAGAGCTATTGGTTTGAATGCTCTTATGTGGAAAAATGGCTGGCCTCCTTAGGTGTTGGTGATGTCTGCTCTGGTCTGCTTTGGGTTACAGCTATCTGACGGTGACCCTTGATAGTAGACATGCCACACACCGCATATCTAAATCTGGAACAATTTCCTGCTGATTAACCCGTGCCATACTGAATTTGAAATGCCCATAGTCTTAATACAGAGGCCACCAGGTTCCCATACGGAATGAGTAAATATCTGTTTTGCCTTGCTTGAGTGCTCTTGCCTTTTCCTGACCAAAGTTCAATATGGTAGCATATATTACAGATTTCACTTTGAAAGAACTCCAATAACCAAGACACAGTTTACTGATGTGACATACCTTATGAACAGCAAAACTTTCTACATTTCTATTTACAAATCATTTATATAATTATCTTGGTGTTATGGCTGTTACAGTGTTCCATAATCAAGAAAAAATACATACCATATGATGAAAACAAATATCTTACAAGTCTTAATTCAATAATTGTCAGGACCTCGTCCCACTACAGTAATTTCAATTTTCTTACCCACTTCAAAATTTTTCCTATTTGACACATGGAAATAAATTCAGAAAAAATAACAAGCTTCTCATGTATGTTCCAATCCCGAGTGCTCCATATTTAGGGATTTCCATTAATAGCAAATTGCTCAACCATCACTACAGTCATATTACTGTAAACATGTACATTAGTGACAAATTAATAGTTTTTCCACATGCACAGGACCAAATAGTCAATGCAATCATTACTAACTTGACACCAATACACTGGCTTGAATTAAAGAATTTATGTTGAATACGATGAAATAAAATCTTTACATGCCCATGCATATAACTTCATATAAACTATAAAATCAATATCTCTGGTATTCAGGTCTTGCCTTAACATGGATGCTTTCAACAAAAAAACAAGTATTATTGCCAAAAAACGATACATTTTCTTTGTATGTTTAGGCTTTAGTATCTGCCACTGTTTTTGGTCAGAATGGCACCATGGACATTACTGGTGTGAAAGCTGGTCTGATCTTGTTTAAATTTATACTCTGGACAGATTTGCAAATGTGCAGTCATTCCCTTGAACTCAACCAGATACATGGCAAAATCAGCCAGAACAGTGCCGAGACTTTTAGCATCATAATCCACTAATGAATATCAATGAGCATCAAAACCAACATCACAGGATTTGAGCATCCTGCCAATACCTGACAGATGCTTTAACCCCCCGTACAAGACAAAAAACAAAAAGACTTGATAGTAATTCCATCACCTGTAAACCATGAAGGGCATTAACACAGCATAAAGTCTGTGGAGATATTGCTTTCTGGTTCTTAGCCCACATAACGGTGTGCCTCTTTGTTTAACTAAACTTGTTCAATTTGATCTACTGGACTGCTAAGACAAATTTTCACTAGTGAACAAACTAGTCATCTGGAAATTTCAGAGACGTTTCGACAACAGACGCATACCATCACCTCACATCTGTGATAGCCCGCTCTGTCAGCCGGAACTGAAGTGTCGACTAGGACGAGTTATGAAACCATTTATTTACATATTTGCTGCCAATAAATCCAGATTGAACAAGTATTCTTCCTTATCAACCACCTGAATTAAATAAAATCTACATGCACATAAGCACCTTCAGTGTTGTATGCAAATACCACTATCTGCTACACATCAACAACAAAAGGTGCCCCTACCCTCAAAACCTGAGAACTTGTAGGAATAGAGTATTTGTACATTTGCCATGGATGTTTGCGATGCACAGAGCACTTTTAATAGTCAAAACAGTACAGTCCAAGAAGTCCTGGTCATTGGTGTTCTAAATGATGCGGATGGTCTTGTTGGTCTTGATGCAGAAGTCTTGGTCCTGGAGGATCCTCAGAGCTCCATCAAACATGTCTCTCGTGATGGGCTAAGGGTGAAGAACGGGAGAACAGATAGTGAGCAACAGTGCGGTATGTAAAGAGAGTCTGGCCAACTCGGTTTTCCATTTACTGGATACAGGTCAAAGGTCATGGCAAACTCAATGTAACACAATGGGATGATTTGTTTATTTATTTTGTAAAACATTGTTTGTGTTTTTCTTTCCAAAAACAATCCTACTAAAAATCAAAATCCGAACTGAACATCAAAATCCAAACTAATATGAATGGCATATTCGGTTTTGGCCTAAATCAAAAGGAGCACAATATGCATTTACTACCGACAATATATACACACTTTAAAAAAAAAAAAAAAGAAAAAAACAAAATATTCAGTGTTGTAAGTAACTGATGTGTTTCATGACTAAACTTAAAATACCAACAAAATGGTGGAAGTGCTTCACCATCTCAGAGCATAATGAAAGTTACTCTTAAAGAGATACTCACCAGATCAGATGACTGCCGGAACTCCTCGTACAGCTGGTGGTACTTGAGCATGATCACCTTGCCCTTAGCCTCGATGTGCTTCTTGAGGGCCGACGCACAATCCTGCTGCTGCTTGCGAGCCGTGTTGCTAACTCCCGTGGCCAGGATGTCGATGTTGATGGTTCCGTCTTTCGGGTCGAAGGCGGCCTGCTTGAGAGCCTCATAGTGAAGCCTGGAAAGCGTTTGGAGAAAGACAGACAAACAAACAAACCCCAAAACATCACAACATTGCAAATCATTCAATTATTCTGACCATGCTTGGCTTAGCAAAGAATGAATAAGCAGGGGGGGGGGGGGAACTAATTCTTCATGTCATGCAATTTGTGAACTGAACACCTGAAGTATATTTGAATAGCATCATGCCATGTGAGCCAAGAATGTTTAAACTAACATGGCACTAACTCAATGGTGTCTTTTGAATTTCTTCACTTGTGCCAAAAACCATCACAGCCCATACATCAATATGCAATCTTTTGTATATACTATAATATAATTTGTACTGTCACAAATCAGAGCCACAAACCTCAAAGTTATTAGAAATTACATCTTCTCAACCTACTCATTATACCACATATAAAAGCCAACTTCAATGAACTGAAAGCTTCAATGGCATTAATCTCTATGACTATGTTTAACCCAAGGCACATTTACGGAATCAACCTGCTGAGGCTTTTTCTCACCTTTTTGCCTCATGAACATCCTCCTTTTCCACTTCCTTGGAGAACCTCATCCGGGCGTGGGCCTCTGCCAGGCGAATTAACGACTCCAGCTGCCGTGGGTAGGCCGATACCATGCCCTTGGCACTGCCTATCTTGCGCATTTCAACATAAGCCTGGATCAGCAGCTGGCTGGCCTCATCACTCAGGCTGGGGTGGATGTAGCTGCGTGCATAGGAAATGTAGTCCCTCAGAAGATCCATATCCTTTATAGGATAAAATTCAAATGACAGAAAATGTATTTTATCCTTTTGATTCCTTATATTCTGTTCACATATCTTACATGTTATTGGGAAATGTGTGTCTATCACAAAATATTATCTATGAAGGCACTGTCTAATCCTAGTTATGAGGAAGACAGACCTGTTCTTAACAACTAAAGAGACACAAACTGCTGGATTTTGGTATGCATTTGCAGTGTTAATGACCACTGAAGACTGGCATCTCCTATACATAAGAGTATCACTTATCAATGCCACAAACTCCCTTATGCTATTTAGCTGATAAAAAAAAAAGCAATAAAGAACATCACTTACCCGTACAGTACTTACTTCTTTAGATAATTACCTTGAAGTAATGCAATCTTATATAGCCAGTCCTATGTAAATTAGATAGTCCATTAAAACACACTGCAAGTCACAGCTAGATAGTATTCAGATCACCCTTTGATAGTACTTTGCAAAACAGCAAAGTTTATTTTCAGGTCTTGCAGTTCCACTCATTCATTAATCCCTTTGGGGTATATAAGTTCTTTGTTACATCTCTTGCTCCAGTATGGAAGCTTGTTAAAGATCGAGCATGTTATGAATTCCAACCCACCATGTGCTCCTCCTCCGTCTCTTCCCTGCCCTGGTGGTACAGGGAGACGAGGTGGTTGGCAAGGCGACGGTCAAAGATCTCATCCTGCGGATCCAGCATCAGGAAGATCAGGTCAAACCTGAAGAAGGAAAGATGATAACAAGTTTGAAACTATTACTACCACTGGTCATCTGTTTGAATGCAGGGTTATTAGCATTTGACAACAGTCACATCAAGAAGGAAGAAGATTAATCTCATTTTAAAATCTTCACCTTCCTTCGGTAATGTAAAGAGCTTCTTTGGAGCATAGTCACAGAACAACTGAGGGGCTCTTAATCTCTGATGTAACTATAAACTAAACAGGTGATGAAATCAAAGGACCAAGCTTTGTAGTGGAATCAGTCAAGGTATCTTTGTTGCTTGACCAGTGAGATGCCATATGTGTGTGACACACTGCTTGACCTAAGGCTGACCAAGATGCTAATGAAGATATACTGGGAAGGAATGCTTTCAGAAGCTTGCAGCTTAGAACTGGTTTCATCCCTTCAATCTTATTATTGTCTCTTAAAACGGAATTGACAGTAAAAGATATGTTCGTATGACTCTCTCTCATGAACACTTGACCTCAATCTCTTTTCCTTCACCCTTACAGATGACATAGCAGGCTAATGATGACATATAAGCCAAGAGATACCTTGAGAGGAGTGTGTGTGGGAGCTGGATGTTGTCGATGATGGTCTTCTTGGGGTTCCACTGGGAGTCCACTGGGTTAGCGGCAGCCAGGATAGAGGTTCGGGCATTCAGGGAGCAGATGATACCAGCCTTAGCAATAGACAGGGTTTGTTGCTCCTGCAAGAGTGAGATGAATTCAAAACTTGAAGTTCACATGATCTCCACAACGTCATAGGATTTGCTGTCATATCTTTATAACTTCTTCCATTTTCTTTCATTTATTTATTTATTCATTTATTTATTACTTACTCATTCATTCATTCATTCATTCATTCATTCATTCATTCATTCATTCATTCATTTATCTATTTATTTATCTATTTCATTGTTTCTATTTTTTTTTTTTTGGGGGGGGGGGGGTGAGGAGTGGCTGTTTAAAAAAGGAAAGTTGGGGTGGCTGCATCCCCCTCCCCAAAGTTCTATATCCCCTGTTAATATCTGGTACTGTGACTGGAAGCTTATAACTTGTTCGTGTACAATATGTAACAGATAGTCCTTTGAAATATTCCAAATATCACTAGCTAAGATACAAAGAGAAGCACAAGTATTAAAGCTACAGAATCAATGCTAAAACCAGACTTTTTCATGACTGCTGTTCTCTCTTTTTTAATCATACCATCAAAAGCTCAAGTTACAGTTCTTTTCCTGAAAAAAAATCATATAGTGGGGAGCATAAATGTTGCAAAGAGAGAAGTTCATGTTGCCACAGCAACAGCTACTCACCATGACTTCATGGAGAACAGATCGTGTGCTGTCGTTCATCTTGTCAAACTCATCAATGCAACAGATACCATTGTCACTCAGAACCAGGGCACCACTGCAAAAGAGAGAAAAAATGACTCTCTACTTTTATTTTTTCCCCCTTCTAAAGCATCAGATGACATTAGATGATACTCAAAGATGGATTAATACAAAATTAATGTTTTGAGAGAGCCATATCATGATATGACATTTCAACTTTGAGTTGGACCTGTTAGTTCTTTGATATCTTTGTCACTCAACAATAAATTGCTGTTCTAATGTAACAGGAATATCACCAAATAGGAGCACTAAAATTCACTCATGTTATATTGCCCTTACATATATCTAACTGAAACTTGATATAGTGTAAAACCAGTAACATTTGCAGCATGAAACTTTCATGATTGCCAACCATGATGGTGTGTAGCATTGCAATGGCATTCAATGCATTGTGTAGACAAAAACTTGAATGCACATTTTACTTTTGCTAATCCGTTTTCGTGGCATGAAACTTTTGCCATTGCCAACCATGATGGTTTACAGCACTGCCATAGTATTCAATGCATTGTGTAGACAAAAACTTTCTAGTTCTGCTTATTTTACTTTTGTGAATCTTGGCTCCTCACAAAATTTGCATAAGTTTCAAGCATTTTCTCATTTTACAGGAATGCACTATGAAATAAAATATGGAAAGATAAATTACTCAAAATTATGTCGCCGACACTCTTCCAGAAGATTGAGAAGGAAAGTGTGAGCATAAAAGGTTGAGGAGGAAGAAAACTTGTGTGTTGCACACACACACACACACACACACAGAGGGAAAGAATTTGAAGTAGCTACATACGTTTGCAGCACCAGCTGTCTCGTTTCCGGATCCTTGGTGACGTACGCCGTCAGACCAACAGCACTGGAACCCTTACCAGATGTATACTGCCCTCTTGGGACGAGATGGTGCACATACTGAAGCAGCTGAGACTTACTGGTACCAGGGTCTCCACAAAGCAGAATGTTGACCTCCGACCTGGGAATGGTGGAAAGAAAAATCTATGTTTTGTAGCTTGAAATCTATGAATAGCCCTTCTCATCATCAACAATGTATCATCGACAAGTCTCATTTCTTTATTTTCTATATTTTGTGTACAGTAAGCTGTCTGAAGGGGATGCAGACTAAGTTTTATTTGGACTATTCTAAAATCAAATTGAGATTTCCTCACAATACAACAATCAATACGTTTTATCATGACACAACATTCTTTGATGTGAAGATTGTCGATACTGACATGACTGAGCTGCAAACATTGAAAAATAAAAAGAAAGAATATCAACTTTCTTTTTACATATTCATGACAAAATATATAGAAATTTTGATTTTTCACAATTCCTGCACATCTTGATATTGTTATACTGTAAAACGAGGACTATACGTGTGTATTTTTATTTCGCGAATTTCACGAGTGCCAGACATTCGCAAAATTAAAATGCACGCAAAAGTTCTTGCCTACACAATATGCATTGGATGCCAGTGGCAATTCACGAAATTTTCATGCCGCGAATATATCGTGTTTTACAGTATTTGATTCTCTTGTTGAAACGGCATGTCAAATATTGCATGATATCACAAAATGCATTGACTTCTCAAGCTGATGAGCTAAAAATCCATTAAAAATATTCAAATTCTAACGTCCCTGTCATATCTTACCTGAAATTGCTCCTCCCTGCATGAGAGAAGTCCTTCTTGGATGAGCCAAAGAGCTGGCAGAGTATGCCTTTCTTGATGTCTTCATTCTCATAGATGCTGGGAGCTGCAAAGGGACGAATACGTCATGTTAATGAACAATAATATTTAGTGCTTTCCTAGTTCTTTGCTTTTATTCCATGCTCACATGCAAAGTACATGTCTATTTGTCTATACTGTAAAAGTGGTTTCTTTCACGTACAGATACTTTCGCGGTTTCCATCAGTGCCGACTTTTTCGCGTGTGTTTAAATTCGTGGTCGGCAAAGTCTGTGAATTCACAGTCGGCAAAATCTGTTTTATTTTGCACATGAAAACCCAAACTATAATCCAATTATTCTTTTATCTATCAAATAGAAATTAAAATTAAATGCTGGCTTACCTGAAATCCCGTCTCTCGAGTATTTGATAAAATGCTTGTAAAACTATTGTTGCCTGATGACCTACATTGCGTGGTATCGCTGTGTGTGTGTTGACCATCAATACACTCAATGCACGGAATCTTTGTGTGTGCATGTGCGCAATAGCATTGTAACAAGCGGCGAGTTCAAAACATTTCCGTACGTGGTTAATTTCGCGCGACTTTTCAAAACATTTTTGCATGATCTTAAATTCGCGGTTCAACCTCAAAGCGCGAAAATAAAACCACCGCGAAAGAAACCACTTTTACAGTATACCATTTACTAGCAATTACTATAATACAGTCTAACCTGTCTGTAGCGGCCACCCAAGTGAGATAAAAAAAAAATGTGGCCATTATAAACAGGTGGCCCCTACAGACAGGGTCTTTAACATGGCTTTTTCTTTAGTGGCTGAATACAACAGGTGGCTGCTATAGACAGGTGGCCATCAAGGCAGGTTTGACCTGCACTTCCTTTTTGTGGTATGGGCTTTGACATTACTTAAATCTATAATGTTCTATTGTCTGTAATAATTCTGTATTTCTATTGTCCTTTTGCTCTATTGTCCTCATAATCAATGATCAAAGTGGGTTTCACTTTCGAGCATGACAGATTCAAAGGAAGAGACAAGCATCTCAAGGAATGATAAAGCGAGAGTTGTCGACTCACCTAGTGCCCTCGCCAGCCGGTTGTAGATGTCGGGAGTCTTCGAGAGTTGGATCAGTTCTTCCTTGCGCTCCTCAGTGAATGTGTGTCTCTCTTCCCTATGGAAAGGAACAGCCATTTGAGAATGGATTAATCAAACTGGAAATTCTGTCACTCCTCTGAACAGCAACAACCACCATCAAGTTGCATGTGTTGCTCACAGGAATGCCACAAATTATAAAGTTTCAGATGATCTACAGTTAGAAATTAACAACCCTTAAAAACCAAGTTTCTATTGGCTAAGATCTTACATATGAGAGCTTTACTTGTGGGAGCACCGTGGCATAGTGGATAAGACTCTTTACTTTCAATCTGAGGTCCAGACTTCAAATCGTGTGAAGTGCCAACTTCATTGGAAATATGTTGTTTGTTTGTTTTTGACTACTATGTCCCTTTAGACCCATAAATGGGTACCTGGCAACACTGGGGTAAATATCATGGCAAGGTCTTCTGGTATAGAAATGGCAACTATAAACAGGCTACACTTGAAAAAAAGAGCATATCATTTTAATCTTCAGTGAAATAATCTATTTGTATTTTTCTCAAAGCTACTATCCATTTGCTACGATCTAAATTATTCTACACTCTTGATCTCAAAACATTCCATAACAACTCATCACCCTGGCAAATCATGTCAGCCAGGTAAGTGTTTTGGTATACCCTATCAGTGTATTAGAAGAAATTCCAAGTGATGGAAGTCTAAATTTTGAGCCCTTCCGAGTACTATGTTCTGGCATTAGAGCATTTCAATCAAAGGAAAAGACAGCAATGCTCACCCATCATCAGCATTCGCGTGCAGTCGGTTGGCGTCGTTCTTGCAGAACTGGATAACGTCGATGTAGGTCTTGTAGACAGCCTTCACATTGCGCTGACGGGGATTGACCCTCAAAGGCGTGGCACGGTAGATGCCGGTGACGGCTACGCGGTCTCCAGGTGACACGTGGTCAACGAGATCATTGTGCGCATAGAGGACGACTGTGTGGGGAGTCTGACCAGCTGGCATGTCATCTGCAAGAGAATTTCACAAAATGAGCAGAAATATTCCTGATATATCTACACCCCTTGCAGTTCTCTTTCACGGACAGTTGGCAAAACAAGAAACCACACAAAGCCTTCACTTCATCCTCTCTGATGTTCATAAAAGATCATTAAACTGCGAGTGAATGAACTACCCTTTACAGACGAAACAGTAGCCCAGCTTTAGTGCTTCAAAATAGTTCTAAAATGTGAGTTAGGGATAAAAACAACCAATGTAAAAATGTTCATCAGTGTAATCGATGCTAAGTCTTGTTAAATACCATAATATACAAAATGTGAACAAAAGTAAATAAAATTGTTTCTACAATAAACCGTCTACAGTTATGGTTTACTGAGAAAAACAGTGATATCTCTTTATATTTTAGGCTTTACTGCAAAATGTTTATGTGGTGGGATGTTTTTTGTGATACGTCTGGCCTACATACATATGCATCAAATGTGATAACTCAAACATTTTTTAAATCACTGCTCCCACTGGTAAACAATACCTTTAAGAAGAATGCAACCAACCTGGGGATTCCTGTAGCTTGACCATTTGTTTGTCCGAGAACTGGGAGCGATTGTGGACCAGCGCCATGCTGTACTTGGTCTGGCAGTTCCGGCAGACGGCCGGCTCCGCGATCCTGCCACGGTCGATCTCCACGGACTGCGTGAAGGCGCAGACATGGCAGCGGAAGAAGGCTTCCCGCATCTCGGGGATGAGCTGCGAGGTGCGGATCACCATGCCACTGATGGTGATTAGCTGGTCAATGTCTGGAGGAAGGGGAAATTTAGTGGAGGAGGATACAAAGAAGTGACACCATTTCATCGTAACATGTCTTACTTGTATACATTCTGTACAGCTGTCATGGTCTAGTGTGTTGTACACTGATCTTTCAATACAAACATCTTGGCCAGAATTCACAAAGTAAGTTTAAATCTAGCTCAAAGGTATTACAAAATTTCATATAATCAATACCTTTGATACATTCCTGTAGCCTGAAGACATTCAAAGATAAAAGTTTTGACACCCACATGTGTAAGACATGTCTACTTCATACATGTTTTGATCCATGGACTAAGTTAAAACCATGGACATGACTGCAACATGTATGAGCTAGCTTTGCAAATCTGGCCTATGCATGTAATCTCTGCAATGTGTCCTGTATTGTTTGTATGATGTATTTGTGATTGTATAATATGTATGTACCTTTGATTGCATGAAGGGCACTGCTATCTAATGAATTACGGCAAAAGGGGCATATCTCACCTTCTGGGTTGAGGGAGCGCATGTTTTTGGTCTGCTCCGTGTTGAAGGTCCGGACCTGGATCTGATGCTCCAGGAGTGTGTCCGGATAGCGCTCGAAGAACATCTCATTGCCTGCCATATCAAAGATCTGAATAACCTCCTGTGGGTAGGAGACTAGCTGGTGGTAGAGGTCGGGGTCAAAGTCCTTCAGGTGCTTGCAGTTGACATTGAGGAAGGGAAGCTCAAGAGTTTGGATCTGTGAGAATATGGAGGATATGTGGCAAAACAAGAAAATTAAATAACATACAGAAGCACAGGCACATTTGCTTCCTTAATTTTACTTAATTCTGCGGCTTTGTCACAGCAAAATGCTGGAAGGAGAACCAATAATATTGCTCTGGTTGTCTTTTGTCTGTTGATCAGCATATTCATTGGCTCGCTTTCTTCAGATGCCTTGAAGCTTGCTGTTTCTGATCAGATTTTACACAATCCTCTCATGATCTGTCATGTCACATAATGGTCTTCCTGACGAACTTCGCTCTTCTGAGTGATTTTCGTAACTGTCATTACAGTTAAGCTTTGACAAAGTTTACCTAATGCTAACTAAAAATGACTTCGGAAAGTTGCATCCAAGTACATTGGCACATATAGGGCTGACAGCATAGACATTTGAAACTTTTAATATCTGTAGCAATGGGCGATGCGTATTTTGCACATATAGGCAATTGCACATCAAGTTAACAAGATACATTAATGTGGCAGATGCATTAAGACTGGTGGGCTGAGATGGTGAACTACAGCACATGAGAAAAAGTGTCATGACCTCCTATTGTTGAAGTTTATTGTTTTTCTAGACAACCAATTATCTCACCTCCTCCAACTTCTGCAGGTAGAGCGGCTCATGGGGATTGATACCCTCCGCAGGATCTGCCTCAGGGTCAATGAAGCGCTCGATGAAGCGGGTGAACTTCTCCTTGGTTTCTGTGACCACCACATTTGTGCCCCAGATGACCATCTGCTGACCACCTGGCTGGTCACTGGTCACTGCTCCAGTTGGCTCAGTGGCAGGTTCACCCTGAGGAAAGAAGAGAGATTAAAAATAGAATATTACAATGACAAAATAGATTCCATTTATATGCAAACTATTGCAAACTTAGGAAATAATCACAAATATTTATTGCTAGAATCACACTGAATAATGGTGAATACAGAATAATATCTCCTGCATCATTTGGTGGGTGTGCAAAGCAGGAAAGTCACTTGACAGCCATGTACAAGAATGCTTGAATTCATAGTAAATACTCACCGATTGGTCAGAACCCAGGTTGACTTGACGAATCTTTCGGTCACTGCGAATGTCACTGCGCGGTCGGATAGGAGTTCCTCTATGGCAGTACAGTCAAGAAAATATAGAACAGGCTTCTTGCACCTTGGAACTTATTATGCCACTAATATTTACATGGTTTCTGACGTCAAAGATACTCGCCAGTTTCCCCCCGAGATGCAACTACACTGTATGATATGGTGCAAAATTACTCAGTCAACAATTTTTATACATATGTAACATTTCTATAAAAACATACAGAGCAAAAATAATAAAAATTCACCACCCATTACAAAACTGAGCCATCTCTGTGTTGCCCAATTCCAATCAAACATTATCACCAAAAGGCATGTGCCAGGTCACTACAGTCACTGAAAAATTTGGAAGTTAAAATCTATTACTCTCAACAAGAAATAAACCTGAAAATTTGTCTTTAATGTATGTTGTTTGACTATTAGCATATTTATTTTGTACTATACAAAGCATGAAATGTGTTAAAATGTAAATCCAGACAGAAAAAATATTTAGACAGTTAATTACCATTTTTGCTGGTATATTCAAATAAGAATTTTTCAAATAACTTCTGTATCAAGTTCTGGTTTGAAAAATGACACTGAATATCTCAATGTATCATTACAACATTACTGGAATTTCCATCATTTCTTTTTCATACTAATGCCATCTCAGCTCATCCCTTCTGTTTCAATGACTAGAGGTAGTATCTGGTTTTGTTCTTTAGATGCTACATTTATTAGGGCATGGTCTGACAAGGATACACGCTGCGGCCTGGTGTGCTGCCGAGACGCGAGGAGCTTGGGGTGCCATAGTTCAGGGGTGAGCTCATGTCGATTTCACTCAGTCCTGTCAACGAAATCAAAGAAGAATTCACATTCTGCATTTCACTTGTTCACTTATAAAGCTATCTCATGGAAAACTCTGTAATGTTATTTGTCTTTGTTTTCAAAAGAAATATGCTTGACTCTGCATGATGCTACGCAAAGTGAGGAAGAAATCAAAGAGTAGAAATTTTAACTCACCTGGTCTGGTGCCACCAGGGCTGGAGAATAGGGAGGTGTCGTGGACATTGGTCGGTTCCCCCGAGGCGGGCGAGGATGGCATAGGTGGAAGCTCACCTCCTGGGGAGGAGTCCAGGGGTCTGTCCGATGGGGCCTTGGGTGAGGTCGCTGCACTTCCTCTTGCACTGCGACGGGCTGGGAGAGAACAGAGAGACAGAAGAATGACAAGCCTTTCCTTGCAGTTCTACTTGTCTTTCACAGATGGTGACAGGTTCATCATTTAAAGCACAATTTATGGTGCAGGTTCAGGCAAAAGTACCAGTAGAGTCATTCACTGCCTACTACGGCACAAGTCCATTGACAAATCAAACCAAGGAGAGCCAGAAACTGAGACACTGAGACAGAATATGAAGGCCGGAGAGAAAATGGCAATTGATCCAGAGTGAAATAAGATTGCATATGCAAACCCGCCAATACTTCAATTTGAGAATGCCATTATACATCATGCACTGAAAAAAAAAAAGCTTAACCAGGCAATTCTGCTCAGTGTCTAAGTTTGCATAGCTGCTCTACATTTGTAGATGTATAGTGTTCTAGTTGCTAATGGAATGAATGCCACAAATGAATATGTTTGACTCAATGAGTGGATTCAGATGACAAAACTGGGAGATAAGAAGCAAAATGCCTTTCATAATCACAGTTAGAGCACAATTTGAGTATCTGTTTTGTCTCAAAGAAATGGAACTCTGTATAATTTCTACCAGTCTTGGTTATTCAGGAGAAAAGGAAGGCATGAGCTCCATAGTACAAATGCAGATAATTCAAAGGACTCACGAGTGCCTGCTTTGCTGGAGGGTGTCTCGCTGGTCGAAGATCTTCCTCGTCGCAAAGGAGTAGTGGGGTTCTCTGGACTGTCTCCCTGGCTACTCCGGCCACGCTTGCTGGGGGTTCCCGCTCCATTCGGAGTCTCATCACCTCTGCCCCGTTTACTCCTCGTGCTACGAGGAGTGCTGACACGGCTATTTGGTGATGACATTTCCACTGGAAGAGGAAAAGGTGAATTCAACAAATTAATTTTCATGCTCACAGAATGAGAATGAGAATGACAATGATATTCCTATCCACCTAACTTGAATCGCAAGGCTTAGCTCTTTTAAGGTAAGGCTAAGGCGAACTTGAAAAGAAAGGAGGAGAACAAAAAGATAAGAATGAAAAGGAAAAGAAGAAAAGATGAAATATTTAAAATAGAATGGAAGAGAAATAAATCAAACTATAAAGTGCCAGGAGTGTCACTGTGTGACAGACGTGGCGCATTAAAAGACTCCATTGATCATTAAAGGGACTGTACAGTACTGGCTGAGGTAGGGATTCATGTTTTGAACATTCCTAAGTGAAATAATGAAAAGCCTCTTATGAAATATGAAAGAGCATGTAATTTTAAGAAGGATTCAACGTTTATTTGATGAAAATTGGTTTTCAAATGGCTGAGATATCCCAAAAAGTGGTAATAATAAAAGGCGACATGCCCCAACTTTATTAGTATCTCTTTGTTTCACCTTGTTTTTGGATATCTCTGCCATTTCAAAACCGATTTTCATCGAATAAACTTTTGATACCCCTTAGAACCGCATGCTCTTTGACATCTCATAGAGTGGTTTCTGAATATCTCACAAAACGTTAAAGTTAGGTTATTATTTAAAAGGAAAGATTAATAAGATGGAAATAAATAATCAAAAAGGTTGAAAAGGAAATTAAAGAAAATGATACCTAAGGCCAAAAAAAAAAAAATTGTTGCATTGGCGTAACATGAGATTTTCAAATAGGGTCGGTCGGGCGGATTTTTTTTTTTTTTTTTTTTTTTTTTTTTTTTTTGCTACCTGCATTTTACGTGTAAAACTCGTGCTCAGCTCAGTAAACAGTTACAACTGCTGCACCGAATGTGCTGTGTTCATCTATTCTACAAATCATTTATGAGGCTGATATTACTGGAATTATACCCCTTCACAGAATTTAAAGATGTTGAAATCCCTATCCTGAATGTTTTCACTTCATATTTTACTATTTTGACTTAGATAAGATAGATGCAAATTGACCCATATGTACGATCTTTTCATCGCACACGGCGATCTCTATCACAGTCCCACATATACAGATTCGTGTAAGTTCTCCACACAAGAAACCTATGGCAAAACTGTGCACAATACTGAATAAATCTTGTTAGTGTACGTGTCCGTGTTGGAAACAGATGACGTACTGATCAAGGAAGGCTTATGCGAGGCGCTAGATCTCTCCCTCGTACATCCGATATCCCCAGAGCCGTTTCCACTTCCGGGTTTGTGCGATCGCGATCGCAATCAACAAGATATTTGATATCGATAGCAAAAAAAAATGATTAAAAAAACATGGGGTCGGCGGAATTTTTAGGGTCGGGCGGGTTACGCCAATGCAACAATTTTTTTTTTTTGGCCTAAGAAGGAAACAGAAAAAAAAATGATGATATAAAAGAAAGGTAGGAGGGAAAGACAAACAGAAAGAAACAAACAGAATGATTTGATAGGGAGAAAATAAGATAGAGATTAGAATAGAAAATTGTGAAAAGTTAGACACTTAACGTTACAGTTTGGAGGAAAAAAAGAAACAATTAATTGGTACTCAAAAAGGACTTGAAAAAGGGAAAAGTAAGGAAAACTTGAAAATAAGAGGAAAAAGAAAGAATGAAAAAAAGAAAAAAAAGAAAGAGAAAGATAAAAGGAGGAGCACACACAGACACACATAGGCCTAACGTTACACATTATTATGATGCACTCATGACCAACAACCCTCAAATGCTGTTGGCATGGTAGACAGCCATTTATTGCTAACATAGCTTAGCCTTAGGAAAGGGAAAAAGGCAAGTTTAGCTTCAAATTTTAAATGACACCATACAATGATGCCGCTGTGATGGCTACATTCAGATTAGACAGAAAGATCCGTCTGTCCGGAGGACTCTTTAAAGGACAAGTTCACCTTCATAAACATAAGGATTGAGAAAATGCAACAATATTAGTAGAACACATCAGTGAAAGTTTGAGGAAAATTGGACAATCGATGCAAAAGTTATGAATTTTTTAAATTTGTGTGTTGGAACCGCTGGATGAGGAGACTACTACAGCTTGTGAGTCATATGCGTACAACAGTATAAAGAAAATGTAAAAGAAAATTCAACATATTTTCACTTTTTTCGCATGATAAAAGAGCACTTGACTTGCCTCTTTCTAAAGGCAGGGGAATAATATTACCCATAACATTTGTCGGTAACGAGTCAGGGGAATGTGTACTTTTTTCAAAAGATGGAATTTTGTGAAATTCTCTTTATATTTTCCTTACATTGTTGTACGCATGTGACATGTAAGTTATTCATACACTGCAGTAGTCTTCTCATCCAGCGGGTACTGCACAAAAACTTCAAAAATTCATAACTTTTGAACGGATTGTCTGATTTTCCTCAAACTTTCAATGATGTGTTCTACTAATATTGCTACATTCTCTTAATCCTTATGTTTATGAAGGTGAACTTGTCCTTTAAAATTTTGCCATTAACGCTGTCCTCCGTAGACAGACGGAAGGTATCAGTACCCATTGCTGTGTGGATGTTCTTAACCACTGTCTCTATGGAAAATTGAGTGAGGTACCTCATCCTTCTCGATTGCGTCTAATTCACGGCCCTAGGTCGGCAAATTTAAGCTTGTATGGTGAAATTAGCTTTTTAAGAATACAATACACTTACCACATTAATGAATAATCCAACATTTTAGTGGAATTTTCAACGTAAAACACAGCCTGTCGCGTCGTCACGTTCAAACTGCAGAAACATACACTATGAATCTATTAGCCAATCACATGCGAGGTAGTTTCTACGTGTTTGTTTTACTAAAACACGTACCTCGCATGTGATTGGCTCACAGATTCAAAATGGCGACTTACTGCTCGCGAACGGCGATGTTGCGATATCGATAAAATTTCTGCGTTATAACCGAGTTTATGTGAGTATTTCGATTGCACAATGTGAGAAATTTATCCCAAATATTGCTGCATAATGTGTCATGTCATGTCAAACTTGTTTGAATGTAAAAAAGCTGTCTGAAATTTGGTTTATCGTAACGTTTGATCTGTGCGCGACTGCTCCACACAGGAGCCACAATCATTGACTTCGGTCTATATTAAGGAGGGGATCCGTGAAGCCAGACGCAGTCTCCGCGGAACATTCCCCGACGGACAGATACAGACCGATCTTTCGGTCAACATTCAGATCAGACAACCGACTGTTTCTGCATTCCTGTGATCGTGCGCGCTGAACGTATTCCTATTTGTACTGACTACAATGTAGAGTCTACTGACTGCTTTTAGTTTTGTGCAGAGCTGCAATTCAAGCCATGGCATAGGCATAACATGTCATAGACATTAGCCATCAACTTACCAGGTTACTATTATTAACTTCACTCCGCTTTTTCTGAATAAACTTTGGTTAGGAGTAGACGTATGGATATACACTATTGTACGCCCTACTCCACTCGTGGGTTTACTTGCTAAAGTAAAAGTTATCACGAGGTTAGACACATAAACTGACAAAAGAATTGATAATTATAGTCATACCAACGCATGTCCCTTTAAAGTTTAAATGCCCATCCAATGCATTCATGCTTCTCACAATGACATGCAGGCCGCTACTAGCTACGCTAGTGCCTCTACTGCCGGTCGGCACCGATCACTTACAATTATCATTACATCCATTCAGTGCCAAAACATTACGACCAAACAATAATTATTGATACCAGTGTACTCAGAAGATTTAAAACTGTCTGAAAATATACTTACGACAACTAAAAACTGAAGAAACAATGAGAAAAACTCCGGTGAAGAAGTCGCGCAACACTCCGCTGCGTTGTTGGATCCAACCAAACTTTCGCGGCGCTTGCGCTTGGATCGACCAGGCAGAGTACGAATCACGTGTCAAAATAACCCGCGAAATAGTTGTCAATTTGATAATCATCCTGATTTACATTTTGTAGTAAATTTAGAACTTTAATATTTGCCTAATATTATCATTTATATAACAATATTTATAAAATATGTTTTTATTAAAAAAATAATGGACAGAAATATTTTTATCCAGTTCAAAAGAAAGAAAGAAAATCAACTTATTCAGACAGTCTATAGAATTTCCGTAACTTTACGCGCGCTACTTAATAGTACACTACTGTACTTGTAAATTGACATACAAACTATTTATGCAGAACATAGGGCTGGTCGTAACAACAGCGCGGGGCGCTACAGCTGTTAACCACGGTGCGTGTTGGGGCGCTATAAATGGGTCGCTGACTCGCTGGCCAGTCTGCCTGGCTGGTCGCAGAAAGTAAGACAACCTCCTCGTCAGACTAGAGCAAAGATTCTAACCTGGGGTCAGTGTTGCCAGATGGTGATTTCGGGAACCAAAAAGGGTGAAATTTGGTGATTTTTGAAGTTGTTTGGTGACAAAATTTTAGCCTGGTAACCAAATCAAAATCTGGTAATTTTTGGTTACTTTTTTGGTGATTTTTGGACCAATGAAAAATAATCACACTAATTGAAAACAAAAATGCATTTTGCCCAAAGTTTTACCCATATTTCCTGTAGAAACATAACATGTGCCCCTTTTTTGTCACTCGACACACACAAACACTCATATATCCATACACGTCGTACAAATGCATCTAGTGTGTGTGACTACGGCGCGCCGAAAGTTGCACCGAGAGTCGCGCAGAGTGTTTTTGGTAAAGGTTTAGTGACATAATTTTGTCTTGAATTTGAAGCCTTACCTACGCTATTCCAAATTTGGTGATTTTTTTATGGCTTTTGGTGATTTTTTACAAGGCTTTTGGTGATTTTGCTCAGTTTGGACCTGGCAACGCTGCCTGGGGTAGAAGTCAAGCAAGTAAAAGGAACGGTAAGTCGAACGATATGTCCTGTAACGTTAGTGCTCTCAGACTGGAAATACTAAGCGCTGCACAAATGAAATATATAAATCACCGATGCAAATGTAGCCATTGTGAAATTATTGACTAAAATGCAGGGTAATTTAAATGGGGTCTAACTTTAGGCAGCTAGCCGAAGTATTTGACCGAGATAGCTAGCTGTATTAATCAGAATTTAAATTTTACTGTTGTTGCATCTCCTTAACTTAGAACTTTGAGGCTTGATAATGATAAATTTAAATTTACAAGTAGAATCTATGAATTGTTGACCCCTATAGCACTATATTTAAAGGGTGTGTACGGCTACAGGTATAGGTATCTGGTTGAGGTGAGGATTTCTAGCTTTTAACGTTTTGCGAGATATTCAGAAACCACTCTATGACTTATGAGATGTCAAAGAGCATGCAATTCTAAGACTTAAGAGGT
Source organism: Diadema antillarum (assembly GCF_040938485.1). Classification (NCBI taxonomy): domain Eukaryota; kingdom Metazoa; phylum Echinodermata; class Echinoidea; order Diadematoida; family Diadematidae; genus Diadema; species Diadema antillarum. Next base: position 111,748 of record NW_027271032.1, on the reverse strand, counting down.
ATCAAAAGTTTATTTGATGAAAATCGGTTTTGAAATGACCGAGATATCCAGAAACAAGGCGAAACAAAGATAAAGGCGTGGCCTGTCGCCTTTAAGTTTTATTATTATCACTTTTTTGGATATCTCAGCCATTTGAAAACCGATTTTCATCAAATAAACGTTGAATCCTTCTTAAAATTACATGCTCTTTCATATTTCGTAAAAAGGTTTCTCATTATCTCACTTAGGAATGTTAAAAACATGAATCCCCACCTCAACCAGTACTGTACAGTCCCTTTAACAGTTTAACCAGTCTATTCAACTCCACTTCGCGTCATTGAATAGATATTTGAAGGGTTAAACTTGCACGCTCATGTAGACTAGTATTCGGTCTCTCAGAATCATCACATTGAATATTTGTAGACTCTATCTCATTAACCGCACCAGCAACCCCAACACGTAGTCGTACTGGTTAAGCGCCCCACGCCGGGGTTACGCAGGGACCCTAACCCCGGGGCGCTCCTTGTACACTACGCTACGCGTTGGGGCTGGTCGCAGTTACAGCGACCCCCAACCCCAAACATGTACTGTCCTTGTTACAGCGCCCTGGGACTACCGGTACTAGTAATAATGGTAGGTGTCCAACACATCGACACTTCACTGTAATACATTGAAACCGACACCCCTCCACAAAGTAAGTCTAAGGCTCTGGTATGCATTGCGCGTAAAAAGAATTAATATTCCCGCATGAGACTACGTACTACTCACATTCACACAGCAACTTTCTATTCTTCACTGGAGATTTGAATAGATACTCTTTGTCAATATAATTACTGATCAAGATCAAAATAAACAACAGCAAAGCAATTATATCACAGATTATGAATGCACATAGGAAAAGCATCACACGTGTACATGCACTTCACACATATTGCCAATAGAGAGATGGGGTGTCGGTTTCAAAATTACTGCGCAATTGAGTGCATCAAAATAACACCCACACGTTCGAAGCAGTTATCTGAAAGCGTGTACCTCAAATCGCATTTTTAATGCACGCTACGCCTCGTGAATTTTAAGACTCGAAAGAGTATTATCTTTACATGTGAGTAAAATTTCAGGCAAATTGTGGGATATTTTAAGTTTCTATTGATAGAAAAATGTTAAAATGTCAATGTAGACACCCAACCATACTTTCTAACCTGTTACAGCCCAAATTGACAAACAATATTTCATAGGATACATGTACATGAAGAAAAAAATTATGATTCCAAAATGAAATATCATCATTGAAGTCTAGATCTATGCCTATGTTGCAAAATTTGCTTAAAGCGAACTCAGTTATAAAAAAATTGTCATCTGAGTGCCATTGTCATTGATTAAAGACAAACAAAAGAAATGTGCTCTGTTAGTTTTACACTTGTATAAAATATGGAATGGGGATAGGCGAGCACTTCACATTTTAGCAGTCAGTTCCCTCTCCAACACACCTTTTCCAAGGAACATGTCAATTACATCATTTTCCTTTCGGAATCACAAACTTCCAGAAAAAGGAACCTTTTTTTATTGCCTGAATCAGGAACCTTTGAAACAAAATTTGTGAATTTTGGATTAGCAAACTTTCAGACCTATTTCATTTGGGAAAATTATAAACTCTGGAATAATGAATCTTGGGAACATCAAACTCTTTGAATAACAAACCTTCGGAATAAAGAACTTGTGGAATATGTAAACGAACTATGTAAATCCTAAAGCATAATTTTTTTTTGTACATAACATTTTCAAACTGAACATGAAAGTACAAACAACCTATAGCTCTCTTTCAAAAGATATATACAAAATTAATTAGATCAATAGCATTGCATTTAAGAGTGCTTTTGAGTGTATGATGAGTATTCAATAAAACATAAGTGTGGTTAGCTGCTTTTCATCATAATGCATATACACTGCATTTGCTCGGTAAAGTAAAAATATACATTGTATTTATAAAAAAAGAAAGCTGCTGGTCCTGAGGGCTTTGTTTTAATGGGAGTGCTTTACTCATATCTTTTGTAAGTGGCTTTCTACAAAGATGAGACAAGGACGACACGAAGTAGTAACCTTGACTGGAGTACACTATCGATGTGGTTGTTTTAAAGTTTTCCATTCACAGTTTTCACCATAGTCTGCAATACGATCTATTGATTCTATGCATTCCAGCATACAGCATACTACGTAGATGAAATATTGAAAGATATGGGATAGAATATAGAACTGAGGCCTGAACTAATTTTGTCAAAGTTAGTGCGTTAAACGTCCTTTTGTCCCTTCAAGTTCAATGACAGTGGAACCCTGCAGAGAAATTTACGTTGCTTGAAGGAAGATGAAATGATTGATGAAAATCTTTTTTTTTTAAAGATATTATGAACTTCCACTGACAAAGTTATGAAGTTCAAAGTTACAGTAGAAATTAAGAGCTCATGTATGTGCAAACTTATGAATGCATGTTGTCCTACATCTTACAAAATGAGGTGGGGTATTATTGAATTGTATGTGATTGTAACAGATATCTTTCAGAGTCTCATATGTCAATTTTCTTGTATGAGATCAAACTTGCTGATGGAATGTATTCCCTCTTTTAGCAGAACCACTGTTTGCATACATACATTGTATCTAGATCAGACAGATGCAGAAAATCAGAAGGATGAAAACAAATATTAATGTAACAATGTAGTAGTAATGTAGTAATGGGGGGGGGGGGGCTGCACCCCCCCCCCACACACACACACACACACTCACACACACTTTTGGCTCGTAAAAATAAAATAAAACTAGAGAGGGGCCGTCAAAGGCGGCAGACCCACGCCTAAGTACAAAGTCGGGGTAAACATAATGTGCATTCGGTCATCTACCAGAATTCGGCCACTTAATTGCCAGTGTGCTTTATCACCAGCCAGTGAGTTCTACCAAAGATCGTACACTGAAGTGTACGATCTTTGGTTCTACAGTCACATCACACGCAAATCACATCATTACACATACGGTATTAACACTCATACAGGAAAGTCCTCAAGTCTCAGGCTCCAAAAATCCATCGAAAATCCCAAATTCCACAGTCAAAAGTGCAGAATCGGAACTTTTCCAAGCGCGCGCGAATTAAGTCCAGTTTTAAGAGTATTGTCTACGCGACGGGTCGCGGAAAAAGCGCTAAAAATCGAGAAATACGCCGTTTTCTTGCGGGATATTTTGATTATAGCAAGCCGAGAGTGTGATGATATCAAAGGTCGTATGAGTGTACGATCTTTGATGGTACGATTGTATCCACAAAAGCGCAAAAGAAAAACAAAATTTACGTACCCCCTAGGCAATTACCCCTATGATTAGTGTCTACGGGAATTATTCAATGCAAGGGTTGAATGCAAATGTCTACTGCACCAGTATTCGGCCACCAACGAGCGCCGCAACGTCCCCGATGCAATTTTGCACCAACAGTGTAGAGCGCGATGCATTTTCAGCGGCCTTGCACACGCATTGACATTGAGCACGCATATCGTGCAGTGTGACTGCGACCGAGCAAATGCTCCTCCAACGAAAAAAAACAATCAATGTTAATTTGAAAAATCATCAAAATACGGGCCAGTTTGTGATGACGGAGAACGAACTTTCATAAATCTAGAAGGACATAGTCCCTCAAATAGGCCTAAACGTAAATTTCGGAATTCTTACGAACATTTGAGCAGCGAAGTCGGATCGTTTGGGAGTTTATGTTTTCGTATGGTAGCGGAAAATCGCAAAGTGAGAAACGGGAAATTTTCGGAGTGGTCACTATACCATGGGGTCAAAACTTCAAGGTCACACAGAATTTGCAAGGGTCAACCGATTATCACCAAAATCTAATCGATTCTTTCCTGCCATTATCCAAACATCCCCATAACATTTCGTGCAAATCCGTTTACCCGTTCTCTTGTTATCTTGTACACAAACAAACAAACAAACAAACAAAAAAAAACAAACAAACAAACAAAGAAACAAACATACGGAACCCTTTACATAACCCCCTGCCGATTTTCATCGGCGTGGGTAAAAAGAAAAACAAAATTTACGTACCCCCTGGGCAATTACCCCCCTACGGCAATTATTCAATGCAAGGGTTGAATGCAAATATCTACTGCACCAGTATTCGGTCACCAACGAGCGCCGCAACGTCCGCGATGCAATTTTGCGCCAACAGGGTAGAGCGCGATGCATTTTCACCGGCCTTGAACACGCATTGACAATGAGTGCGCATATCGTGCAGTGTGACTGGGACCGAGCAAAATTATTTCATGATTGAGGAGTGCTCCTCCAACAAACAAACAAAAAAAGAATCAATGTTAATTTGAAAAATCACCAAATACGGGACAGTTTGTGACGACGGAGAGCGAACCCCGAACTTTCATAAATCAAGAAGGACATAGTTCCTCAAATAAACGTAAATTTCGAAATTCTTACGAATGGTGTTGAGCAGCGAAGTTCGATCGTCTTACGAACAGAGTTGCATGCAGCGAAGTCGGATCGTTTGGGAGATACGCTTTTGTATATGGCGCGCCGATCGACCAACAACACTGTTTATCGACGATAAACACTTTATCGAGCGATAAACTCTGTTTATCAAGATGAAGCTCTGTTTATCACACCTTTATCAACTGATAAACTGAATTTTTCTCGATAAACACCATTTATCGGCGGTCGATAAACAGTGTTTATCACAAAAAACTCTGTTTATCGGTCGATCGATAAACATAGTTTTTCCTCGATAAACACTGTTTATCACTTGGTCGATAAACATAGTTTTTCTCGATAAACACTGTTTATCACTTGATAAACAGTGTTTTTCGTTCGATAAACACTGTTTATCGCCGATAAACAGTGTTTTTTCAGTGTTTATCGCCGATAAACAGTGTTTTTCGGCGATGAACAGTTAATCGGCATTATTGATCAAATGGCGCGCCATATTTGTATGGTAGCGGAAAATCGCAAAGAAACGGAAAATGTTCGGAGTGGTCACTATACCATGGGGTCAAAACTTCAAGGTCACACAGAATTTGCAAGGGTCAACCGATTATCACCAAAATCTAATCGATTCTTTCCTGTCATTATCCAAACATTCCCTGAACATTTCGTGCAAATCCGTTTACCCGTTCTCTTGTTATCTTGTACACAAACAAACAAACAAACATACATACAAACAAACAAACAAACAAACAAAAAAACAAACAAACAAACAAACAAACATACGGAACCCTTTACATAACCCCCTGCCGATTACATCGGCGTGGGTAAAAATTAATAAATAAAAAATTTTGGGAAAAAAATCACAAGATTCCGCACTCAGATTCTTCCCGTCTAAGCAGGGTGGGGGGTCTTGACCTTGACACCCCCCCCCCCCCCAACTGAAAAACGTTCCGCGGCCCCTGTATAATACTGTATACTTTTTCTTTTTTTGTGTGAAAACATTTGTAATTCTGCCACAGGCTGCAATGAATGATTTGAGGAAATAAAGATACCATTAATAATAAAAATATGTATATGACATATGTGTCTTTCAGGAGAAATCAGTGGAAAATGTCAGAGGATTTCCAGTCTCAGGTTCCTGCCACACCTGTTCATGACGGTGGAAGGGTGCCCCCGGGGTGTCTGGTCAGCAACCGCAGGTGGAAAGGATCCCAATTTCACAAAGCTGCCCGAGGTAAATGATGTGGACACAGATACTGCATTCTGAACTGGATGTTCATCAAGATCTCACATTTTTCAGTGGAAACAGCCTTTTTAGGCCCTACTGCAGAGCCATTCCAAAGATAATGCAATATGTTTGGGGGGGGGGGGGGAGGGAATAACTACACACAGCCCTGTCGCTGTACAGGCGTCTGGTCGAGCTTGGGGGAAAATAGTCCTACAAGATAGGGAGTGTTTTGATTTTTCTCTGACCTGAATACAGTATTGACATTGTTGGAAAAAGAAGGATATGCCAAGTACCCAGATTTAAATAGATGTATACCAACAGTAAGTAGATAAATTATGAATTTATGTCCAAAGCCTAGGCCTTGTCCATCCTTTTCTTGAGTATGGTGTTGTAATTTGCGTCCAAGGTTTAAAATTGATGCTGAAAAGATTGAAAAGCTTCAGGAGAAGAGCAGCAAAACTAGTCCCAGATCTCAAGCAGTTACCTTAATAGGAAAGACACACCTGTAAGCCTTGGCATGTACTCCCTATACTACAGTAGGAAGAGAGGTGCTATGATTGAAGTATGATACAGTGCAAACAAACATAGTTGTAACAAACTTCTTGACACAACAAGGTAAAAATTTAGGTCCCAAAATTGTCATCTATATATGTTTGTATACTTTACTGTTTGGCTATAATGAAATCTTGATTTAACAAAAGGATACCACCAGTCCTGAGGACTTCATTATAATGCAAGTCACCTGTACAAGATAAGGAATTAACTGGTGAATGTTAACCCTCAAATCTACTTCAATTCAGCTGTGCATGAAATTACTAGAAGACATCACCAGAAGTTATTCAGACAAAGATCCAACACAGTTCTGGGAAGAAACACATTTCTGCCATGAACCAAGTTGATAAATGCTTTTCTTTGTATTTTAGTTGTACTGTAAAAGCTGTAATTTTCATGTACAGATATTTTTGTGAGTTAAGAGGTCACAGACATTTTCGTGAGATGTTGTTTTTACGATTTGACACTGAGACTATTGTAAGTGCACTTGTGCACTATTGTAAGTGCACTAGTGTGTGCTGTGTAATTTGTGGCCCAACATTTAATTGTGAAAATTTCAAAATTCAATCTTTGCAAAAATAACAGCCTTTACAGTACATGTGCTCTGAATCCCAAGGTACAGCTTATTATCATTTATAGGACGTTTTAACGGCGCATTAAAAACGCGTATTGCAGTCCGCTCAATTTTTACCGTTCAATATCAGAGCATATTGAACGAAACGCATAGGCCAACGTATTAATCCACCATAGGCTACTGTTGTTATTTGCCGTTCAAGATCACACCATATTCAATTCTGTCTCGTCTATTGCGCGAGCGCTTGCTGAATGCGCAGTCGCTTGCTACTAGTGCGCGTCAGTTTGTTACAATTCACAAGCACGCAAACATCTTGCTAGTTGTTTGTTTCATACGCAGTTTTAGGGGCTTCCCCTTTTCAGCGCTGGGATGTGACTGCTGAGTCAACTTCCAAGATGAGTAGAAGCAGGGTAATTTTGTGCAGTTTATGCTTGCTTTACTTGATTGTATAGATGATAATAATTATATTGGATGACCTTGATTCATGGAATACCAGTGAATATTGCACTCGTTAGGGTCAATATTGTACTCATTTTCGATTCGTGCAATATTGGCCCTAACTCGTGCAATATTCCCTGGTATGCCATTCATAGCCATCCAATATAATATAATTGTTATTTATCAGCATATGCAATGCTTTATAAATGTACATGTCATTGATGGCTTCCAAAGTCAATAGAACTACAATATCTGATTGCTCAGACTCTCTCTATTTCATTTCCTTCAACTACTGTGTTTATTATTCTACAATTTACCACCACTGCAGCACAAGTACAAGTTATATTTGAAGATGATCTCGGAGTAGCTGATTTCTACCCAACAAGTGAAATGGCGGTTGTCTACGTGTCTGAAAGTGACCTTGTTGCAGGAACAGCTTACCGACGGAAGCTGGCAAAGCTGAGGAAGGTGTGTGCTTGTGGACTGAATGAATGTTTTTGCATCTATCCAAAAATGCCACTTCTTTAGACAGAATAGAAAGTACAGTGCACTCCCATTATAATGAACATGGATATAACGAAATTCAGGTTACAACTAAATAAAAATTCAGGCCGTAGCATTATTGGCTCTATGTTTTATATTGTTGATTTGTTCGGTAATAACAACATCTCTATTTAATGAAAGAAAACTGCCGGTCCCGAGGACTTCGTTATAACTGGAGTCTTCTGTAATGGATTTATTGCTACAGCAGCATACAGCCGATATGATATAAGGTGACCTACTGTAAACGTAGATATTTTTGCGCATTTTATATTTTCCACTGAGCAGCTCAAAACACATTCATGGGTTCTTGAATTTGCGCTGTGCAAAAGAGTCAACCCATTAAGAATGTGCAGATAACCTTGTGAAGATATCTTTGTGGGATTTAGAATTTGCTCTAGCCAAAAGTAGTGCAAAATACTTGAGAATAAATGTACTGTGAAAATTTCCATGATGACAGCAGTGACTGTTGCATTTGTAACTTTCTCAGAATTTATCCTGTTATGAACAGTCTGGTTTTTTTTTTTTTTTTGGGGGGGGGGAGCTGAGGAGAAATGACAGTTACTTTCCCTTTAAAAGCATATCAATCAGAACAGGGAAAGCACTAATTTGTCTTGTCAATCATCTTAGGTGGAGAAACTGAAAGGAGTGGTGGTGGTTGAAAAAACCCCAATGACTGATCAGTACTACCTCGACCTGCAGAAGTTTGTTGTCCTTGAACTTGGAATGGTGATTCTTCCCATCTCGAACCAAACAGAGGCAGCAGGCCTCTTGGCTAGGATGGTGAGTTTGTTGTAACCAGTCTTCAATGCTGAGCTCAGTCTGAAAAGTGATAGCATTTCTGTACGTGTTACAATGGGCTTTTATGTGTTCACAGTCTTGACTACAACAAATCATCTGGGCATTGTCTCAGTGTCACTCAGCTCTCTGTCCCTTGAGAGGGCTTAAAAGATTAAAACATTCGAAACAAGGAAATGTTGCAAGTGGCATGTCTTATTGTGGTATGTACACTGTACTCTTGTTATAATGAACATGGTTATAACAAAATTCCCATTACAACAAAGTGTAAATTCAGTTCCCAAGTGTGTTGTACATGTATCATATTTGTATACTTTAATGTTTTGCTATGATGAAATTTTGATACAATAACAGAAAATTGCCAATCCTGATGACTTTGTTATAACAGGAGTCCCTGTAACGGGTTTCTGTCTTTATATGAATAACAAACTTCTAGATTACATGTACATATCTCTTTATAGCTAGATGACCTATGACACATTTTAAATGCTAACTATTTTCCCTTGATGACACACTTCTGCATTTCACAAATGTCAGACACGTGTTCGCATGTACAGCCAACCTTGCCTCAGTAGAATCTATATGGACTGGAGAAATACTGTAAAACATGATATATTCGCGGCATGAAATCTTCGCAAATTGGAGCCGTCGGCCTTTTTCGTGGCATGAAATTTTCGCAAATTGCCACTGGTGTTCAATGCATTTAGTGTAGACAAGAACTTTCGTGTGTATTTTAATTTCGCAAATCTTGGCGCTCGCGAAATTCGCGAAATTAAAATGCACGCGAGCATTCCTCGTTTTAAAGTAGCTTCCACTTACAAGAAAATTTGACTAATGAGGGATTACAATCAATAGAACATAAAGAGAAGAGGACTTGAAAAGACCTTCGACTTAAGCGATTATTTGACTTAGGTGATTATTCGACTTATGCGAGGTTGACTTAAGCAAGGTTGACTCTATGTTTATAATGTAAACACCGTGTAGACGCATGGAAGGTGGATCCAATCAATGGTGTCTGCTCACTTCCTCAGGTCCTGGACGAGCAAAAGCCTCACCCCAACCCATTCCTCAGGCGAAGGAAAACCCAGTCCATCGACAGCAGTCTCCTAGTGACCATGCAGACCATTCCCAAGCTGGGCGCGGTCAAGGCCAAACGTCTCCTGCAGAAGTTTGGCAGCATCAAGAATATAACCGAGGCCTCGGTGGAGGCAAGTGTTGTATATATGCCTGTAGAACCAAGGAGGAGGAAGCATTAGGAAAATTTCCCCTTTGCCATCCCTTTCTCCTTGTTGCCAATCTTATTCTTTTGATTCAGTGTGATATTGATTCTAACGTAGCTTTAACACTAAAAATAAAACTATGACAAGTGAAGAAACAGTTGATTTGATTGTGCAAGTTGAAATTCGTGGATATCAAGGGGGCACTTTGGCATAGTGGATAGGACTCCTGACTCCCAGTCGGAGGACTTGAGTTCGATTCCCGCCTGGTGTGTACGTCCTTGGACAAGATGTTTTTATTCACTACGTCCCTCTTGACCAAGGTGTATAAATGGGTACCTGGCAACGCCAGGGTAATAATGGCATGGCCCTCTGGTACTGAAGTGGCTACCCTGGATAAAGAGGACCTTATCATTATCATCATCATCATTATATCATGAAGCATGTATGAAAGTTATGTTTCAACAAGAATATTGCCTTTTTAGGCTGCATATTTATTGTGAAATTATTCATATTCAGTCTCCCTTGTCTAAGTTAAATTCAAAGAGATTGGAGAAACCCCTTTGATTTCCATGAATTTCAACTTGCACAATCAATCAACTTATGTTTAGATCCATCGTGAGTAGAATTTTTCTTTGACCTAATAATTTTTTCAACTTGTGCGAGGTTGAGATCATAGGCAGGGTCAATGAACTTCCGGGAGTTAGAAAAATATTAGATTCTTGTATGCGAATGGGTGAGACACATTTTGGCACTTGCCTTGTTCTGTGGTAGGGTATGCAGAATTGTTTCAAAGCGCATTGATCGGTTTGATTGGAAATGTTCTATAAAAAAAGAGTATGCTGTTATTGTTATTATTGTTATTGTTATTATTATTATTGATATTAGCGGCTCCTTTGTGCTGCGTAAGTCAAAATTTGCATTCGTCAGTCCTATATATGAAAAGTGTGTGTTAGTTTCATTGTTTCAGTAGAATGATAGCATACCTTAAAGCTTATTTTCCAGTTCCAATTGGTTCAAGTAGCACTGAGTTTAATGTAAGACAGGTAAATTGTACACAGTGGCAGGATGTAGAGACCTACCAGGGGGGTGTTTCTTAAAGCTGTTCGTAAAGTTACGAACAATTTAAGAACGACTGGTGATCAGTTCTAATGTGCTATACTTATCAGAATTTCAGTAATTCAGCACAAGAACTGATCACAAGTCGTGCGTAAGTCGTTCGTAACTTTAAGAACAGCTTGATGAAACAACCCCCAGGTATTCCTGTAGAGCTGATATTTTTTTTTTCTCTCTCTCTCTTATGGGGGGATAAGGGAAAGATAAAGTATGTTCATTGTCTTCAAATTGCATTGGATCTCATTGATCCTGATTCTAACCAACTTTGTCAGGACTCACTGTGAGAGCTAAGTAAAAGATGCATGGCTGCTCATTTCCAGAAGCAAACAGGACAAATATTTTGACATCTGACTTTCCGACATTCAAAGAGACGAAATATCAATCATAGTATTTCTCTGACTTCATATCAGTTCCACTGAGCTATTGCTTGTCAAATTTGTTCTGCGTCAATCATGTAATGATTACGTAACTTACAATCCTTTGTTCATCCAGGAACTTGCATCTGTAATTGGCACTGCAAACGCGAGGCACGTCAAGAACTTCCTGACAACCAAAGTGACATCAAAGAGATGATGTAACCCATTTTTTCATCCCGTGGAGACCATCGTGATGAAATCTTCTTTTGAGAGTTGAAAACTGATGCTGCACAGCGTGGACATCCCTTCTCTACAGTGCACTTTCACTGGGTTACAAGTCTTTTGCCACATGACATGGTAGCCGAGCTGCCAACATTGCTACCAGTACTTTTGTCGGATGATCTGTTTGAGATGGATGGGATGCAACCTGCTTCCAGTGCGCGGGAATTACTGACCACTTTTAATACCGTACTCTTGCCCCACTCCCTGTGAGGAATGGTGTAGACTCCTTTTCATCCATGATCCTGTAGTATCTGCAATAAACAGGAGCTGACTGCAAAGTTTTTGAATCTTTGGAATGGCAGAATGATGGTAGCAGTGGTGTTGCAAAACTTTCAAGAAATCTAATCAAAGATTTCGACAATGTTCAAGAGCAACTCCATCTATGGACTCCTTTAAATGGATTTGGGACTACGGACAAGCAAAGATATCTTGAGAGACAAATGCCATGGATATTCCTTCTCTTAAAATAAAAAGATAACAGCTATTTAGAAGACAATATTAATGTGAGCATTGTGTTTCATTCAATGTTAATGAAATCAGTTATGTGATGTACACTGCTGCTTGATTTTCTTGTGACACTCTACCCCATGCTAAACCTGTCTTTTGACTTGAAATAGAGCGAAGCCGAACAAATGGAACGGTGGAATAATATATAGGCCACCCCCAATATAACAAAGTCCTCGTGACCAGCAGTTTTCTTTCATTGTATTGAAATTGCATAATAGTCAAATACTAAAGCATATAAAGATATATAGATGCTGATTTGGGGACCTGAACTTTTACTTTGTTGTAACAATAATGTTATTACCATGTTTGAAATAATGGGAATGCACCGTAGTTCTAAAATTTCCTGTTTTCACAAGAATAATAGTCACAGGTGTAAAATTGCAAGTTGAATGTCAGTGTTGTTTAGGACTTTTTCCTGAAGACATGGCAATTAGATTCAATAGTTCTGAATCAAGGAGATATAATCACTTTTAATTATGCTCCTAATTTCCTGCTGAATGTGTGATGCTAGGCCTTTGTATCTGAAAGTAGTCTTTGAGTATCACTGGAAATCACTGTTGTGATGATATGTCAAGTGTAGTTGAACTTCTCTCAGGCAATCTGTGAAAGCAGCTGCAACACTTATAAAATGATTTATTATGTTGTTTTGGCCATGTTTTGGTGTATCTGAGATTATTATCCAAGTCTGCAGGACAGCTACACAATCAGACATGTGGAGACTTTTAAGTCATGACTTCGGGTTTTCCAAGCCCTCTTGATGTTTAATCTGGAGTATATCCCACAGTTAGCCCACAGAGGGCGCTATGCCATCACTCATGGCAGTAATGATACTTTGAGTGTACACAATGAACAATCTGTTCAAAAGTTATGGATATTAAAGTGATGGTATAGTATTGGTTGAGATGAGGATTCAGCTTTTAACTTTTTGCAAGATACTTAGAAACCACTTTATGAAGTAGTTTAGGCCATTCAATTCTAAGAGGAATTAAAAGTTTATTTCATGAATATTTGTTTTGAAATGGCTGAGGCATCCAAAAACAGAGTAGAACTAGAAAAGCACTCTGAGAGTGCAGACCTCCGCCAAGCATGCAGCTCATTTCCACCACTGATCTTGTTCTTCCATAGAGATATCAGTGATTTCCACCCATACGTACTTATAGCATTGTGTGCTGAAAGTCGCCCAATTTTCCATTATAGAAGCCTTTGTTACGTCATAAATCCTCAGCTGCACGGCGCGCCTCGCCCTAGCAGAAACTAGAGCACGCACTTTAGTGCATGCATGCAAACCTCAAATACGCGCAGCCTGAACTCCCAAGTTCATTGACCCTACCTGCCAAAATATAAAAAATCCTTCATAAATTCCCCCCAAATTCTCGAATCACTACCAAAATTTAATCATCTGTTACTTGTATCATTCTAAACCTTTCCTGCAAGTTTCATCCAAATCCGTTTACCACTTTTTGAGTTATTTTGCGCACGGACAAACTAACTAACTAACTAACTAACAAACAAACCAATGGTAACGAAAACATAACCTCCTCCCTTGGCAGAGGTAACAAAGAGATCCCACATTTTATCAGGATGTCTCAGCCATATCAAAACCAATTTTCATTGAATAAACTTTGAATTCCTCTTGATATTATACACTCTCTCATATTATTTCATAAGAAGATTCTCATCATCTAAAAAAAAAAATCATCATAAAAAATGTTGGGAATTTAACCTGAAGCTCCATCTCAACTGAGACTGTACCATGCCTTTAATACAGTTGAACCTCTCTTATCCGGCCTCCCTTTATCCGGATCTCTCTATTATACGGACGCAATCTCGCCGTGATTTTTTTTTTAAATAATTACGGGAGGAAAGGGGGATTCCCAACTCCTTGAGAACTCCTACACAAACACACATGAATAACATATTACTTCCAACATGTTAACATACATTACATCAAATTTCCTTCCAAATTGCTTACCTTCAGACATTTTAACATCCCCAAACATCCCCAAATGTAACAATGAAAAGGTTACAGTATACACATTAATACATGTGGTACTACAATGGGCTACATCAGTACATGTGTATGTATATGTACATCATGTATAAAGCATTGAGTCTCCCGTATCCGGCCAAATCCCTTATCCGGATGAGCCCCGGTCCCGACTTGTCCGGATACGAGAGGTTCAACTGTAGTATCAGTGCCAGCATCACTGGATGAGAAGACTGACAGTTTATAATGTCACTGCCGGACATTGCTATAGGCAAACATTAGGAAAATGTAACACATTTTCATTTTTCTAGCATAATGAAAGAGCACTTGACTTGCTTCTTTCAGAAAGCAGGGTAAATATTATTACCCTTACACATATGTCTGTAACAAGTTGAAGGAGTGTGTGAAATTTTGCCAGTTGACAACCTGCAAATGTTGATACTACATAGGGAAAAACATCCAGATGTTTCGAGTTCCATGCTTTGCACTCGTGCAAAAGATAAATGTTAATATTGAGTAGCAATGTGACATGTAAACAGTGACGTGATAGTACCAACAGCAAATTAATTTTTTTTTTTGTATTTGTTTTGTTTTTAGAGAAATGTGGAAGTAATAACACAGCCACACAGAGTTATTTTTGTAGTGTTTACCTGTCAAATAGCATAAACCAAACACACGGCCAGACACTTGTTCTAAGGTGCAGTGGTCAAAGGTTAGTTACGTACCGGTACAGTGTATCGTGCTTGTTGTGGTAAACAGCATGGGACTCTTCTGCATAATATGACTTTCTGAGTAGTGGTGGGGGGGAGAGAGCACTACAAATTGACTGACATTGACGATTACTCTTTTCTTAGGTGCTGAACTTAATTCTTAAGCAGTTTCATTATTTGCTATGAACAGTTTAAAGCAAGAAAGGAAATGACAGTCAAGTACCAAATAGCAGTACATGTATCTTTCAGTTTGAATAGATTTTTATTACAGGTGACCCGTGTGTCTTCAAGACCAGAAGTTTTCTTTTGTTACATCCGATTGGTAAAGAACACCAAGATAGATAATTTTGGGACTTGAATTTTACTCTGTTGTAACGAGAATTATGTTTTAACAGCGTTTGTTATAACGGGAGTGCACTGATATGCCATTAGTTTATCAATAAAGATGACAACTTCTTCATTTTGAACGGTTTCTTATGTGTAATTTTTTATTACGCATACCTAGTACTTACTGACAACATAACGATCATTTATTGACTACTTGCCATACTATGAGTTATAGTACATATGTCAAAAGTCTTTTGGCAGGTATGTACTCTGTAAATCAAACACTGCTTTCACTTTGCCAAAAAGGCTTTTGTCAAGTGCTTGACATCATTAAGTATGCCTACCATACATTGGCATTGGGAGGGTAACATTAGATAGCTGTGAACAAAGTTTGTCATATGTTGATGTATACGTATACATGTACGGATTTGGTTAACACCTCTGCTCATGCTATTCCAAATGCTAATGCTAATTGAGCAACTTTCAAAATAAGAATTACAGTAGAAAAATATTGGATCGTATAGCCAAGTGCAGTTATATTGTAGGTTTCTGGTCATCCACTATTTAGTGTTCATCATAAATTCACGAAACACAAACAAACAAACAAACAAACAAACAGATCACCAAAAATCCCATAATCTTGATGTGATAAGATTTTAATTCTAATAACCAGGATCGTTTTTTAATAAAGAATTTAGGTCGATCTCAAAAGGATCAAAATATTATGGTATGCTGTGTGTGTCTTCAGTAGTATTCTAGGTTCTTAATATTTTGGAAATTTTTCATGCAGCCACTGATATACAAAATACCAACATAAGTGACAAAAGAATATTTCTGATAATTTTGATAACAATTTGAAGTAGACTCTCAAAGGCTGTTAAAACTGAACAGGGAAACTAGTGTCATACCATAATTTTTGGTTGATCTTAGCTTTTAAGATTGACTTAAATTCTTTGTGAAACACTCCCAGGGTTTGATCAGATGATAGATTTACAATTTTACTCTTCTGCTTGTTCTCGTTTTTATTATCATGATAAATGTTATATATCATTATTAACATTGTCATTATCAGTGGAAGTACATGCAGTAGTACTGGAGTTGTAGCACTAAAGTTTCTTCTTCTACCACTGCTGCTGCTGCTACTACCACTACCACTACTACTACTACTACAAATACTTCTGCTGTTGCTACTCATTATCATCATCCTTATTAAATGCTACAACATCTTACAGCACTGCACCAAACTTGGGCATCAACTGACTCCATTGACCAACCTTGTGTGTGTGTGTGTGTGTGGGGGGGGGGGGGGTCATTACCTAATCAAATGTCAAAATTCTTATGATAAAGGGCTTGGGTCCTAAGTGATAAACAGACTTTATTCCCAGGCTTTATTTATGTCATTTCATCACACATTGGAGAAGTGCTGTCTGTAGACATATAAACCAAAAGACTGAGGTTATATGAATATATTTATATATTTCATTTCATTTATTTGTATATACACGTATATATATATATATATATATATATATATATATATATATATATATATATATGTCACCGACGGGACAAATAGGCGTCCACTCGGTATTTAAGTAAATACAAAAGAAATATAAATATCAAAGTGGGAGAGCAATTTTCTAACTCTGTTGTTCATATAAGAAGACTGGGGGAGAAAGAACGACGCATTATTAGCAATTCTTTTAAATTGAATAGTAAATTTATTTATTTATTTATATTTTTAGATCTGAATAACAATTACAAAACAATATATTTTGGAATACAAGAATACAAAGAATGAAATTAAAATGTAAACCTAAAACAACGCAACACTGTGTTCAAGGTAGAGAGCTAAACCATCTCCATCGTGATCCAAGCGTTAAAACAGGAGGCAGACAACAAAGTCCTGACAAACTCCGTGATGGAGAGAGTATGCCTCAGCCACCGATATTAACTGGTGTTAAACGTGGATTAATTATCCACAAAACAAGCGAGAGTGCGTGGTGTCCGGTAACGTTGGACTCGGATCAGCTCAGTGGATGAAAGCGTTCTTTTGTTATGATTTCTTCTATGACAACTACAAACAACTGCGCATGCGTATTAACAAAAATACACAGAAATAAGCAGTAGTAAAGGGGGCACACGTGTTGAAATATTTTGTATCATAACATATGTATATATATATATGTATATATATATTTATGTTTTGACATTGACATTCCGCGTCGAGACTCCTGAAGAAGGTGGATGGAAGCCACCGAAAATTTGAGTTCCTCAATAAACTCTATATTGGCGAAATATTGCATTACCGGTTTATTCTTCGTTATATATATATATATATATATATATATATATATATATATACTTTCTGTACTTCTTATAACCTCTCTTTTGCATCCATCAAAGAACACTCCACAGAGTGGATTTGCTGCATCGGTTATTATTATTATTATTATCATCATCATCATTATTATTATTATTATTATTATTATTATTATCATCATCATCATTTCTATTATTATCATTATTATTATCATTATTATTATCATTATCATTATCATTATTATTATTATTATTATATGGATAAGTCAAATACATTTACAAATCAGTGATTAAATAAACATGTGATGATCACATGATAGTGGAGCACTTCATTTGCTTGTTTTTTTTTCTCAAATGAGAGAAAATCTAAGTGTATTAAACAAATGGCAAAATATACCCAAGAGCAGAATTTTTTCGTATTCTACACAATGAAAAAACTGAGTGATACAATCATAAATTTGTAGAAGGTGTGGAAATGTCACTTTAGGAAACAGCGTGGAAAAGTTACAGGTTTCAATCCCTTGACTTTGTTCTTCTGGTCTAGGACAGGGGTGGGTCTAGCTTTTTGCCAATGGGGGGAGGGGGAGGGGGGAGTTGACCCAATGACAGTGGGTCATGACAAGCAAAAGGAGATAGATAGAGAGAGAGAAAGAAAAAAGTCTTTACATTTTTTTTGCTGTCATTTCTCTCCCCAAATTTTCTGACAAGCAAAAAAAGAAAAAGAAAAAGAAAAGCAAAACACAACATATAAAGAACAAACTAAAAAAGACTTCACATTTTATTATCATCATCATTATCATTATTATTTTCATTATTATTATTATTATTATTATTATTATTATTAATAATAATATTATCATTATCATGATGATTATTACTATTATCATTGTTATTATTATTATCATCATCATCATCATCATCATAATTTGTTTGCCGTTTGGCTGAGCCTGAGACAGAGTGCTAGAAACATACTGTGTGTCTACACTGCACATGATGGCGTTTTTCTATGCACAACACATTCTCACTAGACAGCCGGGGGGGAGGGGGGGGGGGGGGGGGGTAAGCTCCCCAGCCACTGTCGGGACCTCTGTGATCCCACAATAAACATTTCATACACCTTCGAATTGAACATTATGCATGTTCCCTCTCCCGTCGGTCATAATATTATCAAGACTTGTGATTTTGGAAGAATATTGAGTCCCGAGATAAAAGTCTCCAGATCAAATTTCCCGGCAGTTCATACAAACCCACTAATCTCAATCATACCACCAGTAAACATTAAAGGGATCACACAGTTTTGGTTGAGACCTAATTTCGGGTTTCTAACATTTTTTTTGTGAAATAATGAAAAACCTCTTATGAAATATGAAAGAGCATGTAATTCTATGAGGAATTCAATGTTTATTTGATGAAAATTGGTTTCGAAATGGCTGAGATATCCAAAAAAGAGCGATTCTAATAAAGTGTGGGACCCACACTTTATTATGATCGCTTTGTTTTACTTTGTTTTTGGATGTTTCAGTCATTCCAAACCCGATTTTCATCAAATAAACTTTGAATTCCTCTTAAAATGGGATGCTCTGTACTATATCATAAGTGTTTTCTTGGTATCTCGCAAAAAGTTAAAAACCCGATTCTCATCCCCACCAATACTGTACCCGATCCCTTTAACATACCCGATTCAAGTTATCAATATATATGATAGAGTATAATGATAATAATTTGAATAACAATAATGAAACAATATACAAGAGTATTACAGTCAAAGTAAATAGAGAAGTTTTATCCAAATCGTACAAAAAGAAGGAAGCACAATAAATGAGGTGAGGATACCACTTATAGATTCAAATCATTTATTTATTCACTTATTAAGAATGAATGATGTCAGTGGGATACTTTTCTTGAATTAATAGCTAAACTTGAAATCTCGAGATTTTGTTTTTTCTCGGACTGGGTGATGAAACTTCCTTTTTTTCTTCTATAGTTATCAATGGTTATGTTTATTTGAAATCAGACAATCATGGAGTGGGTGTTCGCTTTGAAACTTCGAGAAGACTAAAGGATTACAAAATGATAGATACGGTGGACATTGAACTTTGCCGAAAGTTGAAGTTTGCCGAAATTAGGCTTCGTATTTGACCTATTTATTATCAAGGGGAACGACCGTTAGTAATATCTTGCACAGATCTGACAAACATGTTGTTCATTCATCGTAAAATATTTTACTAGTATTTTTCCATCACAACTAATACACAAAGTAAAAAACAATACAAAGTCCACCTTCTAATCTGAGGCGTTCATTTAAGCATTCATGCACTATGATTATGTCAATTTGATTTAGATGGTTTATTTTGATATTATATATAGTATTTTATATACGTTTTTGTGACAGTGTGATTTTTTTCTTGAACAGAGAGAGAAAGAGAGGGGCAGCGGGAATGGGAGGGAGGGAATGGACAGAAATTATATTTGAACATTATAGTATGCGTTGATTGAAAAACAATACAATTATGATAGAGTTTATAAGGATAAATCATCATGTCGAACCCCAAAGGCTTAAGCAGTGGTTCGTGCAGAGCTGCATAAACACAAAGGGCAGCTTTCCATTTGTTTTGTTTTTCTTATGGCGCCTTCAAGTATATTGTTGTGGGAATCGTAGTTGATGTTATAAATGATTTAGCTTTTCTGACAAACCATTGCAATACAACAAAGGTTATGACCTTGCCTTTAAGTGACTTGGGAAAAATAATGGACAATTTTTGCTTTGATTGAACTTGTTGAATGCACAGAGAGCAGTGCATGATATTAACCGCGCCACACGCTCCCAGTCTATATTATCACACCTCAGTTTAGGACATTAAAATTGTTTTGGCGACATGTTTTTGATTGAAGGGTTTGTTGTTGTCGTCGTCGTCGTCGTCGTCGTCGTCGTCGTTGTTGTTGTTGTTGTTTTTGCGAATTCCACGTATAATGGACACTTCCTTTTCAGCGATGTGTAACATCCCTTGAGTATACATAACAATAATTGGCTGCGTCTGTTTTGACGAAACGTCGCTCAGATACCCAAACAACTTCCGAATCAAATATAAAGCATGGTCACTCCAAATTCCTGACACAATCTAAGACCTGGTACCTATATCAAAATTGTTATTAAACATGCACTTTGACGGGTATTCCCCATGAGGGGGAATTTCCATTCCGACTTGCTTGATGTTTGTTCCCAAGTACGGTGTTAAAATCCCTCAATCAGCCAAGAGGCTGTTTCTCAAAGAGGCCGTGAACAAAGTATTTTCATAAACAGAACAAATCAAAGATATCTATAGAACGAAACAAAATCAATTTAAACATAGAGATTACACAAATATCAACAAATGAACAAAACTCAACATAACAAAACAACGAATAAACGTACTCATCATCATCACAATCATTACAACAAAAATAACAACAATCATCTGAGGTGTTTATCATTTTTTGGTTAAACAAACACTTCAATGTGAACTCTGACTTCATGGATGAAAATTTACGACTGAATCAAGAGCATTTCTAAAGAAATACAGTTTGTCTAATATTGTAATATTTTCGGGGAGATCATTGAATATCCATATGCCAGTATACATACATCCGTGTTTCAAAAAATGTGTTCTATACGTTATTTTAGTTTGAGGATATTGTGCGAATTCTTTAGATAGTGTGCATTCTGTTTCACTGTTATTTTATCACATAGAAATGGTGGTAACATATATTATGCAGGGTTCCAGCGGATTTCAACTGGGTCAACTCCGGTGAGGTCGTAAAGGGATTTACTGCTGAAACGGTTGTCTACCAGTATAACAGCACAAAGGGCTCTTTTCTGTTATACACTTATTTTTGTTAACAAAGTCTTTCCTGCGTTTATCCAATTAGTGTAGCAGTAATCTGGGTGCGGCTTCATTAAACAACAAGGCAGTATCTTGTGAAATAAATGGTCTTATTCTTTTCAGACAGTAAATAGCGGAGGATAATTTACCTCGGACATACGCTTATGATAGCGTTTCATTCAGGGTCACACTTAAATACTTGAATGCTTCAGTTTGATTCACAGGAGAATCATTAAACTTGATTTGGATGTAAGGACGCAACCGTGTTTTGAACTAAACGCGTATCAAAACGCCGATTACCCGAAAGGGGAAGTATGAACATAGCCAAAGTTGATATCTTTTCCGTATTGGCGCGATTATCATCGAAGCACACTTTTCCTCATTAAGTGATAATCCATTACGTTTGAGCCATTTTAAAATTGACTTTAGATCGTCGTTGACACACTTTTCAACTTGAAATCGACTGTTCGAGAAACGGGTGAATGATCGCTGACTGAGCACAGAGTGATTTCTCCTTTACTGAATAATGCCAAATGATTATTAAATCGAGGAGGTTGGGAATTTTTATACACTGAATTTGAAACCTTGTTTTCTGTCAATTCCTTTATTACGTCGAAATATCTGAGGTACTCTGTGGCACGTAAATATTATACAGTTATACAAGACTCTTTAATTAAATTTCAATCGGAAATCCCGAGATCGAATCCCGTCAAGTGCCTAAACGTCCTTCGGCAAGACGTTTTTACCCATGGTTAAGGGGCTACACTGGATAAAGAAACATTTTTATATTAGTATTATTTTATTGATGATAATGATGATGATGATAATAATGAAAATAATGATAATAATAATAATAATAATAATAATAATAATAATAACAATAACAATAATAATAACAATAATAATGATAACAATAATAATAATAATTATCATCATCATCATCATGCTACAACAAACAAACAAACAAACAGATCAGCGTTCATGTTTTTCATGGTAAAAAGTCAACGTGTATACCAGTGCAGCATCGTTTTTAAAGGTGGAAAGGTGGATGACTTTTCATTCATTGATCCAATTATTGACGTTATGAGATATTCGTATTTTCGGAAAGAGATGCAAGAAAGAAGGTGAAAGGACCTCGGTCCAGGAAACTCTTACTTGCAAGGTAGAAAAAAGAAGAGAACTTTAAAAAGAGCAAAAAGAACAAGAAAAAAAAAACAACAAAGAAGAAGAATAAAAGTAAACCTCTTCACGCCAAATCTCCTCCAGCGCCCACCTTCCCCCTCTCCCTCTCCACCCCCCCCCCACATTCCCTCTTATCCTCCTTTCTCTGTTTCCAGTATATCCCTGCGGCTATCCCACCTTCCGAGAAGTCTACGAAGCCCTAACTTAAGTACATTACAATCATGTCTTTCACATTTCACTGCCCAAAAATGGCTAAAGATTGCAAGTCGCAAGTCGGTGTCAGCTGCAGTGGTTCGATAATTATAGTCCTATTATGTTCCTTGATTGAATTTAAGTCTCCTTTTGAAATCCTTAAGGCGGATCCTGCGTGAATGCTATACGATCCTTTCTCTATATCGAAACATAAGAGACCGCCAATCCCCTCTCCCCCTTTTGTTAATTTTGTTTAGAGCTGTTCCCCTTCACCTTGACTACTGTTGTCGTCATCGTTGTTGTTGTTGTTGTTGTTGTTGTATTGGGTAATAAGGGAACAATTAAACGCAAACTTGAATGAGGAGGGCAGAGAGGTATGGCCTAAAAACAATCCCTCTGAATCTGCACTTGTAAAAATCCAACGGAGGAAATCTGAGGGTATGTTCGGAACGCCGCTCTTCAGCTACTAGACGGCGTCCTTTTTGTCTGATACATGTATTTATAATTTGATGATGGCCGGTTAGACGACAATAATTGCATAGTTTGACCTCATAAGGGCTGTCCTTCAAACTTATGTAAGACTGACGAACTTTGACATCAATGGGTAAGTGTCTATATGAAAATCAAACATCTTTTCAAGTGCTTGCAAGAACTTTCAAGATTGAACACAACTGATACAATTTAAAAGGCCGACTACTAGTATACCGAAATGAATGAATCGAGGAGATCGTTATTGGGTCCTCCGACATATTTTTCAATTGGTTGGTAATTGCTGTGTGAAGATCTTGGAATATATATTAGAAAGAGCAGGCATGAAGTATAGAAAACAAATTATTTTTATAACAAGATCGACAGGCTGGGCAGCCTGTGTGATTGGGGTCACTTTATTGAGCCATATTACTTGACTAGTGTAGGATATAAAAAAAAAATACGTGAAAATATTTGCATGGTTGTGTATGCATATGCTTCATTAAACGTCAAGTTTTTTGAGTACTGAGTAATCGTTTGATAATGATGAAGTTGATAAGCTAAACTAATGTAATTTTACCACATTCATCGTCTCGCCCCCTCAGTATTGCGCAATGCTTCAGACAGCTGAGTGATTGACGGGTTTCGAAGCGCATGTGTTGACTGTCAAGAAGAAATGGGCGTACGTTTAGAACCGCAGCAGCAGCTGAAGCATGTGCGCATGCGCACATTTGTGGGATTGACTCTTCGCCATCTTGGAAATTTTCTGCGCTGCCGAACATCTGTCCGTCATAAAATTACACCAAAAACACCAGAACGGCGAAGTCGGATTTTGAATGGATCCGAGGGTGACGTGGTACCAACCTGAACAACTTGGTAGAGCCACTGACTTATGGACCCAGATATTCGACAGCGCAACTGACGACCTACAAAATTTTCACGTTGGCGATAGCATGAGCAAAACTGGGACTGGCAACCCTTCCCCGACTTCAAGGAGCAGCGCAGGTAGGGCTGCGCCGGACTACATTCCACTGAACGGAGAAAACGTAGCGCCAGCGAGCAAAAAGAAAGGAGCCAACGGTTATATTTACGGTGATAGACAGGACACAATTAACAAGAAGAGAAAAGACAATTTAGCCAGCACATACGATTGGAACCATTCAGGAAAATTACGAAATGGGGGAACGCCATGGCGAATGCCAGGCCAGCGATACAGCGGAATTGTCGGGTAGGTGCAGATGCTGAAACCCTAGCCTAGATCGAGACCATGTCCATGATTTTGTTCAGGGTAAATTTAAACCCGATGCTTGCATTACCGTTGCGTGAATACACTCGGAGCTTTCCGAAACACTTCTTTTGTTATGTGTGCTTATTACACTACACATCAAGATTTTGCAGAAACCATACTGCCATTCAAGGCATCGAGTGTCTAAACCAGTGATATGCTCTTTTTGGCTTTGCATTATTTCACCGGACTGCTATACGTGAATTTGAATTGAGCTGGTGTCTGCTTCTGAGCCGAGAGCTACTACCGGTCTCACTCCACCGCACAGACACTGAGCATGTTTGCCTCGCAGATTAAATTACATGCACACGGCGTGTACAACAGTATTCGTGTGGTTTAAATGTGTGTATGGCCGTGTGTGTATGAACCCTGTGTGTATTATGAAGGGTTTGTGTATCGTGTGTGTCTGACGTATGTGTCTGCCTGGCTTGGGGCATCCCAGATGAGGTATGTGGGTGTGTGTGTCTAGTGCAGAGACACTGCAATGCGATAGACTGCACGTTGAGATTGATTTGAGGGTCGTGTGTCCGAGGCCGAGCAGTGCATTGTACTGGATAGGTGCACTTGTATTGGATTGGATTTGTAATAAGTGTGTATCGCATGGTAGTCACATGTACACTGCACATTCTACTAGTTTAGTACATGTACGTTGTAAACTGATGAATCTCATGATGCAGAGACTGCAGATTCACTTCTGACAATATATATTTATTTGTATTTTTAATTTTAGTTGACTTGTAGGGCAATTTTTTCAATGATATTCAGCTATCAGATATCACTCTATCAGATGATAGTCTTATCAAGTCAATAGTGCACTGGCCATTGCAGTTGCAGTGAACCCTTTTTGTGGGCAGGACTTTTTTTAAAAATCTGTTATCAGTTACCACTTATCATTGTTGTTTGATATTTACACAGACTACTGTGAATGCAGAATTAGTTATTAGGCGTGTCTTCATCAGCCCGAAGTTCAAACTAGCGGGACATTTTGCGGTCTTAGAAAATAGCCCGATACAGCGAGTGTGCGTCTTCATCAGCTCGAACAGCCTGCTTCGGGAAATTAGTCCGAAAATTGACGCATGCGCACTTTGCAATATTACTCTGCCTGGCTCGCGGTTCGAAAGTGGATTTCCCCGCTCAAAATCTCCTATATCACCGTATGTACGATTCTACAACCAGGAGGTGAGCAGTACAGCAAATTCTCTCCAAAGGGATATTAATAACGCTGCTCTTTCTTCTGTCCAGTGAGGCACCTTATATGAAATTAACGAATTGCAATGTTTAAACAAATCCAAAATGCACACAATCTGCAAGAATCTTCAGCTAAGGTAGAGTGGACCAGAAGAAGAAGTTTACAAAAGAACAGCTAGCATGCACGGCACTGAGTTTTGATAGGGAAGTGAGAGAAATCACCTCCCTGGTTTTAAAGATGACAACAACAGACCTATAGTACACACATGTGATCCTTGAATACACCGTGCGTGTAATGTACTATACACAATCACTAGCTGCTTGTACATGCGCTTTCCATTGCCGGCTGGCTAACCAGAAGCGTGGAGGGATCGAGAAAATTTCGGGCTGATGGAGACGCACCTGAGATAGCGCGCTATTTCACGAATTAGCGCTCTAGTTGACGAACTAGACCAAGATTTTTGGGGAAATTTTCCCTATCAAATAGCGCGCTATCTGCGTCTTCACTACACAGATAGCGCGCTATTTTGACATCGGACTAGTTTGGTAACCGCAAGATAGCGCGCTATTTTGAAACTTCGGGCTGATGAAGACACGCCTATTGAATGGAAAATCCAATTGGAACAGGATGATGTGAATTTCTATTTTCTGCATTGGATTGTCAATGTGCAGATTGACAAGAAATTCAAATTAAATATGTGTCTACATGTATGTTTGATACACCATTCCACATTACTTTTCATTAATCAAGGTGTTAGACTTTACTGATAGCAGACATGGGATACTGATAATAAACATATTACAATGAGTGAGTGGTTTTTTTTTTTTTTTCATGCCAGCATAGAATAATCAAACTTTTGTTGAGTAAGGTTTTACGTTTGTAGGTTGTACTTGTAACTTGTATGTCTGTTTGTTTCATATGATTTTTTTTTTTTTTTTTTTTTTTGGGGGGGGGGGGATGATCCTTAAAACAGCAGTTGTGTTATAGGCCTATAGTCTTCTATACAGGTGAGAGGCAATTATTTACTTGTTCATCACATCAAATTGAAATGTCACTCAAAATAACAGAAGAAAGATTTTTAACTGTGAAATGATATCCACTTAGGTGTTCTACATGGCTTTGGAAATGGAGAAATCAAGATTGGGTTTTATTGAATTTGATGTAAAATATTTTGAAAAATGTTAGCCTAGTCTATTAAACCAATGTCTGATATGTAGTATTTACAGTCCTTCATCTCTTCAAAGTAGCCAGTTTGATTACACATGTATCAAGGCTCAACACTTAACAATTTTTTTTTTTCTGGTTGCCTGCTAGGGCCACTAAAACCTTTGAATTTGAAATTTTTGGTGGTCAAAAAACGTGGCCTACATTAAGAAAATATGAAATTTTGTGTAGATTTTAGTTGCCCAATCAGGCCACCGACACATAACTTTTGGGAAGTATGGTGGCCTGACATCAATATTTAGTGGCTCTGAGCCACTGGGTCACTGCCAGTGTCGAGCCCTGTGTGTGTGGTCGAGCCCTGTGTGTGTGATCATGATACAATTGTACATTTAACATTGTTTTCCGTCATCATACTTAATAAAGTAGCAAAAAATATAATGGTTCTTTATCTCCAGTAGCCATAGTTAAGACAGATCTGTGCAGCTAACTTAGCACAATATACCATGTATATTAGCATCATTTAATAGCATTAATTATATATTGTGTAAAATCTTGATAAATATTGGTAGTAGTAGTGGAAGTAGTAGACTAAGTAGTAATAGCAGTAGTTGTAGCAGTACTATCATCTTCAATCACCTCATTATCTTGCTTATGTGTGTGTGTGTGTGTGTGTGTGTGTGTTACTCCCCTGTCCAAAAAAACATTTGATAAAGTATTCTTTCTACAAATCTAGGATGAGGACAGAGTTTACAAAAATTAAGCCTCTGTGAAAGATAGGGTATACCAGTACACTTTAGTCAGCTTGAACTTCAACATTGAAGTGACAATGCCCACACACATTTTACCTGGCATGCTTGCACAATTTTTGTAGAGTTTGAAGGATCATTCCTACCTGGTAATTCCTTCCTAATTAGGGAAGAATGGTGTTGTCCTGCTGCTGAAATCATACCATCTGGTTACATGTATTACCTGTATAAAATGTGTATGTACAAAGTTGTACCTAACACTACATTCCGTCACTATGATTGATCAAAATGATACTATAGATGATACATGAGTTAGGTTAAAATGCAAGTCTAGAATTTATTATTGTTTATTGCATTGATTACTAGTCTGTATTTTTTTTTAAACATCTCAGAGAGCACATATATCGTCTGTTGAGAATAAGAAGGACGTTAAGTGGTCTTAAACACTATGGGTTTTGTGGCAACTTAACGCCCTTATCATTCTCAACCGACGATATACTGTAACTTCATGTTGTACTCAGGACATGGTCTTTTGAATAATACTCTATGATTTTTCTTCATCCTCTTAATTATGTTTGTTTATTAATGCAGGCTACATCACGAGATAATCGACTTCTACTACTACATGCTCCCACGGCATGAAGAACATTTGATGAGGAAAGAAGTGGTTCACAGAATTCAGGGTATTGTCAGATCAATATGGCCAGAAGCAAAGGTATGTCACAGCCTTGTCCACTCAACTGTTGTCTTTTTAACTTTTGTGATAGAATCAAGAACATACTGTAAAATGAGGAATGTTCACATGCATTTTAATTTTGCGAAATTCGTGAGTGCCAACATTCGCGAAATTAAAATGCACGTGAAAGTTCTTGCCTACACAATATGCAGTGGACACCAGTGGCAATTCGCGAAAAATTACATGCTGCGAGAAAGGTCATTCGCTCCAGTTCACGAAATGTCCATGCTGCGAATATGTTGTGTTTTACAGTATGTTGTATGTAAAGGAATGATATAGTTCTGATTGATATGGGGGATTCAGATTTTAACTTTTTTTGTGAGAAAGATAGAAACCACTTATGAAATATGAAAGAGTGTACAATTCTAAGAGGAATCCAAATTTTATTTGATGAAATTAAGTTTTGATATGGATGAGATATCCAAAAAACAAAGTAAAACAAGGTGGTCCTTATAAAAGGTGGGTCCCATCTTTTATGAGGACCATTTTGTTTTTGGATATCTCAGCCAATTCAAAACCAATTTTCATCAAATAAACTTTGAATTCCTCTTAGAATTGTATACTCGTTCATATTTCATAAGAGGTTTCTCATCTCCCCAAAACTGGAAACCTAAAGCCCCATCTTGCTCAAAACTATACTATCCCTTTTTTACAGGCACAGAATGATGTTAATAATATGCTGAAATATGAAGTAAAGAGAGAGAGAGAGAGAGAGAAAGAGAGAGGGCAGAGAGAAAAAGAGGACATGAAAGACCAAAGGCAGTTATTATTGAAGACTTCCATTTAGAATATATAGTGTTGGTTGTAGTAAAGGAGGTAGAGTACTAATAGTTGTAATCCTTATTTATTGATTTTTTTTTTTTTTTGTGAGAGTGTGTGATGCTCTTTGGTTTTATAGTTTACAGTTTGATGTAAAAGAAAAAAAAAATGTCTACATGGACTATTCCTCTCGCCTTTAATGCTGACAGTTTAAACATCCCATGTGCCTAGAAAAATCTTCATTATACTGTTATATACCCTGCAGTTGGCTGTAACTAGCCATGAGTAGGAGGTCATGCATCGCAGTCAAAACTGCTTTGAGATAGCTCAATCATGAAGAACATGAGATGCATCATGATTAGATTTAGCAGTGAAATTATGCTAAGGTCGTTCTAATCGCTCAGTTTAGGTACTGTACGTACTGTCTTTTTGTCTCCGACTCGCCAAGCTGTGTGCAGCTTATATTGCTGTACAGACTGGCTATGTACAGTATACATTGCATATAATGTAGTCTCTCTGTAGTCTTTGCGATGCGATAGTCACTTGGTTTTTTTTTTAGGAGACGACATTCACGTTTGATGAAAAAGGTATTGTATAAAGGTATTTTTGTTTACATGTTTTTTCTTTTTTAGGGAGGAGGTATGACGGTAAAGACTTATAACATTTTATTTAAAATTTTACCCCCTTGAGTTTCAGTAGAAAGAAGATTTCTCTTTCTACACTTTAAGTGGCTTTTACTTTATACTCAACAACTTTCCTGACTTTTTCAATTTCTTATTTTAGGTGGAGATCTATGGGAGTTATCGTACCATGCTGTACCTTCCCACAAGGTGAGATGATCTTCCGTTGAGCTTTTATGTCTACACTGTATGTTTGTGTGTTATTTTAAATAATAACACAACTTGTCTGCTCTCATTGATTGTACCTACAACACTATGCCAAAATGGGAGCAGATGTACCGGTACATAAAAGAGACTGAGCTTTAGAGAAACTGTTTCTATATATGAAGACATTGAAACAAAGAAAGTAGTTTATTCCCCCCAAATTATGTTAAGTGAAATGAAGCCATAGGGGGGTGGGGGATATGGTTTGCTGTATGGTGTCTTTAAATCCATCATGATATAGCTGATGGATACCTCAGATAGCACTTGTGGCCAAGTGAAGTGTGTAACCCTTCCTTTTTTCTTTTTTTTTTCATGAATAGAAAGATTGTCTTAGTTGTTGTTGCATAGATATTCTCTTCCAAGAGTAGAAACATATACAAGTTTATTTTGTTATTCAGAAAAAGCTGTAGAAAGAAAATGATGTTTGGAGTGATGTGCGAAACTGAAATAGAAATTAGCCAGTTGAAAGCAACAGCAAAACTAGCAGACCTCTCAGATGAGGATGAAGTGATACCATTGATGATTATTGATACAGATGAAAGTCTATAGCTCATGTGATGATGTACTGTTCATCTGTAGCTTTATGATACACTGAGTCATAATTTTGGTTGGGAATGGGTCTCTGGTTTCAGTATCATCTTGCACTGAGGTCAGTGTATGGTATGCTTTCAATTTGACTGTCATGATGGGAGCAGATCTTTGCTTTTAAATATTCTTCCCCATTGTGCATGTAAACTCCTCCAGGGAATGTGTATACATATGTCTAGTTTTGCCCTGAAGTGTGTGACTTTGTTGCCGTTATCTCCCATCGCATGGGCTGAATTAGCTAACAGAAAGATTGTGGGATGTGTCCGTATATAATTCTGTGGATACAGGAAAAGAGTTCTCAACCTCAATTGATTTAGGATGTCTAACCAGGAAGAGACTGTATTTATAGGGCAAGAACAGTCCTAGCATCTTTCCTTGTGAAATTTTGCCTGTGCATACACTAAAGCTGCAGTGCTCAGTCTTTTGGGATATTTTTGTTTACGTATACCTTGGCAGTAATATTTTTTCTCCACATAGGATAACTGTCTGTCAGATTTGTATTTATTTGTTTATTTATTTACTTTTTATAGACAAGTACATGTATCTGCAAACAAGGTTTGGTTCACATTTTTTGTTGTGGAATTTTAATGTACATAATTTCATCAAAGATAACACAGAATAATCTGTTCCAAAGGAGAAATGAGGATGTCTACACTAATGAAAGAAGAGTTTGCTTGGGGAAGAAAATACGGAAATGATACATTTATTGACAGTGAGGAATATATGAGATATGGTAAATTTTTACAAATGTGATATCTGTCCCATAGATAAAGACCATACAACTGTACATGGTACATGTAGGAAAGCCATCCTAGTCACATGCCTGACTTTGCATAAGCAACTGTTACAATGTTTGCTCATAGACCAATTCTTACATGCATGTATCATTGTACATGTATGTCACAGTTTTGGGGAAAATGGTCTGATTGTGCTGAAAATGGCAGCTGATGTACAATTGTACCTCAAGGAAATGATTTTCCTGCAGTACTTCTTGTGTTTTATTTTGTTGAAAATATTGCCAAATTATTCGTGGAAATCATGCTTATAAATCAATTGTTGATCTTTAGCTGTCTGGATGTGATTGTGGAGTTGTCATGGATAGTATCTCCCCAAGCATCTCAAATATATCTGGCAGGTTAGCTGATTGGTTGGGGCATGTGGCTATTAAAGTCATATGTGTTGACTGTTCGCTATGTTGGGGTATGGAAAAGAACTGGAGCATGTAACATGCCAGTAGGCTGTGTTGCATTACAGTTAGATCCCATGCCATTATGACGTTGTGATATCGTGCCTCCCACATACTTCCTCTCTAGTGACCACCAATCAGGGAGGAAATTCTGCCTAATTTCAATCATGTTTGGAGGGAAAAAAAAAAGGAGGTTGAGGGCATTTTTGTAAGGAAAAAGTATTGCATTACATGTGCTCAATGAAGCTTCAGGACTGCAGCCTGCTACGAAGCTAGAAATTGGCATTATGTTTGTTTCATTGATATTTTTAACTTCAGGACTGCTACAAAGCTAGAAATTTATTGGTGTTATGTTTGTTTTATTGATCAATGTTTGTTCTCATTCTGTTTCAGGTGTAGTAATCCACTCTTTGACAAGACAGTCAAAATAGTTGTTAGGAACAGTTTTTGAGTGATCACTTTATGAACTGATGTACAAGTTTAAGAAGCTGTTCCTTCTTTTCTGACAGTGTGTAGTCAGTCTAACTTCTGTGAACTGTAGTGTGTGAGAAATCCTGGGATATAAATACCTAGAAACTGGTTCCTCCTCATTCTCTTTCTACTTGTGTGAAAGTCCGTATCACCTTGACATAGTCTAACTGTTGCATTGCATGGCAACTGGAAATAGAAAATGTAAACATATTAATGTCCAGTAGTTTTACATGTAAGGCGAGATATGAGGATCATACAGTTTTATTTAGTACTTATTTTCTGTATAACGTGGAAATAGGGGTTTGTTGTTACAGTGTCAAATTATGAACAATATCATTAACATTGGATAGTGTGAATGAGAACTTGAATACATGATCTCTCTGTAAGAGATTGTACAATTGTACAATTCGGTGGATTCCATATACGGTGCGCCACCTATCGGTTGTAGCGGACAGGCCGAAATCCGCAATGCCTTATGGGAAAAAGTCGACATCAAAATTACTTGCATTATATGCACATGCAGCAGCGCAGCTCAGGTCAGCCGGCCGCGCCGGGCGGGCGGGTGCCCAGGCTGGGCCGGCCGGATATCAATTGCGAGATCGAGAGATAGATCGATACGGTATGGTATTAGCAGCAAACTGGCTTTCCGTGTTGCATGTTCGACGCGACGTACGTACGCTCCAAAATGCAGGCTTGGCTTTTGACTTATTTCTTTGGCAAAAGACACCAAAGCTGGTTGGAAAAAAAGGCATCTCACATGCCAAATTGTTACTTACCTGTTGTTCTAGACTAAACAGACTCAACCAGGGCTGCCAAAGCCTCCTTGTGCTTCTTGGCCTTCTGGTCTGGCTTGGCCCGCCTCTCCTGACTGCACGGGAGGTATATGCCACGATCATTCAGGTATTTCTTCAGTTCGTCGACGCGCATTCGCCGGAAGGCAGCTAGGTCTTGGGGTCTGCCATTTTCGCCTTGGGCCTTGGGTTTGGGGGGGTCTGCCATTTTTTTAAGTCCGCTGTGCTTTGTGGCGACCGTAACGCGTACCTCTAGTTACCGCGTATACCGATCGCCAGGCGCTAGGCTAGTACAGTTATTGTACAGTAAACAGTGCATTGCACATGCAGCTACTGTCTGCTGCGCTGCAGCGTAGCTCTAGCTGCATAGCGCGATGTCGACCCCAAAGTTGAAAATCGGCCTGTCCGCTACAACCGATAGGTGGCGCACCGTATTTTGAATCCACCGAATTGTAGGCTATACAAAACATGGTGGCCCTCTTTTGAGCATTATCTTTTGGAACAATATGCATTGGGATGGCTCACATGCATTGATAGGAAAAGTGTTGCATATAGTTTCGTATGTCTCCTACACCTACAGGATAGGGTGCGGCATACAGGGGGATATGCATGGACTGCTTCAGGCAATCATCTCCACATTCCTTGACAAAGCTTTAGATGACTGTATTACTGTGTTGTAGTATACCCTGTTCTCAGAAATTTCCTTGTAGTGAACCATGTATGCTCCTGTTACAGTAGTTGGTGATGATATTAATGTATAGTTGTATTTGAGTCCAAGAGTCACAATTTTATCACCAGCTACATTTTTGTTACACAGAGGCAATGGAGTTTCCAACTTTATACCTAGAAAATGTGTGCACATGTTTAATTTATTCTTTATATTCTTTCTCTAAATACTCATTTGTTTTGTATTGAACATTGTTTTTCTTTTGTTTGCAGTGACATCGACCTTGTCCTCTTTGGAGAAATAGGCGATTGTCCATTCTTCAGGCTTGGCAATGAGTTGGAGAAGAGTGGCATTGCAGAACCAGGAAGCATCAAAGTCCTTGACAAGGCCTCGGTATGATATGTCATCTTTTGTCATTATACTTTTTAAATTAGAGTAATCAATGCTGTTTGCGGCAGGGTGCCTGTTTCTGGCAGGGGCACCTTCATTCATCAATAAAACAGCTCATGAACATCATGTGTGCTTAGTTCCACTTTAATAGGACACTAGTAAGCAGGAGTTTAACACTCGCAAGTGTTATGGGAAGTGACACTTGATTGGGCCTTCATCAATGAATGAAACAGCCCCTGCCACAAATATGCACCCTGAATGAAGCCTGCCACAAACAGGGTGTTTTACTCTACAATACAAAATTTGTTTTGATGTCATAAATTTGCCAATTTGTACTAAGTATTGAACCCCCCTGTAGTAAGTGTTGAAAGCCATCTCCCATAATGAGCAACAACAGATTGATAGCATGAAGGGAAACAAATCAGATGTGATTTCAAAACAATACTGCTATGACCAAGATGCATATCACTGCTGAGGATCAAAGTTGTGTTTGTAGTGCAGTTGGCCTCTGCCAATCAGAAACCTATAGTAATTATCCTGTGTACATGTAGCCGTGTCTTATACACCCTTATTACACACATGCACACACAAACAAACACACACACACACACACACACACACACACACACACACCTGCTATAACGAGGCAAACAAACAAAAGTCCTGAACAATCTTGCATCTTGTCTCACCTTGATTACATTTTCATGTGGATATTGGCGTGCACATCATACTGCAATGTAGAATCTACTGTATCATTATCTACAGGTCGATGTAAATATTTGGAAATATACAATAATGTACGTGTAAATGCAACCCTGGTTATCATCTAGGGAAACTCTGTAAATATTTGATTTGCATCTTTGTGTTTGCAGTTCTCATGGCTTGATTAATGATGCTTGTATACAATTTGCAGTATCCAACAAAAAGGCATATAAAGGTATAAAGCAGAGTGTATTTTAATGATTAAGCACTTAGAAATGACAAAATGACAAGATTCAAATTGTATTTGACCATATTTTGTATGCTTCTGATGACAACCCTACCAGTTTTATCTTATGGTGCACAGATTTTACACCCATATGGCCTCTGTTAAACCATATAAAGTGCATTGAATACATGTCAACATCAGGATGATTTTGCTATAAATATCATACAATTTGTATGACCCATGCTGAGTATATATGGGCACATACATTTATGCCCTGGGTGAACTTGTATGATATGCTGATTTCAGATGATTGTGCATAAATTATTTGAATTTCAAGGTTTGTGTTTGGTAATGATTTGATGATGTCCATGTTGTCTCCCTATCATATTCATCAGGTTCCCATTGTCAAGTTCAAAGATGACCAGACGAAGGTCAGGGTTGACATCAGCTTCAACATGCGGACAGGGACGAACTGTGCCAAACTCATTGAGGTAGGAATGGTTGCCATTCACATTGTGTGGTACATGACTGATGTATACATGTATTTAGTTTGTGTGTGTGCTTGTAGGAGTGATGTGCATTGCTCATATCACAGTAATAGGGATTATGCTATTATAGTGTATACTTTGTTAAGGGGAATTTTGTTCCCCCTGCCTCCGGGTGTTCTTTTATCATGCCAGAAAAATGGAAATAGTTTGAATTCTCTTCATATTTTGTGTATAAATATTGTTGTCCTACTGTGACATCACAAATTGTTGAAGTCTTCTTATCCAACAAATATGGTGCATGGATTTAACCCAAACTTCATTGTGTTACACCCAATATGGCACTTGTGGTACTAGGGTGTACAAACTGTAGTTTCATGGTCATCGAGACTGTTAATAGAGCAATGATAACCAAATATGGACATGCACATGGACATAGAGTGGACCGCTGTCAAGCTGTAGAATGATACGCAATGATAGGCACTTCCATCCTTTCAATTCTTTTTTCTTTTCTTGCTTTGCATTATATAAAAAGATTGTCATTCTTGCCTTTCATGACCATTTTCTGTGGAGAGATTCAAAATAGATTGTTATGTTCCCATATGACAATAGTTTGTCATATGAATTATATGTTTGGGCAAATTAAAACATTGTCAAGTGATAAATGCAATGCCAAAGATGAAAAAAAACAGACACCCCCCCCCCCCCCCCCCCCCAAAAAAAAAAAAAAAAAAAAAAAAAAATGAAGAAAAATTATTGGTAAACATGGCATCTGTTGGTCAATACTTTACCACATTCAGTTGTATTTATGCCAGTATTGATTATGTGCACATGCGCGCATGCACGTGTGAGTGCTTTAAGTTTCTTGAATTGCTTTTCTGTTTTGTCTGGCCCCAAAGTGTGCTGTCTTGTTCTAGTTTTGTGTTGCCTATCCATCCATGAGTGTGTGATCTCATCACTTGCCAAAGAGTAAGAGAAAACAGAAGTGATAGCTGGATTCTAACAACGGAGCAATGAGCAGTACCTCAGCTCTTTGAAATCCTAGCAAAACCAGTCCTTGGTACAAACTTGAATACATGTAGTTAAATGTCATTCACAGAAACTGTGATCATTTGGTTTGCCTTTAGCTCGGGTAGTGAAAGTTTGTACAGCAGCAATACACAATATTGTATGATATTGCAGGGCTTGACAGTAACTTTTTACCTCCGCCAAGGGAGGAGGTTATGTTTTTGTTACCGTTGGTTTGTTCGTTAGTTAGTTCGTTAGTTAGTTTGTCTGTGTGCAGAATAACTCAAAAAGTAGTGAACGGATTGGGATGAAACTTGCAGGAAAGGTTGAGAATGATACAAGCACCAAACGATTAACTTTTGGCAGTGATCCGAGAATTTTGGGGGAATTTATGAAGGATTTTTTACATTTTGGCAGGTAGGGTCAATGAACTTGGGAGTTCAGGCTGCGCGTATTTGAGGTTTGCCTGTGCGCACTAAAGTGCGTGCTCTAGTTTCTGCTGGGGTGAGGCGCGCCGTGCAGCTGAGGGTTTATGACGTAACAAAGGCTTCTATATTGGGAAATCTGGCAACTTTCAGCACACAATGCAGTACATGTACGTATGGGTGGAAATCACTGATATCTCTACGGAAGAACAAGATCAGTGGTGAAAATGATTTGCATGCTTGGCGGAAGTCTGCGCTCTCAGAGTGCTTCTCTAGTTTCTCTGGTGAACAGTTCGTGCCACTAAGATTATTACCTCCGCCAAGGGAGGAGGTTATGTTTTCGTTACCGTTGGTTTGTTTGTTAGTTAGTTAGTTAGTTCGTTTGTTTGTTTGTCTGTGTGCAAAATAACTCAAAAAGTAGTTAACGGATTGGAATGAAACTTGCAGGAAAGGTTGAGAATGACACAAGTAACAAACGATTAACTTTTGGTAATGATCCGAGAATTTTTTGGGAATTTATGAAGGATTTGTGGTATTTTGGCAGGTAGGGTCAATGAACTTGGGAGTTCAGGCTGCGCGTATTTGAGGTTTGCCTGTGCGCACTAAAGTGCGTGCTCTAGTTTCTGCTGGGGCGAGGTGCGCCGTGCAGCTGAGGGTTTATGACGTAACAAGGGCTTCTATATTGGGAAATAGGGCAATTTTTCAGCATGTGTTTAGGTCCTGTGGGTGGAAATCACTGATCTCTATGGAAGAGCCCAAAGAGCTTTTCCCCAGTGGTAGAGAGGAGAAAAAAAAAAATCTCTTTTGGGAAGAGCAAGATCATGGGTGGAAAGTATCTGCTTGGCGGAGGTCTGCGCTCTCAGAGTGCTTTTCGAGTTCAATTTAAAATGTTGGTGGCCCGAAAAGAAGTGTAGAGATGTTAAACGGAGGGGAACATGACAATGTATTTTGAATCTTATTTACCTGATCAGGCTACCCAAAGGCATGCTCTTTGACAATTTGGTGGCCTGACATGAACTTTTAGTGGCCTTATGTTAATCATAGCAGTACAGGCATATTCTCACTTATACAGTGTAAATGATGATTCTACTTTTGTTGTTTTTTATTTTTGTGGATGAACCCGGCCTGACTTCTGTCAAACAGTTTGTCCCTTTCATGACATGTCGTCTTAGAGAGGTGAAAAAAACAACAGGAAATTTCTTAAGAGCCTCCTCAGCAGCATGTTTTCTCAATATGAGGAATCACAGGTCATCCTGCCTCAGTTTGACTTTATGGGAATGTTCAGACAAATATTTGTTGGATGGAAGTGGATGTCCTAACTCTTGAGGCTGTAGTAGTCGAGTACATTTGAACTGTTTTTGGTCACAAGCAGTCCGGAGCAAAATTTAATTTCATGCACTTTAAGACTGGAGTAAATTGATGTACAAAAGGGGACTTTAACTGCTGAAACCTAAAGTAAACACGACAGTCCTATAATCTCTTGGTTGGTATGAAATGCCTTTCTAATGATGTATGAACTGATTTGCCTGTATGCAGTTGAGTGTAACATGTTCAAAATTATAGAATGTAATTTTTTGGGGGGATTATGATTTTGCACAAATTCTTTTGGGAATGTTGTTTGGTTTACTGTTTTCATTCGCCGAACTTTGTAAGTCCTTTTGTATTATTAAACTTTTCATCAAAAGTGTTTTGGAGCAGGAAAAAAAAGTCCAGCATATTTCACAAGATTAAGCCTCAAAAACCTACTTAACACCTGCATAATTTTTGAGTGACATCTGGACTCAACTTCTGCAAGGATGAAGCACATTTGAGTATTCCTACTAGACTGATACAGCCGCCAGCTGTGCATTGTGAAGTGCCTCGTACATTGTATGTCGCTTTTGCGGTTCCTTGACGACCCATTGGGGGCGCCGATGACCTTTCAGTCAACCCTGGCGTTAATGAGCTGGTCTGGCCCTCTGCTTTGATAACCCAATCGTCACTGACAACTACGGAATGCCTGCTTGACTAAAAATAGGGGGGTGGCACTGCAGAGGGCTGGGCTGGAATTTGGAGATGGTCCATTATCATTCTACATCATTACCTCATTCAGAGTAATGTATTGTAACTGTCTTAATTTTTTATTTTGTCTGTAGTACTATCACATAATTCAACTTCTTGGCAGTAAAAACTTTGACCGTACGTCTTGTGTGTTTCTTACTACCAGTAATCTCTTTTGTGTAGACTTCCATTACAATGTGTTACATAAAAAGGGAACTTGTTCCAGTTGGCAGGTGGGAAGATGCTAAATGCTGCTGCACTGCTACTTTTTTTCGTCATGTTTTTTGTGTATTTCACAAGTAGGGTGCTATCAACAAATTTTACAACTCACAAAAGTATCAGCTTTGATCCTGACATGAATGCGATGTGCATGAACACATTTCTTTATGAGATCCATGATTGTGAATTCAACCTCTCGCAAAATTTTTTGGAAGTCCCTATTTTCAAAAAATTAATCTTGCTAAATACATGCACAGTATATGTGGCATATACTGTATACACTTGTACAGTACCTGTATCTAGTTTTCATTTATTGTAGCCTTTGCAGCTCTGAGCCTTAGTGAATACATTTTTGACATAACGTGGCCTCAAAATTATGGGTTATTGTAAAAGTCTTAGTATGATATATTGTGTTACTTATACTACGATTGTACA
The DNA here is from genome assembly GCF_040938485.1 of Diadema antillarum. Lineage (NCBI taxonomy): Eukaryota > Metazoa > Echinodermata > Echinoidea > Diadematoida > Diadematidae > Diadema > Diadema antillarum. The sequence continues at coordinate 72,247 of NW_027271032.1, read as the reverse complement.
CTCATGTTTGTCTTCATCCATTACCTCCCTTTTACTATTTTCATTAACCAATCTGGTGGTGACGTTTAGGGTAAGAATACCATGTGTACACCTAAGCTCTCACTCAGGTTGTGTGCTACTTCTGAGCTGTACACACCTGTACAAGTTGTATGCATACGTACAATGTACATTGTACACTCATGTACAGTAGGTTGCAAAGTGTTCTTTTTTATTTCCTGGATGCTGCAGATGTCACACAGTCACATCTGTAGATGATCTCTATAGGTCTATACTTTTGCATATCATTCTGCATTGGGATGATGGTATTTGGAATACTTTTATGTATCTACACTGTACTGTGTCAGCTGCTAATATTCTCAGAGACATCTTTCTGTATGAAGACATCAATGTTTGCAAGTGAAGGCTGCTGATCTTGTGATGCCATGAATAAAAAAACATGTTGATTTAACACACAGGAGATATTATGTATAGATGGTAGATCTAAGTCACGTTCCTAATTATATTTATGTCTCTGGGCATTCTCTACACACATTGTTACAAGTGCAAAGATGCCGGACCAGGCCATCTTGAGAGAGAAATACGTTAGTTAATTTGTCGGACGCAAAACTAAAATGTCATGATGGAGCATGCCATTTATATCGGATGGCATCTGCGAGGCAACTTGACGGTAATGAAACCGACGTGGGGGCATACGAGACCGGCCCGAGGCAGCCGTGTACATTGTAACTGTGAAGGCAGCCCGTGACATGCCTGCTGTATCAGCCGACTGCGTAGGATGTACTGCGCTTCCTTTCGGGTGCAGCCAGAGTGGCCTCTGCTATGTGTGGCATTCACAGTATACTAATAAAAGGAAATTGATATGGTCGTGGGAGAGAAAGTGGATTAGTAAGTCCTCTGAATTGCGGAGCATCTGGGTAATCTTGTTGTCCATATTCTATGCAGAGACACACAAAAATGGGAGCAAGGAGTGAATGTACAATGTATGAGAAGGGACATGTGAAAAAGGGCGTTAACCTCCTTGAGGAGAGGCGAGAAAATGCAACGGGCATGGCAAAGAAATATTTGTGGGGGAGGGAGCTGGGTGTGTGTCAATTAGGACTGAGACAGTACAAGTTGTAGCTATATCAGTGAGGATCTTCATACGTGCAGTGACTGTGGTAGACAGTGCAGGTATTCAAGTCAGTCATGTACATGTATATCAAATTTCATAGAAAGATACAATATACCAGTGCCCTATCCTTCTGATTTTCTCATGAGGAATGTTTCATTTCATCCATCTCTTATTATGGTGTACATCTTTCACAGGAGACTTTTCCATGTGAAATAAATGTAAAACGTTAAAATGCTGGCATCTACAGTCGTACAAGCTGAATGAGTTACTTGTGATTATTACAGTTGTACAACTGTACATGGTGAACCATGAGTGAATTTACATATAAAGTATTACAAGACTTATATAGAATTAGTATTTTGTCTTCCTTGTACATACAGGAAGGATAAAAGATATAGGAAAGGATAATGCTATCACTTGAAATGATACAGAATGAGACAAATTCATTGGTCATTTGCAGTACATGTATTGCATGGATTGTTTTTCTTTCTTCACCTATCTAGAAAGACCCAAATTAAGGACAATGATATTAAGTTAATATTCCTCTGTATCCATTCATTCTGGTGTTTATGCCATGTACAATCTGTATATCACATACAGTCACAATAGGGGTGTTGGGGGTGGGGGGGGGGGGGGTTCAGCACTAATTTGAAACTAAAGGTGTGTGTGTGTGGATGTGGGTGTGTTTAAAGTATCAGGGCTGATTGTATTATGTTTACACATTCAAGATGAATGTTTTGTTTTGTGAAATTATAGAAATCAAATGAAGATTACTGAAAAACAAAAGAAAAGTATATGCCTGAGGTACTTTTTGGTAAATTTGGGGAAAAAAAAATCTGTGTATGCAGACATTGTCATTATAGAACTTTGTCTATGAAGACAAACTAAATGATGTGTTCATGCCAGACTCTGTTATTACCGCCACATAAATCGGAGGTTATGTTTGTGCTGGCATGGGTTTCTCTGTCTGTCTGTTTGTTTGTATGTTTGCAAAATGACTCGGAAAGTTGTGAACAGATTTGAATGACATTTACAGGTAAACTTTTTTTTTGAAGCATTCTTTATCATGGGAAAAAGTGCCAACAAATGATGAAATTCAAGTGATCCATAATTGAGGTGCGCATACGTGTACTGAGCATGTGCTCTATGTGTAGCATGAAGCTAAGGTCATGACACAAGAAAGGATTCTTCATTATTTGGAAATTGGCAGTATTTAGCATACATGTGTGTATACAATGGGTTGAAATGAGCTGCTTGGCAGTCTTTTGCTGTCCAAGTGCTTTTCTAGTTAGCTTTGTAATGTTAGACAGACCGTTGGAATTGACCTCAGAGTTCTCCCAAGTTGTATGATGGACCTTGCTTTTTTTTTGTCTCCATCATTGTGTGCAGGAGTTCATCCAGCAGTTTCCCAGTCTGCCGTTCCTGGTGTTCACCCTGAAACAGTTCCTCCTTCAGAGGGATCTGAACGAGGTGTGGACCGGTGGCATCAGCTCCTATAGCCTCATCCTCATGATTGTCAGCTTCCTCCAGGTAAGAGAGAGGGTCACTGGAAAGGAGTTGTTTGTTTGCATGTCTGTCTGTCTGTCTGTCTGTTTCTGTATTTGTTTATTTGTTTTTATGGTTTGTGAATGGATGTCCTTTTCACCTTGGGTGTAATGGTTTAAGATGCTAGTGCTCACATACACAGGGGCAAATCCAGGAATTCCAGAAAAGGGGGGGGGGGGGGGGGGGAAGGAGCAATACAAAAAATATAAAGGGGACGCATGCACCCCCTTTTATTTTATTTTTATGCCTCCGCCACGAAGTGGTGCCGGAGGCATTATGTTTTCGGGTTGTCCGTCCGTCCGTCCGTCCGTCCGTCCGTCCTTCCGTCCGTCCGTAATAAATTTTGTGGACAGGGTAACTATCAAAACCTCTTAAGGTATCCTAATGAAACTTGGCATGTATGTGTATTAGGGGGTGAAGTTGTGCCTATCAACTTTTGGGTGCACATGGTCAAGGTCAAAGGTCAAAACGTCAAGGTCAAATACGTGAAATTTCACTATTTCCTCCATATCTATGCAATGCCTGAAGATGTTTTCTTGAAACTTAGTGTATACATGTACTACCCAATTAAGATTCTCTGGTGAAAGTTTTGGGCAATGAGGTCAAAGGTCAAAGGTCAAAAGGTCAAGTTAGAATATTAAAACTTCGTTTTTTCTCCGTACCTTGGAAATTGTTCAAGGTATCTTCATGGAACATAGTATATATACACGTACTGACTGGCAGTTATTATCTAGAGAATCCAGGGTTCATAGGTCAAAGGTCAGGGGTCAAAAGTCAAGTGCAACACTTCAAATTTTTACTATTTCCCTCATACATAATGCCAGCAATTTTTTTTTTTTTAAACACTTGGTGTATGCATGTATAACCTAGATTATCTGAAATTTTCTTTTTCTCTTTTTTTCTTTTGGGGGGGGGGGGGGGGGGGGGCAGGGGTTTGCCTCAAAGGTCAAAAGGTCAAAGATCAAGGGAAAGTGCTAAACTAACTTTTTCCTCCATATCTCAGAAGTTGCTCAAGTTATCTTGAAACTTACTACATATTTATGCATGTTCTGCCTGACAGTGATTATCCTATGAATTTTAGGGTCAAAGGCCAAAAGAAAATGGTAACAGTATACTTTTCAATACAGAAATTACACTTTTTCTCCATACCTTGAAAATTACAGTATTCATACACTTATGAATGGGTCAAAGTCAAGTTAAAGTCCTTGAATCCCCAAATACATGCTCTCCTATTCATCTAATTAAACCTAGGTAAAGGAAGGTGAACATTCAACACATTTGTGACAAACATGTAATTTCAATATTTTGCCAGTATTGTGAAAATGTAATTACCCACGCCGATGAAAATCGGCAGGGGGTTATGTAAAGGGTTCTGTATGTTTGTTTGTTTGTTTGTTTGTTTTGTTTGTTTGTTTGTTTGTTTGTTTGTTTGTTTGTTTGTGTACAAGATAACAAGAGAACGGGTAAACGGATTTGCACGAAATGTTCGGGGGATGTTTGGATAATGGCAGGAAAGAATCGATTAGATTTTGGTGACAATCGGTTGACCCTTGCAAATTCTGTGTGACCTTGAAGTTTTGACCCTATGGTATAGTGACCACTCCGAAAATTTCCCGTTTCTCACTTTGCGATTTTCCGCTACCATACGAAAACCTAAACTCCCAAACGATCCCGTATGGCCCGTATTTTGATGATTTTTCAAATTAACATTGATTATTTTTTTCGTTGGAGGAGCATTTGCTCAGTCGCAGTCACACTGCACGATATGCGCGCTCAATGTCAATGCGTGTGCAAGGCCGCTGAAAATGCATCGCGCTCTACACTGTTGGTGCAAAATTGCATCGGGGACGTTGCGGCGCTCGTTGGTGACCGCATACTGGTGCAGTAGACATTTGCATTCAACCCATGCATTGAATAATTCCCGTAGACACTAATCATAGGGGTAATTGCCTAGGGGGTACGTAAATTTTGTTTTTCTTTTGCGCTTTTGTGGATACCATCAAAGATCGTACACTCATACGACCTTTGATATCATCACACTCTCGGCTTGCTATAATCAAAATATCAGAAAACGGCGTATTTCTCGATTTTTACCGTTTTTCGGCGACCCGTCGCGTAGACAATACTCTTATTAACAAAAAACTGGACTTAATTCGCGCGCGCTTGAAAAGTTCCGATTCTGCACTTGACGGTGGAATTTGGGATTTTCGATGGATTTTGGGAGGAGACTAAAGGACTTTTCTGTTGTGAATGAGTGTTACCGTATGTGAAATGATGTGATTTGCGTGTGATGTGACTGTAGAACCAAAGATCGTACACTGAAGTGTACGATCTTTGGTAGAACTCACTGGCTGGTGATAAAGCACACTGGCAATTAAGTGACCGAATTCTGGTAGATGACCGAATGCACATTATGTTTACCCCGCCTGTGTACTTAAGGCGTGGGTCTGCCGCCTTTGACGGCCCCTCTCTAGTTATACATTGTCCACATGTACTATAGACCTATTAGGAGAATCATGCATTATGGCGGAGGCATAGCAGTCGCCTTAGCGACATTTCTAGTTATTTTTATTTCATTTGTTTTAACAAAAAATAAAGGGGGAATGCCCAGTGCACCCCCGCCTGGATCCGCCACTGCATACACAATAATTTTGATAAAAGACTTCAGATATGTATTTAGATACATTAGTAAAACTTAACTATAGATATCTTATAAGCAGACTATTCATTGCTCTTGATTGTCATAGAGCCATATTTGTATAACCATCTTCCCCTGTTAGTGATTTCGAACAAAATGTACCAAAATTTCACAAGTTTACATTATTAGATGTTCATGTTAGGATTGATATTTTTGAATTGAGCACACTTTACAGTAGACAAGCTCTCCACAGTTAAAGAAATATTGTATTTTTATATAAAATGAGATTGTTATACAAGTCACATTTCAAACTTGTCTGCCCTCTGCCCTTTGATCTGTCCAGCTCCATGCGCCACCTGAGCCTAAAAATCTTGGAGTACTGCTCATAGAATTCTTCGAGCTCTATGGCAACAACTTCAACTACTTCAAGACAGGCATCAGCGTGACTGACGGGGGCTCTTACTTCCGGAAGGAAGATGCTCAGAAGAAGAAGTTGTTCGGATACCGCACCTCTTTGCTCTGCATTGAAGATCCTCTCGACCCAGGTAAGGGGGTCTACCTTGACCCCATTCACGTCAGTGAGGTCTTTACTGTGAACTGTCGAAGCTGTAAATGGAAAATGATTACCTCCGCCAAGGAGGTAATGTTTTTGCTAATAGTGTTGGTTTGTTTGTCTTTTTGTTTGCTTATCTATCTGTTTGCAAAATTAGTCAAAAGGTATGTATGGATTTTGTTGAAATTTTCAGGAAAAGTTGATAATGTCACAAGGAACAGGGGAATGAATTTTGGTAGTGATCCACATCTCCATCTGGATATAGAACTGTAATATAAGGGGAAATCACAATGTAGTTGGAAATGAGCTGCTTAGCAGATATCTGCGCATTCCGAGTGCTTTTCTGATTACTGCATGGGATCATTGCGCCCTGTATTAACATTATACTGACTGATATGTTGAGTATAGTTCTTGTTGAGCGTGCAAGATAATCTTCAGAAAGTAAGAATTTATTTGTTAGGCTAAGCTGAGATTGCTGGACTTTATTGTGTGCCTCCCTGGATTTCACTCTCTGAGAATGAATCAGAACATTGAAATGCTGTGGAATGATTACAAGCTTGACCAATTCCTAATTCTTCCCCTGACCGGCCTCCAGATCTGGACCTCGGCAAGAGCTCGTATGGCTTCATGGCAGTCAGGCAGGCATTCCTCTACGCCTTCAGGGTTCTGTGTCAGGGCGTCTTGCCCCACATCGACCAGGAGGACGAGTATGAGAGGTGAGAGATAGGCTACTGTAAAACCAGAAATTTTTGCATGCATGAAATTTCTGCAAATTTTGTGAGGAACAGAGACTCGCGAAAGTAAAATTCATGCGAAAATGTTTGTCTACACAACATATTGCATGCCAGTGGTGATTTGCGAAAGTTTCATGCCGCTAAAAGTGGCTGTCGGTTCCATTTCGCGAAACTCTCATGCGGCGAATGTTTCTGGTTTTACAGTATTCCTGTGTCATACATCACTCTTTATACCAAGCTCATAACCTTTCCTCTCTCTGAATACACCAATCAGCCAACATCCCCCTTAATACAGTACGCGCAATAAGAAACGCCTCCGTCAATTTCGTTTTCCAACGAAAGTTCGTTATCGATCCAGCAGCAACGAAATCTGGACGAAATTTGGACGAAAGTTCGTTATCGATCCAGTAGCAACGATTCTGACGCTTTGTGGACGCAATTTCACGCACGACCGCCCGCTCAATTCTGTTCGGAAAAGCGTTGCTCGTTCGGAAAAGGCGTTTATTCGGAGATCGGCAATTTCGTCCAAATTTCGTTAGAAGCGTCCAAGGCGCGCGCGTACGCGCGCGCCGGCCACATCGAGTCGCCTCTTTTGCTCTCCGATCCCATACCGAGTCGCCGCTGCATGCAGAATGATCACTATACATACATGTATGTACATGCATATAATCGGAATGGAAACAGCAGACAGGCGTGGAAGTCACCAGATACACATGATGATTATTAAAATAGTAACATGTAAACATTTAAATCGATGTCAAAGCTATCTCCACTGGGTGATTAACGAGATTAACGAGGTGATACCGATCTAAATTAACAATCACCAGCTAGTTATTTGGAATCACCGCCAAGTCGTCCACTAGACTTGCACCACGGAAAAGGTGATAGCGTGTGATTACAGTCAAATATTAAAAGATGTAGCCACAACTGCTAAGTTTTGGACACATAGTAAGGAAGACGGATAAAAATGCCACAAATTTCATCCCTTCTTAAAATCACAGTTACCTTCATGTTGCTTCTAGGCGCAAATTACTACGCCATGCAGCGAGTGTTCGTGTACGTGTTACGAGGGCGACCATTGCACTACCATAGACTTTACACGTAAAACGTGCATCATTATTATGGACGTGAATATGGGTCTCGCACGGCGCGGCAACGCAACACCCATCAATGAACTTGAAATGACGAAAATAATCATCCCTAGCTATAGAGCCTGGGGGCTGTGTTTTCATTAATGGGGAAAAAAAAACACGTAAATCGCTAACACAAACGGATGAACTATATACTAGTAGGTTCTGTAGACGACATTTAACACCGAGCCCAGCACCAATTACCGGAAATACGTCATAATGTTGTGGTCAACTCCCAACACCGACTAAGTTCGGTTTGATTTGCGACTTATGTGAGGTTTTACAGGTCAGTGTATTGTAAAGTAATTGAGCGGTTAGTTTCACAAATTTCATGATTTTGAATAATAATCATTCGTTTCACAGCTGAATATCTTATCCTCGTAATATCCGCACATTATGTTATGAAAATGTTTTATTCTAGTTGAAGTGTAGGAGTGCCATTGTTTGCAGTGTTTTCAAAAATGTGGGGCCCACTTCCGGGTTTCATGAGCTGGCAAGGAAAAAAAAAAAAAAACTCTGCCCGTCCACTTCCGGGTTTCTTCAGCTGACAAGCAAAATAATAATAATAATAATAATAATAATAATAATAATAATAATACAGAAAAAAGAGAGAAAAAACATAACCTTACCGCCGCCATACTTCAAGATATTTCTATTTCAGTGCCACTTACATTGTACGTACTTCCGGGTTAAAAAAAAAAGTCTGGGGGCCCAAAGTGATGGCACCTTATGTATTCCTTTGTATGGTGCACAAAAAGTGTGGGCTATTTTCATTGATCGTCTCGGTACCAGGCAATGGAAACTCCTCGTACTACACATGTATTCGCTTGTGGTCATGAGAGGCAGATTGATAAGCCGACTTGCGAAGTATCAAATAGGCCTAATATTATCACCATGCGCAGGGTTATGTTCCGTAAAGAAACCATTGCGATTTGAGGATTATTCTTACATGATTTTTCCATAGAGCATCGATTGATTTCGATCAAACAATGAAGATCAATAGTAGCTCTACGGAAAATCATGTATATAGAAAACCTGCGATTAACCGCAATGAAACACGGCTCACTTTATGCAGAGCGTGAGTAACTCCATACCCACCTCAGTCACTTGTTAAAACAAGAGGAAATACATCGATTGTCGCAGAGAGGGATATAATTCTGTATATAATGTTACTCGAATTGTGCTTGCCTGATAATCAAGCAGAAATACAATCCTTGTTGTTCTTTGGCGTAAACGTACTGTGAGGCAATATCATTCACTGTGCCGAATATGCGAGTCTTATTATTAATAAGTCTTGTGGTTTTGTTTTTGTTTTTGTTTTTTTTTTGTTTTGTTTTTTTTTGGGGGGGGGGGGGGACGACTGCGATAATAATTTAAATCTTTTTTTTTTTTTTGGTTTGTATTATGGAAGAAAATTCTATGCCATCTGATCCTTCCGCCAAAATGCTTACAACCGATCATCTGCTTAATTTCATTAAGCATTTTGTCCAACAAAGTTGTCAGACAAACTTTTGCTCTCAGCTAATCAAATGCTAGGATTTTCATGGCTTGTAACAGTTTGTAAGAGAATACTAGTATCCGACCAAAACGCTTCATTATGCCCATGCCCCTCTGGTCTCTCGGCCCGATGCGCATGCGTTGGCCGTTGGACAAGTTTCTCAGCAGGGAGGCATGCTTGAATAAAGGGAGGCATGCTTGTGAGCATGCGCTAATTCTTACCTGTAGACCCCTCTGGCGCAAGCGGTTTTAAAAGAGCGTTTAGGGAGATGGTGCACAAAATTCTCTTAAACCGATTGTGTGTCAAAACTCAAAATACGAAGAGAAACTTACAAAAATACATACACACATTAATAATGATAATGTTATACTGATAACATAGCTTTTCACTTGTAGTTTATTATACTGAGACAGAGTATAAAATAAAATAAATAACAAGTATATATGGTGAGGAAACTCGTGGGAGTAAATTCAATGAGTTGTCGATTTCTATATTTGCCTATTGTTTTTTCTTTACAATGAGGAGATCTTCAATTTTTTCTTTTTGACCTGCCGCTGGCAAAAGTGCTTAACGTCCTTCTGCATGCTGCACGTCGCGACGTATGATGGCCCGTATTCTCGAAAGTATCTGTGATCTAAACCATGCATGGTTTACATGAAAAGACCGTCGAATGCCCAATTTTTAGATAAATACTTCTGCGTTAAAACTGATGATCAGGGGAAATCCATTCCATGTTAATTCCCTTGTATTGTGTAGTTGAGTGACCAAGAACAACATCTCCATTATCATTGTCATCTTTATGTAAAGTTTGGATAAGATACTTTCAATGTCGCTAGAATGACCAAGATTGATATAGTACATGTTTTTTTCTTGATCTGAAAAATTTTATGATTAACCCAGGATAAAATAATTCTGGCTGCGAGTTCTGACCTGAAAATAGAGAGGTTGTTCCAAAGTTTTTTGTAATCGTTTTTTTTTTTTTTTTTTAACGAGAGAAGAAACGCTGCTGCCATTCCAATTCATTTTGGAGATTTTAGAGTGATCTATTTAGAATGCGTAATCATGGAAGTGTCAATTAATGGACGATTTAGCAGGGTTTTTTGTACCTAGAGGACAACCGAGGTGATCCTGTTTTGATAGTTTGATGAAGGTCAAGTGATATCAAAGCTTTGTGTACACTGAGAAAACTTCCTTGGAAAAAAATAACCAGGACGCGATGTTGCGTGGAGATCAATAGATAATGGCGTTCTTTCTACTCCGTTACTGGTAAAATGTGCGAAACCAATGCAATGATTTCCTGGTAATTTTTCCTGGTAAATATTACACAGAAATTTTACCAGGCATATCAACTTTCGTTGTCGGGAACATGCATGTACCAAGCGTTCCACCTTCAGGGTTTGAAATGCTATTTCGACTTCTCTGCATGGAATTAAAACCTCCCTCAATATAGCATTTCAAACCCTTCGGGTGGACCATTCGGTTATGTTCCCTCCCCCGCCAGTCATTGGATGATACATTATTACCTGCGCTTTGGTGGGCATTTTGATATGTTATTATATGTTTAATATACTCATACACATACATAAATGTACATACATAATGAGAGTGGCGGAGAAATGACTACTCGCAGACGTTGCAGTAAGACTATGTTCACTAAGAGCCTTTTATTCTCCCGAGCTTTCGACCGAGTTTCCGGCCTTTTTCAAGGGCTTGCGAAGTAAACATAAAGCAACCAATTTGCATACATTTGAAGAGAATACGGCAGAAAACAAGTCAAAAGAAAATAAAAGAGAGTATATACCTGTATATACTATATACTATATATATATATATATATATATATATATATATATATACATATAAGTAAAGTGGGTATGTTACTCCACCACTTTACATAAGTAGTGGAGTAACATATCCACTTTACTTATAAGTGTAAAAACAGTCTTATAAACACCGCAGGAGCCAAAAAAAAAAAAAAAATGGCTCCTGCGGTGTTTATGACTGTTTTTACACTAACTGATATCTATTTACTACACACCGACGCAGAACTTTCATATTTTGATTATTATGTATATATACATCTCTCTCTCTCTCTCTCTCTCTCTATATATATATATATATATGTGTAAATTTATTACAGAAAGAGAGAAAACAGCGAAATCATTCGCTCGAGCAAACACACGAGCGCCACGATATATACGAATAGGTCCTAGTCTTGTTTCATACAAAAAAAAAAAAAAAAAAATCACATTTGTCGCAAGATGGAGTGAGATTTCATGTCGTAGCATGCGTGGGTACTCCAAAATAGCAATACCTCATTTTCAATTACTCAGTTTTACTTCAATACCTTCAATTACTTCAATACCTCAGTTTCACCATTAAAAAAAAAACAAAAAAAAACAGAAAAAAACAAAACAAGGTAAGCGTGCGTGTGTGTGTGTGTGCGTGGATGTCGATCTCTCTGTCTGGTTGTGTTATATGGATTTATAACCCTATTGCACTCGAGAGTATAGACATTGTCATAATTATGTTTAATATACACATACAGTGTGAGGCCTTTTTAAAGGCGTGCATACAAATTTTGAGTGAAAGGAAAGTGAGAATCCTGGTACAATTAACGACACTATTATGATCACTTCTGCGACCCTCCCCCCCCCCCCCCCCCATTCCTTTTCGCTTGTGTGGACATGCCCGCCATTCCCTTACGAGGGCTACATGCTGTCCACTCGTCAAGTACGCGGTGTATCATCCATTTCGATTTTAAGTGCGCGCTATGACGTCATGGCCCCTTCCCCTCCAACGGGCCGGCGTTTGGTTGCGCCATGTAATGATGTCATCACGGTAGGAATCCGCCGTGGCCGTGAAAACCCTCGGGCACCCGTTCGTGATTCTGGCGTTTGACGTGCTGGAGAACCTTGAGCATGCGCAGTTCCCTAAAATGACGTCATTTCCTTGAAGGCCACGTCCATGGGGTGAAATCGAGAAGACCCTATTATTACTGGGCATCCATGCGTGCATTAGATTTTCAAGCAGTTCGGTAAGCGCTCGTTTAAAAGACAACATTATTATTAGTCTCGCTACTCGTTCTTTTCACACGTATCCGAATCATAGCTGATACTTCGAGTCGTACATATAGATCAGTCATGCCGCGTTTGTCCATGCAAGATCGTGACAGAGTTGTGGATCTGTGGAGGCATGGCAAGAGTGTGCGGGAAATCATGACGATGCTTCGTGACTTCACCGTCGAAGTCAACATCTCTACGGTGAGGCGATGTATTCGCCGTTTTCAAGAGACTGGAAGCGTAGCAGATCGACGTCGACCTGGCTATCGTCCTAAGCTTTCAGACGAGCATCTTGCCTTCATATCCGCTCTTCTCGAAGAAGATTGTGAGCTCTCTGCTGTCGAGATACAGAGGCGTCTTGAAGCGAGATACGGCGTACAAGTCTGCGTTCGAACGGTTGGCAATGCACGAAGACGGCTTCGTTGGATCCGAACTGGTACCCGTTACGGCCAGTTGATCAGACATGTCAACAAGGCTGCACGACTTGCATTTTGTATCCGAATGGTGGAGAGCGGGGAAACGTTCCACGACGCCATCTTCACTGACGAGAGCACCATCTTCGTCGAAGGTGATCGGCCAGCCTCCGGCTTCTACTGGAGGAAGGAGGATGATCCAGCGAGGAAACGACCGAGGCCTAAACATCCGGACAAGGTACACGTGTGGGCCGGCATCAGCAGGCGAGGACGGACAAGACTGGCGATTTTTACTGGAATTATGAGGAAGGAGTTCTTCGCCGACGAGATTCTCCAGAACTACCTCGTCCCGTTCGTCCGCGACGCGTATCCACACGGCGACTGCAGGCTGCTTCAGGACAACGACCCAAAACACAACAGTCACTACGCCCGGGCACTCCTAGAGAGAGAAGGAATCACTTGGTTTCGAACGCCAGCCGAGTCGCCCGATCTTAACCCCATAGAGCATGTGTGGGCACACATGAAGTGGTACATTCGGAGAGTAAGTATAAATGATCGTTTTTTGCTTTCGCCTTTTTTTTTTTAATACTGAAGTATAAAATTATTGTATGGATCAATCAAGATATTTTTTTTATTGTATCAACTCATGTCTTTTTTCCTTCTTCTTTCTTTCAGCACGTGAAACCTCGTACCCGTGCCCAGCTTGTGGAAGGACTGAAGCGCTACTGGACGGAGAGAGTGGACCAAGCATTCATCAATCGCCAGCTTGACAACCTCCAACATGTCATCCCCGCGGTGATTGCAAGCCGAGGCGACGTGACGAAGTACTGACAAAGTCAAAACACAAACGGTCCTTTTCAGGACCACCACAATTCCAAGAAAGAATAACGAGTATACGCTCAATGATGTAATAAAGATTTCCCCCACCCACAACTCTCTCTCACCTCACACAATGTCATAAACGTAAATGTTTAACCAAGTGAATATACTGACATGACGACTGATGAATACAAATAATCGTTTTCGTAACTCTTTGGGTATTATTATCCCGGATCTATGATTATATAAGATCTCTCGAAAAAACAAAACAACAACAAAGAAACAAAAAATTAAGGTTTGACTTGAAATGAAATGTATACAACCTATACTTCCAGTTATAATACTATGACAAAAGTTATTACAATAAAGGGAGGAGTAGAAAAATATTAAATAAACCCCTTCTTTGGATTGATCTGATTTTTTAGTCATTCAAAATAATATTCTGTAAACGAGCATGTGATTTTATATATTTCTTTTCTTATTTTCGTTTCTGTGTTGGGGTTGTTTGAGAAAAATGAAAGAACGTAATATTTACTGCATACAGTCGATGAATATAAACATATAAATAACAATACGCGCTGAAGGAGACAATGAAAGAGGAGAAAAAAGAAACATACAAGTAATGAGCCAAATATTAAAATTATAACCTTTGAAAGCCTAAAAAAATAACTCTGTAATCATAGAATTTAAATTTTTCGTATGCTTGATTATCCAGTCTCCTTTAGAAACTGAGACAAGAGAAAAAACGAGAGTATGAATGATTACAATGAAGTGTTTTATTAGATCATTCTTATTACAAGTTGGCACAATATAATATACTCAATTTAATTGTTATATATGTATACAATCTGTCATGAGCTCGTGCATTAAGCTTTGTGTGCCTGAATGTTTTCGTATGCGTGACTGTGTCTGCAAATAACATATAAAAATTATCTTAGCTGTGTTTAGATGATACAATTAACATTATTATGCCGACATTAAGACACAACTGACTTACGCGGCTTTAAAATTAATTCAAGTAAATCAATCTCTCCATGAAATGTCATGTTCGCGTATTATTATTCAACAGGTTACTTTTGTGACAGAAATACATGTCTAATTGATTGAGCATGACCACCTCTATTTTTGGGATGTATTAATTTTGATTATCCTCATTCGTGATTCATATATTGATATAGTTCCTATAAAGCAAACACAAGCCATGATTTGCTTAATGATAGAAGCCGCGGTATAAAAAATATAAAAAAAATGATCCTTATAATTGCGTGATTCGTCTGTACGATTACAGCTTGAAAAGAATTGAATCTTTCGAGCCATACACGTTTTGCATGCAAAATTTAGACAGGCCAAAGAAACTCGGCCATATTGTGAAGAAAATACATTGTGTTTTTACTGGTGTTCTTGTTTCTTAATCTTCATTATCGATTAGGGAATTAAAAAGGCACTTGGCTAAAAGAGAAACACCTGTTTTCTGCACCATCTTTTAAGTTCTTTCCCCCTTGAATAGTGCGACAGGGTACGTATTCTTTTGCTCATAATAACACCCTGGCCCTCGCATGCGATGCGGTCGCCTTTTATTCTTAACGTTCTTTCTTTTTCTTAAGCTTTGCTCTTTGAAAGCGCTGTTAGTTGCCCCGACTGTGAGCAGAACAAGCAGCAATAATGCATGGACAATAGAATAGAGTCTTTAGTTGTATGATAGAGATAAGTCGGATACCGACACGCGGCATGACACGCGCCGAAAAGACCTTCACTCGTGTATTGTACTTGAACTTCACTTACAAGTAGCTTTTACTTCATAAAATGTTTGTTTCCTGCACACATAGTTATGTGAACTGAATCATCCCAATAAAGGTTATGGACACACAACATGTATACAAAAAGAGTGTGCATGCGTTCGTTTTATTGTGTGACTGTCTCAACTCTCTCTCTCTCTCTCTCTGTTCGTGGGTGCGCGGGCATATTATAAGTTGACTAAAATACAAAATACTGTTCGTCACTGTGAAAATGACAAAATATATATACAATGATTATGATTTCACTCGTATTGACAATATTACTGTCTCCTGGTATACTCCATTTCATAAAAAGTTGATACGATGACATCTCTTGCTGGAATGGCAATTGTCATGGTAACGACAAGAATCCAGCTTCGTGATTGGCTGTTGCTATTGGAAGTTGCCATTCCAGCAAGAGTTGACATCCTACCATCTTTTTATGAAACCGGGCCCGTAAGATTATAATATAATTAAAAAAAAAATAATGGTGATGGCTAGTAACTGATCAGTGGGAATCAGTGGGAATGCTGGGGGATGATTGTTCCAATCCATGTAGGATTCATTTAAGAGTTCATTGAATCTATTGTTGTGTGAAAATTATTTGCTTCAGAATGGTGTCATATTCAGGTAATGTGCATTTTTGTGTGTCCAGGCGAGCATGCCTATCACTCCGTACACAGTGACGGGGCATCGAACTGCACATTTTATACTTGAATATGAGACCGTTCTGAAGCAAATCATTTTAGTATCATATGCAACTTTTATCAAGAGTCGTAATTAAATAGTGAACACATAGGGCCTACTGTACTCGCAAAATTCATTGAATAAAGCATTTAAGTAACGCCTTCCTCGTTAAAAACTTGCCGCATATCAAATACACACAATATTGAGCCTCAAATTTCAAAAAGTGTCTTTCAAATTTTGCGCAGTATTCAAGACAGATTCCACAGTCAGGTTTTAAGCATTTTAAACAATAGTTATTAGAGTGATAATTGTTTAAAATACTTCACACATGCATGTTAAAATTTCATCCGCTTACATGCAGTTTTGATGCAAAATATAGGCCTATGGTGAATACTTATTGACCAGTGGCGGTTCCAGAGGGGGCCGCAACCGGCGCGCGCCCTCGGATCCCTTTATTTTTCGTGAAAAGCAAAAGAAGAAAAAAAATGAAATGAAACCCGGAAGTGCCATCAGATATATTAGTCACGCACCCCCCCCCCCCCACACACACACACTTTACAGAATTCCTGGATCCGCCCCTGTTACAACACTTGATCACTTTTTATGCCTCCGCCACGAAGTGTCGCCGGAGGCATTATGTTTTCGGGTTGTCCGTCCGTCCGTCCGTCCTTCCGTCCGTCCATCCGTCCGTCCTTCCTTCCTTCCGTCCGTCCGTCCGTCCGTAATCAATTTTGTGGACAGCGTATCTAAAAAAACTGTTAAAGGTATCCTAATTCATTGTTGTGTAATCTTTCAAAAAAAGATGTCACAAAACTTCAACGGTTGCAAAATTCTGCTGCCCGATTGTTAACTTTTACTAAGTTTGATTCCATGTCACCAGTTCTCCGTTCCTTACATTGGTTACCTGTAGAAAAAAGGATTATTTTCAAGATTCTGTTATTAGTACATCATTCAGTTCATTCTTTTTCCCCAATATACATAAGTAATTCTGTTCAAAAATACATTCCGGCACGAAGGTACGTTCATCATCAGATGCATTTTTACTCCAAACACCCAGAGTAAAACATGGGTATGGTGATCGTGCTTTTTCCGTTATGGGACCGAAATTGTGGAATCAGTTACCTCTTCAGTTAAGGGAACTGTCATCCACAGAGTCATTCAAATCCAAACTTAAAACTTATCTGTTCCTTTCATACTGAGGACTGTAATTGCTGTATGTCATTAATATTAGATCAATATTGTATTTTTAATTGGTTTATGTTTTATTCTTTATTTGGTATATATTTGTTTATGTTTACCAGTTAAGGGAACTGTCATCCACAGTCATTCAAATCCAAACTTAAAACTTATCTGTTCCTTTCATACTGAGGACTGTCATTGCTGTATGTCATTAATATTGGATCAATGTTGTATTTTTAATTGGTATATGTTTTATTCTTTATTTGTTATATATTTGTTTTTGTTTACCATTTTCTTATTTGTTGTATATGCATGTAAATATATGATATCTTTTCATTTTGAAGCGCCATGAGCACTGAAAAGTGGACCTGTGCGCTATACAAGTAGCCACTATTATTATTATTATCATTATTAATGAAACTTGGCATGTATATGTATGAGTGGGTGAAGTTGTGCCTATCAACTTTTGGGTGCACATGCTCAAGGTCAAAGGTCAAATGTCAAGGTCAAATGCTCAGAATTATACTATTTCCCCTATATCTCTGCAATGCCTGGAGGTATTTTCTTGAAACTTAGGTGTATACATGAACTACCAAATAAAGATTCCCGAGAGAGAGTTTTTGGGTCATGAGGTCAAAGGTCAAGTGAAAATGTTAAAATTTCACTTTCTTCCCCATATCTCACAGATATTTCAAGGTATCTTCATGGCACTTAGTATATATGCATGTACTGACTGGCAGTGATCAATTTAGGGGTCATGGGTCAAGAGTCAGGGGTCAAAGGTCGAGGTCAACTCATCAAAATGCCATTATTTCCCTCTTACCTATGCAATGCCAGCAGGATTTTTTTCTTGAAACTTAGTGTATGCATTACCCAATACAGATTCTCTGGGAAGTTTCTTGTCAAAAGTCAAGGGCCAAAAGGTCAAAGGTCAAGTGAAAGTGTTAAATCTCACTTCTTTAAACTTATAAAAGGGTCAAAAGTTGGGTACAAACCCCCAAATACCTGCACTCTTATTAGACAGTGTAGCCATTCATCCAAATAAACCTTGTTCAAGGAAAACAAACATTCAATGCATGTGTGACAAACCTGTCATTTTAATATTTTGCCAGTTATGTGAAACTGTCATCACACATTGTCAAGGCATTGCGCTATAGACCTATTCGGAGAACCATGCATTATGGCGGCGGCATACCAGTCGCCATGTAGCGACATTTCTAGTTCACAAATAAATCATGACAACGTGTTGTTTTATATACTGCAGCCATCTTCATCTTTTGCTCTCAGCATTTCATATCCGATGGGGGGCCGGGGGTGGAATGCATAGGCCTATGGATTAAAAATGTGGTATCCCGGATCCCAGGCAGGGCTTGTTCTCTTCACCCGCTTACGGTATACAATTGTAATTTTCTTTTTCCTTGAAGGCTTGAATGGCGCGGTAGGAAACCCAATGCTTTTGTTTACCCTGGCCCTCGACTGCGATGCGGCCGCCCTTTTAAGGCTTAATTCTTTAAAAGTTTCTTTTATTTTCGCTTTGCTCTTTGATGATAGCATCAAGTACAAGTGAACAATAATGCATGAATAGTAGAGACTTTAATACGAGCGATCGATCGATAAGCCGGGTGCGCGCGCGACATAGAACGTTGTGACACGCGCCGAAGAGACTTTGATTTGTACATTTTACTTGTTGCTTGTCTCGCTTGTTCTATATAACGGTTAAATCTAGAGATCGCTGTCTGGTGTATAATTGTAGCGTCATTGTTTCCATGGTATGGCCTCTGCTTGTTCAATTGGTACTTCTAATTCTGCATCTGTTTGACATACTCTAAGCAGTGCGGTGCGTGAGCGCTCAGGATCAGCTCTTCGTGTCGATCAGGTCAACGTCATCATCCTGCGCAATCATGCCGAAGCGTTCCCGACAAGTCCAGGGTCTTGATCCGCAGAGTGGGAAATGGCTCCGCGCCAACGTGGTGTCAGAGGAAAGCGACTCAATCACTGTGAAGTAAGTGTATAAATACGACTTAACCCGTTAAGGACGGTTTGATTTTGCTAGTGTTACAACACACATTTGCCGTAGACACCTACTACTAGTACCCGAGTACAGTATACTCGGGACTCGTTTTAAGTCAAATGATATTTGATGCTTGTAACGTTAACAAAAATGTTTTAGGCCTAACACTGTAACAGTAGGACCTACTTTTATTAGTCGCTTCCGGGCTAATATAATGTACCGTTAGATTTTTGTGAAATTTGTGAAATAATAACGCCGAATAACGGCAGCCGAACAGGGTTTTTAAATTGTATTATTAGTTTTGTTTGTTTATACCGGTACGAACTTCAGTGCTTCATGCAGATGCATGCAATGTAACGCGACGCGATGCGATCACATACGCTCGCGTCGTCTTCTATTTTCTAAAACATGAGCCATCTGAGGTCTAAACCCATAACGTTAGTTGTTGTTTTACATGTATAAACTCTTAGTTGTGCATGATAAGGCACGGTGTCATTAATTGTAAATAAATTTTTGCATGCCATACTCATCCGTTTATTGAATTTTACGTTCCCGGTACAAAAAAAAAAAAAAAAAAAAAAAAAAAAAAAACACCGTATAGGTGGTCCGTACCTCGTCATATTCTGGTGAAAAATTTGATTGTAATGTGCGATACACTTACAGTTTCGTAACGCTAGAACTTCAGTTTATCATAAAGTATTCCTATTAGTGCTTCCCGGATTTATCTTGCAGCTAGCACTAAACTCTAACATTAACGTTTTATAAATTATAGGTCTAGAATAAATCAGTAACTAACCTACCAAGACAGCGTAGAATTCAACGCTGCCCTGTGTCCAACTAACTTCACTCACTTTACGTTCATCCCTGTCATTTTGTGAAATTTGGTAGAATGTGGAGTGTGGACGGTGAAATTCAAGATATATTTAACGTTAAGCGGATACGATACTGCATTAGCGCCTGAATTACGAGATGTTCTTTATTTTGGATATGATAAGTACAAGTAGGCCTACATGTAATGTTACTGCATTTAAAGCGAAGAATTAATAAGAAACAAAAAAATGCAAGCTACGGGCGCGGCGCGGCGCCGCGCGAGAAGCGGCGGGTCACACTTTTGAAAAGAGGCAGCGCAGGGCCGGCCGGCCGGCCTCTAGGGGCGGCGCGGGCCGCGGGGAGCGACACTGTGGTGGTAGACTAGTCGTGTTGCTTCGTGACAGCTTTACAGTATGAGTCTAGGCCAATGACGATGTGAATTCGTCTTTCCTTCCTGTTGGTTTTGTTGTTTTTTTTCACTATTTCTACCTACATGTATACTTTAGAATAGAATAAATAGGTCTCTATTGCAAATAACCGACTGCAATATCTTTATTACACTGCAACTCTTTTAATAACATTTGGAAAACGACAATGTAGAATTAGAAATAAAAAGGTAGAGGCGTCTTTGGAAGAAATCTAAAAAAGAAAAAGAAAAAAAAAAAAAAGACCTGAGTTAGACTTTATTTGTGCCAGACCAAGCATTGCTATGCCTATTGTAACCACATAATTTTTTTTCCAAAAACTTGTTGAACGACTAATTCCACAATTTCAAGCAATTTTAATCAAATTTGGTATACTTGAGGTATTGGGGTATTTCTAGATAAATGATGTGCAAGTCAGACTCTTGGTTTCAAGGACAAAGCATTGCCATTGTAACTGCAATTTTTCTTTTTTTAAATGACAGGAGTTGGATTGCTGGAGCAGGAGTATAATTCACCTTCAGTGATAGTTTGCAGTGTTCGTGTTGACTATCTACACTGCATTGCATTTCAGGCTTTTCAACTGAAAAAAAAAACCAAACAAACAACCTAATTCTTTAATGAACATTTTGTGTCACAATTTAGAACTGTTAACAGTACATGCAAAACTTGGAACATTTGTGTTCTTTTCATGCATTCTCAGATGGTTGGGATACACCGCAGCGACAACTCTGTCGAAGGATGAAGTACGTGAAACAGTCCTGAAGCGGTCTCTGCGTCGAGGCTTAAAAACCTCAGACTGGCCTAATTTGGGACATCCCTGGAAACTGCAACGTGGGGACCGAGTAGCCTGGCTGAATCTTGATGGCAGTCGAGGAGACACCTTTGTTGTTGACATCAATGATGAATTCAATTGTTATGTGAGTATACCACTCCCGCTATCAAATGTATTTTTCTTTGAAGTGGAGTAATCTGTAACTAATCATCTGAGATGTTGCCTTGCAGCTATGTCAAGCAGTCTACACGTCATGTCTACTGAACATATTTTTCTATACATAATCATCTACTCATAAAGAGTGGCCCAAGAAGGAACTTAACATCTCTCCTATAAATTTCACCGAGAGCAATCATGTGATATTTGCATGTATTCTTTACTTCATCAAATTAGATTCTCTTTCCATTTTACAATAAGGTTATAATAAACTCTTATAAGTTATAGGGCATTACAGTATGATACTCTGGGATATTTGGGCCCATTTTGTGATTTATAAAATATTCCTAATTTGTTTCTTTTGCACCAGCAATTTATACTGTCTGTGGTTTATGTGGTGATGAATTTCCAACAAATAGAATCACCATCTATTTATAACTTAAAGGTAAAGCAACTTAAGTAATTTCAGCTATTGCTAATTGCTATACTGCCACACCTGTTATACATTGCACCTGTTTGCATTTGGTTTCTTTGACCAAATGAAGCCCGATAATTTACTTTTCCACAACTTTGGACGGTTACAATTGTGCTGCACAGTATCGCTTCAGTTGTGAACCCGTTTTTGTCATTCACTGTGTACATCCAGGGCTACCAAACACTGACCTAACCCTAATCCTACACCTGCTATGTACAGTATATCTCAACTTCTTCTTCTTTTTTTCACCCGGCAGGAGAGAGGCAACAGTTTCAGAACTCGATTTTCAATTAAATACCAGAATCTTTGATAATACTCTAATATTTCAATCTTTAAAAAAAAATATAAAAAAATCATAATTTCTGCTGAGATTCAAATTTGCCACATCTCAAACGTGGCTGCCCACTGTGTAAAGCACACAGGTAATCTGATTGCACACAGACCTGGCACGTGGAGGTGTTGCTCACATGTTTCGCCAATTTTATGATATCCTGACAGTGGACTCTTTCATGAATATAATCTATGCCTAGAGTCGTCTTGAAATTTAAATTAGGGTTAGGATTAGGTTTTGGAAGAGTAACATGTAGGGTTTGTATTCAGTACCACCTGTGTATAGAATGAATGGTAAAACAGATGGGTGTATATTAGTGTTGTTGTGTTGTAATCATAAAGGCCGCTAAGTCGGTCTCGAGTAGAAAATTACTTATCCTCAGCCTTGGAATCAATCCTGAAAAAAAAAAAAAACAATGTCAGGTCGCGGCGAGGTAAAAGAAATTAAATATTGTGAGTTTCTCGGGAACAGAATTTTTTGGAAATCATTTCTCAGTGTCGACATGTTCTCCCACCTCTCTGCAAACAAGTATAGTAGAGGCGAAATTTAAGTAGGCCTACAGCATATTCCATACCCAAATGATTTTATGTAATGGCTTTTCGGTTGGGAATTCCTCTTTGCTTGGAACACAACTTTAAACACATTGTTGATATTCCTGCTCCATTCCAATCTACAAATTTGTAGGTACTTAGTGATGATGGCAGAAAACTGGACTATGAACTGATTGCAGAAGAAACCAGGGAGCATAGACTGCTGCAAGAGGCTTTCCAGGTACAACATGGCAACAACTCAACAGAGTCTGAGTCCGAATCTTCTAGCGATGAGGAGACTGAAGAGGTAAGATACATGTACATGTATTTCCAATCCAGCTTTAAGTTAACCCACCGACTCCTGAATCTCATGATATGTGGCTTGATCACATTTATGTCAACTCACGATAGTAGAAAAGTAAAATAAGAAAGTAAAAATAATAGCTTTAAAGGACAAGTTCACCTTTATAAACATAAGGATTGAGAGAATGTAGCAATATTAGTAGAACACATCATTGAAAGTTTGAGGAAAATCAGACAATCCGTTCAAAAGTTATGAATTTTTAAAATTTTTGTGCAGCAACCGCTGGATGAGAAGACTACTGCAGTGTATGAATAACTTGCGTACAACAATATAAGGAAAATATAAAGAGAATTTCACAAAATTCCATCTTTTGAAAAAAGTACACATTCCCCTGACTCGTTACCGACAAATGTTATGGGCAATATTATTCCCCCTGCCTTTAGAAAGAGGCAAGTCAAGAGCTCTTTTATTATGCGAAAAAAGTGAAAATATGTTGAATTTTCTTTTGCATTTTCTTTATACTGTTGTACGCATATGACTCACAAGCTGTAGTAGTCTCCTCATCCAGCGGTTCCAACACAAAAATTTTAAAAATTCATAACTTTTGCATCGATTGTCCAATTTTCCTCAAACTTTCACTGATGTGTACTACTAATATTGTTGCATTCTCTCAATCCTTATGTTTATGAAGGTGAACTTGTCCTTTAAGGACAAGTTCAGCTTCATATACAATGTACATGTGGATTGAGTGAAGACAACAATGTTAGCAGAACACATCAGTGAAAGTTTAGGGGAAATCCATTCAAAAGTTACGAATTTTTAAAATATCTGTGCAATTACTGCTGGAGGAGAAGACTACTATTGTACAGTGTATGTCACATGCGTACAATGATAATAAGAAAATAAAAAGAGAATTTCACAAAACTTGACTTTTTGAATAAAGTGCACATTTCCTCAACTTGTTACTTATGTTAGGGGTAATATTATTCCTCCTGACTTCTGAAAGAGAGAAGTTTAGTGTTTGTTTATTATGTTATTATACTTCATAAATTCATAAATTTTGAACAGATTGTCAGATTTTCCTCGAAACTCTCATTGATGTGTTCAACTAATATTGCTGCATTCACTCAAGTCAACCCACATGTATATGAAGGTGAGTCTGTCAAGATTTAAAAAGAGAGAGAAAGGAAAAAAAAAAACCTCCTTCAATGTGAGCCTCTATCTTATGTTTATCATGATTCAATGAACAAGTCGATATTATGACTATGAAAATTACCAAAAAATTCTCAAATTGATGATTCATGTGATTGAATATTTAGTATTTCTAAAGCAAAATGGACATTTTTCCCAATCCTCCTAAAAAAAATAAAAATAAAAATAAGTATTTATGTTCTTGATGTCATTTTATTTGAAATGCATTACACCTCTTTGGAAGTTTCATAAAAAACAAAAACAGAAAAGAAGAGAAATAATGTTGCCAGTTTTGATTCGGAAAATGGACACAATTCTCTATGTAATAAGCCCTTGGAGGTGATGGGTTAATTTCAACAATTCACAGACGCAGGTATGCATATGTGGGAATTTGCATAATTTTGCCAAGGGGCAAACACCAATATTTGATGACATTCTGCCAGTCAGCAGAATGGTTCTGTGATAACACTGCACTTTAGATGGAGAGCAATAAAGGCCGTGGAAAGGTGGACACCATACTTGTTGAGCAAACGCCTAAACAGTGTAGTTTCTCACGGGTAGGTGATGAAGACGCATACAGTAGAGAAAAAAAAATGACAAAACTTGGAAAAGGGGGTGCTCTTTTAATGGCAAAATACTTGTTTAGGGTGGAAATAATGTTATATATTTACTTAGGGAGGGAAAATCTAGGGATCATTACTTGTTTAGGATCCATTTTGAAAGTCTATTAATGAGTATAATGGCTTCCACTTTTAAATGTCTGTTGTCACACACATTTTTAGACCAAACTGGCAATGTTCAGACATGTAGTTACAAACATACATACATGTGCACATACAGTACCACTTGTGGAAATCAAGCTATATGTTTTGAATTCATTTGATTATACTTAATAAAGAACATTGTCAGGTAATTAATATTTTCTCTTTGTTTGTTTTTTATTTTCTCTTTTCATTCAGCCTCCAGTGAAAAGACCCAGACCCACGAAGTCCCTGCAAGTGCAAAAGAAGGTAAACCTGAAGTTATGTCCCCTTTACCTCTCCTGAGCCGAGGGCTCAAGTGAGCTATTGCCTTTGTTTTTGTCCGCTTTGAGTCTTGCATACCGCGGTATTTTGTTTTTACAATGTATTTTGTTTTTCTTTTCGCATATTGATCATCTTTTCCACAACCGATGGGCACCAAAAAATATATATATTCTAAATATTTTTTGTTGTATGGTACCGCATTCCTGTTATGTAAGTGTTTACTGTAGGAATCAAAAGGCAAGGTTTCAATATTAGCTGAGTAAGCCGATATCCCACTTCTGCTTTTAATTTTAGGCTTTACTTTACAGTGTGTACATTAGGCCCCCCCCCCCCCCAAAAAAAAAAAAAAAATTGTTGTATTGGCGTAACCCGCCCGACCCTAAAAATTCCGCCGACCCTATGTTTTTTTTATTATTATTATCATTAGTATCATTATTATCATTATTATTATTATTTTTTTTTTTTGCTATCGATATCAAGTATCTTGTTGACTGCGAGCGCAATCGCAAAAAACCCGGAAGTGGAAACGGCTCTGGGGATATCGGATGTACGAGAGAGAGAGAGATCTCGCTAGCGCCTCACATAGCCTCGCTTGTCAGTACGTCTCTGTTTCCAACACGGAAGCGTACTCTTTATCTTTTAGCATTCAGACTGAAATGTATTGTGCACAGTTTTGCCATAGGTTTCTTATGTGGAGAACTTACACGAATCTGTATATGTGGGACTGTTATAGAGATCGCCGTGTGCGATGAAAAGATCGTACATATGGGTCAATTTGCATCCATCTTAAGTCAAAATAGTAAAATATGAAGTGAAAACATTCAGGATAGGGATTTCAACATCTTTAAATTCTGTGAAGGGGTATAATTCGAGTAATATCGGCCTCATAAATGATTTGTAGAATAGATGAATCGACAGGGTAATCATGTAGAAATGCACACCATGCACACCTACCATTTTCTTCCTTAATTTGTTAATGAAAACTTATTGTAGCCATCAGAAATGTCAAGATGGACCATATCTGACGGTTTCATGAAATTTCATAGTCAATTACAGAAGAAAAGTATCTAATTTTGACTCAAAAGTACGCCGATCGACGGCTGTGTCAGCGTAGCATGATGGATGATCGATTATGTGGAAGAGCGATATAACGGTGATAATCGATCGTTGTAGTCTGTGATACAGCCGCTTGTTTGGTATTTAACCACAATAATTACGTCGGCTCGAGAGTAAAATGTGGAAGAAAGAAAGTGATCTTGATGCGTCTGGTTTTTTTTTTTTTTGATCGTTTTAGTTAAATTTCTCCTGCGTGTGACTGTATATCTGTCAACATTTTTTGCTGACTAAATGATGGACAGATAATATGTGTACAAAATTTCAGTAAACGTAACAGATATATGAAAAAATGGGAATTATCCATCATGAATATTGCACAATCAAATGGATTTTTACTACAAAACAAAAGCAAATACTGGGGTTGCAGTTTTTGTATACATAATTTAAAAAATGAAATGGAAAAAGTAAATACTATCATAAAGACAATTACTTTCTAGTATAAGTTGAACCTATCAATTAAAAACAAATTACTATTTCAATTTCAATATTCTGTTTCTTTTTAGGTAAAATGAGCACTTTATGAGAAGTCCACAATATTAACGTTAATACATGATTGTATAACATAACATTCACTTTTCGTAATACTATTCTCCTTAATTTATTATTTAAATTAGGCCTATAAAGTATGTAGATTACTAGAAACAAATCCCCTTTGAATTCAATTTCCTTCTCATCTTCTTTTCTCTCTCTTTCTCTCTCCTTTCTAATACCGTAATAAATAGCCTAACCTTTTTCTTCCACTTTTCCTTCAACTTCATTCTATTCCCTTCAACACTATTCAAATTAAGTTATTATCATCAACTTTTGTCATGATAAAATTAATACTTGCCACAATATTTAAAGAAAGGATCGATGTCTAAATCCTGGTATGAATGATATGTACCTTATCAATAATTTGAATAGTGATAATCATGATAGTGGCAATGAAAACAAAGAACTATCACAATACTAGCTCACTTGAGCCTTCGACTAAGGTGAGCTAACAGTAAAAAAAAAACGAAAAAGAAAGTAGGGGCTACACGTATTGCACAAGTCAAGTTCGATATTGTTATTAAGCGGCTAATTAGAGACTACCAGAATCATTATAATCGTTGACATCGTTCTCGCGAAATCGGTGCACTACTTATCGGAGACTATGTTCGCGACCCACGTACTTTTCAACTCTGATTTCTCATTTTTCTTACCTTTTCGGCTTTCTAATTCCATGAAAACTCTCTGATATGGTTCAATTTAGCATCTCCAATAGCTGCATAAAATTTTATTGACAAACGGCGAAGCGAACGGTAGGTGTGCATTTCTACATGATTACCGAACACACCACATACAGTGCTGCAGTTGTAACTGTTTACTGAGCACGAGTTTACGCGTGAAATGCAGGTAGCGAAAAAAATAAATAAATAAAAAAAATAAAATAAAATAAAAATCCGCCCGACCGACCCTATTTGAAAATCTCATGTTACGCCAGTACAACCTTCTTCTTTTTTTTTTTTTTTTTGGCCTTACTGTATATTGTTCTTGAATTCTTTGTGTCTTTATTAAATCAGGCAATGGTAGTAAATTATAATAATATAAAGGTTTTTTTCTGTGTCTATTTTTTTTTTCTTTGATTTGGATAGGCAGCAGCAATCATCGACTCGGGATTAGCA
The DNA here is from genome assembly GCF_040938485.1 of Diadema antillarum. NCBI lineage: Eukaryota > Metazoa > Echinodermata > Echinoidea > Diadematoida > Diadematidae > Diadema > Diadema antillarum. The sequence continues at coordinate 44,311 of NW_027271032.1, read as the reverse complement.
ATGAGATCTCTACCAGAAGAGCGCGTTGACCCAGCCCCAGTTCAAGTGTCTGATGAAGACATATCCTTGGCCACAGCTGCACTTCGTGAACGACTTGCCCAGTCAGACAAACCATGTACATTCCCTTTGCCAGAGTGCATACATCATCCAACCGTTGAAAACGTCAACCCAACCCAAGCGCATGATGCCACTCAAGAAAGCCTGGACAGCGACCTTGCGATGGACATTTTGGAAGAATTGTCAACAGGTGTTCACGCAGACGACTCTTCCATGATTACACGCATCCAACGCCTTGAAGAAGAGAATAAGGACTTGCTCGCCAGAAACGTTGCAATGGAGGTAAAGGTGAATGAGCTAGAATCGCAGATTGAGACTCAGGAGAGAACCATGTTCAATCAGGAGGAAAGGATTAAATCTCTGGAAGATATCGTGCTCTCACTTCCCCAAAGAGACACTCGACAATCAAATCCCCCTTGCACTCCAAGGAACTGCAATCCACTAGCTCCTCGCAACGCTGACTTATCTTCAGACCACAGACGAATGGAGAAAAGAAGCACACCTCATCCAAATCGCCAGGTTGCCAGTAAGGAGAACACTCCAGACTTCATACCAGATCCAGCATACGTCCCATACCTAACCCGGGAAGTGAGGCAAAGATACATCTCCGACAGTCTGTTCATAAGTCTGATGAACTCCTCCAAGAGCCTCAACTACATAGCACGTAGGGTCTCCTCAGCTCTGTTCACCGAAGAAGAACGTCTAAATGCAAAAATCGAACCATGGGGGGACTCACCTGTCCTGGACCAAGAGAGAGTGGCAATCATGAAGGAGTTAATCATGGACATTTGTAAAGTACGTAAGGAGGACCAGCCAGCAGCCTGGAAATATGCTAAAAACACAATATACAAGCAGACGAGGGTTATGCGCCATGAGATGAAAGCAAAAAAGGTGCTTGCTTTCTGAGGAGCAAAGAAACAACTCTATGACATGCCCTTGACTGCTACATGTGTGATGGTGCAGCTCAGATTTGAAAGGTGTTCAGTTCTGATTCACGAACAAAGTAGAGCATGTACTCGTGGCTCAGTGGATAAGTGCATTACATGTACTTAAACATTCAATACAGTAGTACCATATATTTTGTCATGTCAGCAGACAAAGAGGTGGCTTGACAAGAAAATCAATTACAATATTACAATGTACATACCAATGTACTGTATTTGCCATATATTTGGGTGTGTACTTTTGTGAATTTTGGGAGTTGCTTGCTATTCACAAAATTACCAACATGCTGCAATATTTACTCCAATCCCTCTCTGATACCATCATTCCTGTCGCACCATGTGATAGTCATAGTACATGTGACTGCTACAGTATCGTTTTGACACAAGTTCAAAATCTTTACTCTGTAATTTCACTTTTTTTCCCCTGGTTCCAGATCAGGAATATAACCACTAGCAAAAATGTTTGACAGCAGCCATTCACAAAAGAAAGAAATAAATCATGCATGCGGAAATATAGCATACACAGTACCATGTTAAACCATGTCAAGTGACTATTTTTTTCTACCTTGCTTTATAGCTTCACTGCATTGATAACTTCTACAGAGACTTTCCTTACAAGCTGGAAATTTACAAAACCAAATTTTCATGTAAATTAGTAATTAATCTGTATCTCGGATGCGATCATGATTATGTGCACACACGTATATTTAGTTAGTTATTGCCAAAATCACAGTGAAGAGAGGAAGTTTTGTAATTTTTGCCCTTCACTGGCCTTGGTTACACCAATTGCTCAGTGCATGTTGAGTCACTTCTATGAAAAACAAACATGTATACATCACAGGCAGACTTGGGAAAAATTGTACTGACAATCCCTGGTTTACTAGTCAGGCATCATGTCCACTCGGCCAATGAGATTGCCTGATAGCCGTTGTTGGTTCTAATTTACATTTCCATTTCTATTTCAAGACTTTGCTGGTTTCTGAGTACGTTTTGTATTTTTAATCTTGACTTGATATTATTATTGATGTATATTGGAATGCTGGTTCTTTCTGAAAATTTGCCGGAATATGTTTTCGCTTTGTATTCAATTTAAAAGTACTACATGTATTTAAAGCCTACAACACGAGATGTGATGCCAAGTGCCCAATATGAGAGAAATCCCATTTTCATATACATGTAGTAGTACAGTATATACTTTTTAATGTTGCCCAACCTCAAAAAGAAACCTTAGTTCAGTAATTAATGTGTTAAATGTGAAGTAGAGTTGTGTGAAAAACCTGCCTACACTGTTCAATAACTTCTGTGTAAGTAAAAAAAAATACCTTACATATTACTCATGGACCCTCGAAGGATGTAGCATAATCTGAATACAGGTATTTCAACTACAGCCCTCTCATGATATTGGTTATAATTTTCAATCAAAACATGCTCTAAATTGTGATTGTAAAAATTTGATGATAACATGCAATTTCCTTCTCTAGTAGTAAAAACAGGGAGGTCACAGGTGGGACCAGTTTCCACCTCCCTGGTAAAAAGAAGCATCTCATTTCATTTAAACAAAGTGTACAGAAATAGCTGGTTAGCCCTGCATGCTGCAGACATTATGTCAGGTTTCTGCCTCGTATCCAGTGGCAGTGCTGTCAGTGGATGGATCGATTAATAGTTAATATTTAATATGTATTTAATGACAAATTATGTGAAGCAAATTATGAATTTATACAGGTTTCCAAGTTAAGCACAGAATTAAAAGGACCCTTCTTTGTGTTTGAAATGTATATAAGTTGTAGCTGTCATTTCACTTTTCAAACTACCCTCATACAAAAGTGTGGGGGGTGGGTGGAGAAAAGGGGGCAACTGCCATTGAAAGGTTAATACTTTTATTGTACCATGATACTCAATGATAGGTCTTTGACCCTTAACAAGTTGTGATCGTTTGGATTTCCCACCTAAAAGAAGTATGTTGTGATGTGTATTTCATGGTTAGTGAAATACCCTGAAAGTGTATCGAGCTGCTGAAAAGTATGGTATATCTCTTTTTTAAAACAATTTTGGCAATGTTGGTTTTGGGTTGTTGTTTTTTCTGAGCATGGTGCCCACCTTTCAATGACAGTTCCCCCCCCCCCCCCCCACAAGTTTTTGGAAGACTTTTTGTTTTTCTTCTTGCTTTTTGTCTGCTGATTAGTGAGGGGGACCATGTACAGATGGGTGGGGGAAAAAGAAACCCAAACATGAATGCAACAATTGTGCATTCGTTACACTCGTAGTCCTAAGAATGGTTGTACACCAATAGGCGTACAATTATTCCAGTGCATACCGGTACCTTGATAGCAGAGACGTCCTTGAGACGCTGGACATTAAAAAACATACAGACGCAATCAACTTCTTATCATTGTACAGTGTATTAGATTTGGACATAGATTTTACTGGTACGTACATCGTGAATGTGTGAGTGATGATGTTTGTGTCCGATGTAGTATACACCCTGTATGTACTGTATTTATTAAGCGTGTGTGTGTGTATTGGTGAAGGAGTGTATGTGGGCCGTGGGTTTGGGTTGTGTGCGGATGGTTGTGTGTGGGAGAGTTGTACATTAAAACACAAGAATGTCATAGCAAGTGCATAAATGTTTAAAGTGCAAACACACATACACACGTACACTACACCCACAGAGCTACCAAGTCTCACGCATTCTGCGTGAGACTCAAGCATTTAGGGTCTGTCTCACGATCTCGCGCATGGCACCCATTTTTCTCACACATCTGAAGTCTGCAATTTGGGCCAAAAATAAGGAGCATAGCTCAAAGGATTAAAGTGATAGTTGCAATTGAAGGTATATTTCCCTTTTGCCTTTCAAAATTAGTAAAAAATAGTCACTTAAGTATGCACCAGATCGCATCATTAAGAGCTAATAATTTTAAAAAGCTCCCTACCATGGGAGGGGGACACCCTCCTCGTTCTCGTGCGCATGTGCGCGAACGCCGAGACGCCGAGTCATAAAAATCTCACTCATAAAAGTTTTTTGAACTTGGCATCTCTGCACCCACCACAATTCACAACACAATCCAGCCTCCCTTCACGTATACACACACAGCCATATCGGTGATATCTGACCGACAAGTATGTTTAATTCTGCGAAAAAATTCTCACTCATAGTATTTAGTAATGACATTTGCTGGGTCAGTTTTTTCGCTTCTTCAGCAAAATCGTGAAATAGGCCCCACTGCAGTGCGTGTGCATCCATGCGTTAACAAGCAAGGATAGGTCCTAGCTAGGGTTAGGGTTTTTGTAGGGTTAAGTAGGGTTGTACAACATTGGCCGTCAAATTAGTTGAGGGACATTAGGGAGTCCTTCCTACAGGCCCGGCCTACATACCCCGGACCCTTTAATACTGTATTTGCCGGCATATACTGCCTATACTTTATAGGCTCAAAACACATCATACCGTATTTTCCGGCATATAGGCTGCAGTATTTTTCAAAAAATTAAAATGAACAGTCGGGGTGCGGCCTTTCCGGCGGCAAAACCAAAATTAGTCTCTGCATGAGCGCGACTGAGCTGCGCAATCAACCCGGCAAATCGGGAGTAAAAACTAACACATTTATGCATGTATGGGACTACACAATAGGCAACTAAGGATGCATCCTCCTCCGAGATGAATACGAGTATAGTATACCGGTATTTGTATACTATAAACCTGCATACAACAAGCAAAGCTGCATTCCGCGTTTGTTTCACAACTTGACTTTCCTCATCAATCAGTATGTACCCTTTGTCGTTTCTATGAAATTTTAATGAGGCCAAAATAAACCTTACCGTTTCCCAATACGCTCAAGTAAAAGCGTTGTCATGCCGTAGCGCTATTATATGAGTGTGTGTTTGTCTCTCACACCTCCCCTGGTTTGCAATTGCAATGCAACGCAACGAGGAAGACCTGTAGCTAGCTGTCACGAACCTGTATGTCTAGCACTAATACCGTGCATTGTACTAGTATGACTCGACTCGCACAACACAATCAACATGATCAAAGATCGTTGTACATAATCTTCGGCACAATGAACTCAAGGAACACATAATCGTGCTACTAGAGTATTCAATGACGGCACAACGCGACAAGCGTGTGTGCAGAAACGAAGAATGCCCTGCATGCTCGTGTTCACAATGTATTTTAATGTACATATACAGCGCGCATGTTTCTTTGCTGCCCCAACTATAATGTGCAGTGATGATCTTATATATCACAAATGTGGTGTGTACGTGTGCCACCCCGTGCGTGACATGTTTACGTACCACCGGCAGAACCGAACCTGTGTCGAATTATACTCACTGGAGCTGTGTCACCCTGCACCATAAAACCGTGGAGCTTCAGCTCCTTGACAAAACGAACAAAAAGTCGCCTGGAGCCGGCCTGTCTTATAAAGACTTGTGATAAAAATCAATCACAAGTTTTTTGAGAGGTGCAATGCAAGTTGCGATTGATTTGGGGACTTGTGATTGATTTGAAGGCTTTATAAGACGGGTCCCATATGGATGTACAGTACTGGTTGAGGTGGGGATTATTGTATTGCACGTTCCTAAGTGAGATAATGAGAAACCTCTTATGAAATATGAAAGAGCATGTACCGTAATTTTAAGAAGGGTTCAACGTTTATTTGATGAAAATTGGTTTTCAAATGGCTGAGATATCCAAAAAAAGTGATAATAATAAAAGGCGACAAGCCATAACTTTATTAGGATCTCTTTGTTTCACCCCCCCCCCTTTTTTTTTTGATATCTCAGCCATTTCAAAACCGATTTTCATCTAATAAACTTTTGATACCCCATGGAATTGCATACTCTTTGACATCTCATAGAGTACGTGGTTTCTGAATATCTTGCAAAAAGTTAAAAGCTAAATCCTCATCTCAACCAGAACTGTACACACAACAATATCTCATGCAGAATGTAATTATTTTAATGATTGCGTATCCCCACTCCCAACACAACACACACACACACACACACACACAGCAAACTATACTAGTACTCGTGGTATAGATTTACGTCGATGATGTTTGAAAGATATCGAGTGACTTTTTGATCCCCGAATGTCAAAGGCCAATTAGTTCTTTCTTTTCCAGCAGTGCCGTGTTGTTTATATCTTTAATTCGCCATGATTATCTAGATAACACTGTCTGTCAAGAATAATGTCACGTGTATATCGTTTTACTCGTGATATGATCATTTAGATTATTCCATGATTGAACTTGAAGAGAAATGAAGTGCGTGTTTCCAAAATCCAAAGTATGGTAATACCTCTTGAAACTTCCTTCTGGACTGTACAAGTTTGATTTTCGTTTTTCTTTTTATTTGGCATTTCAAAGTTGTAATTCAAGTATTCGATGGATGTTCATACAAACGATAATTCAAAAAATGAGAACTAAATATCATTCTTTTCTTTATTCCACTCCCGATTATTACTACTATTATTATCGTCATCATTATCATCATCATCTCACGCACACTTGACATTGTACTATGTGCACTGTATAGACCGTTTGACTATAGATTATTTTACTAGATCATTTGGATATTGTAAATTCGGGACTCTGAAGAACAGTCGTATATACAATATATGTATTTTGTAGATATGATTGAACGGGCCATTCGATCCCCGTTTCTTAAAACTGTTCTACGTAATGAATGTAATGTATATTATACACAACTTGTGTGTACATGTATTTTTCTGTTAATCTGAAGACGAAAATAAAAACAATCAAACTATTCCGAGGCAAAAAGGGGGGGGGGGGTGGCAGAACGTTACTCGCTTGTAAAAACTTACAATCAAAAACTCACCTGAGCTCTGTTTTTCTTGATAACCCAGCTGTTTTCACGATGTGTCTTATTTTCAATGTTACACCATGTACTTTCGTGCGAACATCCGATGCCCGATACGCCACAACTGCCGTTGATCCCTACCCCCTCAAAGAAAGATAATTATCGTGTATGTAAACATATTTTTACACTTATAGGCCCGAATTCACGAAGGTGGTACAAATTAAACCACGGTTTAAACCATGGACAAAAACTAGGGAACGCCAAGTGTCGCAGGGAATATTGCGTCACGAAATGGGTCATTTCGTCGACAAAATGGTAGTTTCGTCAACGAAATTTTCAATTAGTTACAAAATTTTGTTATTTCGTTACAAAATAATCATTTCATCGACGAAATGACTGATTTCGTCACGAATATTCCATGCGACACTTATCGCTCCATGGCTTTTGTCCATGGTTTAAACCATGGTTTCATTTGTACCACCTTCGTGAATTCGGGCCTAAAGTTGTCCGTCTTGGTTGACAAAAAAAAAAAAAGATTTGTTTGACCAAAAACAAAACAAAACAAAACAAAAAAACAAAACAAAACAAAACAAAACACGTCATACCGGAAGTCAATATACGGTATTGTATTTCATATAATAATGTATATATATATATATATATATATATATATAATATATAGTTGAATTTAATGACGGGGATCCCGATATAAACACAAAACTGAATTTTTTTTCGGGACCGACCAGGAATTTGATCTGTGATAATAACACTATAGTAGTAAGCTTTCATACAATGTATTTCTTTTTTTTTAAATTCCAATACAATCTTTACAACGATCTCGAAAATACTGGCGCATCTTTTCGTAATATTTACCAGAATATAGGCGCTGTGAAAACAGTAATAAATGTTCGAATTGCTATGCCAAATTACTCTTCAATTCCTGCACGATGCTTTTGTTGGGAACACATAGCTTAAGGTGAAAAAAAAAATATATGAAGTAAACTATAGAACATCAACGAATTATACATGTATTTTGCTCACAAGACTGACTCTCACTGCACATGAATCGTTTATAAACATGCATAATTATACTCTTTGAGGATAATTTTGGCTTCAGAAGATCCGAGATTAGTTCAGATACTGAGTACGTGCGTTAGGGTTACGCCCGCTAAGTTACGGGAAAAAAACAAAAAACAAAACAAAACAAAACAAAACAAAACCAGTAACCGGGCGCTGGCTGCCATTTAGTTTAGATTTTGAACTTTTTTTTTTTTCTTCAAACCAGTTTACGAGTTTTGCAGCAAGTCCGCGACGCTCCCGTCCAGTGCGCGGATCGTCTGAGATGGGACGGCTGATTCATGGGGCCAGGGCCCTGTTTCATAAAGCTGTTCGCAAAGTTACGAACAACTTACGAATGACTGGTGATCAGTTCTGATAATTCAGCACAAGAACTGATCAACAGTTGCTCGTAAGTCGTTCGTAACTTTACGAACAGCTTTATGAAACACCCCCCAGTGCTTTAACAATTGCGCTAAATACGTAAACATTGTCCTAAATCTAGACTGCCGGTACTTATGCTGGCGATCCGTGATGGAGTAAACTACTACAGATTCTTGTAAAATTCGTCAAATTCGCCTAATTCGTTGTCCTGTGCAATGTGGGAAGCGACCAAAATCAAAGGGTCGGGTCGGCTTACAATGCTGTACATATCCGCCGTAGACGCGCGCAACGCACGCATGACAAAAGCGTTGAAAGCGTTGAAAGCGTTGAAAGCGTTGAAAGCGTCCACATGATCGGAAAAGCGTTCGGGAATTTCGTTGAATTCGTCCAAATTCCGTCCATGAAGTCTGGACGCAAAAAGCGTTGAAAACGTCCCGGGCAATTTCAACAACGCTAAAAGCGTTGGGACGAAATTTGGACGCACTTTCGTCGGGCGTTTTCTATTGCGCGTACTGTACTTTGAGGAGCAGGGATTCCAAGTCTTTTGTTCTTACTCTGATCTTTAACTACATAGATATGCATAGACTTGCAGGTATTGTGCCTTCAGGCAAAAACACAACAAAACAAAAAAACAAAAACAGAACAAACATGTATTTTTGAATGATTTTGTTGTTTGGTTGTGAAGATATGATTATTTCAGCTTGTCTTCATTCTGCTATAAAGTGATGAAACATCAAATATTTGATACTGAGCAAATTGCATAAAAATCTGGTTGCGCTGATAGTTGAGGTGGTAATTGAATAGTTTTTATAAATTTACCATTGCATGTGATGTCACCTATGCAATTGCAAGATTCTATTTTGTCTTGTTTTATTGCATGACACCATTTTAAATCATGAAACTTAATATTCTTTGTTTTTAACACGTTTTACAATAAATATTTGATTCTATGCTGAACTGAAGTGTCATGAACAACAAAAAAAAAAAAAAAATAAGAAGAAGAAGGAAAAAAGATGTTACAGAATGATGACCTGATGGCACTACTAACTTTGACCCTCCAGCTATATTGAAGGTGAAACTTGATATTATAATGCAGTTTTGCTGTTCTGATGGGAGTTCTGATGGAAGAAACCCATATCCTCTTGGGCTTCTACCATATCTATATATCTTGTGACTACACCTATTTGTTTTCTGCCTCTGTACGAGGTTTATGTTTATACATGTATATATACATTTGATTGCTGAACTCAAATATTGACCAATTTTCATGCCAGAAACTGCAAAAAAAGTATTCAATTTGAAAAGTTTTGTTTGTTTAAATTACAAGAGAACTTGATACATCCACTAAATGTATTTTACCTTTTCTCTTTGTTCAAAGAGGTAACATGAAAGGATCCACACAAAAAAACAGAAATGTAAAAAAACCAAGAGCTAGCATTATTGCTGCACAGAGGACAGCATGTATGATAAATATTTATTTCTGTATTTATTATAAGAAATACAAATTTCAACTCAAAACTTGAGGCTTGGCCAGAAATGCTTGTTTCTCATATGTAACATGTATACTGCCTTTCCACCTCAGTCAGCATGGTAAAATGCAGCAAAGGTGCACTTCTTTATCTAATATATTGGGATGTATGTCAAAGGACTTGTATCATTAAGTTTGAGATGATCATAAAGGTCGGGTGTTCAATGTCAGGAGTTCTTTTGATTGATAAGTTACTATGGGTGTTTTCCCTATAAATCCAGATTTGTTAATGTTTTTTTTTTTTCTGATTCTTTGATATACTTTCATCTGATCGACTAAAGTTGTTCTTGTCCATCTGCAAGTTAGTCAACGTCATTACCATTGCATAATATGATGTTCTGTGTGACCGGCCAGCTGCAGTTCCATGAAGACATTGTTACCATAAAAGAAAACTAACAAACCATAAACCAGAGCCCAAAACCCAAGAGCATGTCTTTTGCACAACAATTTTGTTTAGGTAAGGCACACACATGATTCAGCAGTAATTATACAATGTGTGGGAGTAGGCAGTTTCACATGAAACCTTTGTTCTACATTACTCACGCAGACAGTGAACAGAAGACAAGCTTTAAAAAAAGAGGATCTAATGCCCTGATATCCTTTTCTTCCAACAGCATACTTGGTCGTATCATCCGAGTGACAGATGAGGTTGTGGCCTATCGTCAGTTCATTCACCAGAACTGGTACCACAAAGTGCATCCGGTGACATGGCCGCCATCCACGATGCTATCCATGCAGTCCCTGCAGTACATGCAGATGGTTGCCATGAACCAGATGTCGCTGCCTGAGAACACCACGCTCAGGATAGACAACAGCGGCAACTATGCGCACCAGCAGCAGCAGCAGCAGCCGCAGCACCATCAACAGCAGCATCACCGTGTCAACAACAACAACAACCAGATCATGAACAACAATAATGAGTTAAGTGTACGGACTACCACTGCCACCACCACCACCACCACAACTACTGCAACAACCCCTACCTCCACTGTGGTGGAGAGGCAGACAACCCCGGCAGGCCAGGGAACAAACGAAGAGAAGGAGGAGTCCAAACCCCCCACCCATTTGCTGCAGCATCAGCATCAGCAGCAGCAGCAACAACCACCGCCGCAACAGCAGAATTTGCAAGAGAGCGGTGCAGTGACGACATTGCCGGTCAGTAACGAATCGGAGGCAGTCTCCGCTGGAACGTTATCATTGCCGTCATCACAGGAGGATCTTTCGAGCTGCAGTGACGTGGTGAGTGTGTGAAGAGTTTCGATCCCAGAATTACAAAACAAAATAGAGAGAAGTGAGCAGAATTTGTCCATGATGTCTGGATGTGAGATGCATGCATCTTCACAGAAATCAACCTTCAGTTAAACTCTACACCAAGTCTAGAGTGCAGTGAAAATCTCAACATGAGGGATTGAATTTTTACCTTGTCCTATTTTTGTACGTATCTGTAGTAGGAGTGTAATATAATTTGTCTGTTGTATGTATGAGATTCATGATTCTAAAAAAAAAACATTTTGCAATAGGATTAAGAAAACTACAGATTGAGGGATTGAATGTTGGATTGTGGGGTGAGGAAGCTGTGAGGAGGAAATTGATAAATCAATGCAAAATGAGGAGAAACAGACTTTTTCTTTTAAATTTATGACCGTTAAATTTACCAATCTGACTTCGCCAACATAGAAATCTGACTGGAATGGTCTTTGATTATAAAGGATTTTCAGTAGCAAATGTCATAGTCAAGTTCAGATGTACGTACTTGGGGTTGTTTGTTTTTGGGAGTTCATGTAGAATACTGGCCATCCCCAAGTGTGTCGAGGATAACTTTGAACCTCAGATGACTTTTGTTGTTGGCAGGTTGCACAAAAAATGTAAGCAGTTGTGCAGTTGTCTATGCTGTTCTCACAGGACACTCAAGAAAAGGTTGATTTTTCTGTAGTGGTCAAAAGATAAACAAAAAATTTTAAAATGATTTAGAGAATCGTCTGATAACACGATTTCAACCTGTTCTTTCCCTGAAGGACTCGGAACACTCCTCTCCAGCATCTGTGTCTTCAAAGGATACTGCTGACATTTCTGCTAAAGACAGTCCTTCTCCGCCCCCATTTCCCCAGGGGCGGCATAAAGCAATCGCCAAAGCTGTCGTGTCCATGAAGACATCGAGTGCGATGACACCATCCATAATTGTGTCAAGCTCAACTTCGCAGCGGACGGCCACGCCTCCCATCATCAAGCCCTCTGCGGTTCTCTCGGTGAGCAGCACGAGCACGGTCACGGAGGCTGTGTCCAAGCCCAAGACCACGAGCCGCGATTGCGACCAATGTGCCAAGGCCAGCGTGGTTATCACCAACGTGGAGACCACACCACCAAAGAGCGAGCCACCAGTGACAACAGCGGCAGCGACTGCCCCCTCGCCAGCTGCCAAAGTGCCTGCCTCCGCGGCGACGGCGACCAGCGTGTCGCAGCCCGTCACGTCACGAACATATCGCAGCAAGTCCCACCAGTATCAGAACAGTAGCAAGTTTCGCGGTAGCGCAGGCAACAACAACACCGCCACCGCAGGAAATGGCAATGCTAGTGGGGGAAAGCGTATAAAGCGCAAACACAAACGTGACAGCCAACGGGACAGCCAAATAACAACTCGGTGATCAATGCTGTGATATCATGAACAAGAGACCTTTTGACGGAAACAGTTGCGCTATCCTGAAACATCTCAAGAGGATGAAAAAAAATCACAAAAAAAAAGCAAACAAGAGGAAATTTTGTATGGTTCTATTTTAGATTTCTGTACACGTTACAAGTCATACCTGAAAAGTGTATAGTGATTTTTTCATGTTTTGTACAGAGTTTTCTTCATTGAAGGCATGTTATTTCAAAGAGCCTCCGAGACGATCATGGAATGACAACTCGCATTTAGTCTCCTCACGTCACGACATGATTTTTTTTTTTCTACCATTTGTGTAAAAAAAAAGAGTAAAACAAAAACAAAACCCTGAACATTGTTACGTGCTTTTTGTATTTTGTAGTATTTACAGGTAGGGGATTGTGACTGATTGAGAGTGAAAGAATTGGAGTAATTTATGTGAACTGGAATAGTACATCTGTGACCACACTGCCATAGCTTCCACGATGTGCATGTCCATTCTTTCTTGTTTCAACCCCCCCCCCCCCCCCCCCCCCACCTACACTCAGCAGATATTTGTCACTAGTGCATTTGTGTGTACTTCTGTTGAGTCTTTTGGACATATTGTGTTCTGAAAATGGCCTCTGATCTGAAAAGGGGGAAGTTTGCAATTGATGCATTTTCTTGGATTGTCTCTATCCGTTGAAAGACGACAGCAGCCCTCCAATACTTTCAAGCATTTCTGTGACATCATGAGAACACGCAGGAGCAACTCATCAGGATCAGACATTTGGTGCTTTGTTTCGTTGTCTGGAGTAAAATTCAGTTGCTACTGCGGGCAGAGAAAAGTGGGGGAGTGGTTTACCTGTTGTGGGCCTAAGGGATTATGGTGTGTACTCCAATATGGTATTAACCCGTTTTTCCTGTAATTCTCTTGATAGCTTCTAATGCCCCAAAACGAGATTCTTTTTGCAGGTTGACAGAGAACGGACAGGTTGGGTAATCCACCTTTGTGATAGCAGTCAAGTAGTACAAGAATCCCTGTTCCACAGTCAACTGCACGTGCCATTGAACAATTGAATATATCAATTGGATGTGAATTATAAATAGATTGCACACTGATGGGCTCGTGAACTCTTTTGTTATACATTCAAAGGGCACCCAAATAGGGTCAGCAAAAGTCAAAGTCTAATGAGCTCAGCCTTGATGGCTATATATCGTCATACAAGTTTTATTGCAAACGAGTGCACTACTACTTTGACAAAAGGGTAACTTAGAAACAGTTTGCTATGGAAAAAGAACAGATTTCAATGGAAAAAAAAGCCTTTAAACTTTCGATTAAAGTCATTTTACCGGTGTGCATGACACAAACAAACATGAACTTAGGCCACGAATGCAGACACTCGTGTCTACACTTTGGGAACCTGGTATACCAGGTTTCCGTATATGAGTTGACGGAACGGAAACATGGTATACCAGGTTCCCATGAGGAAAGGGTTGAGTAGTAGTAGGAAGCACTAGTCATTTGTGATGAACCAAATGTAGTCTGGTGTTACAGCTCAAACATAGACCTGCCTCTTCATAAATATATTGGCCTCAGTATGATTTGTAGCGTACCTGCAGCATCTGCCAAATTACAAAAGTGCATCCGCCCAAGCTAAGGTATCTGACATATTGGAAGAATAGCGACTTTGGGCCGACACTTGCTCTCTGGTAGCAAGCAGCCATTCTAGATTGTGCGTAAGTTGAGTTTGAATCTACCAGTTTGTGTGGCAGCTGTCAGGATGCACAAATAACCGAGATAATTCTCATAGCTCAGTTGATTGTTGGAGGGTTTAGAGTTAGTCTTTTCACCAAAAGACCACTGTGAAATATGCATTTTGTCCAATATATTGGCAGTAGCGTTCTGCAGCTGAATGTGTAAAATTCTTTGTTGTGAAGGCATTTTAGACCATATGGAATGATGCATCCTGTTTCATTTCTACATAGAATGCTAGAAGAGCTGGACAGACGATATGCTTGGTGTTGATGAAAAGGGAATTGGAGCGGACACGGCTCCCATGTCCAAATGATTGTTATTTGACCACTGGAAAGATGTGTTTCCCCCACTGAAGGAAGGCACGGCATAATAAGGCAATGTGTGAGCATGAAACAGCCAGTGTCTGGTGGCAGTGCTGTCAAGAGCTTTGAACACAACCTTTGGTTCTGTTTAGGAGCTGTAAAAGGCAGACTTTTCAAGTTACGAAAATAGCCTTTGACATTTGGTTGTCTTTTTGTTTTGTTTTGTTTTGTTTTTTAAATATAGAGACCTGTTTCCGTTTCAGTGTCTGTAATTGCCTTGCGTGGGTTACTGGCAATCATAGCTGCAGCAGTGCTTGCTAGTCCCACGCGTGGGGGAGGTAGGCTAGCAAGGTTTGATGTGAAAAAGTATTTTCTATATCAGATGGCACTCTGACTTTCATTTTTGAGTGTAAGGAGGACTTCTGTGCGCTTACTAGGCTTAGATCAGAATCTCTACCAGAACAGTGTGGTAGAAGTGCTTTTCGCAAAATTTCAAGGCCGCTGAGCACGCTACCAAGTGGTAGTTTTGATGATGAGGCAGTTTCTGTGCACAGAATTTGCCGTAGACTGTATATTTGTTTGTAAAGTGCAACGTAAATGATTAATAAGACATGACGATTTCCTGCATTTTGTGAGGACTTCTATCTTTCAGGTCCTTCTGTACAGAGGTTTTTGTTTATTTCTTGTCTGTTAAAGTGTCACTGTAAGGGAATTCTTAGTGAGTTAAAAGCTTGTTTGAATTTTTCTGGTTCATCTAGAACTTTCAGGCACTGTAGGTCCATTTGCTCACCCAAAAAAAAAAGGGGGGGGGGGAGGGGGATGAAGAGGATAAACAGTATTTTTAAACAGGAACTAAAACATTGTAGAGGTATCAAC
The DNA here is from genome assembly GCF_040938485.1 of Diadema antillarum. Classification (NCBI taxonomy): domain Eukaryota; kingdom Metazoa; phylum Echinodermata; class Echinoidea; order Diadematoida; family Diadematidae; genus Diadema; species Diadema antillarum. The sequence goes on along the minus strand of NW_027271032.1, from coordinate 28,974 downwards.
ATGTATCTGCAATGCTGCACACTGGCACAAGTCCAACGGTCCCTGACCAGTAAAAATCACTGTTTTTCGGAAATGGACCAGTAAAAATGGAAAAAATGGAAAAACTGGGTACCTACTGGTCCGACATGCAGCTCGGACCAGTAGAAAAAATGGGTTAGTGTACAGCCGTGGTATCTGTTCCAGAGATTCGTATTAGAAAATATGTATGTTGATATGACAACTCTTTTTTTTTCAGAAGTTTGTGGTAAACATAGTTGTACTTGAAAAAAAAAAAGTGGATTTGGGGGCATCAGTTGAACAGGAGGTCTCAACAGCGCAAAGGTGCAAAGAGTCGAGTAATGGTGGGGATGTATATGATTTGATATGTGAGACAGAAATCGTCAGATTCATCAGATGTTGAGTATTTTTTTACCTTTAAACCAGAGTGTTATTTTTTTGTGGAATGTCGTGTATGCAAATACGAAGAAAGTAAATATTTTTGTTGTATTTTTCTCTCTGTCATATATTTTTGTTCCTGTTTCGAGAAATGTTTATATACCAAAGTGCTTGATACCTCCAACCCCATAGGCATGTATATTGTATTTATGATTTTATTCAGTTTTATTTTTCCATCGACATTGATTCCTTCGATCGCCATCGAGAAGCTGTTGAATGGGTGTATTTCTATTTTGTTGTTTTTGTTAGTGTTCTGAACATGTGTTTTGATGTTGCAAATGGCAATAGCCCAGAAGCATGAAACTGTGTCAGAGAATGCGATAACTTTGCAGCTCTAGTCAAAAACTTGCATTGTTCAGAAGACACAATGGTAGCTATTTTTCAGTACTGTATGATGTAGTGATTGAAGGGGGATAGAGGAAACATTTTAATCTTCAGTACCATGAGATATGATCGGATATCCCTGGTTTGCCTCCACAGCAAATTGATATACTTTATATTGTCGCTAGGGCGACAAGACCTTGCATCTGCAAAATTAAACATGGTAGCTGAAGCACTGTATCAAATGGGATAGTCTTTCTTTTGACATGCCATGGTGGCTTCATTTTGGGGGTAAGACAGCTACTGGACAGGACATCACTAAACTGATTATCTGACCATTAATTAAAAAAAAAGTAATTTTCACCAAAATTTGAGATACGAGGTCTTGTCACCCCAGCGACGATTATTAGGGCATTAGAGAAACCTTGAGCTATGTATTTAAAATGACGGGGCTCTGAATTACCTGTACCAAGGTTTTGTTTGTTTGTTTTGTTTTGTTCCGGGTTTTTTTTTTTTTTTTTTTGGGGGGGGGGGGATAATTTTAAGCCAGATCCCTGCCTTCAGGCTTGTATTGAACCATCAAGATCATATGTCAGGAGGTACTTCCGAGTGCCAAGTCCTGGCTTTGGTGGGCTGAAGTAATCCTGAGTGTTGTGAGGTAAATTCTGTCAAAATCACTCAGATGAAAGAGATTGGATTATACCCCACCCCCATCTTCAGGTACAGCTCGGAGCTGTCATCATGAAAGATTACATTTGTTCTCTCCCCCCCTTTTTCCAGAAAGGAAAGAAAGAAATAGAAAAGAAACAGGATATCAAAACTCTGCCCAAATGTGTACACATGTGTTGTGTAAGAATTGATTGCCCAGTTGTATACCACGGTCACATTGCCGTAATCGTCGTCATAATTCAGTATTAGCACAAATGTCTGAGTAGGAAGACAAATTTCACAAAGCCACATCTCAAAAGATGATTCCCTCAGCGGTATGCTGCAATAAATGTCGTCAATTCCGAGTAGAATAATTCTTCAAGAACTTGCCATTTTTACAGATGAATCTCATTTACTGCTTTTTCCATCAGACACTTTGCATACATGTATCGTGTGTTGCAGGCGCATTCAAATGCTTAGCCAGAAACCCTTCTCCTCGTAACATGTCCAAATACTAGAACAGTAGTATGCCTAGGCCCTGTGTTGCAATAAGCCCTCAAAAGGATGACTCTCAGCGGAGATGAGACCAGTCTCAGAAGCTGCTCAAGTGCAATAATGGAGTACCGTGTGGATATCAACTTAACCAGTATCAATCAATCCATGGTCCCCCTCCCTCCATACCTCCCTGTACAACCCATCTCAATCACGATTGTTTAGAATGAGGGGAGAGTGAGATGGTGGGGACAGAGTGGGGCATTGTTGCAATCAAGGGTTATCAAGTGTCTATGCACTCTATAGGTGTTGAGGTACACTTTTAGACCGGTATACCAGGGCCCAACATGGGAGGTGGCCTGGTGGCCCAGGGCTACTAAAAATTGATGTATGGCTACCAGATTTTGAAATGGACGTTATTTGGTGGCAAGTAAGCTCTGAAGTAATTTTTTTTTTTCTTTTTGTTGGGGGGGGGGGGGGGGGGCACTTCCTTTTCGGGCCACCAAAATGTCAGATTTCAAGATGTAAGTGGTCCAAACAGGCCACCAGAGAAAACATTTAGTGTCGAGCCCTGTATACCAAGTCGCCTAAAGGTTCATATCCTCCATATGATCCTATGCACCTTCTGTGTGGTGTATGAATATGACAGTGATGCAAACTTCAAGCAGTGTGTTCTAGAGATGAGGCAGGTGCTCAAAAGTCAAGCAGGCTTCTCCTCTTTGCTGATATGGTGCTCCCACCCTTGTTCTGCAAGTTGCAATCATGAGAAAAGTTTTGTGATGAAGAGGGGATCCCATGCATATTTTATCGTGACATATAGATGCACCAATCCGTGCAATAGCTCAATAAACAGTGTGTACCCCAGACCCCTCTCTTCCCTAGTCCATGTCATGCACTTTGTTACTGAACATGTTTTCCCCTACCTTGGTGTAGCTGTACACAAAGTCTTATAGAATCTCACCCCTCTCCTAACTGAATAGACTGCAATGAAATGATTTGTGGTTCAGTTGTACATTGTGCACACATTGTCCTATGTTTTGTTGAAGTTTTCATGAAGTACAGTATGATGTACATCTTTGTTTCTCATTCTTGGTTGTATTTCAGTTTATGTGGTAGACATGATTTGTTCCCTAGTCCAAGTATAAAGCTTACACCTTGTGTTGCTTTTCATGTGGCAGCTAATTTGCTTGTACATTCACATTTTGTCATGGTGTCCCTTATCGGATGATACATCTGCAAATGATATGCCCATGGTACGCCCTGTGTTCCCGATCACAAGACATGTTTTGTCCATGCTGAGACTTTCTTCAGAACATTCCAATTCAATCATGTTGTACGAGTCCAGCACATCGTACATCAGGCCTGAATAAAATGAACAAAGGAAAGCACAATTTAAAATTGCAATTGAATGGTTGGTGAAAAGAAATCTTTCCACCGCAAATGGAGCACTGATATATCACCATGTAGACCCATTGTGAGATAGAGAAAGGAAAAGAAGCAAGCCACTAAGTTCATTACAACAGTGATAAATTGTGCTTTCCACATAGTGTTCATGTTCACTTCATTGTACAAGATATGCGTATAACAATATGTATCTATATATCTATATAAATATACATATATATATATGAAATCAATGTTTCTTGCATGTGCGTATTCACTCCAATACAGGAGAACCCCATACTTACAATAGTTGAAATCACTATTCATGGTGGACTTCTTTTTTTTTCCCCCTTCTTTTGTACTTGTCCATATGACATGAAATGATTGAGCTGGGCAAATTACAATGTTATAAAACCACACATACACGCACACTCATTCTCTCACTCACTCAACTTGCCAGTTTGATCATCAAGTCTTATATGGAAATTGATATCAGCAAACCTTTTTCATGGTATCGTTTTCTTTTTGGTTTTGTCACTGCAGTGATAATTAGAAAAAAGAAGAAGTTGGAAATAGCTGTTGATTTAATAATCATTGATGTCCACATTCAGTGTGTGAAAGCTTGAGAACTTTGTTATTTAATTTATTTTTGTGTTGAGACTGCTGAATATAGGGGTACACTGGAGTACTAATATTGTGTTTTCCCCTGTCAAATTGTTTGTCCAGAAGCCATTTTAAGTTAACTTTTAAAGTAAGGGCAACAATATAAGCACTACAGGGCTGCCCATTTTGCATTTTTAAGAGTATGAGATACCGTTCTGGAAAGATGGAATAGCTATCATCCATGATTGTGGAATTTGACTTTCCAGAGCTTGTCAGATTATTACCTTTTAACTGTCATGGGATTACTTCTGTTTGTCTCTTTCATTGACTGTGGTATCTGTTTAAAAGTTAGTGTGCAAATTTCTTGTGAGCAAGCACATTATGATGGTGCACGTGTTTAATGACGTATTGGAACTCGTCAATTCCATTGTGAAGGTAGCATGACCACTGTGCATAATAGCATGTTGAACAGCAGTCATGCCACTTTTGGGCTTTAAAGCAAACAAGAAGGCTACCAACACTCAATCTAGTTTTCTTCCACAAGTGTCAAAAGTAGTCCTAGACAATGTGAGAATCACTTGTACTTCCAGATCTTTTTCTATGATATTGATGATAATGCCGATACTAAGAGATAAATGTCGTGGATGATGTTGTTGGTGGTGTTGATGTTGTGATGCTGGTGTGATTAATTCTCCTTACATGCCTTGCATTGTATGTCGATACATATATTTTAGTATAAGCCGACTCTGATTTTCAGTTGTGTCGAATATTGCCTTTAGAGACTAAGAGAGACAAAGTATCAGTTTGTGAATACTTGCAGTTTTGTGACAAGTCGTTATTATTGCAGCAAACATTTTTTTTTTCCCCCAGTCTTGTGCCAATGTGTCATTATTGAAAAAAACTTTTTTTTTCCAGTTTTCATCCTGTATTTCGTGTTCTTAATACGAGTACTCATATTTAGGGGAACACAGTAATAGTCATGATATATGCACTCAACACACAAGTTTCCACAAGCGAAAGCTTCTTTACTGAACAATTTGGCCAATACAAAAAATGGTTAAATCTCTCTTTTCACTTTTACAAGATCCTATTTCCAATAATCTTATTTGCGTGGTTGTACAGTTTGACATATGTGCATCAAAGGAATATTATGTTCAAACTTTGTCACATTCAATTTCCGTTCATTTCCCTGTGTTATAAGTACTACTACCTAAACAGTGTCTTGTGTATACATTAATGATTTTGAGTTGTATGGCTGTCTATGATATTTTATGTTCATTATAAGTTCAGCATTTTATTACTGAAGGGTTAAAAAGCTCTGAAAATTGTTTTGAAGGTCTTTGTTGTTTGTGAATATTGAACTACAGAAGTTATCTCCTATTTTAGGCAATATAAACGTCACGAGCATGCAAGCTATCCTATTTTATGAGCAGACATACGTTTTATAGGCACAAGTGAGGAGAATAAGACTTTGTAATTAATAAAAAAAAAAAGAATTGGAATGTATATTTACCTTACACTCTGTATGGCAAGTTAACTGACCAGATGTAAACAGTTTTGTTATTGTATATGAAATGTACCCAAAGGAAAAAGAAAAAAGAAAAAATAGAAATGAGAAAAGATATTCTTGTAAAAACGTTAAAAGCATTATGGATAAAACATTTCCTTCCACTCCTGTGACAGTTATTTAACAGCAACTATTTTACTTAAAAAGAACACAGAAAAAAAAATGTTTGATAATCCTGTATGAGAGTTCCTTTCTTGAAAATGTCATTGAACTTACTGAACAGACATGAGACAATTTGGAAAATGTTAAAAAAAAACAAAAAAACTGTACCATATGGAGTACCTTCTTCACTGCAAAGTGACAAGCAAGAAAGTTTTCTTTGAAGTTTGTGTGACCAGAGAGCAATACTATCCCATGGTAACTGAACTTGCTGAGATAATCAACTGACATTTATGTATGCCTTTCTAGCCTTTTCCTCTAAAATATATGAATTGTACATGGTAACATATTTCAAGGATGTAGATCTCTTGCACATACTGTACATGTACGATGTAAAGAAAAATAGATATAAAACAACCAAAAAAATTGAAAAAAACTGACCAAAAAACAATAAAAACTAAAAAGAAAATAAAACTTTGAAAAAAACTCACAATGTGTTTACAATGAAGTGTTTTTATTCAGCGTCACCTTGTGTGAGAGTGGGTATGGCTGATGGTGGCTTGATGTGAAGTCGCTGTTGTTAGTGGAATACATCAAAACTAATGTTCCACTGAATTTGAAATCAATGGTTTTGTTTGGTGAGCTGTTTTGTTGTTGTTTGAGTTGTTTTGATGAATGAAACAGAATTTTGAAGTTTTACATACAGAAGTGTGCTCAGCAACGTAAATGACCCAGTAATGCATGTCTTGTCTAGATTAATATTATTCCTGTATTGCGCTATTTTGCAATTTCATCTCCACACACACACACAATCAGTTCTTCTAAATCATTGCGAAATTGTATATACAGTATATAATTATATATATGTATATATAGTGTGTATGTGTGTGTGTGTTAATTAAATGCTGAAATAGTAGCACAACATACTGAAGTATGAGTAAAATTGGACAATCTGTTCAAGAGTTATGAATTCTTTAAGTTTCGGTACCTCAACTGCTGGAGAAGGCGGCTACAGCAGTTTGTGATGTCACACATGGACAATGAAATAAAGATAATGTAAAGATAATGTTAAAAAAAAAAAAACTTTTTTTTTTTTTACTTAAAGGCCCAAATTCACGAAGGTCGTACAATTGAAACCATGGTTTAAACCATGGACAAAGACTAGTTTTTTATGGTGCGCCAAATGTTGCGTGGCCTATTTTGTCGACGAAATATCATGTCATGTCATTCATGTATTCATATGAAATTGACTGGCATAGCTCTACAAAACTATACAAGCCGGAAACACAGAGCCAAGGCGGGAGAAATTTGATCTCAAGCGGGAGAACGGGTAATTTTGCGAAAATGGGCTTTCGGCAGGAGATCTCCCATCGAAAGCGGGAGATTCAGAGTCTCTGTGAAGTAAAAAGCCAGGTCCCAAAATTATTGTCTACATATATGCCTTACAATGCTTTATTGTTCGGCTAGAATGAAATCTTTATATAATGAAAGAAAACTGCTGGTAAGGAGGACTTCGTTATAACAGGAGTCGCCTGTAGTTAAACCATCACTTTCACTGTTGCTGGCATTGAGAAACACAATGAATAAGGGGAATTAGGTCTAGGGGGTACACTCACTGCACTCCTGTTTGTCCTCGCACATTCAAACAGTTGCCAACAGCTGGTGATTCTGCACATGTCAAGTAGCATTACACACATCAACATAACACATTGTACTCCTACAGTATAACAAATTTGACACTCCCCCCCCCCCCCCCCCACACACACACAGATATATTCACACTTATGGCATGCTCACATGGAACCTGTTGATTCATGGGTAAAAGTCAACAAAGCAGAAAATTAAACCCCAATGCTGAGCATCCTTCTCGTTTTGTAGTATGCTTTATCAAAGCAAATGTATCCAAGCCATGTGACGCATTTAACGTAACATCTGCATTATGTCAACTTGCGTGACGACAACTTAATGCAAAGTTCGTTGTATCTGCGACTTATCTGTACCTCTATCACTTTGACAGATTCAACTGGGATGTGCAGTGAATCATATTTCTTTTTTTAAATGTATGTACATGGTACATATTTAATGTAACAGTAAATATGACAAACAAATTATTGATAAGAGATCCCTTCATGTAAAACTAATAATGATACATGTACCATCCCATATTGAACCCATATTCTTCTTGCTACCTATTAGATTACATGGCCAGTATGGTCTACATTAAGTTCTTATGAATCCCTTTCATATTTGAAAGTCTGTAACAGGGAATACTGGAAATTTTCCAACTCAAAATTGACTAGCAATTTCAGCTGATGAACAATATTTCAAATGGTATCCTGTACACTTCTATGGAAGAAAACTACTACATTAAAGTCAGTTTGTGTAGCAGTGGTGTAAAAATGCATAGCAAATTGTGATGCGATACCAGGAAAATTATTCCCTGTGTAAGATCAAGACTACATGAGAATCTGTGTATTTAACCGTGGACATCTTGCAATTTACTTAGGACAGTTTCTCATTTAATATGTAGTTATTTTGAATGAAAGCACATGATATGGGTTGTTATCTTCATTTTAATACAAACCAAGGCAAAATCAAGTATAGATGCACAGGTAACATTCTCAAGCCCCCTCTGGAATTTAGACCAAACCATCATAATCATATGGAGTCACCAGAACCAAGGAAATCACATGAGCTAAACACACATGTACAACATCAGTTTCTCCTTTCTTTTCTTTTTCTTTTTTTTTTTTTTGTCTTCTGCTGGAACAAACTAACAAGCACCAAAAGATATCTATAGAGTACTGCAGAGTAGTCTCACTTCTTGTGTGAGGGCTACTGAATGCAGATATTTCTGTTCAGTGATCCGTGACTAAAATGATCATAGAATTAATAAAATAGTATAGTCAAACATAATATACTGGGCACTAGAATTGTGAATACATCATTCAGATCAGACCCATCCCCCCCCCCCCCCAAAAAAAAAAAAAAAAAGATAATTGCTATAAAAACTTTCATGACACCATGATTATGGTCACAATTTCATGCAACCTAGCTTAGGCGATGATGTCATAATTTAATCTCCCATTTATTTGTACATAATATAGAAATAAAACAAAATGATGTATATATAGATTAAGTCTGCAACTAAAATGCCTCTTGAATAAGTCATTGCTCTATGATTACAACTCAAGAGCATGATACCAATGATATAATTTCTTCTTCTTGAATTCATTTGAAAAAAAAAAAAAAGGACAAAATTGTCTACAAAGCCACTGGGATATTTCGCGGAAGACTCAGAATTCATCAACTTTTAAATTTGTTATCAGCTTTGATAAATTGATTTTTTTCCCCCTTTATTTTGTTACACTCATTAGAATCACCCTAAACACCAACTGGGGTTTTTCTTTCAGGTAATACCATGAATTTGACTAGAACAATTTGTCCCTCAAAACTATGAAATCACCACAGTAACTGCATACATCAGTCAATCATGACCGAGGATAAACCTTCTTTAAACTAAATCTGTTTTAAACAGCATTTCATATGAGATGGCATCTCTTTTTCTTCATCACATTGCAACACGCAACACTTCAGACATCGGTTGACTACGTTTAACAAGAAATGCAGCATGTCCAGCTTTGCTATTGAGAAATGTAGAGCATGTACTTGTAAATCTCATCAGAGAAATTGCTGTTGTTTTATCAATGCACTAACCCTTCAAACGAGTTAGAGGGATACTGTTTACACCATATATTTTGCAAGGTTTTTGTTTTCACAACTTCTAGAGTTGGGTCCTATTCTCAAATTTTAAAACACGTGAAAATATCATCTCTGATCCAGACATGAATACAACGTGCACACATACATTAATAATCTATTGCTGTACTCTATGACTGCAAATTTAACCATTCACAAAATTGTTGGAAAGTCCAGATTTGCAATAAAAAAAGAAGAATGGGCTCTGTATACAGTAAACAGAAGAAAGCGGATTGTTCTTTTACTGGAAGAGGAAGGGAAATATCTTTATGAATGGATTACACCTCCACACTTGCCAGTGACTGAGATGCCTTGAGGTTGTTTCTCTTTAGTATGGAGCCGAGCTGTTTTCCCGGACCGATCTCATATGTGAATGGAAAGGCCATGTTCTTGGGGCGCTGATAAATGTTGTGCATCGTCTGTTCCCACATCACCGGCTCAGCTACCTGTCGCTTCAGCTGCCTCCGGATGTGCTTCGGGCTGCCGTACGTGTTCCCATCCACGTTCGAGTGCACGGAGATGACGGGTGTTTCCACGGCGACGGAGGCAAGAGCCTTGGCCAGGGGTTCCTGGGCACTGCTCATGAGAGGGGTGTGGAATGCTCCACTGACCGGAATTGGCCTCACCATCTTCAGGTCAAATGATTTGGACATCTCTTTGATGAAGGACAGAGCCTGGTAGGAAATCAAATGGTATTTGAGTGCGTTGTAAATGACTGATGATATTGGCTGGTTACAAGAGGAACATGACAACATGTGAAGATATTTGGCCTTATCAAGGACAATACCAGTAGTCATCAAAAACGATTATCATCAAAAGGAGTCTGAAATTGAAATGCAACCAAAATGAGCTTCAAAGGTTCAGGGAGCAAAAATGTGAAAGAGTGAATACTGTAAAACACAATATTTTAATGGCATGAAATTTTCGCGAGTTGCCCTTAACATTCAATGCATATAGTGTAGACAAGAACTTTCACATGCATTTTAATTTTGCAAATCTTGGCTTACGTAAAATTTGTGAAATTAAAATGCACGCGAAAAATCCTCCTTTTACAGTAACTCATATGAAATCTTCATTTCAATACTGCTTTATATTCAAGGGATGATTCAATGTACATGAAAAGACAACTTTAGCATACTTCTCACTATATAACTGCCAATATCTATGTTTTAAATAATATACCTAAATATGTATGTCACCAACTGCCTACAATGAAGAAATGATTCAAGCGGAATAGAAAAAATTGCTAGACTTCTACATGTCAAAAACTAAAGCAGCCTGTGTTGTGCTTGGAGAAGGCAGGCATTATTGTGCATCTCCTGATTACTCAAACAGTTACACTAGTTGCCTGGAGACAAAAGAGTCCCATATAAAATATGTTTGTTGCTTTTTCACTGCCTACACAATTCTGATCCTAAATATCTATTACATATATAATGTTACACTCTCCCCACCAATCAGCTCATAGGTAGTAAAATCTGATAGAATCTTCCATGGATGCTACTCTGCTCCAGATACTGTAAAACATGATATGTTCGCGGCATGAAATTTTCGCAAATTGCCACTGGCGTTCAATGCATATAGTGGAGACTAAGAACTTTCACGTGCATTTTAATTTCACGAATCTTGGCACTCATGAAATTCGTGAAATTAAAATGCAGGTGAACATTTCTCGTTTTACAGTACCATGCATAAAAACTATGGCTGTTGAGCATAGTTTCGCATTTTGTTGACTATCAGCAAGGAATATCTTGCCAATGGAACTCTGCTCATCATTCTTAGTGTCAATTTTCAAAGAGAATATCAAAAAGTTCCTGTATACTTTTTGACCTCATTAGTGAGACAATTTCACCATGTAAAGCACATTGATCACTTTGACTGGAAATGCACCGCACAATAGATTGTTCATCATCATTATCACTATACCTCACTGTGACCTGCAAGAACTCTTGCATCTGGATAGAGGTAGTTTGCCACACGACACACTGGGCCCTTGACACCGTGGTGATTTCTGCAGTAGTTTTCAGCTTCTTTGCACACAAACTTGTACCTCGCCCGTCGCCCTCCCACGACAGATATCATTCCGCTCGATACCGCTTCTGATGCATGCTGCATTGCCTCGGCACGGACTTTGATGAGATATATGGCTGCCAAGCAGAATGACAAGCAAAAAATAAGATTTTTAGCACATGGTTCAAGATCCTTTTGTACAGATGCCAATACAGCACACAACAAGCTAATTCATTCTCGTATATGGGTTTATGATTCAACTTGCTGAATTACTGTAAAAGTGTAATTATTTGGGTCAGTAATTTTTCACGCTCGACTGGGTAAGAGGAATTTCATGTGTTTTTATTTCCGTGGACTCAGGACATGAATTACTGGAACATATGGCCTGCAAATACATTTATGCGCTTTTATTTTTGCGCTGGCTTCTGGATGTCAAAATGCGTGAAAATGTCCACTTTCACAATACACTAAAACACACAAAAAAATCCAACTATCATTCTCAGTGCAAATGGGGAGTATATTCTCAAGTAAAATGGAGCTAGTTTTTCCTTTCTTAAAACAAAACAAAACAAAACAAACCTCAGCAGTGTATTACTGTAAGATTTTATACATCATGTTGGAAGGCATTATTCTTCAACCATGCAAAATTTGTGCTGTTTGCAAAAGGGATGCATGGCCCATGGGAAATAGGATCCTCAGATTAAATACTCACCATCTTCAAATGAGATTGACCCAGCAAAGACCAGAGCTGCAAACTCTCCAACACTGAAGCCAGCAGCAGCAACACAGTTCTCTATGGCCTTAGATAGGAAAGCCAAGAAAAACACATAAACATCAACTGTAATCTGGGTAAACTGACAAAAAAAAAAAAAAAAAAAAAAAAAAAAAAAAAAAAAAAAAACAGATGGAGGAGGTAGTCTGGACACAGCATGCATACACAATCAAGTTTAATTAATCTTATTCTTTTTGTAATGTTTGTAAGTGGGTTTCATAATGCATCCTGATTTATGGATGGCTCTTTCAGGTGATCTGAGAAATTTGCGAAACCTTTAATTGTTTCGTAGCTACTGTGGATCTTATGTTAAAAAGCGAGTCTAAACAAAAAGCACTACATTTGGTTGCTGCTAGGTAGGATGAGGTCAGACAAAGTTTTCTTGGTAAGGAAATCCTTAGTTTGCATGTTGTGCACAATATTTGTGAGTAGTAAGAAATTCCCTCATCTGTTTTCAAAAGTCAAGGAAATATTCACAGAAAACAAGGAAAAGTAGAAATTACGCGGTGCGTAACATATGTCCCCGCCGGAAGTAGCATTTTGTAACAAAATGTGCAATATAGGTAAAAAATCAAGGTCAAAGGTCAAAGAAGTCAAAGGTCAAAATTCTGTGTAGAAGTTTTGAAGCCCTCACCTAGTGCCATCACATAAAGCAAACGGAATCGAAATCGGGTTAGAAATGGCGAAGGAGTAGCATTTTGTAGCAAAATGTACAATATAGGTCAAAAAATCAAGGTCAAAGGTCAAAGAAGTCAAAGGTCAAAATTCTGTGTAGAAGTTTTGAAGCCCTCACCTAGTGCCATCACATAAAGCAAACGGAATCGAAATCGGGTTAGAAATGGCGAAGGAGTAGCATTTTGTAGCAAAATGTACAATATAGGTCAAAAAATCAAGGTCAAAGGTCAAAGAAGTCAAAGGTCAAAATTCTGTGTAGAAGTTTTGAAGCCCTCACCTAGTGCCATCACATAAAGCAAACGGAATCGAAATCGGGTTAGAAATGGCGAAGGAGTAGCATTTTGTAGCAAAATGTACAATATAGGTCAAAGGTCAAGGTCAAAGGTCACGACTGAAATTCTGTGTAGAAGTTTCAAAGCTCCCATGTAGTGCTATCATATAAAGCAAACAGAATCAAAATTGGCTCATAAATGACAGAGAAGTAGCAAATTGAAGATTTTGATCACACACGGACGCACACACGGACACACGGACGGACGGACACACACACGTACGGAGCCCGTTTCATAGTCCCCTGCTCGAACTCGTTCGGCGGGGACAAAAAAGGACCTGGCTTGGTTTGCTCTAAAATGATAATGCTTCCCCCCCCCCCCCCCCCTTCACACAATTTATTTCAACGGATCAGTTCTTTAACTCTTTACTAACTGGGCATTCTTGTATCAACGTGCATTACCTTTGGCATTTCTTCTTTGAGTTTCTCCACAGCAGCCAGGGCCGTCACCACCACAGCGGGCTGGCAGTGTATCGTCCTGTCAAGTTCTTCTGCTGGTCCGTTGATGCAAAGTGCTAGCAGATCATAACTAAAAGGGATGGGGAAAAGGGAGTGGGGGTGGGGTGGGGAGGTGATAGGTTATCCACAATATGTACATGCTTCATACATGTGTGTGTGTATGTTCACAGCATGGGGGGGGGGGGGATTTAAAACTAAAAAAAAAATCATAACTGATGTCATTTTATGACAACATTTACACTTTGTAAAACGTATGTTTTCTTTCTTTCTCAAATCATCCAAATCTCTCAGAATTGTTAAATCCACCATGAATCCAAAAGGACAAAAGGTACATGTGTATGCTCATTCAGGTACCAAATATGTGTACAATTAAAAATATTAATACACCAGGCTTTCAAGGAAAAAAAAAAATCAGCTGAAAATGCAGAATAAAAGTGAATTCAAACAGTTTATAATCACATGGCCAACAGCATATAGGCATAATACAATTCTATCCAGTTCTACATTAATATGGTTGTCTTTACCCCAGAATTTCGGATGCAGCCGCAAACATCTCTTCCACGTTAGGGTACTTCAGCAGTCCCCGCCCCATGCCAACAAACTGTGACCCTTGACCTGGGAACAAGAGGACTGATGTCTCTGAGGGATCTTGCATTGGTCTTTGCTGCTGCTGTCTTCCTCTCTCAGTATCAGTCCTGCCTTTGTCATCCCCAAAATCAAATTCTTCGCTCGATGTGTCATCTGCTTTAGCATCATCTAGAAGCGCCTTTATCCCTGCCCTCCGGTCCCTAGCAGACAGTTCCCTGCTGTTTTCTCTATCATTGCCAGATTGTGAGAGATCTTGACTTACATCATCTCCCTTTGTATTACTGTTCTGTTTCAATGAGGTGGACAGGCGACATGATGGTTGCTCAAAATTCGCTCCCCGCCTGCCACATATGCCTTCAGCACTGAGCCTGAGTGGTATCCCCGACTTTGCTCTTTTTGCACTTGTTGTACAATATGTCCTTGCCAGTCGTTGCTGGCAACCAAACTCACATTTCGCCAGGCCTCGCAGCAGCAACAAATGGTTTCTCCTCCTGGTGTTGCTACATGGAAATGGAGCGAAAGAACTGCAGGAGATGTCTCTTCGATTTGCACAGCCCCATTGTGAAGTGGAGGTGGGAAAGGATCCATGGCCGATGAACCCAACATTGCGGCATCTTTGTAAGAATCTCCATGCCAAAGTGTGTCTGCTTTGAAGCAGCCAATCAGCAACCTTTGACATCACTGATTATTCTTGCAGAGCCAATGATCTAGAAATTGAATGAGACACAACATTGAACAAGATTATATGACATTGTCACTTTTTGGACTGTATCAATAGTACCTGGTAATAAATGATAACATTACAATGATACACCTCATTTTGTAGAACACAGCTGGTGACAATGATGTCAGTACTGCTCAATTCATAAAGTTTTTACATAAAGTTATATCAGTCACATTTAAGCATTCATGGATGCTAATAGGTTAAGTTAAGTCACTGTTAACATGGAATTGATAGCCCTTGTAAAGAAATATCTGCTGCTTTAGTCAACAGATGCTTAATGGAGGTTCTTGTGTATTCTTAATTTTTTTCTAATGTGTGCACTAAATCATTATGACTTTACCCATCCAAGCATAACTGGAGATTTCTCAATGATACATCACTTAATGTGTGATTTATATCTTATATCTGTAATTACAGTAAAAACAAGCTACATGTACAACATTCTTCCTAAATTTGTTTCAAACAATGTCTCAGGAAAGGTAAACTTATTCAAGACTGGTTTAGACAATCCCTGGCTTGTATATTTATGTAACAAAGTGATCTACTTGTAGAGTTGTAGCAGGCCCTAAGTACAGAGTAGTATGGTCTCAGATGCTTTGCATAATTTGTATTTTAATGTTTTTTTTAAGTTTCAATGCAAGATTCAAAGCATACTGTTTAAATATGCTGGATATTTCGTGAGGTTTTTATTTTTGCAAATTTTGCAAGTTGGGTGCTATTCACAAATGTAAAAACATGCAAAAATAGATCTATTAAGTTAATAGATCCTCTATTTTCAAATTTGTGAATAGCACCATGCATGCACCAATAACTGATCCTGACATGAATGTGATGTGCACGCATTTTTCCGTTCAGTTGTACAGCTCTCGCTCTAGTTTTCCTCTCATCCCTGAAGTGTAGCCTGTAGGTTATGTTATGTTACACTTTTGCCAGTGGTCAAATTTAGGTAAAGATAACATTAAAACATTTAGTTTCGCATCTCCTAGTTATAAGTTTAACGTTTAGACGTCTACACCAGTCCGATCCAACGCATGCACGCAGCTCAGCGCAGCACTAACTGTCGACTGTCTAAAGTAAACTAGCGACGCGGGCCGGCCTGCGGTGTAACACTAAAGTCTAAACAGTAAAACACTAGAGTAACTGCGTCAGTAAGCGGCCGTGCAGCCGTTCGCGGCAGGTACAACATACACGGTAATATAAAGCTAAACACAGCATTGCACTGTTACATGCACACTACACATATACTAACACACTAGCAATCAACAAAAACCAACCGATAAAATGGGCACGATCTCTGACGAAAGTGAAATTTTCTCACCTAAATGACAACATATCGCATCCAAAATGAAATTTTCGGTACTTCTTAACATAACAGTTAAGAAACAATGGTCCAAGAAACTGGATTTTTTCTCGTTTTCTCGATGTTCATGGATTTTGAAAACATATCCTCACGTAAAATAGAATTTTCGCGAGCCGATGTGGGCCGCCATTTTTTTCGGAAAGTGGATGTTACCATCGAAAAAAAATGAGAAAAACACGAGAAAGACATCAACAACACCGCCAGAATTGCGATCTTGTTTGCGGCCAATGCATGTGCGCACGCTATTTTCACGTGCTTTCGCAATGGGAATTGGCGCTTACGCAATGTTCTTCTTCTTCTTCTGATTAAGTCTGCCTCCTTCAATAGACTGAAGATTCTTGCAGACTGGTGCTATTTACATTATAATACAATTTATTTACAGATATTTACAAGCACATAGAAAATTTGACGAAAATACTAGCCACTGTGATCAACCGTTAGACGGTTTCGAAATGATCCACAGATGGCGCTGAAACAATTTCTGACGACAGGGAATTCCAGTTCCTTACAGTTCTTGGGAAGAACGAATGGCGATGCGAGTCAGTTCTCGAATATGGTACCTGGTAGGAGTGTGGTTGCGAGGCTCTCGTTAACTGAGTAGCCTGTATGATGATATAGTCCTGTGCTGAAAGAGGAGTGAGATTATTGTGTATTTTGTACATCATAATTAGCCTGTCATTTTCTCTGCGCTGTTCCAGAGTGGTCCAATTAAGTTCGCGAGACATGTGAAGGCGTTCAGCTAAAGATCGCGGAGCATGCGCGTATTGCATAGGGATTGTACATCGTGCCGCAAGCAGAAATACTACGTCGCATATCGCCCTTATCGGCGAAAATTGTGCCGGATTTTGCCCTCGTAAATCATGAAAACTGCGTTGGTCAATGGTAAATTTCTTTCATGAAAACAATTGCGTTAATGAATAATCTTGTCTATGATATATGAAATGGTTGAAAATAATTTGCCTGATTTGTTTACAAGTTGGAAAAACCCTTAACAATGCTTAAACTGCCGCAAACGGGATATTTTACTCTAGTTGTAGTACAGTATAGACCTAGTAGCCTGCCTAGCTAGTATACTTGGGTGACCCGCACCTCGTCATAGTTAATGTTTGCGCATATTTGAATCACATTTTGCCACTGAAATTCTTTGAAATCCAACTCACATACAGGAAAAATGCTGAAAATTCCAATGGAATCACAAGTTCACTGATCGATATCGAAAATTTGCAACTATCGTCGTCAAACGCGAACGATGCAAAAAAGTTGCGCGCTAAGGAAGGGGCCCGCAACTCGTCACCCGCGCTCCCATAGACAAAGCACGTAAAAGACGTGTGCGGGTGACCGTGATGCTCCCATAGACATACACGTAAAAGATGCGTGTGGGGACAGTGGTGATACTTATAACACGTATTCCGATTAAATTTCAGATTTTCGCCAAAAACTGTTCGGTTTTCACCACAATTTGCTTGGTTGTGGTAGCCCTGCCAAGTTTCAAGCGTACTGAACACAGTCCCGGGCATAAATTTTTGTTTAGTGCGCTTAAAACAATTTTAAGTGGGGTGACGGTATTCGGGCCCCTGACGAGGTGCGGGCACCTCGCTATACTACTACTAGTTACTATTACTAACGGGTGTACTGGATGTTTAATGAACGAACGAACGTTTCACACCAATATTTCTAGAAACAGAAGTGTAATCTATATTCACTTGGAACACGACGAGACTTGGTCTTGTAGTGGTCTACTTTTAATTGGCAAAAACACAAAAATCAAGATAGCTAATTATAACGCATTTTTAAACATATGGGACTGTGCACAACAAACGTGGATGAAATGAGACATCATCCATCTAGCAGTATCACGTAGAATACCGTATCCATAACATCATAGGCATTACAAAAAAGAAGAGAGAACTCAAAACAGTTCTAACATATAATATACATAGGAAATGTTTTATTATGTATATGTGGATATAACATTCAAATATAACATTCAACCAAATCAACTCACATTAGGTCAACACCACTCACCGGAAGTTTCCATGGAAAGAACGATTCTACCTGCTTGGCAGGGGATGTCTTAATGACATTATATTCTTGACGCCTCTTTACAAATCAGTTTATCAATGTTTATCCTCACTCAGCCAGTATTATGATCTGATTCAAGATTTAATAATATCACTGGTATGACGCATCGTTTAGATATATTTCAAATTCTACATATTACCTCATAATATCGCATCGTTACCCTCCTTCGGAATGTAGTCGTCCTCTAGCGGCTCCTCTTTGTAGTGTAGGGTTTCATTCTCGGGCAACTTCTGCACTGCGATCGAGCGAGGAACCCGAGGCGAGCTGGTGGGAAGATACGGCGTCAGCTCGGTGAGCCGAAGCGAGGGAAGCTGTACCCCAAGTATTATGTCACAGTCTGCTGCACACTACCTCCGTCGAGCATTTGAAATTACATGCTACATAGGCAAAACGCGGTAATTCGGCCAGCTTCAGCGCGCCGATGAGCCAGGGTAGTCGAAGCGAGATGAAGATGGCTGCCGCTGGTGTCGCAAAGTCGGGGCTTCTCGAGGTACTCGTTCGTGATCAGTGGTGCCGCATTTTGGCCGCCTTGGACGAGGAAGCCCTTACAATCAGCCTTGAGGATGGACACGATATCAATGGCGTTAGCAACGGGAATAACGACGGCGTCAACAAGGCCAATTCGTCGACGACTTCATCGTCAGGTCATCATCCGGCTTCCGGGAGAAACGATTCCATACGATACTCGGATTACATGCATCACACACACGGCGGCGACACAATCCCTGATTCCATCGCAAATCAGAAGAGAGTGATCCGCGTTGTCAAGCAGGAGGTCGGTGGTCTGGGCCTCAGCATCAAGGGCGGGAAGGAAAATAAAATGCCCATCATCATCAGCAAGATTTTCAAAGGCCTAGCCGCAGACCAGACGGAAGCTCTGTATGTTGGGGACGCTATCTTGTCCGTGAACGGGGAGGACCTGCGAGATGCCACTCATGATGAAGCTGTGAGATTGTTGAAGAGATCCGGCAAAGAAGTCACTCTCGAAGGTGAGCAAAACATTTTCAACTGATCATCCAGAGCCATATGTTTCTCTCTGGATGCACTCTCAAATTTGTGATACAGAACTGTAGGCCCTAGTCTAAATGATATGTGACCCAGGCTTTCTGGAGTTGGGGATTTAATTCTAATATTAGTCTAGAATTTAGGTTTTCAGGGTTTTTAGTGTTTGTTTTTCTTTTTAACATGAAATGAACAACAATGTAGATACTGGTATAATAATACAGAAACATATAATGATGTATGTAGGCCTGCTGTAGGCATTCTGAGCCGAAATTGTATAATATTGCAGAAGTAATATCTTGTGGTTTTTTTCTCACAAGTTTTATTATAGATCTTAAAACATTGGATATCCTCAGGCTCAAGGGGTTATGTTGTTAGCTTGGACAGTTTTATTTTGTTTTGTTAATTTGATGATTGATTATTTCAACAAATAACAAGATTGTGTGTGCGTGTGTTCCTTTTTTCTTCTTTTGATGCATGCTTTTACCTGAGTTGGACAGGTTCTTCATTTTGGTCTTGGTTGCCCCAGAAAGATGATCAATGAGCTTGTTGATTTGTCTAGCACCTTTCGGGCAGTCATGAATACATGATTGACTTTGCAAGGTCTCCAAGGACCCTCTCTTTTAGTATGTTTTGTTTTTATGAATTTCATAATCTTTATACAACTCAAGGAGATGAGGACCATTTAACTACTTTGTAAGCATTTAATACAAGTGATATAGCATTTACTCATATGGGTCCCAGGGAGATATTTATGCTAATTGGTATTATTGAATATGATACATGTACATGGTATGTATACTTTGAAGATTTACACTGAAAAAATTGCGTCGGATGCATGACATCCTGAAGAAGTAGTACCTTTACTAGCCTACCATTCATTAGTGTCACAACCAGTTAAAAAAATACATCTAGATTGTACATGCTGCTAGCATTCATTAACTTCTATGGACTGCAGTCACCATTTCATTGCAGCAGATATTTGAAAACAAATTCACACGTATGTGAAACACATAGGGCCTACCATTTGCACAAGTGATATGAAAATACTGATTGAAAATTTTATGGTATTCTATCACCATTAAAGATCCTATATGAAGGGAATAAATGTTCGTAAAATTCGTTTGTAGATGAAATATATGTTGGTAATTGACCAATTATGCAAAAAGTTTGGCTCAAATCCCCGCAAGCATCTAGATATCCGCTATTTGCAAGTCCCAAACATCCCCCTCCCTCCCCCTCGAAAACCAGCCACAGTACGGGACTCCAAAAGTTGTGACGTCACGCCAGGGTAGTTAGAGCCACGGGCCCCGGATGCTCTGTAGAAAAGCATTTGGCATCGGGAAAGAATTTCTGTCAATTTTTTTTCAAAGTCTGAAATCTCTGCTATTTATACTTTTGACACCAACTCTTTACTGTTTGTCTACACTTAATAGTATTATCATGAACTGCTTCTTCTCAAACAATTATTTTGTATTACTATGATCTGCAACAAGCCCAAATTTCACACAATTATCACAATTTTCTCCTCATAGTTTTGGTGCGAAAGTAGATCCGGTCGGCCGTCGGTCGGTATGACGTATCACCTCGCAGCTCGTATCGTATGCATTGTACGTACGTACGTGCGGTTCACATTTGTATCATCGTAACTTTTTCATAGCGGTTCGTTTCGAAATTTCGCGTCGATCAATTTTGAGCTTTCACTCCTTCCGAAAATGGCCGAGAACAGTGAGTTATCAGAGTGATCTTTTTATGGACTTTGAGGAGTACGTTAGTGAAGAGGAATGAAGCGACAAAAGCAGAGAAGGGGACGAGAATATAGACGAGGACGATGGAAGTTGGGAAGATGTAAGCTGGGGAGAGGACGATGGAGAAGTGGGAGAGCAAGGTGCTGTCGACGTCAATCCAGCCGGGGAAGCAGCGGCAGGGCCACGGGTGCCGCAACCCTATGAGCCGCTGCCTTTCGATGGAGATGGAATGGCAAACGACGGGGATGCTCCTCGTCTCGATTTTAGACATATTCATTAAGACATATTTCAAATTTCATGGCGAAATGATGTTTCTATCTTGAGAAATTTAACTTTGAAATCACAGCAATATCACCCCATTTTTTTACGAGCACGCATGAAAATGTGACCCAAATCATGTTTGCAAACAACGCCGAAAAGCTGCATTCGCGTGTGGATCTCCAGCGATCAGATAATGAGCGTACAGCGGTTAGAAAATACGCGTAACAAGCGCAGAAGCCACTCCCCCTATGTGTTGTCATACCCTGTGTGCGCTGCGTGCGTACGTACGTGCTCGGTATTCAGTTTACATTCGATTCACATGTACCGTATTGAGCGCCCTACAACACGTACGAACCCCGCGTATGTATGCAGGCGCAGCTAGCTAGCAGCAGCTAGGCAGCCCCGCCGGTAAAATTCGGGGAGCCGAGCGGACGAGAGAGCATCGCGATTGCAAGCCAGGGCAGCCGGCATGGCGAGCATGGTTACGTTCGCACTTTGGCTAAGCGGACATGATTGTATTCACAACCGACTTCTCGGCTTTATAGTGCCAGTGACTCGAGCATCGCGAGTGCACTTTCGAAATATAAATGCCATATAAATGAACAACGATAAGATCATAACCAATCCACAAGTAAACTAATAATAGTAGACAGAAATTTAGTCTGGTTGTTTTGCAAGACGTACGTGATTTGTGAGCGTGACTGTATCCGATATGTACAGTACAGGGTGCGTGCTATGCTGTGATGCGTGTTGTAGGCCTATAGGAGCTATCGCAAGCGACACCAGCCCAGTTTCCTGCCTCGATATGCACATCATACACAACACATACACACACACACGTAGTGACACACACACACACAGAGGTAGCTCTTTGCTGGCAGCATCTGGCGTCCGCACCGTACCGCGCGCTGGCACGTACAGAGTCGCATCACTCGCGGATTAATCTTTTACGCGGGACGTTATTTTTCCAACCAAAATAAAACTAAAAAAGTCCTCTCAAAATTCTAAATTTTCTGAATATTATGTGATGTATCAAAAAATCGTTCACTAGAACATTTTTTTCTAATAATTCTTAAACAAATTAGAACATAAAATCCATCATAAGAGAGCGATATGACGCAATTTTAAAGCTTTGACAGCACTGCATTTGCGTGGACATAAGAGGGAATACCCTTACGTGACATCATAATCTAGGGGTCTTGACTCAACGGGGAATAAGGCTTCGATATTTTGACGAAATTTGAACGCATATTCCTCAAAAACCAACCTTTTTAGGGGTTTGAAAGATGTGAGATAGGAAAGTATGGTTAATAAGCCTTTCAAAAACACAAACAGTCCAGTTTTTGGCGATCGGCTTCTTATGTGAACTTTAAAGAAAAGGACATAAGGGGGAGGGGGGGGGGTAGAGAGAAAGGGGAGAGAGATACAATGTAATTGGCAGTCAAATTGTCAGCTCTGTGCATTCAACTCACAAATGGCCTTCACAGGTTGCATACAAGGTCTGTACATCTGGCCAGACACCTGCTTGCATTGTGTAGCTTCCTTTGTGACAAAGTAGGCATCGCTCTCCCATCGACTGCTTCCTGGCATCCTAATTGAAACGCGTCATTCTAAATGTCCCCACTTGCTTTCAAGCAGAGGAATGAGGGAAGACTATTCCTCCAGAAAGCCCCCTTCACACCACTCAGAAGGTCATCCATATTTTTTTTTTCTGATAAAATGCCTTGTGTTATATCATTTGATTTAGGAAAATATTATTGTTCACAAGAGCACTTCAACGAAGAGATTTCTTGGTTACCCTTGACAAATAAGACTGGTGTGTATTGCACTGCCTGTATTCCTCATCTTGACTCTGGATTATAGTTTAGTATTTAATTTTCTCTCTTTCTTTGTAATGTTGTTTTTACAACAAAATGGAAGTTGTACAATAATATGTGTGGTAGTGTTCAATGATATGGATGATTTCCTTTTGATAGAGCAGTGTAAGGTATGCAATGAAAGTGACCTTTTAACTTGTGACTTTATGAGATTCAAACAATTTACTGTATAACATGATATATTCGCGGCATGAATTTTTCGCGAATTGGAGCCGACAGCCTTTTTCGTGGCGTGAAATTTTCGCGAAATGCCACTGGCGTTCAATGCATATAGTGTACACAAGGACTTTCGCGTGCATTTTAATTTTGCGAATCTTGGCGCTCGCGAAATTCGCGAAATTAAAATACACGCGAAAATTCCTCGTTTAACAGTACTTATAAATCTACCCTTCAGTCAACAAAACACAAAATAATAGTTCCTTCAATTTGATGAATAATCAAATGAAATCAAAATATCATCAAGTTTAACCTCATCATGTTTTCTCCTTTCCCGATTCTCTTTGTTGAGGGCTTTGAGCTAATTTTTTTTTTTTATTTCATTGTGATCAATCAGCATATTGGTCCTATTGGCTCTGGGAATAGAGTTATTGTTCCTACATGTATTTACATCTACTGTGGCAGGGAATAATTTTCCTGGTATCGCATCGCAATTTGCGATGCATTTTTACAACACTGTTACACCAACTAACTTTTGTGTAGCAGTTTTCTCCCATAGAAGTGTACAGGATAACATTTAAAATATTGTTCATCAGCTGAAATTGCTAATCAAATTTGAGTTAGAAAATTATTCCCTGTGTGGTCAAGCAGGAAATCACTGCATGCCATTCCCATGATTCAGGGAGTAAGGCCTCGATGAATTCTGGAAGAAATTGTCTTTCTTTAATGTATTTCAATGTACATAGATCTCTAAAATCAGCACCTGTGTTCACCCAGCATAGTACGAGGCACAAAGCTTTCATAGTACATCATACATTTCTATGTACTCGGCACTGACTGAATCCCCTCTTTGCATGAGCATGAGAAGCCATTTACTTGTAGACCTTTTTTGGGGACGTAAACAGAAAGCACTCCCCACCGAATAAACTTTCACTCATGCATGTCATCTTAATCCCAGCTGGACCACTTTAATGACATGCTGCTCAAAAGGGCCAAGTGGTGTGATATTTGGCACAATGTGTTTGTAATTCCCCATTTTCCCCCGAAGTCCCTTGATATTTATTTTGTGCGTAGCGCTTCTTTTAGTACATATTCAATTTAGCGCTAATTTTGCCAGCCATAGTAAGGACTGAAAAAGGAAGAGTTAGAAATTCTCAGTGTCAGTCCCAAAAGCTAATGAGGGGAAAAAACATTTTCTTTGTCTGTTTTGTTGGCAAAAGATTTAAAGAGAGGACACAGTGAAGTACAAGAAAGTTGTGAGGAATAGTTACCTGCATATGACAATATGAGAGAAAACAAATGAAAAAACAAACAAACAAACATGTGTATCTGAGACCAAGTCATCATCATTCCATTTTATATCCATGTATCGTTTCATAAGTGGCACTGATGGCTTTCCACAATGCACCCCATGTTCATATGACTACGGCATCTAGGTAAAAGAAATTACTGTATGCCATTGTGATATAGCAAGTCTAATTTTTTGTGAGTCAGGACCTCCCAACAACTTTGCAAATGGTTGAATTTGCGATTATGGAGAACAGAACTGGTTTGAGGTATGTATGCATCACGTCACATTTAATTTCATGTCATTCAGAGTTAATATTTTTGCATGTTTTTTAATTCGCGCATAGCACCGGACTCGCAAAATTTGCAAAAATAAAACCCTGCAAAACATGCCATAAATACAGCACATTTCACAACATTCCCAGAAACTGGTCATTGGCTTTTGCTTCTCTAGCTTCCTCAGCCCTGAAGCCATGATTGTAAACACTGCTGTCATGCTGTGTTCACTTTACGTTCCCAGTCATCAGGCACGAACACAGAATGACTTTCCTTTACCGAAACACACGGATAAGGTGCCTGGTACCATTCATTTTACACGGGGATGAACATCTTGTGTCAGAGAGCAAAACATATTCACTAAGGAAACCTTACTTCAAGTCAAGACCCATACCCCTTTTGGATATGACATTATGTGCTTTCGGTAATTTGTGCTTTCCAATGTCCAACATGGTAATGGTACATGGTGACCCGTTTCTAGAGTGACAGACAGGTATTTAGCTCTGTATGTTGTCATTACATAATGATTATTTTACACAGTGAGCATTTGAGAATGAGAATGATCAATTAAGAAATAATCATCAAGTTGAATTACCAAATAGGCCTATTTATACAACTATGGAATGAGCGCTATCAAAATGAAAACAATAGATAAGTTGTGAATAGAATATTTCATGCTTAGAACAACAAAAAAGTAATTTTTATGCAAGTGCACAGACTTTGCATGTTGACATTGTTTACAACTACGCTTAGCAGTGAAACATATGTACATTATGTATACTACATGTAGGCCTACTGGGAAGCGAGATCATGAGGGAGACTTCCAGTTGGTATGTTGTGACAATTTACAATGTAGATCTATGGATACTGACAGTGGAGGAGGAGGCGGCTTAATAATGCATTAAAACATCCGCGGGTTTGAGATGGTGTAGAATGTCTCACCTCATGTTTGCCATATTTATGTGATTCGTTCTTGCTCTCACGGTGGTTTCAATAGTAGAATGATATAAGTGACTCAATCAACCTCCAGATTTTGTGCTGTATTGCTATTTCAGCAGTGTAAACAGGGTATTGCGAAATAATATAAGAACATTTGTAGTGTCCAAAAATATGTTTACAAAAGTACATCTTTAAGTGGAATTTTGGGACGACAATTTTCTCTCAGAAATTATTTGAGAAATTATTTAAAGAGATGGTATAGTTTTGGTTGAGATGGGGATTCCGGTTTTAACTTTTTGCAAGATAATTAGAAAACCACTTTAAATATTGAAGAGCTTACAAAGAGGACCTGAATGTTTATTTGATGAAAATCAGTTTGAAATGGCTGAGATATTGAAAAACAAAGCAAGAAAAACAAAGGGGTCCTAAGGAAAGGTTTCTAATTATCTCACTAAAAGTTAAAATCTTAATGCATATCTCAACCAAAACTATACCATCCCTCGTAAAAACACACTATTTGGGCAGTATCCTGTACCTTGCCAGGGATGTCATAATCACACATTTTCAGTCGCCATTCTGAGATAGTTCACCCAACATGTGAAAACCTTGACTTGCTGGGTCTCCTACAAGTACTGTATACCACAGCACGAAACTGGGTCATCCCAGACTGTACACAATAGGCGGTTTCACATCAGCCCGATGTTTTGAAATAGTGCGCTATTTTGCTGACTATTATCTGCGAAAAATATCTCGAGCTTGGATTTATATCGGGCTGATGTGAAAACGCCTAATGCTTCGGACTTTTGTTTCCTCATCTCAAGATTTGCTTGTTGACAGGAACTGAGTCTCATCAAATACGGTACTAAGTAGATGACAAGTGAAGGTTGCAAACGGTGTTTAAGGAGCAAGTTCCTGATATCAATGCCACGGTTTAATGACATGGTTTACTACCCATCAATGAGCAAGGAACTACTGTAAAACATAATATATTCGCGGCATGAATTTTTGGCGAATTGGAGCCGACGGCCTCTTTTGCGGCATGAAATTTTCGCGAACTACCACTGTCATTCAATGCATATAGTGTAGACACGAACTTTCGCGTGCATTTAAATTTCGCGAATCTTGCCGCTCGCGAAATTCGCAAAATTAAAATGCACGCGAACATTCCTCGTTTTACAGTATCCCCTTGTGAAAATAGCTTTTAAGTGGTTTTCTGACTTAAAAGCAAAGGAGGCACATTGACATTCATAGTCCGCTCTATGTGAGTGTTTAGAACAACAGTACAGAATAATTTCGTCAAACAAATTATCCTCATCTAGACATACTTTTTGATCCCTCCCTGACTAGATTGGTATCAAACCTTTCATATTTTTGAGTACATATTACACTATCATCAGTAATGTGTTCTTGAACAGAAGTCACTTTGATGAATGGTTACAGTATGTTTTATGCACTGTATGTATACAATGTACCAGGTGGTACTTGTGTGTCTGTAGGAAGTTGTTTGTGTGTGAGCGTGTGTGTGTGTGTGTGTGTGTGTGTGTGTATGGGGGTAGGGGGGTGGGAGGGATACCAATCCAACAATCTTAGAACCATTTTGGCTTCAGGCATTTTTCCCCCTTCCCTCACATTGCTCAATGTATTTTTATGGTTGGGTTCTTTTACCCCCACATCATTGTATGTTGTAGATTTTAGCAGTTTCTTCAGTGGAATACATGAACATCCAAAATGAAAAGTGTTTTTTTTTTAATAGTGCCTTTAAAATTGTTATGATATTATTCACTTTACATTGTAAATATTTCTAAGGGATATTTTTTTCACTCTGATCCGACCATCACAAAACACAAAACATTCCATGTTTTATGACATATCATGGCAAATGGAGTGTATCACATACTCTTACAGCATACCCAGTGCAGTATAGAGGCTTAGAAGTTTTTTTTTTTTCAATATTCCAACACTGATTGTCTGTCTTCTGAATTGATTGCCAAATGACTGAGTGCGATGTGTGCTGTATTCTGTGCTGGCAGGGTCCCAAGCAGTGTCAAGCTGCTGGCACTGTGAATGCACATAATCCCACAATCAGAAGACGTTTTTGCTGCAATGATTATGACAAATGTCCATTGTGCCCCAATATGAGTTGCACAGAATTCCAGTATGGCACCCCGAGGGGCTTGACTGCTGCAGGTAACTTTTATATAATTCTCAATATACTGTATTGTACTCATGTATGCTCAAAATATTCCAGTATAGCATGGTCCATTGTGGTCGGCAGCCAGTTGTCAAATTCACTGAATGGATGTATTGAAGACGATGGAGGAAGATATCAGTAATGCACATAACAGTATAGTAGCTCTCAAATGAGATAAAGATTGAGAGTACGAAATTGGAAGTTAAAGGGACAGTGAGCGAGAGAGAGAGAGAGGGGGGGGGGGGGGAAAGAAGAGAAGCAGTGGGTATAAAAGATCATTTTTCATCGCTGTTACATGTCGAAAGTTTGAACATTGCAGAGAATGTGACATCCAATGTAGAATGGCTTTGGAAGAATACAAACAACTACAGATACATGCACCAATGACGATAGATAAAGTGCAAAAGATATACTGTAGGCCTGGCGCTAAGTGACATGATGCACAGATTCTCTGTATCACGCGATTATAGGCCCACAGATATCTCACAAACTGGATGACCACTGCTCATGAGTGTTAGGTATGTGTACATTGTAGATGTGTTTTCAAACACTAAAAAGGAGAACAAATTTCTTGAAAAAAAAATATATGTACAAGTGTGAACATTGTATGTATCGAGAAGAACAACAGTGTAGCTGTGGATACAGCAAAGCAATTCAGCAATAAATCTGTGAAAATTTTGTGAAATCAAGGACAGTTAGAACCATTGTAATGTTGGTTCATAGAAAGTCATTCTAATTCTAAATTGTACATAGTCAATTGACACACTGAAAAACATAGACCTATCACAGAATGATACACTGTAATTGGTTCCTTCATGCAAAAGGAAAAAATAATTTGGGATCTTTGAGAGAAAAGTATTTACCAAGTAAATTTCCATGCTAGTGTCATCACAGTCACCTGCATCCATGGCCATTTTTTTTTTCCCTAA